>NC_080595.1:98278484-103078484 GCF_027887145.1 Ammospiza caudacuta | reverse complement strand
AAACCTGATCCAAAGGAATATTAAAAATGGTCCTACAGCAAGGAAAAAGAATTACATCCTACTTTTTGACATTAGATATTTTTGGCAACTTTCAATGATCTTGAAAGGTAAAACCTGTAAGCAATGGGAAAATCCAGTGTCCATTGTGTCAGACTTTCTCACAATTCTATTATTTCAAAGCATTGAAAAATGCTCAAATAAATAAAAAATAAAGAAAAAATAGTTTGGAATACTATGCTATTATTTTTTTTAGATGCATCCACTTATGGCCAAATTTAGTACCTCAGACTTACCAGTCCAGTTTTTCTTGCTATGTGATGGTTTTGCATTTTGTTTGATAATTTAAGTTTGATATGTAACATTGATTTCTTAATATTTGCTAGCTAGATCTGAATTTTGTAACTTGAGGATTTGTTTCACATTAAATCACAGGTCTATTTTGCTTTCAGTGGACAATAAAGAGAATAAAGATTATTTTTCTGCTGCATTCACAAAAGGTGCTTAGAGGACACAGACAGATCTTTTGTGACTTTCCTGTGAATTTTAGATTTCAGTTTGTTTACTCAGCTTGTACTGGTCCAATAGAAAAATATGTAAGACAAATCCCTTGTAACTATTTATTTGGATATCGGGATCCTAAGGGCAGTCATGCAATAATAGTTGTTAAAATTGTTCATGATAAATAAACCTTTTATTTTCTCATAATGTTGTTGTAAGGACAAGTGCTGAACCCCTTTTACTGCGCTGATAGTTAAAAACAATCCTCACTATGTAGGCATATATATTTATGATATACAAGAACATAATATAAAAAATAATACCTAAGAGTTACACCATAAAATACAGAGTGGGAGTTTTCTACCTGGGCTGATATATTCAGAATGCATGAAGGAACAGAACATTACTCCCAAAACTCCAAGCAAAAAAAAAGAGTAACTCCTCATATTTCCTTACTTTATTTTACACAGAATATTAAAGAGGCTTGCAGGAGCCCTCACCCTGGAAAGAAATATTATACAAAACCTTAGATGCTATTTCCGTCTACTAGGTCATCTTGACAAATAAAAATTTTCTTTGAGAATTTGGTGCTCTTCATTTGCATTATAAAGTGATATAAAGCAATGTAATCTTTCAGTTTCTCTTACTGGGAATGTTGAACTTGAATTTTGATTGGGAAAAAAAAGGCTATCACCAGCTACATCAAGATGATTCAACAAAATGATATAACATACAGCTTTATATATGAATGTTGTCTGTGAAAGAAGAATACAATAAATTTGCAAAGACACCAGTAAAAGTTGACTTGTTATGAAGGTAATGCTTGAACACAAGAAATTCAGAAGTTCAGAAAAAAATTTATTTTCCTCAGAAAAGTTAGGAGGGATTCAGGAAAGAGGAAGAAAAAAAGCAGAAATCTTGAAAGACATCCCTTTAAAAGGTTGGAAAATCAATTAAACACACAGAGGTTAATCCAAGTGAGAGACTGTTATAAATGAATTATTTGCTACTTTACATGGAAAGATGAGAGAGGAGAAGAGCAAAAAAGACAAAGAAAATAAATGTGGAAAAGATGAGTAAGCAAAGCTGTGGAGTGAAGAGTGAATCAGAGCAAGCTTGTGGTAACATCTATGTTCAGGTATAGGATAAGGTGTCCTCAGAATAATCCTGCTTCTACTGGATTACATATCACTGCAATCCTCCAATTCTAAACCTGGCTCTTGAAAAAGACATTTCATCTGGTTTGTAAATCAAATATTTATTTCTTATTCCTCTGTTGATGTCTTGGGTATAGGGAATGGATGCCAAAGAAACACTTCCCTGTTTTTTTTTTTTTATTGTCTTATTTCCTTAACATAAAATGACTACCATCAAGGATAGTGTGGTGGTAAAATTATTAATATACAAGATATGAGAGAAATGTTTAATTTTATCCTAACTAGAAAAATCACTCTTTGACTAAAAGCTGTCAAAGTGACCATTTCTAAGCTAAGGTGACAATGGGTGTGCCACCCCTACAGGCTCAACCAAGAGTAATCTCTCCATATTGTCATATTATTTACTGTTTTGTCTCTTCTTAGGAATTATTTACTGTTTTATTCCTTTTCTCTCATGGTTACATTGAAGGGTTTTACTAAAATCATAATTATATAATATACATCATGTTAGGAAAATATTTTTTCCCTTCTTTTAATGTTTTTCTTGTAGGCTTTAACATGGTTATAGATACCAGCCCCCAGTGTTATCATACAGTTTTAATTTAGAGGCAGATGACCATTATTGCACTGTAATTCTTTCTTGCAGATTTATGGAATCATAAACCTGATGGTGCTTTAGGGATGCTTTCAAAAGGAAGCAGCAGGAACAACAAGGGAAATGTTGGAAAGAAAAGAATTGCTGGATGCTGTAGAAGTTTTTTCTGTTTTGAGGGAAGAATCAGAATGCCTGTACAAGGGAATGATAATCCTGAGATATAGCATATTTTGGGCAACATTATTATAAGATTTACCAGTATTTCCTGCTAACTTACTCCCTATATGGCATACACTCTTCTTGTCATTCCATGCCTCCCATTCCTGTTAGCAAAGTTTTGTGCCAAGAGTTTTTCTGTTGTGCTGTGACTTTCTAATGCATTGGAAAGCATCTTTAGGTTCACCACAGGTGTCTCATAAATTTTTCGGGCAATAAAATGCACAAGAATGTGACTGAGATGTTGTTTATTTTGATTTAAGGGATTGGCCTGCCTTAGTAGGTTTTGTATGCTTATTATGTCTGATAATTTAGGGTTCCTTCTGGACTCAATTGTCTGTTTGGACATTGTATTGCCCATATATGTACATTTGTGTTTAAACAGAATTCTAGGAAGTTTATATCTTGTTTTCCCCCAACATCAGCAGCATAGAAAAGGATTAGAAATGCAATATAAAATTGGACTTTGGCAATAAAAAAATTGGTTTGATTTTGAGAGTGGTCATATTTAGATTAGTAGTAAAGCTATCATAAATTTGTTTCCACATTCATAGTATTGTTCTAGCATCATCTGTATTCTTATCTGACAACCTAAAATGTATAGAAAGGATGTCAGTCATTAACCCTAAAAAAGAAAGTATTTCCAGGGAGACACTCTGAATTTAGAAACAAGATAAAAGCTTTATGACTGAAAGAAAAAAAATCAAATACTTTTTTTTGCGTTTTTTTTTTTGTAGCCACAAGCATCATATTTACTCAAAGTACTGTAACGATAAAAGCAAATATCTCTCAGAGGAAGTTAGGACAAAAGCTGTCAGAGAACTGGGTAGTAAATAGCCCTGAAATTGTTTTCTCTTCTTCATCTCAAAAGCTGAAGGCAAAGGATGTTGGACCTTTTACAAATGGAATGGGTTCCTGCAGGTCATGGAGCTGTAGTGAGTGCTGCAGGTCATGTGCAACTTGATGCAATCATTATGAATGGTGAAACCATGGCTGCTGGCACAGCCTCCTGCACAAGGAGGGTTTCTAAATCGGTGACATTTGCTTGCTTCAGTCCCCCAAAAGTTGGAATGTGTCTTTCTGCTTCCTCCATTCAGCTGTATTGCCAGAGTTTTTTGACAGGCGTTGCAAATTAAATAGTGTGATTGTTCTACATGACCCAGAAAGTGTAAAAGGCTCAAGGAGAGAAATGTGAAATACAAGCAAAAAAGCTGCTCTTAAAACTGTGATATCTATACTCCATTATTTTTCACCTTGACATATTAATAAAATATGAATGATATTTCTATTCAACCTTATATTACAACTTATGAATATTTTAATGAATTTCATATAACCCGTAGGCTAAATTTTGCTCCCATTGAGAACAATGGAAATTTTTACTACTACTCTCAACACACTAGCACTTGACTCTACTTTACAGTTAATTTATCTCCTGCCTTTTGTTAAAAATTCTTGCTTGGATGCTGGTTTCTTTCCATGTAGTTGGTAACATAAATGAATTAGTTATCTAATGAATTAGATAACTAATTCATTAATGCCAGTTTGGTTTTTTTTTAATTTTCTCATGCTTTCTTAAATTTCATTTTTGCTGTGACCATTGTAGAAGTCAAACAACCAGGCTGTGCAACAGTGGAGAGTATTTGAGCATATATATGTATGTATCCCTACCACTATTAGGAATTACAGACTTATGAAGTATCTAATAAATTCTGTCAGGCAGCAATTCTTTCAACTTTTTGTCTGTTTTAACCATACTTTTGTTGCAATTACTCTAGACTTGTAGTGGGAACTCACAGGAGTGAGATACCATGTGTTGAATGATCCTGACCCTTAAACTGCAGCACAAGTGCTATCATAATAAGCTCCATAGTGGTAAAAATAATATCTTAGTAAAAGGCACATGCTAAATCCAGGACTATTTTAACACACTGTGAAAGATGGTTAGTTGAGTCCATAGAAATGTGCTGTTAGAAATATATGAGACCTGATAAATTTCAATTTTATGTCATGATAATTTAATTATTGACTAATTATTTTGGGAAGCCATTATGAAACCACAAAGACAGTTTCTCTGGTCTCTTGCTGACAGTGATTCAGAATTCATGAACTATGTGTCCATGTCCTCTGAAAGACCCTATCAGATAGTTTTGCTTAAAGCACTAATTTCACCACTAAAGACAGAACACATTATACCCTTCACTGAAAAAATGCAGTCAGAAGGGATTATTTGTTTAAACAACTTATTACTTAAGTAGCAACATAGTGGTTAGAGCTAAGGGGAAAAATAAAATAAGTGGAAGAAAAGTTTGGCTGCCTACAATCAGTACCAAAATACAATAAGAAAAGGACATTGTCCCGTTCGTTTGCCTACTGTCTTGTGGCAGTTTATGAATGCAAGTTTGCAAGCAGATTTCATGCGGGAGTAAACAAACAAACAAAATAGCTCCTTCTAATGAGAAATCTCATTGTGGCTGAGACAATGGTTTGAATTTTGATCTATTCTCTATTTGTTGACAGCATAGCCCTTGATAGCAAAACTCCTGTAAATCCCAAATCTATTATGCAAATAATAGATGTGCACTGAAAATGAGGAAATACGTGTGTGTTTCATGTCCCAAACATAGCCATGACAGTCATCATGTTATAACTGTGCACAGAGGTGTGTAGAGACCATCAGTCTCATATACATAGGACAAAAGAAGCAGTACTGGTTTCAGGATGGTGTTGCTCCATCTAAGGGTACAGCCCACCTCATGCCGTCACATTCTTGGGAACAGTAACATTTCTGCTTTCCCCGTCAACACAGCTGTGAGATCCACGTGCATGTCAATGCATGGCAATCCCAGGCTCATTTAGAGCCAAGATGCCCATGGGGAATCTAAGTGTGATGACTGGTCACACAAAGTCTGTGGCTGCTGCTGAGGACAGCTGAAGGATTTATAAAAGAGCTTTGTCCTTTGCAGCCAAGCAAGTCACTGTTACTGAGCCCATGGCACACACCAGCCCTTGAATGGCTGCTTTGTACGAGGATTATGTTGGAAAACTTAAGAAAGTAATGAACAACGTGGCAATTTGGGGTGCTCTGGTTAACTCTTCGCATATCCAGAAGATTTGAAGCTGCTTCAGGATGGCTAACTTTGTATGGTTTGTCTCAAAGAATGAGGATAAGACAATAATGGGCCTCAGGTACTGTCATCTCCCAGGAACATTCATGGGAAGAGCAGCAGAAGTGGAGCAGGCACAGAAGCACTGGAATTGGCAGTATAAATAACAGACTGTACATTTTTACAAAGGCTAAGCAGAATTTTCCAGCATGTATCAGGTATGTTAACAGTGCTAACAGGTTCACGTGCTATCCATTAGGTAAACTGACATGTAGCCATTTCTCTTTAGGTCATTGAAGTTGAAATGTCCTTTAATGTTTACAGAGGAACTCTGAAAGAAAGATAACTATTGACAAATTCGCATAGTAGATACTGAAGACTAATCCTCACTAAAACACTCAATAAACTAATCAAGAAAATGAAAGTCAGATGGGGAAATGTTGATCTCCCTACAGTCTTGCTGACCTCTGTGGTTTTTTGGATTAGTTTTTTCTACTGTATCATGTAAGTATTTTTCCTCTTGCATCTTCTTTCATCATCACCTCAACAGATGGCAGAGAAGTTTATGAGTTTTAGCCCCTATGAAAGAATAAAATAAAAAATTTATCAATAACATCTTCAAAAGTCACCATTTCTTTCTGCTGAGAAATTGAAGACACCCTGCCTCAAAAAAGAAAAATAATATTAATAATTAATTTAATATTTTTAAAATGTTTTCTTGCACTATTTTTTATCAACCTTTAGAGAACATTTAATTTAGTTTTATAATATCCCTTCTGAAGAAATACTACCAACTTAAGAAGGAAATTTGAAAGTCTCTAAGTTATTGTCCAAAATCCGCTGCCATCAAAAGCATCAATACTGTTATATATCTTCTGGCACATCATTAAAATCCAAATATCACTATAGAGAAAGAATTCAGTTTACTTCTTCTAACTTTTAAATTATTAGAAATCCTTCTCAAAGGAATGTTAATGTAGGTTTTTACAGAAAATGCAGAATACATTTTGTTTACATCAAGAATGAAAGAATAATTTTTCAAGTTACTGTGTACAAACTTCCTCCTGTCTGTAGCATTTGAAAACTCTGGCTAAACCCCCCTGAAGGGAGTCAGTAATATTAAGCATAAATGATTGTAATAGCCTCTAAGTATTTTTTCTGAAAGAATTCTATAGTCACTCTGCTATTTTCTTTGTTATGCACTTTGATTTCCATTCCCAAAAGTCATTAAAAAAAAAAAAAAAAGGAAAAGGAAAAAAGTGCTTTTTGCAGTGACATATTGGCCTAGAATTTGAGTTTGCAAATTATATGTAAACATTAGGAAATTCTTGTTAGCTGCATTGGAACTTCTTCTAAGATAAGCATTAAGATATATTGCATTTGACATCACTCAAGAGGCTGCAGGTAATCTGCATAGATTTGCTACTGCCTCTCAAAACAACAGGAAGAAACAAATTCAACTACAATTTTAAAAAAGGCAGTCAGTTCCCCATGTGAACTTCTGACTTAAATTTACTTATTATTTGGCTGTTCCTCCCTCCTTTTGGAAGCCATTTAATAAGATATGAAGAGAAAATAAGGATTTCATAATTCAAATACATTCCACACTGTTAGATTTCAACTCTTCTCTGTAGCTTTTAGAATCCATAACAGGAATGGTGACCTGTTGTGCTCAAGTCACCTGAAAGATTTTGGTGTGCATTAGGCTGCATTAAATGGCAGAAAGTGTGCCCCTGCTACCCCTGGACTATGAATCCCTGTTCCACAATGGAGTGAACTGTGGATGGCTACTGGCTTTGATGTGTGAAACTTCTCCTGGGCTTTCTACTCCACTTTTCATCTTAGATATGGAACATTGTCCTGTGGAGTTCAACTGCACAGATATTCATGTACTGGTATAATAACTCTCACTGTGCTACCATGAAGCTGAATATCTGGCACATGAAGGCTCTTTCATTGCTGGTCTTCTGTTCATTAAATTGCTAAAAACCCCATAGCACCCCACCTAACATCCTGCTCCCCTGCTTTGCATTTACTTTATTTAATCTTTTTGTTTAAAGTGGTAGGGTACATAGCTGGTTGTGGTTTTTTTCCTTTCTCCAGCCAGACAATAGATTCTGGTGACTTTGGTTCAGTTGAATTATTGTTTCTATAAAGCCTAAATTAGACAAGCAAACAGAGGTAAGGAGGAAAGCTAAAATGGTGGGAAATATTTTCAAAGACAACATGAAATGCTACATGCATCGCTTGTGCTTTAATTAAAAGGCCATCTTGAGGTAACCATTTTGTATCTTGACTTTACTACAGCTGCCTTCTCTGACTCCCGGTATGCCTCCTTAAAAAACCAGGGCCTCCACTTTACACCAGCTGTGCAATGGTTCTTCTTCACAGCACAACCTCCTTTTTTCTTCTGACCTGCTGCTTTGTCTCCAAGGATGTGTCTGTTCCCTTGTGACACTGTTCTTGGCTGTGGAATTCAAGCAGTGTGATAAGGTTGCGAGGTAGCAATCCTAAGTCTAGGACATGGACTTGTACAGGAGAGAAGATGGGATCCTGGTGGTCTACTTGGCCCATTAAAACTTGTGATTATGTTACATAGGAGATAGGTACATCCATTGAGATTCATTTTTAGAAGTTTCCACTTCTATATTTTTAAATTAAAAGAAAATAAAAAGTGAGGCGAGGGAAACTATCTCCTCTTACATAGATGTGAGGATTGCCACAGAAATCCCAACCGATTTTGCCAATATCTCTGCTTGGTGTTATATGACTGGGTTCCTGTAGAGAACTTTCTCACCAGGGTATTTTCTTATACTGGGTTTGAAGAAGTTTCATGCAGAGACCCTGTTATCTATGACAAAGCTTTCCCTTTCGCTCCACTACATGGATATCCAGAGTTCATAAGTTATTTGCTGGATTCATAAAGCATGTCCTGAAGAAAAAAATACTGATATTGTTGCCTAAGTCATGCAGATGCTTGTATTTACCATTCTGCTCCATTTGTGGCAACGGCAGGTTGGATTAGAGCTATAAGGCTTGTTATGGGAATAAAGGAATGTGTCTTGAATTCAGACTCCTAGGCTTGACAGATTTGTCTGCAGACAAACCTTCACAGAGCATGGCAGTTCTCACCAACCTTTAGGAAGAATGTGATTACAGGGGGGTTTTTTGTTGCTGTTGAACCATGCTTAGCATAAAGTTCCATATTCTTTTGGTTTACATCTAAAATAAAGGTACCCAAAATTATAATTTATTCTAATAAATTATTTCCATTAATAATTAGAGCCTTTTCTTCTATCTAGCAAAGGTACAAATGCTTGTCTGGTTGAGCTTTTTATCCTTTCAGCTGAATCAGAGGTCCAATATTTAATGGCATGATACAAATATGTGTCAATGTGTTAAGTCTGTAAACTTTGGAATGGTGCATATGCATCCCTATCTGGAAGATTCAGCAGTACTTATTCATCATACCAGTGTATAATTATCACTTAGGATTTGGATGCTGAGGGGAAAAATCCAGCAAAGGCACATAATACTTTAGGTATATTCTTATGAGAAAGGTAAGGATTATTTTTTGTGTTAGCAAATACTTATGCATCTCACAGGTTTTGTAACAGAGTTGTCTCTGCTACATATTTTCCCTTCAAGAGGGAAATGTGTATTTAGAATTTGACCAGCTGCTAAACTCTGCTTCTTTAAAGCTTGATGTACCCTTTGAGTTTGGCTCCTGTCATGTGCAGAAAGATGGCCACAGAGCCACACATTTTCAAGTTGTTTTCCAAAGTGTACATGAGGTTTAAAACATGTTTTGTGAGTGTCTTCACTGAAGAGTTAAAATCTGAAAAAAAAGCCTGATTTAAATAATATCCTCCACTATGCAGAGAAAAGTTATGTGATATATTTCAATTTTCAAAAGTTTTTTACTAGGATATCCCATTTCTTTCTAGCCCTGGTTATTACTCCTTCAGAACTATTTTAGTCTAATCTATCACTGATTCTTATAATGTCTAGTATCTTATAATGTCTAGTACCACATAGGCAGGAAACAGCTAAGTTCTAAGTACTATTAAGTCACATACATACACTAAGCTTAGTCTTCAAAAAATACTAGGAGCAACTATATAGGAACGTGATCATGGTTAAGCAGCTCACATCTTGGCAGTCCAAATCTGAAAAGAAATGTTCTGTTTTATTGGGGAGTATTTTAAAAACATAAAATACCGTTTGGAGAGGAAGAAAGGTCAACCTTGCAATGTCCCTGTAATGCTTCTCAGGTAGTTTACATTAATGACCCATGTCTAACAAATTTCCCAGTAATCTTGAATAGGAACCTTGGTTAACTTTCTGTTTCATTTTATAGTTTTCAGTTAAGCACCATTTCATTGAGTAAGATTATATTCTGGCACATGTAAAATAGCTGTGCCAATGCTGCATAAAAGCAGTATCTTCATCTCATTTTGTGTAATGGAAGGAGATCTTTGGTAATTAGATGCAGCACAAAATGGACTGTTCAAATTGAGTTCTGGATATTGTTCAGACAGCCTGAAGAAAATGCTGGGAAACAAGAGGATTCATTTTTCCAGATAAAATGTGACAAAGCACAAGGTCTTACTGTGCCTTCTATTTTTACAGATCTTCAATTCCATTTGTATTCATAGTAGAACTTTTAATGAAACTTAATTTTTATTGAAAAGAAACTTTTTATACTTTTTAAGTAATACAAAATATAATTAAGTAATTTAAAAGCAAATTCCTATAGCTCAGAGCTCTCTGTAAAGTACATTGAGATTTCTTAAATAAATTCAAGTGACAAAAATGCTCACTGTTGAAATGTATAGCTAAAAATAGAGGCCTTAAAAAAAAGGAAAAAGAATGAGGCATTAAATACTACAATGATACAGGTTTTTTTTTTTTATCAAATGCTCTTTGCTATTTGCAGGGAATTCATCTGAATTAACTTAGACATCTGCATGTTATCTAGACTTAAAAAGTCAGCCCAGATCACTGTCATCTTCAGGACACAGTGACCTTCAGGACCACACAAAGAAAATATGCACTTTCAGAGGGCAAAACACTTTCTGCAAGGACTGGTTGAATTAACCAGAGTGATCTTTACCTGCATTAACTGTATAGACATCTGTACAGTCACCAGTTTGGATTTAGACAACCAAAATTTAGATGTTTGAAGATAAATAGTTTTCATTCTTTTGTTCTGAAACTGTAATTTAAAGAATGTTCTCCATCCATATTATAATTTATTATGTAAGAGTGATGCAGAAGTGAAGCAACCCAGTCCTCATTCATTCATTCTGCTCTAATGTACTTAATTCTGCACCTACTTCAAAGTGTTCTAATGAAAGAAATATTTCTGGAATCTGCTACCTTTTTTGAGGTATCAGGCTAAGATTTCAGGTTCTTGTGATGGCCGAACTACTCAAATTTCATGCACAAATTCAGCCACTGAAGTAATCCCAAAGCACTGATATTTATATTTAGTCTTATGCAGATTCAATCATTGAGACTAATAGAGCTTTAATTCTGTCATGTAAAGAACAAATATAAATGAACCAACTACAAAAATTGTGTTTCTACCTTTTGCAAAATCCATGTAGTTTTAGTGGCAACTACTTTAGGGTAAATTGTGTGGTGAAAAAGTCAAAATAATCTGTGCTCATTAGAAAGAAAATACCATGAAAAAATTTCTGAGAAAGATAAATACAGAGAAACTATCAATGTATTATTCTTATCTCTTTCTCTCATTACTGTTTTTATCCTGATTGGCAGAACAGACAAAGAATACCCTTCAAAGTCATAAGCTGCTGAAGTAGATTTTCTATGATGTAAGAAAGTGAAATATGTCTCCATTAAAGAGATAACAGTTTCTAACTAGGAAAAAGAAAAGGAAAAAAAAAGAAAAATGAAAATTCAATGCCATCCTGTTCTTAGATGAAGCTTCAAGTGTTACTTACAGGACATATGCTTTGTTTTGAAACTCTAGACTGGTGCTGGATTACAAAAGGTGGTATCATAAACTCCATTTCCCACACATATGATTCATTGTTTTCTTTTCTCTGAGCAGAGCCATCATTTCTCTGGTCCTAGGAAGAATAGATGGAATGTATAGGAGACAGTATGTGAATTTTGCTGCTTTCTCCCTCCTCAGAGTGAGGAGAAAGTATATTTGTCTTTCATGTCCAAAGAATTATTTTTATTGCTAAGGAAAAACCTCACTAAAGACATGCTCTTTAGTTAAATTAGAGTTTTGGCTCTTCCTCTGAAATCTTGAAACAAAAATAGTGGCGTTTGTAAGCATGTTTTTATATATCAGGGTGAGAGAGCTATTATTTCAGAGTTCCTTAGACTTTAGAAAGCAAATATGGAAAAATACATGTACAAATTTGAAACAAAATCTGGTAATTTGTGGGACTTGTTCCCAAAACTGTCCTAATTTTCATAAACCTTCCAAAGAAAACATCCAGATCTCAGGAGAAGCCATGCATTTCTGCAAAAGGCAATGGATAACTAAGAAATAAATTGTTGAAGTTTTGGAATTATTGTAAATTCCCTTCCCTTCCCTTCCCTTCCCTTCCCTTCCCTTCCCTTCCCTTCCCTTCCCTTCCCTTCCCTTCCCTTCCCTTCCCTTCCCTTCCCTCTTTGTGTTCGTTTTCAGATTGGGAAAGCAGAAATTGCTTAGAAATTCAATAGATGAAGGCTATGTGCCATGATAGCTTCTTATTCACTAATTTCTGGATGATTTTTGCATGTGTAAAAGAATCCTAGAATCAGAATAAATGTATGGCTGAGGTTGGGCAGGACTAGTCCCTTATTCATCCATTTATTTTATGCCAAGCTGCCATCCAGCTCCCAGCCTACACTGCTACATGGGGCTGCTCCTTCAGAGGTTCAGGCCTTTACACTTGGCCTTGTTGAACTTCAGGACACTCCTCTGGGACCGTTTCTCCAGACTGTGGGGGTCCCTCTGGATGGCAGCCTGACCCTCTGGTGCATCAGCTATTACTCATAGTAGCTTAGGTGTTATCTGTAAACTTGCTGAGGATCTGCCCTGTAAGCCAGATCCTTAGTGAAGATGTTAAGGGGGATTGAACCCAGTGCTGAACCAGGGGGTGGCCACTCACACAGTTTGAGCCACCCTGAACTTCACTCATCTAGCTGACATTTCATCTGCTTCTTCATTAGGATCTGATGGAAGAGTGTTTTGGAAACTTTACTGAAGTTTAACCGTCCTTTCTTCTTAGCATTTCTTCTATGTTAACATGTACCAAACAAAATTAAGGGAAGGGAAATATAGATTGGATATAAGGAAGAAGTTTTTTACAGAAAGGATGATAAACTTCTGGAATGGTCTGCCTGGGGAGGTGGTGAAGTCACCATTCCTGGATGTGTTTAAGAAAAGATTGGATGCCATGGTTTAGTTGAGGTCTTGGGGCATGGGTAGGATGCAATGATTTTTGAGGTCTTTTCCAACCTAGTCATTCTGTGAAATCTGTGAATTCTGTGTAATTTTATGGCCTGAGCTGGATTGACAAGCAAGGCCAAGGAAAAGCTGTTCTGATTGGAGACATAGATTTGATAGTAAATTATACTCTTTTTTAATGACAATTATAAAGACAAAAAAAGGTAAAGAAGGTCTATGTTTGCCCAGTAGCAAATTTTTTTTCCTAGATCTCATGTTTCATCAGTGAATTCTAAATAAATTTAAATGCGAGATAAGTGCTGCTTGTCTTCAGAAATAGTGTTTGCTCAAGGTATGAGCAGAAGTGGAACTGTAGTTGAACAGGCAATGTGACAGATGAGATGTGTCTTGAACTGTGATCCCAAATCCTACTATAATTAATTATCTGCTGTTGAAGCTCTGAGTCTCACCAGAAATTAGGTATTGTATTACTGAACCAGGGGATGTCGAGGGCTACTCCAGAGCCACTTCAAGTCAAAGAGTGGAAAAATCCTGTACTCTATTTAACACAAGGCGAACCAGCAGAAATCTGCTATGATAAGCAAAAAGCAACAGACTTTTTTTTCTAATGTATAGGTCTCCATATATCAATTACTTTGTGTAAATACAAGATAATAATGTTTACACAATTTAAAGCTCTTTATTTTTCAAAATATAATTATGTGTAAAATTTACTGAGATTTGTGCAATCCTTTTTGTTAAACAGCAATGTAAAATCCCTTGCCTATATTTGTCAACATACTCCTAAATCTTGTTAATTTAACTGAAAAACTTATGTGTGACCTAAAAGAATTTGAGTTTATTAAACTGTGTGGAGTTCTAATATTTCTATCAGTTCTAGTGTGAAATGACAGGCAATAACAGTTTTAAGTAACCACTTCCTGAATATGTAGTCTGGAAATATATTATTTTTTACTGAAGACTGAAGCAATCTATAAAAAAAGTCTCAACTTATTAAAATGGTTCTTTTGCCATTATCCTTTTTCTGACCAGTGCTAAATAACATGTAATTTTCTAGGAAATTATGAAATGCATAGATATCATTAGGGCTAGATTAAAAAAAATACTAATTTATAATTTTGACTCTTGAATCTATACTGAACCTCTATGTACAAATTTCCTTCTTGAGACAATGAGATTTAAGGGTGTTTCTTCTGACAGAAAGACACAGATATAGGTTTGTTTTTATCTTGTGTGCTTCCTTTTCTTGTAGTTATTTTAAATGCAGGAGTACAACAAGATAAGAAATACTGATAATTTTACTGACATAATAAAACCACCAAGCATTTGGTCTCAGATTTTTTCAATAGGATTATGCTTCCAACAGTACTGGTAATGTACCCAAAGATTTTATTTTTTTCCATATTAGTAGAATCTTTAGGGAACATTAATCTCTGAATAATTGAAAAACACTGGCTAAGATGTTAGCTTTAAATGACACATTAGTAGCTGTCAATTAAATTGATAGTTAAAGCTTTAATTGAGAGTAACATCAGAAGGTAACTACTCTGTCACTGAATTTTTACTGCTTTATTAAATTACTGACCTGATGCAAATCTGCACCTGGCTGAGGTGTATCATCACAATATATTGGAAACTTTTTACCACATAAGGGCAAAAATTGTGATTTTAATCCTTTCTATCATAAAGCTTCATTTTCTGTTCTGTTTTGTTGCCAAATTTTGGATGGCTATATATATGGATATTCTTTCTTTCAGCCTGTCTAGCTATCTCTCATCATGTCTGCACAATTTTTTCTTTGACCTTCAATGTAGGACTCTTAATTGCTTAGACCTAGTAAAGAATCAATAATCATTCCTCACAAACAGAGGCAAATAGAGAATATTCTATAAAACAGTTCTACCATATTGCAACACAATGCTCTGTGCTTTAAATTTTTTTCAGTATTGCTTTGTTTTGCAGAAATAAGTAGATAGATTTGAGCTATTTGAAAGAACCATTACACTCTCTAAATGTTGTGCAAAATGGAGGAAAAGACACTTAGACATTAAATTCTGCATTAAAAGTTACCATTCTGGACCAGCTCATCATGTTTGCCCTTTTCTCTGTCTGTGGATATAGCATAATTCTTAAACCTGCTATTTGTGCTGCTATGTTAGTAGAGACATTTATATTGAGCATTCTGTCAAAATTTAGTATTTGACCACTGTGAGTGCTGACATTTTTATGCTTCCACTAAAACACTCAGGTTGACTTCAGACCTGCATTTTATAAACAGAAGCAGCAGTTCCCTCTATCCCATCAGGATACCAAGATGCTGTGAAGAGACACAGTTCAGGTCCATGTCCTCTGCTACTTTTGTGAAAAAACATTTGAACAGTAGGACTGGTTAGTGTGCTCCTAGCTATTCCTAATGTTTTAGTGAATATTCTGGGGAGAATGTCATAATGTTCCTTGTCTATCTGCTGCACAGAGATGTTGGTCTCTGTTCAATTTTTCTATTTAGTTTAATGTTCTCAGCATGCTAACTCACTCTTCAGAGTTCTGGGCAATGTCTAGAACATATTAAAAACTCATCTACATATTTTAAAGAAAGATATTATATCTGCAGTTCTTTTAATATGAAATCAACCTTGACAGTTTTCATTTTATGTCTGACAGCCTGGACTTTAAGCACAAGGCTTACTAGCTGCTCTAAAATTAGCCAAAGTAATGCAAAGGGAATATATTAAATTAAAGTGAAAGGATTGTTGGTTTAGCTGTCATTATTGTGTAGAATTATTTTCTGTTACATAATTTATACATGATCTCTACTGCCTTGTATCTTGGCTCTACAAAAATACTAGTAAGCTAGATACAAGTTGCTGCATTTCTCTATTTTGAATGATTCTCAGCTTTCCAAAATCATTTTGACAAAGGAATACAAATACTATGTTAATACAGCTCAGGCCTTGTGACTTGAAGACATCACAGAAGCTTGCATTTTTTACTAGTTGCACACTCACCATTTTCTCTTGAATGCTACTTCCACAACAGGCAGACACAGAGAAAACCTATCTTGCACAATGTAATGGAACATGACAGTAGCAGTTAAGCCTGCATAGGAATAATTATCTCCACCCAGCATCCCACTCAAGCCCCTCCTTTGCACTGCATCTCAGCTGACAGCCATTCTGTTCCTTTGCAGCACTCCAGCTCTACCTCGGCCAAGCCATCCATGCTGTTGAAGCCATTTGGCAGAATTCCACTTTTTATTTCAGCTTCGTACTACGTAGCCTTCTGATTTAAAGACAAACAGCTGCAAATCTGAACCATGCAGGACCAATAGGTTACTGGGAGGGCTGCCTGAGGAAAAAAAAGTATATTAACAGGGACTTGACCTCAAGTGAGACTGTTTGTATTTCAGTTCTATTTGCATTGATAAAAGACCTATGCTCCCCAGCTTTTTCTCAATAATCATATGAAATAATGGAAAGTATGAAAAAACTTCTGCTAAACATAAAATAGCGGCATAAAAATGGAGAAATTATAAATAAGATTGGAAAAGGAGCTGATACACAGAGTGATATGGATCATTTAGTAGCTGATTAAGGCTTTTTAACAGCCATATATTCCATAAAAGATCTAGTAAGAACGATTCATAGGTTATACAGGCTGTGACCAAATAACTCAGCATGTGTTCTCAGCATAAAGCTTTGTGAAAAATAAAGGATAGTTACAATAATTTCAAATAAAAATACAATACTTGGATTCAAGAATAGAGAGCAGTTTCACTGCTGCATGTGAGTGCAGCTAACATTAGAGCAGTACATACGTAGTCAAATGCATCCATTCTTAAAATGATGCCAAAAGCCAAAAGATATAATTCAAAAAGAGAATCAGTCTTATGTCAGAAAATTTTGGACAAACACATATTCTTTAAAAACTCAATTTGTGTGTGTCTAAGGAGAACTGGAGAAGGTGTGTAAATTATGTGGTATTTGTACCTTTTTAAGGAGGAAAAGTTAAGTTCTGAAATCTTAGCATTCTATGAGGAAAAGGCATATGAAGAAAAAATTCCGGCAGCTGAAGCAAAAAAATTACATTTGAAATAGAGAAGCATGCTTTGAATAATAAGCATGCAAAGCTGCTAATAGAAAATACCAAGATAAATAGTGAGTTCTTCATCTCTCGTCTTCAAATATTTGCCCCTCTAGAAAAAAAAAAAATTATCAAATTGAGCTCACAAGAGTGAAGTGTAACAAGATATTAATCTTTCTGGCTCTTAAAAGTATCAATGTGAATCTGTTATAACTATATAAGTAATCATGAGCACACACATGATTAATACAATGGACAGGCTTAAATTTCTCCACACAAGAAGGGCACAGAATCACAATGGAGATGGAACTGGTGTTGGTCTCTAGTTGCTGACATGGCAAAAAATCTCAGAGTATAAAATGCACTAAAGTGTGAAGTACAACAACATTATTTTCTGACAGTGGCATACTAATGTTCTGCTTATGCAACAGCATGTCGACTTCCCCAAAATTAAATGCTACCCAGGCCAGAAGGTTTTGCTATATGTACTAAGATTTGAGTCATCCTTTTATTTATAAGTGGTGGTTAGTAAAAGTTAGTCAAGCCTGACCCATTTAAAGGTCATCAGCAAGGAGAGGTCTTCAGATGATCATACTAATTTCTGCTGAAATACACTACAAATGACTGCAGACTGTTGGAGAACTCTCACTGAACACATTGCTCACTGTGTCCTATCCTGCATGTGGAATAAATAATTAAAAAGGGGTTTGGATGAATAAGGAGTTGATAAATCACACATAGATTTAGGTAGTAGGTCATCCTAATGTGTCTGAATCAGGACCATGAGTGATTTTAGTTAGGGATAGTTATGAAACAAAGGAGATGTCTGAATATATTATGTATATTATAGAAACAATCTAGATCAAGATAATAAAAGATACCATCCTGAAAATCCTTCGGTTCCGTTTCCATCTAGTGCATAAGCTGGACAAGCGCCCTTCTGTTTCACCTGAAACAACTGATGCCTGTAGTGCTACTGATTCACTGTCCCATACAAATATCCTAATGATGTGCTTTTTGCCCAGATTTTAAAAGTCATGAAGCCAATATAAGTCCCATAATGCAGTAAAGATGCCCATCATATGCATAGCACACATGAAGGCATTCCAAGATGTTTCACTAGCTATTTTGGAAAACGCAGCTAACAGTGCCAGTGGTGGCTATGTGTTCTGTCTTCCTTCTTACACAACTTAAACTTGCAGCAAACCATGTAAATGTTATGACATCTGTGAGAAAGATGGAAAATTCTTCAAGCTATTTTTAACACAGACCTCAATAGTGCTGTATATTGATCACTGGATAATAAACAATAACATTAAATTCCTGGAGCAAACACATGAAAGCAGAATCCCCTTTTCCAGACTGGTTGTGACAAGGGTAGAGATGATGCTTTTCTTACTTGGCTTTTTTACAGTTCTTTGACTCATGAATCTATTCTCTGCTCCTCATTGGTATAACTTGAACAGGAAGGTAAAAATTAACCAATCTAGTATTTAGATTAGTTCTTCAAAACTTGAGAGATTTGAAGTACTTGATTACTACTAAGATGAAGAAATGCAGAATGCATTTTTTTTTGTGGGTACCCTCCTATGGGCTATTTTATAAAAGATGTGTGACCTACCTAAAGCTACACTTTAAAAGAAAATATATTCAACTAAAAGAAAATATATTCAACTAAAAGAAAAGGGAAAATACCCCTCTTTCCCCCCATGTCTTGCACTAAATGCAAGAAGAAATTCAAGGAAAATATGTGTTTTCACATCCCTTTCCAAATTCTCTCGTGTATTTTTTCACACTGACATGTTTTCTCCAAAATACAATGTGTTTAGTGAGAATGAAATCAGAGTTGAGCATCACTCAAGAAGAACTGATCTGTCATGATACAGATTCAGAACATGGTGTGACAAGGTAATTATAGTGCATAGAAAGAGGAAGTTTAACTAGCTAATAAGTGACTAGCATACTGTGGCTTTACACTGATTAGTTTATTTCTGTTTCTTAAGATACTTATGAAGAACATGGTCTTCTGTAGGATATTCCTTGCTGTTCTCTGTCATTCGTGAAGTTTTGGAAGTGATGCAGCTTTTTGCTGAGTTATACAGATAACCTGTAAAACCATAATTTAAAATAAATCTAAATTCTTCCTAGAAAAAAATCTAGAAGATTTTTCTTCTTCCTAATACAGGTTGCTGCTAAGTTGGCTGAATTATCAATATTTTGTAATTTACAATGCATCTCCTTTCTTTGAAGTCATACTAAAGAAGTATCATGGTCCTTCTCCATAGCTACATTATATTGTTGAGGTTATTTGTCATTGGCTTCTTAGAGTCAAGGAATGTGCTTGTTTTATGTGCCATTTTCAAGGCATGTGTTACTGGAAAATAGTTTTAAGGCAGAATGTTTAACATGACAAAGCTATAAATTATGTGAATTTCCTTCCTGGTTATTACTGACCATGTGTGTGCCCTACTCTTTGCTCTCCATTCTATGGTGAGAAGTGAAAGAAGTGTACAAGAACCATGCATCGCATTGCACACCACTAACAGGAGAGTGATTATTTCAAAGAACTACCTGCAAATCTCTGCCACAATGCTAGCTAGTCTTGGTGCCTAAAATTTGATGCCCTGAAGATTTAGCTGCACTACTCTGAAGCAGAATATTAACATTCATTAAAGAAAAATGTAGTCATAAAAAATTCATGACTACAGGGAACAGCTTAATCATGAAATGTGCATTTTGGAGAAAAGTGGGACACATACAGCCATGCTTGAAGAATATCACAAAGCTCTCAAACCATTATGGTACTTTGGTTCAACTCAAAACCCCTTTGATGATTGTACTTCAGTTTTCAGACTACCATGCAATTCATCGTGTTTCTGTTGTTCTGTCCCATTAAAAAAAAATTAAATATAAAAGTAAAACCATAAGGCACATGAAGCAATATCAGCATTTTCAAGAGGCTCTGTTTATTGCATTACCAGATTTTTATTAATGAACTTTGCTGTAATCATGTTAGTATCAAAATTTATTATTTTATTGATGATAGCATATTAATGTAATTGCTGATGAGCATGATTAATTATGGATTTTCAGTATTAATAAAATAATTCTAGTTTTTTAAGGTTGATATAATTTTAAAAATGCATTATGACTAGGCTTTGCTTATGATACATAGATGAATAGTATTCATTCGAAGGCTTAATTTTACTATTTCAGCACCATTTTATAGAAGACATCCTTTCATTTTTTAAACTCAAAAATGTACTGATTTTAGGAGGCATAAGAAATGACTCCTATAGACTATTCTTTTCTTATCCTTATATAATGTCACATAGATTGAATTCAGAACTAGTAATTGGCCAAAAATGATGTGTGAAAGCTGAAAGTTCTATATCAGTAAGCCATTACTAGAAGAATAATTAGGTGGAGAAAAGATAGATACGTAGGTCCACAGAGAGCTTGTAGCCAAATGAAGGGGGTGTTGCAGACAGAGAAGAAGATTGCTAAGATATAAAGGACATTACCTTGTCGCAGACATTTCTCCACAGAAATCCTTTCTTTCAGATTTCTGTGTCTTCTGGAGGCCAGAGGCTTCAGAAGAGAAGGTAAACAATTATTATCAGCTGCTGGGGAATGCAACAGGGACACCTTGATTGGCTCATTTCCTATGTTTATAATTAAGGGCCAATCACCAGTGCAAGCCAGGGGACTGAGTCCTTGAACACAACTTTGTTGTAGATTCTTTTCTATCTATTCCTAGCTAGCCTAGCTGCTCTGCAAACCTCTCTCTATATTCTTATTAGTATAGTCATAATGTATTATATATAATATCTTAATAAATCAAGCCTTCTGATTCAAGAAACAAGATTCACCGTCTCTCTCACCAGCCAGCACCCACACAGGCGCGGCAATATTACCCACCTTGAACACAGCAAGCAGCTAAAATCCCCACAGCTGTTTCCTCACTCCCCTCCACTGAGATGGGGAGAGAACTGGGAAAAATGGTGCAGCTTGTGGGTTGAGATAGAGACAATTTATTAATCAGACAGAAAAAGAAATGGGAAAAAATTAAGGATATAGAACAAGTAATGCACAATGCAATTGATCAAGAGCCGCTGACCCATGCCCAGCTGGCCCCTGGCCCTCACCCCACAGCCAACTCACCCCAGTTTTATTGCTCAGAATGACACCAGATGGTGTGGAACACCCCTTGGGTCAGCTGTCACAGCTTTGTCTCCTCCCAGTTTCTTGTGCACCCTCAGGATGGCATGAGGGACTGAAATGTCTTTGGCTTAATGTTAGCCCTGGTCAACCACAACTGAAGCTGAACTATCAATGATACGCTCACTCTAACCCCAAAACACAGCACTGTATCAACTGCAGGGACAAAAATTAACTCTCTCCCAGCTGAAAGTATGACAAACATCTAAGTAGCACAACAAGAAACAGAGTATAAGCAGTAATAGCACAGTAATGCTACCAAGAGTAAACTGGGCCTAAATATATGAATGACACAAAACCAAAAAAATTCTAAATGAGGACTTGTGGACCTGTGTTTACACTGAACAATAGAGTACAGTAAACATCAAAACATGTTTTAAGTAATAAAATCTGCAAGGCCAAAAAAACCAAAAAAGAAAAGCAGTGATCAGGGTAATTAGGAAAGAAATCTGGTATAATTGTAGTCCTCTTGCAGAATGAGTGGGAAGCAAACCAAAGTAAGTCCTTATTTGAAAAATATTATCAACTTTCTACTTTGTTTGGAAAAGGAACTGAAAGACATCCAGAATGAAATGGGTAAGGAAGAGAAGAAAGAGTTCACCCACTTCAGTGCTGACCTCCTCTGGACATCACTCCAGCCTGGCCAGCCCAGCCTGGAACACTGAGGCTGTGAGGGCTGTGACCTTCACTGCCAGCCACAGCAGTGCCACACACTGACTCTGAGCGGAGGCTGAGGCTGTCAAGGACTAATTATTTGAATATATAATGATAATGACAGAGAATGAGTAAGAGCTAAGCCTTGGCAGCAAGTATGGAGTCAATGAATGTCAGTCTTCAAAGGTGCTATTCTGAAGTCTGAAACTGGCCTGATTTATGCATCTCTTTATTCTTCCACCACAGTGATCTCTCATTTCCTGGGGCTTTTGGATACGCTTAGTTGCCAAAGGGCTTTTTCAGAAGGTCTGAGCGGAAATTATTGATATGTCTTGTCACTGCCATGTAGCCAGTAAAACAACCCCAGCCTAAACCAAATAAACCAGATAGCTGACTAAAGCCAAATAGAATCATAAGATTGGAAAGAACCTCCAGAAGTAAATGTCCTCCCCTTATTTAAAACACACATGACAGTGAGGCTTTCTTGAATTTTTTCTTCTTCCTCCTTTCCCAAAGGAAAGATGTGATGGTAGCTGGATTAAAAAGAGGAAATTATATGAATCCAAGTGATGGAAGTGCCAAAAAACCTGAGAAAATGTGGAGGAGCTGCAAGACTGAGGGGAAAGACAAGAAGCTTTCAAAACAGAGCAGTGGAAATGAATAAAATAGAGATTAGTTCAGTTTAAACTCTTAAAAGAAATTCTGCTGTTCTGTCATTAGAGTCTGAAGGAAAGAGAGACAAAGAAAATGCTTTCTTGTTTGTGGAGATAGAGACAAAGAGATCCCTTACCAATTACTGTAATGAGCAAAAGAACTTTACTTGGAAAAAAAAAAATTAGGTTATTGCCAACTAGAAGAGATTGGTGTAATGAGAGGAAAAAAGACCAAAAAAAACCCTGCACAGATTCTTTTCCCCTGTGATTTGCTGGCTGAGCTTCACTTCTTCACTCCTGACTTTCAAGAGGAGATGGAGACTGAGGGGAAAACACTGACAGTGCTGGGGCATGTGCACCTTCTAATGTCCCCGATGTAGTTTGCCTTTGCCTTTTTGTAGAGGCCTGGCCAAAGTTTACTGTGCCACAGAAAGACTGATTCATTCACATAGTGTTTTAATCAGATCCTACAGAAAACACCCAAATAAGCTAACCTGTTTCCTTACAGATTGTTCTGCCTTTTATTTTGGTAAAAAGTAGTAAATGTTAGAAGTGATTCCACAAAGGTAGATTGCATAGCTTGTATTGTATTTCATGTAATTCTTGTCAGTATTTTATTTGAAAGGTGCTAACTGTGTTTCTTTTTCTAATAGATTATTTTGACACAAATAGAAAACCCCATAATTTTATGGGATTGAAACATTGAAAAATAACAATCACCAAACAGAGAAGAACCCCATGGTTTTCTGGAGGCTCTGCCTGTGAAAGGAATTATAATGAGTACAAGAGGGACTACCAGTTACATGGGGAAGAATTGGTCAGCCCTCTTTAGACCTGTGGAGTTGTGAGGTGGTTTTACTTTAAAAACTCGTGTATTGTATGTTAGAATTATAGCTTTAGCCACACATGTGCATTGGAGGCTATGGATCATAACACCACCCATAGCCAGAGGTCACCTACTGCTTCCTCTTCAGCCTGACTGGTTAGCTGAAAGGGGTTGGAATGTTACTGAGCAAATCCTAAATAATTTCTGATAATAATGACATTTTCATCCTTATTGTAATGGATATGTTCTCATTTTTTAGTAAAGCTTTTTATACCTGATTAAGCTATTATGAGATTATGACTAGGGAAACAAACTACTTGTAAGGAGAACCTTTAATCATGAATCAGAAACACAGTAATAAATAAAATAAATTTCCAAAATAAATTTTTGTTTGAGTCTTGGAAGATAAATGAGAGGCATCTGCTACAGCTGGAGTGAACATTTTAGTTTTAATCTGAATAATTTTATAGCCACAAAGTAAATAGTTAATTTAAATACATACATGTGTGTGTGTATGTGTGTGTATATATACATACACACACACACACACACACACACACACATATATATACACACAGAGGGATATATGTATGTCATGTATACATTGTAGCAAATGTCAAAACTAATATTCATTTCTAGACCTTCACTGGTCTAGAAATCATACTGCTCACAGAGGAGGTTTATCATGGAGAGACATTTCAAGGTACTGTTTAGACACAAGTCAGGCTGGTGCAGTAGAACTTGTTCTTCATTCACAAATGCTACCAAATGGACTTTTAATTAGGCAAATTCTGCAACACCTGTGACCTGGACAAGCCTCAACACCTTTTGTAGTGCTGCCATGTAGACCAAAAAAAATGATTTGCCATCAAAATCCATTCATTCCCTCAGGAAGTCTCTGATATATTTAGACTTATATGAAAGCTAAAAATGAGCTCACCAAGTGCCTTTGGCAAAATAAATCCTGAGAGAAGAGTATGAAATAACCCACGATTAATTGCCATCTCTTGAACATCTTCCTACATGATTAGTACAATTACAGGTCGATTCCTTCCATTGCAACTTGTGAGAGGTAAATATTTCACCAGTAATGCTAGCTGACAGTGTGATACACTAAGAATATAATAGTTCTAACCCATAGTTTTGCAGTGCTATTGCCATAATTTTTTGCATCTCAAAGGCCCCTCCCTGTTTTCTCTATAGGTCTACTGTTCTCAGCATAACTGGATAAGTTCAAATCTGGAATCACAAATGATACTTGCATTAAATCACTGTCCTACTTTATCTGTAAGACACAATGATTTTTTTTCTGGATTTCATGTCAATATTTGCCTTAAGATTCTTTTCTTCCTCACGGAGGTGGGATGCCTGTGATAAACATGCATTGCAACAGTCTGTGGTGCTGCTTTGTCCTTGGGAGCGACAAAAAAAGCATCAAACATATGATGTGAAGGGCAGATGCTGTCAAACCACGGCTGAAGAGCTGTGCAGCTGTATGACAATTACCTACCTTGTCACTGGGAGCACACATACCAACCCAGTCAGCAGCAAAAACAGAATTAGAACACTCCTGGCTACTTGGCAGTCTGGTTGACATTCCCTCCATGCCTTGTAATTTGCTCTGAATATCAAGAAAACAAAACCTGAATTAACATTTTTATTGCTCTTGATGGTTACAGACATTAAAGCATACATTTCTCTCACATGGTTAAGAATCTGAAATAGAATACTTTTTGTTGCCCTATCTTTAGTGACTTGTAGATAATCTGACAAAAAACCAGCTTTGTGTTGCTGATGTTTCTCTATCCAGAAGTACAGTCTACTTATGCCTTTGCTTCTGAACACAACCAAATTAATCTATTTTCACAAAAGACTAAGGAGAAATCTGTAAATTATCCCTTGTGAAAGAAACTTAAAAATAAGAGAGAAGCAAAAGAACCAAATAAAGCATTAATTTATATGGAAAAAAAGACTATTTTTCCCTGGAACCAGGGCTATCAACAGAAAAATGAGACCATAATGAATTGTTCCCTGACACAAATGGAAGTTGTCAGTGATGGAAGAACAAACAAATTTTTGTATATGTTTTCCACCATGGGGTAGTAATATTGACTCAAGCTGAGGAAAAAGACACTATAAATACATATGAAAGACCACATTTAAAAGAAATTCTAGAATCCTGTCATAATGGTGCAGTTCATTGCAATTTGATTCTTCTTTCCTGTCTCTTCTGTGGTAATTAATTCAGACACCAAAGTTAGAATCTTCCAGCTCCTGCCTCAGTGTTAATCTTACCTTAGTCAAAAAAATAAAACAATAAATTGGGATATGCCTACAGTGAAGTGCATGATAGACATGCCTGTTCCAGCTTAAAGGTGAGAGTTCAGAGGCAGCGTCACTGCAGCACTGTGGCAAATTGCAGCTTCCAGACTTGCATGGGCAATGCCTGCATCGACTCTCAGAGTTGAACTCTCTCACTTAAGGCTGGATTGGGTGTCCCTGCGTGGCACTGCTTAGTGGGGTGCCAGCTCCTGAGCCCTGACCTTGTGAAGATGGTCACTGTTTTGCCCACAAAGGAGACAGGGCCTCCCTCCGACCACAGATCACCCAGTGAATTCACCAACAGAACATCAAATGAAAAAAATGAAAGCTAAAGTAATTTTCTAAGGGCAAAGGTGGAGATAGCACTAGTGGAGCAACAGGGAGCTGGTAAAAAAAAATTGTGAAATAAAGAAATGTTTTGCCTGATGACTGAAATCCTACAACAGAAGTGCACGTTGTACAATAAGAAAGAAAACAAAGAAATAAAAATTCTTAAATTTCACAGAATTGGAACCATGAGACTGCCTCTAGGTTTTTGACAGAATTGGCCATTAACCACATTTTAATGAAATATTGTTGTGATATAAATCTGATTCATTAAGTCACACACAATTCAGTTAACTGAGTGTTCAACACCACTTTGTAACTGCTGAATATGATTCAAGGAAGTCAGAAAATAGTTTCATAATGAAAAAGAGAAATACTATTCGGATTTTTCTGGGCTTTCAGTGGTATTTTAAAAATCTATTCCCTTGTATATCCTGTACAAGTTTTGAATATATTAAATGTATTTATAATTTTTAAAAATTACTGGTGTAGTCATACAGTAAATATTACTTGTATTTGTGTAGGCAATCTGTAAAACAGGTTCATATTTTAAAGTTTTATGTACTTAGGTCGACTGCTGAAGATTTTGAAGTATTCCACAATGGTGAAATGTTGTTATATCCAGCATGGATTTTGACCCAAAGCATCCTCAGGAGGTACAAATCAATATAAGGCTCTAGATTTTCTGAGTCTCTAGTATGAAGAAATAGCCAAGGAAAAAACAAAACAAAACAAAACAAAAAGTAATTCTTAGATAAATAGAAAGAGGATCAAAAAAATGGAAGTACAGAGTTATTTTTGATTTTCTATGATATTAGCAAGACCTCTACTGTGTTCTGTTTTATGAACTCATTTCAAAGGAACATTGATATATTGGAAATGGATTTAAAAAGAATTACAAGAATAATAGAAGTTCTAAGGGAAAAAAGCTTTTTCAGTGAGATACCCACCCAGTTCAGTCCCTTTAGCTTAACACCATGAAGATTAAGAAGTGAACCTGATCACGATCCATAAATGCAGATACTTCCAACACCAGAGGGAAGTTTAATCTACCAAAGACTTTAGAGACCTAGAGCCTGAACACAGAGCACAGGTCAATTGAGACTAGAAATGAAAGAAGCATTTTTACAGTGAATCATCACTAACCAACTGAATAAGTTATCTTGATAAGTGTTCAAATAAAGATTAGACATCTTTCTGAAATATATGTCCCAGCTGAAACAGAAATATGAAGACTGATATGCCACTCAGGAAAATCAGGTCTGTTAAACAAATCCTATGATTATAAGTGTAAGTTCATCTAAATAATGAAGTAGTATTTTACACAATTTTTGTCCTGGTAACAGACTTTGTTGCAAACCAGTTCCAAGATGACACTTTGTCCGAAGAACTTATTTAATCTTTCATTTCTGAAAGTGCACAAATTATTAAAACAATCTTCCTAGTAGAGTAGACTTTGTTCTTAATGTATTTCCAAACTTTGGAAATTTATCAAGAAATCACTGTCACCCATTTTTAGATATTCTCCATTTATTTGTCTTAGGGACTGGGACAGAAGGAAGATTGAGAAAAATTATGTGTTATTATGTGTTCTTATTTCTCATCAATGAAATACCAGTGAAATATTAATGATATAACTGAAGTTGTTCCTACATACAGCAACAAGAAGGCTAGTTTAGTATTTTTAAAATCATATATACTTTCAACCTGAAGGATAACAAAGCATAGAGGCAACCCTTCCAGAACACAGGAGAAAAAAAAGCAGGTTGTATAATGAAGTGATTTTCTTTAATGAACAAGATTGATACATATGCCTCTTGAGTTCATTCCTACTAGGACAAGCATGAGCAATACAGACAAAATTGTGATCTTTTTATGCTTCTTTCTTTTGATTCCCCCAGGCTATTATTTCAACACACTGTTTTTAGGGGGAGGCAATGTGTTTTTTAATATTAATTATGAATAAATCCAAAATGTGAGGATTAGGCTGAAAAGTATACTGATTTAAATTTTAGAGAAACACAACACAAGAGATGCAATTTTTTTAATGTAATGTGTCATAAAGTTGAGAGGATGCTGAATTTTGGAATAAGATATTCAAGAAGTTTAAACAGAAACAGGAAGAAAGCTACTCTACTGTTATAATATATTATAAGAACCCTACTTTAATAAAAACAAGCAGAGAAACACTTTTCTGTGTTCATCAGTTTGGGTGAAAAGTGCATCTAGAGTTTTTTTTGTAGAACAGCATTTATACCTGGGTCACTATGAAAATAACAACTCACTGCTGTTACTATTAAATTCATACTGTTACTATTAAAAGCAGGTGAGAAAAGTTCTTGATAACACTTCATGCCTCACATCTCCAAGGATTCTGAGGCTGCTGGTCAAAATGCATTCCTCCAGTTAATACAGACTCTTGTGGGATGATCAATGCCTTGAGCTGTAGGAAGAACTTTATTAGTCTTCTCCAAAACCTGCTCAATTTGTCTTACTACAAAATTATCTTGTGTGAAAGCTGTTGGTGCAGGGACTTGGGTACTTCAAAGCTTTTACTGTACCCCACAGAGCCGTTCCTTGTGCTTTCACAACCTTTAAAATCATTGTCAAAAATATTCTGCAAATATTTCATAAAGTTAAAAAAAGAGTTAGGCATTATGGAGAGCACCACTTGTTTCTCAGAGGAAGTGGGAATGGAGTGATGCTACACAAAGGCACATCTAGTTTTTCAACTATTTAAAGGGTTGCAAGAACAAATAAAGTAATAAAAATCATTAGCAAGCTGAAAATGAAGCACATAACAGGTATCAACATTAATTCTAGACTCTGTATTTTTAACATCTTTCCCTCCACACCAGTAGTATAGCTGCAAGTTTGTTGTTCCCCCCATCAGTGTTTGATTTCTGATTTCTGACTTTCAGGAGTGAATCTTGATGCTAAAATCAGTGAATTGTGCAGGTCATGCATACACTTTTCCAACAGTAGTTTTCCTTGTCTTGGGCTTTCAGAAAAACAATTGACAAATCTAAAGCAATAATTTTCAAGATGATTTTCTGAATCTGTGAGAGGATCAGGATTTTCTGCAGATTTTCAGGAGATACACAAATCATAAAAGACACCAAACAGTGAAGCACAGGGAGTTGGAAAACAACAACATTTTTGATTGTGAATTTGGTGTTTTCTTACTGCATGCAAGACGTACCCCTAGGAGCATCAATATTGTCTAGTTCAGATATTGTGTGCACATATAGTGCACTAGAGAGACTTGTAGAGAAATTGTGCTTTTAAAACATATAAACACATATAAATACATATATAAATATAAATACACACATATACATATAGCACATCACTCAAATTTTAAAGATGCCATATTGCCACAACAACATCTATTCTTTTTTGTTAATTTACATGTCAGTTAAACTGTGATAATGTTGGTCTTTTCCTCTCTTCTTTTTTGACTCTAAGATTTTCCTCCAGACTAAGTAATAAGACTAAAGAATCCCAGTAAATATGTTGGAAAATTATTTTCAAATAGAATACCTGGACTTCATAATTCATTTTTGGTGGAAGGAAGGTTATAGAATTATAATTCTAAAAGTTAAAATTATTTAAATAGGAAGTTAAGGTGAAATTGTATTATGACATTTTTCTAGATGGGCTTTTTGATACAAGAAAGGTGAGAAAAGATGAAAAAAATTCTGTGGCTTCTGTGGTACACTAATTATAAAGGAATTCTGCAAAACGTGGAGCACTGTTCTAATAACTTTAGGGAAGTTTCCCATGTTTGATCAGTTTCAGAATAGGGAGTTGCAGAGTTCCACAGCTCTACAAAAATTAATTTATGTAGAAATAACAGTTAAAAACAGATGTGAGAGAACACCAACATTCACTGGAAGGCTTTTAAACGCACTGGGTACAATTAAAAGCTTCCCTGACATCACAGGAAGGGATCTATTAAGACCTGAAGAAAGGAACAGGCTGCCAAACATAAATCACTCAAGTTTTTCATTAGCCCTCAGTGTTTACCAAATAAAATGCCTCTGACAGTGCTTGTGTTTACAGCAAGAGCCATTCTCTCTCCACAATTTGTTATCTTCAGTCTCTCATTATTGTTAATGATGGTGTTCATCTCATCTGGCATTACACATCTGACAGCCACACCATAGTTACTCTAATTTCCCAATGAAGGACAGAATCAGGCACCTCTGGGGTTTAGTTTGTTTCATTCTAACATGAATGGAGTCCAAATAATGGGAAGATTTGGTGGCAGTTCTTTCTTCAGCAGCTGAGGAAATCCTGGGAAGAGGCTGCTTCCACAGAAACCTGGTGTTCTGAGGGAGTTCTGCACTTCCCACCCCTTGCTCCCACACTGTTCCCAGTGAAAGCTGTTCTCTGCAGGCTGAAGGTGCGCTAAGTTCAGCACTCACATTGATGAGGATCCTCTTTGGCAGAGCCGTGGAGAGGAGAACCTGCAGCATAGAGGAAACTGAGGACAAGGGTAAGACCCTTCCTGAGCTTGTGTCTGTGCACATAGAACATAAACACCTTTTATCTTAGTCTCATATAAACTCTGAGGTATCCTGCAGTAACATCAGCCAAAGTCCACATCCTTTCTTTTCAATGCCTCAGTCTGCCTGCCTCAGTCTCATTGTGCCTGAGGTCTCTCCACAACCTCCAGCAGCCAGGCACAGAGTTATCTTCATTTTGAATGCTCTGGAAGCAGACATTGGGCAATTGCATTGGCCTCACTCAAAACTGATTGCTGCAGATTGCTGCAGATGAGGCTTTTAGAAAAATAACACAAATACCTTCTGATATTCACAGATTAATTGTGACAAAAGAAATACATTCCCAGAAGTACAGGGTTGCCCTTTCTAATCTTACACTTGTGATGATCTGGAGATCATGACACAATTTGGTTCTATTTGAAACATTCATTAGGGAAAAGCAGATTCCACAGATTGGATCACATGTTGATTTAATGCTCTTGGAGTATTGCCACTTTGGCTGATGTAAGCCTCATTAATATTATTAATGCCACATCAAAGCAAGTCAGAAAATCTTGTGGAAGAACATCTCTGCCAGATTTACTCTTGTCATGATGGCTACCACTTGCTAAAATTTCGCAGAACTACAATGAACAGCAACTATTCTGAGGGCTGAGGGCGGGCATGAAATTCCTATGACTGGAAGAGCCATCCTACATTACAATCTATACTTGTAATGGCTGTATATTACTCATGCAATTTTGGTATTAAACCATTAGTATTTGATTAGTATTTGATCAGTGAACAAGAGGAACAATAAAATGAGGAATAAAAGCTCCTTCTATCTACTATTTACAAAATTCTTTTAAGAATATTTATGCCTTTCTCCCCATCTTTTCTTTTTTACTCTCAGTAGACTATGGCTAGCCCATCAAACTAAACACAGGACTGGAAGGAAGGAGCTGAGCACTGAGGAGGAAAAAGGAAAGGATTGAACAGAGAAGAAATGTTTCTACTGAAAGGATGAGGCTGAAGCAACAAACCAGAGTTTTGGGGATTTTCAGTCTTGAGTAAGCAAAATCTTCCCTCCATTGCTCCCTGCCCTGCATATGAGAAGCTTCTCTTCAGCAGCCTCACTAATTTCCAAGTAAAAATGCATTGCAGGAACCATGCTGTAGTTATTCTTTTTATAGCTTCACCAGCATGGGAGGGAACATGACAACATTAGAAATAGTTCTGTTACAAGCTCTGTGTTGAAGGGCTAATGGGAAACGAAGAGAATATAGTGATCCCAGTTCTCAGGCCATATTTAGTAGTTTATATTTTATTTCTGTCTTTGCTTAAAAAAATTCAGAAACTGCCTGGTAATTTAGGAAGCTAAAAAACATTTTTAAAATACATTGAAAACCAATTTCACAAAGTTTTTGCAACATTAATGAGGCAGGATTATTTACCAGTTCTTCTATTAGGAATTATAAAAGGCAAATATTATTATTATTGTCTAATCACATAATCAAAACACAATAACAATAGAATACTTTTTATGTGCTTTCATATATTGTGTTAAATATTTATTGTATATTAGCTGACTTCTATGTATACATATAAGCGTATGTCTGTCTGTGCATGCATATATAGAACGGCCAGATTGGAAGTGACCCTGAAAGTTCATCTGGTATATTTGTATCTAAAACATCATATTTGTCTGTCTAAAATACATATACATGTGTTCCCAAGAGCTTAAATTTCTTTAAAATCCATTTGCTTTAGTCTTCTAAGTTTACCATGAAGCCTTGAAATTCTTTGCTGGGTTTCCGTGAAAGGTGAGAACCACTGCTCCATAAGCTGAACTACATTATGATGCCTCTAGCTTCACACCCAAGTTCTATACATATTCTCTTGTAGAGACAGAAAAAAGTTAGTTTCTATGAGGGGAAAAAAAAGGGCACTTTTCTTGCAGTGAAAAAGCAAGCTGTAGAAGAGGCTGAGCATTCCTACAGCTTGCGTTCTTGGAAAAATATCTTCTCTCTGTATAGGACAAAGCTTATAATGTCTTGCAAATCCAAAGTTGGAAGGGTTTGATACCAAAATGATAATAGCAAATGATCTTGTAGCATTTTTAAAGGAGGATGTTCAATAAAATACTTTAGGTCCCTGTCAGTAGTTTGGTTGTAGAAGGAGGCATTTTCTGTCTGAAATAATTTTAGCAAATGCTGTACCATAGTTTCAGAAATTTGTGAGACAGATTTGCGAAATTCCATAAATTACTCTTTAAATTCTAAATGTGACATTCAACAGTTCCCTGGGTATGAGAAGTCCAGCACAAAACATCACAGTTGTCCACCCTCCAAGCTGGGCAAAGCCTGAGCCACCCTCAGGTAAGAAACTGCCAAAAGCCACACTGCTCTCCCACCACCCCTCCCCTAGAATCATTCCAGTGTTATGCCAAGGCATTGCTACAACTTTTGTCTCTTAATAGAGGTCCGTTTGCCATTTCCATGACAACAAACGGCGAGAAAATTCCCTGAAGGAACCTAAGGAGCAAGTAACAAAAATAGGCAACATGAAGCTTAGTTCCAACACAAACTGCATAGAATTTTTGCCTAAAGTTTTTTTTTTTATATGCACACATTTGTATTGCTTAGGTGGGGCATTTGCTTTGCTGCTTTCAGCAGCGCTTTCAAGCCATGAGTGCTCCATAAATTGTAAGTGTTCCACACGACAGTGGCTGTCAACCTGCAGGAGAGATGATGTCCATCCAGTCTACCTCCTCACTGAGAAGACAGGCAGCAACATTTTGACAAATAAGATTACATGTCTTTGCCCTTAAAAAAAGACATTAATGTCTCTTGTAAGCAGCAAGTTTAAAAGTTTGAAAAGTAGTAGTTCGTCTGGCCAGAAAAAACTTGCAACTTTCTTCTTTGAGTTTATTGGCCTTTCAAATTAAAATAGGACTCATACCTTCCATTTAATCAGGGGTCTGCAAAGCCATTGGGAACAGATTTTTAAGACACTTAGATATAGCTGGTCCACAATGTTAGAAAACTGAAGGGTCACTGAACCTTCTTGATATCTTCTTTCTTCCCATAATTTGTTCTCTAAGAAAAAATCTTCATATCTTTAGGAAAAGAACAAACTCCTTTTACCTAAAAACTGGGCACACAGAATTGCTTAAGTTAAACTAGAACAGCAAATAAGATTACATAAAGTGAAATATTAGAAGTAGAATAATCAAATTTCTTGACACATTTTAGTATATTTAATTCACCATGAATGTAGATGAATAGATGCATGGATAGTCAGGGAATTTAACTGCTAATATATAAACTTTGATTTTCAAATTGTGCTGGGTGCATTCATAAAAATATTATTTGCCATTATTTGCTTGCTCTGTGTTTCTAGCATCCTCTTTTTTTTAATATTTTGACCTTTCTGATATTGAGTATTTCAAAGTCTCAGCTCTCAAAAACTCAAAAATTTCCCTTAAATTCAAGTTTCCAATATCTAATTTGGAATTTTTTTTAGAATTGGTTTTGAAATAATCTCTATAAATAGCACTTCTATGATAGTAATTGACACCATGTCAACACATAGTTAGACAGAAAGTATAGATGCTATTAAAATGGAACAAATAATGTATTAGGCAAAATAAGCTTTCAAGTTTCACATATTTGTAACTTTGCTTAATAATCTAAAAGAGATTTATTTGAATGCAGGGTACATGGCAAAGCTACAGTAATCAATAATACTGAAAAAAATTGTCAAGTTTTTTTCTCTTCTCTGATTTTGACTTTTTAATCTCTTGCATCTTATGGCTAAAATGATACTTCACATCAAAACCCATCAGTAACAGAATTCCATCTAGTTTTGGATGACAGCTGTAATACTGAGGTATTAGTTCATGTAGTTACTATATCTGGATCTCAGCAGAGTCACATTACATCTCTCAGACCTAGACACCTTTCTCCTACTGTTCTTCAAATATCTCTCCCCACTCTAAGCCACTTTTGACACGTTGGTTACTTTCCATAGCTACACCATCCATGTTCTAGCTCTATATAGATACACAGATCGATAGAGATAAATGTAATGTAAAAGATTCCCAAATGAAATACACCAGTCTCCCACCATTCATATTCTTGAAAATAATTTTAATCATATTCTTAGTCCACCAGAGACATATTCCTAGGTATTGTGGTGGTACTAGTGATGGATGATGTAAAGAAGAAGAGAATAAATTAGGAAGAATGCTAGAATCAGGTCCATAATTGTGATACAATAATTTGCCCAAGTAATTTATTATTCTTCCTGTGTTTTTCTCCTTCTTTTACTGAAAAGGAAGGGGATGGAAAGCCCATACCAGAGCAGGCAGTGGAGAATCTTTACTATGTTAGATTTTAAAAGACATTGATAGATATACACGTCAGTTGCTGCCACATGAAATATAACATTTTAATGTATACTCTATTTATTTATCAAATATCTTTCTATTAAAACTTTTGAGGGGCAGCTGTGATTTCTCTAAGTAACATTTTTCTCTCTGAATAGGAAATAGACTTGTAAATGAATATGGAACTTCACTAGCTAGGATTATGACATGACAGACCATTTCACTGTCAAAGAGCTATCATTTATGGTATTAAACATCAGTAATTTTGCTAAAATGGTGATGTAATGTGAGCTAAGAGCATCTGACAAATTTCAGAGGAGAAAAGAGGAGTTAGTATTGGTTTATGAAATTGAATTGTCCTTAAAATAAATTGATTCTTCAGTGTTCATAGTTTTTAATCAGTAGGCAGAAAAATTGATAGTTTTATTGCTCAAGCCAATTAGTATATATGTACCAGTCCATATATCACCAAGATGTTCCAAACTCTTCAGTCCCTGCACTTAATAATCCAGAGCCACAATTAGCTAATGATGAAACCAGCTCTCTCATAAATTGCTTTCCAGGGTGCAATGACACATAAGAAATTTATTCAAATGTATCTGCAGCAATATGGAACTGCAAGGCTGTATTTACATCAGTGCTGCTGTAGATGACTGAATTCATTCAAAGCAGAAGAAAAAACTGGCTATGTCTGCAGAATAATGTTATTACTCTTGACTCCCTGCTAGCATCTTCCTCTGTTTGATCCTGTCCTCAAAAACCTGTAATCATCAAGTTCCAGGCAGCATGCTCTTTAATGTGAAAATTGAAATAGAAGATTACTTTGGAGCTCAGGTACCACAGGATTGTGCCTGGCAGTGGGATGTGACACAATTCAGAGACAGGCAGCTGTAGTGCTGCTTAAATTGTGGACATATGGAATGGGATCAAAACAGTCCAGCAGGCATCGTGGGAGCGCTGCCAGGAGGACCTTGCAGGAGAGTGTTTCATTGTCACCTTCACTTCATGGAGATAAAAACTTAGCAGGCAGCAAGTGAATAGTTCTGGTGCTGGTTACAGAAGGCAAGGAGGGCTCGTGGACAGAGGCTGTAAAAATAGTAGGTTAAAAGTCCTAATTGACGCTGCTAATTTGGAGGCTTAAACCTGTGTCTAGATTTCATTATTGATGACACCTCTGCAAGTAAAGCATTTCTGTAAGGACCTGTGTCTGAATGTTGGAAACTCAATTACACAATGTGTGAATGTGGGTTGATTAGCTAGTGGCCTTCAATTTAAAGGCAGTGGCCCTAGGTTTCTTTTTTACATTCTGAAGGTGGCACTTTGCTCTGGATGTTCACATACTAAAAAAATATGCTCAATGCTTTTTTAAAACTGTGTTTCAAGGCCAATTTTAGTTGTTGTCTGAAAAGTACCAGTGAGGCACTGTCCAAAACCACTGTTTCTTTAAAATTAAAGACTTCAGATGTGAATATATTCAATATCTAAGTAAAATAATGCTTTGGTAATCAGTTATTTATTTCACCATGCTAAGATTTCAAGCATAACCTGTTCTCTGTTATTATAACTTATTGAATGGGATAAACAGATTGTATGGTGACTTTAAGAGCTCATATTCTCCTGTCCTTGACTATGACTAAACAGATAATGGCACTTGAATTGGCATTCATATGATCAAAGTGCATAGATATTTGAAGACAAATACATAAATGAGGAATTATAGTTACATTTTTGGCTGTGCTTCAGACAAGATGATACTGCATTTCAAGACACTGAAAACTTAAGTAATGTGAAATATAAATATTAGTTAGGTGAATCATCTTCTAATTAGGGAACAATGCATATGACACTGAGAACAGACATTGAAACGGGCTGTATGCTTTACTCTTGCTCTATGTATATTGCATACTATTATTCTGACTGGTTATATATTGTAGAAATGTTGACTTTCTTCAATAAAAAAGTGTGTGGAAAGCTGTTTATCAGGGAAGATTGAGAGCAGCCATGATAATAAGCCATTATACTCCTTCCATTTTATCATTCCTATATTTGCAGAAAAAAGTACAGCAGGCACAAATGAAAATATATAGAATTCTATTGACTCCCATTGCATGCACAGAAAATAGGAGATTACCAGATGGATGTAGAAAGACTTCTAAGAACTGTTTTCTTTAAAAACAAAAATAATTATATGTCTGTAGGCTAAAAGTTTGTGGGGAATATTTTCCTCCCTCATTTGGAGCATGAGTTTGAATCTAGTTTATATAAAATGCAGATTAACCAAAATAATGAAAAACCATTTAAATGTGAAGAAATTTTAAACTTTTAATATGATGCACAAGATTTAATAGAAAATAGAATCTTAAACCAAATCATCTGTTGGGCAGCTGTTATTCTTCTAATGCATGTACCATCTCTAAAAATCATGAGGAAGAGGATCAGTTTATTAGCTGAGCTGAACTTGTCCCTTGATGGGGAAAGAAGGCAAGCAATATTACTTTCCCAATAAAGAAGTTCATCTTGAAATACCTTGTTGCAGAATTTTATTTTCAATAAAAAAATGAATCTTAATTAAAATGATCAAGCAAATTCCCATTTCCTTAAAATTTGTAGCCATCATTTATAGTTTGGCTTATTAGTCTTCACGTTTAAAAAATTCTTACTCTTCTTGAACAGAAAAGGAGAATTTAAGTTTGACATTTCTCCACCTAGATGGAGCATAAGGAAAACGAAATGTTCCTAGGTTAGCCAGGACATTGATATCTAAATCATACCATCCTCAGTAGATCAAAATCCTTCTATATTCTGAGCAGAGACTATGTCCCAATTCCAAGTTCCAGTACTCCCTGCCCCTCCCCCAAAAAAATTAAAAATAAGAAAAGAGAAACATCCCAGGAAATACTCTTTTGCATCATCTGCAGTTAGAATACACACCTGACCACCATTTTTAGAAAATATGATTGAACTAGAAAAGTTGCAAAGAAGTTCTATGGGGATGACCAAAGTCTGTGAACTCTTCTGTTACATTTTTTCATAGTTGATAAAAGTCTGCTGGTTTGTAATTCAGCAGTTTTTGTCTGTCCTTCAAAGTACTTGGAATAAAATTAGCTTGTATATAAATAACTTTCTGCAAGGTTATTTTATATAACAAAGTCTTCCTTAGTGTCCTTACAAGGTATTAAAATAGCATCACCATTATTAGGTGACTTGTCATATAGAGGGACAATTTAAGCAGGTGCTTAAGTTTAAGCATATGACTGCTCTTTGGTGCCCTGGAACCTTGGTGAACTTCTTTACAGTTAAGTAATTAAATCATGTGAATTTCCTGTCTTTCAACTGATAGATAAGCCCCAGAAACTGAGACAGTTAAGATCTTGTAGATGGCCTAGTGCTTTAAATGGAATGAAATAGGAACAAATATGAAGGAATTTGGATAATATCAGTCCTACTAATATTAAACCTGTATGGTTTTTTCCCCCTCCTAAAGGAAAATTAGGTTTTATGTAAGTCACAATGTTTTACTTGACACTTCACTCTTCTAATCTCTTTCCACATAATTCCATTAATGAGATAGTGTTTCATATAAATATCTCATTACATGTTCAAAACAGTGGCTACTGGTAAAAGTCACTTTAAATGTCAACAAAATGCAGTTACTGTGTGTGCAATAAATATGCCACAGCAATGAGAATAAACCACAAGGTTAAGAGTTTGTAAAATATTGTTTCCAGGGCACGTCACCATGCATAATACATAATTCTAAAACAAGGAAGATGATTTTCATTCAATTGCTTTTTCATTGACTTCAAAGGGATCCTGAATTAGTGAGCAAAGGTATAGATGTCCACAAAGTAGAAGAGAAAGAACTCTCCTGTTTGATGTTACTATGAAAATTTCCCTCTCTTGGTTTGGGAAAAGAAAGCTTATGCAATTCAGTTTATTTAGCAACTAAGCAAGTTAAGAAAATACAGCATGTTAACTGTTACATTTACTCTTAAAAAACAAATATGCAACCTAGAGTGTGTTTGTCTGCCAGCAGTAATTTTTTATGAAAACTTTCTATTGTTCTTTTTTACTGTCTGCTTTTGAGAATACTTCAGTGCACTTTCAATCTTCAGTATTTCTCCCAGTACAGAGTATTTGCTCTTCCTCTTCCCTGGACCCTCCTGCCCTCACTGCAGCACTTCAGCCTTTGGGCAGTGCTGGCTGGGCAGAGGGCACAGAAGTTGGGATTTCTGTTCGTTATTCCTCCCTTCAGTGCTCATACCTGCTTCACCTTTGGTATTATGTTCTTTTCACTCTGTTGTTTTTTTCTTTTTTTTTTATTTTTTTCCAACTCAGGTTTGTCCAGAGCTACTTTGTTTTGCAGTTTGATAACCCCTGATACCAGTATGATTTTTCCAGCACAGCACCGGTGCACCAAGAATAAACTGAGCCATCACTGTTCATGTCTTTTTTTCTCTTCCATTTTAGGTTGTCTGTTCCAGTGAATGTTTCCTCATTCTCTGTTCTTTTGTCAAAATCTTTGTCCCTCTCTAGTCTCAATTTATCTATCTTTTCCACTTACCTGTTTTTGTACCTAATGATGCTCCTTTTCTTGTTCACAGAGAGCTCTTCCATGAGTGACTTGTATTCATAAGAGCCTGAAAGACACTCAGATTTAGTACTTTTTCAAATGAAAGCTAGTATATCTTCCTGTTTATATTTTTGAGTTTTTTCAAGCTGCTTGCTCTCATTATTGAATATATTATCTAACTGTGCAATGTGGAACCTGACAGTATTGATATATTTTGCTTACAGGTAAAGCAGGCTTTTCAAGACATGACAGTTCAGGTTTCAACAGAATTTTTAAAATAAAGAAAATTTCAAATTATTAAATCTCCCCTAGGGTTAAAATAGATTAACTAAAAATCCAATGGGAAAATCAAGTAGGATTTAAAATATATTTCAGGTTTAGTTTTCTCTAGCTAAATTTCATGTCTCAAAGTCCAAAAAGAAATCATTAATTAGTGGATCCCCTCAAGGATCAGTACTGGGACTAATACTATTTAATATAGTATTATATTAATATACTATATATTAATATATATTATTTTTTGTATAATAAATACAATTAATATTAATATATAATTATTTTATATACAACAATATTATTATATCAATTATATTAATTGACATAATTAATGTTAATTAATTTTTATATTAATACTCTATTATATTTAATATAGTATTAATATAGTTCATTAGTGATAAAGACAGAGGAATGAATGCACTCTCAGCAAGTTTAAAGATGACACCCAGCTGAGTTTTTTCTTGATTTGCTTGAGGTACAGGACGCCATCTGGAGGGACCCTGTTGGGTTTGAGCGTTGGGTCCATGGCAGAGTCACGAGGTTTAAGGAGAGCAGGTGCAGGGTTGTGCACCTGGGTCAGGACAACTTCTGCTATCAATCCAGGCTGGGGAATGAGCAGATCCAGAGCAGCCCTTCCCTTGGCGGTGCTGGTGGATGAGAGGCTGGACATGACGTGTTAATGTCAACTTGCAGCCCAGAAAGCCAAACATATCCTGGGCTGGAACCAAAGCAATGTGGGCAGCAGGGTGAGGGAGGGAATTCTGCCCCTCTGCTCTGGCCTTGTGAGATCCCAACTGGAGCATTGCATCCTCCTCTGAGATCCACCAACACAAAAACACCTGGGCCTGTTATAGCAGCTGGAGACATGGACCACAAGGGCCAGAACTGCCCTTCCAGGATGAAAGGCTGAGAATTTGGGTTGTTCAGCCTAGAGAAAAGAAGGCTCAGGGGAGACATTTTTGCAGGCTTTCTGTACATAAAGAAGGCTTATAAGAAAGATGGAGACTTTTTAGCAAGGCCTGCAATGGGCAGGACAAGGGCCAACAGTTTTTGGCTGAAGGAGAGGAGGTTTAGATTGGAAGAGAGGAAGGCATTTTTACAATGAGTGGTGAGGCACAGGAACAGGTTGCTCAGAGAAGCTGTGGATGCCCCATCCCTTAAAGTGTAAAACCCCAGTATGGATGGGGCTTACAGTAATCTGGTTTAGTAAAAGATGTCCCCGTCTGTTGCAGAGGAGTTGGACTGGATGGTCCTTCAAGGTTCCTTCTAACCTGGATCTTTCTATGATTTTTATTCTGATATCCTGATTCCTTTAAGGGATTTTCAAAAATAATTCTGAAATATGCTGTAAATTCATTCAGATAGTTGCAATTCAAATGGAGTACTCAGAACTTCCACTGCTTTCGGTGTGTATTCATAAGGTAAAACTGAATGGTATATGGCCCAGTTATAAAACTGTAGGTGCAGGTTTCCTACAAGTCCAACCAACAGTACCATTTGTGTTCCTTTAACAGCCAGGCTTTCCACTAAGATGCACATTATCATAGCTAGAATGAGGACTTTATTTTCAGTGGATAATATATTTGATCATGAAGGATTTGGATCTTAAAAGTTTTCATGTGTCGATATAGATTTCTGCAGATTGTCTTGTTATTTCAACTCTTCACTGGAGTCCGCCCCCTAGCATGCAAATACACTTCACCTGGTGAGATATTTACAAACTATTCACTTTGATAGTTCACTGTCAATTATTTGTGGAAGCTGGTGATAGACATCTACTTTCCAGGGAAATTGAGCACTCTAATTAGTTTTGGCCAAATGTGCCTTTGGATAAACAGGGTGTCTTAAGAAAGATTATGGAATGTGATCTTGGGCCCTTCCTTATGCAGGCAGACTCCTCAACACTGCTGAAAGTTTATGTGCTTTGGTCTGTGCTTATGCAACCATAGCATGCCGGTGACTGCAGCTTTGTGCTGGGAGAGTCAGGTCCCAGCATGATTATTATCTTGCTTCTTAACGTTTAACAGCTCACATCATCAGTGTTTCCCTTCTTTCTCTTTCTTCCATATTTCTTTTCAATTTGCAGTTTTAGTTTAATCGATATTTTAGGCTAGACTCAAACTGCAAATATTGCTAAGTTTAACTGGCCGCTCTTTGCAACTTTTTTTACCAAACCATCTCCCTCTAATCCTGTGCAGCTCTTGACTCATAATGTTTTATTCACTTTACACATCAAAATGATTTCAAATATAATGGCCATATTTTATTCCTTTTCATCCTTCAGCCCAAGCATCATTATATATGCTGTGCATATTTTATTTTTGAAAAAGGCAGTTAACAGTAAAGCCCAAATGAATTAAAGTACTTGGCTTGTATAGTAAGACTTGCCATAAGTTCTTATTCTTACATGTGATTATAATTTTTGGAAATGAACACACAATTCAAGATTTTGGCTATGTGAAATGAATAGGGAAAATGAGTGAAAAGAGGGAAAACAATCTTATTGCACGAGAAAAGATTTACGTGTATATATATATACAGAGATCTACATAAATATATATTAAAATTTGTGTTGTGTGGATAAAAATTATCCAACACGTTTCTCAGTTCAGCCAGAGTATTCTTTTTTGTACAGTGTTGGAGTGGTATTTAAAATACAGTTTTGTGGGGGTTTATTTGTTTGTTTCTTTCATTGAGTTTTTCTGTAGTATATATTTTTTCTCCACTTTACATGGAGTGAGTCCATAAAAATGAGTGAATTTTGAAAAGTTTTCTGCTATAATGACATTTTCACCTCAACAAAATCATAATATTATAGACTAATTCATGTTGGAACATACCTCATGAGGTCTTTCATCCAAACTTTTCCTCACAGCAGGGTCAAAAATTAATAGAGACTAAAATGTTCAGGGCTCCATCCAGTCAGGTCTTGAAAATCTCCAAGAGCAGAGGCTGCAAAACCACCTGGGAAACTTGCTCTAGTGTTTAATCATGGTCATAATTTTCTCCTTATGTCAGAATCTCCCTTTTGAATTTTTGCCCCTCAGCCTCCTGACATGCCTAGCTGTGAGCAGTCTGTCTGCATCTCCTTTCCACCTTCCCCAGAGGGACTGGGGATCTCCTTAAATGCCCTGGAAGCCGCCCCCTTTTCAGGCAGGAGTGGAAGACATCTTGAATGACATTGCAGAGTTACATTTTTCTTCTTGGGATAAATTTCATGTCAAGAATTTTCTCCTTCTTAAAAGCACAAGTTTTGAATTTTTCTGTACTTTATGCAAAATCTTTCATACTTTCACAGGATTTATAAATTCATTTAATCCACTTACTACTTGGCAGGTCTGGAAACATCAACTCCTCTTGGCTTCAGCACTATAAATTGCAGGCTGTGTCTTTAATGTGGGTTCTTGTGCTTGATTTTAGTTTCTTATCTGAATTTTTTAAGTTCTAGTCTGTGAGTCTGAGCATTTCTAAAAAGGCATTTGGCAAGCTGTGGAGATATTGAATTCCCATGAAATAATTTGGTTATTTGATGTGTTCAGTGTTTGTATATGTTGTTAGTGACTCTGTATACTAAAATAACATTGACCCTGGACTTTGATTTAAAATGGAAGAAATTTATTATAAGACGCTACTCAGAATTACCTTAATACATAAAGATTTTTTTTCTTAAAATAAAACCTAGGGTTGAATACAAGGTCATCATCATTGGAGGGAGATCAATCTTTATTCTTTTATCAGGTTTGCCCCTTAGCCAGGGTAGTGTTGCCAGCAGAGGTCGCATAATTTTAGCATGGACTTTTTGTGCAGCGTTGCTAGAGAAGGGAAGAGGAATTATGAAACAATCCTGGTTGCTGAGCAGTGTTGCAGTTTCTGTTAGGTAGAGAGATTTAGCACTGGGCAGTAGCTCTGTGCGTGTTTGTACATGCAAGAGGTGCAAAGAATGAAAGCTCAGTGAATACTAAATTTTCTGCAACATTTCCTTCTCCCTTCTCAGCAAGTTTACGGCTAGGAAAAAAAGTAACACCCCACTACTGCCTAATTATGGTCCTTTGCAACAGGACTTATTCTTGAAGACCTTTGTATTCAAAACTTTGAAACACGGTTTGTTTTCTTTTCCTTAAAATTTACAAAGTACAGGAATACATCAAAATATGATGATGGTGAGGGCAAAGTCTCTCAGAAAGTGGGCAATACAGGGAGTGAAGTGTGTCTAGCATTGCAATCAAACAATCCCTTTTAATGAAAATTTGCCTGCTGGACAGTCTGTCTCTGGACAGACTCAGAGAATCTCCTCTGAAATATGAAGCAGTGATGACTGATATTAGCTGCTGATACGGTTCTGTATAACTTTATACATTTTTCTTAGTGTAGGTCATGATAAGAGTCCCCAAAGAATAATTATCTTGGTAAATTTTTAATCTTGGTAATTTTTTAATCTTGGATGTGTATATTGCATAGCATTTTGGTATATTTATAAAAAGCTGTGCTATTTTTTATCCTAAAAACAACACCCATCTATCAACCTACATATCTATCTATCTGGCTTTTGTTTGCAATAAATTTTAGACACTTTATCAAAAGTATATTTGATTTATGCATGTACATATGCATTATTCAGGATGAATGAGGAGTGTTCTAATGCATTTCAGAAGGCATTTTTAAAATCCTATTTCTGAAAGAAAAAAATTAATAATGTAGAAATGTCTAAAAGCTGTTTAAAATTCTAGACATTTTTCCTTTGAAATCTGAGTTTCCTATTCTGTCTTTATTGTATATTAAATTCTGAAGTCTAGGAAAACATGAGAAATGCTGTGAAGTTTCTTTTTCAGTTATTGCCTAAGCTGCTAGGACAATCGTGGGCCTTGGGTTAGAAATTGACCTCAACCCAGCCAGAAAAATTAGATTAAAGCAGAACTTCAAATCACATGCTTCAACTGAGTATTACACACGTAAACTATGTATATATGCAAAATATCATGATTTTGAAATCTTGTGAACACAATGACAGAATACAGACAAAAGGCTGGGTTTTTAGAAGACACTTAGGCACTTTGGTGCCCATTGCTGCAGAGCCTTGGGGACAGACTCTGAATGTGACATAGGCAACAAAGGTGAGAGTCATAATTGCAAGTGATATGTCCTAATTTTAGCTGTCCAATACCAGATTAATTACCCCCTATTACTTCTATGATTACAATGTGGACAGCCTAATACAACCTCATCCTAGGTACAAGAACATGCATTTAGTATTCCTGCGTCCCTCAAGTTTCTAAATAATATCTTTTACAATCTCCTTGCTTCCTTCAGGGGAGAAGATAAAACAAGGTTGATTAAGACTGCTGAAAGAACTGTGAAAGAGAAAGGTTGATGAAAATGTTGAAAACCAGATCTAAGATGATCAGCATGTGCATGGTGACTGCACAAAAACAAACAAAGAAGTAACGACAAAAAAGCCCATACCCCAGAAAAGGGGTAAAAAAAGCTGGAAAATGTGCCTAAATAATCCTCTGAAGATATGTCCTTGTTCAGAAAGCCAGATCCTGAAACACTTGGTTGCCAACCATGCAATTTGGGAAATTTTGTCTTTTTTCAGTATTTGCAGTGACCTGAGCAACAGAAGATACTAACTATGAAAAAGTGCTGCAAGAACTGGTAGTCACAGGGAATGTCATGAGTTCCTGTGACAACTGAGGACTGTCTGGAGGCTGCAAAAGAATCCCATCTTAAATATGCTACTTAAAATGATCAAAGAGGATATTTTCCTTTTATTCTTGGATTTTCATTCGGAATTAGTTGCCTGCTTACTACCAAGCTGAATACTAATAACATTCAGTACCATGACAAAGTCTGTGGTTGCAGCTTGAGAATGTTCTGTGAGTAATTTAAAACTTACATTCCAGAAAAATTATTAATAAGACTACCATAGGGAGAAAAGTTCTGCATATTTATTCATTTATTTTAACTTCCTTTGCTTTTAGAAGTGATAGCTTATAAATAGTTCACTGTACAGATCATAGGCTAGGCTGATAAATTTTCATGTGTTTGTCATGGGGAAAATATTAAATTTCATGCTTTGTCACAGATTAATAGAAAAACTGTATTAATACAATGCAGATAATTTATATAATTTCAGAGTCATGCCTAGAAGGAAAACAGAATTAAGTAAGAGTTTACATAGGAAAAGAATGGCAATACAATGTTGAGAGATCTTGAAATTTCTCTGTCATGAAAGAGAACCCTGTAAAATACTGGCTTTGTCCTTGTTGTATGTATGTACTGAAAAGGAAAATCTTCACATCTTTCTGTGTGATTTATCTCTGCAAAATACCCAGCTGTCATCAAAGGTAATTACCCTAGATTCTTCTTCTAGAGAGAAATAGGCATTTCCTGAAAGTGTTTTTCACTCAGATTCAAATTTAAAGAGGGGATTAAGTGTCTTCTGCATTTTTCTGGAATAATCTGTTTCAGTCTCACATTTTGTGTGGGCCTGTGGGATGAGTGATGGCTCTGTTCTTTTTCATACAAGAATTAGAAAGTGTTGAATAAGGCAGTGGAGAAAAAACAAGAAAAATCCACGAGAAATTTGTCTTTTCTCGATGTTGGAACAAAGAATTAGTGCTTGTCTCTATCTAGATATCTTAAAAGTTGTAAACAACTCAAAAGGTAAATATTATATAAACACATAAAAGAACATAGTATTTTCTGTTGCAAAGACTTATGGAAGAGACCTCATGTGGCAAAAATTGAACTGCGTGACTGAAAAATATACTTCAGTATTTCCTAAATTATTAAGATGTGTGTTATGTATCACACATACTTTCTCTGTAAATACCTCTTATTTTTCTTACTGGAATTCATCAGTATATCATAATAGCTTTTGGGTTTTTAGTCACTTTGAAGTAATACAGGGTCCAGCAAGCATTTAATCTCTATTTCTTTCTACTGTCTCTCTGTAATATTAATCATGTTCCTCTCTTGATTTCAGCATTGCTGCTCTTGGGGTACTATCGTGCTATGCTCCATCAGTTGAAGCAATAATCATATACTCAGCAGTTATATCTTCTCTGGAAGTATCACCATGTGTCTCATAACTCTCTTTCTACAGTATTTCACTGACACATTTAATCTCAAATGTTAATCTAGAAATCTGATAATGTCCTCCTGGAGATTTAGAGGTACCTAAAAAGAGATGTACCTATCTAATTTCACCTGCCAGACTCCATGTTTATTCTCTGAAATTGTAACAAGTTGCTTGATTTTTAATTGACGTTGCAAATCTTCTGGTGTCAGTTCTGAGCTGTGGTAATAGCCATGGTGCCATGTAACCTTCTGGTGTTAAACATTCTTTCTTTTTTTCTTTACTTTTTTCTGATCCAATTGAAGTGCTGATGCATTCCTAGAGATATCAACTTGTCCTCTTTTTTACTGGCTGAGTACAAAATTTTGATACTTTCAAACACTACAAACATACTTTAATCCATAGCTTGTTGCCCTATCTTTGCTGGTGATTATAGTGAAAGTACTCATGCAGCTCAGCAACTGCATTTTAGGTATTCCAACTGCAGCAGAATTTATCTTACTGCAAATACATATACATAATGCAACATTTATTTCTATGCAAATATGCTCAGAGTCTCCAATTCCTTTAAATATATCATGGTACACTATGCCAATATCTTCTCTGGATGTTAAATTTATTGTTAAATGTCTCTCACCTATACACTCAGCATGTTATGGATGGTCATTCAGTTATGAAAAATTGTCATTTGTCTTTGCCTTTTTTTGGCTATCACATCCAGCTTCACCACTTCTTTTGATTAAGTGTATCCTCTGCTGGTAGTAGTAGATGAAATGTGCTTTCCTTTGCAAAAATTAGCTTTTGTGGTTTCAGAATTTGGGTTCTTTCAGTACAGAAGACTTTTGTCCTATTCTCAATGCTGACTTCCACACCAAATTTGTCAGAACAGCTGTCAAGGACTTTAGACTTATTTTTGTTTTATTTTCTCCTTCAGCCTTCCTGGCTGCCCCAGCATGAGTGATATGCCAACTCAGGACACAGAATAAACTGTAATTATATAATAGAGACTTCATGGAGCTTAATATTGCAACTTTCTGCATTCCTCTCTTTATTTAGAATTTACCCTTTGCTCTCCTCCTGCATCTAATGTTAGCATGAGGTTTTTCAAACATCATTGCACATGCTATGGGATTTCTAATATCAGTAAATTCTGTACTTCTGTTCGCAGAGTTAAGATTGCTTAGGTATATACATTGCTTATATATCACATACTTCCAAATTCCTCAGATAAATTAGTACCTCTCTATAAATGGTATTATTTATTGAGAACAGAAGCAACTGTGAGAGGAAATAACATTTTTTTAATCTCAGAATGGAAATATTACTTAATAACAGCAAGGGATTCTCCCTTTGGACCTTAATTAGAAGGAAGCAATACTTAAAGTTTTAAAATTAAAAAAGAATTTTGGCTATTGAGGGAAAAGACAGCAGGCATACATAAACATATTTGGTAAATATAAACAGATTTAGTAAAACATAATTTATTTTCTTCCTAGGCTGTTTTGTAAATAAATAAAACACTTGCTCAATAAGTTTCTAAACAAGCTTGTGAAACAAACAGAAAACATGGTAGTTTTGGAACTTTTACTACCCTGAAGAGATGTACACAGTCTTTCTGCAAAAACTGACTAACATTTATAGATGATATTCCACAAAAAGGAAAGAAAAACAAAAGCTGTATTACAGCAGCACTCTCAGCACTCTTGCATATTTACTAATGAAAAACAATGTTTATGGCTTTAAGATGATGACAAATACATAAACCAAGAGGCTAAGTTCAAAAAAGAAGGTTCATGCTAATAAGTGATTTTACATGGAAGACAAGAGGTAACAAAGCTGAAAAAGAAGACTGACAAAGCATTACATGAACAAAGATGTAAATAGAACTCTTAGGGAATAGTTTCATTTGTTCAAGGACTAGCTAACGCTTCGTATCCTGTAAAAGGCTGTTTTCATTGTACCAGGGTTTTGCAAAGTCAGATGATGGAGAACAAGATAAAAGCCCATTGCTGTGATGAAGGAGACCTGTAGGCTGAAAAGAACATGTAGTATCTTTTGAAAGTGCTCTCAAATTATCTATAGTTTCCTTCACCCCAGTCCTGCTAAGGAAAGCAACTCTAGAAAATCCTTATATCTCTGGCATGGAGCTCTTCTTGTGTTTATCCTCAAAGAACACAGAAGTTTTGGAAACTATTGATGTCAGCAATCAGCCCTGGCTAGTAATGCAGCTCTGGCTGTGCTTTGAAGGTGCATGGGAAACTTGGATCTGCTGGGGCACCAGTAACTTTAGAACACTCTCACCTTTAGCTTTGCTGCTTCTTCCCTTCTGTGGAAAGCCCTGTGGTTTGTCGGTCAATCACAGGTCTCTGAAAAACTTGCGGCAAAAGATAATTGCCAGAGAGCAACTTTCTCTGTTAGAAAAAAATAAAAGCCAGAGCCAGAAGCTAGACCCTTCATGAAAAAACACTAAGGATATTTATGCTTTTGTTTGGGGTGGCTGGCACTGTAGGGATTGAGTGTTATGAGTGGCTGGGATGTAGGAGAAAATGCTAGGAAGGTCCACAATCAAAATACAACTGTGGATAATTCTAATGAGATTACAAAATGAGGCAGTTTATGATTTTATTGTAAGTCTTAATTCTGCTATAGAGTTGGGGGTTTTATTGTTTTGTTGTTGTTTTTTTTTTTTTTTTTTAAACTGGGATTTTTTAAGGGAATTAACTTTTTCTCCCATTGCCTGTAATGAATAGGCAAGGGGAGCAGTTACTGTCTGAGGTGGCAGAAACTGTCAGTGTGTTTTGTGTATTTTGCTCAGCAGAATCTTCTCATTTGGTCTCACCATAACCAAACTGGAGCAATCCAATATCCTTTTTCTTCACGAGACTGCTACCTGTTTTTATTCAAAGATGCAGCCTTTTGATACTTTAAGGGGTCCTGTATGAAAGATGGGGAAGAACCTTTTAGCAGAGCCTGTTGCAATAGGACAAGGGTAGATTTTGATTAGACAAAAGGAAGAAAGAGGTCTTTTTACAATGGAGGTGGTAAAACACTAGAACAGGTTTCCAGCAGATGTGGTAGAAAACATTCCAGGTCAGATTGGATGGGGTTCTGAGACACCTGATCTAGTTGATGTCCCTGTTCATTGCAGAAGCTGTTGACCAGACCCAATCCATACAGAAATTTGTTGCCCCCCTGGGGCCTGGGTAAGAGACATCACCAAGAAACTTCCCAGCCTGGTATGACCCATTGATTATTACCAGCTGCTGGTTTCCCACAGGGTTACCAACAAAGACTCAACAAGAAGGCTGCAGACAAACAAGAGGGATTTCAGTGCCTTGAGACAACAGAGCAAAGGATCTGGAAAACAGGTTGTGTTCTCTTCTGTCATAAGTGTCCTGGATAGGTCAGAAGAACCTTATCATTACCATTAGCAATGCTGTTAACAGTGACATTAGCATCTTCTTTCTCCAAACTTTCATTGGGGTAACTTTCATTGGGATAATTTTCATTTGGGTAAATTTTTAATGCATTCAGCCTTCAGTTATTAACATAAATTTGTAGCCTGTACATGCCTGTGTAGTTAAGTTGCTGTCTACTTCATGTGTTCACAGATTTGGCAGGAAAAAATGAAGCTTTATTTGTAGGTTCTGGGATAGCTTTGGGTGCTGATGATTCAGCCATTTTCTCAGTATCCAGATTCCCTTTGGCCTTTGATGTCCAGCCATTTTTAATTTTTTTTTTTTTTTTGATTCAACAGGATGAAATAATGCTGCAAAGATTTCTGCCAAATCCCTATCTAAGCTTCTGTGTGCAGAGCAAGATGGAACAGGAGGCATGGCAGGAGTTTGCAAGAATAAATTTTGGCACTTTTTTCCAGAACAGCTGGCAACAGCCTTAATTGATACCAGTTGTTGTACTTTTAGGAGGGGATAGAGAACATGTAAATTCTTACAGTTTCTTAAAGAGATACATGAGATATCTAATGCATGCACAAATTCATAGAAATTCAGTTGGGAAAGGTGCCCTTTTTGTGCAAGACTTTTTTTTTTTAATACATTTCCAAGCTTTCCCTTGGCAGTAAAAGGATTAACTCTGTTTCATTCCGGAGAGATGTGCAGATTTCTCAGTGGTTTGAATACACAATCAGTTCCATGGAATTGACATAACGTAGATACAGTGTACAGCATGTACTTTTATTGACAGTAATATAACATCCATTGTTTCAGTGTAAGAAAATGAGTTTGTTATTTGATTTTTGTTATTAAAATTGTCCAGTAACTCAGGTTATTTTTCAAAGTCTCTTAAAAAAAGAAAGTAATTGTAAAATATCAAAATACATATGGCAGATTACATCACAAGCACTCTATGCATCATTTCTTTTCTGAGTGGATAATACCATAGGTTAAGAAAGGAGATCTTTCCCAAATACCTCATATATGATTTTATGGAGGGCTATGAAGTCATCATTTTGATAACTCTTACTTATTCATAAGGCTAAAGTCTGTCTCCAATTCTGGAACACCTTTACCCTGAAATATCTGTAGCAGATAGAATGTCATTTGGAATAGGTATGGATGACAAGAAGATTTGAAATATAGCTGCTTGCCATTCAAATTTGTAATTGCCAGTGAGGAAGTCCCTTGATTTCATGGAAAGGGAGCAAGAAAAATAAGTCTGACAGCAGTAAAGAAAAGCACACAGACTTTTTAATGAATTAATATTAATTTTTTTTTCATAAGCTGGTCAGTTTATTACACAAACATTTGATCTAGACTTTGAACCAGCTCAGTATCCTAGATTTGCAGTCCAATGTTAAAATATGGTCCTAGTTTTTCTGGGAGATTTCATGAGGTATATATAATACAAATGATGCAGAATGAATCTATGAAATACGTATTTCAAGTCTGTTGATTGGTGCTGTATTAAAAAAATGTGTTTTTAAAAAGTTACAAATGGTTCTTGTGCAATATCAGCATGAGTATAGATAAAATAAATAGCATTTGAATTCTGTCCAACAAGTTTTATGACGTTTTCACCATTTATGAATGAAACCATCAGATGCTAGCACTGACCTCTGGGCAAATGTGCAGTGAAAATATGGATGTCTTCTATATCAGTAGCTACAGAATTCAAGGTCTGGTTGACAGTTAATCCTTCATCAAACTTGGATTGCACAAATATGGTTTGCATGGGTTTTTCTCACTTATTTTGATGAAAGTAGAAACTTTATTCACTGCACTAAAGACTTGAGCCACCAAATCAGGTGAAGAAATTCTCCTCTGGATGCGATACTGGTGGTGCAGTTGCATAGTCGACTCAAATGTCTGTCACAGAGGATGAGTAGGGATGTTTAAAAGGCCTTCAGAGTTCCAAGAGGGATGTAAAGATTTTAATGGGACTGTGTAAGAAGTTGATAAGATTCACCAGGGGTCAGACAATATTTTCATTTTATTTAGCTGGAAAACATTTTGGTCTGTTAATCATAATAACATGAAAGTAGCTGCACATTTCCCTACATTCTTCTAATAAATTTCTAGAAAAGACAAACTGTATTTAATTTTCTCTGAAAAAGTAATTCTTACATTAATAATAGCTGCTATAATGCATGTCTGTGTCTATTTTTTATGAGGCATGAGACAATTGATGTTCTCAGTCTATCAGTTACTCAGATAATTCTTTCATAGATAATATCTGGTGGCTTTCATAGTTTATTTTCAGGTTGTTAACTTTATAGTTTTGTCAGAATGCTACACAGTATACAAACAGATTTTCTTTACATTCAACTTAAACTTAAGAAACCATTTAATTTATTCATTAATAATTGCTTGTTTACACCCACCACCCTCTCTCTGTCTCTTAAGAATTGACTTTTGTGGAAAAAGCAGTATAAGCAGCCTTTTTTAAACAGGAAGTGCCAAAGTAAGATTTTAGGGAGAAAGTGAAGTGGTAAAAAAGAGGAAAAAATAAAGTAGAGAAATTCAGGAAGAGAACAAGCTGGTTAAAGCTTTGTGTTGTTTTGGATGGCAAGTATTTTACTGTTTGGTTTTGAGGGTGTGGGGCCAGGGCAGGGGGGGCTACAGGGGTGTGTTTTGTGAGATGCCAAAAACCTCCCTGATACAACTGCTGCTGGCCAAGGGTGGAACCATCAGTTTATCTTATCTGCAGAGAAGATGGCAGAAAAATATGTATAAAAAAACCTCCACCTGTACGTATAACAACTTGCAACAGAAAAAATTGCTCTCTTTGTCAGGATTTGACCTAACAACGCCAAGAACTAAATTTCTATATTGCTTTCCTAGCTGCTGCTTTTTCTATAGCTTAGGTGAAGGTGTACTTAGGAGAACTGAGATGTATGTTCTTGTTACCCACATAAGATTTAAACTGCACTATTATGCTTTCTTCTCCTAAGTGCACTTGCTGTACTCATATTTAAATCATATTTTCACCTAAATCTCCTATTTCATCTTTAAATAGCTAGCTGGGATTTCCTCTGATCACACTGGAAATGGCAAAAAATTGGATCAACCCAATATTTGCCATTCCTACTCATTTCTATGCCTCAGGAAATTGATGAAGAGGAAACTACTCTTCAGGACAGTGTTTTATAATCATATGTATTTATTTAATTTTTTTTTATTCATCACCTTTCAAGCAATAGCTGAGTAAATTAAATCAGGTTAAAGTTTATGCGTACAAAAATTCAAGAGAAATATTTGCATAGTAAGTTTCTGTTCAGGGTCAAAAGTCTGGACACTGCATAAATTGTGTTAGTTGCTGTCCACTCAGTCCAGCAATTAAACCACAGAGGCAGAACTTGAAAGTGAAAAACAATAGCCAATTAACAGAGATAACTGTACTGTGGAAAAGAAAAATGAGAAATACAAATAAAGCAAAATGAAACTGCAGGGTGTTTGGAGGTTTATGAAAGTAAAATGAAGAAACCTCACATCAAAATTTAATAGTCAGAAAAGTAAAACATAACCAAATGAAAATCCTGTTTACCTTGAGGAAGAAGAAAAGAAGAGGAAACAAAAATAATCTATGACATAAAGAAACTTAGGGGTCTCTAGTGGTTTGCATAAAGAGAATAAGGAAAATATCTAATTAAATTCACCCTCTGTTGGCATGAAAGAAAAGCTGCTGCATATAGTTTTTCCTACTCTAGAAATTACAGAAGTTTGATCCTTAGAGCCAAAGTAAACATTTCTTAAAAATTAAGACAAAATAATGGCATTGACATATAAATATTCTTTCAGGTTTTCTTTAATCTGCTCAGTCACAAAAGACTTAGGAACAAAAAAGGCAGACATAACAACGTAGAGGAAAAATATTATGAGCATCTGCTGGTTTTGGGCAATGCAGCCCTCTTCACTGTTCATAAATAAGGCTACCATTTGCACACATGTTTACTGGGACTCCTGATCTATCTCTGACCTTGTGTGATCTCCACAAGAATTTGGTTGAAGAGGAGAACAATGGAGAAACACAAATTCATGCTTTCTAAAGGAGTTAGATTTCATTCCTCTGATTGTTTATGCAAAGATTCTACTGACAAGTGGAATTATTTTTAAGGTTTCCCAGAATCACTGAACTAAAGAATGGTTGAAGTTAGAATGGTGGGGGTTGGACTGGTACAGGTTGGTTTCTCTGGAGATCATCTCTTCCAACCCTTCTACACAATCAAGGCCATCTGGAGCCAGATACCCAGGATTTTGACAAAATGGCTTTGAATATCTCCAAGGATGGAGAGTCCACAACCTCCCTGGGCTACCTGTGCCAGTGCTTTGCCACTCTCCCAATAGTGTTTTCTGACAGAAAAAGGGTTTTCTAGACAGAATAGACAGAACGTCCCGTGTTTCAGTCTGTGTCCACTCTCACTGTCACTGGTCATCCCTGAAAAGAGCCTGGCTCTGTTCTTCAGGTATTTACATACCTTATCAATATAAGGTCACTCCAAGCCTTCTATTTTCTACACTGAACAATTCCAGATCTCTCACGTTTTCCTCATTTGAGAGGTGCTCCTGTTCCTTAGTCATCCTGGTGGCCCCACAATGAATTCTCTCCAGAATGTTCGTCTCTTCTGTACACGGAGCCCAGAACTAGGCACAGCTCTCCAGGAGAGGCCTCACCAGTGCTAAGCAAAGGGGAAGCAACACCTGATTCACCCACTGGAATTTTTTTTGTCTACTGCAGCTGAGGATACTATTTGCCTTTTTTCCAGCAAGGGTGAACTGCTAACTTATGTTCAACCTGGTCTTCACCAGTATACCCAGGCTCTTTTCTGACAAACTGCTTCTCAACTGGTTTGTCCTCATGGGATTGTTCCTTCTGAGGTTCAGGATGTTGCACTTTCCTCTGTGGAACATCAAGAGGTTACTGTAGGTCTTTTCCTCCAGTTTTTCAAGGTCCCTCTGGATGGTAGGTTGACCCTCTGGCAAGTCATTCACTCCTACTGCTTTGGTGTCATTTTCAAACTAGCTGAGGGTACACTGCTGAGGTTTGCTTGAGAAGCTGACAAAGCAAATATGAAACACTCAGCTGTAGGCAGGTGGAGCAGGCATGTTTTCTAGAAGAGAGGTCAACAGGATAGGATTAACCACCACCTCCTATAGATCTACCCTGGAGGCAAGCTGCTTGTGATGTCCCATGTCTCCCATGGCACACTGTTAGGCAGGGAAGAATTAGTGACCTTTTCTGACACTGTTCCTCAGGGTTTTAATCCACGTTAGAAGAGTACCACTATGGTAGTTATTTAGAAATTTTAGATTAGCAGAAATATGGCTGTCCATCACATCCATGTATTGAGCTCCTAACTGCACATTGTGTCCATAATTGAGATCTTTCATTAGCTTTAAAACAACCAGTGTTCCATGACACTACTGTGTTAAAAATTAAAAGCTTCTTAATGTGTTTGTGACAACAGTTATGTTATTTAGTGTCAAAGCTGATCTCCAGGTTCCAAAGACCCAGCATTCTTGCTGAGAGAGATTGACTTCTGAGAGAGTTTTTCAGGGTTAGGAGGATTTCCAGCTGCAGCCATCAACAGTGAAAACTGTGAAATCTTCAACTTCCAAGTTCCATATCTTTGTTAAATTAAAATTATGAAAACAAATTGATTCTTTCTATCTATCTGCTGTAGAAATATAAAAAAGTTTCCATGAATGAAACAAGATCTTATTTTTCCTCAACCCAGCTTTTATTGCCTGGAACTGAACAATAAACAGAAATGTCAGAAAGTATCTTTGCTATTTATATTGTTCATAAAGTATCAAATGAGTTGTGATAGATAAACTGCTAAGGTTTGATAAATAAATGTATTAGTACCCTGAGGCATAGCTCCTATTGTATCAGCTGATGCAGGAGAAGTGGTGTACCTGCTATCAGCAATCTCTCTTAAAGAGTATTTGTGTCTTGTCAGCATTCTTCTTTTCTTGTACTGAAAATCTTTCACCAAAGAGAATAGGAAGTGGTCTACATTGAGATATCATTTATATACCTTCAAAACTCTGCTTGCTGTAGTCTTTAAAATTATGAGCCTTGTATCTTAATTTCCCAACCAAACAGGCCTCTGTAATTACACTGCCCATTTGTCTGTCTGCTTTCACTTACTTGTCTTTCTTTTAATAAAATGAATCACCCAACCAGATTCCACCAAAATTCACTGAAGGTTCATAAATTCACATGATTTTTGTGATGATCACTAATGGGATAAATGTGTATGTGACAGAGGACTGGGGAAGGGAGAGGAAGAGGGAGACTAAACTGGGTGAAAAGCTGAGCTGAGTGGACAAGGCTGGAAAAGCAAATAGCTAGGAGATATAATAGGATTACATAGGGACATAAGAGAGAATGTTAACACAAAGTTAAAGCAAAGATTTTCTCTGTGTGACATACCAGCCAAATTGGTCTAGCCTACAGAAGCATCACTATTTGAAGCTTCCTGTTAATAATAGTTCTTTAAGAAGAGATAGTGTACATAATATTCTGCGTAGGAATATGGTGTAATTACTACATTGTGTCTATGAGATGAAGTCTGAAAACACAAAGTAATTAAAGTGCTGTCCTTTAGAAGATGAAAGCTGTGAAATTACTGTGTACCATAATTGGAAATTCTAATTTCAAGTGTAAAAACCACTTTTCTCAATTTATACTTTTGTAATAGCTAACACTTAAAGTGTTTTCTATCTTTTCCATTCGATTAAGTTTCAAACAAATCACTTTTTCCCATTTGGACTTGCCCATATTTTGTATTATTTACAGGGTTGATATACACTGGCAGCTACAGCTGAAAAGTCAAATTGAAATACAGCTACTGTTCCTTCAAGGAAATATTTCACATAATATTTAAACATTTAAAATATCAAAGTGATGGCTTAAGTCCTTGGAGTGTGTATAATTCAAATGACATAGCAAAAGTGTCAAAATCAAAGTGAATACTAAACAAACATCAAGTGAAAAATCAGATCATTTAAAATGCAAACACATCTTATAAATATGAAAGCTGGAGATAAAGACAGCAGAAGTGCACAAACCTGCACATGCTTAGAATAAAGTTTCAAGAATCCATATGTTACAAGGAAAATGTAGGACCACACATCCATATCTCAGTGATTTATAACAGAAGTATTTGCCATACCTACCAACAGTTCTAAATCTCTAGGTTTTAGAGATTTAGAGTCTTTAACCATCTTTTAAATAATACCACTTTTACATGCTTTATTTAAATGTTCAGGGATTTGCTTATCGAAACTGGATTCATTAATGTGCTCACTCTTACAATGTTTTGAACAAAAAAAGGGCAAAGCTATGCACAGATATGCTCCTTATTGGGATCGTTTGGTTTTCTTTTCTAATGGGGATAGGGCTGCAGGTCACAACCAGAAAGCTGGACCACGAGCAAACAAACCTTGCCTTGGACAAGGAGGTGAAAATGCTGACTAAACACCACATGTAATTCTTTCTTTGTTTCCTCATCTCAGTCTAGCTCTTTGATGAAGCAAAGGGCACGGTTCTGTCTTTTGGGGATTCTCAGAAGCATTATATTGAATTGAGCCTCAAGGCTATTCTACCTAAAAACTAGAGTTAAGACTTCAATAGAGCTCAGTCAATTTTGTAAAGAGCTGGTTTCTTGTAAGCATATGTGTCAGACACACAGGAAACAGAGTTTGATACTTCTCAAAATCACATTGGCACAAAAGCTGTTGCGCATTTATTGGCATTTTCTATACTCAGCACTTTTTATACAAGGTCTGATACAACACCTTCACTAAATTTTAGCAAACACAAGGACGTGCATTTGTTATTAATTACCCTGACAGGTATCCATCATCAGGATGTGGCAGCCCTGCTGTGTTTTCTGATTTTTCACTCTGAGAAGAAAACTTCAATTATGACCTTTTCCAAATATTTCATAATTTCTTCCATGGATTAGACATAGATTTAATAATTAGTCAATCTACTTCACTTCTGCTGAAGCAGAAATTAAGAGTCTGCAACCAGGGTTGTCAGGTGTTATGATCCACTCAACACTCCATAAGCAGAGTAGTCTTCCTCAAATACACCCAACTAAATTTAGTAAGAATGTGCTAAACTAGAGATTCAGTCAAAACCAGTCAGACAGCAGCTGTTGTGCCATTGCCAGTAATGGTCTGCATAATTTTCAGCTTTCTATTTAATTCCATAAGCCAGTTGCAATGGGACATAACCATTATCATAATGGAAAGTTATTCCACAAGAGGTGAGCTGCAGCAATGCTTTCCCTTATGCAAAGTGATGTATTTGTTGAAACATAAACCTCCTGGGGAAAAGTAGCTCTTGTTGCTACATGTATTAATCATCCAATTAAGAGATCTGTCTTTAGCTTCTGTGTGTACAGGCTTCCTAATTGAATCCCCATTTTTGGCACATTTGTTTCTCACGAGGTGGGTACGCAATAAATGTCTCGGGGACCTTTGACTTGCTTTGCCTTCCAGTCTGTGCATCTGAGGCTCAACACATCCTAGCTATGCTGCAAAAACAAGCTGGGTTCAAGGCCAGTCCTGTCACAGCAGAGACAACCATGATACACAGAGTATCATCATACAATTTCAGAAGGCTTCAACCCATACAGAATAACACCATACGACACCAGAGGGCTTCAGGCATATGCCCTTTGTGTTCTTTAGCCCAACCTTTTACACCCGTCATGTTGCTGCATTGCACCTGAGTGCCCTCTGTTCCTTTGGTGCTGGTCAGTGCCCCTGGGCACTCCCTGGCTCACTGCTGTCAGTGCTGCCCACAGCTGTGCCCACTGGGGGTGAGGCTCAGCCACAGCCCCACTCCCAATTATCACAAACTCTGTACCTACACAGTCCCACCAAGAGCAGTGAGAGCATATTTACAGAGAAATCAATCTGACTAATTGCTGTACTATCAGGCATACCCAGATAACTTGTGGGCCTCCTGCTGCAACAGGCAGATGGAAAGATGCTAGGGAGAAAGTTACTTTCCTTTTTCAGAGCAGCCACACCGAGTCTCTCTGCCTCTCCTGTGCATATCCTTTCTGGGGAATATATCTTTTTTAATGCTACTCTGTAGTGCAGGGGAGCAGATACAGATGATAAACCCACAGTGCCAGTTGTTATCTTGGGCAAAAGCAAATCAGGGAAAATGCTGACTGACAGCCTGCTTTGCTGCATAATTAACCCCTTTACCTACACCTTAAATCAGTCTTGTGTCAATGTCCCCATCCGAATCCATAATGATTGTTTGCACTGGCTCCTGATTGATCAGGAATTGTTTACTCACACTGGATGTAAGGATAGCCCCTCAGAAAGGCCATTGATTAAAAAGACAGAGGAGCCAGCTTGTAGAGCCTCCAATTTTTTTTAACCTTTATCTATTTATTTATTTACTTGTTTATTTTTGTAGCATTTTGATTTTAATTGAACTCTCTCAAAGGGAATCACTGCATGGAGAAATATAAGTAGCTTTTAACAGAGACTGGGATTTTAAGTTAAATAGCTCTTGGAGATGTTGAAATAGAGGTTGTATAGACTAAATGTAGACAACCAGGAAGTGTTATGTGCTGTGATGTTTCTGTGTGCTAGCTGAAGAGGAAAGCATCCATGTTGAAATGTCAAGAGCAGAGAATTTCAAATCAGGCAGGTGATGGGTCACAGGTTTGTCCTCAATTTTCCATCTAAGGGGTGCCAAGGTCATGCCAACAAAAAGTTATCTTCACTGTGCCACATCAAGATTGAGCATAATCTGTTCAAATATGGGTTTGAGACTACCACGTCCCTATCTGTGGCAAAAGTCAAGGGAGGAACACTTCAACTTCTGATCACTTAATTTATTCATTTCTTTAAATTTTTAAAATATTCATACATCCAAAGCTCTGGGTGCACATGAAAAATGTTAATAGAAAACCCAGGAACATAATGAAATCATATAATACATGTCTTAGAGGTACTTTGTCAGAGGAAACCTCTGCATTCTCAAAGCTTTATTGTTCTCCAGAGTTATCTGATTTTTTTTCCTTCTTTTTCTTTGACCTAAATTTAATAGATAACTTTAGGAAATGCACTTATGTTTTTGAATATTGTATGTAGCTTTTAATAGAGGAAAAAAATGAGAGGAATGAGAGATGAGATGGAAAGGAGAAGGGGAAAGATGAAAAGGGAAAGTGAAGGTAGAGAAGCAGAAAAGAGAAACAGAAAAGAAAAAAGAGAGAAAAAAAAGAAAAAGGAGTAAAGAAAAAAAAAGGAAAAAAGAAAAATTTAAAAAAATAGGACAAGAAAAAAAAGGAAAAGAAGAAAAAAACAAATACATCTGCTAATTCAACCTACATAATAGAAGTGTATGTTCTAAAATAGGTTGTTATTTGGAGAGAGTTTTATGATCCATTAGACAAGAAGAGTCTTCAATCAAGAAATCTGAAAAACAGTTTACCATTTCAAGCCTCCTCAAAAGAAAATTCATCTGACCTGATGAGACAAATCAGGACCACCGTGGTGATTTAATGGAGCAATCAGCAATGTGTCAAATCTGATTGATGTGACCCTTCAGAAACCTGACAGGCGATTTGATCCCCACCAGCACAGAAAAATCTTCCCCAGAAGACTCTCTTGCTATCACAAGCTATGGAAAGATTTTTCCAGTCAACTGTTTCTTTTTTGCCCTTGAATTGAGGTGATTTTTTTTTTTATCCAATCCTTTGCTTTGACTTGATCTGAATAGCATTGTCTTGACCTAAAGAAGTTATTTATTACAGAACATAGCTCTTACCTTTCAAAATGTCAGACACCTTATCAAGTGATAAAAGTTATTCCTTTGATAAAGCTAAAATAGGAAAGTAATAAATATAATTTGTGTAGAATTCCAGTTCTAATAGCTATAAATGTATATTAAACCCAGTGAAATTCACACTAGCAGTATAGAAAAATAGTTACCTTTTTTCTGGATTTCAAGTGAGTTGCAGTAGAATGACTGCAGAGAAAAGCAGAGGATAAGTAACAGACATAAAACACTTAGGGGGTGATTTTATTTCAAAATGGTTTAAAAATCATTTTATGCTGAGTGATTTTTTTTTTTTGTTTTATAAAGTATACATGCTTGAAACCTTGATTTTTAAAAAATACTAAAAATATTATTTTAACTTGTGTCAGGAGTAAACTACATTGAGTTGCCTTGCTGCTTCCAAATCTGTTTACCTAAAAGATCTCTGTCTGCCCTGCTTTACAGCCCATTCATTGGGTTACACACAGAAAACCATTCTTTAAATAAGGCTGTACTGTAATTTCACATTCCAGGCTGTAGATAGAGTCCTGTGTGTATTAGCAGATGCCATAATTGCAAAGGCCAGAGACATTGAAGCCATTATAAATAATTTACTGTATCAATTAATACTCAACATTATATAATTAGGAAGTTAGCATACCCTGTTCATGTAATGCTGGGTGCATCATTAAAAAGATAAATAAGCAGAATGTGAACAAACTGTCAACAGAACAAAGGAGCTGGCTAAGTTCCTCCTCCCTTCCCGGGTGACTTGGTGAAGCTTTGTGATGATGAAAATGTGTACACAGAGGGAGATTTCAGGAATGCAGAGGCAAAGGGGTGGTGGCAGCAGCAATCTCTCTCCCAGAGCTGCTCCCCAAGCCTGGGGCTGAGGGGCAGAGCACAGCCAGCACGCTGCCAGTGCTGCTGTCCAGCCATCCTGTCCTGTGCCTCTCCAGCATCATGATTTAGCATCCTGCCAGGCCATTTTGGGAACAGCCTGGGAAAAACAGCAGCTCAGAATCCTGTGAGTTCAAAGAAGAAGATATCTTTTGCTCCTTGGTCTTTCTGTGTGCTCTGTGTGCACCCAGATATTGGTGGTGCAGGGTTTTCAGGTGCAACCAACAGTCAGGATCATCAATACATGAACTAAAGTGTGATCAGTGAAGGATATGAGAGGGTAGGTAGATTTGCAACAGAAATGAAAAAGTGAATCAGTTTAATTTACAAATTCTATTTATATAAATATCATGTCCACATAAGATCTGCAAGCAATTTCCATTAAACAGGCATGAGACTGATGGAAGAATTGAGAAGAGGAGGCAGAATTCCTTCTATAAAAGCTTGGGTCTACATGATGATGTTTATTTTTCCTTATGAAGTAAAAAAAAAAAGTCTGTTGAAGCAGTTGAATAAGGTAATTATTTGCAATGCATTAGCTGTAATATGAAATTTCATATAAAGTATGCATGTTCTGAATCAAGATTGTGTAGGGTCATTTTTTTTTAATGATGTCAGTTCATAATTAAAATCGACACAAGTGGTTTACTTTTGGAAGATGGGAGCTAGTCTTTAAATGTGCCTGTTACAGATCTTGTGTCCAATCCCAGCATGACTGCTTTATTAAAATGTATTTGGTGTGCTATCCTAACAAAAATCAATTTTAACACCTTTTTGCAAACAATTTCCTTTCTGTTAGAATAATTTTCCTTTGTAATTATAAAATCATCGGTGTAAGAAGATACAATTGGAGTTTGAAGAGTATAGTTTATTTTTTTAATTACATTTAATGAATAATTGAAAATTATATTAATCTAATGAAAATAAATTTGAATTTATGATTGTTTAATTTTAATTTTTATTAAATCCATTTATTATATATTCATTGCAGGAATACCTATACATGTTCTACAACCTGAACTTGTCTTTAAATAGTCTAAATAGGATCAAACTTACCTGATGATTTATTCCTATTATCTCCCAGGTTATATATGCATTAATGTGGTCAGGTAGATGCTTACAGTGTAATTTGGTTTCTATTAAAATTGAAGACACAATTCCTAGTGATGTAGGGAGGTCAATACTTTGTCCATGGAAATGTACAGCATAATTAGCTAGGAAGGTCTTTGAGCAGAAATGCTGCTTTCATCTTCTTCTGACCAGAAAGGTAAGGCTGACCCCTGCCCCTCATTAGCTTCTGTAGAGTCTGAGGGTGTTCTGCATTTTTACAGCAGCTTACAGGTCCCACATCACAGCCCCAGTGCCCAGTTCCAGAGCCTATTAAAGGTACACACACTGTTCTTTTCAGCTCTGTGGACTTGGGATCAGATATGTTCTATTAGCCCTCAAGGTCAAAGGCAGATTCAGCTTTTGGAGCTATAGAATATTTTTCTTTGATGATGAATAGATGATACTTTATGAGATTCATTTGACATAGTTTTTTCCACCTACAGGTTTAGTGTCTAGTCCAAATTTTCAAGTGGGTTTTAAAGTCTGACTGTGGTATCTACCTTACAAAAAAATAAAAAAGCCTATAGGTTTTCCCTTTTATATACTGAGTGAAAGAAAAGTTTAAATGAATGGTTAGATTATATGACAGTTATGATTTAGCTCCAGCTAGCAACTAAGCTTCACACAGCTGCTTGCTAACTCTCCCACCCCTCTGTGAGATGGGGAAGAGAATTTGAAGGGTAAAAATGAGAAAACTCATGAGTTGAGATAAGAAGAGTATAATTGAAATGTAATAATTAAAGAAAAAAATATTAACTCATGAAAAGGAAGATAACAAAGACGGAGAAACAAAACCCAAGAGAGAGAAGTGATGAAATTAAGACAATTGTTCACTGCCAGCCAACCAATGCAAAGCCAGTTGCCAGGCAGTGGCTTCCTCTCCAACCTTTCCTCTAGTTTTATTGCCATATGGTTTGGGATATCCCTCTGGTCTGTTGGGATGAGTTGTCCTGACTGTGTCCCCTCCCAACTCCTTGTGCATTCCCAGCCTTCTCACGGGTGGGATGGGGTGAGGAGTAGGAAAGGCCTTGACCCTGTATGAACACTGCTCACTAATAACTAGAACATCACTGCATTATCCACACTGCTTCCTGCACAGACCCAAATCACAGCCTCATACCAGCCACTAGGAAGAAAATGCTCCAGCCAAAACCAGTAAATTAACTAATTTTAGATGGGCTTGATTGTAAGGAACAAATTCACTGTGAAGGCAACTGAAATTTCCAAAATATTTATCAGTTCAGGTGCTGTCAGTTTCCCTATAACCAGCTTTCTGTGGGCTGCAGAAAACTCTGTAGGCATTGGTGTATTCCAGTTGGCTGCATCTCCTGGTGGGCACAGCCCTGGTATTTGGAAGTGCTATTCAGTATGTTGAACTGAGTCCAACCTCTTCTAAAAAAATCCTCTCAGCTGTAATTGCACAAAGACTTCCATCAGGAAAGTTTTTGAGTACAAAACTGATGTAGAAATATGCTTACCTCCAAACTGGCTATTCTGGCCATGCAAATAGTCACTTTAGACTACAAAACCAGTTCCAGTGCCAATCTTAGACAGACCATGACATTATTCTGATGAAGATTAAGGAAATAACACAACATGATTTCTGGATACTTTTAGGTTTATATGCTTCAAGGTGCTTCATGTTCGTCCTGATCCTACAAAAAAACATCTTTAAACTTGAGAAAGTCAAATCTATATCCCTAATTTATTTTTCTTGTAGGGAAAATAGGGTTCAATTTTTATTCAAGTTCTGTTGGTAATGAGAACTGGCTATTCCATCATAAAATTAACAGCCTTTCTACGTGTGGCTTGAAACTGTCATTAAACACCCCTTTGTTTTATCACTGCACATCAAAGTAATGTCTTTGCCTTGGAAAATCTGTCTTTCTGAGTGAAAAATATTGATTAGGAAAAGAGATTTATTTACAACTTTGATAACTAATTTTTTATAGAAGTTGCAGCAAGACCGTGTAGCATAAAATCTTTGTGGTGTGAATACTCCTAGTTCTCTTTTTTAAAATTGTAATGTTGATTAATGATTATGTGATATGAAATCATTTCAGTTCAGTAATCTATACATAGGAATTACCTGTATTTTATATAAAATTTGAACATAATTTTCTTTACGTGCCATAAAATGATCTCAGCATAATATTTAAACAAAACTCTAGGAGAAAAGATAGCATTTTCTTGCTTAAATTAATTTATTCATTATTTTGATCCTGAGGGCACTTACCTAAAACCAAAATATTCTTGTTCAAACTTTTAACAAACTTTTTTTGCATTTCTGTGAGATTTACTTAAGGTGTGTAAAATGCTCAGGTACCCTCATCTGATGGGATTATATAAAACAGGGCAATAGCTGACAAGATGCTGTTCTTTTTCATGTCCATATAACCAGTTCACACACACAAAAAATAGTTTCTTTATTTGCCAATTAGACATAATTAGCAGTCACATTTGGGTAGTAAAATAAGCACAAAACCCCTCCAACTTATGCTATCTAAAGAATGTTGTTTTTCAAGTTTCTGTCAAGAAATAGCTTCTGAGATCAATTTATCATATGATTTAACAAGATACAAGGAGACATTTCTTCCTTCAAGGTTATCATATGCCATATGCCTTGCTCTATAGGTTTGCCAAAAGTCACTTAATGCCATATGTCCTGAGCCATTTGTTTCTCAAACAGTACCTCAGCCACTGCAGATACCATCTGATATAAATAATCAGAAAATCTAATCTTGGTGCTTTGCTATGATTTTCTGTGTAAAGTAAGTATTATGAGAAATTTGTGCATGTTAAATCTTAATATTAATTCTTCAAAAGACAATTTTCAGCACCACACACAGTTCCACCTCCTGTAGAGACAGAAGAGGGGGTGGGTTTGTCTGCACAAGCAGGTGAATACCAACCCAAATAAGTGACTCCACCTTTCCCTAAAAAAAACCACAAAAACTTCTGAAGGCTCAGAAAACCTCTCAAACAGCTTTTAGGAAATTGTGTTTAAGCACAAAATGCTTACCAGGGTAGTAAATTGCTGGGAGAGGCAGAAGGCAGGGGACATCCTTCATCTGTAATTCTTTCTTTCCTACAGCTGTTAGACAGCTGCCTTGTCAAGCAGATTCTTGAAAATTCAGAATAAAGGTTCATCTTGTGTCATTGAATAAGATTCATGATGCTTTAAGATGGACCTTAACTTAGGGAGACTAGTGCAGTAGGCCACGCACCACAATGAGCTTTCTAAGTTATTTAAATTAGTGATTTGTGGAAGCAGAAAGCATATTTGAGAAAATTTACTATTAGATATTTTTAAAATCCCTAAAAAATTGCCTTCAAAGAAAAAACACTTGAGTATATTATATTACAAGGTGATTTAAAGAAAAAATGTTACTAATTTCATATTTTATTAATGTTATAATTTTACCTTATATCCATCTTTTAGCCTAAATATTTCTTAAAATAACATTCAAAAAACATCTTATTTTTAAACCTTGGAAAAGATGTATAATAGAAGAGAGATAAAACTGTTGCTGTTGTCAGTGATCCAGTCATCAGAGCTCAACAGAGATCTCCACTTATGTTTACTTCATACTTTGGTTTAAGCAGACCTATAGAGTCTTTGCATTTGAAAAGAGAGCATGCTTTGCAGGATTCTGTATGGATTAATTACCTAAGGTTTGTTTAAGTCTTTGGAGATGAAGAATTCTATTTAGATACTAAGCATTGCTTTCATGCAGGAAAATAGGATAAATGCTGACTAAATGGCAGTGCTGGGGTAACACAGCTGTTTGGCCTGGAGTTACAAAATCACTCTTCCCATTTGAGGCCTCGCAGCATCCTCAGTGCTTTCTCCCCAGAGTGTGAAAGTGGCAGGTGTTCATGGACATTGCTGGGGGTGCTGCAGCTCTGGAAAGGCTGAGACACCTGGCAAAAAAAAAGCAAGTCAGATGCTGATTACATGCAGGAAAGAAATGAGCCTGTCAGAAGAAACTGTGATTAGAGTGATATCATTTTAATGCATTCTCATGTGCTTTTGTCCTGTGCTTTCTGTGCAACCAGACATATGGGCACCTTCTTTTGGTCTTGCACTATATACAAGGGAGCTGCAGTAAAATGTTACTATTTTTAGTCTATTATCCCTTTTCAGCATAAGCTGAACACCAAATATTTACTGATTTACACCCCAGAGAAAATACTATGATGAGAGTTAGATTGGTCTTAGTCTCTGTAATGCCTGCACAAGCAGCACATGCTGTTCCAGCCCCCAGAAATGGAACTTCCAGTGCCACACAATTGCATTTTGCTTTTTTATTAATTAAGGACAATATTCAGCTGTATATCAAAAAATCAATTCAGATACCCTTAGGTATGGAAGGCACCATTGTTATAGTCATGTAGCAGAGGAACTGGGTTAACTAAGTCTTGGATATCTCTTTAATTGGAATTTTGAATTCCCTGAGTGCATTGAGTATATTTTCACTGATTATAACAGGAATCAAAATACCCAGGGAAGTGGTAGAAACTTACAAATAAATGTGTAGCAACCTCCTTTCATAAGTGCACAAAGTCAGTTCTGTAAATTGAGGCGTTTTGCGCTGTCCCAGAGGTGCTCTTGGAGATCCCACCTGGCTTCAGATGATGTTTCAGAAGGGTTAGATGCCAGTTCAAATGCAGCTGCACAAAAAAAAGCTTAAAAGTTCCAAAACCTTATATAATGAACCTGTAAGCAGCACTGAGTTTTTGAGATGACATTGTGTGAAGCGTGGTTGATTTCATTAGAAATAGAAACAGTGGAAAACAAAGGGAAAACCACAAAGTGATTTCATTCAGAATAAATTTAAATCTACTCTGTACAAGTCCTAATATGGGGATACATGATGTCTTGTGACTTTCTAAATAAGGACAATAGTTCTAGCAATATTGTATTTTATCTTTGTTTCTTTTTTTCTAATGGCCTTCAAGCAACAACAAGAAGCAGTTAAAGCATTTTCTGTTTTCTGCTAGGAAGACTGACTCTGACAATGATGAGTGAAATATGCTACCCTGACAGGGTTTTCTATAGCAATCATAGGAGGCAACAATTCTGAGCTCTTTGGGTCTTGAAGCCACTAAAGAGAGGGGGGAAATAAATTAAAATTCAAAAATCAATATTTTCAATACTACATGTCTAGTTGTACAAAATCATCATAAGTCTTCTATAAAATCAGAGCTGCCAAAGTTCAGGAAATGCTGTTCTGCCTTATAACATCTTGTTCTATACAAAGAAGAAATAAATGGACCAATACAAGGACAGGTCAACAGAAAATTTACCATCTTTTAAAACAGAGAGGTCTGAAATCTGCATGAAAACTCCTTCAAAAATCTTGGAAATCTCTGATAAGTTACTACAGTTGTTCAAGGATCAAAATTATTCAAGGATCAAAATAATTGAAAGTTACAGGATCTGTACTGCACAGCACAGGATGCTTTGGATACCACATGCCAGCACACTGCTGATTACCAGACTATTTCTGTAGCAGCAAAATTATCAGTGTCCCAGTCATAAGCAGGTGATTATCTGTGTTTTTAATATGCTAATGTGGTTCCTGGCATCTTTTTGACCAGCATGACTGTCTCAAGAAACTTATGGAAACACTCAAGTTGTGGTAATCAGTACAATGGTTTCTAGACTCTCAGCTTTCTAGGTTTTGATGGGGTTTTGTTGTTGCTGCTGTTAGGGGCTTTTTTTTTCTTCTTGAATTATTTTCTGGAATCTGTGTAAAATAACAATTATACAAAAATACAAATCAGTGGCCTGGAATTGAATTTTCCAGGAATGTTTTTTCAATATCTTTATTTTTGAACATTTTTGCCACTGAAAAGAAGGAATTCTTACCAAAACAAAAGTTGAGTAAAAATGTCTAACTAAGCAGAATTCAAAACACAAAACTACAATGTGAGTATATTTGCATTTTTAAAACAAAAATATAAGGTAAAGAATAAAAAGAACTCTAAGCCTACAGTGAGAATTTTCAAAGAATAAAAACCACATAAAATAAATTTTCTGGCTGAAGTACACTTAAATATATTCTTTATGGGCCCCGAAGAAACAATTCTCTGTGAATTTGCAAGTAGATCATACTAGAAATTGTCTATATTTTACAAAGCTAAAAAAGAAACCCTAAACAGCTGCAGAAATTAAGTATGGATCCCTGCTGCTTTATAGCATTAGTAAAGATGTGATGAAGGAAATGTAGCTCGCCTGGAACTGTTTCCCACTGAACAGAAGCTCTTATCATTGAAATTACCTTAGATAAACACAACTGTAGACAAAAAATGTTCATAACATGTCTCTAGATCTAACTCTGAAGACAGAAAGAAATGTTTATTTCTTCCTGCTGGTGAAGAAGGGAGTGCAGGGGGTGCAGGATGGTGCTATTTGTCTATTGCCTGCAACAAAGTAATATTTTAAGAACCAAGCATGAAGGCTACAACATCACATGAGAAATTCTTGAAACGTAGTGACTCAGAGAAACACTAAGAATTTTTGTGCACAAGTTTAGTTGTTGGATGCCTACAGTGAAAATATCTGGAACAACCAGAGCAGTGACCTTGATTCCTTAGTTCACCAGAACGTGTAATGAGATTGTGTTCAGTGCCAATTCTTTGGAGTTAACAACAGAGTCAGGAGAGTCAAACACTGAGAATTCATGTGATGGAAAACAGCTTATCATTTTTGGTTACTAATGTTATCTATTCAGTTTAAAGGGAAAGGCTGTGAAGACAGAGATATTTGACAAAAAGAAAAGACACTCAACATGAAAAGAGTGAACAGAAGGGAGAAGCAGAGAGATGTTTTAGTTAAACATCATGACATCCCATCAATAGGTCAAGTTTCATTCCATTTGACCTATCGTGTCTGGCTGTTCTTGAGTTGCATCCAGAAGCTGATGACCAGGAGGTAAAAATGATCACTTCATTTGAGGCCCTAGATTATAGAAATATGAGAAACAAAACCAACTTGTTTTGCAGCACTGAAATTTTCTGGCTTTGGTTGGGTTTTTTGAGGTTTTGCTTGTTTGTTTATCTGTTTTGTTGTTGTTTGTTGGATTTGTTTGGGGGTTTTGGCATTTTTGGGGAGGATTTTAGGGGTTTTTTTGGGGGGTGGTTGGTTTGGGCAGGTCTTTCTTATCCTCAAACCTATACAGTCTGAGAACAGGCAATTCCCAGTTTCTCTCAATCCTTCAGATCGTAGTGGTTTTGGGATGTTTCTGTAAGAATCAGCATTTTTTTTTAGTTTAGTTTATCATTGAGACCTTTCTTGTGCCACTGCACTGACAGCAGGAATTGAGCAGATGTCAAACTATAACTGGATTTTTTTGCTGACTACTTCCAAAATTACCCATTTGAATGACCAAATTGATTCTTTTCAGTTACAAGTCTTTGGCAGCCACTGAAAAAATGATGCCATAACAATCAAATGAACATGGGCAGAACAAAGTGACAAAGATAAAACAGCTTTTTCCTCTTTCTTCTTCCTCTTCCCATCTCACAGTTGGCTGCAGATAGCATTAGTGACAACAGCAAGTGTGAGAAATGGAACTGCACTTGTTTGTACTTTTTTGCCAGGTCATTTAAACCAAAGCAGCTTTGACATTTCAGATGAATATTTCAGACTGGATGCTCCAGAATGTGATAATGGTAGTTCTGTACTTGGTAATCCTTTTTCATGCAGGTCAGAGAAGCCTGGGACAGTATTCAATTTTGAGTATCTTATCAAAGCAATGATCTTCATTCTTTTGTGAAAAAAAATTGAATAGTGGTTTCCCAAGAATGAAGTATTACTGTTCTATCTTCTATTCAAACTTGAGGATTGCACTATCTGAGTTTTCTAGTAATTTACATAAAGACAAATACAATAAGACTGATTTTCTGGGATAAAATCTGGGGGGTTGCTTTCTAACAACCTATTTTCTTAAATACTTCCTTGGGGAAAAAAAAAGGAAAACCAGAGTAAATTTCTGTGTGGATGTTCAGAATCTTTTGTTTAGCTCTTACTACAAGTCTGTGCCTGGTTGACTTTCAAAGCAAAAGGTCTAAGACTGCTGATTTTGGGATGAGAGCTGGGAGCTGACCCTAACTGACCAAAGGGATTTTCCATACTATATGACATCATGCTTAGTTTATAAATGGGGGGAAGAAGGAGCAAGGTGGGGACAGTCAGACTTATATCTTTCCACATAACCATGACACATGATAGAGCTCTTCTTTTTTGAGGATGGCTGAGCACCTGCCTGCCCATGGGCAGTGATGAATCAATTCCCTGTTTTGCTCTGCTTGTGTGCTTGACTTTTGCTTTACCTATGAAACTGTCTTTATCTCAAGCCATGAGTTTTCTAATTTTTGCCTTCAGATTCTCTCCCTTATCCTGCTGGTGGGGGAGTGAGAGGGCTACAGCATGAAGTTGAGTTCCTGGCTGGGATGTCAACAATGTGAGTTGGATCCCCTTCTTTCCTTGCAATTGAGTTTGTCATTTACAGCCCATGAACCGATATGAGGAAGTTCATAGGCTGGAGAATTACTCTTTGCTTTCAATCACTTTGTGCTTTGTATGAGTTGACTGTGCTTGGTTACATCTTCATGATTTTCTTTGAAAATAAAGAGATGGAATTGCTAATTTACTTTTCAAAAGGAGAGGTAAGACTTAAAAAAAAAAAATTTACAGTGGGTCCTAAGCACCTTAATTAGCTGCATTCTGCTTTGACTGTGGTAAGGCTGTAGTAATTATTTGACTCTACAAAACACTAAGTTTGAACTGTAAAACATGCATATGAAAAGAAATTTTGCTAGTTTGAACACTTAAAATATAATTAATTTCACAGAACCTTACCTCAGAACAGCCTTAAATATGTCAACCTACATTTCATTTTAAAGTCTAACCTTGCATCACTGAAGTACTTTATACATCCTTATTTGTCTATTCCTTTTCAGTATTTTCAGATTTATTTCCTTTCTATGTATAGATTGTCTTACACACACTGTTTTCATTTAGTTGTCAACATTTTAGAATTAGTGCAAATAATTAATGCAGATTTGGGAAAGACTGGAGCAGCAAAAATCTAGTCCAGGGATATTATCCTTGAGAGATGCCAAATGTAACAATAAGATGCAAACCACAGAATATAATTGTTGTTAATGTTTTCATAATCTGAAGTCACTACAAAGGCTTTGAGCATATTTTTATTAAAGCACAATAGCAGATGGACTGTCTGCAACTGTTTACATAACTGCAGAACTGTAATGTAATCCTTCTTAATATGACAAAGCTTTGCTGACCTTCTTTGGTGAGTGCAAGTACTTGTGGCTCAGATATACAAATTTGTTTAGGACTGTAGCCTTTATTTTGGTCCAAGTTTCCCACCAATTGCTAGAGGAACTAGACACCTAAATCTATCAGAGGACCTGTGCCTGAAGTTCTTGAAGGGTGATTTCAAAAGGTTTCTAGCAATTTGTCATAGTTCAGAGGCTCACTAAATTACTTCTAGAAAGCTTCTGAATAAAAGAATGGGATAAAGAAAGAAGTATTTGATGTATTTCTTTAACATGAATCTCCTTTTTGCAATCTGCAGCTGGCTTGGGTCAGCATAGTCAGGTTTTATTCTTCCTGAAGCCTTGTGCAAGATTCCAGCCATGTGATCACGTTCCACAATAAAAGGTTCCAGCTTGCCTCCCTTAACTGCAGACTACAGGGAAGGGTGTGCAGCCTTTTGTATACTCTGTCCTTCAAGATTTCTGTATCACCATCAAAAATTTGTGTCCCTGGGGTCTTGCCCTCATACAAACTGAGAATACATTTGCTTTGAATGTTCTCTAAAAATTGTGAACTGAATGTGCTTGAGACATTGCAGAATGTCATTATTTTGTTCTTCTGCACAGTTAATACCTTTGCCACAAAAATGACTAGTATCCAGTCTTTAACTAAACCTGCAAAGGGGAAGCTTGCCACTTAAATTGTAAGCTCTATTTCCTCAGCACTTAACCATCCTAATTTATTACTATCTTAATTTCCTCTAGTACAGACGAAGAAACAGCTATAATTATCATTATGACTAAACAAGACTGTTTAGTTCATTTAGTTGAGAATCTGTTGTACTGAAACGACAGCAACTTTTTACAATGTGATGATACAATTACAGCTGAAAAAAAAACCCAAACAAACAAGTCTGCTGCCATAGATCATAACCAGTACCAGTAAGATATAATTTTATTCCTTGTATTAATTATGTTTGATGCTGCAAGTGGAGTTCCTCAGTATGGAACATGAAGTTTTTTTCAAGAAATAGTTTTTTGAATGACAAAAGATTTCATCCTGGAAAAATTTACCACTGCTAGCAGAAAAACATAAATATCAGTAATAACAGCTTATTTTACTTTGAAACAATTTCCTTCACCATTATGTTCAAGTGCCATCTTTTACAGAGGAAGCACATATACTCTGCCCTACTTTCCATCAAAAATTGTAGTTTTCTTTGTCCTGTCCTGTTTGTTGTTGTTCATGTTTTTCTGACATTAATAAAATTTGTCACTGGTTTTGGTATTTGTTGGTCAGCATGTGACTATTCCATATAGATTTTGCTGTCTAGCAAGGTGGATATCTCAAGGTACTACAGGGATCTACTCCTTGTCTGTCTGTTGTGTTTGAACTGGACAGAAAATGTGTCTGCTTCTCCTGAAACTCCAAGGCAATAAAGGTTCTCCAAGCTTCTCAGAGCTTGCAGCCCTCTTACCCACTGCAGATAATTGAATTTGACCCAGATTCTGGTCTTCAGCATGGTGATTGATGCTCCATTGTCTGCATCTCATCATGCTCTCATGACCTGTACATCCAAAATTTATTTGACCTTCAGCATGCTATATGTGCCAAGCCGTACAGCCTGGGAGCATCTTGGCTTCTGCTGACAAAGATATTTACCAAGAAACTGCAGATTTCTGTTCTTGTTCTCTACAGTACCTGGTCAGACAGCCATCCTTCCTCCTGGCCACTCCACTGCCTTCCAACAAATCCTGTGACAGCCTTGAAAAGTTAATGTGACATGAATTCTCTCTCACATAGGCTGCTTAAAAACCTGGGCATCCCAGATAAACTGGTATTTTTGTTTTCCCTGCTGCCATTGTGGAAAACTGGCTGAATGAAAAACCTCCTGAAAGAGATTATTGAGGCATGTTAATCATACTCAGGAAATGTGTATATCAGCCCACTGACTGTAGAGGGAATGCAAATAAATTTTTAATCTAGCCACAGCTATTAGAGTACTGTAATTAGAGAAGATAACTTTCATCCTTACTTAGACATCCCACTTCTCTCACTATTTTCTGTTGCCTTAATTTGTGTAACTGAACCTAAAAATTTGTGGGAGCAGAATCTCTCTGTATTTGGTCTGTCAGAGAAGTAGTTTATTTTTCCCTCAGCAGCCCTCTCAGTGCAGTGCTCTGCATTGGTGGCTAGAAAGGTGCTGGTAACACACCTTTGGTTGGTGTTTTGGGCACTGCTGAGCAGCCCTGGCACAGCATCAGTGCTGCCTCTCCATCATTCCATCACCATCAGTGGGCTGTGGGTGGGCAAGATCTTGGGATGTGACACAATTAAGACAGCTGACCCAAACTGACCAGAGGGATATTCCACACCATGTGACAGCTGCTCAGATAAAAAAGATTAAGAAAGGAGAAGAAAGGGGGGCATTCTTTATTTACAGTGTTTGCCTTCCAGAGCGACTGTAACACATGCTGAAGCCCTGCTTCTTGGGATGTAGCTGGACATCATTTGGTGATGAGAAGTAGAGGCTAAAATTTCTGGGTTTTTCTTTGCTTGTGCATGTGCAACCTTTTGTTTTTGCTTTTGCTTTAGTAAACAGCCTTGCCTCAACCTTCAAGCTGTTTCCTGTTTTATTTTCTCTTCTCTATCCAGCTGCGAAGGTGGAGTCATAGAGCTTCCTGGTGGGTTCCTGCTGTCCAGACAAGGTCAGCCCACAGTAGCAACCACAGGGGGTCTGCTGTGCAACTAGTTTAACATAAAAAGTGACATGGATGGGGCAATTCATTTATTTAAATAATTCAGAGGGATCTAGACAGGTTGAAACAATGGGTCTAGGTTTAGCTAGTGTCATTCAGTGAAGGCAAATGCCAAATTCTGCATGTGGGAAGGAGGAGATGCTAGTAAGAATCCATGAACAGCTGGGCACCAACTCTGTGGGAAAGGCCCTGGGCATCCTGGTAGGCAGTGACCTGAACAGCCAACCATGTTTGAATGTTTGAAGGTGTACTAACAAGATCATGGTCAGTTCAATTAAGGGATTATTCACAGTTTTGAGTCCTCCAGCATGGGAAAGGCACTGATAAACCAGAGCTGGTTTAGCAAAAGGCAGCAAGAGCTCAGTGCCTGGAACAGCTGTCCTGTGAAAAACGACTGACAGAGCCTGGCTTATTCAGCCTGGTGAAGGTTGGAGTTCAGAGGGATTTAACAGCAGCCCAGCCAGTCCTACAGCATCATAAAGAAGAAAGTTCTAGACTCTTCTTGGTGTGTGTGGAAAGCTCAGAGGCAGCAGACATAACTTTAAATCAGAGAGATTTTGGCTGGTCATAGAAAAATAACTTCTCCCCATGAAGAAAGCACAACAGAGGAGGAGCAGGCTACACAGGGTTGTTATTGAGTCTCCACTCTCAGAGGCTTTCAAGACCCAACTGCAAAACACTCTAAGCAAATTAGCCTGACTCCTTGGATGACCCTGCTTTGAGAGGAGGTTGGAGAGGAGGCCTCCTGAGGTCTCTTCATATATGAATTATCAATGATCTCACAAACAGACCATAATGAGCCTTTAATGAAAGCATGCCTACCAGGGCATGTTATCTTCTACTATACGGGAAAAGAAGAAACAAACATGACATTGATGCATGCATCTACTCTGCTGAAACAACATTTATGTGATGCCTTTATCAGTTGTTTCAATAGTGATCCATTTTAGCTGTGGATAAGGGAGATGTTTGTTTGTTGAACAATACCTTTCACAGGACACACACAAATATTCTGCATGTTCAGAGCTCCCCATTTCCTCTTCAAACGTGTTTCTAAAGCCTGAAAAATGAGAACATCTGCTCCAGAAAGATGAGAAGAATGCAAAAAGCAGTGTCTAAGCAAAAAAGATTGCACTATGTTTACCTTAGGAAGCTGCCAGTATATGAACAACGAGTTTGGAAAAATAGTTCAGCTCATACCAAGCTGCGATACAGATGAGGCAATAGCAGACAAAATGGAGGAATTTTAAATTGAAGAGTCCTGAAGATTTGTTTCAGACAGGACTACAGTGTTCTTTGTGATTTCTAAAGCTAATGTGCAACACTAGTCACCTTATATATGTGTTTAGGTGAACTTGAAATCAAGAGATCCCAATGATATTGAATGAGAGCATTATGGTTCATAGCCATTTGAACAGAAGCTGAAATTTTATTATGCTTAAAGTAATTGGCATATTTTTATGGATTCATTTTTTAATTTGGCATCCATTCAGATTTCATTGCTTGTGCTACAGTAGTTGTATGATGGATTGCTGTGTTTTTTCAATTATTATTAAACTTAATTATTTTTGCTCATGTACCCAAGATGTGAACAACGTCGAGAGTTCTAATCTAATAATACAGACTGTTTGGAAAATATGTGCTGTCAATTAAAGGCATTTTGTAATAGAAACGATAAAAGAGTCATTAGTGAAAAGTAGTTTGCCTCCCTATGTACTGACTTCAGTTAATCAAAGGTGCTTTGAAATTGAAATCATCAATTAACTTTGCTTGGTTTTGTACTGATCAAGCACTTTCAGAGTTGCTGGAAATCTGTGAAATTAAGTTATTCTGCAAAGGAAATCAAAATTAATGTGGATTTTTTCCAAATACGTTTTATTTTTTCCTTCCAATAATGTACTATATATTTATTTCTTCCAATGTTAAAGTGAAAGAAACAGGCAAGATTAAGCTTGTTGCAGTCCACTTTTAAAGGCACCTCATTTGTATTTTACAGGATCATGCAATAGATAATGAAATAGATCTCCCCAACGTATATAGTTTTTTTCTTATTTCCTGTAATATTTTAAGAGGCACTCTGATGCTCAAAACAAATTTAAAATTAAGAATATAAAAAATTCATTGAGAAACAGAAAAGCTATATGATCAAATCCCTGGCATACTTGTCCTGCAAATGAATCTTTTTGACAAAGCCATGTGTCTCCAGTTCTCCAGCATCAGTTTGACACAGGGAAAGAGTCATGCAGGCCAGTTGAAAGTGTTGTGTTAGCTTCCCTCTTTCTGCAATAGTTCCAGAATTTCTAGTGGCTGAAAATAGCAATTTTGCTTGCTGTATGGTTTTACTAAATTTTGAAAATTTTTTTTTCTTTTTTTTTAAGAAAGGGCTTTCTTCTGAAAATGTGGAGGTTTTTGTGGTTTTTTTTTTTTGGTACCAGAGGACTCTGAGCTCATATTTTAAATTTCATGGGTGTAGAGGCCCAGAGAAGTTGGCTTTAGTCACAGGGTGAATTTTGGTGCATGCCCCTGCTCCCAGGCCACATTATGATCTAAGAAACCCTCATTAGGTCTCAACAGTGAGGAAAAAGCACCTGGAGTAAGCCCGTCTTGCAATTACCAGAAACATTTTTTTTCAGGATCCAACAAGTGTCTCATGAGCACCTGTTTTTTTAATGAACAGCCTTAGAAACTTATTTTTATTTTCTCAATAGCAAGCCAAGTGGAATAGTATATTTACAACTGAACCTTCAAAGAAAGTCTTGAATGGTGACCAGGATAGAAAATTTCTCTAAATTTTCTCTAAAGCCCACTCTCTTGCAACCCTACAGTCAGCAGTTCAAAGTGAGACCCTTTGAGCTGTTGAATCCCAGAAGACAGGGGGATAGTGTGTATGTCTCAAACCCATAAGCAGATGGCTGTGGAGTCAAACAAGGACTGTTAGAAATAACAGATAAGAATTGTTGGTATTAACATGTCATGAGAAGCAAGATTTGGCCAGGTGGAGGCAGGGCAGCACTTTGCTATGACAGAGAACCTCAGCACAGTACAGTGCAAATGCAGGAATGAGGCTAAGAAATGGGAATGGGTTGTAGGGTGTGGGATTACACACACTATAACCAAAGGTCCCCACCAAAGCCATTTCCAGAAAGGCCTGAAAGAACAAACTATGCATGATAACTAATTTACATAGAAAATGACAAGCTTGTCTTTGGGGTGGAGAAACCTGGACATAGAAAGACACCTCCCCAAGCCTGGGTGATTCCTCTCAAGGCATCTCCTTGGCAATGCAGCTGGATTGATGCTTAGTGCTGGAACTAGGACTGGTGGTGTATTTTTCTTTCTCTTTTCCTCTTTCTTTACCTTTTTCTTTCTCCCTTTCTTTCTTTGATTCACGTCTCTAATTTCTCTCTTCATTTCACCCCACACTTTTATCCAGAACTCCCTGCTGTGGGCTTAGACAGCACGTCAGGAACTCATATCCCAATTTCTATGCCAAGTGTGTAATTTACTAATAAAACCTTCTGAGTATTTGTGAACGACCTCCAGTGTCGTTCCTCTTATGAATCCTAGATGCTTCCTTCCCCATAAGGATGGGTGGTCATAATGGATTAATATGTTTAAAGCCTAATAATAACCTTGCATTCTTTATGGTGCCAGTCTGAGAGGGAATTTTTTTTTTTTTTTTTTGCTGCAAATTGTCTAGCAAATAAATTCCTCAGTAGTCCCCAGTTACTGAAGGATAAGCAGCTAAATTACAATGCCTAGTCCAGCTTTCAGTTTAAAAAAAACTTGAAACATGCACAAAACATTTACAATTATTGCTAGCTGGAGTAAAACAAAGTTTAGTTATGCATAAATTCATGGTAAATTGGAAATGACAAAAAGAAAAACAGTCAGAAAATTGATCCCAGGGATACAATCATACATCTCTTACCCAGTAAGGAATTTTCCTAGGTTTACAATGCATAACTTAAATTACAGAGGTCTTCATGTAGGACTTATTACATAGAAAATACCAAAAGGCTTTGCCTTTTTCTGACAGTAATAGGAGTTGAAAGGCCTCAGCAGTATGACAGGGAAAATGTGCACCTTTTATTTCTCAGAGAGTCAGTCACGTTCTGCAAGGTCACAAGCTGACAGCAAAGATTTTTAAAAGCTTTTAGCAAAAGGGATGAATAAAACGCTTTTCAAAATTTGTGTTCATTTCAAATGTCATAGCTACAACATAATAGTAATTGCAATAATTTGCTGTATTTCTGCAATGTTGATAACAGCACAGCACAATGGAACAATGACAAATGCATTCTATAAATAGATGTGCACTAACTGTAAACTTGTCTGTGCTCTCCACAATGAATGACAATAATGTTCTGTGTAGGCAAATAAACCAAAGATTGTACATTGCCTTGGAGTCTTTGGGAATGAATGGTTGATCTTGATAGATTTGAAATTACTTTAATAAATTTTTTAAATCTAATATGATATTATATTTTTGCTACAGAAACCCCTTAAATGGTTTTAAAAAGCTATTGCAAATCTATTGTAATCTATTATTATAACTACAATTAAGTACTTATAAAAATTTCTGTATGCCTTTCTGCATTGCTTGCTACTTATCTGTTTTAGTTCTAAACTCTGCAAAATATCTTCATAAAATTACATGATGTAGTTTTAATTATAAAATCATGTGATATGACTGACCATATTCACACACATGTATGTTTAGCACAGCTTGACTACAGTCTTAATTGGAAAGGGAATGTTACTGAAAGCCACAGTAATCTTAGCTCTGATATTATGATCCACTTTACATTTTTCAAAGTCTATCATTAAGGTGACACATCAGTTCTCATTATATCAGTATGTCAGATTATACAACATAAATGATTGTGATATGTCAAACCTAGTAGGACCAAAAAAGGAAGGACTTGCTAATACAATAGAAAAGTTTCCAGTATTTCTGTTCCACCACAACTATGTCCTGTTGTATCAACACCAAATATAAACCAATGAAATTATTACTTGCCATCATGTGAAGTTGCCAGTTTCTGAAATTTTCTCTGCACAGTGAAAGATTTCCTTGGTGGACCTTTTCTACACTGTGCCCAAGGAGAACTAGAAACTCTGGGTCATAAGTCCCCAACTCTCCCATTTTGTGCTTATGTGTGTCCCTCTATTTTGCACTCTGAAGAAATTGCAAGGTCTAGAAAAATCTTTCTTGTGTAGAGTTACGGCCTTTCTATCAATTGAATGTATTCAAGAGAATTTCAAGTGTAAATTTTATCATGGCTAATGAATACCTAAGTGAGAAGATTTTCTGCTAAAAAAGAAAGAAAGGACAAAAGCTAAAAATGCTAAAAAAGCCTAGAAAAAAAGAGACATTTTAAGAACCAAAATCTGGAGTCCAAATTTAGATATATTTAGACAAGACAAAAGGCCCTTGCTTTATAGAAGAAGAGTTAAGTAAGTAAGTATATGAAAAAAAACCTTTGTAGTGTTCTACCATTTTCCAAGCTGTCATTTGAAAACTTTAAGTTAATATCTATTGTAATCCTTTAAAATGTGCCATAATACAAGTGTCACCAGTACCACAGGAATCACTGAATTCTGCAGCCTGGGTTATGCAGCAACTTACACTGGGTGATTTACATTGTCCTTAAAATTCTTATACTGTATGAAAAGATCCTGACCTGTGCTGCAACCAGCTAGTTAGAACCACTTGTTAAAAACATTGAAATTTCACAGACTGCCTGTTAAGCAGAATAATTCTCTGCACCTGCTGCAAGCTGATTTCCTCCTGCTCCGTGTGCCAGAAAATCCTTTCCCCAGACATATCTTTTAACAGCTGGCATTTCTTTTGCTGCATTCTCATCTACTAGTTGGGTTGGCAATCTCTTCTACTGGCCTGTGTTTTATCCCACTTCAGATTGTCTCTCTCTGTCTCTAGACCAGCTTGTTGTCATCTAATGTCAGGGCAATAGAAAGGGGTTTGGACCTAGAATTGCATTCCTGCTTCTCAAGTGCTTACAGGACTGCACTTTCCATAATGTTTGCAATGCCAATATTCTACTAAGCTCTGCCTGAAGGACCATGTCTCATTTCTCTGACATTATAAATGCTTTTGAGCAAATTGGTGAAGATTAATTGTTTTTGTGGAAATTTTAAATTTAAAAATATCTGCAAAGATAATGACAGGTTCAGCTCAGGGAAATGTCATTAGCATCCCTGTAAAAGAAGTTGAAGTTCTTGGCTAGCCTTTAGTAAATGATCAATTTACTAGATTGATCTAGATTGGTCTAGATCAATCAAAGCAAGATTTTGGACAACAGTAACCCCATAAGCATCCTGCATTTGCATGTTGGCATCTGCTTTGGTGACAGAAAGTCTCTTCAGGACATTATTTTGGGAAAATTTTTGCAATTACAGCTTCAAAACTTTGCAAAAGATGATTTTGAAAAGTTTCTGAAATTTGGTTTAAAAACAAATAGAGGAACTTCCTTAAAGAAATCTGAAACAATATTGAATTGTCCTTTAAAAACTACAGACTGTTTTAAAAAATGACATCTCCGTTAACCTCTGCAGAATACTTGTCCTGGGAGGATGTAAAAAATCTCACATCCAAAAAGTGAATCTTTCCATTTAATAAAAAATATAATGAATAAAAACAACTAAAAATCCTGGAATTCACTTAGTAATCCTTGGATCTAATCCTGAAAGGAGATAAAATACAGATAAGTATTATTCCAATTAATAAACAGCTTGCAATTACTATATTATAAAATCAATTCAACAATTTTTAAGGAATTAAGGTCTTTTTTGGATCAAATATAAAAAAAAAAAGATATTAAAAGAGTTTTGTGATCTGCACTGAAGAAAATGTTACCATTTATTGTCCATTTTCCTGTTCTTAATACATTGACTTTTTCCACCCTTGTGTATGATTTAAGTTCCCTAGGAAAAAGAAAATATAAATTAATGCTATAGTAGTTTAACAAGAATATTTGCTTTGTAAAAAGAGAAACTATGTGGGTATGAAAAAAAAAATCAGGAAAACAGTCATCAACACAGATATCTGAAATATTTTCATTGACTTAGTTTCACTTGGTAGAATTATTTCATGCTCACATACATTGTCATTGTTTGCACACTCAGGGCATGTTCACCCTACTCTGCATCTTTGAGGCTCAGCAGAGTGAATTGTGTCATTGAACAGAAGTGGATATTTTTGAAGGTGATATTTTTTAATCTCTGAGGGAGATCTTCCTTTTAGCTGTGCAGCACCTGTCAAAATCTTCAGTACCCTGCTCGGCTGAGGATGAGTCTTACATTCATGATTTAACCTAAACCACATTTTTAAAGAAAAGTTAAATTTAATGGGTAAGGATATGATGGAAGATGATGTTTTCCAAAGGGAGGATTTTCCTATTTCAGACATCACTGCTACATATTCAGATTTTTCAGAAACTGTATCCAAACCTACAAGTTTTAATGCCTCTGTACTGACATTCTCTTAGTCTTGGCCTCAGAGATGAGAGTTGAGATTGTCCTTGGTTTTCTTTGGTGGATACCTCACCTCTTGGAGGTCAACATCCCTGCTGACTCCTGTGGAGACTAAGACTAGATTCAACTGAGGAAAAGTGGAGTTCCCACTTTGCTTCTGCCATGGGGAGTCTCCCACATCCAAAGCAGATTTTGAAGACTGAGCATTTCAGCAGAGTGGGCTCAAGTTGCTGCCAGGGGATGGACTGTAAAGTGAACTAACAGCCACTTCCACTCCTTTTTATTTGCAGTTTGAATAGTGTAAGGCTAAAAGCATACTCCAGAATTTAATAGGCATTCATATATAATATATGAGCACAACCATTCAGAGCCAAGTTAATAATTTTCCAGTGCCTAGCATAGTCCTTAAAAAGACATTTTAGAAGGAATAAAATGAAGTGTACTGGCTGCAAACATCCTTAACCAGAAAATTAAAAATAAAAAATCCAAACAAAGAGGACATTGGTGAGGAAAATTATTTTGTTTATTAATTATTTTGATTTTAATGAAATATTTAATAATTTATATTTAAATTTAGACAACTTATTTTGAATCTGAGAAATCCTGTACCTATAAGTCATTTTCAAGCTCATATTCAGGAAGGAAAACAATTATAGGTAAACTGAAAATGGAAACTGGACTACAACTTTCCAAGAACTTTGTTCCAGGTTATAATGGTTTTGATGTTGATATAAATTGTAATTAAAACCAAAAGCCAACATTATTCTCTTTTCAGTTTTGGACTTGGCATTGAACCAAATGAAGTTTGTTGCATTACGAGGTGTGTAACAGGTGCCATCAGAAATAAATAGCATGTGCAGGGAGTTAACTTTGTAAATTAGATTATCTTGCAATTCTTTTTCTTGAAGTGTCACAGATTAAAAAAAAAACATACTGTATCTATATGTCATTGCAACCTACTGTATCACAAAGAGACACCTATGAAAGCTAGACGCAATTAAATACAGAATTGAGGAGTAAGAAATATAAATAAAACATCAAAACCAATAAGGGAACTGTGAGGAATGCAGAGGAAGCAAATTATCTGTAAAATTTGATAATTCAGGCAATTAAAGGGAACAAAGATAAAGTTTGACAGATATTTAAATTAATATTGGCAAGTGCTCCAATAAGGTCTTTGCTTTCAGAATAGGAACTTATTGTGTGAACATTACACTTGAAGTTTGAATGTAATTTGCCAGAAGAAAGAATTATTGTCATAGCCCAGAGACAAGTTGATTGAGCTTAAAGCAGAAGTGCTTTTAAATTCTGAAGTCAAATTGGATTTTTTTTTCTTTTTCTTTTTTTTTTTTTTTTGCAATAGTATACTTGAGTCTGAAGCCCATGGTGTGGACAAGGAGCAAGGAATTGGAATTTTAGGTACTTTGCTTTACTGATACTCAGAGAAACAACACCTTGATAAATATATTACATTCCATGGGATTGTATGGAGCAACAGCTTAGCCTTGTCCTGCACTGTGCTGCTTCTGCAACCATTCCCTAAAAAGAAAAGCTATTCATATTAGTTCACATTAGCTTATTTTAAAAGTAATATTGATAGTTGTTTCTGCAAACGGGAGAAATCACTAGTAGTTCTGCCTATAATGCAACCTGTAAAGCATCAAAATTGGAAAAAAAAAAAAAAAAAGGAAATATTCCTTTTCACTGCAGTTGATTTTTGGAGATGTTTTGGTGTCACCTTTAAGCAGTAAAATGTCATACTACACAGCTAACAGAAAATGAGTTACAAAAATCAGTACAGTACATACCTTTCCAGAGTTCTACAGAAACAGATAAAGCTAGGTGTTTCAAGAGAATTAAGCTCTCACTTAGCTCACATGGCTCTCCCATTTAAACCTAGAAGTTTTTAATACTTTGTATCTTTTTACTTTTTCTTACTGGGATCTGTTCAAAGCAAAACTCCTTTAACAATCCTATCTGCAACACTGTTTTACCAGCACCAAGAATGGAAAGAAGGGCTTTATCACAATTAGCAATATGCACTGTAATTTAATGTTAACAGTACAAGAAAAAGAATTTAAATTGGTGCAACACTTATTAGGTTTACAATTTGGATAAGTTTCCTGAGCACTTGCACTTACACTGTTTCATACCTTTAATGAAAAAGAAAAAATAAAAAAGAGACATTGGACATCTATTGTTCTGGAAGTCATATATTTAAACTCTAAATCCTGAGCCTGAAGTTTACCCTACATGGAGATTAATCATCTATCAATCTTCAAGTACTATGAGTAGGACTGCAAAAACAACTCCCAAACAGATAAGGGCTTTAACAGTCAAAAGAGACTTAAAACATTTTAAACCTATCTATATTTCTTTATTTTTGCTTTTCTAAACATGGAACTCATCTTGCTGGCAAATCTACTAACTACAGTTTGACTTATATGTCATAATTTTGTAAAATTCTCAGTTTTATCATTACATGTGAAAAAGAGAAAATAGAAATTGAAGCAATGATTGCAAAAGAAAGAATTATAACAACACAACACTACTGTCTCCTCAAAATATAAAATTTTATTATCAGAAGGAAGCATCTTCCTTTCTCCCTTTGGAAAATGTGGCTTGGAATAATGAAGTTTTCTTCAAGAACTTCCTGGTTAATGCTCAGAGGAGACCCTCCAAAACTTGTCTTGGTTTAGCCAGATCTTAGCATATTTGCTTACAGTAGGACAGCAATCTTGTATTTTGCTGTAATTGTGGGCATCGTGGACTCTAGAATCTGAGTGTTTATTTAACAGCAGGGCAGGTGCACCAAACACAGTGAACGCCTGTGGGAGGAACAGAGTGTGTAACCCTCTCTTGGCAGTAACTCAGACTCCCACTAAAGTTTTCTTTCACACCTACACACAACATCTTATTATCTCATGCTGAGAAAACATTTGCATTCTCAAGCAAAAGCCTGTTTGATCTTTCATTGTTCCTTAGTTGCCTGCAGCTTGACAACAGTATTCCTTGCTCTGAAGCTTTTCTGTTCCATTCAGTCAGAAAACATTTCTACCCTTTTTCCCATTGTATTGGGTTTGCCTGGCCAAGTTTTGGTGGCTGGGGAGCTGCAGGGATGGTTTCTCTGAGAAGCTGCCATAAGCTTTTCTAATGTATGAGACAGAGCCAATGTCTCCTGGCTCTGAGGTGAACCTGCCACTGGCCAAGGGCAAGACAATCAGAAATTGTGGTAACATTAACACCCCTGGGACAACATATTTCACAAGGGGGAGTGTCACAGATACATTTTACGAAAAATCCTTTCCTTAGGATTTTTCCTCCTGAGAAGCTAAGAGGCCTCAGGAACAAAATGTAAACAATAATTATCTGCTGCTGTGGAATGCAACAGGTGCATCTGTGATTGGTCCTTGTTGGTTGTTTCTAATTAATGGCCAATCACAGCACAGCTGGCTGGGACTCTGAGAGTCTGAGCTTTTGTTATACATTCCTTTTCTATTCCTTTGCTTGCAAGCTTCCTGATGAAATCCTTTCTTCTATTCTTTTAGTATAGTTTTAATATAATATATGTATCATAAAATAATAAATCAGCCTTCTGAAACATGGAGTCAGATCCTTGTCTCTTCCCTCATGCTCGGCCCCCTGTGAACACCGCCACAGGGGAGAATGTGGGAAAAAAGCAGCCAGAGAGAGAATATGTGAGAGGAGCAGCTCTGCAAACTCCAAGGTCAGTGCAGAAGGAGGGGCAGGAGGTGCTGCAGGTGCCAGAGCTGAGATTCCCCTGCAGTCCCTGGTGCAGCCCCTGGTGAGGCAGCTGCAGCCCATGGAGGGCATGGGGATGCAGAGATCCACCTGCAGCCAGGGTAGGACCCAACTCCAGAGCAGGTAGATGCCCAAAGGAGGCTGTGACCCTGTGGAAAGCCTGTGCTGGAGCAGGCTCCTGGAAAGACCTGAAGATCCATGGAGAGAGAGGAACCCACGCAGGAGCAGGTTTGCTGGCAGGATTTGTGACCCCATGGGGACCCATGATGGAGTAGCCTGTTCATGGAAGACTGAGCCCCATGTAACGGTGCACTTGGGAGCAGTTAATGAAGAACTTCATCCTGTGGGAAGGACACACTGAAGATCTTCATGAAGGACTTTCTTCCATTGGAGGGACCCCATTCTGGAACAGGGAGTGTGAGTAGTCCTTCCCTGAGAAGAAAGGGTTAGCAGAGACAATGTGTGATGAAGTGACATCAGTCACAGTCCCTATTCCTCATCTCTCTGTGTTGCCTGGGGAATGAGACAGAGAATGCAGAAGTGAAGTTGAACCCAGGAAGAAGGAGTGGTAGAGATGATGGTGGTTTTAAGATTTAGGTTTTATTTTCCCTTCACCCTACTCTGATTTGGTTGGTAATAAACTATAGTAATTTCCCCAAATGGAGCCTGTTTTCCCATGATAGTAACTGGTTAGTGATCGCTCTCTGTCCTCATCTTGACCCACAAAATTTTAGTTGTAATTTCTCTTTCCCGTCCTTGTGGGGAGGAAAGTGACGGAATAGCATTGGTGGGCACCTGCCATCCACCCAGGGTCAACCCACAACACGTCTCTGATCCAGAGAAATAATTTTGTTACTCTGTCCTCCCTTACCTGATCAAATTGTCAGGTGAATTCTTTGGCTGTTTTTACTTTTTTCATTCTTGTCTAGATCTTTTTGGATGCCTAACATTTCTTGGACATCTGTAGGGAACTGCAGCAACTCTCTGCAACAGAGGCTATATCAAGTCCCTGTTAGTTACCTACCATCTCCACAGTTCTGGAAAGTCCAGCCCTCTTGTTTTGCCCATTTTTTAATGTTCCAGCTCCAGCCTGTTACTCCAATTTAGGCATCTTACTCCACCACTGTCACCCTGTCTTCAATGGCATTTGTTAATTGTTTATGGCCATGGTAGTGACAAAATGGGTGCAAGGAACAAAGTCATGGGGAACTACCATGTCTCTTCAGGCTCAGTGTGTGAGAGACAGCTATGTTATGGTTTGGACACTGTTATGAAGTGCTTTTTGCCCATTATGACAACACTGTATAAAGCTGCAGCCACTGAAGCCCACCCCTCCCTGAATGTGCTTCCTGACTGGGACTTTGGACTGTGAGTTAAGCCAATTTTTTAAGGTCTAGGGAGAAGCAAACAAGGCTGAGGAAGAAGAATGTATCTACCAGGAAAGCCAAACCCAGCAGCTGTTCTGAAAATCAGCTCTGGCCGGGTTTGTGGTGGGGGAGCCAAAGCCCACAGGCTCCAAACCTGAGGCCAGGTTCGCACACATCCCCCCAGACAAAGGGAGAGGAGGAGAGTTCTGGGTGGAACCTGGTCTGAGGCAGTGACCAGCCATCCTCCCTTACACAAACTGGCTCAGCTGTGAAACCCCCACCCTGGAAGGCCACATACACACAGGACATTCACCTGAGAGGCAGCTGAGAAGCCTCATAAACCCTCACAGATCCCCAAAGTGTCCCCACCCCTGACTGATTCCTGAGGCCTTGCTCCAGCCCTGCACGTGACACAAAGTGATGCAGCGGATCCAGAGCCTGCTGCAAGGGACTGTGAAACTTGTCCCCTCCAGGGGAGGTACCTGGGCACTCCCACCCAGCCCAAATGTGCATTAATTCATTAAACTCTATTTTGGGGGACCTCACCACCAAAGAGGACCAATGGGAGGCTCTTGGGACCCATGGAGTGGTAATATTTTCTACTTAATCTGTCTCTCTGTTACTCTCTTTCTCTCCCTCCACTTTTTCCTATTTCTCTCTCTCTCTCCTTCCCATTTAATGTTAAATAAAATCCGTATTATTGACTTTGGCATATGGCCTCCTTTGCACCTTAATTTTGGCAGAGGCAGATCTCAAACAATTTCAATAGCCAGATCATAACACAGGATTATGATTTATGCTGGTAGAGCAGTGCTAAGCCCACAGTCTGTCTGTATTGCTTTAAGACAGTCTCAAAGACACCAAGGTAAGCCATCTACAGCAACAGCCCTGCTAGTAACAACCTCATGTGTGATATTTTCCTTGGGTCTGCCTCTCCCATTAATGTCTTTCAACTGTGTCAGGAATATAGACAAATTTTTTAAAAACTTTCATTGTATTTTTCAGACAAAATAATTAATCTTTGGGACAGGTTTGGGGGGGTTTGACAGCTTTTCTTCCACTCTATATTTTACATTATATTATAGTGATAGAAAGCAATTTAAAACTTCATCTTTCAGTCTCATGCTAAGAGATAACTCAGGATATAGGTCCTTCTTACTCTGTTCCAACCTGGCAGTGAATTCTAAGAAACCAGATTTCTGATCTCTTTCTAGCATGTTGCAGGTTAAAAACTATGTATCTGTCTTCCAAAACCTTCCAGCTTGTACCATTTTTGTTGTTATTTCCATCTCAAATGATGAAGGATATTATCATTCAATGCTGGCAACAGCACTTTGCCAAAGCACTGTCCTGAACCATCAGAGAAAATTATAAGTCAGGAAGATGATAGTCTTTCTTAGCTACTGCTGTGAGATGCTAGCAGCATCATTTGTTACATGGCCTTATGATTCTCAACTCAAAAAGAAGTTATTTTCTTATTTTCCTAGCATCCTTTTGAGTAGAAAACAAAAGCAAATACTTGTGCAGCAAAGTGCTACACCTGAATTGCTTCTAAAATTATTCCAATTCCAAGACTACTTTTACTTGATAATCCCAAAGAAATACCTACAAAAATAAATGTGAGTAGTGTTTTTCTTTCAATTGTTTTGTTAAAGTACAAGTTTAAGAATGTGAGTTTTGCAATTTCCAGAAAATTGCAATCTTGGGGCTTTTTTAATATATCCTTGTTAAGGATCTTTTTTTTTTTTTTTTTTTTTTTTTTTTTAATCAGGGACTGTTGTGAATTTAAATGTAGAGTTAATTTAATCTGACAATAGCACAATCTCTTCAGCATTGTAAAACTGATAGCTTTCAGTGAAGGTGTAACTTAAAGGACTAAAAAGTGATTATATTAATTCCCTGCGCCTGAAGCAATCTCTCTAAATTAAAGCTCTCATTTGAGTAAATCTCAAACTGTTTTGAAAAATGACTCAAACAGTTTGCTGTGGGGAAATAAAATGCTTTTAAAAAACAAGGTAATAACATTTGCTTAGTTTCTTTAGAGTTTATGTGAAAAAATTCCAACATGACTTGTAACAAGAATCTGAAAGAGGCCATCTGAGGAAACCGTCACCACCACCTGGTCCAGGAGACAAAAGCAGCAGCCTCTCTGTGAATGAGGCAAGGACTGTTTTGGGAGAATCAGTCCAGAATGTAACTCACCTTCTATTCAACATGCATATTTTGCTGATCCTTTCCCCAGGTCTGAGATAAGTTTCAGTGTCGCACCAGTGCCACTGAAGTCAGTGCCCACTGGAGAAGGCTCCTACAAGGAGCAGGAGTAGCTGTGGAGGCAGCCTGGCTGCTGACAGAGCTCAGCCAAAGGCAGGTTGGGTGCAGAAGGAGATCAGCTGGAGTCTGGGGCTGTTGTCTTGTGCAAAGATTTCATTGCTTACCCCACTGGTAGGAGTTCGGATCTAAACCACCTTTCCTCTGGGATTTCCCCAGCTGAGAGGGAATGAGCCAGGATGAATATATAAGGGAGGCAGAGACCAAGGTGTGGGACATGAGGGGAAGTAACCGCTCACACTACCAAAGCTGCCTTAGGCCAGCTGTCTGGGACCCCAAATCTCTCAGGAAAACTTTGAAATCAAAAATTATTAATTAAGTGAGAATCTTCAGGCTTAGACTGGTGAAGAGAAGAGGGTATTAACAGAGGAGAATCTGACAGAGGGAATGCTCTTCCATTGGTAAAATTAATAAGGCAGGAAATTTCTTAAAACCAGTTTAATTCCCTCTCCCCTCTGTCAGAACAGTGATTAGTACAAGAGATACAGAGTGATTAAGATCCCTGCAGAAGAATAATATTAAGTCAAAAGATATTTATGACACAAATTAAAACCAGAAATGAGCCATGAACATGCTTTCTATTAACATGTGTTATAGCACATTAATATATTGGTTTGTATTTTTTTCTTTATGATTTCTAACTCCAGAAGACATATTTCAGTAGCAACCACATGCAAGATACAGTCTGAGAGTAGTGTACTGGCACCTCTGGAGAAGAATCTACCTTCTACTACACTGTCTGTCACTTTATATGTGCACTAATGAGAATTATTTTTTTGTTGATTGATATATGATAATCAAAAACAATGACACAGAAAACTTTTACTTTTCTTATTTTTTCCCTTTTTTCCATTGATTAAAGGATTTGTTCCCCAATTATGAATGCAAAAACACTTTTGGTGGGTTAGAATTGTCCAAAACTAATGGCTGCAGCTGGGCTTCAAATCCTGTTTAGTGGATCAGAATGAGTAAGAAAATATTCTCAACACTTAAGCTTGATAGGAGCATAGAAATTAATATTTTTCATTCCTCTAATTAATATCTCTATTAATTAATTGTGTTTGGTACACAATATACCCATGCTTATACATAGAGGGATATCTGGATTTTGTCAAAAACATAACTCAATGAGCTCATCAGAAAAACAGGGTCTCACCAGTATAACTGGTGACTTGACAAGGCCAAATCAGTCTTTATGTAAGAAACCAACATTCCATCTGCCTTCCAAAACTATTACTCACACGCAACTTTTCAGGGTCAAAATGACAGTTCACCCTTTCATTTTAAATTTTCCTTTGTGTACATTGCCCTTAGGGGGAATTAATGGGAATATTTCTCTGCTGTCTTGAAATAGAATACCACGAGCACAAAGCCATAAATAGTACACTGTAGTAGTTTAGCATCATCTAAAGCACAAGTTGACTCTATGACCCAGATTATTTTCCCGTAACAGATTTGTGTATTCAAGACTGCATCAGTTCTGCACATGGTAAAAATCTGTTTCCTGCATTACCAACATTGGTATGTGCAGGATGATGCCTACTAAGAGAGGAGGATGCTGAGGCATATCTGATCTGTTATGATTCTGCAGAATGGCATAACTCATTCACAGGATTGAGAAGGAACTACAGAATATCTCACATTATAAATTGAAAAATAGCACTTGTAGGATAATGCAGATATTTATGCTAATGATTGGCTGATTTAAACCATACAACTCCAGTAATTGTGTTTTTTGCAATAGCACAGTCACATTTTATCAGGAAACATGGAATAAGCTGCTCTGCAGCAGTTAATTATAGAGCACTAGTTATTGTAGCCTATTAATATTTTTTTGCAAGTTCAATAAGCCCTAAAAGTGCAACACTGTTTTAAGGAATCCCAGAATGAGCTGTACGAACCACACTACTAAGAAATTAAAGGTAGGCAGCCGCAATTCAAAATTGAATTAACCCTCTCTGCCTCAAGGTATGAGATCAAAATAGCTGAATGTGGAGTATAGTATCTCTGGAGTAGATTAGAAATGTTGCTGTAGGAGAAAAACTCATGAAGGAAGATGAGAGAAGAGAGGTTAGGAGGAATCTGAGATCCTTCTGAGGAGGATGGAGGAGTTCAGGGAAGCAATAAGGCTGGGGGTGCCACACAAGTTTCCAAGATGCAGCTAATGGGGAAACTGGGAACACAGATGGTGAGAAAAAAGGGCCCTGCCTTAAGTGTTGGTTTAACACTTAATTGGAAAGTGATTCCAACAGCAACACCACTTTCAATTTTTTCCTTCCAGCCAGCCTCAAAACATAAATGCAGATGTCTCCTATTGCGTTTGCATTGGCTATATCATTAAGACCATTGCCATTTTGCCCTGATGTGCTCTTTAGCTGTTTGGGAGCCTTCTCCCTGTTAGCAGATCTCTTGCACCCATTCTTTTGCACCTCTGCAACTTCTTTCTCTGAGAATTTGCCTTTGTTTTAGTGCTAGGTTAAGCTTGGTTGGCTGTCAGATGCCCACCCAGCTGCTCCCTCACTCCTTCTCCTCAACAGAACAAGGGGAAAATATAAGATGAAAAAGCCTGTGGGTCAAGATACAGACAGGGAGATCACCTTCCCATTTCTGACAAGGGAACAGCAGATTCAGCTGGGAGACATTAGCATAGCTTATTGCCAAACAAAACCAAAGCAGGATGGTAAGAGACAGAAAAACACCTTCACTGCACCCCTTGCTACCTCCCAGGCTCAACTCCACTCCCTCATTCCTGACTTTTCTGCTTTCTACCTGCCCCATGACTGGCAGGGTGTGCGGGGAATGGGACTTCATGGTCAGTCCATATCAGCCTCTGTTATTCATTCTGTGTATTGAATGTCAGTAGGGCTCCTGTGTGTGAAACGACCACAGGGGAGAAGACTGGGAAATTGGTTGTAAGTTGAAAACAGAAAACAAAGAGAGAAAAAAAAAGGTATCATTGCCTGGGTAAATCTGACAGTAGTTCTCATGATTTCTTTTCAGAGAGATTGAAAAGTGAGTATGTATACATTTCTGGAAAATGAAATTTTCACCTGTTCTTTTATGTACTTTCACAAATGTTCTTGAGAGTGTTACTTTTGTCATGGCTGGTAAAATGAAAATTAATAAATGACAGTTTTCCTATATTTTTTTATCATTTATATTTCAGGTTCGTGATATTTATTTAATATAATCTTTACACTTCAGTTTTATGTGCTTTCACAGTAAAACAGATGTTCTCCTAAATGTCTGTAACACTCCAGAAGAAACTGCCTTTTTGCACTACAGAAGGAAGTATAATTGCCAAAACCTAGAGAATGAACTTTATGATTAAGCAGCAGACAGCATGAGTACATGTCTGGTTAATTTATCATCTTGAATCCAGGAGAAATATTTCAAGAAATGGTTTCACTTTCCAAGGAAAAAGTTTTTGCAGCATGCTGTCTTATATTTTAAATGCTATTATTTTGTGTTGCACAGTGATTGATGAAACTGATCCAGAGACATTTATATATTAGGTAGATTAGACTTGCAGAAAACCACAAAAAGTAGTTTTCTTCCTGTAACTGGAATGTAAGAAAAACCTGAAGCCTGCAAACTGTAGAAATCTACTTATGGAATTTCTAGACTGATTAACCTCCGTTTGTTTTTCTGCTTATTCCAGAAGATTCATAAAACATAATTTCATTACTTTTGTTAGAGTTTTCTATTTGTTTATGTGAGAACCTGGCCAAATGTTCTATTGAGCTACTTTTTTATGAGTTCTATTTCACAAGAAACTCAATATCTTCTTTCCAATAGCAAACTAAAATTGGGTTTGGTATTATATTTACCACTGAAATAGCTGCAGCTAATTTAGTTATAGTTAATGGAGCTCATTAATCCTATATAAATTCTTTAGCTTCCTAAGTGTACTACACTAAATAGAATGCACTTTAAAATATTTAGTTGACAGGTTTCAGTAAAATTGAGCATTTAAACTTCAGCCTAGTTTATATAAACTGTAGTTTATGGTTCAAGCCTAAGTTCTGAGTATATAGAGTATATATATATATATCAAGAATAAATAATTTACAAAATAGAAAACAGTGACAGTGTTTGTATGTTTCATAATATAAGCCATGCACTTATTGTTCTCTATTTCTGTTAGTCTGAAATTTCCTCTTACATCACTTTTCTCATTCTTACATAAATTCCTCTCAAATATGGAGATACATAATGGACTTGTAAATAAACTTAACCTGATAAACTATTTGCTGAGAAAGAGAGGTAGATGTTTTCTTCAAGCAATCAAGATGAGGAAGGATTTCAATGTTGCATGTAATGTACAAAGTTCAGCATTTAAAACCACACCCATGCCAACCCCTTGCATTACAACCTCTTTGTTACAGAACTTTTCATGAAAGAAAGAGAACAGCACAGACTTTATTTTTTGGAAGGATTCATTGCATATTAAATTTGGTCTATACAATCCATATATCTTTACAGTCTATACAGTAACACCTTTTTACTGAAGAATTATCTGTCATACTCCATAATGAGCTGCACTTTCACAGGTATATTGTATAGATTTTTGTAACAGCACCTCATTGCTTTTGTAATCCTTTTTCCTTAAGAGAAGTCATCCTTTTATGAAATGTTCAATACTTTGGAAAACAGAAATGTTATATTGCATTCAAGTTTCTTTGTGGTCCTTCAAACTGCACAGCCTGAAAAGTTTCTACAGCTTACTGCTTATGGTTTACTCTCTACAGATGTGCTCCTATTGTACACTGACAGGTACAATAAAAACACCTCTGCTGTGGGTCTTAGACCTAAAAATAAAGCAGTGATCTAATACCATTTTTATAGAGTGGGTTTTAGAGTTGTTTTTTTCCCCAGATTGAATATCCTTAGTTTCATCTTCCATACTGGAAGAGGTAAGCCACTCAGATCGTCTTGGTCAAAGGCGATAAAAACTTGGCTTAGGTTTGGGGGAGTTGTGCTATACCAACTCTACAGACTGGAGAAATTTTTTTTTTTATATTAAAAATAAGCTCTGACATCACACTAATTCCCACTTTTGATACTAAGTCCACAAAATATCCTAAAGTGATTTTGTTCAGCTGCTGCCCAATTTGGCAGGTTCTTTGTCCACATAGGCACTGATGGTTTGATGTTGCTGAAGTTCTGCTTCCATTTACATTAGAAATTCCTTCTATTTTGATGTCTGATTTTGACATCACTCACAGAGCTAGATATATTGCAGGTTAAGCTCTTTTTGTCCATGCTCACCATTGAACAAGATCCACAGGATCTCACAGCATTGTCCTGATCCTGTCCTATCCATGAATTGTGACTCCAGCACCCACAGCTGCCTCTCAAACTTGACCAAATTCCAGCAGCTTAAGCTTCACTTCCACGTAAATTTAATCTTAAATTGACTCAAATTCACATGCAAACTGACTCCTGCAGTACTTTGACAAGTTAAACATACAAATGCAATCCGGAAAGTAAATCCTACCAAAATATATTGAATATATATTATTACAGTTATATGTTATATGGATGGAAGTGATATGTGAATTTAAATGACTGTTTGCGTGTCTAAAAGTACTGTTTCCTGTAAATCTCAGGACCTCCCTCCACTGCAGAGCTACAGTAACCCCTTAGGGATAAGCAGAAAGAAATCATACATTCATTGTGTCATTTTGGAAGAAAGGAAACTTTACAAAAATTAATGAAAAAATTACAATTCTACCAATCCAGAAAACACAGTGGATATTTTCTTAGTTGTGACTCTCTTGTCCTGGGCAATGTGATGCTCTGAAGAGATATCCTGCTCATTGTCTGACTCTACTACTTCTTCCAGCCTCTGAATTCCCTCTATTTCAGTGCTCCCCAGAGAAGACACAGAAGGTATTGTGAACTACCATATATTAAAAACTTGGTGATTTCACACATGCACTTGCTTTCAGGGTCTTTAATCACAAATTGAGGCAATCTTGCAGAACACACTGAGATCAAAGCCAATTGAGAATATATGTCTTAATACCATTTTCTTATTAAAATTTTGCAGAAGGTATTGAGACCATGGAAGTGAGTAAAACCATAACAGAAAATTAACAGCATCTGAACAAAATCTGACATTTTGGGTAATTTTTCTTCTTTCTAGGTTTAGATTGCTGAAGTACACTTATAGTGGTGTTCACAGGGGTCCCAGGAAGAGGGAAGAGATGAGGATCTGATTCATGTTTCAGAAGGCTTGATTTATTTTTTTATGATGTATATTATATTAAAACTATGCTAAAAGAATAGAAGAAAGGATTTCATCAGAAGGCTTGAAAGGAAGAAGTGGAATGGAATGATAATAAAAGCTTGTGACTGACCCAGACAGTCTGAGACAGCTGGACTGTGATTGGCCATTAATTAGAAACAACCACATGAGACCAATCACAGATGCACCTGTTGCATTCCACAGTAGCAGATAATTATCGTTTACATTTTGTTCCTGAGGACTCAGCTTCTCAGGAGGAAAAATCCTAGCAAAGGGATTTTTCATAAAACATGTCAGTGACATACATCCATTGAAACTAAATGTTCTTCAAAGCTGTCCTAGTTTAGCAACTGTGTAATCTGGCACAAAGGTTGTGTGATGATGATTCTGTCATCTTAAGGTCAGCTGAGGAATAGCAGCATTTTTTTCTCTCAAAAGGCTTTGAGATCCTTCAGAAACTTCTGAGGAGGAAGCTCTGGGAAGGGAATTTAACATTTTCATCTGAGATGAAAAGCTGGAATTAAAAACTTTTTATTAGCCTTGTTCTCATGGTTCCTCCTCAGGTCTAGCAATAAATACCATCAGAAATTGGATTCATTTTTTTTAAATTTAAAAGCTCAGTTGTAGAGCCTTTTCTGTAATCTGTCAGATATGGTTTGCATTTTGTTATACATGGTCCAAGGCTACGTGTTTCAAGCTCTGGGATATTCTGTTTGTCATGAAGGAAGAAAAAGAACCTTCCTCATTCTATTCAATGGAATATGTTTCACTTTGTCTTAATGAATTTAAGAATGGCAGTGCCAGAAAAGCAACACAGGTATCACGATATAAATTAACATAATTACACAGGAAGAAACATCAAATAAATGTGGACTAAATATTACAATAATCATTACAACAGCAACCAAAGCCTACGTGTCCTCCACTCTATCAAAACAGCTAAATGTCAAATTACAGCAATAGTACACTTACTTGGTCTAGTTTTGAGACTTCTGCAAAATGTTCTAGTTGTTATTTTCTTACAAAAGTGAGGCAAGTGTTCCCCAACTGAAATTTGAATATTAACTTCTTTTGTGTATTAAGGCATGTGTTTGTCCCACAGGAACAGATGAGCCAAATCTGATTCATCTGGCCAGGAGAATTATTCATGAAAGTTCAAGATTGATGGGAAATAATTTATGCTTCTGATCCTTACGCTGCTAAAAAAAAAAATCTGTAATATATAAAATAAGCATAGAATGATTCAGCTTTTTCACTATAGCCTAGCTAAGGCCTTGAAAGAAATGATTCCTTGGTTCATCTTAATGGGAAACAAATTTGAAATCATAATTAAAATGTGTGCACCCTCATTACCAGCTATTCAAAAAATAATTAAAGAGCATAAAAATAAAAGCAGAGATCACATTATGATAATGTGATTTTATCATGAGTGCATTTTGGCATCGTATGTAGCTGGCCTTGGGTTATGAGTGGTTAGAGAGAGCACAATCACTTATTTTTCAAGCTTCCTAAGGCATAAATTTTACTTCCATAACTGTCTGATTTCTACTCCTAGTTGTATGAATTTAAATGAAAAATAAGAAAAAATGTCATTGGAAGTAGCACTCTTATAGAGTGCTTTAATTTAAAGGCAATTTTTGTAATAATTTTCATTGTCTATAAGAACGCATGCTATATTTAGACTATGAGCAGTTGGCATTCCACATACAGCTGATGCACTCTACTTCCAAGGTATAACTTTTTTGTTATTTTGAGTGTATAAACATTTTGATATGCAGAAAAACTTCAGAAAGATTTATCTGTGCTATGATATTTTTATAATGGCTTCATCTGTAGATAATGTATATGTACATATGTTTCAACTATGCATTTTTGCTATACATATTCTATTTCTGAAGCAGTAAAGTGAGTATTTTATAGAAATTTGTATTACAAGCAACAGTATTCAGTCATCTACCCATTGTCTATCTATAGTGATGCAAGATCAAGTATATTTAGCGCAGCCCTTACACATCTGTTCATCTCTTCCTATTATCCAACAGGTTTAAGCAAATTAAAAGTGAATTCTATTTTCGAAAAAGTACTAAGTAGACTTAAACATACACATAAGAAATAGAGTTAATTTTTGCAATCATCTGGCATTTTATAATTGATTCTTTTTAGTTTTTATACAGAGTTTTTTTTTTAAAAAAGCAAATGTATTAACAAAATAATTTGATAATTTCCTATGAAATTACAATGATTTTTCTAAGTGACTGTCCAGGTTTAGGGTAAATTTGGTAGGAAAAACCTCTAAAAGTGTTCTTCTAGAAAGTACATTCAAGCACCCCCTCCTCCAACTGGTTCGGGAAAATATTTCCTTGGAGAAAAGTGGAAAAAACCCTGTTTATTTAATAGGTAAAGCATTCACCAGCACAAAAACATGAACAATATTAAACAATAAAACCTCTCACTGCTCCAAAGAGATGATGAACTCAGCAAGTCCCCTTGATGGGCTGTAGCTCAGCTCACCCCGTCTATCAGCCCCTCTGGTGCTGGAAATGCCACAGCCCAGGCCTGGCCCCATGGGCCACAGCTGCAGCTGCCGGTGCTCCTCTGGGTGTTCAGTCCAGAGCAGGTTCAAACAGTCCAAGAAAAAGAAAAGCCAAAGTCCAGGGAACTTCTCTGCCTCAGCTAGCTAAAATCTAACTAAAAGCAATGGACAGCTCCGTCCCACTGTCTGTCCTTGCTGCAGACAACACAGTCCAGGAGCAGGATGTGAGGGAGCAAGTGCAGTTTCTGATAACAAACTCTGTCCTTCTTCACCCCCTTCCCTCTCAGAACAAGTCTTAAACAAGCAAAACTTCTTTCTGGGCTAAACGGATGAATGGAGATACAAGCATCATAAAGTCACCCCAGGACAGAGACAAAGTGTTGTAGAGCAAGTTGAATTATCACTAATACTTCTAGCAATGTTTAATAATTTCAAAGATGTTTTCATCACAAATGTTTTGAACACTCCGATGCAATGGCCTGGAAATATAAAGACCAGTTCTATGTGACAGTTTTCAGGAAATTGCTTGAGAAGAAAGATTACTTACATTAATCTTTAATAGCTTATGAACTATGAACATCTAGGAAAGCTCTTTACACTCTTCAGCATAAATTGAAGCTATGCATAATGTCTGGATGGCAAGAAAACAGATGATCTGTGATAACAGTTCAATCAAAATTGCATAAAGTCTAATGGTGCTCTTAAAATACAATGTGGTTCTCCTAATGTCAGTTCCACCCCTGGTGTGAATTTTGGATAGATTCGCTTTCTGACTGGAAACAACTGAATTCTTGAAACTAAATCTCAGAGTTTAAATTTTTACTTGGTAAACAATCCACAGTCAGCTACAGGGCTATGGAACACTTGTGTTCACAGCCCATCAGTTCACTCTAGCTGTCACTTACTGTGTCAGAAATTTAGGTGACAAAGTACTTACTCTCATTTCAGTTGAGCTCTCAGAGGCTTTGAGGTTTCTTAATCCTTAGAGAGCTCCTTCTGCTTATATGAGATAAATTAATGATCCCTCATGACCATCAACTTTGTCCATCTCTGTAAGAAGATGGGTCGTCTTTTCATGCATTTTCCCCTTATGAAAAATTCTTGGTACTATTTCTATAAGGTCCATTTAAACTGTCTTAGCCATAGAACAAAGATTGTTGTTCTGGTAACAAATTTTATTTCAGAGAATGAAATTAAAAGCAAGATTGATCTTTTTCAGCTAACACATGGAACAGGAATATAAAGTTGTCCCTCCACCTTTGGTGACCTGACAGTAAGGTCTGGCAGTGACAGCAGGCTTTTTACTTTAGGATAAACTGATTATACAATTTAATTCTGAAGTTTAGACAATTTCATGGCAGAATAAAGGGAGGACTGGACCAAGTTTGAATGTTTTCAATTCACTTCCCCCATTAACACGAGAGGAGTCATCTCACCGTCACTCCTTAGTATACATTTTGTCACACTGCTCTAAGTGGATTCCTACATCCATCAGGTGTGCAGATGAGATTCAGAGCTTGTTGGAGGCTATTAAATGCCACTGTCATGAGCATCAAGACTGTCTGATCTGACTGCTGACAACTATACCTTGAGTGCTGATTCTCACAACCTGTGCAAATAACAGTGAATTGAATTTCCTCTGCATGCTCACCCTTTGGAATGATTAATGATTTTAGAAACAACACTTTTCCTGGTAAGCCATCAGCCATTAGTTATGACTAAAGAAAGCACATGTTTCCAGCAGTAGAGAGATTTTATCCCCAGAATACCTCAGTAGTGGGAACAGAAAAAAAATTCAGGAAACCACAGATGCCCAGGGAAGCCTTCAGAAAATAAAAGAGATATATTTTCACAAGGAGAGTGGAATTTTGCAGACAAATTAAAATGTGAAAGATGTCTGCCAGGGAGCAACAAGAGCAGAAGTTATGAGTATGTAGTTCTGTTATGATCACAAGTAATGACTCAAGTTCTTCAGAGTGTAACATTACCAAAAATATTGTGTGGGCAAGAACTCCATGTAAGTTATGATAATAAGTATAGTGAGGATGACAAAGTAGTTAAGAAAACAGATAGCAAACTCAAAAATGCAAATGTTATAAGATGTACACATATTGCACATCATGGCAATCATTGACCACCAAGGTCAGCAGTCCCACTCACATAGTTCAGCCATAAATGAAACAGCCATACATTTTCCTAAGTGAAAGGTAAAGAAAAAAGCCTAAAACCACACAGGGATGTTATTCTTATAAGACAGTAATTGAGAGGCACACAATTATATTTCCAAAATCAATAGAATGAAATTTGGTTAACAGAAATACAGATTATATCTTAGATGAAAATATTTTCACTCTCTGATCTACCAGACTGTGGATCCATGTATTAACACTGGTCCTGCTTCAAGGATAAAGAGAGAATTCTCATCTCTTTGGCTGCTTCTTGTGGCTAATAGAATCAGATGGAAAAGCCTTTAGAGAAAATGCACTGGAGTTTTTCAGCTCTTTGTCCTTCTTATAATCATTTTCTACACCCCTCTCCTGCTGTTAAGAGTGACAATTGAAGGAAAAAAATAGCTTTACTGTTGTAAAAATGCTTCCTAGGAAAAGAGGGAAAGGCAGATAAATGCAACTTGAAAGACATTTGGCAAATGCATTTCTGTTTCTAATATTAGCCTGACATTAAAAAGGATAATGGAATATGTCCAAAGTGTCTCCTCTCTTTTTGATAACAAAACTCTGGACAAGCTGGCAGATAAGGAAGACTTAAGACCTTCCAAAGTAATTTCTTATGTGAATGCCTCTTAACACCTTTTACATATTCCTAAAATGCAAGGGAGAACCACCTGGTTCAAAGATAGATATCTATGCCTATCAAATATTGAAGACATTCAGCCAGACATATTTGCGAATTAAAGTTTTCTAACTGCTAAGTAAAAAAAAAAAAAAGAAAATAGAAAAAATATAATAAAATCTTTAATTAAAGATTATTTTCTTGCATAAAAAAAGAAAGCCTTGAAAATAGCCTTAAGGAGTCATACATTTGATTGGAAACATAAATACAACCCTTCTTTTTCTAAAATAGCCACTAGTTGAGGATTTTGTCTATGTAATGTTTCTCTAAGACTATTTGCATTTCATTTTTTTCTCCCAAGTGTTAGTAGCAATAGGGGTTTCAATCTGATGTTGAAATTAAAATATTTCTTACTAAACATTATATATGGTATTGCAATTAGGAGAGCTAAATGGAATATTTCATATAAGGCAAAATAAGTCCTATGCTATGAAAATCAGTAACAATTTTACCATTATTTTAATATTGCTAGCATTTTTTCTATTAAGCATACATCCATATGCAATCAGAAAGCCAAGAATTTGCAATCATGTCTTAATAAGAGCATACTAAAAGTTATGTAGAATATAATTGAGCAATAAATAGCACATTGTATATATGGCCAAGACTTTTTATATTAAGTTAAATCATTTGTAGAAATGTAAAACACAACTTGGATTAATCTGCTGAGAAGAATCAATATGTATAATTACAAAAAACATTTAATAGTGTCCATTAAATAGAATCAAAAATTGTTTTTAGTAAGTTACAATGTAGTTAATAGACATTGATAAAAATATTCATATTGTCTATAATTTTTTTATTATGACAATACACTGATTCTGAAATACTTTGGCAATTCATTTTTTTTAACAGCCCATCTCCCAGTCATTCTCATTGATATCAGTGATAATAGTTTAAAATAGTAACCTCAAAAGTTTTAGAAGTTCACTGGTGCTTTTATTCTGACTGAGTTCACAGCTCTAAAAAGTAAATGAGAAATCTCTTCAGACCCTTTCTCTGTAAAGTTCTGAGGAACGAATTTTCCATTCCATTTTCCAGAGTGTGATGTTTTCCCTACTGATGTTCAAAGTCATCTCTGGATTAGATATAAATAAAAGGCACAAAACATTTAGCTGTGCAAAGAGATCAAAAGATTAGATCAGACAAGATGACTATGAAGAAGCTGAGGTGAAAAGAACTGAAAGTAAGTGGTTGGTCATTGATCTCTGAGTTCTGTAAAGCAATCAGCTACTATCAGTAAAGTCAGACCTCTACACGGACCTGTCATCACAGTGCTCGTACCTAATGCTCCACTTTTTTGAGGGAATGATGTGCATCATAATGTGCGACAGAAAAATTATGGGGCTGTGATTCCCTCACCTCTTTGTCCTTCAAAGTCATTGAAACTCTGTCTCCCTGCATCAAGGGTACCTAAGTATTCTCTCACTTGAAATTCAGGCTGAGAAAAATTCAAAGCAGCCAAAGACAAGTCAAGTCATTTTTTCAGTGTAAGTTCAGGGTTCATTGAAGCCTTCATTGGCTGAATGCCACACTCTGGAGTTCCTCAGAAAAAGAAATCTCCTTTAAACCTCGACAGGCCCAGTTTACATGAGGAGCATGCTAGAATATTTTATCCAGTCCAGCATCAAGGCACTATTGCAGACAGTTTGTGAACACAGAAGAGAAACCAAATTAAACCATTAATATACACACAAACCAGGGAGTATATGCTCTAACACACAATGATAGGCCCACTGATGGGCATACTATAGGTAAACCAGCAGATAGTAGTGCTTCTATCATGTCAGTAGCTGAACTCTCCATTTCTCAGTGCACAGCTAATCTCCTAATCTTTACAAAATGCAGATTGAAAGAAAGAAAATGTACTTACCCATTTTTTCTGATTTGTAGAGAAGTCAGTTTTTCCTAGATCTTCAGATACCTGTGGGAATAAAAGCTGAGTACTTGATTTGCTTTGAGGACTTAAACATATTCCTGCTGCATCCAGCTGTTTTCTATATCTCAAGACTCACTCCTATTAGGCTTACCTTGCTCAAGTACCTGTTATGGTCTAAAGTCACTGAAGCCCTTATTTTTACATGCCCTTTACAATAGTCTACAATCTCCACAATGCAACTGTGTTCCACATTACCTTTACCTGGAAGATAGAGGCCCTGTAGAAATCTCTGCAGTGGCATCTCCTTCTTCGAATTTACAAACAAGGCAATTTCCACCAGAAGATACTGCCTTGTTTCTTAGGAAAGCTAGAAATGAAAGGGAGAGTCCTTAAGCCTGCAAGTCATTAAGCCTGCTCTCACTTAAACAACTAGCGCAAACAAATTTAATATGCTTATGTTGTATAACCTTGCCACCACAGGTTGATTATGTAGATGAAACTACAAAGACTCTTAGCCTGTTCAAAACTAAACCACTAAAAATGGTTCTGTAAAATTGGAACTCAGACTGAAACTCAGACACACCACTTGCGATGAAACTCTATTTATTGTGGAATACCTGTGTACTATTGATAGTCTTGTCTCTAAACATCATGATTATCCAGTGCTTAATATTTATTTGCCAGAATAGTAAATTCTGGAAAACTGGCTTTTCTCCTTCTCTTTGAAGACTCTTATGTTATTTTAAGCTGGCACACAGAGGGTTGATATTTTGTAATTTATAGTAGATGAATTCTCTGGGATGTCATAAAGAAAATGTAATTGAAGATATGCCCTAGCTATATTGCTTTACCTTGTGTTATTGACATGCTTGCAGCCTATTCAATGTTCTTTCATCTAACAGTGTTAATTTTAAAAGCAAATTGAATCTTTTTAAAATTCTATTTGAGTAGCCAATTAGATGCAGAAATTTTGCTTACGGCTTCTGCAAGAATCTCTATAAGGTGTGCCTATGTTAATACCTTCCCACATTGATTGCATAATGCAATATGACATTTTGTGTTAATAGGCTTTTATTAAGCTGGATTCTGAGGTTGCATTTCTTGGAGATTAAAGAAGTTGTATAATGAAGTTTCCTCAGTTTGTTGGTGTTAGAAAGAATATGGTGATCTAGTTGTGAAAAAGGATGACTTTCACCCATTTCTCAGCAGGCAGTTATTTTTCATAATTTTTAACTGTTGTCAGACCCAAAGCAAACAGATGTGTTTCAATAAAATCAGAAGCCTATCTTTAGTTGTTATTTCAGTAGTCAATGAAAGTTTTCATTCCACTGATACAAATCTATTCTTTCTTCTATTCATTAGAGGTCAGCTATAAAACTAACTCACATATTAACTGCAGTATTTAACATAACATACATTTAGAAATTCATTAGACATCATTCAAATCAGCTTTATAATTCACATTACCAATGTACAACTGTCCTAAACTATATCCAGTGGATTACTTTTCGCTTCAGCATAAGAGTCTTAGCTATGGTACAGAGATAAAAAACTTAATTTCCCATGGCAGCAAGTGGAACTTTGCACTGGACATCTAAGAACAAAGCGTTCCATGCAGAGTAGAAGGAAAAGACTAACAAACCAGTCAGACAAGTACAACTGGAGGGCAATTCATTGGCCCAGTTCAATGCCCAGTTTATTTTTGGAGGTATCCAACTCAGGAAAGAGTTGGTTACCTCCAAAAAATAATCTCCCTGATACTCTGACTTAACATCACATAAAGAGCTTTGCATAGCTGGCCAAGAAAGTAATAGATTGTTCAAACTTATTTTTCAAGGTTTGGAACTACACAGAGATGGGTTTAGTTATAATGGATACACAGCCTAGAAGCTCCTCTCAAGGAGCTGTTACTTGATGGATATCAAACACTAATTTATCAGCTAGCACATGTTAACTGGCATGCTTCACACCTTGACAAATCACACATTCAATGACCAAGTGTATCTGGCATGAATAAACTTTACCTCAAAAATCCTAATTATAAGAAACCTTAAGAGAATGGAAGGAAATAGGAAAATATTATGTGTACCTTTCCTACTCCTCTGATTTTCTCTGGTGTGATATAGTACAATTGATGATTTATTAGAAAATAGTTTTCTTCTCTCACTAAAATTTACATCTAAATGAATGAATTTTTGTGCAGGATGATGTTAGTGGAAGAACCTAAAGATTTGGGTAAATGTATTCTGTTGGATGCTAAAGGAGGTTTTTCAAAACCAGACTACTTAAGTTTCTTGATAATCATGAGCATTTGTCAGTAGAAAAAAATTTAATTTTGAAACTTCTATTTCTACAAGTAGGATACTGATCCCTCTGCCTTCCTGCTCCATCTGGTATATTTAAAACTTTCTAAGCCAATGAGAATTAAACTGTTGTTTATAGCTCAGTTGTGTCTGTTTTCATAACAACTACCACCTGAGAATTACATGACCATTTATGATTCATTAAGAAATGTAGTAATTACAAGACAATAATGAAGTTTGTGAAACTTAACAATTTATCAAAGTTAACCATCAATGTCAACCATTACTACCACTTGTGTCAACAAAAGGCACTTCTGCTGTTTTCTTTGAAGCAAGGCAAGATCTCTGTGGAGGAATAATACATATTCAGGCAATAGACTGTCTGAATGTTGCTGATGAAAAAGCAAATAACTTGGCTGAAGCACAAACCCTTATTCAGGCATGAGAAAACATGACATCTTTCCAAACTAAGTACAGGCTGAAAGCATTGAGTCCAACACTTCAACACTTCCTGGAAGAAAAGTCGGCTTTATTTGAGAGAATATTAGCTGAGGGATAGTTGATAAGGTGGTCATTTGTGAGCAAGAAATGATGGTAATTTATTGCTTGTGGAACTAGACGGGGCTGACCCAGAAGGCAGAGAAAACTATAGCATGTCACAAAGCCATTGTTTGTTGCATCCAGTACTGTGTACCTAATCTTAGATATTCAGCACTGTTTTCTCTCCCTGAATCACTTTACTCCTTTGCCTAAGGAACTTCAGTCTTTCATTTCCCTACAAACTTATTTCCATAGACTTTCATGTCCCCCACTGCCTTGCTTACGTAGGATGCACTCATTTTTTATTCTGTTTTGCAAGTTAAAGCGATGTTCCTACACAGACAGATACCATTGGTGTGGCTGTCCAAAACTAGTGGTTTTAAAAGGCATCTTTTTTTCATACATTATATAGACTGAATGTACTACTTAATTTTACTTAATGTAAAACATAAATGCAATTCTTGTATCTGTATGTAGTTTACGTGATGATTTCTGTCTTTCAAGTAGTGATTATCATGCTGTGTTCTGTATCAGCAAAGACATTCTCAGAGACTTTCCAATTTACATGCTTAGGTAAGCTGTTTAGGTATTAGCCTGGGAAGGAAGAAGATATCCTTTCCTGTCAAGAACAGCTTAGAAAGAGTTTGGGAATGAAAATGTTATGCCCACATGCTGGGATAAGTAGGGGCAGATTTTGACTGAATAAACATAGTCACATTCATACTTAGCTCAGCTACTTGAATCCTCTTAAGCATAGGTCCAAATTTCTCCTTCAACATGTTCCTCAGCACGCTCCCACCCATGCCCCAGGCCACAGATTTTATTTAGGTAGAACACACCTACATCCACACTAACACTCAATGCACTGCAGCAGAAATGGTCCTGCAAAGCAAAATTGTGTGACCAGACATCATTAATGTGTGTATTTTAGGGAGACTCTTTTTGAAAATATTTTGCCCCTATTGATTGAAGGTCTGTTGGCAGGAATCCATTAAGTGTGCTGTCGATGTGGCTCAGTTTCATTTCAGAGAAGTCAAATTTGCATGTTCTGATATTGTGTAAAGCAAAGCCTGATCTATAAGAATGACTGGAGGTTTATATCTAAAGTCTAATTATGGCCTTATCTGGAACAGAAAGAGAGGTAAAAATGTTTTTAATTAATTAATTATGTTAATACTCTGCTCTAGCTAACTGGACTTAGAACAGTAAACAGGTGAAAATTGAATTTATGGTGATACTAAAGGTGACACTGTCATTTGACAGTAATTTTAGTGATTTGGGAGTCATTAGTTTCTTGCCTAATAAACAACCAGAAGAATCGTTATATACTTACCCTGTTTGCTTCCTAGAAGTGGCCTAATCATGAAATTTCTCTTTTTTTTAATATAGTAAACTTATTTTATCCTTTATTTTGAAATTAAATTAAGCAATTTCATCAATTTCCAAATAATTTTGAAAGTATTGCATCTTAAACCCAGTGGAAATAAACAGTATAAAAATTAGAAGCTATTTATTTTTGAAAGGACTCTAAAGCTGTGATGGCTAGATCTAACAAAATTCTCTTGTTTTTCACACTGCCATAACTAAGGTAAGTAGAGACCCAAATGCTGGATGTGCCTAGATGAGAGAATATGCTGTGAGAAGATTCCTGTAAAGAGGGGAAGGGGTAGTAAGGGGGAAGAAGTTCCTAGAGAAAAGGAAAGTGTCTCTTAACGCACTGCAGACAGGGTTGACATTTGTATGGACACTGAGGTGTGTAGAAAGAAAAGGTATGGACAACATGGAAAGACAGGGACACTAAGGCCAGAAACAGCAAAGGACTGCAACCAAATTTCTTGCTGTACTCGTGACACTGAAAGAGGAGTGGGCATTAATCTCAGCTCATCTCTGCCAGCGGATTAAGGAATGGTTATTGTCAGGAAATACAGCTGGTCCGAACACCAGCTTATATACAGCTGGGATAATGTGGTTAAAGACCACTTCTGTACTTGTTTCTGCTTAGTACGGACTATGGATGCTTAGGCTATCTGAATTTGCTCTAATTTGTTTAGCAGTGATACCCACGATGGGCACATTAGATCTTTCAGCCTTCAAGCAAAAACTCAGACTGCTGTGAGAACATGACATTTCTCTGCCAAAAGGAAGTGGCCACCAGCTCATAAGAATTTCTGTCCTGTGCCAACTTGTCTACCTCTTACCCCTGCTGCAACCATATATGTGACATACTGCCAAGATATAGTCGGGATGTGTTTCTCTCTGATGGTGCCAGACTCACTCATTTTGTCTGTAATATAAAATCTTGGAACCTGAGTTCGCTACAGAAGAGGTTTCAATGTAGAGAATAAAAATTCTTTTAGATGTAGTACCCAATCTACATTCCGCAGTTTGATTTACTTAGAGATTTTCTTATTCATATAATCACATTTTTATAAATTAAAAAAAAGAATAAAGAAACAAACAAAAAAATATTTCCCCAGTATGATCTCCATGTATTTCAATGGCTATTTTTACCTTTTGTGTCCTTTTTGTGTGCATCTCTGGGAATCAAAGGGAGCATTAGAATGGAAAATGGCTAACAACTGCTACATGGTGACAGAATTTGAAAAAAAATGTTGTTATTCAAAAAAATCAATACTGAATAATTATATTTTGAAAGATAAAATAACTTTAAAAAGATATATAAAAACTAGCCAAAGCAAAACAGCTCCCCAAACATGTCAGAAAAGTTTTTACAAAAAGTAGAAGTTGCTTTTTTAATGATTCAAGGGGAAGATTTCATTAACAAAATGTACATTTAACTATCAATATTTCAAATTGTATGATGCTCAAGATACAAAACTATTAAAACTCATTAGTAGGGTAAAGCTGTTTTATGTACTTTTAAACTGTAGCCAAACTTGATTGTAATTGATTGTGCCTTTTTGTATATAAACCAGCTGTCCATTCCTTATTAAGGCATCTGTCAGTTCTTCATAGAGAAAGATAATAAAAATGAGTCCAGAAGAGCTTTTAACTCAGAACCTTGCAAAAACATTACCTTAGAGGAATATGAAAGAAGAAAAGAAAATGTAAATCAGATAACTATAAAAATGGGAAACACACAATCTACATTAAATTTAATCAGGTTTATAGCAACTAATTTTATGAGCTTTCAAATGACTCATTAATCTCAGTATACGTTGTTTTACCAATAAAAATATTTTCTTCTACCTTTGTCTCATAACAATTAGGATGACACTGTGCAAATACTAACTCCTCACTCTCTAGTAGGAATTTAAAATGTAATTATAATGTGTTACTTCAATCTTGGTATTAGCCCTGAAAACAAGGCCTTGAACCTCTCAACCTTCATTAAAAAGGATTAGTGGTATAATATTAGAACACTGTTTCCCCCAGATTGCAAGTTTAGAACATGAATCTGGTTTTGTTTCTCCCAGTAATAAAAACTAATCGCAGATGTGCAAGTATAGTTCAATTAATTCATGCTTCTGGTTCATGAAACTGCAAGCAGGAGACAAGGCTTTAGTTTTTATACAAGATCACAATTTTAATCTCATCAAAACCTCTCCTCCTCCTTCACTGAGAAGGAGAAGTGATTGTGGTGTGACTCAGTTTGGATTTGAAAACTAAGCGAAAGATTCCAAACACTTGTTTGCCAAACTATTGTTTTGTGCTAGTTAAGTGATGGATGCCTGCTGAATAATTTAACACTTCAGTAAGAAATATTTTTGTGTCTATTCTGCTCTGGAACAATGCCTTGACACAAGGCAAGGTTCTATCGGTGGGGTCAGGGAAAACACAGCCCAGTCATGCTTTGAGTCTGAAAGGTTCACTGCTGCTTTCTCCAGCAACCCAAAACCTCTTTATCGGTTGAGGAATACCCAAGATGAAATTGAGTGAAGGAATGGCCACATGAGCAGTTGATAGAAGACGAGCTCCTCTGTGGTGGAAGGCACATGCTGGGGCCATGGGCCTCATGCCAGGCCTGATCCTGACCCACGTTCATGAGTGTGCTGACACATCCCAGGTGGGTCTGGGTGCTGCTCTGATCCAAACCAAAATGCTAATGCACACACCCACCCCTCCCTCTGGATTAGGGAAAATGAAGATCTGCGATGAGAATTGGGGTTGTAGTTGTAGTCACAACAATTCCAGTGGTACTTCAAAGACCTGTTTTGCATTGAGTACACACACCTCAGTTCCTCCTCATTTAGTCTCTTGGGGAAAAAAAAGGTGTTAGTTCTGTTGCTCAGTCCATTTCAGAACTGCGCTGAAAAAATCCAGCTTAATACATTGTACACAAGACAGTGAGTCCAATGAAAACATACTACATTTTGTGAGTAACATTGGAAGAATAAGGAGCTATAAAAAGCATAATAGGTCTTTCTGATGTATTATTTCTTCAATTATATTTACCAAAATGTCTTTTAATAAAAAAAAAAAGAAAAAATACTTCTAAAGGTGAAATGAAAAATGTTCATGCTGTGCTGATAATACACATTGAGAAAATTACCAGTAAAGGCTGATAACTACTGTCTGTGGATTGCTGAAAGGTAAAGAGAAATGCATTGTTATACCCCTAGGGTCTAAGAAAGAAGAAAGAAAAAGACTATTTCTGTTTTGTTTATGTTGACAGTTTCATTAATTTTTTGAACTGAATGCTCACATTTTGATTGAAGTTTGTACTGAGTAGGAATTTTAATTTGCCTATATTGGCTTTTCTGATTAATAAAAAGTCCTTAAGAAAGAACTTATTGTGATCTTTCATTTCACATCTTTGGTTAGGTTTGCTGAGTTCTGGTGTCTACATTATAAGCAAATGAATAGAAAAGTTTAAAGCAAATAAATACCACCACATTTATCTTTCCTCTTTCCATTTCCTTAGAACTGAAATTGTGCTATTTTTACTTGAAAACATGTTGCACTTCCATTCCCAGTTAATCCTCTGAAACAACTGTACCTTAAATTAAAATCATACTCCCACAATTAATTGAAAATATATTTTCATTGCCACTTGTTCATGTATAATTAACCAAAAAATAATGCAATTTTCATATGATGGATTTACAAAGCTGAATAAAACAGGAAGCATAAAACCAGCCAGGTTCAAGTTTTATATTATTCACTGATTTTGGTTCATATTTTCAGATATGTCATATTGCAAACGTAAAGTTATACCTCTTAAGAAGAGAAGCTGGGAGAAGAGAAGTAATTTGAATTATTTATCATACAGCATTATCTTGCAAGATTCATCACTGAGGGACCCCAGGGATTTCTTCAGCAGGGAGAGGGGGCTAATTTAAAATATTAATGAGTAAATGTCATTTCTTTATTTCAAGATTGAAAGAAAGCATTTAATGCTTTTATTACCTATAGGTTTTCGGTTAAATTTGCTTTGGGGTTTTCTGAATCTTACTGTTTTCTAATGAGACTTGAAAATTCAATGAGACTTGAATTTTGTCAGTCCTACTCTGTCTGCAGCTGGGAAACACAACTCAATATCAATGAGATGACAGCTCCACTGGGTAAGAGACAATAGTCCCATTTCTTGTACTAAAATACTGTTACAGGGTCAACAAAGCTTTAAAAATGCATTTTAAAAATTGCATTTTTATTTAGTATCTAAGATTGTAATCCAACCACTTTTATTTTCTGTATAATTGATTGAATACCTGCTCAAGTCAATGGTTAATTTGAGCTTGAAGCAAGCCAGGACATGGCTTTTCAACATATGGATCTGATATTCCTCTTCCTTACCCTTTGGTAAATTGAGGCTTATTCCTGCCTTTTGCTTACTACGAGCAAGCAGTGGATCAAATGTGGAAAATAAGTAAACCAATTGCATTGTAAGATATATACTTCAACTTGAAGCTTGAAAAAAATTTAATCTGAATGTCAATATATTATATATTAACATTTTAAAAGACTGTTTCCCTGTTGGGGTTGCTCAAATAAATTGTCCAAATACAGTACAATGCAAAACTTTTGTAAACTTCACATTGAAAAGAAGTATGATTATATATGCTATTCTACCAAGCAAGATTAAGAGATCAAGAGAAGTTAAAGGGCACTGAAGTTCACTTAAGATGCTCCTGGACAGTTAATGCCATTGCCCCAAGAAATTTTTATTACAAGAGCTGTTGTATATAATGTGTGATGGACCTAAGTTCTGCAGATATTCTCTCTTTCCAAATCTGAGCCTGAACTCAAAGGCTGAACAGAATTTTTCTGTACACATCTTTGTTTCTTTTTCACTGCGCTGGGTCCTGACTAGAAAAAGGCTGCAGAGGTGCAGTATCCTTTAAATTCATTTGCAATTTTTATGCTTGTATTGTGACAGTGGCAGCTCGATATTTGGCTTTTCGTTGTGACCTCTCTCTTCTCTGAGCCATGCCGTGCAGGAGTGAGGTGCCTCCCCTCCCAGGGAGTGCCCTGTGCTTAGTGTGGGACAGTGCTGGGCCACTCACTGTCTGCCCATGGCATGGGGCACAGGCAAGACTGAAAAAAGACTGGAAATTTGTAAAACACTGATGGCAACAAACCCCGCCATCTGTGGTGCAGGACACTGTCCCTGCATTGCACCAGTCCTTGGGCATGTCACACAGAGCTGTGTCCTCACTGTGCTCGGACCATCAGCCCGGGGTAATTCCGCTGCAGTCTGCTCTTGGGCAAAACAAAAACAAGGCCAAGAGACTTTCAATTGTGAGACATCCCAGAGAGCAGAAACTGCAACACTATTGGTAAGATAGGGTGCTTTTACCACCTCCAGTCTGAGGGGAGGAAAACAAATTTTCTACTGTGTAGCATGTCAGGAATTGAAGTAGGTGAACAGATAACTCAGGTCCCAGGTCTCTCTGTTCCTCCAGCCCCTAACACAGGGTATAAAGATCCACAATTCTTTGGGACAAACTGTCACCAATCTCCTGAGATCCTAGGGAAAAAAGCATAAATAAGGTCCAGAGAAGGGCAGATTATCTGGAATACCAAGGGTGAGTGTATTTTTAATATTATAGTGTTACTGTCTTTTATAATAAGAATCTTGTATTTTTATGAGTCCTTCTCTGTCAGGGGAAAAATGGCAAGACAATTATCTAATTGTTTAATAACAGAAATTTGCCCTGTTTTATGTTTATATCCATCTGCTAGAACTGCTTTGATTGATGAAATATATTTTAGGCTGTAACACAAAAAATTAATTTACACTGTGTTTTACTTTTTTCTCTCTTCAGATCATCTTTCATTACTTTCTGGAACAATAAAACTTTGCCATATTTTCTAAGGGAAATCCTTCTTAAGGAAGACCCTTCAAAGTTCATTTCAGTAACTTGTCTATGGGCTGATGATGTAAGTTTTAGAACTGAACAGATAATACACATTTTCATTGTTTTTCTTAATATCTAGTTTATTTCCTATAATAGAGGTGCTATGCATTTTACCTTGAAGAAAAACCTAATGAGGAATTAGATAGCCATCCTTGTTTGGTGTTGAATACTCTGTATCTCTTTTGACTGAATTAAACAACTCTTGTGTTTTAGCACTCAAACTCACAATATTTTGTTGCTGGTATTATAAAACTATGTTTCAGTTACATTTTTTTTTGGTCTGCTAACAAATAAATCTGGACTTTTACTGAAACAGAATCTTCCCATTTTTATTTGAAATCATAGCACACTATGCAGTGGTAACAAAACAATTTTAAACAATGTCAAAAGATTTAAGAATTGAAAAATGATCATATGGATACCCAAGAAAGACCCAAAGCTCTAAATTCCTCATAGGAATAAATTCAGAATGTTTCTAATTTAGCCAGATTAATTTTGATTCCGTTTGACCTTGTAAATTATTTCTCAGTTACATTCCTGTAAGTAGTTTTGCTGATGTGGGAGACCAAGTCAGTTAAGTAGAGGACTGTGCAAAAAAAGAAAACCGGGTTAATGACATGCAAAGGTCTGGAAACTCCACAAAATCATGCAAATCATCACTTTCTACATGGTTTAGTTATTCTAAAACATGTGGTGAATGCAAATAAGAAGCAAATCATCTGTTGCCTAAAAAAACATTTTCCAAGGTATTTGTAATTTGTTTCTTTTCAAATTAAATATAACAGAGAAGAGTTTGTTAATTCAATGTTCTTTAATTTTTTTTTTTAGTTTGTCTATTTCTTCAGTTTAAAGTGATTGAGACTTTTTTGCCTGAATGTGAATTATGAAATTAAATATTTTTCATTTCCTACATTTTAGCTACAAAGGAGTCACTCAAAACAGGCTAGTACCTTGGAAAAAAGGAAAATATCTCTTAAAAGGATAATGTTCTTTCAATGTAAATACATCATAATAAAATATTAGCCACAATTCTCCTATTGTGCTTTGGGTTTTTGATACCAGAATCAATTACTGCAAACAGAGAATTAGAATGAAATAGGGTAGTGAAGTATTGGGTCATGTGTAGTTCTTGTCCCTATTATATTTTTTTTTTTCTGCTTTAACAGGAGATCAGCAATGTTTGTAAGAATCTCCCTGCATTTCCCAGAGATCACTGTATAGTCTAACATTAATTTGTCCTTTTTCAAATGTTATTGGTAGCACAGTGCACAGCTGATCATTCTAACAAATCTTTTGCCTGTTTTTTCCCGGCTGTTTGTTGTGCTCTTGATATTTGGGGAAAGCATATTTCACTTGTTTTCTCGTACAAAGTATAACTCTCATTTGTTTCTTTTATCTTTCCAAGTGTTTTATGAGGAACATTGTCAATTACTCCTGTTTAAAGCCATGGTTATGCCACTCAGAATATTGACTGGGAATTTACATTGCCAGAAAATCTTCTGGTTTAGTGTTTTTTTCACAGAATATGTCAGTCCTTCAACACCAAAGTGTTCTGTGAGAAAGAGACAGAGCCAGCAGTGGTCTGAGGAGCTTTTTTCTCTGCCAGGAGGGGTTTTGGCTGGTTCACTGTCCAGCTGCTGCTTAATGTGATGCTGAGAAGCTCTGCTGGAAATGAGTTCCTCAGTGTCCTGACTGATCTGCCTGCCAAGATCCTGGGATCCCAGGACCTCATTGTCAGATTCTGTCTATATTTGAAAGGTGGATCATTATGGAGCTGGGACTTGAAAACCAGGAAATTAAAAACTTTCTTCCTTAGGTAAGAGGGACAAAAGGAACTGGGAAAGCAATTATCTTTATTCTCAGTGATTCATTCTCAGTAATGAGAAACTTGGCAGGTATTCTGCTTTGTGATACTGTTCATGGAGAAAGCTCCAGGTCTCCAGAGTTTCCCATTGCAATCTAATTTTGATAATATTTCCTTTTTTTTTTTTAATACATTATGCAAGTGTTGGATAGTTAAAAATTTCCATAGGACATCAAATAAGTTAAAAAAACAGTCACACTATTTTTGATAGTTTTTGGGAAGTGTGATATTTGGATCATTTTTTTCATCCTTTCCAATTACTTATTAATTTCTTCTCTTTCTATTTCATTAGAAGCAGTCAGATTCTTCTTCTCAACATATATTAAGTAGGTCTGTAACATTTCCTTTCTTTCATACTGTCTTTTTAAAAAAAAAATGCTATGTCTTCCGTCTATTTATGTACTTATTTTATAGTCCTGAGAAGTCATTTTGTCCTTTCTGGGCTCTTTGCATGTTTCATAACAGTCTCCAAATTCTGGGGGTGGGGGTTGATGAATTTACTATGCTGTTTTCATATGAGGAGAATTTCTCTTTGTTGATGATTGAAGGGTGATCTTCATCTTACTCATCACTTTTTTCCCTTTTGCAGAACTGTTTGCCCTTTTTTTCCCCCTGGGCAGCTCTATGCTCGTGTCCCATAATTTTTTTATCTCAAGCATTGCACTGCTCTGTGATCAAGAGATTAGTGCATAAAACACAAATATCCAATTTTCAGGCTTATCAGTAATGCATTATGTAAAATGGAGATTAGACTATTGCCTCTGAGTATCTGTGCTTTGTAGTAGAAGGTGGAAGTCTAAAAGATGGAACTGACCTTAGGGACAGCTGTGTGTATGTAAAACAAACTGACCCGCTGACTCTTTGAAGCTTGAATCTTTTGATGCCAAAAATCAGACCAGCTCCAGAGAAAGAAGGGAAGTTAACAAGGAATTAGAGAAAGCAAATTTAAGATTTAGAGATGAATTAAAGACATGCCTTTGAACTGAAAACAAAGTATTTGTGTCTGTTTCATAACATTTAAAATAGATTCTGTGGGAGAATACTTAACAAATTTATAGAATTGATAGGTTGTTTTTACTGTTCTTTTATAGCCAAGCCAAAAAGCACCAATGTCCATGTTTACAAATCCAGGGGAGCAGAGTTAGTGCAGACTTATTTTCAGTATTTTAGAGAGTGGGGAAAGCTCATAAAGCACGAACAAATGAAACTCTGAAAGGTCCTTTGTTCATTTTCTTTTATGGAAATATTCTTCTTTTTTACCTTTTTATAAGGAACAGGCTATGAAACATACTTTTTGTAGGAACCTTCTCTACTTATTAAAATAGATGTTCTCTGCTGCTACTTCTTGTAATTTTCCAGCAGGGAAGGGAATGTGTTAGGAGGAATGGGTCAAGAGCAGAACAATGGCAATGTGGAATATAAAACACTAAAGTGATCTTGCAGCTGGGAATGATTCTTGCTAAGCCTGGGTGAGCAGTAGGGCAGTGATCTTCTAGCTTGGACTGAGTACCCTGGTTAGAAAGCTAATAGCAACAAGTTCACTCTTTGAGCTCTGGCCATGAGTTTGTGGTTGTTCCCACAAACAGGTGACAGGCTATGGCAGCAACCATGTCATGGCTGGTGAAGAAGCTGGGGACTGAGGAAGCTCTGTCAGAGAACACTTGCTTCTCTGGGGGTTTGCCCTCACCCACATTCTTTACCTGTGAGACAGCACAAGAACCAACAAACACTTGTCAGATATACAGCTTTGCTCTGGCAATGGACAAATCAGTTATTTTGGTTTCTTCATGCTGCTGCTGGCACTGCTTTCCTTATCAAAAGGACAGCCACAGTAAATGAGTATTACTCTTTTAAAATTCTGAACTTATATTTACAGCAACTAAACATCTGGCCTGCATGCTCTACTCAAGTCTGGGGTAAGTACAGTCTCACATTTTGCAAGAACATGTTCTGCCTTTAAAACTATGTCCTTTCTTCATGTCAGGGCAATAACCCTTCTTTCTCTTCTTCATCATCAAGGTCTGACCACCTACAAGTCCTGGACAGCATAAATACCATCAAATGCACATCCTTGCTCTATGAACTATACAGCATCTAAGCACTCTGTTACCTTCAGCCCTTGCTGAAGTACCATTACCTTTTGGTTACCCATTTGGAATTACATATTTGCATGAATTGCAAGCTTGTCTTCCAGAAACTATATTGTTATATATAGGAATACTGTTTCTATATACCTTTTTTAGGAATATATATAATAATATTTTATTTCAGAATATATAGTTTTCAGAAGAATTCTGCCTGGTTTCCTTATCCCTTACCTCACTTTCCTTATCCCTTACCTCACTTTCCCCCCTCTATCTCACTAGGTTTTTGTCACCTTCCAAATTTGCTGGCAACTGCAGTTAGTTGAATAGCTTAGTAATTATTTTTTTAGGGTAAAAACATAAGGATGCTAACACATAAATTTACTTCCAGATAGATCCTTTTTAATTACTATTACCACCAAGAATTACAAGACTCTTTTCCTATTTGACACAATCAAATACATTTAGTGGTGTCCTCTGCTTTGTCTTTGCTCCTACATGCTGGGTTCAAGAGCTGCAGGGCTGGAAGGAGCTGTGCAAGCCAGAGCAGTGGCTGGGGTAGTGTTCTGGCGTGGTGAGTGAGACTCCCTACATAAGCAAATGACAGAGGTGAGATAATAAAACTGGATCAAGTCACACCCTCTAATACAGCAGCTTCACACAAGGTCCAAAGCATCCGAGAAGCTGCTGTAGGTTCAACAGACACCCTGGCTTTTTCACTACAGAGCACCATGAAACACACCTGGACTAAAGGGATGCAAAGACATTTCCTAGGCAGGCTTGCATTGCACTTATCAAACAGAGTACCAGATCAGCAGCTAAATTCTGTGTCCAGTAATGTGATTGTAACTGATTGAAGAATTTACACAGGATTTATGACCCTTAAGACCTTACAGGGGAGTCTCTATCACCTTATAAATCTACCTGTGGCAGAAAGACTGTAAGTCCCAAATAACATGTCTACAGTGTGCTTGTGTTGCCTCCCAATGTAATTATTCTGCAGGGATGAGAAAGAAAAGATTCCCTGACTGCAGCTTCCCTGCAATAGCAGAGGCCTTGGATGGCACAGATGAAGCAGAAGGTGATTTGTATTTATTACAAGGTTTGCACAGACTCCTGTCTCCCTGGAACAAGAAAGAGACTGAGAAAGTCTTTCTTCTAGCTTGTCTTTAATGGAGAAGATCTATCATTCTTTACTCATGTTGAAATTCAAGTCAGCTCTTTGCTGCACTGGTAGGTACTGAAGATAATGATAAGTAATGATCATCAGCGAATTCACTTTATTCTTGAAAATGGAGGGACAACTTATATGCCTGTGATTGTCCATTGTAGCCTTTAAAGTTCCAGGAAAACCAAAATAAAGCTAGTATCACCAATAACAACGATGGTAAATCAAACAGAAAGTTTTATTGTTTTTTCAAGTTTACAATAACTATGGGATGATTAAAATTTTATATAGTAAAATAGTATCTAGAATTTAGAACAATTAAGTTTACCTGTAATAATAAGCCTTTTTAAGGCTTTGAATTTTAAACATAAGTATGTAAAAATATAACACTTCCTGCTTTACCAAGCTAGGCAGTCCCCAACAATCCTTATATGCTTTAGGAGAAAAGTTTTACCTCTTCCAGATCAGAGTTATATTCAGTTATTCCAGGGTTTGACCCTCAGCTGCATTTCCCTTGTGCAGTGTCCCAAACAGTATCTCAGCTTGAGGAGGAGAGACCATTACAGAAATCATTTGTCCATGACAAGCAGGATGTGAAACAACCAATGTTGTAACATATATCAAGTAATTGAGCCTTGCTCCTGACACAACTACATCCAAGGTGGTTCTACAGTGTGTCAAGTGAAAAGGAATAAAGGGAAATATTCTGTCCCCAAGGTTCAAGAGAAATGTTAGCCTGTATTAGATTTTATGTTGTGATTCTCTTTGTTAGTCGTCTTCTTTGCAAAGATTCTTGCTTTATAAAACCAAGAATTAACTAGAATTTTGTAAAATATTGTGCTGTAAGAAATGTAAACAAACAATTCTTTCACCTATAAATCCCTTCAATGAAGGTATAAAACTAGAGTAAGAACTCAGCATGGAAAAACCAGCACTGCATAGAATTCCTCCTTGCTTACTACCAAGTAGGCTCCAGTGTTGAGAATTAAAGGGAATAACTTTTAAAAGTCAGTAGCCATTCTGATAACTGTGACATCGAAGAGTAAAGCAGTATGCTGAAAAGCATGTGGACAGCTTCAGTGATTCTGATAGAACTGCAGACTTCTCAACAAACTTACATTTAGTACCTTAGCACCAACATTTATGTTACTCTGCTGTGTCATTACATGGAGTGCTCCAAACAGGAATTTAGCAATAACCTTATGGACAGTCTGAAGCCTCCTTGCTCTCAGACCTCCTCATTCCATTTTCTATCGCATGCTCTGAGAGCCAGGAGGCAATATCAGCATTTACTAGCCCTATTTCATCTCTGGTTATGGTTTTCCTTTCTAAGCCTAGGCATTTGCTTCTGCACTACAAAATGCCAGGAGGTGAGGTTCTGTGTCACAAACATCTTTTGTGAAAAATCCTTTCTTTAAGATTTTTCCTTCTTCTGGGAAGCTGAGGCCCCAGAAAGAGAATGTAAGCTATGGTTATCTGCTGCTGTGAAATGCAACAGGTGCGCCTGTGATTGGCCCATGTTCCATGTTCATAATTAAGGGCCAATCAGGGGCCAAGCTCTCTCTGGGACAGATCAGAGAAAGCTCCTTTGTTGATTCATTCCTTTTCTATTCTTAGCTTAGCAGCTTCTGAACTTCTCTCTCTATTCCTTTTAGTATAGTCTTAATGTATTATATATCATAAATTAATAAATCCAGCCTTCTGATCATGGAGTCAAGATTCTCGTCTATCTCTTCACCCCTGAAAGACCCTTGCAAGCCCGGCAATAGTTCTGTCTGGCAAAATCCAGAGCAGGGTGCTGAGACTGACATGGTGTTAAATCCAGACCTGTATGTTTTGCTCTGTCACTAAGCAGAGCTAGCAGAACCTCAGCTTGAGGGAGTGTTTTGTTGTTGGATTTAATGAAGACAGGATTTCAATCCCAACCCACTGTGGTCCTCCAGCTTATAATGGTCCCAAAGAGAAAGGGCTCAAACTTATCCCTGTCCTTTCAATCAATATTCAGCAGAACAATGTAGTGCCAAATGTAACACTGGATTGGGATGGTAAGGACTGACTTCTAGTCATTTCTCCTAGACCTGTCTGACCATCTAAACCAGTTTTTTTCAAAAGGTCAGGACATTCCTAAGTAGAGATAAGAGGCTAAAGTCAAGAACAAACATGCATCTTGAATAAGTAATTCTACTAGACACCATCAACTGCTTTACCACCCTGGTATAACGAAAACTAATAGATCATGCTCATAAATCTTCCTCTTCTCTTATAGGAAGAGTGGGAGAGATGAGATGTAAGGAAGAAAGAAGCATGAGACCTTCATCCTTCAGCAAAGTAAACAATCTGATCAGGTCAGATGCTCAGGCAACTGCAGACAGAGAAATCATTGAAGGTCCTATTCTAGGGAAAGCTCTAAGGAAATTGTCTTTAAATATGTCCTTCTGTAATGCAAGCTATTTTACCCACCTCTTTATTTAAGACTATCAATATATATAGATACGTGTGAATATATACATATATGTAAACAGATATGTATATATATACCTCTCAATAAATAATTTCATTTACCTCACTGCCCATGAAAACTTTATTAGTGTTGGCACGACCTTAGAAATATAGAAATCTTTGACAACAAAACAGCTAAGCCTCATAGATTTGGGAAGTACTGAAATATGCTGACTGTCTCTGACCAACTAATACTTCTTCAGCTATTCTAAACACCTTCTAGTCCAGTAATTTAGTTGCCTTGCTCCATTATTGTCTTAAAAAACAAATGCATTGTTGTCTAGGGAAGACAATAGATTTCTAGTTTTATCTCTGTCAAGCCAAAGATTCAAAGAGTAATGAGGATGTGCGGTTTTGTTTTTTGGTTGATTTTTTTTAGAAAAGCCGAAATGCGGAAATAACATTATTAAGGGCATTGGTCATTGGAAAAGTTGTTAAAAGTGCATTCTAGTTTTAGCTGTTTTCTGTAAATACTCTGCTTCATCATAGACCAATTTTTCAATTACTGTAAATTTATACAGATCCATTCAAACCATTTTATGTTCTCCAGGGATCTGCCAAATCTGAGAATTAGTGCAATTATAATACATGGCCTGTCATCAGCAGAAAGATTTATGGAAAGTATTTTGTCAAGACATTTTTAAAGTTCTTCTTTTGTCCAAAGAAAGATAACCTACACTTAAAATCTTCAAATTAAACAACTGCTCTTATTTAAATTGATCTAACAAACAAAAATAAAGTGCTATTTGCAAGTACAAGTGAATAAACAACATTGAAGAAATATCTGTTAATTGGTTTTGTGAATTAAAAGTCTATGTTCTTTGTATTTGAAGGAGAAGCATAAAATTACAAACATTGATTTCAAACTAGAAGCTATTCCCTTTATTGTCTTGAGAGTGCCCATCAGAGAACAATAAATTTCACTCACAACAGTCCCTTGATATTCATGCCAAAGCAGCAAAACCCCCTGCAAAAAACCTAATCAAAAAATAGACTTATTTTCTGTGCTTGTATTTTTTCCAGTTTTGAGGCTTCCTCTATGTTTTCTGAATTCTGAAAATAAATATTATTATTATTATTATTATTATTATTATTATTATTATTATTATTATTATTACTAGTAGTAGTAGTAGTAGTAGTAGTAGTAAATAAGTTCAAAACACCCACAATTAAATATATACACTGTTGAAAGTCTAGAAACTATAAAAGTTGGTCTGTAAAACTGTCAAAATATTCTGGGGAATGTAACCAATCAGGATGCTGATTAATTTTCCCTTTTCAATCATTATCTTCAGGTGAAGAAATTTGGAACTTAATGAGCTCTTTAAACAAGAACTTTGTACCCAGTTAATTTCTGTTAACTTCAATAGTGATGCCTGATCATGGGCATCAGTCTGTGTTTGCTTGATTATCTGTTCACAGCTGCATGATTTTGGCAAAAGTGAAAATCATCTGTCATAATAGAAAAATCTAGAACAGAAATAGTGTTTCTGCATCCAAGTTGCTCTCATTTAGAATGGCAGTCTTCTCCATGCAGGGCTGTGACCACTTAGCAAGTTTTCCCAGACCAGAAAATATTGAAAGTAAATATTAAAAACTTTATTACCTGATCATTCTCACCCAGAAACTCATGGAACCCTAGAATACTTTAGGTTGGAAAGAGCTTTTGACACTGAACCCAATGCTCAAAACAAACTTCAAAGGTACACCAGGTTGCCAAGGGCTCCCAGTCCAGTGCTGAATATATTTCAGGGTAAAAGTTTCCCAGACTCTCTGAGCAACCTCACTCAATGTGAAAAGTGCTCTTCTGAAATTAAATCAGAATTTCCCTTGCCTCAGCAATCTGTTCTCTGCCCCTTTCCAGGAAGAGTCTGCCATCTCTATAATTGCTATGTACTTGCAGACAGCAATTAGATTCCCCCTCAGTCTGTTCTTAAGTTGCGCAAACACAACTCTTTCAGTCTCTTCTCTCATTCTGCACACCAGTCCTACACCCACTGTGGTTTTTCTCTCTTCAGGTTTTCTTGCACCAGGAAGACATGTTTGCATGCAGCAAACACTGTAAGACAAAATGCTTCACCTATAAAATGATGAGAAATGAAACATTCCACCCATTGCACTCACTCAAATTATTGCCTGTGGGAGCAAGTATCCTTAAAACAGTGTTCAATCAGGTCATTTCCCGAGTTCATCATAGAATCATCGTATAGCTCAAGTTGGAAAGTACCCCAAATATCATCTGGCCCAGCCTTTCATGGGAAATGGAGTCTAGATGACATTATCCAGCATCCTGTCCACTCACTTCTTGAGTTCAGAGTCTCACCTCTGCTAAGCCTGGAAAATTAAATTAGACCAGGAGAAAACTGGCCTTTCACACTCATGAGCAGGTGCCAGTTTTAGTGAGATTTCACTAACAAAGACGTGAACTGTGACAGGCTGTGACCTGGAGTGACTGATGAATTTAGCAGCTATGCAGCACAGATGTGCTAAAACTTCTTACATTCATAGTGTTCTTACATTTCCAGCATTGAAACTACCTATGCAGTAAAGTAAGAGATCATAATCTTTTAAATAAATCCTTGAGGATTCACAGAAAAAAAGTGGAACACTTCATCTGTCAGCTTTACCAGATAAAGGGTAATGTGATCCCTTAGCAGACTCCCAGTATTGTCTCACTTGAGCTTTCTGTTGGGGGTGTTCTGAAGTATATGTGAAATGCAGAAAAATGAAGTGAAAATTAATTTAGGTAAATGGTTAGCAGGTAGCTGTAAGTTATCCTAATTATAAAGGAACAATATTAATTGAAAAATCATCAGCTTTCTGCTTTCAACTTCCATAAGGAGTTCTATAATCATCCTGTTTCCATTCCACGTCCACAGATGATAAGTAAAATGTTTTAATTTTAACCTGGGAAGACAACTTGCAGAAATGTGATTTGATTGAACTCTGCTGTGACTGAAGATTTCTTTTGAAGATCCAGCACCTTACGGAGAATATTGAACTCAAGTGAATAAATAAAACACGAACATCAATAAGAATGAGGAAACTCAAAGTTAAATAAGATGTTATAAAACGACCACAGGGTATTTAAATGTGTAGCACAGACTTTATAGTGAAAGAAAAAAGGGAATATAATTAATTTGTAACCGCAGAAGCTGTAGATTATTGCAGGAGGCAAAAGAAAAATTAGTTGCCGGTTTTAAAAAAGTTTTGTGGCATGACAACAGATAGGATAAAAGGGTGCTGTGCCACAACTGCCATCCTGATTTGCATGACATGAGGATCTGCTGCAATCCTTTGTAATGCTCACAATGTATATCCTAAAGAATTATATTTGACTGTACATCAAGAGGCAAACTGAAAGGCAGCATTATTTGTTAGATCACTCAAGGCAGCTGGAAAAAATGGCCTTGCTTTCAGGTCCATGAAATCATCTTCAGGTTTTTTAAGGAAGTCATGTCCCACCATGCTTGCATGAAGAATTACAAGGATTCAGTTAAGAGATGCTTCTGGGTTAGAATAAGGACATATTTTGTGTAGGACTGCTGCCCCTGTCCGTGTGAAGCACAGGACTTGCTTTCCTCCTTATCTCATTTGTTTTGTCATATGCAACATGAGTTTCTGTTATTCTTTACAGAATAAATCTGTGCAAATGACAAATTTTTGCAGCTGGATCTATGCTTCTGTTGCCTTACAATCACTTCAGAAATCACATATGTTTCATTTTCCAGTGTGCAAATTTTTATTTGCAGTATATTGATAACAACCATAAAATATGAACCTGAAAATATATCTTAGTATGAGAAATATTAAGATACTTTCACTCATCAATAACTTATGGCCCAAATCCCTCTGGATCAATGACATGAGCTGTTTTCTGTGCCTCACAGGGAATGCATGGAGAAAGAAGTAGATTATTAACCACAGCTGACTAACATTTTTTTCTTTTGGTAATTGAATTTATTCTGAAATACAGAGCAATGACCATCACTGATATTTTGTCATTGTCATCATGGCTGAGGATTTTTTTTTGAAAATACATCTAGTCAGTCCAATAAATGGAAAATTATTTACAGCTGTCTTCCCCATTCTTGTGATGAGCAATCCCTGATGACACTGACATTTTGAGGTAAGATTTTTGGTGTCTTCCTTTGCAGTTAATTATGATGACACCTCCAGTAAAAGTCCCCAAAACAGTTGGTAGACAGAAAGGCTGCAGTCAAGACAATGAAACAACAACTTGCAAAGGATACCTAATGCCCTACTTACATTATAAGCACCTTTAGTAGCAAAGAGTAGATTTACATCCAAAACACAGATGCTAGACAGGAGTTGTGATCCTAGAACAATCAGATGTTCCAAGAGAAAAAAAAAAATTGAAGTTAAATGCACCTCTAATTATCCATATAAAATATTTTAACACTTTATCATAATACAGCCACACATGTAGTCTGAAATGTCAGGTTTCATCTGCCTACAAGACATACACATCCATGAGCTCCAGAGACCTTTTGGCTGCATTTCACACAGTGCTTGTTTTGATGTACATGAAGTTCTGAAAATTGCCTTGAGATAGTTGACCTAAGGTAGGGAATTGTTTTGACACAAAAGCGTCGCTAAAACACAGTGACAAGCCAGGGATATGGCAGGAACTGGAAGCATGTCTGAATTGCACAGCACAGCACTTGGCTAGGGATCAGCTTGGGGGCAAACCTTTGTAGTCTGTCTGAGGTGCTGTCAATCCTCAAAGTGCTCTGAACTTAAACCAAGGACCAGGCAAGCCTGAAGTGCAACGAGAAGATGAAGGAAGACTTTTACATCAATAACTTTAACACCGAGGTAAATTTTCCAAGATGGGATTCTCCCCTCCTCTGATACTTAAATGTGAGCAGTCTCCAGAGGGAATTTAGAAATCCTGAGCAACAAACTCACCCAAAGTATCCAAATTGCATCTCAATTCAGATAGGGGGAACGCTCACGAAAGTTCCTTTCCTTTTCAATTCTGCTCAGAGTAAGAAAGAACAAGTAATGCTCTAATATTGCTTGTTGGAGTTGGGGAGGAGGTTTATAAAGCAAACTGAATTACTTACCATCTTTCTCACCACTTATATTCCACCTCCTCCCTCCTAATTCCCAAGATTTTTAACCATACTCATGCCTTATGGAAAAAAACAATGCACTGATTCTCCTTTCTGCCTTTGTAGGTAAAACTGGGTCTGTATTTTTACACTAGGGTAAAACCCCATGGCATACAAAAGTGAACCTGGTAAGGTTAGCCTTGGATACTACTAACAGAAACTTCACAAAAGACATTGCAGAAGCTTTTTACTTTCACAGTTTTTTGCAAACAAGCCCTAACAACTCTCTTGAGAGAAAAACCAGGCTAATAGTGATCTTTTTAGTCAGTTCATCCTGTAACTGTGATGCATGTATCTATGCATCATTCTAGTTATTCTCAGTTGCTATTACCACCCCTTTACAGTATCATGCTGAACACAGATTAAATTTCTAAAGCACCTGAAGATACTGTCAGTATTGAAGAAGCATGCTAAACTTTTTATCAAGTAGACTAGAGAAGATGACACAGACATCAAATCTGTAAATCAAAAATTAGGTGTCTTGAAAAATGTTTGATAGGTTGTAATGCAGCTGTAGGGTCTTACCCAGAGTAAAACTAACTGTAGCAATCACAGTGAACATAGAGAACAAGAAAGCACATTGTGATTGTGTTCAGAGACTAAATTTTTTTATACAAAACCTTTATTCATTCCTGGAAAATATTTACTTTTTCATTTCATGAACACTGCCACAAGAAACAGTCAAGTGGTCAGTCTGGGGCCCACTTGAAGGACCTTTATGCCCTAAGAAGGTTAATTTAAATACATACATTCCCTATCCTGGGAATGTCAGTGTTTCCTCTATAATGTTTGTTATTTAATGGAAAAGTGTGATATTTAATCAAGTTTGTACTGAAAATATTAAACTCTTACTAATCAAATTTTCATGAATTAACAAAATCCTAAGCAAACATCACTGAAGCATTTGAATTAAATTTAATCCTAGTGTGGATATCCAGTATAATTTCATTGCCTTCTTGGGCTTTCATGTATCAAAAAACCCCCCAAAATTAAGGTGTATACATATGCTTTTATTATTTTGTAAAGGCTTATATGATGAGGACTTGACAAGAAAGAATTGAGAGATCTGTTACCCTCATGTTCATCATTGTTTCTATTAAGGAATCTGAGAGGCAGCAGGCTGACAAAGGGGTCTTGAATGGTATACATATACTTGTGTGTTCTTTAGTTAAGGAGGTTATCTGACATTAGAAAAGGGCTGTTTTGTGGTGTTGACTGCTGAGTACATCTGTAATCTGTAGAATAAATAATTGTATTAGCCAAGGTCATCGTAATTCTTTTTTCTTAATGCAACTCCAATAACTTTATAACTGCTATCAGACTCATGGGAGATTATTACCTATTAGTTAAGTTACTCAGTTTATAATAGTAAACAATCACTAATAAAGAAAATAAAGAAAGAAAAAAATCCCCTACTGTATAAACAAGTAATGAAAATTGCTGCTTCATAGATAGCATTTGCAAGTTTGTCACTGAAGTCCTTTTTACAGACACCATCATTTTCAGATTAAATTTACCTTACTCTGGACACAGTCTTTTAAATAACTCCAAAATCAATGAACCTTTTCTATTTTTTCTTTTCCATTTTTTTTTCTGATGCTGTTCTGGATCTGTGCTACTAAGTGAGGAAGGAAATGTAAGGCATAGTGAAGTAAGGAAGCAGTGAGATGGAATAATTATAACCAAATTATACTTGGGAATATTCTTTCCATATGTCCAGATAAAGCTTTTCTGTAGAGTGTCAACAAACAGCTTACTCATAGTTCTCTTAGAAAGGGGGGAATGTTGGTGTTGGGAATATCTGATAGACCAAAACCCAGGCTGCCTCCCAACTTGCATCTGTTGACAGCAAACTGAAATATTCTGGAAGGTCAAAATCAGAGCAGATGGACTTGGAAATTGTGTTTTTTGCAAATTTACCTGAGCAGGAAAATAGGTCTAACTCTTGATATTACTTTTATAGAAGCAATAACTTTTCTACTTAGTTGGTTTATTTTTTTTTTAAACAGGCTTGTAATAGGTCTTATTTCAACCAAAAAAATTCCATATACTGCAACATCTTGTTCAAATCTGTACATATAGAAAACACCCATATTTCTGTGATAGATCATTGGTTCATATGTTTCATATAGATTCACTTCATCTCTGTTGGAAAATTTCCAACTTTCCATCTTTGTTCCAACTTTCCATTACTGTTGGAAAATACATTGATTTTACAAACCTTGAAAGCATAGGAACAATAATTCAGGATTCTTTTTGGTGTCAACAGGATACCTTGACACTTCAACAAATCTATTCTGCCTTCTGCTGATCCCTGCATTTTGCTCTGACTTGCTAAATGAAAGCCTTTTCCTCAGTGACCAAAATTACCACTTTGTATAGTACATGAGTGATGTTTTTTTATTTCTCTGTTACTTTGGACATGTATCAGAAAACAAATGGTTATCATTTTACATTTATGGAAGCATAAATAAGTGTGCCACTTACACCAGGAACATCCACAGTGGTTAGCATTTACTAAATTCATCAGAAGTTTTTGATTTTGGAAGCAAGTACTGCACTTTGTAAGATAACACACAGGAAACAATTTCAAAAGAAAACATATTTCCAGGTCTTCAAGAGCAAAAAGTCAATCTATTTAAAACCTGCTTTTGTTTTGGTTTGGCTTTCTTTGTCTTGTTCTTCTGCACAAATAAAAAACACATATGTATCAAAAATATGTATGCAATAGGGAAAGGTGTAAGAATTATGACTTTGTTTTCCTACCTTGACTCCAACAAAGACCAACATGCTGTCTTTGTTAAAGACTATTATTAAACTTATCCAATTGCAAACATAAATTGTTGTTATTATTTTTATTAGGTTTATAAAATTTTATAGGTTAAATGGAAGATAAAAGTGTCTCAGCAACTCCAACACATTTTCTTGGGAAGAGTAGCAGTTATGCACCAGAAACAGCCAACATACTTCTCCAGTTGTAGATGCAGCTCCAGGACTGAACATACTGCTTGGGTTTCATAAGCCTTTCCAACTGTCTTGGCATACATGGAAAGAACATGGTATGAAAAATGGAGCTGTATTTTAATGTATTTGTCTAAATTCTATGTCAAATACTTTCATCAGAGAGCTATATCTCGCTGTTAGGTTTGATGAAGACAGATTTTGGATCATTATACTGAGAACTGCTGCTTTTAGTATCTCACTTGCAGCCCTGATAAGTAAGTAAAAAATATGAAGGCCCAAAATTTCAAATTTATTTGGCATCTTTAGCCTACTGAAATGGGTATAAAATTTGTTAATGAAAGTCTGGAGGAATAAATAAATGAGTAAAATTTTATATGATAGGTATTACTATGCTGTACAACCACAGTATGCTAAAAATGATGAGTAGATAATTCCATTTTTCTACTATATAATTTTCAGTTCATTTCCCCCCCACACTTTTTTTAAGGAATAAGTGTCAGTTACCACCATGTTCCAGTGCATCCAGGTACACATGAAATTAAGTGGAGTTTTCAACATGCATTACGGGGAAATTGCACCAAGTTTTTGTTCATTTTCAATTCATGTACCAAAGGTGGAAAGATAAATGTTAGCACAATGGAAACAGAGGAAAGCAGCAGAACTGTTTTATAAATTTTATCACCAGAAGGAAGAGCAGCTGCCTTAAAAGCTTTATCACACTTTTCTTTATGTGGTAGGATATTTACTGTACCCAGACTGGATTTCACCATGAAATGAATGTTTTGAGCACATCAAATGCCACTGCAATATATAAATGTGTAACAAAATACAAAAAAGATTTTCACAGATGCCGTGAAGATAAACACTTACATTGTAATCATTCTATTTTCCTATTTTGCAGTTTTATCTTCTGTTTTCTAATTCCATATTTCTTTGTTTCTCTAACTAATGTATTAAAGAGATCAGACTCAATGTACAAAAATATATATAATCTTTTTCTTCACACTTGTGTGTTCTACTTTTTCCTTTTTCCCCTTGTATAACCTCATTGAATTCTGTTTCTCTAAACCAGTTGTACTGGCAGACTGTGTAAGTGTGACTGTATCACATTTAAAAAATAACAATCCAACTACAATTGTGTAACATATTCAGTGATTTATATTGGACTTAATTTATATCTATTCATGAACTAGGAACTACGAAATATGAAGTTCCCCAGTATCTTCAATGAAAAAGCAGATTGTCTATTAATTCCTCATTCCAGTTTTGTTGTAAGCCATGCTCTGTTCCACTCCAGTTGTTAAAATTTCAAATTGTTATTTCATAAAGAAGAAAAAACTCTGGAAAAGTGCCACAGAGTTAAGGATTTTGAACTGCAAATATTCAATTATTTGACATACTTCCAAGAAGTGCTACAGAAAAATGAGGAGGGTTAATTGTAAATTTTAATTGTGACAACCATTTTATGGAAATGCATCTAGTCTAATTCAATTTGATTTAATATTGTTATTCAGTGTGATTGGGGGAAAAAACCCAACACTGTAAATGTCTACAGTCTGATTTATGTTAAGCAATGTGACTTGCTAAGAGATTACATTTCATTTTTAAAAATGAATCCTACAACATGTCATTAGAGCATGATTTTAGTACTTTATGGAAACAAGAGTGACTAACTGTATCTCAAAAATCATTACTTCATGTAAAATTATCAAAGAATTTCACAGTAGGAAAAATTTAAAGTCTTCCAAAAGAATCCTCCTCGCTTCATTATTTTTCAGCATTTTCCATTTGAGAGAGCAGTATCTCTTTCTCAAAGGCTGACTGCCTCTCAGATCTGAGCCAGCTGACATACGGGAGAACCTCGAGACAATTGTCCTTTTTCCAGGAGCATGGAGCCCCATGGAAGAGTAACTAGCAAAGACCTCAGCTCCTCCTGCTACTCCTTGCACCCACAGTATGAAATGTAAGCAGCATAAATGTCTCATATTTTCTCTTTTCCCTCCACCACCCCTTCTTCCTTCTTTCTTTGGATCTCCATACTAGGAAGAAGCGATATATAGCAAAAGTAATTCCAAATTTTGGACAAAACTGTTTGAGAAGCCTCCTGTCATTATTACTTAATATTTTAAAGAATATTTCTCTGAGTTAATTCTGAAGTCTCTGACCACAGAAAGAAAGATGTTCCTCAGTCTCTCAGCCAATTTTTCTGTAAAAATAATCTTACTCAAGAGAGATATTTTAGCTTGGTAAATAGTATTATATTGTTTTAGTTTTTCTCTCTCTGGTCAATAATCTTTCCAGGAGTCCTTTGGTGTATGTTAGGCTTCTGAAACTTAGGATGACACTGAGGAGAGATTTAGCTACTTATCAGTCTTCTGAGGCTCTGGGACTACAGCCTGGTAGTGCAATACAACCCCTTTTCTGCATTTTAATTCATTGTACAGTGACTGTTCTCTCTGCTTAGTATTGCTGCCAATAAAGTGCATCTCCCAATTTCCAAGGAGGAGCAGCAAAGGTGTAAAATGGACTTCAGCACTTTTGTACCCTGTCCAAGATGCATTGCCAGTTTGTCCATAAAGTGAGGATTTACTTGAGCACAATCCAGCACACATGAGTATCATCTTTCTCTTAACTAATAGATGTAGAAGAGAAGTTATGAAGATTTTTACTTAAGTACTTTCAAACTAGCAAGTAGGTATAATATATGCTTTATTGACTGTAACACATAATATTTACTATAGAGAAAAAATGTGATGGCAAATCAACCCACCCAAATATCAAAATTTACATCAACAAAAGACAAAAGAAATTATTCTAAATAATACATATGAATAAAATTAATCACTTTTATACTTTAGCATTTATCATAGAAATCTAAAAATAGATCCTGTGATTTGAAAATAAATTAATACCTTTCTGATCAAAAGTATTGATTTGTTATAAGCATAGGATCCAGAATCAAGGTTAATTTCTTACATCTACTTCCTGTATACAATACTGAAGAGACATCCATTCCTTCAAAGGAACCCTTAGATATTATTTATTACTGATGAAGGAAAGCACAAAACCATAGATCCAGTAGCTACAATAAAGAGAAAAAAAGACAGCACAGAAACCATAATCTGCATGCTCACACTACCGACGAGATTTGAGTTTAAACCATACATATCTGCAATTAGAGTACACAAAATGTATCTGTAATCAAATCTGCATAGATTGACTCTGCACATAGGCAAAGAGTCCTTCATTCACACGAAAGCTTCATTCACATCAGTTCATTGCTCCATGAATACAAGTATCCAATAAAATAGAATACTGTCCTTAGTTCTTGAGTGAAGTCCTACCTAGACAGAGAAGGTTGAAACACAGACTACAGCCAGATTAGCAGTGCATACCCTTCACAGCCATCTATTCAGTGGACACAAACCAATGCCTCTTGATGATAAAGGAAGAGGTTCTGGAAAGCAAAATGGGGAAAACAGCTGACAGCTAGAAGTGTCAGTCGCTCCACATGGCACAATGACAATGGTAAACCCTTCTGATGTTATTAAAGGATGTGATACTACAAAATTAAATATAACTTTAAAAAATTAAAAATCTTTAATCTTACTTTCTTTGTAAAAAGTTAAAAAATTATATTTAACCAGCAGATGGCTTCTAGATCTATTTCCTCTGCTTTAGCATTTTTTCTCTATATCTTCTGTAAATAACATTTATTTTCAATTCAAGCCATTCTATGAGTTATGATTTTATTATTCTAGACACCTTTCTAAGAGATACTTTCTGAAATACAATTAATTTGTATTTTAATTCGCTAAAATGATAATGATACCTATTAAATGTGTAGCTCATAATCAACCACAACTCTGTGATTTCCTTATATAGACTAAAACTTTCTGTGATTCTGATCTGTGCTTTTCTTACTGCTGTTACTGCTGCCAGTAAAATATTACTAATCATTCACCAATAGATTCTGTTGCAGATGACAAGAGAAAAATAAATGTCAAATTTACTTTTTTCATTAGCAATAATCTTACACAATTATTTCCCACAACAATAAGAGAAAATCAAAGAAACGGTATTTTGGTGGTTATTTGAGAAATTACTTATCACCTTAATAGAATTTCACTGATTTTATGACTTCATCTAGTCAATGGAAAAATACAAAAATTATTGGATTCTGTTACAGGCTGCAATCATCTAGTCTGTTCTCCAACAAAACACATGCTAGAGAAACCCTTGAATTAATTCCTGTTTTAGCTTAAGCATATTGTTTAATAAAATATCTAGTATAGATTTATGAATATTCTCCAGAGGTGGAGAATCCATTAGCTGGATGCTTACTACAGACAATTACTTTCCCTCTTTGCTAGTTCTCTGCTAATAGATTTCTATTCACAGGAAATTATTTATCGATTATGCTTGGGTCACCCCCACAGACTTGTCTTTTATTAGACAAACTGTTTGAGCTATATATCACAGTGGTAGCTGTATATTTCCATCCCTTCATCATTCTCAAGGTTCTTCCCTGAACCTGCTCCAATTTCAACATCCTTTCTGCACTGTAGATACCACAGCATTACAGCAGAAATCCCTCTTATCTCAATATGAAATACACTCACTTGACATTTCCTCAAAATGTTTATTCCTTTGTATCCAAAAGGAGTTTTGCCTCAAGCTTGTTAAGTACCTCAAATCCATTCTTACAGCCTACTGTCAAAAAAAAAAAGGGTAAATTAGCCAAGAACCCATTCTTCTAGGCCCATTCTCCATATGAAGTACACATCAAGGTACATATTTCTATCTGCCTTGCAGAAGAGTAAGATACATTCAGCAACCCTATTATTTATTTTCAGCCAACATGTAAATAATTGGAAGGGTTTTTTTGGTATAATACTTATATTTCCTTATTCTCCTGTTAATCAGTGTTTATTTCATTATCCTACTTTGAATGTTAATTAATCAAACCCCACCTCAGCTCAGACTCAATGTCATGTCAACACAGTTTACAACTAGCATGGTAATATTTTTCTTCCCTTTTGAGTACTGTGAAAATTTTGCTTTTCTTTTATTTTTGTGGAACTTTCCCAAAACTTTTGAAAGTCAGTTACAAAGTTCCAAGGGGTTCCTTTTGTGGGGTATAAAGCTTCCAGTGGTGGTATCTTTCAATTTTTTATTTCTCCCATTAATTCAAATTTGGAGATTATTTTCCAAATCACATCAACTCACTTTTGAGAGGGCTAAACCAACAGTACCTGCTGGGTGGATGGGTGCAGACCATTTAAACAGATGAATCAGAGGTGTTAGGTTTCAGATTGAAGATATGGAAGACTTACAATGTGAGCAGTGGCTTAAACTAGACTTAGTGTCTTCTCCAAGTTTTCCTGCTCTGACTCAGGCTGCTGAAAAAGATACAAGAAGTGAGTAGAAAGTGAGTGAGTTTACAGCCTTTTTATGTATGTTCTACTTTTTGCCAATAGCAATGGATTCCTATAACTTGAAGCATCAGTTAAACAAGACAGTCATCCATGATACTGAGACTTAATTTCCAGTATTTCCTATGTCATTATCAATATACCTTACACATGCCTCATTTTAACCATCTAAATATTATATCCACTCTCAATTCTTGTGAGTCCATTGCAAGAGGTTGGAACTTGACCTGGGTACAAATTCTGCTATGAGAGCCTGAGGGAGCTCACCTTAATTCCCAGCAACCATATGTACGGACAAAGCTCTGAAACATCAAGGTTCGCATCAAATTCCAGCCTCTGTCACTGTCATAGGCTTGTCCATCCCAATCAGTACTTTACATCAAAGTCTGAAGAATGTTTTGGCCAGAAAGAGCCCAAGTGAAGTAAATGAGGCAGTCTGTTTGCTTTCTTGAAAAGGCCAATCTTCTGACTGTCTCAAATATCTGCCTAATAGCAATATATCGAATCACACAGGCTAAAACATTAGACAGAAATCTTGACTGAGTCAGGCATGGAGCTGATCCTGCCTTCCATGTGCATTCCTTGGCCAGTGGTGAATGGCTGCATCAGGAATATATGCAGCTCTTTTACCCTGGGGTGTGTTGCAATATGTGCCTCAAGTCAAGAGGCTGGAGCTTTATTCTCCTCAGAAATAAAAGCAGTTCTTTACCTCCCAGTGACTGCTTTATCCATTGAACTACTGCGTAGAACAGAGGGAATGGGACCGCTTGACCTGCTATAAAAATGAATCTCTGAGACTGAATTATATCACTTGCACATAACAAAACCTTACTAGATCTCTTTTTAGACCACTGTAAATTTGAGACTGCCATGCTACTGTTGGTTGAAGTGCCCTGCAAAAGGTGCTATTGCTAAACAATTCCTGATTTATTTGTTAAAGTTTCCTTTGTGAAAACAGTTTTGTGACTTCCCTTGGAAAAATTTTAAGAAAACGAATTTCATATTAACAGTTAAAAAGAATTTTTAATTAAACATTCTACCTGCTCAGATAGCAATATAATCTTTCTGTGTTTAGACATTTCTGGACATAGCAAAAACATAACTTTTTCTGAATCTAATTACGTCTTCAAAGCTGGTAACTGAACCTAAGTCTTGGGTGCATTTTATGGATATTAAAAATCATCCTATACTTTGAAAGATTTTTTCTAATACCACTAAAAGCAGTGCAGACCTTTTAATATCTGCTCTTAACAAGCTTAAGGATTTTTATAGCTATTCTCTTTCCTGTATAATCTCTCCAGCCTCACTTAACTCTATTTGGCAGTTGTGGATGAATTTTTTTCTGCTAGGGACAACTTCTAGCTGTACGTGTATCCATCAAATTATCTTTTATAAATATATATATATATATATATATATATGTTTATATGTTTTAAAAAAACGTTGAACTGAATATCTGGCATAGGACCATCCACCACCTTTCAGAAGACCCAGATGCAGGATAGCTGTCAGTGTTTTGTATTAAACAGCTGAGGTTTTTAATGTTTCACTTTACTTCCAAAATTAGGAGGGTATAGGATGCCTAATGAAGGAAGTGACAGACAAAACAGGCCTAGCCAGATAAGTCTCAAAAGTCTGACTGGACTGGAAAATATGTTGTTTAGAGATGTTGCTGTTCTCTCTCTACTACCAACAAGTTTTGTGAATCCAGTGGAGAAAACATGTTTCCTCACCCTTCAGTGAGATCTCCTTCTAACACAGAGATCCAGCACGGTCTGCAGCCATGCCATGGTCTCATCTGGCAGAAATTCTTGCCATTGGCCCAAATCTGTAACTTGCAGTGGAAATGTGCAGAGGTTTGTGTTGTTCACATGGAGATATACCCAACCCACTCCAATGGGCTCTGCCACAGGACAGAGCTGAGCTCCCTGGGTAAGGTAAGGACCTCAAACCTATGGAAAAGCATTTACAAGTGATGGATAAACACTTCCTGGGGTGTGAGGTTAAAAGGTGTGAGAGTAGAAGGAGGGGAGGAGGTGCTTCAGGTGTGGGTGCAGAGGTTGCCCTGCAGCCTGTGAAGAGAACTCAGGCCACAGCAGTCCATGGCCCACAGCCAGTGTCAAGGACCTAGAGCAGAGCAGGGGCAAAGTGTGGGGAGGAAAGAGCAGCACAGAGGAGCTGTTGTGGTCTGTCCACAACCCCTGTTCCCCATTCCCTGTGCTGCTTGACATGGGACATAAAAGAGTCAGAAGTGAGGGAGTAAACTTTCTCCTGGGCAAGGGGGTGGAGGGATCAGAAAGGGTTTATTTTAATTTTTATCTTTGTTTGCCTCTGTTTATATATATTTTTTACTTGCAAGTAGATTGAGCTAGGTTTCCCCAAGTCAAGCTTGTTTTGCCCACAATGCTCATTGGTGAGTGATCTCCCTGTCTTTCTCAGCACATGAGTTTTTCTTGTTATTATCTGCCCCCTGTCCTTCTGAGGAGGGAATCGGCCAAGTAGTTGGGTAACCATCTGACTCTATTACTAAATGAAACTGAGGGATGTGCATGAGTTGGAAAGAGGGAGAAAATGATTAATTGTTACCTACCAACTCAGTGAGCTATGATGCAGTGGTGAAAAATCACTATGCAAACAAATAGATAAAGATTGTGATTTTGGGCAAATACAGAAGGACAGTATTAAATTGTGCACACAATTATCATTCTTGCTTGTAACATTTTTTTAAATAAAGGTGGTTTTAGCATACTTTTTAGGGTATCTTATAATCATCTTGCTCTCTGACTATATGTATACTATGTATCTATGTATATATTTATATATATACTTGTTTACTAAGATATCTGTTCATAATTCTGTTCTTCTTAAATATTTATGTGTTGTTCACATCCTTAATTTACTACTATGCCAGAATAAATGTATTAGAGGATTTTTGCTGTAAATTCTCTACTTCTGTAATGGAACAAATGCTTCTTTGACAGCATAATTATTAAAAGAGAGCTTTATCTGTTTACAACATTTCAGATATTTGGAATGTAAATGCATGTCCTGCAGACAGCTAATGAGATTGTCAAATGTAATTTAACATGTCTTTGATTCTCAGAGATAGCTTCACCATGTTACTGCTATGTCTGTATATTGCAGCAGAATTTATCTGTTTGAAAGTGATCACTAAGTATGACTCTGAGCCATCAAGATATCCTTGTAGTAAGAATGCTTTAGAAATTCAGGCCTAGCACTTCAGAGGTTACTCTTCTAATCTTATTCTTTGGCAAAAGGAGTCTTTCTGCAGTAATTAATTTTAACACTTTGACCAATCAGTTCTGAAGTGACTGTCACTCCAGGCACTTCTGCTCCCAGCTAGGCCGGGTGCCTTGCAGCTCATCATCATTACCTCTTTCACCAGTCTGTCATTTAGCTCAAAGTTCCTATTTTTTTTCTCACACTCTGGATCTGGGTGTTTTTGGTTTGTCTTTTTTTTTAACTAGACTAGAATGAATCTTCTTCTTAAGAGCACAGGGGCTGATTTACCTCATTTTCACTAGTACATCTGCAGTACAGCAGGATAGGAAATGCTCTCCTTTAGCTGTAAAAGAACAGAAGAATCACAGTCACAGTCAGTAGAAGCCACCATTTCTCAAAATCAAGATGTAATTAACATTATATTTTTATAATAGAGTCAGCTATTTGCAGCAGCATGCTGTGTAGTGTCAGAGTTTAAATGAATGCCCTGCATTAGTATAAATGCAGTCACATGGTTATCAGATGTAAAATCATTTTTGAAATTACAAAAATGCCTTTTCCAGGCATGTCAAGAGAGGCCTTTAGGCACTTTTAGGGTTCACACACAAAGATCTAAATTCTTTACTAACCTATGCAAAAGCATTTGAGTACTAAATTCAGTGATCTATTTTAAAACCTGTGTCTGTCTGATATTGCACATTCTCATTCCCTGCATCTGTGTGTGAAAGCTAAGCCACCTCTGCCATAAGAAGCATTTTCTCACAAGTATGACAGAAGAAAAACAGTAGAACCTAATTAGAAAAATGGTCATTTATAAGACTTCTTTGTTTCTGCTAAATGGAAGTTTGAGAATTATAATTTAGTCTCCACTTATCTGAATAATAGTAATATCTTAAATAATTGTTTTATGGTATGTCCTAAATCTGTAGAATTGTGTAACAGATTTTTATGAGGAAATATATATATAAATTAAAGGAGTGATAAGAACCGACTGCTATAATTGTGAAGGGAGAAGGCATTTGAAGCTAAAATGCAGTTCACGAACAATAACTTCTTCCAACCTATCATTCAGTATTTGTCAGATATGATTCATTCCCCGAATAGAAAGCTTAATTTTCCCAATGAGACCTGACAGTTTTCTTGAACTAGTTTCACAGATGATATATCTGCCATGAGTATAGATTGATGTCTCTCAGGTGGCATTACAAATACCATTTTCTGTAGATCTGAGAAGGGAAGATAGAAACAAGATCACAACTTTATGAAATGTTCATAGATTTTTTTGGCAGAAAATGAAAGAAATTTCAAACTGACCTTTGACGTGAAAGGAGACAACACTTCAGAGCATCTAGCCCAGTAAACAAACTGACACTTTTGCAATAATACATACACTGTGTAGATTGAAAGACTGCTTGATGTTTGAATTGATCATCTGACAATAATGTCAAGATGTTCTTCATAAGAATGCAGTTCAGTCTATCCAAGAATTTTGTGAAGAATATCTTAGAATTTTAAGAATAAATTCATAATGGGTAGATGCCTGAATATCAGTACACCATTGGGCTGTTGCACATGCAAGTAACTGATCTCCATTTAGAGATCAGATGTGAGTTCCTAAGTAAATAATTTTTTTTTTTTTAAAGAAAAAGCATAATCATGTTATTATTAAAGTGGTTATTGAGAAAAAATTATTCTATTTCTCTTGTGTTGAATATGCTTGCTACATACATTAATAGGGTTTTTTTCCCCAGACAAAATGGAAAGCAAGTACATATTACGAAGTAAGAAATGTCAGATATAGATGAAGGAAGAAAAAGAAAATATTGACACACAATCACTAATGTTGGTCTAGCACTTTGCTAAGTTTTGTTTGCACTCAGAATCTACAAATTGCAATGCTGGGCATCTAACTAAGCCTTTTGCTAAAACACTTATCTGAAAGATTGCTTTGAGTGAGATCTTTTTGCATTTATTTCCAAACAAAAAATATTATCAAACTATAAGATGAAAGATAATACAGATATGCAGACATAAATCATCAGATTTTCACAAGCAAAATTTAAGTTAGATTCTATCCAGTTCTATACAATTATTGTCCTTCAGCTGAATAAGTTCCATTGTAGTGTTGAGGTTGAAGGTATTAAAACATTTTAATTACAGATGATGCATGGTTTACAAATATAAAAGAACATGCTCATTCTTAAAAAAACAAAGCAATGCTTGGCTTCCCCCGTAAAGCAAGCTGTTCTGAAAATTAGCACTCTTTGGAAACAGGATAAAGTCACAACAAAATATTATATAGTGATCACCTTGTCTGTGCATGGCCTATAAGCTGAAATGGTAGTTTACCTCAATACTTTGGCTGCAAAGAGTCTTGTGTAAAAATGTGCTTTGCCATTCTGCCATATTTCTTTTCTACATTCATCAGGAAAGACATATTTAAATCAGACATTGTCAAACAACAGAAAAGTTAGATGAGAGCAATAACAACTACTAAAACCTCACAAACTACAACCTATGGAGCAGGACTGTTTGATCTCTTAAAAAAATGGATGAAGGGAGACAGAACTCTCTACAGTTGCATAAGGTGATACAATGAAGCAACCTAGGATCAATTATCTCTCTAGTCAATGTGGAAAGATAAAAATAAGAATGAACTTAATTTATAGAAGGGGCAACTGGAGTAAATCAAAGTTTTGATTAAGTACGGCAGCTGAAAATAATATCCAGGAAAAAGTGCAGTTTCACCATTCCTACAGATTTAAGGTCTTGGCAAGTTGTTATTCTTTTCAGGTTTGTTTAGCAACACCTCAACCAATCCTACCATGCTTCACTCCCTACCAGGGAGTTAAAGAGTGGTTCTGCAACACAAACCAATTTGTGATAGCTGAATTGTAAACTACATTATTGCTGAAACTATTCCTGTACGTTAATATCATCTCTGTTTTATGACATCTGATAACTTTGTGACTGAAAGCATGAAGGTATTCATTAATTTTACAGATATATGTACAAATTGCAACCTTTTCTTTTCTGGAACAGATGCACCCTATTTGACTTTTATAACTTAAAAATACGTATATTTATCTTTAATATGCCAGCTTTTTATAGCTGCCACCAGGACGCTAAAATGTACAAATCTGGCCAGTTTTTCAAACAGATTTGCCCTCTTTATCTTAGTATTCATACATTTCTAAAGTGTACTCAGGATACATCAATTATCTTATTCACCTGAGATTTATGTACTTTAGATAAAGCCTTTAATTTCCTGTGAGAAAACAGAAGGAAAATCAATAACTATTTCTAGTTCCTGCGCTTACCTGGAAAGAACCATTACTTAATAAGCAGAAAAGATAGCCCAGCATTTTGTCCTGTGATAAAATGATAAGTCTGTGTCGTATATCTTTCTGAGACTTTCCCATCTTTGAGGGAAACTAATGTAAATTCACTGCTAGGAGAGCAAAGGTAAAGTTTGAGACCAAACAGACTAAGAATTGTGAGAGTTCTACATGCATACAAGATTTTATTGTTCTCTTTTCATTTAGCTATAGAACATTTTAAGCTAATTGCCAAAAATTTCTATGAATTTAAGTTTGTATCATTAGGTATGATCTCATTTTTTTTCTGGATGTCATTAAGAGCATTCTGGTTTGCGATGCTTTGTCTAAGCTCAAGCTTAATAGCAAATGAGATTTTAAAAAGTAATAAATATTACACTGTTTTAACCTTTCTGAGTTTGTTTTCACCAAAACCTATGGGTTGTATTTCTTTTATGTTGTATATTTTTTATGTTTATGAGTTTTCTATTAATGTCAAACAAGATGATTAATTTTAAATGTGATTGTCTATAGTAATCGTTTAAAATATTTTCTAATAGACAATATTAGAATTAAGCATTAAGCATTCTGAATATAATCCTTATTTTCCTATCCAAAAAAGTTACTAGAATTTGGTGGAGACTCAAGATCACTAAAATTCTTCTTTTTTTTTCTTTTGTTATTGCCAAATATCACACTAGAACATAATTCTGGATTCTTTAAAGCTGTTGGAATCAGAGATGCAGAAGTTTTCATGGTGCAGACAATAGAAAAGTCTTGAATTTATGATGGGAAATACAACCATAAGATTCTGAAAGGTTTAGCCACTATGTCAGGATTTCCCTTGAAAACTAATTTTGATGTCTGGAATTCTCTTTAATTTTGTGTGGAGCAATTTGAATTATAAATGTTACACCACCACTGATACTTACTGGTACTGTATATTCTGAATAGTCCAATCCACATTCCAAATGCACATTTGTTGAATTTCTTTCTGTCACTTTATTGTAGAGTGAACTGCAGGGCTATGGCTTAATCAATATGAAAAAGCAACTAATGTTTTTGCGTGTCATAATGTATATTACAAATTTTGTGGCTTAGTAAAATGAGTGAAAAGGGTGTGTGAGGGTACACCAGCCATAAAAGGGAAAGAAAAAATACAAACAGAGATTAAAGGAAATCCTCAGAAGCTTTTGGAGAGATTATTTGTACTAGTGACACTTGAAAGAGATGATTTAATGTATGAAACTGAAAGAATGATCAATGACTGGAACCCATTTCTTACAAGAAAGAATACTACCTGACATGGCACTAACTTAGTTTTGATTAAACAGAAATACTGTTTGAAGTCAAGACATGCCTTAATGAGAACTACAAAAACCAAATAGTAAAATACTAAACTAATAGCTCAAAAACACTTGTGTCAAAAATAAAAAAAAAAAAGACAGTAAATGAAACCAATGTGTTAGCCTGTCTAGAATCTCTGATATAGTAAAAGCTTGATATTTTTTAAACTATTCTCATCAGTTATTACACTTCTAAGAACTCTGTTTTGAAAAATGTATATTAAAAGGGGTTTTTAATGTTTATTGAATTCACTGTACACAGCTCTGCAAAGATTCAGCTAATGCAACGCTCATTTTGTTTATACTTTAAGCTGTCATTATAATAATGACAGTTTTCATTGGAAGGTAACAGAGTAGCCCCCACAGTCATTTGTACTCCCAAAGTTTGTCAAGCTTGGTTTTATTTTATATTAATAGCACTTCTGACAGCCTCAGCTCAGAAATGCTATTAATTCAGAATGTGTTTAACTCACTGAAACTTCTAATTTTGAGTTTAATCAGACTTTGCAGCAAAAGCTGACTGGACACATGATTCTGAGAGTTCTCTTGAAAAATATTTATCTAGCATGTTACAGTAGGAAAATATAGTTGACCAGGATTTGTGAGATAAGCTGTACATTAATGAAATAATGAAGATTTTTTCTATTCATTCCGAGCAGCTGTTCAGTGGAAGCTTAAAGATAAAGCCATCCAGTGGTGTCCCTGTGCAAGACACAAACATAACTATGGAGACAGACTGGTTTACTTGAGCCTGCAGGCGGATGAGTGCTTGCTCCTTCACCTGTGCAAGATGATCAACAAACTACAGAAGCTCAGTGAAATATGCACATGGTGTCATGGGAAATACCTGTACTGAGTAACCAAATAAGTCATGTCCTTCATTCAAAATGAAAACTCACCTAAAAATGTAAATTCAGTCTCTTCTTCACTGGCTATTTATTTGTGAATTCAGTTGATAAGCACTCTATTTAGGAGTAATACTTTCCCACTTAATTTAGTCCCATCAACCTGTATGTTTTTGCATTTTATCTAACGAGATCACATATTTGTCCAGGGATGGGTGAAAAGTATGTGAGGTCAGTGTACTATATTTGTAGAATACTTTGTTAATGTTCCTTATAAAATATGTAGAAAACTAAAATCACAGAACATGAATTTTGGTCTAATATTTTTAGCTAATATTTTGCTAATAAACTAATATTAGCTAAAATTTATTTTGGTCTAATATTTATTTATTAGGAAAACTATGCTCATCCATCATACCTGAAAACATGAAAAAAAAAAAAAAAACAAAGAGAAAAGTGGTAAAGTGACATGGAACTCAAATGTAATCTTTCAACTGCCTAGTTTCTGAAATAGAAGGAATTGCTGGAAAGCTGGATAAGAAACAAAAAGTGAATATTTTTAGTTTTAAATGTTTAACTATTTTTGTAAAAAGAAGGAAAAAAAAAACAAAAAAAAACCCCTTAGGTAAGACTAGTGAGCCATACAGACAAATCCTTCCTCAGACTAGAGCCTTCACTGGTGCCTGTTGTCTATTTTAAATATGTACTTTATAAACTCTTCTACCTGTTGGACAGTATGGTTCATTTAGTTACTTTTTTGTATTTATTTAGTGATAATTTGTGTATCAGTTCTCCGAATATGAGTTAATATTGCATTTTTTGTGGCACTACACAGAATTCACTTGAAGTAAAAATAGTTCCAAGCTTAATGACAAGACTGAAAATTTGTTTAATTGTTCAAGAAAATAAAGGTTTTTAATAGTAGAAAATAGACATGTTTAAGTCCTCTGCATAGAAACAAACTAACAAAGAGCTGGGAAATTACTTTGTGTGCTTAGGCTTCTGTTAAAAATGAACACCATTTGTGTTAGGAAGCAGCACGGTGTTGGTGTGCCCAGGCTCAGCCTCCGTGTGCTGCCATCCATGGCACACACACTGGTGAGGGTAACAGAGCTCAGCTGGCACCACAGCTGAGTGGGGCTTGCAAAGAGATGAGCCATTCTTTTTGACTGTCGTATGAAAATTCAGCCTTCATCCTTAGGGATCTGTAGCTTGTTACCCATGATCACTTTTCTTGCCTTTAATGGGAAATGGACTTATTCCCTTTGCTTTATGAAAGAAGTTGATTTGCATTCACAGAGTGCAAACGATTTGCATGGTGTGTCACGATGTTAGATTGAGGGATAAAAATATCAAGAACTCTATGGATTTTTTTTCAAACCTGCAATTCCCACTGTGTTTTACACAACAGAAACTTTCCTTGAAAACTCAAAAGTTTTATGGGTTTCAAGGACAAAATTTTACAATTAGATTAACACTGAATCTAATTAACATCAGTTAAATCTGCAGCAGCTGTATAGAGATTGTCTCTTAATGTGTTGAGCAACTCAGTAATGTCACATAATTTTACACTTGATCTACGGCAAAGTAGTCAGGTGTAAATATCTAGCAAGAGATACTTCTAATCTTGGGGGTGTGGGGGAAGGGCAAGCACTTTTAGAAAATGCTATGGCCAAGCCATGAAAAGTGCAAACTGGTAAAACTTCTCCCTTTCAGGTATGATGCATTCCAAGCAATGTGTAAACAAGATGGTTATTTGGGGTGTTCACAGCTCAGCAGTACGTGTGCTGCCCAGAGTAACCACCTGGCACCCCATTTCAGAGGAAATTTGTTACTCACCTTCTTCTTCATAATCTGTCTTGATTACTGCCTTGAGTATCCCACTGGTATTTATAAGAAGGGAAATAGTCACACACATTCACTAAAATTAAAGGAATAGTGCAGGGAAAGCCATGTACCTCCAAAGGCCACAGCACTGGAGCCTGTGGCCCTGTGGTCACCTTGCCCTTCAGCACAGAGCAGGAGGTTACAGACTGCAGGGTGGAAATAGCAATGCCTCCTTCTCCTTGGAGCCTGTGAGAGCCTGTCAAGGACAGGCTGCATGCTCAGGCAGGACTGTTGCTGAAAAGGGAAAGGGAGATGTTTAAAGGTCCCATCCAACCCAAACCATTTTGTGATTCTCTGACTGTTTAGATTTGACTGTGTCAGAAGGCCTATGAGAACACAGCTCTTTGCCTGATGTTGGTGAAGCGTTGAGATAATTCCTCATGCTTTCTCTTCTGTAAAGTTGCCCAGGAATTGTAGGACACATAAAATAACTGCCTACAGATCCTTATGAGAAACTGCTGAAATAATTCTGTTTAATAGAATATTCTAAGATTGAGGGCATGGTTTTGTAGGCTTAGGAGAAAGGTTCATGCTGTTTCTTTCAGTCATAGACTTCACTGTGGGAAACCATCAATGTTTGAAACACAAGGTCTTCTACCCTAGGTCCCCTCTGGACACTTAAGATCCATCACTGGAAAGTTTCTTGCCAGAATGACAGATTTATAATGCAGGGAGTGGTAGCCTTCCCTTAAGGCAAAGGTGGCAAAACCTAACTAAACTAGATGTCAATGCACTCATTCAAGTGTACATGAATTACCCAGTTTCTGTAAAGAAAAGAGATCTGCTTGTCTGCTTCTCACTGTGAAAAAAGGAGCACTGAATGTTTAATCTTGTTGAAAAGACTTATAGTGAAATATTAGTTGATCTCTGTCTGGGAAACACAAATTATTGCTAGGAAATGTGCATCATGTTAATGAGTAAAATTAATGTCTCATTAGGGTTATCCAACTCTAAAGGAAAATAGTAATTATAGCAATTTTTTGAACTTCCTTTGGTAGCTATAATAATAAATGGTAGGTAGAGGAAAAGAAAAAAAGAAAATTCCAAGAGACAGTTCTACATGACAGAGTAATATGTATAAAGGGAGGAAAAATAATATAACTACAGTAAAGTAACTAGTGTGATAGACAAGTGATCAGCCTAATTTTTTTCATTTTAAATTTTACTTTAAATAGTGATAGTTGTTACAAATGCTTAAAGATGGAAAACTTGTCAGTAGGTCATGTATAGCACCATCACTGATGTCAAAGTCTCTGTGTGTGTCAGAGCATACATGCAGTCCAAAAATGTAACTTGTTAAATTTATCAAATTAGAAGTCTTTGAAATCAGTGAGGAGAAGTCTGAGTTTAAGAGGGAGATTAGAGAAAATAAAACCCACAAAATCCTGTGTACTCAAAAGGAAAATGAAAGATTCTAAGACTTGTCTCTTGTCTATATGACTGCAGATTTTTCATGTTTATCAACACACAGCCTGGAACTTTTTATTTTTGATACCAAATTTCTTCCTTTGTCAGATCACTGAAGGACCAGTGACTAAACCTAGTTGAATCTTTGTTTGCATCATTACAGTCTAATCTCAGCAACTCAAACAAATGCAGCAAAAACATTGCTGCAAATTTATGTGCTACGGTGGCACATTTAAAAAATTAAATGTATTTCTATTAAGAGAATAAAACGGAAGAGAGGAGGCTTGTTAGTTGATCCATGCTTAGGTCTGTTAGGCCAACATCTCACACCTGACTGCTACAAAAACTAAGGAACATTCTTGATAAACCCAGAGCCAGAGTCCAAAGAATAAATGCATGAGTTGAAGATGCAAAGTAAGGGTAACAACAAAAACCAGAAGACTCTGTAATCATTGTGTTACACATTTTATTTTCTGCTGTGCATTTGCATTTCTTCACTTATCTGGAACACACAGTTTGGTTTATCTCATTATTTGGAGTTCTAATTGTGAAGAAATAACTATTTCCTTCAGTCTGAATACAGCCAAAGTTAAGCTATTCTATGCATGTATTAGAATCTATTGGCCTTAATATACTGTATACTCTTTCTTTCTTTCTCACATGTGAAAGAAAAAGCTGCAAAATTGAGTCACATCCTTGCTTTGGAAGATAATGTGGAGTATTATCTCACATAGAAATAAAAGTATGTGAGAAAATAAAGGTTAGAGAAGTATTTTTATTATGAGGGTCATTGTAGAGGCATTGCTCCTCAGGAAAGTGTTTAAAGTACAGAGAAATCTGTTTTATTTTGATATCTTAATGGCAAAGACACTCAAATATAGTTGATATGATGTTAATAACATTATCATTTAGAAACAAACAAGAAAAACAAACCCCCAAAAAACAATGTTTAGAACAAAAAGGGTGGGGAATAAATTGTCAGGGAGTATCAATCATGTTATAAGAATCTTTCCTATCTTGCCACTTGGTCAACAGAGCTGTGAAGAATTTATTCATACAAAACAAATTACATTTGTGTTTTTTTAATAAAACCTTAAATCAAAACGTAGCATGCAATTGGAATGCTCTGGGATCTCACTCTCAGTGTAACCAGTGATGCTAATGCTATTGAACTAGATGTACAAACAATAAAAAGAAAGTCCTTGCCTCAAAGAAGTTAAATCTACATTTTAAAAACTAGGAAACAAGCTGATGGAGCATGAAAATACAGATTTAATGAGGCAAAGACGAGACTGCTTCATCACATAACGTGTAAAATAAACCCACTCACCAGGGACGAGGAATAACTTCTGGATGCCGATTGCATGTACAACTATTGCCCAACATATACATACACAGAAGAGCACACAACAAACTGTTCACAACTGCCCATTATTTTCCATAACTGGACAATCAGGCTCTCCACTGTCTTACCAACAAAGCATCTAAGCAGAGCTGACAAAGGTGAAACCAAAAGAAAGAAGTTATATGGGTTAAAGTAAAAGAAGGAATATTTCTAATGAGCAGTCTCTTTCACTGACTGCAGTAAATGCAAATACTCTTAGTGATATCATTTGGAGGTTCAGGAGGGCAGCCTAAGGGTAAGCACAAATGAGCACTGGAGTTTGTATGAATTGCAGTACTAAGCCTGCCATTTTATGAGAGGTTTTCTGGGGCCACAACAATTGGTTGTTTCCCATTGTCCCACATGGGGAGCTGCTTGCAAACATCAGTTCACTGAGCAAAAAGCTATGGGACAGCCTGATCCAAGGTGTTGCCTCTAAGATATTCCTTTTTCAAAGACACAGAAATTGAACTATTTCAATAGAGTGTCTCAGGATTTTCTGTTGAGGAAATGAGCTTTGAAAGCATGGAAGTCATGAGAGTCCCAGTTAGATGCCAGGCAAGCATTTTCCATGCCTCTTACCACAAATGTGGCAGTCACAGGGACTACATCATTCTGAGTCAGTTGATAATGCCTAGGGAAGCAAGGAAGTGAAATTTTTAAACCCACTTCTAAAAGTTTAGAGACTATTTTTTTTTGTCTCGACTTCTTGTAGTCATTTCTTCATTACACACTTTTGTAAAGTTATTTTGCTGTGGCTTAATTCACAATTACTAATACATCACGTAAATTTTCTTTCAAGAATGCTTTCTTTCAGTGAGCTGCCCGAGAAATAGGGCTCCTCTGATGTCCAATCATGTATGCACAGTGTTCATTTCTATCATAAAATACATGAGATCTCTAATTTCAGCTTTGATGCATGACTGTAAAAGTGCTAAGATTTAACAGCCTTGAGGTGATGTTGAGTTCATTATAGGAAGCTGGCAGCCCTTCTTCTGCCAGATAAAAGAAATTTAATTACTGTCACCTGCAGGAGACAGTTGTGTTGACTTTGAATGCTCTGATTTCTTTTATAATCTAGCTATTTATAATTTCTATGCTGTGCATTTTCCCTGAATGACTCTGGTACTTCAGACAAGGTTTTCAGCAAGAAATCATCACAACAAGAATATCTTCCCTTTATTTTCTTCTCAGAAGAACTAACATTATTCTGATAGTTGAAAGGTTTCTGAAGCCTAATGGTAGAATTTCAAAGGTCTTCTTATTTATTTGAGATTTTTTGGGCCAAATTCCTGATGTTCCCCCTCTTTCCTGACTTTTGGCTGATGTAAAGTCATCAGCTATATAAAATGTTGTTTATTCAATATATAAAACATAAAGCATTTTTCATGACAGTGAGGTCACATCATAAATGGGTTGTAAAATTTTGGGGTGACATATTCAATAAATTTTTAAACAGATTTTCCCTGGTTATGTCTAAGAAAAATACTGTAGTTTATCTATTTCTTTCAAGGAAAGATGAAAAAATATACACAAGGTCTGACTGGCTTGTTGAACATATTTTTAACTACTGAGTCTTAGGAATAATCCCAGCTATTGAAAGCTCAACTGAAGAATATTTTTAAGTGCTGGTATTGAGAAAAAAGAACTGTATCATAATTTTCTCGCAAGCCAGAGAGTAGGGAAAAGAAGCACTCATTTGGGGATGTGTGTGTATTTGCTTTATGTATCATTTTTGACGATCTTAAAGCCTCAGTTTGTTTCAGTTCAGCCTTTGTTTGGCCTCAGTTCAGCACAGGCTGCATACATTTTGGATGGAAATGGACATAAATAGTTCCTTGGTTTTAAGTATGCTGCTTTTCTGAAATGGGCCTTTCTGAGCATAATGTAAATATTGATCAGATTAAGTTATCTCTAATTCCTAGAATAAATTTCCATCTCTAACAATATATGTGGAATTTTAATAAAATCATTGCTCTGCAATGGGAATGGCATGCACACCACCAGTCTTCCAAGCCTGTTGGTATCTCTGTGCCTGGTCTGGGTTGAAAGTTTGAAGGACGTGGACTTGAAGGATGGTACACAGGGATTTTTCAAAGACTACTGCTTTGGGATATTCCTTGAACTTTTGAAAAGTCTTTAATGTGATGTCATTGCCTGAAATGTATTAACATTTTGTCAAGGTTTGACACTGGCACAAAGCCAAATGCCCCCATGAAAATACACTTTCTCTGGTGTCTACTGTGAGATTTTGACCAGGAACAAACAAAGCAGGCTCTCACTTGAAAAAAGAAAAGTTTATTAACTAAACTACAAAAACAATTACTAAACTACACACAAAAGAAAAAGAAAAAGACAAGGAAAAACGAAAACCTCACAAAAACACTCTCCTCCTCCTCCCCCCTAAATTCCCAATACAATACATCTTCCAAAATCACCAATTCTGGGTCCAGCACCACCCTTTAGAATGCTCAAACTTTCAGTTCCTCAAGAGGAGAGGGAGTCCTTCCGTGTGTCGTGGTGGCCCTTTCCGTCCTTGTTCCGGTGCTCTCACCACCGAACAGGAACAAGGGCTGCTTCCAGGGTTGTCTTTTTAAGGATGCTTTGTCCAGTTCCAGAAAAGCACAGTATCTCACCTTTGGGACATCTGTCCCCCCCATATTTTATATACCCCTGGGGCCGAGGGGTACCCACACTGAATCTTCTTTGGCTCTGGGACATTTCTCCCCCTGGACTCAGTCTCTGTATCGCACGGAAACATGGCTCTGTCCATGGCTACACAAAAGAGTCCAGCATAAAATGCCACTCCATCTTCTCCATTCTTCCAACATCTCTCACTCTCTCTCTCTCTGGTCCAGACCTTCATCACTCGTCTAGGAAGGGTTAATGTTCTGTGAAGTTTTCATTGTCCAAGAAGGGTTAAAAACTCCTCCAAGCGGCTGGACTCCTGGCTGCACCCCCCCCATCTCCTCAGCCGGGCTGCCTGCTGCCAGCACATATTTACTAAATTTCAAGGTAACGGCCACAAACACAGGCTGCACTCTCTCTCTGTCTGTCTCCAAGGGGGGGAACAGGCTGCCCATTGCTTCCCGGCATTTCTTTACTTCTTCCTTCCACCCTTGGGGGGGCCAGGCCTGCCTCTCCCGGGCCGGGCCGCATGGCTTTTCCCCTCCCCCCACCCAGCCAGCAACTGGGCCGGGGAGAGACCCAACTCCTTCCCGCCGGAAACCCAAAGAGAAACTGCCAGGGGGAGAGCCCTGCTTTTACCCTGTGTTCTCAGAGGTGGATCCAATGCCCAGTGGTTGGGCCAGATGGCAATATTCAAATCTGAGCACTCACTGGCCCTATCTACAGCATCCCAGAAATCCTGTTTCCGGGTCAAACCATGATACATTTGATCTATGCCAGAGCATTTGGAGATAGAATGAAACTAGACAGTAATATGAAATGGAGAAGTGGATGTTGGAAGAGTAAGATGATGGAAGAGTAAGAAGAGCAGATATCACAAAAGAAAAAATATCCTGGAATAAGTGATGAAAGAAGTGAATGCAAAATGTGAACCAAGAGAGTTGCCAGATGTAATAAACTTATGGATGGAGAAGCAAATCCACTTTTGTGTGAAGTTCAGTAAAAAAGAGACACTTAGTGTAAGGGCTTGGAAAAGGTCAGGGAGAATAGAATAGAATGGAATAGAATAGAATAGAATAGAATAGAATAGAATAGAATAGAATAGAATATTAAAGTTGGAAGGGACCTACAATCATCATTGAGTCCAACTTCCTGGCCACTCTGTGGATGACCAGAAGTTAAAATACATTTTTACAAGCACTGTTTGCATGTCTCCTAAACAGTAACAGGCTTGAGGCATTGATTACCTCTTGTAAGACAATCCTGTTGATATAGAAATAGTTCCTAAGATCTAGTCTAAACCTCTCCAGTGCAGCTCTGAACCATTCCCATCAATCCTGACACTGGACACCAGGGAGAAGAGACGAGCACCTCCATCTCCACATCCCCTCCCTAGGAAGCCACAGAGAACAATGAGGTCAGACCTCAGACTACTTTTCTCCAAACCAGACAAGCACCTAGACAAAATGGTCTAGGGCCATTCAGCTTGGAAACAGACAAACAGGAGCCAATATTGTTAAGGAATATAATATCATTAAGTTCATGGATAAATTACCAGGGAAATATTTTCACTAACCATAACACAAGATTTAAAGGAAAGAGGGTAAATTTACAATATAAAAAAAAATTGGCTTTTATACCAATTGCCTTTATTATGAAATTCAATGCTACAAGATGTTACTAATGAGGAGATAAATTAATTTGTCAATTGCTATTAAACAAAAAATGTGTAGATGGAACCTTTGACTCCAGAATCCCTAGACTCAGAGATCAGAATCCGAGACAGAAACTCAGAGAAAACAGAAATCAGAGGCTGGCCCTGTGCTTTAATTTTCCCCCATCAAAATGTCAAGTGTCTGTTGTAAAAGACAAGATATTGGGATAACTCAATTGTAATCAGATGCAAATTTCCAAGATCCTGAAAAAAAATCTTTGAATCCTGAAAAAACATCTATGAGAACTGAGGAAGTGCTTGATGTTAGTGTGAATTGGAAGAGTCTTGAAGTAAAACTATAATCATTATTAGGAAAGCCAGACAGTAAATACAGGTAGAACATTCAAAACCTTATCTCAAAAAAGGAAAATTAATTCTGTGCACCATTCAAATGAAAGGAATACAAAGCAGAGGATTTCCATCATTCTGTATGTCCCATTACATTTCAATTCAGTTCCAAGTACATTACATTCTGTCCTTTTGTCACTTGTTACATCTTTATCTGTAATTGTTTTTCTGTTTCAGGGGATTTGTGGAGTTTTTTCTATGTCTGATGGTTCCTTTACTTCACACTCTGTCTCTTCCCCATTGTTTTATCCTTTAGTCTCTGTTTCTTTTCTCTCCTCATTTAAATAATCCATCAAACAATTGTATTACATGTGACTGCATTTTTAAGTTGGATCTGAAATATTTTTATCTCATTTTAGCTCATGTAGATGCACTCACCTTTGCACTGTTGTTTGACTAACTTGCTTCCTGATTAGATTATAAGAGATCTATTCTTTTTATCTTGCTGTGTTTGGGCTTTTTTCTCAAGTCCACCATTTACTTTTTGAATTAATTAGGGATGAAAATGTTCTAAATATATGGATTACTATGCAAAAAAAACCCCCCCAAAAAAAAAAAAAAAAAAAAAAAAAAAAAACCAAAAAAAACCCCAAAAACCAACCAAACAAAAAAAAACCTCCTTATATTTAAACTTAGAACAGATTTTTCAAAAACATAATTTTGTACCCACAGACTCTTATTATGGTGGCTTAATTTTACTGGATACCTACCGTTTAATTGCATTCAAGAGAATTAAATCTAGAATGCTATTTTTACTGTAGAAATGGGTTTTGACAGTTCCTTTTGGAGAGGAGCAGGACACAAAATGAAGTTCTGCAAGGTGTGAATAGTTTTGCTCAAACAGTTCCCCAAGGCAAAAGAAACAACTGAGCTTGCATGAGAAAACTCAGACTAAGCCTCTGAATCTCAAAATTATTGATAAATTTTAGATGTATTTGTCTTAGGAAAGGAAGGCGAATACATTTGTGAATTACTGCAGAGAAGTTCATTTTCTCGGTGTTTGTTCCAAATACTCTAGAACATGCACTGTGCACTGCTGAAATATCATACCTAGTTAATGAGTAGGATTAGACCAACAACTTCTTTTATTTCTCAGGTAGATGGACATACAAGTTTCATCCATCAATTTCATAATAAATAGTAATGAAAAAGAAAGAGCCTTAGGGCCTCTAAGCTATGAGATAATATACAAAGGGGCTGCAACTGCACGAAACTAAAAATCAGAGTGTAATTTATCATGAGGATTAGCCCCAAAATCAGTAGGGTGATTCCAGATTTTCTAATAAGTGTACAAACTTTCCATGGAATAAGTTTAGCCTGGTCTAGTGATTGCACCTTCCTTAGCTGGGGAACAGAATGGTCACTGCTTGTGATTAAAATTTAGTATCTACTTTGATTCAAAAAGTCTTTTGGATCTGTGTAACACAGTGCTTGCATTTGCAGTTGTAAGAGCTGGATGCCCTGAGGAGGTCATATTGTGCTTGATTATTTTATATGCTGCAGCTGAAATAGAGAATTTACCATTTAAATATTTTTTTTATTTGAAAGAAAAATGATCGTGTAGTTAAGTGACAAATTCCTACCAAGAAGTACTTTTTATGTGCTACCCCAATATTTAAGCAACAGAATCAATTATCAATCCCTCACATAAAAGTGATCCTGGATCTTGGTATCTCAGCAGAGAGCAGAAGATATAAGGATAAAATTACAAAGGCAGGCTTAGATTGTATGAACTTTAGAAAGAGGAATATTCAGGAAATCTGGATCTGTAACATCTGTTAAGCTACTCAAGATTGCTACAGAACTAAGAGTTCCCAAATTCCAGAGAACTCAAAGTGAATTATTTGCATATTGATCTGTTGAGAAGCGTGCAGGAAATCTAAGTCATCACTTCCAAATACTTTCCATATGTTGATTTTAAAACAATATTATCTTATCCAGTTGCACAAGGCTGTCTCAGAATACAGTAAGCACATACTGCTACTTGAAATTGACCTACCCTCATGTTTTTTGGCTTTTTTCTGTCCTGAATAAGCAAACCTCAATCCTTAGCAGACAGAAATCAATCCAGGTTTATCACACTATTTTGGAAGATCTTATGTCCAGAGAGTGCTATAGCAAAAAAGTCAATAGGAAATGACAAAAATAATAAAGAGAGAGGATTGACACTGATATTTCAATATCTTAGTGACAGATGAGGAAGAACTCCTAACAAGGGAATACTCCAGCATACAACTGATAAAGATTATTCTACCAATGAGGGTCTGAGGATCAATAGTAAAATTGAGAAGGATAGAGAGGCTGAAGGTTCATCATGAATCTGTGGAAATCCTTGGAAAGAAGCAACATTGTCAAAGAACTGCATCTTTTCCAGAAACATAATTAAATTATCTAATCTGTCAAAATTTATCAATTAAGAATTAAGAGAAAATATGCATATATATATCTATATGTTCATATCCTATAAATTTTGAGCTGAATAAAAACGTTTTTTTTCTGAAGATGACAGTTTTTGTTGCTTTAATCAGAAATTGATAATACCCAGAAGAAAAAAGATGAGGGTGCCAAATTATGTTAATCATATTAACTTGTCTGAAAGTATCATTACGCCTTTGAGAAAGGAGCAGCTTGGCCTTGGGCTGTTGCCTTGAGTTTGAACTGAATCTCAGTGATGCAAAGAATTCAGGAGGACCTTACAGCTCATTCTCACTCCATAATTATGGTATTGCTTCTTGCTCCTTTCCAGACCAAGGCAGTCCTTTTGATTTTTTTGTTAGATATGATACAATTATTGGATTCATTTTGGGAGTCTTGAACTATTTGTCTTTGTTCTGCGTGTAGAAGAGAGCATCTCTAGTTCTAGTTATTTTGGGGGGGTTGCTGTAGAAGCTTAGAGAGTAAATGTGGTATGAAATAGAAATACTGAACAAAACCCTGGAATGTATGAACAAACTTTATTTGGAATAGTCAGAAAAGTTCAAAAAGTGATGCCTTAGAGTAACAACTATGAAATCTTTTCTATCACTATAAAACTGGTCGAGCTCTCTGAAAATCCCTTGAGTTTACAGATAATTTTTTGTACTGAATTGGTTTGCCTATTACTAGTTATAAAACTAGAAACCATATTATCAGCTGTGAAACTATATAATTAGTTTCTTTATGGACTTGCAGTTTTTGCTAGATAAAATAAAAACTGTCACCAAATGCAGATGCCATTACGAATATGACAGGTCATTTATGGAAAGAAGGTTGTGTAGAATAACATTTGATAATTTGTTGGAAACATTAGCATATAGATGGCTATGGAATGTGTGAAATATTGTCGGAAGAATTCTAATCTAAATAGCTGCAATGTCCAAATAGGATTTAGTATTTTGTTACTCTAATGCTCATAGCAATTCCGACTTAAACAATTTATAGACATAGCATTCAGCTGTGAATAGAACCATGCATTCTTTCTCTGTGTTAAAATATTGAAAGCTGTTGAGTTGAGAGCATAGATTATTGTTATTATACGAAGACATGTGATCAAATGTTCAGAAGTGACTAATAACCCTGAGGAAAAATTATTATTTTTTGCTCCAATACATTTGTATAGCTGAGGAAACTTTTTTTTCTAATCATATTTTCTAATCATGTTTGACTAAAACTAGTAGGAGTGCTTTCACAGTTCCAGCATGCAGAAGATTAAGTCAATATTTCCTGAAAAGGAAGAATTTTTCTGTAACTATGCACCATTAGGGATTATATTAGGAGAAAAACCCCAAGCCCTACTTATTCACAGAGCCACTGTCAGTGAGTGGGACAGAAAAAACAACAGATGATACAATTACATGTATAAATTGAATGGTTTTAGGCAGAATACCCTGACCTATGGATTAAAGTGATTGAAATGGAGACCAGAAATTTCCCAAGCCTGAAATCCAAGGTTACTCACAACCCAATAAAGTAAAGGAGTGGTAAAATGTTGGAATTCTCTTCCTGACTGCTCAGGGAACACATTACTGACAATCCTCTCTGTCCACCACTGCTTGCATTGGATGTGCAATTCTTCTCAACTGTGAAATGAGTGCTAGGAGTCTTTTGTCAGATCAGAGATAACACCTAATTTTTCACAAAGTCACTTGACATTCTTTCTAAGAACTTCCACAAGAACATTTGTAACAAAATCAATTCTCTTAACATCTGTACATGTATACAGTAATTTAATATCTTTACTTGAACACTCAACATGGGAATGTAAATTGCCATGAGAATGTAAATTTCTTTACCCAAATGCAAGTGTTTATCACCAAATAGTAAACTTGAAAAATCCCACAGTACATGGGAGATATAAAACTTATCATCTTCCATTCTTCCTGTTAAATAGGTTGCTCTATCTCCAAGTTTATGATTTCTAATTGGAATTTCTCTCAATGAGTTTGTTTGGGTTCTGTATATTACTATTCAATCCTAATGTACTTGTACTCCTTGTGTTTTAAGGGCTTTTTTTATTCTTTCCAGTGTCTGCAGAGATATAGGGAATATAATTTTCTGCAGTTAAGCACTTCTTAAAAAGGGTTGCAGACTGAGTATGAAGATAGCAGATTCCTTCCAGTTTATTTAAAAGAAACCCCTCTTTATCATGCCTCTCAGTAATGGGAAGTAAGGATTTATTCCTCAGCAAATGAAGTAATTTTACATATTTTTGTATGTAAGTGGATCAGGAAACACATGTAACTTCTATGATGGGCAGGATCTAGTTCTGAGCTTTTTGGGGAAAATGAAGCTTTTAATTATTAATGTAATGTATTATAACAAAATGTAATATCAACTTCTGGTTTTTTCCTAGATTGAAAGTTCATAAAACAGTGAAAAGTTTTTTCTATTACTTCCCTTCTTTAAGGGAAGTAATAGAAAATTATAGAAATATTATTTTATGGAAGAAAGAGTAATGCAGAATACACACTTGTAAGATTTCTTTGTTTAGATTTTTGTTTTTAAGAAGGTGGGTAATTATTGAATTAAGTCTTGCAAAATAAAAAATAACATAATCAAACTTCGAGGCATGCATCTCAATTGCAATTGGTACTTGTCTTCCTAGAAAAACACCTATATAGATTACAGCTGGAAGAGCTTTCAGTTCATTAAAAATCTAAAATTATTTAACTTCTGTAATTAATTAGGACCCCAAAACTGCTCATTCTGAAAATACTGGGCCACACTGTCTGTTCTAAATGCATGGATCTATCTTTTTGACTGCCATTTATTAATATCTCAAACAAAGTAACACTATATGGTTTTGGGAAAGCAAGAACCTTCCCTAGAAGTTCTGTTGTCTTTCCTGTAGCAGCTGTAATGTCTTAAACTCTGTGTCCTTCCCTATGAAGGAACCTAAAGGAACACAAGATGATAAAGCTGCTATTAATATGGATAGCATTGCATGCTCTCCAAATTCCAGACATCTCATGGTGAATCTCTATTATATTAGAAATAGGGGGGAAAGAAAGCTAAATATAAGGAATTGTGAAGATGAACCAAGATACTGTTGCATGTTCTGTCCTCAAAGCAAGCATAAAAATATAAAATTAAACCAGTTCATTCCTCTCTGAATAGGTCAACTAACTACACTGGTTAATTATTAAAATGAGTGCTAAGTGACTTCTTTTTCAAATTTTCCACTGCAAGAGTAACACAGTCATTTGACTTGATTATCTGCTGTATTAATTGATGTTTTGAATGTGTCGATTTATTGATTCAATTTAAATTGTGACTTTGATCACAGATACGTGCATCACCCTCTGCCACTTTTAATTAATGCTCTAAAACTTCTAAAACTGGAGTGTATCAATTTGAGAATGTGTTTGTTCCGTTTTAGTAGAACAAGGAAATATAATAACCATAAAAACCATGAGTTTTTATTTCTTCCCTCAAATTGACACGTGGGTTATGTACTCAAGGGCTAAGCAACACTTATGTACCTGCAAGCCGCTTAATTCACTTTCTATATTCATATTAAGTCACCCGTATTTTGACTTGGTCAATAGAAAGGTGAGTGGAATATGTTTCTTTAGAGATTAGATTATGCATATGAAATATTAGATGATCAGATATTTTATGAAGTGTTCTTTTACTATTTTAAAGGAGTCTGGTTTTGGATAAAAGTATTTTTTTGAATAAAATTAGGACTTGAATAAATTTTCTTTTCTGACCAACAGAAACTAAATTGAAGCTATCTTTGGGTAAAAATTCTGAAATCTCTCTAAAAGTTGCAGAAATATTGGCATCAGATTTGAAAATCACCATTTTGATAACTTCAGTTTTTCTCAGAAAACAATTCACTGTACTCAGTGATACAATGAGCCTCAGGAAACAGAAGCTGGACTTTCACGCCTGCTCAAAACATCATTTTCATCCATTAATATTGCTCTTCTGCTTTGGCCTCATTGTTATTAACAAGGACGTTATGTCCTCATTGCATCTTCACAGAGCATGACCCTGATCCTCAGGGAAGGATCTAAGTTCACTCAAATTATTGCCAGTAATAAAAGAATCTTTCTAACTAGGATATCACAACTGTGAGTAATCCCCTGGCTTTAGATGCCAGAGGTGAGCTGGGGAGGATCTACTCTGTTTCCTTGCCCTGTTGCTTTTCTGAGACATGAGGGTCGTGTGAGGAACAGGAAACCAAGACCTCAGAGCGCCTGCTGGGTTTGCATCCTGATCTCATGCATGAAGACTCTAAGCACAACTTAGCACACTTCTTTATCTTTTTTCATTTACTCAAATATTTATTTAAAACTCAGCTGCTACAGATAAAATAGTACATCCCATTTCAAAACATCTCAGAGCTCTTCAACATCACCATTAATGGCCTGGATGCAGGATCTGAAGAGATAGTGTGAGGTCATAGACAATACAAAACTGGGAGAAGCTGTTGACTCCCTTAAGGACAGGGGGGCCCTGCAAAGAGACCTGGACAAGTTGGAGGACTGGGAAAACATCGACCATATGAAATTCACCAAGGGAAAATGCCAGATTCTGCACCTGGGATGGGGCAAGCCTGGATGTACAGACAGACTGGGGAATGAGACTGGGAAGCCTCATTGCACTTACAACTTCCTTGGGAGGGGAAGAGGAGGGGCTGATCTCTGTGGTGACCAGTGGCAGGACCCAAGGGAGTGGCCTGAAGCTGTTTAGGAGGTTTAGGTTGGATATCACACAAAGGTCCTTCACCCAGAGGGTGGCTGGGCACAGGGACAGCTCCCCAGGGCAGGTCACAGCACAGCCTGACAGAGTTCTGGAAGTGTTTGGAGAATGCTCCCAGCGCCTGGTGGGATTCTTGAGGATGGTGCTGTGCAGAGATGAGAGCTGGACTCGGTGATTCATGGGGATCCCTTTCAACTCAGCTCTTGTGGATTCTTGTGGATGCCTTTCAACTCAGCATATTCTGTGATGCTGTGATTCTGTGATTCTCCTTTCTTTCTATTCGTTTATAGTATTGTTTCATGCAGTGCTAAAGCACCAATTAACTCACAGAAAACTTCCAGGGTCTCATGATTATTAATCTCTGCTTTTCAAAGAGCTAACTGAGTTACTCTTGTGTAAACCCAGAACATTATTCATGAGGCTCTGAATGAAATGGCATTTCTTTCAGTTTTCAACAAGATCAACTATATCCTTAATGAACAGGAGCAAATGGGAAATAAATCCAGCAGAGGATTTTGATACTGAATCTGAAAATACTACAGTCTATCAGTCTTGGCAAGAAAATTGCATAAAAAAAGAGAGAAATAGCATTTGAATTATGCATGTTGAAAAGAAAGAAGGAAATGTGTCCTGGGTGCATGAGAACATTAAGAATATTGCAGTGCTCAACTTTGCTGTACAAACCTCACAAATATCACTAGGTACACTATTCCTACTTTATAGCATATCACATCAGATAAGTGTAACTGATTATTATGACTGTAAAAAACTTTAAATTTCCATGAAGCCTTGCTTTGTATCCTCAAATAAAATCTCATTGTTTTTTTATTTTCCCTTGGATCCTTTAGTATATTTAGAACATTATGCTACAAATCTGAGAAAAAAAAATGAAAATAAAACAATTACCTTCATTTTAAAAGGTATCTTTTTTTTTAATTACATCCTTTCTATTAAGCCAGTCTTTTCTGTGAGGTGGTGAAATTCATGATGTTGCAGGAAAGTCTGCTTTTCTCTCAATTTCCTTTTCATAGTTAAAGTGAATCTGCCTCCATGATGACCATTTTTCCAGCAGATGCACCATCTCTTAACACTGTATTTATTCACTGCTGTTAGTATTCACCAGTGAAAAGACAGCAGGTTTTTGCATCAAGCAGCAGCCAGGCAGTGAGGCCATTGGCATTCAGTGCTACCCTGAGTCAAACCCTTCCCACCGGGGTGAGAGGTTCAATGGAGGTTTGGGGAGGGACCGGGTGCCCCTGCAGGGCTGCAGCAGAGATTCTGAGCCCTTCACTCTGGCACACAGGGGCTCCTTCTGGACACCTGGAGCTTCCACAGTCTCTGCACTGGCTGAATTGTATTTTTCTGTCTCTCTATGAGGACTTTGCCTCTAAGCATCTGATCTTTCAGCCGAAAGAGAAAACGACCTGATCCTTTAGCTCCTTGAATGCTTTTTTTACTGTACTAGTAGTCAGCAGCAGCTGGCTGTTCTACACTCCACCCAAAATACATTAACACCTCAACCACCTCTTTCTGTTAATCATTTTCTTTGTACTACAGCAATCACAGTCCCTTTCTGTTAGTCACTGTGTATTTTTTCAAGGCCTATTTACTTGAAAGATCTTGCCACCCAAGCACAAAATCAGAAATGGATACAAAGAAGATGGGAGAGTCCTGAGGAAACAATGAAATTATATGAAATTATATAACATAAGGAAGGAAAGACACTTATGTCAAAACCAGCCATTAACCTGACCAGCTAATTTGAAGACTGCAATCATAAAATCTGCACACAAGGGGGATCATACTTGCAAGATTCTGCATGCTAATTTGTCTGAGTGTGTTGTTAAAACTACATTCCCATCCTTCTGTAGATGTAAATTTATTTTAAAACTAATTAGGTTTTCATAATTTTGAAGAGATGAAAGAGGCTGAAGATGCTAAAACACTTAGAAAGCGCTTCAGTCAGTTGTTGCTGTTTCTTCACCTTCCATAGAAAAATTAATTTGGGGCCAAAAATTTCATTTTATTCGCAGAGTTACTCTGGCCATGTACATGGCTACACAAGTCATTCTTGCATGCCATGTGGATTTGTCATCTGGAGCACAATATTCATACCTGATTTGCCAAACCACCAATGAAGGTTTATTCTCTGAGATGTGCAGTGAATGTATATAAAACAAATAATTAAATAGACGTGAACGAAAACCAGGAGACAACAAAGTTGCAGAACTGCCACCTACTAGATTCACTCTGTGCTGTTCACAGCTTCCTAAGAGGGTTGTTTTTTAATGGACTTTGTCTCTATGCCTAGGTAAAGTATGTTACTAAGACACTCTATTAAGAAGAGAAAGAAAAAGAGAACTTCTGTGTTGGGGGATTTTAGTTCCAGCTAATTTATGTAATATTGCTACATCATTTGTACCCAATTCAGTGACAAGCTCATAAAGGGACTTTATTACACTCTGTGCCTGCAAATAATTAAGGGAAAAAAGAGCCTTTGCTCAGCTAATCATCTGTGTGTTAACAAAATAATCCTTCTGGGCCCCATTTAAAAGTCTAAATACCTCTGGCAGTTGAAGTGTAATGCATGTAAATAATTGAAATTATAAATATCTCTAAACAAAAGAAATTGCTAGAGATCTGGTAGCTTGCCAATAAAGTCTTGCTCAGTGAATTCACTGAGTTGAGAACAACAAAGGAGATGTTGTAATCGGACAGCATATGGCAAAGTTATTTTTAAAGTTTCCAAGTAGTGTTTTGTTTACTGACTTCTTTTTAAATGGTGTGCTATGGAAACAGAGGGCATCTAATTTTGCTTATGGTAGAAGACAGATGTTCCAGGCATCAAGAAAATAAAGGAATATTCTTCAGGTGTCTTACTTTATGTTTTTCTTTGCATTTTTATGCCCCAAAAACAATACCTCAGGTGTTGAATCAAGGACTTTCAGTAATTTACTGCAAGCAAGAAGTAATTTTACATTCTTTAAGAGATCACAGCTCCTCTTTAAAATAATCCAAGGAACCTAATGAATTAAACATTTTGCAGCTGCAGACTCTCATTTTTTGTTTACTTGTACTATAAGTAGTAATAATATCTTTATATGCAGTAATATTTGGTGTACAAATATATCTGTTTATTTATTAATCAGAAATAGCCAGAGCTGAGTTAAAACCAAACAGTCAAAGAAAGTACTTTGCACAATATTTATGAGATTGTGGTTTGGTCTGAGTGATAGTTTACAGGTTCAAATATTTTTCTTCTGTGCACCATTTGGAAACATCTGTGGATTTTGGTATTCAAAGATGTGAAAATTCACTTCCACTTAAAATGCTTTACATTTCAGGTGCTTGAGCAAGACCTTAAATAATTAATTTCTATTTAAATTTAAATGGAATTTTTTCAAACATTTTCTCACTGAAATTTAAATAAGCACACTATTAGTCTCAGAGAATAAAGAAAACCTGACCACATTCACCTATCACTTCCATTTTGTGTGTCTCTGATTAGAAATAGTGCTTGCATATGAGCAGTAAGATTTACAACATTACATCAATGACTGTACTGGATGAGAAAAATGACCTACTATGATCCTAACCCCAGCTGTAGCATTGAGCACGAGTCTAGGGAAAGGAAAAACAGTGCACACATTTTTTGTATCTCCCACTCAGCCTTTGCCTGTTTTATCCTGAGAGGGGTTCACGAGACTGATTTTGGATTGTCATTTAATTCTCCTTATCTGACCTCTCTTCCCAGAACTTTAAAGTATCCTGTGAATCCACTTCCTCAAAATCCTCTGGAAAGAATTTCCATGGGAGCAATACTCTCTGCAGTGCCCTGGCTCTTCTACTGACAGAGATAATGAACAGCTTCTAACCCTGCTCTCTGTGTCTCCCATAATTCTGCTGATCTCTCTCATGTCCCCTCTGCATCAGCTCAGCAAGTGAGTTCTGCTTCACTCAGAAACTGTTCCCTATTTTTGATCATTCCCATCAGCTTTCTCTCAATCTCTTAATGTGTCTTTTATCAGGATGAGGGGATCAAAATGGGCAGGATGGGATGGGAGAATAAATAAATTTATTCTTATAGCAGGAATGATCTGGTTTTTTTTCCAGAAACTACAGGAGAGAACCTCAAATGTCCATCCAAAATGCTAACAGCACATTTCTACTAATGCATCATATTGCATAAAACTGATTTCCACCTCTTATTTGACTACCTAATCATAATATTTCATAAAGGCCCTTGTAATTATTCACAACCTGCCCTGATCTCATTACCCTGAATAATTACAAATTACCAGTATACTTTCTTCTCTCACTTCACACCCTGTTTTTAGATAGATAGATCATTATAATGCAACATTTCCCTAGACTTCCTCTTCCCAATGTGATATGACCAGGACAGAACAGGTTTAGGATAAATCAGGTTCCCAGACCAGCACTTTTCCAAATCACTTCCAAGAAATACCCTCTGCCATCACCGTTTGCTGCCTGTTCTCCTAATTACTGTTGTTTGTTTCTGGATGAAGTCAGCACATGACAAGGAAATATATTTAGCAGATTGATTGAGAGAACCTTCATCCTGGGCTATAGTGATGAATGACTTTCCAATTGCAAATTCTTGCAGATTTCGATGCATAATGTATTTGATCCATTATAGTGACATTTAGAAGTCTGCGAATCTTGGGAAAAACTAATGAATATCAAATATCAAAAGTCTGCCTTTAAAATTTCAGTAAGACAATTGTGATTTCTTTCATTGTGAAAATGGTAATTAGTTACATTACATCTTTTAATCCTTGGACCAATCTTGGTGCCATCAGTTGAGACAAAGTGGTATGTCCTACAAACATCTAAAAGAGTATGTGATGGAAGAGCTGTTGTTCACCACTATCAACTGCCTCTCCTATTTTAATCTGGCCAAAATTCATATTTATTTCTTTGCTTCACAGGATTTTTCAGATAGCTGATTAGATTCTTTTTCTTGTCTCATTTGGTGTAAGTATGAATACATGTTATTCTTCCTGTTTGCTTATTTTGTGCTACTTTTATCAAGTGATTTTTTTTCTGTCTTGTCTGTTGGTTTTGACAACCATTACCATCAGTATAAGGACCAAATTCAGTAAATATTTTTATTTAATGGAGACTATCATAGTTATTTAGATCTCTGTGTATGATAGAATTAGGTAAAAAGGTTCATCAAACAGTAATTAAAACAGAAATATTGGGAAAAAAATCTGAGGTAAAGAAATCTATAAATGTGACCTTTCAAAGGGACTTTGAAGGGCTTCTGGCTTTGGTTCTGCTAGTGTTCTTACTGTTGCAATGCTATGGCACATTTTAGCTAATGATTTTTTTCTTACTCTGTAAATATATAATATTCAAATTATCAGGAATATTATAAGGAAAGAGCCTTCTATTATAAAAAAATTGGGGAAATAATTCCTCCTTGACATTTTGACACTGGAGGAGGACACTAGTTTTATGTGCATTGAAATAATAACTCCAGAGGTCACATCAGATGAGACAGAATATAAAAGAATTCAGTGACTTATTCATCTTGTTCCTTCAGAAGCTGAACAAATCCAGAGGTCAAGATTATCAAAGCAGGGTTACAGAGGTCTAGTTCTGACACATATATATAGATATGTATTCTGAATGAAGGTCTTGGACCTTGTGTCGTAGCTCCAAAATCCCACAAAGAGTTGCTGAACTGAGGCAGAGGTTCCAAGCAGACCCCACACAGAAGTGAAGCCTCACTGACCTGCTTTTCAGAAGATTATTGGTTCAGAAGTTCCCACTGAAACTAACAGGGCCTGCTGAATACTTGGCACTTCTGACAGTAGCACTTTCTGTGAGTCCAGAAACAAGTCAGGACTTACATGAAAAATCAGATAACACATTCCCTGTATGCAAAGAGAGAATGTGGGAATTGGTGATTGCATTTAAAACACCTTTGCAGATGTTTCAGAATTACTCGTCCATCCTGCATACAATTTTCATTTAGTGTGTTAACTCTTAAAACTAGATTCTTCTCTTCATTTCTGACAAGCAGTATTTTCATTCTCCTAATCTAAATTGAACTGTGTGATGGTGCAAAGTACATTTCCTCAATGATAACTCCAGACATACGTAATTTTCTCACATCCCAAAGTCTAATGTGAAGGATACAGCATGAAGCACATAGATGGGAAAGCAAAATTAAGATTAAAATGTCATTACTTTACTTCTGGGGAAAATGCAATTGCTAGGCTTGAAGCTAATTTGAATATTATTTGAGAAACTGGATGACTGTGTGCAGAGCTCGGCAGGACATGACAAATATACTTGCAACCCTCTTCCCTTTAAAAAGGTGAAAGGAGTTGACCTTAAATGAAAGGAAACTGGGGTTCATTTACATTATGTTTATATGGTTCTCCACCTGGCCATGTCAACAATAACTGTTTTTTTACCCTGGAAAAATACCTACTTTAATTTAAATTTCATAGGAAAAGGAAGTTTTAATAATGACATTCAAGTCAAAATGAACAGGAATTTAAGTGGCAAGGGATAGAAAGCTTCAAGAAGCAGAGTTCTGCACTAGATTCAGAGCCAGTACTGACCTACTTGTTTAGACAATAAATCCTTATTAAGCTACCATGACTACAGCCTCAAAAAAGAATCACAACTGATCTTGTATGTAGATCTCAGTGAAAAATGGAAGTAATTTCTCTATATTAAACAAGTAAGGAACTTGTTAAAGTGGCCTTCCCAAGGTCACACAGGGAATCTGAATAGAGACTTTCTCATGGCTCTTCTGCTTTTTATTGTTTAGGCTAAAGTCTCAATTTGGATTCAGATCTGAGGATTTTTTAGTAAATCTTACATATGGCCTAACCTTATGTGACCTTGTCTGCACTATGTACACTTCTGCTCAGAATGAAAAAGGTGAAATCCTAAATAATGTAATTCATCAGAAAATGAGAGCAAAAGAAGTACTGTAGAGGAAAACTAGAAATCTTGATTTAATTTTAAATGTTTCTCCTTTTAATTACTCAAGAGAAAAATCAATTTAGGCCATTCCACACTTCATTTGCTTTGAAGCATGTAATTTTAAATGCTTGGTTTTGTACTTTGTCTCACTTTTTTATTAATTCTAAGTAATAGAGGTATAGAACATAAGTTAGAAAAATATGAAAACTACTTAAACTTACATTGTTTGAAATTTTTTCATGGAAAAAAAAAAGAATTAATGTGAAGTCTATTTTTCTCTTTAGTTACAGGTTTCCCAGGCTTTATAGTAGAAAAAATTAAGAAAAGGGAAATCCGAAAATACTAGGAATAAAAGTATTCATTTATTTTTAGTAACATATGTTTTCAGAATTCCTCCATTAGATATGAAACTCTCACAGCCCATTCTAGGCACTCATCCCTTGTAGGGACTGCTGCTTCAGAGGGCAGTTTGATGAACTTGTTTGAGGACATGCAACTACATTTTGGAGTCAATTTAGAAAGAGTGACAGCTCTCCTAGATGCCCCCACTATTGCTGAGCATGTTATCCACTCCTGTAACTGCTAGAACCTTTGAAGGAGTCAGGCTAATCACTTTAAGGAATAATACATATTACTGATAACAGAAAACTGACAATTTTGCCGTTGACAGTGACTGACTGCAAAAGTGAATTTAACACAAAATACAGATAATCTCTAATCACAAATGAGTTTGCTCAGGTAGTCATTCATGGTACATTGAGTTAGGTCCTTATTCAGTAGGTGTCCCTGTTAGGTTTGGAGATGGCTGAGGCAGGGTAGAAATCAGGTTTAAGCTGTCAACCAAACCCAGAAGGTATGATGGAGTTTTCCTTAACTTCTCCCCATTTCTATAATTATTTTTATACTGTTTCTTTACACATAGGTGGAACCTGAGTGACTCCGGTCTGACACACCTTTGTTACTGATTACTCTCTCAATCATTAGGTATAGTCAAGAAAATATGGAAGGCATGCTCAGGGAGAGGTGGTCATACCTTGCAAGTGGATAGAGAAGGATCTGTGTGTTAGTATCTAAAATTAGATTAAATGAACCAAGTTCACCTGAGAGGAGCAGTATCACCACGGTTGCTGGTTCAGCAGCAGGACATCTCCTGTCTCCCTTGGCTGATGGGTACTTTGTGGTTTATTGGCTACCTGGGAACACCAAGTTCTCCTCTGCAAGGATTACAGCAGAGCCTGGCTGTGGTGTTTCCACTCTGGTCCACCCTCCCATCCCATCCCTCTCAGCAGCTGCCTAAAGTTGCAGGCTCTGTTGGGAGGGGAATCACGGTGGGATAGACTTTGTGCACACCAACTGCATTCCATCCAGGAAGCAGCAACTGCATTTCACCATACATCTGTACTGCTATAACTTCTGCTAGAAAGTGAGTATAACTGCCCAGTTTTCTATAATTTCACCCCTAGCCATATTCTCACAACATGAGACCATCATAATATTAGGCATGGTACAGATACATGGAAATAGAGTTCTTCCTCTCAGAGCACAATCCTAACATTCTCCTTCATCTTAGCCTAGCAAACATGCTGAATACTTGTTTCCCAAGATGTATTTGTATACAGAAAATAATTAATTAATCTATAGAAACAATTATTCTGCCAAAAAATAATTGTTTTCTAAAAAAAAATTATTCTGCCGAAATGACCTATGAAAGGAAAGCCAGGATAACAAAAATCAAAACAAGAAGTGGTCCCAGATTTCAAACACCTTTGAATTCCAAAATAGTCCAATGAGCATAATGTACAAGCACACACCATCTGCAAATTTCATATTTCCTATAGACTGATTGTTGTAGAGTGGATAGTTGATTTCAGACCATGTGTGAATGGGTGGCAGATTTTCTCTGCAATATATTTAACAAAACCCACACTGACATTTTATAGCATTATCATGTCAGCATATGACATTAAGAATAAAGATTAAAAAACATTTAAGGCATTTAACTGACTTAATTCCAGCAAATGACCTTTGCTGACATTACTTACATGCTGTTTTGCAGTGAAACAAAAAATTAGGTTCAACTGTTCACAGCCTGTCAACATTTTAAAGTACTTGAGGAACAAATCTGATTTTTCAGAAAACTGGAACCTTTCCCAGTGGCCTGGATAAGTGAGCTCTTGAACAACCTCAGGCAGTGAAGGAGATAAAGGAGATGGTGAAAATTTTTTGGGAACACCTTTTCCAGAAAGGTTTTTCTCCACAGGCTGACTGATCTGCTGTCCTCTAGCTAAGCTGAAAAATCAACATGATGCTACGTTTTTTTGACAGAGACCCAACTATATCTCAAGCTTTTCTTTCAATTATTTTTGGTCTAACAACACCACTTGACATTTCCAGGTGTTTTTCTTGAACTATGTAAAAATATCAGGATGAAACTTCTGAGCTCCTTCTCCTGCAGTATCCCACCAGAAAGAACAGTTATTTCCATGTTCTTACATGGAATTTCCCACTTAGCATAACTACTTTTGTTTCCTTATATTTACATGTTTTGGACAAGAAACCATCACAAATAAATACCAATCCAATTTCTCCTGTCATCCTTCTGCTCCTTTCATTTATGGCCAATCAAACTTGAAAGAGCCCTTTACACACTTCATAAATCTTCATTTTCTTCCCACAAATACTTAAAATTCGTTGTTAAGCTTTAAGTCCTATATGTTTACCTTTCAGACTTATATTAGTATTTCTGTGCCTTGTCTCATTGACAACTAATATTTTTCTAAATTTGAATATTTTTGTCTGCAAGGATCAACCAGTTTGACTCACATAGTATCAGCTTGCTTTTCTAATACCTGCACAGGTCATTACACATCCTTTTTAATCCCTAATGACAATGATTTATGTGCATGATCTTCTTTTTCATTATCCTTGTCCATCTCTTTAAAGAGTTCTGCCTTGCTAGAGAACTGCCTGCTTCAGTAAAATTTTCTCGTATAAAACTAAAGAGAATTTAATTTATCATACTATTTAAAAAAAAGGATTTGAGCATGCAGAAAGATGTAACTTTTCCAATTAAAATTAAACACAATCAAAGGCATTATGATGTGCCATCTCCCTGTTAGTCTTTTGCTAGATACAAAACTTGTTTTCAGCTAAAACAGCACTAGTAGCATGGAAGGTCTAACACATCATCGTAACTTTAGAGGGGTTTATTTAGTCTTGTTTCTCCCTTTTCTTTAAAATTTAAGTTAGAAATTAAAGTCTGCTAATTTTTAAAAAAGATCATTTCAATAAGAGCCCTCATTTTTAGTTTAAATGAAAGCCCTGCTCTATGGATGCATATCATCAAAACAAAAGTCCCTTTGTATTGACAGCAGCTAGATGAAAATGCAGAGGGCTGGTTACTGATGTTTGCATGTTTTAGGTCTGTTAAATGCTGCACAGCAGCTTGGCATTAATAGCTGTGCTGCCTGGTAGCTTTGTCTTTGTTAGCTCAAGTTAATGTTGAATGGAGTGATTTTTCAACTCCCTGGCAATTTGAAGCGAGTTAGTACCAGGACATGGATCCTTTTTTGAAATCTGTGTGGGATCTCTCTCTACCTGCTGTGCCTAATTTCTAAGCCCAGTGCTATCATTAGGAAAAAAGTGTTGTTTTCTCTTTTGTCTATGTGCTCTACTTCACATCAACATCATCAAAAACCTCTCATGACTCTTGCTGTAAATTGATCCTGTGTAGCCCTGACTGACCTTCAGACCCCACAAAGCTGAGTTTTTTCAAAGTTTAAAACATTTTTTTGTGACAGATCAAATAGCCTGGGGCACGTTTGGACCTCTTATTATTGCATTGAGAATATTTCATTTCCATAAGGAATGGATTTTTAACTAAGCAGAGCACTTTTCAGCAGTTATTACAGCCCTGCTCTCTCCAGTATTGTACAAGGTGCAATCTGCTTTTATCCACTGGCTGAAAAGAAGGACAGAAAGAGAGGAAAGTAATTCCAGGCCTCACCTGGTAGTTGCTGAATAGACAAAAGTACTTTATTTGAGGGTTCTTCAGGTGGCTGACTTGGAAGATTTACTGGATTTTCACAGGCATCATAGCTGTGTACAGCTATGTTATATCTAAGTTATATCCTGGAATCCATCTTGCTCTTCAGTTTATCTTCTTCTGCAATTTATACTTTCATATTTTAGTGCAAACATCTGTTTATAATACCTGCTCCTACAGGAAACACTTTTTATATCCTTTTCCTAATGCATCCTTTCTTTAGACTTCTAATTGTAAAGGCTGTTACTTGGTACAGATATTCATCAGTTTTTGTTAATAGAGACAAAAATAAAGGGCTTTTTGGTCTCTCCCTACCTGTGTTTGATAATCAGTATACTTAGGTACGTTTCTGTATTTCAGCTCAACACAAAATTGGGATATTTCCAATCCTAAAAACTGGGTTTGGGCTTTACCTGTTACTAGGAGAAAGGTGTTTATAAGATAAAATAAATATTATCTAGTAGTGGTTTTGCACAACATTTTTTTTAGAATATATTGTTATCAGACACTAAATATGCTGGTAGGCAAAAGCAGAGCAAGAAAGGGGCAGAACAGAAAAGAGAAGGTTCTTGAATCTCAGCACAGGCACTCTAGCTTCTACAGCTCCACTACATGGGACACCAGCTGCTTTTGGAATGCTGGAATGCAGTGATTTTATCAGTGTTCTTCTAATACCTCCTGTGAGCACAGCATTCCTGGGAGAGGAGAGAAAATGCAGCCTGAAAGGCACTCTGAAAAACCCTTACCCTCTCTGCGTAAAAAGGAGGAACATTTTTTCTCTGATTCCAGAATTTTTCTGAGTTGCTCTAATTTTTTGTTATGGTTATTATTACTAATTGTTTAGGATTTATTAATTGTTTATTATTATTATCCCACAAAAAAATTATGTCTGAAAATCTGTCATATGTAGGAACTGCATCTGTTATAAAGGCTCTGTTAAAATAAAACCCTGGAGTCTCTTCAGATGGCTATGTAGTGAGTTTTAGGGGTTACAATCAGACAAATACCATTAACTTCCTTGATCTGCTTCTTTCACCTCACTCTGCAGGTCTGATTAGACAGGATTTCAGTGGGAATTTCTCTGGAACTGGAATGCCTGGGTCATGTTGACTTTCTGTGCAAAGTCAAAGTGGCACCACAGATTCCTAGAAATGTGCATTCATATATCAATGGATCCATGCAATATTTGCTCTGGTATTTGCTTTGAGAATGTCACAGTAGCACAGATAGTGCAGTTAGCTGCTTGGCTTTGGTAAGTTGCACCTGCTTTAATGTCCTTAGAACATAATGGCCTTTTTATTTCTTGTAAAACATTTTCAGCTGGTGGAAAAGTACTTGCTGTTTGCATTGGGGTCCTTCTATGGCAGCAGACTGTGTCTCCAGAGGAATATAGGGCTACATTTTATTTACTGGTGCTAATGGGACCATATGACTTTTACTGTCAGTTGGAAAATGAGGCCACTGCCAGATGTGTGAAACAAAATTGCATTTTGTACTCAAATGCTTTTTCTCAGTTAATTCAAAGGAAGCCTGCAAAGACAAATGTTCTGGCTAGTAATGACAATCTACCTTTTTAAATTAAAATAGAACATGTGTTTTATAAAGGAGTTAAGGAAAATAAATGATAAAATGTGCTAAGTGCTGCAGCTAAATTAAAGCTCTTTTTTTCCAGGTGAAGCACTTTAATTTATTTCCCTAGACTACAAGGACTTTTTCACTGCCTTCTGCTATCAGCTAAGAAAAGGAGCTTTTTATTTTCACAGTGGCACTCCAAGCTTTGTCAGATCTCTGGAATGAGTGATCCAGATGTTAAAGGACACAGCAGGACTCAATGGGGATTTGGAAAAGACTGGCAAGTAGATAAGATCATAGCTTAAAGAGCAAGGATGAGTCTGTCTAAATTTGAGAAGACTTACAAGTTCCTACAACTAGAAGAAACTTTTTCCGCCCCTGGATAACTTGTGAATGCGCCATTTATCCAGGGAAAACACAGATATGGTGCAACTACTGGAAGTAAATGTCATGGAAATCCTGCTAAGATTTCCTTTCCATAGGGTAACTAATAAAGAATCAGTTTTCCTTAGTGCAGTTTCTTTTTTCCAACTTAGACAATTTTAATGTGTCATTCAAAAGACTTTTCTAATCACATCTCAGCCCTCCAAAAATTCTGAGAAGTATTAATTATGGTCTATTAAAATGTAAAATGTAAATTAGGGTTAAAATACCAATCAGAAGGATCATATGCATGAATTTTAACACACCTTGCACAAAATACTTTTAATTTAGCAATTTAGCAATTAGTTAAATTTAGCTTATATTTCAGACTGAATTAATAACAAAGATGCCCCCTCTAAAAGTTTTTATATTGCTTGAAGATTTTACAGGAAAAAGCATACATACTGATTGCCATTTTGCACAAGCATATGCAGTTCTGATTTGTACTCAAGTGTTTCATCTCTCCAACACATTCAAATTTGGGGGTTATAGCAATGGATAATAGAAAAATGTAATTTAAAATGTAGAGAAAATAAAGTGTCTCATGTCCAACTGGTAGCAAAGTTAGACATGCAGAACATAAAAACCTCTGTTCTTCCTTTTTCTTTTATACCTGCCTCCAAAACACACAAACAGATCATCAGTTTATCTCCTTGCTGTTTCTCAGACCAGCTGAGTGTTCCTTCAAGACCACTCTATGCTTTTTGCAGTTTACCTTGAACACTAATATTTTTTCATAGGAGTATCATCTCTATTAATTGCTTCTTGGAACCAGCGTTCATAAAAGACACTGCACAAGGAAGTCCAAATCCACAGAAAATTAAATATATATCAAGTTACAGGTTCAAGTGTAAAGGCACAAGGGAAGAATATCCAGGCCTCACCTCTTAAATGAAAAATTTTGTAAACCACCTATATAAAAATGCATTCTCTATGTGTGTGTGCATGATATCCATTCATGATACCTTTATACTGTGTCATATAGCTTGTCAAGTGTTAATGAATCATGAGCCAATTAGCCTGTCCAGGGAAGTGGACATCAGTATTTTTTCCCACAATGTGAACTGCAGATGTATTTGGATTTTGCAAAATAGAAAAGAATTTTTTAAAAGCAGCTAAAAACATAGAAGTTATAAATGGCCATGGATGTCATAAATAAATGCATCTAATACATTGTTGGATATCCAAGTGGCTGAAACACTCCTCTTCCTTGACAGGGTGAGAAAGTGAGATGAAAAGCTCCTTGGGGAGGAAGGCCAGGGAGGGCATTAACCATCCTCCCCTACTACCAACCCCTTGACAAGTACACCAAGTGCAGGCAGGGTGTGTGAGGGGACAGCCCAACCCCTCTGAGAGATCCTGTCCTTCAAACTCATAATGCTGTGCATGAGCCCCAGGACAACCACTTATCACATTGAACAGCAGCTGCATGATAGAGACAGGTTATTGAAACTGCCTGAACAGCAGTGTGGCAGAAATGGAAACTTCCATAAGGTGTTGGTAGAGGCCTTGGAGCAGAAAGACCCTGCTGGCACTGCCATCCCCCCAGGCCATCCCCATGCCTGGACTGGGCTCAGCAGGGCCCTGTGGGGTGCAGGAGCCCCAGTGAGGGCAGTGGGGACAGCCCTGCTCTGCAGGCACACAGGGACACCTGGGTCACCTGTCCTGGCCCCACACTGGGACCTGCAGCCTCACAGAGAGGAGCTGTCTGTGCTGCCAGGCAGTGTGAGAGTGCATGGAAATACAGGGGCCCATTACCTACGGAAGGAAGCTTGGAAATGGGCTGGTGTCATGCATTTCAAGCATCTGAGACTGTGGTTTATCTGTTGTGTCACCAATATTGATGCTGAATGTATAGTTCATTGATTGCCAGTTCACTGACTGCCAGGTAACTATGTCATCAATAAATCAGCAAACCTTTAATCCTTATTTGATTTAAACCACATGAGGTGAGTAGTGTTTCCCCATGACATATATGATCTATCTCTACACTGATTTAGAGGCCTGAGACCCACTGAGGAGGATACAGGACCATGCTTGTGTCCATAAATAAACAAAAGTTCTTAGCTGAAATGGTCCAGTAGTGGCAAGGGTAAATATAATGGAATATGGAGGATATTATGCTCTAGAAAACAGAACTTATAACTCCATTACTAGGGACAGCAATTTGAGAAAATTATACAGTAGGTTTTGCAAACAGCTAGACTCCTTATGTTTAGTAGCCATTATTTTTTCATTTTATTGAAATACCACAATTTCTACCTTCTATTCACTGTTGATTTACAAAGGAGCTAAAAGGTTTGTGACTATTCCTGCAAGCACAGAATGGGTTTCTCTTGTTAGTTTTGAATGCCACTTCTTTGTTGCTGATTGTGATTTCAAACTGGCAAGCTTGGTTATCCAGTGCTATATGGAGATACAATGGTAACCAGCTGTAGAGAGGGTATTTACAGCAAAATCTTCAGCTTTCTCTAGAAAACTAGATGCCTGAGGCAGGGCACAGAGTCAGCCCAACAGAGACGTTAGTGAGAAGAAAAATCTGAACCATGTTGCTCACTCAGAAATCAAATGTTCATGAAGAATTTTCTGGATATTTATCAGACAGAAGAATCAAAAAGCTGAGAAAGATAACTGAATTTTAGAAAAAAAATAAAAAGGATCAAAATTCATATGGAAAACTTCTGCTCTGAATCATCCCTAATACAACAAAATTTCATGTGAACAAAGTTTTCCAGTGCTTCCAGAACACAGAAACTAAGAGATCACTATTGAAATCCCAGATACTAAATAAAGATTGTGGGGACATTCAGTAGTTAGTGAATAATTATACCTTGTCTCTTAAAACATCTCTCATAAATTTAGTCGTTAATAAATGCAAAATAAACATTCAAACTGGAGGACCTTTTTAAGCAGTAACGTCCAACATTTCTACTAAGTAATTACTAAGAATATTTGCTTTTATTTTGAACACAGACTGGTTTTGACAGTCATTCATAGGGAAAAATGTATATGTAATTAATTTTTTTCTTACCAGTTTATTTCTGCAGCACTTCAGCCCTAGATAAAAGACCTATTCATTGCCTCATGTGCTGAAAAATCTCAATTATAAACACAATCTTTCCTTACAATTGAAAATACTATCATTAATTAGTTAATATTAGAGCAAGATCAGAAGGTTTGGTATTCTGCTTACATACAGATGTGAAAGGAGCTGGGTGTTTCATTATACTTTGATTTGTAAAACCAAACAATTGGAAAATGCACAACTGGACAAAATTCTCTTTAAAGGGGCTTCTGGAAGCAATTGTACTTCTGGCTAATGGCTAAGGTAAATGACAAGTTTCATTGGATTTTGACATCTGGATTCTGCATAGTACCTCCTACAGAGTGAGAATTGTAGAATTGCTGATGTATTCATACACATGAGAGATATTCATTGTTTCACCCCTCCATCTGATATTTGTATTCTGATCAAAATAGGAAAAAAAGGCAGAAAGATAAAATTAAATTTCAAGGCCAAATTTATTGTTATTCTTTATGTGCATGACAACTGCTGATGAATCTGGATATAGCTGCCACTGACAGAAAGCTGAATAAACTGCCATTGGAACTGTGGGCAGTATTGTCTGTGCCATGTCTGCAGGCTCTCTGGAAAATTGACTACCAAAATGGTGCAAACAATTCAGCACTTTTGTAGCAACAAAAAGGTGAAAATAAAGTGTCAGAATAAAAATGAAGTACTATTCCTAAAGAATTGGTCCCTTTAAGACCAGTTGGCTGTTCTGCAGAAAGCTTAAACTAGTTTAAGCCAACTTAATCTCACCTTACTCCTGTTCACAAGTTCCCAGTCTTTTCCTTGTGTCTGTACAAGGCTTTATGCAATCCGGCACACATCCTAGTGGCCCTACTGGAAGAAATAATTTTCTGCATTAGTTTTTAGCAGAATGAGCTGTCTGAGCTGGCTGACTGGAAAGCTAATGTGAGTCAGGCTGGCAGCAAAAACACACCATGGAGAGCAGGCTGAGAAAAGTCCGCGCTGAAATCCCAGCCAAGCAGATCAACTGGAACCAAGGCTGCTTTTCAAATTGGCTCTGCTCTGAACTATGGAGACTATTTTATCATCCATGTCACGCAGCTCCTGTGATATTGTGATAAATAATATGAACAAGTAGAATAAATGTATTATGCTCTGTCATGATCTGCGTAAGAACTGAACAGTATGTGCAGTATAAAAATAGGCCTGGGAAGACAGAGGGGTTGTGTTGTAAAAACAGTTGCCTTTGAAAAGAGTTGTTGATGAATATGCTAAAACAGCTGAAATTAGGACAGACTTTGTTAAGAAAAGAAGTTTGCAACAGGCTGAAATGTTGCATTTTTATTATTTTAGTGTCACTGACATGTGCATCTGCTTCTTAAGGAGCATGGGGTGAAAAGACCTCTCCTTAAATGTCTCTTTCAGTTCCATGTCATTGCAGACACCGATGCTACATAGTTGCTTTAAGAGTTTATCAAGATCAATTTTTTAAGAGATTTGTTACATTTCTTATCTACAGTACTTCTATGAGGAGAGTTTGAACCCAGCTTTCAGTGATAACTAACAGTAGAAAAAAACAACTGAATATCTTCACAGAGTTCTCAAGCATCATTTTTAAACACCAGAAAAAGAAACCTCATTTCCTCTTTCAAATCACAGTAAAGTCTCTCATGCTGACATTCTTTTTCTTCCCTAAAGGTTCTGTAGTTAAAAATGTCTATTTTGTATTTCTGGTTTTTGTGCATTTCTTTCATATATTCTTTTAGTTCTTCCAGAATCTCAACTTCAGTGACATTTTTTCAAAAACCAAGCAGGAATTTATGAAATATGTAATGTTCATAACACATAGTGATGATCCCATCAAATTAGAATGTGGCATCAGGATATCACCAGGATATTCAATTAAAAGCTTTTTCAAATGAGCATTTTAGAAGCTGTTTCAGAAGATTTTCAAAGAAATATTTTCTTACTTTTCTCAGATAAAAATGTGTTCATCAATATCAGAAAAATAAAGAATTGTGCAAATGCCTTTTCTTGAAGCCAGCAGGAGGTTTGGCTTAATCAAAATTCATTATCATTTTGATTAACCTTTCACTGATTGTATTTCCGTATCAACAGAAATAGTAGTATATAATACTAAATAATTGAATCTCTTCTGCAATTTAATAAATCATAGAATCAATTATTTAAATCAAACATATCAATTTCTTCTTCAAAACATTTAAACTACTTGAAAGGTCTGCAGAGAAATGGCTACAAAAAATTGAAAAGGAAACTATGGAAATTCATATATGCTATATATAGCCATCTGCATGCAAAATGCTTCAAGTTGTTTGTGAAGCTCATCTTTGAGCTGTAAAAAAGTCAACAAAATCCACTCCTCCCTAGAATTACCAATGCATCAAATAAAAGAAAAATACATAATGGAAAAAAATACCTTAACAAAAATCTAGCTATTAACCTGATTTTAATGCAACAGAAATTATTTTAAAATCAAATTTTACTTTAATGAGTTATAAGTGGCATCAATACTGTTACCTTGTTATGCAATGCTTCTTGTCATTCAGTAATGTGTATATCTGGAAATTGGTGTTCCAGAATTACTCAGGAATAAAAAGTATAAAATATACACATGGAAAGAGAAATAGTCTTGGTCAGAAGAAAAAGTTGAAATTAACCTTGCTGAATCCTACCTCTCTCTCTTCTATTTGTACTCCAGCCAGCCACCAAAGTGAGTTCTTTTAAGGTTTTTGGTTCACAATTTATAGCAACAGCTATTGTTGGCTCACAGGGAATGTGAAAAGAAAAGAATACTTTCATGGCATTTTAGAAGAATAAGTTGTGTGCACTTTCTTCTTGTGCACAGGCCACAGGAGGATTTTCAGCAAGTTCCTCAGTCCTGAGCTGCTTTGTGCTTCCATCTTTGGGAGCAGAGCATTGCACCTTTGGAAGATGTCAATTCCAAAGCACTTTCTCTTTGTCTTAATAAATGTGGACAGTTAATTTACTGTCCATTTTATGGCAATGATATTCCAACACTTGAAAAGCATAATTCATAGCATAGATTGCCCTCAGCCTGCCCTCTGCATCATTTACCTTCCTCATCCTTGTGTCACCCAGGCACAGCAGACTGCTAAGCTGTAAAAGTTCCCTTGTTTGAGTTAAAAAATTGAAATTAATCTTGACAGAACAAATAAAACATGTTATCTCTATGGTGTGTACCTTTCAGACACCTTAAAAAAAAATAAGACCTTAAAAAGTTGTAATGAATATTTCATATATGTGAGAGGAACCATTGCACTCACACCTCATGGGTGAAACAGCATATTTATAGGGATTCATAAGGACATACTCAGGCATTCTAGAATGACAGGGTTAACTGGACTACTTTTCCCCAAGCACATAAGAAAAACTAGAGGTGAATCACACTGGGAACAAACTCTGATAATTTTAACTGGGAGTTCAAAACCTGTACTACAGTGGTGTTATGACTTTAATTAGAGAAGTGCTAATGGTGGCTCACACATAGAGGGGCTACTTGGACACCTCTGCTGGGTTTTGTTTCAAAGAAAAAAAAACAGTTAAATTCCTTATTATGTTTTGGCAGTTTGCTCCATGTTCTAGACATCTAAAAGTAAATATAGATCTTTAGATTTGTGTTTATCAGCATGTGAAGTATTAAGAAAAATCAAAAGAAGGTGTGGTGGAAGACAAAAATTTCTTTTGCATTTTTTCTACACAATAACATTTTCAATTCCTGAAAAAGCCGAGATATATTTATTTTTCATGAACTACCACAGAAAAGAGACACATAAGCAAGCCAAAGTGCACGTTAATGAAGATTAAGCAGTTTTATGATGCTGTAAATTGTTATAAATATTAAGAATAAGTTTCTGGACCAAGACTAATGAAGAAAAGTGCCCTGGAATGCATTTTCTAGCTGAAAATTTGAGTATTTGGAAAACAGGGTGATTTTGAGGCTTATTATCTTGTTAATGTCTTGTCTGAAATTTTTCCAGCAACACTGAGTAGACAATAATTAAATAGGACATGTATAATCTAAAAAGAAAAACACTTTTTATTTGAATTGCCATTATTGATCCAAATATTAGCTCTCCAGTCTGAATACATTTGGCTTCATAAGGAAAGCTATGGTATCTTACATGTGTACTGGATAATTCAGTAATGAACAAGTGCTAAACAGAGTTTGCTGGAGCTGAAATAGTACTGACAGAGTTTTTGCATATTGGTTTCAGGAACTGAGTGTAACAGCATTATTCTTGCCACATAGACAAGACATAAAATATACAGGTAGATTAGACTAGCAGGATTAATGTTTGCAAATGAAGCTGTCTACAGTATGGATGTCTGAATTTGAGCTAGACCTTGTCAGATCTCTTTATTGAGAATAGAGAGAAAATAAGTACACTAGAGTACAATTGCCTTAATGCTGAACCTAAAGTCAGCACATTCAGAACAGGTCAGATACATGAAAATCATGAAGGACTAGGAACCAGGACAACTATGTCAGAGTTAGACACATGCTTTGTACATTTAAAGTAAAATGAGATTATTGATACAGGAAGGATCCTCACACAGGAAGGACCAAGACTGACAGAGTCCAGCCACATCCCTCAATTGCAGTGAAGTTAATGTCCAGCAGAATTAGTTTAATGGGGAAAAGAAGTTACTCAAAACAGCTCAGTCTGAATTCTGGAAGTTACTGATTCCCATACAGTTGGATTTTTAAGAGAATTCCAAATTAATTTAAACCTAAAGGAAAGTAGTACCAAACAGGAGAAGAAACATGGAGGTGAAAAAATATTACTCAGCTTGAGAAAACACCTTGGCAAAATAAAATATGTTCCATGTCATATTAATAAGCTTTCCATTGCTGCCTTCCTCCACAGGTGCACTAGAATGCCCTCTGAGTCACACAATTTAATAAACTGTGATTATACTGATCCCCAAATCAGAAAACTGGGAAAATATAAAAAAAATCTGAAGGCATATTGGAATATTTATGAAAGAAAATAGAAGTCAAATTTCCAGTCTGTCTATATAATGGAAAGCATGACAGGACATAGGACCCACTTTTCTTATTTAGAACTATGAGCAAAGTCTGGCTAAACATGGAGAAATTGGGACTAAAAGAAAAAGTTTGTATGTTCAGCAATCTCCCTGAGGATAGACACCATCAGGTTCTGGGATAAGCCTGTGAAAAAGATGGATGAAATTGATACAAATAAATACCAATATTCACTGAAAAGAGCATCTCCATCTCAGCCACCGAGGAGGGAATGATGTCTTTGATCTTGGCAGTAGCAGTTCAGTCTGCAGTTAATATGTTCATGAAATACTGAGAACCAAAACACAGATAAGTACACATTGGCTCCTAGAAGGGACATAATGTCTTATGTCAGTAAATTAACGTGGGAAATTATTGCTCCTCTCAAATGAGAAATATATATGTTAGGAGAAGATCTGATGTAAATTTCCTTAGGCAGAGACCCTGCACCACTGTTCTACCTGCCAACCTAAAGGTTAAACACTTAGCCCTATTAAATACTGTGCTTTTTGGTTCAAGCAATTTCTGTGATGTGACAGAAGTTAATATGTGTCTGTGTGTTTGTACACAAGTTTTTTCAAGAGAAGGATTTTGCTAAAAAAGCTATACAGGGAATTTATGCTGGCAAACCCTCAGGAGAAATAGGGGGGAAAAGATTTATATAATGCTAACATTAGTTCCATTCCTGTGCTGGGGTTTGTGGGTGTACTTTAGTGAATAAAGACACAGATAAAGTGGTACATAAATTCCCCGGATTGAAGGCATAATGTGATATCCTGAGGAACAGAAACACGTTTGAGATTCAATTCCTCTGACACACTCATTAGTGTGATTCTGGCAAAAATTTCACTATGAGAAACACTGACCTGAGAATAAAAACTTTACTGGCAATTTGTCATTATCTTGCTGTATCTCCAAGTTAACCACATGCAAGGAGTGAGGCTGTCCTTGAAAACACCTGGAAAACATCTGTATTTTTGAGGAACAACACAGCCCTCTCTTTTTGTTGGCAAGAGACCACAATTTTACTGCATAGCAGTCGAATACAGTTTTTCTTTTATGATCACCAAAAATAGTGTACAGTGTGCAGAACCTACCATGGGAAATGTGAATTGTTCATTCCTCTTTTTCGCTGAAGAGATTGGAAAGAATGGAAATCCATCCTAATTTAGAATCTGTTTTTGTCATCCTCAACATTTTGCACTCCATGTGCTGTAACTCCTGCTTTAAAGCCTGTCAAGTTTGTTTATAGAAGCACATCCCTGGAGCAAGCGAGATAACCAAAGTAACCCGGTCAAAAGACAAGGAAGAAAAAACTTCAGATACAGAATGATGGGATTCTGCAGAGGTAACCTGGATTTCTTAATAACTCAGTATTGTTTCTCAGGAGAAAGTTTCTCATCTATCTATTTTTCCCTCCCTCTTCTTACCCACACACATAAAGGGTGTAGCTCCCTTACATGCCTACCCTTTCCATCCTTCCCCACTCAGGCATTTGAAGGCAGTTTTTCTGTAAAACACAAGCAATAAACTCAAAGGAGGGGGAAAAAACCCTGATCAATATAGCTACACAGGAATATTCCATTTTACCAAACATTCTACTGATTATTTTCCCCTCAAACACCCACTTTTTTGTTCTCTCTCTAGTTGCTCTCATGGCCTTGTTGAAAGCTTTCTAATTTGGAGTCAGGGAAGAGGCCAGCTGACTGCAGGCAGGGCCTCACCTCAATCTGCCTCCTGCAGCCTCAGCCCTCTCTGAGAGAGATGGATTCCTTAATTGCAATTTTATTGCGCCAGCATTTGCCTTTGCAAGTGTAGCAACTTTTGGGAAAGCACTTTTCCAATGTAAGAGACAAGCACAATTTCAAAATAGAGCAGTTTGGACCATTCTATTTAATTCAGTTAAATGTAATGGCAAATGGTATTTTAAAAAAAAAACACAACTTCTTAAGATGGTATAAAAAAATCAATGAAAATGTATTTCCCTAGCTCCGGTTGCATTATTAGAGAAGCTGCACATTTTGGATTCCATATCTGTGGGGCTTTACTCATTTAATCCAAATTCAATCTTATGCTATTCTTCCCTAAGGAAGAGAAGAAAACTGACTAGGGTAAACAAACAAAAAACAACAAAAAAGCAAACAAACCTGAAACACCAAACCGCACAAAAACTCAGAATATAATGTTTCATTTTACATTTTTGAAAAATATTTGCTTACTGACAAGGCAATAAGGTCTAAAAATGAGAGACATAAAATTTCAAAATGTGTGGTTTTCAATGGTTAAATTACCTCTTTTTCTAGTTTTTTTTTTTTTTTTCAGTTAATGCAGAAAAGTATGTCTGATGTGAGATTTGATCCTGTAATACCTCTACTAATATGAAGAAATGTGGCATACATAAATCCTCTATCCTCCAAAAAAAAAAATTTAAAGTATAAAAGAAGGAAAATACCACTTTTTATTTCACTGACCCTAACATGTCATTCAACACATGATATAAAATGAGCTTTCAAACAGAGAAACCTGCCCAAGTGTGTGAATGTGTGTGTTTGCATTTCCAGAGCAGCGCAGGGGAGCAGCAGCCCTCCAGGCAGAAGCCGCAGGTGTGCCCTGCCGAGCCTTGCACCGACGCTCAAAGTGCCCGAGCTCTATCTAGTGGATGGAAAGGAGATTCTGCTTGCCATGCAAAAGCTCTTAGTGCTTTTGCTGGACATTTGAATGCAACACAAACACCTTCTCTTTCCACTTTTAGTGTAGCTGTGCTGTCTATAAATTGATGCATGCAACAGCTAAACTGGCTGTACTATTTTATAATACTTCTGCACAAAAACTTGGAGGTGGGGTTATAGAGAGAAATAATATTTTATTAGGCAACCGATATCATTGGACTAAAGCAAAAGTCACACAAGTTCTTCTCTGGAGTTAAACAAGAAATTTTATGTTATGGAACAAACTAGGTCTTCACCAAAAAAAGTATTATTTTCCTATTTTTTCCCCTCTTTTTTCTTGCATTATGAGTTTATGGTTATGAATACTTTGTTTACAAAGATACTGCTTATCTCCTCTATACACATTCTTGCATAAAAATCATAAAGACTATAGCAGCAATACAATAAGTAATATCTTTTAAACTTCTCTTAAGGTAATTAATTATGACATTTTTTTCTTAATTTTTATATATTATACCTATTTAGAAAAAATTAAAGACAATACAAGATGAAAATGTTTACACATCTATTAGCTAATAAGTGTTCCCTCTTGAAACTTAGCTGTAAATCCAGCCCAGGCTTCCACCTACTCTTTCCTGCAAAACCTCCTTGTGCAAGGAGGAAGACCTGCATGGGGACTGCCAGGTTGGGAATACAGCACAGCCCTTGCCATGGACTCAGTGGGTGCCCAAAGGCCTGGCATGAGGTGGGGGAGAAAAACTTTTAAGGGGATCTCCTATAACCACCAGATAAAAATCACCTTTTTCATTCAATTTGAAGATGGGGTTGAAATGAATTGTGATATCCACTCACAAAACCAAGAGGAGCTCAAAGAGATCCCGTGGGAGGTCCCCTCTATTTGTCACTGAGCAAGTATGCTCACTCATTTCTTAGCAAGGTATTTGCCAGACTGAAGGGTGTGAAAGCTCAATTACATTTTTTCATTATCATCACACATTGCACAAATTTATGTGTTTTTAGGGTCTCCCAAATGAACTCATGAGATGTCTGCCATATGAGCTGTTTTTTAAGGCCTACAGGAAATTTATGCTTGTGCTGAATGTGGCTGCCAGCTTGCTTACTGGAGTGGGAAATGTGTCTTTCTCTTCCAAGGACTGTAGTTTAACTCTGAACAATGTTTGGCTTTTCCTTTTGTTCAGTAAATCCCTGTATAGTTGAAACTTTCTTCACTGCCAGAGCATTGATCTGTTGAAACATTTTAACTAACTTCCTTTAACTTTTGCACAGAAACTCTTTCAATCTAGATATATCTTTATATTTTGCAATTTCAGCAAAGGAACCAGTGTTGTAAAAGTCTCAGAAGCATAACTGCAATAAAAATTACAGAAATCTAAATAAATCAGAACAATGTCAGGAAAGTAAAAGAGAAGTAAAAGGAAATAAAAGACCATTGGCTTTGTTAGATTAGAAAAATATATTTTGTAAGAAGAGACAATCCTAAGTTAAACACACCTTAAGGCATGTAACATGTCCATATCCATATAACATATGGACATGTAACATATCCACCTTCACTCCAAACAACTAAAATGAACTGGCAAAAATCTTTCTTTCCCCAGCGTAATTGTGTTTACATTCAGATTTACAATAAGAAATATAGAAAACTGTACTGCTAAGTGTTGTGACTTTTTTAGTCGATGCAGTAATTTTTTCAGATGAATTGACACAGCTTTATAAAAATAGACAAGTTTTATTTATTGAGAATATGTGTCATTATTTTTAGCACAGAAGTATTTCTAACAAAGGTTCTCCTTCTCCTCTCCTGAGAACCTGTAGCTGGTATCACCATAACACAAAAAGATTCTAGCACGAACCTACCTGTAAATCAATACTTCTAAAAATGTTTTTCCTAGCATTTTTCAAAGTATAGACACTTTGAAAGGTCTTCTAGCAGAGATAATGATTCCTGTAAAGCAAACTTCACCTTAATGTCCTTAATTAGCTTTAGCAGACCTTTGTTTAGACCAAAGATCTTGAGAGTCCCATGGAAGCACAGATTTTAATTGAGTTAATCTATTTTTAAACAGTAGATGTACATATCATAATTTTCATAACATGTAATTTTACCTACAACCAGACTGAATAATTGCAGAAGATCAGAGAGCAAGCAACTGGCAGAGATGAGAAGAGGCAGTCTTGTTTAGTGCTTGGCTGTACAACACTCAAGCCTTATCATTAATTACTAGTTTTGCCTGAAGCTGAGGAAAATGCCAGAGAAAGTCTGATGAGAGCAGAGCACTGTCTTGGGAGGAGGGGATGCTCAGAAAAGAATGTACTACAATTAAGATATTATTATGCTGGGGATGGAACATTTCTGGGGTTTTATTTGGTGCAAGACGGGATCCACTGAAATAATGCATGTTAATATTTTACATGCATTCAGATCTTGTTGATTTAGCTTGTTTCCTAAATCAAAAAGTGTACACCTATTTACACAGCTGATATTACATATGCAATTAGCTAAATTAAAAGCTGGAATGAAAATAGGAATATTATCACCATTTTGCAATTCCATGATTTCACGGTCAAAACTCTACCACATGAGGAAGGATTCTACAACTGGACACCTTAATGTACTTGGATGAAAGTTTTCAAAATTCCTAAGACTTTTTGACCCTTGGTGAGGTTTTGCAGAAGAACTGAGATGTCTAAATATAAGTATATAACAGTAATTTATTCCACATAGACTGCCGCTTAATTGAATTGGAACTGCACCGTGAGAACCCTTTAAAAATGAGAAATGAACCCCTCTGATTATTTCTTCTTGATTAGGAAAATAAAATAAATGTAAAAGCCTCTACAAATCCCAAGTCCTTTTGTTGACAGCATGAAGTAGCTGTGCACAGTGCACAGATAGTGATTAGGCATTTATCTGATATACTGAAACACTGCTAACTGTTTGCAATGTATCAGCCTCCCAAACAGAGGTTCAAGCTATGGTGTGTAAAATATTAACAGGCAGATATAGGCTCATTTTATTAGCACATTTTGAAAATACTCGCTAGAAAACTCCCAGGGAGGTGAAATGCTTCTGGTCTTTGGATGAAGCATTTTCAACATTTATTTCTTGGACCTTTATATGACTATTCATTATATTGCTGAAGGGATATCATTTCACCCCTACCTTTTAAAATTGTATAAATAGCTACATAGATTGTAACCCATATATTCCTGCCTGCAAGTGCTATCTCTATTGCACTTTGCCTATTAGGATTCAGTCATTACTGGAGGCCATGGGCTTCACTCCCAAATTATTTGTTACTGCAGCTTCTCTTCTTGCTTGCCTCCAGACGCACAACTGCAAATACAGTAAAAAATAACTGCATTTCTTACAACACTCCCTTATATCTCTTACTCTCACTCTGCTTCCAGTTGTAATTCCTGATTTGTAGACTACTGCTGCAGGCAGTCCCACAACACAAGCAATGAGTCATGCAGAGCAGTACAGAGTGCCCAGGCAAACAGGGGAAATCAGTTACACACTCACGAGGGCTGCAGCCAGGGAGGCAATATGTAGAATTTAGACAGTGGCAATATTTCTAGGGCACAGCTGAAGATATAAGCCCTTCCTCTTTCTCCTAGTCAGAGCACAGCTGGGGAAGATGGAATTCATGTTCGGAGCCTGGGCCATCCCAAGAGGGCAGTAACAACAAATCAGCAAGAACAGCCTGCCAGAGGGAGACAGGGCAAGTGGTCTCTGTCTAAAATATGTTAAATGAAGGGGATGAGCACATGGTAGGGACTGAATCCCTTGCATTGAACAGGGAACAACTCAGCAGTGAGAAAGGGGAAAAAAGGAAAGGAACTCTTTTTAAGGCTCAGTATACTTGTGGAAGTTGATATATTGTATTGGCACACTTCTGAGTTGCAATATATATGGAAAAACTAGCAAACCCGATTCCACCCCCTCTCTAAGACAGATGGTTATGCTAGTGGAGGAACAGCTGTCAGTGTGCCTCAGGCACAGATGTGATCTTCAGGATATGTCTAAACTGCTAATTGCAAGAGATCCTCTGGCTGCCAGGACCTAGGCCACCCCTTGTGTTGTCCTTTACTGGGATGAATGCTGATCACAGACTGGTTTGGGTGGGAACAGACCTTTAAAGGTCCTCTCATCCAAGCCCCCTCAATGAACAGTGACATCTTCAACTAGGTCAGGTTGCTCAGAGCCCTGCCCAACATGACTTTGAATTTTTTCAGGGACAGGACACCTACAACTTCTCTTGGCAACCTGTTCCAATGTTGCACCACTTTCCTTGTAAAAAACTTCTTTCTTACATCTAATCCAAATTGACCCATCTTCAGTTCTAAACCATTACCATCAAAATGATGCACACCAACTTCCCGTCATCCTGCTTCACCTCAGTTTGTGTGAAGGGATGGAAACCTGGGCGTCCACTGCCAGTAAGGATCCAAAACATGTTACACTCTTCCCATTCTGGATGGAAATTCCCTTTTCCCATTCTGGATTGGATTCTGTGGTCTGGGACCACAGACTCTTGTCCTGTTAATTCTTGTAAACACAAACATATAAATAAGTCATGGCTTATGTTCATATTATCTCTTAATGGGAAAAATGTAATTGCTCTACTTAGCAAGCACAAAAATCATTTTCATCACACCTCTGACAACATCACTGTGTCAGTAACACTTTCTTAGACTTCAGATGGTATTTGTTCAGAGCTGGTTTTGAAGACCCCAGGCTTCCCCTCAAGGGTGCAAGAACATAAAAGATGGGTGCATGTTCCAAAGTCTGCTCTTGCTTAGAACCATCACTTGCAGTAGACTGCTCTGATTGTACATCTTCAGGTTGTTGTGTGGAAGGAAACAACTAAGTAGATCACACATGAAGATCAAATTAAGGGCTGAGCTGTTGAGTTAAAGTCTGTCATCACCATGGTGTAGGCACAGAGAAGCTGTACTCATGTTGGTGGATTTAAACTGATATAAAATGAGGGTAAGTGAAACAAGGGCAAGACTCCATCCACTAAGGAGTCTCCCCAGTCCTTGGGGTATTGTTATGCAAAATTAAGGCATTCAAGAGAGGAGTTTGAAAGAAAAGGCTCTGAAGAAATATTGCCCTTGCATTATCACAGTATGAGGTCTGATACACAGAGCTGAGACTGTAACCTACTATGTCAGGAATCATGTTTAAAATGTCAGATGAGCTGGAATAAATCTTCTTAAAGCTAATAGTTCCTGTCATTGTTATTCTTTACTTATCAAAATGATGTATTGATTTTGGAAAAGCAGAGTGGGTGGGATTTTTCCACTTCTATCTTTAAAAATGTAGAATCTTACAAGGCAACAGACGAGAGTTCAATCAGGTTAAAAGACCTCAAGGACCAGAATGTTGTGATTATTTGGGGTCTTTGCACTAATATAAGTAAGAATCTATGTATCTCACTGGAGGTGAGATTTGTTCTCTGTAATAATTTTTTTTTCTTAATCACAGTGTCAGTTCAAACTGCTTTTAGAATTAAATACACATAGATTGTATATACACTATGACAGGTGAAAGAAATATGGTTTTCTTAAAACAAAATATTTGTGTCAGTCAGAAATAAAAGATATCTCTGCATGCTGTAGAGAGGAATAGCTATGGAGTAACTCAGAAAAAATCCTGAACAAAGATAAAAAATGTCAGTTATTATGCACTTAGCTGGCAGAACAGCTCTTAACAGCAGAAATGACACACAAGAGTCATGAAAATAGGATATTTAAAAACCTTTTATTTTACATAATCTGTAACAGAATAATTAGTTATAATTGTGATAATTAATAGCACTGATTTTGATTGGTATTAGAGAATATATAAATATTAAAAAGTTCTATTCTTGTATGGGAGAAAAGAAAGCCTGTTTTAGATGCAGCAATTCAGAGACAGAAGACTAAGAAAATAACTTTTATTTTTCTTCTTTACAAGACCAGGGTCCAGCAAAAGAGAAGCAAATTAATGAGAATAAAAATATTCTTGAAGTTCTTTCCTGTCTTAGTAGGTGGAAATTACATTTTACTATTTTTTTAGGCTTAGTACTATGCTGCTTAATAATCCATTTCTTCATATTCCCATCTCCACTTGTAACACTGTTGTAGGAAAAAATATTTTTATGCTTCTGTTCCACACAGTCTCACTTTAATAATTTGGTCTTACTAAATAAAAGGTATCAACAGTACCTCAAGTTTTGCCAGTCAACAAGAAACACTGCAGGGTTAAACCTGAGACTAATTTTTTTGCTATTACTCAAGCATTTTTAAAATAAAAGCCTCTTCCATGTTCATGACTCTTAGAAGTGTACTTGTAGCCACCAGAAAATTAAGCTGAATACAAGTGTGAATTTCATCAAATAAGTGAGTCTGCTCCCTCAGACACTGAAATCTGGTCAGTAAAACCAGCAAATTACCCAACTGTATTTCCATTAGATCTCTCGCCTAAGAAACAAATTTCATTGGATCTTTTGGGAAACATTTTGTTGCTTCAGGAAGTGTGTGCTATATTCTGAAATCTGCTGGATTGACATGGTAGCAGTTTGCACAGAACTGCTGAGATAGTGGTCTAGATAGACAAAATTAAGGTGGTGCCAATATTTGACTGTCTGCTTGGATATGTGGTGTTTGGAGTTTCCTGGTCAAATTTAAATTTAATTATCTACATAGTTCTTGCCCTTTAAAAAAGATGTGATGTGACAGAAACAAACTATATGGGTTTTTCTTCCATTTATTTTACTCTCAGTTCATGGACATTTATCCTGTCTATGGCTCTGTAAGAAAAATCTGTCTAACCCCACTTTTAAAACAAATAATGCTTATTATATGTGGGGAAATGCACTGTGCTGGATCCAGTGGCCCAAGAGAGGCTGAGCAGACACGCCCTGTAGGCACCCAGACACAGAACACACATGTGCGCTTCTTACAGGCTCCCAGAACCGTCCCGAGAGGGGCCCAGGCAGCGTGTCCCTTCCTTTGAGCCCTTAGTTTGTGTTCCCACATGCCACAGGGCTCTCTGCTCCTCTGGGGTGGTGAAGATCCACTTGTGAGGAGCTGATGGATCCTGGATAGTCTTTGGAGGACACAGAGCAAGGTGTTATTTGGATTCCCCTCCATTACTTCTCTGTGTTTCTGTGTTTAAAGAAGAGCTTTTGAGACATAACATACAGATGCTGGTGCTCACACAAACAGATTTTCTGTCTAGTCTTTGATTAGAAGGAAGTGCCATGCTGAGGATGTGTAGAAAGACAGAAAATATTAGAAGAAGTTGCCTTTGGGATCATCTTTGACAAAGCAAATATTTCAATACCTCTTTCACTGTAATTTCCCTAAGATCATGATTTTATGAAGCAACAGCTTTCCAGCTCACACAGTGCACCCAGAGAGGTACATTCTCTGCTGTCAGAGAACAATGATTGACACCTGTCTTTTTCCAAGATTTGTGGTTACAAATAGCAGGTAAAATGCAAGGAAGACGCTGTGTGATTAATCAACTGGTTTCAACAAGACATAACAGGTTTTGTTTTGCAAGCTGTCATTTGTGAAGGTGCATAATGCAGTACATAAATGGAGAGTGCATCTCACACAAGCAGTATGAGCTGCATGGCTGGTTCTGACAGGATCAGTTAAAATATCTGTCCCCTGCTATCAGGATGTAGTAACATCCATTTCTGTTCATCAAAGCAGCAAGGTGGGTAGTGCAGACGTTTCAACCATGTATTTTACTCTGAACAAGTAACCCAGACCCACAAAAGTGACCCACTGATACTCTGTGGCATCTCAAGAATTAATGAAAATTATACCAGATTGGCATTGGCATCTTGCTTGTCATTCCACACAGCTCCTTCTGAAATCAGCACTGAGCATTTGGTTTTAATGGTACAACAAGCAAAATGACAGCACAGAGATGTTGCTGCCATCCAGAATTCTTGCAATGGCAAAGGCTACCCAGAGGCTCTGAGAAATGGCTTGTACAGCTTCTAGATTTTAGAAATATATTAATCCCTTTTATTCCTTCAAAAGAAAGCAATAAACAATGTATAGGATACTAAAAGTGACTTTGGCTGAGCCCTGATCCAAATGGTAGGTTACGTTTTGGTGTCTGGAGTCAGGCACAGAGGCAAGGGGATGACAGCAGCATTTAAACTGCAACACCCATGGGACAGAGAAAGGATCTTCAGGCTTCTCAGATCCAGCAGTACTGAGCTGAAGCAGCAGCTGAGCAGATGGAAAGCTGCTGTCTGCTGGATGCCATTGTAGTACCAGTCCTTTTTGGCTCTTTGATAAGTTAGGAGAAATCACACATCAGTCCTGTAGCATGCAGTGACTGTTCCAGAGCTTAGAGTGCTTGGAATCAGGCCCTCTTTAAAATGTCAGATTAACTCATTGCTTAAATGTACAGCAACTCCAGAGAAGCCAACCACTAACTGAGTAACCACTGGTGTCTATGTGGCTTCTTTAACTAATATTTGATGTCTCAGTGCAATGACATTATTTGACACTGTTGGTCATGCGTACTTCAAGGTCAAAAACATGCTCTGAGTGGGGAAGTTACATCAACATACTAACTGTGATACATTAGTAGTTTACAAAGCAGCTTTGTTAGCTATCTCCAAAATAACTTTCCCTTGGGAACTGCCTCTAGAGGCATCCTTCACAACCACTTCTTTGTTGATGGGTCATGTGCCAAGTATACATTGGATGAAGGATGAAGCCTTTTGCCTGAAGCAGCCATATGATCTCTGTTTTCTTTTGCTTTTCCACAATCAGCATCAGCTTTTTTTTCTCATTCTTCTGGTTTTATTGATGCCTGTATATCTGCATGAATGTTCCCTTTTCCCTTTCAACCCTCAGTACACCAAAATTAGAGTGTAAACAATTCTGTATGCATATATCCTTGAGAGAACTGCCCTAAGTTTTCAGTAAAAATACTAGAAAATATTAGTCACAAGAAAATGTGACTGATCTGAAGCTATTCCTCAAAACAAAACTAAAGTAAGTTTTAAAGTGATGTTTCGCAGAGATTCCTGTGAATGTTGTTTTCCCAGTGTCTAGTGAAGTATCCCCAAAGGAGAACTGAAATTTACTTTCAATTGTTTATTTAACAAATGCACATGCTATTAAGGCAACCAACGGAACCCTGGGATTAGCTCATCCTCACTGTCGAGCAAGGTCAGCAGGTCAGCAGTGGTGGAGCAATGTGCAGAACAGGCCTGTGCTAAAGAGGCCACCCTCTGATGTTTAAAATTCTTTTCCTACTATGTCCCTCTGTGTTGCAAAGCTACCACATTTCTAAGCAGAATTGTGGGCATCCCAAAGGAAGCACAAATTTGATGCAGTAGTTGGTGGCCACATTCCATGTGCATCCTCAAAGTCAAACTGATTTACCATTTTCCTTAACTCTACCTGTCAGTGACAGATACCCCCAGATCACTACAGCAGTAATAATAATAGCCCAAATAAAGCAAGGTGCTTGCTGGGCCTTGCTGTAACTTAGTGATTTATTGTATATTACATGGGAGCTTAAAGGTGAAGCTCATAGTGAATCTCCATGATTTAGCACATATTCCAGAGATGCTTAGCATGTAATTCTGTTGTAAATTTATATTGATTTGCTGTACAATATACAGAACCTTATGGTGTAGCTTCATTGGGAGGCTCTTTTTGCTCACTTCCAGTATCATGCACTGTAACTGTAGCTCCAGTGTGAAATGCTCTGATTTACAGAGGGCACAAACAATTTCACTGTGCAACTCTGCTGTGACCCTCTAATGATGTCCTCACTGAGTCCTGCTGGAGAGTAGGCTGAACTTCAATAACCCACTGATGCTACCATGTGCTAAAGTATCTGCAGCCAATTAAATATTTAAATATAAAAAAGTTTTCAGAACACCGACCCTGGATTAAAGCACATTTACTTCTAATCCAGACACTAATAAGGTGTCACAAAACATGACTTGTTCACCTTTTCCACAAAAGTCCTAATATCACCAACATTATGCATCAATTACTCCCATTTCCAAAAACTCCAAAATTTTTAGCTTATACACTGTTTTCACCTAGGTTTTTCTTAGGCCAGGGTCACAAATTTCCAAGCAACAGTTTGTGGCAGGTTGACTGCAGTCAGCAACTAAGCACCCCCACAGCTGCTCACTCACCCAGCCTCCCATCAGGATGGTGGAGAGAAATGGAAGAGCAAACACAAGGAGAACTTGTGAGTAAAGACAATTTAACATGTGAAGGAACAAGGAGGAAAAAACCCAAGTGACATACAGACAATCACTCACCACCTCCCACAAGCAGATCAGAGTGCAGCCAGTCTCCAAGCCATGGCTGCTTTGAAAAAACTTCTCCTGGATTTATTGCTGAGCACGTTATATTGTATATCAATGATATCACCCTTGTCGGTTTGGGTCAGCTGTTGCAGCTCTGTCCCCTCCCAGTTTTTTCTTGTTGACCCCAGCCTATTTGCTGGTGATGAAGAGTGAGAAACAGAGAAAACTTTGCTGCAGTGTAAGCCCTGCTCAGCAGTAGCTAAAACACTGATGTGTTACCAACACTGTTTTACTCATAAATCCAGAACACAGCACCTTTGTTCTGGGCTTCTTTGAAGGGAATCTACTCCATCCCAACCAGACCCAGTACACTGTTGTACAATATCTAAGAAATCAGATTTCAGTAGTATTGTCCTCAGCCCTAATTTTGAGAATTAAACAATACAGTAAATAAAATAATGTAATTTATTTTTTTGCCCTGTGGCAATTTCTATCTGTTTCAGTAAACAACCAGACGTGCACGGGAGCTAAGCTCCTAACTGAGGTGTGCCAATAAAGTGCCTAAAATTCTCTGGGGTGAGTTTGAGCCCAATAGCTTTGAATCCAATTTAGTATTCTACATAAAGTTCATATAGAGTGTGCATGGAAGAGACACAAAACAGTGTCAGTAGTAGCTGCAATTCTGTAAACGGTGGCAGCAAAACAAGAAACCCAAAATGAAACAACATCAATAACAAAAAGGGTAAAAAACCAAGGACATAACATTACCAGGATGGAACATAATAGTCAGTGTGAGATGGTAGAAGGCTCTATTTGTGGATGTTGTTGTGATGAGAGCTTTGTGTCAGCAAAGAAATCAAAAGGCACTCCAAAATTACAGATTAAATTGGACAAACATGATTGTATACCTTCAATTTAAAAAAAAATTGCTCTGTATTTGCAAACTCATCCAAGTGATTTCTCACTTTCAAGCAGTCATCCTTCATCCAAGAGCTGGTCTTTTTTTCTCAGGTGATGAATTAGAGCTTGCACAAAGCACTTGCACTTGCTCAGTCCTCCTCACATCTTTCTCCCATTGCTCCACACTAACACTTTTAGTGGAGTTGCTTGCAAATAGCTCCTCTCCTCTTCCTTTACTGCCATACCCTGGGACTGCATTGGTGTGTTTTCCACAGACAGTGTATTCAAATGTGTTAAAACAGCAGAGTTTCAGAGCAGCTAAATTAATGCTCTGCAACAACACTGCAGTATCAATTTTTATTTCGAGAATAAATTTGAAAAATTTGAACATAATTGAGCTCTTTAGTTAAAAAGAACCAAACAAACTAAACCAAAAAGCCATAAAGGTGTTGCAAAAAAAGTGTTGGAGGAAAAGGATTGCTTAGACTTAAATACTGCAACTTTGTGAAGAAATTGAATATTGAAAAATGTGAGTTGTGGTAGCAGACTTGCAGAGCAAAGCCATATGGATATATGTAGTCAGAACCACTTAAAAATGGCTATCCCACATGCTGAAAGATATCTAGAATGTGTATCTAAATTTCAATAATTCAAACTCTGGGTAAAATTATGTTTCTGCTCAGAAATAGAAAGGTTGTTGGAATAGGTATTTCTAGGGTGTGTTTATTCACTATGCATTTATGATTTTCTTCCTGCAGATGGGGAAAAAAATGACACAACAGTATAGGTAAAATGGACGTCTCCGTAAGCAAGCAGACCTCCCAAAGTATTTAAGTAAGATGGAAACATGAAATAAATTCCACTAATGGACTACATTACATTACAAAAATGGAATATTGCCATGAAATTGTTTTTATTTTTGTTGCAATGCCATTAAAGATGATACACCTAAAGATCTCACACACACTCACACATAAATATAGATACATACCTTTTACTAGACTAAGATTTAAATGCTGTTATCAAGAATGAAAGCAATATTTCGGATCTATGGTCCTTTACTGAACAGGCCATGCAAATTCAATAGATAATTAGCTTAGCTAAACCAATGAAAAAGATATGCCTTAGCTTTCAGCTGCCACACTGTCTTTTTTTAAGAAATATTGTAAGTGCATATATAAAACATATGGATGTATTTTAATGGGTGTTTTTCAGCACAGCATGACAGCTTGAGATCCCAGAGGAACACTGCACAGTGCACTGCTGCCCTCTGGCTGGAGCCTGAAAGAATAAAATTTGAATATATACTTGGGTACTTGACATCATCACCTTGACTTGCTGGAGACATGTTAGCTAACAAATTCAATTCTCTCTTCATATCTCATGAAACTTGAAGCCTGGTTAGAAGAATGGCATTTCCAAATAGAAGATGAGCTACTGTATGAAGAGGTTTGTAGCTTTTGTATTATTTTTTGGATCCTACATCACAAAGGAGATCAAGTCATGATGTGCACCAGGGGTATGAGGTACCTCCATTTCTCATCGCATACATTCAACATAAAATTTTCCTGAGCAATGATATTATAGTGTTCCACTACATTTTCACTGTGTACCCAGTGTTCCATTACATTATATGTCTAAGTGTAGCTGTACACCAGTTTTTCTGACTGTTTTGCTGCTCTGTATCTTCTGGTATGTTTTCTTCCATACACTCACCATGGATAGATTTCTCTCATTAAAAATAATGTGAAAAAGTAAATGATAAAAATAAAAATAATGACAAAAATATTATTATTTAAAATTAATCATTATTAAAAATAATGATTAAAAATATTTTTTTATCTCCTAAAAAAATATGCAACAGTCTGTTCAATGATCTCACAGCGACATGGGACCCAGCAAACAATAAAAATGAGCCATGCTATTATAGCTGTAAACACTGTGAACATACCATGCATCAGGATATACTATCTTAGTGCATCATAATTACACTATGGAGTCCCTTGTCAAAGCACTGCCACTTTCCATGGACATCTACCTGGCTCCAGTTTCATTCTCTTTAACACTCTGATGTATTCCAGACTGTCTAATCTAAATTTTCCTTTATGAAAACCTGCTGCTATGTTTTAACTGTAACACATAGGAAGAAAAGATAGTATTCTGCTCCTTAGCTACACCCTCTACATGCCTGGAAACCATTAGTAAAACCTATACTCTGTCTCCACTTTCTGAGCTACACAATTCAATTAGTCCAGGTAAATAGGTCCTACCTAGATGTATTCACTTACTTTGGTGCTCAGATTTTCTCCAATAAATCTGCATGTCTTTGAAATGTGTCACCTTATTATCAAATCCTGAGAAGAATTTAATTGAGCAAAATGATCAGGTTTTTGTTTTTGCAAGCTATACCCTTGTTAATATTTCCTGATCTGCCTCTTCTATACAATGCTGAGCTGGTGAAATGAACACAGGCCAGATTCCTCTCTGAACAAGCACAAACTGAGGCTCCTCACATCCTTGTCTCAGTGTAGTATCCTGCTTTTACTCTCATTCAAGTACATATTTCTCCCTTGAGGCCCCACCCTGGAAGTGTTCAAGTCCAGGCTGAGTGGGGCTCCAAGAAAACCCGTTCTAGTGGAAAGTGTCCCTGCCCATGGCAAGGGGCTTGGAACTAGATGAGTATTGAGATTCCTTTTAGCTCAAACCATTCTAAGGTTCTATGATTGTATGACCCTGAAAAATCATCAGGAGCATATGGAAAATTACAGATGCTGGGTTTTTTTTATTTTATAACACTAGACATATTTGTATTATCTAACTAATAATGCTCTAGACATTGACCTCAAACCTGTAGAAGAGTGAAGAGTAATTTCAGGCAACACTTGAAGATCAAATGTTAATGACACAACACTCAATAATAGCTAATTTCAGCTGAGCAGAGTGTAGTAATTAACTTTTCTTGTTGTCTTCCTAAGGAATATGCATGAAAACTTAGTTGGGGATACATGCAAATTTAAAATTAATTTGAAATAAGTTGAAATAAATGTTTTTGTGCTTTCTGACAGAGTTGGAGTTATTCTATTTTGATTATATAGAATATATTTAGGAACAGGTATTGAACAATATTGACCAAAATTTGGGACTCACTAGCTTCAGACTCCATCTGTGAACTTTCTAGTTTAAAAAAAAAATCATTAATTTGCCAGAAACATGAAATGTTTCCATTTAATCATATATCAATGTCTTTTCAGAGTATGAGTCATCAAGGAGTATCAGTCACTACTTAGAAAATACCTGTAGGTTTATTTTACTGGTTTACCTTATCTCGTTATAACTGATTATAACTTGTAGAACATCAGTTCTAGACACCTGAGGTTTTTTGATTTATCAATAATGGCTTTCTGTCAATCTAGTCAGGTAGTTGGACATATAGCAAGAAGTTTAGTTATGATGTTATCTTTTCAATATTGTGATAAGAAAATATATGGATAATATATGTAGTATGTATAATAAACTTTATATCATAAGCTTTATGTTTATTAAATTCAGTTGTAGAAGTCCATTATATATATTTTTAAGGTATACAGTGGCATATAAATTATAAATCCAAGACAAATGAGAAAGTGTCTTATAAACCCACACTAACGAATAACTATTAATCTGTGTGACTGCTGAGACTAAATATTAAGTACGGTAAGTAAGCTCTCTGAGCAAGTAAATAATTTTTATGTGTGTCTTCTGCCAAAAGCTTGTAAAATGGTAAGTAACCAGAAAGAGAAGAGAGAAGACAGATTTCCAGAGCCCCCGAAGAAGTGCTTGGGCAGCAAAACAGAAGATTTTTTTTCAGAATGGGAAGTTCTGCTTAAATGCAAGGCTATGCAAATATATGCCCAATGCAAATTAGCCTCTAGCAAAGAGAAGTAGTCCCCTATATGCCTGAAAATTGGGCATTCAAAAATGTATCATGAGAGTAAGAGGGAGAATCAAATCCATGCACCAATCACAGACATGGGAATTCATCATGTTTCTTCAGATTATTTATTTCTTCTTGCTACCTGAGCATAAAACGAGTTCTTCAGAATCACACAAAAACCTTTAGCGTACCAGGTGCTACATGTCAAGTACAATACTTTGTAGAGGAAGAATGGGAGATCCATCAGTAGGCAAGTAGCACATTCCTGTTCACACCTTCCTAATTCTGCAAGTTGACAGAGGCATTGACTGAATCTTGTTTTTACTCCACTGATGACCAAACTTTCACTGACAAATTCCTACACATAGATCAAAATATTGCGATGAGACAAAGAACTCCAGAAATCATTGTTAATGCAGAGGTGGTGTAAGAAACAAAGGTTATCTTTAATAACAAAGGATGACAGCAGTAACAAGAACAAAGAGCAAACCTAAACCCCACCTCCTGCTATTCCTAAAAATTATTTTTCTTTACACCAGCTGCCATTTCTAATTTTAGGATTGAGTCTTTTGTCCCTCAGTTTTAACCATGACTTTTCAGTCTCTGAATTTGCATCTTCAATGTTTCTTTCTTGTTTCAACTTACTCTTTCTGCTCCTCTCAGGTTTTTTCTGTATGCTTGATAAAATCAAGTTTCCCACAACGTACAGTTTAAGCTCTAAATTCTCTGTCTTTTTTGACTTTTTTTTTCCTCATTTGCAATTTAAATCTGAATTAACCCATTAACCATCAAAACAGATATAAAACCAACTCATTTTTTTATTGCAAAGTGGCCTGACACTGCTGACTTTCCATTAACTATTCCCATTTCAAGTCACCACTTGATTTCTTTTAATATTTTTATTAACTATAATTCTTGAAAACTCCATTCAGCAGCAGAATTCATGATGTATAGATTACTATATAATACATCCTGTCTTTTTTGTTTATACTCACTAAGATATGTTTTAAATCAAACTTATATTCTTTTGGTTTAGCAACCCATCAGTTACTGAATAGGCTGTAACAAATGCCACAAGCATGCTGAACATGAAATTCCCCACCTTCCCCAGTTCTAAACCCCACTCCTCATCACTGTCCCCATCACTCCCATTTTTCTGCATGTTATATGGTCCTGTTACAGTTGAATAGTTGCTCTTGTCCATTTCACCTTCTCTTTTCTTCTTTTCACCAGCAGGTCTGCCAAAAAACCCTCCACCTGTTTCTTAAAAGGTTGTTAATGCCATTTCATTAATATATCAGGTTTGTGCTGCATGAATGTATATGGACAATTAAGTGTAATTACCATGTACTATACAAAGGGGGGGAGGGGAAATCTCAAAGCATTAAAATGTTTTTAACTATATTTAAAACTAATTTCAAGAATCTGAGCCATTCACTGTATGCATTTACACGGCATCACTACAGAAGAGTGCTCCTTCTAAATAAAATATCCCAGGCATTTATTCCTTTCACTATCCATTTCTTCGGTTTCTAACTCATAGTGTTTCATGGCAACAAAGTATCGGATAAAAGTTTCGCCTAATGCTTCCTTAATGCACGTGTCTTTCTCAAGTGCAACCAGAGCATCTTCTAGTTTCAGAGGGATAGAGGAGTGTTTCAGATCAGCAGCGTGATTTTCCTCCTCAAGCATATCATCATACCTGAGTCCTCTCTTCACTCCATCTAGACCTGCAGCAATAGTAGCAGCAAGGACCAGGTATGGGTTTGCTGCAGCAGAACTTAATTTATTCTCTATGTAAGTGCCTTTTCCACCATGGCACTTGACATTAAAGGCGCAGCTGTTATCATTATATGCCCACTTTGCATTTACAGTTTCTTTTGATTCTTTACTGTACTTAGAATAAGACTTGCGGCAGCTGGTGGTAGGAGCCATCAGGCAGCTGATAGCTGCTGTGTGTGCCAAGAGACCTGACAACCAGTTTTTTCCAAGCTCTGAGAGCTCCTCAACTCCATAACCAGCAGAAAACAAATTCTTCTGGCCATTCAGGTCCCACAGGCTGTGTGATAGAGCCCCCGAATTGTAGAATCCTGATTCTGAGAAAAAGCTAGCCACGTAGTTATACTTCTTAGCCACCTCTTTAAGGCCTGTTCTGAATGTGAAGGCACTGTCAGCTGCATCTAGGCCAAACGCTGGATGAAATGTGATCTCCATTTGCCCAGGCCCACTGGAAGAAGAAAAGCTTTCAATGTTGGCACCAGCATAATACATTCCTTCAATGAGCTCCTGAATGAAAGTCTGGTCATGGTTGTTTAGTATCGTGGCTGCAGGAAAGGATATTGTCTTTGAATTTACAACCTCAGTAATGCCATAAATACAAAATTCATAAGTGAATGCAGAGTGCAAAGAAAAGCCATTGTCCTGAAGCTGGCTCAGCTGTTTCTTGGCAATGTGCCTTGGGGAGGTCATTAGTGGGGTGCCCAGCACGGTGAAGGAATCACATATCACTCTTGCAGTCTGCTCAGTCCAGGGTAGTATTCGAAATGTTGATAAATCAGGGTTCAGAATTATGTCACAATTGAAATTGGTTGCATTTATGTACTCTAATTCATTATCTTTGGGATTCAGCGTCAGTTCAAGGTAACTTCTGGGCATGGCAATACCATGAATTGCTTTCTCCTAAACACAGAGCAGAATGACATATTACCAAACCAGGAAACAGCTCAATGGTATTTTTTTGTATGTAAAAGACAAAAAATTCAGATTCTCAGGTAGAACAATGATATTATTGAAAAAGAACACTAAAATGCAGTGATCACTGATGTGAAGGGTAAGAGCCAGTTGCTGTGTCTTTATAAAGCAGAACAACTTTCTGCAAGATTGTTATGAAAACTCTGACATCAATGATCATTTTTAAAATTTTCATAAAGGACAAAAAATTGTTCAACACTTTTCTTGCATGGTTTTTACATAATTATGGGTATCACCAGTTAGGTGCACAATTTGCAAGTCAGACTTTTATCTACAGTTAATCTATCTAGCTACCATTTTTTTAAGTAGACCCAAGTGACCACACAAGACTCATATAAATTCATTTCAGGCTGTAACTTCTCTTTAAATACTGTTTTTCAGATGCAATATTTAACATAAAAATCTCACTTTCTAAACTTAAAAAGTTTGGGCAAAATGCAGGGAACCTCTTACAGGTGACAAAATTTCATAATTATACATTCTTCTCCATTTGAACAGAAAGTTTCAACTAATGAAGATGAAATGCAGGCAAGACCCCAAGGAAGGATCATCTACCTTTGATCAAGCACCTTTACAACTTCCCTTATGGTCAAACATTTTTCTGATGAAAGCTACAATTAGGCCAAGTTCTATCAAGTGAAATTTGGCTCATATTTACACCTTACCTTTATTCTTCTAAGAGAAAAAATTGCCATTTGTGTGAGCACAGGAGACTGAACAAAATCAGAAAGGAGAAATCTCAGAGCTGAAAATAGACAATTTTGCATTTCATATGGAAACTGCATATGGTGGCTTCTCTTAATGTGAATGAATGAATGAATGAATGAATGAATGAATGAATGAATGAATGAATGAAGTCTTCTTTTAAGCAGGTGGCAGTCAACAGTACCAATGTGTGACACTCATAACCAAATTCTGATGATCTCTGCTCCAAGATGTCTAAGCTGCCCCTTTGGCACTGAAAAAGGTGTCAAGGTGACTACCCCATTGTAGTACCTCTCCCTCCTTGAACACTGTTACCTAATTTATCCTGCTTCCTAATTGGATTTTTATTTCCTGAATCATTACTACGGCAAATATTGCTGTTAAATCATTGTGTAACTCAATGATATTTTCCTATCTTATTGATAATTATGACAATTTTCATAACTAAAATTATTGTATTTTCAGTGATTTTATTTCTTTCAGTGTTTACTCCTTTCTTTTTTCAATTTAGAAATGTTTGGCAAACTAAAAGTTTTATAATGTGTTGAATCTGAAAAGATATTTCTGAGGGTAGAGATAATTAGAACTTCAAAGAACTGAAATTACTAGCCTTATCTAATTAGATTAGTATTTGGAGGAGAGGAGGAATAAATGATTGCAGTGATGAAAGGAGTCTAGATCCTTTGGGAACATGAGCAAGGGGAGGGAACAGATAATTTGTTCTAAGTTGGAGTTGCTGCCTGCAGTATGAAAAAATATATAATTTAAGGATGGGGGCATGAAAACACATAAAGATACAACTAGAAAATAAAAAACTTACTTGGAAAAAACGAGAAGGAACATTCTTTGATCTTGACACACCATGGAGGTCTATTGATTCAAATCTGACAAACTGCACGTTGTCCCTGGCCATCTGCTGCTTAATAAACTCAATATGAGAGAACAGGTAAAGGAGAGTTGAGTTTCTGAGGCCGTTTACGTCAGGGTCTCTGTTGAATGCTAGAAATGAAGAGGAGTGTTCACGTCAAACAAAATAATGAATGCTGGAATAAGGCTCTCCTAAAAAGTGCAACAGTAGGAAATTGTGGCATGGGGTATAAAAACAGAAATGACAAAAACACATGGATCATGAAAGAGTTTTGCAAATAAACACAAGTATTTTTCCCTGGCATCCTGTATAAAATTCCTTATTTTTTGGAATGGTCTTTTGTTTAAATTCTTTTTCAAGTTAAGAAGAGAACACGTGGTAATACCAGGAATTTATGAGGTTTGTTGAGGGTTTTTAGGAGCAAAAGCAGTAACTGGATACCTATTTCCCACTGAAAACTGACAGAATACAGGTGCTGTTTCTTCAATGACTTCGTAGAGTGTGTTGATACGGAAACATAATAAAAAGGCACTTGTCTTCTACTAAACCTTTCTCAAGGCCTCTTGAGGAGGATTACTTTCTTCTCCAGCACCGGCAGTGACTTTTAAGGGAAGTTTAGGCATTTATATATTTGCTGTTATGGAGTCATCAACTGTATTGCAGAAGCTGTAGGGCACTATAAACTTCTTGACATGAAGGCAATTACACCTGAGTACAACTTCTATAACAGAGCAGAGAGATGGGCGCAGAAACTTCCTTTCTCCAACCTCAGTCTCAGCCTGCTTTTCTTTGGAGTATCTATGCATTATTTTTATTCAGGTTAAACTACATAAGGCATTAACTTCCACTTGATACAATAAACTAAACCAAAAGTAAAATTTTATATTAACAGGCAAAAAATTGGGAAAAATATATTTCTTTTCACATTTCTGGGAGAAAAGTGTTCCGTTCTTCCTGAGGATGTGTGCAGATGAATTTTTGCAGAAGTTTCAAATCCACAGTGAAAGATCACCAACAGCAAGCCTTCACCACCAACAACCTTCAAGTGGAAGTTTAAAGCTTCCTGCTGAGGAACTCTTAAGGTTGGTGGGTCCATCCTAATCTCTCCAGTAGCAAAGTACCCAAACTAGAGCAGATCTCCTCTAGCAGGAGCCAGCAGGCACAAACACAGCTTTTTGACCTCCCCTTTGGGGCAGGTAGGACTGCCAGTTGCAAGGCTTTAAGAAGATTCACCAGCTGGCCCAGCACAAGGCTGTCAGATTATTCCCTAAGAAGGCCACAATTTCATCTGTAGTCACAGACTTCTCAGAATCTTTGAGTATTGCTGGAGCATCCTCCAGCTTAGACGGCAAGAATGATATTTTGGGTCAGTCAAGTAAGAAAAAGTTAAGTAATAACAGTGCTTCCTGAGGAATGGCAGCTGAAAACACAGAACAAAATTTTAGTAAATAGGAGAACAGAGTAAAAATTGAACAGAAAGAAAATAATTTTGTCACATACACTTCTCTTCATGACATCTTTCTCTTTGGCCTGTTTCAGCTCTAAATTCCTTATGGACATAGCTTTTTCATCCCCAATGTCTTCTATAAGCACTGGAGCAATATGCCTTTTAAAAGATGAGTATTAAATAAGGAAGTCCTGCTTAAATATTCTGTGCAACACTCAGTCTGCTGTAGGTGCTGCCAAAACACAAGAGCAAGCAGAGAGGACTGGCCTTGCCCTGCCTGTGCCACCAAGTTATTTGAAGACCATTTCAGTCATCCTTCAGTCATGTTGTTTTACAACATATGAGTTTACTGGCATTTACCAGAATAGACTTTTTTAGGAACATGACCAATATTTAGGTTTTTTATTAAGAGGTATAAACTGTTGCTGTTTAATAATTTAACAGAACTTTAAAAGATTCTGAAAATCTTCTTAAAGTTTATATCAAGAGAAGTTTTCTTTATTCCAGGGACAAAAATCTGAGGCTTTTACCTTTAAAGCTGTGCTTGATGCCTCATTTTATAAGTTTAATTTCCTTGGCAAAGATGGTAAACATTTCCTGTCAACCACCCATCACACTGAGATTTTTATGTCTTTGTATTGTTCAAAGTAAGGATTGGCTGACAACCCTTGACATCAGTCAACTTTTAATGGGAATTTTGCAAGTATTTCTTAAAATTTCCTGAAATGTTGTCTGCTAAATTTTCATCTAATAAACAAATATGTTTTAGGTAAAAATATACAAATCATGAACAAAAGCAGCTTTAATTCTCCTCCAATTAATTCTTTAAAACAGTATTCTGAGAGATATAGATTCTATTAATCAGTATCTAAGAAAAACACAAATTTTATGTCATATTATTGATGCATAAATTAATTTTAAAAGTACAGCTACAAATATACTTAATTTAAACATCTGCCAATGGCAGATGATTTTCCAAATTTTATATATGTGTGTCTTGGAGCTAAAGTTATTTAAATAAATACATAATTCCGTATGTGAACAAACATTAACAGAGAATTCATACACATACAATTTTTCTAAAGAACACTAAGAAAGAAAAAAATAATAACTAAAGGAGCAAGAATTTGTCTTCTCCAGTTAGACTTTTACAATCAAAGATATTTTTAAATTATGAGAATAAATTGTATATATTGGTCTGTATTAGACTAGAATTAGTCTATATACCTGTGTAGACACCCTGCTAGTCAAAAGACACTTATTCATCTACAAGAGCTTTTTCCAAAATCCTTTAGAATCACCAGAAACAGTTATGCAGCCTTCACACACTCTTTAGAGTTCATCTTTTGCATCATTTTCAGATTAGCTTGCTCATTGAAATAATGTTTCTGTAAATTGTAAGATAGATAAAAATGTCACCTCTGATTGATTTTGGAAATATGTGAGGGGATTTGTTTCTTAAGTAATAATTAGTGAATAACTACTAGCTGCTCACTTTTCTACTGCATAGGACCCAAAATATATTTTCTTGGTAACTGCTAAATAAATCACTGTCAAACTACATCCATGATTCTAACAATTATTAAAGTTTGGAAAAGTATAGCAGGGAACTCAGTACTCTGCCTTTACTCAGTTCATATGGTCATTATCCAGAGCATTAGCTACTAGAGGTAATGTAGATAATACATATTTGACAGGCTTAGCTGATTTAGAATCACAGTCTAAAAGTTTTACATTCTTCTAAGGGAGGATTCTGCTCACAAGTGTAACTTTTTCTCTAGGTTTCTGAGTGCCTGGAAATAAGGGCGTCTTCCTTTTCGTTTCAGAAAATCTTGTTAAAGAAAGTTCAATGAGATGCTCAAATTTTTGTTCGTATTTTCATTTTAAAAATCAAATAAAAAATCCAAACTGGCCATCTTTCTTTAAGCAAATCATTAAATATCTACATCAGTTAGGGAGGACACAGGAAAGGATGTTTGTTTGTCTATGGTTCTGTCTGCATTTCCCATTTAAGTTACCACTGAGAAACAATTGGTAATATTCCCATTTTTACTGTAATTAGTACAAAATATCTACAAATACAAACTATCTTCACATATTTAAAACATATTAATTGCACAAAATTTAAAATATTACCATTATTATTGTTAATATTATTATTAGAGGGGTGCCATTCTTAGATTATTAATATTTAAATAATCCAGATTGCTAAGAGCAGCTGGGGCAAATAGTGGACATCAGCTTTCCCTTCTCAGCAAGAGAAAAGTACCAAAACAGAAGAAAGTGAATGTCGCAGATCAATCTCTCATTTTCAACTTGTTCAAGGTGTTAAACCACACCACAACTCAAGTGAACAGTTTCTCAGTTCTAGAAGAGGCTACTATGTTAGAAATCTAACACAGGACACTCTGAAGATCTTTGTTTGACCACTTTACAAAAACAGACACCTTGTGTTGATTTCTCATTCACCAGAAATGAGTCCCACAGGATAATCACACAAACGCACTCCTCTAAATCCTTTGGAAATTACTGTCAGAACCAGTTCAAATATGTCTGCTCTTCCTTACAGTATTCTGGTTTATATTGTTAAGAACAGCCAGTTTACTTGTTTTACACAGCACATTATTTACTTTCTCACTTTTGCCTTCAAACCTTAAGCGCCTTTATTTCTCAAACCTTTTGTGACAGCTTTCCCTACAGCTGATATAATTCTTATTGCTACTTTTCTATTCCCATCTGGTTTTTTGACATGGTAAGTAGATGAGTTGCATTCAAATGCTCTATTGGTGTAAACAGTGATCAGAAGCATCTTAGGTTGAAAAAATATGTAATTTCCATTTCTTTCTCTCCTAAAAAAATGTTTCACCAAAATTGCTTAATGATTTGATTTCTGCAGTAAAGCACATAAAAAGTTGTTTCCTACCTTACATTTTAACTCACCTATGAGACTCTTAACAGGGCAATAAATGTGTAAGCCTACTAGAAACTCTCAAAGGATACAAGACAGCAAAAATATTTCCCTGATCTGTTTGACAGTGAACTTTTCAAGTTCGTTTTTTTCCATTTATTTCTTTGTCTCATGAAGGTCTGCTTTATTTTTTAAACTGAATTGCAAAGCAGGCTTTTTACTGGCATGACCATGGAGAAGCTAGGCTTTTTCTTGAGTTCTCTGGCTAATTTAGATACTGTCATATAGCTTCAATCGGCCATGAATTATTGTTTCTAAACTGTATGATAACAACATGACACAGCTTCTCAGAGAAGATACGTCTTCAAGAGTCAAATGCAAAGTACATTTTTATCTTTCAATAAGTGAGAGATGACATAAATAACCTATATTTTACTACATTCCAGGATATTTTATATAATATCTGCAATGAATGAGAAAATCATAACAGTTGTGTACAAAATTTAGAGGATTTGAAAACAAAATGTGCAGGTGTCTGAAAGAAATTTAAGTTCTGTAATACCCAACGGAATTACCTAACTGATAGTCTTACCTAAGATTAAACTACACTGGCCTATCTTTCTTCAAAATCAAAAAGAAAATTTGGATTTTCAAAAGAAAATATGGAGGAATCATTTAGCCAAGTTGTGTGAACCAAGGCATACACTGTTGCAAACTGGGAAGTCCCTACTGGTCTAAAAATATTTGTCCTAATTAAAAATAATTAGGAGAATCATAGAACAGGTTGGGTTGAAAGAAACCTTAGAGATCCTCTAGTTCTGGTGCCTATTCCATGGGCAAGGATACCTTCCACTAGACCAGGTTGTTCAAATCTCCATCCAACCTGGCCTTGAACACTTCCAGGATGAGAGAGAGAACTATGTTTAATGGGAAGTAAGGTTAATTAGGGAAGAGACTTTGTACAGCGTTGAAGGTAAGGACTAAACTTTTCATTAACATGTTGTAGAAGGAGAGGCAGCTGGCAGCCATAACAAGCAAAGAATGCATTTCCCTTACATTAGGTCCAATCAAACAATTTTTGGGACCTTTAACTATTACTGTAAAGAAAGCAAGCATCTCCAGTGGGTGGGAAGAATTACTGTCAGAATACACTTCTTTCTCACAGAATCATGCCATGACTAGCTTACAACAAATACCAGAGACAGATGAGTTGAATCTCAGCTGAAAGAGGACAAAATAGATCAGAAAGACTGGATGGAAGTCCTGTCTGAGCATTTTTCTTTCATATAGATTAAGAGGAAAGATGGGAAATCATGCAGAGTCATAGAGGAGGATGATTTCATCTGTTAGTATGGAAGATAAAGGACTAAAGAGTTTTTGGTTATTTTGGTTTGTTCTTAGAGTTTGTTATGTGAAAAAGAAATGGTCAGTTGTATACAGCTTAGTTTGTAAAGAAAAGGAAAGGAAAAGGAAAAAAATATGTTTTTCAACAGAAAATAAGGGCAAGCAAGAGGGTTTAGAAAGGAGCTGAGCTTCAGCCCTGCTATGCTCCAACTCTGTTCAAAACATAGAAAAAGAGAGAAAAACTTTGTTGAGCCACAGAAAAGGCATGGGGAAAGAACATGAAGGAACAGTTTATCTTTTGTTCTTCACTTTAGGAGAACTGCAAGAATGGCACAGATTGTGTCACACACAAAGTGGAAAAGAGCACCAAGTGAAAAAGGCAGTCCTAAATCCCAAAGTAAAACATTGCGATGCTGCATGAATTACAGCAGAGGCAGTGACTGTGAAGTGACCACTTATATTCCCTGATTGTCCACCTGCAGCTCCCAAAAATCTCCATTTCTGTTTCCTTGTGACTGACTGGTTTTTCTGAGCAGAATCAGTGGGGGCAGACGTCTCCTCCAGGTGAGCACAGGGACAGTGAAACCACATGGGGAGTTGAAATTTGGTTCAGACTGTGTGAGCAAATTTTTGTATGTCAAAAGAGAAAAGCCTAGGCTTTTTCTTTGCTGAAGGATTGATAATTCTGTCCCTAAATATTAGGTAGCATCATTTGTTAGTGCCTCATTATTAAAAATAAGAGCTTTGAACAAGTCAAGAGTAAAAATATGAGGTTAATATTGTGATAGAAAACAAGATTTCCTGTAGGATTGATGAAATCCACTTCTAAGTATGAAATACAGCCTGCTAGTATCTTCTTGATATATTTTTCTTTAAAAAGCCAAGTTAACAAAGGAACTTATTGTTTGGAGTCAGCATGTGATTCTTGAAGCATTCAGACTTTCTTGCGCACTTGAAATTTCAACAGTCTCTAGGTTGAACAGCCACTGCAGCCATAGCTGAAACATATTTGCTTTCTTCAGTTTCCTCTCAAGCAGTTCTTGGCCTCATGTTGGTCATATTTACATGGCCATGTACTTGACATATACTCAAGAATATGAGTGCTGTTGAGAGGAGCTGCTTTGGGAGCTGTCCTGGATGCCCAGCTCTGCAGTCTGCACTGAGTAGATTTTAAAACATTTTTTATCCTGGCTACCTACCAAGACACACAAAGCAAATTTGAAGCCTCAAGTGAGAGACTTATTCCAGTGCTTTGCTCACCTACAGCTACCTGGGGGTGATGTAGTTTCCTAAGGTCCAGAAGAGCAATTTCTCCTCAGCCTGTGGGATGTCTCCAGGCTCGGCTGGTCCTTGTGCCCAGAGTGCCTGTGGCTGCTGAGGCCACCCTCAGTCCCTGGCTCTGGGAGCCCACACACCCCTGTGTCAGAGGGGATGATACACCAAGAGTCTGGGCCATCATGATCCTTGGGTGCTTCATATTGCTTGAATAAAGTTATTTCCTCTGGCCTTCTCTCTGGCCGCTATAGAATTAATATTCTAATTTAGTAGTATACAGAGCAGCACCGGGTAACATTTCAGTTCAGAGAGGTCAGTACACACCCACCCTATGTGTTATACACACCACACATGCAGCACATGCATGAATTCATCCTGTGTGCATGTACATACCATGAATGGTTATGCATCTTTTACTGTTATTCTCATCCTTCACTGTTTGGAATCATCCCTCTTTGTCTCCCAAGAATGCAGGCACTGAACAGCTTAAGAAGCAGCTGATAATTGATGACTACATACCAACTTGCAGAAATTCACATCATTATCAGATATAGACACTTCAGCAAATAAAATTCCTAAATTCAGGGTAGTGCTGACAGCATATTCACCTAATTAGCTGCATGTGTTAGTTTCTACCTTTCTTTCTTCCTTTCTAGCTTTAGATTGGATTTTAGCTTTAGATTCAGCTCCAGTTTCTCTGACATTGTTCAAGTAACATTTTTCTTACTAACCTGAGTATCTTACATGTCTGCTTCTTTCCTTTTATTTCTTCCCATGCCCAAGTACTTTTTTTACAAAAGATATGACAAGAAATGGACAAAATGCAGATCAGAATTTTGGAAAAAATATATGGATTTATCATTTTAGAGAGATGTTAGCCATGTAACTAACATGACTGTGTATAAATCCTCTGATGTACTCTGAATCACTGATACTCAGCTACATGTTTTAACCTATCAACTGCTGATCTCTAGAGATTATCACTTAACTGTGTACTTTTATAACAATAAAGTATATTCCTGTTTTGACCATATGTCAACACTGAGTAGATCAGAAATATAACTTCTTGTAATTTTTTTCAAACATTTGGGATGAAGTCTTCTGATTTGAGCAAGTTCAAATATTTGAAAACTTGCAAATGATTGGAGATTGTATTTCAGATCTACTCAAAGTCAAGATATCTTTAGATCCAAGACTTCAGGTACTTTGGTAAGTGAAATATTAACATAATGTTTTAGTCCAAAAAATTGAAAATGTTTAGGATTTGATCTTATCAATCAATAAATTACCACAGGCAACAATGAAATACTTTTATGCAAAGGCTCATTAAACAGTGCAGAAATTTATCTAAAACTTTCTTTTCTTCAGTTAACTTAATGAATGTATTCAATGAAAATTAATTTTTGAACACATACAGTTCTTATTAAGTAGAAACTATTTCTGTGCAAGCCATTAACCAGTTGGAATGCACAGTGAGACCTACAGCTTGTTTGGTCAAAGCCAAATGGAACCCAAACCCCATGAGATTCCAAAACCTTTGATTCTGAATACTTTTCTGCTGAGACAAAACAGTTTTCTCCCAGCTCCCTTCATAGTTACTTCTCCCCTGTGGGTGTCTACAGCCATCACTGCCACCAGTCATACAGGGCAGGGTTAATCCCAGGCAGCTTTAGACATCTCAGAGTTAGACAAATGGCCTCAACTAATCATCACGGGGCTTCTTCCCCACTGAGTGGAAATATACACCCACCTTCAGAGGTCAGTTTTTCACCTACCTCTAATACCTCTCTGAAGAGAAAATGCCTCTCTTTACTGACTGGGTAAAAAGCTTGAATTATCTACTTCATGCTGAGTGGTTACAACTGGGTTAAAATCTCCCTGTGGAATCTACAACTAATCTCATCAGTTCCCTCTACCTTGTAAGTGGTGTTATGACAAAGAATAATTAGTCCTATGTTTTAAAATATACTTGCTGGTTTTGCAGACAATGAGAACACAGTATTGTTAAAATTTGATAATGAATTTTGCTAGCCTTTAACAATGTGAAAAACAATGTAGTCTGGAAAGGGAACAGCATCAAGAACAGGCTGAGAAATAATGCTCTAAACTTTTTATTCTAACAGACATGAATAGAGAGTGGTTCAAGTGTGAAGCATGTTTTCACATCTTTGTATTTCTCATGCAGTGCCTTGAATAAACACTGATACTGTTCATGGATTTCTTTTTCAGACTTGTTCAAACTGGGTAATACAAAATGTCTGCCAAGAAATCCTGCTGCAGCTGATAACAATTGACATGTTCAAACTGTCTGTTTTCAGAATATCTATAGCATGGTTTCTATCCATCTGACAGGAGACTTGAAAAAAGCAGGATAAATTAATATTATTGTAAACATTTCATTGTCATTATTACATTTTCTTATGTAGTTAATGATGGATAAAATATTTTATCAATGAAGAGATTCATATTTCTTGTATTAGCAAGATAAGTCAAAAGGCAAGATATCTGTCCTGGAAAGCTGATGATGTGATCTTGTACTGATGCCCATGGAAATGTATTAATCTCATATTCATACAACTGACAAACTGATGTTTTTGTGCTTCCTAAAAACAGAACAACAAACTGTTCAAACCCATTACATTATCACAGCTAATAATAGTTTTCAGTTTGTTGATCCATCCAGCCCAGAAGCTTTTACAAAGAAATCACAGCCTGTTAGTAGCAATTAATTGTCTCTACAAACGCTTCCAAAATGGACTTACTGAACAGCATGAAAATAAGTGGAAGTTTTCTCTGCCTCATTTGCTTTTCTTGCTCTATAATTTGCAAGAGATGTTTTTTGCGTTCCAGTCCTCTCACAAGACAAATAATTGAAAACACCATTCCTACTTTGGAACAATTTCTACTGCTGTAAATGTTTTTTAAAAAATAAGCTTTAAGAAGTGCAGATGCCATCAGAGCTTTGCAGTATGTAGCAGAATTTTGGGAAATGTGCCTTCACTCAGTTTAAATGAGGAAATATTTTAGTTTTAGTGAAAAAGACATGACCACTTGTGCATGAATGGTTTGGGCAGGCAGTTGGGCTTTATAAATGCCTTGCTTAAAAAAAACAAATAGAAAAAGCATCATAGATATAGGGCACAATATCCAACCCATCCTGATCACACAGAAACCACAGGTGTCAGATCTCTCATGCACTAGCTCCAACTTAAATTTGCAGCTTAGCAAAACACCACAAAACAACAGGAGCATTTTCTTTAAGGGGAGAGCAGGTGATGTTTAAGCATCCTTACCGTCGAGGCCTGGGGAGGAGTCAAACTGCACCTCAGGAGCTGTGCTGTCTGCAGGTGTAGGAGCTGCTGGAAGTCCCAGAACAAGGTGATCCACATCGCTTCCCCCTGGTTGCTGCTGATCAGAGCCGGCAGAGCTGAGGACCAGGACAGTTTTTCTCTGCTGCCCCATTCCCTCCTTGTGGAAGCTGAGATACTTTTGCTTTTCCTCTCCAAAATGGGGACTAAAAGTCCCAAAGGGCCGGCCCTGCTTGTCAGATGCTTCCTCCCGGGGTTTCAAATATTTCTGAGCAAAAGCGCCGCCTGCCTTGCCACAGAAATTGGGCCCATGAGAAGGCAGATGACCTTCACTCAGCAGGTTTTTCAACTCTTGTAGACTTCGTTTAGAAATGCCAGGAGCCCCCTTGAAGGCCTCTCCAGTTCGGCTCCCTGGCACGGATGTGGCACTTCCCAGGGAGCCCATCTTTGTCACGTGAAACTTGACAAGGTTTTCTTCCATCCCACCCCGTTCTCCTGGCTTACCCCCTGCCTGCTCACTGTGCTTCTCCCTCTGTGCTGCCTCCTTGCAGCGACCTTTCTCTGCACCTCTCACAGGCTGCACACTTGTGGGCAGCTTCATCTGGGCTGCTGTATCTGTTTCCTCATGCATTTTTCCTGATATTCTTTTCCCACTATCTGCATATTCCTGGGTTTCTCGTGTTTCTCCACACCTGTCTTCTTTACCATCGCTGCCAGAGTTGGAATTGTCATGACCTCCTCTGTCCTTTTGTGCTGCAGGAAAGGTACTGGGGTTTTGGAGAGACTGCTCTGATGGCAGCTCTGAGCAACCAGTGGCTCCTTTAAGTGGACAAGGATCTGGGATTTTTGAGGTGTGGGACAGCTCCATCTTCTCATTTTCTAGAGGAGAAACATACTTTGTAGGACCTTTGATTTCCTTTTTCTTTCTGAAACCACATATATTGTTGCCATCAACTTCATCATTGTCACTTTCAGATGTGTTCTGTAACCAGCAATAAAATATACAACCAAACATGCATGAATGACACAAACACGGCAATGGAGCACTACCACCTGCTGCATTCACCTTGTAGTACTTCCACTACTTCTTGATAATGGAAATCTCAAAAGTGAACACTATTTTTGATCTTTAAAATATATCACAGAATTCTTTTTCCTATGTTTTTCAACAAAATTAGAGAGAACACCTTCATAATACTACTCTTAGGCAGATTTAGTAGATTATAATACAAGACATACGACATTGTGTGACATCATTTACCAAATGTGCCCTTCAAAGTTGAAAAAATGTATTCTAATACTTACAATTAAGTATAATCCTGGTCACATTAAAAGTATTTGTATTTATAAAGGAAATTTATTGCCCTGAAACCAGAACACCGGCACTTCTTATGAGTGTGAGAATTGAAACCTGAAAATAAGCAGCTTTTAAATTAATTTCAGGACTTAATTTCAACAAATAACTTTCAGAACAGTTTCAAAAGGAAAAACTCATATTTGGATGTTTAAACATGAAAGAAGATGATGTTTACCTTTATATATGATACTGATATAGCTTATATTGTAGTGGTGGGAGCAGAGTTTAAAATGGATGTAATCCTGTGGAAAAAGTGGGAAAAGGAGCTACAAAAAGTAAGGTGCTTGCATTATGCCCAGATACATCAAGTGTCTGGATCACCATCTCTCCTAAATATCCTGATCTTATCTCAAGTGTGATTAATTTGATGGTGACAGGGAAAGGGACAGGAAATCAAAACAAGACACTTTCAAATTAAAAAAAAAAATTGCACAGATTTCAATATTGTGAGTGATTAATTGTCACGATAGTGATTGAATTCTTCATTTCACAATGTCTTATAAAAGACTTAATTTAACCAAAATCACTGCATATCCAATCACAAACTGTTATATTATTAATGAATGCCTACTCAAGTATGTATTTAAGAGACATGAACAGTACTTGGCTTGCTTGGATTGGGCTGGAATTAGCACCAGTAAAAACACTGGGAAATCAAGGGATATCCTCTGAATGAGACCATTCTTTACCTTTTCCACAAAGGAATAATCTGCACTCTCTCCAATTTCTGGATTTCCAGAAGAAGGGATCTGTACAAAAGCAAAGTGAATGCCAGTCTGGGTAAGGCAAAAGTGATTTCTTTTGGAAGACAAAAGCATGTAGAAGGAAAGGCAGAAGCATCCAGTGTGCATATGGAATGAAGCAGCATGGCCTACATTAAGTTCATTAAGACCTCCCCTTTTTTACTATTTTCTCACCATACCATTTTCCATCATTTTGTAGTCAAAAGAGGTTCACAGCTTCTCTCCTAAAGAAGAGCTCACAGGAATGTTTCCTCCCGCCTCTCCCAGTTTACCATGACGGGCTGTATGTCCAGCTATTCTGGATCTCGCTGGCTGTATGTCCAGCTGCTCTGGATCTCACTGGCTGTATGTCCAGCTGCTCTGGATCTCACTGGCTGTATGTCCAGCTATTCTGGATCTCACTGGCTGCATGTCCAGCTGCTTTGGATCTCACTGGCTGTATGTCCAGCTGCTTTGGATCTCACTGGCTGTATGTCCAGCTGCTTTGGATCTCACTGGCTGTATGTCCAGCTGCTTTAGAGCTCACTGGGACCCTGCTGTTGGCCTGGCTGGCAGCTGGCCAGCAGCTCTGTGGGGAGGATAAACAAACCCCTGACTCCCACACACATATCCTGGCAGGGACGTGCCTGTGGTGCCCATTGCAATCAAACAAGTCACTGGTGCATTCACAAGAGAAATCCTCTCCTACCCCAGTTTTAGCACTCTGTGATAATGAACCCATTTCTTCATCCAAGGGCTTTGGTTTGTTCCCATAACACACCCTAAAACACCCCATATAATTATTCTGGGTGTTTGCTGGTACCTCTTCACATTCACCCATGCAGAATAGACCTAATCCTTACAGCTCTGTATCATTATAGAATAGAAACACAATAAAAAAAAACTTTTTTGAAAAGAAAAGTGGACAAAACCAGATTTTAATTCAGAATTACAATTTTAATACTTTCCTTAGTAATACAAAAAGGGAATGAGGCTTAGGGAGAAACAGTAGTGGTAGAGGAACTGGGGTCTGCCAAATGGAAAAACACAGGTCTTAAAATAAAACATTCATAATATTTAATTTCTAAACATGTAACAATATTTTTTGAGAGAAAGTAGACAAGAGTTCCAGCTATGAAAGCTATAGTAATTTAAAAAATTATATTACCATTAATTTATGACAAATATTTACATTAATATCTTTTGTGGCAGAGGCTGCCATCATCAAAATATCTTGATTTACAATTTATGGGGTTTTCAGAATTCTTTTGTTTCCTTTGAGTAACTCAAAACCAGTAACATAATCATAACACCATATGCATTTCTGCTTTATAATGTATGCTGATAGCTATTGAAAATTTTTTAAATAGACACAATTTTTGCCTGTTATCCATATTGAAGATCTCTGAAAAATATTCAGCAAAATGACTGAAGGAAAGTTGAGCTCATCCTTTTTTATAGCACCTCTAATGAAATTAGGAAAAGGATTGTATAAATGTTTAAAGGAAAATGTCAGAAAACTACTTATTCATATAACTAACCATTCTAAAGGATTTCACGAACACAAGGTACTATTCCCACACTATAATCCTTACCAAAACAAATTCCTTCTGAATAGACATGAGCAGGAGAAGGACTGATCACTTGTAAGTCTGTAAATGGAACTTTTCTTTTGCAACAGACCACTAATAACTGATGTGTCTATAGTAGCTTGCAAAGGGTTTATTCTCCAGGAAGAACCAGGATATGGTACTGCAGTTTGATTTTAGACCCAAAAGAAATACTGTACTCATTACTCTTAAACAAAAACAGTGATAATTTTTACTTGCAAATAAAGAAAACTCTTACAATTATACAGAAAACAACCTATTAATTACTTTAGGTCCTCAGTCCATTGTACATTTTTGCAGGGAAATGACTCTTAATTGCTAAATGAACTCAGACATTATGGAATTTCACTTAGAAAATTTCATTTTTCATTTTCATTTCATTTCATTTTCTGCAGTGAAATAAACATTTCTATATTTGTTGCAAGGTACTACTACATCATCTCTTCATATTAAAGACAGTCAAATGCATGAGATATAACACAGACTTAGACTTATTTGTCCAGTAGTTTATGTGGTGTGTACCATCAGAAAAGGCTTAGTATATGGGTACAGAGGGGAGACCACCCAGGAACTGGACTTATGAATTGTCTGTTTAACTTTTTATTTCTTGAAAGGATTTTTTTATTTCTGCAGAAGACAGGGATGGTAAGTGAAATAGTGCCTTGGAAGAGATACAGTGAGCTAGCTATAAATCATTACTTAATTTAATTGAAACATGTGTCGTGCTGCGCTGAGAGGAAAGTAGAACAGTCATGGCATTAATATAGCAAAAATTCTGACTACTTTTAATTTCCTTTCTGTGTGCTCCCACAGTTTTTGTTGCTCTGCATCAACAGCACTAGGAAATAAGCTACTTTAAAGCTGTTTTACCCAACATTTGTTTCAGCATGAATTAATTTTTGTTTGCTGATTTTCAAAAATTTGCTTGCACCTTAAGTCAGAGGTCTTGGCAGTTCTGAAATTTGCTTCTCTGTCTTAGCAAGTGAATGCTTGGGCAGCAATTCAAATATTCCTGCCAGAAGAATCAGCTCCAAAATACAAACAGTGTGACAGATCTGAGATTTAGGTTCTTCTTTCTAAAGTTTTATCTGATGTTATTTTTCATTGATATTTATTGGTACTTGCCCAAGCTCTGATTTCTAGGTCTACTTGTTAGGTCTACTTGTGCCAGTGCTGAAATTTGTGCTGATACATTGATCCCTTCTGCACTGGAGTTTGTACCTGGTAAGGTTTCAGGTAGAGGAGGACCAGTGCAAGTCCTGCAAGAGGCAGGAAGAGTAAGATCACACTTCATTTCCCTTTATGGGTAATCTCAATTAATGATAAATAACAGTTTTACTCGTCTTCACTTTGTGCCGGCTGTGTTGCTCTGAGTACACAAGAGCCTGGATGTCTCTGTCTATCAACAGATAAGGGCTACGCTTAAGCTTTACAGCAGCATGTTAAGGCACCATGCAGGGAGGAAGAGAAGAGAACAGAGGACAGTAACAGTAGGCAACTATTTCAGCAGATGAAATTGCTCGCTCTACTTAACCAGATTAAGCGCTGCTTCTGGCACACGACCAGGATTCTACATCTGAGGGACATTCTATATCTTGTGATAACACAGAAAATATAAATCTAAAGCAATTTTTCTTAAGCAGTTTGTGTTCATTTTTGGGCTTTGTACAGTTCTGAAGTGAAGCATTAACTACATCTTGAAATACAGCACTGCCAAAAGGCAGTTCAACTGTAAACCTGCCGAGCTGAGAGCATTGGAAATGTAAAGTGTTGCCTTTGGGAGGAATAACAAATACTGAGTTTTGTGGTGCATGAAACAGGTGAAAATCCAGGGCAATTCTTGAACTTTTGCCTTAAAATATTATAATAGGTGACTGAAAATACATCTGTAGTGTTCTATGTGGCAAATTCAGATGCTGCAGAGGGAACCTTCCATTTTTCTCCTACTTTTTGTTTGTGTAGGCATCAGTGTCATGACTTCAGGCAAGACTGCAAGCACTATTGTATTTTATAAACCTCTCTCAAAAACATATCGACAAAAAGAGACATGGAAATGAGAAAGGTAAACTCTCAGTAAAGCATTTGAAAGGAAGGGAAAAAAGAGAGAAAAAGAGTTAGTTTAAAAGGAGCTGAGTAACTCTAGAATAAGAGCTGCAGAAGGATTTCTATCAAAGGAAAAGATGAAAGAGGCAAGGTGGAACTCTAGCAGGAGCTTTAGTATAACTAATCAACAAAATAACTCAATGTTCCTGCTACTGACTACCTAAAAAAGTGATGCAAGCATTCAACAAACGACAATAGGAACTAAGTCACATTTCTCATTTTTTATTTCATATCATTAACTGACTGTTAAGAGGTCAAGTTGTGATGGTCTTTTTGACTCAGTGCTATAGATTTTTCAAGAATGAAAGTTTATTTTTGCAAAGAACATATATATGTCAAAATCTGGTAAGGCTAAGAAGTAGAAAAACGTGGGAAACTAAAATAAAAGTAAAAAGTATATAGGGTTTGGTTGGATGAATTTTCTTATATATGAAAAGTTAATTGCTTCACTTAGGTTATATTTTTTTTTATCATATAAAACACTGTTGAAAAACTGAAATAAACTGTTTCCAGTCTAAAAAAATGTAAAAATGTTGTTCAGGTCATGCTGACATGGGATATTGTTCTCATTGTTTGAAAATTTTTCCAGTTCTAATTCAATTCTAATTCTTTACAGTTCTCCCAGTTTGGTACATCAAGTTTATTTAATCTTTTTGTGTAGCAATGAATTTCAAATACTTGAAGTCAAGTCAGCAGGAGGTGCCGCTTGAGACCTCACACAAGAGTACCCATAAAGCAAGTAGTTCTGTGTCCAAGTGATTTCCCTGCCCCTTTCCCTGGCAGGAGGAAAGCATTGCCCTGCTGCTTCCCCAGCAACCAGGCAGCGAAGGAGCAGAGGATGCAAGAACAAATTATCTACTGCTGGGAATTAATGAAGCCTCACTGGAGTCACTGGAGCTACAAAGATTTGAACCAGGACAGAATATGGGCATGGAGTTGTATCGAGGACAGCACAGATATTTCTGGGAGTGTCTCCAAGCACAGAGAGGGGATTTGGCTCTTGGGTGCAGTGCTAAAACAAGGCGTGCGTGTGACGATAAAGAGTCACTGATTGTTTGTAAGCAACAAACATGAGGATCACATACTTTGTCAAGATATTGCTGTGACTAATTTCTCCCTCAGTGACCTTGTTTGATAAAGTGGCTCTTTGAGAGTGATTTACTGCTACAAAAACCTTGTTGTGAAGGATGTGAAAGTGGCATAAATGTTAGGTACATCTCATTATTTTGCAGTTTGAGAAGTTGAAGCACAAACTTGCTGTAGGTCAAGGGAGATGTGTGGCAATGTGAGAGCAGAAGGAATCTCCTTCCTTCTTTGAAACTTTTAAATATTCTCAAGATTATTAATATCCTTCATGTGAAAATTAATGGAGTGAGGTTCGTGAGGTTAGCTCACAATATTGTGCTACTTATTTTCACATCTAACATCTGCCATTGTTTGTTACACCCATTCAAAGCTTTCATGCTACATACACAATTACCAGAAAAGCTTCTCAAGGTCGTTGATTATCTTGCTGCTTCATAGCAACAGAGTTGTCCTTGTAACAAGATTATTTGCAATTACTTTCCCTTGACTATGTTACCTGCACTGTGTTAAAAAAAATCCCTACATAAAGCAGAGTCTCAAAATGATTAAGCTCAAAATGAATAAGCTCAAAATGAATAATTATCTTTCCTTCACAGCGGTTTCGGACCACAGAAGTATGAATTCAGGACTAGAATCTGCTTTAAAATGCAATTATAGAGAAACTAAGCATTTCCATTTGGGTCAGTAGCCTGACTCAAGAGTGTCACTTTCTAATCCAGGTCAGATCCTGATCCACAGATTGTAGTGCTTTCATTTAGGTTAATGAAGTCAAAGCCAATACTTTTCTCCAATAATATTAATAGGATCAGATTTCAGACATCTGCTTCTGTTACTTTTGATAAAGCTATAAATGAAATTAAAAGGAAGTCAAAATCTCTTGGACTTGCTTCCCAAAGCAAATTGAGTGTTTTCAGCTTAAAAAGAACCCTGTCTTTGACCTCCATTTCCTTCAGAATCAGACCATGCTCAACATACATGCATGAAGAGCCTTGCACATAATTCACAAGGAACAACACATTCACTTAAAACCTTGAGGTAGATGCAAGAAGTATTTTATATCAGTATATCTGCTTGGAAATAATTTATGATCAATCTCTTACCTGCTGACTAAGATCTTCTTTTTTGTTCATGTCCACTTCATTCTAGTTCAGGTCACCATTAGAAATGGTCTAGTAAGAGTCTGGTAGAAAGGTATCCCATATTTATAGGCACAGACACAATGAAGGTTAGTTCAAACAGAATTGCTGTAAAGTTCTTTTCCCAGAAGGCCACGCAGATGCTGAACCATGGAGAGCAACCCAACGAGTCATGGCCAGGAGCACTGCTCTCTGGAACAGCACAGAAGTAGTAAACTGACAAACACACATTATTAAGCTGCCTGCCTGGAAACAAAGACAACTGAGCATAAAACTGGTTTGCTCAACTTTTCTCCTCACAAAAGGCTTTTGTCCTGTAACAAGCCATTTCTGTTCTGGAATAGAAGCTATTGTCAGGCTCCTTAGAGGTAAAACCTACACTGGGCATTACAACAGCAGTATGTTTTTGAGGCACATGAACAGGGATTGGAAAGGCACAGAACACTGCAAGAACAACGTGCAGCACCAGCTAGTTATTCTGGCTTGCATGTTGTAAATTAATAGTGATGCATTTGGCTGTATTAGAACTGGAGAGGGGTCTTTTTTGCATTAGATTTCTAAAAATATTTCAAGATTAGATAGTTAGGCTTGTCTTTCTTATTTTTCTTTTTATTCTTCAGGTTTAATATGTATTCAAAGGACTGTTTTTAATTGACATTCCATTCATTCAAATACCTTTGGATGGCATAAAATTAAAGGATGGCCATATTGTTGTTCTTACAGGAGCTCTACCTGACAACCCATCACTCAGTAAATTCTAGTAAACATGATGTTCAGATTGGCATTTAACCATGTGAAAACTCAGGTTTGGCATTCTTTTAGTACTAAAAAATAAAAACAAAGAACAACTCTGTTACCCAAAATAATGACTATGCATTAGGAGCTATAATTCAGAAAAATCTTGGGCATCACCAGTCCAATGCATAAATATAAGTGCCCAAGTCCCAACCTGGGATTCTGAAAATATTTCCTTTTCTTGTAGGCCAGAGATCCCACATTTGTGACTCCATCTATGCAATTTCTGGAACTACCCCATTCTGAACTGCCCCACTTGTCACAGACCAGAGCAGGCAACAACAGGAACAACTACTATTCAAGAAATGGGCTTATTTATGTCTTAACCTTTTGTCAGCCAGCCATTAAAAAAACTCAACACTCAAATCATTCAATAGGATCAGGCTCCTACAGGTCAAATAGCAGGGAAATCAGCATTTTGCTTTCAGAGTAGTTCTTTCAAAAATGTTTGCCTCAGACTTCCACCACACAGCAGTAGGCACAATTGCACAGTTCCTTTTCTAGGCAATGTACAGCTGTCATAGACCTACAGGCTGCCATGGCAGAGATGCTTGTGAGCCTGCTAGGATGAGCTGTGTCAAAAGGACACTTCTGAGCAGGAAGGACCACTCACACCAAATTGTCCGAGAGGCAGAGGCCAGACAGCAACAATTCTTCTGGCTTCCCATTTTTACCGTTTTGAATGCAAGCAGGAACAACCTCAGTTCTTAATTTAAAAAAGACACACTTCAGGTTAAAAATCTCATTTTTCAGAGTAATAAAAATGTTCTTCACAACAACAGTGGTCAAACACTGGCACAGGTTGCCCAGACAGGCTGTGGGATATCCATCCTGGGAGGTATTCAGAATTTGTGTGTAAACTACCCTGAATAAACTGAGACAAGTTCTGATTCAAGTGGCAGATCAAGCCTGATAACTACCACAGAAGTTATCCAGAATAAATTATTATGTGAGTGTACATCTGATTAATTTATACATATTTTTAATTAACTTCATTACATTCTTGCAAGTACAAAACATCTCTGGCACACTTCACAGTCAGTTCTACTCTGTTCTGCTAAACAGATCCTAAAGACAAGAAAGAGAAACCTCTGCTTTAAACAGTGTAATTGAGGCGCCAATCTTGTGAACATCATTAGAAAGAAACAATCCTTTCATTAATGTTGAAAGAATCAACTATTTCCATCTCAAGTATTTATTACATCCTCTTAAAAAAGTGTTGTTTTGTTTTGCTTTGTGGATAGACTGAAAGAGGAGACGGAGGGAGTTCTCTGCCAAGATCTGCCTGCAAGGTGCTGCTGGTTTCAGAGAAACTGTCATGATTGGAGAATCTGAGAATCAGATCCAGAAACTGATAGAAGCTTATTTCAGATCTACCACAACACACAGATTAGTGCAAAGAGCATTGTTTGGTCAGTAACAATCATCATCTTCCCACCTTTGGGAAATAAGATAAGACAAATCACTATTATCTCATGAGAAAAATCCAGGGGTTTATTAAAAAATATAATAAATACATTTATTATTTATAAATACATTCAGAAAGGCAGTTTCTGTAACTAAGCTTTTGTAAAAACCTGCTTTCAAATGGATATGGGAGTTTTCTTCCTAAAACAAACCTCTCTGCAGTCTTGCAGTCTTTCCAAAACAAAGAAAACCCTCCCCAAAAAAAAACCTACAGAGGAAGGCATCCTCTGAGGGAGAAGTATTCTGACAATAGAGAAAAGGGAAAATAAATTTAATGGAATCATGTTTATTTTACATTTATCATTGAATTGTGCATAAGAGACACTATAAGTAGTGAATTCCAAATTCCTGAAAACCCAGTTTAGCATTGGTCACAGTAAGAAAGGGTGAAAAAGTAGGGAGCAATATTTACCTCTTGATCAGGAACACAGCTGTGAGAAACAGCCATGCCATGCTCAGCCACCCCTTGTTTCCTGGGAGACAGATGAGATGGGCTGGAGCAGACCTGCCTCTTAGGCTTGTCCTAAAAAGCTTGTCCCATCTTTCATCCTCTCCTCCTTTTCCAATTCATTAGAGAGGAACCTTCTCCAGTCCTTAAACCTTTCAGGTAGGTGTGAGAGGCCTTGAGATGGTTTCAATTTGACATTAGCATAAATATGCTAAAAATGTTCTTTTTCCAGCTATACTGACTACAAAGCAGTTTTTAACATCATTAAAAGTAAACCAAATTTCTCAAGGGCATGTATGGTGCAGACTAATATTTTCATATTCATATATATTCTTTGTGTCATCACAGGAAAGGGAGTCTGAGAAGAACAGCTCAAAAAGGTGTTTTCTGGAGGAGAAGCAAAGATTTATACAAAATAATCCCTTTATTTTAGAATGTAGAACTGATACCATGAGTCTGGATAATTGTTTAATTTAAATATACAGGGCTTCAAACGTAGTTTATCAAATACCAATATAAAAATCTAGACACTTCAGAAATATAATACAGAACAAATGTCACCAAAGGGGTTACTTAATACTTTAACTATAGATACTTTGTATGCACTGTCTATGATGAATAAGTGCTAATGAGAAAGTGCAAACTGCTCTTTATCCCATGAGTAGCTCTTCAGCATCTAAAAAAGAGAACCAATTTCTCTGGTGACAGCTACTGTGGTGAACAACAGCCAGCTCAGGGGAGCGATCTGCTGGTGAGGTGATGGGAGCCTTCAGACAGACATCAGCATCGTTGTGGCTTCAAACCAATTCTGATTCCAGCTACTAACAAAAGAGTGGGTTTTTCATGTATTTAAAAAAAAATTATAGAATTATCACTGCTTGTACTCTCCTCCCATTTAATTTTGTTCTCCAAGGGGGGAAAATTTCTAGATATGAATTAACATCATTTTAAACAGCAAAGAATCAGGCTTTGGAGCTTCCACCAGGAAAATATTTTTTCTCCGAACTAGTGCAGGTTACATTCAGTTGCTAAAAAATGTTTTCTCCCATTTCAGGATAAAGAGACTTCTAAAGCTGTTTAACATTCTTATAATGTAGACTGGTGCCAGCACTACTGTACGGATACACAGGTTACAGTATGGATACAGAATACAATGCTGTAGGATATACAGGTTACAATGAGTTTTGGCGGACTTGTTGCAGGAGTTTTTATAAAAAAGACTCTTTAACTCTCCAGTTCCAAGGCTGGCAAAAGGAGGTGCTCACTAAGTCTCTCCCACATCATCATAAACTTATTAAATTCTGTGCTAATATCCAAAGCCTAGTATTACAAAGCCAAATGCAGAATTCGAACAGTGAAATCCCTTCAAGTAAATCTAACCTAATGTGTTCCTTCAACAACAGGATACATTTATTCTTTTACCTCCAACCCTGTGCCTTGCCATCATTACCAAACAACACTTTAGCTTCTATTCACAGGCCTTTTTCCTTGCATTTTTTTTACAGCTGATATATTATTCAGCATCAAGATTTACAAAATAGTTCACCTAATTAAATTCCATATTGCCATCTAGTAAAACACATTGTTAGGGCTTAGATTTGTATTGCAATCTCATTTACTGTAGCTATGTTTCTCCTAGGTCCTCTTAAATTTTCCTCATATGGTTTTCTCTTTTTACATTCTCAAAAGGTAGGCACAAATGGTGCTCACATTGAATTGGAACCAAAACAAGACCTTGAATAGAAGAAGAATTCCTGTGTTCCGAGTCCTACCCAATACACCTTCCTCCTCCGTGCTTCATCATGTGACTCTTGTTGCCTCTTGTTACTTGCTACCACCCTCCACAGGTTTCTTTTTCCATGTACAGTCAGTCTTCAAGTGAGACATAAACTTTAAGGAATTTAGAGATTTTAGAGGAACTAAGGTTTTAGTTAGAGATAAGCTTTATTGGAGTTAATTAAAATAAATGGGTAGGCCTTGGTGAAGTTAAGAGTTAGTAGGTAACTAATAACTGATTGATTGTCAACACAATATTTGGTTAGCAGGGTTTATAATGAAGAATATAGAAACTGATAAGTAGCTTTTAGGAACATAAGACAATTGTAGGCCTCCTCTGTTCTGAAACCAGTTGAAGACAGGGAGTAGGAGTTCTACCAAGGGTTCATTTGCCATATTTGCATTGAGAAGGTAGAAAGGTCAGAACGAGGAATACTTCACTTACTTCCTCATTTTGGGACCCCTTCCCATGAAAGGGACCACTGACCCATTTCAAGGAACAAACTGTGCATGCTTAATAGCTTTTGAACTAATTACCATACGAAGCAGAGAATGGGATGTACCAAAGTGTTACATGGCTTTGCAAGGGTTCCTCAGGGTGAGAGAGAGAGACGAGAATCTTGACTCCATGATCAGAAGGCTGGATTTATTAATTTATGATATGTATTACATTATTACTATGCTAATAGGAATAGAGAGAAAAGTTCAGAAGCTTGCTAAGCTAAGAATAGAAAAGGAATCGAATCAACAAATTTCTGTGTCCAGGCAGAAAGCAAGAAACTTCTCCTGTGAGTGGTCAGTAAATCCAAACACTCACAGAAGGCCAATCACTGATGCACCTGTTGCATTCCACAGCAGCAGATAACCATTGTTTACATTCTTCTTCAGGGGCCTCAGCTTCCCAGAAGAGGAAAAAATCCTAAAGAGAGGATTTTTATGAAAATATGTCGGTGACACCAAAGTTATGAATGTGTATTTGTATTTTGGGTATTCAATACTTGTATAGATAAAAGGGCTCTCTAATCACCAGTAAATGGTGGTGTGTATTTGGGAGCATCACAATAAACATACACTTTCTAATTTTAAACTGTTAGAGAGTCTTTGTCCATCACAGTTGGATATTGGTATCAACATCCATATTTTTTTTAATAAATCAAAAGAGCTTTTTGGCATTACACCTACCAACGCCATTTTAGCAGAAGGTTGGAGAAAATTCATGGCATCTTATGGCCTTTGTTCACATGCCTTGCATATCCTCCAGGTAAACACAGCACAATGTCCATCACACACCTCAATCACTTTGATTTTTCCAGGATTACCCCTGCTTGCTGGAAAAAGAGGAAGAAAATGTCACTTAATAGACTTGGCCTTTTACTTAAACTTAAGATGAGAGTTCAGATGTGCTTCCACACAGCTTCCAAATTGTCCCACTTTAAAGCAGATGGCCAGCTGCCATTAAAGTGTATTAACACTACAGTGAGAGATGCTCCATGGCAAGGCATGAACTTAGGCATGAATATCCAGTGTCTGTATGTGGTGCCTCCAAACAAATGGAAATAAGTAAGAATGTTTACTGTCTCTTAAGGGAAATAAAAATTAATAAGAAACCTTTCATATATTCTTGAACATATTTCTGCTAAATGTTTTTCTCTTTGACACATTTCAACCCTTTGTAACAGTGCTTCAGGTGGCTATAGTCCTATTTCCATGCTGTTAACTTGCCGTCACAGTTGAAAATCTCATTAGAAAGAAAAAGTAAAGGGAGAAGCATCCCTCAAGTACAACAGGATCAGACTGACCCATAGTGCAAACATAGCCTGCATGGCAGATGATTTATCAAGTATTTTTCCTGAGGAACCATCAGCACTTTCTTAGTACTCAATTATGCAAATCACTGAAAGCACTATGTTAAAATGATGATATTTAGTATGCACTCTGAGTATACTAACAATATTCAATGCCATTTATTCTACAATCCAAATTTTTCCAAATTATATGTCCAAAAAGTACATATTTTTGAGATAAATAATGATAAATTAATAGCATCTGCTACATTATTTGCACTTATAAATTGGCAAAATTGAAGAAATCAAACAAAAAAAAAAAAAAAACAAAACACGTTTGCCCACATAATATATCTGCTTGTAAAAAGCTCTTTATATCCACTAACTTTCAGGTAACACCTGGAATCTAGAGGAAGTTATCTTTAAGGTTTTCTTTGCAATAACTTTTAGCATTCTATAGCTGCACTGGGTGTTATGCTTAATTTAAACTTTGGCACTTCTGATGATTAAAATTTGATATAAGATTTATAACCTAATTACCTAGATGTTTCAATGTATTTGTGCTTTGACACCATAGTTCCAGATCCTTTATTTTGATTTCCTCAGTAAATCTGTCCACTCTGAGAGTAAATTCTCCTTTATGACATCTGCAGGCATAGAACATTCTGGCTTACTTGTATTCATATTCCTTTTTCCTTAGTAGATTATTTGTGTTCACAAGTGGAGCATACTCCTTTTTAATTCAATAAAGTGCAGTTATCTAGGGTACAATAGATATGATTTGAAATCAATTTATGCCTGAATGGATTTAGACATGTAATTCTGCCCCCTTTACTGACACCCTTAATAACTATGTTCAAATGCTTAGTGATTCAAATCTGTATTTTATATATATTCAAAAATACAGATTCAAATCTGTATTTGATATATATTAAAAAATGTGAGGTTCAAAAGTAGGAAGCATTTCTCTGCCAAGAGGGAATCAAACACTGAATAGGCTTCCTAAATATGTTTTATGTTCCTACACTGTCAATGCTTAAGAGGCATTTGGGCAATGGCCTGGATAATATGCTGTAACTTTTGGTCAGTCCTGAAGTAATCAATCAGTTGGATCAGTTGGATTGTACATCACTTCCAGCTAGATCTATTCTATTCTATTCTATTCTATTCTATTCTATTCTATTCTATTCTATTCTATTCTATTCTATTCTATTCTATTCTATTCTATTCTAAACAACTGCTGTTGCTAAATGAATAGATGACAAAGATGTTTAGTCCTCCTTGTTAAAATTGCTCTGCTTGATGTAAGCTGATTAAAAAATCATTGGGTCAGATAAAGAGAAGTATAAGCTTAAATCTCTATAACTAGTGAAAGATTCTTCCGGACAGAGGGAGAAACAGCTTTAATCTCTGTCCTGGTAAAAATTGTATTCTTTATATTGAGGTTGTTTTCTATCCATCTTTTCTGTCAGTCAGGTTTCAAATTAGCATAGAATAGATGCAGTGGGGTAAAATTAGGAATCTCTACTTTCATTTAAAATACACATTTATATCATGTTTTCAAGGAAGCCTCGAAAGCAAGGTAGTGTGAGAGGAAACAGAAGGGAGTACTAAATTCCTAATCTTTCAGTTCCTGCTGGTAATTTAACAGCATCAAACTAAAAGTAGCTGCCATGTTCTTTACTTACATTAGGTGGCACCATCCTCACAAATTTATTGTTTATGTAAAAAAGCTTAAAAACATTAATTCAGAAATTATGTTAATTCGAGTACGAAATACCTTGATAAAGTTAATGCTTGGATTGCAACTCAGAGGAACATCTGACATTATTTAGACAAGAAAAAGTACTCAGATTTTGTGTAAAAGAAATCTCCTTTGTTGAAGAAAAGGTGCAAGGAATAGCTAGCAGGAAAGCAGGAATGCAGATGGATTTAGCCATAAATCTTGCTCTGTAATAGGCTTATTAGGAAGCCCACAATTCACTCTTCATCTCTAAACAGGTTTTGTTCCCAGAAAAACAATAGTGAAAACCTCTTTATGATTCAAGTTATTTAACTGGGTTATGATAATTTGCGGTACCTTTTCATTCTTCACTTATCAGTGGAGGAATTTCTAAAAATAGTTGAGAATTGCCAATTCCACTTTGCAACATTCATCACTATTTTGTAGTGTGGTTCTCCTTGCATTAAAATGAAGTTAGTACGATTAGAAATGGAATGAAGGAGAGGGCCAGTGGTGAGAGCAACCAACATCAAATTCAATTAAGATCAGACTCTTCTCAAATCATCTCTGTGTCAGGCTAGGCATGGACTTAGGCATGGATATCCAGTGTCTTTAGGTGGTGTCCCAAAACAAATGAAAATAAGTAAGAATGTTTACTGTCTCTTCAGGAAAATAAATAAAAACCAAACCCTTTTGATATTCTTAAACATATTTCTGCTGAATGTTTTCTCTTTGATGTATTTCAACCCTCTGTAACAGTGTTCCAGGTGGCTGTAGTCCTGTTATCATGCCATTAACTTGCCATCACAGTTGAAAATCTCATTAGAAATAAATTCTTACAAGATTCATTACAGTAGGGCTCCTGGTCTTGAGAAGAATTCTTCTAGTAGCTTAACTTTAAAACTCAATGTTTAGCTTTACCAAATTTGGAAAATTACATACCGTCAATCAGATAGAAACAGGTGGGTGTGAACTGCCTAAATATTTTAGGATCTCAAAAGAGAAGTGACTTTCTCTTTCTTTGTTCCATCTCTAGGGTAACATACTAGGAACTCATTAAATCAGTTTAAGTAACCTCTTTGTCATGGCCTGAGTAGCAAGAATCAAATTTATAAAGGCAAATAGATGTTATTTGAAATTTTCATCCACATACCTCACTGCTCTTATTGTTGGTGATCCTCTGATACCAAATTTCACCCCAGTATGAACTCATGCCATTTACTGAGGTTCACAGAGACAGGTGACCCAAACAGCCTGTGATGACTATCCCTCCACTCTGTTTATGTTAACTCAAAAAACCAATGACAATTCAAAGTTATGACTTTGGGTAGGTGATTAAGGTAAAAAGAATGCTAAAGTACGGAAGGCCCTGGATACCCAGCCATGACATTGTTATTAAGTCTATCATATATTACTGTATATGTATAATTATCATATTTTATTATTATTAAATCTATGTATAATACAGTATGTACGTAAGCCTGGACTAATTACAGGATGTTCACACACTGTTTTCTTGCACATATTGCTGCTTCAGAGATGAATTAAGGATGACTGATCTATTTATTAAAAACAAAACCAAGAACTGGTCTCAAATAACAGTGATAAAAGTTAGAAAACATTGCAAAGTAATTGAGTATGCATTTTCTATTGCTCTAAAAAAATACATTGGTGTCACCAAGGTTTTCACCCTTTACCCTGTAGAATTGGAGAATGGTATTGCGTAGGTGACTAATGCATGGCATTTATCCAAGTTACAAGTAATCTGGATGTGTTTTCAATAGAGCACAGTAGTCCTAGAAAACAGATTTGCCCCCACAAACCAGTGTATTTCTTACACACTTATTGGGGTGATAATACAGTCCATACCTAGAAGGCAGAGGAAAGAATCAGAGGCTTGTTCCATAGGTTCTGTTACTGGGACTGTATCTGCAGCTGTACAAAAGAGGCTTGGCTATAAAAAACCAACCATGCTAGCTAAAAGCAGTCAACACATGCAGCAGCACATACTGCAGTAGGGAATATACTGAGAGTTCCTTCTTGCTGCAATTTTGCACATTTACTTGAGCCAGGTAATAGAAGTGGATCTCACAAATGTCATTTAGCATTTGTCCTAGTGCTTCAGGCAAACATTCTAAGACTGAACCACTGAATGAAATACTCATTACCTAGTGGAGGTAGGAACTGGACAAAGTAAAGCTGAATGTACTGCCTCTGATGCCTCCTAATACACACATTTAGTGTTTCTACCCTAACCACTGAAAGACCACTAGGTCAAGGCCATGCAAATAGATTTATATATTGTCCTTACTGTTCTTTTAATCTTTTAAATAAGGATGATTTAAACTATAACAAGTATTCCAACAATGGTATGGAAACTTCCATGTGCACGACAGACGAATGGATTGAAGGCACACCCAAACCCTCTAGTAGTGCACTCGTGCTCCATCATCCTTCCTGGCCCATAAAGGACTGTGTTTTGTACATGCTCATGTGCCAGGTGGCATTCAGGGCTCAGAACAGGACAGGGATCACTTATAATAAGTGGTTTAAATATGTCAAACCGATTTTGGAAGGCACAAGCTATTAGACATAAGAGCATGAATGAGGCAGTTCCAATCAGCCTGAGGATTCAAGAGCTGTTCTTGGCAGTATTTATGTACTCATTTGCATTTAATCCAACAGTCCAGTGTGTGTGAGGAGGAGATGGTGTAGCACATAAAAGGCTATCAAATGTGTGGCTCCTATGAGCTCTGCCATGGCTCTTTGAAAGAATTTGGTCGCCAGATCATTTCCTGATACTCTGATAAGAGCAGTGGGGGACTTCCCCCTCTGTGTCATAGTCCAGAGGTCATCACTTAGTGCATTTTGAATCTCTGTAAGCTTTTTGTAATAAGCTAAACAAAATTGGCATAGATTGTTAAATAAAGACATAGTGTAGATGTAATTTCTGACTGATTTTCCTCGCTGCCTTATCAGGCCAGACCTAACATGTCTTCTCTAAGCAAATTACTTGCAGTGCCATAGGCAAGTTTTCTTTCCCATATTCAGCCCAATGGTTCAAATTTCCACTCATAAATAACTCCCTTTACCCTGTAGCTATTTCTAATGATGAATGCTTTTCCTAGATACTTTCATCTTCAACAAGTTCCTGACCTTACAAATATAATCCAGAGAAGTAATGAGGAAAGATTCCCTATCTGCTTAAATGAGAAGGTGCCAAATCTCCACTTCTTCGCTACTGTTTTGGTGCAATTTAGAAGACTTTTTTTTTTTCTAGTGATCCATATAGCAGGTTGAGCATAAGAACTCTAGATGTAGGAGCCTGAGGCAAAAGTCATTACAAAAACAGCAAAGAAGAGCCTGACCTGCATTGCAGTGAAGACTCCAAGGCAAACTGCATGGACAGAAGTGCTCTGCAATTCTTTCTTTTTCTCAGATAAGCACTACTCTAGGTTGGTTCCCCTTCTAGGCACTGAAAGCCAGGATAGGGTTAAAAGTGTTCCAAGACGTGGAAAGATTTTCTGAGTTCACCCAAAGTCAGTGACAGAAGCATGTTTATTCTGTGAGAAAAGTACATGTGTTACACCTGATCAGCCAAGGGTAAAGCAATGGCTTAAAATAACAATGAAACTTGCAAATTTTTTTTGCAGAACATTTCTAAAAAGCTTAAAGCTACAGCTTGCTCACAACTTTCCTGAACCTGTATGAATTCTAATTGACATAATCATTATGACCTCAAAAAACATTGGGAGGATTTTCACCGGCAGGAAGGAAGGTGTTGCAGTAATGGGCAACATAGGGACCCCAGGCAGGTACAAAGTTCTGCTCTTTTTTGCCAAAAACCTGGCCTTTTTTAAGCAGTTAGCTGGTTATCACCAGCTAACACAACACAACAGGCCCAAGTCAGTCAATCACCATGCCCCAGGGTGTGGACATGTGGCTGTCACACAGCAGGTCTCTCACATCTCTCATGTCTCTCTACCGCTGTCCCAGCTCAGTCACTCTCCCATAGCAGAAGTAACATGGAGCCATGTTGCAAGGCCTTCCTTTTATAAAGCCTTACCTATGGGTAACAATTCCCTCTTCTTTGTTTATGTGTTGCACAGCTAAAACTGTCTGCGCCGGTAAAGCCATTATCTTATCAAGACAGCTATTGATCATTTGCTGCACACAAGATATAATACATGGGGTGTATCTCACAATCATTAAGAACACACAGAGGAAAACTATGCTATACATTACTAAGTGTTTAAGCCATGCCTTGAAGCTGAGGCTGTCGAGCCGTGAAGACACCCCCACCAATCACCTTCATTGTGTTCCAGTGGCAGTTTAGTGAGCTGCTTAAGATTGCTGAAACTCTTATGAATGGACTTTGGATGGTCACTTAAGTTCATGCAGCACATGCCATCAAAATCTTCGCACCCATGGCCATGAGCCAGCAGTAAGAAATCAATGGCTGCCTTGTTTGCAGTGTTGCGTGTTGCACCGATTTAACATCAATTGGCATTGCTGAAAGAGTGGCACTAGTGGTGTTAGCTTCCTCTGCAAGCCACAGCTGAGCTTGTTTAATGGAGACAAAGTGTGAGCAGTACCAGTTGCTGGTATCAAGCTGCCTAAGATGCACTCTGCAGTGTTCCAGAAAGTCACTGTCGGATCCCACTTCTCTCTGAGAACCCATGTGCTGCACCTGGCCCAGTGCTGAATTGCAGCTGTTAGAGCTGTCTGATTTGGATGAAACAAGGTCAGTTGGCCAATAGAGCAGCAGCTTTGCCTGGTATGCCTTTCCAGATACACTCCCTACACATTAAGAACAAGTCTTAAGAACAAGGGGAGAGCAATAGCACTGATGCCATGGGACTTTCCAAGATTTGATTATACCACAAGGAAGTATTGCTGAAAATACCTTTAGGAGAGACATCAAAGTTAACACTGTTCATAAGAACATCAAATGTATCCTCAATGTAAAAGCATAGCAAGGCCTGCAAAGCCCCTAGCGTATCTAGTTCTTGTGGCTGCGAGAGCAAAGCTGGAAAGTTGTGCGTTCTTCTCAGATGTTTGTACCATGTCTCATCCCATCCTGTGTTCTTTCACCAGGGGTCCTGGCACCACCACCTGGGCTGCAATATCCTTGGGGCCAGGCAATTTCACATTGCACAGCTTACCAAAACGCTCCTCGCCAGTGGGTACCCCTATGAACCACGTGTGAAAGGGATCCCCAGGGGTTGCCACAGAGCTGCACACAGTATCAGTGTGTGTAGCATTTGCAAGGGTGATCCATGCATTTGTGCTGTCCAGTAGGGGGTAAGACACTCACAGTGCCTTTGCCAATCAGGACGATGCAAACAAATTTAATGTGGCGACCTGTGAAGACACAAGCATAACTCCTTCCCCACATTAGCAAGTCTAAAAGTCCTGCCCACTGCCCTGTTTCTAGGTCCTTTACCATCACCGGAGGCCTGGGATGAGCCTTTGTATCAAAAGAAAATTGCCTTTCTCATGCTGTTTGGCCAGGTTCGTCCCAGTTCAGGAAATTGAGAACATACTGGGCTTTTGCTAACCTATCATGTAGGCAACTCCAGGAAGGCTTATTTTTGACATGAGATCTATCTCTTTGCCAAATTTAAAATACCTGCAGAATAGTGCTGGAGAACTTTACAGAACAGATCTCAAAGTATTATCATGAGTAAAGTGGCACCTTTTTCTTAGGCTCATTTATTGAAGGAGCTGAATTATTTGACTGAAATATTCCGGAATTCATCCAGAAACACAGGAAAGATATGAAACATTTTGACTTAAACTCAGTGCTTCAGAAAGGTATAAACAATTAAAATTGGTATTGTATAATGGGAATGGAAGCTGTTTTCAGTGGTGCATAGTGAGTGGTGGTGCTCACACATGTGCAACAGACAGACAGAGCTCTCACCCTGCTGCATCTCCTTCCACTGTTGCAGCAGGGGAAATGATCTTTCAGTAGAAATGCCAGACTAGTGTAAAAGGTCATTAATGACCCATTCTATATAATACTCATTTACACTCCTCTTAGCATTCCATTTTAATTAGTAGCTCAAGTAGCAAACAGGAAATAAGCATCATCTGAGGACACTCCTAACATTATTCTCTACGACCTCTCCGAAGCAGACAATCCTCCCAATAGGCTGAGACAAGAAAAGATTTGAGAAGCAAGTGGTATATATTACTCTTTCCTGCATGCCAGCTGAAGCTTGCAAGATGTACATGCCATTATGACTCAGCAACAACAAACCTGCAATTTCCTCAGGCTTTGGGCATTTGACATTAGAATGACTCATTGTCCATATGGAGAGCTGAGGAGTCATTTTCATATGACCGCACCAGAGCATCTTGAGAGAACTTAGAGAAATAGCTGTAGTTCCAAGGTGTTCTTTTTCTGATAAATTTTCTTAGCTATTTCAGTTACCCCTCTGTGATTGTTTCATCAGTGAGATACAGCTGCTGATTGTGGCTCCACAGCTCTTACAAAACAGTATTGCATATCCTCTTAGAAGTTCTTATGGCAGCAACTTTCCACCAAATCTTTGATATTTGGCAATACTAAAACAACTAACACACATATATGTTAATGTAGGTCATCACCGAATCGTAGAGAAAAGGAGCTGAGCCATATCCTATAGGCCATGACATTTTACATGCCTAGGAATGAGAAGCACCCCACTGCACCCCAAAGAACAGCCTGCTTTCAGCACCACAGCAGCACCAACCTTCCTTGCACAACATGCAGCAGGCTCAAGGACCTCCCATCTCCATGAGGAGTTGAAGTTAAAAACATGTGCTAAAATAGGCAAATCTCTCCACCCATGCTTTGGAAGGTGGCCACAGCTATCCACCTTCAATCAAGAAGTGCCACACAGCACAGAGCACAAATTTATTCCGTAGAGGAACCACTCTGTTACTCTTTCTCCTTCATCAGGGCATTTAAGCATTAGCACCTGGACTGATATTCCCACAAAAAAATAAGAGACCCTTATTGTCCAAAGGTGACCTACAGGAAGCTTTGATATCAGCAATCTGATAAACGAGAGGGTTCTAATATGACCGAGGTTCTTAAATTGTCATGTAAAAGCAGATTTCAGTCAAACTAAAGCTTTCAGTCACCTTTTGAAATCAATAAAGTAACCAACTACAAAACTAAAATGTGAATATAATATCACTTAGGTTGGAAGTTCTTTTGCTATCATTTACCAATTCAGCCATACAACTATGGCACTGCAGCTGGTGTGTGACCAACCATGGGGGAATGCAGGTTGAAGAACTGAGGCTTGACACTGGAAGATAGGAAACATCAGATAAATTATTTCCTGTCAACCTTTATTCTGTTCCTTGTGCACTTGTATTTCAATACATTCTTTAATTAAGTAATCATATACTATTCTTCCCCCTTATTTTTTGCCTTTAAGATTTAATGCAGAAAATTAATTCCCATGGTAGTTAGATGAAGGTTTCAGGGGCAACTCTTGGTTGTGGTGCTCCCTAGCTTCTGTGCAGCTTGATCTTTCATCCTTAACTATATTTTTTGCAGGTTTTTTTTTATTACATGTGAGTTTTTATGAACAGATAACATCAAAATTAGGTGAATTTTGAGTGCCTTTTCCCACAGCTTTGCAGGTGGCTAGCAGAAGCACTTCTTGTGCATCCCAGGCTTGAACAATACACAATAACATGAGAAAAGTTTCAATATGTTGGTTGGTCTCTTTCCAGACAAAAGCTGTTTCTACTAAACTATTAAATATGATAATTTTTCATGTGGGATGTTGCATTTGCACTGAAAATTGCAAAAAAAAGTGATACAAGCAGCTGAGCTGCAGTTCTCACAAGACATAAAAGTAACATTCAACATAAAATCACCATAATTTTAAACATAAAAGTTTGAGATTGGAAATTGATGAGGTTGAGCTCACACCTGAAGCATTCAGTATTTTGCTGTAAAGCAAATAAACTCTTCAAGGGAACAAAATCAATCCTCCTACTAATTCTGCTTCCAAGTGTCAGCCTACATTATGTGAAAATGTTACCAGGCAATGGCATGACAGCAGAGAACAAATGAAACAAAAATCTCTTCTCAGTGTACTTTAACTTCCACATGAATTTTCAGAGAAGAAACTGCAGTTTTGCTTACTTAGCCTGTATCAGCTCCATTCTTTACAGTTAAAATGAGCATTTAGAGCTGGAATGACCTCCCTGAAGAATACTATGTTTCTGTCCCTGACAGCCCATGTCTCCAAGTATTGGAAATACAAGCTTTTTTCTCTTTTCTTGACAAAGGAAGAAAATCTGATATTTGCTGATATTTATGTTTAATGCCTGCTTAAAAGCATCTTTTCCAACACATCACTGATCAAAAAAACCTGTAATCTTTTTTGCATTGTCCTGAGGAAGTTAATCATTCTGCTCTAGTCTATGGATGATACAATCCAGACCTCAGGTTTGCACTTCATAGAACTGTGTGATTCAGCAGCCACAGCTACTTCTATTTTTGTGTGTCCAAACCTTCAGCCTCTGCTTCTGGGTTTGCTGCAGTGTGTGTTTGGCTGCATTCAGAGAGATGTTCTTCATTTTAGTCTCTAACTAAACCTAAAGTGAGAACATAATAGAACCAAATACTCCAGGATTGTGATGAAAAGTAAGATTTTCTTAGATGTCATTAACCTGTGAAGATATTTAAACAATCAAGGAGATTCAATGCTACCATATGGAACATGGGAAATATTTGAGACATATGAAGTATTATTCTGTTACAAACTTTTGGCTGATAGGCTTTTGTATGAAATTCTTTTACAAATATTTAGGAAATACAATTTTTCAATGTACAGCCCTGGGACTTTGTTATGGCTCGCACCAGATACCCTGTGCCTGGAGCTAACAAATAGCTGTGATAGCAAAATTTGAAAGGCAACACGTGATGTGGTCTGTACTTCTGTCTGTACTGTAGATTCTTATGGCAGTCTTCCTTTCCAAAGCTACTGAAATACTTTTTCTCCACTAAAATCAGAGATTTTATCAGAAGTGGTTTGATATTGATTGTCTACGCTATCTAATTGCTGTATTAGTTTATAGGACAGGGAACTTACTGCTCACAAGAGGCACCTCTAACTAATCTGTTCAAGAAATGGCAATTAATAATTGCTTTTGCTCATCTTTATCAAATCCATAGTGAGCTCACTATGACTCCTTCAGACAATCTATGTTGTTTTGTGGAAACATTTCTTGAGAAAAACATTCTCTCTTTATGGTGTAGGTACAGGGTTATTTTCTTTTTATTATGGCTCTCATTTTTATTATTATGAAAATAAACATATGCATGGAAGCAGGTTTTTTATTATTTGAAAATTAGTCAAAATGCCACCAGTTTTTTTGCATTGATGTAATTATTTTTATGTTTGAAAAACAATAAAACATCTGCTAACTATCTATCATAATACTATACCACAAATTAATTCCTTTTCCATGAACATCATAAAAGTATATGTGATATATTGCAGTAGACTATCATGAAAAATATTATTGTAGCACACTTGCTTATGATAATTTTATATGGAAAATACTGTGCCAGGAGATGAATTTCAACTCCTTCTAATAAACTGAGGAAAAACCAGCAGAGCACAAAAACTTACTGACCTTTGCTGCCTTCAGACAATTGCTGTTTCCTGCAGTCCTGCTTCAGAGTTTTAATGTCATGTGTAAGTGAATCTAGCATTCAGGAATGGGATCCTGCTTACAGAAGATACCAAAGGAAAAAAAATTATTTTACTAACATATTTGTCCTCATTTTGTTGCACAAGTTGTTGCAGCCATTGCAAAATTGCCATAAAGAAAGAAGAATTTTTAGACAATAATTATCTATCAGAATAAATCATACTGTTGGCGTTTAATGAACAAAACAACTAAACAAAAATGTTTCCATCATTTTTGTGCCTAATGAAGCTTCAGACAGTTATTAATTTACAGAGGTCTAGCACTGCAATCAAAACCACTATCCCTTTAATCTTCATTTTCTCATAATCAAGGCCTTGAATCCAGTTTTTTAACTTACTGGTACAGTCTACTTTTTATAAATACAGACTGACTGCTGTCAATGATGTAAGGGGAAGTACAGACCACATCATGTATCCTCCTTATGATGTTTCCTTTTCCTCAATACAGGCATAACTTAATCACCTTAAAAAAGTCCCAATTATTTCTGCTTGAAATCCCCATGAAAAATGGACCGTACATCACAAAATAGTATTTTCTTTACATTGATCAGTACATCCTCTTACATACAAAGCAAATATTTCATCATTCATGCTCTTTCCCTTTTCTCTACTAAAACAGGATTTCCATGTAAAGAATGTCCACATGATTTAAAGTATATTTTAGACTTTTCAAAAAATTCCTCAAAACCTTGCCTAACTCCATGCCCCCAAGCCAAGCTTCATGGATATCAAAGAGGATTTTCTAGTTAGTTCTTTCTTCCCCAAAGGGATTCATAGAAGCACTTTGCTTCTATGTGCATGAAAAACTGAAATAACTAAAATAATTTTTGAAAAAACCTACAACTTCTTCTTATTTGGCCTCTGAAATTCACCTGCTTAGCAATTTTGCTTGTCAAGTTTGAAGACGGAAGATAAAATTAGTGCAGAAAAATAGTTCTTTTTAATGGAAACATCCCTCCTCTCCCCCACCCCCAATTATATTTAGTTCTATGAGAAGGTAAAAATTTTGGAGCACTGAAATATATGTTTTTAAATTTTTTTATTGTCATTTAAATTACTCTTCTTGGCCTATCTCTGGTCAATGTACCTTCTTTAGAAAATTTGCTGCTGCTGGTGGTTTGCAAAGGTAATTTGCCTACCAAGTTTGCAGGTCATGGCCAAGTCACCAAGTGGTGCTTTCTGGCTGATTAAGCTGTGGGACAGGTTCCAGTGAGCAGGTCTGAAAGCACATACTGACCCCATCTAAATCTTCAGCCAGATGAAACCTGGGAACACCTCAGTTCCCCCTGCCTCCACCTGAAGGCAACCTGGGCACCTGGTCCAGAATGTGATCCCTCTCCACACCGGCTGCAGCCCAGCCTTGGCTGTGGGTCCTCACAGGAAATGCTTCTTCCCCCTTGATCAGACATAGCTGAAGCCCATGCACACAGATGAAGGAAGAGTTTTGTTTAAACAGCTTTTCATTACAAATTTCTGCAAAATCTAGTAGGTTAATTGAAAAATTATTTTTTAATGAAAAACACTGAAACATGACAATTCCCTTTATTATGAACATAAAGGTTTGCTACATAATGAATTCTACCTATATCTTCAGGAGCCTTGTGATCTAGAAGCTGTTATTCTCCTTTGTCTCCTAGGAAGCTTCCTGGACAAATAACATTTTTCATTATTTACTGGAAACATCCTTTCCTATAGTGAAGAATGGCGGCTTTTTTATTAGAACACAGATTTCATCAGATGAGGTTTTAATTCTATTTCTCTCTTTCCCCTTATTAGACCATATTTCTGAGGTGGAGGACTGGGACATCCCAGCCTGAAATTCATTCATACTTCACAAAGTCTTCAGGTACAGTTGGGCCTTCAAGAAACATGAGTTGCAAATTGATGTACCTTACCCATGGTAAATTCACAGCATCAGTTGAGCACTCTGTCATCTTTAGGGCATCCAAAGTTGTGCCTTACCCTAAAGACTGGCCACAAAGTAGAAAGCATACAACACATTTTCTATGCTTTGGATTTCAGCACACCACCCATCGGAAATCCATCAGCCCAGGCACCCCCTTGAAAGTCCTGGATTACTTACAGATAATGGCCACACAGTTCCCCCCACCCTGCCTCCTTCAAAGAATCGAGGACCCAGGAGTCAAAGAAAGCCACCAGAATACTTTGATGTGAAGTTGAAGTCCAGGGATTAAGAATAGTGATGATGGGCAGAGACCGCTTGCTGGTTTTACTGCTTCAGAGGATTAATACGGAGAACATTAAAATCTGTTAAAATGTATTAAAATCTGGGCAAGCTGTATAGATGGGCTGAGGCCAATGGAATGAGGTTCAATAAGACCAAGTGCCAGGTCCTACACTTTGGCTAGAACAACCCCAGGCAGCACTACAGACTGGGGGCAGAGTGACTGGAATGGGGCCCAGTGGGACAGGACCTGGTGGTGAAGGTCAGCAGCAGGTGACATGAGCCAGTGTGTGCCCAGGTGCCCAAGAAGGTCAATGACACCCTGGCCTGTACCAGTAATAGTGTGGCCAGCAGGACCAGGGCAGATTGTCCCTCTGAACTCAGCACTGCTGAGGCCAGAGGAGGGCAACAGAGCTGGTGAAACATCTAAAGAGTGAGTCTCATGAGAGGCAGCTGAAGGAGCTGGGAGTGTTTAACCTGGAGAAGAGGAGGCTCAGGGGTGACCATGCAGCTCTCTACCACTCTCTGAAAGGAGGTTGCAGCCAGGTGGGGCCTGGCCTCTTCTCTCAGGCAGACAGTGACAGGATAAGAGGAAATGGCCTCATGTTCCACCAGGGGAGGTTCAAACTGGACATGAGGAGGAATTGTTTCACAGAAGGGCTTGTTAAACAATGGAATGGGCTGCCCAGGGAGGTGGTAGAGGCATCATCCCTGGAATTGTTCACAAAATGACTGGACGTGGTACTTAGTGCCACAGCCTAGTTGACAACGTGGTGATCCATAAAAGATTAGACACCTTGATCTTGGAAGTCTTTTCCAATATAATTCTGTGAAATCATAGAATCACAGAATCACTAAGTTAGAAGAGACCTTCAAGATTATCGAGTCCAGCCCATGCCCTAACCCCTCAACTAAACCATGGCACCAGTCTTTTTTTTAAACAGATCCAGGGATGATGACTCTATCACCTCCCTGGACAGACAATTCCAGTGCTTTATCTCTCTTTTGTTAAAAAACTTTTTCCTAATATCCAGCCTATATTCCCCTTGGTGCAGCTTGAAGACTGTGTCCTGTCATTCTGTCAGTTGCTGCCTGGACAGACAGACACCAACACCCACCTGACTACAACCACCTTTCAGGAGATTGTAGAGGGCTCCTTTCTCTCTTTAGTTAAACTACTGTTAGTTCAGTAATATCCACTAATCTTCTTAATGGATGACTCTCATCCAAGCCCAAATTTCCACATATTTCGGCCTGACTCATCACTGTTTAAGTTGGAATTGTTCTGTCTCACTGTTTTTGCAAATACACTGCCAGTCTTTGCTTACTAATATTAATAGTTTTGCCATGGCTTCATGTCTCCTCCCTCAGTACCTTTCCAGCATCTGTGGGCAAAACCCAATATTTTCTGTCTGAGACAGACTGGAAGACTTATTGCCTCCTCCATGGAAGAGGAATCTTTGCTCCTCAGCAAAGCCAGTCACAGCTTTATCACTACTTGCTGCTGGGAGTACACTACAGCTGATCTAAAAAAGCCTTGGGAGGTGCTTGAGAATCAGAGCTGCTGGCAAGGCAAAGAAGTGGCAGTCACTCCCCGCCGCCTCCAAGAATTCACATTCTGTAAGGGGGATTTTCCTCTCATTTAAGCCTGAAAACATTCATGAGAGGAACAGTTTGTCCTCAAGTTGGCATAATGTTGCTTTAAACATTTGCCACTTACTGTTCTGCAAGCTGTTAAGCTTCCTGTGAAAGCAGTAAGATACCACAGAAGCACTCTTTTGTAAACAGAGTCCTACATAATTTTATTAAAGAATCATGGCAATACTTATCTGGGAACAAAACAAGGGGAAGTTGCATCACTATGTGGGCTGCAAATTAGGCAAGGGGAATTATTAGCCTAAATTACACAGAAGAACAAATTATATTCAGCCAAGAAGTGTTTTACAAGGAAGAAGATGAAAGAAAGTTGTAGCTTTCTATACAAGGAAAGATACAACTTTAATGATAAGCAAAAGAGATAGGATACACAGATTAAAAGAAAGGAAGGGTGTAATTTGATCTTAGTCCTGAGTTGTAATTACAATGTGAAATAATAAGAATACCAATGAAAATTTCAAAACACGCTTAAAAAGGCATAGAAATAAAGGAGAAATGCACTTACTACAAAGATTCTGGAGAACATTCCAAGTGAGCAAAAAGTCCCTTCTTTTCTAACTGTGCAAGGACACCAGTATCATACTCAGTAACATCAGTCCCTTGTTTTGCTAAGGCCATTTCTCTCCTTACCCAATAAACCATAGATCTTATTAGGAGTCTTGAATTATAACCCTAATTGCTATGTGCTTCACAAACCCCCACTGCTAACTATCCAGTTACAACACAAGAATTGACAGATAAACACAGATGAACATCATTTAGTGAATCCATGTGGTACCTTCTAGCCTAGAATCTCCATAAAAATGGGACAACATGCTGAAACTTTCTTATTCCCCATGACAGACATTGGTTGAAAAACACCTGCATCCTAACCACTACCATCTGCACTCTAAATGCATTTCTTGCAGGTTTCTGTTTTTCTGAGTGGATCTCAGTAAATGTAAAACAATGAGAATCCTGTACTTGTTTATATCTCTGCAAATGTGATCAGGCTCAGCCTGCTCAAGAGGTGGCAAGTAAACAGTGTAATAACCAGTTAAAGCACTGCACTACTTTACAGAAGGTTAAACATGCCCAGAACTCTTTTATACTGAAACTGGCTAGACCAAAATATCCAGAATGCCAGCACTAGTGACCACTCTTTGTCTCCAAAGCACTGTGGATTGCTTTCAAAGTGCCTGGAGGGAACAGTGTCTGTTCTGTACTAACTCCCAGGTAGTGCCCAAGAACTGCTGGGAGGAGTCTGAGCTGATCCAGCCCAAACCAGGGACAAGGTTAATGATCTAGCACTACAGATGACTGAGTTTATTACTCTGGAAGATTTAGAGTAAGAGACACCTCCCATGGCACTAACCTCAAGGAAGTCATGAGCAAGAATTAATCAGAAAACAATAGTGCTTTCAAGGATTTACTGCAAAAGCACATTCATTAGACTGCACCCCTGAATGTACCAGAGGCCAAAAACAGATCAATAGTCCAGAAAGAAACCTCCTAAAGGAGCTCTTGCTCAGCAGAACACTGCTTGGAAGGGCAAACTCAGGACTATAAGCTCAGAAAAAATCTTTGGTAAGTTTCTACAGCAAGGCAGTTGAGTGCTGCAGCAGGGGAGGCTGAGGAGGAAGACAAGGGCATCCCTATTTACAGACAAGACTGCACCAGAAGTGCCTGACTTACATAAGCAATTTGTTCTCTTGTTTGTGTAAGCAATTCAGCTAGACCACAAATACCATCCTGAGTACTCAGGTGAAAAGTACTTGCAAGTCATTCTTCTGAGAAAATGCTCTGAAAAGCAGAGCCCAAGGCTGTGACATCAACTGCAGACCTCTGTATGCCATGACTTGATGCTGGTGAGTCATGGCATGCATAAACCAGCAACATTTGAGAAGACCTTCATAACCAGGTCCAGTAAAATTTATTGTTCTAAATTTGCAATTAACTCAGTTTAAATTGACATAATTAGGAGAATCTGACTCATAGCCTTTTTATAAATGTATTTTTAAGTCTCATTTATAAGATAAATGCATCTTCTGTTTCTGAAATGACATAAATATTTTTTTTAATGAAGCTATGCTTCATTTCACCCAGTCAAGGAGTCAAACCCTAGTTTATTAGTACTTGGTCTATGTCTGGCTGAGAAATGAATCAATACCCTTAAATCCTGCCCTAAATGAACTTTTGTGCAAAGTTGTGTCTTACAGCACAGCTGAGGATTTACATCAACACACTGACTCAGATCCTGCCTGGAGCCACAACTGGATTTTTATTGCTGTTAGAGAGACCAGAGTCTTTCATCGGTCCCCTCCCTCTTTCTTTTTTTTCATATAAAACCACGAACTCTAATTCTAACCTGGACTGCAGAGCAGCTTCCCCGACGCCAGGGGAGCTGGCCTGGGGCTGGATGGGGCTGCAGGGAGCAGGGCAGGGCTGGCTCAGCAGCGTCAGGAGCTGTCGCTAGGCAGCGCAGGTAACCATGGATACCTGCATCCCCGGCGGCCCCGGCTTCTGAGATTACTCATTCATCTGCAAAAATACTTTAAAAAAAATAATTAATGTGTTACAATGCAACACTGTCTCTGCATAAATGTTGCTGTAATGACGAGATCCAATTTAACAGAACTTACTTTACTGGCACCTGGTTTTTGCTCCACCTGAAGACTCTGAGAACTCTAGGTCACAAAATAATGGAATCACAGAATAGTTTGGATAAGAAGAGACCCTAAGGGTCATATAGTTCCATGTCCCCTGCCACAGGCATGGACAGCTTCCACTGGACCAGGTTACTCAAAGCTTGATCCAGCCTGGCTTTGAACTCTTCCAGTGATGGGGCATGGTTTCTCAAACATTGTGAGCTGCAGCATTAGTGACAGAACCAAATCTCTGGCCAAGGGTCACATGTTTTTAAATCCTTCATTAGAGAAATACCCTGAAGCTTAAAATGCTACAAGAAAAGTAGTAGAGTTCCTTTACATAGAAATTGCCCAGTGAGATTGACTGTGCCTTCCCCAGCAGTCTGGCATTGGTGTTTGGTTGGAAGGTGTGATTACTGGCTGATTAATATCAAAGTTGCTAGTAATCATGTGCCCACAACTAATGCTCTCCCATCTTTCCCTTGTTGGAGGTTTCCAATTAGCAAAGGTGGCTCAGAAAGAGCAGCATCTTGGAGGCCACAGCAGCAGGACAAAGAGCAGCCAAGGTCACCAAGCACCTTCCTTTCAGCTCTTGCAGGAATGTGATTGTGTAAACACATGTGCACGATTTTAACAAAGCCAGAAAACCTCCAAAATCCTTTGAAGTCTGTGATCACTACACCCTGAGCAAAATTCCCTCCTAGCTCCAAGCCTGGGAACCTGTTCAACCCTGTGCTTATGTGCCTCATTGCACACATCACCTGCCATACTGGTATTGCCAGTCTCCTTCCGACCACTTCTTTCCCCTGATGCTGAACACTTGAGTCAATAAAATCAATCTGTAGTTAGCAAAGGCATTTACAGGAGCATGGATTTGTCCTTGCACAAGTGGTGTACCCAAAGTGATTAGCTCAGTCATTCCTGATGGGGTCTTGTAAACAAATTATTGATTCCTGGGTGTTTGAGCGATGTTGATTAGAATTAGAGTTTAAAGCAACTGCTCATCTTACTTCATCAGAAGAAATTGCAAAAAATGTATCAAGGAGATCAGTTGCTTAATAAAAAGTAATTTTTCTTATCTGTGATATGCTGGCTATTTAAAATATTACTGCAATGGAAGAAGCAAACCAAACAATGATAACACACATGCTATATATATAACCTGTCTTGCCTTAATTAAAGTAGTTTACTTTGTTTACTATTGGAATGAGGCAGGCCCTGTGACTTGCTTTAATCTGCTTATTCAACTTCTTTATTAAAATCACGCTTTTCAGCTGTGATCACTAAGCCAAATAATACACACTGTGAGCAAAAAGCTTATGAAAATCTGTATAAACTATTTTGATCAGTCTTAACAAAAAGTTGAATTTGGCTTCAAACAATGAACCTTTTTTTCTGTGAAGCCTTTTAGGAAATCCCACTGCAAAAATTCTCAAGCTTAAATGGTAGCTACTGAGGATACCATTTGCTTGCTGGAAACATTTAGAAAATTTGATTCACTGTGCATCGTAGAAAAACAGAGAAAGTAGAAAAAAATTTCTGGATTCAGTTGTACATTTGCAATACTGACACAGTCATAAACCACTCTTTGATCAGTTTTGTGGTTCAGCTTCACTGACGTCGACGTCCTTGGACAAAAGCACTTGTAAGTAGCTGCACAGTTTAATAGATTTTTCTTCATGAAGCCTAAATTTATATGCACATCTATGCAGTGTCCTTGCACTCTCACACATACTTACACAGTTAGCAGAGATTCTGATTTAGCAATCAGGAAAAGGCTTTCTCTCAATCAGAGTTGTTAAGAAGTTGAAGCCTGAGCAATGGAGTCTTTCATTGTAAATGATGCATCATGGAGAGTGAAAAGTTTTAGATTAGATAATTAGGATTAATATATTTTATGTTAAGATTACAGCCATCTAAAAACAACCCAAAGAGAGACTGGAACAAGACACACTTTAATGGATGCATATTATCAAAACCTATTTGATTTAGTTGATGGACTATAAATCACATGACAAATTCATTTTCACATGACTGCCCAGACTTTCTGCTTTAGACTGGCTCAGAAATGCCTTGGTCTTTCTCATAGTGTTACTGAATTTCTTCTCCCCAACCCAGTCAAAAGCAGAGTCACATCAGGAATAAATAATTTACTAAGTAAAAAAATTATATTCCTGAACATTGGAGCTGAAAATGCCTGTTTTCCTTATAAATCTGTGCCTTGAACTTGTTTGACTTTGGCCAGACAAGACACAGGAAACACTGCTCTTCACAAACTGCCCAAATGCTGCCCAAATGAAGTTTTTCATTCCGGGTTTCAGGCTCCCTTTTCATGCACATTCTAATAGAGTATACATTCCTGTTGCAGACTTTAACAGACTTCCTCTCCTCTAACTGTTAATTTATTTGCATAAATCTTGGGGCTTAATTATTTTAGAGATGTTTACCACTTTGTCAGAGTAGTAGAAATCAGACAGAACTTTCCAGTTATTAGGGAGGATTCAAAAAAGTCACCATATAGGCAGAATTACCTCAGCAGATGCAGTTGCACAAAGCTCATTTATTTTTGACAAACAAAAAACCCAAATTTAAAAAAAAAAATTACAGTTTTGGATTCCAAGATTGTTTTATTTTTATTATGATCTGGCTTTGACTTCTTTGCACCATTATCACCTGGGAAAGCTTTGAAGACTGATTCTTGGTTCAGATTCCCCAGTGACAACTATTAATCTCTTCTTATCTGAACTGTCTCTTAAAGGATGGAAAGCTTCTTTCTCACATCATCTCTTCGTTATTACCTATTCACAGAAGTGTTGGAGTTGGTTCTGAATGCTAAGGAGGATCATCTCAGCTTGCTAATGAGGACAAACACAACATCAGTACAACTGTGACTAGCTTTAGAATAATTTTCTGAGGTGATAAAACTGGTTCTTTACACAAAAAGGTGCTGAATATTCCCACAGGGGAAAAGCTAGTTCATGTGTTTCTCGTACATCTCTGCAATATTTATTTTTGAACACAGTGTTGGAACACAGAGTTCATACAATGTGATCAAGTGAGTGCTTTTACATTTTAAACTGCATTAAATGGATCCTATTTCACTTCTACTGAGCTTGTGGCTGAGAACAAATTAGATTTCTCCCCAAGAAAATGCCTGGAATTGTCTGTTTTTCTTAGTAATTTATTTCACTACTTAATGTCCTTCAATTTAATAGACCAGTATCTGTAATAAACTGCATTATTAACATCTGTTTTCACATTTTCCCTATGGGGTTCAATGAAGCCCAGCACTATGATGCATAGTTTGTGAAATACAACAGTTCATGGACAAATTCAAGCACACTAGAGTAAGGGTGGCCAAAATTGATCCCACCCATCTAAAATCTGGATTTTGGGGCTGAATGTGCCTGGACCAGAAGTGACTTCTCGTGCTACTTAGATTCCCTCACCTGCAAGCAATATTACAGCTGCTGGACACAAACAGGACCCTCAGGCCTTGTGTATACCAAGTTTTTCCACATTTGTTGCCTTACAGAGTGCAGTAGCCTGGGAGGGCAAACACAAGGGCCCACACGTCTGCAGCAGTTCTTTCCCAGTCCCTGATCTGAGTTCTACAATATCCACTTCAGGGACATGGAATAAAAAGCACAAACAGTATTGGGAATACACATTTCCTCATTTCACATGACTTTTTGTCTTCCTAGGTCTATGGATTTTTTGCAGTCTTTTTGGCATAGATCCAACTTCATCTGCACTGTTGATTATCTGCCAGCCTGGTGCTTCCCAAAACTCTGAGACAAGGAAGATGTGGGTTCATCATCTCCTAGAACAAAGGTGATGGCCAAGTTCTTGCATTTCTTGGGCAAGTGCTCTAATTCCCTAGCTGCTGAGCAATGGCAAGTATTTCTTCAAATGCAACTCAGGGCTGGGAAATTCCAAGGTGATGTTCCTGCCTGCAATGAGTCCATGACAAAGTTTCAGCCTCTAAACAAAGTGTAGTGTAGATGACCAAGTTGTGCCTTGTGTCCATCCTGCTGAAAATAGTTTTTAGATCTTAGGAAAACTCTAACTTTTCTTCAGAGGTAAAAAGCAACTCTGGCTCATATGACAAGCACAATGTAAAATTGCCAGAGCTTGACTCCTCAGTGATGGGTCCACTATAGTGGCAAAGTAACAACCTCCCATCTAAGATATTTAGCAACAGTATGATGTGGCAACAAATGAAGAGTGGTCTTTTCTGTCAACTGTAAAAAAGTCTAAAACACCTATCGATTCTCAATTAGACTACAAGGAAAAGAAACTTAGGAAAAAATTTTCTGCTCTGTTGATTGATTAAAATTTTGTAGCTTATCTTTTGAGGCTTTCTTTGTGTAGGTTGCTGACTTTGGCAGGAAGGTGTCTGGCATCTTGTAGGAGTGCCATCTGACTTAAAGGAAGAATTTTTAAGAAATCATAGAATCTTAAAGGTATAGAATCATTAAAGTTGGAAAAGACCACCAAGATCATCAAATCAGACATTTGAGCAAACACCACCTTTTCAACTCAACGATAGCACTAAGTGCCTTGCCCAGGTATTTCTTGAACACCCCATGGGATGGTGTCAACCTCCCTGGGCAGCCTGTTCCAACATTTGTGGTCACCCTTGTAGTAGTTTGAAAGCAAACCAGTGGGAGATCACAAGTCAGAAATACAATTTAATAGGAAAATTAAAATAAATGCAAAAATACAGAATCGCTTGCAGAGTAAAACCTGGCACCCTGTTGGTCAGGGTGTTGGTAGCAGTCTGATTAAATGGTGGCTGCAGTCCTCCTGGAGTGACTGTGGTTCACAGATGTGGTTGTGTTGAAGCAGTGATCCTGTAGAAGAGTTTGATCTTCCTCTAAAGGTCCAGTGGTGGTTATGAGACTCTTGTACTCTGGGAATTCACTGGATAAGGCTGTTGTGGTGTTCTAAATCTCGGAATATATCCAGATAGAAATGCTTGGCTCCTCCCCCTAGGCAGAACATCTCACAATTGGATGATGTAATTTTCATCAGCCATGCAGTGACAATCAATCGCCCATTAACAGAAGTTGTCTTCCTGGAGGGAGGATGGGTCATGGAAGAGATAAAGAGCACTGCTCCACCTGGTTTTAACAGCTGGCCCATTGATAGAAGATATACCCCAGAGTTATCAAAGATGACTTAAGAAGGAGATAGAGAACAATGCCCCATTTGGTTTTAACAGCTTATGAAGATGGTGATAGAATACTTACCTTTGGGTACATCTTACATTGTAACCTAAGACAACCTCAATGAAGAAATTCTTCCTGATGGCCAGCCTGAATTCCCCTGGCAGAGCTTGTGTCCATTTTCTCTTGTCCTATTGCTGGCTGCCTGGAAGAAGAGGCTGACTCCTACCTGGAATAAAACCTCCTTTCAGGCAGTTGTAGAAAACAGAAAGGTTTTCCCTGAGCCTCCTCTCCTCCAGGCTAAACAACCCCAGCTCCCTCAGCTGCTTCACACAGGACCTGTGCTCCTTTGCTTTTCTCTGGGCTCACTCCAACCCCTCTGTCTTTCTTCCAGTGAGAGGCCCAGAATTGGACACAGCACTTGAGGTGTGACCTCACCAGTGCTGGTGCCAAGAACAGAGGGACAGTCCCTTCTCTGGACCTGCTGGCCACTCTGTTACTGATACAGGCCAGGATGTCATTGGCCTTTTTGGCCACCTAGGCACACACTGGCTCATGTTCAGCTGCTGTTGATCAGCATCCCAGGGCTTTTCTGCTGGGCCCCTTTCCAGCCACTCTGCCCCCAGCCTGTAGTGGTGCCTGGGGTTGTTTTGACACAAGTGCAGGACTCAGTACTTGTATTGCACCTCATACTGTTCTTCTTGGTACATCAACGCAGTCTCTCCAAATCCTTCTGCAGGTGATAAATCAGATTAAATTTTCATCGGTGAAAGAATTCTTTATTGGTATGGGCGATTTTGAATCTGTCCTGATATTTTATTCTTTATAAACAGAAGTGGAACACAATAAAGACAAGCAAATATTCTAGTTTTGTATGTAAAAGCATCTGATATGTATTTGTATGTATAAAGTATTTATATACACATAAGGTAAAAGGAGGTAAAAATAATCGTTCCCTAACTAGCCATCTTAAATTAGGAGTCAAGTTCATACATTTCACCAGAAAAATAAGATACTGAGAAATCTGGAGGATGAGCGATTGGCAGTTAAAATTTACTTAAATCACATTGCAAGATAACGGTTGTATAATGTTCTTCTTTGATGTAGCTTATTTTTCTGCTTGACACATCTGTTAAGCTGTAAATTCAGAAGTACTCTTAGTGAGAATCTGAATACTCATCACCACCTAATTTGCTAGGGATCACAGGAAAGTACATTTGTATTCCACTATATTATACCACATCTCAAACATACATATTGAAGTTTAGGTCACAAAGTATATGACAGTGAAAAGATAGCATTACAAATTTAACAAATTAGACAGTACTGATCTTTTGTTAGATGGTTGAAAACATTGCCAGTCCCAGGCTGGTCGTCTGTCAGTCTGTAGGAGGCTGTTGGTGAAACCTGTGAGCAATCCCCAGTTGACTTCAGGCAAAGGTGTTAGGGCTGGTATCACCTCTGTCATGGACTATTTTGTCAGTCTTGTTTGAAATTAGATTAGAAATTGAATCCACAAGTGTTTTGGCAGCCAAGTCATAGAGAATTAAATAGCACATTTGGGGCCATTAATGGCTTCAGCTGAGACAGGTTCAGAAGAGACATTTTCCCACAGCCTGATTGATGCCTTTCACGTAATTTAAGTTCCTCATCCAAAGAGTCTGAGCTTTCTGCAGGCAAAAATTTGTACTGGAATGTGATTTGAGTACCTTCCTGAGGTCAGGAAAGAAAATTTTTTTTTTTTTTTTTTTGCTAAACAATCGTCTCCCGTACCTGAAAGTTTTCTAAATATTTTTTTTCTTGGTTTATTAAAGCAAATGGGACCACATGTGGTCATATTAATGGGCTGTGACAGTATATGGTACAAGGAACTTTCCTTCCAGGATTTAAATGCTGGTGCAAAGTTGGGGTATCATTTTCTAAATCACCTGCACACACATGACCCCATCAGGCACAGTGCACTCCAGGGTTTATGGCAGAACAAAGCACCAGAGTTACTGATGCAGAAACGGATTAGAGAAAAGCAAAACAGTGCTGAAGAAACACCACTGTTGCTGGTGGTCAAAGAAATTACTTTAGAGCAGCTTTCCTCATCATCCAGACCTGGATATTAAACTGCTTTTATAAATGCTTCTGCCATAGCACATCCCTGGTCAGCATACACTGAGCTCTGCAGAACACTGCTTGACTCATTTTGTTACACTTTTTTACTGCTTTTTTTTCTTTCAGGTGGACATAGCTTTTTTTTTTATCCAACGTTTCAACATGACAGTATTAGATTATGCAAAGCAAGGAATTAGTCAATAAAAAGTGGCATTTAAACATTCTGTGAATAAAACACGCCCACTCTTGGGTTTTTGGTTTTTTTTAACTATGAAAAGACTATAATCTCTGCAGGGCTACTTTATATTTTGTAATTTTTTTTCAATTCTGGCAAGAATTTGCCCTTGAAATTACCAGTTCCAGCTACAAAGAGACCTGAAACCTGTGTTCAGATGCCCTGGGACACAGCCAATGCAGAGAGGTCAGTTGGGAGCCCGGGATGGCCCCAGCACAGGGAGCACTCCGTGAATAGACACAGCCCCATGAGTAGGACACAGCCCCACGGGAGCAGGACCTCAACGGCCCAGGATGGCCCCAGCACAGGGAGCACTCCATGAACAGACACAGCCCCCGAGAGCAGGGACCTGAACAGCCACAGCACGAGATGGACCAGGCCCAGGGGCCACCCAGTGCTCAGCCAGGAGCAGCAGGGTCCATCCAGGCCACCAGCCCCCTGCAGGAGAGGTCTAAGGTCCATCCAGGAGACAGGCACACCTGCTCCACACCTCAGGCCCAGGAGAAATAAAGGGCAGGGGTCCCTGGGGGAAGGGTGAGGGTCCCAGGGAAGGCGCATCAGGGCCATTAAAGTCAGTTCATGCCCCGACATGTCTCACCATGAAACAGCAGCAACACTTATTACAAGTCTTTTCTATTGCAGTTTTCCTACAAGTGAAAAAATAATCAGTCCCAGGGCTACACCAGTATCAGTGTTATCAAAAGCATCTTACAAGTTTGACAGTAGAAAGTTTTATCTGATATTACATTTCATCTATCTTGAAAACCTTCTAAATGACTATTCTATATCTTTGTACTAGATCTATCAACACAGGACATAATTTCTTATCGTGCCATGTATTAAACTATTATTATCTATCCCATATAGATGTTTCAGTTAAGGTCTATGCTGCTGGGGTTGTGCAAGTATAAAATAGAAAGCAACTTTTTGCCTCAGCAGAAGTTCTTTAAACTTCTTTAAATAGCACAAGGCACTCTAATAAACAAAGCATATTAAATACAGTAAATTGTGGGGGGAAATGGAAAAGAAAAGACAAAGGAAGTAAAATTGTACATTAACAAAAGGCAGCAAAATGAACTTGCATCATTTTGGTTTGATTCTTCAGTTGAGAATCATACCTAGTTGTCAGAAACCTCCTCTGGATGTTTATTTCCAGTTATATTTCTGGAACACTGTTTCTGTTCAGTATAAAATTCAACTTGCACAATTATTTCCTTTTTTTTTTTTCTTTTTCTTTTTTTTTTTTTTTTATTCTTTGTTTTATTTCTTTTCCATCAAAAATTTTCTAGTAATAAGAATTCCTGGCACTGCATTTAAAACCAAAAAATGTTCTTAATTGCCTTAGGATCTGACCTGGCATTACTCAATGTCCCCACCGCTGACTGGCTAAGGCAGTGTTTTGCAGTAATGGAAAATATGTACAGGTCTGCTGCTTTTGAAGAGAAGCAGCCAAGGAATGTGAATTTTACAGGAGATACTCTGCTTTTCTGAGATGAAATGGGAACACAAATGTCTCTGAGATACTCTCAAATTCTACACATCTGCAAATCTGGGGGAGGAAATTTATATTAGTTACAAATCTTTAGCATTTACAGAAGATAAACATAATAAGTGCCCTGCCTAAATAATCTGATGACCATAGTAAATATCTGGTCTGCTAGATACCCTTAACTTGTAAATAGCCTCTAGAAAAAGGTAGAACTAGAGAAAATGAAATCACTCCCAACCCCAATGTATGCTAAAAAGAAATGTTCTAAAGTCAGCCAAAAGGAACCACTTTTTTAAAAAATAAAAGGCAGTCTGATCTCTTTTGTGGAGATTTGATTCCTTTCTTAAACCAGTAGTTGAGTTCATCTATCCCCAGAGATCAAAAGCTAAGACTTACCCATGGATGGCTTGTTTTAAAAACCACATTTAAAAAAAAACTAGGCAGTGAGGCTTATATTCAAAACAAATGAAAATTGAGGACATAAATCTATCCTTTACATTTTATGCATGAACATCAATTTGATGCCACATTTCTTTTAGCAAGGTGGAGGTGCAACCTCAGCATCATCCATCGCTTGAGGAAATTCAAGCCCAAATAATTTTGGATTGTACCCTGAGCACCCAACAATGGACTAACTTGATAAAAAGAGTACTTGCCATCATTCTTGCTCTAGTTGTCATTGTACACAGAAGAACATAGTGATCTGGCCACAAAACACAAATGCATGAGGGAATATGACAAAATAGGCATAGACACTCTTCTGGGCAAACAAGAGAGCAACCAGAGCTCTGAGCACTGATACTTTCCCAGAGGAAAACATAATATATTAAAACATTATTAAAAGATAATACATGTTTTACATATATTACCTATGATGCTCCAGGATCAACATTCATCACAGAAGCACTTCAAAATTCAGGTCACTCTTCTGCCAGTGCACTATCTAATTATTACTCGTGGGGTCAAGATCTCTATTGTCTTCAGTCTTCACAGCCCAGTGAAATGGTCTTCATTCTCCAAATGCTTTATTTCCAGAAAAGGAATGAGCAGAAAAATTTGTTGCTCATATCACTGTCCACAGTGGGCTGAAAGCAGACTGCATCAGAGCAGATAGGAATTATCCTTTCCTGGGATTTGCACAACTTTTAGACATACTGTAGCATCACTCCTACAATAACTGAAAATAAAACAATTATTATAAAGAATATGAATAAAATATTTAATAATGATACATTCCCTGAAATCTGAAATGAAAAAATTCTGACTATTTTTGTTGGGATCTTTACTGACTTTCTGTTCTTGTGCTCCTATATGTGCTGGCCTTATTCCCACAAATCATCCTCAGACTAAGTGGGTCTCATCTGCCCATAACATCTGTACCTGACTGAAGGGCAGGGAGCTTACAGCACTGCTTCTCACAGCAGGAGGAAAATTCCAGGCAAATTAAGGCTTTTGGACTCTTTGATACCTTAGGCTCTATTATAGTTACTTTTGGCAGGAGGAGGATAAAGTGTAGTAAAAATCTTGGGATTTACTGGTCCCAGAAATAAACATAAGGAGGTCAAATGCATAGCTCTACAGAGTCCAGCACAGTCATGGATGTCAGATGATATTTTAGAAACCAGGTATCCCCAAAGTCAGCTTGTATATTCCAAAAATATCAGTAACAAGTACAAGGGCAAAAGTTACTCAGTTTTAGATTCAAACTATTGCAGACTGACTGCTGAGATGCTTGTGCATGTAACTGGGTTAGAAAATATTCCACTGTAAAAACTTCTGGAATTCTGAATGCTTTTCTGAGAGAACAATATATGTGAATACTTACAGGTCTCCAAAATTTTTTCCTGGTGCGAATCAAGCACGCTGTTTTTGCACAGTGAAGCCAAGACACACTTGGTACCTATTTCCTGAAGTTAATGTGCAGAAAACATACATTCACATTTTGTGTCATCTCTCCTTGTCTGTTATCCCATGATCCCAAATGGGCTGCTTTTATCAATGTGCACCAGTATGTCTACCCCATAAGGTAAAGAGCAATAAAGGAAATCAAGAGAGGACTACAGGAATAAAGAAAGAGTATCTCTGTTTGGTAAACACAGTATCTTGTGGAGCCAAGAATATAAAATACAGAAACTGTAGTTCTGGTGCCCAAGAAAATGGAAGAGGTTAATCAGAATCTCAATCAGCCTAGCTTCCCATAAGTTTGAAGAGCCCTTTTTTAGGGTAGCTTTCTATGAAGCTGACCAGTCTCAGGAAACTTCTGTTAATAATCAAGACAGTTGCAGTGATGCACATACTGACATTTATCTCTGTCTCTGGTTACAGTGATATCCAAGCCCTCAAAATTGGTAGCTGCTGTAAATCTCTAGACATTTCCTATCTGAGTAATTATTAAAAAAAAAAAAAAACATTTCCCATCTTTCATCCTCCCATGTTAATCACCTACAGGGTTGCTTAGCCCACTGAATCACAGACAGGCAATCAGCTGAATGCATTACTTAGAGATACTAAAAAACCAACTTTCTGCTACTCCTTTAAGCTTTTCTCCATGACAGATTAGAGTCTGGCTGGTTTCAAGTCAGGACTTTTGAAAAGTCCAAGCATGGATGAATTCTACCCCCAATCTAGAGATACAAATTATTTCTATTATCATGAACAATAATTATCTCAATGAATCAGTATTTAATCTTCTCAACAAATTTAGATAGAAGCTTTTCAAAAGATTCTGTCACAAGAGCTCTTTTAAAAAAAGTTCAGTGTCAAGAGAGGAAGAAGGAAATTCCTCTCATGGTAACTAGTCAAAGAACAATCAATTACTACTAGAAAGAAATGGCAGATTTTTCATAGAGAAGGAAGGCGCCATAAGAGCCCCTCATGTATCTGTGTTTAGACATATGATATTAAATATATTCTTAAATGATCTGGTTAAAAAGTAAAAAGAGAGGAAAAAAATCTCCAAATGGAGCAAAATTACAAGAATCAGCACTGGAAATAACAAGGAAAAGTTTCAGAATGGTCTTATATGCTCCCATATATACATGATAGAGGGACAAATAAATATCATCATTCATGAAAGCAAATCCATATCTATCATTGTGAAGGAGAACAAACCATAAGGCCACAAACTTAAATTTATAAATACTAGAATTCAAATGACCATGAGGAAAGTGATCCTGGATGTAGATCTTGTCTAAAGTTTTCTGTTAAAAAATGTTAAAGCAAAAAATAGAATATCAAGAACTATTATGAAACCAGTGAAGAATCAAATGGAAAAAAGGTTCTGTGATGGTACCACTAAGAGACACAGTAAAATCAGAAAATAAATATAATTGGAATTGTTTTGGAATTAAATAAACTAAGATTTATGGGGAAAAATGGGGAAATTTCAGATAATTATGAAAGAAAAAAAATTATGAAATTAGAGAGAAGCATACAGAAACTGTTAAAGGCATTGAGAGGGTGAATAGGAAATAGCTATTTATTGTTTCCCTATTTATAACATAAAGACAAGGTGGAACACAATGAAATTACCAGGCAACTGGTTCAGAGCAAAAGGAAGTATCTTTTCATGCAACACATAATAAAACTGTAATACTCATTGCTACAGGATGTTGTGAATGCCCGAAATATATAGGCTTAAAAAGAAATTAGACAAAATTAATGGATGAATTAATGCAAGATCTCCATTCTGGAAGTCCCAAAGCTTCAGACTGGTAAAACTTATAACCATGGGAAAAATTAATTATGCCCTTGTATTTCTCAAAATATCTACTAGTAGCCACTGTCAGAGACACATCAGTGAGCTAGGTAGATCTAACAAAGTTGTTCTTCAACACAAGAATTCAACTCTTTTTTTTGTTGGAAGCACGAACTTCACTCATATTCTAAAATGAGAAATTTTTTTTTAAAGTCATGGTAAGACTTTATATTAGTGGCTAGATAGTGATTGGATAGTGGTTGCAAGCTAGTGGTGAAAATACTGGTTTGATGTCTCAATTCTGGCACTGAGTAGAAGCTTTTGTCATTTGATGGCTGATTTGTATGATGGGGTCAGTCTGATTCCCAGAAATGAGATGATTCCACCCAAAAACCATGCTCACAAATAAGACTCTGAGTGAAAAGCCCATTAATTCAGTATACTTCAGCCCTCTTCATTAGCAGGACACATGGATTGGGGTACATCAACAGGCCTACACTGACAGCCTTGTGTGTAAGGCTGGCACTGGAAATCTTGTATGCAAGATCTTAGGAGCTTCTGTAAACCCTCAGTAATGTAACAGAAGAGTAATTTTCCAAAGATTATTGATATTATTCAGGATTATTCCCTGCACCTAACTGGCTTTCAGGACTGGGGCCCTTGTCTAATTTTATGTAGTGTAGGGAATGAAAATTTAAGGCCATTTCTCCTTTCCAAAAGAGCTCCAATCTAGAGCATAGCAAGGGACAAGATAGGTATTAGTGAAGGGAATATGAATGGAGCCCATGTTAGTAGACTTCATTCCTTTGAGTGATGAGGCTGAACTGGAGTTTTGCCTATTCTTTTAGTATGTGATTTCCTAATAGATAGGAAGGCATTGTGCTGTTGAATAGCTGTTAAAGGGAAGGTGATAGGGTAGGCAAGAAAAGGGAAAAGAAGCAGAGATTCTTTCACAGCTTTATTACTAATGCTTAGTTTATAGGATGCCTCCTAAACATAGTGAAGGGCTTAGAAACTATTGAAAACCAATCATAGAATCACAGAATATGAGATAGAAGAGACCCACAAGGATCATCGAGTCCAACTCCTGGCCCTGCAGAGCTCCAACCCAAGACTCACACCTTGTGCCTCAGAGCACTGTCCAAACACTTCTTGAGCTCTCTCAGGCTTGCTGCTGTGACCACGGCCCTGGGGACCTGTCCCAGTGCCCAACCACCCCTGGGTGAAGAACCTTTTCCTAGGATCTGACTGAAATCTTTCCTGACACAACCTCAGCCATTCCCTTGGGTCCTGTCAGTGGTCACCACCTTTGGATGGTGACTCTCTAATAATTTAACAACTTTCTTATATTGCAGCAATCAAAACTGCACACAGTACTCAAGGTGAGACCACATAACTAGTTCAGAAAAGACAGTATTACTGAGACTTCTTGCTAATAATCAACAATTAGTTTTTCCATGCTGTGTAACTCCTTTTTTTTTGTCTGCATGGTTTTCATTAGAGTGTGCTTTCTCCTTGACTATTGTGAGAAAGTATGGTAATAATCATTTTGTGGAATATAACTGTTTGTCTTCAATGTTGTTAAATAGCCTTGCTTGGAAGGCAGGCAGATTGCAGGACGTGGATTCTGAGGTGTATTTTGCTCTGCAGAAACCATTACTAGCTGTTCAGATATCACAGATGATAAACCAGATATAGACACACAAGGAATTTTAGATAGATCAAATTTAGATGGTTTCAACACTGACAAATCCATACCTACAAGATTCCATGAGAATAGGACAAATAAGGCTGTTTAATAATAGTTTAGCAAGATTTTGTTGCTAAATATATTGGGAAGAGACAATCTCTTGATACTTGTTAAATTCCAGATAGTCTGAGACGTGACTGGGATTCTTTCTGCCACTTTGTGCTTACTGCACAGCATTGTTGTAATTCAGGCACCAGATCACTCTAAGTTTGGCATCAATGTCAAATTTTTTACTTACTGCTGAAATGGGGCTATGAAATCTGATGTCCAGAAGAATAGGCAGCAGTGGGAGGATGCCAGGAACTGTTTGCACAGACATGGTGTGGGGGTTAGATTTCATGGTGATCAGCATTTGAAAGACAGCAGCAAGCAGCTAATTGTCTATAAATGACTGTATTCACCCATTCCACAGGGCAAATTCTAAGCTAATGATACTTAAATTCAATAGCCTGCTACACAATCAGACAGACTACAAATTAAATCTTTTAAAATTACAGCTTTCTCAAAACAAAGCAAACAAATAAATGAGAGAAAATAATGTTTTCATTTGTAGTGTTTGCACGTTGATAGATTACTGAGGGTTAGATTGACTCAAATGCCACTTAACACTTCTGTACTCGAAATAATGGATTTATTTAGCTGAAATATTGTAAGGGGTTTTCACTCCAGCTATCCATTTCTGCCCTCTTGGGAGATAACTGCTTACTTTGCACAAAGTTGCAAGACCAGCATACCACTAAATGTTTTGAACACATTTTCTTGATTCAGTTGTTTTTTCTAGTTTTGCTATTACTTGTTACTTAGAATTGAAGTGCATCTGCAAAAGGTGTTAATTTTGCTATGCAAATTTTTAGTAGGCTGATACATCTATAAAACAGCCAATAATATATTTCAATCCTATTTCTTATTCTCTCAAAGAATATGAAGACATCACTTTCCATTAAACTTCTGTCTTGAACCTTCCCCATTGGTCTGAAATAAGGTTGTTCATCAGTTTTATGTTTCTATCCTGCTGTGTCTTCTATGCCTTGAGAGGCACACAAATAAACCATTCAATCTTGTGTATACCATGGAGGTGTTTCTGCTTGTACTTTGGCTACACTTTATTGTCTTTGCCATGTAATAATTGCTTATGCAAACTCTTTGAAACCAGTCCCCAAGCAAAGGAGTAAGGCAACCATCTTGCCTCCCATTTTTTTACTGTTAGGTTTTTAACACTGAGTTTTTTGCAATCACAGCCTGTTGGAAATGTCAGAGCTTATTAGACATGAAATCATTAAATACTTTACTGGCAAAACAGGTCTACACCAAATAATTCAATAAACTGCTAATAAATACATTGTGATAAATGTAACCTTACATCCTGAGTAGAAAGTAAATACACCAAGATACAACTGCACATTGGTGTCTTTCAGATGCTGATAGCTCACCTGAAACATCTTCCTCTAAACAAGTTTTTTGCCCAGGGACTACTTGGTCAGGCAAACATCAACAGATGCCTGAGAGCTGAATAGCATAACCTCGGAGATGCAGGCCAGTCTAATGGAATGACACACTTCTGCTGATGCCTTTTATCTGCATCCCCTGTGAGATATTAAAGCTGTATTCAGGCTACTAACTCAGTGCTCTTAAGTGTGACACCCTGAGTAGAGGAGGATTAACTGAGTGTTTGAAGCTGTTACTGACTTAAGCTGTTTGCCTCACACTTTCTTTGCAGGACCACCATGGACATCTCATGACATCAGGAAAAAAGGGTATTTTAAAGGTTTGCAGCAAATCCAATCAAATCTTCCAGATTATATGAAAATGCCTTCATCCTTTCTGGCGATGGTGGCATTATTTCTGGGGTTTTTTAATGGCTTAACTGAAGAGCACACAATTATCCTCTAATGTGTAAGACTATTTGCTACAGCTGAAACCAAGGAAAATTAACTTCAGTGTCAATAGGGAGCTCTGCAGCTAGCCCAGGTGAGTGGGAGTGGTACTGTTGTTTCTCCTCCATGAATATGCAAGGCTTTCAATCTGTATGTGCTTTAACTTCTAACTTTTTTCCGTTTTATGGGCACACAACTGGGCTCTGGGTGTTCTGCAAACAGGGACATCTTATGGGTTGGATTTAAAATCCATTCTGCTTCAAGAGATATAATTATGAAGTGATCACTGTGAAGTCCTGCCCAGAATCCTGCCCCAGGTCTCATTTTGTCTCTGGAACTGTGGCCTGTCTGTACAAAGACCACATCTATCACATATATCGATGTCCCTGTCACATTACAGCCACTCAATGATTGATTTCACAGATTGAACACAGTTTTTCCTTCATCTGCAGGCACCAAGCTTCCTCAAACAAACCTTCACTTGACCTATCCTATCATCTCTGCAAATTTTTCTCTCCAAGCAGAATCAGTTAATCTCCAGGGAATAATAACCCCCTCCTTGCAGAAAGACATCTAGCTGAAAGAAATTTTTTCTTTCAGCTTCTTTCAGCTATAATACTATGTATTACCAATCATAGTAATACACTTTGCAAAACTTTGCTTTTCCAGTGACACCATATTCCAGATGATACTATTTCTTGCCTGGATGCTTGCCTGTCCTTGCAGTATCATGTTTTGATACACCATAAGACAAATGAATCTAGTCTTCTCTTGGATTAAGCAAATGAGTGTTTTCATACTCTTACCAGGCCACTTTTCTCCCCTGCTGTGCTAGGGTTCACCATGGCCTTAGGTACTCCAGGATACCAAGGAGAAAGAGAATCCTGAGTTCACAGCAGAGCATGTCAGGAAATTAAACCAATTTTCCAATACCTAACAGAGGCTCAGGTGAAAAATTTCTAGCAGTCACTCTTTCTTCCTTAGCATGTGATACATGGAAATGTCACTATCCTCATTTAAAACTTCTGCATCAACTGACAGTCATTACAGCATAAATAACAGCGATTTTTCTCTTTAAAAATTTAGAAATTGAGTGGGATGAAGATGGGACCTAGACAGGTGGTGATGAAGTTAGCACGCCCCAGCCAGCCAGTAGGTCTGGCCTGCACAATTTCCATGCTCTGAGTGTCCCACTGAGCTCAGAAGGGATTCAGAGGCTGGGCACACATCAGTACTTACCTGCAAAAGTGCTTCCAGAGCAGTGTTTGTGCTCTCACTCCAGCCCAGGTGGGAGGTCAGACAGAAGCAGCCACTACATCTGGCAGACTCAGCTTCCAGGGCAGCAGCTGAGCCCTGAAGCAAAAAGCATATGAGAGAAGTGCTGGATATCACAGATTTGTGGAAAGTGAATAAAAGATTAGTGTGTTGGTTTTGACTGGGACAGAGTTAGACACAAAACAAGAATGATCACACAAAATACACAAGATAAACTAGCAAAAAACCATAATACATGATTTTTCCAATGCAAGCAGTGAGCATTCATGACCTGACCTTGCAAGTACGGATTGAATGGGTCCTAATCTGCTCTACCAGATAGTCTGGCTCTGCACAATAAAGTATAACTGTTCTTATCATTGAACTTCATATCTATGTCTAAAATCAAATAAACCCTATGTTCTCAAACCTGTTTTATAAATTCATATTCAAATTCCACCTGATAGAAAACACAGACTGCTTTTGTTAATGAACACAAGATTAATTTTTATTACCACTTCCTGAAAAGTATAATCTGAGAAAGAGCTTTTGCTTTTATAGCTATTTTAATACACCAACTTGAGAGTTTTTCTCTGACTAACAAACCGTGCTGCTCAGAGAGGTGGGCAACAGAGTGTTCAGAGCCCCATTTAATCTGCTCTCGAATACTTCCCCATCTCTGGAAGTGTTCAAGGGCAGATTGGACAAGGCTCTGAGCAACCTGACCTAGCTGAGAATGTCCTTTCGAGGGGTTGGACTAGATAGCCTTGAAAGGTCCCTTCAAACTCAAACTATTCTATGGTTCCACAAGAAACAATAAAACAAGAGCTAAAAGAATGTCTTGTGTTGATGGCAAAGGACAAAACTGACAACAACCAAACTGAGAATGACTGAGGAATGTGATTTTGCCAAGATCAGAAGGTCTGTGGTCTGATAACAGAAGAATGGCAATAAAGATGACATCTTATTGTGTATATCATTCCTGTTACTCTACAAGCAAGGCAGACTGTAAGCCTGAATATGCCTCAAATGAGGAAATATACAACGAGCAATCCATTGTCTAAGAATTATGAAAAGAGAAATAAAATTCAGAAACAGAAGCATCACCCTGAAATAATCTTTGATTTAGAAATGATATTGAGCAGCAGTCCAAAAAACCATTTGATATCACCAGTAAGTAAGAAAACAAGAGAAATAGTCAGGAATCAACAACTGTATCCTTTCCCATTGCTGTAAACCACAGCTGATCCTTGCCAGACCACTTAGACAAACATTTGTGTTTTTATGTGTGTATGAGTGAGTGAAAATCTAGGGCTGACTGAAATCAGGGGTGTTTAAATAATTTTCTCTAAGTTCTCACAAGTGGTTTTCTCCATAAATTTCCCACAAAGCTGAGGAGAAAAAGGATGTGACTGTACTATGACATCAAACACCTAAATTTAACTACTACAGGTATCTAAGCTGTGGATCTGTTTTATTTGCTAGTAAGGTCATAGCCTTAATGTCTGCTCTGAGGTGAACTAAATTGCTCTTCTGACTCCAACTGTGTTCATTAGATTTCCATTGACAATAATGGGCCATAGCATGTTCTATATGCATCTAAATATGAAAAATCTAATTTAAAGAATCTTAATATCTGGCCCAGTATCACTGTCTTGTTCTAGATGTATCTTTCTTTGCATGTGTCTCCAAATCACAATTTAGAATTTTTTTTTATTAATGTCCTTCTATTTTACAGTGTAAACAACATTTTTAATGCGACCAATTAGTATTTTTTATTACTTTGTTCAAGTAACAGCATTACATATACTTAATTTATGCTAAAATTATGTATTTATTGAATTCATGTTTCATTTTGTACAGTAGAATTTTTTCACACATTTAAAAATTGACATATTCATAACTGCTCTAGTTCTTTGGTGTTATTTATGCTTAGCACAAGAGGGTTAATGTTGGCTGGGTTAATGCTTCCTGAAAGATTAACAATGTACAGATTATGTAAGGTGAAATTCAGCGTATCTGGAGCAATTATTTGCTGTTTAGCTCACATAAATTTTCCATTTTTCAGAGATAACATGCCATGGAAAAATGTTCAGGTATTTCCATTGAAACATATCAGATTGCATTTTATTTTTTATAGTGAGAGTAAACTCCTATTCTTGAAAGTCCTGACAGCAGTGATATCTGAAATCTTTTGTTTAGGCACATAGCAACATTCATATTTAATGATAAAGTAAATTCATCTGCACTTGGCTGCCAATAGTTTAAGTGCTGAATTAAATACTCCCATTTTCAAAAGAATGTGATTAAATCTCCTCTTTCTTTCATGCCATTCTTGCTTGTAAGCTCACTATGGCTATACAGTTGTGAGAGTACATGTAGAAATCAAGGCATTGGGGTTTTATTAGCCAGTTTTTCCTGTACCTGTGCTGCACCTTAACTTACATTTCTTTGTTTCTTTGTGTGTGGTGTTTATTGTACCATCCAAAATCTCATACAATTCAGTATGTAGACAAATTCTAACAAGTCTAGTAGTTTGCAAAATGTTGCTTTTTAAAACTTATTTACCCGTCTTAAGGAATAGCTGATTTTAGAATGAATCCAAAATCACAGAATGGGTCAGGTCAGAAAGGACCACAGTGGATCATCTGGTCCAGCCTCCCTGCTCAAGAAGGGTCATCCTAGAGCACATAGCACAGAATTGCATCCAACTAGACCCTGTGCCACTGATTGCAACCCTCAGGGACCTGCCATTCAGCCAGTTCTCAAGTTCTGATAATTCTTCTTGCTGTTACCCACAAGGACCCTTCAAAACTTCATTTTGGTTGTGTTTATGTTTGCCCTGATCTGGGTCACTACAGGGAGCTTCAGGAAGAGCTATCTGCTTTGCTCCTCACAGTGGCTGTGCTGTGAAGCCAAGGAAAGAATGCTGCACTGGCAGTGCAGGAGGAATGGGAATGCCTCCTCCTGATGAGGAGCCCCCTTTCATCCCTTTAACTGGAGCTGGAGCCTGTGGAGTTTTCCAAAAAGCTTGGCATCCTTCCATCCACACACCTTTGACAAAGCTGAACATGGATGCAGCTCTGAGCAACCTAATCTGGTTAAAGATGCCCCTGCTCACTGAAGAAGGGTTGGAACTAGGTGACTTTTCAAGATCCCCTCTAACCCCATCCATTCTATGATTCTACACCTTCTTTGCTATTATAGTGCTATAGTGTTGGGTATTTGTCCACAATTTTAGTAAATATTTATTTCTTTTCATTTACAGCCACAAAGCAGATGTCTAAATACAAGGGAAATGCAGTCTAGAGTTGATACAGAAAGAGTTCTCCTAGTCCACATATACCCCAACCATGGTGTAATGCACACACAAATTTTGATAATAATTGTTTTTTCATGTTTGTCAGAAGAGGTATGATGTAAAAAACATCTATGGAAAATGAAAGATGAGTGGTAGAACATGAAACTCTTTTCTTTCTTGATTGCAGTAACAGATTTGGCTTAACCTGTTGCCATTTAATTTTGCCAAAAATGTCAAAAGTCACTATGTAAATTATCCTCAAGAAGAATTGTCCTTAGGCTAAAGTTTGAAGGGATTCTTTCTCTGTTTTGATACATCAGTATCTATTAATGCTTAGTATCTGCCTAATGTGATTTTTGAAATAGATTTTTTAAAATTGTAGCTTTTATCTTCCATAAAGTGATTTTACTGGTTTGTTCCATTTTTCCAAGCTCAAAATCTTATTTTTCAAAATGCAAAATATAAAATAAACTAAAACTGAAATCTAAGCCTGACTCCCTTATAACCCAGTTTAAAACTGCTGTTGTCTTTTCTTTTTCAACAAATAAATAATATTTGACAACCTGAAACTGTTCCAACTTGTCTTTTTCTCTTCTAACCCTAACTCATATTCTGTTGATTAAGGTGGTCTCACAGAAAGGGGGAAAATTGCTGCAGATCCTGATATATCACAATTTTTTTTTTTGTCTCCCACATAAGTGGGAAAAACCCCCAACATTGCTTTTATGAGGTAGTGAAAACATCCACTACCACATACTGCAAAAGCCTTTGTATCATTCATTGGAAATGTTATAAAAGCATCCTCTAAACTGGTCCCCTAAGAAAAGATAGCTGAGAAGATGCCTGGTTTGGCAATCCTGCAGGAGATTGTTTTCAGTGTAGGTGAAAGCTTTGCAGTGTTATCCATTTATCTGGGCCCTGCAAGGTGGCAGAAGCAGGTCAGTGGCAGAAGTTCACACTGTACATGAATTGCAGGATTATGTCTCTGCAAAGCTGAAGAAGTTGCCTCTACCTGAGTGAGTGAAAGATTTTTGCATTAAACACCTTTTGGTATCAGACATCACAGCCTCAGATAATGGAGAGAACCATTATCTGCCCACCTTGCAGGGACTGTGGGGAAAATCCATGCCTTAAAAATTGCAGAGCTCTGAGTCCAACACAGAAGTAGTTGCTTGCCTCACTTTCTAGGATGACACATTGTGTTCAGGACCTATGAGAAGAAGCTTGGTCTAAACAGATGGACAATGCAAAACAAGAGGGTGGAAAATTTACAGATGGCACAGAAATATTCTGAGGAATGAAGCCAACATTTTCAAGTGAAAATTCTCAGAAACCATGCACACAGTAAAAGAAGCACCTTCTTTGCAGGAAGCTGCTCAGAAGTGTTAAGTCCACCAATGTAGACAGATCCTGGTTATTTATTTCAGATTTAATTTTAGTTTCAGGCCTTAAGTGAGCATTCAAGGTTGAAAATCTTTGTCTGTTGCTCACTTTAATGCTCCCAACTAGGAGTAAGGTAGGCCAAGCAAGTCATGCCATGACTGAGTCAATCAGCCTGACTCCCAGGCACCAAGATCACTTTCATTATCTAAAAAAGAATTAGAGCATCCAGCACTTGTTACTCATGGGCATCAACTCATAATTTTGGACAAAAGTTTGTTCCAGAAAAACAGCAAACCCGACAGTCTGTGCTGACACAGAAAACACTTTACTGCAAGATTCTCTTTCCCTTCTTTTAGTTTTCTTATTTTACTTTATTTAGTTTATCTTTTCCATTTTTCTCATTCTATTTTTTATCTCATTTAACCTTCTCCTGAAATTGTATTCCCAAATTAGTCTCCTATTTCTCTAATCCTCATTCAGTAACTCCTACAATGGTGTAAATAAGGCTTAGGAATCAGTGTGCTGAAATTCTTCTGTGATTGACAAGTGAATGGATAAAGAGCATTCAGATTTCTGAAGGTGGTATTTCCTACCTCTGACTGACAGAATGAGTTCAGGACAGATGATATTAACTTCCTCTCATTTTTTTTTTCTTCTTTTAACCTAACCCAGATCTTTATTTTTACTCAATGCCTTACAGGACTAAAATTTCTCATTTCTCTTCTTCCTTCTGTTCTCTTTCCCTGTGATGTCTTCACAACCTTGTCTTTTAGCTTTCTTTTTTTTCCTCTTTCAGAAAAATATAAATTTAATTTATACTATTTCTCTATGGCTTTTCTTCATATTTAAGAAACAAAAATCTCTAGTGATGCAAGGAAGGACTTTTTAAGGTTGAAGAGTGGATACAATTTTAAAAACTGATGACAAAGTATCGTAAAGTATTTCACTTAGTTTATGTAGTTCACAAAACAATGCTTTGCATTTCAGAATACGTATCAAAGCATCTGGTTATATGTTCACAATGAATGGACATATATCTATATGGAAGGATAGTCATGTATGCATATCTGTGGATATATATTATAATTTCAAAAACAAGACTATCAATACAAAATGTAAATCTGTCATAAAAACACATAAAGGGCCCAAATGACTGAACTTTTACTTTCCAAAAAGCAGCTGGTTTATGATTAATTTCTGCATTTTTTCCAATAAAATAGAGTGATTATTAATTTCTACTAGTAAATTAATGGCTTTGAGTCTTCTTTTTCTGCACAGGTCATATGGCAGTGCATTATCTTTTTTTTGTGAAGAAGACAAATGTATGAATATCAAGAAGATATCAATATTTTACCAAATTTGGAACAATTTTGCTATTGCAGAGGGTAAATTCCATGTACTTTCAGCAGAATTTGTCCTACAGAGTTATGGATTCAGTTCCAGTATTTCCAGTATGACATGACAGACAGAGGACAGTGGACTTGTAAATAAAGCCATCTAATTAAACCCAAGACATTTCTTAAATCATAGCATATTTGAAGGGCATTTAATTTTTTATGCCAAAGCATTATGAACACATGATCCTTGAAATGAATTCCCAAAGTAAATTTGGAGGCAGACAATCATATCTTTTTGTGGAAAGAACAAATTTTTTCTAAATGCTGTATCTTCTCTTTTAAAGCCTTTGAAAGCATGTTTAGAATAACTACAAGTCAGACAGTTATTTAAAGGAGAATGAGAAATTAGCAGTGTGCAATTCAGAAAGAAACCAGAATACCACTGAGTTTGGAAATCCAGAGAAGGAAGCCCCTCTTTCCAGCCAAGCTTTGCCTCATTCATGATTGCTACACAGCAGCAGTTCTCCTTCTCCTGGGCAGTAAAACACACTTCTATGGAACAGTTCGTTGAACTGGCATTTTCACCTTACCCTAACTTATGATGCAGAAAGAACAGTTTATTTGAAACTACTTGTGGAATAGTTTGAAAAACTTCCTGTGTTACTTTCCTCAATTGTCTGTGGGTCTTGGGCAAGCAAATTAGAGGATGGCTTTAGAAAATGCCAGGATAGCACAGACAGAACACGCATTCTCTTGATGGAAGAATCCCAAGAGGAGCAGCAGAGCTGACATGTGAAACACATTGGTTATTAAACAACACTTCAGGGAGTGTAACAGAAGTGGATTTCCCAGCCATGCCTCAGCTAATAAAGACGAACTGCAGTTCCTACTGTATTAGTAACTCTCCTGGAAAGGTAATTATTGAGATGATATGGAAAACAATCCCATTTGCTGATAGCTTTTGAGGTCACCTTCATTTTCATGCAGAGTGAAAATAGATTTTTTTTCCCAATGAAATTCTGTTGAAACAACCCTTTAAATTTCAAGAACTCAAGTGTGATCACTAGTAATAATTAAAAAGTCCTGCCAGAGATTAATCATGCTATTAAATTCTGCTGAAGATTTCTGAAAATCAACACATCTGAAAAGTATTTCAGCCATAGTAAACTGGATATTTGAACATCTTTTCATTTTAATGATATTAGTTTTTGTTATAATGTAGAAAAATAACGCGAATGCTACCACTCCTCTCTTGCAACAGTGCAACCGCTTCAGTAACACGAATCTTATTTTGCAACTTCTCTAAGAAATTAGTTGAAAGGAATAGGAAACAAATGCAATGGAGAACAGAGATATTTTGTGATCCTCATTCTTCATGGGTTAATTCAGATCTCTTGTTTTCAGAAATGATACATTTTTTTTTATTTGGCATTATTTTTATTATTTCCTATCACTTTTACACTGGTGTTCTTTTGCAAAGATAAAAACATTTTGGACTTGTACTGATGTAATTTGAGGCAGAATGAAGCCCTAGAATTACAGGGAGAACAATGTCTGAGATAACCATACCAATACTTTCAGTAGAAGATCAGATCATTTTAGCTTGCCAGTTAAAATGTGCTTAAACAACACCAGTTGTTTAGGATGACAGTTTCCATACTAAAAACCTGGCTGAGTCTGAAAGCTTTAAAAAAAAATTAGCAATAATACTTTGGTTATTTACAAGCAGGAAATAAGGAAATCCAGATTGTTTTCTACGTAATAAAAAAAATCTGAGGTCTTTTCTTGCCAATATTTTAGCCCCATCTCACTCTTTCTGTCTTCCCCTTTTCCTTACCTTATGACATGTTTTTGAACTTGAGCAAGATTTGGTCATTTAAAGGCTGAACCTGTTATTGTCCCTGTGAAACACCATCTTAAATGGCTGCATTGTAAACTTTAAAGTGCCACTGACACACACCCAGAGAGATCTGAGAAACAGAAGTCAAAATCCTCAGAAATTCCATACTCACTGAACACATTTAAGCTATACAAGACTTGTAGTGATGAGTAACCTGTTCCTACATCATGTTCACAAAGTGAATGATTTAACACACACACACATTTAGATTTTTTTTCATTTTCCTGGCTGTCTCAGCTGTTCTGCCTGGGACAAGAAGTGAAAACTGCAACCATATAATCTGTTTTTTTAAGTATTAAGCACTCACACTGTAACAGTTGTTAGAGGAACCACTGCTCTAGACATATGGCTTACTAAAAATACTACCTTATTTGAAAAATGAGGCCTCAGTCTTCTTGGTTAGATACATGAAATTAATGGATCCCTTTGACCTTAACCTCTCCATACTTCAGCTTCCTTCACATCAGATAAGGATAAAATATTCCATCGTTTCACATGGCATAAAGTAATAAATCAATGCATTTTGTGGTGCTTCCAGATGCAAGTGATACATCTCATAGAAAAATCTGTGAGAAAGGCAATGATTCATAGAAGAATTTCAATAGTATGCACTGTCAGCTGTAATGAATTAGGTAATATTTTAAATATGTGCTTCTGTGTCATAATACATAAGCATTGTGATGCCAAATAAAGACTGTAGATGCATTTTTCATTTTGGCACTTACAAACTTTTTAGTGCTTGGTTTCTCAACCTTACTCACATTTTTATCTTTGTGCATATGCCTGTAGTCTTTAGAACAGTGGATTTTGCTTTTACAGCACTATAAGTCTGTAGTTAATGTCAAGTTCTACAGGCCCTGGATAGAAAAGGACTTATTTTTCAGTGCCAAAATTGTTTTTCATTATAATTGTTATTAATCACTACTGAGAGTATTTTGCATTTACAGTTTTTCTGCCTGTATGACCTGCCTTGCATGTTTGCAACTCCTGTATGAGCTAAAGAGACATTGAAGAGAAAATGTCCCTTACTGTTCTGCAACCTAATCTTTCAGTTGCTGACCATCAGGAAAAATAAATTATCAATACACTAATGGAGAAAGGATTCACTCTCACTACAGGCTATGAAATCACATAAATAGACAGCAGAACACATAACAATTTATCATTTCTTGCCATTTCACCTCTAAAGGACATTTTTACTGCCCAATTTGTTTTAGCATCACTTGACTTTGAAGGTTAGAAATTTTTGTCTGTGCTGCATCGCCTCAGACTTCATAGGATTTTTAACTGTTGCCAGCTAAAATCAGCCATATAAGTGTGTCTTTGATGTTAAATCCAGAGATGTGAATGGAGTTAGCAGGAATGTGAATGAAGTAGCAGGAATGTATTTTCAACTTTGTTTTGTCAATGGCCTACTTACATAAGGGCTTTCAATTAATAAAGGAATAGCTTAACCTCATAAGAAAGTGTCAGATTTACAAAACCAGCGTTCAGGGAAAGTCATAGCTTGATGCTTCAACTAGAATTGGAATACACAAGAAACTGCAGTATTGAATATCTTAGAGTTGATAGAAAACTATAGATTCATTTCAATACCAGAGCTAAAGCCAACACAGAAAAACACCAAAAGTAATAGATGCTCTGGCAAATTCTGCACATTGTCAGAAGAAGAACTGTTGTTTTATTTGTATGCTGTTCAAGCAGGCAGATTTCTAGAAACAGCCTTTTAAAAAGTGCATAGCCAAAAAGACTGAGTCTCAACATAATGGCAGCAAGTAGGTCACAAAGAAAACAGCAACACAACAAAAATAAAACAGAAATAATCCTGAGGAGGAAAAAACGTACACACAAAAAAACCTCCAACAAACAAACAAAATAAATAAAAAAAAAACCTCAGGGATCTAGCTGAAACAATCATTTAAATCCTAATGAAAAAAACAGGTTAGACAAAATAATTTCTCTAAGAGAGGTCAGTATAAATCCAGATCAAGAAAGATTAAAATAGAAACAGGAGAAGTTCACCATAGCAAATCAATTTTACAAAGCAAAAGTCCTTTATCTCAATGTTAAATTAGAGACAAACTAAAAGCATGCAGAGAAAATCATATAAAAGAATAACTGCAACCTTTGGTGTAATACATGAAAGTTAAGCCTGGAATACTATCCATATTTTAGCAAATGTAACGATCAAACACATTAAGAGAAAATAAAACTTTTGATGAATCCTGTACATTAGAAATACCCCAAAATCCCAGACAGAAACAGAGTCCTGTGTACAAAGAAACTATTCTAAGCAATGCATTATGAGCAAGATACAGACCTAACTTGTTTTATTCACTGGAACTTTTTCACAACAAAAGTGATGGGCTTTTTCAATAGATTTACTTTGCTGATACAAATTTATCCATAATGATGGTCACACAAATTATGGGTGTTATGATGGCATACAAATACATGTTTATGTGCATTAATTAGAGGTAGTAAGTTTCTAGGGAGCAAATAAAACACCACAAAAAAAGACCAGCTTTTAAACATGAATTCCTAAACTTGCAAGAGGTTAAAGTTCATTTGACTGTGCACTGCATTGTGGTTTCCATGTTGCATCAATAATGCCAATGTTTTAAACTTTCCTACAAAATACATAGAAACCAATTGCACTGCAGTTAGAAGGGAGTGTGCATCACACATTTCAAACATCAAAACAATAATGTTCTATTTTGTCTCCTAAATGCTTCATCAGAATTTCCAAAAGACAAAAGGAGCTTTAAAAATACATTGAAAGGTAACAGGACCACGCCATCAGCATTGTTCTCCATAAATTCCCTGTAAATACCAACCAGCCAAATGTGCTGTTGCAGATCTGACTTGATCACATGTCTGATGTGCCTGTACTCTTCCAACCTTCTTCCAGAGATACAAACGGTTTCATTTTGTCAGAATAATATCCAAAACTGTTCCTCCTTTAAATTTTTCTACTTGATATCTAAATGAGATAATGATCATGATTCCATCAAGTAAGCATAAAAATGTATGCAACTCTAAATAGCTGGATCTTATGACTTCAGTTAATGAGAAGGTCCCTTAATATGGTACAGGATTAACAGAAGGCATGTAAGTGATAACGAATATAAACAGCACTGGACCAACCCAGCTAATGCCATAACAAATACTTGTAGGATGTACCTCTAACATGAACTTCAGAAACAGATTCCCTAAGAGGTTTCTGTCCCATTCTTCTTCTTTTATTTTAATAATAGTTTTCTGTTTACATCCTACAAACTGAAATTCCAAGTCCCTGTCTCACTAAACTCAGACCTCAGGAGAAAACCTCCACTGCACAAAGTTTCCCTTGAGTCTTCAAAATTAATTCAGGTACGTACCATGGATAGTCTACTCCATGGTACTTTCAGTTACTCAATGATTTATTAAAATTATGCTGGTCTTAAAATAGACCAGTATTTTCTTCTCCCTGAGCATACGAATGATTCAGCCTTATCCAGGGGCATGAAGACCTAACTTAGGAGTAAGGAAGAGGAACACAACACATATACAAGCACTGGTATGTGAAAGACAACTTCAAGCTATCTTGGGCAAGTTCACAAGCTGTCAGCACTTCACTGTCCCAAAGGCCAGTACTAAGACTTTCCTTAGATTATGGACAGTGGGTTGAAAGAGCAGTTATAGTTAGATTCTAGGCTTTTCCAGCCACTAACAAAGGTTTAGGAGGTCTTTACTACAGATTGCTCACCTACATTAGCATTTAAGCAGGTAAAGAATATAAATACATGCAAAAAATTGCTGAGCTTTTAGAATACTCTCTGCTTTTGTAGCTTTAGAATGTTAAATAAGTGACTTGATTTCCTTTTACCAAAGAAGAAAGGTTAGTTTCAACACGTCATTTTTACACTCATAAACAGTTGTTTCTTCTAGCACAATCTCATGGATTAAAAATTCTCAATAAAGAAGTTTGCTAAATTACTAGTTAATCTAGTCTATTCCTCTATTAATGCAATATTAGCAATATAAAAAAAATTAAATATATATTATAACAAAACCAGCTCTTTGTGAATATCAATATTTATTAATTGGTATAATTTACTTACAATTAGCAGATAGCAACATCATTGGCTTGTTTTGTAGTTATATTAGTACAAGTTTACTTAATCCTCATGAATATCAAAAAGGAAGTTTACCCACTTTTTTTTTTTAACTTCATGTTTTTATGCTACTTTTCCATTATTTCTCTTGGCAATCTGCACAGCTGAATTGAATCTCTGTTTGCCTTTCTCATCTCAGGTCTCAAAATCACTAGACAGTGACCAAAGGTGATTGCCAATTATTAATAGGGAGTTGTCAGTACTTGTTTTACATTTTACAAGTACTGCATCAGTGTAGGGAGATAGAACATAAGTAAATGAAGATGGTATAGAATGTAATCTTATCCCCTAAAGAGTTGCAGCTGAACCAATTACTAAAGATTAGGAGCAGGCATGATGTTAACAGGCTGCACCTGCAGCCAATCAGAAGAGTGTTATAAAAGAGTGGATTGGTGGGAACTGGAGTCAGTTGGCTGCTGTGAGGACAAGGATGTGTCAGTGCCTAGAGGAGATGCCTACAAGAAACACCAAGGAGGTATGGAACTCTAGCAATATGGAACCCTTGCAATGTAATGATACTAGAACTCTTGCACTATAATGACGACACATAAGTTGCATTAATGTTAAATGGCATTTTGCAGAAATTGAGAAGCTATCATTTTCTTAATTACATTTTCTCAGTCATAACCATGGAGGAGTTAAAAACAGTAACTAGTCTGGTGCTGATTCACTCTTCATTGCTTCTGAAGACACTTGTGTTGAATCAGTATAAACATAGGTTTAAAAGGTATTTTAATCATGAACTGAGCAGTAATGCACTGATTCTAATTCCAGTTCAAAAAGTTTGCAAATCAAAACTGCAAACACCTTTTTCCACAATTTTAAGAAGAGAATAAAACAGCTTGTAATGTTATTTTGTTGCTACGTTCAAACGAGAGACAATATCTTGGCAAATGTGAAGAGTTTTCACTGAATCAAAAAGCTTTTTCTGTAGAAAACATAAAATTATCTTTTAAATACTGTTCTGAAATGTCTTTTTATCAGAAGTGGGTTGCAGTTGTCTGTTCTAGTAATAGAATCTAATAGTTTGGTAGGAGCTCAAACTGGTGCTACGTTAATCTGCTTCTGTCAACTTTTTCTACAGCATTTTATCCCAGTTCATCCAAAACACATGAAAAAAGCTTTTTTCTTCTTTCAAGTCAGTATTTGCTAGGAAATAATTCCAGGCCAAATTGCTCCAAGCCAAACACCATAGCTCTCAGTGGCAAATAGGCTAGAGAAGATTTTTCTACGAATTTTCTTCTATGAAGTTTTGGAATGGTATCTCCCTTTGCAAAGAGTAAATAAGACTGGAAAATTTAGGTTCTCCACTCCTTCATGCAATGTCTTTTTTAACCTACCACAAAAGAAAGGAGAAACAGAAAAATAATATCTGAAATGGTCATTTACAAGCACATGCAGACCTGCTAGAACTGCACAGAATTTTCTACTGGTGCAAGTTTTTGGAGGACCTGTTTTTTTTTTCCTTTAATTAATCTAACTGTCTCACCCATGTCTCTCCCCTCTTCTTAAAATAACTCATTACTGTAACAACCACCTTCTGGCTCTCTCTGGTAAATGGCCTATCAACTAATTTCACAGAGTAAAATTAGAGGCTGAAAAGCTTTACTTGTTTTGGCAAAAAAAAAAAAAAAAAGCATAGCTTCACAGCTTTTCAACATAACTTTGTTTATTTTTATATTTAAGAAGACATAAATTACATGAAGCTGAGCCTGTGTCTGTGAGACTTCATTCCCAAAAATACCAGCAGCATTACAATCATAGAAACAGGAGTCTGTAGAGGCCATCCCAATTTAGCTGAAGTATTGCTCTCCTGACACTGTCATCCCATAAACACAAAGCTCTTCCTATTCTCAGCTCCCACTTGCAGTTTATAAATAGCTGTGGTGCGTTGTGCAAAAACAGGTTGCAAACAACATGAAAGGAGCCAGCAGTTGGAAACAACCTACTTTTTTCCTGGGGTCTAATTGCTGTTTGTACTGCTGCAGTGACCAGAGTCAAAGCACTTCAGTGTCCTGTGTGCTTTATAAATGAACTATGTCCTTTCCCTCTCCTGCAGGATTTTGTGTCATTAAATTGGTGGCCATTAATACAAGCTTATCATAGAGCAGTTGAAATTAAAAATAATTTTCCTTATTTGTTCCCCATCCTACCACTCCTTCATGATTCTTTGGGCAACATTTCTGACTGGCACAGAGACAGGAAGTGAGCATTTGTTGGGATGAAGGCAAAGGAGTACATATTGTCACTCTAGCAATTAGGAGGCACCCAATGGCCCCAGTGGCAGCAGGAGTACAAAGAGGACCTACCAGGCACTGGCACACAGCCCATGTTGTCTGGGCTGCCTGAGGAAGGGTGTTGTCAAATTGGACTTTGTCTGGCCAAGACTTGTGGGACAAAGAGCAATTTGTATAGGAAGCAATGATGTTAAAAATCCCAATAGAGAAATGCTGGACTTCTGCCAGTCAGTGTATTCAGAACATTGGGAACTTTTAAAGTGGTAAATTTCCCCTTGCAAGGGGGGAACCATGTACTGCCCTACACATGTACTCCTTTGCTTTTATTTTTTCACAGAGATGCTATTGACCTTGCAAAAATCCAGTAATCCTCTAGTCAGACAGTTCTTCCCCTAGAAGTTCAATCAGGTCTGCTCTTAAGACTGAGCAGCACCTGTTTTTCCAATAGTTTGCTCCTGTGTCCTCCCTGTCCCTGGTATTTTCAAGTGGACACCCTTAGCCTAAAACCACACTGCATCCTCTATTTAAAGAAGATCTGAAAAGAGACTCAATAAAAATATTCAAACAGCTGGTCCCAGGAGCAGTTTTCAAACTGAGGGTTAGGCAACCACATGACATATATAGCACATAGCAGTATGTAAGTGACTAGGAATGACAACACTGTGATACCCTGCTGCCCAGACCATAAAACATCCTAGGATAGTGACATGTCTGAAATCCATCCTGTCCAGAAATGTTGTGTGCCATGCCAGACAACATGCCAGACAGGCACTCCTGCCCCCTCATGATCCACAGCCATCAGTCCTTGCTTGAGAGTAGGCTGGAGCTGTATTCATTCCTTTCCTTCTACACTGCAATGACATGGCCCCTCCATAACTGCCTTGATGTTAACATTCTGCTAAAGGAGGGAATGTCTTAGATTCAGTACCTGCCTTCAGACTCATCTATATATTTCCTATTTTCTGGAGAATTTCCTAATCGACATGCTAGTTGTAGGTGGTAAATAAGGTTCCAGAAAGAATTCTAATAAGGTTCCAGAAGAATATCTAAATATTAAAAGGGAGGATTAGAGGTAATTAGGACTTTTCAAACCAGTCAGCCTACTGCAATTCTCAGAAAAATACTGCAATAAACAAGCAAACAATATGAATGCCTTTAAGAGATAGCCTAAAAGTTTTTTAGGGAATCTCTGGCTTTAATCCAATTTAATCTCCTTCTAAACCAAGCAAAGATCATATATATTAACTTACAAAAAGTTTTTTGTTACTTCCATATGACTTTATTAAAAGCAGTCATGTAAAAATATCTTGATGAAATTAAAGGAAAATGGGCACAAAAACATTTGGGAAATAATTCTAACTATTTATTTCTTAATTAAAATTAATAGTTCATTGTCCAAAGGGAGAGATGACTGACTATAGAACCACAGATATTTTCTTTGTACCAGATTCTACTCAGTAATGTGAATAAGTAAATTATCAAATAAAAAATTAATTTATTAAAGTTAGACTTTATATTAGGCTTTGGAGAGTATACAAGCAGATTGAAAGGCAAAATCAGAACTTGGATGCTTGAATAAATTGGAGGATAGGTCAAGAGAAAAAAAAAGAAGCAGACAAATGCAAAGTATTACTCTGTTTAGAGTTTACTAAAAGTGTAACTGCAAGATGACTTGGCAAAATTTCCTCCAAAAAAGAACCCACAATTCACTGGGTTCATCAACCAAAGTGAATCAACACTGTCTTACCATTTGAAAAAAATAAACCATACTGACATGCATAAATAGTATTGCAGATACTATATTAGTAACGTTTAACTAAATTAGTAAATGCATATTAAAAGATTTGTTTTAACCTTTATAACTTAGGGAAATATTTACTGAAAACCGAGGCATTTATAATGCATGCCTCTGTTTTTTAACCAGATGACTAACTGCTACCAACAGGAAGCTGGGCATTAGCAAAGTCTTCCTTTACACTCTTTAGTTCAGAAGAAAAACTTGGACAAAAGGAAAATAAAAACAATTATTTAACTATTAATAGTCAATTTAAACTTTTAAAAAATTGTACTTCCAATTTACAAAGGCCTTAATACAAAGATCTGAAATTATCACATACTTAGTCCAGTGAGCAGAAAATCTGTTTACTTACATAAAGTAAACTTAATTTTGGATTACAGGACTTCCCTCCCAAATTACCGGGAGATGTCAGACTTTGATAATCAACAAACGTAATTTATTACAGGCATAAAAATATGTGGAAAATGGTGCTTCCTAAGGTCTGTATTTCACGTTAAAAGGCCTGACAAATGAGCACTCTTTGTCCAAAATCATACCTGAATTCTTTCATTTCAACACTGTGTATGATTGAAATCATATTTTTAAAAGCATGTTTAAGGACTGTACTATTGAACCTTTTAGATAAACAGAGGAAAAAAAAAGATTCAATCTGGCTGAAAGCCCCCAACAGAAGGCAGTAAACAGAATACAAATTCCTTTTTGTTTCACACTAACTAACATTAGGTCTATAGTTCAAGTAAATTCACAGCACAGAACTTCATTAACCCTACAGTTGAGGGTTTTGTCCCTTCTAAATTGATAGTCATTTGATTGCTAGCCTTTTAGTGTTCAGTCTTATATTATGCCAGATTGTTTAAAATGTTTGAAATATATTAGACCTCCTTGCCTTTTTAAGTCCAGATATTAGAAATAAATTGCTAGTTATTAATGCACTTTTCCTGCAATGTTTGAGACTTCTGTTTAAATCATTATCTATAAGCAAACTGGTGCAACTTCCTACTCAGATAAGAAGACTGGCTACTAGAATTCAGAGCAGAATCTGTGACGGGGCAGTTGGTGAACTGGACCACTGATGATACTGCCCTATTATGATTATAAAACATAATCAGTAAGCCAAAGACCAAAAGAGTAGAAAGGTAGACAATTCACTAACAGGTTGGCGTGTGTATTTCAGCAAAGGTTTTTACATCTTGTTGGAGAAGCTCTAGTCACTCATTATGTACTGAAGACATGGTGCAGTCTGAGAATTAAGGGAATCTTCTGAGAGACGCAGACTCAAACCCCAGAAGAAGCATGAGAGGATTAAACTTAAGGTCTTGCACGCCTATCAAGTGTGCTGACCCTGCAGTTTTAGGCCAATAGAGGGACATAGTTGTATTTGGAAACCATGTGAGGCCCTTTGTTTTGGTTTTTTTTTGGTTTGGATTTTTTTGTGGGTTTTTTTTGTTTGTTTGTTTGGGGGTTTTTTGTGGTTTTTTTGGTTGTTTTTTTTTTTTTTTTTTCCCATTCATTAGCAGTACATAAATCATTTTAGGTCAAAAAAACCTTTTAGTGTTACAATAAATGAAATTAATTTATAGTGGATTCTGTTCTTTGTGCTTTCTAAATCTTCTCAAGGAAAAGATAACAAAAAAATTAACCTATTACATAGGACAATTCAAAACATCCATCAGTGTAAGAACAGATACTGCTCAGAACTGAGCTGGACACGGCATGGTTTTAGGCACTGATGGGGTACTTTTTCTGGATAGGTGATATATTAGAGCCATTGGTAAGGAGAATTCATGCACCTCTAGATTGGTAACATTCAGGTTTACCTCATGTGACCAGTTTGAAATATAGGTGCTTACTTCAATTGCTCATTCTTTTTCTACAGTCATGATAAATACTGCTGAAAAGCAATTTATCCCATCTTTAATACTTATGCCAGAACAGGATTTATCAGCCTCTAAAAGGACTTCTCTTGCTCTCTGAATTACAGGAAAAGCCTAGACCACTCTCTCAGATTTGACACCTAACTCATGGTAGCAAAAGGAAGCTGGATGTCTCCTACTATGGGAGGTTTCTACATGAGGTGCAGCCCAAAACTTGTTAGGCTGTTTTTCCACTGGAAGTGAAATGACTTTTATGTAGCTTTAGTTAAATGTCTGAATCTATCTAAATACCAATTAATACATTTACTTCTGATTAGGATATTTTATAATTTGGTTTCCTGATTTGCATTGTAACTTATATTATGGAGGATAATGAGTTTCCCTATTAGTCAGTCTCTTAAGGCAATGACAGTTACTTTGACAACATTTTACATCATTTTTTCCTAATAATTATATGACAGAAGAGGGACCATAAGGATACAAATATGTAAACTGGAAAGGTCAGGTCAGGGGAGTTTTGTAAAAGCAGTATAGGAGAAATATAGAGCATGAGGGAGAAGACCAACTGATCGCCAAGACTAAATGTAAAACTGTAGTCCTGGTAATTCAGCAGGGGGAAATAGAGTAATACTTTTTCTGAGGCTGAAGTCTGTAATCCTTGAAGAATGTTCCAAAGAAGACTGAGATATCTGGGTGCACAAGAGACAGGCTTAAGATGACAGCAATAAATATAAAATAAATATGCAGTCTTTGGGCAAACAAGATAAATAAAACAATATTGCTGGTACCTATAATGCCAGCAGACATAAAGCAGAAGGAAGGGTTACCAAACACAAAGAAAGTGAAAATCCTTAAAAAAACAGAACTTGTACTGCAAGTAGAGAAAGCAGTACACAAAACCAGTTAAGATAATTCATAATTGTATCAGTGAAGAATGCATGCTGCTTTAGTTTCTAGAGAATGAGTGAATTTGAGTGAAGCAGCATGTGAACAAGAAAATTGTAAGCAGGAACATTTAGGACCCCTTTTTCCATTACTATGATGGATAAATAGATAACTTTAAAAATTAATTTTGTTAAAGCACAGTTATCCTCATAGTGTTAGGCTGAAAAGTGTTTATCAATTGACAGGAGCAGTCATTTACTTTGCTGAGAATTTTTTTACCTGCAGACTGTATTGGTATCTCTTCCCTTTTTGTGTAACTATTCAGTATTTTTTAAAATGTTTTCTTAGAAACTACAGCATCTTTTAAAAATGTCCTTTTTAAAAAAAAATATTAATTTTGTGTTTATATTCAAAAATTTTGTCCCCATGTTTGTCTATTTTTTCCCCTCCTTTTGACTGCAGCCTGGCTAAAGAAAGTCAGCTTCATCCTCTAAGAGTTGGCCAAGCTAATTCAAGTTTTATTTCTCTCCACTATGGTTTTTGTCTGCTGTATTTTTCAGTGAGCCATGCTGACTCCTACTGATTCCATTTTTAGTTTCCTAGTCCTTCTCATGTTTTGAACAGGAATCTGTGATGTGTAATTAAGGGTGTGAATTCCCATATGCTGGAACTGTCTAAAGCTGAGCATCCCCAAGCAACTATTCCCTCAGAAAGCATGACTTTTGCTCTAAAATAATATAGATACTTTTGAAAAGTAATCTTTTAAACTAAAGGGCAACTTCCAAAGGCAAAATATACTTTTTGTTTGATCAGAGATGTCAGGTATTTTTTTCCAAAATTAATGTAATATGTTAGATTGTGCCTGAATAAAGCAGAGTAAAATCTGACTAAATACCTCAGGCTATTTACTGAAAGAAGACTAAAGAGGATATTGTTATTCCCTAAATAAGGATGGTGACATTTCACAGAAATTGGAAAATAGTATTGGAAAAAAGCCCCAAAATATGAACAGCGGAAAAGTATTTATGATCAGTTTTAGTCCTAATAGTACCTTAAGAAAAAAAAAAATCAAGGTTCCTGCATTACATTGCAATGTATTTTATTCAATTTGGAGAGAAATTGGTAGCCCTTATCTTGTACAAGCAGTGCTTGGTTCTGAAAGCTTCTGTTCAAGTCGAGGCTTACTGGATCACTAACAGGATGAGAGGCTTCAGAGGGTGTATGGATGAGAGCTGCCTTCTGAGCCTTACAACAAAGGCAGCAGAGCATCCCCTGAGCAGCATAATGAGCTTGTTTCCAGAGTTCTCTCCAAAGTTTGTAGTGTTAATCTTTAGCAATAGTGTCTGTAAAGCTCATTGCTTAGACATTTGAAAATGTCTCCAGACTGATTGTTGCTTGCTTGAAAATGACTAAGTAAAATTAGCTCTTGAATTGTATATTGAAATTTTATTATGTTTTCAGCAATGGAGTTTATTTAAATACTGGCATTTGTAATAAAATTACAAGCTACAAGAAAGATGTCAGTAAATTTTGGGGTCTTGTTTCTTTTAAAATATATGTAGTGAAAATATGAGAGTCTGCTTCTAAGCATCCTTAGTTATCCTAAAGTACTGCAGAAAAAAATCAGTTTAATATTAAAATTTGTTTGCATCCTAAGAATTTTCTTCTAGTAACTAGAAGGCCTCTGCATCAAGTTTCTTTTGATATTTGAAATGTTTCCATATGTGACAAAGAATGTGCAGAAAATATTTGCTCTACTGGCAGCTTGAAGCTTCTTCACTTTTTTCTATCATTGCGAATATTGTTAATCTGAAATACTTGTTAAGGCCTGTTTAGTGAGACTAAGCACTTGGCTCCATATCTGTCTACTCCTTTTTCCTCCCTTCCAAAGGCCAGCCTCAAGGACACGAGTTTCACTACACACAATTATCCACAGTGGGGTGTGTCACAGGACAGACTCAGGCAACCTTAAACCAAACTATCACTGATTATCTACACTTCCATAAACCAAGTACCTCCTGAATACACAGTGGTGCACTTGCTTACTCCAATGGTTATGATGATATTTCCCAGTTTACAAAGTGCCCTTCTGAGAGGTGTGTGTCTCTAGGAACAAAGCAATCAGATTATTTCTCCTTTATGGCTCTAAGGACAGTGGTTATTTTAGCTTGCCACCACACACACCTGAGGTACTTCTGGTCCCTAGAGCTCTGACTATTCCCCACTTGCATCACAGACACATTAAACATGCTTCCTATTCTGTTTGTATTATGATGCAGACATCCATGTGGAGTTCCATGTCTTTTGGACAGAATGAAAATGTGAAATTACCACCATAATATTTTCATTACAAAATGGGCAGTCATGGAAACTGCTGGAATTGTTACTTTATCCCCAAGTATACAATGGTGTTTCAAACAGGAATTGTGCAATTCTACAATGAGAACATTTAAACACAGATAGGGAATAGCTGCAGAGGCTCCAGAATTTTGTATCTAAGCAGATGTAGAAACAAATGTGACCCACTTTTCTTGGTGTGGAGATGCTAACTCTCATTATTAAAAAGAAATTATCCATGTGGCATCAGAAACATGTTGAAGTAATAGTTTCAGAGAAGAGGATTATTGCTGAAATGCATATGCCTACAGCTGGTAGTTCTGAGAGCACATATGAGTATATGAACTGCAGGAATATTGGACAGGAATGTACAGTTTTTGGCTTGATGGCAGGTTCAAGAATACTTTGAAAAGTTGAAAAATTTAAAAGGGGCACAAAAGAGGCAGCTCTGCGTAAAGAAATTTGCACAAGCAAACTACAGTGTATTCAGTTACATTTTCAGTGGGGTACAGCTCCCTACCATTGGTTTGGTATGTATTATTTTGACCAACAGTCTGCTGACCAAAGTAATATTCTGACTGTGCAAGCCCTGAGAAAAAAACCAACATAATCACGCACATAGGCTGGTGCAGAGTTCATCTGGCAGATTGGAAGCAAAATAGCCTGAGACCAGGAGCACCATTGGAATGTCATCTATGTCACAAAAAGTACATGTTTATTGACAGCCTGACACAGTGTACCTGCTCTAAGACAAAACAAAAGTCTTTTTTTTATGACAAAGGCTTAGCATATTTTTGATCTGCTGAACTAGTTTACTCAAGCAAAAGGTAAAAGAAATTAGGGATCCAAAAGAATTCCAGCACTAGATCACGGAGGCTGACAGTTCCCAGATGCTTTCTTGTTTAAATCCAATTACAAAAGCCACTACATTTTTTTAGGACATGTAGAGAATTACTTATCTTTTCCTTAAGGCTTACAGCTTCCATCTTGATTTTTATACACAGGTAATTTTCTTTGTTTAGGTTAATACTAGTTAATCTCCCTTGTTTGTGATCTTTAAATCATAAGACTACGCATATTTTGCTTTCCAAGTGATTTGCTTGTTCTGTTACATTGAACACAGGTCTATCTCTCTTCTAATACACTGACAATTATAATTATATACAAAAGAGAAATGTTCTGCAATGGGAACATTTAAACACAGATAGGGAATAGCTGCAGAGGCTACTAATCAAAGAAACAACAAAAGGATGTATAGATATCAAGAAAAATATATTTTCTATGACGTTCTAAATTTCCTTCTTGTATAATAATTTTGTCATTTAATAGTATAAGATCATATTTGAGCATGGAATAGAATTGCAATAGAGCTTCCATTACCAACTTTAGCTTCTATTTTTCAATTTTTAATTCAATTCTCATAAATAAAATGAAAGGCAATGATTTTTAACAAGAATGGGATTCCAACAGTAAACTATAAGATAAACTTTGAGTCTAATGACGGTCTAGTGAGAGCATATCAGCTAACAAAAGAATATAGTGAGTTATACAAGTGGATGTGCAAAATTTTCCTGTCTCAATAAATTGTTATTTTGCTGCACAAAACGACAACAACAACAAAACCCACAGAAAAATCAATGAGCATTCCTCCCTAGCAACAGAGGGGAAAAAATCAGGAGCAGTGTGAAGAGGATGGTGAACAGGCAGTAAGTGACTGATAGCTGAAGTAATCTGAACAGACTGAGCAAAGAGATTGCAGTTTATTTCTGGTTGCAGCACTAACAATGCAAGCCAATAAAATATGTGGTTCACATTTTAGAAACAAAAACATAAATGAATTTTCACACTTATCCAAAGAAACTTTTTAAAAATTAAAAATTACCAGTCTTTATAATTGTTGTATGCTCTTGTAATTACCATTTTATATTACTATTAAGAGTATCAGTTTAGCAGTTTTCATGGGTAGCATTGTTGAAAAACTGTAACACACAAAAATGAAGTATTTTAACAGCAGCTGTATAGGATCCTTACACCAAAATTTCCTAAAAAGTAATAGTAAATATGGAAAGCACTGTTAGCACCTAAGGCCCTGTTTGTCATCCCTGTGGCAGGGCTATGATTTGCCACTAACATACTTGAGAAAATATTCCCTGGCTGTCAGCTCAAACAGCTTCCTGAGATAAATGCTGTGATATATCCAGAATGCCAAGCCATTGGACTGTTCCAAAAAGGAGAAAACCTAATTAAACCAAAAATGTCCAGTTTTCCTAGTGTAGAGGCTTTTACTTCAATAGGAATAAACTAGCAGATATGTTGTAAAAGAGCCTAACAACAGAAAACTTACCTGTAAGCAATATTCTGCAAATATTTTCTGAAATTATTCATCTTTATAATTACTCCTGTAATACTTCAGTACCATCTACTCAGATTACATGCTGCCTAAGGGCCAATAAGGAATGTTAAACTTGCCAAGTGACTATTACAGCACATGCCTATAAAAAAGATCATCATTTCTTCAGTCATGAAAAATCCTTCTTTACCACATCTTCACAGCTTTAACACAAACTGGGTATTACAGAGACAATTCTTTTACTGAACAGACAGAAGCAATATGAGAAATTCAACAAATGTTTCCAAAACACCACTGAAAAAGGGCTTCACATTGGTTGCATTTCTGACGTCTCAGTAGTAGTGTTCTAATTCCTCTGACCAGTCCAGGGCCTATGCATTTAACCAGGGTTCCAGAAAGAAACTAAAATGAACTTCTCTTCAAAATACAGAAACCAGTTCTGGAGCTGAAAATGGAAAATAATTGTCATTATCACAAAAGCATATAGTCAAGATCTCGCCCAAGATCATGAAACGAGAAACCTTTAGCATACCCAACTTTGTATATGAAGTGCTCATTTGCATGAACAGTGAAAAGCTCTGTGTTAAATCCTCATAGTGAATTCAGAGTATTTTTAATAAAGATAAAAAGCCAAGGATGCTGAACAAATATGAAGAATCCACTGCAAAGTCTTCCAGCTTTGATAGTGTGCTAGAGCATCACAAATAGATTTCCTGGTAAAAATCCTGTATCCCTCTTCTAGCACATCAGCTCAGAAATCTCCACAGCAGAAAGGTTCCCCTCTAGCACAGACCAGTGCCCCCAGTCTCACAGTGCTCCTTAGGTGCTACCTGCCAGCAGTAGAGGGCTCCATGTGTGCTCGAGACGTGGAAACAGAACCGCGTCCTGCCGGTGCTGTTGACCGAAACTGGGGACATAGGAGAGACATTAACTAATGTTTAACAATCATGAGACTTTTCAAAGAACTGAAGACAAGAAAGAAGCTTGAAAAAAGATTTTGACTGAAGACACCTGTGGAGACAGACGGGCATGCCAGCCCTCTCCCTTGGAGAGAGGTATCCCTTGAATGGGTTCTTCTCAAACTCTCATGGACTGAGAAATCCTCCTGGGTCATGGTGAGTTCCCGGCATGCTTTGGAACCCCAATGTAGATTTGTTGGGACCCATTGGTTTTTCCTCTTTTGTACCACCCCCACTTTTCCCCATAAAGCCCCCAGTTTCTGCCCTGTTCAGGAGGGAGCTGCTGTCACTGGCATCCTTTGCAGGGCGCTGGAATAAAGGCTACCCCTGCAGAACAGCCACACAGTGCTCCTGTCTCCTTGTCCCTGTGTTGGCCTGGATACACCTCGCAAGGCAGAGCTGAAACCACTGCTAAGAGCTGAGCTGCCTGCCCCTTGCTGAGATACCCTGTGGCTGAAGCAATGTCTAAGACTCCTAGCAAGTTGTCTCTTGTGGAATCTCTATGGGAAGGTTGCTGCATCCAGGCCAAGTCATCAGACCCCCGACCGGCCGCCCCCCACAGACATCCATCAAAAAATAAAGAGGAAAACGTGCCAGAGGGGAGAATAAATGAAGATGCAGAAATGAAGCTGACATAGTAAGAACAGACAACAGCAAGAAACTCAGGATTTTGGAGGTTTTTATACACACAACAGAATTATAATCAGTGGGAAATTAAAAAGAAGCACTCAGTTAAATTATTCATGTTATTAAACTTTAGAAATATTAAAAGCAGAATTTCCAGTTAAGACACAATATAAAAAATTCTGCAGCTCCACTGAGATAAAAATACCATAAAGAGTTTGAACTAACTAAAAAAAAATGAACTAAAGCATTTTTCACTACAAATCTTGTTTTGCTGCTAAATTTGCACTTCAAGATGTAAAAATCTGTATTTTACAGTTTATGATCTCCTGTGCATCACAGCACATGAAATTTCACCCAGTAATTCCTGTACTGAAGCCAGTAACTTGTATCTTCAGTAACTTCAGACCAAGTGAATTTGTCATACATTTACAAACCAATCCACCTTACTCTTCAAATTAAGAAACCATTAGAGGCCAATAGTTTCACCTTGTGAGATATCACTCCATCTACTTTTTGAGTTAAACAGGAAGAGTTCTCTATATGCCTCACTGTTTCCAGTCTTTGAACATTTTCTGCAAATTTGCATTCTCAAAAACATATCACTTTCTCTTCTGTGACATGGCTGTGGACCTATCACTCAAACACAAATTGACACTGCCCTGCAGTCCCTTCCACTGCATTATCCTGTTCACCAGAAGGTCACAGAATCCAAGAGACCCCACAGCACTGAAGCTAACCTGAAGAGGGAGGCAAAAAAGGGCTAAGAGGTGGAGCAGTAAATATGAACAAAGAAGTAGGTAACAGGGCACATGAAAAATGCCACACACAGGCTCCAGATGAATTGGTTGGGATTCTATGTATATCAGAAAATCAAGTAAGGTCTGTAAGATTTGCACATGGTAATTCATTTGTATTGATGCTATTAAAAAAAAATAAATCTCCCTATATTCCTCACAATTTCACATTAGATATCTAAGGATAACAGAATAATCATTTTTATCATCACCAAACACTGCCCTGGAAGTTCATATTGACTTGTCCATTATCATCCCTATACTCCTTTAAAAGTAACAAAAGTATTCTTGAAAATATATCAATCTTGCTTGTCTTCCTTGTTCTAGGTGTATGGCTTTGCAAATGCCAGTACTAAACTGCATTTTTGAGTGAATAAAAGTCACCAAACAGCTTAGATTACTCTGAAGAACTATGCTGGCATCGTTGCTACTTGCTATTCATCAGTCTTTTCACCAGTCACTTGTTTTTTAGACTGATCTTTGATTACACTCCTTTGGTAAAACTGTTTGAAAACATGAACATTTAGTGCTATAGCTATGCAGCTACTTTTTATGCCAATCTTGTAATCTTATCAAAGCATTAAGTCAGCTTTCTGGGCACTAGCTGTTTTCCTAGAACTACATTGATTTGCATTACTTACATTATTTTTCCTTAATTATTTTTTGTTTTAATCTGCTTAGTCATGTATGAGTTTTCTATTAGAGACAGTCTAACCCAGTGATAGTCAACTCACATCACATTTTTTACAGATTGGCATGACATAGCCATTAGCACTTCCTTCAGAAACCTCTACACAAAAGGCTACAGTAAATATCAGCAGATCAAAAATCTAACCAGTAGAACCTTAAGTGTATACATTAATTCTATACATACTGACAAGTAATAGACATGACTTCAAGAACTATATAAAATCCCCAATTATACTAAAATTTAAAATAGAATTAGTCCATTAGGCACAATGAAACTATGTCCAACTGAATAAATTCAGATTCTCACATTTCTTTCCAGTAAAAAATTGTCTCTTGGTTTTTGCCCCAATGTTATGTTACAAAAGACCCAGACAAACATTAGGAACAACTGACTGATTTTTAGAGGGACTGAAGAAGCTAAGTGTCTCCAAAAGATAAGGGTATTAATAACCAGTAATTTTATTTAGTCTTTGAGTAATGTATTTATAAGTTGTTATTTAAAGATATATATTTAAAATATAAGAGTAATGTTTTAAAGTTTAACTTCCATGAATCCCATAGAGGTAGCATTCTCAAAAAACAACATACATAGTAGCAATGAATTAAAACCACTTCAAAGCAATACATGGTCTTGGTGTGACTGGATGTTAAAAACTACTTCCTGTTCTGGTCCCTCTGACTAAAAAAATAATATAATGGAACTTTTATAAGTACAGAAAGGTTGACGAAGATGACCAGAAGTAAAAAACTTTTCCCTAATTATATTAAGATTTCCCTTCTTTACAAAAATGGCTAGCAAAGCATATAAAACATTTACACTTTTGCATAAAGAGTGTGAATAGGGATTTTTTTTTTTCACTATTTTCACTATTCTTGGGAGAAAATAAAGTAATCATAAGGTATATTTGGACTTCTGAAACTTTGGTATTCTTTAAATTGAGTGTTTTACTGCACAACTGCCTATTAAAACTTTCAAAACCTCTCGAGAATAGTCAACAAGGTAAGGACATTTAGTCCATACCCACATTTTGTTTTTCATTCTCACTACTTCAAAAATGTATTCAAGCTTTTTCCTATTATAGCCTCTTATCATAAAACTTGTATTAATCTTCCTAATACCACAAGAGGGTCATGATCACATCTTTGCTTCTCGCATTTATTTCTTTCTTATATTGAAAGTTCCTTTGGAGCGTTATCTCTTCTGTTTCCTCAACCTGTTTTGTCTCATCAGTTCATTAACTGGCACCTTGCAAGTATCCACTTGTCTCTCTCTCTCTCTCCTACACATACCTCTGATTCTGCCCTGTATTATATGAAATAGGAGACTATTGCAGTCTCCAAGTATCTCTTGCCATCTCAGATCATAAAATACAAGAACTGCATAGTAAGTGACAACTAGTATGACATAATTAATCACAACTAGGGGGACCAGATAGGGTCAATCTAATAAAAATTATTAATATATTGTTAAAATGATCCAGGCATTCTTTTCTCAAGAAGAAAAAAATCCTTTTAGACCAGAAGTTTTCAGAGCTAAATCCTTCTTTGAGTATATAATTTCAGAGAAAGTGCCAGACTTATTTTCAGTGTAAACTACTGCGCTGGAGCACTCAAAGGATGTTGCAGCAGAAAGTAATTTGATTTTAAAATACTGATTTGTTTATTGTGCAATAAAGCAGTAAACAAAACCTTGCATTGTTGGAGAAAAAACCCAAACACAAAACCCAAACAGCACGGATTAAAGCAGGTAGAGCTGTTTAATCACAGACTCTGTGATTCAGAGCAAATTCCTGAAACTTTACTAATGGTAAAAGTTACGTTGACTTTATTTCTTTATTACCAAAACCTTCCTATCATTGCAACCACCGAAAAGTAAACAATATTCCAAGCACCCATTCACCTCGGGATCTTATTTTACACCCTTCTGAGCACGTTTTCAAGAAGGTTTATATGGAGAAGTAGAAGCAGCTGCGAGTTCACCAGACAGGTGCTCTAAGTCAGTAAATACTGACACAATGTAAATAAATACAGCCCAGGTCTATTTATAGCCCGGAGAAGCTAAGTACATTATCCTAGCAGAGACACGGCTCCTGGTTGGATTAGCTCACGGCCTCCTGAAGGCAGGTGCGGTGAAAGACGGCATAAACATGCTGTGGATAGCACATCGCTCACGTGTCACGCACCGTGAAACCTCCGCTGGACAAGCCATGGCTTATGCAAGTTCTACAAACCCAGGACATTTGGGCATAATCACAAACCAGCCGTGCCTTTGTACAGGGCAACAGTAACCTGAGGAGACTCAGACTGGGGCGGTTTATTTTTTATATAAAAAACTAACTTCTGCGAGCTCTTATCATCTGTAAAGCAGCAATAAAATATCACGCAGAAGAACGACTTAACTAGTTAAACACAACTAGAACAGTTTCAGACGAACCCAAGCTAAAAATAGGCTGTTACTTCCCAAAGCTGGCAGTGACCCACATCGAGGTGTTTCCCGGGCTGCCGGTGTCCAGCCCTGACTGCCGGCCACGCCGCTATCCCCGAGGCGCGGCAGCGACAGCAGCGGTGCCTCCCAGCGCCGGCTGCACCCCGCCAGCCCAGGGCTGCCTTTGGGGAACCCCGGGAGCCAGAGGGAGCACGAGGCCGAGCGAGCGCTGGTGTCTCTCACAGCGCCGCTGGCCTACTGGGCTGCGCTCCCGTCTGCAGCACCACAATCGCCGTTTCCATCTCGACTTAAAAGACTCGGGGTAATCTGCGAGCAGAACGCTCCAAGAGCTTCCTGCCGGTATTAAACTCGCCGGAGCGGTTTTGCAGCCCGCGGGCGAAGGGGCGGAGGGATTAACCCCACGCGGGGCCGGCGCTGCGCCACGCCACTCCGCGTCCTATGACCCGCGCGGGAGCGGCTCTCCCGCCTCGCCTCGCGCCGTCACGGCGGGCACGGGGCTGCGGGCGCCAGCCGGCCGGGCCGCACCGGCGGCGCGGGGAAGGCTCTGGAACTCTGCGTCCCGCGGGAGCCGCAGCTCGCGCCAGGCGCTCCCCGGCGAAGCCGCCGGCACCGGCGCGAGCGGGCGGGGCGGGGCGCGCGGGGTGTCCCGGCGCGGCCCCGAGGAGCGCTCCCCGTGCCGGCCCCATTCACCAACCGGTTCCCGCCGGCCGCCTCCGCCTCTCGCGCCCGCCCGCCCCGCCTCCGCCCCGCCCCCCGCGGCCTCGTGCCCGCCCCAGACGCGCCGATGGCGCCGTTGATTGGGCGGACGCGACGTTCGTCAGTGACGCGATCGAGGGGCGGGGCCGGGGCGCTCGTGCGGGAGGCGGCGCCGAGTGTCGCTCCTGGTGCAGCCGCGTCCGCCCGGCGCCGCCCGCAGAGCCGCCCGCCCGCCGCAGCCGCTGTATGGTCCTTCCCCGCGCCGCCGCCGAACCCCCGCCGGCAGCTCCGCGGCCTCCAGCGCCTCCTCCTCTTCCTCCTCCTGGTTCTGCTCCTCCTGCCCCCGGCGGTGGCGCCCGCACCCCGGCTGTATGATCAGGCTACAGTCTTCAATGAGTAACCATATTCCTGTGAGTGCCGCTCGCCCGCGCCCCCCGCCCTGGCCCCTCGCCCCTCTGGCCTCCCGGCTGCCGCGCCTCTCCCCCATCTCCTCCATGTTGTCTCTTTGTTCAGTCGCCCGGGCCGCGCCGACTGCGGGCGGCTTCTCGAAACGCCCGGCTGCGGCTCCCGTCGGGCGGGCCGCTGGGGAGCCGAGCCCGCCCGGCTGCGGCACGGCTGGGCCTCCCTCCCCGCCGGCGCCCCTCTCCTGCCCCCGCCTGCTGGCGCCCCTCTTCCCTCTTCCACCGAGAAAGGAGGAGGTGGCGATCTCTCCGCAGCTCCTGGGCGGCCCGGCCCGGGCACAAAGCCGCTTTGTGAGCTCGGCTGCCGCTTGCCCCGCCCGCCGGTCCAGCCTTCTCCCCGCCGCGCTCCGTGCGGCGGAGTCCGCCGGTCCGTCCAGGCCGGGCCGCCCGCCGGGAAGGGCAGCGCCTCCGCGCCCTGGGCCGCGCCGGGAGCCCCCTGCCGGGGGGAAGCCGAGCCGGGCGGCGGCTCCGGGGGACAAGATGGCTCCGCGTCGGGAGCCTGATCGAGGCGTGATGCGAACCCGTGACCGCCGCAGTCGGGGCGACGGCCCGGCCTGGCCCGTGGGGCGCTGTCACGGCCGGGACAGTGTCTCCGCACCGAAGAGAGATTGGGGCGGACCGGCCGGGAGCCCGGCACGCCGCGGCTGCGGGGCGGCCGTAGCCCGGGGCTGCCCGGACAAGCCGGGGCTTGCCCGTGGCGGCCGGCTGCCAGGCTGGTTGCCAGGCTGGGCTGGCGCTCGTCCCCTGCCACGGCCCCACGTGCGCGGCTGCGGCCGGGGCGAGGGCGGCTGGGCGGCTGCTTTGTCTCAGCCGTGCTCGGGCGGGGAGTCAGTGCCGGCTGCGAGCGAGGACGTGAGTCCTTTCCAAAATGAGCTCTATGCAGTAGAGGTGGGGTATGCGCGAACTCGGGTGTGCAGCCGACATTGTTCGGCAGGGAAAGTCCGCAGACGAGTCATTAGGTACGTGTTGAAGCGGATGTTTCTGTAACAAGCCTCAAAAGCTCACGAATACCGTCAACTACCTTAATTTTGACCGAAACTGCTTTCAAGACCTTGCCATCTGTCTTTTCAAGGAAGGCATTTCCTTCTGGAGGTGGATCGCAGTTCAGCTTTGGAAGATTTCGCTTGCCTCTCTTTGGTTTGTTTTAACTTTTTAGACTCACCTAGTAATCTCGGTGCCTCTGCCGAGTAACATCTGTGACTATAGGGCACAGTGTGTATTTAGGCAGGAAAAAAATCAAACAAGGCACGGCTTGCTGGTGATACTATGCCCTCCAAAAGCAGGGAAGCAAGAAAGACAAAGAACAAAATCAAGTCGTGTAGGACAATAGAAGCAGGATTGTTTGCTCACTGTTAGCCAGCCATGCACATTGCAAGTATTATGAGCTGACAATTGTACAGTTTGGGTAGCATGAAGGTCCTGTAATCTGGTGTTTCTTATTTCTCCTGGAGACAGCTTTCCAATATGTCTACCTGCATCTGCTGAGTCTTTCGAAAGCAGTGACTCAGAAGTATGAACCCTGTCTCTTTGTAATCTCATAAAACTGCCAAATCAGGAAACCTGAAGATTACACCTAAATGTCAGCTCATATTATTCCATTGATGGAAACAGCAAAGAGTTTTGAAATTGTCTCAACAGAGCAGAGTCGTTTCAGGGGGAAGAGGTAATACAGAGGTGCTGTTTATTAATTGCACAACCATGAAAGGAAATAAAAGAATGCGAAATAAAAATGTGTGATAGATATAACAAGAGCCAAGGCAACAGGATGTCATTGTTTTACTGAAACTAAATGTGTCAGTAAGACAGTAAATAAATAGAAGTAAGTCTTATCTAAGAGCTTCTGTTAAGTGAAACTTTCCTGTTCTGACAAAATCCATGCCACATAAGAATGCTGGATGTGTCCCAGCGTGTAGACTGACTGTAGGCAATCACTTGTGTTAAACATTAACCAGAAGACCCTGATAAGGATATTACTGAACCATAAACACCAGATTGTCACCTTCTTCAAAAAATTAAAACTCACTCTATTGGATCAATACAAGAAAATATTCTGTGTTAAATGGAAGTCCTTATTACTGTCTTCACAGTTGCACTATTGCTAGGCATTGATTACTTAATTAAACTTGATTAAATACATGAAGACATATATTGCTGTATGTACTGTATATCTCATGTTATTGCTTAAAACGTAATGAAATTGGTTTTTGACAGGATTTATATAGTTTGCTATTGAAGTGATAGTGTTAAGTCACTTAGAGATTCCTTACTTTTAGAAACACAGGAGGAAGTGCTAGACAACAGGATGGATTAGTTTCTGTGATGTCTAATTTTTCCAATATCTGTTAAGGCTTCTTTGCATGTTGTTTTTGTGGTCCAAGCAGAAGAACTTTGAACCAAATCACATGGCCTTGGTTTCATCATCTCTAAAAGTTGCAATGACTTGTTATACAGGAAGTTTTGAGATAATTTTTTCTTCCCCCTTCTTGAACCACAAGAATATCCTTCCGGCACAGAGCATGTTGGATTCTCCCTTCCCATTGATGAGATATGAATGTATTTTCACAGGTAGTGGGTCACTTTCCATGGTCCAAAATGGACAGGGTTATCACTGGATATCATAAGGACAGGCATTTATGTGATCAGTAGACAGGAGGAGCATCTTGTCAGGAGTACCTTATGAGGGTGTGCCTCTACCTTGTGTAGTTTGTACCCCTTTCCCTGCCCCTCTTCCCTGTCTGCTCTGGCAGTTGCTACTGAGGCCCTGAATAGTAAGAAGTTGGAGGTGTTTGTCATTTAGTATTTTTTTATTGGGTAGTAAGTTAGAACACTGGACTTCTTCGCAGGTGTTCTCAGATTGTTGTGAAACTTAGTTTATTTTAGTTTTCTAGTGTTAGTCCTGTGGTTTCAGTAGGTGAGTGTGTGTAAGGTCTTGACTTAAGAGATTGTGAGACCACAAAGTTGGTTCTGGGTACAAATGTTTTCAAACTCTGAGCAGGTGGATTGAGTAACCATGAACAATCTTGCACATCTTCTGAAGGTAAAGTGTCGTTTAACTGTGTTAAGAAGTGCTTTTGTTTGCATGCTTTTCAAGACGCTACCGAGTTGTGAACCAGTGTCAACAGTGTGGGATAACCTTGCATCTCTCTGCTTTCTCCATATCAGTAATGAACAAATAGATTACTTTTGTAAACCATTTTTGTCAGACATGAGTGATTTATTTCAAGCCCCAAATAAACAGCCATGAGAATCTGCTTGTCAGTGATGACAGATCTGTCACCGAGAAGGGCATGAATTAAAGCCTTTCTTTTCCAGATGCCTTCCTTCTGCTTGAACAGTTTATTCTCTAACTTGTAACTTGAGTTGTAGTGGATCATACAGTCATAATTAATGCAAATATAATTGATAGGTTACCTTCCCTCAAGAGGGGGTCCTGGCATATTAGCCCTAGTTTTGTTTTCCAAGTTTATTTTGGTGGCTCTAACAGTCTAATGTTGGGCTTTCTGTTGGGATGGAAACTGCTACTTTTTCCAAAATCCTTCAGTGTTAAATTTCCTCAAGGAAAATTTATATGTAAATTGAAAAGAACATGCTGGTTCAACATACACAACTTGATGGTACAAACACATGAGTTGGTGTTACTGTGTTAAAGAGCCTTCTGCCTTCAACACTACGTGTCTGAATTTCACTTTTGCAACTTTTTGCTTTCATGCACTGTCTTGACTGTTTTGATAGCTTACTACCAAAACTGTATGAGACAATATAGTAATTTTAAAGCTGTATTTCCAGGCCTTTTGAAAGCTCATTACATCATTTGAGTTCCCTCAAAGCCTGAGGTCATCGTAATTACTGCAATACTATTTTCTTAGCAGATTTCTTATCTTCCAGCTCTTTTTGCTGAAGCTGGGTGAAGCCTCATACTCTGGCTTAACTGCATAACAGAAACAGCATGCCCGTGTACTACTCATCTTTAATTTTCATTTGACTCCCAGAACAGAATAAACTAGGTTGGCAAAGCTGTCTTGGGATAGTACAATGTGTTTCTGCCTAAAGGTTGGTCTGTGAAACTTTCCTGCTAAATTGGTGAGAAGTGATGGCAGTCACATCAAAGGAAACTGTGAGCTTTGGTCCTCCGCAGTGTGGCAGCAGTAGTTGCCAAGGCAAACAGTGAGGTTTAAGTACATGCTTGGTTAGGTCCTTAGATGTGTGAATTACTAAGGTTGTGATGTGTCTAATACTGACCGTTAAGTCACTAATTAACAGAATTAATTCCTTTGTAAGGGTTAATAACACAGGGAACTCAAATGTAATGTTGCGTAATCTGCTTGCTTCTGCTTTGTATAAGAATTTGAACTGTACACTTAGTTTCTAAAATGTCATTAGCAATCTGCATTAAAAGGAAGGATTGTTTTACTTAACTAATCGTTTACTGCCTGCCCTTTTCTGTGGTTACTGGTTTGTCTGGTATCTTGATACTCCTAGTTGCAGACTAAGGGCAGCCTGCCTAGAAGACTGGATGAAACCTGGTTACTTCTTTCACGTTAAATGTTCTTTTCTCCCTAAAAGCTCCGTTTTGCCAATTGAAAGATTTTTACCCTAATGACTCCATTGTGTCCTCAAGCTCACTTGCATGCATTTTTGTTTCTGACAGCCTTCACTCCCTCATCCTTTAGCCGAGCAAGGGGCTGTCTATGATTCTTCTTAGCAGTCTTAAGAAGAGATCGACAGGAGATCTGCCAGTGCAGTGCAAAAAGCAGCACATGACCTTGTGCAGCTATATCTGCTTAAAGCTGTCCTGTCCGTTTCTGTCATTCTGCTTCTTAAACTAATTGAAAGTGACTTTAAATAAGTTACCTTCAGTTCTTTTTTTCAATTGCTATTTTAGCTGTTCCCTAGATCTGGTCCTAGGAGGCTTTTAAATGCACTCCTGCCACCTTGCTAGGGCATGGCTGGTGAGTCAGATGATGATTCTTGGAGTTCCTCCGAGTCTGAATTCTTCTGGTTCCTGTTACTCTGTTGACCTTTGACTTAAGAGGATCCTTCTTACTCCTTTTCCACGCCTATTATGTTTAGAGTTCTTGCTCTCTGTCAAGTTGTTAAAGGTAAATACTGAAGTAGCTTTTTTTACAAGAAGCTGGCAAACTTAATCCTGTAGTCTGCATCACTACCAGGTGATGGAAGTATCTCTGAAGTGGCATCAAAATGCATGTGAAATTGTCATCTTAGTTTCTTTCTATTAACTTTATTCTCGTGTTTGTTAGCAGCAGCTTGGGGTTTTATTGTGTGTTTCTTAGTTTTGTGTTTTACAAGCCATGCCTGTGACTTAACACGCACTTTAAAACTCTTACCAGGAAGCTGTCTGAAAACATGAAAATAGGTTGACTGATCAACATAAATAACTTCTGCTAAATATTTGTAGGATTGATTGTGTTTCTCTCTAATACCTAAGTATATTTAGTGGACATGTGGTTCAACTTGTACCTCTATTTTGGAAAACAGAACTCTCCTTCTGTGCCCTAGGCAGGTATGAGCAGTAGCACTGGTAGAGTAACTGGGCACAAAACCTAATGCATCTATCTGCTGTAAAGGTTTTACAGGTGTAAAAAGCACGTATGGGTGGTTCATTTGCAACATCTGCAAATAAATACACAATTTGGAACAGTTCATGTGCTATCTTAATTCCTGGTTGCTTCTTCCAGTAATTATATATATAAATTCAACCATAGCTAAGCAGCATACCAGTGGACAGGAATGACCTGTTCAAGAAACTTGCCTGTGTATGTTTTTAGCTAGAGCATCACTGCTTTCTGTGTATATTAGTGAAGTCATGGTGTAAAAAAACTGTTGAAGATATGAAGATTGCCATTGGCCTTCAGCCTTTAGTATGTGAAATGTTCCTTAGTTAGAAATGTGTGTGCCTCAAAAGCCCACATTGTGTTGTTAGGCCACTAAGACTGCATTTGCTTTCAGGGCCTAGTGTTTGAGTCAGGTGGATTTATACACATCTTTTTCTCTAACTTTAGGTACTGTAACTTTAGTAGATGTTGTGATGTCTCTCAATTCAAAGTGGAGAAAGCAGTTGTATGGGTATCCTGGAAGACCTTATTTTTATAACTACTGGGGTTCTTTAAACTTGCTGCTGTGTTTAGCACATCTGAAATTGGTATTTTAATACGTTGCAGGATTTGGTGTTGCAAAAACCCTACATGGAAGTTTGTAATAAGTAAATGTATTTAATTTCTAGATTTCTAATTTTTTAATTCTAATTTTTTATTTTCTAATCCATGCTAAAAAGTTAACAGGATTCTTGCACAAACCGAATTAATTCTTGGAATAAAAAATAAACTTTGTGAAATAAGGTTTATTAATAAAGCTTAGTTGTTGTGCTTTTATTTTTTTCATTTGTTAAAGCTTGATGTCTTAAGACCTCATTTCACCTGTATTCATTATGGTTTTCTCCCCCCTCTCTTTACAGCAGTTCTGTGGTGTTCTTGGTCACACATTTATGGAGTTTCTGAAGGGCAGTGGAGACTACTGCCAGGCACAGCACGACCTCTATGCAGACAAGTGAACTGTAGAAATCCATTACTACTCCACCAAGAAGCCCCCCTAAGAGTGGTTGACCAGGATAAGAAGTGTTGAATTGAAACCGGCAGAGCATTTACCAACGGAATTCAGACCTGGATGGGGTAAACCTCAGTGCACTGCCTTTCTTTTGCCTCAGTATTACTGGATTGAAGAATTGCTGCTTCTTGTTAGGAGGTTCATTTCATTTCCCATTGCTCCCAACATCATACTTCCAAGCACTGAGAATTTCACGTGGAGTATAGTGAAGTAGACTTCAGTTTCTCTACATCACTTCTGTATTAGAATTTTTTTTAATCCTTTCATAATCTTGTTGCATGTGTAACTAAATCAATATGGCCCGAATGAACCGCCCAGCTCCTGTGGAAATCACCTACAAGAACATGAGATTCCTGATCACACATAATCCAACCAATGCAACCTTAAACAAATTTATAGAGGTAAGGCCGGTACAGAATTCTTACTGATGTATTTTTTAATCCCTGAACAGCATGCTATATTTATATATAAATAAATATATATTTACTAGCTAATAACTACTGTAAAAGCCATATGAGGAGGTACTGAGACTGTATATTGATTTTTCCTTTCAAATACTGGTGCTTTGCTTTGAAGATCTGTAGATATCTGCAAATCTGCAGGCAAATCACATATACTTTGGCTTTCACAAATGTGATTCTGAGAGTGAAGTAATAATTATACTGTCTAGTGCATAGTACATGAAGTACATTGTTTAGGTCTGAAAACGGGAATTATCTAGCCGAGTTATGTACAGAGCAATACAAACATCTCCTAGTGGTAGGAGCTCACATTGAGATTGGGTTGAAGTGGTGTAACATTTCATTGCACTTCCTGCATAGTGATACATAGTGTGGGTCAGAACCTTAGGAGCTAGTAACAGGATTGCAATATGCTTTCACTGCCTAGCTTCCTTCGCTATTAGCAGATCGTGGTTTTAGTGTAGCTTAAGAGGATCCTCTGTGTCATAGCGTCTTCGAGAGTGACATTTGTGGCAATAGGCTTAGTCTGCACTCAGAGCTGCTGAAGCTACTTCAAGTGCTTTGGTGCATGCTACTGACTGAAGCCAGTGGCTTGGCATATATTGCTAGTGTTGAATTTATCAACTAAACCACGTATTTAGCATGTTGGAACTATAAAGTGTATGGTTGTATAAAGTGTGCGTGTGTATGCTAATAAGTCCCTTGCAGAGCTACTTCATGGGAAGGTCCAAGTTTGCTAAGTCCCTCCTTAGCAAGATTTTAGGTGTACTACACCTCAATTCTGTATTTGGTGCAAGATTATTTACAGGAAGCAGAGTGAGATAACATTTGCTTGCCTTTGTATTCTCACAAATAGATCAGGTATGCTTAGGCTATGCTTCAGTCATTACCCTGGCAGTGGCAGTCTGAATGATATTTGTTGCAGGGAGAATGAAGCAGGATTGCTATTTTTTTTTTATTATTAATTTTAATGTAGGGTAATAGCAAAATGGAAAGCTAAATTTTGTCATGACAGCTCAGGAACTGGAATAATTTATTGTCCTGTGCTTTTAACTCTTAGGAGTAAGTGGTCTAACAAACCTGTTGTTTTAAGCAGAGAGAGAGGGGGAAGATTTGAACTTTGCTCAGAATGCTTTTAGTGAAGTATGTAGTTTTGCAAACCAGAAGCTTCATGTTCCTTTAAGATGAATGATCATTTGGAGATGGACTACTTGGACTAATCAATGTTTATCAGGATCTGATTTTAAAAGAAAAAAGTCTGATTCAGCATAACCAAACTTAGTCTGCACATAAGACTATGTTTGCAGAAAAGCCTAAAGTATCTGGTGTTAGCACACAAGTTTTTAGTAACTTCACCTTTCTGTGTCTTTGCAGGATGGCAAGCATTTGCATGAGTTTTGCTACTGAGAATTTTGGAATGAGTTACTAAGTTAGTTTATTAAGAAAATTAAATGGTAAAGTGAACTGTTACAACATTTTTTCCACTCCTTAGGAACTTAAGAAATACGGTGTTACCACAGTGGTGAGAGTGTGTGAAGCTACTTATGACACTGCTCCGGTGGAAAAAGAAGGCATTCAGGTTTTGGTAAGTAGTGTGGAAGCAGCGTTTGGAACCAACACATTTTGCTGTTCACTCTACCCCCTTCCCCAAAAAAAAAGATTATTTGACACCACTTTATGAGTGTATTCACTCAGCAACTGATGGAGGAAAAGGATATGGAGACATCTTTTCTTGTCAGGAAAAAAAGTTCAGTTTGGAGCTAAATCATGTGATCAGTGAAAACTGAGAAGAATCTATTTGTAGTATTGCTGTAGTTAGACTATTAGAAAATTGTAAGTTTAAGTGGTTTCCTCAGCTGTCAGCTCTTTGTCCATTGTGTCCCCTCCTTTTTTTTTGCCTGTACGTACAGCTTACAAGAATTCTTTCTTTATGTGTTTGTCACCCTGTCTTCTAGGACTGGCCCTTTGATGACGGTGCTCCACCATCCAACCAGATTGTTGATGATTGGCTAAACCTCCTCAAAGTTAAATTTCGTGAAGAACCTGGTTGTTGTATTGCTGTACACTGTGTTGCTGGTCTTGGAAGGTGGGTGAAGTTTTAAAGATTTGTTGAATTTGTCATCCCTTGCCAGACTTGTTAAGATCTAGTGCAAAAGTTTACTTGAGGCAAATGTAAAATAGGCATGGCTCCAGTATTGGAATGACCTCATGCTTAAATGCAGTTAAGATGGCAGGAAACTGTTGTATTTATTGAAGATCTTTAGGTCAAGAGATGATGCTTCAAAGCTCTCACGAAGTCTACAGAATTAAGTTAACAACTGTTTTCTTGCACCGAGTATGTTGATGAGTGCCCCATTGAGATTTTTGTCTGTTTTTCCCTAATAGATTTGGGGTTTTGTGACTTGTCTGCTTTCTCTCCATCTCCATTTCAGCAGTATTGCCAGTCTCCTTGAACCAAGGGCATTGTAACTGTTAACCACAAACAAGTGGGTGGTTCTGGCACATCAAGACCAGCTTTCGTCCACATCCTATCTGGGGGATGAAAAGTGTTTTCTAAAGTCCCAAAGCTGTTTGTCACATTTCTAAGTGATATGAAAAATTTTAGGGATATTGCTAAATATTCTTCTCTTATCCTGTTCCTTCTGTCTGCTGCCACTATCTTGAATAGACTTCCAACAGTTGTGAGAAAATAATGGTTCTACTGCTGTTCTAAACTACTTGGGAACTAGATCTGTTCCAAAAGAAGTTGCTATATTCTAGCCATGGATTACAGCATGTCCAATATAAAATGGAGGTTTCTGGTCTTGTTGTCCCTAAGCCTGGCTTCTCCACTGCATTATGGCTTCACATAACAAAATTCACTGTAGTGAACTTTGTAGATGAATGTTACCAAAACAAGTCCTTTTCTGCTGCTTAGAATGATACAGGTTGTTTTTTCCTCAAAATGGGGTAGTTAATTAGTTGAAGTCAGTCCTAGCTTTCTATCATGTAAGTTTCCTTTTAAATCCCTGAACATACAAAACCACTTAAAGTTACTACAATATGCACTAGTCTGTTGCTAGTGTGTGGCGTGAGGTTTTGTCTTGTGGTTTTTGGTGGGGTTTTTTTGAGTTATAAATTCCTAATGTATTTGAGTTTGATTTAAGTCAAGCTTTTGGAACTGAAAATTGATTCTGTCAAAGGAGGAACACCATGGCAAACAAGTAAATCCTCAGGGGAGCGTAGTAGCCTGTGGATTGCATCTGTTCCCAAAACTTGTGACACTAGTGTGGGATTTGTCACTTCTTACTGAACTCGACCTCTCTTCTGACTTTTGTTTTGGCATCCTGACTGCTTCTAATGGTGATTCATTTTGGAGAATAAAAACCCAAATGCAACTCTTCCTCAGAATCAATTGATTTGAAACAAATGCTTAAAGATTACTTGCATTTTACTTCTGTTATCCTCTCGTGTACCTAAAATCAGATGAACAAAGCTCAGGTTGACCAGAGTTATTTTAAACCCCTATTTAATGAGAATGGCTAACTCAAAACCAGGTGATATTGTGTCTCAGTGAATGTAGGAATGCCTTCTGCCCTTTCTGCCTTTCCAGTGAAGAAACATCAGATATGCAAAAAACAGTAATTTTTTTTTCTGAGTACGCTTTGACAAAAGCTAAACTGATTTTTTTTTTTTTAACCAGAGCTCCAGTCTTAGTTGCTCTTGCACTGATAGAATGTGGAATGAAGTATGAAGATGCAGTGCAGTTCATAAGACAGTAAGTGTGATACTAACATGTAGCTGTTCCCAAGATTCAGTATGTTGGCCCTGAAGGAAATTCTGAATTATCTTTGTTTTCTTTTTTTTTCTTTTTTTTCTTTTTTTTTTGGTTTTTTTTTGGGTTTTTTTGGGGTTTTTTTTGGGTTTTTTTGGTAAGGTGTTTAATTTAGTACATCTGAAATTGGAGTGCATACAATCAGTGTTGTAGGATTTGGATCTGTGGAATGGATATTTTTCTGCTGAAACCAGAATCCATACATAATTACTTGAGGAGGTTTAAAAAAACCAGAACAACCATTAACAAACCCCCTAACCTTCAGTTAGATTTGTTAGATTTGCAGAGTTCTCTTTATTTTACATATGAAAAGCAGAATACCTTTGTCTTTTCTTGTAGTCTTCTGAAGGCAAATATGTCCTTGGATTTTTTTAATCAATGTATGTAAGTTGGAGGAGAGAGTTTTAGTCTCAGTATTTTAATTTCTCAGGTTTCAGCTAAATTTAAAAAAGCTGCATCCATTATAAACAATAACAAAACACTTGCATAATTGCCATGCTTCTAAGAATTAAATTTAGCTTGTACTGGTTGTATATGAAATGAGGAATAGGTAGCCAGGTACATACTCCAGTCAGCCAACATGTACCTTTTTTTCACATATATACAGTTTGAGAAAACAAAGGAAGCTTTATTTTTGTTCAGCATCTTTATTATGGGGACTTTAAATGTTATGTACCTTCTTACTATTGTCATATTCTTCATAATTGTTTTAAGAGAATGAATAACTTCAGCTCTCAAGAAGACCATCTTGCATGTTCTCTATAGCTTCCTTTTAAAGTTTCTTCTAAAGATCCTAATGTAAAATCTCTGGCTTTTGCTTATCATAGGCTAGAACACTGTCTGAAATGTTATGTACTCCTTTGTGCATGTGGTCCAGTGAGGTATTTGTGAAAGGAAGCTACCACCCTCTTTCTTGGCGCTTAACTTCCAATTATCCCTACTTTGGTTACAGCCTTGACTTAAAAGTGGCTTTTTTTAAGTGACCTAAAAATATTTTTCTCTGGTTGGTGATATTATTGCACTGGGCAGTAGTAATGTTCTGTTTCAAATCTGTTTTTTTCCATTTAGGAAGCGGCGTGGAGCTTTCAACAGCAAGCAACTTCTGTACTTGGAGAAATACCGCCCCAAGATGCGCCTGCGCTTTAAAGACTCCAACGGTCACCGAAATAATTGTTGTATTCAGTAAAGCTCAACAGCCTATAGTACTTCTTTGGAAATAAAGGATGGAAACTAGAATTAAGCAGACTGCATGCCAAAGACATCAGTCTGGTATTTTTTAGTAGTAAAGGAAGCTTCCTTAGGAGTATTTATTAGGCTAAAGGCTCAGTAGAAATGCAACTTCTATGTTTAGATAAATATCTGTCTACGGAGACCCAGTAAATGTTTTTGCTGTACCCTGTTTCTGAGCTGTCTCCTTGTTCATTAATTATCAGATCAAATATCCTTTAATCATGCCATTGAGTCTTACTGACCTAGTTTCAACTACTATAAATTGGGGTACTAAAATAAATCAATCTGTAGAGAGATTAGGTGCCAAAATACCCAGCATATCAGCTACATTTTTCCTTAAAATGGGCATAGTTCTGATGATGTGAGAACTACCAGCTTATCTGGACCTTACTATCTTTTTTTCTACAGTCATTTCAATATTGAAGAATATGGCCTCTAAAGTAGTCTTGCCTGCTCACGGTATGTTTTGTCTCCCACAATCGCACTAGAATTATCAAGATTTGCACAGTCTGTCTTTTTAATACTATGAATTACAGCAACTTTTTACCCCTGCATCTGTACTTTTCTGTTACCTGAACCTCTCCATATTACAAGTCATTACTCTGGTTATTCATGTAGAATATCTTTTAAATTGTACAGAAGCACACAAGTCTTTAATGTCTCCAGACAAAAAGCCTTACAGTAAAATTAATGTTGGCACTTCATGTGCAACTTAACAGAGGGCCTGAAAAGGTTGGGAGGGGCTATTTAATATTTCTAGTAAAATGTTGCCTTTGTCTTGTGCAGGAAGTATAGAATATGCCCTTTACTTTAGTAAATATTTTTTTAAAACGTAGAAATGCTTTGTTATTGTAGCTAAAAATTCTTAATCAGAAAATTTCTGAAAAATCTTGTAGTTTTCTTTTACTGTACCTATTGAGAGTTGTTTACCAACTATTGTTTTGTTGAAAGTGTGATCTTTTTCTTTTCTTTTCATTTTTCCTTCTTGAGTTTCTGCTATGACTTGGGCAGACCTCTGTAATATTTTGTATGCCTTTCAAGCTGCGTAACTTAATATTTGGATACTTGATAATTTGTTTTATTATGTAATTGATAAAATGGTGATGTGTATTAATGTTAGTTCAACCATATATTTATACTGTCTTGGGAATGTGTGGTTATAGTTCTGTGGGAGAAATACTTTTGCCAGTGTTCACCAGCTTGTAAAATCTAGTGCGAGAGCTTAAAACATCTAAATAAAGACTGAAATGCACTTACGAAGTTTGCTGAAATGCTCATCACTTTCACTTACTTTTGTGTACTGTCAGCAATCTGGAGGTGCCTAAGCTCAGAATCTAGTCAGGCATCTGTTTTCTTCCTTTTTTTAAATCTGGGCCTGAATGTCCCCTTTGCTGTAATGTTTGCTGTTTGTTTTACTCATAATAAATGTGGATAAAAATTAATGGTAGAAAGTACAGTATTTTTTCATGTAGCTTACTTGTGACTTGCTGTCCCCAGAACTAAAGCAGCTTGCTTACTTAGTATTCTTGAAGCTGTTTTTGCAGTAAAACAGAAGAGGATATGCACTAGTAAAGCTTAGAGAACACTTGAATCAATACCATTAGAATTCAGGTAAAAATAATGTGATAGAATTCTTCATTGTCAAAACTGAAGCTATGTACAAACAAGACGTTCCAAAAAAATGTGTGAGCAAAGATCTGTTATTTGAGTTTCCAAAGTGGTGACTAAACTTCCTGACAAGTACTAGAAGATGCTCTTAGTAGGCAGCTGAGGTGCTCGATGCTCATATCTGCTTAGAGTTAAACTTCGGTTAATAGATCTCTTCCTTTCTAAACAGTGAGGTGGGATCATTGTATCAGTCAGTGAGATTTCTGAAGGATTGCTTTTGGAGAAGTTATGGCTTCATTGTAAAGAGCACTGTATGATTTTAAAATGCCTAAAGTAATATAATACAATCTTTAAAGCAGTAAAATAAAACTTTGGATCATCTTTCCTGTGGAAGCTGAACTGGGTTAAAAGGTATTTTGTTTAATAGAATACAGCTTCATTTGACTGAAGAAATGAGATGTTTTGGAATGACATCCAAAGTCATCAATGTTTCTGTTGCCAAGATGGGCTAGATTATAGGAACAATGGCAAAGACAAAATCTTCATATATTCTGTAACTCATCATTATGCTGATTAATGTAAATACTGGTTTAACACAGATTATTATCCAAGTTAAGAATTCTGATTTGGTCACCCATGAAAATAGGAGAAGTCTGTAAAGCAGCTACAAGTAAAATGCCTGGATTTTTTTTACTTAAAATTATTAATGCAATTGCTGTACATAGATTAGATTTTGCTTTCTTTACAGAATTCATCGCGGGTAAGGAGGGTTGTGTTTCAGTTAAGAGCTCTAACACATTAGTGATGGAAGCTTGGTTCATTGAACTCTAAACTTGAGACTGGGCTTGACTTCAGTTGATTTCAGTAAATGAGGAAAAATTTGTATGAGTGTATGTCTGTTGAAAGTCAACTTCTGAACTCTTTCTCTGTTTAGACATGACTCTTAGGAACAGAAAATCTTTTCCTCTTTTGTAACAATTCTGGTAGTTTTCAACAGTACTTAAGTTGTGAAGATAGGATAGCAGATGGAACAACATAAAACAAGCTGAATGAAATTGCATGTAAAGGGTGTATATATATTATATATATATATACACAAATATTTACAAATTCAAGTGAAGAAATGCTTAAGCAGAATTACTGTAGCTTAAGGCTAAAGCATGGCATGGAAAACAGGCTTTAATGTAACATTTAATTTTGGATGCTTTCAATGTGTAACTGCTTTGCTCCCTCAAGAGGTATGTTGTACATTCCTGTCGTATGCTAGACTGGTTTGTGCTGTGGACTTAGTGGCTTGTGTAATGTGACACGTGAATGGTGGCAGTGTTAACATCATTCCTTAGCATGTAGCAGAAATGTTCATGGAAAATGGGGTGAGAGTTTGCAATTAGTGCAGTAGAAAACTGATTAATTCCCTATATTGTTCTGTCATATGATCCCTTAAAAATTTGAAGGTAGTCAAACAAGGTATTTTGTTACTGATTATTCAAAATCAGGTATAAAATTGAATGTGATTTTCTTGAATCTGATCTTACAAGTTAGTTTCAACTTAAGTCTGTAAACACTTGTACTTAAATATACATGAAATTATGTGGAACTCTGTTTCTCAACAGTCCTGAGCCACTTCAGACTGTACTCAAAACTAATTAATACTTCTAATTTCTCTGTCTTCAGTTCTCGGTGTATAAAAATCCATTCCAGTCCTTAAATTAGTGGGGCAGTTCTGGAGATAAGCAGTAATTTCTGAAGTAATCAGACCCTTCTGCTTTATTGCAGAAGAAACAATAATAAAATGTGTAATTCGGTATTGAGGCTGAATCCAAGGTTAGACTTGAAGTCTTTGGCAGTAAGAAAAGTAGTAAGGCTCTGCTCATTTATGTGAGCATTGTTTATCCTTAAAAATGGGATGGGGGAAGAAATCTTCTGTAATTAAATAAATGTATTTGAGAGGGCCAGACTAGGGGTTCATATATGATCTTACCTTAATTGTTTTTAAGCTTCTGAGTGCTTGACTGCAGCATTAATAACAGTGGTTTTCCTTTTTTTTTTTTTTAATATGTGCAACATTATTTAAATAATTACTGAGAGCACTCAAAACTGTATCTTAGATTTGCTGGGATTTTGCTGTCTTTAATAAGCAAGTATTTTCTGTCAGTATTGGGAAAGTTATCAAACCAGAGATAGTGTTGTCCCAAGAAGATTACTATTACCTTTTGTATGTCTTTGTGTAATCCCACTGTAAAAAAAAAATAAATCAGTTATACTTCACAAGTTGAATTCAGCTCTTAAAATCAGGCTGAAATTTGATGAGTTTATTAATAGCTAGGAGGGACTTAACTGAAGAAATACAGATTTTTTAGTAAAAGGAATTTTGCTCTTAGGTATGTCTCAGCTCTCCTATGCTAAGAGATACCTAAAATAGGTTAGATGAAGAGCTCTCTAAAGATGAGAGCATATTCTGTAAAGGGAACATGGGATGGCAAATTCAGTTTTTAGTATTGGTATGTACAGGCAGATTAAATAAATTTCACCTAACTTCTTTAAGTGCAGTAGTTCAAAGTGTCAGGTAAAGTATTTCTTTCCACATACTCTGCTCTTAATGTGTAATAACCATTGACAATTATAACTCAGTCTTACTGATAGGAGTTTATGCTACGTGTGACCACAGCAAGTGGCATTATTTTTGTCTTGATGGTAACCCGCATGACTGCTGTTAATTTTGATACATATTGTCCTAATGCATTGATAATTATCTCAATAACAACACAAGTTCCCTATCAGTTGAAAGCCTCCTTGTGAGGTAATAGTGTTTAAATAGTGATCTGACAAGAAACGATAGGGACAGTGCCAGAAGATCAAGTTGCCTGTTTCAGTTTCTGATTCAAATGAAAACTCTGAAGAAAGTCAGATACCAGTGTTTAGATACATAGGAATGCTCAAGACAGAAATACTCACAAAGGAGAAGACATTCAGTCTCAATACTACATGTAACCTGCATCTGTAAGAAAACCTAGATGTATAGAATGGGTATTTTCTACTGGGCTGGAGTCTTAATCTCACTTTATTGGTGGAGTAACAGCAGTAGCTGATTTTATCCTTTTTATAAATTTGCACATGCTTTATCATCAAGTTCCACTGATGCTTGTTCTGAATAGGACAGAGCTTGAATTACCTTGGGACTCTGGAGGAGCAAGAGTTGCAGGTGATGAACTCTTCTTCCCCATTCATAGAAGCATAGTTACAATACAATCTGAACAGGACAGTGCCTCTCAGCATTGTTATGCACATCCACAGTGCTAGTAGGAAGCTACACACATCTTAGTTTGCCTTCTTCAATTCCCCAGTAAATCTGTGTGTCTTTAGGTAGGCCACACAAACCCTGAACTTGCATTTAAAATTTCAATTCAACTCTGACAAGTTTCAGTTCATCATAGTAAAAGCACATGATGACAAGAGGGCCATAGCAGATGTGCAAAACCATGGAGTTCCCTCATACTGCAAGTACATTCATCTCTTTACACTTGATGTACAAGGTTTTCCAGAGTAACATGTCTCCTGTCTGTCCCAGGGATGGGCTACTCTACTCTTCTCCCTGGTTTTGTACAGCAGGATTCTTACTTCTCCCTGCCTTCAAAGTGGGAGTTCCTTGTAGGATGCTGTGGAGGATGGGTACCTGGCAGGAACTATATACCCCTGATGCTCTCAGATGCTATCTCAGACCACCCTACATGGAGTGTTTCTGCACTATGTTGTTATTCAATAGAATTTTGCTAATGGGCAGACTTTTTTCTAGGCAGACACTTGCGGGCTGTTTCCTATATTAATCTAATCAGTGAGACAATTTTATAATATCCAATCACTTTGTGTTGTTAAGGTTATCCTTCTGATGGAGAGCATGCAAACTTTTCCATATTTGTGTTAAATCACACCCCTTTTTACCTCTCCTATTCTCATACTTCATTCAGTTGCCTGATCTTGAGTTAGCATTTTGCTGCATAAGGTTTATTTCAAACATTGAGAGTCTTCACCTCCCAAGTTCTTGACCTTATTTTGTTCCTGTTTCCCCTGTCTAGAAATTCTTGGTTATTTCTATTTCGCTTGTCTACTTCTCATCGAAACTCCCTTCTGGACTTCCTTAATTGCTGCCTGGTTTTCTTCACTGGAAAAAAATTAGGTACTGTTCAACAGCACTTGATGTTTATATGCCTGTCTCAATTGTCTTTCAGCACTACCAGAGTATTTATACTACTTTGAAGTTGGGTCTCAATAAGTTCTATTCTAAGCCCTTTGCCTTGGAAGTGGTTCTGAGCCAAGTCCAGGAAGGGAATTTGAGAGAATTATCATATATTACTGGGTTGAAGCATTAGGATATTTTTGAAGGAAATCCTCTAATTGTGCTATTAAGAATATAGAGTAATTTAGATTGGACAAAACATTAGAAGGTGATCTAGTCCAACCCCATGCTCAAAGCAGAGATAACTTCACAATTAGATCAGGTTATTTAGGAGCCTATTCAATCAAGTTTTTAATATATTCAAGGATAGAGATAACAGCTCCTTCCCAATATCTGTCCCTCAGCTGAAAACTCTTCCCTTGGGAACTATTCAGAATCTTCCCAGATGCAATTTCCCTGTTTGTCACATTTTTTCACTGTGACCTCCAAGATACTCTGTCTCTTCGTCTCTACATTCATCTGCCAGGTAACTGACAGAGGAAATTTGCCCCCTCAGTCTCATCATGAGGGTGAAGAAGCACAATGCTCTATGCTTCAAGCCTCTAATAATCTCGGTGACCTTCTACCATGGTTCCGTCCAGTTTGTCAATATTTTCATGTACTGGGGAACTGCACACAGGCTACCATATGATTGCCTTCACAGAAGCTAAAAATTAAGGTAAATAGTACTGGAGTGAAATCTCAAGTATTCAGAATTCATAACTAGCAGCAGTTTCATAGACAACCTCCCAAACTAGTTTGGCACGTAAGTCTCAAAGTCATATTTTGTGCTGGCTATCAAAGTTTGTTTTCCTCTAGCACTAAAAAAGTTCATTAAAGCATTTTTTTCTGTTTTACACCAATCTCTGCATATAACTGCAATTCTGTCTTCTTTTCTGGGATCAAATGTCTTTTTTCAGTCTTGAATCTGTGTATTGCATTGGGTAATTCTTAACAGCTTGTAGCTTCTACACCTTTTACCTCTCTACAAAAATCTACCCTTAGTCATAAAATCAATGGCTAAACATCCTTTGTCTTCAGAACCTTGCCTTTATCCACCTAGTTGTATGGGTAATTTTAAAAGCCTCTGTTCCTTTCACCTGTGGAATTGAATGTTTTTCTGCTGCTTTCTGGAGTAGGACACATAACTTCTGTTTGATCCAACAACTGGCAGCTGCTAATGAGTCTTTTTGTGGGGAAAGAGAATGATCATGTTATAAATTTGGTGAAAAGTGGGTAAGGGGGCACATGTTACTGTTCCTTCCTATGAAGCAAGGATGAGGTAGGAAATTAAAGGGAAAATAGTGTCAAATCAGATATTCTTAACCAAATATGTGGGTTTCCTTTATGTGATTAGAAAATTTTAGATTATTGGTTGTTACTGTTTTGCATTTGAAAAAGTAAATTCTTATTACACAAGAAATAGAAAAGATCAGAGGAACTAACAGTTTTAAATTTTGCTAAAGATATAATTCACGATAACTTAAAATTGACTTCTAATGAGCTAACTATGGAGCCTCCTGAACAAGTGATATTGGCAAATCCCAGGTATTGTGAGCAGAGTGTCCGCTGCTCATCCTGGAAAAAATCATGGCAGTAAGCTATGAAAAGCAGCTATCTAATTATTAAGGGGTGCCAAGTAGTATTTCTGACTCTTTCAGAAAACAGTAACCAGAAAAAAAAAAAGCTTGTTCAATATTGTAAATTCAGCAGATAAATGTAACTAGTGGTGTAGTACATATCAATTTATTTCAGAAGTCTAACTCTGCTTTGTATAACATTTTAAGTTATGCAATTCACAAAATAAATGCAGCACTTGGGTTTTAAAATCATTTAAATCAAGTATCTTGCAGACAAAAGAAAGATGTTGCTGTGAGACATTGTTTGAATATTTAATGGCCTACTGCTGTAACATATCTCAGCTATTTGACAGTAGCAAATGCCGCCCTACAACAGGGCACCACCGTACCCAACACATTCTTTATCCAGATAAGCACATGGAGCAATCTAACTCCTTTCCACATTTTGACAACCAAAGCATAATCAACAGTAAAAAGCAAGCCATGTTTATGACCAGTGTGATCATAATCTGACCGCACAGAGCATATTTCCAAAAATTCCATTTAGACCAAAAAACATGGAAAGACTATAAGGAATATAATTCACAAACCTCTTGGGAAGAGTTGTGGCTAAATAGAGGCCTGGAACTACAAGCAAAGAAACTGCCTTCTGCTGCTTTTTCTTGTGTTCAGGGCACTAGAAGACTTAAAATAAAGAGGTTACTTTTCAATGGAAACAACTTGGAAGATCTGGCCTACTACCAAGTATCTCATGTATAAAGGGATTACATGATAAAATATTGCTAGGGAAGAATGGCACAGCTGTAATTGTGTGCACCTGGTGTGTCACTGTACACAAAGGCCTCTGTAATACCTACAAAATTTCCTACTGGGGTGGTCTTTTTTTTTATGCTGAACTGCAACACAGGTGCTTCAGATGGGCAAGTTCATGACATAAATGCAGTGGTACAGTGTGGCCATGGCAAAAGAAAAGTGCACATACTCTGTTAAACTGAGATGGGTCACTGGAGTTATGTGACTTTTGACAGTGTAAAGAAAAAACTGAATAGAGCAATGAACAAAGATCAGATTACCAGCAATGCTTTGCCTGCTGCTTGTGTCAAAAGAAATGAAACCAAAAGGGCTGAATGCTGGAAAATTTGTGCAATGCAAATTCTACTTAACTGAATTTTGCTTCAGAAAGTAATTTCATTTCTTTGTATAATATCAACAGTATTTTAGAGGGTTAGCACCTCTAAAAGTTCCATGCCTAAAAAGCCTTTGAAAAATGAGTGCAACCAACCCAGTAGCTCAGTCCTGCACCATCATAAGAATTCAGGGTTTTTTTAAAAGATGCTTGTTTTGGAAAGATAAGAGTCCTTCTGAAACAGAGGAAGTACAGGAAGAAAACTGGAGAAAACCAACTTGTGGTAAAGTGCATAAGTAGCTTTGGAAGGGCAGGGAGAAAAAAAATGCTGAATAGGTTAAAAACTGCTCCACTTCAAAACTGTTCTGTTGCAAATACCTTGTGTATTGCCTGTAAATATTGCTGTGTTACCATGCCTTCAGTTTAGTGCTTCCTTTCCTAGTGTGATGGCAGCAAGAGAAGCATTCAATGTATTTCAGCCTTCATGGCACCAAAGAAAGCCCTAGAGAATACAATCTCAAAAACTCAAAACAGAACTGAAAAAAAGGAAACTAAAGGAAACACAACTTTTTTGTCCTTACATCATGTTTGTATTTCATTACAAAATACTAGGAATATGTAAAGACAGCGTTAATATAGTAATATATAAGGTAATTCCAAATTCGATTTTTAGAAATATTAAAAATCAAATTTCTCTTTTGGAGGTGTTGAAACTTGGTATACGCTAGAACCAGCCAGCACTGCACTTCATGTCAGCCATCACAACTGAAAGCAGCGTAACGAATGCTGCATTCAGCCAATGCTGTAACACAAATTAGGAAAGACAGTCCTGCTCTTTGGCATCATGTGGAGACCAAATTACTCCAGGTCCTGATGTCCCGACAAACGCACACCGCGACAGTTCCCTCAGGTGTCGATTCGTGCGGATGTGCGCCACAGGTCCTGCAAGGCGCGTACACAAACTGTTACCAGGAAAAGAGAAGGCGAAAACGCGCCTGCACCAACCAACAGGCAGCATGAGACATGTCTGCCCAGGACCGACCGACTGCAGATATTTCTCTGTCCGACGTGTAGGAACCCAAGAGCCGGGCACATCGGGAGCTGCAGGAATCCGCCCGGGGCCGGCGGCGCACAGGACAGATTAACAAACAGGTTGTATAACGCGGGCTGCACCGAGCAGGGGGGTGGCAGCTGCTCTCCAAAGACAAAAGGCCACATCATTACACACGCACTAGTCACACCATGCGTGTCCTCAGCCAGGGTCCTAGGGGAAAACCCGCGGAGCCGGCCGGCCGCCCCCATCCGCCCTCCCGTGGGCCCGGGCAGGCCCGTCAAGCGCACGGCCAGGCCCGCGGCTGCCACCGGGCGCCTTGGGTACTGCGGCCCCCGACTCCAGCGAGGGTACCCATGTCACGCCCGGCTCCGCCGCGAGGGCCGGTTCCGCTGAGGAGCCTGTCCCGGCGCCTGTCCGGGCCGGGGCCCCCAGCGCACCCCAGCCCCGGCCCGGCCCGGGGTCCCGCGGCTCTGCCCCGCCCCCGGCGCCTCCCGCCCGGCGCCTGCGCAGCGCGCGCGCCCCCGCCCGCCCCCATCCCTTCCCTCCAGCAGCTCCGTCACGTGAGCGGCCGGGCCCGGCGCGCCGGACGCCGCGGGGGCGCGCACCGGCGGGGCGGCGGGCACGCGGCCACCACCGGGCCGGGCCGAGCCGGGCGCGACCACCTGGGCGGGGGCAGCCCGCGCGCGCGCCCCCGCGGAGCTGCGCGCGCCGCCCTCCCTCCCTTTGGCGCGGCCGCCGCGTCCCGTCCCCCGCGGCCGCGGGGCAGCGCTGGGCGGCGGAGCGGGTGAGTTACTGCGGGCTGCGGCAGCGACGGGGCAGGCAGGGAGGGCAGGAGCGGGCGTGGAGGACCCCGCTGCCCTGCGCGGCGCCCCCAGCCTTCCCCGGGCCGGGCAGGGCTGGGCCGGGCCTGCGGCGGCAGAGCCGCGGCCTATGCTGGCCAGGCCCGCCCGGGGTGGCGAGGGGCGGCCCGGCGGGACGCGGGTGCTTCCACCGCGGGGCCGTGGCACGGGCTGTGCGCGGAGGCGGCGCCGCCGCTGGCTCCTGTGCGCAGGTGACCTGCGGTCCGGCCGCGGGCCCCGGGGGCGCTCCCCGGCCGCCTCGCTCTGCCCGGGTGCGGCCCCGCGCCCCCGGCGCGGTTGTTGCGGAGGCTGAGGCTGCCACCCGCGGGCCCCGGGCCGGCCGGGTCCGGCCGCCTGACATGGCGCTCTGGCCCCGGCCTCGCTGCCCGCGGCGGCGCTCCCGCCCCGTGTCCGTGCGGGACCCTGCCGCAGGCTCCTTGCCCGGAGTCGTGTTGCTGCCGAGAGCTCTCCCACAGCGCCTTCCCTGCCCTGCAGCTGCTGCGTTTCGGTCCTTCTACGTTTGTTTCTTCTCACCCCTTGAGCTGCCGATGCCTTGTTGTCCCATACCAAAGAGAGAAACAATCACCAATTCACACCCTGCTCTTCTTGCTCTTGGTCTGACCTGTTCCGGGCGCCTCCTCCCGTCTTTTAAACTTAGCATCACCAACAATTTCTGTTCAGCTCCTTTGTATAGTACCCACTGTAGGAAGTGCGGGAGAAAATGTGTTTATCAGCAGTGCTGTGGGATTCAGTGGCCTGGTGGTATTTCCAGATCCTTATCTGGGATGAGGTGCTGTTTCTGGGACAGTGCGTTTATTGCTTGCTACTGGGATGCACGTAATAATTCTCAGGCTTTAGAAGAGGAATCGTTCATGTGATTACGAGTGTTCATTCTGTGTGGTGTGAGCAAGGGAGACCTGTTAGAGCCGTGCGGGGAGCGTTTGGATAAAGAGCACTCTGAGGCATAGTTTAAATTAGTAAAAATAACCTATGGAGTGAAGCGTAAAAACCAGTAAGGAAAGACAGGAATGGGGGGTGACAGGAGCTACGCCATGCAAATTGTAGTTGTGGTGTCTTTTATGTAGTTGTTAATTCATTATGCAATTCTTATGCATTTGCTTTTATCAAAATGAATATTAGCATCACTAAACAGTGGAAATATTTTAGGATTGAATGTAAGGATGGTAAACATATGGCATCTTTTTATAACCACTAATTCATGGTTTGTTTTGCTTAATAAATTAATCTGTTGTGGTTTGGGGCACAATGTAAGGGAGCCTTGAAAACGTGGGTTTTTACATTTCTTGGAGTAATTCCACTTCTGTTTACAGTTAGTGCATGTCCTGCAATAAAACTCTTCTTTTTCTGCAACAAACAGCTTCTACTTTTAATTTCTGTAGTTGGCTTTAAAGATTATGCATATAAATATGGAGTTCTGAGCACCTATTTTTTTTTTTCAGCTATTGTTGTCTGTTACTCAATCATTCAGTTTTTATGTGCCTTTTATATTTGCAGAATGAAAGGGCACCTAACTACAAACCATGTTGGCTAGATTTAATTCAACACAGTGGTAAGGCGCTTTATGGAAAACAGAAACTGTGAAAATACTAATCTACTGTGTTTCTGCAACCTCTGTCTTAAAAAGAGGCTTACCTCTACCACTTGTGTTGTGCTCAGAGTTGAGCTGATGAATTTCTTTAGTTATTTTAATTTTTTTCCATTAATTTTTCCTAGTCAACCTGAATATTGTTATATACAAGCTTTAAGGAGAGAGCCATATTATATTAGAAGCTTTTTTTATGGTAAGGGCATATTTTTGAAAGGTAATGCTATGAAGTAGCAATGATAAAGTTCCCTGAACTGGGGTATGAGAGTTCATTTTATAGAAGCAGAAAGTGAAAGATTCAGACAGCTTGTCACATTCTCCTGGGTGGTGTCAGTATAGCTACATGATGGATGGCATATTTCTATGAAAAACTTCACAAGGGTTAGCTATTAGGCTTTTAACTATTGCTAATAAAAATCCCAACAAACAAACCGTAATTCTAATAGGTGTTTCCAAATGAATCTTTATGAGAGAGACACTGACAAATGCAAAAGGTATTACAAATGAAAATATTCTGTCCAGTGACTGATGAATAATCAGTGTAACCTGCTACACAGTTTAGCGTTTTTTACTTGTTCCAGCTGAAAATACTTGAAACAAGTATTGAGAAACCTGAGGGTGGAAGAGTTCAAAAGAATAGCAGTAATGGTGGAAATACAATCTCTCCTCATCTTTACTTTCAGTGAAATGCCTCTGGGTAGTGAACTTACAAATTCCAAAGGTATATACAGCAATGGAGAGACTCAAATGGTCTTTGCTTATGCCTAATTTTTGTGGTATTCAGGTGTATTCATTGGTGGGACAGTCCAGCAAGGGAAAACAGAGTACTTAATGTTTCACAATGTAAAAAATTTGCATTTTTCATTTACGTACTCCACATTTCACACTGTGAAGGTGTTTTTTGACATAACAGAAATTTTAATGCAGCACTGTGTGCCTCTTTGAGCTATAAAGTAAGAGTGAGAGCGGTATTTTTTTAACATAACTGCTAAGATGATTTTCAATGATACAATTTCATGTTTTGTGATTAAGAAAAGGTTTCTCTATTCATTCTGTATTTCTTTGTCTTCTAAATAAATAATTTTTTTTTAAATTTACTTTTCCTTTCTGTTCACTGAGGTACACATGAGGTACAGTTATGGCTGGTGAATGAGTTATGAATAGAGAAGGTTTAACAAAGCAAGTATCTTGAGCTGTCTGCTCTCTTAAATACCATGACAGCAAGTAGTAAGATACCTGCTCTGTCATTGAGAGGAGCAGCACATAACTTTAGATTTTAGATAGATTTTGGGAGGTGATTATTACTATTATTATGTCCGTTGAGATTTTAGTAGCAAGGGGTTTGTGTCAGTTGGTGTCTGGAGGCTTCAGAGTGAGGTAAACACAAAGATAGTATAGAAGAGCTTCGTAACATTTAACGAAATGTTCAGATTTACATTTCTTGTTTTTTAGTCTTTAGCAGGGCTTTGTTTTGATGGCACTAAAAGCTAGATCTTAAATTTTAAATGAGGGATTAAATTAATAAATAATAAGTAGGGGGTTTACATGAGGGAACAGGTGGCATATGGATACCTAATGGGTTGATGTTTCAGAGTATAAGTTGGTCAGCAAAGTGTTTCCTGGCCCTCCTTTACAGCAGTATGGATGATTCAAATCAACCTATTTGCATACATGTTCCTGTTAGGCAGGTTTTGGCCAGTGTCCTGTTTTTTGGGAGATAAGTGAATGAGGAAGGTCAAATTTGGTGATGCTTAATGATTAAAGCTCAGTAAACCATATTCTATACAAGTGTTATATCTGCCTTTTGTTTTTTTGACAAAGGATGCTGAAAGCTTCTTTTAACCCTTTCCAAACATGTTTTTGTGGTTAGATGGTCGTTCATATGCTCGTAGATCACATTGCTTGTTCTGTCAAAAATATTTTGTGAGTTAATTTAATTCTTGAAGGCTGCCTTAGGTGATGGGATTTGAGCCAGAATGAACCAGAGTAGAATGCACATTGGTGTGAGATTGGTAAACTCACCAAAAAGATGTCAAGTTGATATCTTCTTACTGATGCTGCCTCTGATGCACTGCCTGATAATTTTTCTCTTTAATCCCAGGATGTGTTTGGACTGTGAAGCACCATTGGGTAAAATCTCTTGCTACAGAAGATGTGGGTCTCTGCTCTGGCTTTTGATGCTGTAATATCCATGAACATAATGCATGCAGCTTCTGGTGCTTAAAGCATGGCAACATGGATACATGGCAACTTAGCCTTAATTTTCAGTTAGATACTTGGGAGCTTAAACTTTAAAGTTTCTGTAGGAGGAAGGAGGAGAATGGCAGTAAAACGTGCATCAGGGCTTTGAAGTAACATTGTTTGGTAGGTGGGTTTTTAAGTGTCAAGGTATCAGTGAGCCCATGGAGTGGTCTGACATCACAGCTCCAGTGAACAAAGGTAGACATTTCATACCTTGAGTGTCCCTTTTGGGTCCAGTAGTTGCCACACAGCATGAGCAAGGAGTTGTTTGGGTTTTTTTTTCAAGCTGCTTGTGTTCTTACCTCATTGCCTGCCAATTAAGATGCAGTTCTCCTCTTTTGATAAAAAATTTTTGTCAGTTATTGTTACTGTCTAATTCTTCTGTAACAGTGCTGAGCCAGCTTTTCTCTTTTGTTTTGCCATCTAAGGTGATAGGTGTCCAAATAGCTTGTTCCTTTCGTTTAGTCTCCTTCCAGAGTTTACTAATTGAAGAAATAAATATAATATGGATCTTTTTAATGGAGTCTGTTGGAGTTGTTATGACTAGTTATGACTAGTGCTTGCTGCTGGTCATTGGGTGTGCATAAGCACAAGGGCCAGAGACCAAGTGTTGTATCTTGAACGTTGGAGTGTCTCCCACAGTCAATAACTACATGCACAAAACTTTTAAAAGCACTAGACAGATTCAGCAAATTGGAAGTACAGACACTATTCAGAAAGGTACTTTGGTGAAATGGAAGGAATTGTAGTATTGCTGTGCTATCTTCAGCAGTTTCAGACTCCCTTATTCAGGCAGGTCAATAAAGTAGATAGGCTATTCAACATCTAGGACTCTGAATATCCTAAATAAGCAGTGTGAGGTTGTTTTTTTTTTTCCCCTTCATTAGGTTCCCTCAGGTTTTTGCCTATCCTTGTCCCCAGTTCAGGCAATTCTTTTTTTGGCAATATTTCTTTGTAGAAATGGGGTTTTTTTTAAGTCCAACTTTTGAGAACTTTAATAAACCAGATTTATTTTTAATTTGACAATTATTAAACATACAGAAGCTTCTCTTTTATATTGCTAACTTTAAAATGTAAGCTAAAATATGAAAGTCAAGTTTAAAAGGTAAACAGATATATTAAATTCACCCCCTGGCCAGAGAGGGAAGGAAAGAGAGTAATTACAGTGAAGCCTAATATTTGCTTTGTAAAATAAATGATGTGTAAAAAAATGAACAAAATGAATGTAAAGGAAAATAAAGAAAAAATAAAATATCAAGACAAATGTATCTAACACATATCCAAATATGTATTTGGAAAATTAAATTTAACATGCTACTTTTTAAGGCAGACTTAGTTGAAAATGCAGTCAAGAGTATGCTTGGCCTGGCCATCAGCTGAAAAATGGAATGCGTAGTGGTAAATACAAAGTGTGATCACTCCTGCCTGAGGTGGGTGTTAGATAAGATGATAGAAACATGTGGATGCAGTTGGAGATCTCCACTAAAATATTTTTCTCTGTTGTGATTAAGAAAATAATAGGAACTGAAGTTCCTGTTATATTATTTTTTTTGCCTCTTTCATATACAATGAAAAAGCTTAAAGATGTGCATTATCTCTTGTCCAGTTTCTAGTCTTCCTTCCCTTCTAAGATTAGTTTGGAAGGATATACTTGTTTGAGATCTCAGTTTCTTTTCTTAGAAGTGATCATTCTGACTGTTTAACTTTTAATTTTAAAAATTCATGTAGAACTGTTAAAGATGTAATGAAAATATGTAAAGGGGGAGAAGATAAAAATCTGCTGTGGCAGATTCTACAGCGTGTCTATTTCATAGCAGATTTGTTGGGATTTGAGGCAATACTGTGGCACTCCTGGCTTAATAAACCAATTCAGCAGTGGAAGAAATTATTTCTTTTAAACTGAAAGACTTAGACTGCAAAAGAAAACAATGTTGAGAGCATGAAGAAATTTTATGGTAAACACAATGTGGGGAAAATTCTAGAAATCATGTTTGGCTGTAGTGTTTTCCAGCAGGGTTGTTTATAGCGTTGGGTCCCGTAATGACAGGTGTTGGTTGGTGAGTTACTTTGTAATTGTTGCTGTGTTAGTTCTGTAATTGTTGCTTCTGGTTTTGCAGTGGGGGGGGGCTGATAGAAGCAAATAATTTTCGAAGGTGTAAGAGAAGTGTATTTAGTGAACTGAGGAGAATGCTCGCCATACTTCAAGCTTTCCTTGATGGTGAGCTCTTCTCTTACCCAGACTCCTTCTGTATGTTGCTGTGCTCTGATGCTCCAGGAGCCAGTGGGTGGGAGTTTCACTGAGCCTCACTGGGACTTGCTCCTTTGCCTCATTTATGAACACTCCTCACTGGTTCTGTGTGCATAATACTTTCCATATTGTGGTGCTTGTGAGTAGCTGCCCAGCGGGAGAGCCCTGGTGAGCTGCCGTGCGATGGGAGCGGCTCGGTGTGCGCGGCTGCCTGCGAGGCCCCGGCCGTGGGTTCGAGGGGAGGGCACGGCTGCGTTCCAGCGCGGTAATAACGCGTTCTGCCTTTGAGGGGTTCGGATTAGCTTTGGAAATAAGTGAGCATGAAAATCTTAACTGTGATTTTACCTCTACCTCTGGCTATTTTTCCTGATGTTCAGAGTGTTTCAAATGCAAAATAAGCCGTTCAAAATTCATACACTGAAGGCATTGAGCAGGGGAAGATTTTTTTTTCTCGCAGCAACTGTTTTTAATGGCTGTCTAGCTAAAGAAGTTTTCTTTCATCCTCAATCCCACAGATTTTACACTTGTTATGATAGGTAATCTAGTAATGTTAGAAATAACTTTTTAAAATGACTTGGTAGTGTACCAATTATGTAAATAATCACAGAGTGGATTTTTGAACTAGGTAAAGCAAAAATTTGATTTTCTATATTTTGCTGGCATAAACTTTTTATTTTAAAAATGGTAGAACAAGTTCTGTAAGATTAGACTTTGTGCTAGTAGTATTTTTATGCAAGCCCCCTGACTTTTTGATGCAAAATTTGGGTAGAACTTAATACTTGATCATAGGCTCATGCTCCAGGAATAAAGCTTTCAGTAAAATTCCTCTTGAATTTTCTCTGCTAGCTACTTAGGTCTCTTTGAAGGTGTTTGTGGCCACTGCATGTATAGTTGCTTTAACAGTTACTTCTCAGTGCTTTTAGTGTTCTGAATTGGCTGCATGGTAGTCTTAGAAAACTGAAGTTATCTTTTTCTTCCTCACATCACTGAAGACAGGTTAATTTCTGTCAGGGATTTTTGTAGCAAGAGCTTTGCTTTTTATGAAGTGGTCATCACTGCTTTGGGAACCACAATATTTGAGTAAGAAATATATAAATGTTCTCCTATCCAGAAAAAAGCTTGGGATATGTTATTGGGTCTTCAAAGCCAATGCCACTTTTTAATGTTGGATGCAAAAGGTTTCTTGCAATTTCACAATATGTAGGTATTCTATTGCAGTATAATTGCAGTGTCAATAACTGACACTTGTTAATGTCAGGGTTCACCATTATTTTATCCTGTGGCTGTTACTCTTGTGCTCATGTAATGCTAATATGAAAAAATCTGTCATTACAGGAAGGTGCTTTAAAGTACTGTATTGGGGCATTTGTAATTATTTTCTTACTTGGGACCATTGCATCTCTTGTAGGTTATCCTATTGTATCAGATTGTTGTAACTACTTGGTATAATAATAAAAACAGATTATACAGTGCAGCATAGTACTTCTCTATTAGTTTGCTTCTTCATTTGTTGCCAGATTTGGAACTTCAGAAACCGTATTTGCTGCTACAGATGCTGGTTTGTGTGGTGTATATGCAGATGCACTGCATTGCTTGATAAAAGAAGTCCATTTTTTTTGTGAGAATGCTTTCAAATTACAACTTCACAGAATCACAGAAGTTCAAGACTGGAAGAGACCTATAAGATCATCAAGTCCAGTCGATGTTCTAACTGTTCAACTAGATCATGGCAGCAAGTGCTGAAGTCTGTTGTCTCATTACTAAATGCACTTGATTCAGCTAAACTTCACTCTGGCTGCTTGGTCAGTAGGACCTCGTGTATTAGACTGCTTTGTTGTGTAGAAATTGTGTGTAGAAATTGGAAAGATAACATGCTCTGCAGAGACACCATTCTATACCAGACCATCACTTTCTTCTGAGCTGCCCTATGGGAGAAGGAAGAAAGACTGGCATGTTTGAAAATAAAACCCCAACAACCCAAAACCCAACAAAACCCCACAAAAAAAAAAAAAAAAAACCAAAAAAACAAAACCAAAAAAACCCTAATAAACCCCACCCAAACAAAAGGAAACACCATTTGTGTTAAACTTGTAGTTTTTGTAATTTTGTGAAATAAAATGCGCAAATATGGTTGAAGTTGTAGCAGAGCCCTTACATGTCTCTGGCTAGGATATTCCCAGTTGATTGCTAAAATAGAAATGCCCCATTAATGTGTTTAAGGAAGCATACTTAATGTTCTATTAAGCATGAGTAAGTACTGGATTTATTTAGTGGCAGGTTGCTGGAATAACCATCTAGAAAGTAATTCAAGCACTGCAAACTCCAGTTCTCACTTGTCATTTTCCTTTAATTAGGGTGTTCATTCTAAAAAAATAATTATCTCATGTGGGAGGAGGATGATGAAAGAAGGAGCAGGATACTTATTTGTGCCCTTTTGCTGTTTCCAAAAGGTTTAATAACCTTGTGTGCCAAAAACTGGCCTTTCAGACTATCCTGTTTGCCAAATTAAGCCAGGCAGTACTGCACTGCTCCATTTTCCTTACCTGTCTGATCATATTTATTATGGTTATCTTTCTCCACTTTGAGGATATGCTAAAGCAAAATTCCAAAGTATTTTGCTGACTTTTTTTCCATTCTTAGTTTCCATGTTTAGTTATACATACTTAATAGTTAAGTCTTTGCTTCAGTACTTGCACTTCTGCTGCATTGCAAAGAAGATCTAGAAAATAAAGAATTCCTTGTAAAATGCAGTTGCCATCTCTGTATACAATTCCTTATGTAGACTTCTAGACATTCATCTAAATTTCTTCAAAATTGAAGTTTCAAAAGGCTCCTCCTTTTGATGCCAGCTCAGAATTCTCATGTACTTGATTGAAATAAGATTTTTTGTATAAAACTGATGTAATTTTATTGACTGTGTTGATCGATGAAAATTAATAGAAATAAAACCTTGCTGTTTGGAAATACTAACTTGCTATGAAGTATCTGGTAGTTGCTCTTTGAACAGAAATATAGCTCTTCTCAGTAGTACACCATATTAATAGTATGGCATGCTCTGGAACCTTCTCAGCTCCATTGATGTTAGTGGAAGCTGACCTCACATTTGTGCATTTAAAAAGAAGAAAATCATGCTCACAGTGCTGCTGTCTTCAGGTTCACTTGTTCTTGCTATCCTCCTCCTCTGGTGTCCTATCTGCTTGGGCTGGTTAAGATTTAAACAAATTTTAGAAGCTGTTTAGTTACCTTTGTTATTCACACTCTGTAGAAGTGTCAGCATTCAGATGCTGATAGAGGAGATTAGCATGGAATTTCTTTTAAAATAATTAGGGAATTGATTTTTAGTTATGATTTTTAGTGGGCCATACTAAGCCATAAGCAGTTTTTTATTTGTTTTTATAATTCTTAAATACCTTAAGCATTCTTTACAAAACACAAGAGCCAAAAAATTTGCTGGTGTCTTAGGTGTTTTACAGTTTGTAGCTTATTTTCTTATGGTATTTTTCTTGTCTTTCTATAGGACTGAAAGACACACAGGAGTCTTCATGGATATAGTTGATACATTTAACCATTTAATTCCTACTGAACAATTAGATGATGCCCTATTTCTAGAATCCAACCTGGAGAATGAAGTCTGTGAGGATTTTAGTACAAGTCAGAATGTCTTAGAGGATTCGCTGAAGAACATGCTCAGCGATAAGGATCCTATGCTAGGATCTGCAAGTGCCCAGTTCTGTTTGCCTGTTTTGGATAGCAATGACCCCAATTTCCAGATGCCTTGTTCTACAGGTAAATCTTACAATTTTTTAAGATTACAATTTAAAATACAGTTTCGCTCTAGTACCAACCCTTTTTCATAACTTAGAAATAAGAAGTTGGGATTTCTGTCACCTTGCTGCCCTTTATCAACGCACTTCATACATGCCTGGCATGTAAACTATGTGCAGGAATTGTTAATTTTGTAGTTTAACAATCGAGGAAGGCTCCTTGTGTGGATCAGAAATAGCCTAGGCCTTGTCTATCAGTTACTTCCAATGAGAGTCAAGGTTTGTTTAGTGTAGTAGTGAACCTGATCACTGAAGTCACTGGTTGGCTCAAAAAATACCATATTTCTGGAGTAGCAGTCGGAGCAGGAGAGTTATACAAATTACTGACATCAGGGTTGCTCTGTTAATGCTAGGCCTTCTGGTACTGAGCTGTTTCTGGATTCTGGGTGCTTCTGGTTGGCTTCAAGACCCTGGAGTGATCATAAAATTATTTTTTACTGTTTGGAATACCTGATTTGGGAACAATTTAGATCAAAGTTTTAAATAAAAATAATCTTAGAATTTATTGAGTAATTTTTGAAGATTGAAAAAAAAGGGATGATCCAATCCCTAAAATTATTCATTTTTATGAAGAATTGGAATAATTGTACTGAATTTGATGCTACAGACAAAAATATACTCTGTTCTTAGTAGTTTTCTTTATTTGACTGGAAGTTTAAAAAACATAATTTTTTAGCTTCATTACTAGAAGTGTTGTAGATTATTGCAGTTACATTATTATCTCAATATTTAATTTTTTGAGTAAGTTTTATAACTGCTTCTGAAAATCTTCATAATTTCCTTATGTATATTTTATTGTTACTGACAGACTAAATTTTCACCTTCACTAAATTAGGTGGTATTACATAATGGAAAACTGTCAATCAAAGATGATACTGTTTAAGGTAATGAAAAAGTGCACTATCAAGCCAAAACATATTTGGCATTTTTTTCCTACTTCAGAAGAACATTTTTGAGGCCATCCTTAATGCTTTGGTGTACTCTTGCTATAGTCTGTATTCCTACACATTTTTCTCTGTAGCCTGCCAAACAAAAATTGTATCCCTTTTAGAATGCATAAGGCCATATAATGTACACAACTAAACCAAATTCCCTCTCACTTGCAAATTCAATTGTTATATTGCATCCTGTGCATCCTCCAGCAAACCTGTACTGCATTTAAAATTCTTGAATTAACTCATAGGGTACAGCTGGAAGGTATGGACAAACTTTCAGGTGCTTCCTGGCATGTATTTGTCAGTATCAGTAGTGCAATAATTAGTACAATTATTACTTAAATAATCAAAATTAATCTTTAAGGTCCTTAAAAATAGTTGAATGAATACATTTATTTGGGGGCTGCTTTTTCAGGCTGTCAGAAGACTAAGGGATTCAAAGCTGATTTGATTTATGAATTTAATGTTTTATTTTTAAATCTGAAAGCACCAGTAGAGCCACATTTCAGTAAAGAAATGAAACTGTGTAATTTGGCATTAATGTAGGTATCCAAAAGAACATGAAATGTTCTTGTTGTTGCTTGTTCTTTATAGGTCTTGATAAGAACTGTCCTTACTCTGACATGGTAGCACTGCAGTATGTGCTTAAAATTTTTTAGTTAAGAATAACGAGTATCAGTTCGAATATGGTTTCTTTGCTTGTCTTTTTTCCTTGAAAGTTCATATGGTTGTGATTTATTTGATTTTTCTGACACTGTTGGTGATCTAACGCTGCTGATGTAGTCTGCTGGTAAGAATGTGGTTATTCAAGGTGGTAGTACCTTCTGTATGAATTAAGCCATGCAAAAACTATTTTTCCCAGTTTAGGTGGAAGCTCATCTGTACTCCAAGTTCAGTTTGTATAGAAAGTAAAAAAGCATAACTCTCCTGACAAAACTTGCTTTAATACATTCTATATTTTGCATAACCCATGCCTAGACTATTAAACAGTTTAAGAAAAGGAACAAACTGCTCATGGAAATTAATTCACAGGACCAGCAAAAGACAGATTTATCATATTTGATGCTTCTTGTATTGTAGAATTCTGTTTTGTAGAAGTTTTAAAGTGGCTCATATTTCATGCTACAGCTTACTTGACTGCTGTGAGCAATCAGGAGAGATAAAGGTAGCAATAGTTAAACTGAGGACAGGTGTTGTAGCTAAAATAGTAATCAGGTCTTCTAGATAAAATGGAGGAGCAGAAGGCATGGCTCCCTAATTCTTCTTTGAAAGCAGATTTGAGCTGAGTTCAGGAGTAGAAAACCTAGGCACAAGCAAAATACTGTCTTTGTATTAACCCAGCTGTGTAAGTGTGAAATTTCTCATGTGGACATATGAGTATATGAGCAGGGCTTGATTCAGGCCTACTTCTTACCCACATGCCTACTTTCTCAAGATTGTGACATTTTGTCTGCTTTATTTTGGAGGTCACGTGTTTTTGTTTTCAAAAGCAAAAACTCTTCTCTCTTGCTCTTAAGTTGGTTTTATGTGTGGGTTTTGCTTCCTGCTCTTTTTTTTATTGCTGCATGGACATCAGTTTTTGTTGGTAATTTTTACTGGCCTGATCCAAAGTTGTTACTCATCAATAAGTTTTGCTCAGCTTTAGGGTTTATATTGTGCATCATTCATCAAGAATTAAGCTTTTTGTTAATACTAAGCTCTGGTTTTGGTGAGTTTCCTCTTAGCTGACTGTATGTGATGGATACTGGTAGCAATTGATTGTATGTCCTTTAGACAGTTCAAGTGCATGCCTATAAGAAATGCAGAGACATGTATCCAGAAAACACAGGTTTTGTATGTTGAATTATAACTACTTATATACTTATTATAACTATATATAGTTAATATATACTTACTTATTATAACTAACTTGGGGAGAATAGTAGCATAGGATCATAGAATGATGTGGTTTGCAAGGGACCTCCAAAGGTCATCTAGTTCAGCCCCTCTGCAATGTCCGTGTTCAACTAGATCAGGTTGCTCGTAGCCCAGTTCAACCTGACTTTGGAGGTTCCCAGGCACGGGGCATCCACTGTTTTTCTGGGCAACCTCTGTCAGTGTTTCACCACCCTCATAATAAAAAAGTTCTCCCTTACATCCAATCTGAAGCTACTCTCTTTTAGTTTAAAACCATTCATTACCCTTGTCCTACATACCATGCTAAAAAGTTTGTTCCTTTAAGCCCCTTCTAAGTATCAAAAGGCTGCAATGAGGTGTCCACGTATTCTCCAGGCAAACAACCCCAACTCTGCCAGCCTTTCTTCAAAGGACAGGTGCTCCAGCCCTCCACTCATTTCTGTGGCCTCCTCTGGACACACTTCACCAGGTCCATGCCTTTTTTGTACTGGGGGTCTCAGTCAGCAGTACTGGTATATGACAAAGAGAAAAACTGTGACAATGGGTGTTTTTTGCCCATCTATTGATAGGCAGAACTATATCAGTACCAATAAAGCAGTCTCCTGTTTATCTCTTGGCCTGAATCCAGATTGTGCTGGATTCAGATAGTTTCTTTAGTTAGATGACAAACAAAGTTGGTCAGACAAAGACCAGCAGAAACCAAAGACAGAACAGACCAAACTTGCTGAGCTTACTCTATAATTGCCACTGAGTAACAGAATGGGGTTAGAGTAATAATATAAGGTTATCTTTTCAGCTTTGATTGAATAATTACATATTTAGAGAAGAGAACAAGATGCTTTGTGGGTGATCCTGGTTATAGCTTTGAGCAGAGGTAGACATAACTCTGTGACTCTCCCAAGCTGAATAGGGTAGAGGTCAAATTATGCTGCAATCCTTTTAGAATGTGTTAGTGATGGGTGACTGCTAAACTATAAAGATGTAGTTAGGTTGCTGGTTTATGGAGCTAGACTGAGAAGAGTATTGGTTTTACAACACAGTTAAGAAGTTCTGCTGCCTCTGTGAATCAAGGTACAAACTATCCACATCTTATTCACTGCAGCTCCAAGGAGCTTAGCAATTATGGAGGGCTCTTCCTGTCCTGAAGTAGGTATCAGCAGAAAGACATTGTGTCGATAGTAGAAATTGATATAACTACTCTCCTTGCCTGTTAAAGGACAGAATTGGACAGAATGAAACTTTTGAGGAATAAATGAAATCCAAATTCTTGAAGCAATCAGAAGTGTCCCAAATCATGTTTTAGGTGCCTCTCTGCTTCTTTTTGTTAATTTGCTTGGGTTGTTGTTCATACAAGCTGTGCATGACCAATGTAGAAAATTATATTGCATAGAACAGCTCTTGGCCATCTTAAATGTTTGAGTGGTGTGAGTGGGTGTGGAAGCATGCTTTTGGTGTTGTGTTGATTTCTTTGCCTTATTGAGCAGTTCATTGATAAGAAGTGGAAATGCTGAAGTCTAGAATATGACAGAATTCTTTTAAGAGCAACACACTAATTTCAACTTTGAATGGTACCCTAGTGATAGGTTTTCTGTTTTGTTTTGTTCTTGCTGGAAGACATGCTAGAAACTTATCCACCTGTGAACATAGCAGGTCATACTGGTTGCACGCCAGTGAGCTAAATAACTTAGCATTCATAATAAATTGGTAATTCTAGGTAAATTGAATTGGTAATCACAAACTGTGTAGCTTTTCAGGATGTCATTTACTGGGGTAGTTTGATTTGTTATATTTATAATACAAGGAATGGAATTTTAATTGCATATCATCTGTAGACATTTCTAGATTTCATATTAAAATCAAGCTTTTAACTCATTTAGTTTATGGGTATGTTTATCAAATCAGGTACTTACCAAAAATGATAAAGACTGCTGCTGTAAGAATCACAAAATGTGTTAGGGACATCTTTTTAATTGCCCTTTTTTTCTGTCCCTCTGGATTGCTGCTGGGAAAGTGTTTCCCTGAAGTGCAGTCTGCTTTTTCTAGTTTTATCCTGTGTTTTCATGAGTATTGTTAAAAGCAGCATTACCTCTGCTAAAATCATTATTAGCTACTGAATCTTTGAAGCCAAACCAATTTTTCTGACTACAAATACTCTTTTCTTTAGCTGCGTGATGTCTGGCTGCGTTAGGCATTTTGGGCTCTTTTCACTAAAGCTAAATGTACATGTATTTTTCCTCCTACATTTGAAGTAATTTTGAATGTGACTTTGAGATTCCAAAATTTGGTTTACAGTTGTTTCTCTCAGTTTTCTTACCTCTTTATGCCTTCCTACTTCCAAGCTGTCCATAGAGCAGCTACACAGTGTTTTATGACTAAGGTAGTAACTTTTCTGTATAAAATTTAAATGTATTGTATTGGTCTTGAGAATCTGGAGAATAGTTTGTGCCTTTTTCTGTTTATATTCCCCAGGTAGGTCCTTCTGAAGTATTTAGTATGCCTTTGGATCAGTTTCATGGGTGGAGAGAGGTTGGATCTGTACTAAGATTTGCAAAGCAATTTAGATTAGCTCTCTGATTTGTAAATACATGAAGACTCCCTTCTTAATAAAATTAATTAATTTACATTAAAGTGCTTGGTTTGATGTGGTGATTTTACTTTGTTGAAATTTGTTTTTCTGCTCCTTATTTCCAATGTAACAGGCTTGTGTCTCTAAAGAACCACTGTTCAGTAAGCTTGTGATGTAGCTCCATTTTCTTAATAAAATGGGCATGCAGTCCTCTGTCAAGATACATGCTGTATTAAGTTTATTTATCCTAGTTGATTTTCATAATCTTTAGAATAAAGACTGTAAAATTACCTCTTAACAACACAGACATTAATGGAGAATGGGAGCAAGTGTTTAGTTAATATTTCATGTTACTTACTGTGATTCTTTTCTTGCACTGGACAGTCAGCTCAAAGTAGTCGCAGGCAAATTCTCATTTCAATAAATTACAGGCAAACTTTTGTAAAACAGTTGGAATTTGATGTTTCCTTATGTAAGTTACATCATCAGTCACATAATTTCTCTTGAAAATATGTCTTCTTTTAGCAGAAAGTATTTTTAATCTTGTTTCTTGAACATGTGCATCACAAATATCAATAGGAAAAAGGTTTCTCATAGAAAGTATACCATGCTCATTTACGATCTTGAGACTTACTGACAAAATATCACTATCTTTATATGTTTTATTGTTTCACTGGAGTTTATTGGCTCTTCTGAAGGCTTACCTGGATGTGTTAGTTACTGCTTTAGACTGTAACTGTTCTTTTCATTGAAGAATTATGTTACATCTCTGTGTTGTTATTCCCATGTAATGCAGAAATTTTACAATGTTCAACCATTTCCATATAATCTGTGATGTTTATATGGAGTCTACTGTGGATTTGCACATTCCGGCCCTTAGTGTAATTCAGCTGGACACAGTGCAAAGCAGGAGCAACAGTGATGTTCTATTTGGTGTGCTTACCTAAGCAAAAGAAATCCAGTACTAACATCTACAGAGAAAAAATTTATTTCTACACTTTATATTTACCTTGGTCAGTGTGTCAAAAAACTAAGTATTTCTGTCTTAGTTTTGGCTGAAAATAATGGAAGAAAGTCTTATGTTAATAAACATAAAGATTTATAAACATCATAGTTTTTTATGCTGTGTTTAGGGGTTTTTCCTTCTCCTTACCTCCTCTTTTACCAGAAAGTAAGGCTTGTTTTCTTAAGTTTTACATTGCTAAAAAATTAAAAAATGGTCATGCTTTTGTTTTAGCATAGGGAAAGCACTGCTTTAATTTTGCAAGTAGACTGTTTTTACTGAATACTGTTCTGTTATGGTATAACATATATAAAAGTGAGTCAGCAGTACAGACCAGCAGTTTAGAAGTTCAGATACTTCGCAAGTAATGGAGAAACTCAAAATAGTAAGGTGAAGGTCAGTGGTGCCTTTTCCAGTATTAATATGCTGAATGTGACTAAATATGTTGAATGTGACTCGTACTTTTCTTATTTGCAATCTGTTCAGTTGTACACTGGTGTACAACTCTTCTGTTCAGATAAGTTCTGTCTTTATTCCTTTTTTATTTTTTCCTTTTTTAAAATTTCTATACTTGATGCTGAGATAATATTTAGATATTTGTTACTAAGATCATCTCTGCTTTTTTTGTTCTTTCTGATTTTGCTTTTGTTGGTTTACCTTTCCTAGGGTTGTTTCTTTACCTCCACTTCTCCTTCATAATTTACTTTTCTAGTCTTCTTTGTATCTATTGCTGTTCTCTGTCATTTTTCTCTTCCCAGCAGGGTCTGTGTGGAATGCTCCTCATCAGGAGCCTCATGAGACTGTCTTTACTAGCTGAGTTGTAGCTCAGGTGGTTTGAAATTAGCAAGATTCTGTGCTTCAATTCCTCTGTAAAATTAAAGCTACAGCACAGAGTCTTGTAAGTATGAAAATACTTTAATTCTAATATTTCACACTGTCTGTCAATAATGGACTGAATGTGTCTCTTGTTATTAAGAAGGGAGGGTGTAGAAATTCCATAACTTGAGCAAGAATGTTGTAATGCCCAAGACTAATGTTAGCCTTTTAATATGCTCCAAAGTTGTTTCAGAAGCTATTCTAATAGTTTTTATTTTTCATGCTGTCTTCAACAGTTTGTAATTTAGTTCTCACAGAAAGAACAGAAGTGGATGTGAAAGGAGTCTCTTTTGTCACAGTCTGTTCCCAAAAGCCAGTTTTGTGTGTTGCAGGAACACTATGAAAACACAAATACCAAAGTGCAGAGCTGCTGGGAGGATATAATCTTTGAGAACATGAGAATGGGCAGCTGGAGTTAGAGTGAGCGTCCTTCTCATTCAGGTTTCCATCTTAGACAATAGCTAGTATTAGATATTTACTGGGAAAATGTCTAATAGGGCAGTTACAATGTAATTTTTTTGCTAGTGTGTCCAGTAGGTAGCTTATAGCAAATAAGGGATTAAGGAACACTCTTGAGTGGAGTAAGACCAAATTTATCAGCCTCATGCACCTTGCATGTGGTATCTGTATGTTTGTAAACACACACAGATTAAAAGGTGGCACTGTGGATTGGAGAGTGGAAGTGGACAGTAATTTCCACAAACATTTTCCTTGTAACTGATGTGTACAATGTACTAACTAAAAATATTGGTTAAAATAAAATAAATGACCATAAATTGTTAGTTTAAACTCCCTAGTTTTCAGCTCCTGGCACCCATCTGATTACAGAAGTTCAGAATGCTGATTGCCTGGTGCCATGATCAGCCTTCCTTAAGAGGCTGATAAAAAACTTTCTAATATTAGAAATTCTAACATGTTGCTTGGTTACTTTGTTTTTTCATTTTTTTTTTAAATTTCAGTAATACCAAACTTGAGAAGGACCAGGAGTTGACAGATTTTCTGAGATGGTCTAAAAATTCTAACAATTTTTAATTTAACTTCTTGCTTTTTTACTTTTCTGATTGATGTGTTAATTTATATAATTTTACGTGAGCAATTTTTAGAAATTTTTAGATATCTTATATGTGTCATGTGAGTTTATCTTAAAAATGCTTCAAGGTTTGTGTCTTAGTAGTGAAAAACAGGCATGCTTGATTGTTGGGAGTCTGTTATATTTGTTAGACCTTCCTGTGTGTTTTGTAAAGTCACTTTGTGTGTTTGGCTTGATCTCACAAATTTTGCATCTCATGGGGACCAGGATTCATTAATCACACATAGGATCTTTAACTAGGAGAGGCTACCACTGCAAGAACCAAATTTAGAGCAAGTGAGGAGAATGGCTGGTGTAGTGACCTGACTGCCTCTTAGGAAACCTGTTTTCAGGAGCAACCTCTGGGACCTTTCTCAGGTTAGTGGAGGATAGGAGTTCACCAATGGCAATGTTCCTGGTCTCTCCTGGGAGGTTAAGTGCTTGCTACACTTAAAGCTCTTCCAAAAACACATTACAGGCGCAGATATGTGGTGTGGGTGGGGCTGAGAGTTTTAAAACGGTACCCTGTCAGAAAACTGATTTTTACACTCTGCACTTCTGGATCAGCTCTTTCTGCTGTTTACCTTTCTTCACTTTCTCTCAGGTGGGAAGGGACAGTGAGGGGCAGCTGATCCTCTAAGACTGGGGACATTCCTGTGGCAAAAAAAAGCAATAAAAATGTGAGTCCACAAAAAAGCTGTGAGGACTATCTACAGGATTTTTAAACTGTGGGTGATAGCTTCTTCTGCACTGAAACTGCCTCACATGGGAATTTTCTGTCCTTTATTTCTTCTTTTTTTTTCTCTTTTGTTTGATTTTAGATGGCCAGTTTATTTTTTTAATGTCTCTTGCCCTGTCTTGTTCAGCATTATAGCTGCAACACTTTTTGATCATTTTAAGTTTTAGGCTCTTTTTTGTTTGTTTCTTTTTCCAGTTACTGGTCTTGATGCTACTATGGATGAAGAAGGAGTTAAAGAGAGTGGTAATGACACCATTGATGACGATGAGCTTGCTTTACCTAATAGGAATTTGAGAAGCCGTGCTGAAGAAGCGTCAGTCACATCACCGAGGAAATCACCACGTTTAATGGCACAAGGTGATTACTGATTGTGTTTGCACATTTGAAGTAAATCAAATCTTTAAAATCCCATCCCAACATTTATAAATTTAATTTGGTTGTGTGAATTCCAATATAGAAACTTCCTTTTTCATACACTGCAGCTAGAAGCTGGCATCCATAGGATATGAGTCAATTAGAATTCCGATTTAATAAATATTTAGTGTCTTCCTTATGGTCATTAAACTAATTTTTGAGATTTTGATCCTTTCACCTACATAAGATTAATAATGTTGTTCTTCACTAACAAAAGCATGATGGAGTTGCAAAACAGCATTGGACTATAAGGTTAGCATGTCTCTTATTTCCAGGTAAAGTTTTGATTCTATTTTTATTAGCATATTCTCTTTTTAGTTTGAATTAGGTTATAGTAATAGCAGTCAGAAAGTCTTTAATCCAAATATCTCAAGATACTTAATATTTTATTAAAATATTTTAATTCTTTCTGTTAGCTAATTTATTGTAGTTATGGGATTTCTAACTTGTTGAACAGGAGTTATTTACTGCTCTGCTTATTCCCTCTAGAGCAGGTTGAGTTAAAAAGATAAAATTATTTATTATGGCAATTAAAATTTAAATAAGAGCCTGTGGTACAAAGCAGGTGATTATGCTGTTTAGAAAGCCACTGGAATAGTTACTTGTTTAGAAAATATAAAAGTAGTTGTCAGCTGAGAATGTGACTGGATCTCAGATTTGTAGGCTGTTCTCTAAAAGATTTTTAAACTTCAGTTATATTTCTAATCACAATATGGCTTGTGCAATTTTTGTTTGAGGTTGAAAAGGATGAGTGGTACAAAAGTAGAGTCAGTTTGGATTGTCTTTCTATCATAGCTTGTGTTTTGTATACACTAAGTAGAAATTCCATAGCTTTTAGAATTATGGGATTTTACATCCAAACTATGTCTGTGTGAAATTGAAATGCAAGTCATTTAGCTTTGGGGAGGTTTTTAAGTTTAGTAAATAACTAAGTTTTAAGTCCTCTTTGTATCCAGAAAGCTAAATTGGGGTAAGTCACTTTTGTTCTAGGCAAATCTTGTATTTGCAAAAAGAAGGAAGCAGAATAGCTAAGAGATTTTCTTCTTGCCTTCCTAGAACCTGTACGGAGTTTGCGGCAGAGCACGCTAGCCAAGCGCTCGAATGTTGCTCCTCCTCTTAATACCAAGAAATCATCTGTAAAAAGTGGATCTGCTGCAAAAAATGGACAGAAACAAGAGAGAAGTCCAGTTAAAGAGACAGATGTTGCAGCACGCCTGAAAGCAGAGCAGCCTAGGGAGGTTAGGCGTAGTACAAGACGATCAGGACAGTTGGAAGGAGCAGCAGTAACAGCATCCCAAAGTAATACAAAATGTCTGCCTGGTCCTGAAGATGTGAAAGAAATAAAGTCTGAAACGCTTGAGCAGGCAAAAGTTGAAGAAACATCCCAAGAGTTAAGTTGTGCTAATTTAACAGAACCATGTTCTCCTTCTCCTGGGGAAACAAAGGAAATAATAGAGGTTGCAATGAACACTGACTCTGGGGGTGCTGAGTCAGTTTGTTCAGTATCTGCAGATACTGAAATGATTCCCGTTAAAAATGAAACAAGTGATGTGATTGATTCAATGGGCTTGGAAAATTCTTCAGAAGAAAAGACTGATAATAAAGCAGAGGAATCAGAGAAGAAAGCAGAAGAACATGATCAAATTGAAATCACTGGAAAAGATACTGATTCATCCAGTGCTGGCTTGAATACAGATGGAATTTGTGAGACCTTTTCAAATGCGTCCAGCTCTGTCAAAGAGGGGGTTGATTGCAGTTCAGGTTCCCACAGTGTGGAAGTTCTTGATGAAAATGCATTGTCAGTAAAAGAATGTGTAACAGAAGCTGGAGGTGATGACAAAGGAATGGAGAAAACTGAAACTCCATCTGAGAAACTATTGGACAGTACAGACTGTGATAATAAAGACTTGAAAAGCAAAGAGTTTACTTCAGCTGACCCAGGAAATAGCATTTTGGAAAGCACTGTTGTTGACCAGTCAAGCCAAAATGTACAGCAGCAGATTGACAGTACTAAAGTAGAAGGCCCAGAGGCATCAAAATTGCAGGATGATGAGAAACAAATTGGTATTTCAACAAAACGTGAAAAGAACATTAGGCCCCGGCATAGTAAATCAATAGTACAGAATAAGCAAAATCTGAGTGCAGGTACTCGGCAGAAATCAGGTTCAGTGCAACAAGAAACGACTTGGTCAAGAACGAGAGCTGGTGTTGCTGTTTCGGGCCTTCACAGTCCCTCTTCAGCAAGTCTGAAACGAAATGCGGATGAGCAAGAGAGTCATCAGCATCCAAGTAACCCAGTTAAAATAAGAAAGAAACAAGCTGATCTGGGTTTGAAAGCAAAGAGTAGCATTTCAGGGGTGACTGTAAAAACACAGACCAACACAAAGCTAAAGAAAATACCCCGAGTCCAGACTTCTGGGCAAGCCCAGAAGTTATCAGTTCAAAAAGCAAGTGAGAAATCTCCTACTCCTCAAAGCTGTTCTAAAGATACCCACCACTCTGTGCATTCAGTGTCAGGTCATGTTTCACATCCTGGTCAGAAGCAAGCCAGCAAACACCAACTTGCAACTGGGCTAAAAGCAAATAACTCTACAAAGGAAGAAGCAGAGACTAAAGATCCCTCTGTTGTAGACCATCTGAAGGAGGATGATAAGGAAAAAAACAAGTCAAAAAGAAATGATAGGAATCTCCAACCTCGCCAGAGAAGAAGTAGCAAAAGTCTTTCACTTGATGAACCTCCGTTGTTCATTCCAGATAACATTTCCACTGTTAAAAAGGAAGGCTTGGAACATACCTCTGCTAGTGAAAGCAAACATATTTGGGTGCCCAGCAAACAGTGTGGCTTTTGCAAAAAGCCACATGGCAACAGGTGTGTGTGGCAGTGTGTTTTAGGAATTTATTACTGGTCTTGGAAGGTAATTTTTTTCCTTCCACCAAATGTTTTACGCTGCTCATGCCAAAACAAAGTCTCAGTCCAGCAATACAAGTCTGTATGTCATACAGTCAGTTAATTTCCTTTGCACTCATACACTTTTTTTTGATCATTTAAACTGAGCATTAGAAAGTAGTTTGGCCCAAAAGTTTGAATACAAATGTTTTATTATATGAGTACATATTTTGATGACTGTATAATTCTTCTATGCTGTTTAATTATGCACTTTAAGCTTGACTTTTTTCACAGAAAAAAAATTAGATATCTGTGTTCCAGGCTGTCATTTCCTTCTTTCCAGAAACCTCTGAAGTGGAAGGATCACCATAAACTAAAAAAATCAAATAATTGTTTGCATGTGACTTTTGTCTGGTATAGGTCCAATCCTCATAGTAGAGATGCAGAGATTTATTTTTTTTTTCACTTTTTGTAATCAGTGCCCTGAGGTTTCATGTAACTGTAATTAAGTAATTGCTAGGGAGGAGAGAAAGAATAATGTGAAAAAAACCCACAAAACTTCCACATGGGCATATCTGAAATTGCCTTTAAGCTTAATAATGAGGTTGCATCTGAAGTTGATAATATCCCTCTGTGGCAAAACTTGTTCTACACAGTAAGTGAGCTGAAAAAGACCATTAAGTTTCATTAATGATCTGTTAGTCCAAGAATGAGAATTCCTTTATTACACATCCTGTGTTTTAATATTGAAGTATTTTTTGTTGCTGTTCTACCTGCTAGCCTAGTTTTTGGTTTTTTAATGTCAATTTGAAGATATTTGTGACTAGCTTATGAGAGAAAAGTTTTAATAGTAATTTTTAGTCATTGTGCTTTAGAACTCCATATATCAGAGTGAAATATGGAACAACTACCTTTGGCACCTGAGAGGTTTTTTTGCCATTTGTTTGTAGCTAAGAGGCCTTTCTGAGTTTTATTGACTCATTGTATCCTATTTGAAAAACAAATGCAGGAAAATTCATTTACTGCACAGCTACAGTAACTGCATCATTGTGACCTTCTAAAAGAATTAATAAGAGCAAAAGAATTTGCTCTGCCTGGTTGCTGAGGATTACCTGGTTGAAGGGGTGCTCAAATTTAGTTCCATGTGGTTTTATTTTTTTTAATTCCTTTTAAGACTCATATCATCTGTGTCTTTGTAAGAGTGTTTAATTTTAAGCAGGTTGCATTTCCTTAGTTTTTGTCATCTTAGGCATTACCATGACAGTAAAACTGTATGAGTAGCCTGTATTTCAGTGAATTGTTTACATCCCAAAAGGTTGCTTTCTGGATTAAAAAATGGTTCTGTAGGTACTTTTAAAGCAAAATATGGTATTTGGAATTTAAAATACTTGATAGCTGTTAAGAATGCAGGTTTGACTTGTGCTATATTCTTTCTATTTTTGCTTAAAAACACTGTGGTTTGGTTTTTTTTCAACGTCTTGTTAGAGTTCAGAAAGTCTTAATTTTTCTTGCTAAATGGATCTAACCAGTGTGAGATGTGGCAGTGACTCAGTTAAATCTACTTATTTTAGTTTATAAAGTCAAAGTAGCATTACAGAAGATACAGGAATACACATCAATATAGGATTGAGTTCAACAAACCCAATTTTGCATTGCCAGTTCTTAGTGCTGCCAGAATAATAATATAGTGTATGAATCACCAGCTGAGGTTGAATTGAGACAGCCCATGAGTTGCCACAGATGCTAATTATGGGTATCATCAGTTTTGTAATGTCTGTCTTCAGCGTTTTAGGGTTTTTTGTTGGAGTTGTGTTACTTCCTATGTCTGCATAGCAAAACTGTGGACACAACCAGCACTTTTGGCAGAAGATAATCAGATTTGCTAAACATAGAAAGATTTTTAGCACATAAACACAAAATTTTTGTATACAAAACAACGAGAGAGACACAGTAGTGGAATAAGGAAACTTGCACTATTGAGCTTCATGCCTAATAACAGAAAATTTAAGACTGTCAGTGCATGACTTTTGCTTATTACTAGTCTAAGTAATAAAGTTTTAATTTTTTCAGATTACTTTGTAGTTTTGTGCTACAAATAACTTAAACTTGCAGATTCATTTGCTATTATTAAGATATCAGAGAAAGCAAAATTTTTATCTCCTGTGCCTTGGCATTTTGTCCTAATTTAATTATTAGAGCAAGAAAAAGAAAATACTTCTAGTACAGTGCAAAAGAGAAGTGTATGATGATAAACTTGAATTCTGTCTCTTGGAAACTCATCAAAACTATCAACATTTACTGTAATGAAAAGGGGATTTTAGTTTGTTGTTTGGATTACTTTTCAAGGAATTTTTGTTTCCCTTTTGAAACCACCTAGCTGGTCACTCTTACCCTTTTTTCTCATTGTATAAGAGAAGATGAGAAAGTGTAAGACACAAATGCTGTATGTTCAATAAATCTCAAAGGCAGAGCTAAGATGTGAAAACAACATTTTTGTTTATAGCTCTGTGGTAATTTCAATTTTGGGACTTTTATTCAATGCTGTGGTTGAAATTGCTTATAGGAGAAGAAGTTAAACTGAAGTTGCAGCCCCAAATTGGGAAGTAATTTGCCAAGAGCTTTGCAGGATGTCATATTAAAGTAACATTTAAAATTCAGAATGCAGAGTAGTAGTCACTAGAACCTTTGTGTATTTTCTCTAATAAATGTAAAGCCACTTGTTGTTATTGTAATACGAAGCTTGGAGAATTGATTCAGGTTGAAGGTAATGTGTGGAAATTGTGGCATCAGCTTTCTTTGTGTACAGAATTCCCAAAGGGCGATGCTTACATAGGCCTTACACAGACCCAGAGTAATTTTACTCTGCCTGTTGGAACAGGAGTAGAAGGATGGTACTTCAATGTTGTTTTATTTCAGATCAGCACATGGCAAATGAAGTGAATTTATATCTTTAGGAACACATGCAGTAATTTGCTGGCCACATGCAAAGTCAAAGTATACTTACCTTGTACTGCGGATACAGTGGGTTTGGGAAAGGAGGAATTCTGTTTTATGAACATGAGGTTTGCATGATCAAAAAAGTTTACAAGTTATAACATCTTGCTTTGTAAGAGACAATGTTTGCTTGCTTTCTGTTAATAGATCATCATTGTTTGGCACCTGAGCTTTGAACAATGACTTACTTCTTGCTCTCTCTTCCGTTTGTCTTGAAGTTTATGAGCTGTACCCATCATAGCTATTTCATATATATTTTTTCATTACTCAGAGAATGGGTTGCCAGTGTTTGGCTTTAGGACTCTTTCAGCCTGTGTGCTTGATGTATTGTGGTGTATCTATGCTACATGACTAAAAAGAATTTCTCTTTCATATGAAAACTCAGCCTTGTGTTTCTGCACAAGTCAGATGACTTTTGTAATTTTCAGCACATCTGAAAGGGTATTTTTTCAGTTTTTCATATTTTCAGGGCTTGAGTTGTTGCTCATAGTATTTTCAACATGTTTGACGTTGCCAGTGTGTTCCCATATTGCTATCAGATGTTTTCTAATCAGCTAATAACATAAATCATATGCAAAAGTTTTCATTTGCCTATAGATGAAAAGTGTGTGTCTATGGATATGCATATCACATTGAAAAATTTGAAGTTACTACTCAAATTCTTAATGATGCTGAAAATACTAAGCTTTGTCACAAACAATAGTTACTTTTCCAGAATACAGATTAAAGGTCATTAAAGGTAGTTGAATTTTAAAAATAATACGTAATTTCTCAGCATAGTGCAAAATGAAGATGGTAGCTCTGCAGACATTGAGAAATCTGCTAATGTAAAATTTCTCTGCTTTTCACTGTAAGTGTTCAAATTCTCTGCAGCTGGAGATCTGAACTGGTTCCTTGCTTGTACAAGTAGACAAAATCTAACAGGCATTTTTCAGATTGTCTCCCTTGTTTGTAACTTATCTTCTTTAACAAGAAATTTGATCAATTTTGGATTAATAATTCAATACAACTTGGGATACTCTGTTTTTAAGCAGATGTTCTAGAAAACATTACAGAGCAAGTTTGTAACTTGAATTTGGTGACTTTGTCTTGATTTCAGCAATTCCAAGTAGGATTTTTCTAATAGCCTGTGAGAGTTTGAGGATTCTCTTCTGCTGTTGTTTTGTGGGGTTTTTTTCTGGTTTTGTTTTGTTGTTGCTTGGGCTTTGATAATCCAGTTTGAGTGGTCAGACATAATTTTTCTGTGAGGTTTGAGGCCAGTTTAAGCTTTGCAGGAATAGATTTTTCTTGGGGTGTTCCTTCCCCCCACATTTCAGTTGTGCTTTAATATGGAGGAAAAGTTAGTAATGTTGTAAAAGGTAACTAATTGGAAAGTACTGAAGTTGATTTAGCAAAGGTGCAGTATTCTTGATTCTTGCTTACACATAATTCCTAAAATGTTCCTTTAGAACTGCTGTACAAAAAAAGTACTTTGGCTGATGGATGCAAACTGCAAACCATTTTTACCCATACTAAGGATTATTAGGAGATTTTTATTTTAAAAATAGTGCTAAATGTGAGTAAATTACAGTGGATCCAGGTTATCATGCAATTTGCATAGGCAATACAAAAGAGAGTGGTTGAGAAAGGAGCTTGAGGCTCCAAACTTTAAATTACAAATGCGTATTTTTTTAGGGTGGTGATGCCTGGCGTGAGTGCATCATATATAAGAAACTATTTGTTGTGAGAGCATTCTTCCCAAGGAACAGTAATTAGAATAATAATGGTGCCTGAGTTCTAGTAAACGTCCATTAGGTGGTATGAGTGTGTTAAGCAGCAGATTATGCAAGATGTCATCAGTTTACAGTAATGGATGATGCTTTTAAATTTTCTGCCTCTGTTACTGCTTTCTTCCTCTGTGAAAAGCCTTGCAGCATTAAAAGCTATTGTGCCTTTCCACCCACAGCTGTAGAAAACCTGAATGACAGTATAAACAGAACAACACTGTAATGTATAATTAACAAAGGGAAGGCCTCCACTGTGATTTTTATTTACGGTTACATAATTGTATTTGTAGATTTTGTATGGATTATGTTACTATGCTGCAGTATTGGCAAGATTATTATTAATACCAGTGGCATTAAGGAATCAAGCAAATGAATACCATAAGTTGTCTAAAATATTTTTATGAAAGATGAGCATAAATGCAAGGTCCTTATGCATGCACTTTATAAAGCATATTATGCTTATCCTGCAACATGCAATGTGTGTAGAATCCACTGGTAATGGAGCTTCCCTTAATGATTATATATAATATGTACATATGTTTCTTCATATATGCATAATTTTTAGTGCAGGTTTGTAATTAATATTAGGAAATGTACTCTTTTATTTTCAGGGTTTTGAGGAAATTTAGTGGTTTTGGCTTTGCTGTTTGGCATGTTTCATGAATTCATCTTTAATTCAAAAAGCATAGGGTTGTTTATCTTCCTGCTGCTTCCTACTTGGAGGGGGTTCCTGTAATATAAATAGCAAAGAAAACTATGCCTTTAAGAAAGAGATGAAACATCTGGCATAAAAGATGGGTAATTGAAATTTAGTACTTCGGCAATAAGTTTGCAGTGTCTTTTTCGTATGCTGCAAATTCCATGTAAGGAGATCTGCTGCTAATGATTGAGATAGGTTTATGGGTTTTTTCTAGAAGATCAGAACTTGAAAAATCATGTCACTTGTGTTAGACTTTGTCAAAAAGAAGCAAGTGGAACTGCTTGTGTCTCTGTGCGCTTAAAAGGTAGTGCAGATTTTTTTCTTTTGACAGACCATATTTCATTTGAGCTTTGTATCAAACCATGCTACTTCACTGATGTGGAACATACATTCTGCTGAAGCTGCCATGCCATGAATATCATGTCCCTGCTTTAACATTGGCTGCAGCAGAGAAACAGTTGAAATGTTAATGCAAGTTTACAACAGATCTGTAGAAGATTGGTGAACAGTGCCATTAAGGGACAAATTGCAGATGGGGGACTTGCTTTAAATACTGAAGTCCTTAAAAAGTGAACAGTGGGTTTACTCCTCTTAGGTGAGTTTGGGGTTAGGGTGTTCTTTTGAATAGTTTGGTTTGGGGTTTTTTTGTTAAGATTTGAGTCCTGTTGTGGTATTTTTCCCAATTTCTATGTGCCACAAGCATGAAGGATTAAAGAGAAGCAATTGTTTTGAAACTAAATGATTTTCTGTGGCAATGCATTATTAGTTAATCTTAAAATGCTGGTTTTGTAGTTCTGTCCCACACTGATGAATAACCCTTGACAGCTCCTGATTTTTATTTTGCTTTAAGTATAGCTTTACAATGAAAAACTGCTTTGTGGGTAAGGTGGTTTCTGCCCATTTTACAGTAATGATTTTCTCTGGAAACTTGCTGCTGTTACATAATTTGAATATAAAGGTAATTTTAAAATATGGTCCATATATTTAGAAAATAAATTGTCCTGACTTTTTCATCTAAGAAATTAATTTAATTTATTGCAAATAACACACCAGAGGAAGTATTCGGATCATAAGAGAGGTTGTGGCAGGTTTGCATTAATTATTCTGTCTCTTTTTATGTTTCATCTGTTACTTTCTGATTTTAAGGTGTCTCTTTTCATGCTGACATGTGGACTACCAAGAGGATTCTTTAAAGGGATGAAACTGTAGCATACTCTATGCAGAAGTCCCAGTGAGCTATAGTACTGTGTGCTGTCACTCGTCAGCTTTTAAAAATTTTTTTCCTCCAAAAATTTTTTTATATTAAAGTCCAATGAAAGCAAGTCTTTCATTGAATGTGGCATGATTTAATATCTTAAAATATACTTTTCTTTCTCTTTCAGCTTTACATCTTCCAATCCAGCCTTACAACATGGGTAAAGTCCTACACTTCAGATTTGAAGCAATCTACAGTCAGAAACGTTGATGTTTTACTAGTCCAGGATACCAGAACTGCTTCAGTCAAAAATAACAACTGTGCAAAAGGACATCCTTGAGCCTTCAAACCAGGCTTCAGTTTTTCTTGACTCCCCTTTTTAGATTGAATATTGCTCATTACCTAATTATAATTGCTACAAATCATAGTTTTGTGTGCAGGTGAGGGAAACAGGCAGAGATGTTTAAGTGGTCTTATGGTAAAAAGGATTACCTACATTACTGGTATCAAAATCAGTATGTTCTCTCCCAGCCTCAAAAGTGGCAGTTTTGCATTTGACTAGTGTTGGAAAAAAAGCTCCAATTAGTAGAAATAGTGAATTTTTTTAGGCAGGCAGCACTAGTGTTTTTAATTACCATTTTGTGTAACTAGGTTTAAGCAAAACAATTGTAAACAATACATTGTGTTGTATAGAAAAGACATCATGGATATATCCTGATTCTTTTTGTAGTCTTGGTTTCTGAATCCTGAATTTTAGTTTTGTTGTGTGTGTTAAAATACAGTGTAACTGAAACCTTGTTGTGAGGACTGGAATGAAGCCAAATGAATCTTCCATCTTCAGTAGTTTGCTTGAATGACCTCTCTCTTGGTGTGTAGTCTTAGTGAAGAATGATCTTTTCTGAGTGAAATTCATTGTAGGGTTCTTTGACTTTTAAGATTTTTATTATTTATTTGATAGACCTGAAAATAAAGATTTAATACTGGATACCTATTCTAGTGCCTTACTTGCACACCATCTCTATTACCTCCCTTAATATGTGTGAGCTAAGCTGAAAAATTCCATATGCTGTCAACTTAAAGTTGAAGGTGGTGCAGCATCTTGTGCATTTTAGTTTAATCTCTTCAGCAAATATCCATTTTCTAAACACAAATCAAAAGTTTGTTTTGGTTACTAAATGCTGCAGTCCGTCTTCCTCGTATAACTAATTAGTCTCCGATGCATGAATTTACAAACTGAGGAAAAATTACATATATTTTAATAAAAATTCAATTAATAGCAGTTGTGGTTTCATGATGGTGTATTCTTGGTTTCCTTTTATTTTTCAACCACAGGCATTAATTCCTTAGGACACCAAAACACCCTTTAAGCATGATGCTTTGGCTGTGTGGTTTGAATTTATTTCAGCTTTTGCAGAAAATCTCACATGGGGAATTTTTGTAACCAGTTTCATTGTTCCCAGAGCTTTACTAGTATTTTATTGCAGAGGTACAAGATGTGTTCTGTGTAAAGCACCCACTGTGGACCTTTGCAGTTATGAAATAGGGACTCGCCTTATATTTCCTGCCCATGCATGTTTAGCTCCAAGCTCTCAGAAAGGAGCAGTGAGCTTTGTGTAGCAGTCCTGTTGCTTCTTTCTTGTTTTTCTGTTGTGTTTATAAATGCTGTAGTAATACTCTGCTGAGGCCATCAGAAGTAATTGTGCCCTAACATTACCTTTCTTGTTTTTGCAATTTGCTGGAACATGAATCTGGAAAGATTGAGATACTGACAAAACATGAAGGAACCTCTGCCTTTCTAATTAAAATTAGGAAGTAGATTGGCAGATGCTGTTTGCTAGTGACAAGTAATACTGTTAATGTACTTGCAGCTCAGAAAAAGAAAATTCAAAGGAGAAAATATTTTTTTTCCCAAACTATTTTAAAAACCAGTTTCTTCAAATCTAGCAAACATCATCATAGGCTTTTCTCAATCTGATGGACCTCTAAAACTTCTCAGACTTATTTTGTATCAAAATAATATTTTCTTCAGCAGAATGTAATCCTGACATATTTTGAGTAGGGAGGGACAGAACATCCAGTTATTTCTTCTTTTGTTTCAAATGTCTGCTGCTAATAAGAGCTTTCATCTCTGAGGTAACAGTAATTTTTGAATACAATACCTGCATCAAGCCACCTGGAACATTGATTTACAGTTCTGGACAATGAGAGTTGCTGTAAGCACATCCTGTAATGTTTATATGGTTCCACCAAGTAGGTAAGTCAGCAGATAGCAGATAGCCTGAGTGGGGGCATACCTAAGTTAGGTATCATTTTGCTTGGAATCACATGGAAGAGATTATAAGGTATTAGGTTAAAGAAATAGGGTTTGTAGATCAGCATATTTAGCTCTTAAATATATTGCTCAAATGATCAGATTTGCATGAATTACTTTTTAAGTCAGGTCTGTCTTCTGTGAAATTCAAAACCTAGGAATTCAGTAAATAATTTTTTAGTGTTACCAAAGAACTTCTGAGTTCTTTAATACACTTACAGTCTTTCTGGATTTTCTTCATCTGGACTATACATTAAAGTACGTATCTTGAATATAGTTTATGTAAGTATAAAACAAAATGAAAATAAGAAATAAAAATTGAACAATAAAACCCAAACAAACAAAAACACACACGAAAACCCAACAAGCAATCCCTGCCCCCCCCACCCCTGACCCTTCAAAAATATGAAAGGGGAAAGAGAATGGAAATGGATATCACAAGAGATCTTCCTGCATCATTTGAAAGGTGTTCCTTGGTGCCATGTTCATTATTTGTAAAAAATAATTCCTACCACATTAGTCTCCTGAAGTAATTGGTTTTTAGCCTGTGAAACTTTGAAATTCCACTAATTCCCAAATACTTGAACTGGAAATTGTACCTATTGTGCAATTAGGTGTTCATTATACCTGATGAAGTTTTCAAAATGCTTCCACAAAACCGAAATCATGCTTTTATTTTAGACCAGGTGATCTTTGCAGTGAAAGTACAATCTGTGTTAAAGTTGGTTCTGCTTTTAAATAATGCAGTTAAGTGAGTTGAAGGGTGTCTGTTAAAAGATGGTCATTTTGGTATTTGAAGCATTCTTTAAATAACTTAGCTCTGAATAAAATGGCAGAGTAGCACAAAACTGTGTACCGCATTTAAACAAAAACAGTCACTGCAAGCTAGACTGGTGGTTTTGGAAGCCAAACTCCTGGCCCATATTCACCAGTAAAGAGAATGAAAAGCAGCTTTCTAGAAATAATTTAGTAGTAATGGTCTAAAGAATGAGATGTAAGATACCAACTAATTTAGAATAGGTTGATATACCCATTGTGTTTGTCAGAACATTTATAGACCTCATACTGCTGTGGAAGATTGCAGCTGCTGATGTGTTTGTGATGAATGATGACAATCATATTTGTAGGAAAGCAAGGATAATGCAAGAAAATTTTCAAGTATTTTCAAACAAATTTACTGAAAGTTGCTGGATTTTTGGTTTTGATTTTTAACATTCTTAAGAACATTAATAGTAATTTGAAAGGAAGCTTGTTAGGATTTGGAAGCAAGTTACACAAGCACAGTGAGATTTGATAGTCTCTTGGACTATTGTAAAAAGCAAAAAGGAAAAAAAAACCTTTTGGGAAGACCATACCATGTCGTAAGGCTGGAGATGGATGTAAAGCACGAAAGAAAATCACTCACTAGGTAAGAACAAATAATTGAGATGCACAGATCAAAGCTATTATGATATATCCTGCTGAAGGTGCTCTATCTTCTGTCATAGTCTTCTTTCACAGTTTTCACTGACTTTTATCTTACTTTGTTTTCAGGTTTATGGTAGGTTGTGGTAGATGTGATGATTGGTTTCATGGTGATTGTGTTGGACTGAGCCTTTCTCAAGCACAGCAGATGGGTGAAGAAGATAAAGAGTATGTGTGTGTGAAATGCTGTGCTGAAGAAGACAAAAAAATGGAGTGCTTTGATCAAAATGTACTAGGTACTCAAGTGAAACTTGAGCATAAAGAAGAAAAAGCAATTGAGTGTGAAAAACTGGGGGCGTCAAAGCAAACACCTACTTGTAATCTAAATACAGCGGCTGAAAAAACGAAGCAGACGGAGGACACTGGGAAGCACAAAGTCAAAATCTTCAGACGGGTGAGTCTTATTTAATGTTTTAAGTTCTCTCAATTTCTGAGGTTAGAAGGTTTCTGCCTGTGCCATTGCCAATTAATAGACCATGTTTCAGGCATCTTTGTGAATCTAATTTAAATTATTTGCAAAGTTACTTCATCTTCTGAGTGGCTTGACTCTTTCAAGAGGGTATTGCTGAACTCTTTTTTATTTTGAGCAGGGATAAGTTCGTGTAATATGCATATAGAATATCCTGAGTTGGAAGTGACACATGAAGATCATTGAAGTCCTACTCCTGTATGTGTATATAAACCTATATATACAGGTGTACAAAGAAATGGTGAAGAACTAGTGCATTTTTCTTCCAGATTGCTAAATGTGTTATAGGACATCTGTCAATTTGCTATGTGTTATGAGCTGCAGATAAACAACAGGAAACAAAAGAGCAAGAGTATTTTAGTTTTTGGTTGGTTTTATTTCAGATTGTATATAGAAATGAATGCCTAGTGCTTTGATTGGAGTTTTTCTACTTTTTGTCTAATTGTACTAACCAAAGGATAATTTACAAAGATTATTGAGACAATTCTTCAGTTTGTTAGTATGTAATGTCATATTCACGATAACATAATCGTCAGTAAGCTTGTCTTATTTCTGAGAAGTAGTATTGAAATTCTGGAATGTAAACTGTTCTTTTTAATTTTAATTTACATATGCTTTCTAAACATCCCTGACCTTTGTGGCTAAAACTGGTTAAGGGATGTTCATCGGTATCCCTGAATTTTCAAAATAACTGCAAACTTAGTGGTTGTCAACACAGAGTTTAAATGCAAATTGTCTGTTCCGTATCTTGAGCCAATATTTAAAAGAGATTGTTAAGCAATGCTTGGCAGTAATTTGGGATATTGTTCGGTAATTCTTTAGAAAATTATATGGTGATACATGCATCTAGGGCATACATTGTACAGTGTAAAAAGGAAAAATGGGAAAAATACGTGGTAATTATGTAAACGTTGATTGTAGCATTCAGTAGCATGCTAACATGTGTAAATGTTTCTTTCAGGAATCTGGGGATGGGAAGAATTTACCAGAGTCCAGAGACTCTGATACTAAAAAAGGGCAGCATGTTCCTGCTCGGAAGGGATCACAAACTACTGCAATTCCTCGGCGGTCCCCTGAAGATAAAAATGAAAAAATAAGTAAAGAATCCCTTAGTACAATGGAAAGGTGCACAAAATCAGGTACCAAGGCTTGGGAATGTCCTCCATGCTACAGTTCACACCTGTGTACAGTGAAGGATGATACCTTTCTTCATAGCATCAGTTTTTCAAATCATGTTCCATAGTGGAAGAGCTGTTTGTTTCCGTAACATTTATGATCTTTATTTCTCAATTCTTTTTCAGTTTTATTTAGTAGGTAGATGTGTCCTAGATAAATGTGTGTTTCTGTTTCAATAGTAGAGGATGCTCACATGACCAAAAGTGTGAGAAGAAGTACAGAGACATCTCTATTAAAATTTGTTTTATATTGTATGAGACTTTAAAATACTCTTTCATAAAATAGTATGAAATGCTTTGTATACATAGAGCTGGTTTAATTGTTGTATAAATTATATTTTGACTTATGATAATATGATATTTGTCTTTTGATAATAATTAACAAATTGACAATCTTGTCAACTCATTTCAGAGGGGAACTTTATATTACTTGCTGAGTCATCAGATTTTCATTTAAACTTCATTTGAAAGGTTGAAGGGACGTATTTACCCTCCCAGCAACCTTTGTCCTCTCCCCAGCTCCCTTCCAGGAAGCATTTTTCTTCTAAGGTCATTATAATGTGAAGTTGTTGTAATTTGGGACAGAAATCTCAGCAGCCACGCTAGTGAGATTTTGTGTGAGAACTGTGTCTTTTACTCTGAAACTCAAGCTTTGAATTTTTGTCTAAAAATACATAACTTAGCTCCTCTGGTCTTTTGCCAGTGCTGATGCATTCTAGAAATTTTTATCAGTCTTCAGTTTGTTCTTTTTTTTTCTGAGTATAAAATGAAAAAAATAATATTACTTAGTTCCCATTTCTTCCCTAAATTGAAGGGTGCTGCTCAAAATTAGTGACATGTTCACATGCTGACACAAATGAGCTTTAAGTTGACTCTCTGAAAATTAGTAATTTTTCTTTAATGATTTTAGTTTGATTAGACTTACCCATTATTTGAATTATTTATGACACAAACCTTACAATGACCTTGAATGCTACCTGAATCAGAAGATGAGATTATTATAGTTGAAATAATTTTGATGGCTAACAGATGCAGAAATGCTAAGTTTGATGTAAAATGGTATTTTAAAGTAAAGCTTATTATTATTATATGTGCTTTATAGTATATTATTTCTTCGTTTGTTCATTGAAAAATGAATCTATGCTGTTACAAAAATTTAGAGTCCAAAATCATACTTAAGATCAAGCTAATGAGCACTGGTCATCTTAATTTGTCGTAGATGAAAATACTGCAAATCAAAGGGCAAACTCCCTATTTCTGCTAAGGAAATTTTTGTTCTGGATTAATCTAAGTAACATAAAATCCAAACCAAAGAAGAAAAAAACCCCAACCAAACACAAACCATCCATCCTAGGGATCCAGTCCTTCTTCTTGAGGATCAATTCTTAGCAATTTAAAAATAAAATTTCATGAAAATTATTCCATCAGCAGCAAAAATTTCTAAATAAACCTACTCGAGTATTTTACAGTTTTTAACTGTGTTTTGGTAGGTGTGCATGAGAAACAAGAAATTAAGAAAAAGAAAAATGAGAAAGGATCCAGTAGTGCAACACATCTGCCAGCTTCCAAGCCTTCTGCGGATCAGATAAGACAAAGTGTTAAGCAGTCTCTTAAGGAAATTCTTATGAAAAGGTAAAGATATATTAAGAAATGAAATTATTTATTTGTATTTATAAATATTTCCCTTTGGAAGGTAAAGGAAAAACTGTTAAATATTTGGATGCATTTTGTAATTTTTGCCATTGTGTCCTCTTATAGATTGACAGACTCCAGTTTAAAGATTCCTGAGGAGAGAGCAGCAAAAGTTGCCACAAGGATTGAAAGAGAGCTATATTCTTTTTTTCGAGACACGGATGCGAAGTATAAGAACAAATACAGAAGTTTAATGTTCAATCTCAAAGATCCTAAAAATAATGTATGTGTGATTTGTCTGTTGTCCTTTGCAGAAGTCCTTGATTTGCTGTAGATTTAAGGAACAATCTTCAATCTAGAAACATTATCAATCCTCCTGCAGTTTAACTGATTTGGGGGTTTTTTTGGGTTTCCTTGGTTTTTTGATGTTGTTTGTTCCTTGGCACTGAGTGCCCTCTGTGTTCTTCCCCATCATCAATTCTCCAACTCCTTGCTCCCAGTGTACAGTTTTTTGTTTGGTTTCAAACTGTAGTAGATAGAGTTGGCCAAGTTTGTGTTTCTCTTTACCACTGATATGTTATTTACATGTTATTCCTGTTCCCCCCATAATTCTTTGCTGTTTACTACACCTACTCTTTTTCTGTTCAAGATCTCCTTACTGTACTTTTTCACACGCAGATTTCTCAAGCTTGGTCTTCACTCTCTATTCGGCTTTCTGTGAGCCCATTACTTAACATCATTCCTCCTCAGCTTCTGTTTTTTGTCCTTTATCAGTTATTCTGATCAAGTCACTTTGTTTATAGTTTTTTGCCATTACAGTGAGCCAATTATAAGAACTTCTATCTTAGCTTTCATCTAACAATTAACTTCTGTTTTCTCTTTGCTCATACTGCTAAAGTAGTTGGTTGTCTTTTTATTACCCTCGGACTTCATTTAGGCAAGAAGCATAGATATCCTCTTTGATAGCATCTTCTCTTTGTTGCATAATGCAGAGGATTTGCACCTTTAAAAACAACAGTGAAATGTCTGAGTTACTGCTGAGTGGGCATAAAGTCTTTCTCTTTTGAAACAGCAGTTAATTATATGTTTAATCATTAAGGGTACATGTAGATACATTGTTATGTAGAATAAATGGAGCTCTGGAATTAAGCTTTTCATGTTATAAAATCTAGTACTGCTTCCTGGAGTGGAGATAATTAGAAGCCCACACGCTCCATTTAGCTGTACAGAGCATGTTGTATGTTGCTTCTCTGATTTATTTCCTGCTGTGAGCTATTTTTTGTCTTGATAGCAACAGTTACTTTTTTTCTTTCTTCTAGATACTATTTAAGAAAGTACTGAAAGGAGAGGTTACTCCAGATCATCTAATAAAAATGAGCCCAGAAGAACTGGCTTCCAAAGAGCTGGCTGCTTGGAGACAGAGAGAAAACAGACATGTGAGATTTGTCAACATGTTGTTTATTTGACAGCATGTGTAACTTCTGGTTGCAGGTTAAGTGTATGCAGAAAGAGCAGAATGGATGTTGCAACCAAGCAGGAGGATCTCTGTAATTCATTTAGTACTCAAAACCCGAAGATGTTGTCAGGACAGAAGTGAAAGGAGTGTAGTCAGTTTCTGAGGGGAGGCAACCCTGTACTTTCCTTTGCCTTGCAACTTTGTTGCTGCTGGCTCGTCTTTGTATCTCAAATAAGGCTTCTTTGTCCTTATTTTCCACAAGATTTTAAAGCTGTTGCTGGAGCTTTATAAACACCAGTTTCCTAATCAGGGAGAAACAGATATTGGACAAACCAAACCAGAGCAAACTGGTATTGTTTCTAACTTACTGCTGAAGTGTTACAAATCAGTCCCCAAGAAGTAAATCCAGAGCTGAAAACCTGATCTGCCAGTTGGAAAAGCAGCCTAAAGGGACAACAAACAACGACAACAACAAGAAAAAAAAAAAAAAAAAAAAGGACCAAAAAAACAACAAAAAAAAAAATACAGGCAGCAAAAGAAACCCAAGTGTAGGAAGTTTACTAGGTCAGTTTAGGCATGACTTCTCTAAGCAGAGCGTCACTTGTGTACTGTGCTGAGAGTTTAGAAGGAGAGACAGGAATAAGAGGATCTGTATTTTTATAGAAAATTCCTTTTTATTAGACATTGCTCCATTTATTGGGCATTTAGTCTGACAATAACCGCATCTGCTTAGAAATGGCCATTAAAAATTTTCTAGTTTACAAAATTTGGATTTATGTTGACAGGACTTTTGGTATTTATATTCCACATCATAACATCTAAAAGCACAATGTTGGGTAGTGTAAATTCATCTGTGTGCTCAGAATGAATACTTGGTAATAACTAATTTGGTGGAGTGGGATGCTGTTTTAGAGACTGCAGTATGCTTTGCAATAGTATTCCTGTGTTTTTTTCCTTGTGATTGCACATTGTGGCTAGACTTGTTTATGAATCACGATAACTTTTTGCTACTATCTATGGAAAAACACTTGTTGATTATCTTTTTTCAAGGGCCTAGAAAGAATGAAAAGTTTGTGTATTCTGTATCTATCCAAAGCCCATCTTTTGTAGTGGAACTTTTTTTACATTTATTTTTACAAACGTCAGTGAAATTCTGAAAACATGCCATGCAAAATAAAATTCCACTGCTATGAGAAATATCTTCCCAAAAAAGTGTATGCTGCTCCAAAAATTGCTGAAGGGTCCTAATTGTTCCAGAGAAATGCTTCAAAATTTCTAGAAACACGTAAAATAAATAGTGATGTATCACTTGATTATATTTTTCATGTTACTATTTAAGCAAGGCATTGAGACTGCTACTTAATATTTTTTTCTTTTTATTTCCCCAGGATGTTCATAAGTATTGTTGGTATTTTTCAAACAGATAAAGCAATCATAGAATGCTTGTTTCCTTAGTAAATTAAGCTTGAGAATATTTGGCACAGCCATTACAACCTCATCCTGGTGTAGGAAATGGAAGTGTGCTTTAAGAGGCAATATTAGAAATAATGGTTTGTATTTTATTTTATTGCAAGAAAGCAAAGCAGCAGTGGCATTGGAATTAGCATCTCCATTACTTTTAAAAATACCTTTAATTTTTTTCTTGAGATGAAGCATTAGGTTTATGTACTAAAAAACAAAATGTTGAAGAATTATACAAATTTGCATATATTTATATTCTACATTGTCCCTATTATGATGGGAAAATAATGAATGTATTTTTTTCTTTAGCTCTTGGGAAATCAGAATTATCAGTATTTTAATTCAGTGTTGAAGGTTTGCTTTATAACTTATTTAAATGCATGCCTGGTAAGTGCTTGCTGCTACGCTGTAGGAGAAGTTAGGCTGCTTCCCTGTTTGCTTTATGAAACTACTTGACACTTGAAAAATAAGAATGTATTACTTTTCTTCCTAGAGGGTTCCTAATTGCAATACTGTTATCTCTTACATTTTTGAATTTCCAAATTTTACTGTATGGGAGTAATTACACATAACTACTTGTTTTCACAGACAATTGAAATGATTGAGAAAGAGCAGAGGGAGGTTGAAAGAAGACCTATCACAAAAATTACTCACAAAGGAGAAATAGAAATTGAAAGTGAGACACCAATGAAAGAACAAGAGGAAGTAATGGAAATTCAGGTAGAAAAGAAAGCATGGCCCTACAGTGTGTTTAGTACATAGGCAATATGGTTGTGAGGTGTTTTGTTTATGATTCTGTTGTTCAAGTCTATAATTATCTGATAGTTTTTCTTTTATCTTTACTGACTTCTTGGCCTGGTGATTTTGTTGCTTTCTTTCCTTCTATGTTGTGTCTGTGACTGTATGATGAATTCTGGCAGTAGTAGAAATTAGAAAATATTCTAAGTGGTACCTGAATATATTGGAGAATACCAATTAGTTATTGTAATGAATTTGAAGATTTTTTGATAGAATTTTAGGCTATACAGCTGAAGGAAGAGCTATATGTCTGAAGGGAGGAAAATGCCATAAAACTTTTAAACAATATTAGGAATATTAACAGAGGAGTTAAAAAAGCCTAACTGAAATGTGTTTGACTCTTCTTAGGAACCTAATATGAAGTTGTTTGAGAAGTCAGAAGAAGCTGAAAAGGATAAGGAAATAAATGAATCTGCATCTCCGGACACCACAAGTCAACATAAAAATCATCTCTTCGATCTAAACTGCAAAATCTGCATAGGTAATTTGGGAAAGCACATGAAAATAAATAGATGGCACTTCTATAATTTGATGATCATAAATCTCAATATACCTCAAAAATTTAAATAAATGTGGGTTTTTACGTAGTTTGCTGACAAAGTTATCGAAGGAATGTTTTACTTCATCATTTACAAAAGAGGATTAAAAGGATAGTCTATTGGCATAAACTTGTCTTCTTTTAAAAAAACAGCTTCAGAGAGTGCAATCCCTATGGTGGATGTACAGACTACTGTTGATTCCTCATTTCTTCATCCTATGCCATCGCAGTGCCAAAAATTATGTTTAGTACTGCATAAACATATACAATGTAATAATTTATGCAGGGTAAAATATGTGTAAAATACGTATCCTATCCCACTTCAGTGGCGATATGTAGTATTTTTGATGTGTCTTCCTTGTATTCAGAGAAGGTCCTCTTTCTGTTTCTTTAATAAAAAATGAAACCCCTTGTGCTTCATTTTCTGCAGGCCGAATGGCACCACCTACTGATGATGTGTCAGGGAAGAAGGTGAAGGTGTCTGTCGGGGTTGCACGGAAGCAGTCCGACAATGAAGCAGAGAGCATTGCAGATGCACTCTCCTCCACATCAAGTATTTTAGCTTCAGAATTACTGGAAGATGATAAGCAGGACTCATCAAAGTCATTCACACCTCTCCCAAAGTAATATAAGCTGTAGAAACAATACTTTAAAATGAAAGACATTATTAATCTTGTTAAGCTATTACATCTAAAGCTACTTTTTTAATAGTGTTTCATTAATCCATTTGGGTGCTTGAAGTCGTACACATATTGTTGTGATTGCAAACTTCTAATTACCACATAGTTTACTTTTCCCAAAAAGCCAATATTTTCTGGTGCAGCAAGGTTTAAAAAGATCATCTTATTACATATTCATATTACAAAAAATCAGTATATAAATTTCATATTGTCTTTTGCTGTTAAGGCACATAGTGTACATATTGTGCTGCATTTAAATAAGTGTGTCTTTCTATAAGTGTATATATAAATTCAGAGAATTTGATATTACTCTAAACAGAGCATTGACACTGACAATTCAGGCTAGTTTGAAATTCCAAAGTAGTGCTTTTCTAGAAATGGCAGATAACAGCATAACAGCAGCAGCTTGTTTGATGTTTTGCTGTATTTACTGTCAGCTCTCTTTTCATTTTCTTCCACACTCTGCTACTCACTAAAAGGGAAATTGCAGTTTATGAGTCTCTTTCTTTTTGGTATGAGGGAGGCTTTTCGAGAAAAACATCCACTCCCAATTATTTAGAATTGACCAGAGTTCATGCTGAAATTTTGTCTTTATCAGGACAGTGTGATCTTTTACCAAGGATAGTGAACTTTGGTTTTTGAATAGCTTACAGCAAGTTCAAGGTAATTTCCAGTGTCGACAGAAATAAACATTGGTTACAGTGTTACTGTAACAATGCAACATCTGGTACTGCTGGGCAGCTTAAAACTGTTAATAGCATGCCTAGAATATTTTGATAGTAAAGTGTTGGGAAATGTTGAAATATGTAGTCTTTTTCATAAGGAAACTCTCAGGTTGAGAAACACTCTCCTGTGAAAATATTGAAGTCATGCCATTAATTTTTTCAGCTGCTTTGTTGAAAAAACTGAGGCTTTTTTTCAAAGACAGGAAAAACAGTTTTTTACAGGTGGAATTAGGAGGAGGCACTCACAGAAGGTGTGGAAGTGGTGCATAGATGAGAAGACATGAGGAGCCAGCTTGTGGTACAAAGAGAGAGTAGGGTGACACAGGCATTCAGGTGGTGGACAGACGGTGGCACAAGATGTAGGAGTTAGGAAAGCAGTATAGGCCAGCTGGCAGTGTGTTTTCATCTTTTACCTATGGCAGGGGAACATCTCTCTGGCTCTGCAGCACCTGTGAGTGTTTCTGTCCTCTTCAGTATAGAGAATTATAGATAATTCTCAGACAAAACAACTTCTCTGTTTTTAAAAAATACTGACTAGGGAATTAATGTGCTGCTCATCTGACTATTCCTGTACCATAGATCTACTCTACTGGAAGATTAGAAACATGGTTGTCTGCCTGTCTTTTTTCATTAACCCTTCAGTATGCTTAACTGAAAAAAAAAATTCTTTATAATACTACATTTCTGTGATAAAGAAAAATTAGGATTTACCCTGTCTTGCATGGTGTATCATGTTGTAAACTGAGTGGGTTTTTTGTTTGTCCTTTTTTTTAGGTCAGAAACGCCTGGTACTGTGGAATGTGAAAGTCTGTTTCTGGCACGCCTGAATTTCATCTGGAAGGGCTTTATCAATATGCCTTCAGTAGCAAAATTTGTTATTAAGGCTTATCCAGTTTCTGGCTCCTTTGAGTATTTAACAGAGGTATTTATATTTATTGAAAAGAATGAATGAACAATTCATTTATTGATTTTACCAACTTACTACCTTGTAGACTAGTATAATGGTGGAAGACAGTGACGCATGATCATTTTACTGAATGAAGTATTTGTGGGAGGACATTGGTTAAGTTCTATATTTGTAAGTCAAGCATTATTCATTACATGAACCTCTTGTTCATCTTCCTATCTATAACAGAAACCTGTGTAATGGAGTTTTTTTGCTTTTTATTTTTTGCCCATCTGGTAGCAGTTCTGGTCCTAACCTTGCATTGTGACTCAGTTGTCCCTGAAAAAAAATGTTCATGTAACATTCTCTTCTGTGTCTGAGAGACTGGAAAAGCATCTAACTGCTTATAATAGTTGTCTTCATGTCACAAAATAAAGATCAGTGAGCTTATAAGGCACAATTTTCCTTCTTGACAGCTGCACAGGATGCATCAGCCTTCTAATTAAAAGAAGTTAGGTCTTCTGTTAATAAGATTATTTTTACGTTGCTGTAGGTCTTCAGGGAAGTGCAGGCCATGCAGTAATCCTTAATACTAAGGGATTGTTATATGAGTATCTTGCACTTTTCAAAGCTCTCTTTTCAGAAAAAAAATATTTTTCTGAAAGTTTATTTTGCTTGGGAACAGTGAACTCAGTAGTATACAAGAATTTCCATCTTTATATACATGCACATGTAGGTTATATTTTCCCTCATGATGAAGATTATGAAAGTTTATTGTGAACATAGGTGTGGAGCTCTCATTGTGGTGTGATGTGATAGATAGCTTGAGTGTTCCCAGAGCACAGTACATGTTTGCAGTTAATGTTACCAGAAAGGATAAATTTTGCAAGGTATAGATGAATAGTATTGAATGATAACTAATTCATTATGTATTGGTAACTTCATACTGAAAATCTAAAATGTCCAAAATTTAATTTTGTTCTTCTGTTGTAACTTCTACAGATATTTTTGAATTACAATTTAAGAAATAAAAGAAGTATGTTTTGAATTTTATGAAACAGATACTGGATGAAGGACATAGCACAAGATTTATTTGGATTCACGTTTCTGTTGTCCTTTCTCATAGGATTTACCTGATAGTATTCAAGTAGGTGGCAGGATATCTCCCCACACTGTCTGGGATTATGTAGAAAAAATCAAAGCTTCAGGGACCAAGGTAAGAATTTTACCTAGTAAAGACTTGCTGTTTAATATGCATCTTAGTCATCCTGAAGATACTTAATTTTTTTCTCTTTGAAACATTTGCAAAATATGTGAACTTTAGGAGTATCTCATGGTTATGTTGAATGGGATGAGTGGCAGCTGCTGGCATTTTTTTTCCTACCTAACCTTAAACTGTCAGCTACTGTTTGAGAATACCTGTCTTTGTTTTTCACAGTAACTCATCAGAAATGTTTGGATACCACTTCACATGTCAATTTTTTCAGTAGTGTTACATTGTGCAAAACCATCTCAGCGGCTCTTTGCTAAACTTGTCCCACTGTGTGCCAGTAGTCCTTATGCTGGGGAGCCCAAAACTTGAAAGTCCTTTCCAGGTGATGTCTCACAAGTGCTGGATGGAAAGAAATAGGCATTTCCCTTGGTGTGCTGACTGCTTTGATTCTGACAGCCGGATTGCAGTAGGCCTTCTTGGTATGGATGCATCACCAGTTGATACTGGGCTTGTCCACCAGGATCCCCACATCATTTTATGCCAAGCTGTTTTCCAGCCAATCAGTCCCCCAGCCAGCTCTGGTGCGTGGGGTTACTTCAGCTCAAAGTGCAAGATTTTGCATTTTGCCTTTGCTGACATTGAGAAAGTTTAGCCTGTTATTTCAGCCTGCCTAGCTGCCGTCTTAGTTTTTTGCAGAGCCTCTTATGTCCAATCTTCCAGGCTGTTCGAACAGCATTAGCTCCTGAGCTGGGCTTTGGGCATAATTCTGGGATCTGAATACTTGTCTTCCACTATTATTAATGGATGTCTTGGACACAACAGAATACAAAACACAGCTTTCTAGTAATGTTAAGGGTAGAGACTGGAGTAATTCATTGGAAGCTGGCAAGCTTCCCTGAAACTTGTTATTTAGCCATCTGTTAAAATATTGGCTCTTTTGTCATGTACTTCAATTAATTTTTTCATACTAAGTGCTTTCTACTTGCTTTATCTAGTTCTGAATTATTTTTGGCCCTGTTTCTGTTCCTTCTGTCTCTTCTGTTCTCTGCCATTTTGGCATAGCTTTTTCTCCTCAGCACCGTTGTTTTAAATAAAGAGCAGTCAGTAAAAAAATAGCATTTCACAGAAAAATATTCTTGACCATCTTTTTCCTGTTCATTCTGTAAACAGGAGATCTGCGTGGTTCGCTTTACCCCGGTAACCGAAGAAGATCAGATCTCCTATGCATTGCTGTTCGCCTATTTCAGCAGTAGAAAACGTTACGGTGTAGCGGCCAATAATATGAAGCAAGTGAAAGATTTGTACCTCATCCCTTTAGGTTCCTCAGACAAAGTCCCTCATCACCTTGTGCCTTTTGATGGGCCTGGTAAGTACAGCTTGGAATCTGGAATTTTATGATCATAACGCTACTTAAAGAAGTTGGCAATAAGAGGAAATGAAATTTAAAAATGCTATTTTATTCAAATATGGAATGAATTTTCTATAGTATTATTATATTAGTTTCCTTGAAAAGATATTAATTTCCCCTTGCTAGATTATTATGATACTTCAAAGATGAAAAGATTAGTGTTTACAACCTTGTTTTATGTCTGCTACCTTCTTTCTCTAACACAGGAGGCTTTGTAGGTTTCAATGTCAGTAAACTGAGTTACACAAGTGGACTATGGTAGAAGGCATAAGTTCCAAATTGGTACTCTCAATTTAAAATAGTATTTTTCATTATTTTAATTGTTTTTATCTTTTTTCTCAAGTATTCCAAAGTTCCTTACCAAAAAATACATTGAAAGTTTAAAACATAGATGGGCAAGGAAAAGAAGCTCTTGAAATGATCTGTGTACACTTGAGTTGATCTGTGTATGCTTGAGTTACTTTACATTAGTTTATCTTGGTTATAAAAATTTGTGGATAATATTTCTTTTTGAGATAGGCAGGGCCAAAATGAAGAGAGAATGAGCTAGAACTATTTTCTTTTGCCATTATATGGAACAAAATAGATGGTGAGGAGATGGGTAATAGTATGCTTTGAAACACAGCGCCTTTCCTGGAATGAGGGAAACATTTCTGAAATTTTTCCTGGTAAATCTTTGAAGGAGTATGTCTAATACAAATTGATGAGGAGACTTTTTGTTTGCAAGTGTTCTGTTTACTTTTTTTTTCCCCTATTATACTTTGCTACCACTGTTACCATGTTGTAGCTGGGTTAGACTGATGTTTAACTTCCGTGCTGATTCTGATGAGATTAGATGTCCTATCTGTCTCATATTCTCTGTTTGGAAGTTATAGTGTACTTGAACCAATCTTAAGTTGCAGTGCTTGAAGTCATAATTTTAATACTGGAAATATATTTTTTTATTATTTTAAGTATTGTTATGACAAGCAGAACAAATTCAAATAAATGCCGTAAGATTAATACTTTTGATAGTATATTGTAAGTATATGGGGGTTATTTTTGTTAAAATTATTACCTTAACCAAAATACAAAGAGATGATAAATTGCTGTTGCAATTTTGTACAGGGATTGAAATACATCGACCAAATTTATTACTGGGATTGATAATTCGCCAGAAGATGAAGAGGCAGATTACTGCTGTTTCAAGTGTAACCAGTAGTTTTACAGATGAAGCTGCTGAAAATACCTTGAGTAGCTTGCCACCAGAGAAGAAAAGCAAGCCAAGCAAACCTGAAGTCTCACATCATGATTTGGCACTAGAAGAAGAAGAGGAAAATAATTTTTTTAATTCCTTCACAACTGTGCTGCACAAGCAGAGAAATAAACCACAGCAGTCTAATACAGACGATGCTCCAGCAGTTATTGAACCGTTGGTGGAAAGTACCAAACATGAACCACCAAAGCCTCTCAGGTTTCTTCCTGGAGTCCTGGTTGGATGGGAAAATCAGCCTTCTACTCTGGAGCTAGCAAATAAACCTTTGCCAGTGGATGATATTCTTCAAAGCCTGTTGGGCACAACAGGGCAGGTGTATGAGCACAGCAAGTCAGAAGCAGGTCCTAGTGAAGACATACCATTATTAAATGAACAGGCAGCCTTGAAAGAAGAAACCATGGATGTTGCTGAGGTAACTGCTGAAGCTGGTGAAGCAAAGACTGGTTTGGATGAGCCTCAAGAATCCACTAATGCTGCTGCAACTGTGGATGCAGCAGCTGTAGGGACCTCAAGTTCTGCTAGAAGTACTGGTTCTTTGATAGGGCTGACTCTTAAGGGAAAACCTCCAGATGTCTCCACAGAAGCATTTTTAGCAAATTTGTCTGCTCAAGCACAGAATAAGGAAACTGAAGAAAGTAAAGAAAATGACTCAAAGCGACAGATACCAGACAAAGATAGTGTTGCACAGGAAGTTAGAAGGAGCACAAATTCCAGTTTTTCTTCCTCATCAAACTCAGGAAAAAAGCCCAGTGAGAACAATGTTAATGTAGGTTCTGCTGAAGGTACTACTGCTAATACCTCTAAATCGCCACCATTTATTAATCTTAAAAGAGACCCACGACAGGCAGCTGGACGAAGCCAGCAGACTAATATTTCAGAAAACAAGGATGGAGATGTTAGCAGAAATGAAGACCGACAAAATGCTTCAGGAAATGATCAAGGAGAACCAGAGAATAAACAACTTTCTGGAGAAGGGGGCTTAAACCTGTATCAAAGTGAGACTCAAACCAATGAGACACCGTTCAGTTCAGCTGCAGCTAAGGCAGATAACACAGTTGCATCACAAGCAGAAGATACCAAACACTCACAGGAAGATGGATTGATGCAAAATATTGAAACAGTGAACTCATTTAGAAGAGGACAAGCCACAACTTCATCTCATTTTGAAACTGAAAACTCTTCTCGTTCTGAATTTATTTCCAAAGTCCCAAGCCCTGTTGCAAGTGGCAGCTTCTCATCTGTTGGACCTCCTCAGCAGAATTTTCAGCATTCTAAATCTAATCCACCTGGATTTCAGTTTCAGGCTCCTGTACCTCATAACTTCCCTCCACAAAACAACCCTATGTTTGGATTTCCTCCTCATTTACCACCTCCGCTTCTTCCTCCTCCTGGCTTTGGTTTTCCTCAAAATCCAATGATGCCATGGCCACCAGTAGCTCATTTATCAGGTCAGCCACCACAGTATGCCGGACCCATTGCACAAGGGCTACCAGTGGCTCACAAACAATCAAGATTTTTGGGACCAGAAAATTTTTTTCAGAGTAAAGACAGTAGGAGACCAGAAAGACGCCACAGCGATCCTTGGGGCAGAGAAGAACAGCATTTAGAGAGAGGATTCAGTAGAGGAAAAAATGATCGACAAAGACTTTACAGTGAAACCCATCACCCAAAAAAAGACAGACATGAAAAAGAATGGAGCAATGAAAAATACTGGGAGCAAGATTCCGAAAGAAACAGGCGCAGAGACAGAAACCAGGAAAAAGAGAGAGAGCGGAAGAGTAGAGAGGAAGGACAGAGAGACAAAGAAAGAGCGCGATCCCCACACAGTGATAGAGCTGCTGATGGAAAAAGCCCCAGAGAGACTAGAAATCCAGAAAAAAAGACAGAGAAGCCTAAAAGTGATGAACAGGCTCATGAAAAAGATAAGGAGAGGGAGAAAAGCAAAGACAAGCATAGAGAACGAGAAAGTGAAAAGAACAGAGAGAGACATAGGGACCACAGTGACAGAACTAAAAGCAAAAGGTAAAAAGATGCAGGCAGTCTTTTAAAATCCTATTTAAATAAACTGTTAGAGTAATGTCGTAAAACTTTGTATGACAAAAAAAGAGAGCCTGCTAGGATTGTGCCATTGTTTTTTATTCTGTGTTGGTGTTTTGCAGAAACAAGTCTGTGTTTTGGTACCACTCAATGTACCAATACTCATCCTTTTTTTCATTATACCAACTATCGCTAGAAGTAGGAGTTTAATATTTTAAAAATTTTACATTGCTGTATATTCAAAATTTTAAAGATTTCTTTTTATTAATATGCAATAAAGGCTTAGGAATTTTCTTAGCTGAGGAAGTTGGCTTTAGTCAAGTCTGCAATATAGTTGCTGCCTTTGGTAATTTGTGCTCTCTTCTGTTTTAAGATGCCCTGATAATTTTAAAGGTCATTTTCATACAATACCCTTGTTTTTAAATTGCACTGTTTTTAAAGACTGCAGCAAAGCCTCAGAATCCACATGTTACAACAAAATGTAATATGTTTGGTGGTGTGAAAAGTTTGGAGTTTTTTTTAAATTATTCAGTAGTACAAAAAAAACTCAAGTGTATTTCATTATATTATATTTCAAGTTTTTCCTAAGCATCTGAAGCAGTTTGTGACCAGAAATTGGAAGGCTGAGCTGCTCAAATGTTACTGCTTTAAACTGCACTTGTTTTAATGAGAAAGCATTTCTAACCTAAATTCTTGAAAATTATTTGTAGTAGTAAATTCATTTCTCCCACCATTTTCCATGCTTCAAAAACTTGAATACCTGAGCTTGTACATTACTTTGTGTTTTGCTATCCTTTTTACTGTAAAATGTAAATATTTTAAGGGATATTTTGATTCTAAAATGATAAAACTTTCTCACATACTGTGTGTGTTTGATTTCATAGCTGTGAAACTGTAGGCTAAATGAATACAGAAGGCTGAGGCACAGAATGCCACATTTGTTGTGCACTTTATAGCTCAGTTTGTTTTGAGTTTTGGAGAACAAAGAGGGGGGAGAAGGGCAAAAGTGTTTGTACCCTTGGGACTTCTGGTAACTTGGTATTTTGTGGACTACCATCTAGCAGTGCCAAACAACATGCAAATGTGAAAACAAAATCACCTACTCTAATACTTTTTAAAATACACTGGGCATCTTATTGAGTCTGTCAGAAACAACAAAAATATTCCACCATATAAAGAAAAACTGAGGTTTATTCTTCTGGTTTTCAGTGTTTTGTTTTTCCACTTTGAGTACACAACCTTACTACGCTGCTGACAGAGCATTTTGCACTTTGCTGTAGAAAAGCCTCTTCTTTTCAAAAAAGTCTTCCCAGTTTAACAACATCATAATTGTTAGTCTTAATTATGAATATATTTTAAGGTAAATTTTTACTTGGATACATTGCAAGTAACTTCATGGTCAAATTAGCTAAAATTTAAAATATTGTACTAAATAAAGGAGGTGGTAGACTTTTATTAAGTGATGTTTTTTCAGCTCATCATTGAGAAGACTAATTAAAAAAAATCCTCAGTAGCTAAAAGCGACATTCAAACATCTTTAAAATAAAACTAGTCTTTTCCAAATTAATTCCATAGTCTGTAAAGCAGCAGTGCTGTTGAATATATCTGGTAGTAATAAATGTGTTTTGTTGTTTAAATATTTGCACTGAGTTCTGTAGGCACAGAAATGCACTAAAGCATTGTTCTCATTTTTGGAGTAAGTTTTAAATTGACAGCTCTGCATATGAAGATTTTCTTTTGATCCATTCAAAAGTAGTCTACTCCAAGGTCACTGGTGATCTGCCTCTCACATGTGCATCCATCTCTGCTCTGAAAATAAACTGGAAGTAGTGAAGCAGTGCAAATTGCAACTGCCTGTATGGAAGGGATGGGAATGCTTTCTGCCAGAACTACCAGAAATAATTTGTTTAAAAGAATATGTAAACATTTTTCAAGTTTGCTGAGTGCTTTGCCACCTGCCTTGTGTATGCAAAACCTGAAGAGAGCCACAGTAAAACAGCTCTTGAGGGAGAGTTCTGTTAAGTGTTTAAGTTAACAAACAGCAAAAGTCTCCAGGATTTATTCCAAGGATGTGAGTTAGTGTAATGGGAATAAATCCTGCTACTACAAGAATAAAGGATTTTACTTTTCCATTGCCTTCAGTCACTCTCCTTCCAACATTTGTGTTTGCTGGAAGTGCTCTGATTACTTGTTCCTTGTTTTACACCAAATCACTGCTCAGATCACACAAGGCAGTGTGGACTGCTGAGGAACTGGCAATACACCAGAAGCCCCAGAGAGAACAAGATAAACCTTAAATATGCTCCCTTCTCCAGCATCACGTGGCCATAAAAGCCTCTACCTAGATGAAACTGAAAGAGAAGAGTCTGGGACAGCTCAAAAGTCAGATGGGCTTCATGAGCTGCCTTTTGGGAAGAGTTGCAGAAGCTCTGTTGCCTCAGACTGATCACTTGAGGGCTCAGAGCAGCTGAAGAAAATAGAATGAACCTCACAAAGATGTTCACAAATGCTTAATGAAACATCTTGGGGTAGCTCCCATGCACTTCAGTTATCGTTTAGTCACCTGTAACTGACTTGACAGTGCTTTCATTGCTAAGTTGGTAAGTCGTTAAGTATGGTGGTGTGGAAGCAAGTGTGTGTCACCCAGTTTTAGGTGCTTATGGCCATTGCCCTATAACATACACCCTGTCCTCACTTCCCTCTCTGCCCCAAAATAGTTACTTGTTTCTGACAGGTATATGCTGAAGACTTGCATTCAGAGAATTTTCATGCAAGGAGGTAATGGTTTGTTATGTGCTTTTTAGCAATAGTAAAGTGGAAAAGGAAAAAGATACAAATCAATCACTATTTATTTTTATTTAATAATTTTAGTAATTTAGTAAGCCAGCAGTCAAATGAGAAATGTAGATGCCATTTTATATTATTGGCACATGAAGATGTATAAGCACATTAAGATAGAATTTTAAATTTTTTTTTGCTTCCTAAAGCAGAATATAAGACAGCTTTATGAGAAGGAATTTATTTTTTTTTTGTATTCATGTATGAACAGCTCTATTTACTTTTGAGAATATCGATTAATGAAAAATATATTTGCAGAAATTTGGTTTACTATGACCAAAACCTCTGTACTCATAAATTTTTGAAATGTCATTTAGGGGCATATAAGCCAGAAAGGTATAGGTAAAGTAGAACAGTTCTTGGACTTTTTAAAGTCTTAAGAATAAAAGTTACTTGTAGACAGACTGCCACATTGCAGTTATAAATCATTAAAGCCAAAGGTTTTCATGTAGTCAAATAGGGGAGATCTCTGCTGGAGAAAACCAGGAGGCCTGTTTTCTCTCTCTAAAATTATATATGTGTTTTGCTCGTAAAATCATTCTTTAAGAGTAATATTTTAGCAGACTTAAGAGAGGCTTGAATTCTACCCTCTTACATATAGTACATACAAGATGGACACAGATAAGGGTGTGAGAACAACTTTATTACCTAATTAGGGTCTTTTTGAACTTAATAAGTAATTATAGCTGTTGCATTTTTTTAAAATTCTCATTACAATAAATGTGGATTTTGCCTCAAACATACTGTTTCTTCCTCCACCAATTTCAGTTTTTAGACTGGATCTTAACATTTTAAAATAAACATTTTAATAATATTCAAGAGCTGAAGAAACAGGTAACAGTTTTCCGTTTTCATAAAGCAACAAACAACACTTGAATGATGGTTGGCTTTATAAGCTAATCCCTACCTCTTTCTTTACAAAACTATTTCCAGCACAATAAAGAAAAAAAACCCTTCAGACTTTGCCATTATTTTAAAGTAAATGCTAAAGAGTATATATAAATAATTCTATGAGGAAAACAATTGATCATATTTTATATGTATGTGTTATTAATACTCCACATAAATTTGTCCCTTATTACTTTTTAAATGCTTTCCTATGTTGGTTGCTGAGTCATACACTGCCAGCTAACACAATAAACAGGAGGAAAAGGAATTTTACCTTTTTAATAGAGTCTTTTTTCAATTAATTTCCAGAATTTCCATCATGAATGTTGTATCCTTCTGCTTTCATTAGCTGAATCTTTTTAGAATCTTGGAAGAGCACAACATCTTTAATCTTACCAATGAATTTCTTCTGGAAAAGCCCTGCAGTGACTATATTGACTTTCCTGCCCATTTCAAACCCACCAAAGTAACAAATGCCACCGTAGTTTAAAGCAGTGTATTTTCTTTGTGGGTCAATATCTTCAAAAAGGATTAGTTCCTCATCAAGATAAACCTTAACACAAGTTTGGTTTTGAACTACAGTAGTGAAATGCCATTTTCCATCAGAACAGGTGAAATACTTTCTGTGCATTAGAGGAACAGAGATTCTTTCTCCAAGATTAATTACAACTTTTAAAGTGCCATTGGCAAGACCAATAGCAAGGAAGTCATTATCTTCATCTTCACTTTTTCCCATCCATGCTATTAAACCTTCAGTTTGATTGGTAGTAAAATTTAAAGAAAGGCGGCTGTACTGGAGGTCTCTTTTTCCATAAAAAGGATCTGTGTATTTAATGTAGGAGTTGCCAACAAACTTTGCTATATAAAATTTCATTTTGTTATCGCAGTACTTACCTGTCCAGCCTAGTGCACATGCACAGGTATATGAAAATGAAGAAGGTTGAGGAATACAAAGTGCATGAGACCCACACATGTTTTGTGAACAGTGAATGGATTGTTCACACTTGGTCCCTGTCCAGTCTTTTGGGCAAGAACAAGAAAAGCCTGAGTTTCCAACTTGACATGTTCCATTATTTTTGCACACAGTGTAACCACAGTCTGTTCCATCACAGTCACCAATGTTGGCTCCACCCTTGGCGTCAGTCACGGTAAGATTCAGTTCCCTGTTGTTTATAACCATTTCTCGAATACAACCAGTGAAACCTGTGGGCTCATTTTCTGTTGCCATTGGATTAACAAGGTTTAAGGAGGATACCCCCCCAACAAAAAAATCTGAGTGTGTGTCTAGAGCATTCATTCCAGGACTGGCTTTTTGAGTAACGTTGATACCATCCAGGTCCAGGTAGCCTTCATTACCAACTCTTCCTGCATTAAGTAAGTGCCATGTATTTCCATTTGTGTGGACCTTCTGAAGGGTCTGTAGGATGACTGTTCTGTCTCCAAGGTTGTAGCGTAACTGTGTAAATCCATTTACTAACGATATACATAGAAAATCACCTGTAAAAAACAGTATGAAATATTTTTAAGTTTTAGAGGGGTGTACTGAAGAACAACATATTAATGATTCTGATGCTTTCATGCCTGCATTTCCTTGTATCATCATCTAAATCACACAAAGGGAAATGTTCCCTAATGAGCTGCTTTTAGCCTTTTTTTTTTCTTCCTCATTATTGGAAACTGAGCTCATGTTTGCCTCAAAGTAAAAAGCCCAGCCTTCTGAAATGCTCTGCTTTTGTGCAAAGACTGGATAACTGAGATAGGAGGAAACAGGACCACTTTGGCATCTAGAAGTGTGAATCTGTGTTCCCATGGAAAATAAAAAAGTTTTTGCCAAGTTACAAATGCAGAAATACTCTCAACTTCAGTATGTTGAATAAAGGCTTGATGGATTTGTCAGTTTAATGAACAGTTTTGTCTGCATCAGACATACTCTGCTTTCCCTGAAGGCTCCTTTTCACAGCAGGGATGTTTAGGTTTAATAATCTGACAGCTGTAGGAACAGATATGTTTTTTATTGCATTGTTCTTCTAGAGGCCTTTGTGACAGGAAGTATTAGAAGGGAGTTCTCTCTTCTTGTACTATCAGTGTTTCTGGCCTTACGGGCAGTGTAAAAGGAGAGAGAGTACCACTTGAAAATGTACTTCCAAGCATGAAAAAGGAAAACTGGGAAGGGTTAGGAAATGGGAGACGGAGAAGTTTGTAAGAGCAGCAGTAGAGCCTAATAGGGGAAGGTGACAGGGAAGCAGGAGAGAACAGCAGAAAAGTGCAAATTAAAGTTTTGTTCTCAAATTTTTTGAGGTTTGCCTGTGCAATTTAACTTTTATATCTTACTTTTGGAAACAATAGGCATCAGGTTGTTATCCATTAAACTGGTAAATGTTTGTTTAATTTGAATGCAAGCTTTCCTAATAGTTACCCGTCCAGTTTCCTTAAAGATTAAGCATTCCTAAGGGTGGACCTATCAGAATGATGAAGTTTGCTTTCATGTGTGTTTAATTGAACGGCTTAATTTACTGGAGGCTTGTGAAAGTTGCTGAAATTATACCTCCCTATTCAAGAGATGTTCAGGTTGCTGTTTAGGCAGGCTAGAGATGTTTTATTTGTATTAGTGGCTGTAGAGCCCATCATGCCTCACCTTGCCTGCTCCAGATACCCATGGGAAGAACAAGAAAAAAGCTCTTCCTTCTTTCAGCTCTGGTGATAGCAGAGCACTCCCTTCTAGCTTGCTAGTTCCAGTTGTGATAATCTGGTTTACTTCTCTGTATTAGTGTTCTTTTCAAGGACCTTCCTTGTTCCTTTTTTTCCAGAAAATTAATATAATTTCCTTCACTTGAGATTTCTCCTGCTTAGTGATGTGGCTTTGTGTGCTTGATTTTTCAGTACATAGTTTGAATGCACTCGTCTTTCTTTGTTCCAGCAGTGTACATAACCTGCTTGTCTATGTCTTTTATCAGGCCCTCAATCCTAGGGTAAGAAAGGAAGATAAGGAAAAGTTTCTGAGCTACCTCTTTGGCTGCCTTTGATCCCCTCTCCTTCCTGGACATGCAGACCTGTGTAAGGACACAAGTACTCATATTTTGCTGTCTAGGAAGGAGGAAAACATCTGACCAGGGTTACTGTTGTATCTGACCTGCAATCAAGACCTGGAGAAACTGGCAGTTCTCCAAGACTTCCTGACCTGCAGGGGAGGGTTTTGGTGGCTTTGCACATTTGACAATGATCTGTTTTGGAATCTTATTTAGTCTTATTGCAAGAACAAATCTGTGTTACTGAATCTGCTGTCTACAGTGTAAAGAGGTTATTGCTGAATGTTCTGGCACAAATTTGAAGCTTCACTTCAAACTAGAGTAACAACTTCTGCTACTTTTGAACAAAAAAAATTACACTTCCAATTTCACCTCTCCCTGAGGCCTTTCTAATTCCTCTGATTAGACCCTATCTTTTCACAAATGATTTTCTATTTTAGTTGTTTGCAAGAACAACAGAGTGTTGAGATAAATTTTAGAATCTGAAAGTTGATCCTAGGATGCAGTCAGTATTTCTCCATGAAGTTTATCATATCATAGGTACTACTAGGGGCGACTGGCTGAAAGCATCTTAGGACTGTTGTGTAAAGTGCTGTGTGTTCACTGTCCAAGAAACTTCCTCTGAAAGTGAAGGGAAATGATGGGCTTGTCTTTGATGCTTTTCAATTTAGCAACCAGTAGTATTTTCAACAAGAGATCTACATCTGCCCTGTCTCTGAGGGCCAGGTTGCACAGCTGGAGCCTGCGCATGTCTTCAAAGGAGTTGTATCACCAGTTTAAACAAATGGCATTCTTGCCACTGATTTTCTCTTCTCAGTCTCTGTATAGGAGACCAAGAAGTATTACAGTTTTTACTATTTCAATTTGATCATAGCTCAAACCTGCCTCATTTAGCCTGTGGCCAGAGACCTTTCTGAGGAGGTTGACTTTGGTTAAGCATGAAGGAGATGACATCCTTAGTTTTTCCAGCACTAGACTGTACAGCCGGTCCCTGCTTTCTTGAAAATACAATCTATGCATAGGACACACAACTTGGCTTCTGGCTTTTTAGATTAGCAGCTCACTTAATATGGGCTATTAATCTCCATCAGTGGTGTCATAAAAAAAAACCAGACTCCTGAGACAGGCACTCATAGTTGTTCTTTTATTCTGCATGCAAGTCTTTGCCCAGCCTGTTGGATGCAAGGAGCTATAAGGCAACCTGTGTCAGTAAGGTTGAATCTTCTTTTTAAGTAGGCTGTTGTAGGTAGCTGGGCCTTGAAACTGCAACATGTCAAGACCCTGGGCATTGAACAAAATTATTAACAACATTTAGTTCTGTTCTGATGCACCTTCTTGCCCCTGTAATATTCCCTGTTTCAGTAAAACAGTGATTTTTTTTTTTAATAGCCCAAATGCTAATTCCCTTCTTCTCAAGGGAAGGGAATTTGTAGGCGGTATTGCCTTAAAGGAAGAGCCTGTTCTGGAGATAAAACAGCACTTCTACCTGCAAGTCTTAGTTTGGGGTTTTCACCAAGTGACTGAAGGTCAAAGTTGCTCTGCCTCAGAGTGGATTGTCTGTATTTAATATTAGAAACCAGAACTCCAAAGCAGGAGTGAATTTTTCTTCATAACTTTATTTTCATGTTTTTCTTCTTTCACAAGTCTCACCTGCTCCCATACTGCATGTCAGAATTCCCAGAAGGCTAGTCAGCCCTGTGTCTTCAGCAGTCAGTTCCTCAAACTGGGAGATAATGAAGTCTCCTAAAAGTACATCCAAGTGCTACTGTGAGATCTGGATTATCTGTAGTAGTATCTTCTTATATGACTTCTTATGATGAATTCTGAGTGCATCACAAAATTTTTCAGCTTGCTACTACTATGAAAATGTATGTAAGTCTCTTCAACAAACTGGTTGCAGTCTCAAAGTCAAATTTTAAATGCTTCCAAATGGTAACAATGCCTTTTCATGTTCAGTCTTTATCTGGAGATGCAGATGTGTCTGTATACCCCCATTCTAACTAAGATCATGCTCAAGCAGTATCAACTCTCCATGCTTCTATGTTACCATGGGAAACTCATGTATATCACAATTTGTCAAAACTTGGTACAGTTGGAAATGCATTCTAGGAAAATTGCACTCTCTTTGGAGATGTCCTATTCAGGCCAGAAGCACTGAAATAAAAAATGTAATTTTCAATTTACACAGCTATGTTGGGCAAAGATCTCTGCATTTACTGCTGACACTACAGAATATGCCCGATACAGATGTATTTCCTAGGAGGTCTAAACACAGTGTCAGTGTCTTAAGCTGACACACTATGAGCTGGGACAGCATCCTGGATGGTATTTTTAACATTTCTGTTTCCAGGTCTCTTCCTCACAGTGACTTCAGTCTATCCTTGTGCTCTGGGGTGTGTGTGTAAAGCAAGGCCTTTCTTAACCTGTTAAAAGAGTAACTGAGGTTTTTCCTATGGTCTATTGAAAATTAAGAAGTATTTCCCACTAGTTTGCATGGCCAAAGGAACTTCCAGAACATACTTTCAAGTGACCTTTGTACTAGTGGATGTAATCTTGTACTCAGTGGCATTCACTGTTTTGCTGATATGACCAAAATCTCAGTGATACACAGATACAAGTGTCTCTGAATGCTCCCTGTGTGCTCAAAGTCACTGATTAGTCCTGGGACTACTGAAGATCTAGAGTCCTTTAAGCATGTGTTGCTTGTCTTTTGTCTCATCCTGTGTTACTGAGCAGGAGCCTCTATGCTAAGCTGAAGACAGAAGCTTTGATGAGCTCAGTGTTTCAGCAGCTTCCTGCAGTTTAGGTGTCCCAGGAGCCCTACCCTGTGGTTTCCTGGTTACTGAACATCTACAGTCTGGGTTCCTTTAGTTGTTTTGGAGCCCCGAGACAGCACCTCTGGGTGTATGTTTGCAGCCTCTGCCTTCTGTTGGGTGAGTTTACCCCACCCTTCTGTGCTCTAGCTCAAGCCCAGAGTGCCAGTTTCAATCACTGTGGTACTGAGTAGCACTTCCTCCACTCTCCTTGCACCATTTTTTTCAGAAGTTGTTATTGATCACTGACACCATCTTAGTGGCAGGGTGAACATTTGAGCCTTTTATCCTCATAAGCAGTAACATTCATGGGAATCACTCCCAGTTCATGAAACCTCTTAGTCTAGGTTCGGCTGTGTGCTCCTCTTCATTCCAAACTGGCCTTGTTAACCACCATGATGAAGTGCCTGTGTCTCAAGCAGTATTACTGCCTCGTATTGGCCTGATGCATCCTATAACCACCACAGCTCCAAGAGCTATCTGCTCACTGCTTCTTCCTGCCTTGCTGAGCTGAGTTCACATTGCTTTCATTCTTGTTTTTCATCATTCTGTTCTTCATAGTTTTCCTCTCATCCTGCTCTCCTGAATGATTTTTCATGGACCTGAACCACAATCTCTTACACTGTCACCCCTTACATTTTCTTCCAGGAGCAGAACTTTTCTTGTCTAGAAGGGGTTGAAATAGCCCTATCAGTCTCCAGCTGAATGGCTACAATCTGTGGCCCAGGAAGGTGATGCACTCTGGTGTCCACCTGAGAGGAAACCTAGTTGACCAGCAGTTGTCCTTCACATGCCTCCTGAGCATCTCCACTAGCCAGAGTAAGGCCTAAGGCCAAGGAGAGAAAAGGGAAGAAAAGAAAGGGCTATAGTGGGGTAAAATGAGGGAACGAAGAACAGAGAAGAGATGATCCTTTTTCCCACTCTCTGCAGCTTCTGCTGTTAATTGCTAGCTGGTAATATGTCAACATGGTTGAAGCTGTCTTCCTTTAAGTTTGTTAACCTTGTCTTTTCCCATGTCTGAGTGTGTGCATGCAGTTAGGTACCAGTTGGCTGGCAAGGTAAAGGAGCTTGTTGCAGCTGTTGTAACTTGATATTTTACCTAGGGGTGACCATAGCCAGTGCCCCTAACACACATTTAAGGGAGTTACCCATGGATATGCTTTCATGGACTATTATAATTTATTCTGCTCCATGTGTTGAGTTCTAGCTCATGCAAGACTGAAAACTGATGTCAAGTCAAGCCTGTATATTTCTCAAACCATGTAAAAAAATCAGTGTGTCAATAATAGAGTCCAGCTTCAGTTTGGAGCACCATCCCTTAGCAGGAAGGGCATAGCTGGGATCCGGAGCAACCTTGCATACAGTGATGCCCACGTGTCTACAAGGGGTGGGCACTCATCTATTTGTAGATTAGACTGTTCAGCCTCATCTTTCCAAAATGTGTTTCTTCTTTGTGAAGAGATGTATTGTGCTTCCTTTAGTCATCACTGTCACCCTGGCACATTTTGGCAGCTGGAAGGAGCCACCTTCCTTGAGCAGCCTCAATTTGCCAAACTGCTTACCAGTGTCAAATGGGTAACAATAACACTTCATTTGCAACAGATTTCAGGACAGTGGGGATGTCTGTTCTGTCACACAGCTGGCTGCCAGTTCTGCTTCCTACACTGCTGATTTAGTCCATACAATGATTCCAAAACTAGTAATAAAGCAGAAATTATGTCCCTGTCAGCTAAGAAAATATGGCTGCAAAGAAAAAAAGACTTAACCACTCAAATTCTTGTTTTAAAAGTGAGTGGATGATCAGTTTCTTTCTGATTAGGAAAATAATACTCCTGCCTTTTAGATATTTAAAAGTTCTGAATATTTCCAAAAGATTTTAGTCCAGTTCCATTATTCAGTTTTCATCATGCAGACATCACATACTTGTACTGGCATTCTCTTCTTTTCATGTTACAGATTTATAAACTGAAATGCCTTAAATACCAGGAGTTAAAGTTTTTAGGTTTTTCAGACCAGGTAGGTGACAAAATCTGGCTAAAGAGAGACAGAGAAATGCTGTTGCAAATGTTGAATGTTAAATTTAGCATGAGTCATGCCATTCTGTTTATTGACCTGACTTCATTCTTAGTCACCTAGCATGACTCTTCGTTCTCATCTCTTTGGGGAGCAAACCTTTCCATCACCCTGGCCTGAACTCTGGAATAATGCAGGCAGTCTATGGCATATTCCACTTTTGATAACTAAGGTAAAGCTTCAGTAATGCTGTGACTCAACAAAAAAGCACAGCTGCTTTTAAACTGCCTTTCACCCAGAGTGCCAAGGCCTCCAAACATATAGAGTGGCTGCTGTGTAAATGGACTGACTTATATACCTTGTTCAAGCACTTGATGGGCATCCAGCAAGCCCTGTCTGAATTAAAGGTTGTTTAATCATTAGGAGTTCATGCTTTCATTGGTAAAAATAGAATAATACACTGCCCTTGAGAAAATGTGAAGTGAGCTGGCCTTCTACAAACAGTGTGCTGGGCTCCACATGAGTTCCATAGTGTTTGCAGAGACCTTGCCCAGATGCAGTGCATAGAGCAAGTAGTCAAAAGGGAGGAAAAAAGTTCCCTTGTCTTCAAGTTTCGTATCTTCAAGTTTCTGAAGTCAACTCACTTGTTGGGTTGGGTTTTATCCCTAACTTGTTATTAACATTGCCAGCCACATAAATTTTGTCAGACTTTGGAAATTATTTTCTTAGGGCCTGCAGAAATCAATAGTACCATACTTGAAGTCAGGATGCACATTCAGAAATAGTTGACAAAGCAACAAAATGGATGACTGGCAATTATAGGAAATTAGGCTAACAGATTCACAGGATGTTTTCCATTTTGTGCCAGTTTGTGAAGTATTTAAATCTGTGTACTGTCTTAGTGATATTTTTAGAGGAATAGAAGCTGGGATCAGCACATCAACTTCAAAGTAAGGAGACTTGCCCTTTCTAGAAAGTTCTCTCATGTTCTTTGGAAAGAAAAAACCTAGAGGAAAATGTTTCAACAGACATCTTGTGTTTTTTTCTTACCTACTAAAGATGTGATTTTGTTTTTAGTGATGGGAGGATTATTCGGTGGTACATGTCTCTGAAGGAAAAGTTCCAGTGTATTGTTTATGTGAGTGACAAACCAAGCTGATACATAACTGTGCTACTCAGTATCATTGCTAAATTAGCTGTATAGTTACCTAATTTCTTAAAAAAAAAACAACAGCATTGCATAGTGAGGGAAAAAATACTGAATTATTTCCTATTAAAAAGGAATTTTAGAAATAAAATCCTATGGTTTCAGTGATTAATTTATTAACTCTTATATAACTGTACAGAAGAAGAAACTTTATTTGAGTTCTTTCTAAACTAATCTTCAACAGAAAGCTGTATCTCATCTGCTCGCAGCTAAGAATACTTCTAGGTCTTTCACTCTAATTCTGGCCTGGATTTGACACGATTATACGAAGGCAAAATTAAAAAACCTGGTGACTAGCTTTTCCTGAGTCTTTCAAAACTAGACAACAGTAGAAATAAGAAATTTGTAAATAAATCCCTGTGTATAAGAGGAATTTTAGGAATTTTATTTTGAAATTGAATTGCTATGATTCTAGAAAGTGATTGAAAGAAAATATTCTTTCCTGTGCAAACTAAACACTCAGGAATGGCAAGAAAATGAGGGCATGCTCAGGCTACACCACTCCTGGCCCAACCCAAACATACTTAGCACTCTTTTTGATGCTTCCAAAAAGGTATTTAATTTCATTAGATGCTAAGCTGCTTTCATGACCTCTGACTATTCTTTCTGATCCTTACTCAGATCCTTACTCAGTGCTTTAGTTTATACAGGAGAGAACAATTCACCAGGAATCTCAGAATTTGGCCTGTAAGTGATAGAACTATAAAAGATTCATTGTAGAATACAGAGCTCTTTGGTAATACATGTATTTTTATTACAGATGCTCCATATACTTTTCTTTGAAGCTTCTTCTCTGTATGTGGTTGCAATTAGAATAAGGCAAACAGGAGGTGTCAGCAGTGTATGATGCATTATCAACCTGTTGAAACATCTGTGTACACAGTAAGGTGCTGGTACATTGGGCATATGTGCGTTTATATGAATTTGTGGCTGTTTATTGAAGTATCTTAGAGCTTTAGACTTTGAACAAAGGCATGTAAAAACATATGATCAATAATTAACTTGTTTTGTCATATTAAGAATCATTTTTGCATAAACTACTGCTCAATACAAGAGAAAAATCTGCTCTAAGATGATGTTATGGATGACATAATGCTTCTGGTTTTTAAACAGCAATCAACATTTAAATGCAATTGAATATGTTAATAAAGTAATTACAAAAATGTACACCTTAAAGCCTAAATTTTAGAATGTACTTACACTATCACAGTATGTTTTCATGACATAGGAATGATAACTTAGTAAAATTTAAAATACTTCTATACATATTTTATTTAGATTTATTTGTCACTCTGCATATCTGGGAAATGCAGAACTTGCATGTTTTATATGCTGCACCAGCACACTTTTCAACATTATATAATAACAAGCTACACTTCTGAGAAGCCTCATTTGCTCTGTTCACTTGCACTTAACTTGTTTGATGAGTTTTTATCTTGCTTTGGTTTTGGTCATTTAAAACACCAGTCCAGCTCCCCAAAGTGAGAATCTTAGTGTAGCATCTAAAAAGCTGGCTGAGGTCACTTTCAGGGGGAAGTGCTTTCCTGAACCATTAAATAAGTTCCCTAAGTACTTTCTGGCCTTGGACTATCTTAAACTTTGGTTTTGCATGTTTCTTTCTTATGAACTTGATTATTTACAGTTCAAATCAACTGTTCAATACAGTTCTGCATACAGTTCTCTCCCCAGCACAAGAAGGATATGGAATTATATGAGCTAGTCCAGAGGAAGGCCATAATATTAATAAGAGGACTGGAGAAACTCCCCTACAAAGACAGGCTGAGAAAGCTGGGGCTGATCAGTCTGGAGAAGGGAAGGCTGTGTGGGGAACTCACAGCAACCTGCCAGTGTCTGCAGGGAATCAAGGAAGCCAGAGAGGGACTACAGCACAATGAGTAGTGAAAATTTGAAAGAGAGACAATTTAGGTTAGGTATTAGGAAGACATATTTTACTGTGAGGGTGGTTGGACACTGGAACAGGTTGCCCAGGGCCTTGTTAATGCCTCAGGCCTGGCAGTGCTCAAGGCCAGGTTGGAGAAAGCCTTGAGCAACCTGGTCTAGTGGAAAGTGTCCTTGCCCATGGCAGGAGACTTGGGACGAGATGATGTTTAGGGTCCCTTCCAATCCCCTAACAGTCTATGATTCTGTGATAAAACCCAGCCACCATGGGCAATGGGTTACAGAGACTGAATGCCTGAATCACCCCAACATAATCCCTTTCTCTTACACAAAAGTACCTGGCTGTGTGATAGCAGCAAGCTGGAATCCCCTTACCTGACTGAGTACCCAAGTGCTGTGCAGTGTAGAACAGGATCCCATCTGGAGAGAGAGGCTGGAACTGCAGTTTAATATGGGTCTTGTGCCGGATATAAAAGGGTGCAAATGACATCCATGATGATTCATTATTTCTGAAGGATGCATCACTAATGGAAATATCTGAAAAATGCAAGAGGAAAGGTCTTCTGAAAGATATTTTGAGAGGACAGCATTATTATGGAACCAGTTATTTTGTATGGTTTTTAAATGCTGTACATAATACTTCCCATTCTTCACTTTTCACAGAATAAAAATAACCTAGATACAAAATAAAACTTAAATAATAGCAAATCAATGCCATTGTCTTCTGGGTTCCTTATTTTCCTCAACAATTAAGGCTGCAGTTCTCATGCAAAATAAATATGATCTTGTTAGCATTCATTTTCAAATAAGTATAAGTGTAAATTTCACATTGTTTAAAAAATGAAATGCAAAATGCTGTTGCAGGAGTCAAAATAAACATTTTTTTTCTCACCATACAGATGAAAATCCTAGTGGAGGATTTGTAATGAGCTACTTTGTGTGTTATAAGAATGTACCTTTTAAGTGGGAACAATTCATTAATTGTTGCTGAAATTTGTTTTTCGGGTAATCACACTGAGATGTTTGATAATTCAAATAATCCTGTTTTATAGTGAAAGAGAATACTCACACAATTACAGTTAGGATACAATGTACACTTTTGAGCTGCACACAACTTATCATTCTGTCTTACCTCTTCCCTCAGCGCTGGTTGTTCATATACCACTACAAAATTAGGCTGGTTCAGTTGCCTTCAGCCAACTGATAAATTATTACACTTTTCTATAATGCTTATGTGACTTGAAAAAATTTCCAGTTTTTCCCACTGTAACATTGCATATTTGAGATATAATGATCATAGAATCAAAGAATCTCAGAATGAGTTTGTTTGGAAGGGACCTTAAAGATCATCTTGATCCAACTCTCCTGCTATGGCCAGGGACATCTTCCAGTAGGTCAGCTTGCTCAGGACTCCATCCAGCCTAGTCTTGGGCACTTCCAGAGATGGGGCATCCACAACTTTTCTGGGCAGCCTGTTCCCATGCCTCACCAGCCTCAAAGATTTTTTTCTTAATACCTAATCTCAACCTACTCTCAGCTTGAAGCCATTCCCCCTTGTCCTGTAACTACACGCTCTTGTAAATAAACTCTCTAATAATGTGAGGTATTAGCCGATACATTATCATGTTAGTGGTAGTTTCGTGTAGATAAGGTAGTTGTCACTTTACTGTATTTGTGGGTTCACTGGAATAATCAAGCTACTTAGCTGTTCGTATTTAGACCTGTGTGTGTAAAACTGTTTTTACAGTTTAGTTAAACAGTAGTGTTAAATGCCTGAGTTGTAAGTGTTCCCTTCTCATTTCTGCATTTCCCAGCTGAGGCTGTGCTGTTTTCCATCTAAGAGACCAATGTCTTTCCTCATTTTGGTGCTCCCAATTTCATTGTTTCATGGTAACTTGCTCTCAGTCACATATACCTTCAGGATGTCCTTGAAGTGCATTCCAAGGTACCTTTTGCTGTCTTTCCACACTCAAGTTTTCTGCCCAGCATCTGCTGGTGAGCCCACTCACCACCCAGCTGCACCTTGCACTGCCTATGACAGATGGGCCTCAGTTATTAGGCTGGAACACAGCCAGCACGCTGCAAGCTCTTGTCATTTGTCTATTTGTCACACCACCTCCCTCAGAACAGGGCTCAAGGTGTCCCTGGTGGACAGTGTCCAGCAGGCAGATGCATCACTGCAGAAGATCCAGATCTCTCACCTGTTATCAGCATAGCCTGACCTGAGGATGCCTCTTGAATGGCAGTAACTGCACAGCTGACCTTTTTACTAATTCCCCCCGGTAGATTACAGATAATATTTCTGAGGAAGGTACATGGATTTGATGGCACAAAATCTCAGTAAGTCTAAAAGTAAGTTGTAATCACTGGAATATTGGTTAGAGTGGATTTATTTAATGCTTGAATGATCTGAATCAGGCTTTTGATGGGCTGTTGTTCAATCTATATATAATCTCAAATCACTCCCATCCTAAGGGTCACAATAGCTGTTATGCATGCTATCAAGGCTAGGCAGTGTCTGTAGTAATATATTGCATAAAGTCTAAAGCATGAAGTTCCTGGCATCTATACTTAAGAGTTCACAGAAACAGAAGCATTTAGAATAGCAATTACCCTAGATGATAAATAGTAATAAAGATTGCTAAACAGATTTGGTGCTGTACTTTACATCACTAAAACTTATTAACATTATCAGGTACAAAAGACAGAGTAACACTTTTTATTCCATATGGATTTTTTTTTTTCAGTGGGTGAGACAAGGCTCTCCATTAGTAGTTAAAATCCCTATATTGATGTCTTTATATTTTAGAAACAATCAGTAATAATAATTCATTTTGTACATAGACTTTTTTTCATGCATAATTTGTAAGTCAGTCTTCTCTTAGCAGATGTTTGCCCAGTGGGACTTACATGTGGAGGAACTGTGCCACAGTGGTCAATCTTACATGAAAATGTGCTGCTGCTTGAAAGGTCGCCTTAGGCAAAGTGTGTAATGAGGTATCTGAAAGTCTCTGTGGCAGATTCAGTGTCACTTTATCAATGCAGTTAATTCTTTGCTGCTTATGGAGGAAGCCTGGACAATGACTAGTGTGAGAGGAAAATCAGCAGGATTGAAATGCTACATTGCTTGACATTGGGAGGGATATGAAAGGAAGATTGCTGTGATAAAAAGCCTTGAAACAGAGAAGGAGAACAAGGATAAAAGATGATTTTATAGTATCACTCAGAGAAAGAATTAAGTCCATGGTTTCATATTTCAGATAGAGTATTGAAAAATAAGACCCACAGATTCAGCAACAGATGTCAATTCTTTAGTAAGGAAGGTATTATCCTGATTTATAGATGTCAAATACAATACTCTATTTAATATACTTCATTCTGGAACTTCTAAGATGCAAATATTTTATTTTCGTTATCTATAAGAAGTATGCTTATTCCCAATAAATGTATCTTACAAGTGTCAGAAAGTAACATATTTTGCCACAATGCAGCAGGAGTAACTATAGGAAGTAGTAGAATGACTTATAATTTTCTTGTAAATGGCCTGTAGATTCTGCAAGTACTGATTATATGCATGGAAAAAATCTGGCTTGACAGGTGCTTGGAACCCATACATGCACATATATACCAAAACAGAATGCATTGACTCTACCACAGTGCACAGAGGTGAGCAGTATGAAATTTCATTTTCATTTTTGCAAAATTTCTTCTATAGACAGGCAAACTTTTAACATGAAGAATATGACAATTCAAGCTTTTCAATTTTCTTTTATGGCAGGCATATACAAAACCAACACATCAGAGGCTGAAGCACTCTAATGCTGTTTTCTTGGCAGGAAACTTTGTTTTTCACCTAACATAAGAAAATAAGAAGCTCAGCTAAACTCGCACAAGACAACACCTGTGTTAGATATGCTTACTCCTGAGAAGCTCTTTGCTAAAACAAATGAGGTAAATGGATTGCTTTGCTGATCCTATAAGCTAAATTGGGAGGAACTTTGCTGTGTAACTACTGCATTACTCACTAGAATGCTTAGCACCGTGGGATGCATTGTGACTACAGCAGGCATTTACACAAATACCTCTGTATCTGATTAATGGCTCTGTTTTCTAAGCTGAACACGAGTATCTGATGATGCTACATAGAATCACAGCATGGTTGGAAGGGACCACAGTGGATCACCTGGCCCAGCCTCCCTGCTCAAGCTGGGTCATCCCAGAGCCCATGGCACAGGGTTTGTGTCCAGACAGTTCTTGAATATCTCCAGTGACAGAGACCCTGCAGCCTCTCTGGGCAATGTGTTCCACCTTCCAGCAAGAAGGGGAAAGGAAATGTGAGTCACTGCTCAAAGGAGTGAGGACCTAATAATAAAAGACATAGAAAAAACCATGTCTGGCTCATTTTCTCACTTGGTAAAGCCTGATCAAGCCTCCCCACACCTGATAGCTGAGCTAGGGCAAGTGAAACATCAGTTCCACAGTGATGAGGCAGGTGTTAAGGTCCAACCTGCAAATCAGTCTGTGAGTTAGGGTCCAGATGAAGTGGATCTTGATGCTGCTACAGTCTAATTCAGCACGGGATCATGGGGTATTTAAAGCTGCTCCTGAAGCAATGCAGGAGGAAACTCCTGCTGGGGCTTCTCAACAAAGCTGTCTTTGAGACCCAACACCAGCCCCATCCCTGTGGGCTGAGAAACGCTCTCAGAGCTTTAAACTCATATTAGGAACTTATATATTGAACTCACATTTAGACACTTTAATCTAGGTGCTTTGCTTTAAAACTAGTTCCCACCATTACCTACCTACCTACCTACCTACCTACCTACCTACCTCTGAACACTTCCACAAAGTAAGATGGCAAGCACATTTTCAGCATATTGTTCATGTTCATAGGGGAAGTGTAAGTAATTTCAGAGTCATCCTGCCAAGTGCTAGTTAGCTGGCTGGATCTTGTTCTTGCTCTGTTGGGTGAGTGGAGGCAATGGTCAGTAGATGACTGAATTTTCATTGGGACAACACATTCCATGATGACATGGCTGACTTACTGTGGAGGGCATATTCATCTCCTTCATTTTATCATACATGACTTCCCCTTGGGTTTCTATATGATGTATTTGAGTAGGTAACTAATTTTATTCTACTTGGCATTTTAAATTATACAGATAAATATTACAAATGCATTTTCCCTTGTGCCTGCCCTGAAAATGAAGTTTACTGGGCTGTTAATGATAAACCTGAAGGCTTACATGGCCTTTGGGTAAAACTACCTTTCAGGTAAAATTTTGACAACACATTTTATCCTTATGCAACATGAATGCTGTGGCTACTACTTGAGCATTTTCTCATATTGCCACAAATTTTTAAAAAATATCACTGGACATAAAGCTTGATGGGATTGGCATTGCTTACATGACTAAAAGACAATAGTGAGAATAGTGACAATAGTCACTGTGACTCAATAGCAAATTGCCCTTGTGGTTAAACATAGAAACAAAAGTGTCCTAATGGTAACTATGAAACAGACTGTGCAAGTCCAACTGCATTGTCAGGTAAAGCCAACATAAGTGTACATGACTGTGTATATAAGGTGTCTTGTCATGTACAAGTTGAGCTAAACCTTACTGTGAATTAATTTATCTTACAACAGTAGCCAAAATAAGTCAAGTAACATTCTATACTGTGTAGAAAGTAAAAAAAAAATATAGTAAAAATTATTTCAAAAGTAAAGAGTTTTTGTTCTGTTAGTTTATCAGGTAGTTTCAAAAATTTGCTATATAAAATTTATATCAGAATAATGGAATTTGACATCAAAATAATATGTAGGAAATTGACTTGAGTTGAATAAACATGGCCCAAGGAAGTTGCTCACCCTTTGTTCATCAAGGAAATGCCTTTTTTGCTTGACATGTATCTCTTTAAACCAAGGACGGAACAATGAAAACTCTTTACATTTTCTTTCAGTCCTTCAAGAGTTGTACATTGACAGGCAATATTAGCAGCTACAGAATTCAGAGACTTATATACAGTTGAAGAATTCTGTTTATTAACTTGTTTCTTTGTGAAAAAGGCAGTAGCATTCTGTTATCATGCCTTGAAGTCAAGAAAAATTATCACAATAGATTTTATGAACGTATGTGGCACAAACTATTCCTGCTAAAGAAAACTGCTGAATAATTTAAAATTCACAGAAATACTGTGATGAAAACTCTGTTTATTTTCACCACTGACAAGTGTTCTCCAATAGTGCCATCTATAGAATCTTTCAAATATTGCATTGCTGTCCCCTTAAATAAGAACATTATCAGTCTCTCTTATCTCACAATAAACTAATCTGAAATTGTAGGTCTTCTTAATTCCTCTACAAAATTATCTGGGAAATAAATATACTCAGGACCTATAGAAACTTTATCTTATGTGTAAATACATCTCAATGTGTAATGGAATGTCAGAGGAACTTTATTGATTTAAAATTTATTTTTGTTCAAGTTTTTCATAGCCTTTGGTGATGCTGCTTATGACAAGATTAAAGACTTGATTTAATCCATTAAGACAAATGGCAAGAAAAAAAAGAGGTAAGCAATAAATGTTTAGATTCTAAAAGAGTGCTCCAGGGAGATATTGCATGTAGTTGCTGTGTCAATTTTTTCACTAAACCTCCATTGTTGGCCACAGCTGGAGACAGGATTACTGACTGGCCTCACACAGGCACACAGTTCTTATGAGAGGAATAAGCTGCTAAAATAGAATTCAGCAGAGATTAAAATATAAATGCAGGCTGTAATTAAGGATAATGCCTGTAATTTTAATATTCACATATCTTAATAATTACTATTTGTGAAAGAAGATATTGTGTTCACATATGTAATAATGTGCTGTATAATTAAGCTACCTGCTGTAAAAGGGTTTTACACTGTTTCTTCTTTCTCAGGAAGAATCATCCTTGACATTTGATCTTGGCCACTGTTTCTCACAGTAATAATCACAGTGAAACCAACAGGTCTACTATACACTTGCAGGGGAACTGAAAAAACAGGTCCTTAGAGACTTCTCCCTCTTCAGAAGCCCTTTGAGAGATCTAATTACAAAGGTGTTCATTGGCACAAACGGAATATGCTGGAATTTGGCCTGCAAAGCCATGCAGGACACTCCCCAGACAAATTACTGGAAACTCTTGTTGGTTTGAATATTGTGTGTTCTTGAAATAAGTAAATTATTATGCTGCTGCGGGCTGAATCTTCTTAATCAGAAGAAAAGTTATAATTGTCTGGTGCTTTAGTTGCAAACTTTTAGTCAAATGACCCAAAGATTTTATTAGCATCATGTTTTGGTGTCATGGAAAACATAACAATTTTTAAAAAAACCCTAGATAAACTACTTCCCCATATTTCCAATCCTTGTGGTTATGGGACTGCTAACTAAGAATTAATGCTGGGCCAGATCATGGCAATATTTGGATGCCATTTATGCACCTCAGGAGCTGGGCTGGCTTTGCTGTGTTGCTGTCACAGCTGTGACCTTTTCAAACCAGTGGAACAAGATTCGCTGCTTCATGTGTCACAAAGAGTCTTGGAAGTGGTTTGAGTCCAAATGGCAATGCTAACACCAAGCAAAATAGACTCCTCCATGAATCTTCTATTTCCTTCCCATTTCATTTAAATCACTTTTGTTTCTGGAGGTATAAATTAATAACATTTTTGTTTGTTTACATCAGTGTTACCTTTCTAAATGTAACACTCTTGTTTTATGAGTGTTAATGGGTTTGGACAACACAGTGCACCCAAGAAGTGGAGTTTTAAGTAGTTGAACAAATGTATTACTCTGCCTTGCATGACAAGGCTTTATCTCTTGGGCCCATTCTGATCTAATTTACAGCCCTGTCCTTCTTTCCTAGTGCTCATTATGGATGCTTGCCTTCCCAAAACTGGTCTTAAATTTCACAGGCATCTTCCTATTTGTCAGTCACCAGGGTACTGTCTACCTGCTGAACCTCTTGATCTTTCTCTGAGAAAAGCAAGTCCTGGTACTTGCTTTGTCAGGTTGAAATATACAGTGAAATATTTGCTCTCAGCATTTCAGCCAACAAAATATCCCTGCACTACTTCCTGAATATGAATTTGTTGTGAACAAATAGAAATTAAGAGTAATTGAAATTGCTACCTTCTCTTTGTCAAGCAGGTTTATTTCTTCTATTTCCTCTAAAACACATGAAATAATACAGACCTTTCTGCAACCTCCTGAGAGTATTGCTCATTTTACCTATTGGCAATGGTCACTGGGAGATATTCAAGTGAGTCCTGTGACTCTCGGGCCGTAAGTGTGCCATGAAAACTGTGTTCTTTAACAGAACTTTCTCTCCCTGGGCTTAGTCTTGTTCTAACTTAGTTTTCCAACCACTGAACACTTGCTAGTGGCGCTCTGACATCTAAAGCTTAACCATAATACACCCTATCTCTGTGCTGACAGCCATTGCATCCTTGGTGGCTTGAGTTGATGCTCTAAGCAAGACCATTACAGTGAAGATGGGCATCATCCTCATCTGCTCATAGGCCTTCATGTCTCCTCTCTCATCTACATAGTTAATAAAGAACCTCAAACATTTTTAGTGTTTGCCAAACAAGTTAATGCTTGTTTATTGATGATTTAGCCTGAGTACCCTTAATAGCTGTGTTCAGAGTGCTCTTGTTTATTATTGTGATTCTACCCCTATTGCCCCATTTTCTTGCTTCACCTGACCTGTTCCTGTGCAATCCATACTGTTGCGCTGTCTTTACCAGTTGCTATTGTCTGGTAAACCCCTGTTTGTTCTTACCCTTTGTAATTCTACTCTATGCTTTTCTTGCCTCATAAATCTCTTTTGTCTTCTTCTCACACTTTTTTCCTTCCTGCCGGTACATTCATTAGTCTTCATCCTTTAATTACCCTTTGTTTCTCCCAGTCCCTTGGGCTGTTCATTGCTCTCTGTCTCTTTTTCCTTTGGCTCCAATAACCACCATTACTCCAGAGATGAGATATTCAATCTTGATAAGCAGCTGTTTTTTAGCAATTTGCCATCCACTAAAAGTGCAAACTGCTGTTTGAAAAATCTCATGATAATTCATTATTCTGCCACAGAGTAAGGTGAAATACAGGGCACAGAGTTTGGTCAGGATCCACAGAACCTATTCATAAAAGGAAAGCTTTTAAATAAAACAGAGAGGAACCCTCTAATGTCTTTATCAGGTGAAGAATTACTGCAAGAAAGACAATCTGTAAGAAATATAATTTTCTCTTGCTCCAGTATAAGTTCTGTACTGATAATTTGGCCATCATAAGAAGACCCAAATGTATTCTGGAACCAGAACACAGGACTGTTTACCTGATTAATTACCTGCTTTGTGTATAGTACATATCCTGATGATCAGTGTCCTGAATCCAGATGGCATTACTTTTGAAAACCTCACTTGAAATGAGAATTCAAAATTGAAAAGTTCATATAAAGAGCCTTGAACAGCTGTTGCAGCAGAGGCAATAAAGCAAGCACGTTTTACTTGGAATAAGGAATTCAACAGTAACTTTCCAGAAGCTATATTCTTTTTTATTTGAGCCTACCAATTCCACGTGTAATGGGATTTAAGAACTATCCATCTACAGGGTGAGGAGGACTGCAAATCAGGTCAAATGCAGTTCAGCTTGTCAGTTTGGTGCTTCAAACTCACACAACAAGAGAGCTGGACCTTGACAGGCAGTTTGGAAAGGCAGCTATTTAACAGTAACTGGAGTTCTCCAAAAGTTTTACAGAAAGCTTCTCAACAGCAAAACAAAAGCTTGAACAAAATTAACACGAATCTAAGGACTGTGGAATAGAGGGTGTGGACCTTCTTACACTCAGGAGTCACTTCAGGCACTTTCAGGAAAAGTCCCTGAGCTTGCAACATCTGTCTGTCCACACTGTTGAATATTTGCACAATCTCCCAGAGAAGAAAACAGATAAAGGATTCCTTTACATGAGGGTAAGAAATGCAAAACCTGCAAACTGAGGACATATTTTGAGGGTGGCATGTTGAAAAAAAGCCAGGGAGAATAATCACTTGTGGATTTTTACAGTGATGTTTCCATTTCTTGTCATCATTATCAGTGCATTCCTACCCAACAGACTGTGAATTCAACAGGAATCTCTCCATTAGGATCAGTAGAAATTGGATAAGGTCCCAGATGCTTCCCTCTACTGTGATCTCAAGTGTATTTCCCATCATACTTAATTATGATGAGCTTGGGAATTGAATTAAGCACTATAACATTGCTCTGCAGTGCTTCCTGTCCCCTTGGTGCCTGACAAATCATGCTTGTGAGCTTGGTTGATTGATTTGAAAAAATTGAAGGAAAAAATGGCATTAAAAATAAGCAAAGTAAGGAAACAATATCTAATAATTCATTGCTTTAAATTACTTTTTCCAACAGAAAGGAACATCACTTTCTTAAATTTATTTTGTATTTTGTGTCTCTATGTCACATTTAACTGATATATTGCAAAATGCTGTGGTTTTACATCACCTGTGTGTACAATGTACTGTGCATTTGACATACCTTGTTCACAGTAGGTACCAGTTGTTCCAAGAGGACAGTGACATGTGTAGCCACCAGGCAGCGGCACACAGGTACTGCCTTGCTGACACAGATGTGGAGGATCATGCTCAGGATCACACACTGACACAGTTTCTGTGCAAAAGGCACCTTTCCATCCAGTGAGGCAGTCACAGCTGCGGAGGGTAAATGAAGGGAAAGAATGCAACAGCATTATCAGAAGAAATCAACGTGTCAGTAGCAATCTAATCAAGAGATTTTCAAATTTGGATACCTATATTCAATAACCTGAATCAAAATGGTTTACAAGAAAAGGGTAGTAACCAAGTTCCTCATTTAACTATTTGATATGTTAATTTTATTATAAAAGAACAATACATAATAGGAAATACTTCATCTTGAATAGTAGCATCACAATATTAGCATCTATTTAAAAAAAAAAAGGCTTGTAGCTTTCATACGTTTGTTTTGCTCTACAAATAATTCTAAAAGGCCTTGGTTTCACAAACCAAGAGAAGTTAAAGTGGGCATTAAAAGGGAAAGGTAAGCAGCAAAAAACAGTCATAAAAATAAAACTAGCATAAGGGAATTGCTAACAGTTACAAATTAGCTACTAAAATTTGAGTCTGTCAGCAACTGCCTTTCACTTAGTCATTGGTAATTTTCTAAATTCTTATAATTGGCATATCAGATGTAGGTTTGTTGAAGCACTTGATGGAAAAGAGGATAGTAGGTATGGCCATGAAAGAGGTGGCAATCTGGGTTTCATATATCTATGACTGTAATCCTATACCAAATGTAAACTTTCTAAACTGACTGAATCATTGAACTTGTTATTGTCTGCTACACTTTATGCCTTTCTTTCATCCAGGCTGCGAAACAAACCCAAAAATGTCGCACTAACTTATAAATTTAAAATTAGTATGAATTCTATAGAAATTGTTAAATACAGAATACACTCGGCATTGATGTTTAAAATGGCTTCCTTACTAAAGAGTTAAAATTACATATTTAGACCTATTTTTATTCTAGTATTTTGTATCTCTTTATTATTAAAAAATTATTCCCCTGAATAAAAACATTTATGGATTTTTTCACTGGAAGTTTTCTCTCTCAAGGCTAAGAATGAAAACTCATATTTTGATTGGGTTTTGATTGGTCCATGTTTGTTTGGTTTTTTGCTTTGTGCAAACTCTTGAATTTTTCTTTGCACTGACTGATTTGCACATCCTCCATTAATCAGCCAACTGCTTCTGCATAAAACATAATGAGGAGCTTGTGAAACTGCTGTTTCACCAAACCTTCAGATCAGACAACATGTAAACAAAACACAGCAAACAAACCCTTCAGAGTGATAAACAGACATTTGGAATGAAGGGCAAAAGAGGACAGGACCTTGCAAAAGCAAAAGCACCTCAATTCATCAAAGTCAGCATCAGAATGCTTTGTGTCTCAGCTATAAATGTTATGCTTTGATGCATGAAAGCTGCTGAGAAGGGGATGGGATTTAACTCCCTGAGTGCAAACAGCAGTGCCCCTTCCTTGTGCCATGAGGGAGGCTGCTGGAGCTGGTGCTGCTGCTCTTGGGCATTGCACATGAGGCTTCTTCCCCTTTCTCTGGCTTATGTCTGCTTATGTCTTTAAATTTCTTTTAAATCTTGTCTCTTATGATCTAACAGAAGTCAGGTTTTTAAATTAATTTAAAATTATTTGCACAGAGCTGAACCTGTTTGCTGGCCTACAGTAGCAATGATCTATCACCAAATGAAGCCCATTTAACACACCTAAGGTAGCTGGACTGCTGTTGAGAAGTTAGATGCAAAATTTCCTAATCTTTAGAGAGATGTGGAAGAGGAAGTGTTTTAGAAATTTTCCATCATACAGCCTGCCATGCTGGTCTAGTTTTCTCTATGTCTTCCTGATTTTGGGTGCTTGTTTTTCCAGATCAGGAGAGCTCAATAACTTGCACTAGTGACTTGACTCAGGGATTTAAAGACCTATTCAGAATCACAAAATACCTCAAGTTGGAAGGGATTCATAGGGATCTTTGAGTCCAACTCCCTGCTCCTTGCAGAACTACCTAAAAGTAAATTGTATGAGTAAGAGCATCATCCAGATGCTTCTTGTATTTCTTTAGGTATAAGAGGTGAGATTCACTCTGAGATGAAGGCAGCTATTTTGATGTTACATCAGGTGCCCAGCTGGCTCCCAGTGGCCCTAGAAGTACATGAGAGAGGCAGCTGTTGGCCAGGGAGACAAGTTTCTGACAGAGATCTGACAGAATGCTCAAGTATAAGCACTGGGATCCTCAAGTAACTGAACTCAGCTACTAATCAATCAGTGGGGATTGAGCAGGAACAGTCACGGGACCTGGAGCCCCATCCACCCCACAAACCAGCACATGCATGGCCCTAATGATAAAGTCCTGCATTCAGTGGCCTCAACACTGACAAATGATATTTGCCTTCTGATCCATGGTGTGTCTGAGAGAGGTGTGAGCCAGCAGAAGAGCTGCAGAAGACTTGTGCTCCTCCGGAGTGCTCCATTTCTGTGCTCCTATGAAGACCAGAAAAGTGTCCCAGGACCTGTGCCATTGGAATGCCAGTGTTTAGACAACTGGAAAGGCCTGGATCTCCACTGACTCTAATCGGATTCTACACATTTACCTCACCTGGAGACACTAAGTTTATGTGTCTTAGGAGACAATGTCACTGCGAGATACTTTCCTATTTTCAGGCTTCTTGAAGAACATGGATTAAATTAATTTTTCTATACTAGAGATACCAGTATCTCAAGAGGAACTGCCAAAATGTCTTTTTTCTTTTTTCTTCTTTTCTAAAGCATATTTTCAGGTGGGAAAGGATAGAAAGGCTTTCAAATACAACTTGGATTTTGTGTCAAAATGTCAATGATTTTGTGTCAAAACAAACTGTATAATCTTGAATCACCTGGTATTGCCAAGGAATCTCAACAGAATGCATTTCAGAGTAAGTACGGGACAAAGTCAGTCAGTTCAGGAAGCAAAAGAAACTCATTTTAAATTTCGGAAATTCAAATACTACTGCAAGTTCTGAAATATTTGTATTTAGAAAGCTCAAGGATGAATTAATTTAATGGCATTTTCTTTTTTGCTTCTTGAAAAATGCTTAAAAGTGTCATGCAGTATTCATAGAATGGTTTATTCAGGTTCAAAGTTCCTTACCAAAGGCAAAATTAGCTCTCAAGCTAATAACACAGTTTTTACATAAGCAAGGATGACAAGTGTATGTCACTGTTGATTATGAACCAAACCCAAAATTTTTTATCAAAATTCAGGCAACAAAAAAAAAAAAGTAATGAAAAGTAATCTTACACATAAAATATGTAAGAAGTGTGTGTGTTATTGCACAGAATCCTGTTCAAACTTTCTTGAACTTTATAGTGAAATAACTAAAGATCCTAAAGGATTAGTGAAGAATTGGAAAGATAACTTAGATCTGAAACAAAACAAAAAACATTCTTCCACTAAATATGGAAAATATTTCATTTAAAAAGTCATTCTCAATGGTAACAAATATGGAATTTCCCATAGCTATGCAAATGTGGTATCAAATCAAACAAGCAACCTTATAGCAAAAGGAGATGTTCAGGTCTGCACATTCTGACACCTGAATTTAGGATTCTATATGCAAGATGGGCATATACTCAATGGAGATCAGAAGCTTAATTAATTTATCAAATTAGTGAGACCAGCTGAGATTGGGCAGATGTTTAGTGACATCTGAAACTCCCTAGGGTATCTTGTGTGACCTCCAAACACTTCTTCAGGAGGAACTGAAACATATCTCAGCATCATTTAAGAATTTCAGATAGTGCAGGACATCTGAAATCCATATTGGCATGTATTAGCCCCATTGAGCTGCCCAATCCACTGGAGATTTCTGGATACAGTTATTGAATTTTTTTTGTAGTGGAAAGATTCTGAGCAAGGAAGGAAATTTCTAAATAAGAGTGGTTTCAAATTCACACAGTGGAAAACCAGAGCATTAACAAAAAACAATCTATCTTCAGGCTGGAAGATAAGGACGGAGCCTGAAGAAAACAAGATTGGAAGAGAATCAGCTGTATTTAAACAAAGAGAACCATGGAATGCTGCAAAAGTGTCCTATTAAATAAGGCAAATTGGATGAAAGATTTTAGATAGCAAATTCACCCCTCAAAACAGAACCTTGTATTGTTTTAAACCATGATTATTAAACAGAGAAATGTCTTTTTCCTTACAGAGTATGAGACTTATGCCCTTGTGTTCCATATTGATTCTGTCCTTGCACTGCAAATTTATTTCAGTTGAATCTGGCCGAATAATGACACTACAGAAGCTCCTTTTGTGAGCCACCCCACACATATGGGGTATGATTTAATTTCTGAAACCTGAGTGGCTGTTCTCTTTGAAAGCTACAGAATACTGAGAAATCCACATGAGGCTTGGAGATATGACAGAAAACTTATTCAAGTCCAAAGTTCTTCTGAAGTCACAGATGATGGCCAAACATATTCCCAGAGGGGTCTAAAGTGGCACTGCATGCTCACATTCAGCAGATTGAATCCTCTCCATTTTGTCTGATGTTCTGTTCAAATAGCACACAAGATACATTTTTTTCTTACTTCACCAACAAGAAGTAGCCATAACACCTAACAGACAATCTTGTTACATGAAATTTTCTGTTTTCCATAATTTTGCATCACAAATAAAATAATAGTGGATATTATTGTCCCTTGAAAATTATATTCTTCATTTTATTATTCCAGTAATTCCCCTTTGTTTTTTTAAAATGCAGCAGTTGTGCCTTGTTGGTGGCCAGAATGTAAAGATTAATGCTGCATATTTCTGTTTCTATTTAAATCAAAGCATTATCCCTATAGCAACTGAATCTACAGCTTAACAGCACTGCACACTTTCTGGCAGGGTGGTGAAAGCAAGACATAAAAATAGCTCAAAACAGCAACCAAAACCTCTGGAGAGATCTCATTTCAGCAGAGAAAATATTTGAACACAAATCCAGTTTCCTCAAGGACTCTGCTCTTCAAAGGAACACAGATGATTTGAAAATAGAAAGAAGTTCCCTTTGAGAAAATATATTGAGACAATATTGACAGCTACTGCACTTTGACAGAAATTAGATGTAAACTGCATCCATATTGCTTTGGCAATGCTTCATTTTTTCTGTGAGAGGAAAAAGTGGCCATTACTGGTACATGCATGCACATGTGCCTGGTGTGTGAACAGCTAGCTGTCCTGAGATATGGGGACAGGAAGAGAATTCAGTAGTAGGTCACTATAAATTAAATGCAAACAAACAAACCACCAGAAAAACCAAATTACACCTTCCTTCCGTCCTTCCTTCCCCCTTCCCTCAATGCCCCAGAAATTTTAGAATAATCCCTAAACTAATCTGGAATACAAACTGTAATGATGAAAAAGAACTTTGTCTATAATACCAAGCTTGCTATGTTCTGCTGTCACCAGCTGCCATTCTAGCCTGCCACCTACTTTCCAAATGGGCTCTGTATGCTGCTGGTGGTGGTTCACCTTATGGACATGAAGGTGACTTAGCACAGCTGAGTAAATTGCTGAAGCAAGGATTTAGGTGGGTGGATGGATGGGAGTGGGATGTTTCAGCCCACATTTATGCTTTTTTTGTCTTGCAATTTTGGTTTTGTATTGCCTCTTATATGCTCATAAGGGGAAAGACGACCATTATCCTTTCTTGTTCCTCAGAAAGAACAAATGTCAAGGGTTTAACAGCTCTGGGAGGATCCTGCAAAGGGCAACAGTTGTGACATGCAGCAGTGCAAGAATCAGAGAACAAATTATATTTTTAAAGCATTTCCTTCATTACTGTATTTAGGAGAATATAAATACACTCATAAGGGGAATGGGTAGCAATCAGTGTGCTAATCTTGGGGTCAGTTTTCCAAATATGAGTACAGTTTACTAGCTTTAGAAGCAGTTTTTTTGTACACATTTTCTTACAGGTGAAGATTTGTGTCACAGGCAGAAAACCAATTACCATATAATTCTCTCTCCAATACAGAGTTAGTAGATTGTTTTTGGTTTGACAGATATGCAAATGTTTTTCTTCATAGCACACAGAAAGGCAGGTTTTTGTTGTTTTAAGAAGCATCATACAGAGGCTCCACAGTGCAAAGCCTTTTTTCTCATTCAAATCTGTCTTGCTGTCTGCAATGTTTCCAGTCAGTATCTTAACAAGTTTTAAATCAGCACTTTTCCCTTTTTAAAAAATTTATGCAAATATGTGGAAATAAATGAGCACATGTGAAAGCACATAAGGGGAAGCAAGCACAATTAATCTTGGCAGATACTTCTAAAATAAAAAATCCTCATCAGCAAAGGTTTTACAGCTGCATTACAAAGTGAAAACAAAATTCATTACAATGGAAGTGTTGACACTCAACAGCAATTTGGAACTGCAAATGAGCTTCCTCCTTCTGTGCATACAGCCTGGGCACTCAGCTCCCTCTACACTGAGAGACAAGGCATGAAAGACCAGAGACTCATCTTTTGGGCAACCTCTCCTGGTCACCTCCTCTCATCCCACAGATCAGCCAGGTGAGCAGCTTAGAGATGAGCTGACAGACTTTGAACAATGTTTGGAGCTTCTACAGTTTAAACTGGCTTAGAACTTTCTAATGTTGGACAGTCGGTGGTTTATTCCACAAGGGGTTTTTTAATGGAAAATAATAATTCCCAGGAAACAGACATTGCCTATTTTTGCCCCATCAGTCACATTTGGACATTAACACAGTCAAGCTCTCCTCTTTATTACATTTTCCCTGCTATTCCAGCTGCTCATTTAATTTTAAAAAAAGGGTCACACATCTAATTCTTCCCATGCATTTTCCAGTAAGTCCGGATGGCAGTGATTTAGTGGAGCACAACCAGCCCATGGAATTTCTTAAAAATATTCCCCAGAAATTGTTCTAATATTATTTTAATATTAATGTGTTTGTCTAACTGAATGAACTTTCATCAGCTTCCTTCCTTCCTTCCTTCCTTCCTTCCTTCCTTCCTTCCTTCCTTCCTTCCTTCCTTCCTTCCTTCCCTTCCCTTCCCTTCCCTTCCCTTCCCTTCCCTTCCCTTCCCTTCCCTTCCCTTCCCTTCCCTTCCCTTCCCTTCCCTTCCCTTCCCTTCCCTTCCCTTCCCTTCCCTTCCCTTCCCTTCCCTTCCCTTCCCTTCCCTTCCCTTCCCTTCCCTTCCCTTCCCTTCCCTTCCCTTCCCTTCCCTTCCCTTCCCTTCCCTTCCCTTCCCTTCCCTTCCCTTCCCTTCCCTTCCCTTCCCTTCCCTTCCCTTCCCTTCCCTTCCCTTCCCTTCCCTTCCCTTCCCTTCCCTTCCCTTCCCTTCCCTTCCCTTCCCTTCCCTTCCCTTCCCTTCCCTTCCCTTCCCTTCCCTTCCCTTCCCTTCCCTTCCCTTCCCCATTCTGTTATGAACACAATAAATTACCACAGTTATTAGTCTAGGGACAGTCTATGCTGTGTCTAAAAACATATACATAAATATATATATATAAATATTTACTTACTAAACAGTAGAGCCACTTTCTATGCACTTGCCACCATTTCTGCATTTTATTAAACTGCATGGGGAATCTTTACATTGTCCAACACTGCGACCAGAATTGGGGTGTCCTTCTGGGGTTCCTGGTGATTTAAACCCTTTACTAAGGCTGGTCCGAACTTGAACATCAAAAATGCAACCTCAAAAGTAGAAAGAAAGAAAGAAATTAAGTTTAAAACAGATAGTGAAAGGCAAAACTGAACAACAGGACAGTATCAACCCTCAGTGAGCGGGTTCCTCCAGAATATCTTCAGTGAATGGGCAACCATACCATCTACAGGAGATAAAGGTAGGCCACATGCTTTCTGTTCAGGCAAATGAGTGGATGATCAGAAGTCCTTCATTTAATGGTGGGTAAAACAAAAGAAATAATTTCTTAAGGAAGAGACAGAATATAAAGTCAGTGACTAGATGCAATTTTGTGTTTACACACTCATGCTCTTACAGAAATGTTTCTATATCAGATAAAAACAGTCAAAAATCCCAACAAAATATAAAACATCAAAAAACCAACCAATCAACCCACTAAAGCCCCCAAAACCCAAGAGAAAAAAAGAGAAGGACAGCAAGAAATCTACTTCATAGAAAATATAATAGAATCCAGAAGGCATCAAAGAATATAATGCAAGTAAGGAAGGTGGACTTGAATTTCCATAGGCTGAAAAGGACTCCTTCAGGTAATGACTCAAATTCTTCCCTTCTCAAGTGAATGCTTCAGTCCTTGGTACATGCAGATCATGTCACACATGACATTTTTAGGTCGAGGTAGATTGCTTCTTCAGGCCCTTAATCTCAGAAAATAATTTAAAAAATTAACATATACTTGTAAGGTAAACACTTCTGGGTCTATTGCTCGGTACTGTGGCCAAGTGACCTGGCATGGTAACAATTTTATTATCAAACTTTTATTACTTTACAGAAGAGTACAGCTGCATGCAGACTGCCGCTGGGAAATGATCCAAAGATTATTTTAAGTCCCTGAACACAGTAAAGAATTGTTTAGGAAAACAATAATTGTCATAAATATTTGTTAGGGAATATTGTAATAATTTATTTGTAAAAATGTTTTGTAAAGATGATCGAGTGCCAGTGCCTGGATCTATGCCGTGATTTTCTTTTAATGTCATAATCCATTGGTATCCCAAGTGAAAGGAGGAGCTAAAGCTTCTGAGTGAAGCAGAGGTGTTCCCTGCTTGCTCCTACCCAGCAGCTCCTGCTCAGCCTGTGAGCTTTCCAGGGACTGCCCCTCTGGAGACACTTTGCTCTGCCTGGTGGTGTCACAGGATAGTCTGCCTTACGGGTCAGCCTGAAGTCACCAGTAGTTCTCGATCATGTTTATGGCCCCATGTGCTTATTTCTATACTGCAAAACTGAAGGTGATGCCATATACTTATATAACATTTTTTTGGGATCAAGTCCTAAATGACCTTTCAAAATGTACCCCAGCATCCAAGTGATGTATAGTCACATTTAAAGGTGGCCTTAAACATTTTTGAAATGTCATCCAGATCTTTACATAAATATATATACAATTTCAAACTAAAATCAGGTTTTAAACCACATTAGTTAAGCTAGTACATAAATGTATTTGAAAATGCCCAGAGCTTTCTAAATGCGATTTATAAAATTTAGTTGAGATGTAGTGAATTCCTACTGTGCCTGAAATCACAAGAAGAGTTGGAATTCAGCAGTGCATATCAGAGGCTCTCTGCTTAATATGAGAAGTAGGGAAAGGTTATGATATGGAGATGGCAAGTAATCATTACACTGATTTTAACAGCATCACTTAACATGAGTTTTTGCATGATTCACTGAAATCACAAAAGAAGTAGACTTGCATCTGAAAGACCCAATGAATATACAATGTGATTTTTATAGTTATATAATTATTTAAAACAAAATATAAGTACTATCTACAAGCAAGATAACTATTTTAACCACAGTTTTATGATAGTGGAAGTAGCTTTCATAGGCTTTTTCCATATTTCATACATTTTGTAGCTCTGTCTACATTGACACATAACTGTTTATTCAGAAACTCTTAATAAGTAATTAAAAATAACCTAGTTTGATGATTATTTGCAATCTTTGTATTATTGCCTCTTTGCTTTTTACAGGGTTGTTTTTTAGGCCACCTTATGCTTGGTAAACCCTAACTAATGTTTCATCTCTTTATCAGTAGCAGATAAAGCATGTTCTGTTCTCCTGGGTCTCGCTGGAGTGCTAAGAAAAAGCAGCCAGAGCTCTGCGTAAACAATGGAAAGCACAGTGAGTCCCCAAGGACTTTCAGGTCATCATGGAAAATAAACTGGCATTTGTGTTGATGACTAGTTTGAGTGTACCAGCCACAGTTTAACTGTGCCATCGAGGTTAGGAACAATTCTTGAGCACTGGTAAACAAAGCATTCAATAGGTACAAGAGTGTTTTGGCCCAGCTAAGTTAAACTGAATCTTTTATTTAATGAGTCAGAGCAGCAATTTGAGCCTGTTGTAGCGAGCACTACACAACCTTCTGCAGAGGGATCAGCTGATGAATGTGCCTTGTTTCTGACCTGAATCTCCTTAGCTCTGCCAGTTCTGGGCCCCTTTTAACGAGAGACTGCCAACTATTCTGAATAATGGAGAGGTTTCCTGACACAGCCAAGTTTGCAAGAGGAACTCGAAGTTCCCAACTTTGTGAGTTAAACTTGGCGTGATTCTGAACATCAGTTTTATGCAAGTAAACAGAAATCAGACACCAAGACTGTACACTCACAGATTGTATACTACCCTTTTTTTGCAATTTTTTGAATTGTGGCTTCTTAGACCACACCTAGGCCTTTCTATTATTGTCCTTTTTTACCATCAATTTATTTTATAGCTTTCACCCCAGTTAAGCAGAGCTTGTAAACCACTAAAGAGCCACTAAGAATGGATTAAGCAAATTTGAGGGATTACCATATAATATATTACTTCACTTCAGCTTTACTTTTTGTTTGTTTTTTTCTCATATATCCTTATTGCACAAAGAATGTTTTCTGTAACTTCTTGCTAGGATCCCTTGCCCACTTGTAAGCACTTGGTGCTAATTTGGCTAAAAAGTACATAAAGCAGGCATTTTCAATACATACTAAAAGTGCAGCAAGAGAACTGACAGAAATAGATACACTGATAAATATATTGTATCTGAATGCAGTGCTGAATTTACTGATTTCTTAAATCCTACCTATCCTTAAATGCTTTCTTTTCCTCTGTCTTTCTTTGCTGTTTGTGAGTGCGGGTTTAAAGAATGGCCCTGACAGTGACTACTCAGGTGTCCTCAGAGCTGTGACCCAGAGGTACCTGTGTGAATCATAAGCACTGACTAATCACTTTCCTCTGTGACATCAGTGGTGCAGGAACATAAAGATAAGTAGTCTCAACCTTGGCAGGCTTGTAATGTATTCTAGCTTATTATGAGTTTAAACTTTGACTGAAAGGCTATATTTGTATCTATTTGGAGCTCAACTGTGTTCTGGGTTTATTCTATTTTTAAAAAGTGATTGCATTACCTGCAATTTTATTTACTTTGCAAAATAATTTATGTGAAGAGATGGCTCTTTCAGCGTGAAAGAGGTTCTTCAACAATTCAGCTTTGTGGTAAGAGTTTCTTTAGTCTATTTACTCCTTTTAATAATATTTGCTGTCAAACAGATTACTTCTATAGCCATGCTACATCCTGCTTAGGAACAGGACCACAGGAACAATCAGTTGCTTCTCTTTCTCTGCTCCTCACTTATTTCTAGATGCAAGCACTGGCTCTCCATCAGTTGCATTGATGGCTGGAGACTGAATCCTGCAGTCATGGTAGCACAGAGCATGAAACATCAGAACTCTCCCTCTTTTGTCCCTGACACCAGATTTCTCTCTGCCTCTTTCAGAGATGGAAGGGCTGGAAATTCAGCTGTAACTTCCAGCTTTTCCCAAATAATTCTCCATCTCATTTTGTGTAGCTGAGTCATAGTGCTGAGTTGTGCAGACCTTTGAACAGGAGTCAGTTGGTTTCATGCTCCCTTTTCAGATTGTCCATTAATGACCAGGCTGAGTCTCTTTGGCCACAAGACTTTCAGCTACCTAAACCTCACATTTGACTTTTTAGAGCATCTGCAGTGTACTCAGAAAACTCTCAAGGTCCCTTAGTTACACTGTTATAGGAAATGGAAAAAAAGCTGAACACTAAAGTAAACAATCCCATTTACAAAAAGCTCCAGTAAGCCTCCAAGGAACCTCAAATTCAGATAAAGTGCAAAGAGCCTCAAAGTCCACATGAACTTGGCTGCTTCATCTGAGCTCTACCTTTGCCAGTTTCCAGCTTCTCATAGGGACTGAATGAAATTTTGCAAATTGCTTACAGTGCCATCAAACATCCTTCAGCCTTTCAAAAGAATCTCTAGGTGCTGATTTCCTAAATTAAAAATTCCACAACTTTTGATTATTAAACAACAATTTTTTAAAAACATTTGTGTTCAGTTTCCTCCTTCTCTGTGGAAATGTCTTGAACAAGTGCTAAAGGCAGGCAGGTCAGGGAAGAAATGGTCTGAAACTGTAGTTGTACAGAGTAAAAATCCTAAATTATTGCACACTGACACTGGGGACATTTAGTCTGCAGCAGTGAGGCTGGTCTCAATGTTTCTTCATCCAGCAGTGATCTCTTACAAAAGGAGAGGTATACTCTGGTATTAGAAGCAAAATGGTTTTAATAAATCATGTCTTTAAAAGGAGCCAACAGCAGGGTTCCAAAACTCTGAGTGGTTTAATCAACTATGTCCTAGATAAATTTATCTTGGCTGGTACTTCCAGAGTTTCTGTGAGATCCCTACATCTGCAATTTGGCTGAAGTAAAATAGTTCAACATTTTTTTCTCTCATAGTGGTATTTCAGTTCCCACTCTGGAAAAAAAAAATCCATGGAGGTTTATTTTTTATCCTGAAGATCCAGAGAACTGAAACTGGCGAGATTTCTGAGCTAGAAGAACAAATGAGATGCTGACTACGTAAGAAAACATTGGAGGAAATTGATCATAAGAAAGTGCAGATTCCTTGGAAGTCACTGTGCTCTGGAGAACAGAGACAAGCTGCTGCTGGGAACAGGAGCATGGAATTAATTAGCAAATATAAGAGTCTTAATACTGTAAATCCTAGGGACAAAGAGAAAACTGTTTATGTGCTACATGTTTCCCAAAATTTTGCAGTAATACTTCTTTTTAAAAAGCATTTAAAAAATCAATAAATAGTGTGGTAACTAAAAGTACATGAAATTTGTGGTTTCTAAAAAATTATTGAAAATATTGAATTTGTAGAAATTTGGTCCTTACAATACATTTGTAACACGAGGAATCTGGAAAACTGAAAATATTTGTGCTTAAGTAAAGCACTAGAGATTCCTGTTAGTCACCCCTAAACACTAGCATGTCTATAAAAATGCCAAAAGTACTTCACAGATATTGACCCTCTGAAAACAGTCAGAAAGACATTATGTTTTATGATAGGCCAATTTGCAAGGTGCTTAGAGGCTATGAAAGGTATAACTATACAATCCATGCTTGCTAAAAAGACAGAGACAGAGGAGATGTTAATTCATATGACATTCTGACTGAGAAGTTCACTGAAAAATGACAATATGAAATTGAATTTGAGGAAATTTCAGTGTAAGAAAAAAAAGTGAAGTAATGGCTGGAATTAAAACAGGTACATGGGCTTAATGGAAATGCAGTGTTTTAGTGCATTTAAGTGAGTTTTACTGCTATGCTTAACTTTCATAACATACCCTCAGTTTCATTACTGAGAACTCAAACTCTGCTTTACTATTGCAAGATGTTTTCTTTTCATTTGAAAGGCTTTCCAGTACTTAAAATTAATTGAAATTTTACCTTGTAAATATCAAGAACATTGTTTCTTTGGAAGTTAAGAACAAAAATAAAGTGTTATGAACAAGTTCTTTGCTTCATTGCTGATCTGGTAGGAGTTGAAAACAGATTAATAAAGCTTCAATATCAGTTTTGAGGTAAAAATTATTATCTGCTTGATAATTATTTGCAAAACGAATTAGCTAAGTCCTGCCTTGATACCTAGGTCATAATGCCAGGAAAAAAAAATCTGATTTATTTCAGTAAAAAGTTTTCAGTGTGAAATCTATTACCCAAACTAGCACTGCCAGTCACAGTGGAAGCAGATTCTAAACTACTTCAGAGAAAAGAAGTAATTTTGAAGCTATGATGTAGAACAGGGACACATAAAGAGATTGCATGGCAAACATTACAATGGAAAACTTCCAATTTAGCAGAATTGGAAAATATTAAAATTATTTAGCAATGCCTCTTTTTGCATCATCTTATCTTAGTTTCTTAGTTATCAGAGTGAAATAATGAAAAAGCCACAGGAAATTCAGCCAAGGAGACTATAGTTTGTTTCATGAGAAGACAGAGATTGTTTCAGCTGCCTATGAAAGAAAGACATACAATCTGATGAATGTAATAAAAGGAATTGAAAATGGTGCAATCTTTACCTTGAAAGCCATTCTTAAATCTGGGTCCCTTTGGCAGGAGCTCTGGAGTATACTCACGATAGCCTCCTAAATAAAACTGACTGAAGACATTAAGTCCAACCAGCCTCCCAGGAGAAGTGACAGTTTTATTCTTCTGATCATCCACCTTTCAATGAAACATTAACACTTGTTACAAAAAAGGGATTTGCCTGTATTTAGGAAATCCTAGTGAAGAAAATCCTCCCAGCTTTATAGGGAAGCACAAAAAAAAGTTTTTAATTTTCCATGTAAAATTTGAAAAAAACACAGAGAACACTTTCATCTAAAGGCTAGCTTAAGGATATTCTTCTTTTTTACCTTCAGCCAGCCTTTCTGGAGATTTCTGCCAAGATGGATGACATGAACATTGAGTGTCAGATCAAGTGGTTTGCTAATGATTGTTGCTGTGCCAGAACCTAGATTGTAGCTATATACCACTCTCCCATTACGGAGGCCTAACTCCAAGAAATCATCTCCATTCAGACCTGAAAAAACAAAAGAAGGGTAGCTACTTATTCCAGGATTTAGTGAACACCAGTGTGTAAAATATACTGAAAAATTAGCAGTTTAGCAAAATAATAGCCAGGAAGCTTATGAGTTTACTATATATTTCTAATAATCTCTGTTTGACTTGTAATACTCTTTCTAGTATTATTTTGTATTTAAGATAAATTTTCAACTTCCTCCAAAATCTAAAAAAAAAAAAAAAATAAAAAAAAAAAATTGAAATTTCAAGTTGCAGGTGAGAATAGGCCCTTGACTTAGTCCTGTTCCAGGATGCTTTCAGCTTTCATTAAAGGTACTTCAAGAGCCTCAAAGCCAGAGGACACCTGCTGCTCTGAGGCAAGGGGAAAAGGGGAATAACAGGGACATGGCTCTGAAGAAGCTTCGGCACCTTCTCTCAAGCTCCTTCAGCTGCCCTTGACTCAACAGCACCTGGAGATTTTATTGCACTTGCCCTTGATTGAGGCAGCTCTGGGATGTTCATTGATGGAATTTCCTCAGTCAGTCAAGTGCTTTAATTCTTTAAGCCTTCTTAACTTTCAGGTTAGAACTGATTGATTTTCAAGTTTGCAGTAAATAATTTAATTTCTTTACATTTAGGCTTGCATGCTACAAGTGTTGTTTGTGCTTTTAATAACTACAGTGTAAAATATCATTTGAAGGATTTTAAGTCTGACATAAAGTCCACGAGTAAGAGTTCAATTTCTGGACCTGGTCATGCAAAATAAACACATTTTTACACTGTCATCTTTAAAGAGCTTTCAGTCTCTCTCTTCATGCAGGCAAGGAAGGAACCACCATTGTTTAGAGAAAACCTGATCAACTTGTTTTTTTTTTTTTTTTTTTATCAACCCCACTTTTCTTTGTTTATGGTAAAAGAAACAGGATACAAACAATGGTGAAAGTGAAGAATGTTCTCACGTGTGCCATAGGATGACTTGAATTGAAATTCAAAGCCATCCATTTCTTTTTACAACTCTCCTGTGAATTCAAGCAATTCAGTGCTCAATTTAATGCCCATACATGGTATTTTATTTGATAGTTTCTTCTGTTTTCATAAGGCTGCATTGTTTTGTATTTGTTTCAGGGAAGGTCTCCCTATTTGTTTCTCCAGTGTCACATGGTGGCCCTCATTTAAAATGTGTGTTTTGATGCCCCTGTCTCAAATGCATGGGAAATTTTCTTCATTTGCAGAAGATAAAGTAGGCTTTACCCCAGGAAATGATGCTACTTATATTGTCCTCTCACTGAAGCTCTGCACACAGCTGCTTCACAGCCAAAACTGCCATATTCCCCTTATCTCATATCCTGGAAATGAATCTGGGTTGTACTGTGCTTTTTCTATGCAGAAGTTTGTTTTTTCTATAGAGTTATTATTCTGATGCAATGGGAATCTATAGAAAAAAGAAAAGTAAATCCTTATTCCAAAGAATATAAATCAACTGCCTCTATAGAAAGTGTGCAGCTACATTCAGTTGTATGGAACACAAACACGATTCATTTTTTATTACAATGACTTGTTCATGATTTATTCATAAACCGAATGAAATCACATTGCTTTCAGTTACACTGGCACATTACCAGTGAAGGACTTCCAAACTGAAAATAGCAATTCTTTTTAAAAAACCTTTACTAAAGTTTCTGTTTTCAGCAGTGTCTACAAGGTACTTATGTCATTTGACTGACAAAACTAGGGGAAGCACATTAAAGACAAACTGTTATTTAAAAGGCTTTTTGGGGTTTTAAAATGCTTTTCAGAATTAAAGTGTATTAAAGACATGCAATGTAGCAGTGTCAGTACTCTACAAAACTGACTTGATAGTGAAGATAACCATAGCATCACAGGCTGTTGAAAGGTTGGAAGGAACCCTAAAGATTATCTAGTTCCAACACCCACTGCCATGGGCAGGGATACCATTCACTAGACTGAGTTGCTCAAGGTCTTATCCCTGGGCTTGAACTCTGTCAGGGCTGGGGTAGAATAAAATAATGTTAATAATTTGCATAAATGAGAGAGCTTTAAACTTTAGCTATGTATTGGGACAGAATTTTATAATAACTCACAAGAGGTTAGCTATGAAATTGATGCCTGTGGTTTGGGCAGAGACAACATTGGAGGGGAATCAGGTGGAGTGCTGCAAGAGAATCTTAACCTACAAGAAATTGGATGAAATGGAGAAAGGGGAAAATTCAAATTAAGTATTAAAAAGTGTTTCCTTACTGGAAGGTCACTGGCTGGGAAAACCCTCATGTTTCTTCCATTGAGAGTGCTACTGCTCAACACTCAGTAAATTGTTAAAACAAGAGCATCTTTGTGAAATAAGTGACATTCACTTGGTAAGAAACTGCTTTTGTTGTTAAAATATGGGGTGCTCAGCCTCCCCAACCATTTAAACTAAGGAGAAAATCACGAATTATCAACAGCACTTTACCATCACCTCATTGTTCTGTGTTTCTTGAGCCTTGCCCTTGGCAGCTGTGCTGCTGCCCACCCGTTGTTTGACACGGGGATGCAGAAACACCTGACTGCTGTACCACAGTGCTCACACACACAAATGGTATGCAAAGTAATAAAAAGCCAGGCTTTAAGTTTTGAGTTTAAATCCATTCAGAGTGGTTAATACTGATCTGTGTTAGGCTAATTTGGGTAAGCAACCTGATAAATTAAGTACCAGGGTCTCATGGCACACTAAAGTGCTGCTGAGCTGCACTAGCTAAATTTGACAGGATGTTTGCAAATGAAAAGTAGCAGACTTAATTATATCATAGATAAACTGCTGAGCTGTTCTACACTAACAAGTTTTCGTTTGCATTGCAATACACTAACAGTCTCACTCCTGCAAGTCTGCCACAAGGAGAAAGGGGAAGAAGCCTCAGAGGGTATAGGAGTTTAAGAAATTTAATAGAATGAAAGACCTAAGAAAATATCAAATGTATTAACCTAGCAAATGAGGTATCCCCTGTATCCTACTGATGTGATATACTGCAATTGTTTTGTTAGATATATATGTAAATACATAATGTCTCCCCAAAATTGATTTTTAATAATGCATTTTGGGACCTCAGTATCTTAAAACACCAAATAATAATTTGTCCCCTACTTCATCTTTCTGAAGCATTAATTTTCTGATACTGTTCAGCATAAGTGTAGGGTCCCTGTAGGTCAAGGGCCATATCTGCAAAACTTGTGTGATGTTTCAGATATGGTAAAATATCTACTAAAGTAGTAGAGACTTCTACTAGCACACCTAAATGACTCTCCTGCTGTGATAGGTTTAGACATAAGACACATCATTCAACCTCCCTTCTAGGCTTCAATAATTCCATAGAACAGCTCCAAACCCCAAAGCTAGGTCATGCTCCAATTGCAGAAATGATTAAGAGAAAAAAAAAATTTCCTTCTTATGAAGTATCTATTACTGGCTTATGTCTGCATCAAATTATATAAACTTTTTCTCAACTTTCATTAGTATTATGGCTTCTGTTTGGAGTAATGCTGAGACGGACAGAGCACAGGTGGTGTTACCCATGCCATGCTGATGCCATGCAGGCTGCCACAAAGGGGTGCAGAGGAGAGATACCTTAAGTATTGTTAAAATCTTAGTACAAATACTCTAAGTAGATTTACATAACCTGCTTCTCAGCTGTGTTAATCAGACCAAATTGAATGCTTTGCTACACAGACTTTAACTCAACTTACTCGTTGCTAGCTTGGGTTAACTTGCATTGAGAGATCTCAGGGTTGAGGGTCTCCTATTTTATGTGAATAACACAGAGTTCAATGATCAATAATGAAATTTATGTTAACAACTGAAAAAAGGGAACCTTGGCCTTCAGGTTTCCATCTATTTTGTTCAGAAATACACTACCTCAGATTAATTGTTGACTTCAATTACTGGAAGCAATTATATTTCTCTTTAATAAAAAGAAACATTTCTACAACCTGTTAGATTTCTCTGTCTTTACAAAACAATACAGTTTTGAAGAGATTATTTTCCCACTAATGACATTTTATCTTAAATAGAATCAAGAGAAACCTGTGCATATTTTTTCTCCTACTTGTTCAATAAGAATTTAACAGCTTGTAAGGATAAGTGATACAAATAAAGCCTACCTTGGCCCTTCTGTCCAGTGAAAAAAATCAGGTTATCTTGTAAAGCTGAGTGGTGGTTTGCCAACTGAAATTTCAAGCGAAATTCATAGTAGAAGGTGGTATTTGGGATTGTAGAATAAGCTAGGAATGAGGTATATCCAAAGACATCTGTGCCACTGAAACTTGGTTGAGTAATAGTAATAGCTGGATTAAAAAAAAAAAGAATAAACTCAGGGTTAGGGCAAAAGATTCAACAGACTTATTTTAAAAAATGAATCATTGGCAACTACTGCCATCTCCTGGAGTCTAGGTAACATTGCTACAAATAACAGTTACATTTAATCAGGACTCAGACAGACAAAAGAAAATACAGAAAGAAATTTTCCTGTTAAAGGAAATGCCATCTCTGACAGGCATTTGAGTGAAAGTGAGTACAAGAATGTGCTGACGAGGTTATGGAATGATAATTCTTCACAGGTAGAAGAAATAAGAGAAAGAAGCATCATAAAAGTATGAATTTGCAGCACAGTGAACAGGACCCACATGAATTGCAAATAAAATCAAGGCTGTACCTGTCTGTACAGAAAACAGAGCACTGGTGCTGAGTACCCACATGGCTCCTAGGGCTGGCACCCAGAACCCAGACTGCTGTAGTCAGCTCCTGGAGCTGATGCTCAGAGATCACATAGTGCTTGTATTGACAATATGGATCAGTAAAAACAGGAGAAACAGGAATGACAGCTTAATCCTGAAAGACTGGGTCTGGGACTAGGTTTAAAAGATTTGAGCAGTTACCTCCAACCAACCTGCGCCCCAAACGTGACTGGACACAGCTTTATTAATGCAGGCAGTGTGAGGGACTGGGGGAGGAAGGAATAGAAATCTGCCCCAGGCACAAACCAGATGGGGAAACGCTACTAAAGGATTATAAAACTCCCCAGGTAAATCTATATTAGCCTAAGTACATCTAAGCACCTAAATGCTTACAGGGAGGGAGAAACAATATCATGTAATTGTGAAAATGCCATCACCACCTCTAGAGTGTGGAATCTGTTTCTAAATTTTCAGCCTGGGAAAGCTTCCATATTGGCAGTGATGTGGCAGGAATTCCTTGATACCTGAATCTGAGAAAAAGTGCAGATACAAGCATGGCAAATCTTTTCTAGCACAGACTTGGAATTTGCAGCAGTACAGAGTGCACTGTCCCATTTATTGAGCACTACTCCACACATGTGGCACATTATGCCTTGCTCTTGATCTTAGATGGGAGCCAGAAAATAGGAAACAGTGGTTTTGTCCTAATTAGCAGGACACTGTAAATGAGTCTGAACACAACCTCAAGCCTCAGACCTCGGTGAGTCATGGACTGAATTGGAGGCACAACACAACTCCCCCATATTTAAATCTCATGTTAGTTTTAATCCACCCATATTTCCTTAGATTACTTGAACATGACTGAAGGAGTCTCAAATTCTGTATTTTTGCTAATTCAGAAAAATATGACACACAGACTGCTCCTTTGATGCAAAGTATTCTTCCCTTCTTTTTTCCTTTCTTTTTCCCCTCTTTTTTGTGTCTGTATGTTTTAGTGTGTCTTTAATACGCCACAAAATATTTAAGAGACAAGAAGATTTTAAAATAAAGGAGTCCTTTGTGTTTATTGTTTTTTCCTGCTTCGATTTATAACGGGAAAAGCAAATTCTCTCATGTACTTTCACAGAGCCAGGTACTTTGGTTTGCTGGCAGAGATCACTGAAGAGTCTAGTCCTGATAAGTTATTCCCAACGGGGGATAATTCTTTATGCCCAGGATGAGATATGCAATTGTCTCAGCTGTTTCCTTGGAGCATTTTAAGTGGGGAGTTATTTTCTTGCCTTTCTACTTGCTCCTCCCAGTGTTCCATATAAAGCTGGATTAAAGATTGACAAAGGGCCTCCAATGCAAGGAAGCCACAGACCTGGGGACAAGTCCAGAGGAGGCCACTAAGTCGATCACAGGGCTGTAACACCTTTCCTGTGAAGACATGGAAGAGTCTGAGAGAGCTGGGGCTGTTCAGCCTGGAGAAGAGCAGCTCTGGGGAGACCTCTAGCAGCCTCCCAGCGCCTAAAGAGGGCTTACAAGGAAGCTGGAGAAGGATTGCATGAGCACCATATGGAGCTATATCTCCATCAGGCATGTAGTCCTGAAGGGAAATAATACTTTTTAAGGCAGTAGGAGTCCCGTGGGCACTTTTAATGGAAACTGTGACACACTATTTTGGTTTACGTATTCACAGTTTTCTCGGCTGTGCTGAAGAAGTTTCTCACACCTGGTAGAAGTCAGATGCAGTTTCTAATTAACCACTCTATCCTTAGCAGGTAGGCACATGTTTGCAAATAGTCCTCCCTATGCTGGAGAGTAAAATGTATTTAGAAATGTTAATTAGTAATGAGTCAAAAGCTTGTATTTCTGGCTAACTCAATCTATCTAGCTTGACAGCTATTCATATTTTGTCTGTCTCTGAACTGCCACTTATAGACTTTATAGCACATTTTTAATCATGTTTCTTGTCTACACCAAGTATTGTTTGTCAAGAGATCTTTATCCGATCACATAAAAAAGTGAAAAGTCATCAGTAAATGTGCATCAGTGTTTGAGATTAATTTCATGCAATGACCTTCATTAATTTGATTTTAATGCAGACTAGTTTACCATAGTTGTACATATTTTTAACTTAAAAATTGAAAGAAAAGTAATAATTCTGTATGAAAAATACCATGTTGGCAAAATCATGTGAAAAAAAAATCTCCACCTTTCTTTTTATTATCTACCTTTTCATTATAAAGCTATGGAGCCAAGACTGCAGAATATTGCATAATCTTTTCCTTGGAACCCAGTCCTTCTAAATAGTATTTGTAAAATGTTTGAGGCTGGTTGAATTAGCAGAGGGCACAGCTGTCTTCATTGGGTTATTTTTCTTTTCCAGTCTGGACATCATCCAAACTGATTTCTACTTTGCTCTTGCAGTGCACAGTCTGAAGTGGTAAAGAACAGAGATGTGTCCCAACGACTTTGATTATGAGCCTTGCTCGCACACTCCAAATTAACACTGTGACTAAAATACTCATTGCTCTGACAGAGTACTGAAGTCTTTTATCAACTTTTTGTCCTTGATCTTGTCCTGTGTCTCCCTGTCAGTTCTATGTCATTCATCATTCTGCTTTCCTGCATTCCCAGTGTTGAACAAGTAATAACGAATGATATGTCCCATTGACTCACAAACAAATAATGACAAATTATCCCATTATATAAATGCATCAATATGGTTGACTACTTACTTCCCTAATATTGTATATCTCATCAGAGCTGAGTACAAAAAATGGGAGTTAGAAAAAATCAACTATACTTTGAAAAAAGATCTTAAGAAAGAGGCTCAACTTCACTTTTGAATTCTCTGCCTCCTCCCCCACAACTGGCACAAGGTGATGGGGCACATGGCTTGTGGATGAGGCCTCTGCCATTCCCTCCCCCTCAGTGAAAGAACTATTCATACTCTTCCCCCATTCCAGTATGGGGTCCCTGCCATGGGAGACAGTCCTCCATGAGCTTTTCCAACGAGTCCTTTCTATGGGCTACAGTTCTTCACAGCATGGGTTTCCCACAGGGTCAGAAGTCCTGCCATCAAACTGCTCCAGTGTGGGCTCTTCTCTCCATGGGTCCACAGGTCCTGCCAGGCCCTGCTGTGGTACAGGCATCCCATGGGGTCACAGCCTGGGATCCTCCATGGCCTGCAGGTAGATATCTTCTCCACTGTGGGCTCCAAGGCTGGATGGGACAGCTGCCTCACCGTGGTCTCAACCATGGGCTGCAGGGGAAGCTTGCCACGCAAACCCACTTTGCTCACTGGAACCTCTGGGATGTCCAAGGAGAAAATGATAAGGGGTGCTAGAGATGCAGGCTGCTGCAGTGCCAGCTGAGGGTTCAACATGGTAGTAAAATACTCCTGATGTCTGTAAAGCTGTTGTATCAAGAGTTAGTGATCCACTTAATGGGTCATTCAGGTGTATGAATTTCCCTCCCCACTTCCAGGACTTATGGAATCCTTTTGTCTGTCTTGTGGCATCAGTAATCATGGAGTCATCAGTTTTACTCTGGGAACTGAAATTTGAAATAATAAAAGTGACTTCACTGCTCAGAGATGAAACTATGATTCTGAAAAACTGCCAGTACAGCAGTGACATTAATAGTGTGTGAGTGTGCCTGTATGTGTGTTTTACAATCTTTATGACATTCATCACATTGGAAGTGTGGGGGAAATTAAGGCCCAGTGAAAACAAAATAACTGAGAAAATAAATTCTCTGAAACAGTAAGAAGAGCAACCCTGCAGATTTTTTAGCTGAGGAAATTCCCTTTGGGCATCTGCTACCACCAAACTGCACAACTCAGTCTGCAGACCCAAACAACTCTGAAGGTGACATTGTGTGCCAAACATAGCTGCACAGAAACTTGCTTGCAGGCTGATTTTCACTCTACAGAACTCGAAGCAAGTGACTATTCCCACTTTAACACTTTGAAATTAATTTTATACATGGGGGAATACATCCCACAGAAAACCTGCTGGAATTCTTGGGGCTGTGACACATTACCATAAGTGTTGCTCAGAAATGTTTCAAGGAAGAACCTTACAGATTGCTGTGAATGACCCTTTCCAGGGTGTGTTTGCTAAATACAGCATCACAGTTAGGACTCTGCTTCATGTTGTCACATATGTGAACATATGTGAAACTAAACCACAGAAGTTTGGTCTAAAACACTGCAAATGACACAATTACTCATTTTATCAATGCACATGCCTTTGAAGTCCTTCTCCCTTTAAATGTGCATTTGTACTTACAAAGTGCTTGCTCTTGATTCTTGGCTCAAAAGGCCTCATGTTATGACCAACATCTCCCCAAAAGAGCCCCATTTCTTGTGCAACATATTACCAACAACACCAGGTGTACATTTCCAGTCCTGGCCAATGAACCATTCCTGCTTCACTTGCATTTAGGAGGCCATTACCATCCCACAGTACAATGATACACTGATATTTATGATTTAGGAATTCTGCATCTTATATAGCAAAATTTCTTACACTCAGATATTTCAAACATTGTGATTTTATATTTTACTGTATCAATCTCCTGTACAAACCAGGAAACATCTCCATTCTGTGCTTAGATAGAAGTGTAAAAAAAATAGAAAAAAAGAAATAAAGGCTGATTACAGAGACGGTAGCAATTTAACAACTCTAATCAAGTCTGTGATACTAAACACTGAAGGAGATATATAGTGTGCAAAAAACAAAATGCAAGCAACTTTTTGCTAATTTAAATATGAAAGGAAATTTGTCAGACTAAGGGCTTGGATGCAGGCTGCTTTCACACAAATCTACTGAGACACCAGAGCTCAATAACTGGACTCAATTTAAATTCTATAGATCCCTTTATCTGCAGTTTAAAGATGCAAAGTCACTTGGGGGAATTAGTCAATCTGCCCATGCAGACATAGGCTCTAGTCTCATAGTCTCTTTTCCAAAGTGTTGGGTATAGATGGTGTTCTCCTCTCCTTCCCTTCACCCAACCCCCCAGCCAAGTTGGAGGGATTTAACAGAGGCATTTAACTCTGCAATTCAACAGTCAAGTCCCACTCCTATCCCATCACAGATCCATCTCCATAATCCCAGAGCACAGACCACAACAGCAGACAGGACCCAAAATAAGGATTCAGAGGAAGGAACACCTTGCCCAGATCCCTCCCAGGGATACCCCCAGCCCTCGTGGCAAGGTGTGACACTCCCCATGATGAGTCAACAGTGGGTCACCCTTTGGACAGAGGGATGTAACTACCACGGGGTATGGGACACATTACGAGATGTAGGTGAAGAGCATTTTGGAATAGCACGGGACTTATGGGGGTCTAAAAGAGAAAATTAGGTGATTTGGGGAGGAAAATAGTGAGGAAAATAGAGGGATACAGAGACATAAGGGCCAGGCACGTGTTAATAGATCACAGTGCTTGTCTGGCCATGTCCTCCCCCCTGATCAATGTGGCCTGTACTCTCTTCTGTTTTATATTAACATTCCCCCTCCTTTTGGCCCATTATGCTGTAGCTGTGTGGGTTCCTGAGAGACATTTCAATGTATAATGGTCAACTTGCAGTCAAAATAACATGGTTATCTAATGATAAAAGCAAGAAAAATGTGTAGTGAGAGATAATGCATCTTGTTGTGTATGTTAGGAAAAATGGACATGCTTTTGGAAGCTTTCATTGATGTCTGAAACAAGCATAGCATAACAAATAAACTCAGAGCCATGGTCACCAGCCTGCTTAGACAGCAGTATGCTCCGATTCAGAAATGTAAGAAAAGTCTTTGTTAGTCCCAGACCTTGTCTATTTTTCCATATTTATATACATTTGTCTAACAGAAGCTGCTATCTGTCCTTACATTTTTGCCTCATTTGTCATATTTACAATTGTCCTATAATTTTCTTCACTTTTTGAGTGTTATGCATTTCACATAAAATTATGCACTTTTAGCTTGTCACAATTTGGTTTTTTCTTATTTTTTTCTATTTCTGTTTTCTTTTCCATTTAATAGTGACAATACTTTTATTATTTATTTATTTAACTTTTTATTATTTATTTATTTAACTTTTCCTTACTGTCACTGACATATTTTTTGAAAATCCTTTCACTAGGATTTTTCTCCTAAGAAGCTGAGAAGCCTCAGAAAAGACATGTAAGCAATAACTATCTGATGGCTGTGGAATGTGGTGTGGAAATGGTTTACCAACAGACCACAGGTGCATCTTTGATTGGCCTCATGTGGATTGTTTTTACTTAATGACCAATCCCAGTCCAGCTGTGTCAGACTCTCTGGTCAGTCACAAGATTTTATTATCATTCCTTTCTAGCCTTCTGATGTCTCCTTTCTCTTTCTTTAGTATAGTTTTAGAATGTAATTTTCTTTTAATATAATAATATCATAAAATAATAAATCAGTCTTTTGAAACACAGAGTCAAGATTCTCATCTCTTCCCTTGTCCTGGGAACCCTCAAACACCACCACACATTACATATATTGCTGTTGTTCTTAGCATGATTTCTAACCCTTGACAGATGGCAATTGGAGCTCTGACAGGATGAAGATCTGTATCTGTGGGCTCCTTTATGGCTCTGTCCACATCTTGATTAATCCTTACTGTGTCTTTTGCAAATAATCTCTATTGTTAGGAGCAGCCAAGCTGGCATGAAATTGCAATTCTATTTGGTACATTAGTTATATTCATTTTATCAAATAATCACTGTGACATCTCACTTGTTCTGTGTTGATGAAAACCAACTATTATTTGATACACATTTTGATAAACAGCATTTCTTTAGTGTTTCAGACATTCAAGCATTAGGTTGCAATCTGAATAGTAGAGATAATATTATTGTGTATCTTAAACAAAAGATGATTAATTTAAAATCTGCAGTTCTATGCCTTAATTTTTATGGATCATTTCTTTCTATTAAATTTATTATCTGGAATACACATTTTGTCATAGTAAACAATTATGTTTGCCTTCTGCTTCTAAAATAATTTAAATTGTTCTATCATTTTAATTAGGCAATCTATCATTATCTTCAAATATCTCCCAGAAGTATGGCTTTGGCGCTGCTGGGGCTATCCATAAGGATACATCCAGCCTCCACTGCATTGTGGCTCTCTTTCTCCCTTCTTAGTTTCAGAAAATGTGATAAAGGGGCCTCTTGCAACTCATTTTAAGACTTCTGCCTGTGCTCAGGTTATTTCTATTCCTTCTAAATTGTCAAGATATGGTTCAATAAAATAATTTTTCATATTCCAATAATAGTTTCTTATGTTGTCAGCTTATTACCTTAGATTTATGTCCTGCAAAGCTGAGTGTTCTTTCCCATTTTGCTTGTTTATAGTGATGGTCCAGACAGTTTTCCCTTTCTACTCATTAAAATGAATTCTTTCTGTGCTTTCAAAGACTCTAGTTTTGTAGACCAATCAAACTAATGAATTTCTGTAGTTTCACTCAATTTAGGCTCTCAATTTTTATGTAGTCTCGCAGTTTAGAGACAATTAAATCCAAAGATCTGCAGAAGAGCCTCATTGAACAGCTACAGGGAAAAAACATTAGATGATACTCAGTGTTGACAGATGTAAATTGGGGCAGATTACAGAAACAGTCCTTGCCTTAAATACAGGACAATGGGCTCTGACCTCACCATCAGCTTTCAAAGGAAGAGATGTTGGAAATTTTAATAAGCACTTTCATGAATATGTCAGTGTACTCATGAAAGAAAACAGAATGGGAAACAAAGAAAACAGAGATGGGTTAAGTAAGGGCAGAGAGTAAGACAGAAAAATGTCAGGCACCACTGTATAAAGCAGTGGCATTATCAGACCTTGAATATAGCACCTTGAATCAGCTCTGGAGCCTCATTTTAAAGAATGAGGAATTGAGAAGGAACAAAGAAATGCAGCTTGGATGATAGAGATGCAGCAAATGAAGTCCCCGTGTATTTCTACTGTAAACTAGGAAAGGTTACCAAGAAATTATCATACATATTTCATATATTCACTTTTACTATTTGCTATCAAGTATCATGGTTAGATGAAATCAGATAAAACATAAATGTTCATCTACTGAAAATTTTGGAAATAAAATTTTTAAATAAGATTTAAATATGTATATGATATGACAAAAACCAACCTGATAATTGTTTAATACTTATTTGAAAAGGCACTTCATGTGCACCACTAAATAAGCTCAGAATCAGTGATTATTTTCTATATGTAGGTTTTTCAATCATTACTTCTTGCTGCATTCACTGTTAGGGGAAAGAATTCCTTGGATGTTCACACACAGGAATTCCTGACCTAGAACAATCATTATAATCAATGCTCAAGGAATAAAAGTCCTTCCTTTGACAATGTTAGTCAAAATGACCTATTTCCTTTGCTTTATTTTCACTTTATCCTGTCTCCTGTTTTACAGCAAAGCACTTAGTAAATTTTAAATTGTCCTTCTTTTTGACCTGAACAATTAATCACATTATGGTATGTGGTGGTATTTTTACAATCCAGAAAGTATTATTTTTACACTGCTTTAATAGCAAAATGTACAAAGTAACGCTTCTGTAAGCAGATGAAAAATCAAACTGCAGCAGAAATCAATTTCTCCAAAGGAGCTCTCACTTGAATCTCTCAGTTTTTCTCCAGGTGATTTACTAAAACATCAAATGCTACCTGGTATTTCCCAGCTTCTCTGAGTAAACTCTCAGCTTCTTTGATCCCTCTGTCTGCCTTTCTCTGGCTGGAACTTTAATGAAGCCACACATGGGAAGGGTGATCAGCTTAGGCATTCTTTGTGTGCGACTGGGCTTTGGGCTGTGTTTTTGGGGAGGTTGTGACTTTCAGTGTTTTACCTTCAAAACCTTTGAGATGTTTCTTACCACGGCTTCTATGAATGATAGAAACTATGACCAATGCATGAAGAAAATGTTTCTTACCATCACTGCAGAGGATGCCAGACCTTCCATATGGACACAAGCAAACAGCATCTCGCCTGGACTTTGGAAAACATGTAGCACCACTTCCACATGGATTTTCATCACAAGTTGCAAACTGGCAGAGTTTTCCAGTGTAGAGTTTAGGGCATTCACAATACCAATTTTCTTCATCACTGACAAATTTAAATTACAACAAACAAACAAAAAAAGTGTAAGTACCAAAACGCATTTAAAACAAGCAGAATGGGATTTACACTTAGAGAAAATCTGTGACATCTGACTTATAGTTGTAATAGATCTATGCTTTTGCTAGTGTTCCTGGCATTAGACATGCCTGAATGCCTTACTAGGACTGGAGATGACAGTTTCTTTTGGGTTTAATTTTAAATTTTTATTTTTATTTCTTTTGCTGGTGAGAGATGAGACTTTTCTAATGTCTCACTAGTTGTTTGTGCTGCATCTTTCATAGCATAGTCAAAATAACTGCTACAGAAGAACAGGTCTTCTATTATGTCTAAAAAAATGAAAACGTGAGAACAAAAAATGAAAGTTACTAGTTTATTTTTCAAATGGACACATCATTTGTATATTCAGTTACTACATACAGCTTGTATGTATACAGTAGGATGCAGAAAATCCTGAAATATGAACACCTGCAATAGGGATTATGTTGAATTTGAAACAATAATAAGCAGGTAAATCTCTGCTATAATATAACTTATATTCTCAGTCATAGAAAGAATATTAGAATAGGCAAGGATAAAAACAAGTTGTAACCAGACAAAACCGACATTTAGAAATGTGCATATTCTGGTTGTACCAATTTTTTTATAGTACTCAAAGATAGCACAATGACAACTATGGTAGGAAAACCAAAGCAGACAGGATAACAAAAGAGTGCAAGACATTCCCATCTATGACTTATTATAAATATAATTTCACAAAAGGTCTTATTTGATTTTCTCCTTATATTATGGCTGAACATAGATGACAGCTAGATAGGTCAATTCATATGGATGTATAGTATTCATGTACATCCTCAGTATTGAACAGAAACATATCTGCCTTTTACTGGAAAAGGTCACATGTGCCTTTGGGTATAAATGCAGAAGACATGGTGCATGTTGTGTCAAATCACACTCATTGTGGTTTTCCAATAATAGCGTAATCATTAGGATGAGCACTGATAAAATTTCAAATACATGTGATTTGTAAAAATTCATTATCTGCTTATAATAGCCACACAATCAGGTTAAAGAAAATAATCTGGATCTGAAAGACCTCCTGTATTTTTTAAAAGAGGGAAATAAGTAAGTCTTGTGACAGTCCTTGCTCAGAGTAGTTGATTAGTGTGTTCCTAAACTGACCACACACAGAGCTGGGCAGTGAGGATCTCAGCTTGAGCGTCTACCGGAATGAACCTCATGAATAATGCCTCCAGACGCCTTTGCAAAAGAAAATTGCTATCAGCTGCAATAATAAATTCCTGTGTGTAGCCTATTCTATTTATAGATCTGCTGCAGACTGCATGAGAGGAATCTAAATGAGCTACTGGTATTTGTGCAGTACTGAGAATCCTGCTTTCAGGGATTTTAATATCAACATTCCATAGTTCAGCTAATTAAAAAAGCATTAATAAACTGAATTATTCCTGGAAATCTACAATTGTGGGTGATGATTTTTAGTTATCAAATGTATTCAGTTTTTTATAGAAGAAAAGGTGGATCATCGCTGCTGACTGCCATAAGACACATACTTTAGTCTGCACCTTTAAAGAAAAAAAAAACATACATTCTTTTAATGACCTGTATATGAAAACATTTGCCATTACTTTTTATAGTCTTACTTTTGGTATTGTGGAGAAGATTAAAAATATCAGGTTTCATAACAAATGGTGAGTAGTTTATGTTTTACAAAATGAGCAATGTTATGACATTTCACCATTGGTGCTGTAAGATTCTAATAACAAAAAATAGTGATTCCTGATAAGGCAAAGAAAACAGTTTTTAAAAAGTTCTACAAAATAATATAAAACTTGAAAGTATAACTTTCAAGCTAACCACAGAGAAAGAAAATAATCACATCCATTTCACAAAAATAGTATACAAAGCCCCAGATAACTTATTCTTTTTCAAAGCACGCTGTAACTGGACAAGATCTCCCATATTCTACTGAATTAATCTCAGATGCAAGAAACACATACTGCTCAAATGGTCAAGAACTTCTCCCAGGTAGATTTCACAATTTCATGATGGCCTGCTACCCTTTATAAATGCAAGAAGCAAATGAAAAAGGGCAGAAAATCAGAACAGTAATATCTTTTGTCTGTGTTGTACACCTGTGAATGACTCCAAGAAAAACTTATTGGGTAATTACATATATGAGCTGAAGAAAATGAAAAACAAGGAAAATACCAGAATTTTGAAGCTGCAGAACAAGAAACAAATTTGGAGTGTTCTGTGGAAATGTGTTATATGACTAATATGTTATATTAGTGTTTGATTTCAGATCCAGAGCATGGTTTTGCAGAAAACCTCCTGTTTGGCCCCTGTTGAAATGCCTTGTTCCACATTGTGTCTCTAGAGTACAGGAACTAATTTGTTTGGATTAACCTGCACCAGAAGATTGTCTTACAGGTCAGGTTGCTTCAGCTGTATGGACTTGGCATTCAGACCCATACCAGGTCTAGTGTGAGTCAAAGCTTCTTGAAACACGAATAAAGGGAATATTGGGTCCTCAGCACTAATTGACTTGACCTGAAAATCTATGCCTGTTGAACTACATTACCTACTAACGTGGATGCAGATTTATAAGCCGTCAAAAGAAAATCATGCAGCCATGGTATATGTTACACACAAAAAGTCCCTCCAGATTTTACATGAGAGCACTGACAAACTCCAGGAGTCGATAGAGAAAAAAACCCCAAACAACCCCTAACTATTCAGAATCATATGAAATAAGAAAGACACAAACAGTGAAAGCAAATGGGAGAAAAGATAGAAATAGTGATGAAAAGGAGTGAAAAAGACAAGAAGGGTGTTTCTAGAGCACCATCACCTCATGCCTCCAGGATTATGATACAGGGAAAAAAAATGGAGGAGAAAAAATGTGGAGGGAAAATGAACTATTCTCTGACATTCTTAAAGGCCTCTGAAATGGTAAGGGACATATTTTGTATTACCATTTCCCATGTTATATTCCTTTGATCTTTGGTTTAGATATTAGATTGGAAAGAAAGTCACCAAGAAATATTTGCATGATATGACATGATATTGGTAATTCAGTAATACAATTTCTCTCCTTGAATCAATGCTACATCAGTGATCTGATTTAATGAAATCAAAGTTTTCTATAATATTGACAGCTTTGGGATACCAACCCAGGTTATGGTAATTTATTTATTTAAAATATAGCACAATACAGAAGAGATTGGATTGTGTTACATTAGCAATCAAGTCACAGTTAAAACCCTGCTTTTGACTTAAATCAATTCTGGTTTTGAAAGGAAAGTTTAAAATCCCTTTTCACAGTGTGTCACAGCCATCATCTGTACTCTACTGGCAGTGTTTTGTTTGCCCAAAGCAGGATATAATTTTCCATATTTCTGTGCTTTTTCCATTTCTAAAGTGGGAGTACAATGAGAGCAAATGCCCTTTATGTAGTTTTATGCAAGAGGGGTTCCCTGAAAGGAAGCACACTCAACACCCATTAATAATGATTTTAAGGTCCCTTCTAACACAAAGCATTCTATGATTCTGTGGTTGCAGTGTGTGTCACAATGGGTTCAATATTTAATGACATAGATTCTTTTAGTGCCTTCATTATATTATCTGTAACAAAGCTATGGAAGTTGGAGGGAACCGCTCCTTCAGTCAATAAGTAGTAGATGTACTTCAGTTTATGTTCAAGTTGTTACTATTATGTTTTTGTAGCACTCTTGTTTTAAATTACTGGAAAATGAAAGGGCCATCATACATTTTCGGTTTAAGCCTTAAGTTGAATTATGTTTCATGCAAAGATTCATTAAATTGCTTTCCAGAAAACACCAGCATAATGTAAAGGCAATTACAATCTCCCTTTGAAAGCTTTGTGTAATAGACAAATCCACAAAAGCTCTCTGCAGCCAGAAGGATAACCTTATCTCATCAATAATCTTAAAAATATCAAAGGACAATATATAAAGGAGGTGTTTCTTCCTTGTGCACAGCAGGTGTTTTTTAGTATATGATATATCTGCCAATCTTTCCTTCTATTATACAGCTCCCAAAATCAATTCAGCTTTCATGCTGCTTTAGTACTTTTCACTCAGGTTTCCTCAATTACGGTATCTTGTCTAGCTCTGAATACTTTTGTTATCTTTACTGTTTTGAATCATTTTCCCCTCTGCCTGGGAGAATTATTCTGCAAGTTCTGTCAGTTCACTTTAATTTGCTTTGCCTTTCACTGAGAGGATTTTTGTATGGGGTCTGTGTGATCAGATTTTGGTAGTGGCAGGGACCTACAGGGGTGGCTTCTGTGGGGAGCTGCCAAAGCTTCCCCCATGTCCAACAGAGCCAATGCCAGGTGGCTTTGAGATGGACCTGCCACTGGCCAAGGCCAAGTCCATCAGCAGCCATTGCAGTGCCTCTGGGATAATGTTGTTAAGTAGAAAGAAAGCCCTGGCAGCAGCCTGTGCTGGAGCAGGATTCTGGCAGGGCCATGGCCCCGTGGAGAGAGGAGCCATGCTCAAACAGGTTTGCTGCCAGGACTTGTGTCCCTGTGCCCTGGGACACACACTGGAGCAGTTCTGAAGTACTGCAGCCCATAGGCCTTCCCACACTGAAGAAGTTCATAAAAGACTCTTTCCTGTAGGAGGAATCCCACACTGGAGCAGGAGAAGAGTGAGGAGCCCTCACACTGAGGAGGAGGGAGCAGCAGACACTTGTGATGAAATGACTGCAACCCACATTCCCCACTGCCCTGTGCCACTGTGTGGGTGGAGGTAGAGAATTTGGGAATGAAGTTGAAGCCAGAAAAAAAGAAGGGGTGAAAGGAAGGTGATTTAAGATTTGGTTTTATTTTCTCTTTGCCCTACTCTGATTAGATTGGCAATAAATTATTTTTTTCCCCAGGTTAAGCCTGTTTTGCCCATGACAGCCTGATCCATGAGCCTTTCATTATATCTTCTCTCCCTTGTTCAGCTAAGGAGGATAGAGCAGCTCTGGTGGGCACCTGGTACCCAGCCATGCTCAACCCAGCACAATTTGCTAAACTGCTTTTCTTTATATGAAGGCTCTCTTTAAACCAAGGCCAAATAATGTGTGAGTTAAGTTGGTTTAGAAAACTCATTGGGAAAATGTTTTGAGATTGGCTGGGGGTACTCATGAAGGAACTATTTGTCTTAAAATTTTCTTTGGGACAGACTTAGAGTTATACAGGTTCTATCACAGACTAAACAGGCCCTTACTTTTAAATTATGCTTCTGAATTATTTGATTTAGATTCAAATATTGGAGTGGAAAGGTTACAATCCCACTTCAAAAGAAGAACACGAGGGGCAAAAAGGTTCCAACACTTTGCTTTCCTTTGTCAACACAGGAAAAAAAGACCATTGTGTACAAACTGATTCAACTCTAGCAGCAAATTAATTTGTAGGACCCAAATAAAGGTTTATCCATACCAGTCAGAGAGAAATGAGCATCTGCTCTATCTTACCATTAAGCATATGTGTTTCCTTGAGCAAGAACACACTCTTTAAAAAATATCTAAACTGTAGAAAGTTTCCTGCAGTTTGATTTAGCTGTGATTTACGAAGGACAGAATTTGATTTAAGGAAATAATGAAGGAAGAGAAAGTCTTGCTTATTGGCAGATTATCTATTTCAGACCTTCAAAAATGCCATTATTTGCAGGAGTTCAGAATGGCTTTAATTTATTTTGCAATTTAACACTTGAGCTTACTAACACAGCACTAACTTTTCAGGATCATGAAGCCTATTCTGGGGTCTTTAATAAGCACTCTTTAGACTCCATTTTCCACTCAATTGGTCAACATGCAGGATTCCATAACCATCCCATGAAGGATACAAATCCATTAAAATGTATGATGCATCAAAAGTTCTGCCTGGTAACATGTCAGTTATGACCATTCCTGCCACAAGAAGATGCACAATTGTGGTATCAAGCACTTCTACACATGTAACACTTAATGACAGATGGTTAAGGATCCCTCAGAAAAAGAACAGCAAGTAACGCTTGGTAAAACCAATCTATCTGGGCAGAAATCCATTCCCTGGCCACATCTAGGAAGAGAAATAATGATCTGTCAGGCTGGATCCAGTGCAAGGGCTGTAATTAGCTCTGACATTACTCCTTTCCCCAGTCTCAGTCTTTTCAGTTAAATCTACATTTTGTCCTTCCTTGTGTTTATGCGAAAAATAGTCAATAGATGTTGACATATGATAAATGTATTTATAAACATGACTTTTTTTAAAGCTGAAAGGCTATGGTTTTGATAAATAAAATATTTGGACTATATGAAACACGTCTAGGGAAGCATATAAATATTTTCAGCAGCATGAGGTTGAAGACAGATCTCCACATCTTACTGAAATCATATGCAGCCTAAATTCTGTTTGTCCTTCAAAAATCTATCATAATTCCTAATGACAGAAGATTTCCAATTGCTCTCAGTAGTCCCTAGGGCTCTAAACATCATTTGCTTCCATATATCTACTATTTGCAGTAGGACTTGAGAATACCATACCCAAAGCAGTGACACTGAACATGGGCCTGCACCATACTGCTTGTTGCCCTGCTTCCACTAAACTTGCATTGTATACAATTATTAATTTCTATTAGAAATTTAAAACATCTTTAAGCACAAAACCACTAATTACTTCAATTTTAGATGAATTTATAGGTTGCAGAACTACATGACAGTATTTCCCAAGGTTTCAGCCTCATTACAGACCACCTGTAGTTTCCTAGAGTAATCATGAGGAGATGGGTAACAAAATTGCAGGGCAAAATCTTTAAAAGTTTGTAAAACAACAGCATTTACTTTAAGCACACAACAAAATAACTTTGAACTATGATGGTTATATTGTAAATCCAGAACTGTCTACCTTGGAAAGAGGAAAAAAATATAGTGCAAATCTAGGCGGTCATTATGCTTTTCTCTCTTTATCAGTTTCTTACTAATTTCTTTTCCTGTTTCTAAAAGAGGTTTTTTATTTATGTATTTATTATTGTGAACTTCCATAGATGAAAGCTATTCCATTCTGAATTCAACTTACAGAAAGAATGTTCCATAACCAATTCTTGATGATGTTGTCATTAGTTCTACCAGTTTGCAACTTTAATAATCAGTGGCTCAGCACCTCTTTCATGTCTATTTAGCACCATTACCTTTTCTGTTTTAAAAACATTTTGAATCACAAGGGCTTGATCATCAGCACTTTCTTTTAAGCCTGGTCTATGTACAAGGCTGGAAGACACAAATCTCTTAAGAGCTGACATAAAAGGGCAAGTTAAGCTTTGAATTTGCAGGGCATCATCACCTTCCTATGGTAATCTTCCCTGTTCAACTAATTCCTTATACCCCCTAGTAATTCAAATTTAGAGCCTTCTCTTCAATCCTAGGTACCTCCTCATGTCCTAGTTTCAACCCAGTTTCTGAGGTTTCTGTTTCTAGCTCAACAAAATGGAGATATTTTTTCCATATGCACATAACACAGTGTAATATTTACAGATTAGAATTCATGTTTATAAACATACATAATATATTCTAAGCTATGAAAGAAAACAGCAATTACTAAAGGCTCTATGAAAAGTTGGCATTGCAAGTGACCAGGTAAACCACAGCTGCTCTGAGCTGACAAAACCTTTACTATTCACTTTGGGTATTCCTTTTTCTAGTTATCCTAAAAACACCACAGGAGAGAAATTCTAAAGGAATGAACTTCATGGAGGAAAACCTGAATAGAATCTTCCTTCGATGGTTCATTTTTCCACATTAAATCTTCAACTAATTTTTCTCAGTAAGTGCCAAAAGAACATTTGTACATTGCTTTTTCATTTCTTAATGAAAACACAAAACTGGGCATGTGCTTAGCTTTTTCTCTGAACAGCTAAGAGAGCCACAAGGTGGATCAAGAGCCACAACTTAGAAAGAGCAAGTCCCCATGGATTGTGCTTTTCCATGGTAGGGAATGACTAGGACTCATACTTTCACAACAGTATTCTAGCCCTTATGAGAAAGTTGCATCTTTCCACTTTGCCTGTAAATCTTTTACATAGGTTTTAATATTTAAATCCTATTAGTTGTCTACCCATGGGCTTTAGGAGCTTTTTTTCCCCTCCTGATTCTTTAAGTTAAGGAAGGGGAAGATAATATTCCTCCACATAAATCATGTTTCAACCTAGTAGGCATTTGCAGACTAGCATCTGTGTTTGCCCAGGGGCCAGTGAAATGTAACCCCTTCTTTCTTCTGACTGTGCATCACAGAAAATTTGATTCCATAATAACATATACTAATGTACATTAGAAAATATACTTGTACATGTCATGATAGTTAACATATTAGAAATGCACCACTTATCTAATCAGTAAAAATAGCACTGCAGAACACTGCCTGGACTTTTACACATGTTTTGAAAGAGTATTTGAGCTACAACTAAAAGTCATTTGTCAACAGAAAATATTTTTCAAAATATTTATTATATATAATGTTTTTCAAAAAACCTACTTTTTTCAACCTCAAATGAAATTTATTACTATCTATGCAGCATACCAAACTACAGCCTCTAAGACATGAAATCCTAGGAATGTTGTAGGCTCAGTTAATTTCCATTAATTTCTATTTCTATAATCTAGACCTTGTTATATTATATTATGAAGATTGAGGTGATATATGAATGACACAAGCAATTGCATTTGCCATATATTCTACAGATTTATTGCTTACAAAACATGGTAGATTAGCCAAAATTCTTTGGATAATGTAAACTAGATAATGTAAGTTTCCTTGCCAATGACCAAGGTGATTTCTTTGCCTCAGAAGGTAATTGAAATCTCTGTGCCCTTTCAATCTGTAGTTTCTTAGACTGTCCAGGGCTTTAACTCTAATACAGATAAGTCCTAGAGTTTTAAATAAGACTCTGGACATTTCCCAAATAGCTTTTTACAACCTTCAGACTAGCACAACATCAGTCACACGACGTGGCTGAATTGGTAGGTCATGTTTGAAGAACATTGGTTTTCAGGAATCACCTCACATATACTGATACATAAAGTCTAGAGTTAAATCTTATCTCAGCCCAACAGTGGCGTTTCATTACTGCAGATCTACCTAATTACACTGTAAGCATGGAATGTGTGACGCTGTAATCCAGAGAAAGAAAAAAACCCTAAACACCCTAGACCTTTGTGTTACTTAGAACAAGACTAGTAAAAATTGGCCTGCAACCAGTGCATCGGGCACTGTAACCTGTGCTGAGTGTAGTATAAAGACTTCCCACAAAAACAGTATAGCATTTTTCTTTAGTTCCCAAAAAACAAAAACAAAAAAAAACAAGCAACCCATCTCTTAAAGCTCCTGGGTATCTTTCCCCTGTCTGTCTCTTTTATCTCTTTGAGATTCACTTTCTTCCCTGTGTAGTTCAGATACTTTCTTCTTGTGTTTGGAATAAAAGAGGAAAAAAAAGCCTTGATGCTGTTTCCTTGTTCATCCTTTGTCTGGAGTACCACCAGCTCTCAAAAGGAGTGAGAAATTCCTGCATCATAGAACTCTTGTTTATACTTTAACTAAAGTGTAGGAGGTTAAGGACAACTTCATAGATTCCATTTGTCCATGGCTCTAACCAAATTTCTACAATAAATTCAATCTAAGTTATTTATTTAAATGACATCAAAGGTAGGTCACAAAAAACTGAAAGTAAAAAGCAGCTGGAAAAGTAAGTGTGTATGAAGGACCAAACCTTGACCGCTCTGTCAGTTTCCTCCTACTAAAATGAAAGGTAATGTATAGGAGAGTGCATGAAGCTTTTACAAAGAGTAATTGCTTAAGCTTACACAACTAATTGAACATGAGAAGGACAAAAGAAGTACTGAGTACTAGAACTACAAAATATTGTCTGAAGTGAAAAGTTAGCCATCACTGTGTGCTTTCAATTTTGTTACAATACGCTTTCTATCAATAGCTTGGGTTGTTCCATCTTGTAGGTTGACCTTTTACTTTGATTGCTGCCTCAGCTCTGAATTTCACACATTCCGGATGATGGCTATGACTTACGAAGGATATAAAATGCCCTAAAAACTGTAAAAATCAAATACTATAAAACTGAGTGTTGGCATTTTTGAAATGTGCAAGAACTGTAGCTGTTACAGTTGTCCCATTGCTGAGGATTAGCACAGTTGGTGACACTGTGAAATTGATCCAAAGTGCCACAGAGGAAGTCTGATTCGCAGCTGATCTTTATAAATGTTACAAGGGCCATTTGTGTACCATTTTGTCAAACAGACCTATCTTTAAGTGCTATGGGATTACTCTCTCTCTAGCTTGTACTCAAGAGGTCAGATGAATCAGGTCATCTGACTTACTTGCAGCAAAAGCTAAATCATTATCTTGAAAAAGTAAATGACAGGAGAATATACAATAGAGGGAAACAGTTGCATCATGACATCATTAGCAGTACTGTTCTTCACTTCCACATTTCCTTCAGAGAAAAAACTCAGTTTCTCTTGATACCATGATGCTGACCCATTTCTTTACACATATAGAAAAATAAAAGGAAGTTATTCTGTCAGTCTGGCTTTATTTGCTATCTAACCTTGCAAATTTTTGGGGAATGGAAATGAGCAGTTCTTTTAAATAAGACACTTGAAATTATAAATCAATAACTAAAATAACCCAAATCAAGAAAGCATATGATCTGCATTTATTCATAGAGGATTTTAGAGTAGTTTTGTCAATAAAGCAGAGAAAAGATTTCATGCTATTTTCTGGATATAGAGTGTCTATAACTAGGATTCACCAGGGCAGGGCCTGTGTCAATATTGACGTTTGAAGATAAATGAGTTTCTTTACACCTTCTGAAAACTTTTTATTTTCCAGTGTGCATCAGTATGATCTGTCCATGTAAAATGAAAATACTGGAGCAATTGCTGGTAACAATCTGATATTACACTGTCTCATTCTAGTGTCTGAATATTTTACAGATACTGCTTTTCACTGCTGGGTGGAGTGAGTGGTGCTTCAACCTCTAATACATGCTGTACTCTTCTGACAAAAACACTTCTGATTCAGTAGCAAGGATGGTGATTTGAAAAGTGTATCCATATTTTTGCCATAAAGTTTCAATGTGTCTGTGTCTACATAGCAAAATGAAGAGATCATGGAAGTAGATTTAGACATATTTGACTTTATTCCAATTAGCACTGCTACCACCTGCCGTGAACACATGATGGGATGTTTCACTCTGGCTGCTAAGTCTTCAAGGAAAATAATGCTTTTTTCAGTTTGCTAACATCTATAGATATTGCTACTCATTCTATCTTCATGAAAACTACCATAGTTGTGCCTTTTCTGCAATGAAAATCTCTTTATTTTACTCTGTAGGGATGTCTGCTATGTATCCATAGAAACAAGCACGGGATGAACTGTGATGCCTTGTGGTCACATTTGTTTTGAAGTTACCATATAAAGGAAGTAAGAACACCCTTTTTAAAAAAAATAAAATAAAGGATTTTAAAAAAGAAGACAGAGCTCTAATGGAGCAAGAGGAAAGAATTAATTTTAGCCCTTCGTGTTTACTTCCTTTAGTCAATTTCTAACAAATACATTGCAAAGCCATATTGGCTGAAATATTAATGAAGAAATTCCTTCCTTCTATTCCTTCCTATCCATTGATATCAATGTCCCTATAAGTGAAATGCACATTACAGCTAATAAGGGCAACTAGCACCTCAGGCTGTGAAAGAAACAATCTGTGGTTGCAGAATGATTTAGCAATTACAGTAGGTGCTTGGGTTTTTCCCAAGCTTTTGGGTTCACTTGACCGAATTGTGACAGCACTACTGAAAACAGTTGATCTTGAAAATCAGAGCTTTTCACACGCTGTAACACAAATAGGCATAATTAAAATTAGAAATTTAATTTAAATTCTAAATTGAGAGAAGGTCAACTGGAATTCCATTCTCTACTTTGGTACTGCTTTGCTTTAATACTAAAGATTTATTCACAAAAAGTAAACCCAGAGTACAAGGTAAACATCAGTTCTCCCAGTTTCTGTTACATGCCTCTTCAAAGGTAGGAGCAGATTATACCAATTATTCTGGTTAGACTGAATATTTCTGGTTCAGAACAACAGACACTTTCATGTTTCCACTGCTGGCTTCAACATTCCTAATTTCTAAAGAGAAGGTGAAAAATGCTCCCAGAAAATTTCCAAGACACTTGGATACTTAAAGGCTAATCTAAAGCAGGGCCTGCAGTCCAAAAATTAATTCAGACCTGTACCATAAATTTCCCTAGAATCCTGAAAACTTGATAGAATCTCAGGTTATGTAGCATTCTTATTTTACAAGTGCAAAAATTTAAAAATACAAGTGTCATCTGTGCTATCCAAATGAATTACACAACTCAAAGACGAAAATATTTTCTTAGCTGATTCCATTTTCTGATGTGCAGAGGTTTTCTACAGCCTTTTTAAGACATTCAGAACTGGAAGGTAGTTCCCTGGAGTCAAGGTCCTACCACATCTGAGTAACTTTCGCATCAAAGAATATTTGTTCTGAAACTCCCGCCTGTAACTGAGATTCCAGCACAATATTGTTTAACGTGTGGCGGGGTCAGACCACGATGTGAATGTTCAGCTTGCCTGGTTTCATGAGGATCATTATCCTGGCAGATGCTTTAATGCAGACAATGACAGATCTCCATGAAACCACTTAGGAGCTACAGAAGCTGGTAAAAGAGCTGATTTTTTTGGTGCATGTACTTCTTCTCTTTGCAAAAAGAAAGAAAGTTCTTGCTTTACTCAAGGTCATGTAATTCTGAAAAGTTAATATTACAAAATATACTGTTATGTGACAAATCAGGATGCAATACAAATAAAATTACTCCAAAATCAAAATAAGAAATATTAGATTTGTCTGCAGAGTTAATAATTGCATTTTGTTGTGTATTGGATATTGAAGAAAAGGGTGCTAGGAGGTGGGAAGTTCTACTGAGGCACAGCTACCATTGAACTGTATACTCTGCCATATATAACTTCTGTACTAAATTGATGGGCATTCAGCAGTAGAAAAGCAGTAAATTAAATAATGTCATCAACCAAATAAAGTTTATTATTTGCTTTCTTTTAAAAAGTTTTAAATTAAATGTGTGAAATCCTAACTTTGTTAACATTCACTTAGAACATTTTATATAGGATCAAAGTAGTAGTGGAGTATCATAACCACTAATATAAATAATTCAGTTTGACATTGTATCATCTGTGAGATAAGCTCTTTAAGAGGTTTTTGACTAGAACTGATATAAACCACAGTTGATTATAAACACTTGTGTTTATTATTTTCTGCTGAATTATTTCAAACATAAGATCAACACTGGAGTTAACTACTATCTTCTATAACATGATGAGAAAATTCCTTTAAAATCTCCCTTTTCTATTGCACCTACACTATGATTTCTTTTTAAAGGTGTAAAGAGAAGGGTAACTGAACCATTTTAAAATATGTTAATATTAATCATATTTTCATTTGTTAAGCTGAAGTAAAAATTATCTCACAATGATGTTTGTGGGATGGGGATCTCTGGCAGAGGTTTATCCTCTGTGCTAATGCAGCTGAACAGAAGATATTTCCATTGGGATTGAATCTGCACGATAACTGTGGAGAAAGCAAAGTAAGAACAGTTTGTGTTGCAGTTGTTGGCCTGCGTCCTCCAAGACTTTACAGTGCACAAGATAATTTCTGGCAGAAATTCCTGTAACTCATATGGCTACCTACCCTTAAGCGTATTTTCTGTGTGTAATATCATTCTATGTCTTCTAGTACTATCTAAAGCAGTGTTTGTGCCAAGGTATCATTTATGTGCTTCCTGTGTTCCAGCACTTTCTGTGAGACTGGAAATTGCAGTGCTGGAGGAATGGAGTGATTCATAGCTCGTGTGTTTCTATGGTAAGATTTTCTGCTGCTGCAATTGTTCAGCTCCACAGGTAGTGGCTGTGGCAGCATCACTTGTGCAGAGACAAAACCATGCAGCTTCAGATGTTTTAGGGAAGGTTAAGTTTTTTATTGTAAAAAGCAGTACTGTACAGCACACTACCTATATATGGTATTCATTACATTGTTACTGTTAAAGACAACCTCATGCACAGTGGAATTATCTGTAATAAATGCTAAAACCAGAAAAAAATAAATATGGAGTGATTTTAGTAATCAAAGAATACTTGAAGCTGTACAAATAGAAGTTATAAGTGAAAGATACATTACAAATAGTTGACATGGCTTTAAAAAGTATATAATATATGCAACAGCAAGAAAGATATTGGTATATTTGTCCACTTTATCTAAGGGTCACCTTTATCTCCACAGTGGTGCAGCTATGCCCCAAACAGGCAAGCTAATCCATTTAACACAGGACTCTATAAATCTCAAATTTTAGGGAAGACAAGAAAGTCAGATTTTTGAAGCTCCTTTAGCACTCTATTTGCTATTTATCAAATATTTTTGTATATATAGCTATGACAGTGTGATTCAGTAAGATGAAAAGAGCACTAGAACCATGAATTCATCTATGAATCACGAACATAAATCACACAGGATCACAAAAAGTACATTAATCACTCCTTCCTCCTACGTCACCACCTGCCAGGGGATGGCCACTAATGTGCACTCTCGCTCTTAAACACTTGCAGGCAGTGCCTGAAATAGTATTATGTCCTATTTCATGAAGGTTAAGTATCCTGGAGAAAAGGCATCATCCTCTTACTACCCAAGCTATTAACAACCTTCATCCCTCATTCATCATAATTTCAACGAATACTTTGCTCTGCAGTCACTGTGGTCTCCAGCCTGCCAGGAAATGCAGCCTTGTCTGAAGACAAGAGTGTAACCTCAGCACATTCCTACCACCTGTCATAGTGCAACAGCAGAGCTTTGTCAATGCACACCAGAGACCCTGTGAAAAAGCCCCCTAACACAATTTATTGCAGCCAATCTGATGCCAAAAAAAAAAAAAAATTCCCTTCCCATTGTCCCAGAAGAAATTAACACTCAACGTTCACAGAGGCTCTCAGGATGCACAGCTGTGCTCTGACCTGTCAATGAAAACCAGTGATCTCCCAGCGTGAGTTGTGGCTGGTGAGGCAGTATCGCACATGCTTTGCTTTATGAGATATGAAAAAGAACTTTTCTGACATGTCTTACCAATTCACCAGAGAAACTCAGAACCCTTCCTTCAGGCAGGCAAAGCTATACTCCCTTTAAGCTTACGTGGCATGAATTCCTGAAATGGAATATTTTTGCTTCAAAGAACTGACCTGTGGCAGAGCACAGTGACTCCAGGCTATGTCTTCTACCCTGAAACAGTACAGGGTAGCAGAAGCACATACCATTTTTCTCTTTTACTACACTGTTGTTTCCAATTTTGCACTATTATGAGCAGCAAAGATAAAAGAGGTGAAAGAGGCGTAAGAGAGCATCAGGCTCTCAACATTTATTCCAGCTAGCTGTATTGGAAAGAGTTAATTTTCTGCAATGCAGAAGGTGTGGTGCTGTATTGTGGATTTGAAACTGAAACAGTGTTAAGGCGTCAGTGTTTATCTACTGCAAGCAGTGCTTGCACAGCATAAGGTTTTATGTTTTCTCACTCTGAGCAGGCTGGGAGTGGGCAAGAAGGTGGGAAGGGACTCAGTCAGGACAGCTGACCTGAACTGCTCCCATACTCTAAGGGACTGTGCTCAGCAGTGAAACCTGGGGGCTCATCTTTCCTAAGTCGCTGCTGCTTGGAGACTGGCTGGGCATTGGTCTGTAGGGGATAAATGATTGCTTCTGCATAATTTGGTTTTGTCCTTTGTTTCTCTTAATTTATTAAACTGTCTTTATTTCAACACACCAGTTTGTTTTCTTGTTTTTGTCTTTCCATTTACCCCATCACTCCGCAGGTGAATGAGTAACTCAGCTGGGGGTTATCTGTTGGCCAGGGTGAACCCACCCCACTGAGCAAGTGACAACTTCCAAATGTGTCTGGGAGCTGCAGGGTCAGGAACTGCAATACAGGCACTCTACAGAAGTTTGCATTTGGCTAGGTACTCAAGGACAAATGATCTGGCCCAAAGACTGGAAAATCTGGACTTTGCAAGGGACATTAACTTCCAGCAATTCTTTTGCGTTTTGATAACAACAGACATTTGTCAGAGTGAGTTCACTAGTAGGTCAAGATTTGTGTGACAACCAGGCTGCAACACATTTAATCAAGAAATAGAGAGTAGAAATGATGCCTATCCCTAAAGATTTTCATACTCAACTTTGAATGTGTTCCTGCTGGTCCACAGCAGACTCCTTGCCCAGGTTCTGTGATGGTAAATGCAGAAAACCCACTCCCCATGAATCTGTACAAATCTCAAGAGCATTCCCATAGAGCTGTGAATAAGTCCTATGAATACAGAAGTGCAACTGAGAGGTCTGAGCAGCTCCCCTGGGCTGGAAATCTGTGGAGACGTTTTTGCTTTTCCTGGTGTAGTCCTTGAAATCCAGGAACAAAACGGATCACAAGGAAGGAAGGCTGCATCCAATTAAGGGATACCATTATCCTGTCTCTGACAGTGCACATCTCACAAGAAAGGAAAGTTTTAATGCAACATTATGTGACATTCATCATCCCATGACCTGCAGCAAAGGACATCTTGAGACAGATGCGTTTCACAGTCCTTAAGAGATATTCCTATGTGAACATGTCTGACCACTTTGTAAACCTATGTCAACATCTACATTGTGCTGCATTATTCCACTGCTCATGTATGAAATATTTATCATCTACCTCTGCTCTCTCTGAATTTTTATCTCCTTTTTTACATGATGTATACAAGTTTTTCCATTAGAAGGCAAATAATTAATGTCTGTTTGTTTTCTTATGTCTCTCCTGATGATGTAGACCTGTCACTCTTCAAACATCCCTTTTCCACATCAGAAAACTTGAAAGTAATCTGGAAAAATTCCATTTCTTCCATCATCCTTCTATCTTCTTTTCTTTTAACCTCATCACTAGTCTTTTTGAGAATAAAATGACAAAATTAATGAGAAGTAATGGAGCCTTATCAATTAATATTTATGCATCATGACACTTTCTCCCCTTACCTTGTAAGGATTTGCTCTTTACTTTCATAATTGTTACTGAGCACAGAGATGGTCCATTTAATTGATTATTCAGAAATTGTTTCAGAGAATATTAGAACCTATAAAGCTCCAGAACATTTTCTGAAGGGTAGCTGCTGGTTGAGAGCCCACCCTTCTATTTGGACAGTTAAGATCTTCCCTTCTTTTACTGTGTTTTACTTCTCAGTATGATTTACTTTTTAATAATTTTCCATACACATTTATTTATCACATTTATTATCCCCAACATGGAACTTAGATGAGATCAAACTCTTGCTGCTGTGGGATCCTGCAAGAATCTTTGAACTGGTGAAGCTTGTTGGCAATGGTACCTGTGGGGAGCAGATTTTCTTCCCGTCAGAGAAGAGGAGGAAATGAGGACACATGAGGGAAAACAACATGGTGACACCAAGGACAGTGGAAAAAGAAGGGGAGGAGGTGCTCCAAGCATTGGAGCTGAGACTCCTCTGCAAGCCATTCCTCTGAGGACCATGGTGAAACAAACTGTCCCCCTGTAATCCATGCAGTCCATGGGGATGCAGAGATCCCCTCACAGCCCACGGGAAAAGTGCTCATGCCTGAGTGGGTGGATGCCAAGGAAAGCTGTGACCACTGAAGCCCCCTTGAACAGGCCTCTCTGGAAACCTGGAACTGGGACTGTAAGTCAAAACACCACAATGGCAACTTGAGATATGAGAAAAGTACTATTGTCTGGGTACTAGCTCAGACCCAGGGAGAGGTTAACAAGACTGGGGGAGAAGAATTTATCACTCATAATGGACACAAAGAATGCGGAATTTAGGGGTACGAGGAAAATCAACTCAGGAACTGTGCTGAATCATCTCTGATTGATTAGATAGTAATTCCAGTGAGGGGAGATCATGGTCACCAACTCATGGCCCAGTGACTCAATAATGAATTAAATCAAGTTAAGAAAAGGCCATTTTTCTGTATAATAAAAGCAGTGAAAATTAAGTTGTTCTTATTATGACATGGCCTGCCTGTTTTAAAAATCTGCTAAGTATAATCTAAGATGCTTTGAAGTAAATAGTAAATAAAATAATATTATGCCTGTTTCTGATTGTGTTTCCATTCAAGGCAGATTAAAGCAATTTATCTCAAAGAGCTGTTGTGCAGAGATGATGAGGTTACAAACATAGCCTAATTGTAAAGGGCCATTGGCCATTTCTGCAATATTAAGGAAGACATTATTTTCAGTTAAGCTTGAAAATGATGATAAGAAAATGTGACATTCACCTGGAATTTTGTATATGTACATTTTCATCTATCATGTCATTTTTTTCCTAGAAATCAGCTAATAGAGCTGCCAAGGCAGACAAAATTGTTAACATTTTAGACAGAATTTTTGCTGTCTAGTCTCAAAGTGTCAGTAGCAATACATTCAGTGTTAAAAATTTTCTATAGGCAGAAGAGTCTCTTGTTCTGATGACTGTGATATGTGTCATTCCTTCTGGTGGGAAGTTGCCAGTGAAAATTACTTTTGAAAACTGGTAAGAAAGCAAAGAATGAAGCTGCCAAAAACTGGATGACTGCTGGTCATTTTTGAATAAATGCTTCTGAGCTCATTAATGTTCACTTTCTGATAAGTCCTGCTGTATTGATGCTGAAGATGAAGTAGGATTAGAATGTGCTACAAGCTGTATGGGAAAAAATACTTGCTCTTGCCCAGAATTTCAGACCTTGGGCAAATCTCTCAGATGTTTCCACAAAAGAGAATACTTTATACAGCAATAGCTTCAGTACAACATGCCACCTGCCGAGCAACCTGATGAGATCCCTCTGCTATCGCTGCCAACTTGAGTTAAGAAAACCCCATATGAAATTTTTTGGTAGTAAAGGAATTCAGGTTAGAGGCTAAACACAACTTTGAATCTGAATAATTTTTCACCTAAGGGAAGACAGGGTTTTTCTCAATGGTAAGGCTCTTCAGCCATGAAACCAGTATAATTTTGTTTTTCTGGGTGCATTAAGAAGATCAGCATGAAGCACTGTGGAACTATGATCCAGATGAGCCCTTACTGAATATTTAAAACAAATTCAATTTTAACAACTTTTGTTTGCTCACAGACCATCCAACACTAGTGACTCAGTGGAATGAACAAATATTTCTTCTTCCATTTAGCAACATTTACTTCTTGGCCTTAGTTTCAGAATCTTAGTGCACTGGCTGGAGAGAAACACTATTTTATTGTCTTTCAACAAGGAAAGATTTCTGTTCGGAATGAAAAGCTGAAAATTACTGAATGAAAAATGACCCTTTTTATTCTGAATTAAGAAAATTACTATGATTACTTTTGCATTTGTGTTCAAAGCCAGGATCATAAATGCAAGCTTTCAGAAGCAAAACCAGTAATATTGTAGCATTGCTAATGTTTTGTAAGGGAAACTTATTAAAGTTATTTTCATGCAAATGGATGTATGACTTGCCTTCATTAGATTGCTGAAAATGGCCTTAATGCCAGCCAAACTAGCCAAACACCAATGGTGTGATAATGGCTTCAGAGCATTCTCTATAAGCCTGCCTGAGTTCTAAGTATGTTCCCACATTCCCAGAAAACTTCTCCTTAAAATAGTATTCTCTTCATTGAAGTTCATGCACAAGCTTTTCTAGCTTTGATGTGTCTGCTCATTTTGCCACAATAAACTCTTGTTTCAGCAGAAATATATTTTTTCCCCTAAAAGAATGTGAACTGGAGTTATTTTGAGAAACCTTTTTAAAAAAATAACCTTGCATAGAACAAGATAGTCCTGCTTACAAAAAAATCAAATGCAACTCTCCAACAGTCTGAGACTTCAAACTTCAAGCCACCGCTGATATCTAGGTCAGATCAGAAAGGACAAAAAGGACAATAAGTAGTCGACAGGTATCACTATTACAAGCAGACATGCAACCTTATTAGAAACCCAAGCAGATTAACATAAGGTTATACATGATGATATACTGGATGTAACATCTTAGGGAAAGACTCTCATCCACTGCTTTTTGAATAGCTGTCAGTCATTAAAAAAAAAAAACCAAAAAACACAAGGGTAGTTGTTTGAAAAATGCCATAATTCCTGAATGCAGATGATAGCAAAACCTCTATAAAAATAACTTGCAAATAAAGATTGACCACCCAGCCAGTGGAATAAAAATGGTCACCCCCTGAAATGGTACCAGAGTTCATCTTTCAAAAGCCTTAGTTGGGTAAATTCAAAGTAAAAATGCTGCTGGAAGAAATTGGTTTACCAAGTCTGTTTTCAAATTCTCAAAGCTGACAGAAAATTACATGTGAAAGACTGTAAAGTCAACTGAAATCATTGCAGTTTGTATGGAAATGTCACACTTCTATCTACTTCACTCCAGTTTTTCTGTTGAGTCTACATGAAGGCTATTGGTTCCATGCCCCCTTAATTCCATCCTTAAAACTGTGAGATGGTATGTGCCATAATAGCAAATCCACCTTGTAACAGACTCTTAAAATTGCTAAATATTATCTTTATACTTTCATTTTCTTTCTCCTTTTCCAGATTAAAAAAATAAAAGCCAACAAAAACATGGCCCTTCCCCCCTGAATCTGAAGTGATGTGTCCATGAAAATGTGTTAGCATTGTAGGTTAATAATCACTCAGGCAGTGCCTTGTGAAACCACTGAGGATTGGGTCCTGTTATAACAGGTATTTAACATACAAAAATATTCATATTGGGCAATATAATGTCTGAACACCATATATATAATGGCTCTCTTTGAGCAGTTGCTGAATTATGTGGCTCTCAGTGACATAAACAGGAAGCCTGAATATGTCAATAGCTTGTTAGCTTTTACAATGCATGTGCTTCTTTCTCTGTAGTCTGGAAAGATGCAGGCATTCACATCCCACTCCTCAAATCTGTGTGCAAGCAGGAGTGACATACCTCACCCACAGATTCCTTAATAGAGTTCATACTGCTGAGCATTTTTTTGCATCTCTTCCACATCCCAAAAGGGTTTGTACCTCTAGACCATGACCTGCAACATTAATTCCTGGTGCTCAAATGATTGAAAAGTTAAAGTCTGGTAATTTCATTGTAGATACAAATGTGGAATGAATGAATTTAGCAACTGAAAGTCTGCCCAGCATGTTACAAATGCTTTGTGCTTTTGCAATTTGGTATTAGAGTGCAACTGACTGCTTCTGACTTTGGTATCCACAGCAGTAGGCCAAAGTACAAGGCAGCACAATTGAGAACCTTCATCAGTCAGGTTTCAGGATTGTGTTATGACAATTTACAACATTTATGATTCTGGCAACTGTCTGTAATGTAAACTCTATGGTCATCTAAATAAAATAATGCTCTTATGCTAATACAGTAAGGTAAAATTACTATATAGAATTTATTACATATATTATGATGCCCTTGGTTTGGCATTATCTTAATGTACTTCACTGCAATAATGCTCTGTACATTTGCAGTAATATACTGCAATTTTATACAGTTACATAAAAGCTTTATTGAAATAATACTGCACAGCTTTTTATGCAATTCCTAAAATAGCAGAGGCATAATGTAACACCAGAATCATAGGCTATTTAATAATGCATGAGATGTTAAAATTATGCCGCTTTTGTATTTTAAACTGTCCATTTTTTCTTCATCTAAGTGTCTCAGATGTTGTCTTCTACACTATGCTGCTTCACCCTTCTTTTCTGATCTTAATGCAAAGAAGCATCATTTTGCAGCATACTAGCGTTATGTTTTTCCTGCCAATCTGTAATGCATTATAAGAAGTTGTTAAAGAATAAAGGACTTCCTGTTGCTCCACTTCTCAAATTTATTTGTTTCATTTGCAAACATCTAGAAAAAGCTGGAGTAACCACCATGTTTGTCTCACTGAATGCTATTTCAGACCTTGTAAAATCAAGGGAAAGATTTAGGGGTGGTGCTAATCTCATATATAGTTTTACTGTCCTTTGGACACCCTTAGATTCAAAAGCTGTGTTGGTAGAAATTAAAGACTCTCTGCAAGTCTGGGAGTCTGTTTTTCAGTCAGCATAAAGATATTGCTGACATCAGTGTTCACACAGTTTACCAGAAAGGAATTCCCTTTCCTCTTAACTCCTGGAGTAGTCAGGCATTGTCTTAATGGTAAAATGCATTTCTGTCAAGAGGGGACCCTAAAGCAATGCAATCCTTTTGCTTAGCAATATCAAGCAAAAAGATTAAAATCAATTATCTTCATCCTATTTTCCTTCACCCCACACTTGTTACTTTTCTGAAATATCCATAGACATTTGTGACTAAGTCATACTAAGCTTATCTCCAAATTTTTTTAAGTATGAAAAAGGCACCTTTATGAAATTCTTTAATAGAAGTACCAGCCATTATCAAATGTTTAAAATTATTAGACTGCTACCAAAACATAATAATACACTTAACAAAAGCAGCTGTCAGATTCAGATTCCTTAAAACGTAGGGGAACCAATACTGTACCAGAAGCAGATTTAATGTTCAAAGATTAGAGAATCTGAGAATGGTTGAGGTTGGAAGGAACCTTCAGAGGCCAGTCCAACCCCTCTGCTCAGAGTCACCTACAGCCATTTCCCCAGGACCATGTCCAGAAGATTTTTGTGTAATCTCCAGGGATGGAGACTCCAAACCTCCCTGGGCAATGTGCACCAGGAGTACCTTAGCTAATAATGTGATACAAAGCAAATTATAATTTCAGGGTATATTTTATTGCTCATTTCTCACCTTATTAAGACAGCTATAAGGAAAAATCAAGAACGCTGGCAACCTGACAGAAAATTACTTTAATTTCAAGAAAGATTTTAGCTATTAATAATTACGGCAGTCAGTCAAATGGAAGTTGCTTACACAGGTGAAATGACATTAGATCAGGCCAAATGGACAGTGAAGGATATTTGCTGCATTTTGAGCATTTTCAAGGCTGAAAATGCTTACTTGTCAGTTGGCGAACTGGAATTCATAATCAAATTTTCAGACTTGCTGTGTCTTGCAAACAAATGTCAAGCAAGATATGTTTTTCAGAATCTCTAACACCCAGCTACTGAACTGAATGCTTGTAATTTCAGAATGTTCTATTTCCCCAGCATTTTATGCTTATCAAATAGTCCAAGTTATATTTTTTTGTATTCTACAGGAAGATTAAAGGAATATTCATAAATGTATACCTAACACCTGAAAGATTGCATAGATCACAGATTGATCTAAGCTGCAAAGTATTGAAAGGAATCTTTTAGATGAGGCAAATGATGCAGGGTCAAAAAAACTGAATAATGCCCAGGAGATTATCCAGCATATAGAAAGAGCTATTTTATGCAGGGAAAAAGTCTTTACAGTGAGAAAAAAAATAAGTACACAATGTTTCTTCTCCATTTTAATGATAAATCTCAACATTTTGAATGGTGTGTCCCCTTTTACAAGCATTTCAAGTTTAGCTCAACTATAAGCTATAAAATGCACTAGATGGCAGCAAAAAGTAAGAGAACAAATCCATAGTGTAAAGGTACACAGAGCTGTGGTACAGACAGCCTGAGTGATTCTAATGTAGAATGAAGGTGGAAGAAATGCCTTCATTCTTTTGCTTGTGCTTTCCATGAAGCAGTGCAATGCCTAAGCCAGCTGTCCATTGCACTGTTTATTAATCTAAGTCAAAACTGAGATGTTCACAATTGCCCTTCAAAGGGGGTGAAATGCAGAGTCAATATGTGGCTCAGTGCAAAGAAGGTGGGTACCAGGCACAGCGGTGTTCATAGGTGCACAAATGACTCCGTCATCTCAACACTTTGTGTTGAATATTTCAGTTAAAATGATACTCCATATTTAATTATAAGAAAATGGCAAGTACCTAGTCCAATACAAGATTTTTCTTTTTCAAATTGTACTGTTGCCTCCACTCCAATATATTTGAGTTTCTATAATTAGGATTTCAAAATGCCATCATGCACAAGGTTCTCAGAAGATTTATGTACAATCTGATTAAAAGTGGATCTCTTCCCTAAAAAATCCCAAACAACAAAATCCAACATAAAGCTGTAACACCTAAACCTTGCCTAAAAGGGTTGCCAGAATATTTGGTATAGTACAGAGGACATTAAAGAGTGTAATGACACTACCCTCTGAAAAACTTTTTGAAGCTGTCCATATTGTACTTGCCATGGTTCCCTTTAAGGCTAATTGTGTACACTTAACTGCTTGGTTGCTTATACAAGAGATGCAAAAAGTTACAACTATTTAAAAAAAAAGTAATATAATTCTTGCTATTTCACAAGAGAGAATCCCTTAAAAATGTTTCTCTACTAAAGGAAGCAGGAAACCTGCAAACAGAATAAAGGTTAAGAAGGAAGCAATACTAATGCAAATGTGTAAAACAAAGAACTTGCTATTTATGTGGATCTTTATATTTTTATTTCCTCATATCTTCCATTCTGTGATGGTGCTACAGACAATGAACCATTTTCAGTAGCTCACAGTTTACATCCCAGCTTGTTCTCCTGAATACTCCTCCCCCACAGGGATTGCTTTGTTTAGGAGTGGAGGAATAGGGAAAAGAAAAACAGAACAGAAGGTTCTGTTTAAAGATCATACAGTGACTTATTGAATTTCAGTTTCTTCAGTATATACTGTAACAGGCCTTAAATAATCTATTGAATAATCCAGGATCAGAGATGATAAATCTTTGTTGCAAATTTGTATTATTTAGCAAATTCATCATGTGCAAAAAACATGACTATATTGAAATGTTCTCTTTGGCCACCACATAAAATCTGAATTAACCTGTAGACTGTAAATTTAAACTACAGAGCCTGATCATTCTGTCAAAAAGTAACAACACCACAAGAAAAATTTTCACTACAAGTGTGAGCATAAATTAATAACTGATCTTATATGTAATCTTTAATACTAAAGAACCTAAGTTTGAGGGTCCCATCAGGCTAATGAGGGTATCTATCTGTCTAATGAGGGTATGAAAATCTTTTCATATGCAAAGAGGAATTTAACCTGTATTTATTTATTGTAGCATTTTTCAACATATTCTGACCCTTAATATTGTGATTATCCATTTTTGTTTTCAGAAAGGTTGATAAAACTTTCCTACAATATAGACAAAACTGTTCTAATTATAACAGAATCAAATGGCTTCTGGCATCTCTGTTTCCATGCATGTTGATATAGACCTATGAACAGAGCTTGCTCTTCTCTATTTCCCCTTCCTTCCATTATCTCAGAAGGAATTCCTTGTTGATGCAATTTTTGCTGAATTCAAGAAGTTGAAAGGATATTTCTGTTGAAATAAGTACATACACAAACCCACATCCACATTTTTTTTTCTAAATGGCTTCTAATTAAGATTAATTTTTATTAATTTTGTGCAGTACAAACTGGCATTATTTAATTTTTCTTTCTGAAAATCTAGTTATTCAGTGAGGCTGAAATCTATAAAAGTTTTTACAGAGAATTCCATGTAAAATTTTCCCCTTTTGAAATGGTTGCTATATCTATCTGGATGAAGCTACTCTGTCCTCTGGAGAAATGAAGATTATCTTTTCTGCAAAAGGCTGCCAGGAATTCAGAATCACTAAACACAGTTGCTGATGGTAAAGAAATTATTTGTGTATTTGAAAAAAAGTTATTCCCCTCAGCTGATCAGCTGATGCTCAAAGGAAGATGATCACAGCCAGTTACAAAAAAAAAAAAAAGAAAAAAAAAAAAAAGAAAGCTTTTACTACTACCTCTAAAGAGAAGAAACTCTTCAAACCCATTCAAAAGAGAAGATTTCAGCAACTTCTATCTGGCTAAGAGGTTTTGCTGTATTTGGGAAAAAAGCTCCAATACAACAAATGACACTTCTCAAAGGTTCCATTTAAACTCCTTTAATTAGTGTGTTTAATTTAGAAAAAACCCAACAAAACCCAACAAAAACCCCAACTGAATAAACAAACAAAAAATTCACTTTTAAGAACTTGAGATGGGGATACAAATTTGGTCATAAATTGTATTCTGACTGTATTCTGTATAATAAAGTGATTGTGTGCCTTAGTAATGTGTGAAGCTCACCATGACAAGGTTTTGAACACCAAAGCAGAATTCTTGAAGATAATAAATCAAATTGAAAAATATCCCTAAGGATCCATTTCTTTACGATTGAAGGGTGGATTTTTTTAGGAAGGAAAACAATAGTGGCTGAATGAGGACTGAATATTTGGACAGGAAATGATAATTTATTTGGCTGTGCAAGCAGAACTGCAACAATCTCTCTTGTTTTTCAGACAGTAGGTTACTCATGTATAAATCTGCCATAAGTATTTTTGACTCTAGCAAATCTATAGCAAATTTCTAAATTTTTGCAACTAAAACAACTAAGACTCATGCCCAAGTTCTCATTCGAAAGAAAATTGCCATGTCCCTTAGCATCAGACAAAGATATTTAACCAGAAGTGATTTAAGGAGATGAGTGTTCCTTGCTGAATCAACAATAATGATTCTTTGCCACTTGGGTCTTCTGAAGAGGTTTCATATTTGAGCACTAAACCAGCATCACATAGCTTAAGAGTTTTGACAATTTCCCTGCAAAACACAATATGCCCACAGAATACTTGCACCTCTCATACTCTCATATAACTTTTCATTCTAAAAGAAAGTTGTTTTTCTGTTCCTCTGCTTCCCCTTCTTAGGTAATTTGGAAATCATTAAGATCCTTCACTGACATAGTATTGCAAACCACAATGTCTGTTTAGGTAAACACATTTATAAATGCAGCTTTAAAAATGCAGTGTCTAATTTTTTCCACATATTCCAGAGGCTTCCTTGGAAACAAAGTATATAGACCTGAACTGAAGAAAATTTATTTTTCTAATATAAAAAATAAATTGTAAGGAAGCTGTTAAGAATGATTTTATAATCATCCTTGAGGCAGAAACCATTTAGAGCAAAACTGGTAGCATGAAGGCTACATAAAAACTCAAGAAGGCATTAAGAACATTCATGATTGTTGCAGCAGAAGTCCAATTTACATTGAGTTAAAGCATGATGGAATTACCAAGTGTGCACATAAGTTGAGCAGGTCAGAAAAGGATCAGTGTCACACCTTCAGGTATGTCAGATGTAATGTGTACTAATGTATTATTTAAAGGATTTTAATGAAAACTGAATCAGATTAAGTGAACTGTTTCTAATCTGATTTTCACTGTATCAGGCTCAGCCCTACTCTGAGATAATAAAGCCAATGAAAAATAAAGAAAAATAAATAATAAATGATCAGCAGAGTGTAAAAAACTTCAATCTGCAGGACAGAGAGTCAAGAATAACTTTCTGTTATTAGTTGATTCACAGCTTGCCAAAACATTTACACTTTCAAGACAAATTAGCAACTGATAAAAAACAGCCCTTTTTCTCTACCAAGAGCTGTCAAGAATTACAACCCCTGGTTAGGATTTCTCAAGTGGAATATGCATTATTATGTTCTTCTCACCATCAAATACTACCTCAAAACTGGCACTTCTCATCTGTAATTAACAAGCAGAACACAAGGTAAAAATGCCACAACTATCAGTGGTGCAAGTAATGATGTGAAATTGTTTCCACAGGCTCCAGGTCCTTTGAGAGGAATAAAAAGGCTCCACTGTATAACCCTCTCCAGACCATTTCAGACTCTAATCCTGCTTCTCTCCTACAACACAATCTTCTGGGGCACTGGGAGATCGTGAATTAATAACATTCTTTTTGCAGTAGCCAGTTGATTCAGAAAACTGCATCAATCAAAATTTGTTTTTCCTATGGTCTCTTAGTAGTTCCACAGACATTTCAAGCAAGTTGCTGTGAAGAAAATATAGCCTCAAGAATTCAACTACATTATGCAGGGACTAATAAACCGGCATCTACAAAATAAAAATGTGTTTGCAGCCTGGGGTTAACATTTGGCTATTTTCAGCTGAGATAAAGGAATATTTTGACTTTACTTGACCTAGTCTGAACAGTCTAGAAAGATTTTGCTAGAACTGATCACTGACCTTGGCTGGTGAAAAAACACATATTGATGGCAACATTCCTTGCAACATTTCATTTACCAGTTCTAAATTTTGAAACCTGTTTTGCTGCAGTTGGTAAACTCAAGGTAAGAGTGAATGGTATAGGTACCTCGAACTCTTAATGCCTTGTCTAGTATTAAGAAGTATATTCAGAGTGTTTCTAAATTATGAAGGAAACAAATATTTCAGTTTCCCAAGGGCTTCAGTTTATGTTTTACCCTAATTAATCATAATTTGTCTGAGACCATTCCTTCTTATCTGTTATGCTGGCTTGTCATATTTCAGCATCTTCTCCCATCAGCCCCAGAGAAGCTGATTCAACCTTCGTGTTTTAGCACTATGTTCTTTTAAATGTTGCAGCTGGTAACATGACTTCCAATTATTTTTATGCAAATGCATATGACAACAACCCACATCTATCTTACCTCTCACTAATTAGATTCTAAGTTTTTAAAAACTTTTTCAGCTTTTAAAATTTTGCAACATGCTTGAAAAAGTATTTTTTCTGTAACATTGCTCTTCTTCAAACACTGCAGCTTGGTCTTTCTAATAGTTTCCAGATAATTCCTCCTTGACATATTTCTGCTATATGATATGTCTTTCCCTCTGGGCTTTTAAAGAAAAAATATTCTCCACAAGAAGCTCAGGAAGACATTTACTGCATAGCTGCAACTGCCAAAAAATTACTATTCTTATCATATTGTTGCTTCTACAGAAAGGGTATGGCACTTCTTTCTATAAACTTAGATGTGCCAGTTAAAACCTGAATGTCCAACTTCATTTTTACTTTATTATTTCTTTTCTGTTTTATTATCCTTGGGTCCCAAGCTAAAGTTTGACCTTGTTCTACATATTTATAAATGCATACTATCTGCAGTGCCATGAATCCTTGATGACTATATTAAAAAAAATCTCATTAATGTTTCAAAACAATGGTAGAAATTATTTAACATTATATCTATCTTATCCATAGTTTCAAAGAACATTTAGAATATTCTTGGCACAGAAAAGACAAGGAGGTGACCCAAGGTGGCCAGGACGCCTTTACTAAGGGCGAGTAGTGCCTGGCCAATTGGGTGGCCTTCCATAGCAGAGTGATAGCAACAGTTGCCAAGGGAAGGCTGACAGATGACATCTATTTAGACTTCTGTAAGGTCTTTGAGATCATCCTTATCTACAAATTGGAGAGGAATTGATTTGGTGCATGAACTGTTTAGTAGGTAGGGACTAGCTAGATAGATGCCACCAGAGTCTATGGATAACCTGGATGTTCACATTGGAGCTGTGGCCAGTGGCTCTGTGTCAAAGTGGAGCTGGTGAGGAGCAGTGTCCCTCAGGGCTCTGCTTGGGACTGCTGCTCTGCAGTGTCTCCATCAGTGACACAGAGAGAACTGGGAACCTCATGAAGTTCAACTAGGCCAAGTGCAAGGTGCTGCACCTGGGTTGGGCTGATTCCAGACATGAGTACAGCCTGGGAGAAGAGCTGCATGTGAACAGACCAGTGGAGAAGGACTTGGGGGTTCTCATGGATTAAAAGCTGGACAGGAGCCAACAGTGGTTACAGCCCAGAAGGTCAATGGCATCCTGGGCGGCATCAAAAGAGGAGTGGCCAGCAGGTCAAGGGAGGGGATTCTCCTCCCCTCTGCCCTCAGGATTACTGCATCTAAGTCTCGGGTCCTCAGCACAAGAAAGACATGACCTGTTAGAGTGGATCCAGAGGAGGCCACAAAGACAACCAGAGGAGAATACTTCCCCTACAAAGACAGGCTGAGAGAGTTGACATTGTTCAGCCTGGAGAAGAAAAGGCTTTGGGGAGGCCTCACTGTGGCCTTCCTGTACATTAAGGGGATCTATGAAAAGGAGGGGAAGGGTCTTTTTATATGGGCACATAGAAATTTTTAAAATTTTTAAAATTTCTATTACTACTAGAAGATAAGGGACTAACTTATTCCAATTTCCATGATGTATATAATTTATTTATAAAACTTTGTAAGGTCTTTTTTTTTGGCCCTCTGGCATTTGTTGCTCCTTTTCAACCATGGGTATTCACAAATCTCGAGTGCTCCCTTCCTCTCAGGAGTGGAACACCACAAATATGTAGATTAGAACAGTATTTAATTTCATATCTGTTACTCTCTGTCTTTCACATTATATGAAAGAATACCAGACCATACACCTATGACACCCTTCTTCACATTTTACATGAAAATAATTAAAAGTTATTGTCAGAAAGGAGGCAAACCAGCAAGCCAGGTGCAATGTTTCTTAGCAGACACAAAACCTCAGCTTTTAAATGCAATGCTGAATTGTATTAACCTAGGTTTAAAAGAAGAATGAAATGTGATGCATCATCAGAAGGTTAAACCCTTGGCTATACCAGCTGCCTCGAGAGAAGAGTGACACTGCTCCATCTCAGGAAAGACAGAGGTACATTGGTGAGTTTCACTGACTGCAAATATTACCTGTCAATACCTTCTTGCTGCAAATGTGCCAGAAAACACAAATTCATGTTGGAACAGCTAAAAGGACTGAAAATATTTTACGGGATATGCTATAGATAAACAAAAAACAATAATAAAAAAAGCCTTAACAAAAAACTCTGCTAAATCTAGCAAAAAACCCCAACAACTACAAGGGAAGGTAAATTACTGTTCTGCTTTTCCGATCTCTGGCTTTCATGTACTTCATTATCAGTCAAATTGGCCAGGAGTCTCAACCCCTCAGTGTCAGTACCATCCCCTATTGGAGGCAGCACCACCTCAGGACAATCTGTAGGACAGAATGGGCAACCATGGTTCAGTTGCTTCTCTTCACAGCTCAGTACCTTAATACAAATCCACCTGGCTTGCACTAAAGTGCCAAACTGGGTGATGAGATGCAGGCATATATCCCTGCATCCAACACAGAAGTGGAACAGACAGCTTGAACAGGCACTGCCAGCATTATCTGTCAGAGCTTTGAATGAGTTCATCTAGAACTGGAAATTTATACCAGACAAGGGCAAGTTTATGTGACACCTTTCTTTTTGAACTCTATGTGTGTACCTAATTGGGAAAACAAATATGACAGATATCTTAAATAATAATGCTTATGCAAGTGTATTTGGGTACAGTTTGTCTTAGAAATGTTAAATTATCATTTTCTGCATGCTTTCTGCAGCTATACATACATAATTTGATATGTCAGACTATGTTTCTCTGGTCTTTCTTGTGGTAGTTTATTACACTGTTACGCTATATGTGATGCTACAGAGTTCTTTTTAAAAATCACCTTCAAAAAGTTATTTTTAAACAACAGGCTCTGATGAGCAGATTTCTTCATAAAACTTGATCCTGTACATAGTCATTTTAATGCCCATAAACAATTTTTTCAGCTCCTCTATTGATTGTTAACTGCAATTCTTTTGCCTTTTTATTTAATAGTTGTCCAATCAGCAAGATAGTACTTCAAAACTAAATCAAATACTACCAAGATGCCTTGCTTCTGATGTTTTGTATCGTGCACATAACCTGCCAATACATTGATTCCCTCACTACACCATCAAAAAGGGTGGGAATTCTCTTTTTTTTGACTTGAGCAGGCTGTTATCATTCTCTACAGCTTCCTGAAGGGTGGTTGTAGTCAGGTGGGAGTTGGGCTCTTTCACCAGGCAGCAACTGGCAGAACCAGAGGACACAGTCTCAAGCTGCATCTAGGGAAATATAGGTTGGATATTAGGAAAAAGTTTTTTACAGAAAGGTTGATAAAGTTCTGGAATGGCCTGCCCAGGGAGGTGATGGAGTCACCATCCCTGGATGTGTTTAAAAACAGACTGGATGTGGCACTTGGTGCCATGGTTTAGTTGAGCATTTAGGGTATGGGTTGGACTTGATGATCTTGAATGTCTCTTCCAACCTAGTGATTCTGTGAAATCTGTGAATTCTGTGGAAGTTACACAGCTAGACCAAGCCAATGATTCACCTATGTTTAACAGTCAAATAGCAGAAAAGTACTTCCAGAGAAGGATTTAGAATCATAGAATGACCTGGGTTGGACCTTAAAGTGACCTTTTGCTAGCCCAGGTTGCTCAGAGCTCCATCCAGCCTGGCCTTGAAGACTTTCAGGGGTGGGACACCCACAACTTCTCTCTTTCAGGGCCTCACCACTCTCACAGTAAAGAATTTTTTCTTAATATCTAATCTAAACATACTCTACTGAGGATTAAGGACATTTCCCCTTGTCCCGACATGCTCAGCATCCACATCTCCACAGGAAGGTCTGGATGTGGCAGACCCACATTTCACAGCGTTTGCAAAATCCACTCCACCTGTGACGGACTGGGTGTGCACGCCCTGTGTGTGGGTGTGTATAAATAATTTACAGAAAGTTTAATGGAAATTTTTAGGTGTTTATTAACATTCTGCAGTGTCTGATACTGTGGTTTATCAGTCGCATTGCTGATACTGATCCTGAATTCTTAGTTCACTAATTGTCACTCGTTAATAAATCAACAATTATACACCATAAATAAATCAATAAATACTTTTATCCCAATTTAAACCACATCAATTAAGCAGCTTTTCTCTGTGAAGAATACCTGTCAAAATTTGAAGGTAGAAAAAGAACTTCCAGTATAACCTGCATCTAGCTTCTTATGCTACATAATTCTGAACATGCACAGATTGTTGCACTTACGCATTTAGGAAAATCCATAAGTCAAAATGAAAGTATCAGCTAATTTTGCACACCACTTGGAGCTAGAAAATTGTTGAAAGCAAGCAATCTGAATTACTGTCTGAGACAACTTAAATTTTGTCTAAATTGAGAAAATAGGTGGAGACAGAAAAAATTGCAAATGTTGACATCCGAATAATTATTAATATTGTACTGTGGCAAATTTGTTTCCAACTGAATCAAACATAGATGAAAGCACTTAATAGGAGAAAATCTTTGAAGCATTCAGGTGTCTAAAACCAGATGCAAAGGTTCACAGTGACATTCTCTGTAAAGTAGAGCCCTCCCTTTTTCAGAGACTCTGACTTTTCAGACAGAACTAATTGGTTATTACATAAGATTTCTGTTCTCTGAAAACTATCAAGCCACATTATTTTTTTTTTCCTTGGAAAAGAACTGTAGTCAAACCAGAGAAAATCAGGCAAACATAATGCTATTTGCCAGTAGCTATGGTGACTGCTTGTAGGAAAAGGTAAAATGTTCTCAAGTGAAAGAAAAAACCCTCACTGTTGCCTCTGTAGGATAAAACTGAGCCAAACAAAACTATTTAATTTGTTAATATATATTTCTTTGCCCAAGTAAGCAGAGTGGGAAGGAAATTAACTTCCTATATTTAAATGCTTTAATTGGAAAATTCTTCTAGGAAGAGTGTTGTAACACTTCAGGAATGCTATCATTATATCAACTCTCTGTGTAAAGATCTCTGTAATAGCTGAAAGCTTTGTAATAATTAACTCCTTCTAGAAAGTAGGAAGATAGTGAAGAGGGAAAAATGTTAATAATTCATTTAAAAAATCAGGATTATTGACACACTATCATTATAAATAATTGAATCAAGTAAGTCTCCTCTCGGTAACATACCCTTGAGGTGCTGGATTCTTGTACATATTGATGTGGCTCTGGGACATAATATTGATTAAATCATCATTATTAAATTATTAAGTCAGATTGGGAAAATGGGCCAATTCTGTACTCCTCTATGTGTTCATTCTTAAACAGAGAGGCCTGGGAATGTTTATTTGCAATTGTCCTCTTTGCACTGCATTTATTCAGAAGCCATTTTAAGCTGGAGCACAAAATTGCTGGATTCCTTAAGCATGAGCTAGTATGTATTCAGCTAAGAGTGGGCTCTAAGGAGCACATCAAAGCATTGTACTTCAGCTGCATTAAATACATGTTAATGTCTAAAATATTGAAAGACAGATGTGACAGAAGTGGCTTGATATTAGTTTACAGCTTACAGCCTATCCCTGCTGTTATTCATCAGGCCTGCATGGGTCCCTTAGCCACTCTGTAGTAAGGGTTGCAGTGTCATCTCATGGTGAAAAGACTTCTTTTTTTCAAAGGATGAATTCTCAGACTTCTCAGCAACACATACATTTAACTATGACTGCCATCACTAGAGGTAGAACAGGTTTTGCCCTTTTCTTTGTTCCAGAAGTGGGAGGCAAGTGGATTTCTCTTTTTCCTGGTTTCACTAAGTTGATATCCACTGGTATGACCATGCATAGCGGTAGCAGCAAGCTAGTGACACCACAGCAAATTCTGTCCTACAGAGAATTAACCTAGCAGTCAATTTTTACTTTATTGCCTTTTTTTTCCTTCTCTTGTTGTACCACCCTTTCTCTTATCTTCTAGCTGGCTGTACTCTGAAAGGAATAATTAAATTTGGACAAATTTTTAATCAACAGGACAGCAGTGGTTTTGGTAGTATCCCACTCTACCCCAACTCTTTACCTTCTATCCACAGAAACCACTTTAGAAGTTCAAGACATTTTTATCTATGATTTTGACTGCAGGTTCTTCATTGATTTCTGAGGGTGATCAATGGCAATGCAAAAATGGAAATGCAAAAAATGCCTTAAGACTTAAGAACTTTTACTAGGTTCTAATTGAGACACTGTTTTTCAGATTTACCTCCTGTTGTTTTCTCTTCGGTTCTATAATGCAGATCAATACAATCCAAAGTTATTCTGTGTGAACAAAAACTGTCGAATGTATGCAGCTGTGGTGCTTGATTAGATTTTCATTTCAGTAATATAAATCAGAGTAACTCCACATAAGGCAAGGAAATCTCAGTACTCTCAAATGGTGTAATCTCAGATGTAAAACCAGAAAAAAATTCCATTTTTCTCATTTTTCAGCTGGCAGTGTTACATCCCAATCCTGCATCAGAAGATGAATCTCCTTTATATGTAAACACAGAATTGTACAATTACTAATTATTAACTAATAGAGTATTTAGACAGAGAGGAATATGCTCTTAACATCCTCTGTCAAGAAAGATAATTGGAGATGCTGCCTGAAAGAATATCATCCTCTGTGACTCAGATATCAGTGCATAATTTCTGTTAAAAGGAAGATAATTTTTCTCAAGAAATGCTGATTGCAGGCATAAGTTAGTTCAAACAAAAAGCAGACTGGAGGATGAAGCACAGCTGGAATATGTGGATTTTATTTTTTAAATAACATAATGTGTTCCTGCAGTTTATTCTTTTGCCCATTCTGCTTTCAGAAATGAAAACCAGGTCTCAAGCCTAATTTCAATATTATAAACACAAGATTAACGAGTCTGTTTTCTGCACTGCAAATGAAAATAAAGTAGCAGTGCTGTGCAGGCTCTTGCCTATGTGCTTACACACCTCACTATGAAAGAATACTTCCATGAACACAGCATTTCTATTAAAGTACATAATTTGCTACATCTCACTGGGACTATCTGCATCTCCCTTTATGGGAGTGAAGCAGTCTGATTGGTCCACACAGAGCATTCTTCTTCATTGTTGCATAGAAAGTGAAATGAAATCAGGAGAGCACAGGGAAAAAACCCTCAGATACCACAGTAGTAGTGAAAAAAGAAGATATACTTGAATGGAAACAAGCAACAATTTCCCATCTTTCCCATACACACAGATCTTGTCATGCCAATATTTACTAGGTTAAGCAGAACAGAATAATGTCTAGACGGAAGAAACCCTATATTTTCCTTATTGAAAAACACTGCAATAAAGCTCAGAACAATAAGTGTTGGAGCAGTCACAGAAAATGGCACACCACTGGGCACTATTATTCCTTCTCTCCTGAGGTCTTAATCTTGAGTGTGATTTTTTTTGTTTTTCTTTTTAACAGCTGGAGATATATAAATGCAAGGGGAGGAGGGATGGAAGTTATAGGGGACAACATTCTAAGCATCTTAAAATATTTGCAACACACATATCACAGTGACTAAATATACCCCAAGAGAGTATAATATTTTTTTTTCTTTCCTTCTTTCTGGTAAATCTCAGAGCATTTCAAATGTTAACTGACACAAGGTTTGTCAGAAGCTGAGTTTTTTTCTCCTCTCTATGAAATTTATTTCTGCAAGCTACTGCCAGTAGGAAGATGCTTTTATGAGAAGCAAATTGCTTGAATGTGCTACTGGGGGATTTACTTTCTTTGTACCCCCAGTTTTATTTAAATGTCATGAAGAGCTGGCTAAACCCAATTACTTCCAGCTCTGCAGTGTCTTCCTTCAGCTCAGGTCTGTGATCTACTGCTTTTTGTCCAGAGGGGCTTCAGTGCCAGGTCCATTTCTCCGGCAGGGAGCCAGTGACACTGGAGCTGTAGGTGGCAGCAGCCCACAGCTCTTCTCTCTCACAGCCTGGTGAAAGCCTAAAACCAGCCCAGAGACACGGAGCAGCGTTTTACTCAAGAGGCAGCAGAACAAAATATGGTAATAAGGATTTTGCACATCCAAGGATTGCAGGATTTTCCTGGCAAAGAAAAGCAGTTTATGAAGCACCCATTTACTTAAGATTTGGTTTGTTGATTTGGTTTTTTTTTTTTTTTTCTGGAGAAAAGTGTTATTTTGCATACGTAGGCCCTTGGACAGTGTATAATTGTATAATCAAATGTCTCCAGAGCATAAAGATGAGATTTGACACAAACCCAATGTTTCTCATTTTATTTCAATTTGATTTTTGTAAGTTGGAGCATTCTGTGGTGAGTGGCCTTGTGATGCTCTGTTTTTTTGGGTTTGTGGCTCAGGTTGCAGTGTTCTGGTCTAAGGAAAGCTAAATGCACGTGTACCTGGCTTTGCAGTGTAGCTTGATAGAACACATATGCAATCATTGTCAAGGATATGAGAAATACATATATGTTGCCCAAGTTACTAAAACCACATATTATCAAGTCTAGCTTACAGAAAATGCTCGTCAATCTAAACATCCAGGAATTAGGAACTGCCCAATTCATACTAAAGAAAGCCCACCCAAAAATATGGGCAAAAGCATACTGATAAACAACATCAATATATAAGCATGTATACCAATTTGCCTATGAATACACTTTGAATATAAATGTATTTTCTCCTATATACATATTATAAAGATATAATAATACCCAACTGGTTTTGCTACTACTCAAATATTTATCCATAAAAAAAAATTGTTGGTTTAACTAAATTAGTAGGCAGATTAAAAAACCAAAACAGATATATTCATTTCAATTACCATTTTTTACATATTCTGCATCTAGCAAGATTAGTTCCTAACCACAAATGCCATCTTGTTCATATTAAATCACAGCATTTTACTATCAAAGTACAAAACAAACATCCTCTCATTTTAAAACTGAGTGTTATAACTCTACATCTGCTCTTAAATCATCGCCCTAGCTTTAAAAACCTGATTGAACACAAACAAGCAACTGTCCATAAATAAAGTGTCCAGATATTGAATCCTGCTCCATCTCAGTATTGACTCTTGCCTTGCAGTAGCTTCTATGTAAAACATGCTCTCCTACAGATGGAATTCACTTGTCCTTGCTATTAAGTGAAACACAGCAGGACCCAGAGGGCATTTGCTGAAGCTGAAAACCAATGTTAGAATTCAGTCTTGAATTTTGAGCTGGCATAACTACCACCTAATAAATCTGGATGCTGAGTTTCAACACGTTTAAAGCTAACAAAATATGCTCCTGATTGCTTTGTCTTTTTATTGCAGTTTAAGCATACATGCTAAAGTAACATTTCAATGTTAAAACTGTTTGTCCACTCCAAGAATTTTAATGCCTAACAATTAAATAGATATCTGTGAAACAGTTTGTCTACCTCATTGTTCTTTAAAGCAGGGAAATAATAATGATACTCAAAGACTGCAGCAGGATTTTAAATATGAGTGGCTACTTTTAACTTACTGCATGTTTATATATTGCATTCTTGCTCTTTCATCCCTGAAGCAGTGACAAAGCAACGAGCTGTTTACTGTGTCCTGTGTCCCACTTCAGCTGTGCTTCACAGTTTAAGTGAATCTTAAGTAGGCAAATTTCACCCTGGGGAAGATGAGGGTATAAGAATTGCACTGCCTGAATCAGAAACCTAGAGAAAGCATCAGGAAAAGGAAATGGTTTGGAACTCTTTCTGTGCATTCTCCAAACTAGGGAGTGGGGGCATTTAGACCTTCTGACTAATTTAGAGGCTTGGTATTAATCACCAGGGAGGATTTGTTGTTATTGTTGTTGTTGTTGTTTTTTAATACCATTTTTTGGATAATAGGAGAATACATTGTATTAGGCATGACTTGAGAGGAAAAAGGAATTAATTAAATTAAGAGCTCTAAATGTATCATAAAATTTGGAGTAAAACCATCTTATGGACTGTGTGCCTGAAGGAGCAGAGTGGGAGATTCCAACCATTTGGCAAATTTTCACTTTAATTTCTCCATGAAATCTACTTGAGAAAAAGGTAAAAAGAGTTTAAAAAAGGTAATCCCCTTTACAATACACAATTTATTTGTTAATGGTTCTTAACTGCAAATGATTTTCAGTTCAATTTACCCTAGGTTTTTCTAAACAGTTTGTTCTCTCCACTACATTAGTATTTTTTTCCAGGTAGTGACTCTGATCCATGTAACAATATCCTGAATGCTAATGAATGCAAAGGAAAAAAATCTGGCTTGCACAAAATGATAACATGATGAAAATGAGCTTAGTGCGAATTTTGGGATTTAAATCAATCTCTGAATATTTTGGTAAGATATGATGTCCATAATTAATCCCTGAAGGTATCCAGGAAAGTGCTTAAGCCTGGGTTAATGAACTACCATGTTTAGGCTCCAACCTAGACATATTTTGCAATATTTCTGGAAATCATTTACAGAATGGAAAAATTAATGAATTATTTGGCATATCTGACAACTGAAATACAATCATGCTAACATATTATGTTCTACTGCAAAACAGAATAATTAATGCATATCATTAAGGCTACAGATAGGAGTCTTCATGTTTTATTTTAAGACTTGAGCTCAAAATGCTAGCCATTTGTAACTCAAACCCCTTTGCTGTGAAGAATTTGTTTAGATTGAAAATCTCTGTTATTGATGATATACCATTCTCTAGCTTATTTCTGTGTATTTTCCTTGATCTTTTCCAGACCCCATGATATGAATAATCCAGAAGAAAAAAAAAAATAAATTTAAGCTGTGAATAGGAGCTAGCAGTGTGCCCAGGTGGCCAAAAAGGCCAATAGCATCCTGGCCTGTATCAGCAATAGTGTGGAGTGTGGCCAGCAGGACCAGGACAATGATTGTCTCCCTGTACTTGGCACTGGTGGGGCTGCATCTTGAGTGCTGGGCCCTCCTCAGTACAAGAAGGACATTGAGGCGCTGGAGTGTGTCCAGAGAAGGACAGCTGAGCTGCTGAAGAATTGGTCTAGAGAGTAAATCATAGGAAGAGCAGCTGTGGTAGCTGGGGTTGCTTATCCTGGAGAAATGGAGTCTCAGGGAGACCTTATTCCTCCCTTCAACTCCCTGAGGAGAGGAGGCTGCAGTCAGGTGGGGGTCAGGCTCATCTCACAGGTAGCAAGTGACAGGACCAGAGGAGATGGCCTAAAGCTATGTCAGGAGAGGTTCAAGTTGGATGTCAGGAAGAATTTCGTCACTGAATAGAAAGGTGGTAAAGCACTGGAATAGGCAGCCTAGGGAAGTGATAGAGTCACCACCCCTATCAGTGCTCAGGAAATAACTGGAGATGGCACTTAGTCCTATGATCTGGTTGGCAAGGTGGAGATTGGTCAAAGGTTGGATTAGATGATTTTGGAGGTCTTTACCAATCTCAATTATTCTATGTTTCTAATTGCTAAGATTGTCACTGAGAAATATAGGAAAAAAGTATTTTATTTATAGGATAGCACTCGCATCTTGAACAAATGCTGTTCATTTATATTTAATTGATAGAATTCATTCCTAATGTGCTCCATTTCATGTGTCTTTTTGAGATTTTACCTATTTTCTCAGTGTCCTTGTCTTTGCAATTGGGGTGAGATACAAAATTTTGAAAATTACCCTTAGCACCCTCCCCAAAAATCTACTGTAAACCCCAAAAGTACAATGAAGACAGGATGATTTTGGAGAATGGAACAATACATATTGCACAGTTATGGTCAGCATATAATTTGTTTGAGTGTATACATATCCACATGTGTTTCTACCTACGTTTTCACACAGATATTTATTACACACTTCACAAATTCCTCATGATTACAGAAAGCTCATGACCTGGTGACTCAATAATGAAACTTCACATTCTATTAGTAGCTTCAAAGGCTGCTTGGAAACAGAAAAGTGATGTCATGACCAGAGCTTCTGAAACCGAAGGCTTACACATCCCTCTGCAATCCCGAGAAAATTTGCTGGGGAACGTAGAAAGAGAACTCCAATGTAAATAACAGCCATTGAAGTGATCAGTGATAATGTAACTGCAATGTAAATAACAGTCATTGAAGTGATCAGTGATAGTCGTGGTCTGAGTTGATGAAGAGTGCTGACCAGAACAGAGGTGACTCATCCACACTTAGTGCACATGAGGGTTCCTGAATGTTCCTGCCAGCAAAGCAAGCCTTGCTGTTGAGCTCCTCCTCAATTCCCAGCAGCTGGTTGAACTTGGCCAGACACTCAGAATGTCATAGGGCACCAGTTTTGGTCTGATCAGTGCAGACACCCACTACTAGGTCAGTAAAGAAGGTGTCTGCTGTCTCCCCAGAGCAAAGACTCACCATCACACCCCAGCCATTGGACTGGGCCAGCTTGCCAGTGGAGCCCTTATGACTGGCAGCTTCAATAACTATTAAAACAAAACTTCTGCTCTGAGTAACTGGTTTCCATCTGAGATTTTCACCTTGCAGCATTCCTGAGGTGCCCACTCCCACTGGAATTTTTTAGAACCTGATCTCATTTAGTATTACAACCTATTCATGAGTGTGAAAACCTGCGAGCACAAATGTGTTCTTTTAGGTACACAGCAAAGTATTCATTAAAGTACTCTACATGTAAACATGTTTGTGCTTCATGTACAGATATGGGTGGGATGTCCAAAAACTCATATGACTATGACATCATATATATGAAATATATATCCCATATTATCATCATGGTAATGAAATCAGCTTTCAGGGAGCAGTGGTTTAGTGATTTGTATTGTTCCACAACAATGCTAGACATCTCCATTAATTATGGAGGGAACAAATGACCCAGGTCTTGTTCTGGCCTCTTCTACTGTGAAGTAACCTGAGAGAAGTCCTGGTAAAGGACAAAAGGATTTTTGTGGTTCTAGAGTCCTTTTACTATATTTCTATATTTCCTATATTTCCAAAGATATAGATTTCAGAAAACCAGTCTTCAAAAGTGGTTGTTTCATACATATTTTTTATCCAAGACAGTCTTTCCTGAAGAGCGATGTACTAATTTTCTATCAAGACACCAGGTAATCTCTGGATGTTTTGAGAATAAAATAACATATTGATCTTCTATGTTCCCCTTCACTTCAGAGTAATACATAACTTCTATAAATTTTCCTTAGTAAAAATAATAAAATAAAAGGTCTCTATTTCACAACATGCAAGACCTGATACAACTGGATGGAGCCAGCTGTGGGGAAGACAGTATAAGCACCTCAGGTATTGGCCTATTCCAATGGACTCTGAGAAAAAATTGAAGTACTAGTTACCTTTGCCTTTGAATAGTCAGCTGGACACTTACGGATCTTTGGCAGAATGTCTCCTCTATTTCTGTCTTTCTGCTTCCTAAAAGCTGTCTTTTAGCTAGGTTTGGCTACTTAAAAGACACTTAATCTAAATTCATTATATGCATACACGTGGAGCATGAGATTTTCGTGACTATCATGGTACCACTATGTATATTTATCTTTTTAGATGATCACAAAGTTGGCTAGTTTTATTAAATCCAAAACCCATGGTTTCTCATTAAAAAAAAAAAACAAAATAAAATAAAACATTTTTTATATTTCTAAAAGGCAAACTTAAACAAGTGCTTTCTGAGAAAAAAATAAAGTATAAAACCAAATCTGGTGTCATGATAACCTTCTATATCAAGATGATACTTCATATCCAGACTTCTCAAATTCTATTTGAATACTAAGCATGTTCCTAGAAGCTAAAAAGATACCAAAGGCAAAGAAAGCTTCTCTAAAGCATAATCAAAACCTGTTCTGTGACCTCTGATAAGCCTCATTGTTTTCCTTCAATGATAACCTCCCAAGCAAGGTTTCAGAACAATGAAATTCTAACCCATTCAACCTCCATTAACTACACTAGTGGTTCTCTGTAATTTTCAGTGTTTGAAGTGTAGAAATCTATAACTAGTAAGTAGGTGTGCATGTTAGGTCAGCAGCAAAAGAAGAAATGTTCTGACAAGTATTACAGACACTGCAGATTATCTGGTGGTTTGACCACTTTCCTGGGCAGTGTGTTCATATATATAAACTTTTTGATTAATTTTTTCCCCTTAATACCTAACCTAAATCTCCCCTGCTGCAACCTGAGGCCAATTTCCTCTAGTTCTGTCACTTATTAATTGGGAGAAGAGGGAAACACCTTATTGCAACCTACTTTCATGTTGTTGTACAGAGCAATAAGGTCCCCACTGAGACTAATTTTCTCCAGGCTGGAACTCCACCTCCACTGCCCTTCTCTGGACACACTCCAGCACCTCAGAGTGTCTTTCTCATGAGGAAGGCTCAAAACTGCACACAGGATTTGAGGTGTGGCCTCACCAGTGCTGAGTACAGGGGGACAATCACTGCCCTGGGCCTGCTGGCCACACTATTGCTGGTGCAGGCCAGGATGCCATTGGCCTTCTGGGCCACCTGGGCCTACCCTGGCTCATGTTCAGCTGCTGTCAACCAGCATGCCCAGGGCGTTTCTTCCAAGCAGTTTTCCAGCCATTCTGTTGCAAGCCTGGAGCTCTGCAAGGGGTTGTTGTGACCCAAGTGTTGGACCTGACTCTTGGTGTTATTGAACCTCACAAAATCGGCCTTGGCCCATGGATCCGGCCTGTCCAGTTGTGCACAGCCTTCCTGACCTCAGTTTGTCAACTCTCCCACCCAGCTTGAAGCTGTCTGTGAATTTACTGAGGGTGCACACCATCCCCTCATCCAGATCGTCAATACAGATATTAAAAAGGACTGGGCCCAACACAGAGTTGGGAAACCTCACTAGTGACAGGCTGACACATGAGTGTAACTGTTCACCACCACTCTCTGAGCTTGGGTCCTCAGAAAAACCTTTGATGAAAGGATTATCTATGTGGAATTTTGGAAAACCATTAGTTCAATGAATATGACACACTAGTCAGTTTTCATACATATATTACATGATATACCTTATAGCAAACAGTCTGAGCTCTACTATTTGTCAGTATTAATAGTGAAGTGAAATTCTAGCTAAGATTCTGCACGCTACTTCTCCAGTTGGAGAAATTTGTATGAATAGTGTTTTCAGTATTTCTACATATACTTAAACATCTCACTTGCCTTGGAAAAGTATTTCATTAATTTTGCTGCTCTGTTGTATTTTAAAGCTGCAAACTAGATACCCCTTCAGGAATTAAAGCTATCAGAAATGCTGATTTGGTTCTGCTGTAATTCGCAGATATAATGCTACATAGAATTTCTACGCATTCAGTAGGAACATTCCAAGATGACTGGTATAATAATGGCATTTACTGGTATTTCAATACCCCCAGTAAAATTTTAGCAATGGCAGCTTCTCTGATTTAAGTAAAATTCAATAGAGATGATATATAACATGATATATAAAAAATTTTGTGCACAGCCTGCACATTATCTAAAGAGTCAGGAATTTGAAGCCCTATATATTTTTGATCCTTGATTTTCTTACGTGCACTGTTTTCAGTGTGCCACTTTTCACACTAATCAGATGCTAAATCTGTGGATCTGAGAACATAAAAAATTGATTTTCCCACAAACCTTTTTAACAGAATCCCCTAAATTAGAAGCAGAATGCTTTATGGGTTGAATATCACTTTTTCTAACTTCCTTGTTTCGATTATTTTTCAATTGCCAGAATTTGTTATTACAACAATATTTCTAAGATAAAATTATGTTCTGAAGCAAACAAATTCTGAAGAGAGTACCTCATTTTAATCACTAGTAAAGAAGTTCCATATTTTAAAAATGCTTATTTGAAAAGAATAACAGCTCAATACTAGTATATCCAACAAAATTTATCACAGAATCACAGAATCACAGAATTTTCAAGACTGGAAGAGACCTATAAGATCATCTAGTCCAGCCGATGTTCTAACTGTTCAGCTAGATCATGGCAGCAAGTGCCACATCCAGTCTTTTTTTAAATTCTTCAAGGGATGATGCCTCTACCACCTCACTGGGTAAATGATTCCAGTTTCTGACCACTCTTTCTGTGAAGTATTTCCTTCTTACTTCTAACTTACATCTAGCTTGACGCAAATTGAGACTGTGTCCTCTTGTTCTATCCGTTGTCGCCCGGAGAAAGAGGCCGACCCCCAGCTCACTACAGCCACCCTTGATTCTATATTTTGCTGTGTTCCCATATGTTATCATCATAAACTTTCCTGAGGTCTTACAGATGTTTTGTTTAAAATCTAAAACATCATCACTTAATGCTGTCAGCTTAATGGAATATGGCTTTGATTTCTTTGTCAAATCTTTCCTCCACGCTACTATAATCTGAGATGCCCAAGAAATTCAATACGATAAAATGGGAATCTATTTCTGATGCAAAGACTGAGACACACCTGGTTCAATTAATTCAGTCTTGAAACAGATATACTAACAAAATTGTAGATTAGAACAATTTACTGTCTAATCTTCAAGGGCTAGACGGCATTAAATTTTAGTATTCTGTTCTTATTTAAGGAAAACTAATGTAGGAGAAATGAAGATTTTTTCCAGAAAATCAATGTGCAGGGTTTTTACATGGGACTTAAGCCAAATTAATTCCTTCTACCAGAAAGATCAGCCTAGGTAAATGAATTCTCTACCTCTTAACACTTAGCGTTAGGAAAACTAGAAATGAAATTTTTTCTTCTGCTTATTTGATTTTCTTGTGAGAATATGATGCAACAAACACACATCCAACAGGAATTTTGGTCATTATGGAATTATCTTTCAGCCTCCTCAAAACTATTTTTTTTCTTGATAAGAATGGCATTAATTTTTCCAAAGATCATGAGAAACCAAAAAGGATGAACAATCTCTCTTCCAGAAAAAGAAAACAGCTTGGATATAAATTTAATTATTTTATTCTTCAAAATAAAATTTTAAATGAGTAATAGGAAAAAGTAATAGATTTCCAAATGTGAATCTCTTAAGTACCAAACTCCCACTATAATATCTAATCTCATAAAAAGAGCAGGACCCCAAAAAATCAAGTCTCCCAACTAGTCTTCCTAAATAATGGTATTTTCATCATCCCAACATCCATTTCTGGATTTGTAGAATGTGAGAATTTTTCTTCATTTGAAGATCAATGAAGATGAATTTTAATCCCTTTGGTTTATCTTTTTGCAAAACCTGAATATGATGGAACTTAAACTATGAATTCTGAACTTAATATGGATGTTAACTAGGATTTAGATTGATAAAAACCCCAAAAAACTGATATTCTAGCTAATATGTTGGCCTGAGTCTCTTAGTCTACAAAACACATCTATAAAAAGCTTATTGATATATGATACATTCCATTATTTATGACTAACTGGTACCTTCTTACCCAAAACCACCTACAACTAAAGCAGTGAAAGAAAATCCATGAGCAATTCTAAAGATTTGACCTGCCATACTCTTGCTAGTTTTGGAGAAATTCTTCAGTGGTCGTTAGTTTGAAGGAATCTGCATATTCTAGGGTAACAATTCTATCTTTAGGTCAAAAACCACACAAACCAGATTTTTCAAGCTGGAAGCAGACTGCACCTCTGTGCTAAAAATGTGAGAAAATAATTAATAAAGGCATACAAGCCTATCTTTAGATTAATCCTACCATAACACACAGTTTTGGCTTATGGGCATAAGCAAGCATAAATGCATTTTTGGCACATGGCTGGAAAAGGATCACCAGGACTAGCCTTTGAAATGAAAAAGGAGATATAAAAAAGTTTACAAAGAACATTTTAGTGTCTCCAAGGTTTACAGTTAAAGGTCTTTCTTTTTTCTCCTAAAAATTCACATTCATAATTACTCTTTCTACTGTTTAATTAATTTTCAGGATATATACTAGAAGGACACCACAAAATTTGTTAAATCCCTTCATCTGGTCTCCTCAGCATCTACATCATAAGATAGTCTGTCACTTAACCAAGTTCAACCATAAAATTATCTTGTTCTTACAAGCTAACCTAACCCTGAATTCATTCTCCTTTGTTTTTTTTTTTTTTTTCCTAAAAGGCATTCAAAATGTTATCCGATGAACTTTAGAAAACAGTTTGGATGAAAATTTTCATTTAGTGATCTGTTCTTAAAGGCTAAAGAGGAATTGTATGATTTCCCAGAATGCAGAAAACAGACAGTTTCTGAAGTATGCTTTAAAATATGTATTTCTGTATTTATAGATAAAAAGGTACTATTCAAATGAGACCTACATATCTAGGAAGGTACCTCTTATATTATCAGGAGACGAAAATTGAAAATTTAAATTCCTCATATATTTTTGTTGATTACAGTGTACATGGCAGTCGAAATCTGAAGATAAGTGTCTCTCTATTGAAATTTATTGCTAATTGAGTTTGATTTTTCAGTCTTGGTTAATTGATTAACATTAATAGACCCATCTGCTGCATCAATACATGGGGAATAACAACAGTAGGAATAATCACTGCGAGAATTGTTTGAGACACTGCAAACATGATTGTTTGTGGGGAGCAATTAACTTTGAGATTGTATTCTACATTATAAAAGCTAAGCTTGTGTATGTTTACATTTTTTGAGTCTTTATAAAATTTAAAACAAATGCATTAATCAACTGCTACTACTGTAGTGGCTGACATAATTGTCAAATCATTGGTGAGGTAATTTTGTGAGTTTATTTCCCACACACAGATGTGTCTTCTTAATTAACACTAAGCTTGGTTTGCAACATCTGGCTCATATGATCAGGGGGCCACACAGAATATTAAGAGCTTCCTAGGTTAATCTTTCCATGCCCATTTCAAACACATCCAAATCCAACGAGGTTTGAATTCCATAGAACTATGTGGCATCAACCCTTAAATTTATGGAATAGTTGCCGGTTTTCCCCCTCCGAAATTAATCTGGAATTCTACCTTAGCATAAAGTGCTGTAAAAGAGCTAGGGAACTTGGAAAAGTGTTTTTTAAAGGAGTAGAGCACTTAAATAGTTAGACTGTTTTGATTTTAAATCTAATACATAATGACTACGTAAAGAATTAAAAATTTAGATTTCCATTGAAATATTCATCTGATGAAACATATGTTAAAACACTTTTGAAACCAATGGTTTTTGGTCTATTGTGCAGGCTTTGGCTGGGATAGAGTTAATATTGTACTGGTGGGGAGCTGTATTTTACATTTGTGCTGAACATTGGGTTGATAACACAATCAAGGCCTTCCTACTCCTCACCCCATGACACCAGTGCAGAGGCTGGGGCAGGACAAGGAGTTGGAAGGAGACACAGTTTACCCCAGCTGACCCAGGTGATATCCCAGACCATACGGCATCATGCTCAGGGTATCAAACAGCAGGTAAGAAAGAGGAAAATTGGCACATTTGGAGTTACATTGTCTGCCTTCCCAAGTCACCATTACACATGCTGAAGCTCTGTTTTCCTGTCACCATTGCCCCGCCTAGAAAATTTAGGGCTGTGTCTGGCCCTTGTTCCCCTTTCTGAGCTTGATCCTGATCCTCTACCAGTGGACTGATGTCCCAGTCCTGCCTCAGCATGTCACTATACCCAGAGATATCCCCAAAGCCCAAGGGCTGGGTCTGTCCTGATGCCCTGCCTGGTGCAAAGTCTTGCCCTGACAAATGCCAGAGGAACACCTGATACAACCAATGACCAGAATGAGGGGTCGGCTGCACCCTGAAGTTCTGCATCGGAACACTAGGTACATTCTAATCCCTGTCTTCTTTTACTAAAATGACAAAGAATATTTTTTTCCCTTTCAAATAAATTTCTTCTGCATAATCATTGTAATTAATGGGTTGAACACTACAGTAGTATTTTTTCCTCTAATGATGATAAAAGGCAAGTAAATATCTTTTCAGAACAATTGTAAAAAAAGTTTCTTAGAAACACACCTGTCTATACTCAGCAATATGAGTTGACAAACTCCAGTCTTCCTTAAAAAAACATGACAGAGATATTTGCTACGTAATACTTCATGGTCTTTTAGAAGCAAACCCACTAACTAGTTCCCAAGCACCTGAAGAATTAAATGCAATGAAAAATATACCTTTTTTTTTTTTTTTGCCATTAAGCATTGTAATTGAAACACCTGGCAAAAATCTTGCTATGACACCGGATAGCTCCCTCATCACTCTCATTTGTGAATACCATCAGGTGCCACAGATATATGTCCAGTTGATTTAAAAACTCTCTAATCTGATTATCATGCACCAAGCGTAAATCTTCCTTTCTTCAGACTTTCTCCTACAGGAGAGGAATAGGATTCCTGGAGCCCAGTTATCCATAAAGACTAAGGCAAAGAAGGCACTTGAGTCTTTCCTGAATCCTTTGTCACCAGGATTTTTCCCCATTCAGCAGCAAGCCTACATTTTCCTAGGTCTTCCTTTTGCTGCTGACATCCTTGTAGAAGCTTTTGGTTTTGCTCTGCCCGTCCCTGCCAGATTAATCTCCAGAAGGGCTTTGGCTTTCCAGCTCCATATCTGTGGAGCTGTATTTTTTCTCTGTACTCTGCCCAGATCACCTGGACATGTTTCTATCTCTTGTATACTTCTTTTTAAGGTTTGAGTTTTGTCGGAAGCATCTAATTAATCTGTTCAGGCTTGCTGACAGTTCATTTCCTGCTTATAAGATTGAATAATTCTTGGGTTTGGAGAAGGTGATCCCTGAAAATCAGTTGGCTGTTGTAGAAAATCATGAGAACTGTGCTACTGAACAGCCACTAATCCCTGGTTTGCACATGCCCAGTCTTCCATGAAGCCTCTGGGCAGAGGAGAAGTGACCTAATTCAAAACAAAAACATTTCTGAAAAGGGCCCAGGCCAGCAGCTGGAAAGCAGAAAGGCAGGAAATAAATCCAATCCTCATGAATTATTCAGGACACAAATTCAAACAAAACAGTATTCCATAATGGCAGCTGACAGGCCAAGCAGTAGAATGGCAGAGATACAGTAAAAACCAACAGAGAAAAAACAGATTCATTACTCCAAAGTACACACTCAGTTTCATCAGACTGGTAGGCAAATTGTGTGTTCTCATAAAACTGCCTTGCTTTCATATGTGCTCTAGTCAAACAAGACTTAGAGATCAAAGACCTGTTTCGTATTTTTTGTGTGTTCATATCAATCAAGAGGCAGAGAAGTCCCTCAAAAATTTGTTCAAGATCTCCTCAATCTAAGAAACACACAGTGGCTCAGAACATCAAAAGAACTTTAAATTGTTCTGTTCAGCATTTGCCCTTAAGTACAATTTTTTAATAGTTTGGCAGCTACTTCATAAATTCTATAATTTCTAAACAGAAATGTGTTTCTAAATGCTGAGTTCCTTAGATAATGATCAAGTTGCTTTGGCTTAAAAAGTTACTGTGCTCCTACTGAACCATCATTCAACTGAACCATCATCCTCTGTTCTTTTAACTCATGTCTCTCTCAGACTCCATTTCCTCTTTCAGCATGATGCACCTTAGCTTTCAAAGGTTCTTTGACAATATCTTTTCCCACATGCTGAAGGTGAACAAGAAAGTCACTTGTTAGCGTTTCCATAGCATGATGATGAACATTTGCGCTCAGGAACACACCATGAAGATGTGTGAGGATACACAACTGAGTAAGAGATGGAGTTCTTAGGAAAAAGAATGACCTCTTATGTGCCTTCTGTCCAAACTGTCTATAGAAAGGTTCAGATTTAGTCTTGTAGGAGTACTGATCTAGTTGGTTGCAAAGGAATTCTGGCTTCAACAAAATATATATGTGGACAATGTCATTATATTTTGTATCACTTTTCATGCAAACAAATAAAGTGAAACATCTCTCTGGCTGGCATGAAGATGCCACATTTTCTATTTGAAATTAACAGGACAAAAGATTGGTGATTATTTCATTACAGAGAAAATGATAGTAGTTTTTCATCAAGAATGAATGATAAAATGGATAAATAAATGCCTCTTACCTAGTGCATGTCCCCCCATTGTGACATGGATGATAATCACATATTGGAACATTGCAGTTCTCAACATTCCTTCCTTCAAGAGCCTCATCTATGATGAACAACTCTTTGTGGTTGACTTGAAAATCCCTAATGCATCCTTTATAGCCATATATCTGCCCAGCACATCGATGAACCACCTCATGAACAGGAACCTTTCCAAGGAAGATTGATCCAAAGTTGATCTGCAGAAACAAAAAGAGACTTGTCAGAAAAAGAATGTGATTTGTGATGTTATTGTAAACAATGAAAGAACAATAGATACTGATAAAGGAAATAATCATTACTGGAAGATGGGAAAAAACTCTGATGCTTTCTGAAGTGATTATTTTAAAAAATATTTGCTTTTTTTTTTTTTTTCTTTTTGAATAATCCTTACAAAGAAGGTGGTTTAATTTGTTCTCATATTTTCAAATATATAAGACAACATACATTCCACAAAACACAAATTGGAATTCTCAGCCTTAATGACAGTGAACATGGTAAGTTTTTTACATAGATACCCTCATCCTATATGATGAGTTGAACATTCATGGCTGAAGTTTGGTGCAGGAACACAGGAGAAGCTGTAGACTTGAAGACATTTCCTTTAGGACCTGGGACCTATGGGATCTCAAGATAAGGGGAATACAGAAAAAATATTTTAGTTTTTTTAATGAGTGACAGAAAACAGACTGCTATACTGAAGCCCAAGGGGGAAAAAAAGGAAATTTTCAAATTTCCAAAAGCCTAGAACATCCTTATAAAGGTGCAAAGAAACAATCACAACTTTTTCACACAGAGTCTGACCAAATCATGTTAGTGCTCACTATGGTAATTCCTCTGTTGCCTGACCTCGGATTCAAGCCCTTAATCATCACATATAAATGATCTGTGGCTCATTTAACACTGAATTCCACTCCTCAAACTAATTTCTGACTTTCTGGAATTCTGAGAGAGATCTGGAATTCATGAGACTAGATCATTCCTGAGTTCATTTGCTAAGTGCCTGCCAATTCTTCGGAACTGAAAAAAACTATACTTGCATCACACAATGATGCATTTATTTGTACAATACCATTAGTCCAGGAAGAGGGTGACACCTAGCCCCCTCACGTCAAGAAAGAATCCACCAATGGAATCAGAAATTATCACAGCATATGTAAAACATGTGAGAGGGTAACTTATAGTGAAGAGGCCATTCACTATCATATTCAGACACCTGTAAAGAAATAGAAACAGGAGGAAAACATCCCATTGATTTATCTGGAATTCACACATCCATATGATTTTTGCTTTGTTGTTTTCAGCATTACTTTTGTCAGTCCTGGAGCTATGTTGCTGACAATTTCAAGTGAAATTTTGTGATAGAATGAATGTGAATACTGCCAGATATTCTTCTACTCAGCGTCTTTCATTCTGAAGTGAAAAAGAAAAACACCTACTTCCTTTAGAGCATGGATAAAATTAAATCAGATTTTTCATACCGAAGGAATTCAAAGACATTGGCTCTGCACTTGTTGAATTAGTTTCAGATCACTTGACTTTATCGCCTTTCAAACAAAGCTATGAAACACCGCAGTGATAGACAAGATTTGTAAGTAGTGTTTGCAAACATTTTCTCTCTGCTTGTGAATCTCTTTCAAGAATTAAGCAAAGCATTGGACTGCATGACAAAGTGTCTGTGATTAAGAGCAGTGTTTTTAACACTCCTCTGGCAAAGCAATCTCCTTTATTATTTGGCTTATTTTACAAAAGCACTAACCTTGGGGGCAGATCCAGTGTATCACAGAGCAACTTCAGTAGGCTTTGCTCAGTTTCTAGCATCACTGGATTCTATCATAATGTACTTGATGTTCAATCTCATGTTAGTACACCATAATACACATTCTTTCTATAAAGGTCCTGCTCTGAATTTAACTGACCGAACCAGAATATATTTTAAGGAGGCACAAAGAAAGAATTCATGAAAGTCTTATTAATAACATAAAAGGTCTAATATAGCATTATATCAATAAATTATGTAATACTTATGTTTAACTTTTCAAATACTAATTTGAAAATATCCTTCTTCACTTTTAGCCTGAGTAGTGTAAAGGATTATCTTGGGCAATAATGGGAAGATATTCATTAGACCTCTTACAGATAAGAAATGTCTTTTATTCTTTCTTTGATTGAGTACTTTGTAAATAGAGGTTCTGGGAGATTAGGAGCAGATCTGTAAAGTGTAACAGTTAGTCATGAGGATTTGACATTCATACGTCATACCACGCAAGGGAAAAAATTCTGTTACAAACCAGCAGTGCGTACTGTGAGATGCACATCAAGAATAGCATCTCTGCAGATAACTGACCTGTCTTCTAGTGAACAAACTTATAAAGCAAGCTGTCAATCACAGCTCAAATTCTTGTCTAAAAATGTTTTAAAATGTTTCATGCAGAAATAATCCTGTGACGAGAGAATGCATTAAAAAGGCAATAAAATGAAGACAAAGAATAACTGAAAAATTCAAGATTTGGGGAAGCTGGCCTCTTGTCCATTCAGAACGAGTCTTCTGATACCAATTTCAAAATGGAGACAGATATTTTCACAATATTTTTCAGAAGCCAAGTCCTAGCAAAAATACTGAAACCAAAATAAATCACTGATGATTCATAACTGTCCTCCACTAGACAGTGTAGCTTGCAACTAAAAAGTAACTAGAATTACTGCTTAATAATATCTGAATTGTTTCTAATAACTCCTTGGCCTTAGGTAAATGACACTGCTAATACACTTTTTTTAAACGCTCATAGCATCCATGTCCTTTTTGTGGACTTTGTGCAGCAGGAATAGAGGCTTTAGAGTCAAATAAAAGAAGAAATTAATGGATATGTTGTGGTTGCTGGATGCAAAAACACCCATTAGAAAGAAAGTTCATATAATGATATCTGAAGAGGAATTATATTTCCTCCTTTAGAAGAAGTTAGAATATACCCATTCTCCTTTGAAAATAACTGTAGTGCATATGCTGAAGAAATGTTCAAAGCAAATAGCTATGTTTTGATGTTTTGCAGACTCACCTGAGATGCTCGATGTGAGAAGGAAAGTCTGTGCTGTACAGGGGGGTTTCCATCTGCAGCCACTTCAATCATGCAGTAACCTTCAGGACTGCCCACAGGCAACATGTAGCTGTAAGGAAACAGAAGATCCCATTGCTGCTTATTCTGTTGGTCACGGAGTATTCAAACCTCACACGGCAAAGGAAAGGTGAAGGAGATGTTCATACTTCCATAAAGTATGAAAATCTTTGGACACTATTAATTTCAGTTTCATGGCTATTGAATTACCCAGGAGACAAAAGATGCAAGTTTCATCAACTAACATCCCTCTTCTGTTTCCTTTCTTGCTATTCTTGACTAGTGTTTGAAGCATATACAGAGAAAAGAAGAAAAAATCTTTAAATATTTAAGTGAGTATTGATAAATTTTAAGTGCTAACTGTGGTTGACATACAATCTCTCTAGTATAGAAGATTGTTGGACAAGTGACGTCAATGTTGAATGATGCTGAACAGCCTGGGTTGAAATTTCTTTTTCTGACCTACAGAGGGAACATAAATGGAATAAGAAATGAAAGGCTGCATACCTCTGAGCAGAAAAATTACACTGCGAGGCAGTTATCACTTCTTGGAAACTGTGTTAGTGCAAACTCTGGTACTGAGCCTCAGAGATAAAGAAGAATGTAAGGTTAAGGGAATTTTTGTAGTAAATACTTCTGAAAATTCAATAAAACACGGAGAATTTCGGCCAAATCACCATAATTAGGTTTCTGGGGTACGACTTCTAACAACAATGTTACATTTTTATGTAATATTTCACAAATGCTACAAAACAAACTTTAAAAAAGTTTCTGAAAAAAAATTAACATATTTATATGGGCTACCAAATTTTCCATTTCTTTCAGCTGAATAAATGGTAAAGGACAATAATAGGAATCTCAGAAATTGTTCTTTGTTGGGAGAGATTAATTTTTATGTTATGCAATATACATATGAAAGAGTTAAAAATTGTAAAGACCATTACGATCTGTACATTAGAAGCATTATTAATCATAGAAATTACTTCAGCATTGATAAGGACAAATTTACTCCTGGAGAAAACACATCAAGATGTACCATAGTCTCAAATGTTACCTTTTTATATATCACTACCTGGTGATTTATTCCAGGTTATGCCTTGAGTTTTGTGCCTCTGCTTCTGTTTCTAAAGTTTTACTATTTCATCCTTCTCTCTGTAGATTCATTATGAAATCTCAGTTTTCACCTCTGAGTTGCTGGGAACATTGTATTGACATAAATGGATATAGTATTGTATATTATAGGCCCCAAAGAATATTTAGAAATTCACTGCAGTGATTTCTGAGCGAGTAGCACAAAACCAGTGCATTTACTCACTCACCTTATAGCCAGAACATCCACATCAGCAGCTGATGCTTACATATTAATAAATCCCACCTTTCCAATGGTTATATCACTGCTGGTTCACAGCTAAATCAGTCAATACAAATTCACTGACTTTTCACTGTACTCCAATGCATGAGGTTGAAATGTGCTAAATTATTTCTACCTTGTAAGTATGAAACACATTCCTTATTTTTGAATCTGTCTTTAAAAATCTGAGATACTTGAACGGCATTTTCTATTACCACCCTCTGCAATGTGATCTAGACCCCTAGACTCTTTAAATGAGTTTGAAAAACACTCATTTTTATTTATAATTTTAGGCTAAAAAGAGTCCTGTTGTTAAGGTATTTTTCAATTGCATTCCTTCTTGAAAAGTATAATGCTAGCATAATATTTTGATTTTAAATATAGGGAGCTAGAAACAGTGCCTGCTGTTTTGAAGACCATCTGATTTGCACAATTTCATTTTAAATAATGAATTCAGTCAACAGAAGATTCTCCTTAATAAACAATGTTTCTCCTTAATAAACAATCTATTGACAGATAGTTGGTGATTTCCTTTTAGGTACTTGAAATAAGGACAATTCTTGAGAAAATGCTCCACTGTTCTGTTTTCCAACCAATTCTTGAAATATAAAATATTCTTTGAATTTGATTTGTTATTCCTACTCATATTTCAGTTGCTGGGAATTATCTCAGTAAGTCAGAGAGTATAAAGATAACTTTCTCAGATAATAGAAAATCAGGTCATTTAAGATTCTCTCTTGGGGCAAACAAACCCATAGCCTTTTCTTGATGCTTTCTACTCTGAGTGGATAAGTAGTAGAGACTTAACACACTCATATCAAAGCCCACCCTCTGTCCCTGCCTTGTCCCTTATTTTCAGAAAGATTTCTGAAGTCTGCATGTTTCTTTTTCTAAATAACCTCTTCTACCACATGTTACAATGGTCCAATGCAAAAAGAACAAAGGTTTAAGTGAAGTGGCAAAATTAATTAATAGGAATGCTCATCTAATGAAAAATAAAAGAACATTGAGGTCTGTGTCAGTGTGACCATCTTCAAGCAATTAGCCATCCATTCAGCATAGTAAACTTCCATTGCAAATGCCTGGTGCACACACATTCTCACTGTTTTCTACACATATTGTTTTGGTCCTTTACTGTAGGAAAAAAGTGGAAGATTAAACGCAGGTGCAACTAAAATAAGCCTTAAAGACTGTTTAATACTGACAAGTTCTTTACTTTAGAAATCCTTATTTAGACAAGCCCAAGTATCATAAATTCATTTAGATAACAACACAGATAATAATCAGCCCTACTCAGACATATCTGGTAATCCATTCTGTCTTTAAATAAATATATGAGGAAAAAAAAAAAAAAGGAAAATCCAAATTAAACCTCTCAGTATCCGTAAACAACAGTTTATTATACAGTGATTTTGATCATTAGATCATAAGTTCATAAAGGCCATAAAGGTGTTTTGCTTTTTTCCTAATATGCAGCAATGAAATCTCAAAGAGCAGAACAGATTTGTTTGATGTCTGCCAATAGATTTGTGACTGAGTTGTGAGAATAAAAGCAGAGGCTACAAGCAGGAACCTACTGCCCTGTATTCTGGAGTGCAGGTTAGGAATGCACTCCATGCATGCTACCACTGTTTTCTTCAGCATTTGCTTCTTTCTCTGTAAAGATTTCCAATGAATTAATACTTGCAATTTTTCTCTGTCTTGTCATAGGAAGGAAAACCTGTCATTTGAAATGTGAACAAAATGGATATTTTTCATGCTTATGTTACCACAGAATTAGGACTGTTTGAATTTGCTAGATTACTTAAATATGCCTAGAATAGCTTTTAGAAAGAGACAGAGCATGGAAAATTATAGTCCAAAAGACAGATTTCTTAGAATATTATACAATATGAAAAAATGGCAGTTAGACCACAAATGCTATCTCTGTCTTTATTATAGCATTTAATTCCAGAATGTGCTGCAACATAGACACATGCAAAATATAATAATATTATTTTTTAAAAACAATGGTGGAAAAAAGAAGGGACTTGAAATATTCTGTCACAGAAATTACTTGAACTAAAATACCATCAATGTTGCTCTATAACCTGGTTATAGTTTTCTTATAATCTATGTTTAAATCTGTCTTAATCTTGCAGTTGAATAAATGCACTTGTATTATTTCACACATCTCACAGAAGATTGAAATCCATTAGAAAAGAGAAAATTAAACTGATGATTTATTCTCTTGACATTTTTTCTTTATTTTTCTAATTAACCTCATATTATGAGATACCGACCTCACATTAAGAACACCTGAGATGAAAGTGGCTAATCACTGACATCTTTAAATTTTGAAGTATTTTTAGTTCAGTGGTGGTTTTTCACTCGTTTGGATGCTGAAGGCATTTCAGTCCATCTGCCTTGCATCTCAGTGGCATATTCTGGCTGCACTTAAAGCCAGCCTATTTTTCCCTCCAGAGACAGTGACAGGAGAGAATGCAACACGATTCCTATTGCAGTATGATTTTGTCAGGCAGGAGGATTGTGATTCATTCATATCACACTCACAACAATATAAAAAGGATTTACAGGGAAGTAAAGAATTGGGTGTGTGAGAAGTAGTTATAGGAAATGTGTATATGTGGGGGATATATGGGCAAGGTTATGCACAATAATCTAACAGGTCTGGAGCCATGTGAAGCCCAGCCTGTTCCTGGAGATGCTAAGATATAGGCCTGATGAATTCAAATATTTATTTCCACAAATTTGAAATGAGAAGATGTTCAGCCTTCCTATTTGCTCTAGGCTTAGAAAATCATGATTTTTTTCATAGTTGCTGTGGATTTTATATAAAGTTAAGAACAAGAATCACAAAGGATTAACTTTTTTTTTTTTTTGCAAAAGACTCATGAAACCTCAACAGGTGCACAACAGTGGTTATAGACTGTGTCATTAATAGTTGCATGTTGATTAATTATGTGTATGAACACTGGATTTCCAACAAAGTGCAATGTGTACCTCACACACTCATGACTCATGGATTACTTTAGGTCTGGAACTGGTAGTCAAATAAATCCTCTTAAGATACCCAAGATTGGGGCACCTCTAAATCTGGTATGATCTTGCTCAAATAAATGTTTTAGCTTAAATTATCATAGATTTCTCCAGTTGGAAATAAAATAATACTTTTTTCCCTTTCTAGCTAGTCACCAGGTGGCACTAAAGGAGCACAGTAGAAAGCATTAATGCAAAATCCCTACTAATGTCTCTTCTAATAATTGGAAAGACTGACTTAAGCTCTAATTGATAGCATGATTGCTTCAGCTTCCAGTTATATCACGGGAAACATAGTAAAGCATCTTAAACTGATTACATATTTGACAATATGGATGAGAATAGGTCCAGAGACTGGAACTTCTGGAAGACTTTTAACTGTTTTTATGCAGTATAAATATGCAATGTAATCATGTAAAAATGGTGCATTCATGGTTATGAAAACATACTTCAGAAAGTTTAGTTTATAGCAATTATATTTTCTATACAATGCTGAAGGTGCAGCCATATTTCTAACAGATTAAGGAGAAATATAGCAAAATTAAAGTGTCATATCAGCAGGTATAAATAACTCCAAGCATTATAAAGAGAACTTTTGTTTCTACACAAGCTAAATAATCATGGTAAAACTGTTTCTGAACAAAGACCTTACACTGCTATCAGTGCAGGGTTTCTGGTCTTCTGAAAAATTATTAGAAACTAGCAACATCACTGTCCATTTTATAATGCCACAGTTGGAGGACTACAATTAGAAATACTTGGTATTTTTCTCCCTACACTCTGAAAAATACTAGCCCAGCTTAACAGTTCAACATAGGAAGAAAAATCCCCACAAAAATCCCTTTACTAAAAAAGTATTGATATTAAAGACATAAAATAAAAGGGTCCTGCAAAACGCTGAAATAGCAGCTTCATTTCCACCCTTGATTTACCAGAGCAGTTGTCAAGGGAACAACTAACCAACTGTCAAGTATTACAGGTGATTTTTCAAGAATGGTGATTTTACTTTTGACTGAGCATATTCAATTCACAAGCGTGAAAATATGTACTGTGCCTTGCAGTTTTAATAATCTCTTCATACTTTTCCAAAATTCTTGCACTTACTACCTTTTATCCCCTTAAAAATATATTTCTAAAAAGCCAATTGCTTTAAAAACCATACCTTCACTTCCCAAAAATTAACTTTAGCATACTTCTTCCATGGAAATGTTGTCATGTCTCTTTATCATCTTCTCTTTCTGTAAGGTCAAATTTTGGTATTTCTTACCAACTTCAATTGCAACCCTCAGAAGTGACAATTATAAAAATGAATGCTGCATTTTATGTCTGACATTTTATTTGAAATCAATGAAACATATTTCATAACCTCCAGCAATTCAACATCAATTTTCAGGTTTTCTAGTTGCTGCAAAGGGACCAAATAGTAAAGGTGTTCAGAGAAGGAAAGAGAAAAGGAGACCAAGGAGAAGAGTAGATGAAAATAAGGTAGATGGAAAACCCCAAATTACTTTGACTCCTGAAGTGTCTTGCAGGAGTCCCTTGATAGCCATTTCTTTAGGAAAAATAAAACAAACCACACACAAAAAGAGGTGTGTGAACTTTGGGAATACATTAGGGAATTATAAACTCCAGCTGACCCTGAAATTTTTTGAAATTTGCTGCTACAGCTGTATGTACATAAATCTCTGGGCCCTGATGGGACTCATCCCAGAGTACTGAAAGATATGGACAGTGTCATCACAGGATCTCTCTTCATTAGTTGTCAATGATCTTGGGAATCTGGAGAAGCCCCAGTTGACTGGAAGCTGGCAAATATTGTTCCAGTTTTCAAGTAGGGAAAGAAGGAAGGCCCTGTAAATTACAGGTCTATCAGTCTCACTTCAGTGACTGATAGAATTAGGGAGGAGCTTGTTCTGGGAATTATTGCAAAGCATCTGAAAGACAGCACCCTCACTGGCCACAGATAGCATGGGCTCATGAGGAAAAAGTTTTGCTTAACCAACTTAATCTCCTTTTAGCACCAGGTCAGCCACCAAGAAAAGACAGTAGATGTGGTACATTTGGATTATAGCAAAGTTTCCAGTACTATTTCCCAGAGTATCCTTCTGGATAAAATGTACAGAGCACAGAGAAATCCATAACACATTGGCTGAGCAGTTGGCTCAGAGAGGTATTAAATGGGTTTGCATCATGCTGGCAGCCAGTTCCCACTGGGCTCCTCAGGGCTCAGTTTTAGGGCCAGGGTTCTTCAAGATTTTTATAAAAGATTTGGACACAGAAATTAAATACACATTAAAGTTAATTTGCTGATTACACTAGAAGGAGCTGTGGACTCCTTCAGGGGCAGAGAGGTTTTACAGAGAGATTGGGATAGACCAGACAGTTGGGCAAGCACCAGCTACATGAAATTTAACAAGAGCAAGTGCCAGAGTCTTCACCTGGAATTGTGGTTATGTAAACAAACTGTGGGATGAGAGGCTGGAGAACCACTCTGTATGAGAGAAATCTGAGGGTTTGAATTCATGGCAAGTCAAATATGAGCCACCAGTGTACTCTGGCAGCCAAAGGAGACAACTTGGGGTGCATTAGGCACAGCATTGTGAGCCAGCTGAGGGAAGTGATTGTCTCACTCTCCACTGTAGTGGAGCAGACACATCTCAAGTACTGCATGCAGTTTTGAGGGGTCTCAGTAAAAGAAGGCTGCAAAGTATTACAGTGCTCAAAGGAGACTGACTAAGATGGTGAAAGGCCTCGATGGCAAGACTTAAATGAGTGTCTGAGGTCACTTGGTTTGTTCATCTCGGAGAAAAGAAAGCTGAAGAGTGACCTCATTCTCAAGGGAAATAGTGTAATGGGAGATCCTGCTCTCTCTCTGGTGACCAGCAATAGGACACAAGGAAATGGAATGAGCTGAGCTGCATCAAGGGAAATTCAGATAGAACATTAGGAAAAGTTATTTCATTGAGAGGGTGGTCAGTCACTGGAACAGGTTCCCCAGGAGAGTGGTCATGGCACCAAAGTGTCAGAGTTCAAGGAGCCTCTGGATGACGCTCTTAAGTGTGTAGTTTAATTTTAAGTAGTATTGTAAGGAGCAGGGAGATGAAATCAATAATCCTTAGGGGGCCTTTCCAATCTGAGGAAGTCAAACAATATCTTTTTATCATAGAATCATAGATTCATAGATTGAGTTGGGTTGGAAGTGACCTTATAGATCATCTAAATCCAATCTCACTGCCACGGCCCTTCCAGTAGATGAGGTTGCTCAAAACTGCCTTCAACCTGGCCTTGAACACTTCTACAGATGGGGCATCCATGAATTGTCTGGGCATCCTCCTCCAGTGCCTCACCACCAGTCATAGTGAAGAATTTTTACCTTGTATCTAATCTACACCTGCCCTCTTTCAGGTTGAAGCCACTTCCCCTTGTTTTTTCACTCAGTACATGTGCTTAGAAAAAAGAACCTCTTTTCTCTTTTTGCTATGGGGGTACTAGAAGAATTGAAGAAAATAAGGAAAACAAATACCCTTTACCTTCCCAAATACTACTTACTTTGCACAGAAGATGCAATTTCTTTGCTTAATGTTGTTTTGTTCATACATTATACAGAATCTAAAAAAACCTCAAACTCAATGTTTTTGTATAAGCATATTAGTAGCTGAAGATGGTAATACCTACATTAGGTGAAACAGATACTGTTTATGTTACGTTCTACTTAGCTTGGTTTATGCTTCATTTACTCCAGCTCTGCTAGTCCAACAGTCAAGTTTATGATCCTTTAGTAGACTGGCTAATGGGACTCTTTCTAATGCATACATTGCCAAGCACACTACAGGCAGCATACACCCAAGGATCATTTATTTCAATGGAATGCTTTTCTTCAACATATATATTTTATGAATCATGACTTAAAAGATGTGTGTTCCCAGAAAGGATCTTTAAAGGAAAGTATAAATTCTGCTTTTAATCATATCTTTGAAATTCCATTGACTTCACGGGGACTTTACTGGTGTAAACACAATACATCACTTTGCTGTGACAGCCAACTGATGGACTGTGCCATCTCCATTTCACACATGCAAGAATGGGAATAACATAAAGATACTGGAATAATTAGCACTAACATTTAGGCAGAGTTTTGAAGTTACAACAAAATTGAACTTTTATTATAATCATTACCATAGTCATTATTGCTGTTCATGATCATGACAGTATTGGAAGAACAGATTGTTACAAAATTGATCCTGGCAGAACGCACCAAGTCCTACAAAAACCTTGTGTTCTAATTTGAGTTTCAGGACAACAAGTTTGTATATAGAAGAATACAGAATGTATACTGTACTTGTATTTATGTCTGTTGGATCATAAGGCTTCATAGCGCTTATTGTGGGCTTTTTTTGTCTGCTAGATGAATTCATTGAGATTTCACTGCTGATAAATACCCTGTGTTTCTAAACCCAGTAATGCACCTTCAAGACTGAATACAGTTGCTTTCTCCTGCTTCTGAATGCATTGCCTCAGGTTCATGTACCAACTGGGTATTTGCTGCACCTGAACAAGGCTGTTTAATTTTTGTTATGGTTACTTTTACCTTCTCCTTGAGTCTCCATTATATCAAAGAAAAAGACTTCTACTCTTCTATTCTTTGGCATTACAGAGATGAACACTCCTTAAGGAAGGTGCTTGTGGTCTTTTGCACAGCTCATTCTTACCCTGTACTCTCACTTCTCTAATTCACTGATTTTTAATATAGATGTAATTGCATTCAAGCAATGTTATTAAAAATTATGTAATGTCAGAAAAGAAAGCTGGCCTTCCTCTTTCAGTAAAAAGCCTCCAGCTAAAGCGTATGCAACAGCTAGTACAAAATATGTAAGACATGAAAATTCAGCTATAACCCTCACTGAAAGAATATGCTGGTGTGAAAATAGAAACCCCCTTTTTATGAAGAGTTATTAGATAAGTTTTGGATAGTTCTTCCCTTAAATGGAGATGAAATAATTTCAGCAAACAAAATGGCTATGCTGACCTATTACCTCAAAAGTAATATCCCTTTGTCTCTGAGAAATGGGAAAAATTGTCTAGGGGCAATAGGTGATACTAGGGAATTGATTTCAATAAAGCCAAAATAGTCTTTAAGTGCAATGATGCAATATGACACCGAGGAAGACTGGAAGAAGTTGGAAGACTTCTGTTAAATAATAAATAAAATTTGATGGCATGGAATGTATGAATGCTAATTACAAGATTATCCTAAAAAAGTACCCTAAAAAGACCAACTCAGAGGTCTTTTAGTCTCAAGTGAAATGTAACCACTATCAAACCACTCTGACGACTATCAAGCATTTCCTTCTCTTTAATGACAAGATCACTTGTAAGTAGAGTGATTATGAACACACTGAAAAGGATCATGTGTTTGGATTGTGATTCTGTTTAAGAAAACATTAATATCAGTAGAAGTAGAGTATAACTTCATATAAGAACTATTACCTCTTGGTGAGCAACTAAACACTGTTGTAAGCCTAGGAAAACTATGAAAAGAGCTCTTGATAAAACTTCAAATTTCAAAACCTGTCTACATTCTTAAAACTATTTTTATGCCATTTATCTATCTGTCAGGTAACTGGATCTCATGGATATGAATAGGTGAAAATAAAGAGAAATAAGAGAACAGTTTATGTACATTTAGAAGCAATGTTCTCATGTGAAGTGATATGAGATACAAAGTTTGAAGAAAAGACATATATACACATTTCTGACAACAACCAACGTTTAAGAATGTTTCTTATGCATACACAACTTATGTATGCAAAAGTTGTGCTTTTTAGAATGGTTAAACCAGAACCAAAGAGAAGAATAAAGGAAAATAACATACTCAAAACCCCATATTTTGAGGGGGGTAAGTTCCCCTCAAGACATCAAGGAAAGAAAAGGTAAAATCATACAAATGCTGAGAATTCAATTATCCTAACACCTCACCAAGAAAATACCACAAAAAACATTAAAAAAGTGTTTGAAGAGAGACATAGTGGGCAGTCTTCAAATTACATCTCCCCTTCCCCGAGGAGGGCTCTCACTCCCAGAGCAGAGAGACTCTTCTGGAGCTAGCAACAGCTTGGCAGTGCACTGGAGCATCAGAATTAATTATAATGTTCAACCATCTTCAGATACAGTCTTCCATCTATTGTCTTACATAAGTCTGATCCCATGAATGAAAATTAGGAAGCCACTTGGCATGTGAATAAAGCTCTGTCAATGCAGTGCTGTACAGATAATTGCAATACTACAATGATCTCCTGTTGAGGATCTTTTCTTCCCTATTACAGACAGAAGAAATACAATGATCAGTAACATATATTACTTCTACCAGCCAGCACTAATTAATTTTCTTTTGCATACTCTGATGGTCCAAAATTAACTGTTACCTCCCCTCTACATGGGAAAACTAAGAGAAAAATAGGTTAAGCAATGTGGTTAATGAGAAAGTGACTCTTCAATTTGAACACCAAGAGAAGGAACAATTTATATACTAGTACAGGAAATCCTGGGTAGACTGGAGAATAAAGACCTTCTATTACCAACTAGTGCAAATCCTGAGGTAGTGGCTGGTATTAATACTGAGGACCAAGAGACGTCCTGCTGTATTTCAGTTTTACACATATAAGTATCAATTGGAAAAAAAAAAAAGTATTTTCCTTTCAGACTCTTTAAGGCTTATGTCTTTTAATCCTTTGTAACCTTTAGCCTTTGGACCTTGGAGCTATTGTCACATTTCTGAAATTATGACTTAGGCAAACTTTATGTGCCAGCTTCTCATAGTGATATTTAAACAGCCTCTTCTTGGTCCCTTCTGGTGACATTTTCAGAAGCATCCCAGTAAGAAAAAAAGCAACAGGCAGACACTTAATCTCTGTTATAATTCAGCCACAACTGCTGAAAAAACTATATCCTCTGCTCACCTCTTCAATAATGGTCTATGAATGCCTAATTCAGTTGAACCACATTAAGATCAGCTGTAAATATGGCAAGAGAAAGCAAGTCAGGGCATACATAGCTAAAGGTAACTTCTTAAAACAGGACATTTAGTTCTCCACTGTATTGCTTAAGAATAGAAGGTACAAACATATTATTGCCAAATAAAAGTTTTCTATTTATGACAAGAATTAGCACTAACATATTATTTGTGCTAAGCATTACTTATGCTGTCACAGGCAAAGGGCCATGGAAAGTGCAGAGAAGGGTAATGCACCATTTGTAACCCAGATAAAACTGGAAATGAATAACTGATCTTTCATATTAAGCCATAACACTACTTAAGAGAGTTATCTCTTCACCTCCAATCTTCACCAACTTTTGTCCCCCCTTTGACACCATCAGTAAGAAAGAAAGTAAGGCCTTGCCATCATAATCCCTTCATGACATCTTCAGCACAGGTAAGAATAACTGATTTTTGGAGAAATGAGAGGCATCATTGCTAAAGGCGCTGGTCATCTTACATATCTACTTTCACAAAGCATGAACAATTCACCTGAAGTCAATAATACAAAGCAGAAACCTTAAATAACACTCCCACTTGCCAGAATTAAGATTTATTGATTTGTGAAGCCTAATGGCCACACAATGTAACCAGTTCATTACACTATAAAAAAAATTGGTTTTTGACAGATACTTATTGCTTTGAACACACAAAGGAACAGAACACAGCAGACTTCTGATTTCAGAATACTTTCATAAATACAGAATTGCATAGAACTTGAAGCTTACTCTTGTCATCTAAACTGATTAAAGTTCTGTACTCATCTTTATCTGGACCAGACTCATTAAGTGTTTTGTTGCAGTCTGCTTTTGATAACACATATGCTGCATTTTCCTCCATCAGAACAGAAGTATGAGCTTTAGAACTGCTCTGTCAAAGAAATTAGGATTCTCATAATAATTTCATGTGTATTTTGTACTTGAACCTATCTAAATCAGAGCATCCAACATGAACAGCTAAGAACATTTTGCTAAGCTATAACCAACTATTTTTAAAGAAAAAAGAGACTGCTTTATGGTGGTACATTTATACACATTTTAGCTGCAATCTTAAACATACATGAATGTACAGGATGCTTATTGCCTATTTGAATATCAAAAGGCATAATATAGTTTATAATGTCATTTGGATGTGCTTCAGCAGAACCTACCTAAATAGCCAGACATATATTTCCTAGTGTATTAGAAATGTCTCTCCTACTTTTTTTGTTCACTTTGTTTAGTGATATATTTGAGCTGAAATGTATTATTTGGAAAATGAATACTGCACAAGATTTGTAAATATAAACTGAAAAAAAAAAAAGCAAGGTAAATATAATACATTTAGTTTGTAGATGTAAATGCGTATTCACAGACCATATTTTAGGAAGTTTTTTGGTTTTTTTTTAAACAAGATAGATTATTTTCATCAGATTGTAGAAGCAAAATGTATGAGGTGTTCATGGAAAAAAAGCAATCTGCTATGATGTGAAATGGGCCACATTTCTTCATGGATAGTCAAAATTTTACATAGGCCTTTCAACAAGATGAAATTTTATAAATGTAAGTCATTAAGGGAATTGTGGAAGTGTAAACAAGCACCACGATGCCTGTTGCTGTGTATGTAATATCAGGTTTTGCTTACAGATGAGGTTCTTTATTTCTTGATTTTGATATCCAATTTTCCACTTAATATATAATAAATGCAGCTACACACATATTGCATTTGGAAATATTAGAAATTATTTCACAACAAAACTACCCTGTGATTAACTATTTCATTTCAGAGAGATGCCTGGTTGTATTAACCATGTAGATACTTTAGGTCAAGATTCTGAAAAATGTATCAATTTATCAGAATTAACATTTCTAACTGACAAAAATTAACTTAAGATTAAGCTCTAATTAGCAACAAATGAAATCATGCACAACCGGGGTTTACCAGTTACCAGTTATAGTATCTTCTTTATAGTGTTAGCCGTAATGAAAAGCATTTTATATCAGTGTTTGCAGAGTGGGAATCCCTGCAGACTGGGAGAGTTGGTGTTTATTATCCTGAAAGGTAGGGAACTCCATAATGTGTGATCCGGGCCTGGCTCATACACTCTCCCCACCAGCTTATTTGTAATGTTCACCACCTGAGAATGTTTGGCAGGCTCTGCAATCAACAATAAAAATAAACAAATTGCTGAAGTTGCCTGAATGAGCCTGGACAGAAAAGTTTTAGGTACTCTTAACACCTAACAGTCCTAACAGGGTGTTAAGAGCAGACACTCTTCTACTATGGGCCACCATAAAGCCAAAGTTATACACTGATTTTCACACTTCACACGGAATCCCTGAATGGGCAGGGTTAGAAGGGGCCACTGGAGGTCTTCTGTTCCAACCTCCCTGCTGCAGCAGGGTGCCCTGGAGCACGTTTCTTGTGTTTGCATCTGGATAGCTTTTGAGTATCTCCATAGAAGGAGAAAATGCCCACAGTCTCCCTGGGCACTCTGTTCCAGTGCTCAGCAATCCAATCCTTGCAGCAAAGAAGCTCTTCCTCATGTCAGGAGGAACTTCCCATGTTCCAGGTCCTGGCCATTGCCTCTTGCTGTCTTCTGTACGTTTGTATTCATGATAATAGCTGAACCCTTCACAGCTATCCCTTAACAAAGGTTATTTTATGGGGTTTGTTTGTGTTTTTTACTGCAATAGGTAAAAGAGTATTGGACTATAGAAAAATGGACTGCAACAGGATCACATCATAGGTGTCTTTTGGTTCAGTGGATTCAATACTGAACAGTAGTTGAGTTCCAACAAATAGATTGTAAAACAAGAAGTCTTGCTTTAGAATGAAATAAAGAGAGTGTCTTTCATTTCAAATCACTCTTTAAATCTTCAAACTCCAAAATACCAAGAACAAACCAAGCTTATTAAAAAATGATCAAACTAAATATATCAACATATCCCAGCCTACAGATCAGATACTTGCAAGGTCTGGAGAACAAACTTGTCCTTCAAATTTAAATAGAAAAGGAAAAAGGGAATAATTTATGAAAATTGTGTATAGCAAAACCATTTCTAACGTGTTCAGAAGAGCATTCATGGGCTGTACTTCAGACATGCCTGTGAGGCAAACCCTAGGAGGTCGTGCTGGAAGATTCTTTTCCTCTGAAGGACCCAGTGAGAAACTTAATTATTTCTTTGGCTCACAGTGAGCACTAAGGGAAGCCATGGGTAAATGATTGCCAGACAGACAATGCAATGCACACCAACAAATTTTCTGCCCACTTAGCTGATCTTGATATGAGGGTGTTACAAGAGCCTTGAAAGGAATGTTCTATCTGAACGGCAGTGTATTTTAGAAAAGAGCTTTACCTATCCAACATAAGTTATTTTTAGAAATTATTTTAGTCTTCATCTATGTACCTCAGAACCCTGTGATCAATAATGAATTTTACAATAAAAAGATCTCTGTAAATCTTGTATCACAGGGAAAGACCTGAAGGAGATGAAGAGACCTGCCCAAGATGTTGTCCAAAGAATGCCAAATATGTAAGGTAATGAGTGCAGGTTCTGTGATTGTCATGCTTTCATTGATCTCATGTGAAGTTGCTAGAAATTAGGATGAATTAAACTAAACAGAAATTGATTTTAAAGAACATACCTATCACACTTATTAAATTGCAGCAGTCAAATAGTTGCCTGTTTTCAGTCAATATTAAGTGATTTGCTTAATGATGAACCTGGAAAACTTCGCCTGCTGTGCATCTGCCTCTCATTTGTATGCCAGAGGAAGACAGCTGGCAGGAAGATAGGGTGAGCAGGATTAGGTCAGCTAATTCTACCACTGTTTTCATTAATCATTATTGCACTGTTTTTCCAAATTAAAAAACAGAACCAAAACAAAAAAAAAAACAAATAAAAAACCAAACAAAACAAACAAACAAACAAAAAACCTCAAAACCAAAACAGAAACAAGCAAAACAACAAACAAAAAACCAAACCAAGCAAGCAACTAAACTAACAAAACACCCAACCAAAATAGACTACTGTTCAGGAAGGAAGAAAAAACCCCAGACACCTGTGCCTGACATATGAAAGGCAGGATACCTGCTGATGATTCAATTATAATATGTGCAGCACATAATTAGATAAGCAGAATAAATTGTGTGGGGAATCAGTTATGGAAAATCTACTTCGCAAGTACTGATTTTTTTTAATTTTCCCTGTCTTCCTTTCATCATGCTTTCTTATTCAGGAAGGGTCGAGGGAGCAAAGGAAGTTCTGTGTTTGTCCTCTATTGTCACTGCTGAATATTGATGCAACAGTTAGGGCAGGTAGGGAAGGAACAGACCTTATTTGGCTTGAATCAGATACAAACTACACTGACATAAAAAGAGAATATTATTATTTCTAGAGGGAAAACTGAAAAGGAAAGAGGAAAAAGCTTATTAAGCCAAGTATTGAATTCTCATCTTTGATCAAGTGAAGATTTTGGAATCTTCTATCCATGGTAATGATTTAAGGCACTGCTTTTTTATAGGACACATTCTTTGGAGCCCATAGAAAACCATCTTCAGCTATCTGGGATTAAAATGAGCAGGGATAGTCTCAGCTACTGACATGTAAAATATTTCAACAACTCAATATGCAGTTTGGAAGAATAAAATATTTGAATTTTTGTCCACTTTTGGTTTAAAAGTATACAATGATAGTTTAAAATTATAGAATATGTACATAAAGTTTTCCCACTTATTAGGCAATGTGATTTATTTCATCATTTGAAGATGCAGGAGTACTATGCTGTGAAAGTTGCAGGTCACAAAATATTGTTTCATGTTTAGTTCAAGAACTTGTGTAAGGTGAGATGAGATATACACTAGCTTCTTGCAGCTCATCTTGCATTTAAACTGAACAATTCTGCACCACTTCATTTCCCACCCAATGTAGCTGTAAAAGTTTTGGCCCTTTGGTTGTCTCAGTACTCAATCTTTGGTGTACTTAACTGTCTTCCTGCTCAAAACTGAGAAAAATGGCAGCAGATTTATAGTAATTTAAAAAGAAAAAATACAAAAGAAAAAACCACAAAATATCATAGCAAGAATTCTAAATGAGAGAAAAATGCATGTTCAGCATTCACTACTATAATACTCCATGACCAAGGAGATAAAAGCTACCAAAAAATCTCACAATCTTGCTGCCAACCTGTTAGAAAACATAATCAGCTACAATAAAATTGTATGGAGAAATTGTGTAATTACTTTAAATCACAAAGCAATGATATGAACTAATTATGACAGTATTGGATACATTGAATAACATTTCTCTTTGCATTAACTCCTCAGAGTAAGAATGAAAGGAATTTCCAAGATCTAGGCCTCTCTTTGGATCCAACTGCCATAGTTGCTTGAGTGGTAAAATATTTCATATTTAATCTACTGTTAATAAGGAGCAGTTTTAGTCAATATGAAACTACCTTGGGTTTCTACAAAAAAGAATGGTGCCCAATTGAAGAACTTTTTCAGGGAGTGTAACTAGTGATCTGAACTGACCAAAAAGTAAAATTACCAAATCCCTCAAAAGATAATTTTTTCATCAGATAAGCACAACTTCTACAGCAGTTCACAACTAATCAAACCAAGTTAATCACTCTTCTGTTTAACTGCCTGCTTAGTAAGACTGACAATATCTTCCAGAACAAAGAGGGCTTTAATAAGAGATATTAATTCCAAAAGCTGTAAGATGCTGACGAGTGTAATACTCACAGGAAAATAAAACATTACAGATGTATATTGTCTGAAAATACCTTATATGAAATATAACATATGCAATAATAGAGGGCCATTTACTATTCAATATGAATGAATGCTCTTGTATTGGAAGGTGTGAATACCTTAGTACTATAGGATCACTTTTTTAGCATTCTGAGACTCTTTGCAATTTTTACTTGAGACTCAGGAAATGGCCATACTAACAGGGTTTCTTTATCATTAAATAGAGACCTCCACAATTATTAAATATGGGGGTTTTGTTCTGGAAAAAAATAGAAAAGAAAGGAAGGAAGGAAGGAAGTGGCGGAAGGAAGGAAGGGGTGGAAGAAAGTGGCGGAAGGAAGGAAGCGGTGGAAGGAAGTGGCGGACGGAAGGAAGTGTCGGAAGGAAGTGTCGGAAGGAAGTGTCGGAAGGAAGTGTCGGAAGGAAGTGTCGGAAGGAAGTGTCGGAAGGAAGGAAGTGTTGGAAGGAAGGAAGTGTCAGAAGGAAGGAAGGAAGGAAGGAAGGAAGGAAGGAAGGAAGGAAGGAAGGAAGGAAGGAAGGAAGGAAGGAAGGAAGGAAGGAAGGAAGGAAGGAAGGAAGGAAGGAAGGAAGGAAGGAAGGAAGGAAGGAAGGAAGGAAGGAAGGAAGGAAGGAAGGAAGGAAGTGTCGGAAGGAAGGAAGTGTCGGAAGGAAGGAAGTGTCGGAAGGAAGTGTCGGAAGGAAGTGTCGGAAGGAAGGAAGGAAGGAAGGAAGGAAGGAAGGAAGGAAGGAAGGAAGGAAGGAAGGAAGGAAGGAAGGAAGTGTCAGAAGGAAGGAAGGAAGTGTCAGAAGGAAGGAAGTGTCAGAAGGAAGGAAGTGTCAGAAGGAAGTGTCGGAAGGAAGGAAGGAAGGAAGGAAGGAAGGAAGGAAGGAAGGAAGGAAGGAAGGAAGGAAGGAAGGAAGTGTCGGAAGGAAGGAAGTGTCGGAAGGAAGTGTCGGAAGGAAGTGTCGGAAGGAAGGAAGGAAGGAAGGAAGGAAGGAAGGAAGGAAGGAAGGAAGGAAGGAAGGAAGGCAGAAAGAAAGAAAGAAAAGAAAGAAAGAAAGAAAGAAAGAAAGAAAGAAAGAAAGAAAGAAAGAAAGAAAGAAAGAAAGAAAGAAAGAAAGAAAGAAAGAAAGAAAGAAAGAAAGAAAGAAAGAAAGAAAGAAAGAAAGAAAGAAAGAAAGAAAGAAAGAAAGAAAGAAAGAAAGAAAGAAAGAAAGAAAGAAAGAAAGAAACTTTCTGGTTAAATTTGAAGGTTAAAGTGTTTAAAAGGAAACAGATGAAATTACATGGGCTTTAGAAAGTATTCATAGTCCCTGGAGTGGAGACTGAGTACTTAGCGAGACCAACAATACCACATCAACCTCAGTATCACCACACTGAGTTCTAAAATTGAAAACTCCGGATGTACATTTGGCATAGGCTGCTGCTGAGATTATTTTCTGCGACAAGCAATCAGCAAACTCCATTCACATGTTAACTTGACCCTTTTTTTCCTCATATATCCCCACCTTAAATTTCCACTAAAAGTGCTTGTGTGCCAGCTTCTCCACATGAGAACTGAAGAAATGTCATTTAAAAAGCAGTAAAAGTTCCAGATGCACTACCTCCATGAAACACATTAAGAAATCTTGAAAGATTGCAGGTTTAAGTATTTGATTGAAATAAATCAATTTAAAAAAATCAATGTTTTCTTTTCTGTTAAAAGTGAAGGGAAAACTCAGTCTTAATAATCAATACCTCCCTCTTTGGCTGGTTGAGGATGAGTACTCTTCAGCTAAGGAAAAAATTGGTCAGAACATACCTTGGCTTATGTCAGGCACAGACTGCTGTTTAGGTTTGTGTTTTTCACAACATTTGCTGTTGAGCAAAACTTATACCTGCCCCAGAAGGCAGGCAAGCATAATCCTGTTATTTTCCAGATGGATGAACAAAAGAGGTTGTAGAAGATTGTTTCTGACAGTGTTGGGAACAAAACCCAGGGGCCAAACCACATGTCAGATTTACATAAAATGTATTCAAATCAAGAGAAAATGCATTTTCTGAAGGTGTTTTGAACGGCTGCTGAGTAATTTAGTAGCAACACAGCATGCTGCACTGCAGCTCTCACATTCACATCTTTCATTACTATTGGTCTGCTAGGGGCTGGCAGCTCTGACAAGACAATGCGAACCGTAGGGGGGATAAAACAATTTATGTGACAATGTATAGATCCCCAGCTCCTGGTGTTCTCACTAAACCCCCTCAGTGCAGTAGAAGTCACATCCACTGTTGCTACAAACAGCAGAGCAGTGCTGCAAATTGCATGGAAGCTGCAGAAGAAAAGCCAGAGAGACAGATATCCCAAGGCACAGGTGTGAGCTGGTGCCATATAAACACCATTTGCCCAAACAGGGAAATGTACAGCAAACATGTGATACTGCACTTGAGCAAAGCCTCCAGAAAAGGCAGTCCACAACTGGAATAATAATTTTTTTTTTTAATGTACTCCAAACCTCTAACAGTGACATGTCTGTTTAATATAGTTCATTTTAAGTGTGAGCTCAAAAGCAGATTTGGCATTACATAATGTTTTGCTGTTTTATATCAAAGCACAGAAAATCTGTGAGACAGTTACGTTATCTGGAAATACTCTCTAATGCAGCAGATATTTTTCACACCTCTGGAAAGGCCATAGCACCAGCAGTGTGAGACAATAATTACTCTTCTATGTTCACTGTATGCTAACACTCACCATGTGACTACACGAATTCTCCAATATACTCATATTTACATTGTGTTGGACAACAGAATACAGCCTTATCCAACACAAGACAGCACTACTTATAATTCAAATAAACAGAAGAGGTCACGTATCTGCTACAAAATTTTGCCTGCACAATTACACATGGAAGGAATGCAGGAAAATCATGTTCAGTATCACTTCCCTGTTCCTTCTGTGGTGAGTTGACCTCCATCAGCTGCCAGCTGCTCACCCAGCTGCTCTCCCTCCCCTCCCTCTCAGCCTGACAGTGAGTGTAGGGAAGCACAATGATGAAATTCCTGGGCCAAGATAAAGACAGGGAGATCACTTACTAATTACCATCACAGGACTCACATGATGTCAGAAGCCAGGACATTTCTCTGGCTGTCCTGAGCAGCCAAGACCCCTGCCAGGGGGCTCGGAGACCCTGGCACAGAGCCCAAGATGCCTGTGGTTTTGATTATGACCCGTGGAGCAAATTAACGACCTTATATGAAGATCTGCAAGCCACAACAGTTTAAGTAGAATGATAGTGAATTTATCACGGGGTGAAAAAGTAGATTTTGGGGCTTTTAGAATGGGGGTTCAGGGGGCAAGATGGAGGAAACTGGACGTGTCCAGCCTTTCTCCTTCTTCTTCTTCTTGGCCTCCATCTTCTGCTGTGATGTTGGCACTTTTAGATTGGTTTAGAGTAGAAGCTCACTGTGTAACATAGGTGATAGGTATTGGAAATTAATTGTAAACATTGTATGCATGATTTTTAGTATAAAGACATAACACCACCCTCGGGGCAGGCAGAGTGCTTTGGACCGTCTTGCTGAACGGACCTTGGCAGGACAGGAGAAAATATTTTATAGATAAGGAACAATAAACAACCTTGAGACCAAGAACTGAAGAGCTGTGACTCCTTCTTTGAGCACCGAGCTGGGAAAAGAGACTTTCTGACCTATCTCAGGGTCACTGACCAGCGAGAGATCCTGAGACAACATGGGGAAAATTTATTCAATTTATTTGCCATTAAATAGGTTTGGATGGTAAGAAACAAAGAGAAAAATTAACCCCCTGCTCCCTAACCCCCTTTTTTCCAGGCTCAACTTATCTCCATTCCCAACTTCTGTATCTCCCATACTCAAACAGGGCAGGAGGAGGATGGGGAGTACAGTTCAGTATGTAAAAGCTCCTCTCTGCTGCTCCTTGCCTCTCACACCTTCCCCCTCGTCCAGTGTGGGATCTCTGGGGGTCCCAGAGATTTTCTTTCAGGAAATACCCACCTCCTGCAGCCCCGCTGCCAGGGCCTGGGCACCTACACTCTGTACATCTCCTTTCTATAACCTCTGCAGCACTTTGCTAAAATATTAAATAATCAAGTAATGGTCAAAAAATTAAAAAGCATCTTTGGATGAAGCTGATCACAGATGTAACAGCAGCATCACTAACTCTATAGAAAATAGATCAACAAAGGTAAAAAGGGACAGGAGGTAAGGGGTACAAAATGGTGAGCAAGCAGAGAAAAAAGTTTCCAAGACACTTTACAGTCTAAGAAAAATCCAGGTTAATGTGTGCTTCGAAGAACAAACTAATGATAGTGGCAATCAAAGTGGTGGAGAGATAAATAAAATAACTTCTCCCACCTGAATTATTGATACCAAAATATAAATTCCCTATGGAATGGGGGCACTTCAGTTAAAAGAAGAGAAAAGATTTCCTTCCTGTGATATGTTCCACAAATGAGTTTCTTGCAGACTCTCAGAAAGATGGAGTTGATGTTTCTCTCTCAGAAAGATGAGGTTGACATCTGTCTCTTTTTTCCTCTCTCTCTTTCACAACTATCAAGGAGGACTATTTAATAAATGTGTGCATGAATTTTATTGAATATTCTCTTTAATCAAGTGACTCAATTTCCAGCACCAAATTTTCTTACTGCTGGTATGCAAAACTAGGCCTAAACTGGCTATTTTTTAAACAAAGAGCTGTCTGATGTCTTGTTTTGTTCTTTCTTCTCTGCCTATGTGAAAACTATATATTAAAAATCTACCTGAAATTTATTTAGAAAGCAAGAATTTAGAAAAAAATAAGATTATAGCTATTACAATTAAATAATAACTATCTCTATTTCTTCTTTCCCTAAGACCCCATGAAAAAGGTTATCCAATGAAATATATGAAACAGCAACCCCCAGGACACCTGATGTCTTGTGAAAATTTCTGGTCACAGAGATGGACTGAGTGTAGTGAAAAGTACAAATCATGTATCAGAAGCTCAATGTCACATTTTTAAAATTCTTTGCCTCAGAAAATTTAGTCTTTTGAATATGTTTTGGAGATAGGTAAATAGTATTCCCACTTTGGAGTTGTACTAACTAAGCAACAAGCTAAGATTAACCAAACTTTTTGAAAGCATATTGAAAATTTGCTGCTGAGCTAGGAGCTGGCCACCTAGACCAAGAAGAACTGCTCTCTTCTCAGCAAACAGGAGAAAATTCAGCGTAATCCCACAGCAGTCTGGACTGCACGACTTCACTGCCTGTTTCATTGTTTGTGGAGTTCTGCCTTCTGACTCCTCTGTGCTTATTGGTGCTCATGAGATGAATCAAAAGGAGCCAAACAGGCTTGTTGAGAGATACATTTTCTTGCCCTTCTCTCTACCACTGCTTTTTTGGACATTCATATACAGGCTGGCTGACTTCTGTTTTTTATTTTCTACTGATTTTCAATACCTACAGAGCAAATAGTACTTCCTATTGCTCTCAGCTAAGGCAAACCTGAAGAGAATTGCCAATTGTTACAAGCACACTGAACCAATTTTATTTCTGTATTGATCTTCCACATACAGAACAACAGGTTAGGGGAAGAAAATTAAAAAACCGCTTGCTCTTCACAGTTTTATATTGTTGTTCAGCTCTTCAGAACTCTCAAATACAACAGTGTAAACTACCATCTCACTTAGGAAGAAGGCAACACACCACCTTCATAAGATATTTGGCTCTATACTCTAATGCTATTGCTCCATGTGCTGTGCCAAACCAACGGAAAACAAACTGCTGTCTGAAAAGTACTCTGTGTAAATCATTGGGTGACTGGACATAGATGATGAATTTTAGAGAATTTATATACATTAGAAATAAAAAATAAAATATTGAAATGATAAAAATATTTAACAATGTATCATGTTGCCTTTATTACATAATTTTATTATTTTGTTATTCCTTCTGTAATCCAGTGACTCCTTTTTTTCCTTCATGTCAATGATATCTGCACTGTTTCATGCATAATGCCTGGTGTCCCATCAGCACTACTGAAATCCCTTCACTCTAGCCTGTATGTGAAATAACTGTTAGTCCTTGCAAGCAGATCAGAAGGGCCATGCATCCCACTTCCTCCCTGGAGCAGTGGGAGCAGCCAAATATTCTGAAATGCTTGCTTTTCACCCAGCCTGACTCAGGCCCAAGAAGATGGAAAAGTGAAACACATGAGATCACAGTCTATGTAGAGAAAACACAGTGAGTAAGCAATGACATCAGCAGTACCTGGAAAGCAATGTTTATTCAGCACACAGAAAAAACAAGACTGTGTACCAGTCTGCACCATTAAAACGGTGTCTCCTTTAATACAGAAAAGGAGGCTTTTAAAGAACTTAGCAAATGTTGGAAATTTAGGTTAAATGCAGTTTAGAATTTCCATGGTATATCTCATACATATGATTTATCTGCAACACTGCTGAAGGGCAAATAATATAATTTTCAAAGCAGATGTATCCAGAAAATGGGAATTGGGTTATACAGACTATTAGAACTTTATTCTTCCTAGTTTTTTTGCAGAAACTCAGAGATTCTTTGGATATTGGAATTTTAAAATTATAACACATAGCCAAATCTAAAAGTAGAAGATAAAGAAATGTGCATTCATTATGCTTTATAATGTATACTTTAATTCTGTGAACCCACTGTCTTTAGAAGACCTGATAAATTATGGCATAGAGATTCAGTAAAATCTCATAGAGAAATAACTGCTGTTAACAGCATCACTCACTAAGAAAGTAATAAATAATTACTGCAATTGTCAACAGCACATTGAAACTGTTTCCTTAATGTGATTATTAATCTTACAACTTCCTTTGGAAAATGAATTTTTCTGGTTATTCTGAAAATTACACTAGCTATTATTTTGTCATGTTTGATAAAAGGGTCTGATAAACAGTGAGGTTTTAGAATTTTCTGAATTATACAACACTTTAGTCATGCTTTTGAAAGTTATAGCATGAAAACCTAACAATCTATTCACAAATCTAATTACCAACATATCTGTAATATGCTTAACAATGAAATAATCAACATACATTGGACATTACCATGGTCATTAAACATCTGATTCTGTTTAAAAATGTTAAAATTGATATGACAAGGTTTTTAAGCATTCCTCATTAGTCCTTTTCATTTTACCACTTGTGTAGGAAAAATTACAAAGTAAATATACTGTCTTGAACCACTTGGTTCAAGAAGAATTTTTTAAAGTAAATCACTGGAATCAATGAAATTCAGAGTTTGAGTATGGAGGGTATTACTGAAGTGTTTGGCTTATCCTAGGAAAAAATGGACATAATAAAAACATTTCTCCAACCCGATAAAATCAACCTTCATAATTATTTTCAAGTCTGGTCCTCTACATTAGAGAGGGAGAATGGTGGGAGAACAGTATAATAGTTGGGCAGGAATGCACCTTAAACACAGGAAAGATCAAAAAAACCTTTCCATTCTACCAGTAGTCTATACAGGCCTCTCACTGGGACAGTCAGTACATAAAATATAAAGTTGGACTCCTGTCAAAATGACCACTGACATGACAGAATTTTCTTCAGAACTATGAAATTGTTTTGCTCTCCATCATAAAACATTTTTTATATTTCTTGCAAATTAATGGAAAGTTAAATATTCAAGTCTTTGTGGTGAATGATGGATTATTCTGCATAGCTGTGAGGGAGTTATGCCTATCAGCATCTTTTAGGATGAGTTAATTCATCCTACAATGGTAAACACAATCCAAAATAAAATACTGTCAAGGTTAGTGCATTTTTTCTGTGCTGCTTGATTTTGCTTTATTATGCTAAGTTGAACTGACTAATAAATACAAACACCCTTTAGCAACATTGGAAATTCAAATGAAATATGTTACATTCTTAAAACAGATAATATGCTTAAAAATAAAAGCTATCCTTTTTCCTATAGGAAATACAGTCATCTCTAGCATCTCTTATTCTATCAATTAAAAAGTTTAAATTCCAGTAGATACCTTCAGGAATAGAGATTAAATTATGCTTTCTTTTTTTTCAGGATATTGAAGTGTAAAAAGGAATTCACAATGTCAATTTTAAGTTCATGATTGGAGCATCTATTTGATGCATCTATGCTAAAGTCAGCATTTGCCCCAAACAGAATTTGATTTAACAGAATGCCTGATTTAGCATAAAATTTAAATACATAATACTTCCAACAAAATTTAATTTTTCAAATTCTGTGTTCAACAGATTGGAGGTGTGCCCTGCTAACAGGACTTTCCAAATAATATTTTCCAGTATTATTTTCTCTGATACTAGAGACATTTACAAAATATATTTATTTTATCATTAAGATTTAACAACAACAAAATCTTGAGTTTTATGTAGATTTGAAGCTGCAGTAACTGTAACAGGAAAAAGGGTTTATCAATGGGATGAAATACTGTGAGAAATAAATAAAGAGTATTTTTCAAACCAATTTTTCTACTTTTTCAGCTTGTTTACCATTTAACACTGACCACTCAGGGAAGTAACCTAGAGACAAACTGTCAGTTTTCAGTTAAGTGTCAAAAATTGCTAGTGAGCAATAAATGTCTGAGTACTGCATTAATTTTTAAATTTTGCCATAAATCCATGTACTTATACAAACTCCTTTAGATTAATACCTTACATGAAAGTAGATGAGGTCAGATGGAATAAATATGACTCATCAGCATTTTTCTTAAATAATGTAAGTAATCAACAGCCTCATATTTTTTCAAAGCTTTATCTTTAAAATATGGTAAATATACATTGCTTTTCCCTGTTGTTTCTATGGTTCCAGGTAGGTCACAGCACTCCAGCTGTGACTCAGAGCTCAGTTCAGTATGGAGCTCTGGATGCCTGATGCCACTCTCTATTACTGAGCTGCTAATTCAGTTCACACTCTAACATTTATATAGATATGAACAGCTTTGAAAAAGACTGAAGAAGACTCACACCTAGCAAGAGAACCTCAAACCCTCTTTAATGATTGGTTTTGGTCAGTAGTTTTAGCTTTTGGAGTGCACGCCCTTGCAGGAGCTCAAACGACATTCAATGCAACTCTGTAATTTGTCCGTAAGAAAACACAGCAGATATCACTTATTTTGTGACATAGCCTTTTCATCTGAGATAAATGTATAATGACAGCATGAATTGGAAGATGAAAATATTTTGACACCATGTACTGCAAACTGCTCTGTGGTGAGCCACTTTGCAATAAACCATCCAAAGCCAGTTAATGATTTTTTTGTGTACTTCCTTACAGGCAGAGTATGACACAAAATCAAGCCCTTGACTTATTATAAACATGAATTAGCAGCAACCATAGCATTAATGTGTTATTAACCTAATCCTCATACTGAATGCAAAACACAGCACTATACCAGGCACTGAGAAGAAAACTCTACCCCAGCTGAAACCAGGACAGCTGGCTTGATAGGAATGTCGGAAGGACCTGCAGAGAGCCTTTCCAGCCTAAGGAATCACTTGACTCTGTCCTTCTGTGTTCTTGGGTCATTCCTCTAAGGGCAGTTAATGCAAGGAAATCTAGCATAAACCCAGAGCATGAAGGGTACAGGAATTCAAACATCTGTTCTTCAAGTCAGTAGCTAATGAGCTTGAACAGCCATAGCAGTTGGTTTGTTGGCTTTGACAGATCACTGATGAAATATTGCATACTGCTGATAAATGAAAGGAAAAAAAAAGTTTCAGAAAGTGGCTTATACTTCTAAACACACTGAATGATCTGTTCATACACAAAAGCTGAAATTGAAACAAACACAAAAGGTAACCTTTTCTATATTCTTTATGAGAATCCATTTTCTTATTTGACTTATTCCAGATAACATGCCACATGGCATTATTTAACCAGCTGATTCCAATGTTCCAAATTTTTGTTTCAAATTTTAATTACATATACAAGAATTTGTATTCATTAGCTTGATTTAATGCATCTCTTATGGGACTATTTTTAAGACTAAATAGATGTAGTGATTTCTTGTGCAAAACTGTAACAGCTCAATTAATGAAACGGATTAAAGCTTTCAGGGGACAAACAATACATAGGTGTACAGGGCAAAAGCATTCCTACCTTACAGTGGAAAATGTGATGATTTTATGAAATTTTTGATTGCTATAGAAAATGCAGTAAACATAAATTTATGAAGTTGTATATATGCCCTTCTAGAAGTAATCACAAATTTTCTTCAAAATTGATTAATATCATACAGCATTTCCAGTTCGATGCACCACAACATAGGTATAACTTATCTACATGCAGACTTAAAATTTGAAATTAAGATATAGAGTGTGTAAAACATTCCTTTTTAAAACCACATCTAAATGCATTTTCCTTAACAATATTATACATTCATAAAATAAAATACAATTTTAAAAATCTATCCAAGACTGTTTTCACTGTTAATCTTCAAATAATTTTGAAAAGATTAGGTGTGATAAGACAACAGCGATATTGCACATTGTTGTCATTTACCAAATCACCTTTCCATTTCTTATTCATAACATAATTAATTATGTTGGAAATCAGTATGGCATTTACAAAACCTAGGCTACACTATATACTTGCTGAGATACAAAACCTGCTGCTCAGATGTTTCCAAATCATCAAAAAAATATCCTATATTTCTTGGTAACTGGTAATATTGGAAGCAATAGCAAGACATCAGATAATTGAGTTTGGGGTTTTTTTTGGTTTATTGATTTAATTTAATTTTAAGTAATACTTTCACACTATGCAGGATACCCAACACCTGTAAATAATAATAAAAATATGCACTAATATGTATGAAAACTTATATATCTCTGAAGTAATAAAATGAAATAGGTAAACAACATGACTGAAAATGAGACAACATATCATATGGATTGTGATTTACATATTTTTTAGAAACACATTTTCAGAATGCACATGCATGGAAAAACTTTGTAGAATAGTTCAAGCAACGATTTTCTTTCTTCTGTGGAAAGGGAGGAAGTAGAAGTGGGGAAATCATGGACACTGATAATATAATCATGTAACTAGTACTTAATACATTACACCTTGCCAAAGTTTCCATGTGGAGGTACAAAAACATGCTGAGGACTTTCACAGTTCAGAATGTGCCATCTGCTTTTGAAGCTGGAAGACCAAATAATAAACTTCAGCAGCTTCTGTACACTGCATGGTCTAGGTGATACTTGGCCAAATTAACTGGATAATGCATTTAACAAATAAACCCTTTTAAGGACAGCTAAAGGTGCCCTTCTCAGCCATGAGTAAATGCTCACATGCATACTACTGATTAAAGTGTGACAGAAAACTGGAAACAACTGCTTTCAACATGTTCACTTGGAAGATACATGAAATGTAAATGTATGCAATAACATGCTATAGCTCTGTGGGGATGGGCACTATGTTCATTAAATTCCAGAGTAAAATTCTGAAAGCTCTGCAGGTACATAAGATTGAAGAGTGATGTTGTCACATACAGGGAAGATTTTAATTAATGCTTGCTTGGAATCTCCTAAGCAGAAAAAGACCCGCTGTATCACATCACTGTGCAGAACAGACAAAAATATCATTTAGAGACAAGAATCTAAGATGTCTAAAAAATATCAGTACTTATATTCTTAAAGTGCCAATCCACCTTACTATCTAGATAAATCAAAATCCTGATGACCTGAGTATTTCAATCTCTTTGTCAAATTTACCTTCTTTCAACCACTAAATTGAAGAAACATCATTTGCCCCCATGACAGTAATATCACTTTAACCACAAAGTAGAGCAAATTTTACATCAGGTAAATGCATTTTAGAACCTACTCATGGAATGAAATTTGTTTGGATTAATGTTCTTTGAATAACTTTAAAGAACAAATCCATAAAACCAATCCAAACTACATTTCAAGTATGTGGTCAAAGCTTTAACTGAAAAGACCAATACATTCTCAATCATGAAATCATAAAAAATTACACTCAAATGAATGCACATTTTCAAACCAGTAATCAAATCATCCTAAAATAAACAGAAATAGAAACACAAATGAAACTACATTGAAACAGGTTTCTATTTTCTTTAGGCAATGCAAAAAAGTAAGCAATCAGAGCTTTATTGACTTTCTTCTATAAAGCTGCCATTTCACAAGTATCATAAAGACAATGACTGAACATTTAAAACTCATTTAATCTTCATCAGGTTTGAGAAAATGGCCATATCTAAGGAAGCTAATCATACAGTTAAAGGAAAGCAATAGCTCTAAACTATGGGAATGTATTCGTTTCTTGCACATGTGAATTAAAAAGAATAAGTCTGAGAAGGAGAAAATCTGTTTCTATAGATATTGGATGTGTTAGCTGTGGTGCTTAACCACTGCAGTCATAGTAGCATCCAAAACCAGAATAACTGTCAAATATTATCTTCCAAACTAATTCAAAATCAAATATAGCAAATATTTTGTTCCTTTGTTGGAGAGCTTTGAAAGAGTAACAAAAATTATCATTTATTCTGCTTTTTGACTCTTTTTCTGCACTATAGGGAAAAAAAACCCACACAATTTTGCAGGTAAAGCATACAGATAGAATTATCTATCTACAACAGCCTCTGAGAACACAGATCAACAGTTTGTCATGGATTTATATTTTATATCTTATAATTCAAGAGCTTGGGAGGCTACAACAGCCTTGTCAAGTTTGCTTTTTCCTTTGACAGAGGTTAAGGATGACTGCTGAAGGATTACAATTTTATTGCTGCTTGGTGAAGGATATACTGCTCTCTCTACATTTTAGAAGGACTCACAAGAATAATCACAAGTCATTTTGGAGGCCAAGCCCATAAACTCAAATTCATGTAAATCCCTACTAGTCACAGTCTACAATCACACCTTGCAAGTTATTTAGGATGCCACTGTTTCAAAGGTAGCAGTATAAAATTCTAGTAAACAAAGGAAATGTGTAAATTGAACTGATAGTATTTTTTAGTGTAACAACAAGAAGAATGAGGCATAAATACAGAGGTGTTAATATTAAGGTAGAAAAAGAAGGAAATAAAATTTTCAATGTGAACTTGAACTCTATACCTAGAATCAATTTTTAAATTTTCGTTTAGCTGCATTTGTTGCTACAATATTATTAGGCTTTGAAATCAGTATGGCATTTTAATGGCTTAAATGTATGAAGCAAAGACAATGCAGATAATTATCTGACCAATGTCTCATACAAGAGAAGCCTCTGGGATTAAAAAACAAACTTACAATAGTTTATTTGTATTGAGCTGTATAACTCTATCAAGTATTTTTGGAGAGAAAAAAATATCTGCTAGATCAAAAGGAGGGGAAGTGATATGCTTTTCTTTGTAAATTTTATGTGCTTTTACAATCTGTACAAAAATCCTAAAATAAATACACTGCCAGCTAATAAGATTTGAATGTATGCTATGTGACTTTGTTCCATTAATACTAGATGTTAATACTAAACATAAAAGGAAAAAATCCTCGTTTTAAATGTAGGAAAAAAGTAATGTAGAGACCTGTGGATGAACAGAAATAGAAGATAAAAATGAAACAGTTTCTTAAATGGCAGCTCCTATTAGCTTTCTGTATATTGAAAAAAGGATTTATGTTCTAACAAATTTGTTTCTAAAAGAAGTGGTAGGGCAGATGGGTTAAGCATACAATCTAAGAAAATAGACTGATATGCTGAACATTCTCTTCTCCCCTTATCAATCTACTCTATATAATGAGATCAACAAACCCCTGTCATTTCAGAATTGATCAACATTTACATCACAGAGAAACAGCTCAGAAGAAAAGCACAAAACCATTCAGATTTTGCTTTGTTTTTTCTTTTTTGATAGTAAAAGGCAATTTTGAGAAGTCTAACATGCATGTTTCATGGTAACTTTCGCAGCAGTCTCCTTCACATACCATCCTCTAACAGCAAAAATAGTTCTAGCCAAGGCTGCCTTTAATTTCATAATTTGTGCATTACATTCCCTCACAGCACAAATGTTCACAGTTCAGGTGCAGCAATTAATACTTAAGAATACTTAAACGATGTAAAAAAATATTATCCTAATCACAGTAATATGATACTTTATATGGGTGAGAATTATTTCTAAACATTTCTGAAGTAAAGATTGAATACTTTACCATTATTTAACATTACTAATATAAACATAACAAAAAACTCTATATTATTTCTGTTTTACTTCTTACCTAGCTTGCACATATGAAATTCCATGACTGCAAAAGAGTTAATTAATTACCAAAGCATGATATCAATATCCATCTCAAAATGATAAATGAACCATTTTCAGAACTATCATTTGTACAAGATGAAAAGTGACAGCAGTGATTAGCCACTTGTATAACCCTGACAGTACAGTGGCAAATGTAGATATGACAATTTTAGAATTGTAGTTGTTTGGATAAAGCTTTTAAAATCATCAAGTACACCCTGTAATGTAAGATGTTGTTAGCATGCCCATTTTTAATTTACCTTAAACAATAGATTATTCTTATATTTAGCACTAAAATGTGATGACAAATATAATTTATTCAACATGTTAATTCATAAGCATAAAATATGAGACCCCCATTTGTAATTTCAAAAATTATGTTTAAACTGTTTCAGTTCTCAAACGGAAATAATCTGAATCTGTAAATGTATCTGGACTTTGAAGACTTTGAATGATTCACAAGTTCTCCAAAGGACTGAAGTAATCTGCGTGAACTAAAATGTATTTTCAATCAAGGAGAATTAAAATTGAATTATATTTTCAACTTTATAAAAAAAGGTTTCCAAATTTGCTTTCCACTTTGACTTGCCCTTTTATTGTCAAAAAAAAAAATTACATTTTATTGCTCAATATAGATGACTAAAACTCTTTTAGTGTAACCCAGTTCTTACCTCACTGTGATAGGGACGAGCACACCCTTGCTGACAGATTGGTTCAGGGACACAGTCAGAATGTTCTGAGAGTTTCCACAGCCTAAGCGAACTGTTGGTCTTCCCTCCACAAGATACAAGTGAAGAAACTGTTCTCCAAAATTTCTTTCACCAGCTTTGAAAACAAAAAAGGCGACAGTCACACTTCTGGAAGTGTAGGACCTCACAGAACTAAATCAATCACACAACTGGAACACCATCATCAGACACGATGACCTTGGGGACCCTCCTGTCCATACACAGGACTCTTCTTGAGTGACTGTGAGGAAAAAAATCAAACTGTAATCTCTGTATTTAGCTAACAGTTAAAAGTAAAAGAAAATAACTAAAAGAAAAAATTTACTTGCCACTGCAGTGGCATTGATCTCACAGAGATTTTCATGAACTAAACTTCTCTCTATATCCAGCAGTATTGTTAAGGCAATGAAGGTGACAATATGAAAAGAAATTCACATTCATTCAGCTTTTCAAATAAATGATAGAAAACAAAAATTATAAGAAGACAGCTCTTATAATAGATTTAAAGATTATGAAAAATTTACCTTTCCCAATTAACGATGTATTTCAGACTTGAAGAGAAGAAAAATTATTTACAAAACATCAAACATACTGGTACTTGAACTATTAAAAATATGAATGAAAAATATGCTTAAGTTCACTTCCACTAAATAATATATTATACATTGTAAAAATGACAGCAAAATATTTATATTTAAGTGATGAATGATAAAAGGCTCTTCTAAGAAAAAAAAAGGACTGATACCTACAATTTCAAATGCTATTAGGTGAATTTGTCCTTTGAATTTTCTTTTCATAAAAGGTAAGACAGTTCCTGTTTGCAATTTTTATTCACCTTTAAGACAAATCGTTAAAATGTTAATCTGTTTATTTCACTGTATTTTACTATGTTTAACTGAAGTAAAAAAGACTCACTAATTGGGTCAGGAAATTGAAAATACTGCGTGTATTGTTTGATGTACCACTGCCTCTGAATAGGAGGCCTGGGTGCTGGCATGGGTGTTGGACAGGGAGAAATCTCACGCTGGCATTTGGGGGACCCTCAGCTGTGGAGTGCCTGGGTTTGGGTGGCTCTGCCCATGAACCATGAGCAGGAGTCCCCCAGAGTGGGTCACAAGGGCTGGGATCTGGGCTGGGTTTCAGCTCTGGGTAGGAGCTCCCAGGCCTGGAGCTGCTGCAGGGGCCCACAGGTCAGAACATGCTTTATTATTTTTATTCAGAAAGGTAAAAAGAATGAGGGCATTATGGGGACTTAAAAAACATAATAATTTGTAAAAAAAAAATAAAAAAAATCAACTTTATTTTGGAGACAAAACAAAGAGCAAAAAATTATCTTTTAGATCAGAGAGAGACAACAGTGCTTGCAACTGTCTGATCATTTCCTTTTGTATAGTTCCTAGCAGAAGCAGTTCACAATGTAAACTCCCTCCTTGAGAGCAGCTTTCTAGTCAACATTGCATTTCTTCAGTCTGTTACAAATCCTGATGACCTACTAAAGTCTTTTATGCTTAGATATATTTTGTATTCTGAATACCTAATTAACTGCAAAGCTATTTTAATTTGACTGGATTTCATGCCTTTGGCTTTTACAATTTCCTTCTACAGTAGTCTGATAATTCTCTTTCAAAATATATTGCACTATTGCACTGCTTTTTAACCATCATATAACTGATATATGCATATATTGTACTATTTGTTTCCTAGTCTTCTCCCTTCCCTGCACATGCCATTCCTGGCATTTCCAATTTCTACCAGTAAGTAGGTCTGTAAGTCACATTGATTCAGAGAGAATGAAGTGGATGTATATGTGCATGTATATAACGTCTTGAGAAAGTGAAGTTACAGATGAGCAGCTTGTTTCCCCTCTCCCAATGACTCTGTCTGTCTATTCACATTGCCCACTAGTAAAAACCTGGAAGAAAGTCCTCATTATTACCAGTAAAGTAAAAAATCTGGGACATCTCTCTCAAAGGCAGCATTACTTCTTGAAACTTCAGTGATTGTTGCTGCTTGAACTTCAGTCTAGGGAGCACTTTTAAGTCACACTTACAGGTGACTAACAGCATTCTTCACATTATTTGCTAGGTGGTAGGAAATCCTTTGAAAGGACAGTCCTTTAAATCTTTCTACAGTGAACATGAGGAGTCACAGAATTTTGTTCTGTCAATGTGAAAGAGCATACACTACCTAGCGCATATGATGGAAATTACCTTCATAGGAAAAGCTCGAGTCATAAGCAAAACAGACAGGTTCTGGGAAGAGACAGAGATCAGGAAATATCTGAGTTAAAAACCTTGTTGGATATTAGGGGTAAATCATCTTGACCTCGGTAGAGGTTATGTGAGGGTTCCAGCAAAAGAATCTCAGCAATCATCCTTTCACAGAAAACTGTGAGCTGGAAGGTAATTTTTGTACATCAGTATGTCAACAAGCAAATGGCCATTGAGCTTAAATGATTGCCTATCTAAAAGACAGATTTGAAGTCCCATTAAAATATGGGATTAGCTTTATTAAGACAGAAAATCAATTTTGACACAGGAAGGATACTGTGAAATGCTCTACATGAAAATAAGAGCTGAAATAAAGACAAAGAGACTACAACTGAAATGTCTGAATGGCCTCTATTTAGTTTCTTAAGGGTAAGGGCAATATGGGAAGATATGGGGAACAGAGCTTCTGAGAAAAAAGGAAATAATTTATGAGCCCAACTTATGGAAAGGGAGCTGTTGTCCTTTAGGAATGCTATAAACATGGGTTGTGAGATCTGAAATCCAATTGTCAGAAGTTATAGGCTACCATATACAGCAGAAGCTAAACAATCTACCCTTGAAGGGATTGTGAGCAGCATTATGCTGACTCTCTTAAAAATGAAAATGATGAAGTAAAACTTTACAACTGTATCAGGTTTTTATCATTGCTAGCAATCTATTTTGCTTTATGGCTAAATATCACAATTTGCTTTGACGTGTGGATAAAATTTAATCATGCTAACAAATAAAATAATTAAGGAATAGAATAGAAATTTTATGAATGCATTCTGTAGTCAACAAACAAATCTTCTCACAATGATGTCTAATCTTTATTGGCACAAATGTAATTGTCGCATTCTATCAACAATTTAAACATAACACAGCAGCAAAAATTCCAGAGAATTTTAGTCCATTTACTGTTAACACTCTTTAATGTATGTATTTCTTGAATACATACTGAAATAATTAGGGAAAATAGCATTATTAACTATGTAAATGCATTTTTCTTTGTATTAAGACAGATATATGTATAGTAATTTTCTATAAATCATACATAGACTTCTACGACATCCTCTTTCCCCTTTTTTTTAACAGAAAACCTATTTTTGAAAGCCTCTACAAGTCCTTAGTACTTGTTAATTTCAACTAACCATTGATAAAATTCTTGCTAATAAAGGCACCAAATAGGATTTATTTTTTAACAATGGTACGGTATGATTTACTAAAGTGGCATGCCTAGCACATGTAATGGTTCTCATCTTCTGCCTCTTGGTTAGCCTATGAGTAACCTTATTTGCTGTATTGTCTATATTTATTTTATTTGTCTAATATATATTTGCACATATATAATTGCACTAACTGCTAAAAGGTATTAATGCATTGATATTTCAGTGTTCTGTTCTTTTTATTTAAAGGCATGTTGACATGAAAAAGTGAAGAAGGCACAAATCTTTTTTGTTCTTCACTGGCTAATGTACTAGGTAAAGACAGATGCAAGTTTCAATCCTTTTATATTATCCTTATGATTTTGGCTTAAATAGTCTTCTTATGCATACTTTCTGATTCAAATTCCTTTGTGTATCAGTAGCATCTTGTCTGAGACTTCTCTCTGTAATTAAATGTCTACTAATTATCTGCCAGAAAAACAGATGTAACCTCACCACCACCTGGTAAAAACAGGTGTGTTTGTAAAATGTGTAATCTGAAGTTGGATTAATTTAAAAAAACTAATCAAAAATGTGTAACAATTTTCTAGTAAAGTACATCTGAAAGAAGCAGATCACTGTAATGATTTTTCTATTCTAAAAAGTTATTTTGACAAATAGAAAGGTTTTTGCTTTATGAATATGTGAAGCTAATTGTAACCATAATTATTAAACCATTGCAAACATGCATAAATTAACAGAATCTGAAAATGTTGGGAACATTAACCCTTAGAAGTGTGTGATTCTTGTACCTAGTGAGTGCAATAGCCTCAAGTTGGCTTTCTACTGATGATTCCTTCCTGGGATGTTTGATGGTCACACAGTTTCAAAAAAGCAGATTAAAGGCAGGAGTTGTACTACTATTAAAAGCAGAAGAGCTGACAGCAGCAGCTTCACTTTTGTAGTAGTTAGAAGTGAAAATGAAAGACAGAGCGGGGAGAAAAAATGGGGATGAAGGAAGTACAGAGAAAGCATATGAGGGAACTCACAAAGGATATTTATTTGACAGAAGAGTGTTCAGAAATAATTAAATTCTCAATTATCTGTATACGCACATGGAGTTAATTCATAAAACACTGGAAAAATTTTTATTTATGCATTTATATAATTTTTTATTTTACATTCAAGTAAAACCATATAAGAATATTGATCCGAACCATTATAAGAAACATTTGCAATATTTGGAAATTAATCTAATTATCAGGGACACACAGAACAAAAAAAGAAAGAGTAAAAACAAGGAAAAGTAATTGGTGTTAAAGAAGGAAGGGCAGAGATCATTAAAGTGGAAATGAAAAGCAAAGATCTATCTAATGTTTAACACAGTGTCAGAATTCTAAAAGAATTCTGATAATAGACACTGAAAGTAACGGATGACTTACCAGAATTCTACAAGAATTCTGATAAGTCATCCATTATTTTCTGTGTCTCTGTTCCACAGCCAGGCAGAGATCCAAAGTTTTCCTTATTTACTTATCTATTTATTTAGCTTAACAGAAATCTAACCATAAAAGAAACCCTACTGGTCGCAAAAAGAGTGGAATATTGCAAATCAGTTAAAATTCCATTTTAGGGGTAACACAGGGAATGAAAATGCAAGTATGACATGGTACTGAGAACCTGTGAAGAAAAGGTGAGTTTTCAGTCTGAGAAAATATACAAATATTATCCCGAGTTGCTGGAGCTACCCCAGCTCAATTTCAGGGTGAGAGCTGAACTCGTACCACTAATCCTGATCCACACTGGCTCCTTTTTGGAGGGATAAGAAGTGAGCTGTGACACAGCCCATGGAAGTCTCAATATGGATAACTGGAAAGGAAAAAATGTTGGGGTTCTCCACTAATGTCGTTCTATCATTCCAGAAAGCGGAAACATTTATATTCTAAAGAATGTGAAGTCCTCAAATACTGCTGTAACAAAATCTCTCCAAACACCTGAAAAATACCATGTTAACAATTTTCCATAGACAGTATGAACTAATAGCTGAACAGGTTATATTAGGTTTAAATATCTAATTAGGTTAGATGCAAAATAAGCACATTATCTAGAAAAGAAAGTACGTAGAGTCATATGAATTGGTCATCTAGTTCACCCCTAGCAATGAGCAGGGACATCTTCAACCCGAGCAGGTTGCTCAGAGTCTTCTCAAACCTGACTTGGATGATTCCAGGGATGAGGAATTGACCACCTCTCTAGGCAGTCCATTCCAGTACCCTGCTCCCCTCATTGTAAAAAAATCTTTACATCTAGTCTACATTTACACTCTTTTAGTGATCTTTGGTTTAAAAACATTACCCCATGTCCTGCTGCAACAGGCAATTAAGAAGTTTAACCCCATATTTCTTAGAGCACCCATTTAATACTTAAAGACAGGAATGTGGTGTCTCCAGAGCCTTCTCTTCTCCAGGCTGAACAAACTCGACTCTTTTAGCTTCCAAAAACACCACCTCCTCCCAAGTTCCTCCTGAGTCTAGCAGAGAGAATATTCCTCTTTTTTTTCTCTTTGGTTTGGAGTTCTTTGAGATTTTTGGTTCACAGAGATGCTTACTCAGGGCTTATGTGTAGATAGCAAGATTAACTTTGGCTGGAGCCAAATTACTCTGCAGTGATGAAGCAAACAAAATCACTAAATGCCAAATATATTCAAAATACTTCCAATAACCTTCATTGAATTCTTCTTCAAGGGCAAATAACTCCTCTTGAAATTGAAATAACTAACAAGTATAAAACATTTTGATAAAAAGAACTGCAACATCACCACTTATCCATGATTCTTGGCAAATTTTGCAGTACTGTAGCTTAGGCAGCTGCAGCAACAGCCCAGATATAAAATACAAGGACTTAAAATGCCATTTTGGAAAGAAGTAAATATTAATTTTCAGTTTGGGGCTAGAGTGTTTCACATCTAAAAAATATCTAGTACAGATAATAAAAAAAGGCATAATTAAATAATGCCACAAAGCTTATATTACTTTTAACCCTGCCTTATAAATATGTACATAGTTCAGATGAATTCACATATACTACTACCAGATTAATATAAATGCAAAAAAATTTAATCAGAATTATTCATGCTAGATCAACAACATTTCTTGTGTAGAGTAACTCTAGGAAGTTGCAGTGAACTGAAAATGCTCCTAATGATTTTGTCTTTGTGGAGTAAATCTATCAAATAATCATATTTTTCTAGCTCTTCTTGGGAAGAAATCACCTCACTTTCCATGTTTTCCATTTGCAAGAAATTGCAAGATAAAATATATAATGAAATACTCAACTGGCAGAGAAGTTTATTTTTTCTTGCTGACTCGTGAAAAGTGTACTTCTGTCTCAGAAGTTTATGCCATATATTGAGGAATGAAATATGCAGGCAAGAAGCAACTTTTTTATGTAGTATTAACAGGCATACATCCAAGTCTGCACGTATACTCTCTGGGGATCACAAAGGAATTCTCTGAAGTGTGAAATCACAGTAAGTGCTTCAAAATATGGCAAAACTGCAGAACCTAAGATAGTTCTATAAATCAAGAATTTGGAACCAAGATCACAATTATAAAAAGCGAGACTCAATCCAACTACAGAGAAGTTGTTTCTCTATAAGTTGTTCAAAACTTCTTCAACATTTGTATTTTAAAGCAGTAAAACTTACAACTAAATTCATATGATTACTGTGTTCTTTTTTGTCAGGAAGCAGCATTTTCTCTTGTAAGTTATGTTTTGCTCAATGACTCATAAATTAAAGAACTTTCCAGAGGAACACAAGGAACAATGGTTCAAATCTTATAATGCAGCATGCATTAGAATACCAAAAGGCTTCTACTGCATTTTAATGACTCATTTTGCTGTTGAAGAGGCAATGCCAGCTGATGTACACTAAAGTTAATAAAGACCTGAAGGAGCTAAAACGGGTACTTAGCTTCAAGTATCTTTGGTACTCACTGTAAAGAATTGTGCCATTTAGAGCAGTTGTTTTCACTGTCAAGTACAGAGTTGTCACATTGCTTGTTTCCTGCCCAGATGCAGTCCTGGTATCAGATACAGATGTCAGAGAAGGTAGCTCCAAATAAGAATTTCCAGTGAAGGATGGAAAAAACAGTGCTATGTCTGAAATGAACAACAAAAAGATAATTTTATTAATTTTTTACAAAATAAAGTTATAAAATGCAGGCACTTTAGAGAGATCCATTTTTTATACCTGTGAATAGCATCATCAACTATATTATTTGCTGGGCATGTATATAAATTTCTTTAATTTCAAACATTCAAATCAAATACACAAAAAATGAAAAAGTTCTAGCATCTGCTTATTACTAGATGTGAAAAGACCATTATAGGAGGGACTAATGCTAGAAGATGCAAGTTAAAAAGACTGTCATAAATTTTCTTCACAGATGTGTCAGTACACAACTTTTGTCCTTTGACATCTCTGTGAAGTACTTTTAATTTTTATTTCTAGATGGCAAACCCAGTTTTTCTTCATTTTCAGAATACTCAAATTTGTGGGGTTTGAAATTATAAAGAGAATGCCATTGGGCAGAATATGCATTTTTCCACTACATTAGTCTGGAAATGAATAATTGTTAAGAGAAAATTTTTAAGTGTGAAGGCTTAACATTTACAATGTTTATTGCATTCATTACTTTAGTCATTATGGCTTTTGGGTTATTTTTTACCCTTCAGACATGATAATAGTATCATGAATGCAAGAAAAAATAAGCTAAAACTAATTGAGGTTAGGCAGAATGTCTTCCCAATGCCCCAAGAAACCTATTTAAGCAAAATACCTTGAAGATTTCCCAGACTGATCACCAGGGATATGAATAAGGAATAAGCATCAAAAAAATTTTTTTTGAGTTCAGGTAATATTTTTGCAAAGAAATTTTTAGTTTAATGAACTAAAAATATACAATGGATCTGTGAATGATGATTACACAAGGCAGGACTAGCGCTACAAAAGAAATTGTATTCACTTTATTAATTTTTTGTTTGTTTGTGAATCTGACCACTGTTTATGCTCTGCTGTTTTTAACTGATTTAAGAAAAAAAGGACAAAAGGAAAGGCCTAGCTAAATAAGCCCATGTGGAAGGACAGTCATTAAAAAACACCACACCCTGACAAAAGAAAAACAGCAATGACTAGTTATGTTTCTAAATCATAGGTCTGGAAAAGTCAGGATTGTTGGAGAAAGTGGAAAAAGATATGAGATACAAAAAAGGTCAGCGGCATTGCAAATCAGAAGCAGACCTACATGATTATGAGTGGTTTTTTCCTAATTATATTCATACTTTCAAGAGAAACAGTACTAGGAGGTCTAGCAGTGTAGTGCAAGGTCACAAACAGGATTAAGGGCTGGGTTCTCTTTCACATGAGGATTGGCTGAGAGAGCCAGGACTCCTAAGGCTGCAGAACAAACAGCTCAGGTGGATCTTAACACATGTTACAGGTGGATCTGTAAACACACGGGGATGGCAAAGAGGGAGCCAATTTTCTCTCAGCAGTGCACTTGATAGCAAAGGGAACAAATCAAAACCCAAGAAATTACACCTGAACACATGGGAACTCTGTTTCATTGTGAGAGTGGTCAAACATAGGCCTAGGTTACCCAGAGGGGTTTGTCAGGTCTCAGTTCCTGGAGATTTTCAAAACCAGACTGTGCATGGTTGTGAGAAACCTGTGCTAGGTGATTCTGCTCTGCTTGAGCAGGGGTTGGACTTGATGGTCTCAAGATGATGGTCCCTTCCACCCTCAAAAATTGGTGATTCTGTTATCCTTCACAGGGAGGTTCTGTGCACTCAACCTTAATAATTATTCTTGAAGTGCAGTGCCTTTAGAAATCTCAGTGTAGTTCAGTACTCACAATGTAGTGGTACACTGAGCAACAAAGCTATTAAAATGTCTTTTATTAGGTAGTTAAAAAAATCCCAACTGGTCAATTTGGAGAGTAGCTGTCCACAATTTATATTCTAAGTTAAAATTCATCTGTGAAGTTTCTTTCAGCTAGGTGAAGGGAAGGGGGAGAAGAATGAGGAGGGGAAGAGATCATGGTCTCTCTGGGCAATTTTGAAAGGAAGGACAATATCATTACTCCTTTAGGAAGGATAGCTCCCTTCAAAGGAGGGATCTCCCCTAAGGATTTAAAACTTTCCAGGGGATCCAGCACCTTCCATCCAGAGAAGTCTTTGCATTGATGTATAGTCAAAACTACTGAGAAAAGATTCTATTTCAGCAGTCCTGTCTACATCTGCAGGGCAGTGCCCAGAGCAGCCTAGGCTTCCATCACCAGTGCTGTGAAGTCCTCTCAGAAATCAGCAGAAGAGACACAGCAAATACAGCAACTGCATCAGAAACAAATGCATACCTGGCAAAAAAAGCCATCCAGAAATGCCAAGATGCAGAGCACATCCTCTTCCCTCTGGTGTGCAGGCTATCAGCCTGCTGATCCCTAACAGTCATTCTCTGCCCTAAAGCTGTACAACAGCTGCAATCTGCTGCAAGTCTGCAACATCAGTAAAGAGGTCATTGAGAGCACAGGGATTAGTCTTCTGCTTGGATGAAGGGTCTAAGTGGGAGAAAACAGATTGAGTCTGTGTATTAAGAACCTAAAACCTATGTCTGTGATACAGTACACTGAGAGAACACTATGGGCAAAGCTGCCAGTCTGGGCAAAATTTTTCCACTTCCCTCATTCTACTAAACTCTTAATTAGCAGAAATTAAAGTCCCATGAAGCACTGACCATGGCTGCACACATCAGATCCAAAGAAGAGCATCTGCTGAACAACAATGAGCTAATTCTCTACCACATCATGACAGTATTTTAGTACTGCTTCCTAGCATATTTACAGTTCTTCATATTTTAAGATGATTGCTGGCAATAAATAATTTAGTATTTAATATATTTCACAGGACAGGCTAACAAGAAGAACCTAATTCCACCCTGGGTCCACTATCTGACACTGTCACCTCTGTCTCTGATCACAAGGACTCTCTTCCACTGAGGCAATGGTCTCCAAGTGAGTACATGCAGCCTAAGGGGTTCTCAAAACAATTAACTTGGATGCAGGAAGAAAGAGAAAATTTCTCACATTTTAAGGATAAAAAAGATTACAAATAATTCTAGAGAAGAATTTGTAAGAGAGACCAGAGAGTTGGGTCTGAATTACCTGACAAACACATATTACTAAGACTTCTACTTTAACAATTTAATGGAAGACTCAAATTTTCTACTGAAATAAATAGATTAGATGGGATATTATTTATGAAAATTTTCACAATAACACAGTAAAACAAGAAAAAGTTGAGAAACACCAGTAAGCTTCTATTATGTCCCTACCTGATTTTGTCTTAGTCAGAAAATAAAGAGGAGTAAGGGGAAGGATATAATTTTCTACTGCTACTAAAATGGAATAAATCTGTTTCCACTCCTACATCTTATTTTCCCTTTGCATTCTTCACATTTTATTACAAGACTGGCTTAACTTGAATTTGATTTTATTCTGTTGAATTCTTTTTAAAATATATTTTTCAGTCCTGAAGACATTAAGAGTCATCAAGTGCACCAACCATCACTAAATAAATTCAAATGAGAACAAAGAAAGACTTTTAACATCACAAAATCCTAGCAAGAGAAGAAATGCATACATCTTCTGATAGGAAAATCAGACCAAACATCTGACTAAGCTTGTCTACAATCTACAGGGTAGATTGTAGACAAGTCCATGGTCCTCTTTAATAATTAAAGTAAATAGGTAATCCTAGGATGTGATTATCCTCACCCAATCATGATTTAAACCTGCCTAGTTCTCTCTATTTGCTATAAAAGGACTTAAGAGTCAATAGTTTAGGTGTAAACATGTATGCCAGCAATATCTGAAGGCAGATTAATAATTCTCATTTTTGTTGCTTATGTATCAGAGATAGACAACCTGCAGAAGGATTTTCTTTAGGCAAAACCAAATTAGTACAGTAGCTTTGAGTTGAAATGTTAAACATGTGAACTGAACAGGACATCAGAATATTTAGTCAGGGGATTAAACTCTGAATTTGCTTTTTGTATCTTTCAATTACAATGGTAAACATCTTCTGAAATCTATGGACAGATTCTGTGCTTGTTCTTCTTTTCCATCACTCAGAGACTGTAATAGAAGCACAGGTGATAAAAACTTTTACAAGCAGTGCAGGAAACCTTTTCCATATTATCAAAAATGGAGGTGTTCCCAGCAGGCAGAAAGTCAGTTAAGAATCAATATGAAGGGTCTGATGAATGCATGATCTGTTCTATCAATATCATGCTCACAGAATATCCCAGGCAACCAGATTTAACCACCTTAGAGTAATGCATTCTTTTATCTTATGTTCATGGTGTGAAGAAAATCAAAGTGAAATAAATATGATTCAGAAAATTCCCAGGGATTATGTCTGGTACACATGAAATCTGACTTGGGTGTTTCATAAAGCATCACACGCACCTACACCAGTACAGAAATACAGTAACCATTTCCTATGAAATAACTGATTAGCTGAGTTCAGCTCTTTCAAGACAATAAAATATGAAACAAAATAAATCTTACCCTTGCTGCTTTCATTCATTTGTCTCAATGCACAAAAGTCTCCTGCCTGCTGTAACTGAACTCGAACATAACAAAGCACAAAATCCTTACAAAATAAAATGCACAAGTCTTCCTCTATCAGGCCAGCCTGGTGCCTTTTTGATAAAGCTCTCTGCTGCCAACTGGGAGGTCTGAAATCAGATCACTGACCTAATCTCCTACTTTGCAGACTGCTAGGGCCTTTGAATGGCAGAAAGTACATTTAATTGTGAAGACTCAAGAGAAAAGCACTAAGGGCAATGGGTCATATAAGCAATCCTTAGAGCAAGACATCAATTCATTTTCATTGAAAGAAACTGCCATACAAGTGGAACAGTAATAGAAGAAAAGACTTAAAAAAATTAGGAAAATAAAGCAGAAGATATTCAGCAAGCATGCATCTGCACAGGTACAATGAAACACAGAACAGAAATAGGGATGATCAAAGGGATGGCCTTGCTTCCAGATGGAGAAACAGAACAGGCCTATTCAACATGCAAAGGAAAATGTGAGTAAGAAATGGCAGCTCCATGTCTTGGAACACAGCAGGTAAGGGAATTCAATTACTCAATTATTGTTACTATCAGGTCACAGGCTTGCAAAACAAAAGGAAATTCTTATTAACTTTTTGCAGAATGTTTGGGGTAATTTTTTGCCAAAAGATATTATGTAGGTCAAAAGTATATAAAAATAATGAAAAATTAAGAACAATACAAGAACAAGGGAAACTAATCCACCAGACTAGCAAATACAATGGAACCACAGGTCAGGAAACCTTAGTCTCGTTGATTGGTGGAAGCTGAAGTAATGCACTTGGGGAAAAATCTCTGTTGTCCTGTTTTATATATCCATTTTAAAGAGTGACTGTTTTTTCTCTGAGACAGGATATTGAGCTAGATGCCCTCATGGCTTGATCTGGCTTGTGATTTTTGTGTCACTTGTTCTGCTCTGTGTACCACTGCTAAGACTGCATGACAGAAACTAAGAGAGATGCAGACCATTTAACATAAAGGAAATTAATGATTCCCTAGCTATCTGAAGCATATAGCAATTGTCATCACCTAGTGCCTAGAGTTATCCATCTCCTTTGACAGCTGTATTTCAATCAGCAGATCAACTCAATGCAAATATGTTATTAGATGTATTTCAAGAAAAAAAATTGTTGATAGTTTTAGCATTCCTTAAGTACAAAGAATTTGAAGAGTTAGCTGCATGTCTGAAAAAACAAGATCACAGTAAATCAGTTTGATGTTAACATGCTTTGTGAAAAAGCACAAAACAAAGACACAAACAAAGGAACAAAACAAAGAAATAAATATTTTCATGTTCCTATTTTGTAGCTCACAATATTCCTCTTCCAATCTCACATTTTACGAAGGAGGAATAATTTTTTTTCCCAATACCCTCAGTTGTTTTACAGCAGCGAAGTTATACTTGCATTAATTTATAGAAGAAGAAAATTTAGTCAACTACTGTGTCTGTGTGAAAGGATGAAAATTATCTGTCTCAGAATAAGAAGAATTTTATTCAGTTAATGGGCAAGAAACATTATAAATGTCCAGGTGAGATGTGCTGTGTAATTATTAAGTTCTGTAAATTTTTCTGGATGTTGCATAGACATGTAAAGTCCAGATGTGTCAGCAACTACAACAGACTGACATGAAAAAGACAAAAAAATTATTAATTCCTATTCAACTCAAGATTTTGTGAAAATAGAAATGACACCTCCACATAAAGATAAAAAGTAATGAAGATGTTTTGTGTTGAAAAAAATCCCAAACAATCTAGTTATTGTTACCCCAAATCCATAAACAGAATTAGCCTCTTACTGCCTGTTTTTTCATAGTTTTGAAAACAACACAGTGATTTGTCTTTTTCTGTTTGATTAGTTTCATCTCCAAAATTTATTACTTTTCTCCTAAGTGCATTGGATTTCGAAGCGGAAAGAATGTTCTTAATTGATACTTGTACCTAATCAGATGCGTTTTACCACCTGCATTCAAAATGATGCATAAGTGCTTCTCTTTTCCTGAATTTGACATGGAGGAAATTGGGAAGCTATTATCTAATATTTTTTCAAGCTGAATATATTTGACAGGAAATATGATCTTCCTGCAAAAACACCAGAGTTTTATCTATTTTTAAAAAGCACCCCATCTAGGAGGGAAATGAATGTCCTTTATATCTTAATTTAAATATTTCTATCTTTCCCAATTATGGGAAAAAAAGTCTAAGACAGATTCTTAATATGAAACCATAATTTAAACTGAAGCTGTCATATTGCACTGCTACATTTGGTGCTGAAATGCTGGTTGCTTTGAAGGTCGCTGTGACACATATTATGGCAAAATTTAATGAAGCAAGACTTGTAAAAATCTTTTGAAGTTCCCTCAAAAATATATTTGTTCTGTAAAATATCACAGAAGATCTACTTGAACATGAGCTTTCACAGTTTTGATTTACATCTAATGAACTGGTAAAAGAAGAAAATGAAATAAAGTATTGGTTTTCAGTGGGAAAAGAGGCAGCTGTCATAATATTTTTGAAAACTCATACCTTTCATAACAAGTTGATGTACTAGAGATCATCATTGTAATGAGCACTTTTTGGTTCCACAAATGAATGGGTCAAATGGCTTAATTTTCTATTGGTTTGCAGTGAGTCTCAGATAAATGTGTACATATTTTAATTGTATGTTATAATTCTTATGCTTATCAAAATTCCAAGGCCTTTTTTGTTTTATTTTATGGGCTATCAATGTGTTTTCAGCCACTTTAATTTTATCTCTGCCATCTAAGTTTAATTTTATTCTCTGCAATGGTGCTTGAACACATAAACAAACATTCCTATCCCAAAGGATCTTAGAAATACTTGAAGAGTAATTGGCTATAAAGGTTTAATTTGGAAAAAATATTCAGATTTTTTTCAGTGTGTGTCATACTTAGTCAGTTGAAGAGGAATCTTCCATCTGGATAACAATGCAGACTAATTTGTCATATGGTTGCCACCAGATAGTAGATGATCAATATTAAAAGTGAAACACAAGCTGTAGTTTCAACAACACTAAATTTAATGTGCTCATGTAAATAACACAGTTTCTGTATTGCTACATAGTGTATGTAACAGGTTTTTATTACTTTCCTGGGAGATTTTGATGAGATTTTGATAGGACTTTCCTATTATTATTTAGCTATAGAGGTACACAGTTTAAAGAATTTTGTAAATCTAATCAGAGTTTTAATCTGAATTTGTTTTCACAGGTTCAGGGTGAAAAAAAAAATGGGAATTTGAAAGCAATTTTTTCTCCATCTCTTAATTATATTAACATCTTGCTACGGCTTCCTTTGGGAATCATGTAGCTAACTCAAGGGCTTGGTAGGAAAAAATCAACAAATAACAGGCAAAAAAGGATACCTAAGGGTTAAAGTAATTAAAAAATTAAATTAGTAACAGAGAATGGATTAGAAAACCAGATATTTCCCTCTGTTTGCCCTTTCCTTTGAGGATTAAAAAACCAGTAGTTTTCTGTTCCCAGTTTTGCTAATGCAATTTTTTTTATTTTTAGCCTAAAATGCAAAATATAAAAAAATTGAGAATTATCTATATAGACAGCTTGCCTATTACTTTCCTTTATTTCCTAACATTTATCACTGTTACATTATTTAGGAATTACAAAGTTAGAAGTAACACTTACATATAATGATCACTTCAAACATTTACACTGCAACAGATGCACTGTTGGTCTTAGAAAACTATTTTCCAATTGATTTTTAACATATTTACTGTGTTAATATTTAAGAACAATGAAACAATAATAACAAATTGGAATTGTAGTAACTTTGATTTTTTTTCTTGGCAATTACAAGACAGCAATTGGGGGAAGCATGTTCATTTACAAATATTTATGTTTGCTTAATCCCAACAGCACTAATTTCAAAGTATTTTAGTTGGGGCTCAGCATTGTGGGTGCACAAGCCAGTTCAGTCACATGAAATTCCTAAAGAATATTACAATGTAGTATTCAAAGTAAGCAAACTTATCTGGATTAAAACAATGAGGTGGACAATTGAAAAGGAATTAACTTCCATAATTCCTAAGTTTTCAGCAGCCTTATTCAGCCAAATTGTAATACTCTGACATGTTATGTTTTATCTTGGCTATAGTCTTTAACTGTAGAATCCTCATTCTCCCACTTCCAAAACATAACTGGTAGAAGTTCCAGATGAGATGGATGTTCAGAATTAAGCTTTCAGTTCATCTGCTTGCTTTTCTTCCATTGATTTGATGTGAGAGTGTTAGCAAACCTTTACTGTGGACGTAGGTGAAACAAGGAGAGAACCTCTTCAATATATCCGTACATTGCCTTGTCTGTGCCAACTCTGGCATGGATTTTTAGACAGGGCTTTGAGCAACCTGTTCTACTTAAAAATATTCCTGCTTTTTTTTTTTTTTTAGGGGGAGTTCAATCAGGCTTATGCACAACTCTTCAACCCAAACCATTTGCTGATTTTGCTGATTGTATGATTTTAGTAAAGCAGAAGTGACTGAGCAGCAGACAAGACAGTAACTGCCTTCCCATAGCTGCTGCCTCTTGGGCCAGTGCAATCCTTCCTGGGGAGGAAGGGGCAGACTGCTTTCCTGAGGAACAGAGCAAGCTCCATTTGGAGACAAAAGAAGCCTACAGCATGGCTGTAAACACGACATTTCCAATGCCATTTTTTCCCCCTTTCCATTCTTCTTGACCAAAAATGCATGCCCAGATTGATTCCCAAAGGTAATAAAAGGCCTGTGAAGAAAGCCACCAGTTTTGAACAGATCTTTTTGCAGCCTTTATTTTCTTAGGAGAACAGATCTATACAGGGAGTGAGTTAGTGGTTTCTGTTCCATGCAGGATAATTTTAGGCAAAGATTTCTTTTGTATTTTGGGGTTCTGTCTGAAAAAGCAGCAAAATACCCCTTCAACTCTAGCTTTACTTGGGAATCTGAAAAATGGTTGCTCCAGACAAAAACATCTTGTTTCAAAATCACTTCTGGTACTTTTTCTATTTGGTGCAGAATACCACGTCTATTGATTTCATCACGTGCCAAAACCTTCCTTTTGTTTACCTGCACAGAATTAGATTTTAGCGCTACTATTGCCCGCTTTTCATTGGTGTAAGTAGACCTACTCCAGCAGGTTGTTGAACTTAAATGAATAGCGAGGTGGTCAGTGAAAGGACAGAGATAATTTTATCCTACAGAAAAGTATCTGCACACAAAATATTTCCTTTTCTCCGTGGCTTACTGCAGATTTAAAATACATTAATTTCAAGATAAACAAGACTTCTGCTTGATAACAATTCAAGTCCAGGTGTCCAAGCTACAACACTAGAATATAGTTTGGAAAATGCACTCATTGAAATGACACAAATGATGGAAAGCAAATGACAAGTTATTTTCCAGCATTTGCCACTACTTAAGAAATAATTTCTTGTGTACATGGATATTTCTACAAGGAAATGACTCCAGGAGCTGAATAATCATGTCTTACAGGCAACAAGACAAATACAGAAATATTTTTCAAGGACTAAAGTAATCCTTGTTCCTCAACACCATGTAAAAGAGAATTTCTTAAGCAACGTATGAAGCAGCAGTAGATCTCACGTATACTTAGCTTCATTATGAAAACACAAAGGTACTATTGAAAAATTGCCTGATTTTTTTCTTTTGTTTTATTATTGAGCTAAGGAATTCATCTTGTGGTATCTTATTTTCAAATAAATATCTATTTTAAAATAGTATGTCATATTCTGTCATAGATCCTCAAACTATTTCTTTCATTGATGTCAATGATTTTCTTATGTAGTGGGATGATTTTCACTTTATTTTTAGGGAGAAAAAGTGATAATTTTAGCAGTTTTCTGTTATGAGACAGAAAACTGTCTGTTGAACAGTTGAGCAGCAATTACAAAAAAAGTACAGCACTGCAAAGCTGATACGGAACTCTTTGTGGAACAGACAATGAACTTAAAATTTAAGATTTTAATGTAATATAAAATCAGGACAGTCTTCCCTGCAACTTGATAATGAAAAGGATGGGAGATAAATAATCATTCTTTTATAAGATTTAGGAAATTCTACATATTTTGTAAGTGAGGCCAAAGTAAACTAAGAATACATTTGAAAAATGGATGACCCCTTCTACTGCTTTGCCAAAATTCTCTTCCTCACATCCACATATCTGTGGATGGTCTGAGAAAAAAGACTATCATAATAATGTGCACCAGCACACTTTGCTGCTGGTAAATATAACAGCTGAACTCACAGGACAGAAGGATGTTTTAGATAAGAGATGCTTAAGAACTGATTTACACCATGTGAAGGAATCCTGCTCCCAGCTAGAAGGACAACTGACTAATAAAGAAAAGGGAGAAATGACAATTACATTTAAAACATGACTTTAAAAAGTCCTCAGACAGGCTTTCACCCCTCACAACCATCCTAAAAAGTGACCTACACTGGGCTGTCCTCCTGTTTCCCCAATAACCCAACACAGAACAGGAAGAATTTGGAGTCTGTGCTGTCCACTAAGTCCAACTCCTTAATTAGTATCCAGAAATCTGCAAATGCCCTGGTCTCCAGGTCTGAGGAAGGAAACCCTACACTTCTGGACACCCATCAGATCATCCAGGAGTTTACAGATTATGGTCTACTTGCTCCAGAGACTAATGAATGCCTGCAAGAAAGTAATTGGATATTATTTCTTATTCCTGTAGAACCACCTGTCTCAAGTTTGTGAAAGTCTTGGTGAGTTTTTGATGGTAATAATCTCAAAGTACTAGGTCCCAGCAACCATCTAATTTTGGATTTATTGTTCCAAATTGAAATTAGAAGGGAAAACCCTAGCTCCTAATTTTTTTCCTCACAGTTGAAGAAGTTATTTCTTCAGCAAAGCTTAAAAGCTATCCATGGAACACATTGTGGAAGTACTAACTTTTTACTTGTAAATTTTTATTTTTTTCTGCTTTATTTATTACTTTGTCACACTGCACATTTTTATATATGCTGCTTCCATCAACCAGGAGCAGATAAAATAGTCTACATTTTTTTTTTTCATTCTTGTCTTAAAAATGGAAATTTTCAGGCCAAAAGTTTAGATAGGAAATACAGGCATAAATCCATCCAGTACATTCCAACATTAAAGAGAGAATGGAATATTTTAATATAAATATTAAAGAGAGACTGGAACTAACCATAAGAATTTATATGAAATATATTAATTTACTTTCCATATTTAGACAGAAATGCTTTAGAAGTTCATTGTTATAAGTTATTTGACTAGGACATCTTTCTACATAGCAGCTTCTCAAGGATATCCTTGATGTATTAGAATAAGGAAACAGATGAAAGTAATGCCTTTCTCTTCAAAGTAAACACTTCTGACTGTATTCTCTTCTATCCATGATAATCCCAGAACATATATTCTCACCCATTCCAAAACTGAGAGATTAATATTTCACCTCAGGTTTGATATCAATTTCAAATTTACCTTTGATAGTCTTTCTGTCAGCTGCCTACTAAGGCAGACAGAAATATGTGAGGCAAGATGTTCATCAGGATTGTGTGATGCCAGGAATCCCAAAGTATTGGAGCTAGAAAGTCTGCTGCCCTCACTATTGGAAAGCTAAAAACCCTTCCAGGTTCTCAGCTGGTATATTTCTGTTTCTGACCTTAGAGCTGCTGACAAAGGACATGATATGCAAGAGGGCTGGTCAGCAATTTTTTTTAAATTCAAAAGCACTGATGTCTGCACTGCAGCAGGAGTTTATTAGAAGAAAAGTTTTGAAACTCAAATATTTCTAACTATGTAATACAGTATAACTGGCACCTAGCAAAATAAACCTACAGTCTGATGTACTGATAGCAAAATAACCAGTCTTTTACAGATGGCTATTTTTTACTTTGTTCCATTTATCACTGGCCTGTGGCTCACACCTATTAAATAGCAGTTTATCTACCATTTTGCAATAGCTTATTTCAATTACTTAAGACATTAGAGCATACTATCAAAATATAAAAAGAGAAAATTTCCTTTTGTATAGCTAAAATTAACCAATAGTCTGGAACAGAATTAATTGTTGAATAGGTGTAGAAGTCCATCGGAAAATCCTTCATTTTTTGCCTCACAATTGTCATGAGAAAAGACTACCGAAGAGTTAAAACTGCTGAGCTGGTTGGGAAAGAAAGTCTCCTGCTTATCTAGTGTGTTCACAAGTGATGTTTGCAGAACACGCCATGCTGTACTCGAAGCGGGCATGCTGCCCTTTCTGCACAATTGAACTGGACTTTCTTCCAAACTCCTGACCTGGCTGGACTGAGCTCTGGGGTGGCTCCCCCCCGCTCCATGAGAAGACCCCCCTTGCCTGTCTTCAACCACCGTGACAGACCAACTGAGATGAGAATCCCCTCATCAAGGAACCAAGAACCCCTCTGTCACCCCTTTGGCACCCCATGGCACCCCCCTGGCACCCCCTGGCAACCTCCTTCCAGAGACTGGGACTGCACTCCCTCCCAACTCAGGGAGGGGGAAAAACCTACCTGCGAGCATTCGGCCATGAAAACAATGGACTTCCCCCCTCCATGGAAACCTAATTTCAGCCACCCTTCCCCCAACCAAGAACAGTATATATATTGGGGTTCGGCCCAACTGTCCTTTGAGATCTCCCCAAGACGTGTACCAGCGAGTTTTGGCGGCGGGACCCCGAAGACATCACGTTTTGGTAGCTATACCCCATTCCCTGACCTCCTTTCCTCCCTTTTTCTTTGTCTTACCCTTCTCTTCCCCGGATCCCTTAACCAAATGCATATTTAGCTGTGGTTGTAATCAATAAAATTGCACCTTGTTGATTTGTTACTGCAAAACCCCTGTGCCTTGTGTTGGTTATTTTTGCACCCAAAAATCATTCGTCACCCGTTCATTTCGGGCGGACCTTCACAATAGGCCAGTCTTTTGCTGCATTAATTATAATATCAAGAGCTACTTAATGAAGTTCAGTACTTTTCTTGTTGTTGTTACTTATTAAGTTATTTTTTCAGTTTTAAATCTCAGAGGTTCCACAGTAAATTTCAATGGCATGACTGCACTGTTTTTAACTGTGATAAAAGCATAGCTGTGTGGTGCTATATTTGGTTTTGTGATGAAAACAGTGTTCCTCACTTCTACCTTCCATTTCTCTTCCCCATCCCATGGGAGGGAGGGAGAGAACAGCTGTACTGGATTGAGCTGCCTCCTGGGCTCCTTAAACCACAACAGTGTTCCAGGAAAAATACTTTCAGGCCCTCTAGAAAGCATTGCAATGCAGGTTGTTGTCATTTTATAGAAACCAACTATCAATAATTCTGAAGAGAAGGTGAAGCTCCTTGCTCAGCCTTGGATATTGAAAATAATAGCTGGGAAGTATACATCTGCCTAGGATAATAAGGCTGAACAGTAAACTTTCAAAATCTTCATTGACTGGTAAATGCAAGAATTTCTAAAAACCTCTGAAATGTCTGAGGTAACAGAATTTAAAACAAGAATTTCTAGATTAGAATTAATTGAGGTATCACTGTCTTGACAGTCCGCTTTATATACCAACTGTTTTTTTTCCTCCAAAAAAATCTAAAAAGTCATTAAGAATGACAGGCTTGGCAAAATGCAATGTGAGGTATTGAAAAGGAGAAATAAAGGAGGCAGATAATATTTCTGAGAGCCATTAAAAAAAAAACAAAACCCCACAACATTTTAAATGCATCACTGGTGCAAGCAAAGAATAGCTAGAAGTTGCACTAAGAGTTTACAATAGCCAATTTTTGGTTCACAAGCATAGTTCAAGTAACACTTTTAATTCTTTACCTCCAAAAACTATGGACCTGAGCTGTGCAGAGAGGAGCCTCTCCCAGGCTCTGCTCTTATAAAGCAAAGCACAGTTACTAACAATTCCTTCCTGGTAGGACATGGTACCTTAGGATGGGAAATATTATTTAAAGCCATTGGCAGGACTAGAATTAAGTTTCATTTTGAGAACTACATGCACTACTTTAATATCATTTTTCTAAAGTTTTTTTCCCAATCTAATAAGCAATTACAAAATAACCTTACAATGTCACAGCTTTGCCACTAATGTCACACAATATCGTGGTTCTCTGGTACATGAAAAAAAACCTACATGAAAGCAGAGAATAAAACAATACTGCAATCATATTTACTGCTCCTTTTAAATACACATTCCCCATCTGCCTTTCTAATATCTGCTAGGCTATAAATAGTAATGTAGGAAACTACTTATTTTTCTAATCAAAGCTGAAAAATTGGTATGAAAGGAAGAAACAAGGTTTAAATGAACTATCATTCAGCACAGCTCAGATGCAGCTTGGAACAGTAGCAGTGCTGATTATTCTTTCGGAATAAACACAATCCCAAGACACACTGAAAGAGTAATAAAATCAAAATACGCTCAGAAGAACATGTCCCAGCATAAGGAACCCCTGCCCTTTTAACTTGTGGTATCTAATTATTAAAAAAGTACATTTTGCATTTTAGTGCTGTTTGAGTTTTCATCTTTGAATCTATGTTTTACACGTAGACACACCTCAGATATTTTCTCCCTAACAGTCTCAGTGCTGATGGATTTCATATTGGAAAATGTAATTGCTTTTCTGGATTTTACATTCATTTTGTAACAAACCTACTAAAAAGTACCACAATGGGTGAACTGCAGGGAAATGATCCAACACAGCTTTAATCTAATTTATCTGCTAAATCACTTTAATTAGTTTTGGACTGTCAGCTATTACTTCCAGATTTTTAAAACAGAAAGATGAATGAAAACACTTATTAAAAAAAAAAAAAACTCCTACGCACTTTCCTCAAGTCAAACAGCCTCCCACAAAGTAAAAAAACAAGTGAGAAAAAACCTCATGCCATTAGTATAGCACTTCTATTTTATAACTTGGATATAAGGCACAAAATAACTAACATCTGTCATTTTGTAAAATGCTCTAAAATGCTCTTCACCTTTATTATCTAATGTCTATTAGAAAGTGAGCAGTCTTGTTTAGACTGATTTAAATTCACTTTTATTTTAATGCATGCTTATAAAATTTGAAACTTGCCATTTGGCTTGTTTTTTTACTGTGCTTACTTATGTCAGACTCAGTAGTATAAATCCAAAATAAAGAGTCTGTAAAGCAATGTATGATAGTGACTACTACCACTAAGTGTGGGCAACCATTTTTAATAGTATGAAATATCACAAAAATAAACTTATTCTCTTTTCATATGTTGGACCAAAACAATGAAAATTGGGGGTTTTTACCTTTATTGCACAGCATACAAATAAACAATAAATGTTTAAAACCTCATTATATAGTGCATGTTGCTTTTTTTCTGAGCAGCAAATGTTTTGAAAGTAGTTTCATGATGATTATAAAGAACAAATTGTATGAAATAAGTAGAACTTTCAAAATTCTATCCAAATATAAAATGAATTTTAAAATCATGCTGGCATTGCTAAGAGCACACAGTAGTTGTCTTGATGAGAGACCAAGCTGGCTTTGTTAGACTTGTTTAAAACTGTAGAAGAGGAACAAGAGAGGAAATGATAACATGAACATAGACGAGCATCTTACCCAACCACCTAAGTCTTACAAGCTGGCATAATTGCTTTTTAATCTATGAGAAGTTTTCATATATATTAAGAACTGTGTGGCCTCCTTTGGCAATAAATGAATTTATCTGCTATTATGACATACAACTCTGCCAGGAAACAGAGAGTGTGGTGACTAAACTGAAACTACTGCTGTAAAATTGTACTGTCTGGTCTTCAATTCAATTCTCATACTAACACAAGGAGTTATCTGGAGCCAAAACCTGTTGATCCTTCTTTGCTTATGTGTCAAGGAGACAAAAACCCAAAGTGTTCATCAACAAACAAAGTTAATAATTTTTTCTCTTCAGTTAGAGAAGAAATCCTTCTGTTTTCCTGGGAGGGGTGGGAACCAGCCACTGCAGATCATAGATTAAAGCTCTGCTAAGAGAAACATCGGAAATGGGATTTCCAAATGGAGAATTATGAAGGAGGGATCTGAATTTTTGTGGCTAGAAATAGCCAAGCTGCAACATAGGTGAAACTTGCATATGAGCTGAACTGAAATCTTGGTGTCAAAAGAAGTTGTGCAGCCATAGCCTAACTCAGGATTCTTTTTATGAAGGGGCTGAGTGGATGTCACAGAGAAGACAGAAACATGGCAAGTACACAGTGATTCTTCTGAAAAGTATTCTGCCAGCCTTCAATGATTTGCAACTAGTGGACTTTATAGGACAAAGGTTTTGTCTTTGCATTTAATGTCTTCCAAGAAACCTTTAACTCATGAATTTATACGTGTTGCTCTTTGAACCTACTTGTAAGGAGTCGACCCTGGCTGGATGCCAGACATCCACCAAAACCTGTCTATCACTCCCCTCTGCAGCTGGACAGGGGAGAGAAAATGTAACAGAGGGTCCAAGAGTGGAGATAACAACAGAGTGATCACTCACCAAACACTGGCATGGGCTAAACAGGCCCATGAGATAATTAGAGATACTAATAGACTATTACAAAAAAAAAAAAAAAAAAAAAAAAAAAAAAAAAAAAAAAAAAAAAAAAAAAATCAAAGCAGGATAATCAGAAGTAAAATAAGACTCCTACAGCGGTTCAGGGAGACAGGGAATGGGGGTTATGGTCAGCTCATCACAAGGTGTTCCTGCCACTGCTCAGGGAGAGGAATCCTGAGGAATCCTGCTCCAATATGGTCCCTCCCACAGGCAACAGTCTTCTACAAACTTCTGCCACATGGGTTGCTCTTCCATGGGATGCAGCCCTTTGAGGACAGGCTGCTCCAATGTGGATATCCCATGGAGTCACAAATCCCACTAGGAAACCTGCTCCTCTCCCCACAGGTCCCAGCCAGGAGCCTGCTCCAACACAGGCATGCCACAGGGTCACAGTCTCCTCCCAGGCACCGACCTGCTCCAGTGTGGGGCTCCTCCCAGGGCTGCAGGTGGATCTCTGCACCCCCACGGCCTCCATGGGCTGCAGGGCACAGCTGCCTCACCAGGGGCTGCACCAGGGGCTGCAGGGGAATCTCAGCTCTGGTATCTGGAGCACCTCCTGCCCCTCCTTCTGCACTGACCGTGGTGTCTGCAGAGCTGCTCCTCTCATGTGTTCTCACCACACTCTTATCTGGCCACAATTACATCTTAGCAATAACCTTTTTTTTCTTCTTAAATATGTTATCACAGAGGCACTACCATAATTTATAATTGGCCAGCCTTTGCCAACAGCACCTCTGTCTTGGTTAGCTGACATTGGCTCTGCTGGACATGGAGGAAGCTTCTGGAGCTTCTCACATAAGCCTCCCCTGTAACCTCTCTTCTATCCATGCAAACCCAACACATCCCACCCATCACCTCTGTGAATCACATATATAAGAATTATCAGCAAAAAGCCACATTCACTGGAGAACCTACACTCACATCAACAGAACTAACCAAACAAAGCAAGACAAAAGTTCCACATACAAAATAAGGTAATCACAGCACTTAATGAAAATGGACAATTTACACAAAATCCACCCCTTGTCCCTTTGGTCCTGTAACTCAGATGTCATGTCACTCACACCATGATGTAACTTTTAGTATCTACAATTTCCTACAAATAAAAAGTCCCACTGCTTAATTGCACTACATGAAGAATACAAGCAGAAGAATCTCAAATAATTTCAGTTAGGCTGTGGGTTCCTTTCCTCTCTAAACACAGTGTCTTTGAAACAGCAAAATGACTCAAACCTGTGGAAAAATATGAATTCCATTAAATAGTTCTTTGGACACTTTGTAGCAGACAAGACATTAGCTCCAGAACTGATTTTTTTTCCTGAAAAAAATCATATTTATCTTCAGAATCTGAAAACTCAAAAAAACCTATTATAACTTTCAGTGCATTTGCTGAGGATAATGAGAGAAAGCAAAAAATTCCACTGTTGCCAACTGCAAATTAAAAAATAATCTTGATGACTAAAAAGTATATAGGCATAGCAAAAACTACCATTTCTAATGTCAAAAGAAATAACAGACAGTATCATCTGCTATGAAACTGGTTTCTACCAGCATAAATTTAGTCAGAGCTCAAAAAAGCCCTGAAGCCTGAGTTATTTCTTCACAGAATATGCATTCTGATATCATGGGAGAAATTCCTGGTCAAAACCTTCATATTCATCCAGACACGTCTAATCTTCATCTCTCTATCTGTAAATGAAATTTAATTCATGCCCCAATTAATTGCATTTTTATTCTTCTCAATAACATTACCATCTAATGAAAGAATTGAAGTTTAACTAACTCATCTGAAAAAAGAATATCAGAGGACATACATAGAGAGATTAAGAATTTATTAATTTTAAAATGACAGAAGGAAAGTCTTTTTCCAAATGAGCTACAATTTTAGAAGTAGTGGAAATGCTGATATTATATTCATGTTCATTTATGAATTAGATGCAGTAGCTTAAAATGTTAATGTTCTTCAACTGTTCATTACTGTGCCCTCAAATAAGATCTAATCATGTGAATGGTGATTCCTTTTATTACATTTCAGAGCACAGTAAAACTTGTTAATTTAAATCATACAAATGAGAGCATTGCAGAATCAACTTTTATCACCATGGATTACAATAATATCCTAAATTAGGATAAATTAGGAGAAAAATTAGACAGTAGACTTACAGTGTACCAAGTCTTTGAAAAATATCTAAAAATATGTCATTTACTTCATGCATTCAATTTCGTGCTTCCAAAAGCTAAATAAGCGTTCAGTCTTTTAGAAAACTGAAAATTTTGGAGATTTAAAATTTTATAGAAACCATTAAATAAATATTGCCTTGGGCAGGCATGTGTAAACCATGGACTTCTAAAGAACCAGATGCCCTTGATAGCTTCATTAGCCCCAAATAAGAATAATGATAATAACTCCTACCAGACACTCACCAGAAGCTTCTGTGGTCTTTTTGTCCTGTTTTTACTTAATTTATGCTTTTTCTGCATTATATTATATTTTATATTATTATAATCCAATGGTTATCATTGCTAAACTTAGTTTTTTAAGGGTTCTTACTTTCTCATGCATAAGGTATTTTGGAATGATCCTGGTCAGAATTTTTCATACAAAAACCCCCACCAAACACTCAAATATGATGAGGTTTGCACTGGTTATATTTCAGATATTCAAAAGGGTACTATATTTATGTGAGTGTACTGTCACATAAAATAACAGGAATAAATTGCAACACTTTTTTCCAGGATTCTGTGCTTTACAAAGAAATGTTAGTGGCATCACTTTTTGTGAGAAAGTTTCTGTCATTGTTATGGGACAGCTGATGTTGCAGTTCAACCTCTACAGGTATGACATTGAATATTGTTGCAAATTGACCACTAACATTTGGTATAATAAATTTTGTACCAGACTGATTCTATTTTCTTACTTCTACCTTACACATAAAGGTAGGATAGATATCGTATCATGATATCAGTGGGGCATTATTTCACATTTACTAAAAATACAGTTTCAGTTGTTCAGCATTTCATTAAATGAAAAAAACCTGAAAATTTTTACATAGATTCTGACATTTGACCATATAAAATCTGACTCATGTTTAAAAGATGTTTCTAGAATGCTAGGATTTAGCTGTAGTGATTTACAGGGAAACAAGGGAATTGACATTCACAGATTAAGTGTGGCTAGACTCAATTGGCTTTTATTCCTCAGAAGTAATAATCGTCATCCACACTTAGAATCATAAAGTGGCTGGGGTTGGAAGGGATGTTTAAGGATCCATGTAGTTCAATATTCATCACTTGGGTGAGAATTTTTGAGGAATGTCCAGACAACTGACATTTCCGTGTTGTACATGAGGCAGCTGGGAAGTAGCATGGACAATACCACACATTCATGCTTCAGGGAGGTAGAGCTCTTGTTGCCACACACAGCACCAGGAGCTGCCCAGTCTCAAGCTGCTTATGCACACCAACTAACCACGTAAAACATGGCAATAGGGACATCACTGAGCTTTCAATGATCTTCATAAAAATAAATAAAAAAATTGTGGTGCTATCTAATTTATGATTCAGTGTCAGTATCACACCATAACAAGTTGTACTATGAATAATTTTAAATCCATCAGTTAGCTTGGAGGCAGATTTGCCATGTGCTAGAGATAAATGCTTTAAATGTTACTGTCAGTAATTGACTAGGATGCTAGTATTGATGGTGCACCTGTTAAAAGTGTTCTGCTCACTCACAAAGAAGCAGAAAACTTATAATTTTACTACATGAAACTTCAATCCTGAAAAACAGCCTGCCATTGCAAAGGATAAATAAATTTTAACAATACTCTGTTTCTTAAATATCATCACAATTACTTTCCTCTCCATTTTTAAAGAAATCCGCTAAGTGCACCAATCTTACTATTAACAGTGAAGCCCAGATTTCTGTCACATAAGTATATGACTGTGCCAGAGAAGTAGTAGCTAGGATTGGAATTAGCTGTTTGGCTTGCAGATACTGCCAAAAGCTATTGAAGGTACACTTAAAACTCCTAATAGATTTTCTTTTTATTTTTTCATCTTTTTTTGACCTAGATGTTTGGTCAATTTTCGTGACAGTTACATTAGGCTGCATTGTGTCAGCAAAATCAACTACAAATAGATAGGTTCCCATCAACAGAAAAACACCTGTGTTTATTTCTGAAGAAGGGTGTATATTTTTGATCAGTACTCTTTTCAAACTATTAATAGATCCCCTGAAATGGAACCTAACACCTAAGTACACAAGCAATAGAAAATGTGTTGGTAAATTCAAAGTGTTCATCACTGTAATAAATAAAATACACTTTATCCCACCAAATAAATAAAAATTGCATTCTAAGGCAGAACTGATGATACAGAAGACAAAACAAGTGGAAATAGAACATTATGGAAAGGCAAAAGACAGCAACTAGTTCTGTCGTTTTGCATTCTTTTAAAGGACAGATTTAATAGACATTTCATACATATCACTTTTTCCCTTTGTAAGTGTTCATGGGTAAATCATAGGCTAGATACATAAATAATGAAAACAAAATGGCAATTTATATCTGAAATATATGCAAGTGATGACAAACACTGAGGTGCCTTATGACAGCCAGCAGGTTTTGAATGCACTCTGCACAGTAGTATTTTTCTCTTGTTCAAGTGAAAAACTTTTCTACATATTAACAGCAGTTGAGGAAGTTCATCTTCTGCAAAGTTTTTATGATTAAGTGATGGCAACAGAAGGCACATCACAAAATCAGTTACAGCATATTTCATGGTACCTCATTTACTAGGAGATGAGGCAGTTTCCTCCTTGAGTGGAAATCTAAGGCTGGGGTTCTACTGCAATAAGCTCTTTTAAAAGAAATTCTGTCAAAAAAATTATCCACAAAGTGACCAAAGCAAAAGTGCACCAAGTTTTGCATCATAAAAATGGGACATTTAGTGAGAGAACGTTTAAAAATATTACTGTATCATATTCCCCAAAGAGTTCAAGTGAAAAAATTGCTTGCCAAGGTTCATTTGATGGCCGTGAGTCCTAAAAGAGTCACTACAATTTTATCAGAATCAGCAAATCTTTCATCTGCATGATGGTAGAACCTGATATATCCACATCTTACACTAGAAATCCCTTCATTAGTGATGGATCTGTATTTTATTCTTTAACCATCTGTTTCCAACTGTTCAGAACATACTCTAAAATGTACCTGTGCAGACAGAGTGAAAATTTTCTTCAAACATGCAATATTATAGTCTGTGTTCTTCTTACCTGAAAGCAATTTGGAAATGCTGTGAGACAATGGATTCCTTTATGAAGTCATACACAGCTAGCTAACTTTGGCATATTTGTAAGGTGAAATGTCACAGCAACTTTATGAAAAATGACCTATGCCCATGAGTGAAAAATGGCACAACCACTGGAAAGAGAACAGTGATCCACAGAGGTTGAAAGACTTCAGTTTTGTTTGGGCTTCACTATCAAGTGAAGATTGGCACTGACAATAAGTTAAAATTTCCCAGCAGCAACTGCATCACCATGGGATAATCTAAACCTGCTGTATTTGGCAGCCTGGGCTAGAGTGACAACAAGGAGTGACAACAAAAGGGAAAGGGAAATGCAATTGGGGAAAGAGATTTTAAAAGTAAGGTGACATTTATGAATCTTGTTATATAAAGTGGTGATAAAGCACTTAGAGATTATCCTGTTGTGTTTTTTGCTATAAATTAAAAACTTCAATTTTTATCTGAAATGTGAGTTGTCCCTTACATAAACCTCAAATATGTTCACACCTTTCTTTATCTTTTAATCCTTCTGTACATCTCAAGTCTTTAAAGTGTATATGATGATAAAAAAATTCTTGTTTTCCTGCATCTTTGCTTCTATTGAGTGTTACATTAAAGTAATAATGAAAAAGTTCTGTTGTTTTTGCCTTAGGCTGATGTTGCAGCCTCAATGAAATGAGGGCTCATTATAAAATTTCCTGGTTTATTATTTTTAGTGTTAAAGTAATCCAAATAATGCCAGTGTGAAATACATGCAGACCTGGGCTAAACAAAATCCAATGAAATATAACAGTTAAGACCCACATATGAGTTTACCATTTCAGCATCATGAAACAATAGACAATTTCCAAATAATCCTCTTAAATAAGAATAACCTTCCTCATATAGTGGAAAAGCAGTGTTCCAGCTCAAGTGTTTACACGCATGGAGAGCAGTCAGTCCTGCACATCAGGGCAGTCAGGAAAGCCACACCTTCAGCAATGGCCCAATGGGCTCAAACACAACACACTACTGTCTGGATAACAATTACAACTCAGTTCTTGGTTTTAGCTTTGAGTTTAACTCTCCATTGGATGGGTTAAATATTATTGACTCTCAAAAACCCCATCCTGTCTCTCAGTGCTAAAAGCAGCTTCATTCTTGAGGAGAATCCTCCAGAGTGAGAGGTGGGGAGCAGCTGCCTGCCACCATCTGCCTTGGGAACTTGGCTCAGTCAGAGCCAGGTATTCCCTCTCTGTTTCTGTGACTGAGAGAAGCTCTGCTCTGGTCACTGAGGGACAAAGAGCTTTGGGACTCTGTCTGGCTGGGAATGCTACCCTGACCTTTCACATCTCCTTTCCAAACGTTATTGCCCAGACACCACCACCACACCAGTACTGCTGCCAAGGGGCTGGGGCTTTCTGTGAGGAGCATTTACCCTGATCTGCCTGGCTCCTCTCTCAGGCTGTTCCATCTGCCCCACCATGGCAGGGAGGCTGGTCCCTCGTTGGTGGTAAGGACAGATCTGCACTAGCAGTGTTCCTGTGTCTGCTTCCATTTGCTCTCCACATGCCAGTTCAGGCTCAGATGCTTTTATATCCCGATTTACTGGTTGTTTATAGTGCTCCCAAGGAAAGGCAACTAGAAAAGGACCTACTGACAATTATACAGTGATTGCTTATACTCCACTGATTGTATCAAATTCTAACAAAATTAAGTTCCTTGCAAAGTGTGGACTTCAGCAAAGTCCATGATCAGCGAGGCATCACTACAGATGTTCTGCTTTGGTGCAAAACCAGATTCACACTCAGCTCTCTCCATGGTACAAGCTTGACTGTAGCTTTAATGGACTGCATAGACACATGCTGTATTTAATATTGTCGAATTATTGTTACTTAAGGAATAATAATTTAGAATCAGATCAATATTTTCAGTGTTTGAGCCTGGTTTTTAAGTCTTGATTTGGACCTGCATCCCATTCTGTTTCTATAGTTTTCTGTGCTGTTGTCTAACAACTGCCTTCCCTCAGGCTCTTCAGCAGAAGCACAGTTTCAATGACAGAAGATGCTGGTCTAAATCTTAGCAATCAAAGTCTAACATCTTCTGGAGAAATGTTCAGTGTCCTGCACTGTTACAGCTAAAGTACATTTACAGTTTCTGTGTTTTCAGATTTGAAAATAGTATGTATAGACAGACAGGTAAATAATAACTTTACTCACACTTTTTTGAGTTACAATGTCCATGAAAAATAACCCTGTGGTGATTTAAGACTGAGCACCTTCATATTTCCTAAATTCCTTTAGTGTCTTAATAGTCTTATAAAAATATTTCCAGTTCTTTTGTACACTTCTAGGGTACAAACACAAGTGAATCCTTTCTGCCAGTGGCAAACAATGACAAAGGTATCCAAGCAGTTAAGCAAGCAAACATGCAAGAGTAGATTAGGGCAGTTACTTCAGAAAACTCCTCAGTTTTAAGGATTTTAAAAATATGTTACTTCCCAGATTTGCAATGCCTGCACAACAAAGAATGAAGGGAAGAGAAGGAAAGAACTGTACTATCTGCTGTCCCTTTTGGATGGACGCTGATCCATTCAGAAAACTGGCTCTGCACAGTGCTGCATGAGTCAGAACCACTAAGTTTATAGAGGCTCCAGAACAACTGAGACTGCAGTTTTGGTGAGGCAGTGAAACAGGAAGGGGATAATTGATGAGATCAATCACTGACTATTTCCACTAGCAGGTAGGACAGTGGCCTGACAGGCACATAACTGACTACAGCTGGCTCAGAGTGCAGCATGGTGAACAAAGTACCTATGTAGCTATGCAGAGGTAGGATGGATACACAAAAACACAATGTACATTCTTAATTAATTGAAACCTGTCTTTTGGCACTGCATGAGCAGTAGGAGTAAAATATACGCAAGCTATCACTCAGTGAGGAGCATATTTTTCATATATTGGAGCAGTAGAAAACATTGGAAAACTCATGCTATTGTTATAATAATCCAAGCCATTGAATTTTAATGGCTCAAGCCATTTGGGTTTTTAATAAAACTCAAGCCATTGTCTTGAAATCTTGATAAAAATAGCTAATGTAAAATACATCACTAATTCTAATTATCATGAGTCTATGAGAAAAAATAATCAGTGCCTGTAGCTGCAACCCCTTCCCTACACTATCGAAATTAAGCTATTTAATAATGAATCAAATTGAAGACTCCTCCAGAGTTTTGGTTAAGTCTTTTTTTAATTAAGGTATCAGGCTTAAAAGTTTCTGTTTGCATTAGTGAAGACTTAGCTTAATATCACAAATACAATCCTAAATATCAGAAAAGAAGAGGATATTCAAGCCTGAGAAACTAAATCTGTGGGACTTCATTTCTTCTTTGAAATAACACTGAGAAATTTGACAATATTAGTTAAAGCTGCTAGTAGGTTTAAACTAAGAAGAGAAGAAAATCACCCACCCTCTAGAGCTCACTTTTACAATTGCACCTTTGCAAGAGGGGCTAGATTGAGTAACTGCATATGGTCAATATTTATATATATATTATATATAGTCATGCCTAAAATTGAGTTACCATGGCTTGTATTGTGTGATATTGTGCTACCACAGGTTTCTACCTATCATAAGGAAGCACAGGTTTTATAGATGAACTAATTAGAACTAAAGTGTTTTAAAATATTATTGTTGCTATTTTCTAGACTCTGTTGAGAAAGCTCAGTATAGCATTGCACAAGAGCCTACTTCAAATGTAAAGCTTTGTGAGGAAAACAAAAGAGCACGTTTAAGAGTGATGCAATTCTTTTATGGTACATTTTGTCATATTAGAAAGTCCAGGAATCTAAGCAAATAAGAAAGTATTGTCTGCAACTTTACACTAGTGTTTGACTAAATATTATCCATCCAGCAGTTCAGGCTAAGTACTGCTATGACAAATTACATGTTTGATCCAAAAGAAGGAAGCATTTAATTTTTGCACTGTTTGAACTAAGAAATATGTAAAGCTGTCAGTGATTTGAGGACAGGATGTTCATGGGGAGACTGTAGAGGAATGTATGCCTAAAGGTTCAGCAATAATTTGTCACATGCTTAAAAAATTCATCACATGGTTTCTGTAACTGTTTGCTACAGCTATCTTGTGTCAAAGAAAGATGCAACTAATATAATTGCTATATTAAAAAGATGAAAGTGTTAATGCATACTGGGGAAAAGTGATCCAATCATTTTTTCAATATGCTTTTTCAACACTTGTTTATTATTTGTTTCCTGAATCCTTCACACCTTGAAATACAAAGACTTGAAATATTCTTCTTGCTAAATGAGTCTTATTAGGAAAATGATTAATGTAGGAAAGAAGTTGCAGTATATTGCAAGGTTAGTTTGATCAATTGGTAGAGCAAGCACAGTCTTCTAGCCAATTTTATAGCTGAAGATAAAGAGAGAGACATTTTTCTTTTAAACTTACAGACTGTAGTCTCACTGGGTATCAGCCACAAGAGATAAGTCATGTGACCACTCACAAAACACCTCATCTTAATTAGTAGAAGAGACACACCAACACAAATCACATATCTCCACTCTATGTTCCCTTGGTTCTAACTTAAAAGCAGTGCAACTCCAAAGCCTGTAAAGATCTCTTCTTTCATATGTAAACAATCTGAAAGACAAATACTTACTTCTAAACAGCCAGGAAAATGGGCTGTCTGGTTAAAAGCTAGTCTTCTCCCATTTTGCTCTTTTTTTAGAAGATAAAGTTTCCTTCCTGTCAGGATACATAGCACTGCGCATCAAATAAAAGTATAATTAAAAGGACAGTGGCAGTAGTGAAAACTTAGCTACTTACCCTGCTGTCAAGTTTTACTTTATCTTCAAACTGCTGTACTTACAAAATTGCTGGAAAAACTGCATTACTTTACCTCCTAGTGAGTAATGTTTGCAGTGTTTTAGTTATCCCATCCTCATGCATCTTTTTTGCCTGGCACTCTGGTTAAAATAAAACTCTCCTATATGGTTTTCCAATGCAACTTTCCATTTTTACTAGTCTTTTTAAAGGGCATACTCTCTGAGGTAATGGTTTTAAGTGATTTACTTAGTGTTAGACCAGGGGGAAGAAATCCCTGTGTTCCCTAGAGCAGCCACACTTTTAATCAAATATAACTCATAAATCACATTTACAACTTTCAGAACTCAATCAATAAGATACTTTATAGTCTGTAAAAAATTATCTGGAAAGTAGTAGAAGTACAAGAGGGATGTTACTGAGGGACCACACACATCCAGGCTCTGCACACTGCCTGTCTTTAGGGACTAAACTGCCAATTTTAACAATGACTGATTTGTCCCAAAACTCTAATGCATTTATAAGCAATGCATAGTTGGCTGATAATGAAGCATTCCAGGAGGCCATAATCAATAGTACCAAAGCAGAATAAGTTTACTGTTCCACTTTACCCTAGTTTGGTGACTATTATTAACACTTTTCTCATCAAGCTTTAGCTAAAGACTTTTGCTCTCTTGGGCAGAAGTTTTCATGGCTTTTCTCTGAAGCAATCTCCAAGTAAGTCACAGAATACCAAGGACTTCTCAATGCTAATTCAGTTACATGTCTTCCTGAAGTTTAATTTGCATATTTAATATAGCAAATTCTTCATCAAGTGTTTAATTTGTATACATAATACTGAACAGTCTCCTGTAGCAAAAATTACCCTATTACACAGTACTTCATCTAGGGCTGATACATAAGTCAAAAGCAAGTTCTGTAAATTACTTCTCTAATATCTGCATAACTTCAATTATATAGTAGATAACTTTCTCATAATTTCTGGACCATGCATTAGAAAAAAAGAAATTAATCACCTCATATTAGATGGTTCAAAATGTGTTGCCTGTTTGTACATTCCCCTAATGACTCAAACCTAGTGTGTATATTTTGTAGGAAGATTTATTTGAACTTTTTTTCATGCAAGAGACACCACAAAATTGTTGTACTCCATGCTAAGAAAAAAAACCCCAGAGAAATATTATCTCAACCTTTTGAAGTTCTAATGACAGCAGCTTTCATGAAATATAAACAGATGCCTGCAGCTGTTGTATCAATATTCAAATTGAACACATACTCCAGTGATAGCAGAGAGTGGTGGCTAAGAGATTTTGAAGTGACAGACTACTCAATAACAAGTTTTCATTCAGATGGAAATGATCTTATCGGACTGAGTTCAGACAGCTTTGCCTTTCATTCCTTTTTGAGACATCTGCAGAAAGTACTGGCAAATATCTGGATCATTTCAGTTTTTGAAACCAGAAGACTAGAACAAAACAGAATATGTGAGAGCTGTTACCAGAATATGTGAGAGCTGTTACCAGCTCTTACAACACAGACAGAAAAAATTAGGAAATAGTACAGATACATTAAGACTTTGCAATACAATGTATTTCCGTTATTACTGTCAACAACTTAGATGGGAATTTTGTGTAAAGATAAATGACAAGAAAAGTGCAATCATAGCTCAGAAATCTATTTTCTAGCCAAACTGCAAGAGACTTTTAGTGTTAAGTCTATGAGGGATCATGTTTTCACTCATTTAAGACAGTTCCATAGGCTGAAAATGTTAAATTAAGTTCCTAGTAGTGACTGGGTCTTTAATAAGTTTATATACTTAGCCTTTTAAATCAAAACTGCCAATAATTTTACTGTAAGAAAGAATGGGAGAAATTTTTTTGACAAAAACAAATTTACAAATAGTGAAGTTGGTAACATGCAAACAATCTTTGAGCAAATTTAATGCCTAATTGCTCTATTTCAGTTTTAATAAGCTCTCTACAATGGAAGGTACCAAAACCTCACTGGAATCAGAAACCTACTGAGATATCTTTGTAAATAACATGAAAAGTATCCTTCATACTGCATGTCCTCTGGCTTTCTGATGGACACAAGTGAACTTGTTTGTGATGTTTGTAGAAGGATGTCTATTTATAGAGCTGCTTTGTTTTGTGATTGCTCAGATATTCAAATGGAATAGCAGAATGCCGAGAAGGGGAGCTGAATGGATTTGAACTCTAGAAAACAACTATTTGAATCCTGCATGCATCCATGTTTTAAGAAACAATCAGACCCTAAATATATACACATTTAAAGCTATGTTCAAGTCTTTAAAAGCTATGTTGTCATAGAGAGCCTTTGATTTTCCACTGATGGTATGGGGACAGTATGTCTGCTAAAGTTTTCTACATGGTTTTCTGTGGACCTGATGTGTGAGTCAAAGGAAACATGATCTGGTTGGGGGAGTCAGGGGCAAAACCTCTCCTCATCCACATGGAGAAGATAGCATATAATCAAATTACTGTATTTATTTATATACTATCATAATCAGATTCCTCTGGCTTGAAGTCATATATAATAATGTTGACAATAACATATTTCTGGTATTCAGCAACTGGTACCAGCAATTGGATGGACATACAGAGGCCTGTCTGCATGATCTTACCCAGAAAAATACTGAGAAATTCAATTTCTATTCAAACTTGGCAGGGCATAAATCAGATCTGATCTACAAGGCATGATGCTGCACTAATGCACACAGATGGTAGTAATTCTGCCAAATGTGTGAATTCCTATGCTAATAAAATCACATTATTTATGATTTCTTCACACACTGCTTCAAGACAAGTGATTTTTCAGATAAAGTCAGAGCATGACCATCTGTCACTGATCATAAGGACATGCATAGAACGGAGCAATCATGCAGCATCTGGCCAAAGTATGATTCAAAAGGCTAATGAGGAAACATAATCTGGAATATTACATGAAAAAGTTATTATAAGTAAAGTTTTAAAAGTATTATAAACCAGATATATATTAAAGCAAGTTAAGTAACATTTATAGTATGAGATCTGGATTTTCTTTCATTGTAAGAATCTGAAATCTATACCAAACCAGATAAACTCTGAATTTAGATTTCTCTCCAGAGAAATTACATATCAGAGCTTCTACAGGTTTCTAGCATGTTGAATATTTGCTGTGTATCCAACTTGTAAGATGATGTTTTCTCTTGTGTAAGCCAATCACCAAGGAAGGATGCACCAAGATAAAGGTTTAAAAAATTATTTGTGCAGTTGATTCCATTGAAACTGGAAGAAAGTGAGTTTATATAATTACTAGACAGGCATATTTTCTATAATAAAAAAAAGGATTTGTTCCCAAGAATGAATTATGGATACTTGATATATATGGAGAGTGCTAATATGAGAAAATTTATATTTAAAAGCTGTTCAGTGAAAATGAATCCTAAAGTTACTTTTTCCTATTAATGTATTAAATTTTAAAATTCTTGAGGAAAGAAATTTTCTTCTGGGAAAAAAACGAAGAAAAAAAAGTCACTGATGACATACATGTGACTGCTCCAGAGAATTCCAGAGATACAAAACTAAAAGCTTGTGTTCTGTGAAACTACATAATGAATCAGGTCCTGTGTGGCTGGTCTTAGGTACTGGGCAGTGGATCTAAAACTGTTGATCAGAAGTATCTGTACCCACAATCTAATGTTTCTGTTGACAGGCACTGTCAGAATGAGTGTGTCTCTGCTGATGGCCACGGACAGTTGGTTTGGACTACAAGAACACTGATTCCCTCTGGGTGATCTACTAATCCTCAGCAAAAAAAAGAATGGATTTAGAATTAACCTTTGTGACATGTGATTGGTGTCAAATATGTTTTACTTGACAGATTACAGCACCTGTTAACTCACTGAGCTTCCTGCTCTTTATGATATTGTATTATCTTTCAAAGGCAAGTGATCTGAATTATCAGACATCCCATGATTAGGACAGGATTTAAATAAAGACCTCCTTGAGACAAGCCTAGAAATTTGAAAAGCTGTCTAGATAAAGAATGGACAAGTGAATTATTAATTAACAAGCAGAACCACATCATCACGATCCCACAAAAAAACCTCCAAAAAAAAAAAAAAAAAAACAAACCAAAAAAACCCAAACCAAAACCAAAAAACAAAACTACAGATGAAAATGCAGGAAGAATTGCAGTGAGGGAACAGAATTCCAAGGTCTTAGAATGAGTCTGAGGCTAATTCAAGAATAGAGATGAACTCGATTTTTAGTCTCCTATCCTATTTAAAAGTAAAGTTTCTGTGTAATGCACTGTATTTTTCAGACTACAATAGAAAATAAAATACATCCATAACTGGAAAATCAGTTATGACAGAGCATGCATTGAGCTGCTTCTAATGTCCTGACATAGTCTGCCTAAACTGCTCCTATGGATAGGTTTTTGCCCTATGAAATTACTTTAGGTTTACTTGGAGATAGAGGCAAGAATGCTCTTTTCACTTCTTCATCTGGTTTTTCTTTCTTTCCTCAAATCCACTCTGTTGACTGAGAAACAGTTGCATTCTTTGATTTGTGACAGTTCATTTTGCCTTTCTTTCAGAATATTTGGCTTTGTTATTTCTTCCCTTACACTGAACATTGTCACTGCAAGTACCCCTTCTACTGTTAATACCAAACAATTGAACAGTTTGCTTCAGGAAGCTAATTCTGCCGTGCCACAGGACATCATCTATCTCCAACAATTATCTCTTTCGTATAATCCAATTTCATGAGGGTATTTTTCTTTGCTACCTTTGATTCAGCTTTATAATCCACTATGTATAGCCAAAGAGAACTATTTTTGTGGTCTCTGAGTGATTCAGTTCTTCTCAGAATATACGTACTCTTCCTTCTTAAATCCTTTCCCCCTTTCCTTTATCCTTATTGTAGCTCTGATGTGACATGTGCAGAGAGCATCAAGTTAAGTTGGGTGGTGGATTCTATTCTCTGCTGTATCATATGTGTGATGGTTAAGCGGTCACAAAAACAAGGAAAATAAGCAACAAGCTCCTGCAGATTTCCAGAGAATGGCTTATGGAACCATCAGAACAACAAAAAGTACAGGCCATAGGTTTTATGGTCAAAGAGAGAATGAATAAAGCACAGGGATTGCTAGTGTCAAATTGTAACACGATTATTTGGATGAACTTTCTGAAATAATGTGGTACCAGTGACCATATTCAGCTTTTTATTCAAATTCTCCAATTATTTCCTAGCATTGTCTCTAGGTGGTGTGTATGTTAACAAAATTTCAACTCCAAATTTTCATGGAATTTTTCCCATTAAAAAAAAATGAAGATCACAATGGCTGATAATTAAATTGAGCCCCTTGCTTGCTATGATAGTATATTGGCTTTTATAAGCCAATGTTTTGCATGATCAGACATCCCTGGATTAGAAAATGAAGTAAATAGGACCTCACAACACTACATAGTGAAGTGTTAACTGGAAAACTCACTTTTTCCAAAAAAATCCCAGGTTTTTTTCTACACATGTTGTCCAAACCCACTCATTCTTTCCACAAATAAAGAAACTCCATAGTTCAGTCTTCATTCAGTGATGATGAAAGGGAAACATTAAAAGTCTTTTCATAAAAAGACTTCTAAGAAAAAAGTCAAAGGAGGACTTGGACTAAATATCACTAGTTCTGAAATTGCATCCAGATTCGTACCAAGAAATAGTACTAAGAGTTACCTGAATTCAGGTTTTGTTTATTAAGTTCTAAAAAAATTACTCATTTTCAAAATTACTTTCATTATCAATTATAGATAACCATAGAGAAAAAAAATGTGTCAATAGCACACAAAACCAAAAAGAATATTGAAGGAGTTTTTAAAGTAAAAGCATTTTATTCACTAAGCATTCAGTAACACATCAGTAGCAAAGAATCTCACTTTCATTTCTAGTCTCACCTGCATTCCCTATTAAATGGGATACCTGACAATTCAGCTGACCTGCCCTCCCCACCACAGGGCCGCTGCAAACACCTGTAGCCACAACCACAGTGAACACCTCTATCACAGAATGCCCCTCCTGCTGACTCATGCCAAATGAGCAGGTTAGTTCAGAGAAATGCTGCTCTAGGTGGGTGCTGCATGGCCCAGACTGCCTCTGAAAGCAGCGTGGCAGCTGGTACATGACCTGCTCACAAATGCTTTGCTGCATCTGTAAAATTAATTTTTTACTAGTTCCTTAAACTGCTCTGGGCTGGAAATCAGAAATGTTTTCCGCATAGGTTAATTAGAAAAAGAGTGATTCAAGTTTGTAACAGTGGCCAAACACCAGGAAGGAGACTTCCACCTGAATGGAAGAATCTACAAAAGAAGGAGGGACTCAGCTTTAGTACCTGGACTACTCTGTCTGCTTCTGGGCTCCTCAGTACAAGACCAGGAGCTACAGGAAAGGTCCAGCAGAGGTCACAGAGATGGAGTCTGGAGCATCTCTCTTATGAAGAGAGACTTCAAGAGCTGTGCCTGTTTATTCCAGAGGAGAAAAGACTGAGAGGAGACCCCAAAAATACATATAAATATCTCAAATGCAGGTGTCAGGAGGATGGTGCCAGGCTCTTTATGGTGGTGCCCAGTCACAGGATGAGAAAGAAATGACCACAAACTAAAACACAGGAAGTTTCATCTCAGCATGAGGAAGAACTTCACACTGAGAATGGCAGAGCACTGGAACAGGCTGCTCAGGGAGGTCAGGTAATCTCCCTCACTGGCAACATTCAAAACCCACCTGAGCATGTTCCTGTGCTGCCTGTTTCAGGTGACCTTGCTTTGGCAGGAAGGTTGGACTGGATGATCTCCAGAGGTTCCTTCAAACCCTAAAGGTTCTGTAATTCTGTGGCAAAGAAATTGTCAAATAGAAGATGATAAAATTGTCCCTTTCTTCATACGGGGGCTAGAAAAAAAGGAGATGCTGAGTCAGCTTCTTTTATTTCTGCTCACACTGCCCTGGGGAGATTGGCAAGTCAAAAAGACTGTAAAAGCTACAACAAAAATGAGGGAGAATAAACAAACTACAAATGGTGGCAGGAAAAGATACAAAACAGTTATGAAGTTGAAATATAGAGATTCTTGTGTTTTCTATAAATATACACAATAGCCTATAAATGGTTTATTGCTATTTGGGAGAACAATGCCAGAAAATAAAGAAGGATATCATATAGTATTATGTGTTCTGTAACATAACAGTAAGGAAGGAAAGAAGAAAGAGGATTGGTCAGGGTCAGTAAGAAACATTTCTGGTTTCAAGAAAGAATCTACTTTTAATGACATTTCCCAGTATTCTCATGGATGCTTTCGGCATTTTTCTCCTTCTCTTTTTGTTTTTTAGTAGACAGATATTGATTATAACTTTCTAAAAGACTCATGAATCAAATATTTAGGGGAAAGACACTTTTTGTTAGGGGAACACCCTTTAGAGCAGAAAATGAAAATAGCCATGCTATGAGCAAAAAATTGTGGCATAGATAAATGAAGATTTTGCCAGAACTTATAAAAACCTTAATGTCATGGAGAGTGACTAGGCCTTATTGATTATTACAAGTAAGCTTCATCACTGCTCACAGAGTCCTGTATGTTTTTGGCAAGTTGTTCATGTGAAAAATAAGCTACAGCAATATAATAGGAAAGTATTAATCTACTGCTTCTGAAACCGTAACAAAGCAGCAGGATTTCAAAGTTCTGCCACTGGAGCCGGAAGAAAGAATGAAGACTGTTGTGGATCTGGAAACACAGCAAACATGTGGTGTATTTTTCACAGGCAACAGAAAATGCAAACAGGTGGAGGGGCTGCTAAAGCTCCATTTGATATCTCCTTTTAGGAACTGCAAAGTGGCAGGCATTCCCTGCTCTGAGACAGGATGATTAACACTGCAAACTGAAATTGTTTGTGGAAAAGGAAAATATAAAACAGTAATTTTCTTCCTCAGAGAGTTCTGAGCTTTTATTAGCATTCCTGTGACCAAGAATTTTTTCTTTATCCTTTTAAGAGAACTTCAGCTGGACTAAGTACAATGCCAATGACTACTTTTCTTTATAACTGCTCATTTTATTTTCCTTTTCTAGATTTGTATTTAAAAAATATTTTCATTGTTCAGCTGCCCTATCACACAACCTCACAAATCTGTCCTGCCTGCTGTTAAGTGCACAGTAGTAATTCCTTTATCCTGTTCCCCTCTCATTTTCTTAAATGTTATCAGCATTTTAGCACATCTAACTGGGACCAATAACCTTTTTAACAGATCTAAAATCCTAAACAAAGCAAAACAAACAAACAAACAAAACCCCAGGATATCCCTTGAAACAGACACATTTTGAGCCAATATTTTGGATCAAAATGTTCAGTTCTGACAAAATTTATTGTTACTGTTTCTTTTAAATCTTTTGCCTCCCAGCATCTCTGGATAAATTTAGACCCACAAGCATCAGTGGCTGGATTATTCATGGGAATGTTCAGGCTTTAAATCCAGGCTGACATTCTTTCTCTTATTCTCCACGGCACTCGGGTTGGTCTCCAGAAATGTTGAAAAATGGGAGACTGGTTCTGATCATCCAGAAATTAATTTCATATTCTCAATTTCTCTCTTGAGTCTCTCTGAATTCGACTTTAAAGGAGGAAAATTATGCAGTCTTTTGGATCTCAAAGAACAAAGAATGAAAGGTCCCTTCATACTCTATTTTTAATGCATAGAAATTCTTGATTTTCTGCACCTTTTCTCTACATTCATATTTTTTTATGAGTGGTTACAATGCTTTTATATCAAGGGAAGAATTAATTTAATAGGAGTTTCTGTAAAACTCCTGTATAAGAATCTCTAAACAGAGAAGGCTGTGTAGTGATTCTACAATGCTTTTAGCTAGAGATTTGATGAAGTACATATATATTTAGTAAGAACACTCCCATCTTATGTGTTTTTTTTCCTGTTACAACAACAACTCCATAATTTATACCTCAGAATAACCTACAGAGATAAAACTTTTAAATTTTGCAACTGTGATGCATAAAACCCAAAACTCAGTAGTGTGCTCCTTTTAATGCAAGAAAATGCACATGAAGACATGGATGTACAACAGGATCTTGTCTTCTGCTGTCAAACTCTAAAAGGGACTTAAAAAGCTTGTGGCTGCACACATTGTACACATTTTACTCATATAAATATTTGATTGAGTTTTGCTCTTTATTTTGCTGACATTCACCAGTTGCTGAAGCCAACTGTACATATGAGTAAAAAGAAAAAGCCATTAATTTACAGTTTCCGTAAGGTAATATTAAGAATAATGCCACATGATGGAGAACAGCTTTGGCAGTCAGATGATTCTATAGTTTTCCACTTTGGTTGGTAGAAGCTAATAGGGCCCTTGTCTTTTTCTTTTCTTGAGTTTATTTTTTCATATTTGCATATTTACTATAGTATTCTATATAGAAGTGTCTTTTACTATTTACTTATAATACTGTACTTTTATTTTTGTCTTGTATAGGGCTAAAAATCTATTTAAGAAAATTATTGATGCAGAGAATCAAGTCACATAGGAAAATTTTTTCATTTGTGGAAGTCATTGTTTGAACTATGAATCTAACAAGAGTATCTGTTTGGGCAATGTATCGATCCTTTGCACTGTTTGATGATGTATTCACTATTTTCAGTAATTCCACTAAAACACATGGAGACTCTACATGCTGGCAAGTTTTGAACCTCTCCATGTTCTGCACAGAACTGGTTTACATCCATAGTATTTAAGTATATAAGTATATCATGCTACTAGGAAATTCACCCTCTGAATTCTAGATTTCCTGGGTAACTAAAATGCTAAATCACTAACATGTTTTTGCTGTATAATTACTTGCCTATTTTATCACCACAAACTGTCATTACAAAAAAATAAAGTACAATGGTAGAAAGAAAACCCAGATTTTATTTTACATATAAGAAGTTTCTTCCTCAGAGGGAGGTTGGAGGCTTGAGGAGCCTCACAATGGTAACTTCCTAATACCTATGTTATAAATTTTCCTCCTCTTTAAACATCAGCAGTTTAAGATTTTATGCAGGCATCAGTGTTCCATGGAGATGCATGAAAAGAATGTATCAGGCACTCTTAATTAGAAATAATATGGGGTTTCATGCTTGAGTCAGAAATTTATGCTTAGGCCAGGAAACAGCAAAGCCATTTTCTCTTTAGTCACATTATGTGAGTAGCCAGCATCCTTCCAAACTGGCCACTGGCCTTGGGAGGTGGCATGGAAGGATGGGCCAGGTGACATGGCTCTGAGCAGGACACTTCACTGAGGTCCCTAGAGAATCCTGATGTTCACGCCCCTCTCTCAGCTAATTGAAAGTTCCTGAGAGTGCTCTGGGAGCAGAACCACAGCTTACACCCTGTGTGAAGGAATGAAAATCCCTCTGTTTTCAATCACAGCATTCTTGAAATCAAAATGTCAAGGTAGTAAAGCATACTGTTATCCTAACTCAGTACCACAGATGATTTCTAACTAACTACTAAATTAACTGTGATGTTGAAGCACACACAGTCTTCTATGTCTCTTTCTTACATAATAAAGCTCAAAACCATTATTTAATACCTCACCTGCTTTATTACACAACACAGTATCTCCTGGGGAAGAACTCAAATGAGTCAAGCTCAGAAAATAAGCATTGCCAAACTGCCAGGGGAGACACAGGATTTTTGCAGATGACTTGATTATCAGCAATTTAGCACAACAGAACAAATTGCTTCAATTCAGGAGTTACTGAAAGAAAAGTTATTTTCCCAGAAAATGCCATAAATGGAGAAGTAAAGCAAGACAAAACCAAGTATTTGTCACTTACATGACAATGACTACCTTCAAATGAAAAATTACTCAAAGGACTGGGACATTGCAGCCTAACACGTTGCAAGATTAGAAAGAACCAACTTTATATTGATGTTTTCAAGTGGAAAACGAAGGGGAGAAAGCTTGTTCCCTGCAAATTGTAAACTCACCATTATTTCATTTTCTGCTATCTGTTGCCCAGAATAGAGTTTGTTATCAAATTGTTACAATTCTCATAACAATTATTATGACAAGAAAACATTCATCCACCCACATTAAAGAAACAGTGATTCAAGAACCAAATGCTAGAAATGGTAAAATTTCACAGGTCTGGTCTATGTGATGAGGAGACATAGATTTTTCTATTGCCTTTATAAATTGTTTTTTCTAGAAATGCAAATCCTTATAGCAAAATACTACAGCTATTTTCTTTTTAATAAAATACATATAAAAATAAGCAACTTTAAAACAAAACTTAAACTCAATACTTCTTATTTTAAATGGCTCATGTCTGACTGTGAAAGGAGGTGAATAACAGACAGAGGATGTACTAGAAAAGTGACAACTCTATAAGAATTTTCTATAATTATTGACTTTTTTCATCATAATCTCTCAAAACAACTAATGCCCAACAGGCTCCATAATCTATTTCACAGAACAGATTTGTGAAATATATATTACATCTCTGCTAAATAAGGGAACCCTATAGCTCTACAGTATAACATAGAACTCTGTATTATATGCCATAGCAGTAGAGTCTACAGCTGTTATGGATCTCATTGGTTGTGGGTATGTGGCAGCTGCAATCATAAATAACTTTACAGACACTGGGACAGCAGTTTTTAAGACTTTGTTGGTGCTTTGAAGAGTTTCTTCTACATCTCAACAAACTCTATCTGATTATCCTCCCCCTAGGTATAATTAAGGTTTAATCACATATTTAGTCTTAACAATCGTAGAAAACTGTCACATCCCTTTAAAAATTCATTAAGTTTTCTGGAGGGATTTGAGATGAAGGTTGATTTTAAGTAATAAGCTCATATGAATGACCAAACAAGTAACAGAATGGAGGGATTCTAAATCAGGGTCTGACGTAGTAGAATACCTGCATCCTGAACATAAATTCCATGAATCACAAAGTTCCTTACACTCTTGAAATTAAATACATGTAAAGCTTACATGCTTCACTGAATCTGGGACATAACATCTAAATTAGATGAAAATTAAATATTAAGTTGTATGAAAGCTCATACTGACACTTGTTTCTGAAGTGGCAAAATTCTACAAAAATGTCCAGAGGGCATAAGAAGGATTAGTCAAAAATTGCTTCACCTCTTCCTTGTGAACTCTGTTTCTTTCCCCTCAAAATCCTGTTTTTCTTTGATTTCAAAAACACTTCAGCAAATTAACCCACATAAAAATAAGCATGATAGAACAAGATGTCATGAGATTAAAGATAATTCAGATATCTTGAAAAAGTCTCCAAAATTTTGTGAACTAGGAAGGAAAAAAGCAAGGACCATAAGCTAAGTCTAGGTGACTGTGAAGCTAATGTGATTACTAAAATCACAGACACAGGGTATTATAAAGTGTTGACAAGTTACACTTCACAAGGTTTGCATTGTCTGATATCAAAGTGCAAAATTATATCCTCAAGTGAAAGTGCAGAGAAGAAAATATATATAATTCCTTTTTGCATTGCTCACCCAAATAAAATTTCTGTTGAACTATATTGAATGGAACAGACTGTGGGAATGGCTAACTATTTCCTATGAAAATTGCTATAATCTCAACTAGTGTATCAAATCCAGCATACAAAGTTAACTACTGGCTAAATCCTTGATTGTTCTTAACTAACCTACTGTGTTCTGGATTTTCAACCCCACTTCCTAAAAAAAAAATGTCTGAAGGGATTTTTAAAATCTAGTCCAAAATCTAGAGAATTCATTTGAAAGGTTTACATACACAAATACCAATAGTGGGATATCAATAGGTATCTCATGAGTCTAGACATAAACTGAGGTTAATGACATCAAATTAATGACTCTGGGAATTTACAGAAATCTCTAAACACATTATTTTTTCCCTGCTCACGGAGTCTTACCAGGTATGAGTCATTTTGAGGGAGGACAAAATGAATGAAAGAACCCTTGAACCCTGGAAAAACAGAGGTTTTGGGGTAACCACATCCCATTTTTTCTTTCTGGGTGCCTCAAACTGAAACTTGAATGTAGAGACGAAAGTGCAATTGTCTTTCCTCGACCTTTTTATGTAATTTTCACTGGCTCACTTTTCTTTTTGATGGAAAATGTCACAGACTTGTTTTAAATTATAAATAGACGGTATAAATGTTATTAAAGAGATAAATAGTTCTACTGGAGACATGAGATTGTTCTAAATATGCCTGAAATAAAATAAATTGGACCAACTACATTTCTTTTCAAAGCCAAAGACATAAAGACCAAACTCCCCATACTTGTCTGAGATGAATTATGGCAATCAATGACACAAGCCAGAAATGTTAAATTAGGAACGACGTCTAGAAAAGCATCTGTAAAAGAAACTTCAAATGTTCAGGGTGATATTATCAAGTATTTCTCAAAAAATCAGGAATTCAACAAGTGTATCCTGGGGAACAAATGTAGCAAAGTCTTTAGTGTGACTGTTCCAACCTAAGTGCCTGCAACAGCCTTCCATTTTACTGCTATTTTTGCAGCTTTGTCAAAGGAGTTGACCTTTAAGTAATGTACAAAATATACACAGGCAACATATCAAATTCAACAGATTTTCTGGTTTTAACACATGACATTTAAATGCACTTTTTATTGAACAATTTATAAAACTTTTACGGAATACTAAAAATTTTGGAGACTTAAAAATGTTAATCTTATAATTAACAGTCAAGGATATACCATCTTCACACATGCAAGATATTCCCAACTATTGCTATGAACTTTCCAGTAATACACCACCATCTGCTTTCATGCTAAAGCAGAGCCAATAGCAGATTTTTTCACTCGTGAGGGAATTTCACAATGAAGCAGATAACACAGCTTTGCTAATTAAGAAAGAATGATACATTTAAAGTTAAAGTAAAAAAGCTTATTTATACAGAAAAGAAAAAGAAGAATGGGCAGTGCAGAGTACACTATCTACCTTTCATACCCAATTGATAAAATCCTCCCTTTCTATTGGATGAAAGCAGTCATGTAGCACTCATCACTGATTAATTTTATGTGACAAACATATTTTCTATGCCACATTTTAATAAAGATTTAAAATACATCTTGTACTAACTTCTAATTTCCTATTAACTTTGGTAACTTGTAAATAAAAAAATAGAAAAATGGAAATACTGAAAACAGTATTAAAGGGAACAGAGGTCTCAGATGGTTGCCCTTCCATGCGCTATACTGGATCCTCACTTTGGCCTTGGGTATATAACCAGTGTTGATAACAACAATTTGAATTTGGCAAATACACTGATTCGTATGTATACTTTTCTATTTCATTAGAAAAAAGGAGATAGAGTTCCATTTTCCAAAACTGTCATTCAGAGATATTTCAGAGGTATCTGCTTGGAGTAAGTACACAGTGTATTTAGATAAACTGCTATGGTTTAATATATCCATAGGAACAATTATGAATTGAATGTATTTTTTGTAAAGGCAGAACAACCTGTTAGAGCTTACTAGTCAAGGAACAAATGAATAAAAACAAGAATTTGCATTTAATAACACTCATTAAGTTAAAACAGATAACTGATAATGACATTCACTTGCTCTCCCTCTAGTAGGTGTTCTTATACACTGTAATAAAAATAGTTAGCAACCAAAGAAGTGTATCTACCACAGCCATTTAATCAACAAATTCACCGATTCTAGTGAAGCTAAGATATCCACAGAGGGTTTGTATGTAAAGCCCTATGGCTGTAAAACCATGTGCACTGTTAATAAAGGTAAGTGTATGATGAGTTTTCTTGCTGAAATTTAGTTAATGGTAGGTAAAAGGCAGATCACAAAGATGATTAATGAAAATATATTGCTGAAATGTATAGGTATACATAATAGCATGTTATAACACATCACATTAAGATAAACAGAAATCATTAAGGAGTCAAGAGAAAAATTCCTTGACTGTCATAAAGTTTCTATATTGTATACATGACAATTTATTTCTCCATTGGGAGGTCTATGGTAAATAATTATAAAATTATTGCTGATTCTCTTATATCCTGTAATTATGAGCTCTCTCTAGATTTCTTGATGAACAGGTCTCTGAATATCAAAAGTTTATAATCATAGCTCGGTCAAATTCTGGTTTCATTAGACTAAATTATCAATCTCATTGAAAATTTAGGATTAAATAGGATCACTCTAAGCTGCAGTTACTTTTCAGCTACTAAATACAGGATCTATCAAGTCAAATTCTGATCTATCTAAAGATGTAATGTGACAGCATGAGCTCTGGGATGCAGCTGCCCCAGTTAGCTCCCAGCCAGTGAACGTGTCAGATACAGCAGCCCAGGCTCACCCAGCAGCACTAGCAAAAAGGAGGAGGCTGTTCCCTGTATTGAAAAGGGGCTTTTAGAGGGTAAAAGCAGAGCTCTGTGAAAAGAGAACTTAATTCATCTTCTCCACACAAAAAAAAAGAAAAATAAATGTTATTCTTCCAGTGCTAGAACTATTAGACAACCTATGTGGAAATAATAATCTCTGTTATTATCTCAACATCATGTAAGGTGCAGGAAAGCAAAAGCATCTCTTCCACTTTTAGGAAAAAAAATAGATACATCGTGGAAACAGGGTGTTTGGCCATTAAAAGGATTATATGGTTGCACAGCTGAGGTTATGTTCTCCAAAGGAGCTGCTTGTTTCTGGGTTTCTTTAAAGCTTCTATTCTGTTTTATTGAATGGAATGGTTACTGGTGCACCTTATGTAGAGTCAGTCCTAACCATCAGAGATTTGGTTACAACTGCAACTTAGTGCAAGAGTCCTCTCCTTTTAATTTGATCTTGGGGTAGTCATAATTCAGTCATATTTTCACACATGATTTTTGAAACAAAATCACAGAAAGAGAGAGAGAAGAAGTCCCCTTCACTTACACAACTAAGATAAACTTCCTTGGAAGACAAATTTCCTTGGAAGTGTGGTTTGCAGTCAACTCTTTCCAATGTATGAATTCTACTGGCCTGCACTGGCTAAGCTTCAAAGGAGAAAATTAATCTGAACACTGTCTTTTTGAAAGAGCAACATAAAAATACTTTTTTCAATCAATGAAACAGAAGATACTATCCCTAAAGTCTATGGCACACTGAAGTACTCAGCCCAGATAATATCATTCAAACACAGATCATGTCAGTTATCATCAAAAACATGAAACCATAGTGATGCCTTAAGTTTTAGCTTTCGTATTTTTCAGATTCTGTGCTGCCTTGATGCGTAACTCTGAACTTCATATAAAGTGATTGCAAGTTCTTTTCACAGGGTAATTAGACAAAACAATCCTTTTCCAGCCTGAGAACCAAGTACAGCCATTACAGCCTCCAGCCCAAAAAGCATAAACAAAGGTGAATTGAAGAGAGCAAACTGAGAGGATGGCATTTCCTAACCTGAGGCTGTAATTGAACAATTAACTCCAATATGCTAATGGACCAAAACTTATAAAAGTGTGAAACCTCATGAATGGTTGTCCATTTTGTGACCATTTTGGGTCCATCTTGAGTGTAGCCCTGGTCAGGCTCTTGTGCTGCCCAAGGTGTATCCTTTAAGGGCTTTTAATAAATATCTACTTTATTCTTTAACTCTGTCCAGCCTCTGTTCTAGGTCAGCCTCTCCAGGCATCAATAGAAGACCCTTGGGGAGTGACAGATCAGCTGGAAGGTCAGAAGAAAGCAGCAATCAGATACCAGCGGAAGGAACCAGTGGAGTCCCACAGAGGTTATGCACACATACTGATATGGCCTATTATCACAGGATGTCTGTCAAATTCCTGCTTAAATTGAACATTGCCTACTCCTAGCATAACCCTTGCAAACAGTGAGAAAGTGCCCTCATCCAAAACAGCACAGATGATGCTGATAAAAAGGATGCCAACTGCATTCTTTGGAACACAGAAGGAGATTCTGGCAAATGAAATGTACGTAAATAAATAAAAAAAATTTATTTAAATGTTGAAAATACTTCATTGAAGCACTAACTATTTCATGTTTTATGGAAACACCCTTTTTTAGTTTTGTTATTTCATGTTGCAGTTTCCACATCTGCAATGTATTGTAGGCAAGTGCAAATAGTATGCCCAGAGACTAAATATATAGAAAATATGGGATTCAATTTTAACAGTGAAAATTTGCAAATATATGATTTATTTTAAACTTGAAAAGGCTACATGGTAAAATAGTCTCTGATATGTAAGCAACGTGACAATTTGTTTTTTGAGCTGACAGTCTATGACTGCTTTCACATTTAGGGAGTGCAATGACCTATTTTTAGACAGTAATACAATGTGATGCTAGCCCACATACACTAGCAGTCTGGCAAAGGCATTCTTAACTCCAGTTGCTTTTACTTCATACTGTGGGAAGTTCATTAGGAGGATGATACAGTTATATAACCATATTCTAGATATTTTTTGGTTCTTTTCCTGTACACCAGTAACGCCCTTTATGAGAATTATCTACTGCAATTCATAAACCACAGTACTTTAAAAGCTTAAAAAGTTTTTGAAGCCAGCTATGAAATTTGCTTTAAAAAGAACTTTCTGAAAAGCAATAATGAAAAGCAATTACAATTACAAAACAGAAATATTGATCAGTTTGCCTTATAGACTTGATTCATTTTACAAAGAAACCAAAATTATTAGAAGAATTATTTTCTTATTCAAATTCCAATTATGTTCATTTGATTGATCTGTGCTTTATGAGCAACAGTAGTAGAAGTATAAATGAGTTACAGAGAAAAAGAAAAGCCTTTTTCAACAAAGGATCTGACACGGTGATTTAAAAAACCCAGTCTGTAGAAATGGAAAACATAATCTTCTGAGGAAGTCAGCTTACTTCTGTCCCAGAAATAATACAGTGAAAAACACATTAAAATGGTGCACTACAATTTTGCACAAATAATGCAATGTTTTTGTCATTAACTCAAATTGCAACCCTTAGGAGTGTGCCTGACTCATATCACCTAATTTACACTGCAAATAAGTATTATTCCAGTTACCTCAATGAATTTGCTTCTCAGTTAACTAAAAGTAACTGGGATGAAAAGCAGGGAAATATGACAATCAATACCTCTTCCTCCCTTTTCATATCCAAAGCAGAATAAGACTTTCATTTCATAACTAACAGGGAAAAAATAACCCCATTACCTGTTTCACAGAATCGCCCGGTGAAGTGCAGTGGGCAGTCACACTGGAATGAGGCGGCCCCAGTGGGCAGAGAGAGAGGGTGACACGTCCCTCCATTATGGCACAGTCCTTCCTGGCACACAGATGGCAATGCAGGGGAAATCTGAGAGGGCACACCAGGGTCAGGCAAGAGAGGCACATCAGAGGAAACCACAGGGAGTGCTGTTGATAGATGTGCGGGTACAGAGATTCTGAAAGGAGAGAGGCAACACATCAAAACAAAAAACCCTGTGAGATCTAATTTTTGTTACTGTACTTAAGCTTCAATTTATATTAGTTTGTTGTTTTTAAATAGAAATTCAGACTATACTTCAGAAAATATGAATACATTCCCAAACCTAGTCCCCATCCAAAAAACTAGCAAAAACACAGTGATGGTATTTTTTTCCTGTCAGGGAGCAAGGAATAGCCTTCATGCAAGAAGCACAGTTTTATGGGCTCTCAAAATTCATTTTTGGTTGATGTCAACAACAGTTTAAAAATAAACACAGGCTTCACTTATTAAATAACTCATTGCTTGAAGTTACCAAAACTTGTAAGGCAGTTCTGTGAGAGACTTGCATATAAGTAGATGAAGCATGCATAGCAGAAGGGAAAAAGCTGTAGTACAGAAACACAGCATCTTTTAATTCACAGAAATATTGGGAAGAAAGGGGAAAGGTAAAGAAAAAGTAACTTTTTTGGTTTAATATCATCTGTTTGTCAACTGTGTTTGAAAGAAGCCTATATATTGGCTCCTGCTGTGCTCTTTCCTTTCTCTTGGGCACCTACTCTTGTATCAGCTAAAAATTTTGCTTCACCATGTTCTAGAGTTGTGAGTATGTCTTAAAAAGAAGCATTGGAAAGTGATGATGCACCAGGAGATTGCAACTGCAGAAACAAGGTAGGTGGGGATGCATTCAGTGTGACAATGCATTCACCATTCCATGTATCTATCTAGCTTCTTAAGTCTAGTTTCCAAATTTTTTACATATCCCATTTACATGAAAACTGATTTTAATAATTTACTTTTTTGAAGACATATTTTAGAAAGCACCAACAAACTTCATAATATTCTGAAAAAAACTCTGCCCAACATAACACATCCCAGGTAAGTAAGTTGTCTGGTAATGTCACTATTAAAAATCTGCTTCTCTAAATTATAAATACAGCAAAATAAAAGGATACATGCCCACAGGCAGCTAGGAAAGAAAAGGAGGTGGACAGAGGAAGGAGATAAATAACTCAGGGCAAAGTAAATATCTAAGGGGACCCAAAGAAAGGCACTGTAACTGAGAAAGGACTGGAGCCTGGGAATGAACAAAAGGCATGCAGGGCTTATGTGACAGTAAAGAGAAGATGTGCAGAGCCATAATAGTAAGGAAAACATTAGAATGGGATACTGAAGCAGGGATGCATCCAAAACCAAAATAGCCAAAATACACACACTGTGGTGCTAAGCAATGAGGATTTCAAGGCAGCTATCTACTTTATATGAGAGAAAAGCATCCAAAAATATGGCAGTCATCAAGGTGGCTAAAAATAAATCCTTAAAATATTTTTGAGGCAGAGCACTTGCTAATAAAAGGCTTGAAACTTTTAGAAATTAATTGACTTGCTGTTTATTTCCATTTAGATGAATTGAATAATAACATTTCCATTTGTACAAATACAATGAAAACAACATAATTGCTGGATTTATAACAATACTTTTCTCCTAAGGGAAATAACTCTGTTGAGCTTCATGTAGGCTATTCCATTCAGAGCAGCATTAAGGGTGCATTAACAGGTCTTATCTTCTATCAGCAAGCACAGTAAATCTTCTATTTGCTAACACAGCAAATTAAAAATGCTTAGTCACCTGCTGGGATTACAATCTCTGATTAAAAGTAAATAAACCAAAAATCTTGATTTTTTCCCCAAGCATAACCTAAATGTTGTAGAAACTCTGAACTAATAGCAGGTTTACATAAAGATGTAGACATTTACAGGAGGAATTTATTAGGAGCAATTACTGGTATTTGTTGATTTTTCTGTTACAGCTGAAAAAAAAGTAGTCCACAAAAACTACATAAAACCTGGGGAATTAACACAGTATAAATGAAGCTCTTACTACTAGCTATTAGAGAGACCATTTTTCTAATGACAGATAATCCTATTTGACCACTGCAAATTTACTCCTCTGAACCTGGTCCCAGCTACTGTCAGAGGTAAAATGCTGAACAAGAGGGAGAGCTGTCTGACTGGCAGGTGCATTCTTGTCTCTGCTGAAAGCACTGATTTCCAGCTGTGGAAGTCTCACATCCCCTTTCTGATGGGAAGCTACTGTTTTTCTCTAAAACAGAATCACAGCAGTGCGCTTTAAATGAAATTTTATGATCGCAAGTAATGCAGCCTTGCTTCATGTTTTGGTTGACATTCTAATCTGCAGAGGAGAAAGGAAAGCTACTTGGTAGGCTGATTTCTCCCCGGTTCATTTGCTAATTTTTCACAGTATGTCAGCCTTTGCAGTGTTGTTCTGGATGTTTTGCTTCTAGATGGTGCCTGACCGTGTTGGTGCCAGCACTGCTTCCAGGCTCCCCGCAGCTCCCTGCCTCGCCACAGAGGCAGGGAAGGCTTTGCTGGGGCTGCTCAGTGGGGCAAACACCTGCAGCTGCGCTCACAAGCCGTTCAGGCTCTGCTGGGAATATGCAATGGCCTCGGCTCAATGAATTTTAACTAAAACTATTTGAAGAAAGAGCTGGGAAGCATTTAAAGTAAAATAGTAATTGAGGTGTTGAAAGTTTTGACAAAGTGTAACAAAAATATATCAAGCAAAACTTGATTCACTGTTACTCTGCAACAAGGCTACAATTTTATATTTGTTTTTATTCTTTTTCAATTTCCCAGCCTGTCACTGCCTCTCAGGTCAATAATGCACACAAAGATCTTCTAACTTGCTGCAAGCATCAACACATTGTTTTTAATCTTACAATGACCTCAGAATGCTGAGTTTTAAAGGCCTGCAAGCTTGTGCTTCATAGCTGAGTGCATGTAAACTTGAAATGCTTGTCTAAACAAAGACAATAGTGCGATTTAAAGTCTTGTTTATTTTATATTACATTGTTTGCCATTCATGAGATGTATGATGAACTGAATGGCGGGAATATAGTACTTAGAGGTCATGTTCAACATTATGTTATTAAACTAAAAGCACACATACCCAGACCAGCTGTGCTTCCCTCTCCCATACACTCCTCTCTCCAGTAAGAGCCTGAAACTATCAGTGTGTGAAGTCAGAGGCACTGCAGCTCAAAAAGCGAACACAACCTCTGGGATGCCCTGCTCTGTGCTGACCCGGCAGAGAGGGGCTCAGCCGCGACAGGGCTGAGCTGTGTGCTGCCAGTTTAGCCCCTGCACCAGGGCCAGGAGAGTTGCTCAGCCTGAAGAAAGGAAGGCTCTGGGGATTCTGGTAATTTGTAAAAATACCTGAGGGAAAAGACAAGGGGAAAGAATGTAAGCATATGCCTCTTGCTGGTGGCCAAGACACACAGCAATGGACACAAACTGAAATGCAAGAAATTCCACCTAAATTTAAGAGAGCTTTTTTTCTTTTTTTCCCAGGGTGATCTTTTTATATGATGGACTTCAAACTGAGACCTGCAAAGGGAGCACACTTTTCCCCCAAGCAATTCATTATCTGGCCTATGGCAGATGTGTCTACAGAAGCACTCTGACATTTCCCATGAAGCAGGTTGATGAGACAAGCAATGACACGGGAGTCCCCATGATATGATAACATCTCCACAGCCTATATCTTCTGGTACTTATGCACTTAACATTTTATTACTGGAGTAATGGATTTAGCCTTATCTGATATGAGTGGGATAAGGCAGTTTGTATTTTTATCTTGTCAATAAAGTAGTTGGTGCTGGGAAGCAACTGCTTTTATTTGCAGTTTTCTTCAGTGTACATCATCCATTTTTCTTAGGTTGTGACAGAATATTATTTTAAGTGAACATTTTAGAATTTGGAGCCAAAAGAAGGATTTTTCAAGGGCATTAACATGCATGGCATAATTTCAAAGTTTATGAAACTGAAAACAACTGCACTTCATGGACATGTTGGTTTAAACAGGAATAAATACCTAGTACCTCGAATATAATTTGGCAGGAATTAATAAAGCCTTTTACAGGCTGTTTATTTCACTGTTCACAACCATGTCAAGCAGAGTACTTTAAATGGCGTCTCACTGATTTCAATGAATCCACAGAGCAGTGTATCTGTGCACTTACCCTCCTGGAGACACCATTTACATCACTCAACACAGTAATTGGGAAAACAATTCAAGAGCTTACCAGATATGGATTGTTTATATTCTGCAGTTCATATGTGAATCTGATTTCCTCACTCATGACAATTTTTGTTTTAGTTGGAAGTGCTGGGGGTCAGTTTTCTGAATAGAGATGATATATGCTCAGGCATATCTCTTAAAAAATTAAATTTTCAGTGTATGTTCCAGACTGTGAGCCCAGCTTCCTCCTCCTACAAGCCACAACATTTGGTAGCAGAACTCAGTGATACTGTAGTTGCAGCTTTCCATTAAAAATTCACAACTGGAATAACATCATTATTTGCAAGTGGTTTTGCACACACAGAATCTCATTTAAGGGTGCAAACTCTTAGCAATGCAAAAAATATATTCAATATACAATGCAGTCAAGGATGTGAGAGTGAAATTAACAGATATAATGAAGCTGATGAAAGCTGTTTACAAATATGAAGGAAAAATTTAAACTCCAGGATACATAATGGGGCTAGATATGGGAAGCAATGTCAGTTACAGACAGATGAAAGCAGAAAGAGGAAAAGAAAATACATGTACTGAACCATATTCCTGTTTTTTCCCCCAAAGTATATAGATTCCATGAACTTTGCAATGGATAAATAAGTTATTGGAGCAACAATATGTTGAAATTTTAATAGAAAAAACCTTTCTAAACTAGACATTGAAGTGAGTGTTCCTTAGATGATACTTGAAAAACACCCTTAGTCCACAAGTTTAGGACAATTGTTAAAACAATGGTTTTGCTAAAACGGAAGAACTGAATTTCTGTATCAAATTCAGTCATGTTTTTACTTGGCTTGCTTGAAGAAATAAGGGAGCATTAAATCTTTCAGTTCTTCACACTGATCTTTACTTAAGCTTAAAAGATTACATGTGCCAATGATCCAAACATTAACTCAAAAAAAAAAAAAAAAGGAAAGAAGTCAAACTACTGAGCACTGAGTGGACCAGTGTGTAAATCTTACTCTTTCTGAAGTTAAAACAAATCTCAAATTTGTGTGAACTTCAGCTTTCTCTTTTACATTTAGTCAATAATCACAGTTGGAAAACCTCTTACCAGTTTCATCTTAGCTGCTATTTAGAAAAAGAGCACTTCAGAGGCCTAAGCACAGCATCTTTTTGTTGATTTCTGCAACTACTTTTGTTTCTTAGAACTGGTGGTTTTGAAAGGAAATAAATATGTCCATTCTCTCTTTGAAGATTCTTTCAGCAGATGAAAAATGTAATTTTGTTTTTTAATATGACACTGTACTTTTCCTTCTGAAAGGCTCTGTAAAATTAGAATATAAGCATTCTGTTCCAGTCCTAAATGGCTGACTAAATTGTACTGGTTAAATTGAGTTCCTGTATCTGAGATGCTATGACAACTATTCCAAAAATCACAATTCCAGAATGGAGCCACTTCTGTTTACCAAAGATTCTATCTAAGTTCAAGCAGTTCATCACCTCATTGATGCCACCTATAATTTAGACTCCAAAATGCATGATCTGCCTATACAATATTATTGCACAATGTGTCTGTGAGGGATTAAGGAGGAGCACTTCTAGATCCTGAATATGTAATTGATTTCCTAAGCAATAATTCATTCAGACAAGACTTCTGCATTGTAATTTTTGGGGCTATAGTAGCCAAACTTTGGTCTTTGCCCACAGTGAATATTCTCCAGATGGGTAATACCCTGCATTGACAAGAAAAAATCCTTAAATGCTTCAACACATATGCTTAAAAAACAATTAACACAGTGGAAAAATACAAATCTGTACTCAGGTAAATATTCTAGCCCAAGGGATGGGGAACCATATGTGAACACTTGTCCTTTATCTGTTCAACCCAGTCAATGCTTACTTCATGCAGGACAGAACAGACAAACAGACTGCTTTGGGGAGTTCTTACAGCACTTCTGGAAGGTGTTTATAATGCCACCAAGCTAAGGACAGAACTGAAGTCAAGAATCTGATAAACCAGAAGAGTGCTCTTATCACTGATCTGAGGAATAAAAACAGAAAGAAGGGATGTATCAATAGTGGATCTCTCTTTTACAGTCTCATCTCAACTTCTTCTGGGAATATTTAGGAGATATTGTTCTCTCTGAGACACTCCTGTAAAATAGAGGCATTCTCAGATCCTAACAAGTGTGAGGAGGACTCTTAACACAATCAGGATGCTTCCAGAAATGAATGGCAGGCTGGAAAATCAATGTACCCTGATTGCATTAGAGATAAAGTGCAGTTTTGAGAGTACATGGTTTGCTTTTAGAGGTCTCACATAAGAATAGTTTAGGCCTTTAAATTATTTTTACACATGAACTGCCTTATTTCTTTTAGGATTAGCTTCCCCATGTGCTGAAAATAGTTCTTACCCGCTTAATAAGAGTAGGAAGATTTACATTTGTGGTTTCCACTGGGATAGAGTCACAGTAGCAACTGTGGGTCTGTGCTTTGGACCCTACTGAGAACAGTGTTGGTAATACAGAGATGTTTCAGTTGCTGCCACACAGTGTTTGCACAGTCAGGGCCTTTCCTTCTCCTCACCCCACGGCACCAGTGAGCAGGCTGGGAGGGCACAAGGAGATGAAAGGGCACACAGCCTGATCCCAACAGCCCAAAGGGACACCCCGTCATAATCAGCTGATTGTGCTGGGTCACAACCAGCATATAAAGCTGGCTGAAGAAGAAGGAACATTTGGGGTGGTGGCATTTGTCTTCCCAAGTCAATGTTTCAAATGATGGAGCAGTGCTTTCCTGGAGATGGCTGAGCCTCCACCTGCCTGTGGAAAGTGATGACTGAATTCCTGGTTTTGCTTTGCTTGTCCATGGCTTAGCTTTACCTATTGAACTGCCTTTATCTCCACAAGTTTTCTTACTTATACCGTTTGATTTTCTCCCCATTCCCACCAGAGAGTGCTGAGCAAGTGGCTGAGTGGGGGTTAGTTCCTGGCTGAGGTTAAACCATGACATTTTATAAATGTTAATTAAGATTCCTGTGTAGAAAGCATTTTTCTATTCAAGGACTCTGTTACTGGAAAGAAATAGGAATTTAAAAAAGCATTCTGTTTCACACACTCTAAAAATTAACATAGAAGTTGTCCTGAAAGCAAGAGGAGAACTATATGTAGAGATTATTAGTACAGAAAGAGTTAAAAATGCAGAGTACTGTTATGTATCATTTAGTCTTTCTTCCAGACTTAATTTCTAATTATATCTTAATGCTGGAGAATGGCTGACATGCATAAACACAAACATCATTTATTCATCAGTAATTTGGCATTTAATTAAAATATTACTGCATTCTCATTGAATGCATAAGAAAGAATGTTGTAAATATGACAGGTCAAAAAATCTCTGTAATATTAAATGAGAGAATGAAAAAAAACAGTACTTGAAACATCCTCAATAGAATTTTACAAGCTAATTTACAAAATAAGGAACTAAAATAATAGACTTCATGTAATTTTTTTCTGTGAGGAAGAAATGATTTTACAATCAATAAAATGCATGACAGGTGAGAGAGTAAACAACAGCCCATAGTTAAACTGGATATAAGGGTTTATTTAAGAACTGATGAGAATAGAGCTGTTACCCTAGTTGTTTCTCATGCACTCCCCCATGCCCTCAGCTCCCCCATGCCCTGCTTTGTTCACTGGGTTTCCACTTCCACTTGTAGCAGGGAGGTTGCTGGTGGTTTGAGAAGCTTGAGTGGAAAGTCATGTTGATTCACATTGAGCTGCTGTCTGTAGTAATTGGTCTTGACTGCTGCCAGCCACAGTCCCTGTGCATCCCCTGGTATTCATCTCCAGGCATCTCTCTTATCTTCCGTATCCTCCCCCACTTCCAGGACCTTTCTTCCAGCCAGGAGGTTTACCTTCTTTCCTGGCCAGCCTCAAGTCATCTGGGACCTCAACTTTTAGCCAAAACCGATGATAAATGATGAGAGTGGCTGGTGAGCTCTTCTGTCACCACTCTCATGCCCTTGGGCGAATCCCATCCGGCCCATCAGACTTCAGAGTGTCTAAGTGGCTCAGCAGGTCACTAATTACTTTCTCCTGGATTGCAGGGGGTCTGTTCTGCCCCTACCAGATCAGGCAGCTGGTTGCCCTGAGGATAACTGGTCTTTCTATTAAAGACTGAGGTAAAGAAGGAGTTAAGTACCTCAGACTTTTCCTCTTTCTAGGTGACAGTGTTCCCTTCCAAGGAAATGGAGACTTTTTTTTTCCTTTTGCTGTTAATGTATTTATGAAAACACTTTTTATTACCTTTCACAGCAGTGGCCAGATTGAATTCTAGCGGAGCTTTTGCCTCTCTAATTTTCTCTCTACACGACCTAATGATATCCTTGTACTCTTCGTGATCTTCCTGCCCCTTCTTCCAAACGTCTTAAACTCTCTTTTTGTTCTAAGCTCCTGTGAAAGCTTCCTGTTCAGCCAGGCCACCCTTCTTCCCCACTGGCTCATCACATAATGGTAATCTCCTCTTTCTTATTAAAGAGGACCACTTTGTTATTAAATACTGTTTTCTAAGGGACTTTCTGAAATAGGGTACTGAAGAGGCGCCCAAAGTCCACCCTCTGTGAGTTCAAGGTAGAGGTTTAGTTGATGTCCTACCTTACATCACTGGGAATTTAAAATTCTACCATTTCATGGCTGTCCCAGATGGTCTCCAACCACCAGTAGTCTCTCTGTGCAGAAATACAGTGTGAGATCAGTCTCTTAAATGATGCTTTTATCTCAAGTCACTTTATTAACTGCAGGCTTCAGGGTCTGTTACTATTGTTTGGTCCAGACATTGTCAAAGTGTACAACCACTTGTATTGATTGAAGTAGGAGGTGTCTGTTTAAGAATTAAAAAGTTCAATTTTGGATATTCATATAAGTGTCCTTTTATCTGCTGGCTGCTATTGTTTACAATTTAATTTTTTTTTTCCCTACAGCACTATCATATTTTAGCATGTCCCAGTGTAAGATGCAATGCTGGTAGATGACATCCCCTTCTTGAAATGACTGTAAGGGTACACTAAACAATGTTATGTTCTTACTAGTGGGATTTTCCTAAAGGAAGACTGTTAAATGCTAATATAAGTAATATTTATCTTTCATGAAATTGGAAAACTATTTAAATTTTACCCCAAATGTGTTTTTGCAATAAACACTAACTTTATGTGAGAGTGAACAAATACTCTCACAAACATGTTGAGAGCACCAAGAAAAACCATCAATAACAAAGTAATTAAGTTTGATACTTATGACCTCATGTTCAATCTCTTTTGGATTCCTAATTCTCCAAGGCATCAAAATGCCAACCAATATAGTCTTTTTCCTCCTAAATAGTTGAAGAAATTTCATCTGCAAATAAAACTCTAGGACAGAATTCACTTTGTCAAATATTATCTGCCTAAGAGATTTGAAACTTGACTGAGATGACCACCGTGGTTCTCCCCATAGATAATCTATATGCAGAGAGGTATCTCCAGCTCATCACATTCTAAAAAGAGTAAACAACTTTCTCCATCCACAGAAATGGTACTAAATAAAACAACTGTGATGAGTGAGGAAAATTTCCTACTTCTGCTCACTGTGTGACACTTAAAATCATTTGTGTTTTGATTATACAGCTGAAAAACATCCCAAACCACTTTTTCATATGGAAAACCCTTCCTAAAAGCATTTCCTAAAAATCATATGCCTTTACAGCAGAGAATGGAGCTTACCTTACCTTTTTATAACCTAAAGTAATCTTTCTAACATTTTAAGCAGCTTAAGTTTGCAATGAAGGGACTGCTGTTATTTTACATGTATAACAGAATGTAACTCTAACCTAGGAAAATGTTAAAACATGGAGTGATAGTAACAGGCAACATTATCAAGACTGAGAAGTTTCATTTTTAGTGTGAAGGACAGGAAGAAAAATAACAGTCCACAGACAAGAAATAAGGAAGCTCCAGATGCCTTGTCAGCAAATTTCTGTCTTTTCCTCCAGTATGTGAGCAATATTCAAAACTGCACAGGAAATAAGATCAAGGGCAGCAGAACATGCCACTGCTCTGCATTAAACTATTCACTTTTGATTAAGATGATGAATAACTAAGGAATAGTTAAGGAGTTGAGTTACATTGATGTGGATTATTTGACAGAAAAATTTTATAAATGGATTATTCACGCCCTTCCATCTTCTTATCAACCCAAAGATGTAAGAGGGCAAGATCACAGTGAGGTAGAAAACATAATGAACTAAAACTATGTTATATTGAAATCATCAGGCAATCATGCTGTTTCAGAGTAATATTGGAAATTTTAGATATTTTGCATCCATTGATCCTAACAGCTTTTGTTTATCTTAAGCACTACCTGAACCCAACTACTATGTCATTGATGGGTTGGGTACCTGGCTATGACCTGGCAATAGGCAACACCACTTGTAAAACTAATTGTTCTTTCCAACTACAAAACAAGTCCCAAAACAAGTATCAAAACAAGAGTAAAAAAGAAACCTGAGGAAAATCTGGGAAATTTTTCTCAATGGCAGAGAACACGTCTCATTTTCACCTTCAAACTGAGCTATATTCTTCAGCCATTCTTTCTTGAGTAACTTTAAATCATGAAGGGCAGCTATATTTAAAGCATTGGTATTAGTCATTTAAGAGGGTCATTCTATCAAAGCAGGTCAGATTTAATAATATCAGCCAAATTCTCATCATTGTATCAACAAAACAACCTTATGAATGCAACCAAGCCGTCAAAAGATGTAAGATGTATGTTTTGCTTACTTTCTTAATTAAAAAAAAACAACTTGCTTTCCTTGTGAAAAATTTAGACAACTCATTCAGTAATCAAGACTTAAAATGTCTAAGCTGTACATTTAAATTTTGAAAAAAAAACGCACCAAGGCCAGTAGATTGTGCTCAGCCATCTGCAATTGGCTTAGGAGGCCTTAGGAGGTACAAATATACCTTTTAATGTAAAAAATAGTAATTTTATTCAATTAATCCAACTTGATAAAAATCTGTCAATGGTTGCAGGGCCATATTCCCAAATTAGAGAATTTACCTTAGTCTGTTTGTATAAGAAAGTTATTCTGAGGGGAAAAATTATTTATTGTAAATAAAACTAATCTCACTTGCAACCAGAACTATCTCACCACTTAAAAGAGTTTTGAATGCTGCCAAATTTTTTTCATATACTTTATGTCAGTCAAGAATACTTTATATCTTCTGGTTTATGGAATGGATTTTTTAATTGATAAATTCTGGAAGCCAGTTACTGATGTCACACTTGTGTTTATAGTGCTCAGAAGAGATTTAATCATTTCCTATCATTTCCATACCATACTAACTCAATTTTATAACATCAGTGAACTATGTTAGACAGTTAGTTCTAAGAAATTAATGCATTTTCAATTGACTAATGTAATTTGGCTTCCAGCCTTCATCCTTACAGATGTAAAAATTTCACATTATATCTTGCTATTTAAATAAGGATTTTTTTGGCAGTAAAGGAATGCCAAGTCACTTTTTTTTTTTTTTGTCAAGTAGGACCTTGTATGGGTTCTAGCAGTGCAGCATCATCTCCTATCTACCCCTTAATTTTAGCATGGGTCCAGAGAGGGAAAATGGAGAAATCTGTCTTCAGAAAACTGGTCAGAAGAACCTATATCTCAAAAAATTAATGCACTGCTTAGAGACAGGTATTTTTTTAAAATTGATTTTCTTTATGTTCATGTTTTGTTTTTGGCACTGTTGGCAATTTTAACAGCTCTTGATTTTATGGGCTGAAAACCTTCCTTCTCCCCATACATAGATAAATTACCTTAGATTCCTGCTATTGCCAACAATTGCTTTATTGAAACTTCAGAGTTTCAAAAGAAATCTGTATACCCATAACTAATACTGTGTCTAGAAATTTGCCAATGACTTTAGAAGTATGTGGGTAGGAGCTGAACGAGAAGAAACAAATCCCAAACTTATCTTTATATTAAATATTAATTTTGAGCAAATTTTCAAAAATATACATGAAAATGTAAAAACACCTACAGTTTATCACAGATGAAGCAGCATTTCTCTATTCTCTCTACATTCTACACATTACAGAACTTGGCCTTCTGAGAGTCAGAATTTCTTATTTATAAATATTCATTTTAAAGTTTACACATATACTCTCAATTTCTTATGCTTCTGATTTCTGCTTTTCATATGCCAGTGTATTTGAATGTAAAAAAAAAGGACTTTTACTTCTCACAAATATATCAAGGTCTGTCTTGAGTTTTAGGCTACATTTCTGAAGAATTTCTTCCTTAGCCAAGAGCTGCAATTTCACTTTTAAAGAAGGAAGGAGAAAAAAGGAAAGGATACAAAAGGATTTAAAGCTGTTCTTTTTCTGAATAGTTATTTGCAGAGCGATCAATAGCGTTGGGGGTTTTTAGCTGTTATGTCAGTGCTTTATGGCTGCAGGGGGCACTGATGCACTGCTTATCTACCGTACTGCAGAGCAGGAGTCAGGACATGATTAAACAGTCCTGCAGGTTACAGATTCAGAAAAAAACACATAAACTATTTATAATTAATTTAGGTCTTGAGAAATTAGGCAATTGTAAAATATTTATATGAGTTTTGGAGGGAAATTCATGTTTCTTTTACTGGTTAATATATTTGTTTTTCTGCTGCAATCCAGTGGTTGTGGAGATAAGAATGTTTTCTTAACTTTACAACCAAGGTCCTTTGAAGGATGATATATCTTTCTAGTCTTGCATTACTTAATATTACAGCCTTAAACAAACAATCCCTGTCCTGCACAGAAAATAAAATTTTGCTTAGTATCTCTCCAGAGAAGCCTATTTATTCACTGTAGATAATAGCTTCCTCATATATATATTAATCAGCCAATACATATACTACCTGATTCACCAAGTCACTTAGGTAGGAACTTATTGCAACAAGAAATAATTATATTTGTAAAGAAATAATTACATATTAATTCCATTTATTTAATATTTTATATTATAGAACCTAGGAGTGAGGGCATCTAAGATGCAGAGATTTCTTGATAATAAGGATGTAAGACAATTTATGATTCAGCAACACACATCAGATATGCAGACATGTCTCATTATGTGTTTTACATTTATTCGTTACTGCTTATTTATTCTTTAATTCCTTTCTGCACATAATCACTCTTTTTCTTTTTAATGCAGATTACATTAGAGTTCAATCTCTTCTGTTCTTCTCACGTCTTAGCACTTCCTGCACTTACAACTGTACTAACGTATGGCTGCTTAGAGAACCCTTTCTAGAAAGACATGAAGTGTAATCGTAACAAAGCAACAGGAAGAAGCCACCACTTCAATTGGTAGTTTGCACCAATTATCATCATTTATACCCACAGCTATTCTGGGGGGTTATTATCAATTCAGACCTTCAGTTACAAATTTCAGCCATTGGTTCTAACTAGCTGGTCTCTGCAGAGCCAAAGAAACCTACTCTGCATCCTGTGCTTCTCTTCATTAAAGAAGGGTGATGCCTTTGTATACACAATAATCCCCGCAGTCATCCTTCAGCAAAAACACACTGATTTACTCAAATATCTTTACGCATCCCTTTTTATAAAAAAAATCACCAATTTCTTTGAGGGTTTTTGAATTATATCTTTCATCTTTTATGGTTTCTGGGTTCTGCTGCATTGTACATCAGGACACAATGAAATACGGTACAACCAATATCACAATCAATAGTGTACACAGAGAGGAAATTGTTTTCCTCCTTTCTTGCTCACACACACAGAAATCACATTTATCATTTTGATCCAGAAGCTTACATTGAGTTGCTTGTCTAATTAACTAAAAGTAACTCTTCAGGACATCGCTCTCCCTTTGCGGTTTGGCCTGCTTAAAGTAATTCAGATATGAAGCTTTGTACAAAATTACTTTCAAAAAGTTACTAATATTGCCTTTTTTCAGGCTTTTCAACTACATCTGCAATGTTTGAGCAATTTTAGATTAGTTTTATTTTAAGTACCTTTTATTAAGTTAACTGCATATTAATATATAGAATTTTGATTTATAGAATATAAGGGACATCTTTAAAAAAAACCCCCATTTTAAAAATTTTGATTCTTGATGATTTTTTGACTTGAAACAAACCATTGTTATAAAAAGTGCTCTGCGAAAGAGAAGTTCAAACAGTCTTTTTAACTATGGAAAAAACACAAAATAGAGGAATATTATTTGTGATGGATTTTATTTTCTATAAATTCACAGAAGGTTATATAATGATGATTGTTTCACTTTTAGCTTTGTTAAATGAGATTTTTCCAAAGCCACAAATACTTTATAAGTCACAGAGTCCACGTTCTATTCACCAACACAGTGAAGGACGTAGAATGGACACCAGCAGAATGTTGCCAGACAGAATAAAACTGAACTTCCAAACTTTTCTCTTGTTATTCTGACTGTCAGCAGTTGAAAGTAACTCTGAAGATTTCTTATTACTTCTGTACAAAATTTAAAAGTCAAAGAGAAAGTATTATACCAATTCAAGTTTGCAGTAGGCAAATTATTTCTTTCAGGGTGACTTTCATTCTCACTGATTCTCTCTAATATGCCTCTCTTCACAATGCAGCCTGGTATAATACCAGGAGCAACTGCAGCTCCATTATGAGGCACTTTCTGCACATAACTCGGAAGTCATGGAAACCTGCTCCAAAGTTTAATTATTTCTGAGTATATAACAAAACACTCCTCCATTTCCAGGTTTCTGTAATTGGAATGACAGCAAATGCTAGCACTAAAGTGAAGTGTGACTGTAATTCAATAGAGAAAGCATGCAAGATAATTTCTTTTTCCATTTGATTGTTCTTAGACAATTCATCATCTTATGTACTTAGCCTATCTTAACCACTGCTTATAATAGATGCAAGACTAGATTTATAGGGAAATATTCTTAAAGCAAAATTTTGTCAAACTATACATGCACTTATTTTTAAAAGCAAGTTTTAAATGGACAGAACAAAGCTGAGATAATTTTTTCTATTCTAAGAAAGTAGAAGGAAAGGATTTTATTATTCACATACCTGTCTGGCTAGAAGCCCAAGTAATTATTTCAGGAAGCTACTGAACCCTACCACTTGATGTCTTGTGTCACTAAGATAACTTTTCTTAAGAATTAGGTAAAGTTTTCAAGGAGTATTTCAATGTCTATGACGCATGATATTATTAATACTGTGAAAAACATATGTAGCAAAATTTTAAGAACTTTGAAAAATGGCTTTATATTTAGCTTCTGTGAATCTGCACAAGTTTTATGGGAAAGTTGGTATGTTCCCAACCTTTTTGTTTTAATTCTTAGAAATACCTTCTATTTTCACACTAATGATATTATTTTGTTTTAGGAGGAAGCTGTACTGAAATCTAAAATAAAAAAGTTACATTAATTAATGAAAAAATATATAAAAATATATTTAAAGATCATAAATCTTTAAAATATATTTTCTTATGCTTTTCTACGCTTTTATATTTCAAAAGCTAATCATGTTCAAGCACAGTGCTTTTTTGGATGACAGAATTTCCAGGGAAGTATAGATATTTAAAACAAATTGGCAAAAGGAAATGAACACTGTTGATAGCTTAGAACAACCCAAATGTTGTAGCAATTTGTAGTGTTTCTGGAAACTATGATCCTTGATGTAAAAACATTCTCCTTTACTGCAGCTAAAAATAGGCAGCTAAAATCCTCCACCTCTCCAACCATTAAATAACCACATAATCCACAGGTAAGAAAGGCTGAAAGATTCCATAAGGCTTTTAAACTATCTCAGCAGCCCTCAAATTCTGATCAGTGCTGACAGTGAGGAAGCTCCAGGTATGGAGGATCCATTCACTGTGCTGTCCTTTGGACTGCAATGCCTCTCAGAATTTCCCTATGCTGGTCCACTGAGCCCTGTCACATCCTTAACTCTCACACCTCCTATGTAAGAACTTGTGATGACCCAGTGAACAGACATCTGACAGGCAATCTCTCTCACTTCCATGATTTGGGAATGTGCTTTGGGCAGATACAACGACTTTATACACCAAGCACACTTTGTGGGCATTGGATCTACACTCAGGGTAAGCAGGCCATAGCAGACAGAGACTCTCACTGTAACAGAAGTCTTTAACTCATATTTTTCCTTCCTAAAATAGTTAAAATTGGAATCATAGAAGGATTGGGTTGGAGTGGATCTTATGGACCAGTTAGCTCCAGCTCTCCACTGTCATTGGCCAGGCCCTCCCACTAGACCAAGCAGCAAAAAGTCTGATTAAACCTGGCCTTGAAAAGTTCCAGAGACGGGCATCCACGGCTTCTCTGGGCAACCTGTTCTAGTACCTCACCACTCTCACAGAAAACAATGTTTTCCTAATACCTAATCTACATTTTCAGTTTAAAGCCCGTCCCTCTTAACATTATATGCCCTAATAAATTGGGCAGCCTTCCCAGCCTTCTTGGAAGTACCCTTCAGGTCCTGGAGGCTCCAATAAGGTCTTCCCAGAGCCCCTTCCTTCTCCAGGCTGAACACTCCCAACTCTCTCAACCTGTCTGCATAGCAGAGGTGCTCTGATCAATGTAGTGGCCTCCTCTGGATTTGCTCAAATGGGTCCATGTTGTTCTTGTGTTGGGCACTCCAGAGCTGGATGCAGTATTGTGAACAAATCTGGTTCTATACAATGAGGTTTCTGCTAAAAGTGACCCACTGTGGACCCTCCCAGCCTCACCCATCCTGTGTTTCTGTGTATGTGTGATTTCTTATGAAGGCACCAGTTTATACGCAATAATTTAGCATGTGAGGTGAAAGAAACTTTATAAATTCCATTAGTAAATTTGGGAGTGTAGAGTAGGAATCACCCATAACTAGAGACATTAATTATTATATAAATGAACAAAAATAGATTCAAAAGTGTGACTGGAGTGCAAAAGCACTCCATCTGTGGAGCCTTTTTTTTAGTACATTAAATCAATACCTTATAAAATAATGAAGTACACATGAGCAGTAGCAGAAAGACAATTTAATTAAAAAAACAAATGTGAGTCTTGTTAACAAAAATATTTCCTTTTTCACAGCTGTGTCAAAGTGTTTTCCAAAATATTTAACTGAGATATTATTTACTTTTAGTAACACACTGTCTCAGGCACTGTATGCATCCATTCACATATATACTTGCAAATGCCTCCTTGATAAAAGTGAAAGGAAAAAATGCATGGTATCCTTTAATACTTGTCATTTTTGTTTCCATGCAAGTACCTGGCATTTCCAGCAGAAATCACAATCTCATTATCACTGTTCATTACAGACACACACTAATGGACAGTAACTGCCACTGAATTCTGTTGACAGAATTAAGAAACAATCTTCTCTTGGTATAATGCATTTGCATAAAGCTACAAAGGGATAATTAAGGTCAAGATAACCATAATCAAGTACTATTATTAATCTAAAAATAGAGAGTTTGCCTAAAGAAGATTAATAATAATTTTGTGGTATGCTGATGACTGACAATCTTTTTCAGAAACAAGCAGAGAAATGTAATGTTTACAAACACACATTATCTCACCTCCATACATTTGACACATGGATTTATCTAATATCCATCAGAAACAATATTCACAGAATACTTCAAAAGGTTAACATAAAGGGCTTCTATAACATTTTACAGAGATTTTGAGTATTTATAACACTAGGAAAGATTGAATATGCCTCTTCTTTCTTTCTTCCTTTTTTTTGTTTTCTTTTTTTCTTCCTTTAACACTGAAGTCTGTCACTGAAAAGTCATTATCTAAACAGGAATGCCAGAAGAAGAAGAAAAGGTAACAGAAGAATAGAATTCATATATGCACAGAGAGTAAAAGGAAATTGTACAGAGCAGCAAATCTCCTAAACGAAAAGAAAATATTGCAAACAAATGCAAAAGATGAAGGAAATCAAGAAGGGCAAATCAAGTAAAGGGATGAAAGCATACGAAAGCAACTCAGGCCCTGGAAAATGAGTAAGAGGCAAACAAACAGAAAGGTTGTCAGTGAGCAAAAGCAATAGATGAGAGAGGGAAAACATAACAAAATAAATGCATAAAAAAGATCAAATTCTTGTTATCACTCTCCATGTTAGAATTGTGCAGAAATGTTATTAACATAATATCAAGCATCATGCATGTGGTGAGTACAAATGAATGATATTTCTGAAGCTTTAACTTCAGTTCTGTATAGCAGAAACTTTAGTCCAATCTCCATGTTAACCAGAGAAAACTCATAAAACCTCTTGAATAAATAAAACTAAGTAGTGTCAGTATTCTTCATGTAATAATTTTCTTCTATAATGTTGATGGGCACTGTATAATCTTTGTTCTTTTTTTTTTTTTTTTTGTGTTTCAGAATTAAGCACGTAGCTTTAAACTCTTAAGGAGAAGATAAAAACACATGTAATGAAAGTGAGATGCTGGGACGTAAGAATTTATCTGGTAGTCTCTCACATATAACAGAAGCTCAATGCTTTTTATAGTATCTTGCATTTATTAATAACCTAAGATGGAAGTGGACAGAAGAGCTTAAGCTTGGAACTCTGATTTCTCTTTTAATTTTGAGCTAGCTTGTATGTTTGATTGACATGAAATTTTTCAGTTCAGGTGGGTTCATATGAAGAAACTCTTCAAGCTGACTTGAGTCTTCTATGGACTCTTAGGATGAGCTCTAACATACAGCATGCACCAGCATAACCCCTTTCCTTGGAAAGTGGAATGGTAACAGTAGGACTTTCACAACTGACTGAAAAATAACTTTCAGCAGATGAACTTTCCCCTTTTTAAAGCATGCAGTTCATTCCAAAGACAGAAGTCAAACACCTTCAGATGCTTGGTGTCAGATGCTCTGAGTTGTGATGTTTTATAATATACTGAAAAACAGGAAGTTCCACAGTGGAAAAAATGCACAGGAGACAGACTTCACAAAGGTGTTGCGGTCTGTGGGGATTTCTGTAAAATATCACAGAAAACTACAGAATGGAAAAGGGAGTAGTCATACCTGAGGAAAGGGATTTGGAGCTTGTTGGAAACTGCATGAGTGAGGGGAAAGTGTAACTGAAGGCTTACTGAAAACATGTAGAGCTCTCCAAAGTGTATTGCATACCTCCTGAGAAAATTGCCATATATCAGGAAACCCATGAGTCCTCTTGATGGAATGGACCTTGGGTAATGCACTTTCAAGAGCCTCTTTCAAAAATGCAATAACAATCAGAGCTTTTGCTGAAATAAAGCTCAGCTTCAGTCTGGAAACACATATTAAGATAAATGAATAAGAAAGCAAAATATTTTTAAAAAATCTACCACAGTTCTGTCCAATGGGCAGTAATGAAGAACTTAGCTTATTAGCTCCTCTCTGAGAGTCCAATTCACTACTGTACATTTGCATCCATCAGTAAGACTTCTTTTAGGAAAATAGTAAACAATATTTTTCTGTTTCATAGGTAAGATTATTTTTTTTAATGAAAACACAGGGCTTGGATAGGTACAGGTATATATGTATATGTATATATTTTCTGTGTGTATGTTTGGAGCCTTTGAATTTAGTACATGCAGTAAACTGTTACAGTAAACACTTACAGCAATATATAGCAGTCATAGTTCCCAGACACTAAAACAGAAATGAACTGCAGTAAACACCAGCTTTTAATACTGAGAATCAAAGCTTCATTTATATCTGTCATCTGAACTCTGTCTGGAAATGATAGTCATTTATTCTGTAAATCTATTTCAGTAACATTTTCTGAAACACTTGAAGAAGCTTTATATTGCATTAACACATCACAAGTATCTTCCTCCAGAAGAAGAAAAAGAGATTGCATTTCTTAAAAAATGTCATCAGAGATCCTTTATTTTCAATTGTCTCTCTATTACTACTATTGGTTGTTCTATAATGTTTTCCAAAATTACCTATATATTCATAACTTTGAGACAGGTATAATTTAAAGAGAATCATAACATTAAGTTTGAAAAGTTTTCCATAACTATATAGTCTAGCATAATTCTAGGAAACTCCCTATTGGAGGATTACTTTTACTAATTGATACAATTCCATTATAGCTTCCCTTGAAAGCCAAAGCTGCATAGCTCAGAATTACTCCATGGCTGCCAGTCTGCTCTCAGAGAGTCAAACCCCTCCTGCCTATACCTTTATTCTGCCATTTCCTGTTTCACCTTGGTTACACTGAATGGCAGAAAGTTCTGATGAGCCTTCAGGGCAGTACATCCCTCCTACCTGCTCTCTGTCCCTGTGGCATCATGCAATAGTGCACTTATAAACACAATGCTTAAAAAATAATGCACATAAATAGCAGAAGGATCTGGGCCAGATTAACTGGGTTAAAGCCACATATCCAAAATCTCAGTGCTTCTGAGCATGCACAGAAATCTTGCATTTTCCAGAATGATAAGGATTATTGCAAGTATTTGGTCTTTAATCATATCCAATTGCCTGGTGCTGCCTGTATCAATAATCTTGAATTTAAGCAGAATTTAACACCTGTTTCCAAAATTACATAAAAGGTAATTTGCCTGATGCCCCCATTTCAAATTTACTTCTACCAAGTTAAATAATCCTCTTTCCCTTGTGGTGTATGACATTCACCTTAAAATAAGAATTTTAAAAGAATAAATAATATTCTTGCCATAAATATAGCATTTTAGACTGTAGGTAGTCAGATATATATGCCGATGAAACTAATGTTATGGTGCAATTTTTTGCATTTCTTAATTCTGAACATTTTTTAAACAGTAATGTAAGTCTCTGAGATGAGGAACATGCAGTATATAATATCCTGTGAAAGGTTCTGTCTTGTCTTGATGAAGTGATTTCAATAGTTTTGAGAAGGTATATGAACTATCTCTAAAATACGCTTTTGAAAGCTCTCTATATTCCTTGCATGTATTAGATAATCCTTTTGGTATTTTAAAATAAAAATAGATCCAGTTAGAAAGATGGCAGAACACATTTGAGTAAATTTCAATCCTATGAAAAAATCATAAGCTTAAAATTTACTCACAAACCCATACATTTTAAGAAGCATAAGCATGACCACAATATTGAAGTAATCCATGCAGCTGGAGCACCAACAAGGACAAAACCCAGCAGGACAACTGAATGCCTCTAGAGCATGCTAAATATGTAAAAGCAGGGCATTCAAAGGTGTTATAAATCTACAAATAGGTGATGATAAGTAGGAGGTCAATTAAAGAAAAACTACTACAGTACGGACAGAAACAGTGTTTCTGAGTGACAAGTACAGGGATGTTTTTGCAGAAGAAATTGGATTGCTTTGTCTGCCACACTGCAGAGTTCTCTGCTGCTGTTAGGCAGCTCCAACTGCAGCAATATTGCATCTGCAGAACCATGCAAATTCTGAAAATAAAAGTTACACCACGTAATTTAGTAGTCACTGCTACTTGTATTTGCAAAGTACATATTCCATTATTGCCATATTTAAACAACTTCCTTCAATCACTTTCTCCTTGCTTTTCAAAACAAATCCATCTTCCCCAGCAGCATGTCTTGCAAAAGGGGAATGACAGCTGAGCTTCATAGGTGCTTTTAGGGAAGCAGACTACATTTAAAGGCTGATGATGTCAAGATGAGTGTGGGTTATACCTAAAGTGAAAATCAAACCATGATATTAGCTGCCAGGTGTGAGTAGCTATGAAATTTGTGCGTCACAGGGAAGGAATGAGTAAAGAAAATGTCTGCCGGGCTTCCAAGCAGTCCATTTCTATGGCTTTCCCTCCACATCAAGGGAAATTCAGAAAAATTTCAATTATCTGTTGAAATTAATCTATATTTCAGCAGATTAAGTACAACAATTTCCATTCTTGAAATTCAGCTTTTCCCACACAAGAATAACTGTGATTTGGACCAGGATGGTGCCAGGTCTGTGTGGACTGCATAAGGCTGGACACTGTTAACTCATCTGCAGCCTTCTGAAGAAGCAGGGAGGTAAAACGAACATGTTGCTTAGCATAGAGCATTGAGAAAGCCCAACATTCTTTCAACAACCTTTTATGTACAAGATTATATCCACAGTTCATCTATACAAAGTCATGTCATTTTACTTACCTAATCAGTAACATATGCACAATAAGTATTTGCAAGAAACAGTTCTAGACTATAATCTCTGAGTTCTGATTCAAATTAAAAAGTCTTTAATATCTGTATTATACAAAATAAGCCATATTTGTATGCTAATTAACTATGAAGGGGAGTATCAGAATCAATACAAAATTCAATAAATCTTGGTACATAGCTCTATAGATTATAATATAACAGATAACACAGCATTATATAATAATAAAAATTTAAAAGGAACAAAGCTATTTTTTTACAAGCCACCTCTTTCAGCTCTATATCCCTCTCTATGTTATATACACAGACTGGACAAAGCTGTTCTCATTTCTTTTCTTGTGCTTGTTGAAGGCTATTGACACTTAATAGAATGGTTATATAAAGTGTTCAATAGGAAAAACTGTAAAAAAAAATAGTGTCAAAAAGCTAAAGGGTCTTGTATCAATGAGTATTTTTAACGAGAATGAAAGAAAGTAGAAAAAACAGTAACAGTCCTGATTTTTAAGTTATTCTGTTTTTACCTAGTAGTTTAAAAAACAGAACCACCTCTTGCCTATGATTTAGGACATCAAAGCTCTAATGCATATGCAAAATAGAGAAAAATTTCCTAATCTAGTAACCAGAGGAGACAGCAGAGATGGTTTATGATTTTTTTTTCACCATGATTCTTAAAAGTTAATACCTGAATGAAAGACATGAAATAGCATCCTCACTTGCTTTCAACCTTATGAATGTCTGTTTTGCAAAGAGGCATATTTTCACACAAAAGAGTACATGCCCTCATTTGGAAGGACACCACAGTTATGACTAGGAAAATTTCTGATGAAACACTGTACAGAAAGACAAGAGAGGAGACATTATTTCTTTGTTTTTCGGGGGTTTGTCAAAACAGTGGCCAGGGTTTTCTTTCTCCTGCAGGATTTAGACCCACAACTATTTGCTAAATGTACTTAGAGAACATATTCCAAACAAAATGCTGTGGGGAACTTGAAGGGTGTGAAGATTTATTTCTTCATCAAGCTTGGACAAGGAGATAACACTCAGCTGCTGCTCTAAATAAAAATGGTGGCAGGTCTCTGCCAGGATTACAAATTGAATTTTGTGTTCAGAGTAAGTTTTACTGGCAAAAGCTTAGATGCCTGGGACTTGGGGCAGATAATTCATTAGACAGTGGGTTTACTGTTGTACTGTTGTAACTTTGAGTGGGATGTGTGCTCATTAAGGGGTTAGTGGTGGAGGTGAGTGCAGGGTTCAGATCTCATGGATCGTTAACTAATGGTCTAGTGGGTTAACACCAGCTTTCCAGGATAGTGTTTAAACAAGCTCATGAACATTAATTGGCCTTTTCTACAAATTCTAGGGAAAAAAAGTCATATGTTAAAAGCCGTATATAATGTCCTCCGGAATCTAGGACATGCACATCCTATGACTGAAATGATATTCTCTCCCTAAAGACTTCATTATCTACAAATGCAATTCACCTCTGTTTTCCTTTGCTTTCCACTTTGCCATGTTCAAACCTACCATACTCCAGAACAGAATCCCAATGTACACCACTGCCCCTGTATGGCTTTTTTTTCAATCAATGCATGACCAACAGCAACGTGAAAATGCAAAACTGAAATCAATTGAGGTTTTTAAATGTATTCAGAAACAATGTTTTCCAGCATTTTTCACAATCTCTTGTAGAGTAAATGTGGCAGCAGCTCATTCATATTTGTAACAAGATTAATGGAAGTCCCAAAGTCACAAGTAAGACACAATCAGCATATCTCCCCACTTCCCAGTCCTGTATTTTCCTGCAGATCATCTTTCTTAGTATACTGTTTCAGCATTCAGGGTGTGACAACTCACTCCAAATAAGCTGTCAAGTTTAATTGAACTACTCTGAATAAAAAAAATAATCTTCCATTAAGAAAATGCTTTAAAAGCATAAAAGAAAGCAAGATATCTGTCTCTCTAGGGATTTTGTCTTTTTTTTTTCCTGTATGGAAAAAAATTAGATAATGTCCTGTTGAAATTATCTAAAATGGTCACCCTGAGTAAGGAAGAAAGCAAAATCAGCATAAACACTTCCTTAGGATTTGAAAAGGCATAGAGGCAGTTTACCTGCAATTGTCAACATTACTTCTTCCCACAGCACTAGAGAAGCTGAAAGGTCCAATGTTATTGATTTCTACGACTTTTATACAGCCAGTGAAATTGTAGACAGGTCCAGAAACCTACAAAGGAAAAAATGCATACAGTTCTTTTGCTTGTTTACATTATGATCAAGATATTTATTTTTCCATAGAGGAATACAAGTCATGGGGAATTGTAAACAGGGAAGATTTGAAATTTGTAAATGTATTACTTCCCTGCTTAAAAGATTTCTAGTACCCTTAATCATGGTTCAAAGATGCCTAAGGACCTACTAAAAATGGAAATCACTGCAGGGACACCGAAAACACAGAGAACAGTGTTATGCACTGCCAAGGACCCATTTTTAACAATGAAGTAAGGTTTAGATAGTTGCAGAAATAAAAAAAAAAAATATCTTGAGGAACAATTTGCTGAAAGCATAATGGAAAGCATTACATGCTTTTTAAAGCCCAACAGGAGCATTAAGCCTGCCAGAAAGGCTTTAGGGATAATAGACCAGCTAAGTGTAAAGGGAATGTTCAAAGAGACAAGGCTCTAGCAAGAAATGTAAATGACTCACCAAATCAAAATTTAATGAAGAATTGTTCTGGGAGGTTCCTGCGACTGAACCCCATACTCAAACCCCAGTTTGAGTACATCAGAGATCTGTCTTAAATTGAATTACTTCTAGAAAATGTTTTTTAAAAATCCGCAAAAAGTGAACAGTGGCAAAAAAACGAGAAAGATGTTGTGTTTGCCTGGGACTCTTATGGGAATTTACTGTGGTCATCACTTAAAATGGACTCCAAACCATGGGAATGGTAGACATGGATTTTTGGGGGAAGGGTGGCTTGGGTTTTTGCTTTGTATGATTTTGAAAATGGGAACAAGACTAGGGCATGCAAGGACATACCTCAAACTACAGATCAGTAACACAACACAGTGATTATGAATTACACTGAAGAACAGAATTAACATATATGTAAATTAATGTAATGTACAGGGGAATAGTTGAGAGGGGTTCTGAAAAGAGAAATCGTAACTCAGAGGAGGAACACTGACTATGAGAAAAAGGATGCTTGGCACATAGTCTTTGATTTCCAAAGGACTTTAACAAGTTTCTCTGTTAAAAGATTCTAAAGTAACTCAGTCTCCCTGGGATAACAAGAAAGACCTTAAATAAATTAGAAGAATGGTTAAAACAGAAGCAGAAAAATTGTGAGCAAATGGTGAGGTTTCTCAATATGGAGAGTCCCTAGAAATTCTCTCTACAAGTCTGTATTAGGTCTGTGGTCTTCAATGTATTTGAGTGGCTCAATGTTTTCTGCACCACTCAGGATAGCAGAACCGAAATCCTGAGAAAAGGATTTCACAATGTGCAAAAGTGTCACAAATATGCAAAATCATAAGTCATGTAAGGATGATTATAGATATGAGAGTTTCTGAACACAGTAACTGTACAGACCAGGGATCTTCAGTCAGGAAAACTCACTGTCAACGAGAGACAGAACAGAGCAGTGTGCAGATGAATAAAGCTTTCAGTTTCTCAAAATACAGAATCAAAAGGATATGAAATAACATAAATCAATGCGAAGATGAAAGCAAGGTAAGGGGTTTGCTTTTCCTATAACTCAAAATTAAATTGTGGAACTCTGCCATAGCATGTTGTGGAGGGTACAAGTGTAAATGGGGTTAAAAATCAATCATATTAGAGGGAAGAAGAGCTGTCTCTCTCCCCAAATACAGATAGGCTGCACAAATACAATACAGTTGAAGCAAGGAGAATTGCTTTTCTCTGCACTGCTCAACCACTCTGGAACATAACACAGCGTGCCATGCCACACACTATAAACAGAATGAACTGGCCTTCCAACCCATGGGAGGGCTCAGAGAGTTCACTAACAGTTTACTGTTTATTTCCTTAGCAGACAAAGGCTTACACAAAGTTAAGACTTTAAAAAAGATATGTTATTACATGGCAAAAATATGGAAAGTTATGTAACCATCTATAGGGTGGCATTTAAAGTCAACACAGTTCAAATGTGGCAAAGGGAAGATGTTTTCTCTGTGGAATAAACACAGAGGACTACAATGAAGCTTTCTGGACCTAAAAAAAGAGAAAAAACACCTTCAAGAACTGGATGTGAAAACACTCCTCCAAGTTAACTTTGTAGATTAAGAAAACAAGACTATTTGATATTTCACAAGGGGTGGCAGAGGTTATTCATATGGATTACAGACAATAGAACACTCTTTCTCTTCCTCCTTTTCCAGCCATTCTGGCATAGAAATAAGTGTGATGGACTGCCAAGATAGACATACACTCAGCAGCCTGTTTTGCTGCCATCATTATAATAAAATATACCAGATAATCTTCGAGGATGTCTTGCCCTACTAAGCTTCATGTTTTAATTTTTATAAGAGATGCTTGTTATTTTTTCCCCAGCCTTTTGTAAGTAGTAAATAAAATAATTTTCAATTTAACAGGATGAAGGATCTGTTATAAATTTATTATGAACATAGACAGAAATAGTTACCGGATTCTGAGCTGGAAACCAGAGACATTGTGATCAAGGTATTTATTTTATTATTGTTTATTATAATATTATATAAAATTTATGCAATATTATTATTTTATATATTATATAAATATTATTAATTTATTGTAATTTATAATTTATTGTAATCTGTAAAATTGCCCCTCCCCAAATGAACAATTGAACAGTGTTTTAATATTGGCTGCATAAATCAGCTTGTTAAACTGTGCTTCTTTTTTTCTCCCTGAGCCTTATATGACTGTCTCAGTCATGCCATGCATGTGTTTCAACAAAGGTCCTCTTTCTTGGGATTGTAAAAATGAACAAACAAAATAGAAAACAAAAGAAATCAATAAATGCAAAGGGCAGATACAACACAATTTTATGACAGCTACTGTGCCAAGTTAAGTTCATCCAAGATGTTGGTATAGGGAAAATTCACTATGTCAACTTATGGTCCATTTTGCACACTGAGGAACAAATTAGTTTGGAAATCAACATTTAGCTGCATATTTTCCTAAACACTCTATTGTATGAATATTTTAACAACCTGCTTTCCTTCCCCTCACTACTGGAAGGCTGCCTAATAATTTCTCTTACATTGATATATGTGCATATTTTGAAGGTAATACACTCCTGTAAATCAATCTTAAAATTATTACTTCTTTGTTTTTTTACCTATAACTACATTATAAACATTTTGGTCGAACACTTACTTGCATTTGTTCTGCTATGCTATCTCTACAAAAAAATCAATATCTTAGAGATATATAGGAATAAGAGCTATTGATATATATAATCAAAAATAAGTGGCTTTTATTCTTCTACTTTTGAGAACAAATACCTTTTGTGTTTAGCAGAATATTAAAATGTAGACTTCACATGTAGTTGAGTTCCCTTCCATTTGCAAAAATACATTAATATGCTGACAAACTGTAACACTTAAATTGCCTGAAAATGTCAGGGCCAGAGCAACACCAGAAATTTACTTTAATAAAATTCACTATTCACAATCTATTCAGATATGTTTGACATATAGTAACCATGCTCTTTAAATGCCCTTTATACTTGACAAAAATGAGTACTGATACTTACCTTGTAGGAAAAGTTCACACATATATGCCAAATTATTTATTAACATCCCTTACTGACTAGCCCAAATTAAGCTGCTGCTAGATAGAATTAACCTAGAATGAGTTCCTAATGAAATGAACTTACCTGCTGTCAATTCACTACAGATTCATAAATAATATAATGAATTTTTGTCTTATGATCCGAGCATTTATTTGAAAAGTATGATTAACTATAAAGAAAACAAAGAATAGCACAATCTTTCCTCATTTGTCTCCAGTCAAGATAAATGTTATGTATCTTAAATATTCTCACTATAGATATTACAGTGTACCAAAATACACTATTTAGGAGTCTTTCACATCTTTGTGATTCCTGAAATACATCTGATTTTGGAGTCTGATAAGTAGAACTCTCTCCAATAGACTACAAAACTTTTAAAATGCAATATTTCAAACTTAAATAAAATAACTCAGGTGCACAGTTTTGAATATACTAATAAAATTTTAACTTGTATTTACTAAAACCATGGTGAACCATTTGGAAATTGATAACTCAAAAAGCACCTCAACTTAGATAACAGCTTCTCCAGTTTTGTTTTCTCCTAGTGATTAGAATCATATGAAAGTCACAATGAACTTTGAGATTAAGCCAGCCATAATCTCACTTCTGTATTTTCTTTAAATTTGCCATGAAAATTTGGCTAACCGTTTCAGTTATAACCTGCTTGAAGTCATCTGCAACTGAACTCCAATATCAATCCCACTAAAGAAAAATATGAAAATCAAAATAAATATTTAAAAGAACCAAACCAAACCAAACCAAAAACCCCATGTCTAAGTTCCATGGGTGGTTGTGGTGGTAATGCCTCCCCCTAAAGAAGAATTTGGAATTTGTTCTTTTAAGACGTAATTTTAAAACCCATTTTCCTCTCTTTGATACTGAATTACATACAGCAAAACCCAGAAATATACAGACTATCAAATTAGCAGTAAAACAATCAGAATGGGCTTATTCCAATAGGACAGCATTTTGCCTTTATATTTCACTTACTGAACACTGAAACTTGCCTGCATTCAAAGCAACATGCTATATATGGGCCATGTACTTTGTTAAAGCCCAAAAGTTTTCAAGACTTTGTTAAAAATCAACATTAGTGACTCAGACATCACCTTTCTGAAAAATGTTTCTTGCTGTCTTAATTTTTAAAAAATCAATTAATAAAACTTAAACCTAATTAGTTTTTACTCTGGTAGTTCAAGAAAAATGGACAAGGCTTGTCTGGCTTATTTATAGCTCCTAATGAGAGAAAATGTACCTCACTTTGAGAAGTCCTGCTGAAGTAGACAGTGGCAAGGGAGTGTGTGTCTTTGATGTATCTATACTGTTCATTACTTCACTTCCTAACATTTACTTTTAATAACAATTTCTATACTCAGTTCAAATTTTAAATAACAAGCATTTTTATTGTTAGATAACAGAGTATATGCCAAAGACTTTAATGACATTTCAAAGTGTGTAGGAAAATGAAAAGTAGCATTAGCTGTCAAACAAGAGTAATAAAGAAAACACTTAAAATATGGGAGAAGGAATATTGTTTCAGCTTATGTCCTAGAACTACTGTAGAAATGGGAAGGCAAAATGGGAATATGCCCTGGTAAAATTGCCTACATGCTACCATATCAATAAATTGGGTGAAACACAAAGGATCTTCTTCATCCTGACTCATACTGACTATGAAATGAAATACCGTATCAACCTATACATAACACTGAAGTTTCATTCAATTCATATTTAAATATAATTGATGATTTTACACTGATATTGTGATTCTGAGCCAAGCATCCCAAAATAATTTTAATGAAGTTACACTAGCGCAACAAAAAAGGAGCTCAAGTGGTAAGTGAAATTCAGATTTTTTTCATCTACTTCTACTGAATCTTTTAAAGAATTTACCGTTATTACCCTATATCTGCTTTTAGTGTATCTACAATGGATATCGAATCTTATCACTAGAATTTAATAAAACAAGAATGGTAAAGGATATTAATATAGGTAGAAGAAGGGGAGAAAATAAATCCCTAAACTGCTTAGTGTAGTAGAGGTTTACATTTCTGCTCTTTATGTCTCATTTGTTCTAGCCACTGAAATCAGGGGTTGTACAAGTAGCAACTCTGACAGTTCTGCTATGGGAAACCAGTAAGTCAATAATTCTTCCAGCCTCACGTGCTGTGGAGCAGGTAACTGAGGCTATCCTCTCTCATTGGGTCTGAACTAGCAAACCATCTCCTGCACTGCTGTGCTTCACAGTGGAAACCAGACTGGTCACCTGCCTGGTCCCAGACTCAGGGGCAACCAGCTCACCACACAACTGACATCTCATTCCTCTGGCACCATTTCTTCATCTAAATTGACTGGCTGTCTAAATCTTGGGCACAAGAGCCTCACTGTAAATTCTTCATGATCCTGACAGTTCTAGCTCAGAATGGTTCATTAAACCACGAAGGATTAATTAAAATCAGTAAGTCTGAAAGATTCAAGAGTACTGAGAAATTCCCTTACTGTTTCATTTATGAAAGTTCATCCTTGGCCAAGATCCTTATCTTTTAAACTTGCTCTTGGTTTTCATTGTAACAAGTGCAATGCTGCATTTCAGAAGGGATATGAAAATTCTGATGTGAGGAAGAATATTCCTAAGCTTTGTGGCTAGAAACGTCTGTCCCTTTTGTAAACAATTTCAGTGTTTACGCTTATAACCATAATGCATCTCTTGCATACTCCATCTGTTATTGAAATTCCTAATAAATTCAACTACTGTAATTTATCTTTTCTCAATTCTCTCTGGTTAATATGGTACAACACTTTGTCCCTGAGAAAGCTGGAAAATATATTGGCCTGAGAGGACTAGAAAATGTAGAGTGAAATTTGGAAAATGGACTTACCTTTACTGGATAGTGCAGACTCTATCAAACTGTGGAAATCAGTTCATCTCCCTGAATTTCACCTTTGCAGAGTGACACTGAAGTCACATATGCTGAACATCATGCTAACAAATTACAGTGCTCCAGTACTTAGGGACAGGTGTTCTGAGCTCATCACCATGAACTAGTTTTCAGTCCAAGTCAGTCAGCTTCTCTAGTTTTGGTTCTTGTTCAATCAATAGCCAATCACTCAAATCTACAAACATTTAACCCAAGAGATGTTTGTATCGAGCATATGTGTTTATATGCTGATGGATTTGGTGATTCTCATGGGTCATTTTCAAGTCAGGATATTCTATTTCTAAAGTGAGTTTCAGTGTGAAACACTTGGTGAATTATAGATGTTGAGTAATGAAAAAGGGAAGAGTTCTAACAAGAAGTACATCTGTCTGAGTAGAAGAGATAACACCTTATCTAAAAAGCAAGGGTGTCTTCAAAATGAAAATATGCCCATAAAAATGAAAATGTTCTCATAAAATAGGCTTTTCTTTAATGTATACATATGGTACATAATATTCAGAAAGTCCTAATTTTGTCAGACTCCTAAGAAAACTGAAGATTCTCTGCAGAAGAAGGGTGAGAAGAGAAAAATTTCTTCATGGTTTGTGCTTTTCTTATATCATGCCAGTACACCTTTTAGAAACATATACAACTGGTTTGTCTGGTTTTGTACATCTTAAATACAAAGATGTATTTTTTTTTTTCTTAGTGCAATTTCTTAAAACAAGAGGTGTTGTAAGATAACAGTATTCCTCACACACTAGGTAAGGAATATATCTATCAGCTGGCACACTATATCTTTCAACAAATGCCTTCACTTCCCCAGAATACTCCAGAGATTCCAACGAGGCATATATTGGGACCAGATGAGAAGGAGGGGTTTACAGTGTTAAGAACATGGTAACAGGGAGAGCTGCCTGACACATAACAAAGATTTTAGGAGCATTTAGGCATTCCAAGGTTACCAAGGTGTTAGACACATGTATTTATGTGATCAGAGGTGTATCTGCAGTAGACAGATCACATAAAAACATTACCCATGATGTGCCAAGAAGGTGATGAATCCACAGACTTCCAAAATGCATTTAATGATCTCCCTATAGTAAAACAATATGAATTGTTGTGTTCTAAACCAAATAAACTCTAACAATAACAAAAAAATATTAAAATTTTATTAATTTTTAAGGAAACAACTGACAGGTTACCACTCCTTTTTGGCCGCTCTTTCAGTTAGGTGTTACTGCCCTTGTTACAAATGTAGCAGAACATGAAAGTGTATCTATAATTCATCATATTAATATAGACTTAGATTAATGGCAGTTTAACTTGGCACAGCTGAGAAGTGGGCATATAATCTGGTGTTTTATATCTCTGAGGAAACAAAAACTTTCAGTCAGCAGTTGGATTTGGTTACCTAATACTTTGGTTTATCTTGAATTTCTGTTTTGAGAGATGCAGTCCTGAGAGACCTATGACAATATGTGTTTACTTGGAGCTTTGAATTGTACTACCTACTCACTGCCAAAGACTGGTGTTGATTTTTGTGGAGCATTTCCTTTTGCTCTAGCTCTAAATATATTTTTCCCTCCCTTGACTTGTATACTATTCATATACTTGGCAAAAGACACACCTAATCCTAAAATCCTCATCCTTAGCCTGAGTTTCATGCTCTTACACTCCTTGCCTAAAGCATTTACAAATATTATTTGGAATTTATAGTCCCCAGAAAACCATAGTAAACAAAAAAAGATCACATGTAACTACATTATGTACTATATGATCTAGAGGAGAAATCAAACCATGCTCTAAAATCTGGAAGTTTAAAGTAAGTCCTTCACTTATAAAAAAGAAAATATATATTAAAATAATTAAGCAGGCATGGCAGATTCTAAACTGCTCCTTTACTTGCTTCCAACACTCCGGTTCTGGAAGCGACTTTCCTCCTCTCCCTCCCTAACGCTGCTCTAAGCCTCAATGCTCACCTGTTCTACTCTTCTCAAGATGAAATCTCACCTCTTTCATTTTCACTATCAACATACCTCAGGCTGTTATGCAGGAGGAACACCACAAGGTCAGCCACTTTCCCTTTCCAGAGAATCAATGCATTTGCATTCCTTCATTCAAGTATATTCTTTCTTACTGAAAAAAACTTTCCAAAAGTCAAAAAAAGTCAATGCTATTAAAACCCCTTTGAATGAGGTTAAAAATCCCCCATGTTCATGAAATATGCATCCTACTAAGATAAAATGATTGAATTTTCTATTCAGTCTTCAGAAAGATTACAAGTGTCATTAATAACTGTATGAAGATCTGGTACTCAGAGTACTCAGAACTCTCCTTTCCACTATTCTGCAGCCAATGAGGCTTCTACTGCCACATCAAAGTGCATCTGCTATGTGAAACAATTCATGTTTCTTCTCCTATCATTCCCTTAGAAACAGAAATATTAGGTGAGGGTAAAGAACCATCTTCATCAGACATTGAACCTGTATCCTACATCTCCACAGTAGCAACCAATACAGGGTGCTAGGAAAAAGAGCAGTATCAGATCACACAAAAGCTGAGGTTGGAAGGCACCTCTGGTAGGTTACCTCATCCAAGCCCCTACTGAAGTGTCACGTGGAGCCAATAGGTTTTCCTGGGGACTATCAATTCCAAATAAAATTTGTAAGTGCTTTAGGCAAGGAGTCCAAGAGCATGAAATTCAGGCCATGAAATTTAGAATTGGGTGCAGAAACTCAGAGCATGAAATTTAGAATTAGGTGTGTCTTTTGCCAAGTATAGCAACAGTATACAAGTCAAGGTGGGGAAAAATAAATTTAGAGATAGAGCAAAAGGAAATGCTCCACAAAAATCAGCACCAGTCTTTGGGAGTGGGTAGGTAGTACAGTTCAAAGCTCCAGGTAAACATATATTGGATGCTTGGGATCAAGTCCAGACAGGTTTTGAATATCTCCATGAATGGAAACTCCCATACCAATCAGAGCAACTTTTGCAATGCTCAGACATCCTCACAGTGGAAAAGTTCTGATACTGATATTCAGATGACACCTCCTGTGCTTCATCTTGTGCCTATTGCCTCTGGTTCTGTTACTTGGCACTGCTGAGAAGAACCTGGCTTTTCCCTTTTTGCAGCCTTTCTTCAGATGTTTGTAGAACATTTGTGAGTTTTCCTCCAGAGCTTTCTCCAGGCTGAACAGTCCTGGCTCTCTCAGCCTTTCCTAACAGGAGAGGTGTTCCAGTTCCCTAACCAACCTTGTGGCCATGTGCTGGTGTCTCTCCAAGAGCTCCATGTATCTCTTGTATTGAGGAGCCCAGAACTGGACACAGCACTCCAGATGTGGCCTCAGCAGGGCTGAGCACAGGATAGAGATCCCCTCCCTCGACCTGCCAGCAGCGCTTCTCCTAATGCAGCTCAGGATACCATCAGCCTCCTTTGCTGCAAAGGCACACTGCTGGCTCATGTCCATTTTGCTCTCCAGCAGGACCTCCTGGTTCTTTCCTGTAAGAAATCTACATACTCTTTCCTGTAAAACTGTACAAATCACAGGATGCCTGATGATCTCAGATATTTCTTCATCCATGTTAGTAGAAGACTTTCCACACGATGATTTGGCTAATAGAATTTCAGCGGCCATAATGAATAAACTTTCATATAAGAATAGACACATACATGCAGATATGCATACACACACACACAGTCACACAGAGGTTTGCATTCATGCACTCAGTTATGCTATAAACCAGGAATCTCTTTAAACTTCTGATAATAAAAATCTCTCTCTTCCAAACCCATTAAAGGATTCCAAAATACTCTGCTGTATGGACATACCGGATGGACAGCAGGTTGTAGAATGGAAAAACAATTTTCATTTTCACAAACTGATTGTAAGACAAAATCAGTAGCATTATTTTTCAGATCTGGCTTACCTCCGGGCTCACTAATGCCAAAGATCATTAGCTTATGTGAATAGTCAGGATATTCCTATTATTTCAGGTTTACATTGGCATTTAATCTTATAATTAACTTGTGATACTTTTAAAATACATTATATATATGTCCTTTGTTTTAATTTTGCCTCTCTTATTTTCTTCCCATACTATTCAGCCCATGCTGTAAACAATTGTCTGTAAAGCAGCATTCTGTAACCTGGTACAAGAATCTGTATAATGAGATGTGACACAGTCACATATAACTTTTTTCTGTTAATATTATCCACAGAGAAAACAGCTTGCTGTATTTCTATATATGGTTCTCAGAAAATTTTAATCACACAGTAAAGTAAAATCCAGGTAAAGAGAGATTTTTTAAACCATGGAAGAGAAAGACAGACATCAATAGAGTAACTTATCTTTACTCATTTTTGCTTTCAAAAAAATTACCCTCAATAATGATAAAATTGGAAATTAAAGATTTTGTGCTAACGTTCCCCACAGTTCCATTCCATTAAATGATTATTCCTCCTACTCTATTCTTTCATTTCCAAATCTCATTTCGTTTAGGTGAAAAAGCACAAAATAATAGTTGCATTTCCAATGTAGAACAGCTGCCAGTTCCTTTGTTCTGCTCTTTTTCTATGTTGCACACCAAGAATCACAAATTTACGTGATCATCATGTTCTTCTCTTAATAATGACTCTTTATATTACAACAGCTTTGTCAGCCTCTACCTTCAGAGCAGAGTGCATTTCCTGCTGGCTTGGCAAATGTGTTGTTTGACCACTGCTCAGGCTGAGATGTTCCCTGCATGCCCAATAGCTACATTCAGATGCTTAGTTTAGAGTGAAGCCATTAAGCAAACAGCACTGAAGGGCTTATTTGCCAGGGATCAGGAATGGCCTCCATTTACTACAGTTTTCTATAAAATCTGCCTCTGATACAATGTTTGCTATTGGGAAAAGGAATGAAACAACACAGCAAAATGTCAAAGCTGTCAAGGAACACGAAGTCAATTTATTGTTACTGAAATAATGGAAACTGCTATGTAGAAGATCAATGAGAATGGGAGATCCTGTACTGAGAATGAATGCAGAGAGAGATTGCTGATGTTATTAGAGTAGATTCTAGGCAAAATGACATAGCTGTGAGACTAACTTAGCATGCATAACAGGAAACCAAATGCTTTTGAATTTGGTAGTCTCTATTCCTCAACAAAAAGTTTTATGTCTTTTTATTCATCAACTAAACACTCAGCCTAAAAAAAACCAACCCACAAGCCTTACACTGTAGATTGATAAATGTCAAGGACACTACAGAAACACTAATCACGCAGATTAACTCTGGAAGGAGCAAACAGGAATCACCATAATTTAAACAGAGTCTAGACAAACAAAACTAAATCTTCAGTGATGGTTTTCTTTTTTGGAAAGAAAAACCACAAAATTAAAGAGATCAGATAAAGAACTGAAAACATCAAAGATGGAAGGTGTGAAATTTCCTTAATTAAAATTGCATGAGTGTCTGGCAATCACCTGCTGGAAGAGGGTACTGGGAATAATGAATGCACAGAAACTCACACACAAGGAAACAGCAAAGAATATAATATATGTTGGAAGTAGAAAGCATAAAGATTAAACAAAACTTGTCAAAAACTCAAAACTGATCTGGACCTTACACAAGTTTCAAGCACATGGAGGAAAGAAGAGTGACAGACTACAAATGAGAAACAGGACCAAGTTACAAATACTGCAGCTGTCACCAAAACCCTTTGTCTTATTAACACTGGAAAAACAGTGCTAAAACTTCCAGGGTCAGGGTTTTCCTAGACAGTTGTGTATCAGTGTGATTTTGTAATAGGCTGCATATTTCATTTGCTGCTATTTAAAATTAGCATTATGGTCCCTTAAGCATAAAAATTACACTGGTTGAAGGATAAAATAAGATTGGTTTCCATAATGAGCCAAAGAGTGGGCTCTGATTAAAAAATGTAAAAAGTTTCTGGGTCACAACCCAGATGGAAGACAATAGGCATCACAGGAAACTAGCAGACTGCAGCTTCAGCAGAGAAACTGAAACTACTCTTAGGAGAAAAGAGCAGAGAATCTGGGCTCAAAGATAACGAAGAAGAAAATAGGATCAAAGAAGATGCAAATTCACTAAATTTCACAAAGGAAGTGCGAAACTAAAAACCCACCTGCAAGATCATGGTGGGTGGCTGATGCTGGTCTAGTAATTTTTCTTCCACTTTGTCTGACTTCATTCTAAGCTTTTATTATGAAGATGTTAAATGTTCTAGTTTCTATACTATTCTACCAAAACTTGGGATGCTACTTATTTTGAAGACTTTTTTCTTTGGTTAAACAAAACCATGCAGAACACACCCAGATAACTTCCTGCAATTTAGGTCAGATCAAGAGGCTAGCAACTGAGGGTATTTATGTATCCTTGTGTTAAGATTCCAAAAGAAATTCCTAGATTTCAGCATTCATTTCACTCAATTATTAGGACAGTTATGTAACCTCATTTGACTATTGTTATAAAATATGTAAAGAGGACTTTTTTCTGGCTGTCCTAGTATTTTTTTTATAAAGAGGATGCTAGTTTCTTGCAGAAGGAATGGCTCTTACCAGCTCGTCAGGCAGGGCTCTCACTTCTGGAAATACCTTTAGCACATTGAGTAGTCAGGCCTACAAATTATCAATGACACCTAATAGAAGTATAAGAGAAAATACTATGTATGATTCTTTGTGAGCATGACACAAATTGGCCACAGATGTCCCACTGAGGAGGCAGTGCAGTTGAGGGGATATAGTGGGTACAGCCCATCTGGAATATAAGATCCCTCCACTCTCTTGCTCCCACCCCTCATCAGATGATAGAGAGAAGACGGGAAAAAGTGAGCAAACTGGTGAGTTGTCATTAAGACAGTTTAGCAAATGAAGAAAAAAACCAATGCAAAAGCAATCACCACCAGCAGGCAGGTGCCCAGCCAGTCTCTGAGCAGCTACTTTGGAAAAACTTCTTCCCAATTTATCACTGAGTGTGATGTTACATGGTATGGGATATCCTTTTGGTCACCCAGGACCAGCTGTCTCAGCTGTGTCTCTTCCCAGGCTCTTAACCACACCCTGTCTATTCACTGAGGGGTAAGAGCAAGGAACAGAAGGAATCGATGCTGTGTAAACAGTGTTCAGCAACAGCCAGATCTTCCCTATGTTAGCAACACTGCTCGGGTCACCAGTCTGTAACACAGTACCTACAAGCTGCTGTGAAGAAAATTAGCTGCATCCCAGTCAGATCCAGTAGGGAGAATTAATATATATTGACACATTGCATTTATCACATAAAATTTCACAGATAAATTATAATGGAGTTGATGCAATGCTTACTGTGAGTCATTGCATAAAAATACAATTGCCACTAAAGAGGTTAGAGAGATGCAAAGTCATACAAATGCAAGTAAAAATGGTGACAGAGGTAAGAAATAAAAATCTAAGATACTGTACCAGAATACTGTAAAAAAAGCTGCTGTGAGAGCAAAGAGGTTTTTCTTTTATTCTTAGCAATTCAGGAGGCACTACATGGTTATGGAAAATTAAATAAACTACCTTAGCGTACCTCACACCAACATGAATGTTTTTGGTAACTGAGTTTGTATTTATCAGAAATGGCAACAATTTGCTTCACTTCCCATCCAAAGCACAGAAGTTTAATTGGTAAAAGTAATTTTCAATGGGATTTAGCAGCAAATTGTCTTTTTTTTTTCTGAGGAGAAACTCATGGATTTGCATTTTAATGGGATGAAGTTATACACCCAAAGCTTCGTGTTTGTCGCATAAACCTCTCTACTGCTGAAAGAAGTTTGAGAAAAATCACACATACATAAAAAAGGAACAGATGAATATTCAGATCAGTTTTTATCTATTAAAATGAGATAAGAATTTTGCATAGCATGATTTTTTCTCATCTATATTGAGTATTGTGGTTAGATTGGTACAGCTGATGCCTCAAAATTTACCTTTATCAAAAAACCAAGTTAACAGATGAGTAAATTGATAGTTAAGTACAATCAGCTCTTGACTGTAGCTGTGTGTTGTGGAGAATGCATAAAGAAACTCAAGGCAATATTTGTGCAGTCTCATCAACTGCATAAAGAACCGGCCTTTGAGAAATGAACCTACAGTTACAAATACAGAATGAAAGAGTGGGTGACAAATCTAGGGAACTGTTGGTTGAAAGGGTTATTTGGGTAATCACTGCATTAGTTGCCTGACTAGTACATACATGCTGTCAAATATATCTCTGCCTTGTCAAATGTCTGGTTTCTCCTGAAACTGAAAGGGTCCTGCCTAAACTACATGGAGTTAATTGCTCTTGCACACACCTTTTAGGTTTACACCAGCAGGTTGTATCACCTCAAGAACTACAAAGGATGATTACAGGCCACGACCTGGTGTCTGCTGGTACACAGTCAACACAACTACCTTTTCCAAGAGGTAAATCCCAGCTCTTTGTTCTTCTTCATTAGCTATAGGGAGTGCAGTGGCCACTATTCATGACCCTTAGATATAATTCTACCTTTAAAAAGAGACTGAAAGGAAGGGGTAAACAAGACCAATAAACCACACAAAATTTATGTGTGAAACCCTTTCTTTAGGAAGAAAGTGTGCCTGCATACATTTTCAGTACCAGCAGATAGTCTGCCATCAGTTGCATAAGATCCCAGAGTACACTTATTCAATGGATGATTACAGCCTTTCTGCCCAGGTGTTGGGACTCTGCTTGGAAACAGTGCAATGTTGAAGTCAGTGTCTGGAAGGAGCTCAAAGTGTTCAGATGACAGATGTCTGGGATGCAAACACAGAAGAGCATTGCTGCATTAAGTCACTTCTGCGTAGTTTAAGCTTTAAGTTTTGCTGGAAAGGACTGATACCAAACAAATCCTCTAAGGGCTCATGAAAGTTGTCTGTTACCTGCTCAAGCCTTACTTCTTACTTTACCAGACCTGCTGAAACTTTCAAAAAGGATCTAAAAAATCACACAGAGAAATTAATGAAATGCCAGCCTCACAGATCATGCCATCTGTCGAGATCTGTTTCTTCCAGAAAAACAGCAATTATTTCTTTTTGTTGTTAACATAACATGAGGTCACAAACCTATACCTACAACTCTCGAAGGTATATTCATCTTGAATTGCATCAACTTTTAAGACAGCAATGTAAGGCATAGCTCCATCAAACACTACAGATCCTGTGTAGCAGCCTGCTTGAACCTGCTGTTCACCCCATAATGCTGCCTGCTGCCAATTTCAAGGTAACAGTCATTTTTTTAAAAAGAGCTTCCAGACTGGATATGAATGATAGGCAAGCAAAGGTGAAGTCCCTGACATGCTTCCTGAGAAGGTCTTATGCACATACACACTACCACATTTCCAGGAAAATCAGGAAATTTGGGAAGATGAGAAGCTATTGGATAAAAAAGGCTGACCATGATCAGCAGAAAAAGTCATCCCAAATGTCTGTAACTGCCCTGGATTTTTCACACTGAATAGAGAGACAAATGGTTAATGTAACTAAGGGAACCACAGCTGTCAAAGAGACAAAGCATCAAAAAGACACTGAGAGTTTTATCCCCAGGACAACTGCCATATCAGCACACACATCATGATAAGGTATCAAGGAGATGTCTTGCCAACAAAAATAGGCTGTAGCTATTGCCAGGAACCTGTGGTAATGTGCTGGAACTGTGGAATAATGAAGTGGCAACATCAACTAAAAATTGAAGACCTTAACATCTGATCACCCTGGCAGCTATGGGAAAATTAAAGTCCTCAAAGATTAAAGACAAAAACTGATCTTGCAGGCCTGCCAATATCATTCAAAGAAAAATGATCACCTGGATTTGAATATTCAAATTCATCAAACCTGCATGCAAGTTCAAAACAATGCTATCCCTTTTAAAAATGTTCTTCAAAATAAGGAAATAATCTCCACAGAAACAGAATAATATCTTTGTATATCATCAAATCATATTTTTGCACATCACTGAAACAGCATGTTTTTTCTGATAAAGTTAGGGTACTTTTGCATAGGGTCCCTGTGAGAGCTGATGAGCAAAAGGCCTGGGATAATATGACAGGAACGCTTTAAAAACCCAAAAGAACTGTTACAATTCTTTCAGTCTTTTCTTATATGAGAGATGTTCCAACACCTTGATAATATTTCTCTCTGCTGGAGATGCTGCAGTGAGTCCAGTTGTTTCTTTTAACAGACAGGTACAGAATGGGTCCCATTAATTCATATACAAGCTCACCAGTACTGAATAGAGAGGATGAATCCCCACCCATGCACTGTGAGTATGCCTAACTGGCTCACAGACAGCTTGCTGCCCACCAGAAATCCAAGGTTCTCCTTCGCCAAGCTGTGCTCCAGTCAGCTGACACCACACTGTGCTTGCACATGGGATTACAATTCCTCAGTTGCAGGATTTTGCAATGCTCCTTTTTGAAGTTCATGAGATTTCTGTCAGCCCATTTCTCCAGTCTGTTGAGGTTCCTTGGATGGCAGCACAGCCCTCTGGAGAATTAGTCACTTTCCAGTTTTGAATCAATCTTAGAATCTTGCTGAGGGTGCATTCTGTTCTCTCATCCAGGTCACTAATGACGAAGTTGAACAGTATTTGACCCACTAGCAAATTCTGGGGCACCTCACTAGTTACTGACCTCCAACCAGACTTTGCATCACTGATCACAGACTCCAGACCACTTCATTCAGACTTTTTTTAAGCCACCTCACTGTGGTGGCTTAAAAATATACACCTGTACTTCGTCAGTTTTTCCCATGATGATGTCATAGGAGACAGTGTCAAAAATTGTACTGAAGTTGTAGATAGCATCACTGTTCTCCCTTGTCTACCAAGCTAGTTATCTAACACTAGACACTGTGGGGCTGGTCAAGTACAATTTCCTCTTTTAAATCCATGTAAATAACTTCTAGTTACTTTCTTGATCTACATATGTTTGGAAATTGTTGCCAGGAGGATTTGCTGCATCATCTTCCTAGTGACTGAGGTGAGGTTGTCTAACTTACAGTTTTGCAGATCTTCCTTCCTGGCCTTCTCAAAGATGATGATATTTGCTCTCTTCCAGTCTTCAGGAACCTCTTCTAATTGCCATGACCATTCACAGATAATTAGCAGTGACCTCACAATGGCATCAGACAGTTTTCTCAGCATTCCCGGGTGCACCCCATGAAACCTCAGAGACTTACATATGACCAGTCTGTTTAAGGGATCTGCAACGAATCCTTCCCACAGAATCACAGAATTAACCACGTTGGAACTGACTTTTGAGATCAAGTCCAATCTATGGCCCAACACCACCTTATGAATTAAACTATGGCATTAAGTGTCTCATCCAGTCTGTTTTTAAACACCTCCAGGGATGGTCACTCTGGCACTGTTAAGTATTCCTTGCTCCAGAGTTTTCCTCTGGTCTTAGGGACCTTCCACTCCTGAAGGCTGGTTCTATGGTGTCCTAGTTTTGGCCAGGACAGGGTTGATTTTTGCAATAGCTGCGGGGGGGCACGGCCAGGACCCTAACGTTATTCCATACCCACTCACATCATTACCAGGGGAGAGGGAAAGCAACTCTCTCTCACTTCCCAGAAGACTGTTTCTTCAAGTTAATAGAGCTTGTGGGGCAGAATGCTCTGGTATTTGTTTATTGTTGAGCATTTCATCTCAGTGCAGTACCTTGTCAGTGGTTGCAGACATTCTTGTGTTTTAAATGTTGACTGAGAGGAAGAGCTTGAACAGACCCCCTAAAGGTACTGGAATAGAAAAAACTTCTGGTATCACACAGGAATACATGACATGCACTTTTTATCAAACACATTTTTTTTACAGTATATCTATTTATCTGAACATGCCTACCAATTGGCTTTAGAAATTGAATTATATCATATTATTTTCCTTTAATTTATCTTCTGTTTCCCAAACTCTCATTTCCCTCTATAGGAAATACTACTAAAAACAATCAACAAATATTTCTTCCATACTAAACAGAAATCTGAATTCAAATCTCTTACTAAATTCTCCAAATACAGAGTTTGTTTACATCCCTCTACCCCGTATGCTTTCTAGAAATTATCTCAAGACAACAAGACAGAGAAATTTTCAGTCATGCCTTGGTATCAGTCTTTTAATTTACTGAGGTTGCCACGTGGTTAACTTCAAGCATTTAGTACACATAAGTCTGAGTTCAGGCACTGAAATTATGAAATAATTAAAATGCTTTTGAGAAAAATACTTCCATAAAGCCAAATTCTGAGGGGATTTCAGTCAGAGTGGCACAACCATCATCATTTAAGATCAGCAAAAGATTTGCAATGATTTTTTTTCTTTCTTTCAGAATCAGAATCTTCGGGAGTTTGATTTTCCCACGCACACAGAGCTCTGGTTATTTCTAGCTGCATAAAAGACCTTCTAGAGGAGACAGTTAAAGCCACACATATCAAAATCGCATATAAACAAGAAACAGAAATAAACGATTTGGCTCAGCATAGTGATTCTGCTGAGAGTTTTGGAGCACAAACTCATTGCTCTTAATGTTCTGATCCAGTGTGGCTGCTCTCAGCCAAAGCCCATTGCACAGATGGCCCTGGGCCATGAACGTCTTAAAGTTCACTGGCTTCTTTTCTGCAGGAATATAGAACAGCTATAATATCACCCCTTTGAATGATTTGTAGATCTGTAATAAGTATAATGATCTTGGCATTTTAACATTATCTAATGAGAGTGAATTGCATTTTTAATCTTGGTTATAGTAGTCAGTTTATATTGTGGACTGCTGATATATTATATATGTGGAATGCAAATGATTTTTTTTAATGTAGAGATGTTGATATTAATAAGATGTTTGCACTTTTTGGAAGCACAGCCTTGCCAAAGTGATTCAATATTTATAACCTTAAGTGTCCCCTTTAATTTGATGCAGAAGATAATCAGTGAGAAAAAAACCTTGATTTCTTACCCGCAATACTTTCTGGTCTGTGGACTGAACACAGTGAAGGATATTTCTTGCTTTCTCATTTGAATTTATTTTGTTATGGTGTTATGAGACTTTATTGAAAAGTTTACTACAATTTTTTTTTAATACAATATCAGTATTGGCATTATATAATAATGTAATATTAAATGCATGCATATGTACATACATGTGTGTATACTGCATAAGTGAAATTCTAACTTTGCTAAACCAACTGTAGTGAAATTTAAAATAGAAGCAGTAAAAATATCACAGCATACAGCTGGAGAAATATAAATTTTCACAATCAGTAAGTCTGATATTATAAACTTCAAAAATACTTCCCTTAATATCTTCCTAATAAAATATGAAATGTAACCTATAAGGAATAAAATCACACAAATTAACATAACTTTTCAGTATAGACTTATCAAGAAGCATTCAGGAAATAGTATTGAAAATCTTTATACTTACTTTTATGTCTCCCATTTTATATTTTTAATATAATAAATTTGGAATGTATTAGACATACTAGAAACATTTATTGTACTTTTAGATTAATAGTCTAGGTTTAGATTTTATGATAACTAGAAAAATTCAAGATTTCTGTGATCTGTAAAGCTGTTCTTGATTAAGAATCACAGTTCTAATGATGAACTTCAGCAAGAATTCAAACTTGTTTCAAGTAGATAAATCAGTAATGAATTATCCAAAAAATTTACATGAACACAGCCAGATATAAGAAAAAGAATTAAAAAATCCATAAAATGACTATAAGCATACTGAATAACCTAATTAGAAAAAACCAAATAAAATGTGTCACTCTTCACTACAATGCTCCCTGTATATGCCTCTTTCCTATAAGTTAATATCTCAAATGCTGCAGTGTCCAAAATCATCATCTGCACCCTTTTCAACACAGATGGACTTGAAAAGAATAACACAAGCCAGCAATCCCCTACTACAAGAATGTTTCAGCTTCCCCTTGATGGTATCACTTCTCTGTATTGTTTAGGCTTGAAGACCTAACAAGAAAACATTTCTAGAGGGTAAAGGCTACTGGCACACTGGTAACAAAGAATCCTACAGGGCAGCATTGGATACTTTCAGCAAAATATCTGAAGTCTCAAATCTATTTTTCAATTAATGGATTAGGAAACCGTCTATTACCTTTATATAGAAGACATAATTATATTGCATTGAAATTAGAATAAAGTTGATTTACTAATGTAATTCCATGACAGTACATTACCTGCAAGAACCTTTTTAAAAAATAAAATATTCATATTCAAAATATACATGACAGAACTAAATATGTTACAGAAATTGTAATATGAACATTTGTATAAAAACATCTCTTCTCTGCCAAAACATTCATTATTTATTTTCAAAAGAAAAGTAACTGCCTATGGAAAAATACCTGGGTTCTAAAAAAGGAAAAAAAGCAGTAAACCAGCAAGAATATCATAAGAATCTTGATGGTAGAAATATAAATACTGGGATGTTATGATGCAAGAGTAAAAATCTAGAAAGGTGTAGGCTGCACCAGAAAAAGGCAAGATAATAAAAGTAGTCAAACAAATATATACAAACTTGCACAAATCATTTTGCACTAAAATTTCATGCAAAATGAAAAAAATATTATATTAGAGCTATATTATATATCACCAAGGTGATGATAGTGTTTGTTAAATACTATAGCAGGCTAGAAAGGGTAAGGCAGAAAAGACAGTAATAACAGAGTTTAATTACTCCAAGCAGTCTGGTAAGAAATCATGACAAAATGTGCTGAAGGGACTATATTTTTAGATGCTGTAAATAATGGCTTCTTGGAGCCATTAGAGAAACTATGAGAGATAAAACTCAGGGCAAATAATAAGTTTCAATATTTCAAAATATAATAATTAAAAAAACCCCCAAAACATTTAAAAAAACCCTGAGTATAATATACTCAACCTCTGTGTTCTCCTGGGAGGAAATCACACTGAAAAAGCCACCAGAAAGTTTAACTGCATCAGGACAAGGTTATTAAGGATATAAAAAATTAGAAAGCTCAACGGGTAAAATGGTTGCAGGTTACAGAAGAACACTGCTATTGAGTTCAGTAACTGCATATGATCAAGTAGAAAAAAATCAAGCATGACTTACAAAAAAATAAAGCAAAAAAGAGAGATTGATTGTCAAAGTGCCAGAATAAAGAAGACTATCAGTCAACACTTCTCCAGTCAAAATATGGGTAAAGGTTTAAAAGGGTAATATCTGGTAAATTAAATCTACTATCATGCATATTATAAAATAAAATGTTCTGGGTTATATTTTAATTTTGGCTGAAAAAAGTATTTAAGCCATAAAATCATAAAAAAAATCCTGGGCTGGAAGGAATCTTACAAGATCATTTGGTTCAACCTTTCATGTAAAAAGGAGTTTAGATAAGATTATCTAACACCCTGTCCAATCACATATTGAAAACCTCCAGGGACAGAGACTATCATCTTCCTGGAGAAGTTGTTCTACGTTCATCAAAACTGTCTAAAATGTGAAAGCTAGGAAGCCTGGACTTGTGCAAAAATGTTATATAACTTTTTAATTAAATTATGTTTGGTAACAATATAGAGAAAACTGGCAAATATGACATCGGCATTTCAAAAGGGACTATGAAAGTCCAAAATGATTGAGGCAAACTAAAACCCAGCAAATCTATATTCAGAAGAAAATTCCTGAGCGTTGTATTGAAGAATGTAAGTAGCAAAAACATGGGAAAAATATCACATAAAGAATCTGAAATTTTGTTTAAGAAAGTTATGCTTCCCCAATTATTCATATCCCTTGAACACATCAATGGTCCTATATAAGAGGGTCACCCAAAGACTGTGCCAACTTAACTTCCAAAGACATTTTGACATTGTTCCCAAGCAAAGATTCTTCAAGAAAATTAGCAATTGTGGGACTTACAGAAAGGGGTTTCTTAGGTGGGTGATCAACAAACTGAATAAAAGAAAAGACAAAAATTACCAATACCAATTGGTAAATACCAATACACTGTTCAGATGCAACAAATATTGCCCACTGAGTCTTATGCTGTTAAACACATTCACAAATTATCTAAGAATGTAAGAAGTACTGATGCAAAAACACACGCTGATCAAAACGAACTATTCAGAACAGGCAAAACATCTCGCCAGTCAAGAGAGAGGAACCCTGACTCAGAGTAATGCTTAATTATAGAAGAACAGAGCCTTACCATGACTATCAATCTAAAGAAGAACAAGTACTAGAAAATGTGATAGTAGCCAATGGAGAATTGATATGTAGAAGTATTTCTGATGATGTGACAAATATTTATTTAGTATAGAAAAGTGCATAAATATTTACAATATCTTGAGTAACAGTAAGTGGTGCTCTTAATTAAGACAAGCATGCAGGTGATGCAAAGATAGAGTCAAAGCATATCCTAAGTAGGACATTAGAAAGTAAATACATGCCAGGATCTAAGGCTGTCATGCCAAGATTCAAAAAGAACTCAGATTCTCCTCAGGATGCAAAATGCATTTCAAATCAACAAACACCCTGAAAGAGCCTTTCTGAATATTGTAAATCACAAACCTGACAACAGAACAGACTTAGAAGATGTATAATGTGTGTAGGGAAAGTCAAGTTAAAAGGGAGAGGCATAAATATAAGGACAAAAAAATTTCATCCCATTTTTAAAAAAATAAAGATTCTGGAATTGATGCAAACAGGAACAACTCAAAGTTTCAGAAATGTAGCACTAAACCACAATGAGATTCTGGATAAAAGAGTCATTGATGCTAATTTTCATTTTCTGTACCACAGCAGAACCTTAAACTCTACTGCAGAGCTACTACAAACTAAACACTTATATTTCACTATATCTAGAGGGAAGACTAATGCTTGGCAAGTGGCTTCCACTTAGTCTATCATGAGCTAGATCTTAAACTGATGGATCAGATAATTCTATAAATTATATAAAATCTGAAATATTTTTTGGACAATTCCTAGGCAGATTCATGATCTAATGAATAAAAACCCAAAAACCTATAACCACTCTACCTAAAAAAATATTTAAAAACCGTATTATTTTTAATAGCTAAATATGGAAATTTCAGATATGCTGTGGAACAACAGGAAATATATGGACATTCAAGAACTGCCCCTCTAAGGTTTCAGCTCCCCATTCTTGCTTACACCACTATAGCAAAGAGTTGCAGCCATGTAACAGTCTAGCATGCCTTGCAATCCTGTGACAGATTGGATGTTCTTTCCTTTGTTGGCTTCCCCAGAATCTTCTCAGGCTGAACACTGCAGCCCAGGGAGCATTAATTGGGTCAGGACCACTGTAATTTGCTCACATCCAACGATTACTGCAGCAGGATGCTAAGGAATCATGTACATATTATATTATTATAAATTATAGCGTGAAAGCTGCTGTCAGAGCCCAAGATTTATCAGATAAGGTGAATGCCAGATAATCAAATCTAAAGCACTGTGCACAGATTGTACTAAATTCTCCCACTGCTTTGCAATGTTCTGGCATGGGAAATGGATCATAAACTGTTTCTAACTAGACAGTTACAGAGGGGTTACTGTTGTGTTAGTCTGCGGAAGCACAGCAGCTGTAACATAGAGCAAATTGCTTTTGGATCATTCTGAATTAAGGGTCTGATTCTGTATTTTGTAACACCTGTTTCACATTGTCCATTTCTTCATCAATGCCACTGAATTCTGTGGATGAATTATAAAAAGAGAAAGAACATGATTTTGCATGTTTTAGCAGTTGGTTATTAAAATGTTTAAAACATTTTTATCTACATATGTATATACATGAGAATATCTGAAAACTGGGCAGTACATATGATTGTGATATCACATTATCTCTTTTTCACAGAAAAACAATATGTGTTCTTACATATGCATAGTGTTTGTATTTGTATTTGAAGTACAAGCCCTCTAGACTTCTGTGTCTGAGTCTTTACATATATAATGATTTCCACCTCACCTTCAATTTTAACACACTATTATGTATGATCCTGAGCATATCACTCAATTATCTGTTGCCATTTCCCCATTGGTAACATATTGATGCCCACATATGTATTTGCACACCTCCCCCTTAATCATTTATTTTTATTTAGAAGATTGCTCTCCTGGTACAGAAGCTTCCTTTCCTTCTAAAACTTCCCTGTTTTAATACTTGCAAGGTTTAATTATAGCGAATGGCTTGAGCTGAAAAGGAATATGAAGATATAATGACATTTCACATTCTCAATACTAAAATACTATTAAGTGTAGAAATATAAATTACTGGAACAATTATAGCAGTAGAAATAACAGTACTACTGCAATCAACTGCTACTGCTGTAGATATTTGAAAACAATATTTAATTTCCCTTTGAGTGCACCAATCTTCTCTGCAGAGAAAAAGCTGTTGTAAACAATTAACAATACTAAAACTAGCATGAAAATAATTATTCTGAAGCATGTCTTGAGATTTCAGAAACAATATCTCTTCTCAATTTCTGATCAGAAAGGGTTTTTTTTCTGTGTGTAATTTGGTTTCTCTTCCTTTCTTTTGATTTTTATGTCTTAAAAAACAGTGATCATAAATAGGTTTAAAACCCCAATGTTTTAAAAAGATGATGCTATTAAACTGTTCAAATTATTTTGCCATTTACCTGCGGCAAGTCTGAGCTATTCCCATCATATTCTTTATCAAACAAATAGGATAGAATACAAAAATAATTAATAATCTAAGCTGGCACAGAACTGAAGAGGATTTTATTCACTGTAGTGAAGCAGCAGGACAAGATGTCTGCCAGCCAGCTATTTAGAGTTTAGCTTTCATTCTGGCTGCTCAGCCATGGCTTCCTAGACTGTCAGATAACTCCACTAAACTTTGCAAAGGACAGTTTACAGAGTTAAAAAACCAAATTCTTTCTGTGCATGAAGCAGATTGCAGTACTCGAACTTGGATGAATTCATTTAAGGTGTTTCAGTGTACGTATCTGTTACCTTGATTTCTATCCACATCTTCAGATCCTCCAGAATTCATACCAAGTCAAATACTTCTTCCATCTTTGGCCTGTGGATACCTAAGAGAACTGTAGGTGTGTAGGAGGAAGAAGTGGCAGAGACAAACTGTCATGGTCTGACTATAATCCCCATTTTTCACCCTCCTGTGCCACTTAGAGGTAGGAGACAGAGTTGGGAGTGAAGCTGTCTGGGAAATGAAGTAAGGCTTATCCACTGCCCTCCCCTTGCCCACAGAGCCAGGGAATTTAAGCAATACTGGTCAGGCAGAGTTTCCCTTTGGTAAATCCATGCTGGTTGCTCCCAAGGACGTGCTTGTCCTTCATTTGTTTCTATATTAGTATCAGGAACATAGTGGTGCCATTGACCTGACAGGCTCATGGTTACCCATCTTCCTTTTTTAAGATGAATATAACATCACATTTGTCTTTTTCTACTGTCATCAGGGCCTTCCTCTGATTGCTCTAAGCTTTCAGAGGGAATGGAAAGTGGCCAAGTGATAACATCTGCCAGGGGTGCATGCTAATAAGTGTCTCTCTGAATTTGTGGTACTTTATGTCTGGTTTAGTTAAGTAGTTCACAACTTTATCTTGCTCTAGTGTTTCTCACCACTTGCTCTAGTGTTTCTCACTAGGACTGAGATCTGGGAGGTCTGAGATCTTCTGAATACTGAAGCAATCTGTTGAGTATTATGACATTGCTATCCCAGATGTCACAGATATTATTTTAAATGTATCACTGCTTGAGGGTAAGCCTCTGACCTCCTGAAGAGACTGTGGCAGAAATGAGAGAAATCAGTAGAATTGTTGTACCTTGCCTTACAGAGTGCTAAGTGCACTCTGACTCTAAGGAATACCAAATAATAAGCCTACAGAAAACAAGAAGAAATATATTGAAAGAATGCATGGACATTTCAGTGCTGATTAGCAAAATGTATAGGAAATCATCAGAGGACACAATATTTTACCCTGAGGGCTTTTAGGTCATCTCAAACTTCAATCAAAATGAAAGGCAGAGGAATCTATCCTAGAAATGAATCATTTAACATGAGCCAATTCCAGTAATACATGACTCCCATGTCAACAGTTTCTGGTACTGACATCTAAAAGTTCCTATTAGTCAGAAAATGAAGAAGTCTGGGGTCTGAAGTCATTGTTCTCTGCAACTTCCACAATATCGGCAGGTAGGAGGGCCAGAGTGAACAGCAGAGTGAACTAGTCCTATGAGAGAAGGAGCTAAAACAAGACAATGTATTATTAGGTGAATACTGCAGATATCACAAGGGTCATTATCAAACTTGACTCCAAGAGTGATCAGAGCACTTGTCAGAAAAAGCTGAGTCTCAGCTGGAGCAGAAATTTCCCTTGAAGCAAACTGCAGGCTGAAGGTCAGAAACAGACCTACACTGTTTCAGGGATGAGGAACATTTTACAATAGAAGCCTGACTGCCTGGGTCTAAAGTGATGGAAAAGAAACTTTCTGGAGTGGTTTCCTACTGCTGGGGTTGAAAAGCCCACATAAAGAGTACTTGGACAGGCAGTTCTCCATTCCTTGACAAAAGGGAAAAAACCTAGCCTTTATAGACTATATTTGTCCTGGACCCTACAGATTTTGACAGGGAAGCCAAGGAAAATTGAACTTCCCTGAAGCTAAAAAACCATAAAAAATAAGAAAAATTAGATACTAAGATCAAAGTAAATACAAAAATCACAAATATACAAAGAATATTAAGTGAAATAAAGGCTGAGGTAACCTCAAACATAAAGAAAGCTGCACGAAAGCTCAGTGGAAAACTAGAGAGGCAACTGAGTGCAGATATATTTTTGCCTTTTTGGGGAAGTTATAGGAACATATGCTTTCCAAGTACTAATAGAGGTTAAGTATCACCAGCTTGAGCACTTTTACATGTCCCACATCTGTTACCTAATTTAGATAACAATCATGAACCACAACATCTCACCTATTAATCCTGCACTAAGAATAGAATTGAACTGCAACATTCTCAAAGAAGGAAAGCCCATGCTGATATGACAATCCAACATATGCAGGCAAAATTTTTAGCAATTTAAACCATTGTTTTTAATTTCTACTTGAACTTCCCTAATATAAATTTATTTTTCTGGATTTTATCTGGCCCTTAGCTAGTAAAGAGCTATTTTTCATCTCAAAAGTCATTCTCATATACACATTATTAATATATCCCTCAAACAAATTGCTTGTTTATCTTCTCCAAAATACACTACATGAATTGAACTCTTCTAAGCCTTTGCTATAAATTCTTTGAGGTATCCTCCAAAAATTTCTTAGCTTCTAGAAGAAAGGTCATTTAAACATTGAAAATATAATTTTTATATATCTCATTGGTATGGATAAATTTTTGTAATAAATAAAATTCTATATACAACTGAGGATAAATATTCCAGATGAAGGTATAGTTTGTGCATGAACATTTGAATTAAGGGAAAAGTTTTATAACTATGAATACTACTTGATGTGTTTTTTAATGTCAGTATGAGCTACTTAGAAGTACACTTTTTGTGAAATACTTTACAACCTAAAAAGCACTTATTCACAAGACCTTTTAAGTTGGATTTCAACAGTCTTGTCACATCATTGATTACTGTGCAATTTATTATAATGTGAAAGCAATCTAGAAATGCTAGACTACAGTAGCAGTATCAAAAACATGCTGGTGCTTGAAATGACTCTATGTGCCTCATGATAAGATGACCTTCACTTACTGAAGAATGGAACAGAAATAAAAAGGTTAAATCAATTGCACAGGGTGATGCCTACCCTAAAGTATGGCTTAAAAAATGAAAACTGGACTACATATGTCCAGTTTTTACAGGGCACTAGAGAAACAAAACCCCTGCAGTCTAACTTTGCCCCAGTTATGGGGTGACACCAATCCAAAGATCCCTGTTTGGATAAATGAGACTTACAGTGCACCATCTCAGTGCTAACAGTTTAATTTATTTCACAACATGGAAAACACAAACACTCAAAGATACTCTTTATTATGCAAGGATGAACAATTTTACATTCTGGAAGCACATTTGAGAATGACACAAGAGAGTTAAATAGCCCAGGTAGCAGCACGGGTTGGTTTTGGATAAGCGAAAGTCAGAGACCAACTTGGAGCTATGTAACTACTGAGATCACCGGCACCTTATGTCAAAAATTTATTTAAAGGATTTGTACATAACTCTACCATAGCCCCTTAGATGCTGAGGTGCACTCCATACCCTGACAAGATGTAGAAGGCTGAAGCAGCTGCACTGGGAGCTGTGCTGCACAGGGGCCATGCTGCTGGAAGCTGGAATGAGTGTGCCCTGGGTGTGTGGTGCCAGTCTCAAATGAATTAGAGGGCCTGGGGCTTTGATCTGTGTTAGCATGGGTTAGAAGAGTTTGAGTGTCATAAACTGGAATAGAAATTGCCAACTACACTCATCCTTTGAAAGAAAAAATACTGGAAATCACTTAAGTGATCTGTATCTGTTATTGTGACTACTCACCCCAAAATCCTCGACAAGAACAACTGAGTAATGATCTGCTTGTCTCCAACTCTCTGCATGGCTGTGGGTATTCCTCTTCCCTAACTGTGCAAGCCCCACTGCACATTACTGCTCATCCCTGCACACATGGTTACCTGACCTGCATACAGACCCCCACAAATTGAAGCTCCTGTGCCATCTCTCATTCATTAATGCAGTTTCATGGGTTTGCTTTCTCTTGGCTGGTCCATTTTTACATGCACCTGTCTGAGCCAGCACAGGATGCAAACAGAGCCTTCTCTGGTTTCAATGGAAACCATTGCACTTATACTTTTCACATCCTCATAGAACTAGCACGTGACGTAACAGGTTCTTCCTCTAAATTTGATCATATGTGTTCCTTCACTCTGCCTACTCAAGACAAACCTTCACCAAAGTCCCACATATGGACAATACTCTACAAGGGACCATATTTGTCCCTAATATGTATGTAACTCTCAAAAAGTTGCAATTTTTATTTTTTGCATGGTTTAAATCTCTTCAGTTATATCACATTCAACATAATAATATACATTTTAAATAAAAAGAAATAATAATAAATACCTGTTTTGCTGCATAAGGATGAGGCAAACCACCAACAAATATGGATCCTGTTTCAAGCCAATAAGAACTGGACCAGAAATTTCTAGTTATACTTGTATTTGAAGATAACTTCAGGATTGACATTTCTGCTTCGCATGGTACCATGTCTTGCCTGCACAAATTCAGAAATAGGCACATTTTACCACCCTATATTGCTTACATTACTATCTGACAAATTAATTAGGCTGTTACAAAACCAACAAGGAAAGAAAATCAAATAAATAGATGTTTTGTATTATAGAACTATAAATGTAAAAGAAGCTGTTTAACAAGCTGTAAGTTGCCTTGTCTTTGTGGTTTGAAATTCTATTAAAATGAAGCCATATTGTAAATCTGGGCAGTTTAATTGCTAAAAAAGCCAAAGCACATAAATGACTGAATAAAAAGAGTTAGAAAATTTTGAATGATAACAAGAAGACTTCTTAATTTGCAAAAAATACATCAATTTAACTGAAATATTTTAAATATCCCTCTTTCTCATCACACACACACAAATCACAAAAGCAATTTAAAACAAGCTGCATTTTAGAAAGTGCAGAGGTACTATAATAATCTGTATTACTTATCTTCAAAAGTACCATTCCTAAAGCTGAAGTCAGTAATATTAGGCCCTGAAATTAATATATACATTCCCATTTCCCTTCCTCACTCACATACCCTCTTAAAAATGTTGCCATTAACAACATGCATAAATTGGCAACAACAAACAGAAGGTACCAAGCAAACAATTTGGTTTCTTTCAATTCTTTTAAATGATGTAAAGGTCATTTGCATTCCAATAACCAGCTGGCAGCAATCTTTTTATCTTCGTTGAAGAAAGCACAATAAGAAAATATCAGAACTAAACCATTCTCTTATGGGAGAATTTCTTTTAGCCTATCCTTCTCTCTGTACATGAAACAAATTAGAGTTCTATCAGTTCTATATTTAAAGCTATCCAAGTGTTTTTTGTAACATGAGTGCCACAAAAAATCTATGTGAAAACAGCAAATAAAAAAAACCCCTAAAAAAAACCAACCAAAAATCCACCAAAATCACAGACCAACAACTCACAGCTCTATAAAAGCAATTTGGGCAGGATGCAGTAGGTATTGTATGAATTCAGTTTATTTCTGACAATTCAAAAAACATTTGAAATTTCTTACAAAAAAGAGCATTAAAAGCTTTCTTAATTATATTCTGTCATATGGTAATATATGGATTCTCACATATAATTTCGTGAAGTCTTCTATGTGTTTTTAACAGACATAGTGGGGAGCTAACATTAGTAAAAATTGCAAACAGTTCTCTATGTTTTCCATGTAATTCTCTTCTGAGATACTTTCAGAACAATGTGCAAACATGGTGATACATATTTACAGAAAGGCCTATAAATATTTGTGTATGTAACATGGCCTGTCCATCCTATGGCAAACAACTTCAGGTGAAGAATAAAAAATTTTGGTTTGTTGCTAAAATCACGAATGAAAAAGATAAATAAATTGGGGTTTTGATTCTGTGGACTGAAAACTAGTGTCTTAATGGATTGATTCAGGGGATATTTTGTTCTCCCCTCAAATTTTTTTGACCTTGATAATAGCTAACATGAATGCAAAAAAGGAGCCAAATGTGTCTAGAATCAAGGAAAGAAATGTTTTTCCTACCATGTTTTTTGGATATTATACGATGGCTGTAAGTCTAAGAACACACAAGGTTCTGTAACACACCATTTTCCTTAATGCCTTACAAAGGGAGTTTGCTGAGAATGTGTGTAACTGCCACAATCATTCTCTGTAGCTCTATTTGCAATGGTCAAGAAATTTTTACTGCTGTTTGAACCCAGTATGACATCTTGGATATATCATTCTATAGAAAAGAGTGGCAATGAGACTTCAAACAAAAAAAAATTTGACTTTGCAAATATCTAAAATTACTTCTCTTTCTGATAAAACGATATTGTAATCATGAATAAAAACATAATAAAAATATAGCAGTATTTCAGAAATATTTAAAGTCAGACTTGTTTTAACGCAGTGCAATTCTTAAGATGGAGTGGAAGAGGGTCAGGAAGGAACTGTCAGGCTTTTCTTTTTAACTATTTGACAGATGTGCTAAGTGAAGTACAGCTGCTCAGACAATTTCTGCTTTTCTCTTAATTATTATTTCTTCTACATGTTTTCAGATGTTAACACTGAAACTAGTTACATGACCATGTATTTACTTCTATCACACAAACACCATATTGATGTTGTTCTTTCCCTATTAGCTTTAGACATATTTTTAGCTTGTCCTTAATAGCTTATATGATTGATATGTGAAAGTATTTTTGTGTCCATATATTAAAAGAATATTTTGAAAATAATTCCCAGTATTTGGTTTCAGAAAACAAGTTAATGCAATTCAAAGCATGAGCTGCCTTTGCCCTAAGCTTGTTAGAATGTCAGCCATGCACCTCTGATTGTGTTTGATTGAATCTAGCAGGGTCTGGCCAAATTAGAATAATGACTTTAAACCATTGTTTAGCATTTGCTGATGATACAATCACTGGGTCACATATGCACTCTATGAAATTTCCATCAGGCTTTTAGAATACTTTTTCGACAATCAGCACATCAGGTGCTTTAAAGGTCAAGTAAGACGACAGGGCTTTCTGCATAATTATAAATGTGGAAATGCATACAGCAACTCTCAAGCACTTTTGCTGGGTAAGCTACCAGTAATTGTGCCTCAGTCCAAGCCAGCAGTAATAGTTCACAGTTTCCTCATTTGTAACCACACAAATGTAGTGATTAAATACTGGCGTATTAATTATAACCTGAAGATGAATTCTGTCTAAACAGTACAAAACCCATTGTTCAGTGCCTTGCAGGTTGGAACGACGGAAAGGTCAGACAATAATTTGATAACTATTGATATAACAGTCCCTAAACATGGCAACGTCTGTATGAAATCCAAGTCCTTTTACATAATGTCTTTACCTTCTGACATTTTTCAGTGATGATTACCAGACATTTTTAGGATTATCATAAAATGGTAAAAAAGTAAGAAAAAAAGGACAGAAGCAGAGGAGGGAAAGGGGGATGTTCAGAAAAAAGTATTTTGTCAGTCATGCTGTGCAGCTTTGCTGGGAATAAAAATTCTTTTACCTTTTTTTCTGATAGAAAAGGAAAATCTTCTGTTCTAGAAACAAGATTGAAACTTTCACCTGTCTCTAGAAATTTCACTTGAATGTGGCCATGATAAACAACAATAAATTATTCACTAATAACATTGAATTGTTTAGGTTGTAATATTAGCATTCTGTCTATTATACAAAAGCAACAAGATATTTAAAGCATCTATACCGAACATAAGTTGTGAACCACCAGAAGTAAAGAAGTTTTATTATAATATATCATAAAACAAACCCTAATTCCCCAATTGTATTGAAGACAATTTTTTAAATGAAGCTGAGAACATATTTCACTTTAATTATATTTAGTTATTATTTATAGATTTATTAGCTTAAAAAAAGACAACTTGTTTTTCACTCAGTAGTGGAGGTTTACATTTTCTGGTTTCATACACAAACTGTTCCTTGCAGTAGAATATTTATTTTTGTAAAATTTTGACAAAACAATAAACTTACTGTCACTACAATCAAGAGAAACTTTTTCTGAAGGCACATTTAAAAGGTTGCATCAATTTTTACCTAGCAATGGTTTTGAAATCTTTACAGCTTTTCAAAGGTGTTTGAGGCAACTTTAGGAATCGATCATCTGGACCCCTCTACTCAGAAAGTTTTGCAGGTTTCAGTGTTGGAGGTTTACAAAATCTGATTCAATAAAGTACTGAGCAACCTGTTCTGACCTTGGCTGGCCCTGCTTTGAGCAGGAGGTTGGGCTAAAGACGTCCTGAAGCCCTTTTTAGCCCAAAATACCCTACAATTCTACAAACCTGACACCTTCCTTCAGCAGAGAAAACCCCAGAAATTCCATACTAATAACAGTTACAGAATAAGGCAGAATCTCTTATTACCTGCAGTAGATTTATCTAGATAGAATATATTCCAGTTCACTCACAGTCATTACATTTTCACTCTGCAGTAAAATGCATAATTTTACAATACTCTCATCTGTTGTGCTGACTTTGCCCTACTGAGACACCAGGTAACACACATTTCCAAGTTTTAGATAAACCCATTATTCAACATCTATTTATTCTCATTTCTCTGATAACACATTTCCTGAGCTTGAAGCTGGTTTCTTGGTCTGGTCTTACATTTAACTGTCATTTAACTAAACAAATAAGAACAATGAAACTAATGATGCAAATTTCTCTAATAATACAACAAAGGAAGGAAATGAACTTTGTTTCATTTTCTAATAAATAAATAAATATAGTATCCCCTTTTCACAGAAATTACACTTACACTACTATGCTAAAGTCCACAAGTTGAGTTCAAATCCTGACATGGAATCATCCATATTTTTACAAAGTCATCACTGTTTCTCTTACGGTTACGAAGGAAGTTAAACATTATCTTCAATTCTGAAACTTACAAAATTCACTGGTTAGTGCAATTCAGGAATCATTTCAAACTCACCTTACCAAACTTTTTTTACCATAAATTTTTTTGGTAAAAAAGATCTTAGACTTGCCAGTTGGTGTCAGTTCAGAGACCAGCCTTCAGATTTTAGTTTAATTTACTACTTTAGCTATAGCTAAAAAAAACCAACTATCTATGCCTCTGGCCCTTTCTGTCTTTGCAGTTTCCTGCTTCTGGTTTCTTGCTGCTCACAGCATATCAACCATAGATACTACTTACAGAAATTAAACTTAGAAAACTGTATGCACTTATTTAAAGCTGAGGGAGATGTGTCACTTAGGGAAAATCTTGGCTCAAATGAGAGTACTGTATTTAAGTATTCAGAGAGCAGGAAGTTTAGAGTTGGATTTAGACTTGGAATACTGCAATTTTAAGTGAATCTTACAGACTGTTTATAATAAAAAACAGTTACATTGTGGGAATTCATATTTACATCAGCTCTGCTGGCCAATGTTATTTCTGATCTCTATACCCTATCTGTGCTCTCCTTCATACAAGTTACATGTCTATGATATGTGGCCAAAGCAGCCACAGAACACTGAACCCACTTTTAGTATCCATAAGTATCTTCTGATGTTCCATAGAAAATAATACAGAACAAAGCCTGATGTATTGCTATTGGCCTGTTATTAGAGTCCTATTTTACTGGTTTCATGTCTCTGCCCCTGCAATAAGCTGCTTTAGAAGATAATGCAGAAAATTTTAATTCTTATAAGTGACACTAACAATCTCTTTTGAGATCCAAAGCAAAATAAAGTAGCTATGACAGAAACATTTCTAGCATTTTTAAAATTAAACAACCTGAGGAAGAAAATTTCACAATACATGACAGATTTGTCACTTGCATGATTCTAAATTTTTATGAGTGTCTGCTTTAAGGCAGAGTTCTGAGAATATGTAGAATGTGATTTATACACAAGATGTAGCATGACTAAGTAAGCTTTTGTTTTAAGGAGGCTGTAAAACAACAGTTTGTATCAAACTAATTAGTGGTATTAAATCACTATTAACTGTTATTAGGATCAATTTAGTATAATTAAATCCATTGCGTTCAATGATATCACAAGGAAAAGGCAGTTGCTTATTCTCTGTTGATTCATAAGAAGGTTGTGAAAAATAGCCAGTCTGGAAAATTAAAAAATATGTGCAACACCTTAAATTTCCATTTCATAATGAGTTTTGATTTCAATTAGGATTTTTTTTAACATTGCATTGATGCAAAATAAAATAAAATTACCTAGCTGAAAAAAAGTCCAATACGTTTTAAACATTTTTTTAGTAGAAGACTTTATGGAAACTAAATGCCTGATACAAAAAATATTAATGCCCAGTTTCTCTGACATAATTTCTAGGTTTTATCCATTTCCACTATTCCTTTCTCCGTGGAATCTTAGTTCTTGCTGAATGAATAAAGTAATTGCTGTAGTGACTTTAGAACAGCAAAAGATATTCTGCCATGTCTGGCAAGGCAGGACCAAGATCTTTCCTACACAGCTCAAAAAGAATATCATCCTGTCGCATCAGCAGTACAACCCCATGATTGTTTGCTGGCAGAAATTGTTTCTGAAACAAAGTTAAATTGATAATTTTAGAAGACAAACTTCAAGCTAACATTTTAAAGAAACTCTGAAGTTAGTGGAGGGCTGTGGGCTCCACCATATACAGTAGATGTGGTGGAGCCTGGATAATCTCACTGGCACCTCATATAGTTAGAGGTGTGGTTTGAATGGCACCTTAGGCAAAGGACCCTATATGAGCCCTGGAAACATGGGTCAGCAGCCAAACAAAGAAATAAGAAGAATAAAGTGGTTTAAACATGGAAAAAACAACCAAGACTTTTGAGGTCAAAAGTGTCCCTTTAACATTCAGGCATTCTGAATTGTCTCCCTTTTGTTGGAGTAACTAATCCAAAAAGTCATAAACCCCCTCTTTAAGGATAGAATTTATTTAGCACATAAGATAACTAGATTCTTAAAAGATTTTTTTAATAATGAAAATGTAGCAATAAGTATGATTAAATAAAATCCTTGAAAGCAAATTTATTCTCTAACTTGAAATAAATTTTCTACTAGATATAATTTGTCCTAAAAAAATCTCCTTCTTTTGTCTGTCCTTCATCTGCTTTTTTTCAGGATTTTCTGTCTGCGCTGTTGCCGCAGACTCTGTGCAAGCTCCATCCTGCCCTTCAGGGAAAAAAAAAGCTTATTTGCTTTCAGAAGAGGTGCAGTCTCTCTGCCTCCAGATAACTCTGACTGAAAGGGATTCATGTGGGATAAAGTAGACAGCCAGCTTCCTTCTTGCTACGCAGGAGTTACAGTGTACAGAATTCACACAGCACTGTCTCAGTAAACAAGGCTGCCACACTGCCTGTCCTGCTCTTTGCATATCCTGCTCTGTTCAGAGGAGAAAAGGATTGCTTGCATCATCTTTCAAATACTCATGCTGCCTCATATCTTCTGCAGTACAATGACTTTTAAAAAAATGTATGTCTTCAGGTTTCTGGATGCAATTTGCAGTGCCTATCAGCATTTTTCTCCCACTACAGAACCATCTAATTATTTTCATTTCTCCATTTTCTGAACATGTCTCAAATAACAGAGCAGTGAAAGGGTACATAGCAGACAAAAATATCTTTGTGGTGAGAGTGAATTACACCTCTTATATGTCTGCACTGCTGGCTCAGTCCTGAGCATTACCTCAATACCTGAGACATCAGGTTAGCAGGGTCAGAAGGGAATCTTTATCCACCTTTTATTTTCAGCTTTTTACTGAAGCACTGGCTGGGGTTTGCCAGACAGAATAATCTGTATACATAAACTGCCCACCAAAGCTGTGGGTTTAGGAAGAGGTGATCACGGTAAAGTGTATCTTAGGAAAATATTTAATAGAATGGCTTGATTTAAATGAAATCTATGTTTTTCATAGACTTCAAACAAAATATTGATCATTCAAGATATAGAAGTGGTCAAACTACTGGTCCCTTGGTGGTCAAATAATGTTCCCTTCTGGCCTGAAAATTTAAACCCAAGAAATTTTAGAAATTTTAACTTAGATAAAAACAATAGCTTATTTTACTTTATGCTGCTATGTTTAAATCATTATATACTTTCATCCACAGAGAGAAAAGAAGTTGTATAAATATTTTTTAAAACCTACATTGTTTTTTCTCCACTAAGCTTGTTTATGGTAGCTAGTATATTAACTCCTTATTAATATGCACCAATTGCATAAAATATGTTGATACCATATGTGAAAACCTGAGTTCTTAAAATCACTTTGATTACAAAATCAAAGTCCGCAGCACATTTAAGTGTATAAAAGGAAATACTAGATTGTGTGCATTATATATATTATGTCTGCTTTTCCTAAAACCAAAATCCATTCAGAAATAGGATATGGGTACATTCAATTACTTTTTATAAGGAAAAAATGTTTATAATATATTGAAAAACTCAGATGATAATATTATTACTTTATTTTAAAAAATAGCAATTTGAATTATTCTGGTAAGAAAATTTTGAATGTTCTGTGAAATTAATAATGTGAACAATAGAGTTAAGAACTATTGTATAGATCACATGGGACAGAACAGGATTTCAATACTCTTAAACAGACAACAGCTAAAGACATGTCCTGAGGTAAAGCCTCCAGCAAACACATAAATTGTTTAGACAATATCTCTAACAGATGTGGCACTTGGTGATGTGCAGCAGTCAGTAAGAGAGGCAAGTTGTTTCTTTGCTTTTTGTGATAAAGATAGACAAAGAAAGGCAATTTCTAGTATTGAAAAAAAATTTCTGAATCTAAAATAAAAATATACTTTTGTTTTTCACAATAAAGACACTTCAAAAAACGGTACAACCATTAGTGCTGTTGTCGTACAGTAGGTTCTACTATTGAAGCTTAAGATGTTCTCCTAAAAAAAAATAGTTCAGCCTTACTGGTATTTTAGAAATCTCTGGGATTAACAGAACATGACGGCAGTGATACTCTGTACTTGAAACTTACTTCTGGTATTTGTGCACAAAAATGATCTTAAGCTACAGAAATCTATTCTTATTCACAGAGGAAACTGGGTAAGTATAAATTCATGGATGGTCTCTTTCCTTAATAATTGTTCAGCAGCAGCTATAATAAATGCATTCTCCTATTCAACCTATGTAGAGATCAGTTTTCTTATCTGTGTTTTTTAGTGAGATGCTGTTGCTGCTCTCTAGCATCTACAGAGTCATTATTTCCACTGTGTTTTAAATCATTAAAGAGGGAGAACTATCACAGAATAATACAATAATTAAGGTTGGAAAAGACCTCTAAGGTCACCGGTCAAACCACTAACCTAATATTGCAAAGTTCATCACTAAACCATGTCCCTAACTGCAACCTCTAAATTTAAAAAAAAAAATACTTCCAGTGAAGGTCACACTTTGGGCAGCCTTTTCCAATACTTAACAACCAATACTGTGATGAAATTTTTCCTAATATCCAACCTAAACTTCCCCTCGTGCAACTTGAGGCCATTTCCTCTCATCTTGTTACCTGGAAGAAGGTACTGACCTCCACTTGGCTACAACCTCCTTTCAGGTATCTATAGAGAGCAACATGCTGTCTCCTGAACCTCATTTTCTTCCAGCTGAACAACCCCAGCTCCCAAATAGAAAGATACATTAAAGAAGGTTTAAGTTATAAAGTATTAATGAGATAAAGTAAAAAAAAAAAATTAGTTACAAGAGGGAATATTATTGGCTTAATTCCTCCTCTACTAATCTGTGAAAGGATTAAAATCAAATTAACTCTCTCTGAATGTACTGTGCACATTACCAGAATGAACTGGAAAACACGTATGTTCCAACTACAAAGATTTCAGAACCTTTCCTCTATTTAGTGTTTTCTGATTCTTATTTGGCTTCAGTTTCACAGTTCATAAATCACAATCTCCTTTGATTCTGTTGCTTCAATCCAGCATTACCATTTCTGTGGCACTCTTATGCTCTGCCAGCAGGCAGCAATAGTGTCATCATGTAATAGAAATCTTCAGCCCCAGAAATTGTCCACCTTTTGAGCTACTTGTGCCAATAGTCAACCTATGCTGTTAAAAGTTAGTATCTTTTTCCTTTCACAAGTATTTAATAATACCCTTTTTGGGGATATTGTTCATTTTTCCTGCTCATCTGTGTGATAGTTACCATATCTATTCAACGTTAAATTTCTTTATCTTTGTCCAAAATCCCCAAACCAAAATGAAAAAGAATCCTTACAATTTTCTTCACACTTCATGATCAACTCATTCCTATTTTCCACTTTACAAATCCAGGTCTTGATATCAGTATCAATATTTTCAATGTTTTAATTATTTTCATTCCCCATTAAATGAAAATGCCTGCATTTCTAAACTATATTCTCAAACCCATTTGTTTTCAGTGTCTTGGCATCTCTGCAATGTATATCGGACGTTAAGTAGCAGATATAAACTACTTAGGATTTAACATACAGTGAATTTAAGAAAATACAAATGTCATTCTATTACCAGTGTTAATTCATCATAAATAAATTGAACTAAGTAAAAAACCCCCTGTACTTTATCCAAGTAAGCTCCACTGATTTGGGAAAAGTTTCAGACCATATAAAAATTAGAAATTATTAGGTAAGTCAGCACATGTATTTCATTCACCCTTAGTTTTACACTAGGCACTTTAGGAGGGACTGAAAAAAAAGACCAACACAACCACGGTTAAGAAGTTTGTGAGGACCCTGTCAATGGCCAGTTTAGAGGTCCAGCAACTTCCTAAATCTTTTGTATTGGTAACATACAAAACAGGCTAAACCCTGATGGATCTAAGTACTTAAACTTCTTGCTGCTGATGCAAGTCCATTGACAGCTTTCTTGGGAGACAAGAAGAAAATTAAAAGACCCTGAAGCTATTTTATATCAAGAATATATTTCTCACTTTTCATAAATATTGAATACAGCATTTCATAAATATTGAATAGAGATCTCTAACTAAACAGCAGCAGTTGGTAATAATATCTTTTGACTTACACTGCTTCTTGAGGATACGGACCATTAAGCATGTTTTCAACAAGTATATGACCTTTACATGGTACATGAAACAACAGATGAGTGACTTCTTCACCCATATGCTGTCATGCTAAAAAATGAAGGTCAAAATTCTGCACCTTTGCAATAAAGTAAAAACAGGAATTTACAATAAAAGAAATAAAAAGAACAAAAAAAAAAAAAAACCAAAACAGAGAAGCGTCTGCAGGATTTGCTACCCACTTTATCTATCATATGCTTATCTTACCTGCCTAAAAGTCCTAGGGAAAATATGAGGTTTGTAGCATGTTGTGAAGGATAATAAATACAGGATACTTTGCACCATATGGATTATCTCAGACCCTCATAAAAAGCTGTCAAAACCAAGCAATATAAAGGCTCCTGAATGAGCACATGTTGCATTTTGGCATGATTATAAAGATCTTTTTCTGACTAAAGGAATCAGAAAACTTTTACATCTCAAAAGCAAGACAATCAATCACTAAAAGTCCTATAGGTTACTAGTGCAAAACTCAAATTAAAAACAATAGGAGTTAAAGTAGAGGAATAAAACACTCTTTGAAAAGCAGATTTTACAGTCAGTTTATAATGGAGCACAACACCAGATTATAATCCAAAATATCTCAGACAATTAAAAAAAATTCAAACACGATAGACTCACATTAAAGAATGAAGTTGTATTCATGACATCTATTGCATAACAAATTTATAAATGGAAAAATTTGCTAAAGCAATTGAAAATAATAATCTGAGACTTCAATTATATAAAAATACTTTTTACATAATTGAGGAAACTATTTGTATCAGTACTGAACTGGGGCAAGAAAAGGCAAATTTCTAATATTGCTGCTGCAGTTGGGTTTGCTTCTGCAATACATATTATTTTATCAACTCGTTTTGATGACAAAGATTGAAGAAGAAAAAGCTTAAAGCAGTTAATGGAGGCAGTTTTATGAAGGCTGGAATGAGAAGATTGTGGCCGAGCATCCCATGCATTGCCAGTAAGAAAACTGTATCTACACTACAAAACCAAACATGTTAACCTTCCAGTGCTTGAGTCTAACATTTTCTTCTCTTCACAATATCCTGCAGTAATCCAATCCCTGTGGGATATTGCCCATATCCATTTTTCACAGTAGCTCGCTCACTTCCCTGGTAACACTCAAGAAAACCAAAACAATAGTCAGAAATGTGAGTGAAACAGCTGCAATGAAGTTTCATTAACAGGCTTAGTACAAAACCACAGTAGTTTACACATGAAATGGAACTTTCAGGCACTGCTCTGAGGCAAACCTTGGCAACGTTGGTTTTAGCAGCCAATTCTAGATTAGACTAATCTGACGCAAAAAGTTACATTCTAACACAAATTATCCACAATATCCCAGATTTTGAAGCAAATACAGTCCTTACATTGTACCAAATTTATTAAATTATTACAGTTTTTGTAGTCACAATATTCCATCATCAGGAAAAATGTTCTTCAGCAATGCTGCTACTTTTCTTTCAGCACGAATACCATGATGAACCATGAGAACTGCATAAAGGACATTGTTTGACAGCAATATGCACGTTTTTTGCAAACATTAGATAGTGTGTCATTTATTTTATTTTCGTGAGGAATTATTTCTGTGGGAAAAAGGAAGCAGTAAAATGTTCTCCTGTAAGGAGAAAAGGAAGATACTATCATTATCTAATTTTCACTGTACTTAAACTTGTATTTAACAGCAGTCACTACTTTTAAGTCTACTTTCATTTAATATGATATTGTAGAGGCATCACACTCTTTGAAGATGGCTTATCTTCAGTAGGTGAAATGCACTGCTTTTCCTTAATTGAAAAGACAAAATCCTTTCCATCACAGGACTACATCAAAAGAGCTCCAAAAAATTAAGATAACATTAAATAATTAAAATTAGCATTTTCTTTCAAAAAAAGTTATTTTTATTATCTAAAATATCTGTTCACAATGCTTAACATATGCACAACAAAGAAAATCCTGTGTGCATACCCACGATGTTACAATATGTAGTATCTCCTACATTCCCATTTAACTTCACCGGTTTCCCAGATACCATTGTTCAAAACTTAACATATTTATCTCACTGAAAATCAGTTCTGAGAAGATTAAATATTTGCAAGCCTCTAGAAAGTTGTCGAATAAGTTACAGAAATTTTTCACCAAAGTTATTTTAAGTTTTCTTATGCTGTTTCTATTACACTGCAGTTGATTAAATGAAATGTTAACTTTATAAAACAATTAACTCATATTTCAAGACTGACTCTATCAAACTTAACTGTCAACAATATATATTTAATTGTCAATACAGGAAAAAATGTAAAGCATATATATACAGGATATATACTTTATAATTAATTCAAGCACATGTGAAAATGCATGAGATGACAGTGAGAAGCAACTCCAAATCTTCCTGACATCTACATTGCTGATATTTTGAATCTTAGAATCATAGAATCACAGAGTTGTTTAGGTTGGAAAAGATCTTTAAAGCCATCAATCTCCACTGTTAAACCAGCACTGCCTAGTCCATCCAACACTAAACCCTAGCTCTAACTGCCATGTCTACATGACTTTTATATATCTCCAGTGATGGTGACACAGACACTTCCCTATACATCCTCTTTCAGTGTTTTACAACCCTTTCTGAGAAGATTTTTTTCCAAATATCCAACCTAAACCTCCTCTGGTGCAACTTGAGGCCATTTCCTCTTGTCTGATTTCTTGTTAGTCAGGGGAAGAGACTGACCCCTACCTCACTATAGACTCCTTTCAGGGAGTTGTAGGGGGGCCATAAGGTCTCCTTTCAGCCTCTTCTTCTCCCAGCCAGACGGCCCCAGCTCCCTCAGCCACTTCTCACAAGCCTCACACAATTGGCCTTGACCCATTGATTCAGCCTGCCCAGATCCTTCTGCAGAGCTTTCTGGCCCTCCAGTGAACCAACGCTCGCACACAACTTGGTGTCATCTGCAGAATGCCATCTTAAAACAACTACTTCCAGAACTATTTCCACTCTTCTGAAGTCAGTAGAACGATGAATTATTAATTGCTCTGTAACTAGCCTGAGTCTCATAAATGGTATGCATGCCTTCTTTTTGAGCAGGAGAAATAAGTGTGGCCCATTTCCTGAGCTGTCCTGAAATAATTTCCTGCAAATGAAAGAAAGTTCCTTTCTTTTTTATGCTCAAAAGGAAAAGCAAAATATAGAAATTAGGTTGGCTTTCTTTTGTCATGGGCTATCATCATGTCACAGGGCTGATTTAGAGACTCGAGCTTTTTTCTGCTTGATGGAGTAGGGGGAAAATGCATGGAATAAGTGCATTCCCATAATAGTAATTAGTGGATCTCTGAGGGATGACAGTGACATTCTTCAGTGCCAGGAGAAAGGCACTGTAGAGAGTTACTGAGGGTTCAGGTATTCATACTTTTGCTATTTTCAGGATCTTAAATCTTTCTTAAAATGAGTAACAAAGGAATAACAATTGAATTATAATGGATTTCAACTATCTAGGTAACAAAAAATTTTATGTCTCCACTTATGCCCTTTCTCTGTCACTTGGGATATGTCCTCTTTGGGATCCTCTCTTACTTGTATTTAATGGGCTTGCCGAGTACTTGAGTATTTAGTCTCTATTCATATAGAAGCTGCTTAGTAATTTTATCATCTTTGTTCTCTAAAAACTATTTTCCAATTTAATTTCTCTATCTTGGTATGTAGAGGGAGTCATAACCAGGAAATAAACAGAACTCAGTATGTTATTAGATTTTAGAGAATCTCACTTTTATCAGTGCCGTTGAGATACTGTGTTCTATTTCTTCCTGGTCACGGAGGAGCTTACACTTGCTTTAGCTTCCATTAGCATGGCTTGGTTTATGCTGCTCCTTTTTGGGTGATAAGCACAACCACAGTGGATTACTGGCTTTTGCTCCTTGCATTAATTTGTGTGTGTTACTGAGCAGTCCTAGCCATGAGAGTGGTTTAACTTGCTGGAAAAAAAATTATGATAGCAATGGTAACTGAAATGCAGAAACAAACTTTGGTTCTCCTGACTGAGTACTCAGTGCCACATCTGAGGCAGCAGGCACAATATAATGGATACACACTCCACCATATTTCCCCATGGAAGGAAGGGGAGACAGTCTTGCCCTGCAAAAGTTCTTCATTTAACAATATTTGGACAGATATAGCGATAAAAGGTCTATTCCAGTGAAAGGTTTGTATTCCTTCTGCACTCCTCCACAAACTTTTTAAGGACTAACTTACTCCTGAGAGACAAGCAGACAGTTAGCTTGCTTTCTTCTTGCTGGACAAGAAGGCTGGACCATTTTTAAGCTACCTAATAGGAACTAGGCACTCAGAGAGCACACTAGGTGCCTAACTTTCCTATAAAGTGAACCCAAAACTTTCACTTCCAAGGCTGTGGACTCTATGATCACAGATATTTGGTCATTAGATACATATATGCACAAACACTAAGGAAAGCCTACTACCTACCCCTTTTTCCTATCTCATTTTCTTTTCATTTTATTCTCCTTCAGTTGCACGTATTGCTACTTTTACAGGAATAATATATCCTATTACGAGTTGCAAGTCAGTGACAGCAATGAAAGTCATGGTGCTGCTTCTGCCTATCTATTTATTTTCCAGTATTTTTCTATAAATCACACTCTCATTGTTGGAAATTCAACTATTTCCTGGACTGAGTAGCTTGGATTTACTGTGCAGCATCTTCCCTGACTGAATGTTTATGTTTGCTACAGTAAATTACTTCAAAAAGAATAAATTTATTTCCACTAAGCACATCAGGGATGTGATGAGCACTGTCCAACTGTAGATTTAAACATTCTTTCCAAGGATGTGTTTTGGCCCAGACTACCATAACATAATTTTACAGTATGTGTTGAGGTATCATAGTTAATCAGATATAATATCTGTGGGATTTACTAATGGTTCAAACTATGTGATCTTTGATAAAAACAGAAAACAGTAAACTTACCTAATTTGCACACTGTACCAGTATCCATCGTCCACTCTAGCAGTAGTAGTGATGTTTTTGATTTCTGCTGCGTCATCACATAAATACTGGTACTAAAGAATGGGAAAAGGTTTTAATAACATTATTTCCAATAATTAAACAGTTTCAGGCATTGAAACTTGAATTTTAAAATGATAAATGGTTTAAAAAAAACCTGAAGGATGTCATGTGTATCAAGAAAAATAAATGTTTCATTGAAAGTTCTGGATAAGGAGGCCTATTGTACCAGAAATTTGCAAGTACACATATATGCTTACTAATCTGCATGAAAATGCTTTAATCTTTGTGTATTGTACAATCAGATATTATGGGTCTGATTTCCAAAAAAGTCAACCATCTGCAACCCATCTGAAATTAACACTGGCCATGGGTGAATTTTACTTAACATTTTATGGCTTCCTTACACTTCCAAACATGTAATGTAGCGTGCAGGCTTGAGCATTTTGGAGCACCATTTAATTTCCTATACTAATGCGAACAAGCACTTGATTTCATGGTTTGTCTACTTGTAATTGTAGCTTGATTGTGAGCTTAGAACCATTTGTTCATTGGGCTTTAAATCCACACTTAATTGACCAGCTTTGTGAATGATTAAGTGAATTCAATTAGTTTTAACATGGCACACTGGGATCTCTGAATAGATTTGTGTCAATTAAAGTATTTTCATATTTTATGGTGATTATGATATGTTAGAAAAATATTTTTCCGCATCATTACTTTACCATGAATACAAGTAAGATGAACTTAAAGCCATCACCATTTTCTAAACATTGGATAACTTCCTGCCCGTGACTAATCTCACCTTTTTTTTTCTGGACAAAGTCACAATATAGTAAAAGACAAAAAATCACAACATAACAAAATGAGTAAAAGGTAATTTTCTTCTTTTCTATTTATCTTCAGTTTATATATCTGTTTAGTATGGTCATGGTCTTAAAACATGAAGGCAAATATAATACAAAATGCTGTTTCTAACAGACATTTCACAGTTCTTACAAAAGAATATATTACAGGTACTTTGGGAAAGTTTCAGCAGGAAAATGGGAGGCAAGTCATGAGAAAAGTAACTTTTCTTTTAATATCTTTTTATAGCCTCTTTAGTATCTGCCTATCTCTTAAAAAAGCTCTAGTATTACCTCTTTCTCTGAAAAGATGGAATAATTTGTGGAAGGTAAAGATATACCACAATAAACACTTTACTCTTTAAAGTTTATAAACAAATATATTCCTTGTTAGTCTGTCCATGAGAGCCAAATAATTGTTTTTTTCCTGATCCTGTGGAACTGAGATCTAAATAATAGATGGAGTGAAAGATTTCTATGTATAGATACATAGTAAAAAAGATACACTCTATTCTCTAACATAATAAATTTTTCTCTGACAATTCATTCAATTTCTATGTCTATGCCTATGTCAAAAGCCTTCCTTATGACAATTTTTATGAAGTTGCATGTGAGGAATTTCAGTTAGTTTAGGTATAAAATAACTTAATTTGTACAGCATGTAAAGATAAAACGTACATTTTTTGGTTTTGTGTTTTAATGTATACTCTTGTGAGTCATATTGACTATATTAGCCAAGAAATTGACAAAACAGAGAGCAAGTTTAACAACTATCTTCCTTAAAATGCTGAAGATGTCAAGAATCTCTGCAGCTTTATTTACTATCTTCTACAGTAAGAAAATTAAAAAATACTAACAGTTTTACAGATTCAACTTTTATTTACTTTTCCTTCAGTGGGAGATTTTGATGCCTTACCTGCAAGGTACCATTATTGATGACAAGTCGAATTAGAAAATGTTGAATTGTTTCTGGGCTCTGTTCAATATTTAGAAGAAGTCCATGAGGATCATAGGTCCTAAATTCCAGGTGGATGAAATTCTGCATGTTCAAATGTAAGCCTTGAAATTCCAGGTAAGAATCACCATAGTAGCGAGCATAACTAAAATCTGTGAATAGAATTTTGAGACATGTAAGAATATAAAGATATTTTTCTTCTTCACACTCTGCTCTCTTATTCTGGTAGTGGTAGCAAAGATACAGCATAATTGTTTACATCTTTCAAGGATTCATAAATGAATCTGAAAAATGATATTGGTTTTCTTCTGTCAAAGGTTAACACTGAGAGTTTATAAAACTAGACAAAAAGGTTTTTGTCAAAATATATTAAGCAAGCATATAGATCAATACCTGAAAGACTAGGCTACAAAGATGAAAGAATTGGTACGTATCTAGCAGCTTTGGCTCGACATTTTCTTCAAAGTTAGGTGTTTTCATCAAACCTAGATGCAAGAACGAATGGGTTTGAAGTCTCTACAGAAACTATGCAATATCTAAATGGAGGAAGACATTCTACAAACTAATTATGAAGTTGGCATCTTAATATATCAAATATTTTCTGGTGCTAGGGTGAAAGATGAAAATTTTCCTTGGGTTTACATCCATCTTGTCTCATTTATCTATGAACCTCATAGCATTCAGCACCCCATGCAATACCTGGCAAGGGCAGATGTAACACTTTTTTAAATAGAAAAGGTATGTGAATATATGGCTTCAAGCCCAGCAGGTGACATTTAAAGGGGCTTCTTTGTATTTTTTATTTCTTCCTGTCCCCTTCTTTCTTCTCATATTTCCTTTCACCATTCCTTTCCTCTATGTTTTCTGCTCCCTTCCCTTCCCTTCCCTTCCCTTCCCTTCCCTTCCCTTCCCTTCCCTTCCCTTCCCTTCCCTTCCCTTCCCTTCCCTTCCCTTCCCTTCCCTTCCCTTCCCTTCCCTTCCCTTCCCTTCCCTTCCCTTCCCTTCCCTTCCCACTTCCCTCCCTTTTCTCTCCTCTCCATTCACTGCTCACTTTCCCCCATTTTTTCCCCTTCTTTTTCTTTCTCTTATGGTGTGATTACAAGGGAAGAGACATGCACATAGGTACCTATTCATACACAGCTGCAGTCTTGCACTTTGTTTTTTTCATTTGCCAGTATTTAAATTGAGACCACTACACCTGTCTGCTTGTAAAGACTAAAAAATATGGGTTCTCTTCCATACTTGTAACATGAGGAGTTAAGTATTGCAATTTTTGTAGAAGCAGGTATATATGCTTTAGTCTCACAGCACACAATTATTTGTTTGATCAGCTTCATGAGACTGATAAAAATTTAAAGAAATATTAACAATTCAGCCATCTTGTGAAAAATGTTGGTGCAACACTATCAACCTGTATACAATGCACAACACATAAGTGAATGATTCCATTTCCCTTTGGTCAAATTTCACTCAATCAATTTTACAGGGGTTTAGGATATCTTTGAAGGTCACAGATCTCTTTTTACTTTCCAAAATAGGTAAAATTTTAATCTCTTGGACAACAACTCCAATATCAAATGCCTCGCTATATATGATTAAATTCTGAACAAAAATGATACTGGGATAAAACAAAAACTGTTGATGCTGAACTTTCATGTTTCACTGTAAGGGTATGCTGAATTTTATCCTTTCATGACTTTGCATAAACCTATTTACAAAGTTCAAGTGACTGTGGTCAAATCTCAAGCTAAGCTCTTGAGAAATTCTCAGTACTATATAAGTATCACCAACATATGCATACATTCAACATAGAATAACATAGACCAAAAAATTCCAAGAAATACCAATCAATAACCAGTGCTGCAATAAAAGAGATTTTACAATTTTAAGTGTATTTAATCCTTAAAAACTCTTCTTTGAACTATAAGCCTACAGGTGTAAATTTCAGAAAATTAAATTAAAAAGAAAGGCACAGAAAGATTTTTACATTTTAAAGACAGGGCAATTTCTCAAATAAAAGGCTTTTGAGAATTATTGCCAATCCCTAGCCCTTGTTTGTTTTCCATCCTGAGCAAGCCACTGAGCTCTAAATCTTTCTCTCATTCTGCTTGCCCTGAATTGCCCCTGAATAGATTTTGCTTATCCCAAGGAACCATTCAGTTATCCCCACACCATGAAAGTCTGATATCTAACCATCTCTTTTTCTTGATCCATGTAGGAGATCAGCTTGGCTAAAAGACAGCAAAGTTGTACACAACATCCCCTTCCTGCAGTCCTAAATCCTTCTGCTACCTTCCCAATATTTTGGAGGTGGGTTGTTTTTATTGCTGGGTTGTTTTTCTCTCCCACATTGTTCAGCGTATAATAAAGCTGACATGTGAGAAAGGTCAAAACTATGTCAGCTCTCCAGAGATTTACTAACAGAAGGCATTTGAGATTCCAGATCTCACAGAAGAGTAAAATCTGTAATCATGAGGAGAAAAAAAAGAAAAAAGAGGTAGTTGCAGGAAGAGTTTATTCGCGATTCCTGAAACTGTAATTTAACTCTGATAACTGAGGTCAGACTGAATTATCTACTAAAATTCAAGGAAAACCAAACAAGCACAAGCTAGTGGCATCTACCTTTAGCTTTCTCTGTGTAATTGTAGCAAGTGCACAGAGCACTACAGACAAAACTTGCAACTTTATTCTGACCAACATCCGTTTATTTTTATCTTCATATGGCAGCACGTGATGAAGCCTTGCAAGACAATACACTCCATGCCTATTCCATGGATTTGAGGCCAGTTTGGCTTCTTCTGGGAAATACATTCATGCTGCTAAACAGATAACTTCTTAAACAAATCATCTGCAGTAAAATTACTGCAATTGCTCTAGTCTACAAATATGGAAAGAATTAATGAGAGAAAGCACTGAAGAATATTTAGCAGGCTCCAGGTTTCTGTAAAATCCATAAAAATACTACTTCAATAACAAGCAGGCTACATACCTTCCCACAACAGCTATTAACATAAACTGCTGGTGTGGTTTCACTTATTAAGATTCTCACATTGTTTGTAACAGTACTCAATTTCTTTTTATAGAACATAAGCTTTGCTTATAATCCTTCTATTGCACTTAGATGCAGTTTTTTTCATTTGACCTCTGGAGTTGGCATCCTAGATTGCTTTTTGTCCTAATGGAGAGGACTCATCCCCCAAGCCTTTAGAATGAAAAAAAAAATGGAAACCCTATCTTATCTTTCCCTAGGAATGCCAAACACTTGCTTTCCTAAGAAACAGACAAGCCCTTTGGTCTATAAAGTCCTCTCAGCTTTAGCTTGCTCCCCTGTGCACATCCAGCTATCCGTGGTTTTGTGTTTATTAGACTTCATATGAATCTTAAATGTCTGAATGTTAAAAAATTTGAGATTCAGCTGTAATAGCAAGCAGATACACAGGCAGGTCTGAACCCAGCTGACAGGCAAGCTTCTTTAAATCTTGCCACTCCCTACTGGTTTTCTCTATTCCACTGAGTATCAGCTGCATCAGCTTCAGAATGGAGGCCTGCAAAATTAAAAATTTTTGAGAGCTACACAATTGTAAGTCTTTGTTTATAAAGACAGGTACAGAGAGATAATAAAAACTTTTTAGATGGTCAGGAGCATGTACTCCTGGTGATCGAGCTTTTGCCTCTATGTATTTCTAGGTATAATGTACCCCCTGCAGTTTGCATGGACTCAGGCACAAAGAGGATTAAAATAATGTTCTTCTTCTTTCTTCTGCAATTCTTTTTGTCATGTTACACCTGGGAACAAAATCCTCTCATTCAAGCTATTGGTATTCTCTTTTTCACGGACGTATATTTCACATCTTTTGCTATTCTTTTAATTAGAACTATCTTACAACATTCAAATAGAGGGCATTATAGCCTATGGAAAGAACCTGTCATGAAAAAATCATAGCAATTAATTTTCTATTTGAAATTTTATTTATTTTTATTAAGAAGTAACACTTATCTTAATAGCATAAACTAGTCATTATAAAAATTACTTATGTTTGTTTAAAACCAGATAATGATGAAAGAAAAAAAAATAGAAAAGAAAAACAAGAAAGTCAGAGCAAGGATTGTTTCACAGGGCTGTTTGCAGACCTGATAATGGCTTCCAATGGATGTCCATGTCCCAGGTTTACACAAACAGCATTCAAGGAGCAGTGCCTCCCCTGGGACAGCTTGTCAGCTTCCTCCACACAAACTGCCATGGCTTCCTCAGCCAGGGCGTGCTCCTGGCCCACCACACTGGGCACCAGCCGTGCCAGCACCTCCTGTGAGCCTGGCAGGACACAGTGCCCTGCTCCTCCAATGGCCACACTGATGGATGGCTGTGCCATTGTCTGCACAGCTCCCTCTCTCTCTCACTCCCCACTGCTGCTTGTGGTGTGGTCCCTCTGTGGGCTCTGGCAGCAGCTCTGTGTTGTCTGGTGAGGGAGTTGTAGGGACAGAGAAGGCAGTTGTCACCATCTAGCAGAATACTGCACAAACACATGTGGAGAAGAAGCTGACCCAGACACAGAAAGGGCCAGAGGCCATGACCCCGCAGGTAGGGATGGGTGGGCTGATGAGACAGGAGAGGCTGGAGACGTGTGATGGGCCAGCAGACATGCAGCTGCTCAGGGCACTGCTGAAGGCAAACAAGGTTCTTCAAGAGACCCTCAGAGGCAGCTCAGCCTGGAGATGGTAGAAGTTGCTGGCCTGAACCATTTCAGGCACACGCGGGGGGAAAGGGGCAGGTCAGGCCTCACCCTGGCAAGGCGCTGCCCTGCCCCACACCCCCAGCACCCCCAGGGGCTGGATTCCAGCAGTGGGGCCAGACCCTGGCACTAGGGAGGCAATGCTCCACACTCCAACCCTGGAGCCCCTAACCCAGCTCCAAAGTGGCAAAATGACCAGAAGTCCCTCCTAAGGGAAGGTCACAGGAAAGCTAATGGGTATGTAAGCCAGAGCATAAGGCATACACAGGTCTTGACCCTACATCCTCTTGGAATTTCTCTCAGGTGAACACCACTGGAACCAGAAGTAGTAGCTGTATTTGTTCTTTTCTATATCTCTTCTCTCTTTCTTCTAATTCCTTCTTCTCAAAGTTTGAGTAACTTAAAGTCAGATGGGTTGGAGTTTGCTAAGTTGAATGGGCTTAGAGTTTACTAAATTAACACTTTGTGAAATGCTTTATGTTGATTTAATGTTGCTCTAACACTTAAAAGTTCCCAGATTTTCTGAAGTTTGACAGTAAAGTTTTTATTTGGTTGCCCTCTTGAGAATATCTTGTCAGTGTTTCTCCCTTGCATCTAACTCAAACTGCAAAAAATAACGTTAAATCCTTTTAAGACTCATTGAGTGAGCTCCGGGGCCTTACACCAAACCAACCTGATGTCCTCAGAGGCTCTTCTGTCAGCTTCACTGTCAGAGCAAGGATCTGGGATTCTACACAGAGACCAGCAGGCTTGCCCAGCTCTCAGGTGTTTAACCCTCGTTACTCTTCCCTATGGGCCAATAACACTGCAAGGGTAGCCCAATGCACCAAGAGTGGCTGCAGAGCTCTCGGTGTGGGAGGAAGGCATGGGCGACCTTCAGTCCTGCTGTTGAGCAGGAAGTCTTACAAGGAGGTTATTGAGCCTCCAGGCAGGCTCTTTGTAGATATTAATGACAGAGGAATAAGAGAAAATATACTTAAATTGAAACAGGTATCTTGGCTGAAGAGCATACTTGTTGTCCTAACTACAAAGAATTAATATCCCTATTATATATTTTTTTTAATTTCACAGAATATAAAAGCAGGGTTAATGGATGATATTAGTCCTATGATGCTTTTTTTTGGTTACCACTTGTAGAAAATTCTGTTTCAGGTAGCCTATGCATGAAGGAGTGGGGTTTGGTTTTTTTTCATTCTCAATGTGCTTAAAGCACCTCAGCTTTCATTTTCCTTACACCTGTTTTCTCTCATAAAATCTAATTTCTTTGAAGTTTCCTTTTTAATGAGTCATTTTAATCACTCTCTTTTGCATCTAAAATAAGGTCAATCTTCCCTCCAAGTCCTGAAAGACAGCCACAGCAAAATAATCCATGCATTTTACTCTTTACTCCCTTAAATACAATAATCTACTTCATATTTGTAACCACCATTTAAAAGGGTTTTGTTTATTTTCAAATGAGTCTCATTTACTTCCATACATTTCATTTAGTCTTTTCAGCTGAAACACCTTAAAGGCAGAGCAGAACAATGTTCTCCAACCATTATTTCTATTTACAGTTGCAAAGCTATTTCACTGCAATGTGCTTCACCTTTGGTTCCACACAACAAACCCACAATTACAGTGAATCCATGTTTTATTCTGTCACAGAAGTCTGTGCTGCATGACTAGCAAGGAATTACAGTTATGTTTTTCTCTCAAAGTTGAAATGTTCTCTAATGTGGCGTGTTAGACAACAATAAAATGTGGTTAACATCCAGAACGGTTGCCAGCGCAGCCCACAAGTAGCTTTCAAGCAAAGGAAAACAAGTTATGAATAAACGCCCTTCACTGTTGCTTTTTCAAGCTTACACATAGCCAGGGATTTCAGTGGCCTTTGAAATTCCTCTGAAAGAAAAACATGACTGTTTTAGAGCTCTTATTGCTTCACAAGATCTTCACTACTAGCCTAAATACACACACACATGCAGAAACACATACATAGAATTGAAGTGCCTTAAAGGTATGGAACATCAGACCCTAAAACCCAGAGAGCCCCTTCTATTTCCCTGAAGTTATTACACATCTCTCCTTTCCTCACACATATGTCAATCATGTCTGTTGATCCAAGTTTTGATTTTTAACTCCTACATGTACAACAGCCAGTCTGTAATGTTTTTGAGTGAGGTCTACTAGTACTCACCTTTGCTACTCACTCCATGAAGGGGACTCCATGAAGTAGGCTGCATTTTCTATTAATTTTCAGTTTTTCCCTCATTCTATTCAGGAGTTACAGTTAAAAACAAGAAAACTATACATATAATTTTTTTTTACACAACGATTTTTTCACATTAAAAAAAAAAAAAATGCTGACTGCATCCCTCCTTGAACTCAGGGAAAAGGGAGGCAGAGTCTTCTAGCAAGAATCCATTTGAATTATAGTGGGGACCTGAAATGCAATTAGTGCAGGAAATTGTTTTATTATGGTCAGAAAATTATTAATAGTTTCTACAGCAGAATTCTGTTTCCTGGTGAAGTGTAGATTTTAAATTCAAATCTACTACCTCTATCTATTAATTGCAGTAATAGCTTCGTGAGTTAACTGATACTTGCTTGACTGCTGCCTGCTAGTCCCAGAGAGGATTTTTTGCCATGTGGGCTAGCTCATCAACATACAGATACATGGATAATGGAAAGAGGTGTTTATGTTCATGGCAGTCAGAAGGGAATAGAAGAAATTCTCTCACTGAAGGCATAAAACATACATACATACATACATATATATATATATAAATCAGGAAAAACACCAGCAGCGTGTGGTTCTGCTTGCTTCAGCTAAAGTTTTTTTATTTTTTAAATGTACTAGAAGAGACACAGAGAAGATCAACTAGTATTACTGCAGAAATCAGGAGCAGCTCTTACCTCGGGGATAATTTGGCTTGCTCTCAGCCGAACTTCACAAGTCTTGCTAAAATCTTTCCCCCTGCTGCTCTTTCTTACAAAGCACAGGCATCTGGCACACAGCCAGCACCAAGCCCAGTGCCACTGCCTACATGTTGATAACCCCCATGGCTAGAAAGCATTAGGGCCACCACTGGGAGAAAAGCAGTTCTATCCAAAGGAAACCAAGTTTTTTTTGCCCTTTACTCATAAACCAACAAGCTGTTTTTCAGTCTCTTACAACTAGACTTTGAACAAACAGAACTGAACTATTTTTAGCATATAATAACTGTTTTAAAGATCACAACAATATTAATGGTCAAAGCAAGAGGAGTTCATAATGTGAATTTAAGATATCCTTTAAAGTATCCTTTATAACTCCCTATTCCAAAGGGAGTTATCTTCCTAATATTCAGAATAAAAACAATTTACGTAAATAGCAAGATAATAAACATCTTGCAAGGTATTGTGAGAGCTGCACAGTTAAAGCAGAACTTTTTAAGCCTAAGATAAAAAAAAAATAAAAATCAGTAATCATCCCTTACCCCTAATACAAAGTCCATAATACAAGCAAGATTATTCCCTGACTGGAAAATAAACAAATAAACCATTGTGAAATTCAGAAAAAGACAACATTTCTATCTGGCCAAATCCACTATTAGAATAAATAGATTTTTAAAAATTTGTTTCATGGTATTGTTTTTCTAGTGCAGTCAAAAAATCACCATTAGGAAGGTGCATGGACTATCCAACCATGGGTATTGCTTTAAAGTGACACACAAAATAAAATTGTCTATTCTGTGCATTTAGTTGAGGATGTATGCAGGGTATCTAGGAGGAGGATAATGGAACTCTCTGTGAATAATTTGTTCTTGCTCCAGATCCAAATATGCAGATAGCCAACACTTTGATTTAGCAATTCAGCTTGAATTTGCTTAAGATTATGCAGCTATGGGAGAAGTGAAATTCAGGTGATTTGCTGACAAGTATTTTCAGGAGTGTGCTTCTTCCTCTTGAAGGTTATTATATAAACTCTCTTGAAGGCCTTAGATTCAACTCATGTTTATCATGAAAACCACCTCTGTCAGTTTTGTCACTGATGAAATACTGTAGCAAGATGTCAATCTAAGGTTTGTGAACTAGCTGTGCTTGTTCCTTGTAATTTATAGTAAATACTTTTACCTATTAATTGTACACATGCCTCACTAAATTGACAATGAAATTTTATCTGTTCTGCATTTGTAAGTAGCTATTGCTGTATTTACCACAGTTGTGTTTTTGCATAAGCTCCTAACTGCCTGGTGAGTTGCAGTTAAATTGGTCAAGGGCATATTTCTGTCTTCAGGATGCATTGTTTTGGTAACAGCTATGTATGACATCTCTCAGGCCGGTGGCACATGGGCAGCCTGATATCAGCTGCACAATGGCTTCATCTTGGACACATGAAGCCTGAAAACATTCCCAACTGAAGCTGTACTTTCAGATATAAACAGTATGCACAGTATTACCATATCAAGCTGTCTTTTACAAATTGGGATGACACTTATGACCCTGACAGCAAAGCTACAGTGATCTGAAATAATACTCAATTCATCCTTCTGGTGAAGTTGTGACTAATATCTTGCATATAGTGCTGTGTTCAGTATTTCCATATTGCCCTGCTTTCTTTTCCCCCAGTTCGACAGCTTACCTATGAAAGAAATACCAAAGCCTCAATTAAGAGTCTGGTGAGTGTTATTTCTGCTTCCTTCATCTTAAATAATGTATTAGAAGCCTGCAGTCTTCAAATGCATTCTTATTTTAATGCAATGGTTTTTTATTTAACTTCTAATGAAGACCTGCATGCACACAAAGCATCAACAAAAAAACACTCAGTGAATGTTAAAAACGTGAATCATTCACAGTATTAACTTCTTCAATTATGTCCAATAAAGAAGGTAAGAGATAGAAAATGACATGTCATATGCATCTATTTCACTTTCCAAACCCTAGTGGTCTAGGATCTGATAATGTGTATGAGAACTATGGAAACAAATGTCGTCATGAATATTAAAGAATACAAGTAAGGAGAGAAACATTCATAACATACCACACCAATACTCCAACACAAAAAAAAAAATCAGTGAATGTTTTGAAGATCACACAAAAAACCTTTGATTGAAAACAGGATCAGAAAATTTAGTAGATATAATTTATGACACATAACCTTGTAGAGAAACCCAAACTCAAAACTTCAAAGAGATGGTTTATAAACTGTAGATATAACATACAATACTGGCTGTTCCCCCTTTCTGTCTTGTATGTGATTTAGTCCCTTGAAACATATACACACAAAATTCTTTTTTGGTATCTTTTTAATATAGGAACTGACAGTCCAAAGGATGGAGAAGGTTTAGAATAATAGTGCTGCTTAGGTAATTTATTTCAAGATACGCATTTGAAGTAATTTATATGCTGAGAAATTCAACCTTACATTTGGTGTCTTAATGTAAGCACTGTAGAATAATTTCCCCTGTGCAGAACTTACTGTGTAAAAGAAGGCCTTCACACAAATTTTCTATAGCAGAGATTCTACAACGAATCATGACAAGAAAATTAATTGTGCAGATGCATCACCTTCCAAAATAACTACATGTATGGAATTTGTTGGTGATAATGAAAAATCAGTAGCTTCTTGTTGCTTCAGAGCAAACATCTGGGTTTGTATAATGCTTGACTAGTATCTTTGGTTAATGCAGATTGGACCCTGAAGTAACTACACCATGGTTGAGATAGAGGCTTCCTAAATGAGAATTTGTGCAAAGATCCCCACTTTTTATCCTAAGATCATGTTAAACACAAAACTGACTGCAAACCTAAATGAGGGGACATGACTGAAAGTTAGATGACTTAAAAATGCTGCCTAGACAGCAATCAGGGCTGCAAAACAAATAAGTTACTCATGCACCTTTATCTGTGATGAAAAAAAAAAAAAGCAAATAGATAAAGATGTCTGTTATTAAGATGACACAGACAATCAACATGGCAAAACCAAGATTTTTCACTTCTGAAGAAGCCATGCAAAATACATAATATTCAACTGTGTTAAGAAGCTGTATACTACATGTGAAGTTTTCCTGTGTGCTCAGAAATTGGGATGACAACATCAAAAGCTGGAAACATTGATCAAATTCAGAATACATTCAAAGACACACGTGGAGCAAAGAAAATGGTGGTGGAAGATAAAAAGCAGTAGAAGATAAATGGTGGTAGAAGATAAAACTTCCCCTGGATTGTACACTAGTTGACAAACTAGGAATATATTGTGTAGCAGTTTTGGTTAAACTGGGCAGAAACACCAGTTAAGTGTAGTGCTTTTGGTTCACCAATCTTCATTTCCCAGCCAACACGCCAATTAATATAGTGGGTGTAGCACTGGCAAAATGCCAGTGTACCCACTAGAATTATTTACTTATTTACTGCTGCAAGATAAGGATTAGGGGGAGAGCAAAGCAGGCTCAAACCTTTAGAGGATATAAAGAAAACTTTATTAACAGAACTAGAAGAAAATCAATACAAAATCAGAATAAACCTTCCGAACACTCCTCCTCCCCCACACTTTTCTTTCTTTTTAGCACTGAAAAAATAAAGAGAAAAATTTGGTGTTTTCAGTCAGTTCACCACTTTTAAAATACGTTGCTTATTCCAAAAGTTTCATACCTTCTTGGTGATTTCTCAAGGTCAGCTCCTCACATCACTAACTCCTCCTTCGCAACACAACCAACAAACTGCAGCTAGCCCATTCTTTTATAGCACTCATCCTCACTGGTCACAGCTGTGGCCTGTTCCTAACCTTTGGTGATTAGTACAGCTGCAGCTCCTCAGGCCTGAGACTACCTTCTGCACTATTCTCTTACATTCTATCCCTCCATAAAAATAATCTTTCTTCAGTCCACTTAGAGAGTTTCTCCTTCCATGCCATGGAGACTTTTCCACAAGAAACAGTTCTCTTGTGGTTTTAATTTTCATTAATAGCAGCTACCCAGAAAAATGCAATCGTGAAGTCCCTCCCACAATTTTGGAGTTTTCCCACAACTAACACCATGGGTAATTTCAGCTTATTGGAGTACAATTTTAAGGATGAGCTATTCTAGTATAGAAAAAACAAAACCTTCTTTTATCTCGGGCAACAGAGGTTTTCTTGTTTCATCCCTGGGGCAAAGTTTCTCATTTCGCTCATATCTCTCTGTTCAAGCTTCTCACTGGATCACAGCTACTTCAACATCTGCTTGCTTCAACATGGGTGCCTCTGCTCATCGCTGTGGTTAGAATGCTACATGCCCCCAGTGCATTCCATGAATTACAGGGAAAAAAAAACAAAGTCTGATGTATCAATTATAGCTTCACCATAGCCTTACAAGAGAATTTCAGCCCAAGACTAAGATATTGCCTCATTCTCCTCCCATCTGGGATTTGACTCCTTCTTCACTGACCTTGGTGGCTCCCATGGTTTATTTCTTTATATGTCTTCATCCTTCCCTTTTTCTCTCACTTGAGAGAGGATCGATGTCTGCAAGTTTCGTCTGCGCACACAGAGAGTTAATATCTCACCTGGGCCTGTGGATGGTTATGTGATCTCTGCTGGGCAGCGGCAGCAGCTGCTCTGGCTGCATGGCTGCTTTCCAGCCCCTGCCAGTTCAGTTTCAGCTGCAGGGTTGCCTCTGTTCTCAGCCTGATTTTTCCACGGCACCAGCAGGATGGTTCGGCGGCTCGCAGCCAGAGTGGAGCCTGGCTTGGCTCCACCAAAGCCGAGTGGAGCTGGCCTGGCCTGCTGGCCGTGGCTGGAACTCGGCGGGCTGAGCCGAGCCGGCTGTGCGCAGGAGCGAGCGCGGCCCGGCCAGCGCTGCAGCAGGGCCCGGCCCCGCCAGCACCCAGTTACCTTCAAAGGCTGGAAGCCAGAGGTCTTTTCCCGGGGTTTGTTCCTTTAAAATGTGATTTCACAGAGGTATGTTCGCTAAGTTTTCCCAAAAATATTTAATTATAAAAAAAAAATTAATTTAAAATATGAAAACCACCTATTTCTCTGCTTAGATTTAGCCTTGACTTTTACCAGAGGTATAGCAAGACTCTGCTGATGTCCTTATTAATCAGAGTAATTCTCTTCCTCTGTTCTAGTATGTGGATTTAGACCACATTGTCACCCTGTTCAGTCAATGGAGAGGAATTCCCATTTCACTCAAAGCCAAAAAAACTTTCTAAATGAACAGAAGGAAAGTTTTCTAAAAGAATGGAAAGAAAATGCAAAGCTGCCACTGGTAAAATATTCTAGATCACCATCTTATCTTGGTCACTTGGGAAATTACTTATGTCTATATGGAAATTGTCTTGTCCTAGCAGAGAGCAGGAATTTTTGTTTAGTTCTATAAATCTCGGTGCCTGCAACAGCAACACCACTTAAACTGTGGTCTGCTTTAGGAAGGTCCCTCTACTGTTGTGAGTTTGAAAGGTCCAGATCTCTATAACTTTGGGTCATGTATTTCCTAATATACCTTTATCCTTTAAAGATAAAAATTAGATAACAAGAAGCTGGGTCCAGAGGAATTGCTTTTTAAAATTTGTTTTTTAACTTTTATATAATTTTTTGATGATGACTGTTTATTATGTTGAAATTATATAAAGTAGGAGTAAATCTAGTATATTTTTACATCTTGTGCATAGTACTACTAAAACCAGTCTCCATATTTATATTCTAACAAATAAAAAACTTTGTAAATGAGGTGAATGTAAAACACAACTAATTTGCTTTAGACATCTCCAATATCCATGAAAGGTAAGCAATCAAGACAGAAATATTTGAGGAAGGACCAAGGTACAAAAACATAATTTGTATAGGAGCTGGAAATAATCTAATTTCACAGTCAAGCCTTTGCAAAATTCTCAGCTATTGCTTTTCTGCTATTTGGTCTTCTGCATAATCTGGCAATATGCCAAGTACTTCCACCTAAATATATTTGTTAACTTTCTCAGAAATTTAAAATTCACCTCTGGTAAGCCCATGTTTTATATGGTCTATATAAAATACAATTTAAGAAAAGCAGTATTGTCCCCAATGCCTCTGAGTAAAGATTACTCAGGAAAATCAAACTACATGTACCCACTTAAATACCATATAGCAAGAATCACAGAATTTATTGGCAAGCCCTGAATTCTGTTTTGATTTTAAAAAAAAGCTAAAACTCTTCAAAAATAGATTATTCGGGAGTGAGAGCATCCAAATTTAGTTTCTTTTGAAAGTTTGATGGGAATTGACAGTAGATACTGATAACAAATGAAAAACCCCTTATTTACACCAAATAAAATTTGGAAAAAAATGTTTATTATTATTTTGGATACAATGACATTTCATTCATCTAACTGTATTTAAAATTTTCTTCCAAATCTTAGGTAGATTAATTAGTATTTTAAGGCACATTAAATGCAGACAATTGAAAAAAGTAATTTCAGACACATAGAATGTAAAAACTAAGAATAGCTGCATCTGATAGCTATTTGTATGATATGATTTTCACCAAAAATATTCATGTGGAAATCAATTAAAGACATGCACTACAGTATTTAAGATTGTTTTCAATTTCTAATATGCCCAAAGTAGCCAAATAGTTGCAATACGTTTTATAATAACAGGAGCAGATGCTGTGCACACTTTGGAGAGGAACAGATAATAATGAAAACCAGAAAGACCCTGAAATACAAAAGCTTTGTCCTGAAAATTGATATTAGCTCAGCACAAAGAAATTTCAAGTGTAATCTATTGCATGGTGGTACACAATGCATGTATTACTTAGGATGGTGTTTAGAGTGTTAGAGAAATATTGATTCTAATTGGTGATGCCATTCATTATGTCTTCATTAATTGTTTTGTAAATGTCCTTCATTTCTTTCTCTTTATAGGATGAGAAATTTATAGTCAATTTGGTTACCTTGAAATTTCAAGCTAATAATGACTATTAAGTAAATTTCTTTATATTTAATACTATAATAAATATTGGAGAAAGTTATTTATTATTACAAAATTGGAAAATATATTTAGATACTCTCCAACAGTTGTAAAGAAAAATGAAACATCTAATTTGTGTCTTTTATAGCCCACTCCTAAATTATTATTTTTCAATTTAATAATTTTAAATTATTTGATGCATTGTGAACCAAAACATCAAAAATTCATCTTATGCCTTTCAAATGTTCAAATTCAATGTTTTAGTAAGTAAAAAAAGAAAGAAGGAGTTAAATCTTAGTACTACCAATTTCTAGTATTAAAAACTTCATTCTCATGAAGAAAACTCCATGGCTTCTGTTTCCATGAGGTTCATTATGAACCTGTTCCTTCAGCATAGCTTCAAATTTTATTCACTTTCTGAGGAGAGTACCAAAAATGGCCTGATATATATAACTTGACTGTTGTCAGTTAAGTCTAATGAAAATCAGCTTCTCACTGTATAAGAAAAGTGTTAACACAGGTCTAAAACAGAACACTGAGCTTTCTCTGAGGACTTAGAATTGTCTCCCTTATTTCAAGTACAAAGCAGGCTTCTCATCCCTTAGGAGACCAATGCTAAGCCTCCTGAAGGAATTAAAAGCATTTCTCTCACATGGAGCAGGCATACTGAATCCATGACAACTCACAAACACTTACAAGCACGGCAGAGACATACATATTACAAAACCCCTCTGCTTGGAGAAGTTTATCCTGCAGCTCCCATCTTCCTCAGGCATGTCACATATACATGTCTCAATAATGCCATTCAGCAGAAGTGAATGCAAAATCCACTGGGACAGAGAAAAGGAGGGAGATGTGCAAGACTTCTCACTATGGCCTGGTGAATAAGGCTGTCACCTGGCTAGAAACCTCTGAATTGTGACAGGATATTGACTACAACTCTACCACCTACACAGAGAAGAGTGGGATTTAGGTCATCTTTAATATTAAGAAAATCTATGTAATAAAAGAAATGCATCATTTTTGGATGGAGGCTGAGAAAACGTTTGTAAGAATCAAGAAGAGGAGATATATTTACAAATGAAGTGTGTGAAAGGCAATGGTCATTTATATAATTTGCATTATGCCTAGAAAAGCAAAAACAAACAAAAAAAACATGGCTTTAGTGGCATAGACCTCTTACTTGGTCTGACAAAAAATATAAAATCAGGTATACAATGCTTCAAATAATCAAAACTACTGTAAAAATACCTATCTAAAAATTCAGTTTGCTAAATAAAGAATATCCTTTCTTTTTCCTTATATAATCCAGGGAATTACTGATTAAACAGCATCTCCTCTAGAGTGATCGTGACCAAATCCCTACACTGTGTCCTTCTGCCCCTCAAAATGGGACCAAGAAATATGCGGTAATTGTGACATTAAGCATTTTGAAGCAATAAACCAAAACAAAAAGTTCCTTCTGAAAATGAAGCAGGAACCTATCCAACACTAGATAATAGTAACCAGGGAAGGCTGTGGCTGGGATGCTAAGCCCTTCTCAGCTGCCAGGTATCGGATTAAGGATTGCATGCAGATCTGTCCACCTGGATGCCGAAGGCCAGAATTTTATCCTGGGTGTTGACATGCACAATTGCCCTTTCAAAGAACTAAACAGGGATCATTATTCTCTTTTACAGCAGTTCCACAAAGGTGGTGGTAGTGGCACTGTTCATCTTTTATGCTACAAAGCAATTATTATACTGTTCAGCCAGCAGGAGACCCAGGTTAATTTTTTTTTCTAGGTCTGGGACTCAATATCTCTGTCCTCTATCTATTAGCAAATGTTCCAGCCAGTAGATAGAAAGCTAGCCCAGAGGGGATTTTGTCCCCCAGAGTGGCAAAATTCATGAGAAATGTAAGTGAGGAGGAAAGTATAGATTTTGTAGCCTTAGATGAGGGCGCTTATCTGAGAGAAGGGAGACACAGGATGACTCAGATTTACTTTATGGTGGATGAGGAAAGAGGAACTTCTCTAACATGATTTATCTGAATAATTTAGATGCATTTTTCAAGAGGAACCACATTCTAAAAACATCTATTTCTCTGCATAGAGACAGTCTAGTGTCAGACTCCAGATCCAGCCATAGGCAAAAGAGAAAACAGCACTTAACATGGGGACTAGACATAGTGTTTTAAAGGTCTCATACCATATGCTGTATAATTAATATGGAAATGCTGTGTTAACTTTAAAATTGTTTTGTAATAAAGTTTCCCTGTTGTCTGTCATTTTTCTTAGCTGTTATGCTCATCCTCCCTATGTCCTGCTGGGCCCTATGGTTGACACTTCAGTCTTCCTCAGGAGTGATTGGGGTGAGAGGTTGCAGGGGGTCACAGTCAGCTGTCAACATCCTCAGGTCTTCACCAGAAAAACTGTCACATTTCTTTGTCCTCAATCTTGGTCACTGCTTTGGGTTCCTTTTAAATGTTTCCCTGTGACAGCCCTTTTCCTTCTCCCAGACTGCCAGCTTCAGCCTTAGAGTGGCCTGCAGCCCCCCAGCAGCCCCATGCACACAAAGGGCTGGGCACTGTCAGGCAGCAGGGGAGGTGGGGCTGTCACCCCTTCTCCAGTGGGGCCACCACAAAGCTGGAGCTGCAGCTGGAGCAGGAGAGGCAGCAGCCAATGCCCCCAGCACAGGAGTTAAACCAGCAACACCCAGATCAGGCCAGAGAGAGTCTAGGCCCCTGAGCTGCCAGGTCAGGGCAGACAGCATATTTACTGGGCTGCACTGACTACCTAGACCCCACATGGATAACATCATTAATCTCCAAGGTAAGTCATGATGATGTCTAAAATCTTGCTAAGGACTATGGACTCTTAATGATCTCTTAAATGATCGAGTGTAAGATGAACAGTATCTCTTCCAAATTTTGTCAGCAAAGCTGACTTTTCTGATTTGATTAATAGTTACCTTAAATGTCCTTGAAAGCCAGGGAGAGTAAAAAAAGGAGCTGCCTGGGGCAATGTTGGCCCTAAAATTGGTAAAAATCATACAACTGCAAGGTTCTGAGAAGCATCTATTCACTCGTGCAGAACAAGAGAAGCTCAGTTGAATGAAGTATTGACCTTCATCTTCCCTCACAGTTCCTCCAAATCACCTGATCTCTCAGAGAAGGAACCTTCAAATTCAAGAAATGTGAGATGACCTCAAATTTAATAAACTTAAGAATCAAGTACTACAGTTTTCCAGATGAAATAAAGTAAGTTGTACAACTGCTTTTATGGACACTGAAATAAGAATGCAATGCTCAGTTTGTCTCATATATTCATTCAATACATTCCTCCAGATTTTATATCACTGATTCTCTCACCCCATTCTTTGCTGTTTATTTAAAACTCACCTGAAGCACTAAATTGTGTAGTTGAATTTTGATTAGTGAAAATTATTTTTTTTCTGCTCAGCTGAAGGACAGAAGGGATACTACATCAGGATTTTACTCATCACTGAATTGTTTCTAGCCCTAGTTTCTATGTTAACCTGGAAAGTAATAATATATTGTAAAATTTTATCTATTGGTGATTCCAAACAGAAGCCTCTGATATTACTTAACCAGTAATATTATAATTTCATACTCTATGAAAACTAATCTTTTACAGCCAACTTCCTTGCACCCTTTTTTCTGTTGAGCGAGTTCTTAAAATTTTAGGAAATTGAATGAACAATTTTTTCAAAACCTTAAGAGACTGTTTACTTTTCAGTCATCAGAATCAAATTGAGTGTGTCAAGAAACTTCACTCTAATAAATATATACATTTTTAAATTGCTAGTAATGCCAAGGAAACAACAGAGGTCACTTCATTCCTGGAAAATATTGTAGTACATGTTCAGTTTCATCTGCATATTATTAAGAAAAAGCTGTTTTAAGGTTGATTCCAAGCTAGCAGATTCCAAGAAATCACATATTTCATATTTTAACTACACTGGGTTCAGTGTTGCAAATTTTCTTTCAGATTTATCAAATCAGTCACAAGAACTCCTTAGAGGTTTGAGTATGATGAGTTCCAAATTTTAGCAGTGTTTTGATCTCAGATATGATTTCTAGTAGAAACCTAATCTAAATAAAAAACACTGTCTGATTTATCAGTGTCTCATTTGTGTAAGTTAACATATCTAGTTTTCTACTATCAAAAGTGGCAGCCTTCAATAACTGTTTAGTGTTGACTTTATGTATTTTACATCCTGTAAATGGGAAGGGCTACATACCAAACTAATTGTATTGAATTTTTCTCTATTCTCATCTATTGCTTAGTTCCTGACAGAAAGAGAGTGTCTCAAAAATTTCATACACATAATACTTTAACAACATTCAATTTTGTCATAGAAGCCTTTCATTTATGCCTTCTCTTGCTTTTAGGACTTCTTTCACACAGATTGTTCAATATGGATTATCTGTAATGCTAAGGAGAACCATAATGATGAACTACATTGAAGCTGATGAATTTTCTCACAATTAATTTTAAGTCAAGAAAAAAGAAAAGCAGTAGTAGTTCATATTGAACACATGTAACGAAATGGCTGTGGTTGTTTGGCAACCAGGATCAGATTTATGGGAGAATAATAAATACCTACAGCAAGCTGTAGAGATTCTCCTGTAACACAAAGATGTAGTTGAAATTTCTTGACAGGTTCATTTACACACTATGCAAGTTTTGTCTTTGTGTCTTTTAGCAATGAAAAGTTTGAATTTATCTGTTTAGATTACTGATGGTGTTATATTCACTTTATTTCTTCTTCTCAATCTCTATTGGCAAACAAGCAACCTCCAGGTGAATCTGTTGAGCAGATTTTATGTCCAGCTTCCTATATGACTTTGAATGGTTTTTGGTGCACTTTCATTTGCTCATTCAAGAAGTCACTAACTTTGGGCCACGTCTGCTGGGGAGACTTTTTCAGAATGGTGTCTCTTAACCATGGTAGTGTAAATGTTTCTGTTTGCTTTTGCAGCACATTTCACACATTGGTGTGTAAAATACACCCTAGGCCAAAACTCTGTTTTCTGCACTGTGTGGACCAAAGGCCGTTGCAAGTTCCAGACTTGGAGAGCTGCAGAGAACTATAGACAAGACCTGCATCACTATTGAACTTAAACCAAGATGTGAACTCGCCTTCGGTATGAATGGCTGGGATACTCTGAGCCTGGTCTATGTGGCACACATTTTTGTAGCCTTTGCTCCCCTCAGGATGAAAGAGTCCTGAGCTTGTCTAGTGCAGAATTTAATGGGAGTGGTAGACAGTACTTAAGCAATATCTATAGCTGCTCTCCACGAACAGCAGCATGCCCTAAAAGAGCTGAATCAAGAATACTGTGAACTGAAACTTTTTCCTCACCTAGCACTTCATCATTAGCATAGATACAACTTTTCTTGTAAAGTGAACTACTTCAGAGTTTTGGAAAAAGAAAAAAAAATTGTTTTCATCAAAAAGTACAATAAATTCACTTGGAATAACTTTTTTTCAACTGGAATAACTGCAAAGATGCTACACTGCCTCCTGTGTTCCAGATGATGCAGCTAATGTGCTGGTAAAATATTCTCTTGCCTGAAGTAGCAGTAGATCATTTCATGACAGATTAACCTTGTAGCTGCTGTTGGCTTTGTCAGGTGTGATGCAATTGTGCTTACATTTCAAGGTATGAACTTCACTGAACATGTGGAGGGATTTTCTTTAAAGAAAACTAAACTCCTTCAAAACTAAGTCCACATCATCAATGCAATGGAAGCTCAACATACAAAGGTTAAAAAAAAAAATCATGGTGCAAAACGACCACTTTTTTTTTGAGGTTCATTTCTGTAATCAAGTGTAGCCAACTCAGAGCCAATGTCTATCATAAAGTCTTGCTTCTGTTTTACCATTATTCAGAGCCAGAAAGGGTGATAAACCTACCATGGTACTCTGGTACCTGTAGGTAAATCCTAACTTTATTTTTGCTTTGTTTACAGAAGACTGCTGTTTCTATAAATGTATTGTTCTCTTACAATTTTCAATGTTCCCTTTCAAATTTTACTTTTAAACTTCTGTCTAAGGTTCAGATTGCTGTGTTTTCAGGCAAGATCATTAAAAAGGAATGAGAATATGGCACCACAATCATGAGAAGAGGAAAACTCATTTAAAACCTACAGCTATAACTTTAAGAGAATTTCCTCAGCAAGTTAATACTCCCATCCTGCAGACAGGTTATCTAATGATAAAGGACAGGAGTTTAAATTACACACTTCTTTCTCTCAGACACCAAGGCAAAACTCTGTAACTTACAAGACTAAAGATTCTTCAAAGGGATTAAAACCAGACACAAAAGTGTAATACACTGCAGAATAAGCAAGAGAGTTCGTTATTATCTTTTTTTTCCACCTGACTACAGTGGATGAGTAAATCTAAGGCAATGTCATTTGATTTAACTGTCTGTGGAGAATAGTATGAAAGTAAAGGAAGTCATAAAAGAGTAAGCAAAAGTGTAAGTTTTCTAGTTATTCTGACACATACCCATATACCCCACATTTCATTAGTGCATGACTAAGATTCTGGTCAATATGCTGCAACACAGACCTTTCTTTTCTGTTTAATACTCTTATAGCAAAACTGTTTTCCTTTAATGGGCACATACAGATTGTGAGAAATTCCTTATGGCTGTTTACAAGAATAAAAACTATTGATGGGACTGCAAAGGGAAATTCAGAATTAGTTTCTATGTACTAATTCCAAATAATGCACTTAGTTTTTATTATCTCCCTGGAGTTCACTCTACCTTTGGTTCCTCATTTAACATGATATCACTGAGCTGTAATACACTTCCACATATGAGAGGTTCAGCAATTTAACTGTTTTAGTGGTCTTAGAGTGATTATACCTATAATGCAGAACTAGAAAAAGCCTTTTGATGCTTAAAACCTATAAACCTGTCATTGTAGATCACAGAAAATCTATTATAACAGTGAATACTTTCTGCTTCAAACTGAGATGAGCAGGCAAGCCTTTTATGGCAATTTGAGAGGCATTTAATGGAGTGAATCGCTATTCAGAAGCTTTTTATACATGTATTAAGTCCAATATAATACCTGAGCTTAAGAAGGTGACAAACACTAGCTAATAATTCTGTCACTTCTTAGGTTGTACGAAGTGTTAAGGAAAATTGCATTCAAAGACTTAGCAGAAAATAAAACAAAATGTACAATAGCTACCACATGTCATTTTAAAACATCACACTTAAATGACATATTAGAACATTACAGACCGTGTCAAAAAAGGCAAGGAACTGTTATAAAGGACACTGGTTAACTTTGGATTGATGGAGGTGGCACCTGCCCAGAACAGCAAGAACAGATTGACTGGGTCTGCTAGATCAACTGGAGAAAGAAGGTTTATAAGGCCATGACCCCTTTTTACTCATTGCCAGTAGTCTAAGGGGTGCAAGTTCTATTTCACCCAATAAATGAGATTGATTCATAGCAAACTCTAATACAATTATACATGCAAATTACATGTCAGTAAGTAAAAGTACACCTGTCAGTTTATCTCACCCTACTACCTTCAAAATTCACTCTCAAATATGTCAAACATATTTTTCAAAAGGTGATATTTCCCTGCATAGTTTTTAAATGTGCAGTTAGCATAAAACTAACTGTTTTTAGTTAACTTAACAGATCAGCATATAAGGTATCTATTGATAGTTCTGAAAGAGCTGTTAGTTGTGCTGTAGTTGCCATGTTTTTTCAAGGCATTGCACTTGGTGGAGGTTCCACTTTTGGCTATTACATTTGTTGGAAATGTGGTGAAACACTTTTTAAAATGGCAGTGTCCACTGGGCCTTGAGGTCACCTCCCTTGACAGAGATTTCACAAGCACTGAGAGCATTTTCAAAATAGATAAGAAATATATTAGGGATAGGCTCCAGTTCGAGATGTAAATGCCTAAATGAAACCACAGACATTCTAAAATCTCACTATAATCAGTATAATTGTTGCTGTTAATAATGAAGGGGTGGGACCATCGTTGGGCTAAGAACAATATATTGCTCAGATAAACATCAGTCTCAGAGGCTGTGAGATTTTATAGGAGCAAGCAGTTGGCCATAGCTCAAGAGTAGTCACAAGTTTCTTTGTTACAAGGCAATATATAACTTTCAAATTCAATTGAAAGTAGCTACAAGGTTTATTTTGCTTTTTTGACCTATCACCTTTACTTATTTTTGCTGCACTGCAGATTCTTTCATCTAATGGTCTTCTGTCTCAGGTCTACACATATGCTTCTATTAAACTTCTAAACCTTTAACTTTATACAGCCACACCCTTACATAACAAACCCTCCATCATCTTATCAATACAGTTTCCCACTTAAGGCATATTTTTACTTACAAGTATAAAACATAAGTTTTGATTTTTCTATTTAATATATGTTAATTTTATTTACATCTATTTAATATAGGTTAATTGTATTTTTACATCAATCTAAGCTTCTTCCAAAGCTGCAAATAAAAACTATTCAGTGTCTGTAGAATTTTCTATTTTTCTAATTCCCACAAATCAGTACTAACCACATTTCAGTCACCTGAAACTGTTAGCAGTACCCTCATTTACTTTTCAAAATTGAACTGAACCTCAGTCCATGAATGACAGTCTATGAATTCTTTCCTTTTATTCCTAGACATCCTATGAAAAATAGCAGAGGCCTCTTAGTTTAGACCTTAATATAATTAAATACAGAACTTAAAATCCTTTAAGCAGAATCCTATTTTCTATTTAGAATGCCTTGATTAAATGTTGATCATGCAATATGTGATCTCTGTTGATATACACAAGGCTACCCTATAAACAGATTTTTAGAATAGAGAAATGAAAACCACAAGCATCGCAGTGAAGAGATATCTATGGGAATTGAGAGCTGTCACCCTTCCTAGATATTCTCTGGTAATTCTCAGAGTTGAAATGGAAAACAGATTAAATCTCAGTATAGGAGGTCTACAACTCTCATACAAATGGATTGGCTATGCACAGTCCATCATGACTATTGCATCAAGAATGTCACTGATGCTTTAGAGCTACACAGGGCACTGAATCATTGTCTCTGCTAATGACTTTCAGCTAAAATTGCAAATCATACAGGGGTCTTGTAAGAATACTTAGGTCTGGGAAACAGAAAATAAAGAGAAGATATTTAATTTCTGGGACATTCAAATCCAACCTGATAGAAAATTTTCCAGTTTCCATTTTCAACCCCCTATTTCTGAACCTTTCTAATCAGAAATGTTCTCGAGATAGACACATAATACAGAAAGGCTGAATCCTACTTGGGAGTCTTTCATTTCTATATTTAGTTAATCTCAGTGATGATGTACCATTAAAATGCAGCATTTGTAATTATTGACATCTGAGGCTATCAATGTTCCCCCCTGGGTGTTTTCCTCAGTAACACACCCAAGCCAGGTCTATCATATTTTCATACAATCTAACCCAGAATGTGTTCAGGATTTTCCATTTACATTGAAGAATGTCAGCAGTGTTCTAAGATATCATAGGCTCATTATCTTGTCTTACTAGATCTCTGACATTCAGGAATAAATCTGTTCAATCAATCTACTTTAGTTGTTAGACTACTGTAGTATTTAAATATTAGTTGACTACTATTTGCATAAATACATAGAACTAAATCAAACATATAGAACTAAAAAAATAGGTGCCATTAAATAAAAAAAAAATTTTCAGCTTAACAAAAAGCTTCATGAACCGGAACTACTCACAATTAGACAGGAATGGCATACAGAACTAATATTCAGTCAACTGTCCTGGTTTCTGCATAGGTCATGTGGATCAGCAATTTCATTTCTTTCAGGCACAAACTTGTTCTGTCTTAGTGAACAACTGTCAGTCTTAGTAAGTATTTGAAAAATATTCAGAGGTAAATAAATGTAACTTCATGGAAGACTGTGTGCAAAACAGCATCAGAGAGATGAAACTACAACCCAAGATAAACATAGCAAGAGAAGAAAATTAACTTCATTAAGGTGGCATTAGTTGAGGACTTTGCTAAGAATGCATGGCAGGAAAATCCCCACAACTGATAATTACAATGCAATCTACATCCCATAGGCTTGCACTCCCCTTCTCACTTTGGCTAACGCTGTTTTCTGGCCCCTTTTTTTTTCAGTTTTACAAGGCAAATTGTCCTTTACAACACTGAATGAGTTTGTAGAAAGCATGCAGGCAAAAGACCCCTGATATAACTAATTAATATCAGTGTTATAGAATATATTGCTTCAGGAGGCAAATAGGAAGGTTGATTGAAAAAGTGTTTCAGCAAGCTTGTAGAACTCCATCCTGACATAATGTTGAAAACAACAATAAAGCACTGCTGCCAGTAGGCTGTTTACACAACTCAGGTGCCATAAGAAACATTAAAGTGGAGAGGTCTCATAGTTGCAAAACTGTAATCTTTTCCTATCCAAGCCCTACTGGTGGCGATAAAATTAAATCCAAATTCTCCTAGATTGCTTAAACCATGATGTTTCAATAATCATATTAGTCAGTAAATTGAAATACTTAGAAGCAACAGGTTGTGTTGATTATAATTGTAATAGCAGCAGCTTTCCTTTATTCATCACAATTCATTTTGAATACCAATCTTTTGATAGACACTCATCTGCATGTATCAGAAAAACTAGAAAAATAAATCATAATTTTGCAGTTGAGCAAAGGAGTAAACAATCAGTTGGGCTATCTCCCACAATATTAATGACCTGAAAAAGGAATATGTTGCAAAACTTTCCTCACATGTACACAACATTTATTTGTAGTAGACAAAGATGATTTTCTTGTGGAAATTAAGTACAGCTTTAAACATGGTCATTTTGATCACCATAAGTTGTGAGGAAAAGCAGAGTTTTTACAGTGAAGAAAGATGAGGAAATCAAATTCTGTCATAGATACGCCCATATTTTTTTTTGTTGAACCTGAAGGGTTTCTACAAAGAATGATGTACACATCCACAGGAGGGAAAAAAAAAATCAATTTTACTTTAGTGTGATTGTCCAGCTGAGTAGGATCTTTTTCCTGACAACAGCATGCTTTAAAGCCATGTTGCCAAATGTCAGATTATTTTCATGACCAAGACACAGAGTGAGGAACTGAAAAACCATACTGTTCTGTGGGAGACTGAAATGTTGATGCTTCAGTGACTTCAGACTCCATTTGTAGAGGCAGCAGGGTTCTTTTCTGCGGCCAGGTTTGCACTCCCCAAGATGAGGAGGTGCATTTTTGGGTGTGTAGCAGCAGTTGGTGGATGTTGACCCCTCTGGGGTCATGACAGAGGGGTCAACAACCACCACTAAAGGTGACAAGCCAGGCTTTGAGGCAGATAAGCAGCAGATCCTGTGAGGTGGGTGGGCTAGTGCCTTTTATCATGCCACCTGTTCTTCCTCACATCCCATTCCCCTCCTTGGGGAAGGAAGGTCACATTCAAAAAGAACATTCACATTCAGTGTAGGCCTGACATTGTTCACCCCTTCTAATGGGACATAACTGGCTCACCTGAGCTGAGAGGCAGCTGTCATGTCTTAGAACGTGTCATAACCCATAAAACACCCCCAAAGCACCCCCAGACTCATTTCTGAAGCCTTCCACCAGAGGACTTGAGGCTCTTTCCCTCAAGGGTGGTACCTGGGTGTTCCCACCGAGCCTGAGTGTACATTAACCCCTTGAATTCTATATTTCATGGGCTTTCCCTGCCCTCCACAGATGAAGACCACAAACCTCACATTGACAAGACTGTGACCATCACTTTTCAACAATTAAGTCTTATCACAGATCCATGGGTGGTGGTATTTTTCTACTCTTATCCTTTCTTTCTCTTTTTTCCTCTCATGCATTTTCTTAAGTGCTATTTTTATGCATTTATGTTGCTATCTTAATATAGATAATAATAAGAAAAATGGCTACATACCTGATTTCTATTGCAACCAAATTTTTCTAAAATAAACCCTACACACACACACATATATATATACAGTTACAAACACAATAATTTAGTGTCCTTTCCCTCTAGTCTGCTCCAAGGGGCCAATTAACAGCCTTTATTACCCTCACTTTCTGGGCCTGCTTCTAACACCATCTTTCTTGGAAATCTCACTTTCCCTTTCTTGTCTTAAGTTTTCTGATCTCTTGTATGTGCTGACACATTTCCTGCCAGCTTTGTGGGGAAATGGACCATGTTCTACATGTTTGCAAAATGCCTATCTCACTTTTTAAGTTTCTCACTTAAGAAACTGTACAGGTTACAGAAAAAAAAAACCTGTGTCATGTCAGTTAATTGAGTTGTATACTCTAATGTTTGACACTGGAAGACGTCCAGTTGCAGCTACAACTAAAGCAAGCAACTGAAGAAGCCAAAATATATTGGAGAGGGATTTAGGAAGAGGAGAAAATGTGTCCTCTTCTACAGTGTATCCTGTTTCAAAGTTTTTTGGGGTTTTTAAAATTTTTTTATATAGAAATCCCTACAATCAATCAAACAAACAACAAAACAAATTTCTGTGGAGAACAGGGTTACAATTTATCTTTTTTTAAACACTTCATTATTGTATTTCCACTTCTAGGCTGACTCTTAGCAATTTTTGTCTTCTACTTAAACATTCAACATCTCAACAGATATAAATCCATTCCCTCAGCTGAATGCTGGAATTATTGCATCCCCATCTTTCCATGGTTTACAGAAACTCACAAATCACAGCTCTATCTAGTTTGGCCCCTCCCTACCCTATGCAACTATATCCTGATTAGAAAAAAACTGTAAAAATCACAAAGACATGCTTAGGAATCCAGTGACTCTTTTATCCAGCCCCTGGTTTCTCACCAAGCTTATAGATTTACCCACCATCTGTACGTCTTGAAAAATGACAGATTTTTCCAAGTTTGAGTCTGCAAAATTTTCCCACAGAAATTTCTATTCCTATTTTTCCCCGCTAAATGTTTTTTTCTCTTTCCTTAGCCTGACCAGATCAGGAATTTTTTGCTTGACTGCAGCTGTATCACAGCTCAGGAGACAATGAGGCAGGAGACATTACAGACACTCATAAATCCTATGATTGTATCCTTGAGGGAAGAAATGATAGCAATCACATGAGAGGCACTACATTTTACATCTTTCTTAAATTCAGCAAACCCTGAGGAGGAGTTAAACACAGGTAGTTTCAGCATTCTTCATCTAACTTTCAACTGAAATAACTCTGGAAAGAGGAGCATGTTGTTCAGAGGGAATGCTGTATGCTTAAGGAAGCCCCTACAATCACTGTAACATCAAAAAAGTTTGTATTCCCAGAAGCACACCCTTTACACACCCACACGGGGTTAGGCATGCCTGCCTTGGAAAACTCAGGCCATTCTTGATGATGAAGATGAACTGAACTGATGTTAACCTCAGCATCCCACTTTTTTACATTTTATCTATGGCACAAGGCCAGATCACTTGCTTCCCTTGCTTTTGCAAGGTGACAAAGGCTGACTGCTGGGAGAATCTATTCTACCTGACCAGTCATTGTAACTCACTAATGGATTATAGAAAGCACTGTAAAAAACCAAGAGTATATCAGAGAAATCTGAGTAGGGCTTATGTTAAGGGTACGAAAATCTGCAATAAGAACATCATTTCCTTTTGTATTGTGGTGGGAAAACTTAACAAATCACCATGAGTGATGCTTTTTTCAAGAAAAAATACAGAAATAATTTGTAAAAATTCTTGAGAAAAGTTCTGGATATTTTTGGGTTTGTTTTTACTCTCTAGCTTTAAAAGGAAGATCTTATAAACAAGGTAAGACATAGTTAAATGCATCTCAAAGCCTATTTACATTTAAAACTATTTACATTTTTAAAAGTTAAGTTTCTGTGAATAAATTAAGATCAAATCGTTTGTAATGCAAAATGGTCTTTTAACAGCTAACTTAATTTGGAGATGAAATAAGCATCAGCAGAGAAACAAATCATTGCATAAAGAATCAGAATTCATATAGTATTCAGATTACAAAAGACAACTGATGCAATCAAATGTAATAAATGGACAAATAAAAAGAGTGAAGAATGAAGAGTAAGCATGGTTTAGCATTAAGAAAATAGTTAATAAAATGCAACACAATACTGTAAAGCTATTGGAATTCAGCTAATGGAATTTATAAGCAAAACATGGCTATTCTGATATCAGTTTTTCTGATAATAACAGGACATCTGAAGAGGACATGGAGGTAAATTTACTTGTAAATTGCATTTAAATAGAGTGTACTCTCTAATTTATTTTTAAGTGTCCAACCTAAAAGCTTAAGATTTAATATAATTTAGTTTTAAACCTTTGCTATTTTATCTAGAGTAAAATAAAATAATAAATTTTGAATGCAAAATATGCAAGTGCATGCTACACATATATTTTCAGATTGTGGAAACAATATACATTAAATTTCATTAATCTCAAAACAGATTTATTAACTCTACAGTCATTTGTAAGCATTTTTCCAAGAGTGCCATGTTTTCTAATTCTGTCCATACTAATTCTTTGTATAGAATATATATATACCCGCCCACACACATATACACACTATATGTGTGTGGGAGTGTGTATATATATATATATATATATATATATATATATATTTCCACTATAACAAATCACAGGGTTTATCCAGGCAGACACATGCACATAAGTGCCTGTAGTATAACAACAAGCTGATTTTACCTAAAAAGTCAGAATTTTGGAGTATGTTTTGTTGATTGTTTTGAATACAAAGGCATGAGTTTTCACTTTGCTATTACAAAACCTATTGGATACATAACTAATACTCTCTTTACAGCAGTACAGCTCTGAATGCTTTGGGATTAATACGCCAAATAGATATCATTCCCAAAGAATACCTGGCTGGGGATTTCATAATGTAAAGCACCCTAGTACACATTGCTTCTCTTGGAGCCTGAAAATCTTCTAATGCTTTTATAACAGACCAGGAATAATTTCATTCTCCATTAATTTCATTAATTGTGAAAGTTTATTAAATTATCTGAATATTTATTAATTTTTCATCTGGAAAATAATAACAAAAAAGTAGATACATAATTTTCAGCCTTATTTCCAAGCAAAAGGCTTGGGTTTCTTTAAGTTACAATATTATGTACAGCATTATCAGGTTTGGAATGCACATGTAGCTCAATTTAGTACTCATATGCACAGAAAACTTAATTTCTCCTTCTCTTAATGCTTATTACTTTGTTTGAAATTTGGCTCAAATATCCTCATTATAAAGTACTTATATGAAATCTCCTCACAGATATACAGAAGGCAACAAGGCATACTCAAAGCCTTGCCCTGACCAGGAGTACAGTGCAAACAGAGGTCAAATTTTGGAACCCTGTTCAAAAGGACACTCAGAAAATGAGAGTACCGTGACCCTCAGCACATGCTATGAACAATTGTCAGGAAAACAGTAACAGAAACTACTGGAAAGGTGCATCACAACAGTATTCTACAGTCATTTGATTGATGGGCTATGCTAAAATCTGTCTATGAAAACACAAAATACACCCCTTGCCATTACAGTGATTAGAGGGGTAACCTATAATGAATTCAAAGATGAGAGGAAAACATTTTTATGTGGATGCAGAGGACCTGAGGTACAACAGTTTTGTGTTTGTTCCAAGGCGCTGGCTAGAGCCCAGAGCTGTGGGCTCCTGAGCTTACTAGTGCCTGCTCATCACAGCAGGAGAGATGTGTCTCAGTTCACACTGCATCTGTGTATGTCCACAATGTTTTCTTTTTTCTGTCCCCATACTAAACCCAATGTCTAAGTGGCATTCTGTGGTGTTCCCTTCTTTCCTCCTTATGGCAAAGGGGTTCCATCTCTCAAAGGTGGGAGAAAATAACTACTTACCTATGAAAAACCCAAAGGAATTAAGAACAGGAACTGATTTACTTCAGTCCTCTTGTGCTGTATCCAATATAAGCTCCCACAAAGCAACAATCATTAAGAATATGATTTTTTCTGACAACTTCTGGACATCCTGAAGGTTGGAGACAGAAAACCAGACTATTATGGATTCTATGACCCTATTGTGTTCTGAACCCAGCACAGTGACTTCAATAATGGATCCAGGTATCACATGCATCAGGCCCATCAGTAAAAGAAATACTGATTTCCTCTATATCTCCTTTGGAACAGTACTTACAAGAATATCAGAGGATTTAAAAGATATGAAAAAAGATCAGAAAGGTTTTTTATAGGTAGTACTTTCCTTCCAAGCACTTTCCTTTGATAAAGAGATATGCAATAACAAGTTACTGTATTGTATGTTCCTATTACCAGATCTCAAAGCCCTTTGCAAGATCTAATATATTAGGCACACATTCCACAGATGGAGAAATGGACACATGCTAAAATTACTTTTATGAAGTCAGCACATCAGAAGCACGAACTGAAAACAGAAACAAGGCAAAAACTATAGATGTTTTCACTGAAAAATGATTGATATTGTCTTTTCTGAGAACCTTTCCAAGGCAGCTGAATTATCGGCTTGTACACTGTAGGATTTCACTTGACAGTCCTCAGATATCATCATTTGTATGAGGATCCATTCATCTACTCCTGTTTTCCCTATGAAGCATGACACATCTAAGAGTGCATTGAATCACACCCCTACCCCAGCCACCAAAACAACCCATGAGACCCAGACCAGAATTTTTTTAAATGAATCAAATAAAACAAAAATCTGTGCTGCCAGACACCATGAATTTATACTTATTACCTACACAATTCTTGTGGAATAGACTGTATTGCATAGTTTTTCTCTTTTCCTAATACATCTTTATTTAAATCTAATTTCTGCATGGGTTGTTAAAAATGTCTAGGATAAAAGTTATCAATTATTGAAGCATGCAGTTATATTTTTTATTAAAAAACAAAAACTTTCAAACTTTTAAATTTTCTTTTGTAAATTATATAAAAAGAAAATACCACAAGTGTAATTTTCTCAATTTAGATATTGAATATGTATGAAAAACCAGTAAAAGTAGGATTAATCATGTTTGTTAGCAGAAAGGGGTATCTGGCTAAAATAAATTAATGCAAACATTAAAAATATGCAGCTAATGCATAAACAGTGTTTAAATACAAGCCTAGCAGTAAAAGAATGCACATTAATCAGGGGTTAGTGAAAATAATTAGAATTGAGTGAATCCTACATGGTCTTATTAATGAATCTGTTGATTACCATTCAGGATCATGAGAAATCTTCTGAATTAGTAATGATTTAAAATTTTTACCCCTAATAAATAGCTAAAACACAGAATTGACCATCAAATGAACTTTAATGTCTGTCTTTTAAGTTTCTTCTCCATATAAACTGCAGCTGAGGAGACAGTGAAGTTATAACACTGAATTATAAAATAATCAAGAACTAATTAACAATTCCTCTGGTAGGTCTGCTGTGCTACAGGTATAACAAAATTAAAAATAAAGAAAATGTGTTCACAGGTAGGATTTTCCTCTGGAAAATATAATGTGTAATTTATATTCTTGTGGGGTAAAGGTAAATTTGTAATTCTGTGAAGGAAAAAAATGGTTAATAATATTAAATTATTTAACACAGCAACAAATGAGCTTTCTATAACTTATGAGCACATATTAGTATCTAAAATGAAAGAGGACTGGGGAGAATGGAAGCAGCTAAAACAACAAACACTTTTCTCAAATTACTCAAGTATCTGCCACATTAATTTTTTCATTACTTAAATTCTCAGCTGCTCAAATCCTGCAGTTGAGGTGGACTCTACAGCTGTATTTGCACTCCCCAGGTGGCATATCATGTCCAGTAAAAAAAAATATAGGAAGATCCTGTGGGTGTCCAATAATATCAGCCTCAGAAACAGCTATTTTGAAATTGAGATGCTGTCATTATAAGGAAAAGCTCCTGTGAATTTCATATTCTCCTTATCAGTTATTTCCACCCATACCTTTTAATAATATGTTCTTTGAATTGTAAATGTCATGAAAATCACAGGCATTTATCATCTCAAGAAGAAAAGAGTAAAAGAATGAGAACATAGACAAAGCTTTTTAATATCAAATGTCTTAACTGCCAGGCCCCCTTTTGCCTGAAGGGAAGAAGGAGGGAGAAATGCTAGCATACACTAACATCTATATATAGCTTTGGAGGTTTTATTGATGGTTAACAGCAGGCATGAGAAATGAAGTTTTAAATAGGTTGCCAGGAGTCCACAGGCATTGTAATGTATCAGAAATTTGTCATCTGTCATCAAATTTATCAGCTGGCTACTGTAACATCTTTAGACCAGCTATAAAGGGTGCCATTAGTCCCTCCTGCTAACGTTATTCTCATGGATCCTGGTGTTTCATGGAAGAAAGGTTTGTAGTAACTTTTCATATGTATGAAAACATGCTCGGCATTATTAATTGGTCCTGACACAAGCAGTATTTTTGCTGTATACAACTGAGCAAAAAGCCTTACTCAGTGCAAAGCTTTCATCAAATTATCTACCAGTAAAAGCTGACAAGCTGATTGAAAGTGTCAGTGAAAAGGGGAGGTGATATATAACAACACACTTTTCATGGCACAAAGCGATATTTTTAGCCTTTGCAATTTGTACTGAAACTCATTATTCTTCTCCATTATGGGTAAAGGGGAAACTCAGTAAGTGCCCAAGTCTGTGACTTCTCTAATTTTAAATCTAGCTCAAATGACTGTTTTCCGCAGGGAGATGACTAAATGATATACAACCACTCACCAGGCATTTGTCTCCTGCTCACATTCAGGGAAAGCTATCAAGAATTAAACTCTGCAGCCATTACACTGGTAGGGATATTAAAGCTAGGACTGTGCTACATTAGATGCAGCATAATGAAGGATGTTTCACTGCAGTCAGCCCAGAATAGATGTCGCAGGACAAATGCCTGTGTCACAAACACAGAGAGCTACAGCACCATAATTAGGTACCTGCACTTGCTTGCACATTTCTTGGCACAACATAATCACTTGCCATCCTCCTTTTGGGGATCCAAACAGGCTGATTTTTATTTTTAATTTTTTTTTTTTAAATAAAAGCAAGATTTTATTCAACTTCCTGGCATACCTGTGCACAAAATGATTTAACAGTACTCATAATATGCACATAGATGACATAACTATACTAGCAGCTGATGGGAACATGTGAAGCCATTTGAGAAGCTTAAGAATTCTTTTCTTTTTTTTTGTGTAAGTTAAATTAAAGTAGTCAAGTGGTAAATTCAAATCAGTAAAATCAAATCACTCATAGAATCACAGAGCATTCTGAGTTGAAAGGAGCCCACAAGAATAATTGAAGTCCAAATCCTGTCCCTGCGTAGGACAGTCCAAGAATTCCACCATGTGTGTGTTGTCCAGATACTTTCTGAACTCTGTCAGGCTTGGTGCTGTGACCACTTCCCTGGGAGTCTGTTCCAGTGCCCAACCATCCTCTGGGTGAAAAAGCTTTTCTGATATCCAACCCAAACCTCTCCTGACATGACTCCAGGCCACTCCCTTGGATCCTGTCACTGGTCACCAGAGAGAGGATATTAATGCCTGCCTCATATGCCTTCCCCTCTAGGCCCTTCCCATTTTCATATCCCTCATTTGGACACAGACTATTCACTGACCTTTTATTAGTTTGAGGGGTTTTTTACTGATTATTATATTTATTATTAGTATTATTATTTTATATCTCTGTGTTAGAAATAAATTCAAATAAAGGAATTTCAAACAAGTATTTTCATGAAAATATATTTCCCATTGTAGAGGCAATGAAGCATATCTATTTAACAAGAAATTCTCTATTTAACAAGAAATATCTAGGTATAACAGATGCCTTTGATTTAAAATAAACAATATTGTTTTAAAAATTAAAAAATTATTTCAAAGTAATTTTAATTCATTTTTTTATTTCAGAGTCAGTTATTTGAAGTATTTACATTAAAGCCACATTATAGTAAGACTGTTCTGAAACAAACAAAGTAACAGTTTTGACTCTGCAGCACTTTTCAGGGAATAATCTCCTAAAGCCACATGACCACGGAGGATTAAGAAACATCTAATCCAAGTTTACACAGAAACCAAGTCCTGTACCTGACTTTTAGTTCAGCGAACACTTTGCTAGACTGTGCATAAAAAAAATTTCAGGCCTCACTTAGAAGCAAGAAATATTAGAGGTCTTCCCCCATGTATACCTCTATACAGGCTTTTCTTCGGCAAACCCTGTATTTCTGTCTCAAGTTCCTCATTCCAATGCAAAGTGAACTGAGATATGTCTGTTATTCAACTGCAAAAACAAAAATATTTTTGTGGGAAATGTACTAAGGGAAAAAATAAGCTTCCTACTTTCTCTCCTCTAGCTTTTTCTATATTTCAAAACTGAGACAATTCAGAACAAGAATATACAGACCAAAGTTAGTAGCACACACAAAATACATTCAGTAATTATCAGAAAGAAAAGAAAACAAAGGTATAAGTTACACTAGAAGGAAACTGCAGCAAATTCTTTAGAAACCAATAAATTACCATTAGAAACTTGAAATTGTTTGAGGAAGGAACAGAACCACCTTTCTTCTTTCTCCAGGGTGAGAGCATTAAGATCCAAAATGTCATTGAAAACTTGTGCTTGGTTTGTAAGTATGAATTTGAAAACATATGTTTTCCACTGATGATCTAGAGTCTAAATGGAATTTTTAAAGACCTTTTTGTAACACCTACTCAATGATAACAGCATCATTTGGTCATTTCATAGGAATATTGGAACTCAAATGTTTGTCTCCTGGTTCTGCACATAGGTATACCATATATACATAAAAACCTCCCCAAAACACTGAATAGCAGGACAAAATCTAAGACTGTGTAACTTCTTATCTTGCAGAGACAGAACTGAAATTCCCTTCAGTCACCTAGTGGCTGAAGTCCACATGATGGGGATCACCAACTCTACCTCTGGAATTGCAAGACATAGTTTATAGTCTTGCAAGCCAGATATTCACCATGGTTTACTTCTATAGAAAAAAATCTAAAACACTGAATCATGAAAGGGAAATTTTATTTAGATTATTGTACAGTTCCAGGAAGCAGTTAGTGGGAAAATCCAAATCCCTTTTGGCTTTCTCCTCTTTTTCTCAGTCCATTGGGAGCATTAAACTCAAAAGAGCTTTGCAACACCTGTCACCCCAGCAGGCACCTGTGGCCCTTGGAACAGCTCTGGCCCCAGTCACAGTAATGGGTTGTTGGTTGCTTCTATCCCAATCCTCTGCTCATCCTCAAAACACAGTCAGCTAAATGCAGACATTAAATATTTAAAGCTATTTAGAACCTCATGGAAATTTTATACCACATATGCACGTTCTGTAGCAGTAGTTTGTGGTCATCTGAAACCTGTCAGTGGACTTGATTACTATGGAATTACATAAAATATTTGGGTTGAAGATCATCTTAACCCATTGTAACAGAGTGACTTAAATGTAATAGAAGACATAAAGACTCCAGAACAGCATAATTTCAAGATTTTAACAAAATCCACAGCACAATATTATTATTATTATTATTATTATTATTATTATTATTATTATTATTATTATTACTACTACTACTACTATTATTATTATTGAGATAAATCATTTGCTCAAAGCATTGCCATTTAGGAGAATGTATTATTTTGTTATGCATTTACAAAATTGCCTCTTAAAAATTCTGAGTTGAGCAAGTATGTTTGCTAAGGTACTTGTATGAGGAGATGGAGAAGCAGCACACCAGATCCACCCATATTGACTGAATTTAGTATTTCCAAGTGTTTTTACCAGCAAAAAGAAAAAAGCTTTTGCAGAGTGCTGAAAATCAGTGGCAGCACTTAGTTTTTTTCTTATTTCATAGTGTATATTATTATTCTAGTCCTGCCTAAAGCATCATACAAGTTGTACTTGCCATTTTATTAAGTTGATTAAAAATGTTGATTAAAAAAGGAATACAAAACTGAGACAGTGCAGGTATATTTCAAAAAGAGATGGCTAAATTCTCTTGTAAATTCTGTGACTGGTACACGAGTGTGGTATTCTGGTGGTACACGAGTGTTCAAAAGTTCATAAGAAAATGATTTCCTTGGTGTAAAGAGATCAGGATCTGAAAGTCAACTTGATACCTAATCAAGAAAAAGAACAAAATTACTAGTAATAAAGTTTCTGCAGGTCAAGCATTTCCTTGGGCAACTTCTATGGAAGCTGACTATTCCCAAATTAGACTTTAAATTACATCTTTACAATTCTATTATCTTTAGTATGGTAGAATTTGAGGATGCAATTTGATGAGAAATCTGTTTGATAAAAGACCTTGCAAATAAAATGGAGTTCTGATGACTATAAACAAAATAGTGTTGATTATAAAACATCAGAGACCAATTCATTAAAAGTGTGCCAGTAATGTATGTGAGAGCATATAAACAAGTAAACATAAAAGCAAGTTCAATGACTGTTTTAATTACAGTCATTTCAGGACTGAATTATGTATTGAGGGAAAAGAAAGGCTTTGTATTTTTCTTCTCTTGTTTGTCCTTTGCCCCAAGTACTGGGCATATATTACTCAAAAATATTGTTACTTATCATTGGTAGACATTCTTCTGATTGAGAGCTACAAGGTACAGACACAGAGGGTTACAATATGGGATGTTTTTTAACCATCAGCATGTTTTAATGATAACAGAAGGAGCCTAGTCTTAAAAAAAGAGGATTGAACAAACAAAAACAGGGAATTCTTAGTGCCATTTTCTGATTTCATGTACCTGTAGATAGGGATGAACATGAAGGAAGAATTGGTAGACAACCAAAAAAACGAAGCCACACCTAATTAAGATAAAAGAATGAGGTGTGCAAAAATGAAAGACTGCTGCCAAAGAACTGTAGATAAAATGTCTCCCCATTAATATAAAAAGAAAATGAGACCAGTGACAGGGTGAAAAAAAAAGTAAGGAGATAAGAAAACAAGTCAGAAAACTAGTGTATGTCTGGAACAAGAAGGAAGTCAGTTGAAAAGATTAATAACACAATGGTAAGAGAGTGTCAAAGACAAACTTTCTAGGGCAAGTGGCAGTTCAGAAGCATTTGTCCTCTACCTTGGAATCCTCTGGCAGAAATTGCGATGCATCCTTTAAGAGATCTTCTTTCTATCACTGAGTTCATTGAAAAAACAGTCAGTATATTGGTTTTGCTATCTCTGTCTCAGGACAGTTTTCTGTTAAGACATGTTCAGTGAACTCTCAATGAACATGAAAACTTTAAAAATTGGAAAAGATTAATTAATGTTAACTTCTGAATTTTTTTTCCAATTTTTATTTACCATACATGTTTTAGGGATTTGATTGACAGTACTATTCTAAAATTCAGAAATTCCATATTAACTCCAAAGACTATTTTGATCATCTTAGTAACTTATTGTTTTGCTTATAGAACTAAAATTACACAATCAAGTGTGTTTTTCAGTACAAATTTGCTTATTCTGTCCAGAACTAAGAAACTGTTTATGTATCTATTTCTATCTGTCTCTGTCTGTCTGTCTGTCTATCTATCTATCTCAAATCATACTAGTACATGGATAAAGTTAATAGATACATTCAAACTTCCAGGCTGAACAAAATAAGCACAAAATAAACCTTGAGCATACAAAATGAAGGTACAAGAGTATAAGGATTTTCAAAAGACATTTCTTACAGAGAAAATTGAATAGAAGCTTTAAAAAATGAATCAGATTAAGTATGAAGACCTTCCTTGGAAGATTTTTTATATTCAGGTGAAATTCTCTTAGGCTTAAGATCTGAGAAGAGGTATGTAAAGGCTTCCAATACATGCAAAGAATTTTCTTTATCTTGTGACAGCCTCATCTTGGTCTGATTTTTTCTGGTTCATGAAAGCCTTTTTTTTCTTCTGTATTTATGCAGTAACTTTACCATGAGCTTCAGCAAAGTATAAGATAGTATCTTTTTCTCTTTTCCTTTTGTGAGAGTTTTGATTAGGATTTTGCTGTTACACTTAATATACAGCTCATTCACTCTGTTGCTGTCTTCTGATAACACACTGTGTATTTAGTTTTTTCCAAAATAGTTTTTATAATAATCTTAAGAAAATAAATTTGTCTCTGTATGTATCAATCTCAGAAGGATAAGACATGAAACAGAAAATTTTAATATTCAGAAATGCATGCTAGGTTGAAAGAAAAAAAGATACCTAAGACAGCTATTTCTATGTAAGCTTATTTTTAAGCAATCCTGCCAGATGTGGAACACTGCCTTGGATTCAGTGTATCTTATAATGAAACTTCAAATTACTCAGAGACAAGTTAGAGATGTTAAAATTAGCATACAGAGATCTTAGTACCATGTCCACAGCTGTAGACTGTTAAATCTCTCCAGAGTGACTCAGGTAACAGCACATAAAGCAAGAGCAAGAGCAAAGGACACAAGATACTAGAACCTCATCACCCTGAATTATCAAACCTTAAACTGCTTAAAATTTTGTGTCACTTTGATAAGGACAGGATTTAATTCTTCAGGAAGAGACAGAGGAATCCATTCTGTTTTACAGAGAATTGAGTACTTTTTTCCAGAACAGTACAGAAGAATCCAAACCAGCACAATTTCCTGTTTCACCAGACTGCAGTGATTTCACTGGAGTTTCTTGTCAAATATCTATAGATATAGATCTGCAGAGGTTCATACATTTAGTCTATGCAAGATTTTATCCAGTCATTTTCCACACATGGGTAGCCTCTGATGACTGAAGGAAATTCTGTGACTGTCACTATCCTATTTAAAACTTTTATCTATGATCAGTTTCTATTATGCATCAAGATACACATTTCATATATCCTGATGAGCTTCTCAGAGTTGTACGCATGCATGCCTTAGAAATTATTTTGTTGCTTAGATTCCTTTTACTAATCTTCTGGGTTCTTTCAAAGGACCAGATTCACATAAAGTTGCAATCATCTAATCACTTGACATGACACTGTTTAATGCTTAACTTTCTGCTTTCTGGCACAGAAACCAAATTCTCCTTTCAGGTAAATGTTTTATGAGTGTCCCAAGCCAATTAATGGAAGAATCACAATAGGCACCTGAGGAGGAGCAGTGCAAAATTCATTTCCTGTCTCATTTTGTCTGAGTCATGAAGCAGTGACCTGAGACAGAACACTGGGAAATCACTGTAATTCATTTTTCATTCAGCATTTAAACCTTAACTGAGATATTTCTAACAGATTACAATGTAATTGTTTTAGCCTGTAGAGAAAAAAAAGTTCTTAACAAAACAAATTCAAAACAGAATTTGGAGTAACTGAGAGAAAAGGTTCTGGTTTTAAAGCCATCAATACAACCTGCTGTGATCAGATAGTGGAGAACAATTTGCCTACCCCTACTTAATATTTTCTTGAATTTTATAATTAAATATGAGAGAAGTGTAAGTTCCTGTGAGAGCACAGAAGCACCTAGCTGTATATGGCTGTACTGATGGGGTTTTTACTAGGACTACTTCTTTGAAGAAATCCCAGTTTGCCAGTCATCTCCCTTAAAATGAGCACTCTCTTGTTCCAAACTGTGTTTATAACTTTTTTATTCATAGCATTGGAGCATGTTTTCTTTGCCCTTCCTGCAAATTTGAATTGCAAACACCAGTTTCTGTGGCAATTTTACATCTCTCTTGTGTAGGTGCAGTTTTGTTCCATACCTATCCCCCACCCCAAGAATATGACTGATAAACAGTTTAACAGGAATTGTTCTTGAAAATTCTGATACAGCTTTTAGGTTGCTGATTGCAGCTGCCCAAAAAAATTTTGCAGCTGTGGTAGAACAGAGAAGCCACTGACATTCAGAGACCAGGAAACTGCAGGAACCAGCAATGACAGATTGTGAGCATGGTGCCATTTCTCATGTATTCTCCCACCTATTGGGATCATATCATTTGAACAGAAAGCCTTCAGTTGATAGGTCACTGTATTTTCAGAATTTCCAAATAACAAAATAACAAAAGCCATTGCAGAGAGCTTAAGAATGGTGTATGTGTTGTTTTTTTGGTTTTTGTTTTTTGGGGTTTTTTTACTACAGTGTGCATTAGAAGTCTAAAAAGTAATGGCCAACACATTTATTAATAACCACCACATTCCAAGAGTGCTTTCCTCTCCTAAAACAAAGAGGGAAACACATTTTATTGTCACAGGAGGGTATAAAGCTGTCTATAAGCCACGCATCACCAAAACTGTAAGTTATGTACATTGCTTATAGCTCTATCTTTACCTTTTACTGTGATTGACTGCTCCTCTCTTTTACCAACACATCTTTTAAAAACATTTCTATTGATCAAACTTTGCCTTCCCTTTCCCTCTTCTAATGAAATGTCAGACTTCTGTTCTTTTTTTCAGTTTATCTCTGATCACCATTGTCTCCTCTACATCACACTTATGAAATTTCCCCCCTGTGCTTCTTGCGTATAAAATAGATTTATATTCTTTTTGTTTATACAGTGATGGTGCTGTTTTACTGATATTAAATTCTTTACTGGACCTAATCCTTGAACAAAAGTTCATGTTTGCACTAAAGTTCTTTCCACAAAGCCCATGAGGTGTCAGGCATCAAAAACTGCTCTGAAAACTGATGAATTGTAATTGGTAGGATAACCAGAATGTACAGGTACTTTTGATTTACTGCTGCTGAATGCCAACTCTATCTGTCAGATTGCTTCCTGAAGAAAGGGGTCAGTGTCTTCCTCAATGTACTCAGTAGTTATTTTGTTCTTTTGAAGAACAGCAGTCCTAGAGGTACTGTAGCTGCTACCCACCTTTCATATATTGCTCAGAGTTTATGAAAGCAGATTTCAGTCTTTGTGAGCTGAGAGTGACTTCGGAAGCTTGAAGTTATCACCCAGAGCTAGAAAGAGAGTAGCCAACTTTGGCTGAGTCTGAAGACTCAGATCTTACTGATGTGTTCTAAACTGTGAATGCAAAACTGACTGTACCCAAGAGAGAAGATGAAGAGGAATCCTGGAATCATTACTTTTCTGTAGTGAGATGAGGACTAGCCATGAACTGTTAAAGTGCTCAGTGCCAAACCTCTGGTACAAAAAGAAACCCAATACAAGTTTCTCATCATCTTGAAGAAGAGTAGTACAGAAAAGTGGAGCATTTTGGAAAAGCCAACATTGAAACACTCCAGGGATGATCCAACATGTGATTCATGACTGGAGGACATACATAAAACACAACAGGGCTGTGATTTAATATGTTCCTGCTTTAGTATCTTCCAGTGGCTAGACATTGTTCAACATTAACTGTATTTCTCTCTTTTTCACAGAAGGTAGAAATGCTATCATTGTCTCCCACAGCTTCACCTGTGTTCTGGTTTGAACCTTTTCTCTTGGAACTTTGATTTGTGTGGATGTGGAAGAGGGGAAGGAGGCAAAAACATTCTCTCTAGTTTTGCTTTTCAGAGCAAGAAGTCAGTTGTCCTAATTGAAATCTCTCATCCTATTTAAAGGCTGCTTTTAAACAAATTGAATGTGTAAATACTTGCATCAATACTGATTATGCCTGTCTTTGTATTCTGAGAGCTTAGATTTAAATCTCACTCTTGCTGGGACATTCTTTTGCTCAAAATAAAGAATCTCATGTCTATCCTGCCTCTAATGAAGACCTGGAAATGATGAAGAGAGTCACTGAAAATCATGGTCTGATCATGAAAGCAAAGCATTGGAAGTCTTGACGGAGAAGAACCTGATCCTGACAAAGAGAGGCTGATAAATTGCATAATGCCTACCTCTGTGTCCTTTTGGAGGCAAGAAAAGAAAAATCATTTTCTACACGTGGACACATATAATTTACCTAGATTTATAACAGGAATTATGATTAAGGAGAAATTTGATCATAAACAGTGGCATAAAACAGTAAAACCTGGCATAAAACAGTTACTAAATATATTTCCACAGTGAATTGTAATTTATAAAGTGCAGTAAAAGTCACAGTGACAAAAATAACCATGAACTTTCACTTTATTCTGTTTTTAAGATCAGATGCCCACTATGATTCTTCAGACTTCATGGTGAAAGCTAAAATAACTCTCTCAACCCATAGAGGTACCTTTACTCCTTCAGTTTTAGCAATGGGTTAAGTTTCTGAGCTGATGCCTATTACACCAAATGAACTGAAAATAATGTAGAAGGCTTTTGCAATATTGACTTACAGAACAACAAGACAAAGAAACAGAAAGGTCTCACTAGGCTCATGTACTGGTGATGTCCCACTGCTGTGAATACTCAGTGGTCTGGCCAGCATCTCACAGATTGGCAGCATAGAACTGGGAAAACAACATAGAGGGGTGAACCCCTTTTTACTAAATAGAGTAGGAAGAATGGAAAAAATAGTAGGAGAAAGGTCTAGAAAGCTATGGGTGACATGAAAAATGTTAATAATGCATTCACCATTTTCCAACAGCAAAAAAAGGGGCATTATTTTAAGTCTATATCTGCTAATCAAGGAAAACTAGCAGGAAATGCACTAGTTTGTTTTAATTTCTACATTTTTGAATATTTTGAGTCAATATCTGCTGTTCTATTCTCCCAGGATAGGACTTGCTATGGTAGATATTAAAAATTGTTTTTTAGAAGATGAGAAATGAACTTTAGGTTCAGTGTTAAATCTAAATGACAGAGCAGGGCTTATTAATTTTCCTGAGCCCATAAAGAAGTATACTCATTTTTTCATTTTCTTATTTTTTTAAATGCACTTGAAATGTAGAGATTATAAAGTGCATTGAAAAGTGGTACAGAGAAAAAAATTAAAAATAAATCAGTTTTTCTCATTTGTGCAATCAAGAATCTGCAGCTACTTTTTTCACAAGGAATAGTGCACTTTTATTCCAGTAATTTTCTCAAAATAGAACCTATGCACTCTTTAAGATGAAGAAATGCTGTCATATAACCACCTCTGCACAGAAAAGCCACAATTCCAAAGGGTGAAAGGAAAAAAAAAACTACTGAAGAAATAATTGGAATCGGCACAGTGATGGACAAAGACCAGTATATTAGGTACATATCTGAAAATTTTACCTCCAAGAGTGTAGACTTAGCACATGCTCAGATGAGCATCACTCCTTGGGCATCCTCTCTGTGGCATAAGCTTTACCACAATAGCCTTGCAGCTTTCATTAGGAACTGCTCACACTCCTTATGGATTGTTCATGCTGATGATGCTGTTAGCATTGACTAGAACATGTTCTGGTCATGGACAGGTGCTGCTCACTAACTGGTTAAGCTGTGTATGTGCATTTTATTGTGCACATATATTTACACATGCAATATACACATTGCTGCTCTCTAATGCAAAACAAAAGATACAACTGCTAAGTTGAAGAAAGGGTGGAGGGGGTGGGAAATGAGGTGATAAGAATGCCATTGGAATTTTCTCCCCAAGAATACCCACCATAATGACCCCATCAGAATTTGCAGGAAGATGGGCATAAGAGTGACAGCACAAGAACATGGGAAACATATCACCACCAGCAGCACACTGCTGGCTCACAGTCAGCTTGCAGACATCCAGATTCCTCTCAGCAGAGCTGCAGCCCGGCATGTTTTCCTGTTACAGGCTATACTAATAATTTAATTTCACTGTTTCTACTTTACATACACCAGCACACTAAGTGGACTGGCAGCACTACTTCTTCCTAAGCATGTGCTTCTTTTGACTTCTGCACAGCCTTGTATTCTAACTCCCTCTGGACTAATCTAGCTACCTCTGTGTAAAACACAGCCAGCTTCATTTACACAGCCCCGCCTTTCTCTGCAATTTCAGTGTTTATGGCAAAACCTCCTCAAGTTTAAGTCTTAGCATTACTTGTATGGTTATGAGCTTGCTTCTCACAATTGAATCCCTTTTTCAAAGAAGGTCACTCGGTTTGTTCAGCCTAGAGAAGAGGAGACTGAAGGGAGACCTCACTATGCTCTTCAACACTTTTGTGAGCACAAGCAGAGGGGCAGATCCCATCTCTTTGCTCTTGTAACCAGTGACAAGAGTCAAGGAAATAGCATGAAGCTGAGTCAGGGGAGGTTTGGGCTGGATATCAGGAAAAGATTTTTTACCCAGAGGGTGGCTGGGCACTGGAACAGCTTCCCAGGGAAGTGGTCACAGCACAGCCTGACAGAGTTCAAGAAGTGTTTGGACAACTCTCAGGCACATGGGTGCCTGGTACCGTGCACAGGGCCAGGAGCTGGACTTGATGATCCTGATGGGTCCCTTCCATCTCAGCATATTCTCTGATTCCCAGATTTCTGGAATTCTCACTTTTGAGACAATCCTGGGCAGGTAAAACCACCTAGAACTCAAATATTAAGCAGAACCAGCAAACTATTTACAACACAAAATTATTCTCTCTTTTAAGCTGTAACAACAGTTGTTAAAACCATGTTTTTCACTCTGACTACATGTAATAATATCACCTCACTTACAAAATCAGCAGACCTTAGCAACCTCTTTCAATATAGCTTATGCTAGTCTTCTGCATAATATCCCACAGATGCTTAGAGAGCTTATCCTCTGAGAAGGGCACCTCTTTAGTTAACTAGTCAAATCCTGAATAAATATTCTCTACTTACAGTCAGAGTAATGATCTCCTCTGCCACAGGAAAGAGGCATATGAAAATTTAACATTTTGTGTACATTGATTCCATTTCTACTGTTTACATTTGTAACCAGAAAATTGTCGATTGGGCCACGGCAACTGTAATTTTTCAGATGTTGTTCGGTATCCCATGACACATCATTCTGTATGAATGTTCTTCTCTGTTGTAGAAATAGAAGGTAGCTGATGGCTACAGACATTCAGGACAGTATGTAACATTATGTCCTCTGCCTGCATGGAACCATATCTAACTTTCCAGAGGTAATCAAAGCCACAGATTCCTCAAACTTCCCTCATCTCCTCCAGGGCCTAAGCAGTAGCATGGCTATTCTCCAACATGTTCAGCTTTAAAACATATTTTTAAAAATATGGTAGCATGTACTTTGAGAACAATAATGATGAACTGCAATCTATCACTCAGATTAACAGAGTTGTTAAATGCATTATATGAAACTGATTTTAAGAAGTTTGGAAAGTTCTCCTAAATACATTTCTACTTGTATTCCTTAGCTAACACTGTTGAAAATAGACATCTCCCCCCAGCCCCCCTCCTTTTTTAAAGGCAATAACTAAAGTAAAGAACAAATTAGGTTTCAGAATTTTGGATCTATGAAGCATTCTTACACAGGCATACTAGCAAATTTATGTAGGTTTCAAAATCCTTTTCATATCAGATGCCATAAATTATTACATTTTAGTTGAGGCCTATTTAGACTGTAAAGATATTGAGCTCTACTAGGGTGATGAATATCATCTCATATAGATTGAAAGAATAGTAAGAACTAGAGTTGCTTGAGTATTCCATTTCTAATTCATTCTTGTATTGTGAAATGGGAAAAAAAGAATGATACTGCTGCTTAATTTCTGCTTTAAGCAACCAAGAAATGACAGCATTCACAGAATGTGATACTTGAGCTATTAGAAGGCAGGTTTGTTTCCCTCTACCCTTGTAAAAAAAATAATGAAAATATGAAATCAGTATATATTAAAGGGTTTTCTGTGTTTTTTTTTCTATTAAAAGATATAGATGCTACCTGGAAATTAGGTCAAGTTAAAAAATCACAACCAATAAAAAAGCCCTTGAAACTTCATGTTGTTTTTATAGAATTTTAGTGTGTTTGCCAAAAAATACAATTTACTGTCACATAAGATTGACATAATCCTAATTCTTTCTCATTTCAGTGAGTAAGTCTGAAATATGAACAACTAAACCTCTCTGGAAATATGCAAGCAATTGAAATGTAAAACAAAAAACCTAAATCTAAACTTACTGGGCAGTGTAAAATAGGTATTGGCAACTGATTGCTGAACATTTTCATGCAATCCTGTTGTCTTTGTTAAATTGAAAATTACACAAGTAGAACTCTCAAAATATTAATTAAAAAATAACTCAATTGTTAATGGCCTATTCAAGTGCAATAACTATGGTTTTTTTCAAACACTAAGAATATGAGTGGATTTTTTCATTGTTTAGATGTTTGGACAAATGGTAGTTCATCCTTTATATACAAATATACAAACAGAATCTGAATATTTACACAAATATTCTTTGGTCATATATACTGAATTTTCCCAAAGCAAATGGATAATAAAAAATAAGATATGAAGGTGCTTTCCGCTGGATCTCAAGGTTACAGGATAGATATCAATGTTTCATAGCTCTGAAATTAACTGCTGTGTAGAGTTTTTTAGGGTTTTGTTGGCTTTTTTAAAGTTGTTGACAATAAATTTCAATCTCAGTTTTATATGGTACTTTACAAAGAGTTACACTTTGAAGCATTATTGCACAAAGAAAAGAATGGCATTCACATTCTGATGCCAACGTGTACTTCAAAATGAAAGCCAATTCAGCTGACTCTTGAAGGAGGACCACTTGTTTATTTGCAACAAGGGTATAGGTTCCTCAGTATCAGAAATTACATGATTTTAAGATACTCTATACTGTGAATAAATTGATTAACTTTTATCAGAAAGTTGTAGCGGAAGACAGATTCAGAGAGAGAAACAGAGACCAGGGATAGAAACACTGAATAAATAAGTGAGGAAGGGGGGTGGTCTAAGAAGCCCAGACTACCTTTCCTTTCCCTGGCACCATACCTTTCTTTACCTCCATCCTATCTGCCCCCAAAACCCACTCATTCACTCAATCTAATTAATAAGTCTGTGAGCAGATAAAGCACTCAATACTTCTCCTTGACTTCAAAAATATCCCTGAGAACATCCACTTGAGCAAATATATTGGTTCAACTCATAGCTCATTATAAGTCAAAACACTATCTAATTTCTCATATTTTTCACTCTGCAAGATCCCAAGAGTACTTAAATTTCTATACTTGGGAGTATTTTCCCCAGTGATTGCTTACATGAATAGCTTTTTTCATTTAAGTCAGTGAACATTTATCCTATTTCCCTGACATTCAGTTTGTCTCCTTTCCCTCTCCACCTTCAAAAGAGTTTAACCAAAGTTTACTGTGCTCAAAGACAGGTCCTTTAATGTAGAGATTAACTTGGTGATGACTGAGGCTTCATCCTCTTTGTTCATAGTTTATCCTTAGAGGGATGACTCCCAACAGCAAAGAGGAAATGTCCATAAGCTTTTGCCCTTCTACTGCACTACTAATGAGCAGAAACACTGCAAGGAGGGAGGAGAATGGTCCTTCTTTCAAAGTAAACCTCCCCCATTGGGATAAACATAGCAAAATTTACTACCAGAGAAGAGTTTGTGACAACAACAAGGAGTGAGAGGTATCTGAGAAGATACATGTTTTATGTAAGACATTGTGAGTTTTCCCACATGGTTCTAGTTTACTCATGATTTTTTTTTCCACAATAAAGACCAACAAAAGTCAACCCTGTGAAAAAAAATTACTAAGAATTTGGGCGTTCATGAAACATTAACGATATGACAAATACAGAGTAAAGAAGTACAGGGCAAGCACAGAGCTTCATAAGAAGCTTTCAACAACTCCCAGCAAAAAAATAATTTCTTCTTAAAATGTAGGTTTGTGCAGTGGGTATTCACTGCCATATAAAGATGCTGTATTTTCAAAGCCTAAACCAGTATTTCTATGTTGAGTAAAATGATCCATTATCTTAGAGGTCTTTTATAAACACAATGATTCCACATTTCTGTGGTTTCACTGAAATTATAATTTCAATGTAACATCACATTTGAGACAAATTCAGATTATTTTTTACCTTTCTGGTAGACAACAAACTTTATTGGAACATCAAGAAATATAGCATAGGGATGATTAGGGTTTATTACACTTTTCCCCAGCGTACACAAAGCCAGTATCATAAACTACTGCTGTCTTCTCCCATGAGACTTTTAGTAATCATCCTCTGTTACTGTGTGGACCTGGAACTATTTACATTCTGAGCATTTTCACATTGACACTTGTTTAAGGAGTGAAACATATGAATTATTTTCAGATGTCTGGGTTTCAATTGCTCATGCATACAGCTAATTAGCCATTAGTTGCATTTTAGCCCACTTATTAACCTTAAACTATCAAAATCTACTTCTGCTGCCTGTTGATGATTAGATTATAAGGATACTTCCCACTTCTCCTATGAAAGATGTTAAAGTGCTGTAGCACAGAATACACTGTCAACTCCCTTGTGAAGTCAGACAACACTAAGTATTTCAAAGAGTAATGCCCTTTAGAAGTTTACAAATCAAGATTAGAGTTGGCACTAGAGTCTGGTGACAAAGTCTAGGGAAGAGAAGACTGAGAGAGGATCTCATTAAAGCATATAAATATGTCAAAGGCAGGTGCCGAGAGGATGGCACCAGACTCTTTTTGTGGTGCCCAGTGACAGAATGAGGAGCAACAGCCAAAAATTAAAACACAAGAAGTTCCATCTCAACATGAGTAAGGATGACTTCTCGTTGAGGGTGGCACAGCACTGGAGCAGGCTGCCCATAGAGGGAATGGAATTTCCCTCTGTGGAGACACTCAAAATCCACCTGGATGTGTTCCTTTGTCACCTGCTCCAGGTGACCCTGCCTTGGCAGTGGACTATATGATCTCCAGAGATCCCTTCCAGCCCTAATGATTCTGTGAATCTATGATTCTGCGACAAGCAGAGACACATTATGAAATAAACATAAAAGACAAACAGGAAATCAGTAACGATTTCAAATCAGAAATAGACCAAAAATATCCTGGAAGAGTGGGAACACTAGACTCTTTTTTGTTAGATGTGGATAGTTTGTTGGTTTTTTTTAAGAGCTACATTTGCTTTTCATTTTCCAAAGTGATTTCAGTAGAAATCCTCAAACCTTGAAGAACAGGTTTGTGTTTGACTGAATAAGCCCTTTTCATCTACAGTTCTGTAACCACCCTGAGGGAGTTCAAAATGCTCATAATGATTTATTTAACAAGGTTTACTCACCTCAGCTGTCAAGGACAATTTCAGAACAAATACTGAAACCAGGATAGCTACTGTAACTTTCAAACCTGACACTGATGATTTTATCTTGTTCCTTATTTTTTAAAAAAAAAGTCTAATTGGCATATTAAATTTGTGACTTTAACTGACCAATAATATAAAAAATTTTTATGTGGTGCAATTGTTTCATTTGCCCTGCCTTAGTTAACTCTCTGTATTCTCTTTCCACTAGGCAAACCTACTCTGCAGGATTTTCTGCAGGGAAAGCGAATATAAGCTTTTTTTGACGTTAGCTGTATCTCAACAGCTGTCAAGACTTGGGACTAGTACTACATTCTTGCTGTCACAAGGAAGCCAAAATTTTAAGCTCTGTTTCTCTAACAAGACCAAATTTTTAGAAAAGGAAAATAAAATAAGTCCCAGGTTTCATGACACACTTTTCAGTTTCTTAATCATTGTATTGGTTAAGAGGAAGACTCCTGGAACACTTGTTCCAAGTTTTTGCAAAAAAAATTTCTTGCCTAGAATCTTCTGCCCCAGGGGCTGTGGGAGAGAAGAAATCAACTTGTGAAACAACAAAGCCATATGCCCTGCCATGTGAAAATCCCAATTTCAGAAGTTATCTCTAGGAATGGACTTCAACTGATTTTATGCCTTTTTTGAACTACTAATGGAAAAGAAAATAAAGGTAGGGGAGAGTATTATATAATCAATTGTTCACAGCAGTGTTGCAAGGATCTTAAAGGAAGTGAGCAACAGGCTTTCAAACAAGTCTTCTTTAAAGCAGAAGAAAACTATAAAACTATTAATGTTACTGTAAAAGGGACAGACTATGTTGGAATGTCAAGGCGAAATAAATCAACTACTGAATTGCACTTGGACAAGCCCAAAATGGTTTGTTTTTATTTTTTTAACATTGATTTATGACAACCAACCAAGATTTTTGTCATAATGAGGATGAAACTCCAAATTTTATCACAAGAAGTGTGACAACTGTTTGATTTCAGGAGTTCTCATTCTCCAGAAGTCCTTTAAATGAATGTTTATAGAAAGGCCAAAGAACAGACCAAACATACAAATCTCTCTGCTAGTCTCCTACTATTCTTCAGCTCTGATACAGCTTTGATGCCTTTCATACTAATAAATTTGATCTTCTCTGATCAGTCAGTATTCTATTCCATCTCTGTAAACAGAGATGGGAAGACAGAAACTTCAAGGAAGATACAAACACCTATACTATATCTTTGATGCTATAGAATATTCAATAAATTTTCTTAATAGTTTTTAATATTTGATTTGGGTTTTTTTTAATGATTATGCTGAGTTGACACTTTATATAAATATCAGGCACGAACTCCAAAAACTGTTCCTTAGTCTGTCACTGTAAAACGAGCCAGGATTTTTTAATCTTTCCTCTGTACCTGTGCATCATTACAAACATTTGCTCAACTTCATGATGCCACTTCATAGTACAATCTCACAGTATCCTATGAATTTTCTACTAATCTAGTTAATCGGTTCTTCAACTGATCAACTCGATTTTCTCAGTGTACTGCTTTTCATTCCACTGATTACTCCATTTTCAAGGCATTAAAAATCTTACTGGCTTATAGAGTTTCACTACTGATCTTCAACTATAATAAACATTTACTGTTTTACTGTTTCCTACCCTCTAGCTGTTCCCTTTCCTTAGAAATCTGTTTTATGGGACTCAGCAGCAGACTTCTGAAAATTTAGAAGCTTCCATCAATCCATTATTCACACAGCAGCTAACTCTTCCAATCTGCCAAGAAGTTTTAGGGTAGAATTTCTCTTAAAAAAACCCCCAAACCAGACATGTTGATTGTTCCTAACAAGGCAATATTTAGCTGTGTGTTCACCAATTCTATTCCTAAGTATTTTTACTATTACCTTACCTGATACAGGAGGACATCAGTACTTGTAGCTTCCTGGAGGTATCCTAAAACCCTTTTTGCCTTAACAGTCAGTGTCTTGCCTGAAACTGACTTGTCATTGAAGATATCAAAAATTTCTAATGCTCATTTTCTCTGTTTATTCAACTATCACTCATATAGTCTATTTTCCAAAAATTGATTTTTTTAACACTCACATGCAAAGAAGGAATCCAACCTAAATGTTTTCTAAGTTTCTTGTAAGTGAAGAGAGAATAAAGTACAAAAACATGTAGTTTTTCTGTAATGTCCCTGGCTTCTCAATTTTTTTAATCAACCTTGCTCACTGACACCCTGCTCTTGAAATACAGAGGGAAAAATGTGTTAATAGATAAGACACATTGTGCTAGTTGTTCTTCAAAGCCTTTTTGATCTGCGTTATATCTTTGTTCAGACTAACAGTTTCAGAATTTATAATCTTTAATTTTCTTCATTTGGACAATACTTAGACATACCAGTTTTCTGTAGCACTTTTTGGAGTCCATTTCTAAGTACTCCATAATGACAGATAACCTCTATCATGGCTGCTTTAGATCTGTAAAAAAGAACACTAAATATTCAGAGAGGAGGGCACCCAATTTTCTAGTTCTGTGAATAGAACAGCCAGAACAGACTACTGGTTTCCATTTCTGCTTCCAGAGCTGTTTACCACAAATCATAAACATATTTTAAATGCAAATGTGAATGAGATAATAAGCATGGCCAGAAAAGCCTTAGCTGGTGAGGCTCTATTCTCCTTCCTTCCCTGGCATATTCCAGCACGTCACTGCATAGGAGTTCCTAAATGCTTGTATTCTTTTTAAGTGCAAATTTATACCCTGACTGTCTGTGATACTTGATATCTGCTAAGTGAAGTGACAGGAGATTAAATCAACACCATGAGGCATCACAGTCGGTGTGCCTTAGAAACAATAAAACATCAAGCAGACTTTAGCTAATTTGGAGACTGTGCTTTGATCATACTGAGCAGAAGAAAGTCATAAGGAACCTAACAAATAAGTTATGGATTCTGGAAAAAAAAAGCCTCTCTCATTAAATCCCTCACTTTGCAAATAGTTGAAAGATGTCTGTGCTTTACTTTAATATCATAGTTAAGTGCCTTTCTTATTCAATAAATATGCCTTATATTACACTTAAAGTTTCTGAAACCATATTTTTTTTCTGCATTAGAAAACAGAAAGTTTTGTAATGCAGAAAAAAAATTGCAAATTAGAAAGTTATCCTGATGACAACTTTGACTGTGAAGGAATTGGTACCACCATTGCAGAACCTCTGGCTAACTTTGCACTTTTCAGCTCAGATATTATACACACTTGTTTGCAAACATTTTCACACTCAGTAAGAATTCAGGAAAAAAGGCAAGGTTTTGTTAATTGGAACTCTGTAAAAAAATTCTGAGATGGTATTTTGAACTATGCATTTGTGCTCAGATCATTGTCAGAAATTGAGAAAATCTATACATTGCTATTATTTGATTTTTTTTTTCTGTTAAATTTGAGTGTTGAAGTATGAAGGATTAGAAATAAATTCAGTAATGAGGGCTGGTATCTTGCCTAGGAAAAACAAAAGTTACGGATGCTTCTTGTTAAGGAAACTGCCCATCCCTCCAGGAGCCACTGTCAGTCACACTCACACACTGAGCTGGGACTGGGTCCCCTTGGCTGCTGCACCCCACACTCACTCAGCCACACCAGGCTTCTGAGCTGGCTCAAACCCAGGGTCCCACATCAGAGTCTCAGATGAACCAATCCTTAAAATAATTTAATCTTGGTCCAGTAACTGAATAACAGACAACCAGTTTGAGCTGGTCCCTCTGAGGAGGCGACCCAAACAAAGAACCTCCATAACTTTTATCCTCCTGCTGTCCAAGCATAGGAAAGTCTGGAGCCCTTGGCTCCTGCAGGGTCTCTGAGTGTGTGTTCCCTGGCCAGGCCACAGGTCCCCAGGCCCTTTGCTGGGCAAAGGGTCAGAGACTCCTGACCGGTCACCTCAGGCTGACTGTCCCAGAGCTCAGCCCGTGGCTGCTGCTGCAGCTGCCCACCGAGATACTGGCACTGAATGCATCCCTCAACACTTCTCATCAGGACATTCTTCCTTTTCTTAAGCAAACTCAAAAGTGAAAAAAGCTCAGAATGAATTATAGTTTGGATATGTAGTGTTTTTATAATCAGCTTCATAAACAACCTACAATCACATTTTCAGGGGCAATGTCTCCTCTCCTTCTGTTTCATACATTGTCAGAAAAGAATAACTTTCTAGCATTGTGGTTGGTGTACTCAGAGAGTCAACATAAAGTCAGGGTCGTGAAAGGCAAAAGGGCCAAATGAAAAAACCAAGAACTTACAGAAGAACTAGAGCATTGTCATACAAGAAGTAAGGATCTAAAAACCTTGTACCACCAATATGTGCAATTATCTTGTATAGATTTAAGTGGGAAAAGCAGAATTTCTAGTTTGATAGCATGACATAATGACATTTGTCAAAGACAAATGACATTGTCATAGATTTTTCTAACTGACACATAAATCCTTATTCAGAAAAAAGGAAAGAAAACTTTAGGACCATCCAGGTAAGAGATGTATATGTGTTTTATAACAATCTAGAGAATTTTTTTCAAAGAATAATGACAAAATCTCATCCAAATTTCACAAAGAACTTCAGGACTACAATATCATTTTTAACTACTGTAACATATGAAATCTATTGTCTTGCAAAAACAGAGTTTAAGATTCTAATAAGTATTTTCTTGATGGGCCTATAAATTTTTTTTGTCTTTATAATGCAAATATTAGGAGACCAAACGTTAACATGCAAGAAAATTAATTACTGAACAGTCCTGTCTCTAGACACAGTAATTTTAGAATATGTGGTAGGTGTCACTTGCAGTGATCTGTAAGATCAGATGTTTCATTCAGTTGTAGACTCAGGTTGTATATTTGGAGTTTAATTGAATGGAGTTTAATATTCTAATTAAAAATAATTTTGCTCATGAATAAAATAAAAGCCGATGTGATTAATTAATTTAAATACTACTGTAACTTTCTGAGAAAGAGCAGGAAAGTTTCTATTTGATTACTACATGTGAGAGGTTTGTTCACTTGATTTTAATTTTACATTTAAAAGCATGCGTTATCTGCTTAAGAAAAGCCCGTTAACCTAATTTCAAGTAAAATGTCAAAATACTAAAAGCAAAATGCATAGGGAAAGTCTCACAGTATCCAAAGGGAGTTTATTCTGTAAAGACACTCAATGTAACTCCTTGTTTTTCTCCATCTAATTGCAAAAGTTTTATTTCACAGTCTCCGAAATTCTGACTGGGTTCTGAAGGTGGGAAAAAAAGTTGAGTTTTGATGAAGCATTTAAGAATCTGCTAGTTTTAAAACCTTTAAAGGCACTACTGCAAACTAAGGCAGTGGGAATGTCTGTACCCACACAGTAACTTTCTGGGTTGATGAGTAGAACTCTGCAGTTCGTTACACCAGCAGAAATCAATGTCCTTTACAGACAGAACAGAAGCATAATCTCTTACAAAATCTGACCTCAAAGATAACATTTATGAAACGCACATATTATAATTACAAACATAAAGTTACCACCTGTAACCATTTTCCAAATGGAAAATTCTATTTAAAAGTTTAGTTAGTATTTATTTATATTTAAGTTTGAACCCTATGGTTATGGATCTGAATTTAAACTAATCAAAAAACTGACAGATATTAAAGTACATTAGAATGTTTTTTCCCCTTGTAACACTGCACTGTTTTTCTTTGGAGCCTGCTGGGACTTTCAATTATGAAATCAAATCTCCCCTCATCATCTGTCATCTCCAGGGAAACAAAAACATGTTGACCTTACCTCCCACTGCTTAGAAGGATGAGTCATTTCTTTGCTTCATTTCCACATATAAAATGCACCTGCGTAAGCAGTTGCTTACATTTTATAGAAAATGTTGTATTATGCCCAGCAAATTACACTCCCAGAGGTTGCCCTATGCATTAGCCAAACACTTCAGTACTTGAGGAATTGCTATTGCTCTTCTTGTCACTCTTACTGTGTTTTTTCCTAACACAAATCTTAATTAGTTACCAGTAATAACCTAATCAAGCTTGTATCACACTTGCATCATAAAGGCATTTTAACTGATTGATAAGTGAAAACTGCATATAAAAGTAGTAGCCTGTAGTACTACAAAGCTAAAGTAGTTTTTAATGTAAGGCATTATCTAGAAGCAAAGGTTTAGAAAAAAATATTCAGAAGTTTTATAATAAACATGTTGATTATGGGTGGATGCTTTGCAATCTCATCAAGGTAATGTTTTATTGGTACAACTAAAGTTATTTTACTGCAGTAAATGCTGGTATTGAGATGTTTTCATTTGAAATTAGTAAAGAGCAATGATTAACCATTCATTACAAATGTAGTGGATTAAGCTTTAATAGCTCTAAAACATACAGAACAATGTTTATCGTGGTGGAGTTCAGTGAAGTGGTTATTTAAACAGGTTTTACAAATTAAGTCTGAGAAGACCTGCATCATTTGTATGACCCACACTTGCTTACCCTGCAAACGGGGCATGATACTTTCAACAGTTGCTATAGCAATAACAGTAATGATTTTTAAGCAGTAAAGAAGGTGCTTCAGTAAAAATCACTTCAAATAACCTTATCTAATGATAACTCAAACTTTATTTGCTCCTTTTTCCTAATTAAAAAAAATACATTTTACAAAGGCAATTGTTAGTTAGCTACATTAAAGCCCTGAAAAAAAAAGTATATGAGTGATATATAATATACACAAAGAAAGTATCTACATTTTTAGAAAGAAAAACTCATAAAGCCTACAAAGATTTTAAAATTGGCGTAACAAAAAATATGCAGCTAGCTGAGGCTTAGATTCTGCAACTTGCATACAGTAAAATCAAGTTCATGACCAGAAACATTACACCCATCAGCAAATACTTGTTGGACTGTACACAGAACTTGGTGTCCTATGAAGTGTATACCTACAGAAACATGGATATTTATAGATATTTACAGTCAGTAACACTGCCTATAAATATCTATAAATAACACTGAGGAGTAAAAAAAAAAGCCATGCCTTTCAGATGAGAATTCTGCTAATGGCATTGAAGCAGTATCTTATTGTTAACATTGGAGTTCAAGTGAACATTGCTTATATTTGCTGTTATGGATATGTTCCAGAACAAAACAGGCACAGACAACCAAACCAAGAAACCGAAATATAAAATTGAAAATACCCCAAATTAATGAGTGCAACATCAGCCATATGTGGATGCACAAATAAACATTTTATGCTTACTATATGGGAGACTCCCAGGAAAAAAAGTCATTCTTGGAATATTATTTATTTACTTGGTGGGAACGGGCAAGTTTAAAAGTATATTCTAAATAATAAGAACAATTAAAATAAGTACTCATTATTTTTACTTGTACCTTTGATAATTTTTTTATTCATCAGTACAATGGAAGTCTCACTTATGCACACATTTGTACCACTTATGTTCAAATCTAAGTAAATATTTTACTGAAGTCAACTGGTTACAAAGAAATATATTTCTAAAATGTATGAGACTTAACTACAACATTATTTACAATTGAGAAAGAGCAGATTATAATATGTACATATTCTTCTCATTTCTGAGCCTTTACTGACTCTCATATTAGTAATGATGAAGTAGGTTCAAGCTAGCCGTTACTGACACAAATTTAGAAATGCATATTGTAGCCAGTATTTTTTAGATGTCTGAAATATTTCATAATATGGTAAAGAAAGGAGGTTCTAGCTATCTTAGGAAAACATACAAAGGACCAGAGCTGTTACTGCACTAAAGACATAGCCCTGTTTATGTTTATTTTCTGTGCGTTTCCAACGTTCATTTTGCACAGTTACATAGCACAAATTAGAGACTCAGTGATTTACGAACCAAAAAAAAATAAAAGAGCTTCAAAATCCAGAAGAAATATAGAAGTTACTATAACCATAATTATAAAAACTGAAAAGATACAAAGAACTCTTTTCAGAAGTTGGGATGCTGGCATTTGTAATGTTTTCTAATACTTCAAAATTCATAAATGTGTTAAGATGCCCCAAAGCACAAATTCCATCTCAAAAGATGGAAAGCAACAGCGTTTCATTTTTTGAAAACCCAGGAATTTCTCTGAGTCCCAAGATGTCCAAGCAATGTGTTTGTTCAAGCGCTTCACTGCACTGCTGTGTCAGACATGTTAGTGTGCTTTTGAAGAGAACAGAAACAGAAAGGGCATGGCTTTAAACCAGAAGGGTGTCTGCTGCCATTTCTTTCCCATGGTCTCAAAGACCTCTTCTGTGACCCCGGCAGTAATTTGGGGATGTAGGCTGGAGTAGGCAGACAAACATAAACATAAACCCAAAGGTGACAAAGCAGACATAAAGAACATTGTGTCTCATTCTAAACCAAAATTCAACGCACAGTTTCTATGCTAGTAGTGCCAATTCCTGATCAGCCATACTAGCTCATGGAAGAATATCTGAAATAAATTATCCAACTGATTATCTAATCATAAACTTTGCCTAGTAGAAGCAACTAAAGTAAAATACAATGACTTTATACTGAAGTGCTCCATAATCAATGTGGGTATAACTTTCACTTCATACTGTGGTTGGAGGATTCAGGTGGTTTGTATTCCTTAACCAGGAGCTGGCAATTCTAATACATATAACATGCTGTTAATATGAACAACCTAAATCTTAAACAAAAGTTTGAAGGCTGAATTTCTAACCAAGCAATTCTTCTATTTTTATTTATGCGAGCTACTGAGGTTCACTGCCTGGACTATTGACCACATAGGAATGTAAATTCTGAAATTCTGCCAAGTCCTTGTCCTCACATATTTTTTTATACAATTCCTGAAGCTACGATCTTTAAGTGAATAGGAGATAAATAACAGAGTTTAACAGTTCTTTACTTGATCTTGAGAAAGTCTATTCAATGTGGAAGAAAAATCCAGTGAGGTTACAGTGAAAAAAATCTCCCATAACTAAGGAATTTTGGATGAGTCAGTATTACAGAACTTGGCTCAATTTTTCAGTCTTGAACAGGAACCTATCTTTCAATGTGATGGCTGTCCAGTAGTCTTAAATAAAAGCTGTAAGATTTAATGGTTCACAATTTTAGAGGTGGTCAGGATTGTAACTTAGCACCAGAGCATCACTGATACTCTATTTCCTTTCTACATTTGAGGTTAAGGAAAAAGGCAGAATATAAAAGGCAAACGACTACTAGAGGAAAAAAATAACATAGACAGAAGAATCAACTTAAGAAATAAATAGAATAATAGACCTATGTGCTTCAATGAATTATATAGAAAAAAAATTAAATCCCTTCACTTCTTTTCCCCTACTGCCTTTTGATAGAGACCAATGAAAAAATAAGTAGAATAAATGAAATCCATTTCTAATCCTGATAATGAAATTCTTAGTTTATACTCTTTAATTTTGAAATTCAAAATTTTTAATTTCAAAGAGCTAAAATTAATTCAATACAAAATAAATATTTTTTGGCCTAAAATAATCAGTGTTGTAACCACATTCACATAAATCTAGTCAGCAGGTGAAGCTTGTTACCAGATGTCATACAGCCACAGCTAAAAGCTGCAGCTGAGTGTCTAAACAGGTACTGATTCTCCCTCTTCCAAGTATTATAAGTACTCATGGAGAAATAGGTGGGCTAATCAGATGCAATGCATCTTGGAAGAGTTCTATATTTTTGGGGTCTGATGGTCTTTCAGATTTGGAAGTCATGGTATTTATAAAGGTCTGAAACATAGTCTACTTATATGAAAAGGGTTTGCAGAAGCCACAGAAACCACAAACATCAGAATAACTGAAACACCTGGCGCTAAAGTTAAATTTCAGAGGAAATACATAATTTCAGAGCATTACATAATATGAAATTTGAAAAATGCCCGTCAGAATAAGAAATGTAGCAGATTGTCCAGTATCAGAGAGTTTTCTTCTCTCTTCAACAGAGAAAAAAATGTATACTTCATAGTTCTTACCCCTCAAATGAAACATAGATACTGACAGTCATGCTGAGGTTAATTCTTGAAGGAATGTTTAGATATCTTTCTTTTTTATATTGAGGTGTATAAAAAAAATTTCTATTTTTACATCCATTCTACTAGTAATTCTGCCTTTTTTTTTTAAAATTCCACTTCCCTCGTAGTATTTCTATTTTAAAGTATAAAAGCAATTAACTTCTGGTCACCAATAAAAATGGCTATTATTTTTACTAATATTTACAAAGAGAAATATATTCAAAACAATCAATTAAAATTGATGTATTTCAAGTGGTCTTTGGAATCTAGAGTTTCCAACTGGAAACTAGAAAATCTTGTCCTGATTTTCAAGGAGGACCCTGGAAACTACAGGCCTGTCAGTCTCACTTCAATGCCCACTAAAATCATGGAAAACACAATTCTGGGGAGTATTGAAAAACACGTGGAGGACAACACAGTCATCAGTCACAGCCAGCAGGGCCTCACGAACAGGGAGTCCTGCTTTTCAAACTTGATTTCCTTCTCCGACAGGGTAACTCACCCAGTCATCTAGAGAAGCCATCAGGGGTAATCTTTTTGGACTTCAGCAAAGCTTTTCACACTGTCCCTCACTGTATCCTTCCGGAACAAGTGTCCAGCATTCAGCTGGATAATCCTGTTGTACTGCGGGTGAGAAATTGGCTCCAGGATTTAAAGACACAGCGTTACCTATGATAGAACCACAGCACTGGAACACAGTTGCTGTTCTGTGTAAGGAAAATTATTCATTTTTCTTTCAGTCCTACTTATATCCTGAAAGACTGGATAGGAACTAATAGTTTTAAAGTGACTACCTTCAGTATATTTTATCCCCTGCAAACTTTCCTGACTTAATTATTGTGATACTAAATAAATTCTGAACAGCAAATAGTTCTAAAAGGTCGTTCTCAAATTATTCTTTTAGAGTTAATAAACTCTAAAGTGTAAAACCTGCTTATGATACACACAATGACTGAATTGCCATTTGATTTAGTGTTTGTGACACTGTAAACTGCAGCATTTCTTTGGTATTTGAATATATGACAGTTTGCTAAAAAGCAAATCATGACCTAAGTAATGATTAATGACCTTGCACCTGCCCAGCTTGGAAGAAAAAAAAAGAACGTTTACAATAAATCATGCCAAGATAGGCAAAATATTTATTTTTCTTTAGTCCACAAAACAGAAAATAGTGACTGAAAAGCTGTAAGATACAAACTTTAGATGGAGAGCAGCCTTTTCCAGCACATAAGGACAATTAAACATTTTTCATTTGGTATATTCTTGATCTATTTAGATATGCAGAATAGGCATAGCCTTTCTCTTCTGCAAACAAGCACTTAGCAACTGCTTAGCTATACGTAAATGGACAGTGTTAGGAACAGTCATTTAAAGGTATTTAAGGCATCTCTAATTTCTGAAGCAGAGCTAAGACAACAAAGACTTGAGAAAAATTGTTCCAGCTCCACATTGTGTACTAACTAATAGTGAAAAATGTGTTTGTGCCTTTCTTTTCAAGAAGAAGAAAAAAAGAAAAGCTATATATGAAAAATTGCTGGGAGGCCAAGCCAAGTCACAGGGCAGATTACTGTTAATCAGGCACAATTTTCTCAAGAGTATTGAGTAATCAGTTTAATCTTTGTGACATGTTGACCCATGTGACATCAAAAGAAAAAGTAGGTTTGGCTTATGAAGTCATTTTATATTTTCCATAACTGCACATAAAGATTTACTGGCTACCTGAAATAACACAAACCCTTTGGTCAAAGGTTTGAGGTGCAAAAGCCACTGTTGCTCACAACTCTACAAGACTGTTAAAATTTGAGATAATGAGAAGGTAAAATGGTGAGGCAACATGACACACTGTAGTAGGGATACTGCTTTACTCATGAGAAGATATTACCTCTTGCTTCTACCAGAGTAAATATAGAAATTTTTAAGACTTATACATTGACACAAGCTGAGGAAGAGTACAGGCACTTTATCTTTCTTCAGGCCAATGATATGTACTATTTCAAGTCTTGTTCCTAAACGTGTCACCCTGAATATCCTATCGTGTTACCTCACTGTGTATACATTTGTTTTGTCTTGTCCTAACGCTACAATGTTCCCCGTCCATCTACATAATACAATTTTTCCTTTTTACCTTCCCCATCCCACAACTTGCTTCATTGCAAACACATATAACAGTACTTTGGAAGATTTGGTTTTTTCCCTTCTTTTATTTTCCACAGCACATTAATCTCTTTACATCTGTACACATATGACTGATCTGAGAACAAAACTGAGACTTATAACTTATGGTTAGCCAACAGTTCCTCTATTTTAACAATATCCATGTAAGCTGAAATCCCAACTGAAGGAAAATAATTATTTTCCTTTTTTGTTTTTCAGCAGGAATTCACATTATTTAAACTTCACTACAGGTGTCAAGTTTGCTAAGATTTTGAACAATGTTTTTCAATTACAGGACCAGAGACCTTGCACTAGAACCCAACAGTGCAACCCTCCTGTTGTGCTCCTCTCTGGTTCAGATCCCAGTTACTATCACAACTTACCCCTGCCAGTGAGCAGGTACTCGCTCAAGGGAGTCATACAGGAACCTCTCCACTTCCTCAAACAAGATGGGGAAAAAGCTGAACTGACAGTGTTTACACTTAGAATGCTGCTAAATCATCCCTTAGGATGACTTAATTCCAGGGAATGTAACAATTCCTCTGAGGAACAATCTGTGCATTTGGGATACTTTTCATATTATACCAAATAATAGGTTTTCCAAATAAATAATCAGAGAAAGACTTACTCGGAGGTTCTTATGACTCTAAAATCCCTTCTTATTTTAAACTGCAGAAGTTGATAATTATGATTCATTTTCAATATATTCAAAATAAGGTTTAAGAGCAAAGCATAATTAATTCAATAACTGCTCCAAAATGTACATGCAAAGTGTGAGCTACATGGAACACCTCATATCTTTTATTTGCTATTCTTCAAAGAAAAGCAATCCTAATTGATTTAGGCTCCTCAGAACCCTCTACACAAAAGACATTTTAAGATTTTCAAAGCAGTACACTTGCTATGCTGATGAATGTTATCCCACATGTTATATAGTTTGGTTGTTCAAAAATCTACAGTATAAATCAATCTTAAAATAGAATGCTGATAGTATTCCAAAAATGACGGAAAATCTTTTGAGTTACAAGAAAAAAAACTTCCCTAACCCAGAAATACTTGTACTAGTAAATGTATTTTTTGTTGTTTTGTGTTTGTTTGTTTGTTTGTTTCCAATCATATGGAAGTTAACTATGCCTGTAGGAAGTTTCTTAGAGTAATATTTTTCAAACACAGAAGATGCTTTTGAATATTTTCCTGTTCCCAGAGTAGGTGATGCTCATAGATCTAACTGTCTTTGAAACTCCAAATGACAGGAGATACTGAGTGGCATAGATACTGTTCTCAAATTACTTAATACCTGAAACTCAACATCTGCTGTCATTGGCTGGTATGCCAAGAGTTTTATTCCCAATATCACGATTTTTTCTGCTTTAAAGTAGCTGGGAATATCGAGCACAATGAGTCTCTGAGCAGATGGACAGTGCATAGTCTAGAAGACATTTAGATATTACTAGAACAATTTTGATGATTAGAAAGCAGAAGATATTTGTCTGCTCAAAAGGTTATTTAAATTTACTTTAATACAGAAATCTAGAAAATGTCAAATTATGTATAGTTTCTAAATGAAAGTTTAATTTCTTAATTTTTTCTTGTTGTGACAGCCATTTACATAGAGTTCCCACAGATTTTCCTATTTACCTGGCTTGCTTAGAGGTCTGAGCACAAAGCAATCAGAGTAAAAAATACACTTAAAAGTTGCAGACCATCAAGATTTTTTGCCTGCAGAGCAGCAGGTTGCACTTAAGTAAAACCAGAAGTAGGCCAGGCTTGTGATTATTCTTCTAGGTCTTTATCAGAACTCTAGGGAAAATGACTGCTTGTGAAAGAGGTCTGGAAAGTTACCAAGTTCAAGCTTCTAGCAGTTACAAATAAAGTGCAAATAATGGATCAGTGTTAAAAGCACTCACTTTGCATGAAATTCCATGCTAACCTACATAGCTAGTAACTTCACTGTGTCAAAAGTAATTACCTTCTTGATGTGGCAGATATAATAACATGTGTTTAAAAACAGCATATGATTACAGATACTGAGAACAGGGAAATTACAATGGAATGAATAGTAATATGTCTGGCCAAACTGATGAAAGACAAAGCTTAAAGGAATAATGAGAGTGATGACAAATCCAGTGAATATAACATAAACAATTCAATATGATAAAGACAGATTAGGAGGCAAAGGCATCATGTAGTTTCAACATTTTTCAGAAACCAAGTGTACCCTGCTCTAATTGAATAGAACTTGATTAAGGAGAAAGCTGAAAAAGCATTACATTATAAAGAAAAGCAGTGTGTAAAATCCAAGACCCTGAAATTTGCTTTATGCTAGGGGTGTTTAACCAATAATGTAATCAAAACTGGAATTTTTGCAGAGCAAGATGTTAACAAAATAATACTGAACAGGAAGAGCTTTGTAGTAATGTAGCAATTTGACTACTAGTGATATGTTCAGAACATATTTCATATTTTAGGCAGTCTTAAGGAAAGGAAAGTCTTAAAGGAAATAATGAAATATTGAACACAGGCAGTGAAAGTAGGTGACTCAATAGGGGGATGAAAATCCACTTCAGTAATGTATTTGTTTAATGAAAGTTTTTCTCCATAATTAATGGAAGTAAATCCAGTTAGCTGCTCTGTAATAGCAGGTTTGTTGTTAACATTCATGTCTGGTTTTGCTGGGTTTTGTCTTTCAAATGTCTTTGTGAGCTCTATGATCCACATACATTACAAAAACAGAATATTCAAGGCAATATTCAATTTCTTTGCCAAAACAAAAGTACAAAGAAGCAGAATAGTACCTATTAAGAAAAGGAGAAAAGTTTGCATCCTATCCCAGAACAGACATCTAAAGCAGATGTTGCAATTTTTCTTCATTTATTACAGTAATATAGTTTACACAGATTAATGAATGGATAGCTATAGGTATGATGAATCCCACTCTTGGTGACTAACTAGTTACTTGCATAGAAGTAAATTCTAAGAGTCATTATAAACAATGTCTGAAAGGCAATTCTGTCCTAACCATTTCATGGTACCACAGAATCTCAGGATAACTGACGTTTGAAGGGACCACTGAAGTTTATCTAATTTAGCCTCACCTGTAGCAGGGTCAGCTACAACAGGTTTCTCAGGATATTGTCCAGATTATTTCTAAATATCTCCAAGGACGGAAACTGCAATCTCTCTGGACTTGTTTCAATGCTTGGCTGCCCTAACAGAGAGAGAAAGAAAAAGAAAGAAAAAGCAAGAAAAAATAAAAGAAAAAAAGAGAAAGAGAAAGAAAGAAAGAAAAGAAAGAAAGAAAGAAAAAGAAAGAAAGAAAGAAAGAAAGAAAGAAAGAAAGAAAGAAAGAAAGAAAGAAAGAAAGAAAGAAAGAAAGAAAGAAAGAAAGAAAGAAAGAAAGAAAGAAAGAAAGAAAGAAAGAAAGAAAGAAAGAAAGAAAGAAAGAAAGAAAGAAAGAAAGAAAGAAAGAAAGAAAGAAAGAAAGAAAGAAAGAAAGAAAGAAAGAAAGAAAGAAAGAAAGAAAGAAAGAAAGAAAGAAAGAAAGAAAGAAAGAAAGAAAGAAAGAAAGAAAGAAAGAAAGAAAGAAAAAGAGAAAAGTTCCCTGCATTCAATTTGTGTTAATGGTTGCTTATTGGGCAATTACTTGGTGGCAGAGCATGGGAAAGTGAAAAAGTCATACAGAATTTCACAGAGTGCTAACAGACAAATGGTTAAGAACTGTCATCCCCTCTGGTCACATGAAAGCATTTCTATAACAATAATTTTTTTTTTCCTAAGAATAAATGTATTTACAAAACATTATTTGCTGCAAGCAATGTCATGGCAGTTTAAAAGCACACCTGGAGACCAGATCAAAAAATATATTTTTCTGCAAGATATAGCTCATCTCTCATAGCCCTTTACTAGAGATCCCTGCTACTCTAAGGTAGCTTAGAACTTGCTGTAATGTATCTACTGATTGTGATATGAGAATAGCTATTCTAAAATACATGAAAAGTATGTAGTTTCCATTTGTCAGACTGCAATTTATGTGGGTGAGTCATCAGTATTTTTTCTCCAGTTTTATTAATAAAAGTTATTAACAAATACACAAAATCTGTAATTAGAGACAAGTACAACCGGTTATACAGCTTGACTAATTTCTTCTACTATGGATTGTGTATTAAAGATTTTACTCATCCAAGAGCATTTCTCACTTAGCTTTTTAATAGTCTTATTTCTTCCAATAAAAAAGACATAGATTTGCTTATGCATCAACATAAGGGCAGCTATTACTTTTGGGGATGCATTGTTGTTCCTTTTCTATTTTTTCCACTATAAAACCCAATCAAACTAACAAAACTCCCCAAAACAACAACATCAACAGCAACAAAAAATGCAAATAAAATTCCTTTTAGGTCATATGATCAGTTGGAAATCCATAGTGGTATACTAAGACAACTTGACCTCTTGACTACAGGCACAGTATCAGGAGGCAGTTCTGTAAACATGAATTTGATCTGTGTATTTCTGTATGTGTACTGAGAATGAAATCTATTTAGATGAGCATTCACAGGAAAATAACTGTATTCTATACCCAACAAAAATGGTTTATTTGTCTTTTGGCACCTTTATACATATCTTTCCTGGTCTAGAAATACTTTTTCCCCCCTAAGTGCTTTAAATCAATGATATAAAGTCATTTTTTCCAACACAAGCCCTCAAGCAAAGAATGAAAAGCAAAAAAACCTCTCCTTGACTTTATGGGTATTCATTCTGTTTTATAAAAAATATAATATAAAACTGTAGACCAAATCAATCAATATTCCCTAATATTTAATTCCAGAGTTCTTAGGTTTTCCTATGTCCTTTAATTCCCTGAATTTATTTCTGAAATGTTGCAATGTTCTAAAAGTAGTACTGCTTTTAAAAAATGCAGCCATCATTTGTCTCATTGTGAAACGAGAAGTGGCAAGTTAATTGTACTACATACAAAAAAATTTTACCGCAAGATATATACACTTTTCTCTGTAACTATTTTACATTAAAAATGTTGATTATGCTTATATACTATATACTCATATACTATAACCTATACTATAATATCCTAACTATATACTCAAGAGGTAGAAATACCTCCTGAGTTTATATGTAAGTGTGATGAAAGGAACACCTGAAATCCTGAAAAGATTATTGTAGTGAGGTGAAACTTGTGTTGCTGATCTCCTGTCAGCATTGTAGCAGCCTCCAACCTGCTGCTCTGCTGCTCGAGCAGCCCGTGTGGCAGAAGGTGAGGAAGAGCCATCTGTGTCAGGTACGGCTGCAGGTGCCATATCAGCTGCTGCCTGCTGACAATAAATCCCTTCCAAGCACCTGGAAACCTTGACAGACACTTTTATCTTGGTATAAAAGCACCCCACCACCTCAAAAAGGTTCTCTGAATAGAAATGAGGAACTTGACAGAACACCAGCTGATAAAGGCCAGACCCTACTCCACTGCAGATGTTCTGTGCAGTCCAGGTACCAGGGTGTACTCATGAGTTCTTTGTTAGGCACAGCAGTCACTTGTTTCAGTACAGTACAGCTAATATACTTGCATAAGGCAGAACTTGAAGCAGGATAACAGGTATGTAAAAATAAATGGTTTGTCATTAAAATGTTACGAATTTCTGTTTGTGACTTCTGCCAATAAAACCAAGTAGGATATCTTGTCATTAGGGGATTCAAACAATGCCAACTTTTCAGTATCCATCAGTAACTTTATACCTGAAGGTTTTGTAGGAAGAAGATATAAATAAGAGCACTTGATCAGATTGTTTTAAAAATATTTTAAGAGTCTCACGTTTACAAATAGACATGTTTTGAGCTCAGAACTACTGTTAACTATGTCAGTGAAAAGTCATTGTTGAGATACACTACTCAGCTGAATGTTTCAGAAGTACCCTGATTTCATGAATGACAGATCTCCATGTCTGGATCATGCAGTTTTGTCTCCAGTGTTAGTTGAATTTCCTCTGTGGTCAGCTGTTTAACATCACCCAATCATTTTGTCAAGTTTATGTTTGTCTCTTTAAAGAACATGAGTGATGAAAATGATGATTATTAGGAGACAGTCTTTGAAGAAAAATAGTCAGACAATATCAATCAAAAATGGAAGATGAGTATGTCATTCTTGTGAAGGAAAAGGCAGAACAAGCAGTTCAATCACTCAATCAGTCGATCCCAAGAGAATTCTGTACACCAAAACCCAACATTCTCTATAAATCATTTACCCAAATAAAAAACAAAACAACATTTTAAAAAAAAACAAAACAAAACAAAAAAAACCCCAAAACCAAACAACCCCCCAAAAAACCCCAACAAAACAAGACTCAGCTTATTTTCTATACAAGTAATCGCTTTGAAGATGTATATAAGAAAAAATTCTGAAACCATCTGTAAAGAGAATGCCTGTGTAATACTATTTTTAGTAAAATAAAGAGGCCACAATGTAGATACAATCTTCATAATAAAATGTTGCACTTCTGTAACTTTGGACTTTTTTGTGAATGTTTTAAAATAATAGGATAGGAAACTTATGGCATCCCCAAAACATCACTACAAACAATAAGAATGCCAGAGACTTTGACAGGTTTGTCCAATATGCATTTTAGTCTAAAAACATCTAGATGCACAGAAAAAGAAGCACTCAGAAAACATGTGAACTAGGAAAAAAGAATCAAAGTCCCCGTGGAGTAAGGCAAATTATCTTTCTCTCCTGCTGACTAGCCAAGGAAGAAGGGAAGATTGGCATTAGAATCAGAGATTACTGCACACAATATGAGGCATATGAAATTGTACACTCTGGAAAACTGAAAACCCAGCTAAATGAAAGTGAAGTTTTCTTTACTGGATGTGAAAGATGGTGGGAAAAATTCTTTTGAGAGAAAAGAGTAATTTTGCAGTTACATATAAATGCAATTAAGAAAGGATGTTGCAGTAAATACAAGAAAAATAGAAGGGAATACATGAAATGAAAAAATCTTAATAATTAAAATTATTATATTCCCAATATTCTTACCATTTTAGAAGCATTAACAAGGAAAGAAGTTTGATATATGCATTATTCAGAAGCTCTTTCTACTCACCTTGGGACACTTCTCCTGCATGTAAATCAGGAGAGACATGTTTAGACCAAAGTTCCATAGACACAGCCAGTGCTGATGGAAGGTCGTTGTCTAAAATTTCAGCAGGAAACACTTCAGCCACTTCACTGAGAATTTTCTTGCTTTGGGGCACAGTAGGTAAACAGGTGATATTGTTTATTCCATCAACACAAAGAAACCCAGTGGAGCAGGGCTGTATAAGGCAATCATTGTAATTAAGCTCACAGCTTCGTCCCTGAAAGAGAGTTTTCAATAAAAGGACATATTTTGACGACAATTTACATTTTATAGTGACGTTAGTTACAATTATTGCTGTCTTTTGATTCTAAAATATTTTTTGCTTATATTAAGCTGTTTACACTTTCAAAAGGAAATACCATGTGGAAAATATTCCTTAACTAATATAATAGTATAGTTGCATATTTTAAATTTTAACTGAGTAACATTTTGACTCTAATTATCAAGAAAATAATTTCTTTACAGATTTGTAATTGCATAGTATCAAAGACAATATTGTTACCAGTATTAAAAACTGGTTCAAATAATGATCTTCATATAGAATATAGGTATACTTTTTTTCATATAGAATGTAGAATACTTTTTACAGAGGACTTTGCTGACTAAAAATCTATGGCTTGCTCTGACTTGCAAGCTAATGTTCTTTCCTTTTGTACACTGCAGTCCATTGTTTGTTGTCTGTTGTTACCAAATCTGCCCACAGCTCCCTGTTAATACCTTGCATTCACAGATAGTGCTTAGAAAAGAAAAATATATAGTAGCAGTCTCAAATTGGACCAGGTATTCATTTCCTAATTTTTTATCGAGAGTAACAATTCATGGGAAGTCGGAAATATCCTCCCTAGTAATAAAGCAAAAATGATCATATTCAGTGGTCTGTGAAAAAGGCAAGGAATAATTATGTGAATTAAATGCATTCTTGAAGTGTGAAATAAATATATTCTGAAGTCAGGCCTGGGTTCATTTTATTTTCACTTCTGTTGCAATGAACTAATGGACTACATGAAGGAAGACAGCTAACAGCTATCCTAGAAGGATACTACATGTTTGATAACTATTTAAAATATGTACATTTCATCCCTGAAGACATACATCTCTTACAACATATCATCAGGATATAATTTTTAACTGAATCTTCTCCTGCAATTGGAGCACGTGTTAAAAAATCCAAGCCTTCTCTAGAGCTCAAAAAGCATGTATTCATTACACACTTTCCTTCAGACAAATACTTAAAAAGTCTTTCATGTCTACATAGCTAACTATTTACACAGAATTTGGGACAACTTGTATTTTATGAGATCTCTGTCAACTCTATTATATTGATTTATGATATTAAGAAACAATAGGAAGGACAAGAGAGAGAGAGAAAGAAATGTAGGCATGAAAACTGAAATTACTTTTTTAATAATTAGTATAAATTATTCGGGGTTTAAAACAGAAACCCCGAATAAGTTGATGGGTTTTGAGTAATTTTGATACATTCATGTTTGTTTCAATCAACTTCTTAATTTATTTTGGCAAGCAGACAAGCTATCTGGTAAATTCATGGCATCTTATAAAATCACTCACTGCGTCGGTATTCCAAAGCACAAAGGAAAAACAGACCAATTAATATGTCAGTTCCCATGCATTTCCTTCTTGCTCTTTTCTAATTCCACACATAGAACAAATGATCAGTTTGAGCAGGCTCATAATCGTTTTTAATCCTATAAAACTTATGTTTCATTCTGACTTTCCTGCGACAGATTAGTACATTTTTATGACTACTACATTTAATGGCAAAGAGCATTTGATTACGATTTTATGACTCATAGAAACAAAGCAGATGTGGATAACCTCCAGTGTGCATGAAGGGTACATTAAGTAGCCATAGATAAATTTGATAGCACTGAAAGTGCCTGTAAATGCTTTAGCAGTTTCCATGCAGGGGGATGGAATCATTTAGCTTGTGCAGATTTGTACTTTAAAGTAGGTATATATCTACAGATGGTTCCACTTAAAAGGTAAACACTTATTTCATATACCACTGGCTATGCTTTTCTTCTGAAAATTTATGAGAGATTTCACATTCTATGCTTTATGATCCATACTTTGGGTAACAGTACAGACACAGACTACAGAAGATTTACATACACACTCTAGCTGGAGTTCTTTGAATACTTATTTCTCTGTGAGTTTTGCTGTTTCCACTCCATACCTACTCATTCTTAGGAACCAGAACCCATTGGGACCTAACAAATATACCGCTTGAGGTGTTTAGACCATAATTTCTTATCCTTGACACTGAAGATAGGTATATTAAAAATGTTTCTATGTTGGTCTCCCACCATGTTTTCCTACTTTTATATTCCTTCCCAAAGCATAGTGGAATTGGAGGCACTGAAGATGGAAAAATGAATAATAGAATAAAAGGCAAAGATGATACATCTTAAATTTCAGCTGCTTCACAGGCTTGTTACTTTTCCTTCTGCAAGGGCTTGCTTGTTCTGAAATAATGTACAATTAATACTCAAGCTATGTACTAATAGAAAAACTGCCCCCATGGGTCAAATATCTATCTAGCTCCATCATCAGTGAGCTGTTATTGAATACTTTGGGAAGAAAACAGGAAGAAAACAAGCAGAGCTAGCATCTGGTAACTCACCAAATATACCATTCCAACTTTTGACAATAAGTAAATCAAAGACTCCCTGGGCCAGGATAACATTCAGAAGAGTAATATGAATAACAATTAATCTATCGTCCTTCTAACCCATTTTTGGGTTTATTTGTACTTCTGGTCTCTACAGTGTCACACAACACTGACTTGTACCAATAAATTTTGCACTAATTGAAAAAATAATTTCTCTAAACAGATTTTAATCTTTCTCTCTGGTGGTTTTATTTGGTATTCAGAAGATTTTTTTGGGGTTTTTTTGGTGAGACATAAATGGTACAAAAAATTGTGAACCTGATCTTCTCCATTACAATTGTTCATGTAAGATAAGCATGAATATTTAAGGAAAAAAATGAGATTATTGTAACATAAGGGTCAACCTGTTTTCTGTATAAAAAGACTATGGCCTTCAAGTGATGTATCCTTCATCACTACTTGGCATTGTTTTGAAAGCCAATCTGCTTTAGAAGACAAAAAGGCAGCAGTTACTGTGCTCTGTGGGAAGTATCAATGTTACCCTTACTAGTCTGTAAAATCCACCTTTCAAAAATGGTATTAATTTTTATGAGATAGTTTTTTCCTTCTCAGGATCGTTTGTCAGTAAATTCAGTCAGATTATTTGCATTGTTCAGATCTATTTCTGCCTACCAAGCCCTTATGGTAAAATACAGACTTTACAAAATTGTAGACAGAGTCGCTGGAACAGGAAGAAATTCCTGGTGAATTCCTTGAACAAAGCATAAGTCACTTCTGTAAATCCATTCCATTCCATTCCATTCCATTCCATTCCATTCAAGAAGTATATGAACAATTCTGAGCAAGCTTAAAAAGAAAAAGTATTTTCTGTGCAATGTTGAACAGCCAGGTAAAAGGAAAGATAAGAGAAATTTCAGCATCTCACCACAAATCCTGGCTTGCAAAAACAGGAATAACCAAAGCTGGGCTCCTTTTGAACACAGATACCGTGTATGCAGGGGTTGGATATGCACTCATCAACATCCAACTCACAATGGAGGCCTTCCCATCCTGTCAGAAAACAAAAGCAAAGCAAACCCCAAAGCAAGACTCATTAAAATCTGTATCCACTTACTGAGTGTAAATGGAACAAAGGTATGGGTAACTATCATCCATTTTCATATATATTATGGGATGAATATGAAATTTTTTGGGCTGTGGTTTCTCAGAGTAGAAAAAAATAAAGGAAAAAAGTTAAAAAGAGAAACTCTGAGATTACTGTACCAGATCAATGAGGAGGATATTTTCTGAGCAAATACTTTGTGTTTGAACACTTGAGATTCTGTCTTCTCACAGTTCATTAGTCAGATAACTGGATATTTTATTGATATACATTTCTTACAAAAATCTCCTTTACAAGAAAGTGCACCATAAATTAGAGGCCAAATTCTCATCTTGAAGCTGTGTTTTAGGTCATGTAATTTAAGCCCGTCTTGAACTTGCTCCTTGTAGGCTAAGTTGAAATGGAATCAGTCCATTTGCTTGGTAAATACAAACCCAGAACTCTGTAAAATATGGCCAGTTAATGAAGAGCACTGACTTTCTGCCATGATATTCCCACTGCCCATTACAGATTTGATTTTTCTCCATTTTACTATTTCTAAACAAACTAACAAAGAAAACCCAACAGCCCCACAAGCTCCCTAGCAGTCCTGCTGCAAATCTAGTTGTCACTGTTCAGACTTTGCCTCAGAGTATTCATCAAATGGATTCCCCTGTTACATTCCAGTCTTGCTTTAGCTGTCCTGATAGAAGAGCAGCCTGCCCAGTTAAAGACTTCACCATGAGCCTGCTGTTAATTCCAACAGCTGCTGTTGTTGCTTTTGGGCTGTCTGAGGTGCTGTTAGAACACAGTTTGCATCTCTCCATGCTGCTTCTGCACCTGAACAGCCTGAAGCTGCAGGCACAGAACCTGAACATGCATCTATTATTCCAAGGGTATGGGGCTGCTACTGGGACAATAGCTGACAAAATTCATGATCCATTACAAAATGCATTTGTCAGAGATACATCCATTCCCTTTCCTGGTATCACATGCTGTCACCACATGCTTCACTTTGTTCTCTGGAGGTTTTTGGAAAACTGCAATCATCTGCCTTGTTCCTGTTTCAGTCTTGGTACCATCTCTTTTCCATTTCATTAAATTACAACAGGGAATCTGTTGAGGGGTCTATCAGACTATCTCCCAACTTGTTTCCCATTGTTGCCTTTATAGACCAAAAAATCCCCAATCCAGTTCCATATTTCTATAGGTGAAGCTAAGAAGAGAAATATAAGATCCATTATATGTGAACAGTCAAAGCCTGCAAAAAATGCCAATTTTTTCCCTAGGTATTTCTACTTTCTCTCTCTGGATGATATTTTTTTTTCTAGTCCCTTTCTTCAGATGTGCAACTTTGAAAAAAGTTCCTCCTCTCAAAGATTCCCCTGCCTCTCCAAATCCACCTCTTTTCAGAGCTGTAACCTTTACATCTCTTCAGCCATTTTAAAGACTTAAATAACATTGTAAAATACCATATTAATTTTAAAAAATCCTCAAGATATGTAAAAATTATGTATATACTTAATGTATGATTTTTTTATTCTGTGTTTTTACCTAATGGAAGAGTGATTTACAGATCTTTCACCCCTACTAGCACATGGTATTATTAAAAGGAATATAAAAGAAAGTCAGCCATGCTTTGGTTGGGAGGTATTTAAATGTGTTAGCTGTAGCAGTGAGTTCCAAAGCCTCAGAGAACTTTCTCCTACTTATACCAAGAGTTTCCATGTTGCACAGAGACAACAATCACAGTTCTTAGCTAATGAGCAATTTTTAAATGCCTATATTAAAATATCTTTGATGTATTATTTTAATAAGCTTTAAAAATAAGGGAAAAAATGGGCTTGGCAATGTATTCTGTGTTAATGACTAAAAAAAATACATCTTTAAGTTTTTGAGTCATTAATATTGGTGGAGGGGGCTGTGGCCATATGCAGTACCAGGTGGATCTGTAGTACTGAGGTTAGGCCATGACTCTGATTTTTTAAGATCAGAAAGATCTTTATTATCATGAATTCTGTATGAAAAAATAAAAAAAACCTTCACACATTGGTTCATACATCACAACTATAGTGTTTTTCTGAATTATTAAGTATCTGACATTTTAAGAAGTTCTAAAAAATATTAAGCTGTAGTCAATGTACATAATTAGCCTTTAGTACTCATAATTAGCCTTTAGTAAGCCAAAGATACTTAGATTTAAGTCTTATATGTTAGAAAATCATTCCTTATTGTCAATTAAACAAATTAATAAACTGCCTCATTAAATTTCATTATACACATGCAAGTATTTGCTTCAGTATCTTCTATACTATTTTGAATAAGATTTCATACATATAGTTTTGTAAGCTGCATTAAGACAAATTCAGAATGAAAAAAAATGCAAAATGTATTAATATTCAATTTGCTATGCGCTTTTATTTAAATGTAGAACAAGAATGAGTAGAAAGACTCTAGAGAAGTGTAATATATATATGGTCACAACTTCAGTAGAGTTTGCTAACATGTTTTTGCTTGTAAATTGAAACCAACAATGTGAACATATTTTGGCACAAAGTGACTAGATCAGATATATGGAGATAGCATGGTTAACAGAATATTTATCATACAGAATATATTTGAATTATCTCTAAAATAACCAGTAAGAAACCTTGTTGCAGTATTATCTCAGAAATCATTCAGCAGTGGAAGTGAGTAAAATAGTAGATTTAAACTGAAAAATTAAAGTTTCAGGAGCCAGGTACTTAAATATTTCTTAATTTAAGAGTAATTTATGGAGCAAGATGCTACTTATGCATATGGATTAGAAATCCTACTTATGTTGAGAAATGGCTTTTTATTAGCAGACATGACAGGAGATTGTAAGTATTCCTGAACAGATTAAATTTGTGATTGCATGAAAATGCAGACTGACTGTGACCTTTGCTTTTGTAAAATTTTGATAAACATTTGTAAAATATTTTGATGAATACTAAATCTCTTACATTTGCATCAACCACTTGACCTGTTTTAGTTGATCTCTGTCATAATTAGGAAACAGTTCCCATTTTTTAAGCAAGTGCCTTTTTTTCATTCTCTTTATAATCTTTAAAAAAATTTCTCTTAATCCCAGCCAGCAGAATAAACTTGTAATCTTGTATTGTAATACCAATAAGGTATGCCTTACAACACCAACACTAAGGATAATAATAAAAATGCTATTTAAAATCTTCAGAATTTCTTCTCAATTTCATTCTATAGGTAGTGAAATTATTTTGCTGTTAAGCAGTGAGTATTTGACAACTTAGTCAGCAAATTACATTAGTAAAGAGCATAAACAATAAACCTGGCTCTAGATAATACTTCAGACTCCCTCAGTGAGCTGGCCTTAATTTGAAGGCTTTCTCATATCCTTACTGGAGTAGTTAATTCTCTTTAGATTTCATTCAAAAATCTTGCCAAAGAGATAGCATTTTTGCAGCTTACAGTTCATAAATAACAAAACAGCTTGATTTGGTTTACCAATTTTCTCACTAGTAACACTGATAATTCAAAAATATCATTGCTTAAGATTGCTCTGTCATATGGCAGTTACCTTGTTGACATTTACAAGTGTATCTATTGATATGATCAGTACAGGTCGAGCCATGTAGACAAGGTGATGAATTACACTCATTAACTTCTATTTCACAAAATTGTCCAGAAAATCCAGCAAGACACCTGAAGAAAACAACATTTCAAAGTGTTATACTATACATAAATATAATATAAAATAGACCTTGTGTGGAAACAATGTGTCTAAAATATGTGCATTTACAAGACATCATATATTACTTTCTGTTTCAAGGTATTTTACTGGAACACTTCCAAGCTTCATGTTGTGATACATGCTGATCTTTTAAGGGATTTACGATGGCAAAACCCATCCAAAAATTTTACATCTGGACCATAATCAAGCATAACAGTCCCAATTACAGTGCAGTGGTTCTATCAAGGTGAATACAAACCTTTCTTTAGGTGCCCTTGGGAGATTGTCTACTAAAATAATTTAGCTAAGTAACTGCAGCCTATGTTTGAAAAACTGCTTGCTGACAACTGTGTACTATCAAATATAAACTGCAGCATAAAAGCTAATCTTCAGGACTCAAGCTTTAATTATTATTGTAGGTATAAAATATTAGTTTTCTTTAAAAAAACTCTTCTGTATTTTTGTGGTTGTAAATTCTATGTGATAACTGATATCAAAGTAGTTCCATATGATTTCAACATATAGCTTACAAGACTTACAAGATCTTTATTGAAGTGCAAAAATCCTACTAATCTCATTATTAAAACATGTCTTTGTGTGTATACACACAGCTTTACAGATATATGCAAATATGTTCTAAAATATACGGTCCCATAATGATATTAATAAAATTTACTCTTTTGAGATATGTTGTACATGGATATACTTCACATGAGACAATGTTTTCAAAAACTCCTTTCAGTAACTCGGTCATGCACGCCTTGTATGTTGTCTTGGGTCTACTGAAAAGCATAAAGGTTTATGTCTCACTTAGGAGGATGAGTATATTAGCAGAGTAAATCCAAGCAGCCATGCCACCTACTCCTCAAGATGCTGCATTGAGTGAATTCAACATTTTCAATTAGAATGAGTACCTACCTTAGCTTTCCAGATTGTGAAGCAAAAGAGGAGGATGGACCATGAAACCCATGTGTGAGACCCCTCCTGGAGGATTATTACACTATGTATCAGGAATTATACTTTGGTTTACTTTTGCTATTAGACTAAGTTTGTTTCATTTCATATGGAATACACTCTGGGTAATGGCAATTTGGAATCTACCAAAAAAATAACAACAGAACAGATTTGTCAAAGTCCACATCAACCACAGATGACAGCTATGTCGTACTGCTTGGAAAATAAACTGAAGCACACACTACTGTTTTTCAAATATCTAGTCATAATATATGAGAGAAAAAGCATGAAAAATGCACCTTGGTGAGTGCGCCATAAGCCCGCCTGTTTTTTGGTTGAAAAACATTTTTAAAAAATCACTGAGAAGATACAGTTTGGTCCTTTGATCCTATATGTAAATGTCAAAGCCCAGTAGTTAGAGCACAACTTCGCATACCCAACATGAATCACCCTGGCATTCTCCTATGCTCGGTGGAATATGGAATGCAGAGGATGATTCTGCTCATGGAAATCTTAAGTACTTTTCTTCATATACCTTTGTTTTTAGACTGTCTACAGAGCATATTAAGGAAAAGAAAATTAACAGATTAATTAAAATATCCAAAAAAACCAAATTGAAGGGAAAAAATTTTCCCTGATATGAAAAGGATGGAGAGAATATTCTACTAGGGGAAAAAGGCAACTAGACACAGGGAATACTATGCCAGTTTAAATTCAATTTAACTTTATGCTTTGGTGCAATTATATGTATTTTATCTTAACAATAAAAAAACATTTACAGAATAAACTGGAAAAAATGTACAATTATGTAAAATATCTGGACAGAACAACTTATCTAATGTGTATCTAATGTGTGTGTCTGTAAAAGTCAAACATTGAATAAAGGTCTTTTTAAGAACTCTCCTGTTGGCTGCTTCGATTGGGCACATTTTGATATGTGGTGTGTATACTTGCTGAGTAGTAGACACCAATAAAGACTAGAACAGTCTTTACTGATCTCCTGTGGTCATAACTATTTGAAGCAGGAATGATTAGTGAAGCAGGTTGCTATAACTCCCATGGAGAATCAATAGTATGGAATCAGCTAGATATTGCAGGTTACAGCCTGGATGAACTCTGTGAAATTTCCTACCCAGAAAAGCTTGAGACTTCAGAGACTCAAGGCTCTACAAAGCCTTGAAACTTCAGAGATATAAACTACATAACTATGGGCCTAACTCATACTTTCACTGAGGCAGAAAAGTATATATATTTATCTATGTGTGTACATATAAAGGTTTGGCAAAATAACCTATTTTGTACTGCAAGCTTTCCAAATATTTATTAAATTTATAATACCATATTAAGTGATTGTGGCACCACCAGAAATAGAAAAGTTTTGCGAATAGGACTTTTCTTTCAAATTGAAATTTAGATGAAAGGCTTAAACCCATGAAAGCACCTAGATATCCAGTATATCGAGTCTTACATATATCAAAATATACAAGGTGCTGTGTTTCCAGTGTCAGATAATCATTCAACTTACAGAATACTTTAGAATATTGGAAGTATTTAGCATAATGATGTGTTATATTTTTTTGGTAAAAACTGGAATATCACAGTATTCAGTTTGCCTCTGTTCAAAAAACATGTTGTGATATAAAAAATGCTTCATCACTGCAAAGACAGCCATGCTATTACCTAAATTATTTGAGCAATTATGAAGCAACTAAAAGTAAGCTAAAACAACAGCTTAGTATCAGCAGCTTTCACAAATTTCCCAAAATTGCAATGAACTTTACACTTTGTTAAGAGTTTAAAGAATTTAACTTAGGATTTGACTCCAATAATTTCTTAGCATTTTATTCACTCCCACCTTCCTTCATATCTACTCCTCTAAAAAAAATAAAAAAGTTTTTGTTCTGCCTTTCCACATTCTTACTTCCCTTCTGTCATTTCTTCTAGAACATTAGAAGGGATAGAAACAGTAGAATTTAAATACAACTGATATTAGAAAGTTGAAGTAGGTATGAAATACAGTTCTTGTTACTATAAATAGAAGTAAACATATCTGAAACACTTTGGAACATATTTCTATGTGTTGTTTGGGACATGGACATTCTACAAAAAAACCCCAGAGGCTTTTAGATAGCTTTTATATGAAGGTATGATCACTGCAAATCTTGTATGTTGATTACCATGTAATAGAAAACAATGTATGTCTTTGTAAGTAAATACATATCTAGGTTTATCAGCAAATAGCTCTGAGGGCTTACCTAACAAAGTAAGCTGGTGCACTGGGAAGTCTGAGCTTTTAAACTTACAGAAGGATCAACATAAGATCAATAGTTTTGTTCTGAAAGGCAGAAAAAGTAGTGCTCATTTGCTGTAAGAATAATGCATTCACAATTTATTTATGACCAGTTTTAGGGATGTTGACAAAGATCTTTCTCTTTTCTGTCATTCCACGCAGATTTTTTCATCTCATATAAGATGCTGACATACTGCGGTGCAAATATAATCCCTTTTATGTTGTGCCTTTATATCAATCATTATCAGGAGTAATTATCTTAATTTGAGCATATGCCAAAGCAGCAAATGAACAAAAGACTGAAAAGACAGAATTAAATGAAGGATTTTGATCTATGACAATTCTTACTGCAGTCACAATAATTTTTTTCTGTGTTAGTATACTTTCAGCCTCAGAGAAAATCTAAAAGAATCCAAACATCAGCCACATTTTTCTCTACAACATCAATTTATATCCTCTAGTAACTCCTGTTCTTTGAGTCTGTTTTGTATCTCATCATTTGAGTCCATTTTTTAAACCTGTACCCTTTTCTTTCTCTCACCCTCTCTTTCTTCATCTGCCTTGTGACCTTTTACAGTTTATGAATAATTTGTGTATCAGTGAGATATGAGGTTCAGAAAAAACATGGTTTCTACAACACAGAAGTTTATTAGGTTTATCTGGAGCAATGATTAACAGCAATTGTACTTAGAAGAGAATGTTTATGCTATAACCTTTACCTGCTTATGTGACTCAGTCAACCTGGTAAAATCAATGAATTTTGTGGACCAGTCCACACTATGAAATTTTTTGGAGACATCAGTTTTTCTTTGTGAGTGTTAACCTTGATGACTTTGTTAATGTTTTGCTAATACCTCCAGGTTAGATAATGAGGATGTTGGGCAGAATAATAGATGAATGTGAAAAGCACATCTCCTGAGCAAATGCCTTAGCTAAAACTGTATTGTAAATGTGGAATGTCTTTTGACATTAGTCATGATTTTTTTTTCCTAAATCTGCATTTTCTGTCCAAAATAAATCTATTTAACTGCTTTACTGTAACAGGCCAGATTTGTCACTGCAAATTTACAGTGGGATTGCTATACATTATTAACAAGCTATGAAAAGTCACTGGCTAAATGTCATGGACGCTGAGATATAGCAGCACCTTGGGATTCATATAGCAAACAGTTTAGTTTCAATCATCTTGGATCACAAGGTGCCTTGACATTTGCAAGGCAACTTTTTCCTTTTCAACTTCCAGTGGAATCACACCTCTATTATCTCAATCATAATTCTTAACTTCAAATGGGATAGAAAGTTTTACTGTCTAAATTAAAGAAGTGAAAAATCGATAAAACATGGACCTTATAATTCATTTAATCAATGCTCATATGCCAGCTTGGAAAGGAAAAAAGGAAGAGCAAGGAAAACTAGATAATTGTCATGGTTTCGGCCTGGCAAAGCCAGAGCCCCCATGAGTATACCCTCTCCCTGGTGTCTGCTGTGAGATGTGACCAGGAATAAGCAAAGCAGGCTCCAGCTTAAACATAAAGAAAAGTTAACTAAACTACACAAACAATTACTAAACTACACACAAAAGAAAAAGAAAACACAAGGAAAATGAAAACCTCACAAAAACACTCTCCTCCTCCTCCCCCCTAAATTCCCAATACAATACATCTTCCAAAATCACCAGTTCTGGGTCCAGCACCACCCTTTAGAATGCTCAACTTTCAGTTCCTCAAGAGGAGAGGGAGTCCTTCTGTGTGTTGTGGTGGCCTCTTCCGTCCTTGTTCCGGTGCTCTCACCACCGAACAGGAACCAGGGCTGCTTCCAGGGTTGTCTTTTTAAGGATGCTTTGTCCAGTTCCAGAAAAGCACAGTCTTTCATCTTTGGGACATCTGTCCCCCCCATATTTTATATACCCCCTGGGGCCGAGGGGTACCCACACTGAATCTTCTTTGGCTCTGGGACATTTCTCCCCCTGGACTCAGTCTCTGTATCTCACGGAAACATGGCTCTGTCCATGGCTACACAAAAGAGTCCAGCATAAAATGCTACTCCATCTTCTCCATTCTTCTAACATCTCTCACTCTCTCTTTGGTCCAGACTTCCATCACTCGCTCATTTCCTTCATCCTCCTCCACTCTTATCCCTCGTCTAGGAAGGGTTAATGTTCTGTAAGGTTTTCATTGCCCAAAAAGGGTTAAAAACTCCTCCAAGCGGCTGGACTCCTGGCTGCGCACCCCCCATCTCCTCAGCCAGGCTGCCTGCTGCCAGCACATGTTTAATGAATTTCAAGGTAATGGCACACAAACACAGGCTGCACTCTCTCTCTCTCTGTCTGTCTCCAAGGGGGGGGGATGGCTGCCTGATGTCTCTTGGGGCTCCTCCACCCTTCCATCCTCAAGGGCCTCCTCACCCCCCATGTCTGTCCAGCCCCAGGCCTACCGCATGGCTGCCCCTCTCCCGCCCAGCAGCAGCGGCTGAACGGGGGAGGGAGATCCGACCTCTTTCCCTCGAAGTCCCAAGAAGAACCTCCGAGGGCCGAAGCTCTGCTTTTAACCCCTGTGTGTTCTCAGAGGTGTGTCCAAAACCCACTGGCTACACCAGGTGCCAATATCAAAATCCAAGCACCCATTGGTTTGACCACAGCATCCCAGAATTCCCACTTCTTCCTGGTCAAACCACCACAATAATTTAACCAGCCTCAGAATTATTAGAGACATTTCCTGTGAAATACATGACCCTCAGCACTACTGAGGCACGACCTTCATGAGAAGTATTAGCACTACAAACTTCTGCAGAATCTTTTTAATTTTAAAGAAAAAATGAGTAAGAGCACTGATTAATTTTAAATATACCTACCATTATAACATGATTTCTTAAAGCTTTAAATTCTTGGCAGGGGGGAATTTTTCTAGAGTGATAAATTAAAAATTCAGTCTTTATCATACTTTACTCTCTAACAGCTAACCTTTTAGATAGTAAATTTCAATTTACTGGAAACCAATGCATCATTTTTACCCTTTTAAGTAGGGTTATTCACAGACAAAATATAAAAAAACCAAACATCATTTTATTTAAGTGATTTTTTTCTCTCAAGATACACAAGAACAAACCAAAATCCTGGCCCTATCAACATTGGTTTGAAAAATGAAATGTCTCATTTGAAAGTTACAATGCGATGTTCACAAAGATTTGAGTGTTCAGATCTTTTTATTTCTTTCAAATTCGTTGCTCTAATTTATGTGTGTTCTTTTTTCTTATCTTACACATCTGCCTGTCTATATTAGCTCAATACACACATAAAAAAATGTTGCCTCATAAATGAATATATATTCATATATATGTGCAGTACTGTCCTCAGGTTACAGAATGAGTGACCACAACAACCCATTCCTCATTATCCCTAAACCACCTGGGGAAAGGAGAAAGAAGTACAGAAGTTGGGACAAAGGAGTGAACTTTAGCCTGTGAAAAAGAGATTGATGGAAATTGGAGCAAAGGTGGTTTTTTTGTTTTTTTTTTTTTTTCTCCTGACCATGCTATTCTATTTGAAATTGGCAATAAATTTTCTCTCCCCATCCTACTGAGAAGAAGGAGTGAAAGAGCAGCTGGGTGGCATCTGGTGACCAGCCAAGTTTAGGCCACTATGAGGTTTGATGCCTTTTCAATGATTTCTACATTAGTAGAGAAATTCTTAATTTATTTTCCTACCTCAAGAATTAATTCTGCTTATGACAATTAAGACAAGGCCTCTTCAGGGCTTGCCAGAACCTTGGTAAGGAACCTATCTCAGAAAACACTAATATAACATGAATTTACTCATTAACTGATCTGGAGTTAAGGCACATTCTGTAAAAACTGAAAAACCAAACAAAAACCTTAAAGCAGAATTATAAAATATAATTCTCAGGAGTTATTTTGGTTTGTTTTTTTTCTTCTATTTCTCACAATACCACAGTTTATTACTATAACATTGAACTTGTTCATTTAAAAATCTATTGGCAGTACAACCTGTTATAGCATTCTTGTTTCATCTGTCAGGTTACTGAAACTTTTGTTGTGTTTGTTTCATCAAAAGTGAGATTAATAGCTATGGGCATGTTACTGTGAAGCTGATAGAATAGTCAGAGAGGAAGTTTTTATAATTATCTAATAATGGCCAAGCTCTTCATTGCTTTAGAATTAACTTTTATAGGCAAATTACTTCAACTGAGAAACCTTCTTTTCGAATGTTCCACTATTTCAAGCTTTGCATCATGCATTTTAAACAATTTTCATAGTGAGCTTTACCATGGCCTTCAATGAACACAAAAAATGCTGGACAGGTCATATAATGAGCTTAGCTTGGTAGTCACTGGCAGGTTTTACTGGCCACAGATTTTGGGTTTTTATCATATTACACTCAGATATAGGAATTCCTTAAGAAATACTGAAAAAAGGAAGGTATCACGTGAAAGTAGATTATCTGCTGTGTGATCATCCATCTAGTCTGAAGACTGTGGATGCTGCTGACGAAGCAGCAGACAACCCAATCAATGTGTATGATCTTAAATAAATAAACAAATATGTGCTCTACTGCTCTTGGAATCTGAAAAACTGAGGGGAGAAAAAAAGAACATTGACTTCTGTGTCCACATGTGTGTGAACTCAGTGGTTTCTGAGATCCTATGTTGGATCAGCATGGATCTTTTTGGTACTGTGGTTTCACTAATGGGTTAAATTGATTGTCTTCCTAAGAAAAATGGCTCTGAGTTCAAAGTAATATGACTCAGCTGCCTTATCACTAATACTACTGAAAATTTCTTCTCCTGATGTACTTTGAAGCATGTTTCTATGGAGAGAACTTGAGAAAGCAGCCACTAAGGAATTTACACAAATCTCCTGAGAGCTTTTCTCAGATTATTATCTCTAAAACCATTCCCAAAAGTGATGCTGTGATTGTTAATTTTCGAACACTGATAATAAAGCTTTCTCCAAGCTACAAGTATAGCATATCATATTGCCTTTTTTATTTCCTTTTCCTCTGTATTCTCCTTGGACGTGTTGTCTAGAATGAAGCAAGTTTATTTACTCTGAAGAAAAATTTCCCATAGAATTAAGTAAAAAGACATTATATCTCTCCATGGTGGTCAGGAAATGTTTTTTTCTATTTTAAAGAATATTCAATAGTAATCAAAAAGAAAAAAATAGAATTAGCATGTTGTAGTGTGTTCATTAGCATGCTTGAGTAGATACTCTGTTTTAAAGGGTATTCCACTTATTCATCTAAAGTTCTGTTCTTATCATATCAGAATCACAGTCCCCACTACAGATCTATAATCTGAAATAACAAGATATATCTTTTTTTATTTTTGTTGTCTTTCTTAGATTATGGGAAAAATCATTCAATTATTAGTGTAATTTAGAGTGGTATGAAAATAGTTATTAGTGAAAAATTAATTTGAAAAGAGCAGTACCCTATATAGTCGAAGAATCTCAAGTTCAGATCTTGTAAACTTTCTGGTTCTGATAGTCAGGAACCTCTCATATTCATCATTAGTTTATATTGGATATCTTTGTAAACGTAAAATGAATTTTAAAAGTGTAATTAATAGTGCCATTCTCTTGGAGAACTTCTTTTAGAACAGGAGCAACAAACCACAAGGTTGGAACCTTATCCATGTGTTAACTTTTAACAGACCCATATTTTCACTAACAATGAGACCTTATCATAGGCTTACAAGAGTGTCTGATTGGTTTAATATATCAGACATTGATTTTATATATCAGACATTTGATATATAATTATAAATGTATAATTAGCTATGATTTATACTCACAGGGGTAAATTTAAGAAAGAATGAACTGATACATCAACACTTTTTAAGGAATGAAGGAAACAGAAGAAATTTATTCTTTATCCCCTTGGAAAGGTGACCCTATCAGCATATTGAACTGGATATACTCTAGCGCAAGGCATCCTTCTTCACACAGCAGGAATGTTGCATGCAAACCCCAGAACAGATTCAGATTGTTTAAACAGGATTGGAGTTGGAAGATTTGCAACTTTTCAGCTTTCTTTTTTTCATCTTTCTTCTTAACTTTTTAAAGAGTTAATGGAACAGAGAACTAATTATGTCTACAGAAAAAAAGAAAAAGACCATGGAATCATAGGACAGTAAGGACTATTTTAAGAGCTTTATTCCTGACTATAATAATATAAGTGCAATGTGGACTATATAAAACAGGTTTTTAACTACTCTGAACACACAGTGTTACCCTTGAAATTGCTGACGCTTTAATTAATTAAACTCATTAATGTATGTCAAATTAAAGTCTTTATTTTCAAAGAATATTTTGGGACAATCACAACGGATAATAAACATTTGATAATAAAAAGTTCCATTCTTTCTAAGGTCATTCTCATTACAAGAGATGTTAAACTTTCTCAGTCCACTTGGATTCAGTCTTTATTTTCCCTATGAGAAAAGCAGATTTTACTGCCAGTAAAAGCTCCCACTGTGCTTAACATGGACGTTCTTATTAAGTGATAAATTATGTACTTGCTAAATCACAGTTGGTGGGGTGTGACAGCGTTAAAGGAAAGGTTAATCTGTGGAATATCAGGCTACAATGAATACAGTAAAATAACCAGAATGGCTAAGCCTTGATGAAAATATATTAGAGCTAAGACACTCCTTTCTTTATTTTATTAACCTACCCAGTTGGAAACTATATGCATTTCTTCACACACCAGTAGTGTGGGCAGAATTAAAGGAGGAGCAGGAACGTGTGTGTGTGTGTGTGTGCTTGTGTCCTTGTAGAACTGATGAAAAGCCACCATTCAGCTGTTTGCTAAAATGATCCATATTTGCAGTGAGATTTCATATAGATGAAAGCTAATATCTGGTCAATCCTTTCTCAAACAGAATCTCTCTAAGCTTTTTACTAATAGTCCTTTTACATAAAGGAATAAGTTAGGACAGGTCCTTAGCTGATGTAAACTTCTATAATGTCAGTCTTGACATACCTCTCTGCTATCCAGGCACTCATTCAAAATCCAGGATACAAAAACGCCAGATTAATATCAGATACTATTTTCCTATTCTCCATTTACTTGTCCAATATTCTTGGTTTAAATTAGCTCCTGTGTGTGTCACTGTGTGTACATGACTGTGTTGAGAACCATACACATTAAAATGAAAGATTTTAATTAATAGAGTTTACAAAATCAGAAAAGAGCCCACAAAATGCTAGAAGAGAACAGGAGAAGGGAGCTGTTAAATACAGTTAATTCTTCCGTTGCAAATGTTCTGTACCACTTTAGTTTAATTTTTTAGGTACTATTTAAGACCTCTGCCCTTCCCAACTCTGATAATACAGACAAAACACTCATAGTGCAGAATTGTGAGCACCTCATTAGCAGCCTGCTATTTCTTGTCTAGACCAACCTCTCTACTCTCCATAGTTTATTGCTAGAATCCCCAGGGATCATTTCACAGGGGCTGTCTCAGCTGATTCTTAGTGTTAATAATTTTGGCTGTGAATTGCTAAAAACCAAGTGAAGTGTAAGAAATTCCATTTCAGCATATATTCTCAGTTTTTACAAATAATATCAACACAGTTTTTCCTGTGTCTTACTTTTGTAGTCTTTTAGTTCATAAATATGGTCTTGCTGAACAAGAAACCACAGGGTTTGTTCTTACACTGCAAGGTTGTAGACTGAGGCTTATCAAGCCTGATTTGTCTGGACTTGTTTTCTTGCCTGGAGCTTTGTTTTAGCTTTTTTAGATCTAGTAGACTCTAATTTGTTTGAGTTTTGATTTTCATTGTAAAATGGTATGCTGATATGTCTCTTTTTATAATAATTCCAATATTATAGCTCAGACAGAGATAACAAGTACTATTCCAGTGACACTTTTTGTTGTGCATAGAATAAATTATGGGGTATTGTAGAACAAAATACTGGATAACAGTTGAGATGATACATTTGAAACTGTGTGAAAATGTCTTTAGGATAATAAAAGACAAAGTAATAAAAACAAGCTTCCAACATAAATAACACACACTTTCATTAAAAAATTCAGCTGTAACACAGAAAAAGAAGCAAGGTATAGGAAATGTTAGAAAATGCTTAAAAATGTTCTCTAATATAAGCCCCTCAAGTACAATAAAGAAGAAGCCCCCACTGCATTCCCTTGGCAAAGGATTCAGGATGACAATGCACCATAACCCCTTCTCCCTGAATGAAACAAATGGAAGTATAAAGTTTGTAAGTTTCAGGCATTAAACTATTATTACCATGATTGAACTTCAGTATTTGGATAACTTGCATGGTAAATTTTAGTGCTTCTGTAACTGGATTCATATTACATTTTGGCAAGATTTATGATTCCAATTAGATCTACAGTAAATTTTTGACTACATACAAAGCATGTCGCTTGTCCAGTTGAGACACTAAAGTTTTAATATGACGTACTGGTAGAGGCAAAAGGACTTAAAATTTAATTGAACCTTTTTTTCCCTCAGGTCTTTCTCATGTCAGTAGTGCATTCTACACCTATGGGCTCTGCTGGGTGCTTCTAGTATTAAGCACTAGGAAATTTAGAAAAACTGACAAAAACTAATCCCTTCCTAACACAGACTAACTTACAAAAGTGAACCAATAGTGTCACCTGGAAAAAATGTGACTTCACAGAATACCAGGTTAGAAACAACTTCAAAGACCATCTGATCCAAGATTTCTTGGCAAAACACTCTTTAGACAAGATGCCTCAGCCCCCTGTCCAGTTGAATCTTAAAAGTATCCAATATTGTCCAATCCATCACTTCCCTGTCAAGATTATTCTGATGGCTGATTGTTTTCATTGCAAAAAAATTGTCCTCGTGTGTCCAACAAGAATCTCCTCAGGAGCAATTGTACTCATGACCTCTCATCTTTTCCATGTGATTCCATGAAAAAAGAGTCTCCGTGTTCTTTGTAGCCACCCTTTGGATACTGGAACATGGTAATAAGGCCCTGTAAGCCTCTCACCTGAGCCTTCTTTTCCCAAAACTGACCATACTCAGTTCTTTTAGCCTTTCCTCATAAGGCAGGCTTACCAGTCCATGATAACGACTAATAAATAACTGCTACTGTTTCTTTGGCTGATGTGAGAAATACTAAACTAAAAGTTTTCCCATAGTGGTGGTCAGGGGAGAAGGCTGGTGAACTACCACAGCAAGAACAAACTGTGATATATAAAAAATTGCCTTTAATGAACTGGTAAAACTCATTTAAAATGAAACCTATTCCTTTAGATTTCCCAAAAGCATGATGAGGCAACATTGCAATCTGTCCAGATTACTAGCATCCACAGTGATTTCTGTTGTGCAGACATTTTAGGAGAGCATATAGCTTCATTTAATAGTAGTAGAGAACACTGTCAAGTCAGTTTATTTATCAGGGGACACATTTGACTGCCTTCAATGTAGTTAAAACTCTTAAAAACAGCATTTCCACAGGAAATGTCAGAGCATGTTTGTGAAAGAATGGACAGAGCTATAATAGTTCTTGGAGAGCTAAAAACACAATATAAGATATTAGTGGGAAAAGAAAGAACTGGGAAGAACCATCTTAGTGCAAGCATTCTATTGACTGTGTTATTTGTAAAGTACTTATTCCTTATTCCAGATGACTGTTGAAGAATCCTGTAGAACAATACTGCATGTTGCTTCTTGGAAAAGTTGTACAGATGTTAATGGGGAAGAAGTAAGAGGTGATTTTTAACTAAGAGCTCCACACGGTAACTAGAACCTTAGTTGATTTTCATCTTATACTGTATAAATGCACGATCCTGCTTAGAAACAAAAACATCTCTAGACTTTGTAAATATTGTATACCTTCCATAACACATGCACAGACAGTAAAGCTCTTGGTAAAAGCAGAAAGCTAAAACAGATATTAAGGATAAACATGAACAATATTAAAACTGTTACTCGCAATTTCTAGTGTAGATGTGACTACACTACTACTCTAGCGTGAGTGGCTGCCGTAAAGAAACCCAAGTGGACCCAAACAATGAGAAGAAGAAGCCCCTGCCAGCAGCATCGTGTTCTTCCTCACAGAGAAGTCATCAGCATCCTCATGGCTTCTCACAGCCTACATCACATTTTGCATAAGAAAGACTTTAAATGTCAGCCTTTATTGGAGAAACATTGGGAGTGTGAGTATAACACCAAATAAAAGGCCGGCTATTAAGAAGAAAAAAAAAAGGAAATTATACAACAACTCTAATTGCATTTGCTAATGTGTTTTTCGGTATAAACTAGACCATTCAGCGCATCAGAATGATAAAACTAGTTAATGGCTCCACTACATATTTTGTGGTTTTTTTCTAACCCAACACTGATTGCAAACCTTTCTAGACAATGAAATGATGCCCACAGGAAAGTTCCCTTGCCTTCAGTCACTTCCATTGCACTCCACAGCTCAATCCACAGTCCAAAATGCATTGCTATGCCTGACTTGGATGAGTTGACAAGCTTGAAGCTACTGTGACACCATCTCTGCAGAAAGTGATATTGGAAGTTAAGACCTCATAATTAAGTACTCAGGAACAACAATCAGCATTTGCATCCAAAGATTTGATTCAACTGATACCCTGTACTTTTATTCATTCTTTCCTGGCATTCACAGAGCTATCATAAATATCTGTTAAGAAAGTCACCCAACACTGCTTTTACTTATTTTATGACTTCTTCAGGCCTTAGTCTCTTGACTCAGCCATGTCCTTGGTCCGTGGTGCTCATGAAGTTGAGCCACTTCTCAGGCACACCGTGAGTTCACAGAAGGGAGAAAAACATAGGGATGACTTAGAATTCCCTGATAACATTCAGGAAAATGCTCTTTAAACATGTCATGGCCTTGTAATAAAATTTATTTTATGAGTAGCAAGTTTGATGTGTGTCTGTCCACTATAAAAATTGGGAAGGAGTGGGGAAAAGACTTGGAAAAGAGGGGCACCCTCCCCTTCCCCACCAGCTGACCTACCATGGAAGAGCTAAGAAGCAGGATCCCACCTATCAGGTAGAGGTTTGGAAAAGCCATTAGCCATGGAAGGCCCTGGAAGCTGCCAGAATGGGTGGATAATCACAGCTTGGATCCATGACATGGATCCAGAGCAAGGCAGAACCTGCCTCAGCAGTGTTGGAACTCTGCAGGGGAAGGAAAGGCTGGTGGATGAAACAGAAAAAAAAACCAAATGAGTCAACCTGGTCCCCAACCTCAGCTCTGAAAAAAAAAAGCACAAAAAGAAGACAAAAATTAAAATAAGTATAAATATCTCCCACAAAAAATTTGGAAGGAACACAAGGAAAAAAAAAAAGAAGAAAAGGCAATCAAAATGTTTGCTGGGATAAATGCTATCTAAATAAGAAAATATCTACAAACTGCTTGAGAATGGGATGTCCACCCTAAAAGCTGTTCTCATAGGAGGGGAAAATACCTACAAAAATCTGCAAAAAAAATACCTTTCTGCCCTTCTCCTGCACCTGGAAGCACTACCTGGATGTACCACCTGAAGAGTTAATGCCATGCACAAGTAGGGGTTGATGAAGGAGAAAACCTTCCCAAAACAGCACTGGAAGTGGAGCACAAATGTGTGGAGTCCATGTTCTGGGGCATCCCCAGAGGAGTTTTAACCAGATGTCAACCAGAAATGTCCTGCTTTTCCCTCACTCTGTGCTGAGGATTAGCTCAGTCACAAGAGACTGAGGAAAGTTCAGATTCTGTAAAGATAACCAAAACCATAACCATTTTGGGGACATGTTTTGCCAGAAGAGAACACTAACGTGCTTCTTCCTCCTTATGCCAGTGAATCAAATTACTGAAAACCATATGTCCAGCTCTGAACTCAAATCCTTTTTTCCCATCTAAACCCCACACCAAACATCAGTCTCCCCAAACCTTCTACAGTACAGTTTTCAGTTGTGTAAAATAGGCCCCAGACACATATTTTATTGTTTTCACTGACACTGGCACTATGCTGAGACACACAGAAAGACCCAAATTGTTCCAACTTTTACAATGTTTATGCCTGCCTTGCACTACTGTTCTCTTATTCCAGACTATTAGGAATGCTGGGACCTTGCACAACTAAATTGATCTGCTTGTTCTTTTGAAGTCAGTAACTGCTCACTAGATAGAAGCCATGAGTAATATGTTTCTCTTTGTACCTCTTGCTGACAACAAGAAAAACATTAATTTAACTGCTTTGGCTGAATGTGAACTAAAGCCTTAAAAAGAAAATGACTTTGCTGCTGTTGCCCTACAACTCTCAAAGAGAAATGAAATACTGCAGGGATTCTAGAACAGTGACTTTCACAGAAGAGAATGATTTCAGATACAATGTGCCAAGCCATAAAAAAATACTAGTTCAGCTTTTATGCATATTATGTCTCCTTTGACCCTGTTCAATTCTTAAAAGGATACATATATTTACAGGACTTAACAAACATTTTGTTTCCAGCTGATTTCTCTCTGGCAAAGAAACCACTATTGAAGTGTTATTTTTTTTTCCTATAGACTCAGAATCACACTACTGATAGATTTATTGCTGTCACTATTATTATCATTTGAATGAATGTAACATCAAAACAGCCAGTTCACAATCTGTGAGTCTGTACACATGATAAGAGAAAATGCTAGCAATATAAATAGATGAATCCAGAGGAATGGGAGCACAGTCAAAGAGAAGTAACATACTCAAGGTCATGCCAAGTACAAGTGAGAAAGAACTGAGGTTTTATTTCCATAAAAAATTCTGAAGCATTCCATATGGTCGCCTTTTCAAAAGTAACATAAACAAGTTGCCAAATGAGAACAATCTAAATTTAGGATGTTATTCTACATAATGTGATGTAGCTCTAGCTTAATTTTTTCAGTGAATCTGTAGTGACTCCCTAATCTGATATGACATAAACACAGAATAATCAGAAGTAATAATTAATAATTGATTAATTCTGATGTTGGTGTATGATGATTTATATTATATTTCATAACAGTGCCTTACAGAATATTCAGCAGCAATGCAAATGATTAACCAACATTAGAAGAGAGGACATTGTTGTATAAATGAAATTCTGCCTTCTTTTTCAAATTTTCTTTTTTTACATATATAGATAATAGTGCAATAAACAATGAACTAAGTCATAACTGAGTATATTTATTAAGAGATGTAATAATTTCAGATTTTTACAACTGCTTTTCTCATAATAATTATCAGGAAAAAAATTAGGCCATTCCTTTTGTTTTCAGGTGCCTTTCTTAAAAATATTCCACAGATGGCATTTTTGACTAGTGCTCTGCAGTAATGATTTATAAAAGTTGCATAGGGGCCTATGAACCCAAATTAATATTTAAAGAAGGCTTTCAGTGGCAGCAGGAAATGATCCATCTATGTCAATAGTAGAAAATAGCAGCAACAAAAGTTTCCTTGGGAGTCTGCCCTTTTGAGCACAGGGCAGTTCACATGTCTTGTAGAGAACTGTTCAATGGGTACCCTGGGTGCACACAGTGACTCCTCTTTTGTTTAGGCTCTATCCATCACACCTCAAATTTTCCATACATCTTCATTAAGTGTAATGTGGTTAACCTGAGTGATAGTCTGCACTCTCCTAACCTGAAGAAGAAATATCTCTAACTGCCTTAACTCCTGATGGTATTTGTATAGCTGTTAATTAAGTTTTGATAATAGCTTAGGTCTTTTACAAGTTTAAAGAGAGTATACATACATATTAAGATTTTTTGATTGAAGTAAAAACAGAAAATGGGAATTTGGGTTAAAAAATATATCTGCAATCACTGTTTTACATTTTTGGCTCTTCTAAGTCCAATATCTCAGTAGAAAAGGACCCAACATTCATTTTTCTAAATGCAGGTGTCATTCTGCATTGCTATATCTAAAAAGCAATTAACAAAAATTAATGTATATATAACACGGGGATAAAATAAATTTCTTGCTACAGTAGAATTCTACTGTCATTAATAAATGTTATCTGTTGAAGACAGAAAAGGAAAATATATTTTAAAAGGTGGAAGTTCATGTTTTTCAGTGTTTCTTCTCTCTTTGAGGAAATAAAGTCTTATTCTTATGTGTGTGCACACGTAGGCTTTTAAGGTAGAATAAGTCCCTGCAGGTACATAGGCTTTTTCAGGTAAACATTCTAAAACAGGAAAGTGATGAAATCTTTCAAGAGCAATCACTTCCTTTTAAAAAAAGAAAAAACATAAGCAGAAACTATATCTCTTTGTATACATTATTAATTCTCTTTCATTTTTAAATACATATATGCACTTACATCCATATAAACACCTGTGTGCATATTTAAACTGACTCTATACAAGGAAACTGATTTGCTATTACAAATGCTAAGGTTTTCAGATGTCTGTTACAATTTTAGCACTCTGTGTCAGAAGAAGTGCATTTGAAAGAGTTTATTTTCTGTTCTGAGTGTTGACTTCTAAATGAATTACAAGTTATCATTCTATGCATGTTCTGCAGAAATGATTAAGAAAGCGCCTCAAAAATTTCAGTGCCTGGACATATCCAGACATTAAATCTTCTAAATTCATGAAACTTCTTTCTAGGGCAGGCACTTGATTTATGTATGCAAATGTCTGCAACTTGAAAAGTGCATGTGCATGTTTAAGCAATGTATTATTGCTGTGACCAGATGCTTTGATTTAAATTGAATGCTGGATTTCCATTTGCTTCTGAATGAAAAAGTTGCAGAAAACCAAGCAGCAGTTGTCTAAAAAGGCCAGGTAAAATGCAACTGAGATGTAAATCAGCAGAGATATCAGTCTCAAGCACCTTTGCATACCCAAACAGGAGACATTGCTGTGGTTTTATGACAAAAAAAATCCATAGACAGTTGTGTTAAATCTAGTAGTTGTCAGTTATAAAGTTGCAGATGTTTCAAAATCTGGTTACAACTGACAGACCTTTTGGTTTTAGGCCATTTATTTCAAGTGTGGTTAGAGATTTGCTAGAAAGCACAGTGTGCAAATCTGTATAATAAAAGTTCTGGGAAATTGCTCAGGGTATTAGCTATAATCTCATAATTCAACTTTTTTTTTTTTTTTTTCTGGGAAAACAAAACGCTTGATGTGGCACTCAAGTTTTCTATGAGGCCAGGCTTAGCAAAAACTAAATATTCTGTATTCTTCTTTTTCAGATTGAAGATTGAAACATATGTATTTTGCATTTACCAGAAATTGTTATTTCAGGGTTAAAATATACAAGAGCCACAATTGTATGTAAATGAAGAAAATAGTAATGAGAGTAGTATTATAATGTAAATAGATATATAAGGGTTCAAAAAAGAAAAAGGAAATATGGTTTAATTTAGTAATTGACTAACACTTGTATTTCTATAACCTCAATATCACATTAAATCTTGGTAATAAATAAAATTTGCAAAGTAGTAAGTGTTACAAGTAGTTCTTTATCAGGGAAGCTGTTTCCAGGTATCTTTTCTTAAAAAAGAAAGAATGGGTGAGGAAACAAACTACTATTTGGACCTGAAGAAATAGTGAACACGTGTATAAGAAAAGGCAAAAAGCCAGAACTGTAATCCAAGTATGAAATATGGATGCCCAAGGAAAAGAGTACTTTCAGCACTCCTTAATATTATTTTGACTTATTAAAGATATTAAAGAAATAATTGTCATACTAGGAGTTGAGTATATCTAGTTCTATGTTGCAATAGGTTAAAAAATTAATTTCAACATGATCCATAATCCCTAATTACATTAACATTGAACTCTTTTCCTTTCTATCCAACCTTCTCTGTAAGCCCTGCAGACTAATATATGCTAAACTCAGAAGGATTGCAACTGTCAGATATTTAGATTTGTGGAAAAAAAACCAAACCCAAAGCAGATCACAAAACTGCCTCCAACAATTTATTTATTAAGCCTATCAATTTCTGTTTAAACAAATTGTGTACATAAAGCCTCATTTCTTAATATATCATATGTTGAGTCCACTGTTCTGCATTCAGCAGCCAGAAGGATCACTATTTACAGAACCTGATCAAGCTTCACAGTTATAGACAACTGCATCTGTTAGAAATTTCCTTTTTCTTTCTGGTTTTCTTTATCACTTGTAGAATAATGTACACTTAAACATTTTTCTTCCATCTCAAAGAAGAAAAAAATACCATATATTATGTTTTAGAAATTATATAAATCATTATGCATTTTGTTTTAACTTGATTACTCAGACTGTTCTGATCAGCTAATAATGTATTCTGTTCTGCTCAGATGTTTTGTTCTGCTAGTAATGAAGAATCCCAAAGGAAGACAATCATCATTCAAGACTATATCCTCTCCTGAGCAAGGGTTAAGCCTAATTTACTTATTTTGCAGTGCTAATAGAAGTAACAGGCAAATAGATTAGTGTTTAAGTATTCAAAGAGGCCATATAGTTCTATTTTCAATGTTAAACTGTTTGCCACCTAACCTAGGTATAGAAAATAATTCCATTTATTTCCTCTGACCTCGTGGGTACTTTTGTGGGTGTTCAGGGAAGGAGCATTTAGATCACTCATGACTGTGACTAGCAATAGAGGTGGTGATGATGATAGACTACTGAAGAGCTATCAAAATATTATAAAACTTAGTTTTGCTTCTATTTTCATTATGTGTTCCGTTCATCTATACAGCAAAGTACCTCACATCAATATTCAGAGAGAATGACTGAATGACTAAGAAAATCATATGAGGCTATACATGTAAACATAGGGGTATATTCCTTTCTATACAAACACATACATACATATATATACATACATGCACGCATATACTTTGTATGTATTTACACACAGAAACTGGAAAGGACTAGTATAACAGAGAAATGTTCCACATATAATTTACGTGAAAGAAATATATAAAAATTTAAGAATAATTAATTAATAGATAAAATCTATTTCATTACCTGAAAAAAAAAGGTAAGTAGTGTTTTCCAAGCATTTTATTTTCATTTTGCATTTAAAATACCAATGTAAAATAATTGCATTCATTGTATGAAATAATGAATCATTCTCTGCTATGGTTTGTGGGTATTGGCTTCTTCTCAAGGAAGAATCAGTGAGAAAAGAGGAATCAAGTTGTACAGGGGAGTTTGAATATTAGTAAAAAATTATTCACTGAAAGGCTAGTCAAGGATTAGAACAGGCTGCCCAGGGAGGTGGTTGAGTCTCTGTCCCTGAACATATTTAAAGACAAGCAGAGGTGGTACTTAAGGAGGTGGTTTAATAGGGGATTTGGCAGTACTGGGTGTGTGGTTGGACTCAATGACTAGGAGATGATGGCCTATCGGCTTAGAAGGGGAGAAACTTGTGAAGATTTATCCAGGATGACTTGACCAGCAAGGCCACTGTCATAACCACTGATATTAAAAAGCAATGACTAGTGAAAGCAGTGGTCCCTTAGCAGAGCATGCTTGCAAACAAACAATGCTGCAGTGATAATTGAGCCTGAAATAGTGAGCTGCAGGTAAAGGCCAGATTGCCAGCCAGGACTGGTACCAGCCAGGAATGACTGTCCTGCTACTCCAGGTCCATGATGCTGGACACAGCCACACTGGAGGATCTGGGGCCTTGGTGAGTATGAATCTGTGTGTGTGTGTGTGTGTGTGTGTGTGTGAGTGTGTGTGCGTGTCTGTGAGTGTGTGTGCGTGTGTGTGTGTGTGTGTGAGTGTGGGTGTGTGTGTGTGTGTGTGTGTGTGAGTGTGTGTGTGTGTGTGTGTGTGAGTGTGTGTGTGTGTGAGTGTGTGTGTGTGTGCGTGTGTGTGTGTGTGTGTGTGTGTGTGAGTGTGTGTGTGTGTGTGTGTGTGAGTGTGTGTGTGTGTGCTGTAGAATAGGAACTGCTGTACAGTTGCTATGCTCATCCCACAAAGTAAATTAATCTTTTGTGTTACTGAGGAGTGTGGTTCTGTTCTTTCAGCCGCACAAACCTTAATTCCTCTGTGAAAATCTGTTTGGGTCAACACTACACCAACAATCAATACTAATCAAGAATGCAGTTTGCCTCTCTGATACAGCTTTAAATCAGTGTTAAACAAGGGTACCCATTAACAGAAGGTATATGGACACTGGTAATTAACTTTTTTTAAAAGCACAGCCTTATTACTAAACTGAGAAAGAAGCAACAACTTTTTTATAAGGTTCAGTATAGGTCAGAGTATCGATTATAGCACACAGAGTCTATAGATCTTAAAGCTGTTAACTTTTTTTCTCAAAACAGATGATATAAAGTTGTTATCTCTAAGATGTCTTCTCCACCTTCACAAATTGAAGTATGCTTAATCCAGTAGGTAGTGTATACTTGGTATTAATATATAAAGCTAGGATCTAAATTTAGCAAACAAATATGCTTGGGTACCTAAGGCTCAAACTGTTGGCAAGACATGTGATCTGATAGGAGAAGAATTGAAGATCAAACCATTTGATTCTGAAGATATCACATTCTGACTGTACATATTTCATTATTTTCTTCATTTTTTTAAACTTTCAATTAGTCATGACCTAGTCCTATAGGCAAACCCATTGCATTCAGAGCTGTGGTTTTGGAAAACATCTTCTGGTTTAGTTTCATCCAAATTCATCTTATTTGTGTTCTTTGAGATAGTTTTATGAACCAAAGCATAGCAAATCAGTCAATGAAATGATATTTCAAAAATGCAATCTACATAAATCAAAATATAATGTATGTCCTTTCTTATATCCCATAATATCTGATAAACACCTAAGCAGTACAATTAGTGAACCAGCTCAGAGAGACATATGGTTGACATATGTAAGAACTCATGTCCTTAGGGATATGAGTCAATGACCCACTGCTTTAGAGGCTGAAGACCCAGACTGCTACCAGGTCTGCCAGAGGTCTGCTAGGCTGTTGTGAAAGTTTTGGGTACCCTGGGGCATTTGCAATGGCATTTCTATGAATGCTAAGGCAACAGATCCAGAACTAGACACTTGAGTTCCAGGTCTCCAGGGAGGGCTGATTTGCCTTTCCAGCTGTAGTGACTGCACTGCATTTCATTGACTACAGTAGCAGCATAGACAGCTGGCTGGATCTATGTTGTTTAGACCTAAACACAGGGAGATGGAAATTTAAATGTATGTGCTTGTTTCTGGATATAAACACAACTGTCTCCATTGCACACAAAAAGATACATAATCTGTAAGAGTGTCTTGCCACTTTCAGTACCAAACCCAACCTCATTAATACAGCAAGGTTTTTTCTTGCGCTCAAATGGCTGGTCTTTGCCAAGAGGTAGAATGTTATTGCTAGAGTGATATGCCAGATTTCACAGACTGGTTTGTGTGGATGAGACACTTTAGTAAGAGAGAGAGAAACAGATAGCTTTCCCAGGCATCGTCCTAGGAATGCAGTGGGAATGCTCAGAGAAGGAATTAAAACAATTCTTAAGTCTCTGCAGCTGGTGTTTGTGAACATGTGGAACGTGTTAAACGTGATGTTATGGAAACATGATGTTCCTAATGAACCAATGGCATGACAAGTGTTATAAAGAATCAATCATGTTCTGGGTGAATGATCTTGCCTATAAAAAATGTGTGATGTTCTAATAGTTTGCTCTTCTGCCTTCTGAGCATGGAGTTAAATGTCACTTTCTAGCAGCCATCCCTAACTCAATAGCGACAGGTTTGGAATAAAAGGGACCCTCAAGATCATCTTGTCCCAAGACCCACACTGTGGGCAGGAATACCACCCCCTAGGCTGGGTAACTCAGAGCACCATCCAATTTGGCCTTGAACACTTCCAGAGATGAGACATTCACACGTGTACAACTTCTCTGGGCAACCTGTTCCAGTGTCTCATTGCCCTCACAGTGAATCATTTCTTTCTAATACCCAACCTAAACCTACACTCTTTCAGTTTAGAAAGAGTCACTACATGTCTGTCCTGTCACTACATGCCCTTGTATAAAGTCCCTCTCCAGCTTTCCTGCAGGTACTGGAAGAGTTTCTGTTATTACTGCCTAGTCTATCAAAGCACAAAAAGGCTTTTTCTCCAGAGAAATCTGCCTGACTAGGAAACACCATATGAATAACAATAGGTTTTACAAAGCGAAGTTTGTGGCAGCCTCACACTTTCGTGAGTGCAGGAGACTTACCAAAGCACAGGGCTTCAAATAAATTGTGTGTGTGTGTGTGTGGGAGGGGGGGTTGTTGAAAGACTGTGCTCAGCACCTTATGAGATGGAAAGATGACCTTCAGATGGAAAGATGACATAATCTGTTCATAGCACCCGTGCTTAATCTCTAGGGGTCTGGGTTCAAACACAGAACATCAGTAATGGAATGAGATGAGATCCTGAACTAATCTGTAATTGAAATTCACTCACATTTGAAGCACTCACATTATAGAAGCACTTATTATACCTCAATAGAAGTAGGGTTTTACTTAAAAGCACTGCACCCATTAAATAATTTGGAAGTAGAAAGTTATGGAATACTACTAAGCATCACAAGAATTCACATAATATTAATCACTGGGAATGTGGATGTAGACCAGGTGTGGAAAAATGTGTATATGATATAAAAAACCTATTCTTCCGGATGCTTATTTCTAATGGTCTTATATAAAAACTTATGTCAAGAATAGTAAAAATAACACAATTTAAACAGAAAAAAAATTTCTAAATTATTTATTTGATAACATTTTTTCCCTAATTTTACATTAAACTGTATTTTTTTCATTAAACTGTATTCTTTCTGTGAATTCTGTTTCTCATGTTCATTATGCTTTTTTCCTTGTTCCCAACAGGAAGGTAACTTTTCCATGGAGGAATGAATAGTCTCTCAAACAAACAGGAAACTTCTGTGGTCCTGTTTTTAATAATTCATTCTGCTATAACTGTGTTTCAGTGCAGATGTTTTAATTAATGCTGTAATCCTCTTTCTTAATGTCTTTTGTAATTTAAAGACCAAAATATGAGAAAGGAACTGGGTTTGGAATTGACTGAATAGAATATTGAAGAATGCTTAATTTCTAAAGAGAAAGTAGAATAAAGGAATTTCATGTGATATAACTTGTGTCTAGGATCTGGCAACCAACTTGATATTTCATTGTCAGGATTGTCATGCCATCTGCATGATGCTTCACAAAAGACAATAGGATATTCCATTTAGTTGTCTTGCATTTTCAACCAGACATTATTTTCCTGAAACCAAATTGGCTATTGAAGAAATGTGCCTAAACATTTAAATAATTTCCCAGAAGACCCTTAAGCATAGATACGTATTGTTCAAGGAAAATCAATATGGATTTCAGGTTCTTAAATTAAAAAAAAACTTACCAACCAACCTCTAGAAAAAAATAGTACACATATTATCTATCATAATCTAGGAACAGTTCTCTGAGTGCACAAGATTGTGATAACAGCGGTGACATAAAACTGCTGAATCATACTTACATTTGATGTCTGGGTAAAATAATGGAAGCCTTAGTTTCTGTTGTAATGTGACAGGGATGTCAAGGGAGAACAAGTAGGAAAAGAAAACTTGTCAATGTGGCCCTTATGCTCAACTGCTTTCCAGACATCACATTACACTGTACTATTGTTTGCCTTTCAGTGTGTGATCTGAGAAACTGTCTGACTGCAAACTGACGTGTAAATCTTCATAGATGAACTTGCTTTTGAACCACCAAATAATGCTCTAAAGACTGTTATAAGGCTGCCTGGGTCTATTTTTTGACGCTCTACTTTTGCAAAGCAGGTCTATACCCAAAGAATCATTCTGGGGGGTTTTCCTCAAACAAGCAGGTCACTGACTGGAGTAACAGGAGCTCTGATGTGCCACCTCTCTGATTTTGACAAAAAGTATCCTTTCAATCTAGTAAACCCCAATTTTTAGTCTGTACTGATGGCTAACCTACTCTCACAGAATTGACATCAAAATCTTGGAAGGCCTAAAATATCCGTTACAGGCCAATACAGATTTTGCTTTCATATCCTTAAAGTGGAATTTTCTCAATTTCCCTTTTAAGTCACAGTCGCTATTTTTTTGTATACTTTTAAGCCATGCCTTTGGCTTGTGTATTTTTGTCCACAGCCTCTGTATTTTTCTATTTTCCTTCCTTCTTTTTTTTTTTTTTTTTTTTTTTTTAAAGGATTGATGCCTTTAGAATTTTTTCTCGAAAGAACATGTGCCAAATGGAGGGGTTCATTCCCTTTTTACTCAGTATCAAGGGGGCAATCCAGTTTTACCAAATCAGCTGCTCTGAACCACCTCCAGGAAGCACATACTTGATGTTGTTATCAACAGTGCTGTGTAGTGTGAACATCTCACCATCTCACTCTCCTTAAACAGACATCACTTTTATATGCTAGAAAACTTCTACATGGTAACTGCATTTAGTTCTGTTGTGTCATCATCAAAAAACCCTTCATAGATAAGATACAACAGATTGTGTCTTCTTTGTAAGTCCCACAACAAAGTATTTAAAAAAATCACTGGAAATATTTTAAAAAAATTCACATAACAGATTGACTCCACCAAAGACAATGATTTAAAATGAAATTTATTGATTTTTCTCTATTTGACTTTAAATTGCACCTGCCTGTGCAACATAAATATCATTCTTTGTACCTCACTCAACCAGCTCAGAAAGATATGTGAACTACAGCTAGGATGGACCAAATTAGAACTATAATTACTCATCAACTCACTAATATCATACATACTTTATGCATTAGTTTCAATTATGTTTTCTTTAATAGGGTTTAAAAAATAGGTTTGGTTTTCTTCCTTGGCAGCCTAGACGAGTAATAGAATATAGCAGTAATAAAATACTGTGGAAAATTCTGATAGGAAGAGACAGATAGCAGACCTCATTTGCCAGGTATCCCATAATTCACGGCTGAGCCCTTCTCATAGAAAGACAAATAAAAGTAAAACCATAAAGGAGTTAATATCATGTGAAAATAAATCTGTGTAGCTCTACAAAATATATTTTCTAACACAGTATATTGTGTCCTGTGAGACAGACTTTTATCAGCCCCTGCCTCACCAAACACTCACAAGTGCTTTTACATTTATTCACTGTTTTTAAATGACATGTTTTTCCTTCCTAGAAAAAGAATAGGAAAACAGGAAAATAATAAAATGTAAATATATAATCTGTCATTATCTTCATACAGTTGCATTTTGTACATATAACCCAAAATAAGTTACTTTGTCTTTTCTAAAGTATTTCAAGTTAGCAGCTAAATATTTCATAGATTTGTGATAGTCTCCTTTATTTTCTTTTTAAAACTTCATCCTATTTCCAAATTCACCTATTCTCCAAATTGTTTTTTCCCTTCTAAATACAATATTCCAACAGGTTTCAATTGCTAGGAATGATGAATAATGGACCTGCAAAAAACCCTCATGGTGGGCCAGAAAAGCACAAAGAAAACTCTCAGCTATCTCAGGATTTTAGAGTCTGAGTAGAAACTGAGTTTTTCTCTATGCATTTTTGTAAAATGGTTGCCAGAGCTTAGACTTTAGTAACATGAGATCGGTCAGACGTAAACTAAATTTTGCAGAAACAGCTGCAGGTAATGGAAATGCAGTTGAGGGTTTATGTATTATTCCATATGTTCTTGGTGTTTGACCAGGTAGACACCTCAATATGAGCTTTGTGAAAGGTCAGTGTCTTGGATGTTCTCCAGGATACACTGGCATCCATTGTCATTTTGCTGAGAAGCTAAATTTCACAGTCCATTAGTATGCTACATCTGGAGGTCTTTTTGTACATTCTGCATAGCTGTATTCCTTGCAGTCTACAGATGGGGCTAGAATAAAACAAAAGAGGGAAGACCCTTGTTTTTCAGAATGAAAAAAACCAAGGACTAAGAACTCACAGCCATCTTTATTTGGGACATAGCTACTGGTAAATATTTTAGCATCATAGAGACCAGGAAGAAATAGTGATATTTAATTAAAAAATGCCCAAACAAAGAAAAAAGGTTTAAACATCCTCAATAGAGTCAGCACCTTAAAATAGTGTCAAGAACTTGAATAATAGATAAAACTGAAATAACTCTTCTTTTGATTCACTGCTCTGGAGTCAGGTCACCATGTAGGTGCATAGTCTATTTAAATTCCCATGGAAAACATAAAACTGCCTCCACATCAGTGCTGGAGCAGATTGTTCCCACTGCCTTCAAGTGTGTATATTAACTATTTGAGACTAGTTTGTTCTGCTGACTATGGCAAGTGCCACTGAGCCCAAAGATTGAAAAACAACTCCAGTGTAGAGAACCAAATCCTTTCAAACTTATAGAACACATAGATGACAAATCTAACTCACTTTCTAAAGGAACAGTTATTTCCCTTAACCTTTTAATAAAAAAGTCTTGTTTGAGCAAAAACAACCCCATCTACTTTTAGTCATACATGGAAAATTTTCCAAAATCGACCCTAATTTTGTTTTTAAAAACATAATTGTGAAAACATAAGCCAGAAAAGATGTCCTTTTTTTAAAAAATAATAATGATATCCCAGGCTGCATTAAGAGAAGCTTTGCCAGCATGTCAAGGGAGATGATCCTTACCCTCTGCTTAGCACTGATGAGGTCAAATTCTGAGTGCTGTTCTGGGCTCCCCTGTGTAAGAGAGAAATGAACCTACTGGAGAGAATGTAGTAAAGGGCCACCAAGATGACAAAGGCACTGGAGCATCCCTCCTATGAGAAAAACCTAAGAGACCTGCAGCTGTACAGCCTGGAGAAGACTCAGAAGGGGATCTCATAATTGTCTACAAATACCTTTATGGAGGGCATGTAGAGGACAGACCCGGTCTCTTTTCAGCACTGCCCAGTGACAGTACCAGAGGCAATGGGCCCAAGCTGTATGCAGGCTGTTCTTCTTCAACGTTGGAAAACACTTTTTCACCTTGAGAGTGATTGAACACTGAAACCCAGAGAAGTTGTAGAGTCTCCATCCGTGGAGATATTCCAAATATGTTTGTTCTGGTTCTGGCAACCAGTTCTATGTGACACTTCTTGGTACAGGGCCATTGGACAAGATAACCTCCAAAAATCCCTTTCAAACAAGACATCCTGTGATTCTGTGAAACCAGTATAGACAAAACACTGTGTTTTGTATAGTAAAAATTACAACCCCAGTGTACAAGAAATAATACTACTTTAGCTATTATAATAAAAAAAATCCAAAAAAAGTCTCACAAACAAACCCAAACAAAAACCCCAACAAACCAAACACTTCAGTGACACTATGTCAATCAAGGTAGGTAAAATAGGTAAATACAATAGGTATTGTGCTATTGTGCTGCCATTTCAAATCCAACCCAGGGAGGTAAGTGCAGGTATGAAGATGATTTTTTTTCTTTGAAGGCTCGATGTTTTGAAAGGCTATCATTCAGAGTCTTAATCAGCGTGAATCCATGCAATCCTCATTTTAAGGCATTTTTTCTTAGGTAATGTACAAGAAAAGAGATTCAAACCAATACAGCACTGATGTCATTCATGTTTGTTAGGCAGACACGATAAGCTGAATACCAGTTTAAAGTCTGAAACTGAAACTGACTCAACCAGGAGTAACTATGAGTACACAGCTTCACTTGAAACTTGTGCCAAAACAAAAAGTTGTTGAAATTAGTTTCTTTAATAAAAATAGATACATTCAATAGTCAATTAGAAATCAGGCAAATAAAGACTAAAAACCAGAAGATATTTCTATTTGTTCAGTGAGCTTCTCTATAGGCTAATCATAAAAAAAGAACAAAAATTATAGGATTATGATTTGAATGCTTAGCTTTATGAATAAACATGCTACTGAGGGCAACAACCAAATGATCATGGGTTTTTTCAGTAATTTAATGAATGAAAAAGAATTCATACAAGATGCTTACTTTATATGCACACTAGAAATTCTTGAAAAAATATTGTAAAGCTTTTTTAAAGAGCAACTCAAAAAGCTCAGGATTTTGTAAAAGATAGCATGTACTCAAGTACCTTACAGGTACAGCACTGAAAGCATATTACAAACAAGATGAGGAACAAAAAGGATCATGGGATAGACTATCATAAGTCTCATTCCTACATTGTCTTTTATGAAGCTGAAAGATTTATGGTAAAAACTCTCTACCTCTCTGTGGATATCATGCTCTCAGTGTCTAGTAGAATATTTTCTTTCTTTGGTTTTGTCTTACCATTTGTTTCCTTTTGTTTCAGTTGCAGTAAGAAGGAAAATAGAGACTGTCTGTAGCAACATTATTGATGTTAAATAGCTTTGAATTGATATCCATATAGACTGGTAGCTGTCTGATTATTTTATGGAAAATAGACAAAGTTAAAACAATTTTCATGAGGCTTATTGCAAGATCTTCTCCCCAAGTAGTAATATGACAGAATGATTTTTACATCTGCCACTAGATTTAAGTCTGGTCTTAAACTCATCAGAGAATAATTTAAGAAAATACCTGAACAAATAACAAGTTGAAAACAGCTATTACATACCTAGGGAGAGACTCAACCACTGCAACACTATGAAAATATTGAAAAACATTTTAAAACAATTATTTTTCAAAAATTTGTCTTGTTCAAAAAATGTAGCAGTTATTAGCTATCTATCTCATGCAAGTAAAATATCAACCTTAAAAATATAATAAGCCTGAGTTCTGCCTGTTGGGAAGGAAAAGAAAAAAAGAAATAAACAGGTAAGAGCCATAGCAACTGAAAGGGCAGGCTAGCAGTAAACCATTGATTTATTTCTTTATGTAAAATAATCCTGATAGAAAAGATTATCTTACTGTAAAGGTCTTATACTATATACATAAGTAAATTTATCTCTAAAGATTAGACCTTCAAATAGGAAACTTTTTATAGTCTTATTTACAATGTAAGGCTTGTTGACTATGCCCTGCTAAGTGAATGGAAAAGTAAGCACTGACTTGTACAGAAGCAGGATTAAGCTGTAGTACTTGAGGCAATATGTACCATTTCTGTGGGGATAATTCAAGTGGCACATTATTATAGCAGGGGGAAAACAAATTCTTCACTGAGCTTTGCTGTAGGCCTGTGTGGTTCATTTAAATGTAGCTCAACTCCTGCTTTTATAATATATGTTCCAAAAGTAAAGTAGGGCATCAGTTCAGAGTGAAGCTAAAATGTTTGTCATGTAAATTGTAAACAACAAGCAACAAGAAGAAAAATATAATGGAAGCAAAATCACACATCTCCACTCTCCAGTCTTGCTACAAAAATTTAGTTTAAGCAGAAAAATCACTCACTTTAAACAATGGAGACTATCTAATAGAAACAGCACATATTAATACTGTCAGTGTGACAGATGGTTCTGCAGTACATAATAAAGTAAAAGGCATTCTGACAAGAAAGAAGATGTATCTGATAATTTGCAAATCAGAATCCTGGCAGCACAGTAAGGGGAAGACAACTGAGTGCACTTTATGTTGGTGCATCTTTAATGCTTCAAATTTCAAGACAATAAAGGAATGGAGGTGAATACAAGTACTTGGAGAACTGAAAGTGGAAACAAAAAATAGGTTTATCTGCTGCAAACAATATACAGTGTAGCAGATTTTGGTTTGAAAAAATAATTCTACATTTCTAAATAGTTCCATATTATCTGTATGTGGGTATAGGTACACATTGAAAATATTAAAATATTCTAATGAGTAACTTTATTCTAAAAAAAAAAATCAAGTTGATCCATTTAAGAAGTCAAAGGTTCCAGGTTTAATCAAGTTGATCCATTTAAGAAGTCAAAGGTTCCAGGTTAGGAACAAGTAAATTTAAATATGCTTAATGACAAGAATTTCTGTGTCTAACATTGTTGTTTTAACATACAGTGTATACAAAGATGCTTAAGATTTTTTAATCAGTGTTTTCTCTGAAGAGAATCGCTTCCACCAAAATACCAGATAGACTTGAATTATATTTTCAGATATCTAGAAAAGGTTACAGTTAATATACATTTTTACTGCATACTATATTCCAGTATATATCTTCCTTCTCCAATGGCAAATTTCAGGGTTTATTTCTTCAAAATATACATTAGCCAGCGAGCTTTTTGAAGAAAAAAAATGCTATGTACAAAAAATTTTATCTGTGACATATTTCCTGAAGTTATCAATTTGTACTAATGTTTAGTAAATTTATGGAGCTCTATTTAACACAATTCTTTACAGACTAATCACTGAGACTCAAGAGAAACAGGCAATAATGACAAATATTTTCTTAGCATTTTTGACAACATCTATATTGTTTTGTCTGTAGACCTACACAAGTATTTTGTTATGAACATCTAGTATGGACATGTATGATGAAAAATGGTCCAATCAATGAAATTGGCTTTTATCCTGAAAAAAAGAGGACAAAAAGGATCAGAGAAGTTCAGTGAAGTTTCTTAAATTTCTTTTTTAAATTGTGTGTGTATATACATATATAAAAAATAATAAATCACTGCTGGCAGTTGTATAACAATAAAGTGGTAAAAAATACATAACCTCAGAAGAAGACAGAAACAGCTGCTACTGAGTTTCTGAATGGTGTGTACAGCTCTCAGTAAGATTTATGTTGACATCTGAGACTGCGAATTTCCATTAGAGTCAGACATAGGGACACAACTCTCATTTACTCTCCATAAAAATGTATGAGTCCTGCTAAAGGCATTTCATGTATCATAAGGATATGGGATAAAGGTGCTCTGAGAATTACTGCTCACTTGACCATTTTATGATTACAAACTAATGGCAATTGTTAGGCTGTAAACTTGTAGTTACATTAAGTAATTTATAAGCTGAACATTATGAAGCGCTGCTCTATCAAGCCTGACAAAAAGGTAGAGATGGTGTATCTCTATCCTTTGCAAAATATTCAAGTGAACATTTCAAGGAACCTGCACATGAAGTTATTAAGTTAAGCCTCTAGGATCCAGGTTTCTATGCATGTATAGACACCAGAAGTGACCCATGGATTTTTTGTGAAGACAAATACTTGTGTTGCAAGTATCTTCAAAAACACAGAGAAAAATGGATGGTGCTACAGTGTGTAATGTAAAATTATATAGAAATTTATTTGGCTTGTATGGGCAGGTTTTGCTAACCATGGCGGTTACAGGGTTGGCTTCTAGGATTAGCTTCCAGGATTTTCCTCCATGACTGGAAGAGCCAATCCCAGGCAGCTCCAAGACTGCTGTTGGCCAAGGCTGGCCAATTAGAAATGATGGTAATGCCTCTGTGAGAACATATTTAATACAGAAAAGAAGTTATTGCTCAGATGTAATTGCAGCCAGAGAAGAGTGGGGTGAGAACATGGGAGAAAAACATCTCTGCAGACACCAAGGTCAGTGCAGAAGGAGGGGCAGGAGATGCTCCAGGTGCCAGAGCTGAGATTCCCCTGCAGCCCCTGGTGCAGCCCATGGTGAGGCAGCTGTGCCCCTGCAGCACTTGGAGGACCACAGGGATACAGAGACCCAGCCACAGCCTGGGGAGGAGCTCCATGCCAGAGCAGGTGGATGCCTGAGAGGAGGCTGTGACCCTGTGAGAAGCCCATGCTGGAACAGGGTCTTGGCAGGGACCTGCAGAAAAGAGGAGCCCACACTGGAGTTGCCTGTCCCTTAAGGATTGCACCCCAGAGAAGAGTGACCCACATTGCATCAGTTTGTGGAGAACTGCTGCCCATGAGATGGACTCACATTGGATAAATTCATGGAGAGCTGTCCCATGGGAAGGACCCAATACTGGAGCAGGTGAAGAACTCCTCTCTCTGTCATCAGCAGAAACAACCTGTGATGAACTGACCATAACTCCCATTCCCTGTCTCCTGGCACCACCGAGGAAGGTGATTGAGCTGAGAAGGAGGAAGCTGTGCAGAGAAGGTGTTTTTAAGCTTTCATGTTACTTCTTATTATCCTGCTCTGATTTTGTTGGCAATAAATTCAATTAGTATCTCTAATTTGAGTCTGGTTTGCCCGTGATGCTATTTGGTGAATGATCTCTCCCAGTCCTTATCTCAACCTGTGAACCCTTGGTTATGTTTTCTCTCCCCTGTCCATTTTTGGAGGGGAGTGATAGAGAGGCTTTGGTGGGTATCTGGCATCCAGCCAGAATCAACCCACTACCAGAAAGTAGACAGTAACTAGATTTAAGTGACTACGTTTTGAAGACAGTCTAGTGAGACAAGTGACATAAAGATACAATGGAAAGCCATTTTAAAGCAAGAGGCTGCTAATTCCATTTGACAACATGTAGAAGCTTGGTGGAACTACCTAAATCTAATTAATTTCTTCAAGTAATCTATTTTTAGACAGGAGAGTTTTCAGAGCTAGGAATTAATACTCTAGGAAGTCAAAAATGCAGTAAAAATGGCTACATACAGTCAGGTTTAAAACTTTGCTGGAGTTTGTATAGACATCTGCTGGTTTGGCTTTGTTAATTTACTTCCTAGAGGCTGTTATGGTGCTACATTTTGGATTATTGCTGAGCAGCTTGCATAGCCTCAGGGCCTTTTCTGTTTCTCCAATCACCCCATCAGGGCACGGGCTGAGGATGCACAAGCTGTTGGGAGAGGACACAGCTGGGACTGCTGCCCCAAACTGACCAAAGGGACATCCTGTACTGTCTGGCATCATGCTTAGCAATGACAGCTATGGGAAGAGACGGATATTTGGAGTGATGGTGCTTGTCTTCCCATGTCATCGTTACATGTTACTGATCCCTGCTTTCCTGGATAGGGCTGAACACCCACCTGCCCACAGGAAGGGTATAATTAATTTCTTGGTTTCTTTGTTTCTGTGTGCAGATTTGTCTTCCCTATTAAACACTCTTTATCTCAACCCACAAGTTTTCACAATTCTACCTTTCTGTTTCTCTTGCCATCCCAACCCAGGGTAGTGGGAGCCACCTCCAGCTGCCTGCTGGAACAAGCAGGCAGAAATTACAACAAAGCATTCTTCTCCAGTAAGCATTAATTCACTTTCAATGGACTGCTTTCTCATTTAAATTTACTATGATGCATAGAGATATTTAAAATATACAGCAGAAAAGCTATCCTTGAAAATGTGTCCACCAGCCTTTAGAAATTTGCACCCAGTACATTATACTAATTTTTTTTTTGCTAATGAGTGAGATAAAGCCAGTCAGAATCAGTCAGAGATAAATCTAACTGGTCAGCTAACTGATTTTTTTCAGGCCTCAGATTTTACACACTATATGGTATTAGCTAGTTCCATGACTAAACATCTGCCTATTGCTGATGACTGTTTCTAAAAAACAGTCTTTATTGTTAATATTTCTTCCTATCTGTGGAATAGAACTAGCATTTGATTATCTTTTTATATGGTATCTCAAATATAAAATTATCTAGATACATTTTTTTCCAGGATTTATTAAAGCTGATGCTGGTGTTCTGTATTAAGAATACAATGATCCAGAAATAATCTTAAAATCTATGAAATAATCTTTCAAGACACTGAAGCACGTCAGTCAGTGAGTAACAGCAGTAGCACACCAAAACTCACACAAAGAGGTGAACGTTTTGCCAAAGAAACCAAACATGAAAAATAGGATTTAAATTGAGAAAAAGGTAACATTAGAACCATAAAAATGACACATTTCTAAAGAACTGGTTGGTCCGTGTAGCAAAGTATTTTCTCTCCTAGATGGAAAAGTTAGTTTTGCTGTCCCGTGTGACAAGTTTTAAGCTTAAATAGCAAATATTAATATGTGTATTTTAACACTTTGCATCCTGGACTTCAACAAAGAAACCAAATTGGAGTCTATTGGAGTCTAGAATACTAATATATGTACTTGATATCTTGATCAACTATATGAAGAACTTTAAGAAACTAGCTACATGAAGAAATCCTGAGTTAAGTAATATCCAGGACTGAATCTCATAAGACTTAAACTTCGAATTGTGTAGGGGAAGATGTTCCAAATATTAAACATAGATTTTATATTTCTATAAAATTTAATCTCTACAGAAACAGGTATAAAATTTTGATTGTAGTTCTAAATATACTTTTAAGCTTTCTGTTTTCATCAATAAAACATCACAAGTAAGCACTTGCAAGTCAGTCCCCACTTTCCACCAGAAACACACACACAATTCTGGGGGAGATTTAATGATGATAAGGTGAAACATAGTTCAATTAAGGGTCAGGAAAGGTATTTAAATGGGCAGTTAGGAGTTAATGAACTGAAAAATTCCACAGATAATGAGCAATTCTGAGAGAAAGATACTCCAAAGTTATCTAATGAGATGGCCTTAACAATGAAAGTGATGTACTACTTATGTGAGACTAAAAAAGGTTTCAACTTAGAAATTGTGGAGAGAAAATAGAGAAAAGATAAGAAAAAATAGAAATAAATCAGAATAAACTACTATGGTGGTACTTCCAAGGTATCCTTATATAGTGGAAATAAAGCAAGCTTTTTCCATTAGAGATGCTAGTATAATTTATATTTTCTGTGAAAAACCTTGGGCTTAGGATACACAGCTGTGCTGAAAATCTGCAGCAAAGACAACAGAACAATTATTCACTTGATCTTCATTAGAGGAAAAAAGACTGCTCATATACATACAAATTTGCTGAAGACCAAGCAAATATAAGTTCTACAGTAATGCTGGAAAAAAAATATAAGAAGATATCTCTCCAATATTTCTCAAATTAACTGAAAAGGTGGGTTGTCACTCAGTTGTGGGCAGTGACATGTATGTGTTTTTTGACCTAGAAATATGGTTTGACTGCAGGAATATCACCCTACATTAACAATAAGTGGATAGTCAACATTAATTTCAAACAAGCAATTTTTCTATTTCAAAGATTTATGAAGAAAAATATTATTTATTCTGTAATTTAAAAAATGTGAATTTGGAAGAAGTACAACTGTATCCCAGATACAAATTAAACAGAATTATTTTGTCTTTAAATATATGAAGATAATAAAAGCAATCACTAGATCTGTGAAATAAACATGAAATATAAAGTAAACTTAAAATATATTGATTTTGTGCTTTATTTAGCTTTGAAGATGAATTTAACATTTTAAACTTAAATTTAACATTTTAATTTCAGTCTTCCAAGGAATATCTGCTTTTAATATATTAGGGCCAGCATTTCTTCCTTTTAATATTAGACATTAAGCTGTTCTTTCAAAAACTTTTACCTGATACAAGAAGGTAGTCAGCAAGGAAATACAAAAGGATGAACTGAATAATTTAGTCAATGAGCAATAAAGAATTATTCAAAGACAGAACCTGAAATTAATTGCATCTGTCCCCTTCTTCATGACACCTGTTTTTCAGAAATTGAAACTAAAAGAATGAAGGTAAGCTGTAGTTTTCCTCATTGCTACTTAGATAATTTGTTCAGTGGTGCCCTGTAGTATCATATTCCCCTCAACACAATATAAAAACAAATATAAAATATTTGTAAATATAAAACACTGGAAAAATACTCCAGGTATTTCAACAGCTTTTCTGGCCTTACAGCATAATCCAGTGTTTCAAAGGTTTCTTTGTACCTATGAATGTTATCCTTAATAGCTAATGGCTTCTTTGGCTTTTATATTCCTGCAGAGGCAAATGATTTTTATAAGAGCTTAAGCTGGAGAGGAACTGGGACTGAACTAGCTGATCTTTTTTAGTCAACAAAACATAATAACTGGAGTTCTCTTAGTTGACACTAAAAAATCCCTCGCTTTTGGTTTAGGGCAATACTGTATCTTAGGGCAATTTATATTGAAAGCAAATATTTAATATTTAATTTTAAAGAGATATCAACTACATAAAATATGTATTTAGAAATTGAAACATTTTTTTTCTGCTTCTCTCATCTACAAATATATTTTGTCTCCTAGTGTTTCTCTAATATTCTATGGAGTTGGGAAGAAACTAGAGTACAAAACTGTTCATTGGAGAGGCCATGAATAGAACAGCTGACACCAAGTTCTTCTGTTGAAAACCACCCTCTGTTACTATGAAATTAATTACCAGAAGACAAAGAAGAAAATCTCCTTCAGCAAACAGGTAAAGGTAAGTAATGATTATGTGCTTACTTATTGCACCATTTTCAAACTGATCAAGAACATGCAGAGTTAATGACACTATTATTCATTTTCTGCTCCCAACAAAAATGCTCCCAATAAAAATGAACATGATGTTATTTATTAATAAAGTTTTTGGAAATTCAGCGATCTTAATTCCACAAATATAGCTCAAATGTATATTTTTATCTTATTTGAAATATATCACACATCTGCTAATTTGCAGAGAAAATAAATTATTTTATCAATCAAAGGTAAATCTTTTGTCAACTACAGATCCATTTAAATAATTCACAAACAACCTTAGGTCAGGATACTGGCTACCATCAGCACAGGACGTAAGAACAGGCAGATACTTACTGTGACAGATCTATGCTTAGAACCTATGTGGTTCACTTTTCTTCCAAGAGATTTATTAAATATTTGAACAAAGAACTGTGATGATTATTTGACCTGAGAAATTAATAGCTGAATGGTCCTCCAAAGAGTTCTTAGTGAACGCACTTGATTTTTAAAAATGAAACAGCAAAAAGATTTTTTTGAGCATTTGATGATGCTATTCTGTCTACTACTGTGACTGCTGGATACTGAAGCAGCACTTGGTTTTGTGGTTGCAGGTTTACCTGATCACCATGTAAATTAAAAGGGAGAAGAGCTTCAGTGTTCCTGTGAGTCCTGAAAGCAAAGCTGCACAGTGGTATAAAATGATGGGGATAACAATGGACAAAATTTGAACTGCACAATCTTTAGAAGTGGAAACAACTTGTGACAAGATAAAATGCAGCTGGGCAAAACTCAGTGTGAATCCACATAGTACAAAAGATCTCACATGAATTTTTAATAAAATTGACCATACACTTTGAAGAAAACATGGAAATCAAGTGTTAAAATTTCAGCAATACTTCCATATTTGTATGTTTCTTTTGCTGCTTCCATTTTTTTGAAAAAATTGTTTCATAGCATTACCAGTGATGATCCATGTCACAGAAAATGCCATAGTGGCAGTAACAAGGCCTATTCTAGCAGGAACATTCTTACTGTACTGATGGCTACTTCACACAGAAGGGAACTACTTAAATGTGAATGAATAAACATCAAAGACTAATAACACAGCAGGACTTGTTCTTTGCACCACCTTATGTAGTTAAAAACTGCTATTTCCTTATGCTAATCATTTAATTCCATCTGTTGAAATCCTGCCAGCCACATGTCTAACATAATGACATAATTTGTACTTCAGAGTGTTATTCACATGTCTACCAGGCCTATGAATTTCTTCCCATGGATAATGCTATAATTGTATAAAATAAAGTGTAATAAATTTCAAAATGGTAGGTGAAACACATCAATGGAAGAGCTATATCTTTTTAGGAGAAGTGGCACAATATCTTAAAAAAAAAAAAAAAAATAGGCCTGTGCCAGGTCTGCAGACTGCAGACAATTAGAGCCAGGTGTCTCCTCCCCTCAGCAAGTAAAATTGCTCAGGCAACTCCCGAGTATTCCCAGTGCAACATATGCTGCTGCTGCAGGTGCTGCTTTGGCAGCACTGTGAGCTTAGCTCTTATAAATGTTCTTGCTCAGTTATCATTTTTTCAGATGGCCAACTTTCTTCCTGAGGAGAAAAACAAAATGATTGAGGCTGAACTCCAAATGTTTTGCTAGAATAGATTGAATGAAATGGAGGGGGGAAAAAATCACATTTCCAACCAACACAGCTAGGGGGACAAAGATATCAGTGTCATTCAAGAAAGCAGTAAGTCTGGTGAAGGAAGTTTCTTTTGCAAGCTGGTATCTCTACAGCAGAGGGCTTTATTGGTATGATTATCCTAACAGTCTCTTCAGCCATACTACATTAGGATTTTGCAAGACAAGAAAAGGCAGCAGATTTGTTCTTCCTTAACACTGAAGGCTAATTCAAATAAATGTTATTAAAGTCAGAATAACCTCTAATACCAAAATTGGTCAGTGTAAATTAAGATGTTGGCTTCTTTGATTACTTTATCAGGTATGTGTATGACCATGTTTACCGAGTACACTCTTCCAGATTATCTGTACAGAATGGTACAGATAGCTGACATGAAGAAGCTGAAGAGCAAAATGTCAGCTGCTCTGTACCCAAACCAAAGATTTAAAGAGGTGATTTAAGCATCAGTAAACTTTTTAACATTTTCTTTCTTTATAAAAAAAAAGAGAGAGTTTTTTTGTTTTTTTTTTTTTTTTGTTTTTTTTTTTTTTTTTACCTGGGTAGATAGTGATAGGGCAGAGTTTTAGTTTAAATGTTAGGAAGAAATGTTTTACTCAGAGGATAGTGAGATCTGGAATAGGTTACCCAGAAAAGTTGTGGATGCCCCATTCCTGGAGGAGTTCAAGGCTAGATCAGATAGGACCCTGCAAAACCTGGTCTTGTGGGAGACATTGCTGCCTGTGGTGGAGTTAGGGGAGTTGGAATAAGATGATCTTTAAGATTCCTTTCAACATGTCTTTTTATTTTTGTAATGATTCTATGTTGTATTGCAAAGGGGGCTAAACTGAGAAGATTTCTTTATGAAGTTTATGTTTCCTTCTTGTAAAATTTGCTTAAAATTTCAAAATGAAAATATGCTTCTTTTCAGATGTCTATGAGGTTGGATGAAACACTCTTCTTCTCCTCCCTAAACATCTGTATAGTCAGGCTCAGCTAGAAGGAACAATTTGTCCCCCAAAGTTCAATAATGGGTCCAGTAATGTTTAGTTTATTCGTCAATGATTTGGATGAAGGAGCAGAGGCCTCCTCAGCAAGTTCACTGGTGACACAAAGCTGGGAGGAGTGGCTGATACTCCAGAGGGCTGTGCAGCCCTTCAGAGGGACCTTGACAAGCTGGAGAGATGGGCAAAGAACTGTCTGAAACTCAACAGAGGCAAATGCAGGGTCCTGCACCTGGGCAGCTCCACACAAAAAATTAGGATGAACTCTTTTTTTGTGCAGTGACTGAGCAGTGGAATAAATTGCCCAGAGAGGTTGTGAAGTCTCTCTCTGGAGATATTCAAGAACCATCTGAGCACAATGCTGTGCCATGTGCTCTAGGATGACAGTGCTTGAACAGTAAGCTTGGACCAGATGATCCTGTGTGACCCCCTCCAACCTGAACAATTCTGTGATTCACACCCTGACTTTCATTCTAACCCCCACGACCCACAGACCATGGCTGTGAGATGTATTTCCTGCAGCATTTTCTTACTATTTTCACAAGTTTGTATTAATTGCAAACTTTTGTTTTGCAAGTCTGTGTCACATAAGTCTCAATAGAGTGATGCTGCTACATTTTAAACAGAGTGCTATATTGTACTTCCCATAGTTTTAATAATTGCTGTGCTTTCACTTTCAGTTCATGTTGTTTGTGAACAAGTACAAGGTTCAGAGTGTGGCCCATGCTTAATATCCTCAAAGATCTGCCTCTAGAAAATTCAGTGTGTAAAGAATCTAAGTTAATGAGATGTATAAATAGTAAATGATAGGGTAATGCATGAGAAAACTGTTGAGTGCAGAACAGATCTAATCATGGAGATACTAAATGCTTTCAGAGAAGTACCCAATATTCAATAATGCCTATGCTGGCTGAAATTCAGTCTTTGATACCTTTTACAATAATATGATTGATCAGTGCTTGTAAGCCCTCAAGAAGTCTATTGAAGTTGCTCTGTCCTCTTGATTGGTGCTTTTTTCCTTTGGCTATTCAGTATATTGTGTGAAGGATAAAAAGTCAAACTAAAAGGAACTTCTGAAAGGAATACAAGGATCTACTTTGCTTGGGGGAAACATCAATTCAAACTGTAAACAAAGATGAATGATAACAGAAATTTATAAACTTTGATATTATTTAAAAACTGAAATATTGGATGCGTGTCATGCACATTATGGCAACATTAAATGATAATGATAATGGTGTCAAAAACTTAACATTTAACATCCTCTTTCATGCTGCATATATTGTAGAATCATAGAATCAGAGAATGGCCTGAGTTGGAAGGGGCCTCAAAGATTTGCAATGCCCTGCCATGGACAGGGGCACCTTTCCTTAGACCAGATTGCTCAGAGCTTCACCTAACCTGGCCTTAAACATTTCTGAGGATGAGGCACCCAGAGTGTCTCCAGACAACCTCTTTCAGTGCCTCATGACTCTCACAGTAAAGATTTTTTCCCCTAATATCTACTTTAAATCTACCCTCTTTTCAGTTTAAATCCATTTCCCCTTGCTCTGTCACTACACGTTCCTGTAAAAAGCCCCTCTCCAGCTTTCTTGTAGGTTCCCTTCAGGTACTGGAAGGTCACAATTAGTTCACCCCAAAGCCTTCTCCTCTCCAGGCTGAACAATCCCAGCTCTCTAAGCCTCTCCCGATAGGTGGGGCTCTTCATTCCTCTGTTGGTGGGCTCCTCTCGACTCAGTCCAACAGGTTGATGTCCCTCCTGTGCTGGGGACCCCAGAGCTGGATGCAGCACTCCATCTGGGGTCTCACAAGAGTGGAATAGATGAATCACTATGTCACACTATTTCAAAGTTATTATACATAAAATAAATAGTGACAGTAAATAGTGACATTGAAGAACCATTAACATCTGCACTACCTTCAGTTTATGCTGTTATATTTTAATGCAACTTCTTCAATGCCTACATTTTCAAAAACAAAATTCAGTAGCTCTGAATTGAAGACTATATATATTTTCTGAACAGCATGAAGATTTCTTGTGTATCAAGTCTTCTGCCCACAGATTTAGAGCAATTTACAGAAGTTATTAGTCATCATTTGCTTCAGAAACAAAATTTATTTTTTCCATGTAAAGGCACATTATTTTTTTACTTTCAGTGATAAGGTTTAATATAATACTTTAAACATATACTTTAAACTCTGCTTATACAACATTTAGCACTGGAAATGTGGATTATTCATTTATTTCTCCAGATAAACACTATTTGTGTAACAAAGTAGTGTACATAAATATGCATGTATGTGTATACAAATATATATGTAGTCTTGCTGATGTCAGTTTTCATAATGGGATTTTACTGTAGGAATCATGAAAAAAGGAGATGTCGGAAATAATACAGCAAAAGCAAATGCAGAATTCCTCCACTCCCTGCCAGTTATTGTTGGTCTCCTATTTGAAGGATGGATATAGCTTGGAGAGGATTTTCTTTATTGTTTTGAAGCAGCTGGCTCTGAATCTAAAGAAAACATCATGCTGAGCTACCAGGAGCTGCATTCATTCTCATTTGAAAGCAGGTCATGCATTCATCTTTGCTCTCAATTTCTGAATAATCTCAGCAATATGTGCCACACATGCTGCTTCAGCTCTCTGAAAGGACTCATACTGGTAGCATCCCTTCGCACACTTATTAGTGGTCTGGGCTTGTGTTCCTTTTACTTCAGATTCTAAGTTTGCACACTTGCCACCTGCAAAGTCTGCCTATGTCATTAGCTGGTTGGTTTTTTTTTTTTTTTTTTTCAGGTAGAAACACTCAGCATTTCCCTCAAAACAAAGGGAAAAAATAGTATAATCACTGCAAATTTTGTTATTGCTTTTCAAAAGGTATCCACAGATTAAAGCAAAACTAAATGAACTGTCAGCATAATACTCAACAACAGATTTAACAGTGTATTTTCATCTTCAATAGGAGCTTCATTACTGAGAACTCAATCTGGGAAGCTATTTAGATCCTATCCCCAAAGGTGTCTATTGTTCTGTATCAGTCAGTGACATACACAAATTAGTGCCCAAAAAGCTCTCAAAATTAGAAAGCATTGATTTTTACTTTTAGGCCTTTTGTTTCTGTATTGTACATCAACCAAAGAGGAAAAAGAGAGTTAGCAGCAGCAAATGGTAATTTAGCTACATATGTTTGGTATATTGTACTCTATTCACACAGCTCTAAAGAATAAATTCAGGGAAGACAGTGAATTGGAGGCCACTAAAACATTATACAGACCACTCCATTTTTCCCGATTTGATTGTATAACAATTACAACAGCGATAATTAACTAAGGTGGTATGATGCTATTATTTGATCACTTCTACTGATAGCAATTCACTGTCTGTATACCTATGCTTGTAACTGAACTAATAGAGAAAGCTCATGTTACTGATTTTACCACTGTATCTAAGTAAAGCATGTAATAAAATATTTAGAGATGATCCAACTGGATTTATAGTGTGGGAAATTAACCATTTCTAGGTTCTACAACCTAGAATGTTAAGCATACTAGCTGTTGGAGGCAACCTAGAGAAAACTCAGGAGATGGAAAAGGAGACAGTAAGACTGAACAAGTGCTTCTGGAAGACATATCTTGGAGCAGCCTCTTTCCAAACACATCTATTCAACATTTCATGAAATAAGTGTAAGAGAAAAATCAAACAATCAAGCAAACAAAATCAACAAAACCAGCAAAACCAAATGTACAAACAAAACCAAAACCACTCAAAAACTTGCAGAATAAGCAGTGGCTTATTCATGTATCCAAAGAAAATAGTAACTGATGAAGTACACTTTTCCATTAGGAGGCACATTACCATGATCATCTGGATTGCCTTCATTTGCTGTTCTCTAACCAATAGGACAAAGGTAGATGAATTGTGCAGCTGCTGTAAGAGAACAATTGATATGCTCGTGTGTAAGGGTTATTGTTACCATGTTTTATAAAGATTGTCAACTTTTAAAAAGTGTGTACCTGAAGTTTCCTAACTGCTTCATTGTAAATGAAGGAATCAGCAATGAAAATAGGTACTTCTCTTTTGTGCTTTTATCAGTGGTCAGCTGCCCTCAGTAAGTTAAGAAAAACAAAGATAATTTGAGAGGAAAATATAATGGCTGTTTTAGTACTTATAACAACATAGAAATTAAAGGTGTCAGTGGCCTTGGGTGATTTATTAGCTGGAAGAAGATTAATCCTATGTTTACCTTTAAGAAGAAAAAGCGGAATGGAAGACTGCACACTATAGGCCAATTATCTTTATCTCTGTCCCTGGAAAGGTCATGGGCAAGACTTCTTGGAACCCATTTTCAAACATATAAAGGACAGAAAGTTAATTAGGGGCATTTAACAATTATGAGCTCCTCGGCTGCTCCTCATTTGACTTACTGTCTAGACCCTTTTTCCAACTTGTTTGGACAGGCTCCAGCACTTCACTGTCTTTTTTATCATCAGGGGCCTAAAACTGAACACAGAATTTAAGGTGCAACCTCACCAGAGGCAATGGCCCCTTCCCCAGTCCTGCTGGCCATGCTGTTTCTGATACAAGTCAGGATGCCGTTGGCCTTCTGGGTCACCTGGGCACACTGCTGGCTCATGTGCAGCTGGCCATCAACCAGCACCGCCAGGTCCTTTTTCTCCAGGCAATTGGTTCCCATAACAACTGCAGCTAATGTTTAAGAGTAAGGCAAAGAAGGCATCAAGTACCTCAGCTCTGTGTGCCTCGGTTTCCACTGTTTCCCATCTCATGTCCAATAATGTATGAAGATTCTCCTCATCCTTCCTTTTGTTGGTAATGTATTTATACAAATATTTTTTTATGCGACTTGGAAGATTAAGTTTTACTTGAGCTTTGGTGCTTCCAATTTTCTACCTGCATAACCTCACAGCATAGAAAATCAGAGAATGGTTTGCGTTGGAAGGGAACACTGAAGATCATTTAGTTCCAACTGCCATGGACAGGGACGCTTTTAACTAAACCAGGTACACATCCTTGTAAGTTTTCCTGAGTTGCCTGCCCCTAATTCTAAAGGTCACAAAAGGTCACAAACTATCCTTTTACTTTTCCTGAGTTCCAACCACAGATCTCTGTTGATCCAATGTGGTCTTCACCTCTGGCATGTCTTTCAGCACATGCATGTATGAGACCGTTTGTCCATTTAATTAAGATTTTAAATAATTTTTTTTTTAATAAAAAAGGAAAGTTTACATTTCTTCAAAACAAGTGAAAACAATATTTGTTCCAAATACTGGCATTCATAGAATTTCTTCCACTGTCTGATTTTCCCGACTATCTAATTTCTCTTTTGTCATTCAACCATATTGTACCAGAAAAATTCTCAACAGTGCCTAATGTACCACATCAGGTAGCCTTCGTATTGAAAAGAATTTCAGGAAACAAGCCTGTAAATTGTTGAGATTACTCACCAGTAAGATATAAATTTAATTTCTCAGTTCAAACTGTTTTTTGTTTGCCAAACATGGCAAGACTTAGAGTGAAAAACAGATGCTTCTCATTTTTCCCCAGTGCCTGTAACCTCTCCAGACAATGTATTACAATGATACAACTAAGGCATTATGGGTTTATAGCGAGGTTTATAGCATACTTTTTTTTTAAAAGTTTACCATTCTAAGCTAACTTTACTGCTTGCATTGCCAATGTAGTGCCTAGAGTGCCATCTTAATTTCTTAATCTAGCTAGCTACAGATATTTGAAACTGTTGAGAGATTTACAAAACATAATGCAGAATAAATGTTTTTACCAGCATGCAAGTAAGAGTGGGATAGAAAATTGGCTTGCACCTTACAATTGCACCTTTACATTTTCTGAACCTTGGATCAAACATCACAAAATGGATGGAAGAAATAAAAATAGGAGACAACTGTTTGCTGGTGAAGAAAATAATCAAACATAGTCAAAGAATTGCTGATGACCACAGTCTCTTCACACTTTTTTGGGCCTCTGTATATGTTATTTTTTTTAGTTTTCATTACCCTTTCCAAATCAGTGTAATATTCAGAATAAAAAATAAATATTTTCATTCCAACAGAACACTGGCAGTAAAGAACTATGTTTTATGGTCCTTACTTTCATAGCTTTTCAATTACTTACAACTGGTCCTCTACATTTACTTGGAAAGCAAAGATGGCTGAGTCTGTTTCCTGAAGTCTTTCTGTTCTCTTTATTTATTATTTGAGAGAAAACAGCAATTAAATTTCTTACTGTAAGGCCATGACAAGATTGTTGATGAGAAAATGAATAAAGTAATAGGAATACTTAGTAGAAGGCCATGACAAGATTGTTGATGAGAAAATGAATAAAGTAATAGGAATACTTAGTAGGAACCAAAGTACCTAGTATATGAAGAACATATTCTGCAATGCTCACAGAGAAGAAGTCAGACCACCTGCAATCATGCAGTAAACAGTGTTTCAGGGACCCCTATCCAGAATGACTTTTACTCACTGTGGATAAACTGAGTTCTGGAAGAAATCAAAACAGGGAGAAATATAAAGCAATATTCACAACCTACATAACACTAGTAGAGATGAACAGATAAACAATTTTTATTGGTAGAATTGTGAGGGAAATCTTAGAAATGTTTTGAAATTTAGTGGATACAGAAATTTTCATATTTAATGCAAAAATGTTTTAAAATAACCTTTATGAAGGATCTCGAACTTATGCTTCAGGGAAATCACTGCCTCCAACCAGTTAAAGTGAGACCTATTTGTGGTGGTAGATGAAGAGTTGGGGAGAAAAGTATTTTTCTACTGAATTCCTTAGGCATTCCTCTGAAATCAAACAGAGAACAAAATGAGGCTGAGGTCTGACACTAAATGAAAGTTCCTATGTTCCATTTTCTCTTCCCTAATTCTCTAACACAATAATGAGTACAGAGAACTATGTTTCAATATTAAACAAAAAGTATTGAAAATTTTATCAACAATGAAAATAAACTATTACTTCAATTCTCAAACCCTGAGGAAGGTTATTTTACAAAAGTTATTAATCTTGTTTCTAGCATTAGTGCTTCCTAAGTTATGGTTACTCCAGCATGAAGTAACTCAGGTGTACACAGAGAAAAAAATAAATCTGTAGCTGGTACTACCTATTACTGTGTACTACATTGTTTTCTGAAGAGAAATGATTATTCCCCTGGGTTGAGCTCCCAGGAAAAGCACCTAATTCACCAGTGCAGATTAATAGAAACAGGGTGAACACTGATTTTTAGCTGCGTCCTACAGAAATGAAATTGAGATTTTTCAGTGTGAAATCTTCAGGAAGCAGCAAAGCATTTCAGGTAGATCCATAAAAAGAAAGAATATGTAATTCCAGTTACATTAGTATACACAGTTTATGATACTTAAGAGAAATTCTAATACAATTACATTGTGTATCGAATTCAGGCATAGAACACAATGCCTCATATATATATATATATATATATATATGTACGTAAATTTCAGTAAATATAAACAGTATTTGCAATTACTAAAGGCTTTTATGGTAAAAAGTATCCTTCCAGTATTGTTACTCAGTTAGATGCACTTATTTATATTTATTCACAAATATAGAATAAAATTCTAAGGTAGTAACTACAAATATTCATGCATACTGGCATATACATGTGCTTGTAAAAATTTGTATGGCTCCCCTGGAGACAAATTCTGAAATTTCCAGTTTAAATTATGAACTTGGATGAAAAAAGCATTTTTATTATTATTATGGGCTTTAAAATGACCAATTTACCTTGCTAATACCCTCTTTTTTTCCTTTATTTTTCCCTTGTCTATGCCTTTGCCCATCTCTTAAAAGCATCAGTCTATACATCTGAAAGACAAGGGGAGTTTGCTCTTTAAGGGAAAAAAATTAAAATATGCTCTAAATTTTTTCAAACTTACTTCATTTTCTCACCTTTTTAAATGCAGGCTACAGTAAATCTAAATAGGCATAAACTACCCTGCAACTTTTTCAATGAATGCACTTTAAAAAGCAAAATCAGAATCAATCTTCAATCCATTAAATAAAATCTGCAGAAATTCTGTTGTTTTAAGCAATGACCTGAAATAGACAGGCTTTAAAAGTTTTTGTGCTACCAAGGTCAATGGACAAGTGTAGAAGAAGCCTTTTTTATACAGACTAGTTGAAATGGTAATACTTCTATCTTGGTCTTAAAATAAGGAGTAATATTTTTCATTGTTTTTAATATTTTTTGTAACAATTTTTGTTGTAAAAAGTGACCATATCTATCTAATTATTAAAAAATACCCTCAAGGATTCTACAGTAAACTGTTGTCTTGTAGTCTGAGTTAGCAGACCTCACATGAAGCACAGCCCTTTTTCTTTTTCAAATGGAGGGCTGTCACTCAAGATACAATTTACTCAAGGTAGTAAATTTCTTATATTTCTAAAATGCCAGTAGCTTTGAACTCTGCAATACAGTAAATAAGGGATTTTAAGCAATAACATATTAAACATTGTCAACTGTCATATTATATGACTTGTTAATATAATGTAACCAAGTACAGTAATCTTATTTTTAAGAGATGTAAATTCTGATAGGTTTATTGCTGCTTTTTTAAACAGTCACCATAAAATGCTCAGTCAGTTAACTCTTAGCAGTATATTTGTCATTTTTGTACGTGTGCTTAGAATATACATTTTAGAAAGAAAAAAAGAATGCCACAAATATCACAAAGTTTTAAAGATTAACAGCAAAAATATCAATAGTGACATGTCTTTGAACCACTTGTGTAACATGCTTTAGTCTTTCACATGGTATGCTGAATTAATAAGCAGCATAATATATTGTAAAGCACTGTGAAATTTTAAATCTTTTTCTAGGTCTTTGATTTTACTTAGGCATTCATGTTTTAGGTAAGTTTGAATTAAATATTCTCTGTGTATAACTAGAAAAAAATGAAATGTTCTGTTACAGGTACATTCCCACCTGCTCAGTCCCTTATATAATGAGGATGTGAATGTGATTCCCACTAACTATTTTTATTTGGCTTCCATATCATAAAATCACAAAACAACTTAGCTATAAAAACAAAGCCAAAACCCCAAACCAATACATACATGGGGTAGAGGCATCCTGTGTCTTTTAAGGCAATGAATTTTTAAAAGGTTTGCTTAAAAAATAGAACATAACAATCGGCAATAACTATTCAGATGTAAGATTTAAAACGGTTTTATTCTGGGACTGGACAGATGGGTGATTTGTATTAGATTAGTGTTTTGCTTTTGGGTGTGTTCTTATTCCTACTAGATTTTAGTGCCTCATTTCCAGACACTGCTGTCTGCATTTTTGTAGACAGTGCTAATTCTCTAGCAGATTGCACTTTACTGTTGAATTTTAGAGCAGTAAAGTGATAAGGAGAGTGGGTAATTTTAACTAGATTAGCTGCTCCCATTGTAAATATCACTGGTAAAAGATGAAAAAAGAGCATGCATTTATTAAAATAAATACATATAGTCATGTTTGACATATGTGTCTTAATGCCTTGCCTTTCTTCATGCTCCATTTTTACAACTTCTAGTCATTTTCAATTTTATAATTTCCCTTTCCTTATTTAATATCACAGTGGGTATTTAAAATTGTTTGATATGTTTGAATATCAAAACATATCATCCACTTGAGTGACAGAATGAAAATATTCATCTACCTTTGCCCAGAAGCTCTGGGAGACAGGTATTCCATCAGGTATATTGTACACATTAAGCACCTTCCAATACATTATCTGTTAGGTTTACATGCTTATTCCAAATCCTGTGATCTTGACCTTCTGGTTAATTTGCTAATACAGGCACAAGCCCTCTAGAATAGACCTGTCGCCTTCTTAGATTCCTTTACCCTTCCTGAAATCATCATACAAAAAGAGCAACATATAAATTCAATATTCTTCTCAAAGATATTTCTAAAGAAATTAAAAAAAAAAATTACGTAGAGAACTATTTGCTTTTTTAATTACATGTTAACCTTCTTTAGATTACAGTTCTGTTTATGGTTCAAAGTGTAGGAGCATGTTAATAGTTATTAAATGCAGTTTATTAAAGTAATTTTTTATATTAGCAGCTATCAAATAAAGACTATGATGGATTTGTTCTTTTTTCCCTTATATTCTTGTCATGTAAGTAAGAAAAATACAGGACACAATGTGCATTTTTATTATACTATTTCATTTGATGGTGTTAGGGCTAGTATTTTTCACATGAAGACACCAGCCTTTGTCATTATAAAATGGATAAACAACTATTAATTATGATTAAAATAATTTCCCATCCTCATTTATCTGATGGTAAGAATGAGATTTTGATTAAATAAAAGTGTGATATACTGAAAACTAATGTATACACATATTTATATGCATTTTGTATATATATATACACATATACACATATGTAAAATAATGATACATACAATAGTATAGACATGCATAGCATGCTAAATTTGCCTAATTATTCTCTATGAAAACTAGATTTTAGTGATCAGCCAGCTAGTAATACTGAAACACCTATATTCCCTTTCCTCACAGCACCAGTGAAAAGTTAGTTGCAGTTGTTATGGGAGGAATAGAGAAGGAGAAAAAACCATGCCATTGTATAAATCACAGGTGGCCCTCAGCCTGGATAATGTGTGTACTTCTTGTCCTGTTGTGTTAGTAAAGGAACAATAGTAATTAAAGAGCGTTGGAAAAGGGCAACAAGGATGGCTAAAAGTTTGTGATGGCTTCTGTAGGAGGAGGGACTGAGAACACAAGAAACCTTTACCCTATAAAGGAAGAAGCATAGAGCAATGTGTCAGTGGCCCAAAAAACCAAGGAAAGTTTAGCTTGGAATCTGCTTTTCATTCCCCTTTTCCACACTAGATATGGGATAAAGCTGGCAGCAGCAGTGGTTATCATTTTAAAAAAGGGAGATATTTTTCCATGCAACAGATGAGACCTGTGGGTCTGTTTGCTTTACTATATTGGCATAGAAGAGCTGATATGGGCAGAGATTTGTGGAGATTGCCTAGTCAAAGCCCCCTCCTCAGAGGAAACGTTTATATATGTTCAAGGGAAAATGGTGCAAGTAGACACTCACTGACTTTTACTGAACAAATCAAAACAGGCTCAGGAAAACCCCCCTTTGAAAGAACATAAGAAAGTACTGGAGGACAAATAACATGTGCACATTTCATTTTTTTCCTGGAGATCCCCTTATGGACACTGCTGGAAATAGCATACAGGGCTGTATGGTTCTTCGACTGAATCCATACACACTTTATTTGATTTTCATGTAACCTAATACATACACACAATGCAAAAACTAAAATATTCATGCTTCACTAAGTTTAAAGAACGAGGCAGTCAATTATGAAATCAGCTAAATCCATCTTGTTATCTACATATAAATGGAGAGGCATCTGTTATAGATGAAACAGAGTGTACTGCATATATATTCACAGCTCATACAAATGTGAGAACCTATTGTTTTACGACTTGCCAATTTTAAGAGATTCTAATGGTCCAGCGAAGTTGCTTCTTCCATATTAAAAAATATCTTGCTTCTTACATTTATTTCAGCATGCTGAGGAACTTAGAGGCATAGTGTGGGAGGATGGATTGCAGGAGAATCGAGATAGTGCTGAAAGCAATCTTACCCCTGGAGAGTTGCAACTGTACTAATTATCAAAGAGTAGGGACAGGCCTACCCTTAATAGGTCACAGCTATGTCCATTAAGGATGGGTGTTATAAAAGAGCAGGCTAGCTGATCAAGAGCTGGAGATTTTTGGCTGGGCTGTGAGGAGTAAGGGTTAGGTGGTTGTGCAAAGGACAGGAAGGAGTCAGCTGGCTGTGCAGAAGGAAGAGAAAAGGAGTCAGTGTTGTAAGATGGTAAACGGACGGTGACAAGCAGATTGGTGCCAAGCACCAACACCAACAATTGGTAGCCTGTATGGGGATGAGTGCCCACAGCATAGTGCTGTGTAATATGTATTCTTCCACTTTGGTCAGGCCTTGCAAGCTGTCTTCCACCATCTAAATGAAATGAAGCTTTTCAATTAGCGATCTTCCATCAGAAGAATGTTTTTTCTCTTACCCAGCATACAAGACCTGAGTAAGGTGTACAAAGCAAATACTTTACTATTAAGTCACTTTTTTGAGTTGTTAGGGGCACACAGCTGTGTACATGTTCCCCATGTTAAGCCTTTTGAAATACAGGAGAACTTTTGTACACTGCCTGGACGTACAATTGACATAAACAAATCCAAGAATAGCTCTATTTCCTTTGAGGTAAAAGACTAAATGTACAGTACTGATAAATCACATTTCTGCTCAAAAATTATCAAAATCCTACTTAACAAATCCTTAACGAGTTTGATTCTGAAAAAAAATTTTTTGATACAGTTGCCTAGGTTGCCCTACAAGACTACACTTCTAGGGTTGCCCCACAATTGTTTGCTTCACACTAGTAGTATATTGTATATCTTCTACAAGCTCTAAGACAAACTGTTCTACATTACCATTTCTTATCTTCTATGCTGTCTGCATACCACAGCCACAGAATAATATGTCTTCCAGACTCTAGTTTTTTGCTCATACAGCCTCTCCATGCTTGAATTGTTTTAATCGCTTTCCTAGATCCCTGTAGAAGTCCTAGCTAATTATGAGGACTGATGCTCCTTGCTCAAACAGATCAAGAAAATTAGAACAGATAGGTACTTGAAATAAGATGCTCTAAAATCTAAACTCTGCTTCCTTATCAGTAGAATAAAAGAATAGAGAGGTGGATATCTTAATGAACATTTAAAAACAATTGCACTTTATTTGGAAGAAATGTAGAAAAACATTCTTATTTTAGACTTTTTTTTAAGATCTCATGATCTGAAGGAAGAAAAATCTTGGCATTTTTTTGATCATTAGTTCTGTTGATCAAATATTCATGCTAACCTGTCTTGAGTATAAAATAATCTTGTAAAGATGCTATCAAAAAAGCTTCAGTTCTGAAAAAAAATTGTTGTCAAATATAATAAAAAAAATGGATTTAAAAAGCACCAGTCCTACTTTGTGAATCAAAAGATAGGGTCAAACTTACTTGTGGTACTACACATCTCTCAGACCCACAAACAATAAATACATTAAATTATAACAATCATAATTAATTATGAAAAAATGATTGAAAAAGAAAGAATGACATCAAAAGTTCCTCATTTTCCCTTAAAAAAACCCACATTTAAAAACCACATGTGTTCTATAAAATGCTGGAAAAGTACAATGAAGCTATAATATTCAAGAACATAACCTAGGGCAAGACCTGTCATAGGACTGTTGACAGTATTTTCACCTGATCAGGCTGAAAGCACTACACACATAATCCTTCCAAGACAATTTGACTTCTGAACCTAATCGCCAGGAAGAACTTGAAATGAACATTTGAAAAAGGCCAATGCAAGAATTAGAGGGGAAGGAAGAATATTTTTTCTCATTATTATGCTTACATTTTGAAATCCCAAGTTAAACAAATGGAATGGTCTGGGACCAAAAGATGCAAAAGTGGAGATGAGCTACCTGTGGATTAAATACAATGAGAAATTTCAGAGTATTTTATGTAAACAATTTCTCTTTCCCAGAATACTTGGAACATTCCATGGAAAGGCTTTGGAATCCCTATTATGTATTCATTATATCAATCATATGAATATTGGATTGAATTGTCTTCTGAAAGGCCCCCTGAGCCCAATGCTATCTTTATTATTAATTTGCTGATTGATATAGCGTTTATTGTTGTGGCAGCCAGCACTTCTAATTGAGAAGACTGAAATACAAAGGAAGGTAGGTGGGCATCCTTTCAGATGGTAATCTGTTTCCTGAAGCACTGATTCAGTGGCAATCTGCCCAGGATAGAACTGAATTACAACTCCCAGCATCCCTCTCCTTTCCAATGAGTTGTTTTATGTTTATACCAGGGGTTTGAAGACAGAAAGATATTTCAGATAACACACAACTCAAGAACTATCTCAAAGGGTATTTTTCATATTAATTTCATGTGAAGCCTGTAGGGTTGCTCATGTAATTGATTCACGCATAATTCAAAGAAAGTTGAAGTGTTCATGGCACTACTGAGTAAAATATCACATACATCCTAGATGAAGCTGGCAGTGGTGCTTACAGTTAAGGCAGCCTGACACTTGCCCATTACTGGACCATTTTCTCTACCTCCTGTTTTTTGATCTACTAGCTACAAAATTGAAACATCCCAAGACATATTCCCAAAACAAGAAGACTAAGCAATACTGGATTAAAGTCCTTTTGCTGCCCATTCCACAGTGTGTAACAGGCATTAAGACTCATTATTTATTTGAATTTTTGTGTTGTTTTGCTAGAGTAGGAGATATTTATCCCATCCTTTTTTTCCCCCTCAATTTCATTTTTCTATCCTCCATATAACTCCTATCCTCCAGTTTGTACATGAGCATTGTTCAGACTGCTTAGAACACGTGAATGGAAGGATACAAAAGGAGTAGGGTTCATACTGTAACATTCAGAGCACATACTGTAACATTCAGTAGCAAACCTGGCTTTATGATCTTTTTGTGTTTCTTACTTCTATTTGTAGACAGTATTTGGAATTGTAGCACCTAATGAAGAAAGGGAATAATATCTGTTTTCTAAAGCATATCAATATAGGAAAGGAAATCAGCTGAAAAAAGTCCTTTCCCTGGACCCCCTCAGAGGAGACTTATATCAAATATGTCGCTTCTTGTTGTGGGATCACAACCATATCTTACATCAACCTACCTTACTGTACTATTATAACATTCATGAAACCTTTGTAATATTGGCAGCACTAAAAATTATGATTATAATTCCTTTCAAGTTCCCTGAATCTGGTTCCATGAAGTCCTCCTGATGGTTAATGCTGGGCTCAGAAGCAAGTACAAGGTAAATATTCTTACAATGTTTGGTGTAAAATCTCATGTAGAAGAGGTAAGAAATATAAATAATTTAATTCAGAGGATTCGTCTATGAAAGATGAAAGGGTGCTGCAGTACTTAAGCTTGAAAAAAGGAGCCTAGAGTGAAAATGAGCTAGAAAAGAAGAAACAAGAGAATGCACAGGATTGAATTTTCAAAATGGCCATCAAACAATAATGAGCAAAACAGGTTACGAGGCATCGGAGTCCCAAGAGAAGTCTTTGTGCAGGTAGTAGCCCATTGCAGAATCAAGAGAGTGTGAATTACTTTAGGACGTATTGAAAGGTCTAAGCTAAGTAATAATATTTTTTGAGTTGTCAGGATATAAACACTATTTAATATCTTCATCAATGACATAGATTGGGGGATTAAGGGCATGGTCAGCCTGTTTGCCTATGAAACCAAGGTGAGTGCTGCAGTTGATTCACTCGAGTAAGGTACTCGGAGGGATCTAGAATATTTAAATTTATAGCAGTAGATATCTAGTTTCTCTCTTAAGAATGTTTATAAAATAAGTTCTTAGTATTTAATATTTCTACAAATGTAGCAATTGAAAAGGGACTTAGATCTAAAGATTTGACATAGTAATATAAACAGTTTATAAAGTAGCCTAATTTTAAAACTATATTACAAGTATATAAGGTATAAAACTACATGCTTTTAGGCAGAAGTCTAACAGCTGGAGAATAATGATGATGGATCTTAGGACGTTGTTTTGGATATGTGTCTGTGCACACATAGCATGTAAATTACCTTTCATCTAAATTTGATTCCAAGTTCATTTTCCCTTTGAGTTTCAAACATACGAGTGTCACAGACATCTTTTTATTAAAATCCTTTCTTAGGATTTTTTCCTGCTGAAGCTGAGAAGTTTCAGCAACAAATGTAAACAATGGTTATCTGCTGCTGTGGAATGCAACAGGTGGATCCGTGATTGGTGTCCTGTGGATGTTTGGATTTACTGACCACTCACAGCAGAGCTGGGTCTCACTCTCTGCCGGGACACAGACCTTTGTTATTCATTCTTTTCTATTCTTAGCTTAGCCAGCCTTCTGAGAACTTTTCCTTCTATCTGTTTTTAGTATAGTTATAATGTTATATATATATCATAAAATAATAAAACAAGCCTTCTGATTATGGAATCAACATTCTTGTTTCTCTTCACCTGAAAACCCTTGTGACCACCATCACACATGAGTACATACATAACAATAATATAATAATTTTAAATATTTTAGGGTCACTTTATGTTAGACATTTCCACACATGATTCTGAAAAGCACTAGAAGATAACTTTTCAGAAATAAGAGTCTGATGTTAAGCAATGAATAGTTTAAGATAACAATATTTTTGACCACTAGATTGAACACTAAATCCCTTTGAGTTCATATAGAGCACATGGTATCAGTACTGCCCTGAAATATTAACAAGTCAATGTGTATTAATTTAAGCAATTATATGACAGCATTCATACTAACCTGCAATGAAAGCTTCTTCCAGGTCCATCAACACATACACCTCCATTGTAGCAAAGAACTGAGCTCAGTGTGGACTCTCTGCAAACATCAACATCCACTTCACAAAACCTGCCAGTGTAGCCACTTGGGCAAACACAAACAAATGCATTGGTGGCATCTTGACAAGAACCTCCATTAATGCAGGGAGCAGATTCACATTCCTGAGAAGAGAAATAATAATACAGTGATTACACACCTTTAAAACACATTAGTTACTCATTCAGCTCAACAAGTGCAAGAGACTGAATCTGGAGATTAGAAAAAGTATTGGACTTTTTTATTGTCTGATAAACAGAAGTCTCTAATTTGATACAATTTTTTGCTATATAGAGATGCTTTGATTACAGCTCACACTCACTATACTTGTTCCTACTCATTAATCTTGCAGAGATGCAAATATAGCTTTATATAAGCAGTCTTACAACCAAAAGTATCCAATCCCAATCATGATTAAATTTTTCAAGCATGTTTTTGAGCCACAGTCTTACAATTATTCCTTCTAATTTTTTACATTAGGGCCTACTGCTGTAAAAGAAACACATTAGTAAGGCAATTATGGACAGAGTAAAGAATTACTTACATAAATGAATGCACACAAGCCTTTTATCAGTATTTCCTGATAAATGTTTTCTCATTATCAATTAATGCCTAATATTGCAAATAGAAACATGTTTATGTGTTCACATAATAACAATTTCCTCTGATAAGGTTAATGTAAAAATCATCAAATTTAAACCACACAAATTAGCAGCAAGTTAATATTTCTCCAGAATTACAGGAGAGTTTAGTTAGTGCAACAGACAGTGCAAGAAATATGTGTTTGTACTTGATCACAGAAACCTAGTTTTTACCTATATCCCAAAGGAGTTGTATTTTGCAGCTGCAACCCAAATAGCCTGGCTAAATCCAGTATTTTAAATTTATTTTCACACTCCTGTAACTTTAGAAGGTTTAATTCTTTAAGGATATCCAAGGGCACTCACATTTCCTGCAGGTAATACAGTAGCTTTGACAGAATGTAAATGCAGATGTCCATGGGGAATTGTGAGAAAACAACTTATTTACCTATAAGCTCTCCAGCTGGATGTATATAGGATGATTTATTAGTGAGCATTACATAAGCTAATTGAATTATATATCCCACAGGAAGATGGAGATAGCCCTTCAGACTGCCCAAATTTGTGTCTAGGTTCTAGAAGTAATCTTTTGCTATATTAATTATTTTTTTTTTTTTTTTTTGGCAGACAGTAGTGTTGTTTTTTGTTTAAAAAAAAATCTCAATTTTTACTTCCAACTCTCTGATTTTTTTTCTATTCCGTTAGCTTGTCCAATCTTCTTAATTTGTATTCACTTGTATTCCACACTCCAGACCCAAAATTTATTTATTCTCATTAGAAGAATAAATTAAATCTACATTAATTAATGGATAAAATTTTTACTTAATTATGATTCAAAAGTTAAATTCCAAAAAATACTGAAATCATCAAAGTAACTAAGGATAAATTCAAACCTCAGCCCAAAGTTCACAGCTTTGGTTCATTACACTATCACAGTTGTACCAAGTTTTGAACAACACAAAACTCTTATTTTCTCCTGTGAAATGTATTGTTTTAAGATTTTACAGTAAGATAAGCGTCAGAAAGTTTGTAGGAAAGAAATCACACCTATCACTTTCCAGTACATTCTGATGTGCTGCAGTTAAAAGTTTGTCATTAGACTTGCAAAAAACCAGAGTACATGATTACCAGAGACATGCTAGTCTGCCCTGCTCTTAACTTATGCAAGGAAATTGTGTCAGCATGAAGGCAGAACTATGCTAAAAATGCCACAAATAACTTTGGAATAAAGTTGATGAGCTACCACACTACCACCAAATGCTTTTTAGTCTAAAGAACAAGAACATGAGATGACAAATTGAAGTTGCAAGACAATTGTTACCAAGTTTTGCCTTACTTAGATCCCACCAGAGACTGATTGTACAGCATGACAGCATAATAGCTGGCTCTGCAGAACATTCCCAGCTAACCTGATTATCTGAAGACAACTTCATTGAAACACCAATGTTATTTCATTTTGTCTTCCTTTACATAATAGGAGATTGAATCTTAACTATGATCCCTAACCAGACAGCTGCCAGATTGGAGCATCAATTGGGACTCACAGTCCTAGAAACATTGCCTCTCTTCTTCAGTACAGTAGGAGAAAAATACTTTCTTGGTCACCTCAGCTGCCCAGTTCCCAACCTAATGATATATAATTTTAATCTTTCCTTGCTTAGAAGTGATCAGAAAATTGCCTCTGAATAACTAAGAAAAATGAAAACTACAAAAATAACATTCACAAAGATGGGTCATTTTAGCTTTTCCAAAACACAAATTTGTTGATATATAGGAGTGTCACAATTACCGACTTATTTCTATTTAATTTGTAACTTCTTATTTTCATGAGGTCTTTTCAATCTTTCCTAAATTTGTAACTTTAATTTGAATGGGAATTTAAAAATGCATAATTTTTAAGCTCCGGAGACAAAATCTTGATCTGACAGTAAACCTCTTAAGAATTTGTGCAACTTCTACCAACAATTTGCTAGCAATAAATGTTTAAAAAAAAAAGAACCAAAGCCACAAACACACAAAAAAGCACCCAAAACCCAAAAAACCAGCCAACCAAAAATAAGCCACCACAAAGAAAATAATAGCAAAATGAAACTCCTCCCAGAAGGCACAAAATTACTTTCAGCTTTGAGTTGGATTTCTCAGCAGAATTATTCCATTTAAAAAGGAGAGAACATGCTGCGACTTCCAGAGCCCACTGAGCAGTCATAACACTGAGAGGTCATGGGGCAATAACAGCAACAGCTTTGGCCCCCAACTTGTTTCCTTCCTCAGGACTTTCTACATACGTCCAGTACTCCTTTTAATGACTATTCTCTCAGATTTCTTCTTTTTTTTCAAGCCCTACTTTCATTTTACGTTTCCTCTGAGAGTACTCAAAGTCTCATTGTACGGGACTTTCAGTCTCATACACCACCCGGCCTCACCGCCCCACTGTGCTCCGGCCCAGGCAGAACACCCTGCTGCAGGCCTGGCACACGGCTTCGTTTGACACAAGAAACTGAGATAACTCAGGTTAAAAGAGCTGTTAAAATAGATTCATTTGGCAAGGTTTTGCTTGCAGTGGGTGGGGGGCTGCAGGGTGGCAGAGGCACTCTGTGAGAGGAGGCCGGGGCTGACACAGCCAGTTCCAGTTCCAGCCAGTTCCAGCCAGTTCCAACCGCCCACCACGTGTGGGGTGTGGCTGAGCCCAAGGCCAGGACAGCTGCAATGTGATTACGAAGTGTACAAAAATGTGCAGGAAAAGCATCAGAGACAGGAGTGGGGAAAAAGTGTGAAAAACCCCTTGCACATTGAAAGGTCAGAGAAGAAGGACAGGGAGGCAGTGTCCACCAGGGATCCCTGGGAAGTTCCTCAAGAAGACCATTGTGAAGCAGACTGGCACCTTCTAGCCCTCAAAGGATCACATAGGAGCAGGTATCCACACTGCCACATGTGTGACCAGCAGGTAGATGTGCCCTGAAGGAGGTTTCAGGCCATGGGAGAACCCATGCTGGACCATAATCCTGTCAGGAGCTGCAGCCCCTTGAGAGGAGACTCTGCAGAAACATGTTTTCTGGCAGGTTGGAAAGAAAGTCTTTTAGTTTTTCATTAGCAGTAATTTAAATTATTCTTTCCTGGGCTGAGTGACAATAATTGGTGACCATGACTGATCTCCCAGTCCTAATCTTGACCTGCAAGCTTATCTTCTTATTTCCTCTCTCTCTCTCAATTAGGTGGAGGAGTGCAGGAGTGGCTGTGTGGATGAGTGGCAGCCAGACAAAGGGAACTCACCATACCTGGGTATTCGTAGGCTGTAAAACTTTTTTTTTTGTCCTGTCAGAGCAAGTAACCTGTCCAAACGCTGCTGTGATGCCTAGCTTTCCTGTGGCCATCATTGCCCTTTTCCCCTTTCTGTTTTGTTTGTTCTATTCAAGGGCAGCTTCAGTCAAACCAGGGCTACAGCCACATACAGACAAGGAAACCAGGACAGAAACTGCTCCTGAAAGCCTACCTTCTCATCTTCTTGTTCTGAAGGGTTTTGCTGCTTGCACTGTTACCAAAATATCCCCAAATGCCCCACCCTTATTGACTTCAGCTGAGGTGCTCTGCTTATTGCCAAACCTTCCTCACATGCATAAGGCATGTCCAGTACTAACACTTTTCAGCATACCAATGCTCCCCTTCCCAGCTCATCTTTCAAAACATAGGTGGCTTTCATAAGGTTCAATGCAAAGAAAAGAAATTATTTAATAACATAAAAATTATGCAATTGTAATTATTTGTATAGAGTTTTTATCAAGTCTTCACTTGTCTGACACACTTTATTCTCATCCAAATATCTTTTGAATTTTCTTACATCTGACCTCCTAGGAGTAAAGCAGGAGGGGTACCTTTCAGTAGGAGTTTCTTATTCTGAGTTTGTCGTTTTTTTCTGTGAAGCACAGACTTTCTCCATTTTGACTTCACATGGAATCCATTGAGTTCACATGTTGTTAACAGGCAATGAACTTGGAAAAGATTTAAAAATTGTAATGGACAAGCTATCAACATGAACTCTCATGGGAATACTTTGGAAAAAATTCCTAATTCTATCCTTAAGTGTTCGGAGATGGAACCGTGACTAACACTATGACTTACCAAGACAGATGATTATTTCTCTTTTTATGGTTAGTGGAAACTGAGACATTGTGTCAAGTTCTAGAATCTGTTTACTACAAAGCATGTCAAAAAATGTAAACTATAACATGACTTAAGTACTAGCTAAAATACTTCACAGTAAGTTAAATCTAAGTAACACTTAACAGAATTTTTAGGATAGAATTTTTTTCAAAACAATTATTACATCATATATATATTTTTCACATGATAATGCTGAAAACATAGTATATAAGGGTTAAAAATTATTAGACAAATTTATGGATTATAGATCTGTTTCTAGCTATTAAAAGCAATTATCAATGTGAATTCTTTGCTGTAAGAAGTTCCAGAATTCTTGATGGCTCCATGAGTGTTCTCAGGTTTACATAATCAACAAAAAAATTGAGAGAGAGATAATGGCAGTGCACAGTTATTTTCACAAGAACTATTATAAATTGAGTATTTAACTCCCAGAGATAGTTACTACAAAAATAACCACCAGAATTCCCCAAATCCAGATATATCCAGCAAGAGAAAAGGTTCAACTTGACTACTGAGAATAAGTTGCTATAAAACTGCTAAATGTTGATCTTCCACCTCATTATGTTTTAAAATAAAGGCTTGAGGCATCTCTAAAACATATGCTTCAGGCAAATAAAAGTTAAATACAAGTATTAATTTCCATGGAGATGTAATTGAATGGAAAATACATACTTCTAACAGGAACACAGAATGGTGATTTTCCGGATTTATTTTTACTAAACTATGTTTCCAGTAAGTATAAGTACTTATTGATTTTTCTAGCATAGCATGGCAATTTTAAAATCAAGGAAAAAAAGGGAAAGAATATTAAGATTTCTAATGCAGCTCTTATAAGCCTGGATTTTATTAACAATTCTTAGTTCAAACAATGTCATACAAAATCCACTACATTTATTAGAGTGCAATAATTTATTATTTCTTCTCGGTGTTTCCTGTTCTCTGAATGTCATGGTGTAGTAAATCTTGTTTGTACTGGGAAGAAAATGACTGTCCCTTAAGAGAGTCCACCTTGGCATGGCACAGTTCACTTGTTCTTCTGGCAGAGAATTGTTCTGAAATCTGGACTCTTAACAAGTGACCTAGAAAGGCACTTTGCTCAAGGCATGCTACTTCCATATCCAAATCTGTGGGTCCACACTGACATCTGTCTTTGGGAGTGAGGTTATCCTGTCTAAGAAAGCCCAACTTTCTACATATTTCATTATATTATTTCCAAATTCACAATCCATAGCTTGAAAAAGTTCTAAGGTAACACATTTTGGCAAACAATATGTCTGTTCAAAACTGTTTCTTAAAAGAAAAAAATCTAGTAGTGCATTTTGGAAGCTAGGATTTTTTTAAAATTTTCCAGCAGAAAGGACTATTTTCCATTACTCCATTATATTGCCTTGGAAATGCTGATTAGAAATAAAAAAATATTTCTAACTAATCTTTCAAATCTATTTCTATAAAAGATATTCAATGCAAAAAATTGTGAAGTGTAGACTTATTTTTATTTAAGTGAAGTTTTGTTGTGTATCAAAAAGGTAATTATAAAGTGGAATAATTCTTTTGAGAACTAATTCAAATCCACTACCGTGATTAGAGGGGGAGGTAAGGGGAGAAAAGAAAGGGACAAGAAAGGAATTTAAAGATATATATTGCACCACAAAAGAAAGATGCTTTCAAGAGGCATGCTTCCATTCATTTAATGATAGGACAACACTATTCTCAGGTCAAAATTGAAGGTTTTTTAATAAGCAAGAGCCACGTGGCTAAGGGTTTAGAATGAAATAAAAAAATAAAAGATGGAGAGAGTAAAAAAGGCTGTAAATAAATGCTTTAGAAGCTAATTCATCTTTTAAAACAAAGTTTTTTACATACAGAATATAATATGCATATGGTTTTAATGCATGCTGAATCCAGATTTTGAAAAAATAATTTTACAGTGGGTAAAATCTCAATAGTACTGATGCCATAGAAAAGCATGAGATCTATATTGAGACCTTTAGATGACTGATCCAGATATATTTCTATTTGATGCTTAACAAAACTATTCATAAAGTGTACTTTCCTATTAGGTAAAATTATTACACTATTTTTTGCAGTTAATATAATCATGTATCCATTTTGTTTAATAATTTTCTTCCCAAAACTTTTTAACTTTTACTTTTGGTTGATTGAATATATATAAAATATCCTGAGAACTGAACAGAGAAAACTTGGGTTCACCTTTCAGAAACTTGGTTTTATCCAAAATAATTCAAAAGAAGTTCAAAATTATAAGAATGGGGGTTTTTTGCCTTGAAATTATTTTGTTAGGAGCACAAGGAGAAGAGAAAAAAAATAATAAAAATAAATCTAATTTTGAGACAATAATAGAAAGCAGGGTCATACTGGATCAGACCACTGCCCTGTCTGCCCCAATATTCTGTCTATAGTAGTGATAGAGGGAAAGCCACTTTAGCAAAATCTGTGTCCCATGCATCCTCCCTTTAGCAAGCAGAAATGTCTAATCAGACACGATAAACTGTATTTCCCTGACTGATTCATTGATCATTCACTTATGAATATGGTGTCTGTGACATGCCTAATTTTTCTTAACGTACTAAGAGATGACCTGACTCCCTAGCCATTGGGGAAGGAAGTTCTAGGTGTTCTCTGCTTTCTCGGAAAGAAAGTAGTCTGCATTCTTCCAGGTATTTCTCTGTTTATTTTTATCATGTCCCCCCGAGTGTCTGTTCCTCACTACAGAATTTAGGGAAGTGATTTTCCATTTGTCTTCCTCTGCAACAATTTTCTAAATCTTAATTACATTTCCTTCCAATTTCCCCTCTTTAAAGGGAACATTTTTAGGCCTTTAAATATCTCCTTATATGTAGGCTAGGCAATTCACATAATATTTGTTACTCTCTGTAGCTTCTCTAACTCTCCTTAAGATACAAGGTCCAAAACTGTGCACAATAACCAATGTATGAGCCCACCTTGGTTTTATGTAGCAGGGAAATCATGTCCTCTGGCTTGTTCCTCATACTTTTCCTGATCATGCCCAGCAAGATTTTTTGCTATGCTTTGCTGTGACTGTAGATTGAGACAATGACTTCAGAGAACTGTCAATAATTGTTCCAAATCTTCTTTCCTGAATTGTAACTGATGGTTGAATTCAGTTGTATGAGGCTATTTCTTGCTGGAGTATTACTTTACACTGAAGCTTATCTGCCACCTTTTCCCTCTTTCCATTCTGTGAGGTCCTTCTGGCCTTTGTCAAATACAAAGAATTCACTAGGCTTCTCTCAAACCCTGTTTGAGTGCACATTTTGCACTTTCACCATCAAGCATTCCCACCTCTTCCCTGCTTCCAGACTTTGATAGATGTAAATAAATTTTTATAGGTTAGAGTGCTCTTTAAAAGACACGTTCAAATTTTTGCTTTAGGTTTTTGAAGTTCCTGCCAACATTTGAATTAATATGTTTTGAAAACTTTTCTATTTTTTCCACATAGACAAGCTCTCCATTTATTAAAATGCCATTTTTTTCCTTGTGACAGTCTTAAGTTTCCTTCTTAAGTCAGTCAGGGGCTTTGAACCACTTTGCCTTCTTCAGCTATAGCATGCATTTTATCTGGGCTTTTAACATTATTTGTTTAATAGCTGTTAATATGCTTGGGGGCCTCACTATTGCAAAGTTTATTTTCCTGAAACTGAATATAATAATTTAATATTCTTGGGGTTTAGGATTAACTCTGTTGCTAGAGTGTCTGTGATGCAACATCCTACTATGATATCAGTTGATAGGATTTTCTCATGTCATAGATTATAAAAATGCCTGTGAGTTGAATGCCCTCAGAGGGCTTAGCACTTTGGGGGTGAAACTCCTCTTCAACATTCTTGTAGGTGTCACCCATTTTTTTGTTTCACCAATCTATATGATCTATTTTCCCTATTACTTTCTATTTAAAAGACTCTCTAATTCAGTCACTCTGACTTAAAATAACCTTCCTATGTCATGGCCACATGTCTCTGAAGTATTACACACACTGAAATTGTCCTGTGGGTCTGTAATTACAGATATTGTGTTTTACAGAATAAAGTGGGTATCTCTCTTTCTTCCTGCTCTTAGATTTACCTATCTGCATCTTGTGCATAAACCACTTTTTTTTTTTTTTTTTTTTTTTTTTGTGAAGTTAATCTTAGTTTAGCTTATTTCAAGAAATTACTTACTTTACCAAATGCTTTTTAAACTAGATAGCAATAGGTAAAAATATCCAGGAGTGTGAAAAAGTCTCAGAGATACATGAAAAGCATCCACCTTATCTGAGGGTCTTTGTAAATCCACCAATGCTGGACATACCCATGTCTTGTGCAATCTGGCTGATCCTGATAAATAAATATTTATTTACTTGAAGTAGGCTCTGCATGTGCATAAGCTGTGGTGTTTTTAATATGGAAAATTAGCTGATTTTCCTGATTTACACTTGTTTCTATCTTTTATGAAAATAGAGATAAAAGATCAGTAAAACCAGATAAAATAAAACAAATCCAGGACACGGTCTGATCCCAGCTTTCTACCAGATACAAGCCAAAACAACAACAAACTGAATATTCTCCTCTGTAAAGACTCAAAACACTTTTTGCTTATTTTTTGACAGGATGAGCCATCTTAATTGAGCGTGGAAGAAGCTCATCTGTCAATCATGTCTTGTCCATCATAGCAAAGAAAAAAAAAAGCCAAAAAAAAGTAAGAAGCGATGTCTATTACTAACCATAATTGCTATTACTGCACATATTATTATTCTATCTTTATCAGAGAGGAAAGATCAATTTTCCATTATGTACATTCATTTCATAATTTCAAAAATATGCAAATGTCAAAGGGATTTATGTGTATTGAAATTGATTCATATAGTGCATATATTTTTACTGTTACTTGTTTTTGAGTGAATTCCATAAATGAAAACTGCAGTAGATAAGGAAGTTCCAATATACACACTCCATAATTGATATGCAAAAGTTACAGGCTATAACTACAAAGATATATAGTGCTTATTTTGTACCTAAAAGTATTAGACAATCAGAGAAAATTTTGAAGTGTATTTTCTTGAAACTCTATAGCCACATGGGCAAGGATGAAAAAATCCAGGGTAAAAAACAAAAAAATTCAGGATAAAAAAGTAAAGAAAGAAGATCCAAGTATGCCTAGGGAAATACATATATACACATAAGTATTATTTTTAAACTGGTTATTTGAATCATCTTAGTTGCTGACCTGTTAACAACCACTCAGCCATTCTCTCACTCTCCCTCCTCCTACATGACAAGGAAAGAAAAGAAGATGACAAAACTCCTAGATTGGTAAGGACAGAGAGATCACTTACCATTTACTGTAACAAATCAGACTTGACATTGGTAAAATAATAATTTACGTTCAACTACAAATAGACCAGTGAGAAACAGAAAGAAAACATAAATCCACACTCCACTTCTTCCCAGGCTCATCTTCACTCCTCTATTTTAAGGTGTTCTACTTCCTCATTTCACCCTGAAAAGTTTAGATGGGATAAGGGGAGAGGGATCTTAGTTCACACCAGCTCCTCTTTACTACTCCTTCTTTCTCCCACTTTTTCCCTGCTTCAGTGTGGGTCCTCTTTATGTGCTGCAGAATGAAACTGCTCCTGCATGGACTTCTCTCCGTGCATCACAGTTCTTGCCTAGAGACTGCTCCTGTTGGGGCACTCCGTGGGCTGCAACAATCTCAGGCCATATTCACAAGTAGCAGCATGGGGTCTTATGTGGGCTGCAGTGCTGATGCCTGCTCTGGCATGGTTCTCTCCATGAACCACTGGCAAATACCTGCTCCATGAACCATGGCAAATACCATGGTTCTCTCCATGAACCACTGGCAAATACCTGCTCCATGAACCATGGCAAATACCATGGTTCTCTCCATGAACCACTGGCAAATACCTGCTCCATGAACCATGGCAAATACCATGGTTCTCTCCATGAACCACTGGCAAATACCTGCTCCACCATGATTCTCCTCAGGAGCTACAGCTCCGACAATCTCTGCTGCAGCATTCTGAGTTCCTCTGCCCTCTCCTTCTTTAATGACCTTGGACACTGCCTGATTGTTTCTCACAATCCTTCCTCTCCTCCCTCCTTTGTCTGCTGAACAGTGTTTTCTGCTCTTTCTTAAATATGTTTCTACAAAGGTGCCATCATCTTAAGTGAGAGGCTCAACTCTTCCCTGCAGTTGGTTGGCTGGAGCTGACTCAAATGGATTGTTTCCACCATGGTGCAGTCCCTGGTCTGTTCTCACAAAAGCCACTCCTGTAGACCCCCTTCTAAACAGAATCTTGGCTCCTGCACAAAATGAAATTGCATAGCCCTTAATACAAAGAAATGTACCTTGAAGTTACTAAAGAAAAAAAAAATATATATTTATCAGATTGAATAATGATTATTTTTTAAAATGAAGAAGTGGCTGAAGCTAGTCTAGAAAAAAACAAATACAGAGCACAACCCTACTACGATTACTGTGATAAGCATACCCTTACATAGTCAGAAAGGCTAGCTGATCACTGTAAGACTTGCATAGGTATGATATATGTCTGAGCAGCAGGAATGCAATGATAGAACCTTTAAAATATGACATTTGCAGCATAGTAATCTGGGAATCATACTGCATGCAAATTGAAAGACTATCAGAAAATGAAGTTGTTACTCTGACAGACCTATCTGTCAAAGGTATATGTATATTGTCTCTTTCTATGAGTTTCTATCTATGCATTTTCAAACATCTCACTATGAAATATGATTATCTTTTGAATATAATTTTATGATGTTGTCTACAGGTCATTTAATCTCTTGTTCTCTTGAAATGGAGAAAAGTGTAAATCATGGATGTTCAGGAGAAAATATTACCCAAGGGTATTCTGTATTAGAATTTGCAACAGCTGATAAACATACAGATTTGCAATATCATTTCTTATTGTATCATGATGAGTATTCTATAGAGCTGGATTACTTATTTTCTGGCTTTTTCTTTCTGTAAAAGAGTTTAGAAGCTAATATACCAGCTGGAATTACACCTTATGTGAGGCTTGGATTTTCAACAGAAAAATTATGGACCATACTTCCTTTATGTAAGATGACACATTTTTAGTTATTTAGTACTTTAAGCTGTAAATATAAATTATGAAAAGTTCCTGCATTAATGCATAAGTAAAAAAGAAAGTTTTGTAACATTTTGGAATGTTTTTTGACAATTCAGTAGCAATATTAAAAGCCAGATGGGCTGAAGGAAGGTTCATGCCAAACTTTCTCATGCCCGATTTTCTCATGAGATCAAATGCATTTAAAAGGATCATATCCCAAGATCATATTAAACTCCATTTGGCAGAAAACTTTAAAAAGTCTAAATCAATTCAATACTTTCTGCAAAGAGTAGTCAGTATTGTAAACTCTGTTCATTTGTTCTGCCAGATGCAGTCACCTTCTATGAACTGGTTTGCTGACCATGGGAATCTCCCCAGCACAGACTTATATATATGGATCCCTTCTTGACCACAGCCTTCCGCGTGAGAACAATAAAACTATTAATGACCTTCAGAGGACTAAGTGGGCAGTGTATTTAGTACTCCATAGTTTTATACCATAGAATTCTATTATTTCATGGTTTTTGAAATTTAAAGACAAGCCATGGCAACTTTCAGCGTAGAACATTGTACCTTGAGGTTTACTATTCAAATATGCAGCTAAACTACAGCAAATGAGACTCAAACACACAAATTAGGTAATTATACTATTCATCCCAAACTGAGGGACAAAGGATATTCAGGTAATGTTGGCTTAGTTTGCTGTGGCTTTCCAGATTTATCATTCACATTTCACCTTTAAACTTCTTTTGAGATTTTTTAATGGTCTTTTGTAATGCACTGTCATGTAAGCAAAAAGTAATGCACTTTTCAGAATGGATTTTAAACATCTGAATTTCTGTCATACATTTTCGATATACTGACTTCAGAGGTTAACTAAATAAAAATGAGTTTCAAAAACATTTTACCCTTTCCCCTATAATTAAAAAAACATTTTGAAAACATACATTAATATTTATCTCACATCTTGAGCTGGTCCATCCAGGTTCACAAGAGCATTGATACCCATCAATGAGATCTATGCATCTGAAATACAAAAGAGTGTTATTTAGCTCTTTACTTATTTAGTTCCAGATATAGCTCTAGTAGTATCATTCCATGCATTTCAAAGTAGTAGTCTGATGTAACATACTGTAATACATAGTATATAGTACTTTTCAATAGTTTTATAATGAATTTCAAATGTGCCTACTGTGGGTGCTTAGGCATTTTGTAAGGATTTTGATTGTCACATTAGGACACATCTTCTCATTTCAACTGTTGGCATGTAACAGCTAAAGATTTTCTCTTAAGTATATTAAACACTAATTAATCCCCACTTACTGAATACTAGTTATAGTAATGAACAAAAATGCAGGAGAAATTGAGATAATGTCACTATATTAAATTTGATTAAGCAGGCAACATCTGTCATCTTTAAGTGTGCTTGTACTCTTACTTTATGGAAGAACATAATTAAAAGTATATTTATCAAACATACCATATCATTAAGTCTTGAATATTGTTAGTTAGGTACATTATCATGGAGATAATAATTGTTAAATAAGAATAGGCACCTTCCATGAAGACAAGGATTTGGCGAGCATTCATTAACATTTATCTCGCAGTTTGTTCCGATGAAACCTCTCTTACAGTGACACTTGTAGGAACTGATGCCATCAATGCAACTTCCATTGTTGAGGCAAGGAGAAGACATACATTCATCTATATTTACTTCACACCTATCACCTGTTTAAAAATCCAGAAAATGCAACTAAGTTTTAAATTCTAAACGCAAACCAACATTATATTTATTAATATCAATATTTCCACATAATTGCTTTTAGTTACATAGATTGTTCATATAGTTCACGATATTCATCAATAAAAATATCCATGTGGAATTTCCTATAGTGTAAATAACAAAAAGATTGTTATATTGACATACATAATTAAAAATGAGAACTATAAATTGATGACATCTGATTGATATCCAATATTTGAGTGCTACATGAGAAGATTAAAAATTCAAGTTACCAATTGATGAGAATTGAATAGTTTGAAAAGACAAAAAGGAAGAACATAGAATTTTATGCAGCAATAAAGTTAAATGTTTTCTACCTGGAAAAGAAAAACAAATGCATGGTAAAAAAGCAATTGATTGCTGAGAATATACTCAAAAATTGAAAAGAATAATAAATTAGCATGCTATACTAATTTACACATGGTACAGAAAAAAAGAAAGTTGGTCTTTTGCCAGTAACTGAAAATTTTATATCTTTTTGAAAATAGAAAGAACTGAGAGAAAAGGAGAGATTCCTTTCAGAATTGCTCAGCAGCACCTAGTTCCCTTGTTCAACTCAATTTTGACATCAAATATTAAAAGACTATTGAAAACTACTTGTGACCATTCTATGAGATTTTAGGATAGAAATGTGTGAATCAAAAGAGCAATCAATAGGTTTATCATTTTAATAACCAATAATGAAGCCAATTATGTATCTTAACAAAAAATCTGTAGCATAAATCTAAAAAATGAAAATTAACAAATAAACATGAGCAGAAATACTAAAAAGTATATTGCAGAGCATATTCTAGTTACAGAAAGAAAATGTATTATTTGTTAAATAATTTCTTACAAATATAAAAAAATACTTAAAAATAGTAACTGACGGCAAAGAACAAGTAGTCACTTTGTCACATTGACATTAATCTTGTGAAAGGCATAACATCCTTTCAACATCATTTTAGCATTGTCTCATTCAGACTGTAATGAATAATCTGTTAAGAAAACTTTCTATGAGTTGTGCATGGAAAACTAGGCTGAAAAGGTCACTGAGCTTGTTTTTGTTGATTTCATCTTAAGTAAGATTTATTATAACTTAGTGACTAATACCAGAGATTTAGATTTTCTATTTATATTATCCTTTGTGTCAGTAATAGACTTATTTCAGGCAATTCTTTCACATATATCAAGTCAAATTCAATTGATGCTGATTGGACTGCAGTAAATTTGAAAGGTTGCCACCTATTTTGAAGTATCTTTTTCTTTGTTTCAACAAGGTTTGATATCCACTACAGAGAACTTTACAAGATAAGATTAGACCACAGGAAACAAAATAATTAAAACAATTAAAAACTTTAATTTCCTCAGTTTGAAACTTTGACAACCTTTCTTTTCATTAAATATTAATTAGGGACCTTGGATACATATGCATGGCTCTTGAGAAGTATATTTTCCCATTTAATTGAAAAGTGAATACAAGAACCAGAAGGATAAAATATAAAAATATCACATGTAGCTTATAAAGTTATTTAGATATTTGAACTTTAGATTGGATCATGATTTCTTCTCTTTGTTTGAAGGAATATGATACTCATACAAGCCACACCTAAAGACATAGCAGTTAAGAATTAAGATCTAGTTGGCAGTTGAATAAACTTACAAAAAGGGATATAGAACAAGATAAACCTGAAACCATGCAATTAAATCTATTAATTAATTTCTCAATAGAGGACACATCATAAGAAAATTAACATAGTTGTCAATACTTCCAGAGGAGGCAATGTCACATTGTCACACTACAGCCAGGAAAGCTGCAAATACCAATTCAACTTCTTCATTTTGACTCTAAGAATATAGGATTTAGTGTGATCAATGACTTTGTTAAAATTGAGGAAAACTTTTAAAACTGAAAGATAACTGAAAACTTGTAAGTGAAAGACAAATTTCTAAGAAACAATGCATTTCTCATTTGAACAAATGCAGTTCAATCTGGAGAAAAGAATTGTATTGATATGTTGCACTGAATATAACATGTATTAATATATATTATGAATATAATATGTATATATTTCCTGTATTTCATATATTAGTATAAACACACTCACATATCTTACAGATAAAAATGTTTTATCCAGTATAGTAATTTTTTATTATTTTAACATTGTGATATAAAATGACATGTAAAATAAAATTGAAATAAAGCAAATTTGAAGAGTTGTACTATGTGTTAAAGGCATAAAGAAAAAAAATGTTCTGTCACCACTCTAAAGCAATGTAAGTATAGCTTTGTGTAAAAAAATTATTCATATTTAATTCCAAATCACTCTATAACATGAATGCCTCCAGGATACACTAATATTAAAATTATATACCTATTATTATTATTACTATTATCATTAGTAGTAGTAGTAGTAGTAGTTTTCATTTTCTTCTCCATTAGGCATAGTTTATGTTGTATATAATGGTCTTATTTAAAACAGAAGCATTTTTATGCATTTTTTAGAGTCAAATGACAATAAAAGACAAAGTTTGCTATTCAGCTAAAAATTCAACTTCTCTTTCTCTTCTTGGAATACAAGAAATCACATTTACTATAAAGCAATGTATTATTCACATTAGAGTTTAAATATTCTGTCAGAGATAAGAACTGTTCTGTTCTTGGAGGTTTTCCAGATCCAACTGGACAAAGACTTGAGCATCCTGGTCTGACCCCATAGCTAAAACTGATTTCAGCAAGCAATTGGACTAGAGACCTCAGAAGGACCCTTCCAACTTGATTTATTCTGATTCAAGAATGAAATTTCCCCTGTACAGCTTGATCCAGTAACCTAGTCAATGACAAAATGCATAGGATCGGAAGTATGATGTGGATACAAGGAAGCAAATGAAAATGCAACAAGTTTGTGATGATGGTATATGAAAAATTACTTGTGACTAGAATGTATTTTATTATGCCCTTGTAATTTTTTTTACACTCTTTAATAAAAATCTGGTCAAATTCAACCTCTCCCATATAAATCCAAAAAGATGCTATCATGGCACATATTTTTTGGGAATAAGAAGCTCATCTTTATAGGACATGTTTTAACATATAGCATGCTGTGTTCTGCAAAGTGAAACCATCTGTCAGCATTCATTGCTTTAGATATTTATTGCTGTGAACGACTGAAACATCCACAGGTTCTTAAGTGATGAATTGCTTGTTTCTATCTTACTAGTTATATCTGATTAATTTGTTTCTTTCTTTCTAACTAGTTCCCAGTTGTTGTGGGTTAGGAACCATATTTCCCAATTCAGTGCTGGCATTAGAACCATGCTGCCTCTTCCCTTCACCCCCTCCAACTGGAGGCACAAAAGGCAAAGATCAAGAGTTGAGACAAGAAAAATTTATTGGAAAGAACTATGAGATAAGGAAATTAACAATAACAACAACATCAATTTAAAAAATTTGCATGGAAAGCCCATTAAAATAAATAAATACTGGACAGTTTTCCCCAGCAGGTTTTCTTGACTGGAAGGACCCCCTCTCCCCAGAGGGGAGACTCCCTTTCTTCCTGCTCCCAACAATGACCTGAAGTGGTATAGAATAGCATCCCAGCCTTAGTCATACCCCTTTCTAGCTATTACAAAAATTAACCCTGTCCTGGCTAAAACCAGTCAAGAATTTTTCAGTCCACAGTAAAACAAAATGCAGCATGAGAAATAGTTATTGAAATATTCTTATATAATTTAAAATATTTTATTTTCTAAATGCTACAATAATTTAATATGAAGGATATTAAATACATTTGCAACTTACAGAAAGCTCAAAGAAATATTATGGAGTCACAGAAGAATAGACTGGCATTATGATATGTAGTGTTCCTTTGTGGTGTTCTCACATTAGAGCCACTTAAATGTTCCCTTGTCTCAGTATTTGTAGCAGAGCAATTTGTGTGGAAATTGAGATTTCAATCCCCTGGGTCTTTGTAACTCTTACAAAATAAACTCCTTTAAAGCATGCACAATGACATACTTAAATACATTCAAAGATCCCTCCAAAGTTACACTGGATGAAAAGTACAAAGTCTCTCCTAGTTAGCAGTAATAGTTAGGGAACAACTCTAACAGCTCTGGAGCTCCTAGGAGTGTATGTCACTTATCATGATTTTAGCATGGCTTTGACACTGTCTCCCACAATATTCCTGTACACAAGTTAGGACTTTATAGTCTGGAAGGGTGGACAACTAGATTGGCAAAAATTTGATTGTTTTTAATTGATCATATTCTATCAGGAGGCCTGTTTAAAAAGGAATATCGTCAACTCTACCACAAAGCTTAGAACACTGGAAGGCTTAAGTCTGATCTTTAGTCATAAAACCTGAAGAAAGCTTTGCATGCCGCAGATTCTTCCATGCATTTTGTCACAAGGTCCCCCAGCCCACTGAGAAATAGGTCTACTTTTTTGTTGTCCTTCCTTCTGCTCCCAATGTATATAAAAGGCTTTCTTATGGCATAGCACATTTTCACTATTCTCAGCTCTAGTGTAGCTTTTCCTTTCCTAATTTCAATTCTACAAACTTGGGCTATTCCTCCTAAGTAGCTCGTGCTTGCTCCTTTCACTGAATGTGTGCTGCTTCTTTGCATCTGAGCTCAGTCAGGTGTTTCTTATTCATCCTGTTTGCCATACCTTCTTGAACACTCTTTCATGAACAAGGAGGAGCAGGAAAGAAGCAAAGCTGCTACCAGACTAAGACTTAACTGTATAAAGTATGTCTTAAGGCTCTTCTTAGTAAGCCAGAAGTCACTTTGAGAGGAAAAAGAATGTTTGTGTCCTGACCTTGGCTCCCAGGAGAGACAGTGAGCAGTCCCGATTTGTCACTTCAGGCCAAATACTCAATGAGATTACACCTTAGTGTTCTAGGTTCTTTCTGGCCTAGGACATCTTTCCTGAATAGTGGTCAAGCTCAACAAGTCCAGCAAAAGTGTCCCCTCCTTTCCTCACCAATCAGAATACAGCACAGACATTATAGCTCATCTCAGAAAAATGCATGAAGCAAATTTGTGCCATTCTTATGGTGTGTTCACCAAACCTAAAGTTTTTCTAAAGTTCCCCAAACATATGTAAATACTCTAATATTAAAACTAAAAGACAGACACCACAAACTCTACATTAAGTACAGAAATGAAGATCTGTCATTCTGCGTGTTGAATTTGTTCTCAGTGTGCCAGTCAGTTTTGGCCTCTTTTAATGTAAGCTGCCTCTTGCTTTAACATCTCAAGGAGCATGGCATTACATTCCTCCTATCTGACTAAATAAGTGGTCACTTCAGTTAGAAGTGTAGTTACCCTTCTTCCACTAGATATCAAAAGCAAGAAACACCATGAGGCTTCAGGAGTGCAGATGCAATCACTACCAGAGCTGACTGGCAGTACAAAGCTGTAAAAGCAGCTGGGAAGGTCAAAAAGACAAAGTAAACTTCTCTCCCTTTTAACTGATTAGATTTTGTGGGACTTTTTTGTTGGGTGAACCTATTGTATGAAAAATGGAGCAGTTTCCATTGTCACATAGATCAGAGGAACAGCCAGGTCTGAGGCTGATGATAAGGAAGACTGGGCCTCAAAACTGACGTAAAAGATAAAATACAAGCTGAGTTATTTAAGCTAAGATTTTGACTTCATTTACCATATAACTTAAGTACACACTTAGTCACTTCCAAATGTCAGTTTGTACTCATCTCATAGGGAAGATAAGAAAGAGAGATCTGTGCTTAACAGAATAACTATTTAAAGCTAAGGAATAATTACTGCTCTGCAGAAATTACTGAAATCAGTGACTTCATGGTACTTAGTCATTTTTTGGCATCTTTTGGATGATAGCCAGTAATTGGCCATTTGAACAGGGATTTTGAATTTGTTTAGCTCACTTTAACACACATTCTATTTTAGCCACTGAAATCTTATTTTTAATAATGACTGAAGGTGAGAAAGTGTTGATGAAGGGGCTGCAAGGCACCTTCTGTGAGAAGAGACCAGGGATTGCCTCATGACAGACACAGCTTCCTCTTTTAGCTTATAACCATTCCCCCTTGTTCTATCATTATGTGACATTTAAGAGTCCCTCTGTAGGTTTCTCACAGCCCCCCTGTACACACTTGAAGGCCACTAAAACGTTTCTCTTCTCCAGGCTTAACAGCCCCAAACTTTTTGGTCTGTCTCCACAGGAGAGGTGTTCCAATCCTCTCACCCTTTTTCATTACCCTCTTCTGGACTTATTCTAAAGGGTCTGTGTTGTTCTTATGCTGGGACACCTGAGCTAGACAGAGGTGGGAGTTTCCAGGAGTAAAGCAGAGAGGGAAAATCACCTCCCTTAACCTGCTGGGCACATTGCTTTTGCTGCAGTCCACAATATGGGTGGCTTTCTGGGCTGCAAGTGCCATGTTGACCTGACTTCCTTGTCAAAGAGTTCCAGTTTGGGATTGTCCAGACCCACATGCAAGACCTTGCACTTGGCCTTGCTAAGCTTCATGAGGTTCCTGCAGGTCCATCTCTCCAGTGTGGCAAGGGCCCTCTGGATGTCATTCCTTCCCTCCAAGTAGATCAGATGAGCCACGCAGCTTGGTGTCATTTGCAAACTTACTGAGAGTGCACTCAATGTTACTTTCTATGTTGCTGACCCATTAATTTTTTCATCTTTACTTTCTTTTCTTATTCTGTTGATGAAAGGGACTGAAAGAACAGCTGGATGATCAGCTGGCATCAGGACAAGGTCAACCCAACGCACTTAAAGAAAACCCAAACACTTTAGTCTCTCAAAGAGATCTTAAAATTGTTTTCTTAGCCTCAAATAAAGAAAACCAGAAAGTAAAGTCTAAGGAATGATCAAGTCATTCAATGAAGACAGTCACAGTTTGGTAATCCTAGAATATTTTCAAATTAAGCAATTAAAAATTAACAAAGTTCTAGAGTCAAAAACGTGTATTCTTATTAAATCCATTTTACAGCAGAGTTGGTGACCCAGACACTTATGGTTTATACTTGAATATATAATAAATTTTTCATTAGTGAAAATTATTTCACTTGAAGCATGTCTGAATCATCTGGGTTATATTTTGACATAAGATTATTCAGGTGGCAAGATTTAGAAGAAGAGGTTAACACCTCAGCCATTAAAGTGACTTTCAGGGCAAGAGATCGCAACACATTGTGTTTCAATACACGTTATACTGAGAATTTGAAGTGAAATTAATATCAGTGTTTTTGTTAATTTTTTTAATATCAAACTCAGTGAAATATTGAGATATATAATTTTATAATTTTGTAGGAATGCACATTCAGAATGTGTCAGACAGCTTTGCATCAATGAAGGTATAGCTGTACTCCTAGATTACATTTTGCTTCTAGTTTTAATTTGCTGGTTAAATTCCATTTCATTTATAATTCCACAAACAGTCATAAAACATCCGCTTGTTTAAAGTGTATCTTCAGATTCCCTCACAAAGAACCTTGGTAACCTATCAAGCCAAAATAATTGTTGCATACTCTTTGGCATCCTTAGATTATCAAAAAATTTCCTGTATTTGCGGTAACATTTACAAAATCAAAGTGTTCTGAAATCATGTAGAGAAAAGCAGTCCCTGAGTAATACATATTTCAAAGGCTATTTTAGTGTAAAGAAGACTATGGAAGCAGAGTGTTTTCTTACTCAAAATATCTATCCTCCATGTACATTAAGTCTCATTAGAAAACAAAAGGTTTAGTTGTTAGTTTCTTTAGATTTGAAGTATAAATTTAACAGTTATTGTTATAAGCACTAACATTTATTACTCCAGCCAACAAATAGCTGTCTAGACCAAACAGATTTTAGATTCAGTGACTCACAAGGTAGCTTCCATTTAGTGTTTTTATATTTAACACTCTGGTACCACCAACCTACAAGCAACAAGCAGTAACAGCCATGATCTGAGTAAAGAGCTATTCTACTCAGAACTTGCAGAACTGCTTTATGAAATCACTTTACTTCTTATTTTGCTTGAGGAAATAAGCAGTTTCTTATATGCCCAGATCACCAAAGTTTTATTCTCCAAAGTATCTGGTGTAAGGATTTTAGTCAGGGTGCATTAATGAGATTTAGAGCTTAGGAAGATCATTGTTGCTGCCAGTAAAATCACGTCAGAATACACCTGAGCATTTTTACTCTGAAAAGTGATCATCTTTTTTAAGTCTATGTGATATGCAAAGCATTAGATTTCATATTAGCAGTGTGGATAACAAACTATATTTTAATGGTTTACAAATTATTTCTTAAGTATTTTTTTAATCTATTTAAAATGAAATAAAGTTATGAACAATGTAAAATAAATCCAAAATAAGATAAATCCATGGTGAAGTTAAAGTTATATTTTAAACTTAAAGAACTTAAGAATTTAAAATAAAAGATACATTATATACCAAAATTTTAGAGGCAACAGAGCAGAGATTAGTGTCTAAAGAGTGGCTTCTCTAAGACAGTAAATTACATGATGACCAGGAAAAATATTCGGAGTATCTAATAAAAGTTAGTAATTTTAAAATAAGATTTAATAAACAAAATGAAATATACTAACATAATTTGGCCCAGACAATTCAATGTATTTTAATTTGTTTCTAGTTTCCATTCATTTATAAGCGTATAATATTTTAATAGTTGATGATTAAAATTCTCAGCATATTAAAACTTTTTTTAAATTTAACTGATTGTTGGAAACAATTCATGCTGTCATCTGTCTTTAAAGGGGCCTGTTCTTTGAAAGAAAAGTTCTTCCTAAATTGCAGCTAATTGGAAAAAAAGAATCACAAAAAAAACCCAGAACAAAACCCAACATATTATCCTTGTTGGTTAAATATGTTAGAGAAAAGCACTAAAGTCAAACTGCTTTGTCAATAATGAAAAATCAAGACAAAAGCACACCTGCAGATTGCTTGTTACTTTTCAAATTAGAATCTCCTAAGTGCTCATGTGCAGATGTCTTGTCTTTTATAAATATAACAGGAATTCTTACAAAAACACGCACTGAAAGTTTAATACAACTGTTTTAACATTTATTAGAAATTACATCTGCAGCACCACTGCAGAAGTTTCTGTGACACCCAAGAAGGACTACTTAGAACACAGGCCATCTGAAGAAAATATTGCAAGGGGGGGCTTTAAAAGATTTCGGCAGGAAAATGATATATATTTTTTCATTTTTTGCTGTAATATCAAGGATAATTTTGAACAACAGTGCACAAGTGATATGTGGACTTAGATTTGTGGTGAATGGACGAAGGATACACAGCTATATAGAAATTCCCATAACTGTACTTGTTCTTTGTTGTGTAGAAAATTACATTCCTCTCAGTTCAGTGGATGCAAATTGCATCCTTTTTTATCTTGTTCTTTATGTGGCATTCATCACAGGCTGGGATAGATAGGAAAAACAATTTTATGCAGAAAAAAAAGTAGAAATTATTCAATTTGAGGAAACAACTAAATATTTCTGCAGTCATATGATCCCATGTGTTTTCATGTTGCTTAAGATGGATCTATCAAAACATTGTGTATGAACTAGCTCAGCAGCACACTGAACATTTAAATAAAAGTCAACATCATTTTAGGGAAATTTTACTGCATCTCTACCTATTAAATATTTTTTCCTGACTCTGCAAAAATGTACAGATTAGCGCTAAAGGCAATGGTGTTAATCAAATTGGTCAAAAGTCAAGGTGTTTCTATGGTTCTGTACAAATTCAAATGACCAGGTAGCATATTCTCGTTTGCAAAATTTACTCTGTACCTATGGTAATAGTTTTTTTCCTGGCTGAATTAAAAAGAATACACATTAATTTTCTTTATACTATACAATCATTCATTTCAACTGAATGTATGGGTGATTAAAGAAATTATAATTCAAGTTTTAATATCAATAATCTTGAGCTACTTCCGGAGAATTAGATAAAACTATTTTTAAGTTAGTATTGATTTATCCTCCAATAAGGAGATTAATTAATTTTCTTGCTATAATATTAAAACCATGCAAAACCTGTGGAATAAGCTGCTTGGCTGTAAGAGTAGATCATACCTGTAAATCCAGGTAGACAGAGACACCGATAGCCCCCAAGCCTGTTGATGCAGCTGCCTCCATGTAAACAAGGCAAAGTTTCACACTCATTTACGTCCATCTCACACAGAGACCCATAGTATCCAGGTGCACAGTTACAAATGAATCTTTAGAAAAAGAAAAATCAGGTATGTCAGTGGAAGTAACAATGGGATCTATGGGATCTTTAAAGAATGCAATACTTTAAAGCCATATGAATCTCCTGATGCCAAGCTGGTGTCCCTAATCCTCATCCATATTAAAATAATGAACAGAGTTTTCTAATTTCCATGTTTCTAAAGCAAAGAGGGTGATTTACTTTTTGTTAAATTAATAGAACAATTTGGCACAGTAATTTTAACTGAAGATTTAAGAAATTTCTTGAGGGCTACTGATCTTCTGGCACAAGTCTCTGAATAACTTGTGAAGTGCTGTTGAACGAACACAGGGTTTGTACCAATCTAACAAGATCAATTTTCTTCTATTTCAGTCTTTTTCAAAATTAAAACCCAAAAAAAAAGTAAAAGTATGGAGGAAAAGGACAAGTTATGCAAAAGACATTTTTCCTTCTTTCTTTAAGATCACATAGGAATCAAAAAACTGAGCCAGTAACATTTGCTTAGTACATTTTAACTTGTCTGGTGAAGGTTCCATCCAAACCTATAATTAACATAAGGAAATCAGGGAAATTTTTAATTTAGTAGTGACTAACCCGTTTATGAGATCCAGGCAAGTTCCATTGTTCTTGCACGGTCTTGATAAGCATTCATTAATCTCCACTTCACACAGGGTCCCAGTAAAGCCATGTTGGCAGGAGCACCTAGCAAAAAGGTTATCACTATATTATTTTTAAGGTCATTACAAAAATTCAGGAAAAATATGGCAGATGTTGGGAGGTATTAATTAAATAGTACCAAAATCATGTTTGCTTTTTACTGGTTACTGCAAAGGGCAGTACTTTAACAAGCACCAACAAGTAGAGTGTCTGAAGCCCTTGGTTATCATTAGCTGAAGGCCACAGGCTTTGTGCTGACCCCACTGTGCAAGGGCTTACTTAGAATTCACCTTGGCCTGAGCTGCTTTTCTCTCGTTTTGACACCTGCCCGGCAGCCAGCTGACTGATGCCTCTCATGGTATAGCTTCAGCTCTGGAATGGCATCTGCAGCAAGGGTGTGAGACACTGAGATGACAAGGGTGTTACAAATAATAGCCTTTTGTGTTCCACTCCTGAAGGATGGGATGACATCCAGAGGGATGAAGACAACCTTGAGAGGTGGGCCCTTAGGAATTACAGGAGATTTAATGAGACCAAGTGCAAGGTGCTGCAACTGGGTCAAAGCAACGATATCAACATGGGCTGGGGGGTGAGCAGACTGAGAGTAACCCTGCTGAGAAGGACTTGGGAGTGCTGGTAAGTGAGAGGCTTCAAGAAAGCTTGACGGAAGATGTGAAACAACCCCCTGTGAACATCATAGTTCTCCTGACAAAGACTTCCAGATGCCAGTGACCTTCAATAAGACTGCCAGTTCTCGAAGAAGAACAAGATCACTGATCACAGGATGCACACAGACTTTGTAAGGGTAATCAAAGAGACATAATTGCAAGATTTCTTATGTAACAGCTATAACTATATTCTTCATTAAGCTTTTCTATTGATTTCAACTCAGATTGTTTGTACTACTGTAAGTGGACTAACAACTCTGCTTTTTTAAATTGGGTCCTTGTGATTTTAATTAGTCCTACAATAAATTCTTGGGGTCATACTTATGGTGTATATGCATTACCTTTTGCACACAAGAAGATTTAGACTGTAATGTAACTGTCAAACACATTGCAAACCCTGCCCCCCTTCACTGAAGGTCAGCAAACACTAGACATTCAGAGTACAAAAGGAAAAGCTAGATGATAAAAAGCCATGTATCATATCTGTCATTCAAGTAATTTTCCTGACCTGTAGTGGTTGACCCCATCCACACAGAGGCCTCCATTCTGGCATGGATGGGAGATGCACTCATCACTGTTAACTTCGCAGTAAGTGCCCTCAAATCCTGAAACACAGATATCATTCATGGTGAATGAATGAACTCAACTACTTCATGTGAATTAAAAGGTCACAGATTCTCATGGGCATTTGGCTATCTGAGCCCAGGACTAACTCAGACAATGAAAGTGGCTGGCTTCAGCTGCACTCAAAGCTGTTTAATAAAGTCCTGAGAGAAGCATCAGCAATGGCTACCTCTTCTCTTTGGGGCATTTAAGCTGCAGCTCTTTGTCCCTGGTATCTGACTGAGCAGCGCTGCAGCCATGGCCAATGCCTAGCTGTGCAGTACGCTGACTTTGGCATACAGACAGGCTCCCTGGCTTGCCCCTGGAGCTGCCCCATTCCCTGTGGCCTTGACTGGCCCCCTCTGCTGTTCCTGGACACAGCCGCTGGTGCTGCCCTGCCGTGCCTCATTCACATACTGTCAGACTCGTGGCTGACTGCTGCTTCTGAAGGAGCCAGCCCTTACTGCTCACTGACCCTAAGATCAGAACTACAAGTAGAAGTAACCCTGAAAGAACTTCCTTCAACTATTTTTGTTCCTTAGCTTCAGCTAGTTGATTTCCAGACAGTATATGAAGTCTCAACATACTTTAATGAATCAGAGAGAGCAGATTTGGACAGAGCATCTGGATAAATATACTGGAGAAATGCAACCCATTTTAAAGGACAGAAAAACTTTCTTGGAGAGTGTGGGACAAAGTCAGAAACTAAAAGCTAATTCAGTAATTAATATATTAGAGAGTAGTGGAAGTTAGAGGACCACATTTATTCAAAGCAGTCAGTAGCTGAGAAAAAAACCAACTGGTTTTAAATTTAGTGAAGACAAAATGTGATTAAGGTCTTATCTGCACAGTACATCACTTGCATAATACATTACATTTGCCTGTGTAAGTGTTCCAGAGTATGTACTAAAATGAAATAAGACAGTTTTCAGTGATACATGAACCCTATTTTTGCTCTTAGACAGCACACTGCATCTTATAGCATTTGCATAAAAAGGTGTTCTCCTACATGCATCTTTGTGGTGAAATTCTATACATACCATGGAGAAACTATAGCTACTCAGTTGAATTTTGCACAAATTCAATGTAGTTGTTTTCAATTGATGGAGAAATGAAACCATTGCAATGAGAAAACTATTTGCATTGTATTACTTATATGTGAGTGCTGATTGCAGGTTGCCTAAAGACCGTAAATAGAGTTCACCCAAGTGATTTTGAACATCACTGATATAGAAAAATTAAATTGAAACAACTTTAAATTTTGTTATAAATACGGCAAAGGTTCTACTGAATTCTTTATTAAAACAATAAGCAAAATTTGTTAACTGTATTTTTTTAGATACCCCAATAAGAATAATATTTTTTCGTTATGTTTTTTGTATTTGTGGTTTTCAAAGTACTTAATGAAGGTGAGGAAATAATGAAAGACCACTGTTAGAATAGTATGGCTTATTTTTGTCTAGAGAAAATCTTGACTGGAAGAAATAAGTGTCTTGGTCAGAGTTCCAAAGAAAGCTGTAGAAAGAAATCTCTGCTGGTACTCCAATATATGATCTAAACATGAGAACACATCAAAGGAGTTGGTATTTTCTTCTTATCAGGATTACTTCTGTTCAATAACTTTTGGGCCTGACTGAAATGAACTGTTAATATTTGCTGAAGATTTCACAGCAATGTCACTATAAAGCTGGGAAAATAAAGCCTGGAACATTTCTCAAAATAGCCTTTCAATTATAGTAATTTATGTTGTTATGATATTATTTTTTTTCTAGAAATTTCTTGAGCGTGAAAAGATACTGTCATTTATTTTCTATTTGTACGTTTCACAAAATTAAAACACAACAATAAAACCAAAACTAAATCAAAACAAAAAGGTCCAAAACAAACCAGCAAAAAATCCCCACCAATCCCCCCAAAAAAGCTGTAAAAGAATGGTCATAATAGCAAGAAAAATTCTGTCTCAGTGTTCTGTTTTGAAATATATCCCTCAGCACAGAAAAAATTGTATTCTGAATGGTTTAGTTTACTATGTGCAAATGAGCCTGAACCAGAGCGAACCATCCAAATACTTTTCTTATCTGTAGCACGTGTAATCTGCATCTTAATGCTCCTGAACCTTCATCTATTCCTGCCTGTACTGTGATTAAGAAAAAAAGAAAGATAAAAGAACTATAAACTAGTAAACCATGGACCAAGTTAGATTCTAGGCCTGGTTGTGTGAGTAGGCAGAAGTCACTGACACACAAAACATTCAGCAGGTGTTTGATACATGCCATTCAGTGCCACTGAGTAAGAGCAGAAAAATTAACAACACTGGTTTAATAAAGAAATTGGAGGGCATTAGTGAAGGTAAGACATTAGGACTCATAAGACTATTTGTAGTCAATTTCCTCATCTGCAATTTCTCTTTTAGTTTTAATGTTTGAAATTTCTAAAACTAAATTTGATTACTGAGTGGAAGGCTGTCAATGGGCAGGGAAAATGGAAATTTACTGAAAAGGACGCACTGAAGGTAAACCAATGTAACATTATAAATAACTCACAGATATAGATATGTTTTAGCTTTATAATTAGTTTAAAACATTTGTGAATGTATTGAATATGGGTAGATACATTTGAGGAAGTATCTCAGTAAGGTTAATTTTTGTAGTAACATAACATATTCAAGACTTTCAGAAATTAACAGAGATGAAAAAAAACCTGAAAATTATTACAGTTCCTTATTACAGTGTTACAAAATAAAATCTTATTTATCTCTATTTTTAATTGTTCAGGTAGCGTGAAAGTTATTTGAAAGATATGAAGTCTAGGAACATCTGGATAGCTGTTACTTAAGATGAGACAGATGCTGTTTTTACTTCTGTTTCTCTGAAATATAGGAAATCCTGCAGTTGTCAACTCTGTCTATGGGGCTTCTGGGAGTTGCAAAGTGATGGAATATGCAGCTAAATATCTGCTGTCACAGTTATGGTCATTTCCATCTCCTTATTCCATTGCAGAGAAATATTATGAAATTGACCTCTGCAGGTAACAGGATTCTAATGGGATTCTTTTGCCCTGATCTCTCTGCTGTTTTGCTCATCAGAACAGTACCATAGATGTTTCTCTCCTTACCATGAACTATTTATGAACCAATGTTTGCAAACAGCAGAGATATAATAGCAGTCCCATAATCATTAGTTCAGGTACTTAGGTTGTTCAGCATAACATAAGTAGGTACATGAATCAAAATCAGAGGTGTGTAAAATATTAGGCACTGTAAAAAGGCTATTTCCCTCTGTAAATTATGTATGCACACGTCTGAAAAAGAAACTGGCACTGAAGGACTCAGAAATTTGACAATGGCAAACTCCAATTTGAATAACATGTTTTTCATCACATGTTTATTATTTCTGCTTGGTAGTATAAATTTTCTACATTATGAGAATTTTCACTTAGCCTTGTTTCAGGCATTGGCTGAAAAATATTTTGCCTTGATTCAAATTTCAAGCTATAAGATGCTATAGACCAAATAAAAATGATCACTAGCATCTAGAACAAAGAGTAGGTGTCATGGGAAAGCTATTGACAGGAGACTGATAAAAGAGGTGAAAAAGTCCAGGGAAAATCTGTGTAAAACAAGGACTTCAAAAATTGCCTTGAAGCATAAAGAATGTATTGCTTTTAGAAAGGACAAAGAAAAAATAGAATGCATAATTCCAGTAAAAACTGCTGCTATTGTTTCTCCTTAGAGATGAGTCCTCTTTATAGATTTCCCTGGAACAATACACATAATTTCATTACATCCTAAAACTGATGGCTTTAACCTTAAGCCCCATGCAAAAACCAGTTTTTCAACTTCTCAGTTTCTAGCTTTATATTTTTAAAGCTGCAATGAGGATAAATAAGATGACAAAGCTTTTGTGTACTTGTGTGCTGTGATGACAAATGTTGCTACCTCCTGTTCTTTTTACTCTTCTCTAAAACTGTGTGCTTCCAAAAGCTATGAAATTAAAAATAATGAAAAAAAAAAAAAAAACAAAAAAAGAAACAAACCCCAAACCCCCCAACTTTACAGCAAAACCACCAGAGGCAACTGGTCAAGAATTCAGCCTGCCTACCACCTGAAAGATTTTTCCTAAGCTGCCTAAATAGTCGGCAGAGCGACGTAAACATTTCTACAGCATTATCCATTTCACTTTATATGTCTACTTTTATGTGAAATGAAGTACATCAGAAAATAATACCTGCTTAATGTATTACTGTGGACATACACAATCCAGACATTTCCAGTTTACTTCTTTCAATAATACATACATTATTATATTGGTCCAATCCCCCTTCTACCATAACTCATTAAGATGTTACTGAGTTAACACAAATGCTGGCCAAATAATCCATGTTTCTGAAACGAGTAGGTAAAGCTTTGATATGAACTCTCTCTATATGCATGCAATACTTAATGTGTAATATGTAGCATTTCCTGATAATTTTTCTATCACAGCCTAACATGTTTTTGGAAAATTGTTTCCATTGTAATAAGGAGGCTGCATGAATATCCTGAGGTTATCCTATCCATATTACTTGGACTAGTGAAGAAAGTTCTACATCTAATTTTATAGAGAGATTAGTTTCTACCTTCTAAGAAGCAGGAATTCTAGGAACCACTTTAATTGAGCGATCTTGGCCTTCTCTTCCTCTCTTTAAGTCTGCAACAACTCTATCTGCCTTCCCTACTAGCTCGTCTTGCTACTATATAGCTACTATAACAATAATTACTAATAGTTCTCATAAAAGAATAAATCGCAGTTAAAAAAAGTCTTATTAGAAAACACGAGATATTTTCTGGCCTGTAGTTTATGGTTGCAAATTATCTTGTTATTCTCTGCAATATTTATGTGTTTATAATTACACAGGTTTCACACTTTCTTAAAACTGTTATCTTTTATCTCCCATTTCATCATTAATTAAACTTGTTCATCAGTTCCAGCAGAGAGCTGATCTTGCACTCAGTAGTTGTATGCCCTCTCATAGTTTTCCTTGATTCTGAATACATTTTTTCAGTATTTTTTTTTTTCTTGGAACACAATTCTTAGAAAGCATCACTATTTTTACCAAAATGTCCTATCTCTCTTTTGGGTTGCCTCTAAAACACTAACAGTTTTGTGCTTGCATTTTCTAGAAGACCATGGTCTAATGCCTAGACTCTTGCTTATTTACCCTCTATTTTACTTATATATGCAGCTGAATTGCTCTTTGGATCTTTCTCATGTAGACCTTTAGGGGAATTTACGAATAGTGGCCAAGACTCAGCTACAAATATTTCAACATTATTTAAATTATATAGTCTTGCTTACATCTCCTGCCTTGCTTTTCTGTGACACTAAATTTTCAGTTCTATTATTAAGATTAATTCTAAGAATGGATTCTCTAATACTGGAAAACATGTTGATAAATTAAGCAATAAAAATTCTGCTATTTGCCCTAAGTTTTCCATTCCACCTGTTTTCTTTGCATTTAGTCTGTATTATTTAAGGAGATTCAGTGCTGGCTATATGATTAACAGCTCAAACCCATATGTCCTCACAATTGTCTTGATCAAACCCTTGCTTATCAATTACTGGTAAAGTATTTAAGAGGGGTTTTCTCTGCCCCTCTTGGGAAACTTGTTCTACAGCAGTGATTCTTAAGCTTTTGCAACAATGGCCCTCCCTTCAACATATTTGCAACCTTGAATATACCATCGTGCAATTGTAAAGATCATAACTTTTTAAGCTGTTTAACCTGCTTCTGTGGACAATTTGACTTAAAGTCATGGTCTAACACTGTTCCATGATCTATGATATGAGAGCCCAGTTTTGTTACACAAACATTATAATCTATCTCTTTGAAGGAAAAAAACCTCTGTATCTAGGGCAACAGCTGAAGAGGAAGTTTTAAATTAAAAGTATTTGTAGAATTCTAGAACTCTTTATAGCAAAATCAGACAGCTATAGTTCCCCAATGTACATACAGGAACAAAGATGCAACTTTGTTTTATACTACAGCTAATCATGACTTAATCACCTTCCTACCAATTTGCTGTGGTAATTCTGTCCTAAACTAACATCTTACATCAACTTTGATTCTGCCCAATTCATATTCTATAAGCTTTTTTCTTCTCTGACCTAGCCAACACAAATCCTCTTTTTCTTCTAAATATGTACCACTGGCAGTGGTATAATTTATGGTCCTGTTGTGCCCATCTCAGATATGGTGTTCTATGATATGGTGTTCTCAGGTAGCTGTTAAAATTTGGTAAGCACTGCTGCATTTTGTGATTCCTGTTATACCAGGCTCAACCTTTCTAATGACTGGACTGTTAGCTACTGGCAAGTTTAATACACATGCCATTTACTACTAAGTCAAGTGTTTTGGAGTAATCTACCTATATTTTTGAAAAACAGCTTTTTAAAAGATGCTTCACTAAGCAACTTGCATACCTCCCCAGTGATGTTTGGGTTTTTTTCTCAGCAGCTTGCGGTAACATTTACCTTAATAGTAAAAAACCCAAGGTATTATATACTCCTCATTCCCAAATATTATATCCATATCTTTGTCACTTAATAAATGACAAATAATAGTATTGTCATGTAACACTGCAGTTATCTGCTAGCCTTTGTCCCTCAGAGATCCCTAGCTTTATAGGCATAACAGTGAAAACTTCAAAATCCTGCTCCAATTCCAGTTTCAGTAATTGTACTCCCCCGCTACTTAAATTTTCTAACTTTTCAGTACAGTTGTTAATTAGTTAATGTGTTCTTCAATTCCTACATGGGAATGTGTAGCAATGTGCTGCACAGTTAAACTGTTTCTCTGTTCCACCTTAGCAGTTCTTGTACATTGAGGGTGAGATTGTGTCTTTTAAGCCATGGCCCAGGGAAGCTGTCAGCACCTGCTGTGATTTGGTTCCTTGTGCACACAGGGAGAAACCCACTATAACCATTAAGCAAGGGAAGATTACTTCCCTGATGTGCCAGGCCTTCCTGACAGCTCAGCGGGAAAAGAAACAATTTCCAACTTGCTCCAATTTTTGTACTTCCACCAATTTGCATACGTTTTTCTAAATCTGCCTGTCTGTTTTGTCAATTTAGTATGTCTTTGCTGGCCGGGTGCATGTCTATCTCTATGTCACTGTAACAATTGACTGAGAAATACTGATTCTGAGAGCTGAATTTAAGCCACCATAGATTTAATAAGTTTTGTAAAATAAGAAATTCATAATAAGTAAACTGACAGCTATCTTTCCAGTGTTTTAACACAACTGATAAATCTTCTGCAATTCATAATGGTTTTATGTTCTTTGAAACATATTATTTTCTACTTATGTTAAAGATAGTGACAAATTCAATATATATTTGCAATTTTCCAGAGCACAACAGAAAATGGAAGAAATTAACTATTCCAGTTCTCACCTGTTTTGCAAATGCACATTGGATTTCCATCTACTTGTGCCAAGCAGGTTGAATTGTTTATGCAAGGATTGTAAGGCAGCTCACAGGGACTGAAGCGCTGGTGGCAGAAGTCACCAGTGTAAAATGGAGGACAAATGCATACAAACTGCCCCGGCTTCACAGATTCAAAACAGCTGGCTCCATTCAAGCACGGTTCAGATGCACATTCATTTATATCTTCACTGCAGTCTGGCCCTGTCCACCCTGCTGTACATGTGCATCTGCAGGGGTGAAAAATTAAAAAAGAAAAAGAGCATTGACATTGCAGAATAAAAATTAACAGCTTGGCCCAATTGCTTCCAACCCTATTTTAAAAATAACAAAAAATTTAAAACAATATCAATAATACATTTCTGTGACTAGTTTTTATTTTCCTGGCAATTGTATAAGAATGCATTATGAATAAAAGTTATATTCAGGTTATTATCCCAGAATGTACCTGAGGATAAATAAATAAAAGCAAAAGGACTTATTCTAAGTCATAGTATCACTTGGAGAACTATCTGGTTTAGGAAATGCAGATAGAATCATGTTTAGATGATTCTTCATCATTTAGATGATTTTTCATCATTTTTAAGATGAAAAAAGAACACAAATTATCAAACATGAAAAGTAAATCTTCTAAATGTTAAGGATAAGAAGGACATCTTTTCATATGTGTGAAACTAGTAAGTACTCCAATGTTTGGGGTGAAATGCATCAGGTAGCATGTCCAGTATGTTTAAGAATGTAGCAATCATGAGGGATCCTAATTTCATTGGATTCTTTCTCTTTTTTGAGTGCTTTTGTGAGATCTGATAATTATAATACAGGAAAAAAAACTTCAACCAAAATCTAAATTACATCTGAATGTAAGGAACCCATCTACATGAATTAGATAAATATCTTTTGTTATTCACAATATACATAAGAAATGGTTCTGTAAATTCAAAGGAAGCAATTTGCTAATGCTTCAAAGCTTGCAGAGCCAAATTTCTTCACTAGCTGCAATAAGAGAGGCCTCTATGTACTTTAAAAGTCATACATTCCTGTTACTTTCACTGTAAATAAAATTGAATTTAATTTTATTTTTGCAGATATTTGGCAGGACAAGATACAATACGAAAGATGAACTATTACAGCTCTTGTCTACTTTGATCAATATTGATTTCAGGCATTAAATTATTCAAATATATCTTCATAGTTATAATTTGATAAGAAAAATTGTTCTTGAATAACAAAAAGGTGGTTTAATGGAGAATCTGTTGTGTGGTTCTGTTCTGTAAGGCACAGGTATTTCTTCCATATGAAAAGAAAATTTCACCCCTTAAAAGAACCCAGTCTTTTCTTTCAGATTTTTTTTTTTGTGTTCTGTGTTATTTAGTTGTGGGATACAATCACCATGGCTCATGAAAAGATATGGATATTACAAAAGAATTTTATTTATACCTTTAAAGGCCTGAGTATTTTAGCATTAAGGATTTAAAAATCAGATTACTGTATTTTTCTCATGTTAAAAACTAATAGCTATTACTATCAAAAATCATTCAGACATTCTTAAAATAACTGACAAAAATCACATTTCAGAACTCATAATTTAAAATACTTAAAACATACTTTTGGAAATATGGTTAAAACCAATTTCTTTTTATTCTCTGCTTATGCATAACAAACATACCTGCTTTTGATATACATGGCAGAATGCATTTATTATCTAGAAGCAACATCCACAGAATAACACTGCATGCCCAATTAGTGCTTTACTGAATTTTCTCTTAAGTATTCAATATATAAAAGCATCAGACTCTTACAAATTAAGCATCTCCAAATGTCTCATAGTGAACATAGGAGAGCAGTGACCCAACAGATGTTAATTGTTTTGCAGCTGCTCTTTTTTTTTTGTTGACTTCTTTCATGAAGCTGTGAATAAATTACTACTGATGCAGTACTACAAATTGGTATGTAGCACTTGGCTATGCTCCATTTTTAGCTTAAAAAGCTCATTAAGTTGAGAGCCTTTCACTTTGTATTAGGAGAACACGGTTCAGTAATGACCTGGTCCAGCTTTATGGACATAACTGAGGTGCAGAGGAGCAAACATTAAACACATTTCATTCTCCTTTTTCCCTAATGAGTTTCATAACTGCCTTTGAGTTATCAAAAGTGTTCTGTGTGACTACAGGGAACACTAGGTCACTGAAACACAGCAGTTATCTACACTGCACAACCAGCCAGTGCTACCCTGGCTTCATGCCAGCTCCCAGCTGAGGTGCAACAGTCAATATTAATGCAAAGGAGACAATTAATAACAGAGCTTTTTGTCCTCTTTTCTGGATTATTAAAAAGAGTTACTGGAAGCCTCATTAAATGTGAAAAAAATAAAATACATAGAAGCATCTATCCTGAGGCCCAGTTTTAAGAATCAAGACGAAATTTTGTGTTAATGAGGACAGTTATTTAAAAAAAGGTAAGGAGGTGTTAGGAAGACTATTAAAAGTGAATTATAAATTAAGGTATTATAACTGTTATTCTTGGAAACTAACTGATCAAAAGGCAAAAATCCAAACACCTTTTCAAAATGACTAATTTTTTTCACTTCATCACAAAAATAAAAATGATTTCTAGAATTCTCAGGGGGAAAAAGGCTAATATATGCTTTTAAGAGTCCTTATAAAGATAGTCAAAGCTGAATTTCTTTCTATTGTCTTAACAACTTGCCAACATCAGTATTTTTCTTTCCAATAACCAAATCCAAATACACCCACTGATATTAGAAAACCAAATCATGACTCTTTTATGTAAACTATTAATTTTAATAATATAAACCCCATTAACTGCTTAGATTGTGACATGTGTAGAATTCCTCCAACACATATGAATCAGGTTCCATAAGTATTATTTCTTTACTTTCCATACATCTCTCTATAAATTGAAAAGCTTTCTATACAAAAACAACCGAAAGGAAAAAGAAATTAAAATACACAAATTATATTTATGGTTTTATATTTTCCACCTGTATTAACATTAAAGTTAGAATTAAAAATTGAAAACTATAGTAATGAATCGTATCCAGAGAAGTAGTGTTAAAGTAATAAGTTCCTCTGTCTCCATATGATGAATTAAGTATTAAATTTGGTTCTTACCTGCTTGAAAATCCTCTTTCTACTTCTCATATTCCAGTGAAATATAGGTGTCACCGGCCTTATATCGTACATTAAAGGTATTAAGAAATTAAAAAAACAGGGAAGAGTTTTAAGAATATCTGAATTGTTGATTTTGGAAAAAAGTTTCTGAGGTTCATCTAGACTCCCCTGCTCAAAATCGGTACAACTAGAGTTTTCTCAGGTCTGTGTCCAGCCTGGTTTTGAGTATCTAAATGATGGAGACTCCACAACTTCTCTGGGAAATCTATTCCAGCACCTGACCACCCTCACATCACAAAAAAGAAGCATTTTTTTTATTTTCATGTGGAATTACATGTAGTTTGCCTTCCGCCCACTTAATATTTTCCTGTCACTGGATACCCCTGAGAAGAGTCTGTCTCCTTTTTACTCGTTATATTTTATCAATTTTACATATTGGCAGGAGCTTCTGTGGGCCAAAACCATTTTTTCATCTTGCTAGCTGCAGAGGCAGTCTCTCCTGAATCTTAAGAGTTCTAAAGTGGTTGTCTGTCAATTAGAAAATCATATTGGTGGATTTATTCCAAACTAGCTCAGTTCGAAGCTCTGGAAAATGCCAAAGCCTAACAAAAGCACATGGTTTGATTCTTGGGGATGGTCCTGTGCAGGAGCAGGACACCATGATCCTTGTTGGTCCCTTCCAACTCAGCATTTTCTGTGATAAGCAGTAATAAAGATGAATATTCCAGAGTATTTCAGTATAAGCTAATTTTTTCTTTTAGACCTCTTTCAACATGGCAGAAAAATACAAGAAGCTGGTGGGTTTAGTCTTCTGTATAGAAAACATTTCAGAAAATATCAGTCAGAGCACTTTGCCACAGATAAAGGTGGTTTTGCAGACAAAATTACAATATTTAAGAAGCACCAGACCTGCTTTTTCCTCAGTGGTTCAGTCAAAGCAACAGGAATCCTAAACTGAACCCTCAGCTGCAGTGTGCCCATCATTCAACTGTCTCTTTGACAGATTCTTGATAAGAAATGGCAAGACATTCAGTGAAGTTTGGGTCAGCCTGTTAGCCATACAATACATGCAACAATGGGCCATTCTACAGTAAGGATTTATGCTGTTTAGGGCATACAATCAAATCAACTAATAGCCTGACAAACCACAGTGCTCAGTGACAAATTTCTTCCTTGTAATCTAGAGGCCATTGGATCATCTGAAGTAGAGAAATAAGAGCTTGCTTTCAATACAGGCACAGCTTGAAATTTAGGGCACCAACACACACCACAAAGCTCCAAGGACATACACTTCCAGTCACTACAAAGGCTTTGAACACTTGTGTTTCTATCTCTTCTTTCTTTCTACAAACATGTTTTTTTTCTTTCATACTCTGAAAGTTTATTATAGTCTTTGTTCCACAGACAGCTACCAGACCTGTTTCACCAGCTTCAACCTGAAAAAGCTGTCATGAGTTTCTCTCTGAAGTTCTTCTTGTGCTCATAGTTCTTTACCCTCATATGCCACCCCAAGATGATCTCAAATTTTCACCTATGTCTCTCCTCCTCTCCCCAAAATTCATTTGAGCCTGCCTTTACAATCACTACCATAACTCATTCCCTACTTTATTCCTACAGCTCTCCATTTGTAACCAATCAAATGTTTGTGACCAATCAATCAATCCTATTAACAGATTAGAGAAAGCATTAACCTGGGCTGCAGTGCTTATGCTCTGATGGAATTTACAATCTTGAAGGATATAGGACAGCAGTGGAGTAGTCAGGACCCTGAATTTTAGGAAAGGAAACTTTCAGTTGATTAGCAGTTTAGATTAGATTTCAGTATTTGGGTCCATGGGATCCCCTAGGAAACTGCCTTCAGGGAAAAAGGATCTGAACCAAGCTGGCAGATCTTTAGAGCACGCTTCTTGATTTCCCCATGTAAAAAATCTGGAAAAGAAGGTGAAAGACCAGCATGCCTTAGCATATCCTGGGTAAACTGAAGTGCTAGAAGGGAATACATAGGCAAAGAATAAGGGGCGTATACCCTGGAGAGAATATGGGATGTCATCTGGATATGTAGTACTGGCATTAGGAAAGCTAAGGCCCATTTGGAGCTTAATTTGGCAAGAGTTGTAAAGAAAAAGAAGGGATTTACAGGTGTGTTTGCCACAAAAGTAAGGTTAAAGAAAATGTACCGATGCAATAAATGAGACCGGAGAACTGGAGAGAGATAACTGAGATATTCAATATTTTTATTGTTAATCTCACTTCCCAACTCTTTGAAGCTCATGCCAGGTACTGAGGGACAGAAGTCCTTCCCATCCTGGGAGAACGTCAGGTTTGAGGAATCTGAATATACCTAAGTGCATGGAACTCCCTCAGATGCACCCCAGGGGCCTGAGGGAACTGGCTGATTTAGCTCTCTCCAAAAGATTAATCAGTAAGTAACCGAAAACCAATTTGTCCATCACAGAGTAAATTGATAGGTAAACATAAATTGCAAAAATTATACATTAAAGAAAGTCCACCTGCCTTTTTCTGCTGTTTGGATAAGGATATGAAGCTAAAATTAGGGAAAAAACCCCATTGTTATCTTTGTCATACACACATATACCATTTTTTATTTAACTTAGATGTAGATACTGGCTTATGGGAAGTATATACATCACCTGCAGTCTACAATTTGAATTTGAAGGGGTGGCTAAGAAAACATAAATTAAGTACTTGGGGAATGGTACCAGGTAATAACAGACATAAATGGATATTAACCCCAAACTGGAGAAAAAATTAATTGCGAGGTATATTGTTGGGAAGAGAGATAAAAAGATTAAGTTTCTGCTACTCTATTAATATTGTCTAAGAGTGTCTTTTGCATGTTTGATGCGTACAGAAAGCCTTCAAACGGCTTATGTTTTCATTCCCTTCCAGTTCAATTGCTTCAGACTGTTAATCATTGTTCTTTTTTTTAATTTTAAAGATATACCCTATTTGTTCTGTACACTTTCCTCCCATAATTCTCTGCTCATGTTCTTCCATTTGGTAACAGTAGCTAAAATTTATTCCTGATATTCTGTGTATTTAGGAACATTACATAACAAAAAAACCCCAAACAAACATATTTTAGAGGAACAGATAGAGAAAGTTTTATTTTTTTGTTTTCCATATATTTCTTCCTTAATTCTCTATTTGAAGCTATGAGTTCACACAATCACAAGGTAACATTCAGCTCAATGAGACAGCAAGCTATATTTCAGCTTCTGCTTTAAGCTCTGTTTGAGCTGCAATGCACACATTTCTGTTTCAGGAAACAGAATTTAACATGCTACAAAGGGTATTTATACTTTCAGCTCTTTTTTTTTTTTTTTCATGCTGTTGTTTTATTTTTTCCATTATCCTGAACCAGAATATAAGATACATCTTATATCAGTCTGGATGCAACTTTCAGACTACTGGACCCCAGAGATGAGGTACACACTCATTTTCTTTTTGTATCAACTCTTTCCTTATTTATCGCAATAACAGCAATTCGTCCTGTCTACAAGGCCAGATAAATTTACATGGTTATCTGTTTCAGCCAGTAAACATTAAAATAATTAAAAATCTCCAGTCAAACTGTCTCATTTGAATGAGTGTTTGTGCTTTAAAAGCACAAGTGCTGAATACTTTGAATACTTTTAGTTAAGAAAGACAACAAAACAAGTAAAAACTGTAGTAACCAAAACTGAAGATTATTTCTGTCATGTGGGAGGATCACTTGTGTCGTATGGCCCTGAACCAGAAAATAAAACATGTTTGGCCTCAACAGTCTAGTTCATAGACCATTACCACAAGGAAAACCATTGTTGAAGTTCCTTCCCATCGGTCTTGCCAACCTAAATTTCTATTTTAGAAGCAATAGAAATTAATTTTAAAATGCCAAAAAATTACCTTCAATGTTTGGGTGCATTTTTTGACTCTTGCTTTATAGTTTTGGTTATTATCTAAGGTGTTAGAAAAACTGTTTGCCATCTTCAAGTTTTTTAAAATAAATTATAATAATATCTATGAATACTGAATCATCCCTTAAAATATAGGAACTTCCACGTCCCAAACTTAACATGATATACAAAAAGGATATCATAGTAATATGAAAATTTTGGAATGTAATTTAGCAAGTTATCACACAACAGAGGGTGAAGAGAAAAAAAGGTCTGTTTAAATTTGTGTCCTGTGTGTCAAACAATTTTCTGAGTAGCAGTATTAATTTCTTGAATTACTGCAGACCCCTACAGAGAATGTTTATGCATTTTGGCATGTGATGCTGCCCTTTGAGTAACATTCTCTCTTAACTAAACCCACATTAGACTTCCTTCTGTTCCTGACAAAATGCAAAGGGAAAAGGACAAAAATGCCTTTTTATCTTACCATCTCTGGTCACTAACACCAAGAGCTGCATTCTTTGCCTGTGTAGCTTTCATCAGTGAACAACAATCACTACAGCAGCAACAAGGTAATTCAAGATTTCACCATAAAATCTGAGAGAAAATGTGTAATTTGCAGCCTTTATAACAGGCAGTGTGTCTCCAAAGGTGTGACAAGGAGAAAACCCTAAATTTGTGAAAACTGAGCATCAGTAAATCAATGCTACTATAAACAGTAAGTAAATTATCTGCCTGCAATATCTTGGGTGGTGCTGATTCACTTTGGTAGAGAAAAAAAGAGAAGTATTATTTCATTCTTTCAAGAATCAGAGGGAATCAGTTGACATGTGGTTTCCAAGTTACAGCAAGTTAATCTGTTAGATTCTGATGTTGAATAAATCAGCTATCAGGATGACATTCCATCATTCAAGGATTTTGAATAAAAGGCGTCCTTCTCCCCAGCTGCCTGTTTGCTTGCGCTCCTCTCTGTTAATTTAATGCTGGTCTTTGATGACAACTGGGTTTATTGCTGCACCTGTGGAAACTGGTATCTTCAGCACTATTTCCCCTTGGAAATCTCTTCCTCTACTCAAGATTGCTGTGCAAAGAGCCTAGTTGTTATGGAAAGCAGCTCAATGCCTTTCCTCAGTTTTTATTGCTCTGATATTTTCTGAGAGTTACAGGTAACTCTTACAGTATTTTAGTATTGATTTTGAGGCAAGTCCTCTTTGACCTGAGAAATCTGAAAGGAAGAAAATTGCTGCACTGAAAAAGTAGGAGCTATCACCTGAATGCAGGTAACAGCTCCTCCAGGAGGAACATTTGTTAAATTTGGGAAGTTTAGCAATGCAGCTGTAGTTCTGTCAATTGACCTCAAAGCTCTTCACCATTTGTAGAGATTACACTGATGGCAGAAAAGAAAAAATGAACTCTTTGGGTAGAGTGCTCACAGTAGAAGGGACTTTGGCTCAGGGGGAGTAAAGGAGAGCCTTTTGGTCTGCTCCTTCCAACACAGGCAATCAAAAAAGGCCAAGTAAAGGCGATGACAATTGCAATCTTTATTAGCAATAATTAGCATGGCAACATGAAGGGCTAGATAACATGCTCCAACTCTGCAATTTTATGAAGCATGAACAATACAGATCTAACTGTGAAGATAGATTACTTTGACATTTGGGAATTGGACATGAGAAAAAATTGAACATAATGCACATCAATCCTAAAGTCTGTGCAAATGACCTTGCATAATTATTTGAAAGGACGAGCAAAGAAATGTTTATCTCCTTCATATTGAAGTTTTTGAACTCTTCAAGTCATTTAAGCAAGACATCTCTATCAGTTTGGGGGGCGAGGGGGGGACAACTGCTTCCAATAATCCACGGAAAGTTTTTCAGAATTTTTGATTGATGTTTACTTAGGGTCTACTCAAGTTTCAAGGAAGAGAATCATAGAAGAAAATATTTCTATGGCTCAGTCTGACACAAAGCACTATCTGATCCAAGAATAGAAGCAAGAGTATAAGAAAACATTTATATGAACAAATGTACTAATATTTTACTTCTCTTTTATTTCCCTTTTTTCTTTTTATTTATTCCAAACATAGAAGACATTGAATACTCGATGCTTAGAACCAATTAGATGCCTATAAAAAACTGATAACCAAGGATAGATATAGTATTTATTATGGTAAAATATATTAGATCATCATGACACCACTTAACCATATAGTAACTATACTTATATATTTGAAGAGAACTATTGAAACATTTTCAACGCTCAGCAGCAGTCATGCCAACTTCAACATTATAACTCAGATTTTCAAAAGAGCCTGTAAAAAATAAAACTTGAAAAGGCTAGAGGGTGTCATAATTAATACTGGCAGTCTAGAAAATACTTTGTAGATGGATTAAGAAATGTCTCTGTTTTCATATTTGTTACTAGAATAAGAGAAAGGAAAGAAAAAAGGATTTGCACAAACTGTCCTTCATTAATATGCCAAATTATAACCTTTTACCATTCACCTAACAGGGCAAGAGGATTGTAACCTCAAAAAAATACCAGAGGCAATAACATTTCATCTTTCAAGACTGAATTTACCAAAAATCACCTAACACAGATCTTGATTAGTTTAGCCAAAGAATATTTATAGTAGCAAACCCTTGAAAATTTTTTTTCATGGAGTGCTACAATTTCAAAGCATATAAATAGTAAAAAAAAAAAAAAAATTAAGCCTCTTCAAGCAAGGCAGTGCTTCTCAAAGTTATAAAAAACAGCCAAGTAAACAAACATATATATCTGCCCTGCTCGAATACTGCAGTAATGCATGAGGTAACTATTTTTCTACTGCAGATTCTGTTAAAAAAATGAAATTTGACTTGTCGTGTCCTGGCAAATAGCATTTTAAAAAAATAGCTTTGTCCTTATAAAGATTATTGTTTTGATATAAGCTATAAAAGCAAACAACAAATATTATTTTCAGTTTGTCTCCAACAGTCAGTTATGTCTTTATCTACCTTTGATATCTACTGTTATATAAACAATCCAACTTTCTTCTACGGGTGTCTCACTGAGTTATTTCAATAGGGCAAACCTATGAAAATTTTATGATTGTCCCTTTCAGACAGGGAATGAAAAAGTCCAAGAGACCTACATATAACAATGCTTATGGATGCTCATAGAGAGCTGTGATTTTTTGTATTCATAGTCCCTTTTCTCCACCTGTGACCTTCAAAGATAAAGGCTCACTTCTTTAACTCTGATAGATTTTTTTTTATATATCCAAACTGGCATTTAGTAGAAAAAAATATGATGGTTACTGGTCCCAAATTAGTCTGCTTGCTACTGCTGAAGAGTGAGCACTGTTTTATAGAGAACCTCTAACAGTCTACAATTGGTAATCGCAGTCCAAATAAACTCCTATAATGCTTCTATTGATCTAACAGAGCACACACGGTGTAAATCCCAGACAAATCCAAAAAGACAATTAACTAAAATTTTATTACCTATAGAAACTAGTGGTGGGGAAGCCAAAGTTGATTTTCTAATTGTGTTTTGTATAGTTTACTTATACTAGAACTATTTAATTTATAATTTTTACATGTGTACGTGTTTCATATTATATTGTCATATACAAGCAATTATTTCTAAAATCCAACTATTTTATCTAACTCATAATTTTTCAAAATTGTTTTTTCTAAATATATAATAATGCTCTTCTCCAAAACCAATTTTTTAGTTCCCATCCTATTCTATTTTTTTTAAGATATTGTGACTTTTATGCTCTGAAAATAATTCTGTACTTCAAAAGAAAATGCCTCATAATTGAAGATGAAACCTTGGTATTCTTTTGTCTGTGAAGTCATTTCAAGACAAAATAAATACATATAATGTCTTGACATTAAAACTGACACATTTAATTTACAAAAATTTTGACCCTTGACCACTTTAGAATTGCTTTAAGAACATAGGAAAAAGGAACAATACCTGTGAAAGCAATGAAAACTCTTCCAAGAAGTGAAGCATAGATTTTACTAATGACCTCTGACGTCAAAGGAAAAAGTACAGTTTGTATAGTAATGAGAATGGGATCTACACCCTGTCCTTTTATGTGGAACTGTTTATTACTGATTCTCTATGGTTCAAAAGGATATAATGTCAGCAGCAATGCCCATAATCCTTGAGAAATTTTGTTCCTTTGTACATGTATTAGACATTGCTGATGCATGAAATATCTAATCTGTAGCTAACAAAGACAGATGGTTTTCCCATTCATTTCTAATGAGCCATTTTTAAAGTGTCAGCAGAATTTTTTGTTTATTTGCTTGTTTAAATTTCCTATTTTATTAAGGTTTTCCAAATTGAAAACGTGCATGTTCTTTAAAGGAGCAGTTAAATGAAGGGCAAAAGAACAAGCATGAATGAGTCTATTATGAATCATGTGCAACAGAAGCATTATAATATTAGAATTAGAAATAATGAGGTAGTGAAATCTGTCCTGAAAACTTTTTTCAGACATTCTTATTGTGCATTTCCTATCTTATTTCTATCCATTCTATTTTTAATTCTCACCATCTCACACATCATCACATCCCACCCATCTCATCCAGGATTACTATGTGGTGGCAGCATTTTTGCTATTGACCAGAGCTGTAGCTACAAAAGACAAGGCATTGAATTTCAGTTTTAGTGTTATTGCTACATAATGGGATGAGAGGATGAATTATGTTGAATATGGTCTTTGTGTCCAACAATTCATCATGTTTTGTCTAGGAGGGTGTTATGGTAGCTCTGAAGTCTTGCTAAGGTCAAGTGAAACAGTCCTCTCATGATCTGTCAAGCCAGTCATCTCATTGAATGCTATCATCAGGACAGCTTCCCCCTTTGTGAAAACATTCCCCTTAGCACCTTCTTTTCCATCATGTGTGTGGAAACAGTTTCAAGGGTTATTTGCTCCATCATCTTTCCAGGGACCAGGGTAAAGTTAACTTGTCCACAGTTGCCCAGATCCTCCTTCTTGCCTTTCTTGAAAGTAACAATCATTTTCTCCATTCCTAGCCTTTTTTTTTTCTTCCTTTTTCCATTCCATTCTCTGACATATTTCCATAACTTTTCTTCTGATCCTTAAAACCTCTCCTTGTCACCCAGATTTTTTAGAGATAATCAACAGCGGCCTCAAAAAGTCTTGAGCCATTACCCTCAGGACTCAGGATATCTCCTATCAGGAGCCTGCAGCTGAGAGTCTCCCAGCATTTGCCATCACTCATCCTTCCTTCTGGTGCTGCCCTGTGACTCAGGTTAAGCTGATTGAGATGCTTCACTGGACAGAGCTTCTAGTTCATCCTCTGGTACCGTGTCATGAGCCTACTCTGTAGTGGCAGAGCTCAGATAGGACAGGAACCCTCCCCCTGCTGTTGAGGTTACAGGCTCCTAGCCGTCATTGTAACTGAGGTCTCCATTTCCAAAATCATATGCAAAGGTTCTTCCTGGTTCTCCTTCACTATGTCTGGGAGTTCAGGTTCTTGTAATTGTAAGATCTTGGAGAGTATGATATTGTCCCCAGTGCTGACTGCCTCCTGAAGCTCTTTTACTTGGCAACACAGATCCTCCTCCAGCATACAAGGGCTTCCTCCCTTGTATGCTGGACAAGGCAAGGACACTGTCTTCTGATCCCAGACTCAGTAAGAGATTCCAGACATTTCTGCAGCTCCAGGCCTACAGAACTGCATCTTCCCTGAGGAGCTCAGTCTGGTTTGAAGTCTCTATTGGGCTGATCTAGTTACTCCTGTGGATGGTCAGTGACAGTGCCCTGCAGCACCTCACTACCTAAGTACACAGTGTCCTCAGTAGAATTTCTGGCCCCTTCTACTCTGTTGGCTGTGCTCTGGGCTTGGCAGTTACACACACTCTTTCTAGCCTTTGCTGAAAGCATGCTTGGCTGTCCTTAATGTGGAGTCAGCTGGAAACAAAAAGCTTCAAGTCCCCATAAATCAAGGAAAGTTGGCAACAAAGCTTGTGGGACACTGCTGCAGCTTGTTAGCAGTCACAGCCTTCTGTAGCTATCCCTTCTGGGGAGCACCAGGCACCCTGAAGCTCTTCAAAGTTTCACAGTAGTCCTCTGATGACCCCAGGGGTTCCCAGGAAGCTTAGCATATCACAAGCTAGAGCCCATAAACTGCTGTGCAAACTGCTTTGGTTGTTAGCTCTGCTCATGTATTATTAGGACATTATTTGCAATGGAAGTGTTTAACTGCCCTACAGCAATGATAAATTTGAGTAACTTATATTGCATTTCATATACTCTCAAAGCTATGCTTGAAGTACTTATTATTTTAGAAACTGGTTTAAAGTCCCTCCATTTAACCCGTGAGTTCATTGAATGATCATTTTGCGTCTCTGGGTATTTGTAAACAAAATACATTATAAGACAATTATTCAAAATCTATCCCCTAATGATTAAATATACAAGGTGGAACAATGCTACTGTTCAGGAAGAGAAAGTTGATGAGCTAATTTTGGAGGTGGGGGGGAGGTATTTTCTAGGTACTTACTGTGTTTTGTTTCAAATTTTAATGTTTCATAGGGATTTTGAACAAAAATGTTCTTGTTCTTTGAGAAGATTGTTGAATTATGGCTAAAATATGCCCTAAGGAGTGCAGAATGTCAGTGACTGTTAGATAATGATGAGGTGGCACAGCAATATTTTCTTTTGTTGCTAAAGGCAATAGAAACCCTAAAGCTCATTTCACTGCAGTATAACAAGAAGCACACTACACATTTCGAGTTGTTAGCAGTATTACCAGAGAAGAGCTATAAAACACTTGCTATCTGTAGAGGAAACACTTGTTTATGCTTTCACACATTTCTTTAGCCAATTCATTAGTAAATTTCCTGATTGTCCATATAAACTTTTAAAGATGATTTTGAGTAAGAAATACGTACATAACTTGGCACTAGGATGAAGGAAAAAACCCTACAAATCTGAATGGAAGATAAGTCAGAAGTGCAACAGACAAATGTCTTGGTAAATGTCTCTACAGCAAGAGAGGAAGAGTTGGCCAAAGAATCCTGAAGAAATGACACATAAGAGTTGCTGCTTGCAATAAGATACTTAAGCATTTGGCATCGGGGATCATTGAATAACAAGGTGATACCCATCTATGGGAAAAACTGCTTCTTGCTTTGGGGGACAAAAAAATTAAGGAAGGGTACAGCGGTAGTTAAAAGGAATGTGAGTAAAAACAGAAGGCACACTAAACACAGCATATAATCATATCATTACTTCCTTTAGAATTCCATGATATTTTAAAACTCATTCATTTAGAGATTAACATATCTTTAAAATGCACTGTGTAAATAGACATGCTTTTATTTATAGATCTTTCAGATATTTACACATCCTGAACTTAGGAATCACCTGCTTCCACAACCCAAAATAAATTCTTTACAGAAGGGGAAAAAAGAAACAAAACAGTATGCTAATTTTCTGTAACAGTGCTGTAATTTAGGTATGCATGAGACTGAATAAGTCCTAATGACTTAAAACTGGTCTTTTTTTGAGAGCTTAGCACAGGTTACACTAACAGAAAAAATATTATTCTGAAAAGATATGGCTTAAAATGTTAAGTAGCAAAGAGGGAAGCAATAGGGAAAGATGTTGTACTTGGAAATGTACTGAGAAAGTAATGACAAGGAGTCAGGATAAGTCTAACTCTGGTTGACAGCATGGTTATCCAAATTGTCAGCTGGCATATATCATTATCTAAGTAAAGACAAAGAAGGACGATCATGGCATGGTTACTAATTGAAGAAGCATTGCTAAAGAAGACTAGCACAGTTTGAGATGAGTTCTGAAATCATGCAAAATAGCCTCTTCTATGAGCACAAATTACTCTTTCAGCTGGAATCCAAAGGAAGATAGGAAAACTATGGCCTCCTACAGGACAGGATAAATACAGAAGAGTTTAAATGAAGAGAATTTAAATACAGACAATTGTTTTTGCACACATTAGCAGTAATTTCTCAGAAGTGTTTAAGGAACTTAAGCCTCAAATTTTAAGGTGACATTGCATTTACCAACTTTTGTTCTTGCAGAACTTAGTGGGAAGGAGAGCTTTCAGTATTTTATAACACAGCTAGGTTTATGATATCCATAACTGTGAAGGGGTAAATGGAGGCGTGTGATATTTTTCTTATTGAATGTTTTCTTAAGGATAAGAATGAGCAGGCAGGAAAAATGTCTGTTTCCAAATCAAAACAAACAAACAAAAAACCAAACAAAATAGCAAGGGCTCTTGATTGCAAAAATAAAATATCAAGAGTGGATAAGGTAGCACGAAGAATTGGACTTCAATTTACACGGAGATAATAAAAAGGTGTCTTAGTGGACGGATTCAAGTGCTGACAAGGATAACATTTCTGTACTCAACTGAAGCAAACACTGAATCTTTCATAAAAGATAAAAGATAGATAAATCACATAAGAAAATATACTTAGGTAGGTCTAATTTTCTGTTTAGTCTGGAGAAGTATATTTGCATGTCATAAACAGAAAAACAGCAGCAAGGCATCATTTTATTCTTTATAAAATACTTAACAACAAGAATTGACGAAATGAATTTGTGGATTCCAATATGAATATACAGAAAGAACTGAGTACTTTGGAAAGACACTTGATTAATTCTCCAAGTTCTAATATCATAATGATTACAGACAAGTTCCAAACTATTCTAAATCATTAGAAACTCCAAGTCATTGATAAAATTATGTTGCCTGTTATTTGGCAAGTGAGTTGAATAGATTTTCACTCAAAAGTTGGTAACAGCAAAGGAGACACAGGGGTTTTAATTAGGGTTTAATTAGGGCTAAACCTCAGAATTATCGATACAATAGAGGAGAAATAAGGAATTCAGCTGATACTAGCTGAATCTGTCCATAAATGTTCAGAGCCATAGTTGACATTTCATGTTATCATGAGAATTAAAATCACATAGCTCTGGAAATATATACATGAAATATATTTATGATTTTTTTCTAAATTAAATTATTTGCCATGTGTCATGAGCCAAACTGAAAACTGAGAAGGAAGAAAAAGATATTTCTCATTTTATCAGCTGAACATAAATTAAGTCAAGTTAAAGGGAATATATTAAAAGCTATTCACATCCAACAATTCAAGCTTGACTACTGGTTCAGAATCTTTCTTATCTGATTTTTTAAAAATGAAAATATGCATCTGAGAAGGCCTTATTTTCCTTTTTTTTTCCCTTTTGGGATGTGATTTACTTTTCTGTGATGGAATCCATAAAGAAAGATACTCGTGTGACAGATTTGTTGATACTTCAGTTTTGCCAGATAGTTTTCATTTCAAGATTCAACAATGAATTCAAATCTATCTAGCCCCAGATAAAGAAAATCAACCCCAAAGGAAAGTTTTAAATTAGTAATTATGTTTTGAATAATTATTGTTTTATCACACATTTGAATTTGGTAGGAAAATGTTTCATTTTTCATTATATTCACTTTCTTTCTATGCAAAAAATATTTTTAAGCTGTTGCACAATAAATTACTTAGTTTTTAAGTAACTGATGTTCTCAGCTGGACTTGCAAATATTTAGGGAAAAGTAAATTAATGAAGATTATCAAGGCATAAAAGGAAGCTAAATTTATTATCCCTTATATTAATTTAAGTTGTAAGGGGTATCAAGTACCAGTCACAGTGTGGCAAATTTCAAAGAAATTCAGAATATTCTGAGTATTGCTGCCAGCAACTCAATTTACAGCAGGAAAATAAACAGTGCCAAAACACGGCCACAGGCAAGAAAACCTCATTGCCTATCACTGATGGATTCTCAGATCACTTGCTGGCCTGACTTTGATCCAGACTAATGCCTGTCCAAAACAATGCCTGGGCACAGATCAAGAATTGGAATGATCTTTTCTGTTAGGCAACTATAATCCAGTTATCCTGTTCTAAAAACTACATTTAAGTTTAAAGGCATGACTGGATTTCCTCAGGTTTAGGTACCAGTTACTTTCACTTCTTACCTGCCATAACACAAACACTTTGCCTTGTTGATGTAGCTTTTAAGAGAAAAGTATTAGTAAAGGCAAAAAAAACCCCACAAATAAATAACACATTTTTTAAATTAAGAGTAATTATGATTTTTTAGCATCTCTGAATAGAAACAAGGACAGCTCTAATGATTGAAGGGAAATTGCTTTATAATATAAAAATAAAACATTGAGCTATACTAATTTTCCTTGGTATTGCCAAGTCTCAGAGTCACTTTCAACTCTAGGTACCTTTGAAGATGTTTCTTTGTTTGGTGTAACCTGCCCCTTGTATATGATGATTCAATGGTATGTCTAATTTTCCTGTTCTGTTATGTCAGCTAGGACAAATAGCTCTGAGAAAAAATACGCCTGGTGCTTACACTTCAAACCAATTTTCTTGTCAATATTTTCTGTAACAGTTCTGTATTTCCAAAATCCAGAAAAGTACCTCTTGAGCATTTTTATTCTCAATAAAAAATTGGAAATCTTTGGATTTGTGCATAAGTAGTTGAACCAGCTATGAGTAAAATCAGAAGAAGCCCTGTTACCTCCTGCAATACATATAATGCTTTCTGGCTGGAAAAATTGGGAAAATGAAAGGACAGGTAGGGATTCATGGCTGCAAAATATCCATTCACCTAGAATTGTTTTTGAAGGTGGTGGACTACAAAGAACTAAAAATATCAGAAAAATAAGAACCACAACAAATATTTAAAAATTTTTTTTTATATTCCATCAGGCTTTAAAATGTGGAAAAATAGCAATTAAAGATATTTTAACAGTTTTTCCCAACATTGCTATACTTTCTGTTATTAGAAGAAAATATTTTACAAAACTAAGAAGTTTTATACCACATAAAAATATAGCTCTAAGATATCACAAATCATTTTGGTTAAGTTCTGAACAAAAAATGCTGACATACATATATATATATATATATATATATATATATATATATATATATATGTTATTTGACTTAGTTATATTTAGCTATTTGGGAAATAATTTCTCCATTGTCAACTGTGGTTAGTTTCCTTCCTGATTATTGTCTGTATTACCAGGAATGTAATCAGTGTACAACAGCTAGACTAGGTACCACGTACAGTTATTACTATATGCAGCCTCATCAGTTTCCTTTAAGAATTTACAGGACTCTTCTAGTATTGACATCATAATATAGACAAACCCTGGCTTCATGGAGCAGAAACTAATTAACTAGATTTTTTTATGGAATCTTAATCCTCATGCTACTGAAATAAAATAATTTTTGAACCCTAAATGCATGCATGAAATAAAGATTAGGGTTTAAATTAAAAAATAGCATTAGCGTCACATCCTCATTCTTTGTCTGAGGAGATATAAATTTTAGTTAAATTACTTTTGTTGGTATTTTTAGCCACAAGATGGCAGCAATGATATAACCTCCTTATCCAACTGCCCACTACCATTGCTTTTACTCTTTAAATCATCTCTTATGTTTATAGGGCAAATATGACAGAAAGAGAAACTATATTTTCTTTGAAAAAATTCATTTCCATGCTTAGTTAATAAATATTTTTAAATAATACTTTTTTCTTTTCCTTTTTTAATTTTTAATTTTACATATACCAATTCATATATCTGCTGGCTTCACATGAAAATACAGTGAAGCACTATGTCCGTGACACAAGTCCTTTGCCCATTTGTCTAATAACATTTCCTTCCCAAGCTGGGAAACAAAATAATGGCTGGATACATAAGCCTGCCCTTCCTGGAACATGATGACCATATGGTGAGGAGGTGCAATGCTTACCTATAGCTGTTGAAAAGGTCCATGCAGGTGCCATTGTTTTTACAAGGTTCTGAATTGCATTCATTTGATTCCTTTTCACAAAATCTTCCCTCCCATCCAGGCAAGCAATCACACTGGTATCTCTGTAATACATTTAGTAAAAGAAATAATCTGTTACTCTTCGTATTTTAATGCAACTACTAAAGTATTATTACTAGTTGTTGGAAGACATTAACAGACAGCAAAACAGCTTTAGGAGTTTTTTAAAATCTGAGTGAATCTAAATGAATTGCCACAGCATGATGGTGAAATGTGTAATGTACCACCATTGTGGCATCTACAGGTGTTTAGAGACTGCAAATAACTAGGTTTTTTGTTACTGAATTTTGGAAACAGACAGACACAATTATGTTTCAAATATGATCTTCACATAAAAAGCAAAGGGGATTTATTTAATTTTCTAATACACTTAAAAATATAATAAATTAAGAATCAGAACTCTGAAGAGAGTCCAGACTGAACAGTTGAATCAGACCTTTCTGTAATGATACTCTTACACTCTCCTCACCAATTAAAAGCTTGAAATATTTTATTGGAGCAAAGATAACAAAAAAGAAAGGAAAATAACAATTTGAAGTCACACTCAGTATGATTGTCCTGGAGTGTGCAACAGCTCCACTGATACCAGTACATCAAATGAAGTTATTTATATGTATATCATATCTGGTCAAATCAATTTTTGCACCAACCAACTTGTACATAGTATATTTGTGATTTATATTTTCTCAAGTTGCATTCTGCTTGTTTTGTGCTAACGTTGATGAACATTGCTGCTATGTTTGCTTGGGACTCACCCATGATTTCCATGACATGGATGTTCTAAATTCACTGAGAAAAAACTGTAAAAGTCAGGAAATACAATGGAAGAGTATCTTTGTGAGTTAAGATAGGGCATGGAATATGGGCAGATAACACCAAGTTTTGTGGGCATGTTGGTCTGCTGAAGGATAAGAAAGGTTTTTCAGAGGGATCTGGACAGGTTGGATTGATGGGCCAAGACCAGTTGTGTGAGGTTCAACAAAGCCAAGTGTTGGTTCCTGCCCTTGGGCCCAGGCAGTGCCTCGGGCTGGGGTGAGAGTGGCAGGAAAGCTGCCCTATGGAAAAGGACCTGGGGGTGGAGGTGGTTGACAGCAGCTGAACATGACCAGTGTGTGCCCAGGTGGCCAAGAAGGCTGGTGGCATCCTGGTCTGTATCAGCAATAATGTGGCCAGCAGGGCCAGGGCAGGGATTGTCACTCTGTACTCGGCACTGGTGAGGCCGCACCTGGAGTGCTGTATCCAGCTCTGGGCCTCTCACTACATGAAGGATATTGAGGGGCTAGACTGATTCCAGAGAGGGACAACAAAGCTGGTGAAGGGTCTGGAAAAGGAGTCCCAGAAGGAATGGATGAAGGAACAGGGGTTGTTTGGTCTGCAGGAAAAGAGGCTAAGGGGAGACCTTATGCGTCTCTACTACCACCTGAAAGGAGGTTGTAGCAAGATGGGGATCAGTCTCTTCTCCCTGGTAAGAAGTGACAAAACAAGAAGAAACAGCCTGAAGTTGCACCAGGGAGGTTTAGGTTATATACTAGGAAAAATTTATTCACTGAAAGAATAGTCAAGCTTTGGAAAAGAGTGCTTTGGGAGGTGGTTGAGTTACCATCTTGTAAGTGTTCAAAAAACACGTGGATGTGGCACCTGGGGCCATGGTTTGGTGGTGAACATGGCGGTGCTACATTGACAGTTGGACTTGGTGATCTTAGAGTTTTTCCAATATTAATAACTTTATGATAGGAGGCAGAAAGATTTTGTTCTTTTAAAATGTAATATGGAGAGATGAACCTTGAAAGAAAATAATTTGCTGTGAATTGTGCCAAAGAAAGAAAAAAACCATACATTTGAGACAAATTACATTACTAGTCCACAAATTGGTGTTTCCTATTACATATTGACCCTGAGATTAGCTCAGTTGTTTACAGCAGGGTGCTAATAACACCAAGGTTCTATTCCCTTATGGGCTTTTAGCTTTGGAGTTGGATTTGATGATCCTTGTATGCCCCTTTCAACCCAGAATATTCTGTGATCTGTGATAATAGCAACATCCAAATATTTCAGTTCTCTACATATTTATCTGCGTCAAATGGGAAAAAATTGGCACTACTAATACATATCCATGAGTAACTATCAAACACTTCTTAAAAACTGTTCTATTGTCAGGTTAGGTTTTCACTAGGAATGTGAGATAACAACTTGTTTCCAAAAAACTCTTCAAGAAATGGATTAAAAAATGAGAAGTGAAAGAAGGCTTACCAACAGTTTTATTTAGAAAGCAGCAGTATTTTTTCTAGCCCCACTAAAATTATCTGTCAATCAAATGCTGAAATTCTGTTCTTTGCAGATGTTTCATAACATGGGGATTGTTACATCAAGCACAAAACCTCACTCACATTTATGTATATCAGGCATTTATGCAGAAAAGCTAAAAATTCTTACACAATATTTCATCTCTGAGTAGTTTTGCAGTAGTTGAAAGTGCAATGTTACAATAAACAATATGTAAGCAGATAAAAAGTGTTTTTACAGGTACAGTCTTTGCAGAGAAGGACCTGAGAGATCCAGTGGACACCAAGTTGGACAAGAGTCAGCAGTATGCCCTGGTGGCCCAAAAGAACAAGAGCATCCTGGGCTGCTTTGGGAGGAATGCTGTCAGCAGGCTGAGAGAGGTGATCCTTCCCTCTACTCAGTCCAGGGGAGGCCACACCTTAAGTGCTGTGTCAGTTGTGGGCTGCCCAGCACAAGAGAGATATGGAGCTACTGCAAAGAGTCCAGCCAGTAACATTACTAAGAGATTGATAGATCTCTCAGATGAGAAAAGGCTGAGAGAGCTGGATGGCACTTAGGGCACAGCTCACACCACCAACATAAAATGACAAGAAGCTGCATAGAAAAAAGCATGTGGGGGATCAAGCAAGAGACTGAAGGAATAGGATTTGATACCTCTTTTTCTGTTGTTCCCCTTTATTTACTGTAACTATGTATTACTATCCATTGGAGACAGGTCAAAATAAATGGCACCTTTCAGTTCCTGCAAGTTGTCTTTTGTTTGTCCTCTAAAGAACACAATACATGCAACAATAACACTATAGTTATTCCTTGTACATAGCTCTCCCTTGTACAATATGTAGCACAGTATGCTTAAGAAGAGTGGATTTTACCAGCTAGGGTAAAAAATTTCTGATCCCTTGCACACATATCTAGAATCACATATGCACATGAGCATGTCTTAATGCAATTTGCATTGTGTGCTGTAAGAAGGTGTCATTTAAGAGCAACTGCATATTTCCCCTTCCCAAAACTGTAAATGAAGAATTAATCCTTTCCTTAAGCCCTAGTCAATGTTACTTCACTAGGAAATGGCAGCTGAACATCTGGTAAACAGAAACTGCAATGAAAAATGTTCATTACACAAAACAAAGATCTAAATTATGAACAAGTCAAGCCTGTTCTGTATTGATAGATATTTTTATCATACAGATATATACTCCAGACATGTTTTCCATGTCTAGAGAATAAAACTGAATTAATTTAATTTTTAAAGATACCTATGGAGTTGGAGAATTTTTGGGGGGGATTTTATAGTCTTTAATTCACAGAAAAAAACAAAAAATACCTCACCTGGAGACAGAAACACCAAAAAGGAAACATAGAAACATCCATTTGTTCTGTGTTCCAAATTCTTCTGCCAGACCATTTCTTGGGGTGCAACCTTTTATCCATTAAGGCCAAACAAGATGAGCCTATTGTATGACTACTTATCATTGCACACAATTGGAGATGTACTCCAAACTCTATAGAAAAGTCATCACCAAACTCTTGTCTGTTGGAATCAGGGCTTTTTTTCCTACAGAAAAACCTTCATAACACTTCATTTTGTTAGTGCTAACAGCAGTTCATTTAACCTTGTGAAATAAATGTGAACATAAAAACGTAAGCATCTGTGAAATCATATTTGCAATTGCTCTAAACCATATTGAGATCCTAACCATATTTATGCAGCCTTTTTTAATTTAAGGGTCTTTTCTGAGTTGCTACTTTAGGGCTTTACTTTTAAGTTATTATTAATTTAACTATTTGCATAATCATACAAAACTACTGACAAAATTAGATTGCTATTTGTCATTATGACATTGTTTTCATTGTACAAGTTTATTTGTATTTATATCCTAAATACGCAAACTTGTTTAAAAACAAAATAAACCAGAGCAAAACAAAACCAGGATATCTGTTCATCTTCATTTGGTTTAACACTTACTTTTATTTTTACTATAGAAGTCTGAGGTAAAACAAGATCTATGCCAAGTGAAGTCCCAGAAAATACACTACTTTGCTGTCTTCTGATAATGAATTATTTACCTTTTCTTCACAGGTTGTGGGAAGAGTGAATGTATTAACCATGCTGCTCCACAAATTAGGGAAATTTGACTTCTGACACAAAGAAAATCTGCAATTAGCTCTGTTGTTGCTGCTCTAGAAGACATACATGGCTAGCTCTAATATTAGTTAATAATGCTGTAATAATCAGATTGCTTAACTCACAGCAAAGAAACACCTCTGGGGCTGAGTGTCATGAGGTTTGCTATATGGTTATTAATACTGATGTTAATTGGAAGAACGACTATAATAAGTGATGCTAAAGAATAAGGTGGAAAAAAGTGTGAAACATGGATTCAGAAGTAATGAAAAATTACAATTAAAAATATAATTTCTAAACATTAATACAAATGATTGGTTCTGATAAGACTACTATTTAAAAATCACCAAAATTTTTTACTGAATCTAATTATTAGAATCACTAACTGATGTATTTTTATCTATTACCTTATTAGAAAATAAGACTTTATTTTACTCTAGCTATGTAAGTTACAAAGCCTATGTGGTGTTTTGTATTAAGCACTTAATATTGTGAAATAGCAGGGTAAATAACTTAAGTACTAGCTATCAACAGAAGTTGAGGTAGCATTAGGTAATGCTAGGTATTTTTAAAGACTTCTAAATTCTCTATTTTTATTTATATATCTTTTCCTATACAGTTATATCATAAAGATGCTGACCAGTATATTTATTTGTTCTTCCAAACCACTTATATCTTTTGTAACCTAAGTTACTGTAAATTAGATATCGTCTGATATAAAGGATAAACCAGGTTTTCTTTAATTCAAATTTCAAGCAAGGCTTACGGGAGAAACAAGGAACATTTTTAATTTGTTCATCTCTCTAAGATTTTAAATAATGAATAAGTTAAATTACCAAGAAAGCATATTTAAAACAGCTGGTACAAATAAAATTAGGTAAGTTGTAATGAGTTTTTGCTTTACATTATAATAATTATTTTTATATTAAAAACATTTAATAAGTTTATGCCAAAAAAATAAGATTTTCATTATATTTGAATAGCACATCATTAGAAAAGAGAATCTTGCATTTTCATTCAGTGCAGCTTCTGGCCTAAAATATGGCTGTCATCTACACATGCTGTGTATTTATAACTCTAAATGAACTCTACTGTAATTTGTAACCACAAAGAAAATTATCTTAAATGGGAACACTTGTTATTTGCACTGCAGGTCTCTATATACAACCATTTCATACAATGGTGCTTTGGTAAAAAACCCATAATTATTGCTGCATTTGATATTGATAATTTTAAAATGGCACTTTATGTAAATGTATATTTTCGTGAAAGTTTTGCTCTCTCCAAATTTAATCACAGCTAATGCTGGTAACCGGCTTCTCTTAAAATTATTTTAGATTTCATGTTACATTTAACACGCAAATAAATTCTGGCCTATACGTTTAAAATTTAATCAATTATTTCCATCACTGCTCAAACAAGACAGACAGTTCTCAAAGTCCAGCTTAAATCTTGTTGGGGTTGGTTTTTTGTGTGTAGATTCACCCATAACATGCTGAGGCATGCAAACATGCAACATGGCTTTTACTAATATTGACACAGATATTCCATTTAAGTATAGACAATGTTAAACATTATGTATGTATTATCTTTGGAGGAAAAAAAAGGAAAAAATACTCAATAACAAATTCAAATATCTGTGAATTTATGCTTTTTAGTAAATTCAAAATGTTATTTTATGAAATGCTACAAGAAATATGGACATAGAAGACCATAAAAAGTATTTAAGAACAGTCATTAATAAAAACAAGTGTTACAGTCAAAGTGTTTTAAAATCTGTTGATATTAGTAAGGAAAGATTTTTCTAAGGAAAGAGGAAGGATTTTATGGAAAAAATAAGATTTGTTACTGGTCCAATCCATCAATAATTTTATGACAACAAACCAACGTCAGTTGGAGATCTAATTAATAATAGGCAATAAGTCTTTTTATGTCTTTGCTTCCTGACTGCTGCCATTTATTCTGTGTATACCTTTCTTCTGTTTCTCTCCTGGAGAACTTACTAGGAAATGTGCCAATCAAATCATCATCAACATGACAGGCGCTGAACAGTGCAGGAAAACTAATGGAAAGCAACAGCCTTAGGTTGTTTGTGCAAAATAAACCAAATAAGTAATCCAGCTAGTGACAGACATTTGAGTATCAGCCTTGGGTTGGTGTATCTGGGTTGATGTTTAGCTCCGTTGTTCAATGACTAGAGAAAGGTCATGAACACATTCCTGTTAAACCAAAGTACTGACAGGAACTTGACCCCCCTAAAAGCTTGTCCAAAGCTTTCAGTTTGCTATTAGATCTCAGGTAACAGGAGGGCTGTGGGAATTAACTGTGATATTCCAAAGGAATAGTCCAAGTACTGACCAATAGAAATAACATCTTGCTTTTGAATTACAAACCTGGTGCTGCAGCTGGTAACTTTTTAAATAAAGTAAGAAAATGCAGAAGATCAACTACTGGTTTCCATAAAACAAAGCTATCTCCTCCCTTAACATAACAGCTCATCCAAATTCAGATCTTAAGTGTGCAATCATTATGGCATCAGTAGACTTCAGTCACCACAAAGTGCCAATTTTTGCCAACCTCTTGCTCAAAAGTAGGGGAAAGTTGAAGAAACAGAGTGCTCCAAAAATACTTCAAACTAAATATCCTTAGAAGCACCCAGAGATTCAAAATATTATTTGATGTCAAGTCTCCTCTTTTGAACTTTCATTCATCCCTACTTTAAATTTATAGAACATTTCATTATAATACATTACAGGAAAGTAATTTGGAAGAATGAGAATGTGTATCCCACTCACCTGAATTTGCAACTCTTGTGGCTTGGCTGTGCTTGTTTTCAGAGATATGCCATCAATCTTTACTTTTTAAATTAGAGCAATAAGCACAGAAGTTTAAAATATACTGAAAACTTTCCCATGTATTTACCTCGTACATCTAGACATTTGCTGATGCCCAGGTAATGTACATGCCTTGGTGAGAAAGTTCAGCATCTTTTCTATCAAGAGTTTTGCCATTCTGAGCCCAGTGTCACAGCTCCTGGAAGGACATTGGGTACCTGGAACCAGACAGGCTGGGTTTCCCAAAACAGAAATTCCAGCGTCCCCAGATTCTGAGGCACTAGACACAGCCCATTTTTCTAGAATTTACTCCAAGACCAAATGGAAAAATAGTGTTTCAGATGTTTGATACATGTTCTCTGTATTGGAAACTAAATCTCAGCACTCTTTGTTCATACACTAAAAACTTGGATCAGTCTGTTTATCCGGGTTACCTACTGATAGCTGCACCCACAAATGAAAAATTCATAGCAGCTTCTGATTGCAAGGGAATTTCTGTAATACTTATGATCTCAGAATGGCTTGTTACAAGAATCAATACTTTCTGGGAAAAGCACAAATTGTGTCCAACAGTCTAATTTAGTTGTTGCATAACATGATTTAGAAATAAGTCACCAAAAGTCAAGTACAAGCACTCTTTTGAAATCCAAATTATTTAATTGAAAAATCAATGTGAGTCTACTTTTGAGGCTTTTTCTTAAAACTATACTTCACTTGAAAAATTTAGAAATAGGTTGTCAGACAAGAAGTAAAAGAGATGCATTTTATTTTCTCAAGGGTTGCCACCATTTTAAACATGTATTTTCCTACAAGGAAAGAGAGGGAGAGAGAAACGGGAACTGCAAAAATAAAAACAAACTAGATAAAATGAGGGATGAGAGCATTACCAGCCCTCTTTATTTTTCTAAAACTCTACCAGTCTCAGGTTTTCCCTCTCTGCTTTAGAATGTCTTTGTACTTTGTCTTGAAAATCAGAACATGATTTTAAGAGCACCAGCTCAAGATTTTAGTAATGTGTCTCTCCTTTTCCTGAAAATTACAGGTTAATTATAGATTTTTTCAGCATACTAAAGGACTGTTAAGAAGAGATTTCCATTTTGAAACATTTGTACAGATAGGAGAAAAGGGAATAGTACTCTTACAATGAAATCCTAACTTAATACTTCACATTCAAATGTTAAGAGGTGTTCTCTCCTCTTTCTCTATTTTCTTAATATAGAGTTAAAATTAATTTTAGTATTATTTTGGATCAGGCAATAAAATATCAATCATTTGTGCAGCAAATTGACTATACTGTGAGCGTAGGGAAATAATACTTTAAGAAATTATTACTTTGGATTTTATGGTTCAATCTGTATTTGGTATGGTAGAGGTTAACCACTCTTTACCTGTTAGCTCACATTTCATGTGAGAGAAAAAAAGGCTTTTCTCTCTGATAGCAGGAAATTTAAAGACTTTCATTCTAATCTTGTAAGGCTGTAAAAATATTTAATCTTAGCTATAACTTTTTCTGTCTCATTTCCACTCCCTGGGAGAGCTTGATCTTATTAAGGGCAATCTTTTGCAATTTGCATTTTTCTGGCCTTCCTGGAGTTTCCCTCTTATTACTTTAATGAAGTTCTATTTCTGGATATTGAAGGTGCTTGCCTACAAGACTTCAGGAAACTCACACTTTTTAATGGTATTGCAAACACTGCACCCACTAGCCCTATTTATTAAATCTATAACAATTTATGATGGTGGTACAAAGTCAGAGCTTTTCTTCATGCTTTGGATTTCAGCAGCATACTGATGGAATCAGCAACTAATCAATAAGCCACACAAAAAGATAATTTGTGACTGACATTTTCATACAAATGTGATATATAATTTTTCTTTTCCTATTGGTGTGATTGCAATTGTGTCATTATTAGACCACTGACCCTCTCTTTTTCTCTCTTCTCTCTTCTCTCTTTCTCCCTCCTTCTCTGCACCCCTAAGGATGTAGCATGTTCTTCTACTCATGGATTTCTACCCAGGTCCTGGCAGGAACTGGATGAAGGGTAGGATTTGTGCAGCCATTGCAGCTAAGGGGATGATTCTGAAGGGTATTATAAGCCAACAGGATTAAAAAAAAAAAAAAAAAAACCAAACAAAAAACAAAACAAAACAAAGAAAACTGAAAAACAAACCCCAAATCTGAAGTGCAAACCTAATGGAAATGTGAGGAGACAGTGGTAGATCCTGGAGGGATAAACTGAATCAGAGAGATTTAAATTGGGGAAAGCACTAGAAAAATAGCATAGGCAAGATAGATAGGAAATTGAAGATTCAGAGCAGCAAGAGCATGAAGGGATGTAAGCTCTCTCTAAGCAATCTTTTTTAGCATTTCTAGATCTTTATCAAATCTGATTTTGATCATCTTCTGTTAATGGGTTAAAGTAAGAATTGAGGAATGCTGTGGATAAATGTGTTTCCTGCAGGCTGAAATAAAAAGACTGCAAAAGCACTGTGAGAACTGGATCACCACAGGGTATTTTCTACTGGCCATCTCAGGCATATAAATATATGACCATGGTTTGTCAAGACTTATATGCAAGATCCCTACTCTTCTTTTGTCCTCTACAGTGTCATTTCCTTTTTTTTTTTTTGTCCTGAGGTACAACAATTCTATGTGAAATAATATTAAAAAGCTAATATCTGAAAAATCAAAACACATACATGCATTTAAATATTAGAGAGTATCCAAAGGAGGGCAAGGAAGATGGTGAAGGACCTTGAGGGAAAGCCTCACGAGGTGTGTCTGAGGTCACTTGGTTTGTTCAGCCTGGAGAAGAGGGGACTGAAGGGAGACATCATCACAGCTGCAATTTCTTCATGAGGGGAAGAGGAGGGGCAGGCACTGATCTCTTCTCTGTGGTGACAGTGACAGGACCTGAGGGAATGGCCCGAGGTTGTATCAGGGAAAGTTTGGGCTGGACATTAGAAAAAGACTCTTTTCTCAGACAGTGGGGAGGCTGGAACTGGCTCCCCAGGGAAGCACAGACAGCACTGAGTCTGACAGAGTTGAAGAAGTGTTTGGATAATGCTCTTGAGCACAGGGTGTGACTCTTTGGCACAGTGTTCTGCAGTGCCAGGAGCTGGACTTGATGGTCCTTGTGGAGCCCTTTCAACTCAGCATGTTCTGTGATTCTGTGACTTACACCTCCATGTGGTTTAATAAAGAAGGAAATCAATTGTCTCAGTGCAGTCTCAAATAAAAGTTATCCAAAGAATACTTTGCCAATAAATGTTATTCTCACAAATTACTTATTTTTCAGGATAAACATTTTTCACCATTTGCAAACATAATAACCGATGCCAGTGTCCTCTTTTTACAAAACTTTGGTATAAAGTGCTTGCTGAAACTCATTCCACTTATTTGTAACTATATGGTTTCAAAATCATGTTTTGAAATTATGCCTTAAGTTTTAGCTTCTATATTTTTCAGATTCTGTGCTGCTTTAGTGTGTAGTTCTGAGCTTCATATTAAGGGATGGTAAGCTCTGTGAAGAGTCACAGAGTACGGAGACAAAATAATTCCTTCTATAGCTGGGGACCAAGGACAACCAATCCAAATTTCAGATCCAAGAGCATAAAAAGTGGTGGATTGAAGAGAGATAAACAAGAGGGATGGTACTTCATGGGCTAAAGCTATACTTGAACAATTAATTCCAATATGCTCATAGACCAGGACATAAAAAGGTGAGACCTCGTGACCGATCTTCCATTTTGTGACCATTTTGGGTTCATTGTGGGTGTAGCCCTGGCTGGGCTCTTGTGCTGCACAAAGTGCATCCATTAAGGCCTTTTAATAAATATCTTCTTTATTTTCTAATTCCATCTAGCCTCTGCTCTAGGTCAGCCTTCACAAGGCATCAGTTTCTGGTGGGAAATCAGGCATCAGAATCAGAGAAAGAATGAGACAGAGGGGATCTTTCTGCATGTACAGCATAAATTTTCTTAAAATATTTTATTACAAATATTAAGATACAAAAAAGCAAATATTTACCTGTCTTCTAAATAAATAACATTTAAAATGCTTTTTACTTTTTATATATCTCACTAAATTATATGTTCAACTATTTCACTTTGACCATAAGCCCAGAAGAATGTAAAACTCCTAAGTTGAAGTGACAGCAAAAAATTTAATTTTTGATATTAAATCAATACTATTCTGGGTGTAGGTATTTTTTTAAATTTTTTTTTCTTAACTATAACTGAAAACTTTAGTATAGTATTTTTTAAAGTGTAATATCAAGGTTAACTTAGTGGGAAAAAAATTGAACCAGTTTCTTAGAATCAGTTGATTTACAAAGGAAGTGCATGGTAATATAATTGTTAAAATACAAATGTAAATAAGTAGTTTATCTCTGATTAAATGGTTGGTTCTGAAAAGTGTATGAAAATGTAGGAAGCATTACTGCTTTAAAACATTGAACATTAGAAGTTATTTTAAAAATAAAAATTATTTCAAGCATTGTCCCTGCTCTTTTTTCACTCACATAATATGTGCATGATGGAAAGTTAATACAGCTGAAGAAAACACAGCAGAGCTCTCTAAAATTCTGTAAATCTAGAAATCATGAGGTGATTGATAAGAAGTGCACCAGAACATCTTGCTGTTTTGGTATTTCATTAAGCATGCATACTCTGAACAGGAATAAAGAATATTTGTTTACTAATATATATGGGAAAAAAACAGTACAAGCACTCTTCTGGACTAGCTGCCACAAATGTACTCAATAATAGATGAAGAAGGAGGTTTCAATTTTATAAGACAAACAGCATGGTTCTTATTGAGAATACAAACCCTTAATTCATGATGAATAGTCCATCTAAAACATGAAGATGAGAAGCCAACTGGGACTTTTACGTAAAAAGAAAGAAAATGTTTGGAATGACCATTCCATTAGAAAGAAATTTCAGCATAATAAAAAGGACTTAAGTAATGAAGCTGGTGAAGGGTCTGAAGCAAAATTCTCATGAAGACTGGTTGTTCATACTGCAGACATAAAGGCTCAGGGGGACCTTATCACCCCTGGCACTACCTGAAAGCACAGTTAACAATGTGGAATGGGTGTCTTCTCCAAAGCTACATGTGACAGGAAATGAGGAAATGGCCTCAGGTTGCGCCAGGGAAGATTTTGATGGGATTTTAGAGGAAAAAATATCATGGAAAATGTTATCAAGCAGGGGAATAGGCTGTCCAGGGAGTAGCTGCGTCACCATCTCTGGAGGCACTCAAAAGTTGTGTAGATGGGGCGCTGAGGGACATGGTTTAGTAGAGGGCTTGGGCCAGCTGGATTAACAGTTGGACTTGAACTTGGAGGTTTCTACTGTAGCTGATTCTATGACTCTAACCATGGCCTGGACCCATTCCCAAAATACAATTTCGCAGCTATAACCACGTAATCATTGCTGTGACATTTACATTTCTGGAGAATGATGTTTCCTTAGTGTCTTAGTTTGGATGAGATAGTTAATTTTCTTCCTAGTAACTGTACAGTGCTGTGTTTTGGATTCAGGATGAGAATAACATGGATGGCGTTTTAGTTGTCGCTGAGCAGAGCTGACCTTAAGTCAAGAACTTTTAAGCTTCTCATGCTCTCCTGCTACTGAGTAGGTGGGGGGCACAAGGCTGTAAGAGGACACAGCTGACCCTGATTGACCAAAGGGCAGCTATGATGCCTTGCACAACACGCAAAAATGGTGAAAAACTGGCCAAGTTTTGGGTAATAGTGCAGGCCACAGGGCATCAGTTTGTTGGTGCTGAGCAATTGGTTTCTATTGCAACACTTCTCTTCCTTGGATTTAACATCCCTTTCTCTCTTAATGATTTAACTTCAATCATTAAACTTTTCTCAGCCCCCAAGTTTTCATTGTTTTAGCCCTCGAATTCTCTCCCCTGACCCACCAAGATGTGGAGTCAGCAAGCAGCTCTCTGGTGCTGAATTACTGTCTGGGGTTAAACCTTGACATAGAAATTAAATCTGAAGCGCATTTTTCTCTCAGCTACATATTAGAGACAAAAACAGATAACAAAGACATTCTGATATACCCTTGCTAAATAAAGGCTGTGTTTGATGTGTTGTGCTTATCTGACAGTTTAGAAACTGAAGGAAATTTTGGGGTTGAGAATCAACAGCATCATAAGAAAAAAAATTATACATATGACAGTAGCAATGAAATAATTGGGGCAATTAAAAAAATAAAAATTTAGACAACTATTGCAAGGAGGACATATATTCAGTAAAGACAGGGGGAAAAAGCCTAAGACTGTAAAATCTGGATTTTCTTAGCATCCATGACATTCAATACACTTTAACTGGATCAAAACTGGTATTATATCAAACAACTATTGTGTATTAATTACCCAGTTTTAAAATCAATTCCTGAATATTTATTTCCTGATATGCATTTATTTGAGCTTTTTTTTGTCTAAACCCAAATTGAGTTGAAATTTCTATCATGCTAAGTAGGTGGGAGTGGAGATGGAGACTGCAGAAACTCCACCTAAACTGGTGGGGTCTTGGTGCACCTCTTGATCAATTCTTCTAATGCTGAAAGCCATGATTAGTATTACAATTTCTCCCCAGTCTTGTCTTGTCTTTTCTTTTCTTTTCTTTTCTTTTCTTTTCTTTTCTTTTCTTTTCTTTTCTTTTCTTTTCTTTTCTTTTCTTTTCTTTTCTTTTCTTTTCTTTTCTTTTCTTTTCTTTTCTTTTCTTTTCTTTTCTTTTCTTTTCTTTTCTTTTCTTTTCTTTTCTTTTCTTTTTTCTTTTTCTTTTTCTTTTCTTTTTCTTTTCTTTTTCTCCAAAGGGATGTTTTTATTGCTAAAAAATCACACTGAAAACTTGAAAAACTTGCTTCTTTTGCACAGTTCCTTTCTCTCCCTTTGGTCAGTTACAATTCAGCATTGCATAGAACAAACCTAAGATTCTTTTAATCTCTCTTAATGAAAGGCACACAGCTACTAATAGAAATAGTATAGATTTTTCTATTGACAAAGGTTTAGTGGAGAAAAACTGAGAGTCTGGAAGGTAGGAAAACAAACTGGGAATACAGCCAAAACCAACAGAAGTAATATAGAGCTGGGAACTTGGAAGCTACAGATGTACATAATGAAGGCTGAGGAGAAAGATCTGAGTTTCTACATGGCAGCAGGTTCTGTGAGAAGGCGTACTTGGCCTACTGCTCATAATTACAGTTACTAATAAAGTTGACATATTTAAAGCATGTAAAAAACACTGTCTCAATTATTGTTCATTCCTCAAGCATGAAACAAGTATCACAACCTGACTAAAAAGCATATGTCCACAGCCAGAGGAGACTGGGAATGCTGCCTAGGTAATAAAATGAAAATGCCAGACTCTTTGATATGCCTTTTGTGTCTTTCCCCTGTGGGTACACATGCAGAATGTGCATTTTTGTTCTCTATAACACTGGGACTTTTGCTTGCAGATGCTTTTCAGTTTTGGACGTATTCAGAAATCATTTAGTGACAGTCATCCCAGATGTATAACTAAGCAGCAAGTGGCAATAGAGTAAATTAGAAAGTGTATTATGTTTTTCTCTGCTGTAAAAAATACATTGTTTTTCCTAAGAAAAGAAAAAAAAATCTAAACAAAAAAAAAAAAAATCCACCATCCCCCACTCCCTTGCCCCCAAATCAGCTCAAGAAATGAAATTCAGTCTCTTACACTATATTTGTATTTTCAGACAAAGCTAATTTTAATTGATATTTCTGAGCTTATTTTTAAAAAGACTGCATATATTTTATTAGAGTTTGAAAACAGTAAAATCAGAAATTATCTGATAATATGAATCTTACATGATAAATTTCTAACAGTTTTGTGGACTCTAAAATAGTTCTAGGAAATCTGTGAGGTGCAGATATTTGTTTCAGAGGACATTTCACATACAGCCTACTCACTCATAAACTGAAAGAAGCCCGACCAGTTTGAAAACTTTTGCAATCCTCCACCAGTGATCTTTGTCTTTTATCTACATTGTTTTTATATCTCAGTGATTGCATTTGGGCAAGGTTCTTGAGCACTACTCAGTACCTCAAGGAACACATATCAATAAACAAAATATCTTTGTATTATTCAGAATTCAGGAACTAATAACTCCTTACTAGGCTAGTATTTCACATCTCTAACTAAACTACATCAAGGCAGATGTTACACTGAGATATAAGTCAAGCTTATCATGTGGTGAAGCTACCTAAAGCGTCTAGGTACTCACCTCTCAGAGAAAATGGCATGGTACTTTCTATGGTACCTGTCAGTGCAGTGCTAACAACTAGCTGGTTCCTTCATGGTTCAGTTCAGTTCAATAGTATACCTCTGCCAACTGGCAGACTGTCAGTAAGAACAGCCTAAACTGAGTTTCTGACATCTTTTAGGGCTTGGGACAATATGCAGAGTTTTCATTGAAATGGTATGGCATGCACTGTTATAGACCAGCAAGAGTTAAACCCTTTCAATCACTTGGCACATTTTGTCTGGCTGTGTTAAATGGATCACTGATTTTCCAGTGGGCACAAAACCAGACAAACATATGGACAACATTTATAGGCAATCAGTACATTTACACTTAATTTGAGTATCTCAGCTGACTAATGAGGGGCAGACTTAAAGCCAGAGATTTCCAAGCTGTTGTCCATACTGAGATCACAAACTGCTGTTTCAGAAGACTTGTCCTTTATGAATCTGTTGGCCAAAAATATTTAAAATCGACTGTGTGTTCATATGCTTCTTGTTGTCATGGTTCTTATGGTTCTGACTCAGTGCTTTTGTTTACCCAAGGACTAAGATTTGGACATGAATTTCTCATTGGTTCTCAAGTAAATCTGCTTTGTCATACAGTGGTCTCAGTGCACACAAATCCAATCACTTTTGAAAGCAACTGAAACAATGTGCCCACCTAATGCTCTCCATAAGTCCAAAAAACAGCAAGCTTCTCCCCCCAAACAAGCACATAATTTGCAGCCAGCTCTCAATTCTCATTTTTTCACTCTGGGATTATCTATGTTGCTTGCTAATGTAGTATTACACTTAATTCAGGTAATACTCTTAATTCAGTAATATCCTTAATTCAGGTATACTATAAAATATGAGTGAAAGAGACAGAATTTTTCCTTTTTGAGTTTTGGAATCTGAAATGAGTTTGGATTTATGGTGCCTTGTGCTCTGATCAACATATACTATGTTTACACAGAATGTCCCCACTGTGACTACTTCATGCTTTCAGTGAAGTACCTACATAACTGAATTTACAGATGCATTTACAGAACATTTTTTGTTTAAGTAAGAAAAGCATAGAAATGTGACCTTAAGTCACATATAATCTAGTGACTAGTAACTAAAAGTCTGATCCTATACTCACACAAGTCAATCTTAAATGTTTTCTCTCTAAGATTGTATCAAAAGCACTTGAGCTTCCTATCCTTATATACTCATTTGCACTCAAGTCGAACAGTTGTTAAACTACTGCTGCATTTTCTAATGGAGATATTTTAATGCCACTTTCTGCTGACGTAATTTTCTCCACCTAAGTGATTTCAACAAGTGTGAACCACCTTTTTATCAATTCTCAATGTAAAAGATTTCTTCAATGCAATTCTAGGACTCTATTTTTGGTTTTTTCTATAGCTGTAAACCATTCTCATAAAGGTTTATATCACTGTTGTGAAAGGTACATATTAACCTGTAGGTGTTTCGATGAGATACAGGTATCAAGTTTTGTATTGGAAAATCATACATAAGTAGACACTGGAAGGGACCTTTGGAGATTGTCCAGTTCCCCTGTTCCATTGCCCTGTTTACAGCAGGGTAGGCTATAACAGGCTGCTCCGAACCTCATCTAGGTGAGTTTTTGATAAATCCAAGGATGGATACCTCACTTCGAGGCAACCTATTTCAGAGTTACCTTTATACTAAAAAATATTTTCTTTACATTTTAATGGACCCACCATTATTTCAGTTTGTGACCTTTGCCTATTTGACTGGGGACCACTGTGAACTGGGAAAATCTGGCTTTGTCTTCTTTACTTGCTGGGGTACTGCAGGGGTTAAAGTATTGGCACCTCAGATGGGCACACAGTCAGACTAATTTCTCAGAAAAAGTGTGATAGTTTTCTTCATGACTCTGTCCTCTTGGCATCTCCCTTTTTTGTGCATAGAGAGAAGCAGGCCCTCTGCAGTCCTAACATGTTTATCAGAAGGTCTCTCTAAATCATTTGCACCCTTTTCTTGACAACCGAGTCTGTCACTTCACTTGATTTGGGTTGACCAATCTCTTGTTGTCAAAGATACTCCTGTCCCTTTTGATCAACTCAATCCCACATCTTCCTAGCCTCAATCCTGTGGGAAAGTCCCATGGTCCTGAAAGATGAAACTCTGTTATCAATACCAGTTATGTAAGCAGCTGTTGACCAGCAGGATTTATCCACACTCTCTCAAGCACTTCCTCTCATTGTCAGGATTGTAGGGAAAAAACATTGGAGTGGCCATGTCCTTTATCATGCTTCTGGAGACATGGAGTCACCTATGGTGTGTTCCAGGTCTGCTCTGGCCCTGTCATTAGTACCTACATGGAAGAGCAGCAAGAGATGATAGTGCCAGGGCTGGAAAGGGCTTGTTAGTCTCACCACGGTATCCCAAATCCAAGCCCTTGGAAAGCAGCAATCCTACTTAAACAACAGGTTTGTTACATTGGCAGATGGGGACCTTCATCCCCAGCGTGGAGTCCCCCCGTACTGCCTCTTGCTGTTCTCTGTTGTGCTGCTGAATGCTTCAGGCTCAGCTGGTTTGGACACTTTTTTGGCATAACTCCCAGTCCCTCATCTGCTACAAGGACAGTGAACCGGTTCCACACAATCATTAAATAAAATACATAATGAAATTTATCAATTCTTTTCATGTTTTGTTGCTTCTTGGTTTCACCTCAGGGGGAGTTCTGATGAAATTCTCTTATATTTCCTTTCTTGGTTTGTTTTTGGGTTTGGTTGTTTGTATGCATTTTCATTATTCCCACGACAGAAGGTCTAGCAATTCCTGAATAAAAATCGTGGCAATAATTGGCATTTCCTCAGTTAGAAAAAAAAAAAAGGGAAAAAAAGGGGACAAAACATAGGTGGAATGCAAGGAATTGCTTCATTTCACCTCTGTATCTCAGTCATTCTTGTTCTTCAGACACTCAATGGTTCCACTGAGCATGTGTGAATGAGTGAAAACCAAACATGACATTCAGAATTTTTCCCAGGGAAATTGCAGTGTTATTTATACTTCAGACTACATTATAGATATTTGTTAAGAAAGCGAGTCTATATTGATGTGGTAAAGCTTTTGTTTAAAATAATCTGCTTTGCCTATAAAAAGAAACATATTTCTGTACAAATTAAGCTCAAACCCAGTACTAGATTGAAATATGAGAGATACAGTGTCTGATTAGAACAGAATTAATCTGGATAGAAATACATTTTATTGAGACATCCAGGAGATGCTGGCTGGTATTAAAGCTGTACTGAAACAAACATAGTAAAGCATTTATGCAATATATCAAGTCTTTGCCTTAGCATAAAAGTTTCATGAATTATTAAAAATATTACTAGAGAACCCTAAACAAGCTTTCTTTTTTTACAACAGATCCTAAAGGTAATGAAGATGCCTGACTATTTTAGAACCTTGGCATCATGTCTCAAAGAAGAAAATGCATATGTAATTAGTGCTTCAGAAAGCTTCTAGTTAACCACTAGTTCTGATAGGTGTATGTGTAAGTAGGTGTGTCCCTCCTTAGGGTTTCAATAGCCCTTGCAAAACGTTTGAAGGCAGGACTTGAAGTAATGTGGGAGAGTAATGAGGAAATATTCAAAGTCTCTCATGATTATTTTGAAAGGAAATTTTGGTCAAGAGTTTTGATTTCAGACCAACCTCATATGACATAATCTTGCATTTTCACAATTCCATAATAGACCTGCAGAAATCAATTAATAGGATTGCTCACTAAATGAATGAAATGTTTTCCCAGTGCTTTCAGAGTCAATTCTCCTGTAAAAGAGTAAACTATTAGAACAATCTTAAAAATTACTTTCTCTGGGAAATATCTCAGCATATTTCAAAATTTTATTATGCAAAAAACCAGATTCTATAAAAACATGGTATAGCTTTAATATAATATAGCTTTTTTTTTTTTTTCTCTGAAAGAGGTTACCTAAGCTACAGAAACAAGAGCAATTGACTCTTACAACAAGTGATTCAGTTCCTAGTAGTACAAGACCTGGTAAATTGTCACAGGTGCTCTTCAGCTCCCTCTTTTCAATTTTCATAAGCGAAAAAGGAAGGGGGTCAAATGATAACAAACAAACAAACAAATAAATAATACTGCAAGATATGGACCCTGGGCAGGGTCACCTTCCACTAGATCAGGTTGTTTCCAGGGATGGGGCATCCATAGCTTCTCTGAGCAACCTGGTCCTGTAACTCATCACACACACAGTAAAAAAATTTTAGTCTGAATCCTTGGAACAGAATACTAAAATCTAAAGGAGAACAGATAGAAGAACTCTAAGATAACTAAAAGAAATGGGATAACAAGTCTTTCTCTGGGCCATTTTCGTTTCCAAGTGCTACATAATTTTCCCAAGCCTGAAGAAGTTAGCAGCTAAAGAGACCTAATGAAACTAGAAAATGACCTCCTAGTCTTTGCATGACAAACATTAATACATAATTTGTCAGTTGTACATGTTTTATGTGAATTATTTCACTTGTTTTTTTTTTTTTTTTTTAATACCAAAAGAAATAAGAGACTTTTCTTTATTCCTGCAGAGCTTATTTTGTTGTGAAAGAGACACCATACTGTCATTCATAATTGATGGAGTGGGAGTAAGATTCGCATTTTCTCTAGAAAAGTAAACAGGTGCAAAGCTATTTAATATACTTTAAGCAAAAGAAACACCCTTGCTTCTATATGGAGAATTTATTTAATATTTAATTAATTCTTCCAGTTAATTATTGTGTGTTGTGTTGCAAGGACATATACGTGGGAAGCTTTCAGAGAGTGACTGAGCACCGATGGATTTCACCATTAAACTTGTTTCAGAATCATTTCCTTGTGGACCCATGCCTATGCATGACCTTCTGCTCTCTAAGTCTGCTATGTACATGCCATTACGTAATTCTCTGCAGCTAAGTTTCCTTTTTTAAAATTCCCTTCCTTATGAATCAGTGACATTTTGTAGTTTCAAGTCTCTCTAATACCACTGCCAGTCTTTTAATGCCTTCAAAGGTAGAAACTCTTAATTTCCCATCTCAAGCGTAACATTAGTCTCCATAGAGTGCACAAATCAAATTAGGGTTATGCTTTCCACAAGTAGGCCACAATTCTCCAGCTTCTTCCTTATGTTGAGAAGTTCTTCACTTCTTCCCCTGCTGTCACTGATTTTGTGTGTCCAGCCTCCTCACTGTGGGCAAAAATTAAAGCACACCATCTGGGACTACCTTCCTGTATCTTTACCACATTGATTTGCCTTCTGTTCACAAGTCTCATTGGAAAGCCAATCTTTAACTTCCTCTTAATCTCCATTTCCTCCACTCTGTGACAGTATTATTCATTCTGTAGAGTATTTAAAATTCAGTTTATGAAAAAGATAATAGAAGGCTTTCACTCCTATGGTATTTAGTGATCTCGTTGGTTGAAGTTACAAATTTTATATATATCTGCATCTTCTTTCAAAAAGATCAAATTAAAACATGTTAAAATAATGTCATAAATAAAACAAATAAATAGAAATATGATACTTGTTTGCCAAAATCATCTTTCAATTAGATGAGTAAAGCATAAATATCATAATCAATCTATCCAGGTAATGTATAATACCACAGATTAATACCAAGGACATTATCCTAAGGCAGTAAATCAATAGTTAATTTTGTGTATTCCAATGTCTCTGACTCAACTGGACTTATTAGAGCATAAAGGAGTACACCAAATAATGACTAAGTTTTCAGTCTTTTTACTGTTATATTCACTATAGCACAAGGCAGAGGAGTGAGGTATTTCAATAGATCTTGAAAAAACCTTTTATTGACGGAATATGTAGAAACTGTTTCTTTTTTTTTTTTTTTAGCTAAATGTAAATGGAAAATAAAACATTTCAGGGATAGAGAGTCAAATCTTTGGGGCAGCACAGTGAGTTGTATCAGCAGCAAAACTTTTCAGAAGAACTGCTGCAGTTGCTAGTTTTGGGTTGAACTACAGCTGCTGTATAGTTCTTCTCCAGGATGTATAATTGGCAATATGAAACTTTTTTGTCCTGCATTCACAGTTTCACCACATGGGCACTCTCAATGAGGTCAATGCATAAGTTTAAGTCACACACAAGTCAGCTTGAATTTATTTGGCCCGGGGACAATTAAGAGCTTGTCATTCGTTATGTACCCTGGATGCCATTCATGGTAACTGGTCTTTTAAGTTAAGTTGAGGTTTCAGACCAACTTCTGTAGCAGGGCTTGTTTGCTTTGTTTAAAGCTTAGAGAATTTCCAGTCCCACAGAAATCTAGAAACTTCATTGATGCAGACCTATCTGCAGACCTTTTATTTTCTTTCAAATGTCAGATCACCTGCTCTCATCACCTAGGAAGATGATTCTCCTGAAGCACTTTGAGTGCTTCTCAATATTTTAAAATAAGTTATAGGCTTTAGAGATCATTATTATTCTTTTCTCTGTTTAGCATAAAGCACAAAAAAATCAGTTTTACAAGGAAATTAAGTGTAGTGTACCAATTTAGCAAATTGTTTTAAGTTAGTCCAAAGACCTGACTAATTTCATTTTGGGTAACTTAAGCTTTTAACAGTTAGGTACCATGTACTTTATTCCTCAATACCAGACCTCTTTTCAAATCTTTATCACAATTTATGCAATGAACTAACCTACTTGTTCTTGAAATTTAAACTGTCAACTTTTTTTTTTGCTATTAAAAAAAAATAGTAATAATCTCTCTCCACCCTTCACGTAAACCTTCCATGCAATCCAGAACATAAGTTCCTAAAAGACCTGAATTACATGATTTCACTTTGTTATATGCACTTTTTTTTTCTCCCTTATCAGTTTAAAAACAGAAACCGAACAAGAAAATATTTTTTCTTCCAGTTCAAATTAGCATTATTGTCCATTGTTTTATTGCAATGCTCATTTCCATTACATTAAATGTTATGGAAAGGGAAATAATTGCCTTTAAATTCAAAAGGATAGAGAGTTAATGACAAGAAGGACATGGGACAGCAATGCAAACATTATCATATAACTATAACTTTACCTACAGTTTATTTTCTTTACTTTACTATGTGGTAAGTACAGAGAAATAATAGCTTCCAGAAACAAAGCTCTAAAAGAAACATCTATTATAATTTTCTGCATGAGTCTCCACATACAATAAAGTGACAGGATTTGCATTATAATTTGACATACAGAACAACACAGGCAAAAATTGAATTCAGAGCTATTGTTAAGATACTATTTTCTTTTCTTTTTTTTTTAAATGCAAATACCGCAAAATAATGTATTGTGTTATATAGACTGTATACATGATCTGATCTTATATAAATCATTAGGGACAACACATCCTTTTGTCCCCCAACAATACCTTGAATTAATTATTTTAACTTTTTAAAGAAGAATTTGCAAATTACTCTGGTGAAACTCTACCATAAGGTAGCCATTATTCAGATGCTGGCTGGGCATCAGTGATCACATGGAAGGTGTGAGCCATTGCCTTTGAATCACAGGATTTGTTTTATTATTTTTTCCTCCTCTCTCCTTTGCTTTTTAAGCTATCTCAACCCACTGTTTTTCTTCTGTTTGCTCTTTTTCTATTGTCTTCACCATCCCATAGAAAGGTCAGAGTGAGTGAGTGGCTGTGTGGTCCTTAGCTGGCAGCTGGATCAGCCCCTCATGAGCGTCATTTCTTGTGCCTGCTCTTCCTGAGTTATTGCTACGATAAAATTGTTATCTAATTTCAAGGCTCTGTATTATACCACATTACCAACACCAAAAATGAAGGATACATATTGCAAGTGTCATTCTGACAATGGTAATTCATCCTTACCTTGAAAAAATGCATCAAAGGTATTTGAGCTGCGTGACTGTAGAACGAAGCTTCTATAAGGGTAGCTGATTAATTATTCCCAAGCCACCAGAGGGTCTAATATGACTGACAGTGGCCTGTTCTGTCATATGATAACTTGCTGGTATATAACTCTTGGATAACTGGAATTTTCAGATGCAGTAGAAAATCCAAATCTCCTTATGCTGATGTAGTTGTGCAATTAAACTTTGTATTTCACCTATCCTGATCCCCCACCAGAGAAGGTCTAGACTGGATATTAGGCAAAATGTCTTCATTAAAATGGTGTCAAGCATTAGAACAGGCTGCCTAGGGAAGAGATTCAGTCACCAATGACTTGAGGTATTTATTTACCAGGTGTGTACGTGTGGCATTCAGGGATGTGGCTGAGAGATGAACTTGGAGGTGTTAGGCTTACAGTTAGTTGAAAATCTTTTTCAAAGTAAATTATTCTGTGATTCATCCCACAGTCCAGTTGTTTAATGCCACCCCCCACCTGGAGAGCCAAGGTAAAATCTGTGAAATATATGTTGCAATTAGTGCACATATTGGAATTCTTTCCCACATTCAGATCTTTGGTCTTTGTCTTGTATAATAAGGCTGTTGTAATATAACTTAGAAAGAAAATGGTATTTGATGCAGAAATTATGAAACTCCTGAGATCTCCATCTGTTTTTAAATCTTCCTTTATTATGCTTCACTTACTTCCTATAATCCAGTTTTTTACCTTTTAGAGGGTGAAGAGAGACTGTAAATTAATTTTTAAGTTTTTAGAGGATTGTTAATCCATTATCTGTTATTTTACAGCTGAAGAAAAAGAAGGGATGAGTCTTCTTCCATTTTTATGAATATATGTTAATTCATTAATCCTCTTCCTGTTGATCACTGAGGAATCTTGATGTATAAACAGATAATATTATTTGGAAAAATTTTGGTACACTTCAATCATGAATACAATAAGAAGGACATAGTATGTGAAATAATATAGGCACATGTAACTGAATAATGGAATCACTTAGTGAACAAGTGTTTTAGGTCCCTTTCTAGATTCAACTTAAAAGACGATCCACATGAAAGTTATTTCAGAAATGTATATAATAAATGTTAGTTTAAGTAAACATACTCTGGAGAAGAATCAAGAAGGAGAAATTTAAATATTGAATAGAAATGAATTATTATTAGAATAGCAAAATAATACCAGAAATTCCCAATTTATTTTCAAAATAACTTACTTTTCTACTTAGCAAAACCCATTCTGGTTGGGGGTGGGGAGTGGGGATTTGAGAGGGAAATTTTGTTGCTCTTAAAAATGCTAAGGAACAATCCTGTAATGAAGAAAAAATACTGCAAATTTTGAATGTGTATTAGCCAACATCAAAATGAATCCTTTCACATAAATGATTGCTGTAATATTGACAACATAGGTGAAAACTTTTGAAAAAGCCTGAAAAGGATCAAGCACTCAGTTTAATATGACACCTTGCTGTTAAGTTTTTACAGCATGTATTTTCTGTAGATACTAACTGTATCCACATGGATGTTTTGAATGTCATGCTTTCTCAGAAACAGTAGTTTGAATGGATCTCATTGAATTGCTGTGCTGTGTTCCATTTAAAACAAAACTGAATAGGTCTGTGACAAACAAGGTGAGAAATATATAGGAACTACAGAACAAAAATAAACACAATAAGTCAAGGAAAAACAATGGATGAAAGACATGTGAAGAAAAAATTAAAACAGTGTTTGAAATTGCAGTGAGCTACTATTCTTTGTCATGCTAAATTTTGCCCAAATGATTAAATTTACCTGGATCAATATTTCAACTCATTTGGTGAAACACAGCCAAAATTCTCAAGGGGTAAAATAGGCTCATTTTACTAAAGATCTTTATTTTTCTCCACTTCCAGCATCTTGTTTTCTGGGAAGAATATTGTTTAGGCTGCATACAAAACTCCATTTTGTCAGTCTCAATGAAAAGATCAGCTGCAGTTAGGAATAGTACCTGTAATGTCAAGATTTGCAACACACTCTCCTACAGAATAAGACGACACATGAATGGGAGGCATAACATTTATTTTGTGGAATGCTCTCTAGCATGACTTTAAAATGGCAATATGTGCCCAGTATGAGATCTTGAAATATTAACTGCAGTCTAGTGGTAGAAAAACACACATTTACAATAGTATCCAAAGACAATAACAAAAGTGTCACAAACTGTGGTCTCCATATCAAGCACTTGATTTTGTCCGAGGTGTTGACTAGTCCTTGAAACATGCTAAAAAAACCCCTCCAAAATATTGTACAGTAAGAAAAATGTATGGAAATTAGAGAATTCGAGAAAATTCTTTTGAAGCAGCTAGGTTTGGTTCAAGTTTAGGAAACAGTGACAATTGCTGCTTATCCTCAGGATTTGTCAGAAAAAAAAAGCAGTTTCTTTATGCAGGTACTAAGAAAAGCAAGCAAGCAAAAACAGACAACCAGCCACAAAAAAAGCAAATCAACAAAGAAACCAAGCAAGGAAAACCCCCAAAATCCACATGTCTCATACACTTCAGGGCTCCTGAAATTGCAAACACTTTCAGCAATAGTGTAGCAGTCAGTGGTACGCACAGGGCTGTTCAGTTTACCCAAAGTGAAAATTCCAAAGGTGGACAGCTGAACTGTGGATTGTGCTGCCTATGTCCTCAGTGATCATTGATTGGTGATTAGTTGTTTAGTTCATTCCATATATAGTCATCTACATTTAAGCTTCATAATGTAATTTGAATTCTACATTTATCAGTTTAGTATTCTCACAAATGTGCTGGTAGAAACTAGAATAAGATAGAAAAAAGCTGCCCTTTCTTCCACTTTTTTTTATATTTTTAACTAGTAATTTCTCTGACAGTCTGAATGCTTCTTAAGGAAAATATTCTTACTGTATGATCTTAGTGTCTCTGTTGAGTAGGATGAAAACAAATTGCTTCTTGACAGATTCCTGGAAGGAGTGACAGAGAACATGGGCCACCTCTGGTGTTGAAGTTTACACCATGTGAATCTCTGTCATCTTTCCTCTCATGGAGGAATCAGGTGATAGAATGATTTTATTTCTAGGACATGTTATTTTTAACACACTTCATATCTTCGAAACAAATGTATCTGTGTAATTTTGAAAATAAATGCTGAAGTACTTGAAGTAAATCAATTTTCTTGGGGAAGATACTTTTTAAGTCCCTTTGAAGCCAGTGCAATTGGTGTAAATGAGTATTCCTGTCACTTATAATGAGGTCACAAATATACCTAGTAGAAAATTTTCTGCGACTTTTGAATTCCCTGTATAACCACATTGACCTAGTAATTGCTTTTAAATGATAAAACCATTCCTCCTTCCCACTGCCTGTAAAATTACAAATAAACAAAAATACCAGTGTCTGGAAAGTAAGATTATAAAGCCTTTGATATGTGGATGTATGGATCAAGAGGACATTTAGAACTCAGAAAAATATTGCTTTAGGTTTTAGAATGATAACTTAAAGTTCATTTTAATTAAAAAAAATTGCTAAATTGCTACTCACCAGATGTAGATCAACACATGTAGAATTGTGTTCACAAGCATTGACTATGCAGTCATCAATGTCTTGGTCACATTTCAATCCTGCATATCCTGGGTTGCACAAGCAATAGAAGCCATCGACAACTGCAACAGAGATCGAACTTCAGTACTAAGAGTCATAACAACTGAATGTAGTAAATTTACTAAGTTCCAGTTAAATAGTGTCTGGAAAAGATTAGGACCAGGTTTACTTAAAAGGTGTGGATATGTTAAAAAAATTGGAGTAAATAAAATGTCATCTCAAAATATCTTTTAAATATGGAAGCAGATTCATGTACTGAAATATTTACACAATGGAAATATTTTGATTCAAGAGTTATAAATCAATGAGTTAAAAAGTGATGTTATAAGTAATGAGTAATTTTCTATCACAAAACAATCACAAAATACATAACATTCTAGCTTTAAAATGAGATCAAAATAAGATATGGCAGGCAAACAATGTTTGGTTTATTGGTTGCTTTTAATGTAGTTATTGCTATTGTAAGGAATGCCTCATATTATACCACTATATTAAGAGAAAACTTACTTGAGCTGAATTTTTCTATGACTCTTGTTAAGAATAACAAGATAATCATATGAATTCTGTCTCTTTTTCATCATTAGTAATCCAAATGGTGAAGAATCTTTAGAGTGCTCCATCTGTATATAGAGTTCATGACAGAAGGAATCACACTTCTTGCAGGCCTGCATCATTTTAACCTCAAAGGGGTCCCTGGGTTCTTCATTATCTCTGAGATTTACCATAGAATCTATTCTACCATCGTGTCTGTACACACAGCTGCTACTGTATTCATTAAATGCTTTTAGTCCTTCAGCACAGGAGCATTATTCATATGCTAAAAGCTTCCCAACTTTCTTAGAATTCCAGCTTTCTGCAGCCAGCACACATAGGGTAGAGGAACTCAAACGTCTGCATGATAAAACTCAAGCCAGAGGCACCCCAAGGACAAGCTGCTCCCCTAAAAACTGGCACTTTGTCAGCATGAAGAACTTTAATACAGCTCATCTTAATTCCAGTTCAAAAATATCTCTAAACCAATGTAGACCACATAGAAAACATCTGTAAATGTAATAGGAGATAGTCTTAGCTAGATAGAAAATGAAGTCACTCACCTTATTCCCAGATAAGGAAATATATACTTTTAAAGATATTTCATTGTAATTGATTTTTATTTTTAATTTAACCAGGAGAGTTTTAGACAATGATGAATTTAGTAATTTGGGCTCAGGTCTTTAAGATCTCATCTGAAACCAGTAGGCTGATAGGGTCTTCTGCAAATTTTTCTAAAAAAATATAGATTTCATGGAAATTCGTAAATCTTTTTTTTTTTTTTGAAAAAGGATGTGAGGAAAAAGTAGAGATATGTAGAAGCAGACAAACATGGTTACTCAGGGCTTAAAGTGTGGACCCTATGCGGAAAAGTTGAGCAGGCTTGCTTAGTATTAGACCTTTGGGGAAGTGCTCATAGTGAGAGGGCTATTTAACAATGACTTCCAGGATACTTGCACAAGTGACAGAGCTGAAATCCCTTACTAGTGCTAGGAGGTATTATGAGGCAATGGCCAAAAGTTGCAGCTCAGGAGATTCGAATGGAACTGGAAGAGTGTGAGAACTGCCAAAGCAGGTAATTGGTGGAATACACTGTAAGAATCTGCGTCTCTTGGGCTGCTGTTTGAGTCCACTCCGGCTAGCTCGGATTGTAGCCCACGCTGTCTTACATGGACGAAAGCAGAAGACAAGAAACGCTCTTGTCCATGAGGGAATGAGTGTCCTGTGTATTGGCTTGGGAAGAGACACTGCAGGTTCTGGCCACCTTCCAGGTGGAAAAGAGGGTGTGACATTCCTGCAGAGGACCTCTTCCCCAACCCCATCCTGAGGAGGATGGGAGAGGGGGAAGAGGACCCGGCCAATGGGATACCATTGATGAGGGGCAGGGAGAGGGGTAACCAGGGGTCAGACCACCAGGGGGTATAGCAGAGGGGTACATCAGGGAAAAATTATGTGATGGGAGAAGAGAAATAACAATCTACGTTACATAACATACTCAGTACAAATTTCCAATCACCCAGTGATAAACAACTAAATAAACTATTTAGTGCAATACAACAATACGCTGTCGCAAAGAGTTTGTGAAATTTCTGTCCCTCTTTGAAGGCTTTCAAAACTCTGCTAGAAAAATCCCTGACTGACCTGTTCTATCACTATTAATAGTCTAGCTTAGTGCAGGGTTGACTATATGACCTTCAAATGTTTTTCACCTTTCCAGTCAGCATTCTAAGATTCTCTGAAGATTACTACTAATTTTTTTTTATTTTTTAAGCAAGTATAGAAAGTGTCAGATAGATATCAAGAGCCCTATAAAACTTTCAAATAAGTACTCCATACTAAACTTGGCCTGCCAATACAGACAGAATATAGTAGGGTAATCAAGTTGCTTTTAAAACTTTTCAGTACATCTTGCAATGAAAGATTAAGTTCCACAGTTACATGCAGAAGGTAAACAGGTAGACCATTTTACATTAGTTTAAAATTAAACAGAATTTTTCACTTATTAGAATTATGACATATAATGCCTAAGTGCTCCGTGAGCTCTTTTTCAGCACCTGAATATTCTCTCATGAAATGTGCAATATAAGATGTTTTTGGTTAATTTAGGTATCGAAGGAGACAGCACAAATCTCATTAAAATTTCTCATTAGCTACAATTCTAACCCCCTGAACACAAAAACCCCAGTGCCGGGAGTTGAGGCATTTTGGCAAAATAATCCTTCTGGTTCAGGCTGTGAAGCTTCAGACAAGCTAAATTTCAGTAAATTATCCACTGTTCTCCCCAGAGCAGCTCAGCAGCTACAGACACTTCAAGAGAAAGACTACCCTACATTAAAGGGAGTAACCAGACTGAACTCACTGTCATAGCAGTATCCGTGCAGGCAAGGGTTAGAGCTGCACTCATTGACATTGATCTCACAGCGTGGACCTGCAAAGCCCTTCACACACTGGCAGTGGAATCCAAGGGGAAAAACGTCCAAATTCATTTCTTCTATGCACACAGCTCCATTCTCACAGGGATTGCTGGCCTCACAAGGCCTAAACTCACAGTTCAAACCTGAAAAAGAAAACGGCAAAGCTGTCAGTGTTAAATTAATGAATATATCCCTGCAGCTGCTGTCTATTATGAGCTTTATTTTCTTTATAACTGTGGTTAAAATCGAGTAGGAGGGTCTCAGAGGTACATATATGTATATTACCTTGCAGAAACATCTATTTGCTTGGTATTATTTAAATAAAAAGACAATTTATATTTTGTTTATATTACTTTATATGATACAATACATTTTAAAATCTAATAGCTATCTCACAGGTTTTGATAGATAGATATATCTTCCATCTTTTCTCTTAACCCTTGTGCCTTGAACAGCTCAAAAATGAATTTTTTTAGAATGTATTTAAAAACAATAAATTAATTTTGATTGAAGCTTGCTGCTATTTTGTCTTGATAACCTGTTGTCACAACTACCACATGAATTGTTCATACATTAACCTACAGTAGTGAACATGAATTAAATATATGTAACATTGTATTATAGTTCCACTTATCATCCATGACTGAACACAAGTTATTTTACTGAAAATATGTACTTATTTAATCAAGAGTGATAACCTTCTTTATTTATAAAAATTCCATATAATAGAAAATCCCGCACAGTCCCATTGTATTCTTTCCTTACTAACACTCTTGTATAGCAGATTATGTACATTTATTTGGACTACCCAAGGAACTGTGTGATTGTGGATCTTGGGTCACAAATGCCCTCATCTAAATCTTTAATTTGCAAAAATTAGATAAAAAGAGATTTAAAAATCCATAAATTGAGCCTTAATTTGTTAGAACATAAAACACTGTTTCATGTTTTCCAGTACTGATAATGGGAATGAGGGTGGCAGACAACTGATATCAAATGGGTTTGGGTTTGTAAATCTGCCTGCATTTTCAGTCGATGCTGCTGGAAGCAAGTCTGTTCTTTGAGGCTTACTTTCAGACAGTGCTTGGTGACTCTGAGGGCTGTAACAAACTGTACACAAGCCCCTTGAATCCCTTTGAAGCCTTTCCATAACGACTGAAGCTGTGTCTATCCCATGCTTTCTGGTGGAGCTTCCCAGGGTTTGCTGTGCTCCGAGCCTTCTGCACTTCACCAGTGCCCTTGCCTCCACTGTGGTTGTCCAGCCATTCCTTTCTGCAGCAGTTTCTCCCTGTCCCAAAACCCTCAGACAGGCTGTAACCTTAATCCAGTGATGGGCATGGTGACACGACAAGACAAAACACCTGGCTAGTCATGTGAAAGATATAATCCACACAGTTACATTAGGGTGGGTTGGTAGCTGACAGATGCCCATCCAGCCCACTCTGTCACTCCCTCTCAGCAGGCAGGTGAAAACAATAAGAGAGAAAACCTTGAGGACCATGATAAAAATAGGGGCATCATTTACAAATTACTGTCATGGACAAAATAGAAACAACTTGAGGAAAACTGATTGAATTAACTGTCAATTAGAAATAGCATGAGATTGTAAAAAGCAAACACAAAGATAAAAACACCTTTTCCCACCCCTCTTTTCTTCCCAAATTCAACCTCACTCCTTCACTTCAAACTCCTCTACCTCCCCCTTACCCATGAATAGCACGGGGGGATGGGGAATGGGAGCTGTGGTTATTCCATGGCAGCTCTTTGACCCTGACACTTCCGGCTGTGTCAGTGCAGACCCCACAGGCCACAGCTCCTGCCAGAAGCCTTCATAATAATGAAACAAACACTGTCCAAAATGTCAGCAGGATTGTAGGTGAGCTGACTGCTTACTGTGGGATGGTCATTTAAGGGCTGAATTCTAAATGCTTTTAATAACAAGTACATCAAGTAGGAATAGAACTGAGGTTAAAAAAAATCCAACAACCCTTTGACCCCAGTAAATGATGCTGACAAAAGAGGAAAAAACAACACAGGTTGTTCCCTGTCTTTATGCTTATGATCTCTCTGATGCAGGATGATCCTGCTAAAGACAGCCAGCACTTTCAGAGCTGGAATTCATGAAATTGCACAGCAAAAGAAGCCATATGGCTCATTGAGATTTTGCCCTCAAGTTTCCATATTTATATCACAACAGCTTGACATGAGTGAAAACCCTGCTGATTCCTAAAGTGGAATAACACAAATAAGCTTAACACATGGCTCACAATCCTAAATGGAAATGACAGATGATCCAGTAATGCAGTACTTAATTTTCTTTACCTGGAGAGGCAGCTTTATGTTTTCATCTACCTTCTGTGCACTTCCTTTTCTCTTTATACTCATTCAGGACCCCATTTATCTGTTTTTCAGCCACACCTGCTTGAGTTCCTGCACATTGAAAAGAACTGTGCTTTGAGGAAATGGTCTTTCAAGATAAGTCAGTGGGCTCAAGACAAATCCTTTTTCCCTTCAGTGTAATCTCTAATGGGAGCTAGCCAAACAGATTTCTGAGCTAATGAAAACCAGCTCACTGAAGTTTGGAATCATTATTGTGCTATTTGAATTTTGCATTTCTCTCAAGATTATGAACTCTACCATCTCACTGCCATTATTGCCAGTTGCTTCCTACCTCTACATCCTAAGCTTCCTCTTGCTTATTCACAAATACAGAGTACAGTTTTTTCACCCTGCAATTGCTTAAAAAAATTTGGCAATATGATGAATTATTTGTGTCTTTCCATGTTATCTTTTCAGCAGAAGTCAGTGTGGTAATATCCCAAGGAGAACTAATATTCCTAAGTCTTTTTTCCTGTTTCCTAAAGATGGCTTCATAAACTTTTTTTGATCAAGCTATCTGTAGAAGACATCCACATGAAATGTGTACATTTCTTTAAATGGTCGCCATTCCACTCTGCCTGATCTATTTGAGTGATGTATCAATGAAGTTTTGCCTGCGACATTAATCAGAGGTTAACCTCCAGGATGCTTATCTCCCTATCAGCAGTGCTGGGGAAAACTCTATCTGTGCCCCCACAGTTTGTGCCCCTGCTGCTGGAGTGCCCTAGTCACCTTTGATATGCTCTGGGTATCTGCTGGCGTTGTCATTGGTGCTGTCATGGACAAGCAGCAAAAGCAAGGAAGCTCTGATAATCAGCCAAACTTTGGTAATCTCTTCCCCACATTAAGATCTCTGACATGCAAATAAACCTCATCCAAGATCAGGTCTGGTCCCCTGGTACCACTCTCCCTCAGAGAAGTGTTATCTGTCAACCATTGCTTTGTTTTAGTGGTAGTGATGAGGATGCATGTGTCAGACTCAGCTTACTTGGCCTTCCAGATAAAACCCCTTATCCAAGCAACCAGAAGGAATCCTCTTCCAGCCTTCATAGCTGCAGAGACTCTTTTTCCCCATGCCTGAGTGTATCCTCTGCCTACCCTGATCTTGTGTTTCCATCCTGCTGCTGTGGATATCAGGCTTTCTCCCTTCAGGGAGCCCAAGAAAAGCTTATTCACCTTTCATTTTGTAATCACTGCTCCTGTATAGCCTATTCTCATTCGCCAGGTCCTTCCCCTGGCCGCATGGAAACTAAACCAGGATGCATGGAGAGGAGCTCACTCTCCTCCTTCCTCCCATGGTGTTCTGCAAGTAGGAGCATGAATCTTGCTCCAGGTAGCTCCCCAGAAGGGTAAGAATTTCAGTGATAATTTGTGTAGATTTGAAATTACACCAAAACTATTTCCTGACAAAAAATAGATTTTCCCCCTTTTAAAGGATATACGGAAAACAAATTTCTACTTTCATTATAACTATAATAGAGTGAAAAAGATTAAATTAACCTGAAACTTATAAAGAATGGTGAATGAAAATATGGCCATAAAAAAGTTTACCAAATCAAGCTAAGCCACATGGAATGACGTTAGTTGCTATTAATATTATAATCTTTTTAGTGCCTTGTTTCAAACCATATTCACCACCCTTTAATTAGATAGTCAATATCCTTTTTCTCCCACCCAGATTTCATGCACAACATTGCATGAAAAATCTTTTTTTCTGCTACTGTCAGAAATGGTAGAAATTTTATTCCTATTCCAACTGGAAGATTGGTAAAACAAAAAGATAATAAAATAATATGACTCTGTCCATCTGAGTTCTTTTCTCTGAATCAATTAGTTTTTTAACTATCAGTCTTGAGAGTAATAAGACTATTCCGTTACTCAGAGAATCACAACTGTTTATATTATCTGAATATATTTTTGTTAAGCAATTAGTTATCAATGCTAATCAATACAAGAAGCAAGAAAACAAGAAAATAAAATTGGATGAGTTAATGCAGAATTTTTTTTGAAAATGCATATTCACACAAAAATTAAAGGTGGATAGGAGTAAGTTGCATAGGAGTAGGCAGTAGAGGTTGTACACTTGCAAAACAAGTTCACTTGCTGCTGCTGATCTAATATCAATATTTTTTTTTCAAAGCTGTAAAAAAGATGTATAATTAAGGATAAATCAAACAGCAAACAGGCTGTAAGTTAATTTTTTAAATAAAATAGCTTAATCTTAAAGCAGTTTTTATGTTTTCAGCATTTTCTCTCTCTTCTAAATATTTGTTAAAGAATTTCTGAACAAATATTTTTGTAGAAATGTTTTATTGTAGCTGATTAATTTCAATAAATCTATTTTGTTCTAAACATGAAACTTTTCACTTGATCTGAAAAGTTTGTGAAGCAGCAGGTCTGTGATTGTTGACAGAAAGGAATGCTGTGCCAGGAAAGCAGTTTATAAACTGTCTTCTCTCCATGACATATCAGAATTTTTAAATTCAGAGTAAAGAGATAATGTTCATTAAACAGTTTAATGAAAAAAAGAGAATGTCCAACAGATGAAATGAGAAATAATCCATCACAGAAGTTCATTGATTAATTAATAAGTTCACGTAGTCTTCACAACTGTGCTTATTTCCTTTAGACAGATTTAATCTTTTCGCTTGTTTAATTCTAGGCTATATTTTATTGATTGCAATAATAGATAATCTTTAATGGGCAACTAAAGGCCTCTCTATTAGAATAAACCTGAACAAACCTCAAAAGTATATGCACAAACAACTAAATTAAACAGCCTGCTGAAGGACAATTTCCTTTACAGTAGCACAATATATTGCAGCAAGTATTATATGTATTTATCTACATTTAAGCATATACTAATAGCATAGAGTATGCTTCTCTATGAGCATACTACATATAAAACAATTATTAGTTTATTTGGAAAATATTCTCATTTTTTTGGTTTAGGAGTGAGAAACATATTGCATGTTTAGAAATTTCATTCAGCCGATATTAATGAGTTTCCTTTTCTACTGTATTTGCTTATAATACTTCTAGGATAGAATTTCTAAATACCATAAATGGATACTGAAAATAGATTTTATTTTGCTGAAATAGACTATCTTTTAGGGGTATTGCTAAAAGTCAAAAGCTTAATTTATAAAAATGACATAGAAAATAAATTTCCTGAAATAAATTTCTATTTCTTTATGTGAAACTACTGATAATTTGTTTGTTTTATTTGCTCAGCATAAATGTGTACATGAAATGTTTTGATGTGTAGTACTGAAATTTCCTATAATCAAAAGTGACATCTCTGCAATGTTGTCATTTTTAGGAAAATAATCTAATAAACATTTTATGGAATGAAATCTGACAACATTTTTCAAATTCAGCATTTTTCTGTAAAAGTATGGCCTGCAAAATACATCTCATTTCAGACTGATGGTACAATTATGACAATATAGTGAAAATAAAATATCTACCAGAAAAACAAGTGTGTCATTTGAATGGCAGTTTCCCAAATTATAACAAGAAGTCTGGTAATGGTGTTAAACATGCATTCATGAGGACAAGAAACTTTCAAGAGCTAGCAAGCAGGTAGCAGCACCAGCACTGTGGTTTTGTGGTCACAACATCACTGGAATGGCATTGTTTCAGTCCTTTTTAACTTTTAACAACAGAGCTGAAAGACTCTTCTAACATTGACATTAATCACTACTCTTTTCCAAGATAAATTAGACAAATTGAATTCTTTACAATAAAAATAAAAATATATTTAATTATGGGAAATATCCCAGTGTTCAAATGCACTATAAAGTTATATAAAGACATGCCTGCCTATCTATATGAAACTTACTGGTTTTCCCAAGATTATCCATTTGAAATGAGTGAATACAAAAACTTTAATTCATAAGTTATTTGATCACTTCAGAGAAATATGTGGTTTTGTTTTCATCACCTTTACACAGCTCAGTAGCTCTTGCTCCCAAAGGCTTTCATAAACTTTCCATAAAATCCCAGGAACACTAATGAGCAAGAAGTTTGATATCTAAAATCTGATTTCCTTGCAACTGTAAATATTAAATGTCTTAATGTTAAAGATAAAATTGTCTCTACTAAAAGTTCAAAACTTTGAGAAGCTTAGATGTATCTCTAAGCTTGCCATTATTTTAAAACTGCCTGCTTGCCTTGATCTGCTATGGGACATAAGAAAACATTTCCACTGAGATGATTAAAGGCTAGTAAAAGTAAATAAAAAACCCCAAAAGTACCCTGAAAATGGGTAGGAAATAGAAGAAATAGGTGAAGCATGCGTATTTTTACATTACTTGAAATTAAGCTGAGTATTATAATATTTTAAAAACTTAACAAGTGTTTCCTTATACTTCAAGTTTATTGCAAATCCATTCTTTTATTTGGAATCCAAATTCTACTTTCCATTAAAGGAATTGGTTTGAGATTCTGTGTATAAACAATGAAAAGATATTTTCTCTGAAATCCATACTAATTGAAAATCATATACTTTTTTATTTTTAATGGAAGAACATTTGAAAAAAATACTTAGCACTTTTCAAGTAAAAATACATTTTCTTAGTTATATATGATAATATAGAGCATGCAACAGTGCTAAAAGAGAGTATGAGAAAGACCCACATCACAAATTTTAGAATGAAGATCACACAGAGGTATATATATTATTGCTTCCTACCTGTATAAATTTCTGTAAAAATAGAAGAAAGCAGAAATTGAATGTATTATTTAGATGCAGATTTTTTTTTTAAATATGCAAGTTTATAATGTATAAACAATGAAGAGATATCTGTATCCACATTTGTGAATTTCACATTTCACATAAGAACCTGCTTCACTCTTTCTCAGAAACAAAAAGAAGAATTCCACAACGGAAAACAATTAATAAAAATCTATTTCAGACTGAAATATATGGGAATGCTTTTCTTTTAATTCTTTATTTTATCTGCAATAACATTCAACTGAAATTAATATTAGGTGTGGAAAACTTACTGAAAAATTGTATCAAACTTATGTTTTCCTTATGGCTGAGGACTTGTGGATGTTAATAATGAATTGCAATAATGGCTGCCTATCGTTCTGGCGGTCAAACTCTTCTTTGTTCCAAGATCACACTTTAATTTTCTTAAAATTTGAATGATTAGACAGATATTATTTATAGCATTTGATAGCAAGATTATAATTTTATTACATTTAGGTTTTCTATTGGCAGATGACCCTATGCCATAAATAGGCTCACTATGTAGAAAAATGAAGCTAAAAACATTTGCATCAATAGTCAAAAAAGCCCCTCTGGAATTCAGTAAACTGATTTTTGAGAAGCAGCAATACCTTCAAAATTTGCAGGGCAGCCCTGGAAAAGGTGACCATGTTTCAGGTCTTTAAAAATGGTGGTTTGCACATACTTTGTGGAAAAATAAGGGCCAGATTTCCATTTGCAATGATTGGAACTTTTCTCATATCCATCACTTAAATCTGCTTTCCAAATAGAGATCTTGAACACCATTCTGGCAGAATGACTGATGAAATTCAAACCCCTTATCGGCTGTAGGTGACCAGATTTACACATGAAGTACTCCCAGATTACTCATGGCTGTAAAGGCTTAGAGAATTTTTCTTGTGGATCAAGATGTGTCCCAAGGTGCAAACTAAGAGCAGAGTTGTAACTGCAGCACTTACCTTGCTGAATACCTTGCTGAATCTGTATGGACAGAGTTAAGCAAGCACGGTTTTTAGAGATGCCTTTGTGTTCTCAGTGCAGTTCTGAAAGGCCACAGCTCTCCTACAGACCTTGGCATAAGTGCCAGACCCTTGTGGATATCTAACATACCCAAAAGACCCTAAATAGATATTAGAAATGGCTAGGAAAAAGGCTTTTTCTCTGAATTGTTTCATTTTGGAGACAGAAGCAGATGAGAGTATTCATTTAGATGGCAACTTTTAGGAACCATATAAAATGGAATAGAAATATCAGAAAAAAACCAAAAATCCTGCAGTGACTTCATAAATGAGCCAAAAGCAAGTCCCAGCTCATACTGATTTCCATTCAGGCATTACATATCCTTTATTGTTCAAAGGCAATGCATGTTTTCTTGGTAATATAGCCCAAATATGAACATTCTGCTCCTCTTCCCTCAAAAAGCTCCTATGTGATGCAGACTGCCCTTCATATATCTGTGCATCAGTTTCATTTTTTCCCCTTAATAAAATTTTATTTGGCTGTTCAGTGTCAAGAGAGTGGCAAAACAAGATAAAACCTGATGTTGAACAGAGTATAGTGGTTTATAGTCTAGCACACAGTTATGCTAGAAAGAGCCAAAGGTCTTGCAAACCTGCCTGTTTGCAAGGGGCTTGGCACAGCAAAGACTGAGGTTTGGCCTACGAGCACTGGAAAAGTAATTGCTCCATTATCTCTACTCCAGCTTTTTGCCTTCATGAGCACTTACGTTTCTTACTTATTATCTGTTTTGTAATTAGCTGTTCTCATAATAGAGTGTCCTGTGATGAAATCTTCATTATTACTCTTGTTTTTTCATAGACTTAAGCTTTTTGTTTCTGCTGAGTTTCCTTTCTTACTAGTTTACTTTCTTTTGCAACATGTTTGATGGTCAATTACCATTTTTGCTTTGATCTTAATTGGAACACATTTGGAGACGTGTCATTAAGGCTGCAAGAAATAAGTAGACATTTCCTCAGAACGGAATTTCAATTTTCCTCTACAATTGCGTATATTTAGTTTAAAAGGTCATACTTATTAGCAACATCCAGACAAAATACATGTAGTGCAGTTTTTGAAATGAGTCATGCAAATAATTTGCATCAAACAATAAAAATCTTTGCTCCATTTATTAAAAACAAGTTACTAAACAACTGGTGGTTTTTCTCTTTTGTTTTAAAGAAAAAAAAAATCATGCCAACTCTCATAGGATTATCACATATTTAATATACCGTCTCTAATTGAAACTAGAATTTTAATGCTTCCTTCCTTCCTGAGCTTTTTTTGGGAAGAACAGATTACTGGCTCAGTCCATGTGTCACAGAAATGCTGTTAGTTTCACCTTTGCCTTAAATACAGGTGTAGAAAATGGGGAAAATTTGCAGTCCTGGTGTTGGACTGCAAGATCTGCTCATAGTTATCAATAATACCAAAGAAGAAGAAAACAGCCTTTTAAATCTTACTTTATCTTCTGTAAAAATGAGCTGGTCTAGAAACTGTAGTGAGATCATTCACCTTGTGCATGATAAGAATGCTGAAAAGCAGCTTGCCTGATACAGGGGAAAACTCGCTCTGCTACATTCTCAGCAAGGACTGTTGTCTAATAGTTACAAGTAACTTCATTGATGTGGCTTAAGAATGTTGGCATTTCAAAGCTCTGAACAATAAGGTTCCATAAATTACTATGAACTTGACAGTTAAAAGAATATTTGAGTATCCTCAATGTTCTTTCAAAACACTAAAACCACCAATAAAACAGTGTAGATATAAATACAAAGCTATAGCTTTATTAATTGCAGTGTTTTTGAATATGTTTGAATTTTTAATGGGACAGCTCAGTGTTTTCTGGCAGAGCTATGGGAGCTTTCATTCTACCTTCTGTGAAGTTGTTAGGACCCCTAAATGAGATACAGGCTAATCATGTTTCTCACTACTTCTGCTCTCTGCCCAAGGACTTAACATCAATTCTCTAATAACTGTGAATCTGTTATAGAAAGACATCAATTTGAGAATCAATATCATAATAGAAAAGTTATTATAATAACTTCCCAGCTAGGACACTCTAATGGAATCAAACTCTCAATAATATTAACAATATTAAAATATTTTGTCTAGCATCCAAATCAAGAGTATCTTCCTTCCTTCTCCCAGTTCCAGTTGCTTGTCAGCAGCAAATGCAACAGCTTCTCTCTCTGTTTCTGAAGAACTTAAAAATGTCCACTGATAAAAAATTTTTGATATACACAACTATCACTGTTGTACCTCATTTATGATTCAAAACAGGTCAAAGTGGAGTCATTTCTGAAATGTTTATTTTCAGGTACTAATATATTACAACCAAGCAGAAGCAACTGTATCAGACACATCTAGGATAAGTCTTATATGTAAAAAACATCACACTGCAGTGCATGTAAGTGGCAGCACAGCCATTTCAGCTTTAAAGCATGAGGTGTGCTAATGACTTGTACTAAACAGCTTAGTGGCAGAACACTGCTGAAAGCCAACAGAAACAAAGAACTGGACTTTTATAAGTAAATTGTCATATTTGATTAATTAAAACATATTCACAAACACATACAGTACTTCTGGCGTAGATAACTATTATAAATGGCAAAAGCATATTATACAAACCTAGATGCTATATTTTTTCTCTGTTTACCTTAGTCAGAGTACAGGCTCAGAGAGGCTCAGTAACTTTTAGGATTTCTGTGGTATTACACAGGAATCTCTTTCTCTTACCAGAATAATAACTTACTATGGTATAGATTTTATTCTTTTAATCAAATCTTGAGCTTCTCCAAATCAAAGTCAAATTAATTATGATGTAAAAGTACAGGGAATATTAAGTGCATTATTTTATACCATATCAGGACTACAGGTAAAACTTAATAATTTTAGAAATAAGAAAATCAATTTTCAACTCCACGAGGACAAGGAACTTGGCTGAAGTAGGATGAAAATACTTCAGCTACCATACTTAGTAATTAGAACATTATTAGATGTTGACAAGGTTATTATTTCATATCTGAAGTCTTACAGGTTCATTCAGTTTTCTCTTGAATTATGCATAGGTGGACTGGTAGTACCCTCAAGCTGTTAGTCTGAACATTTGGAAAGTCAAAGGTAGTAATTTCAGTGGCAAAAATTCCAATGAAATACTAGAATTTATAGAAAGACCATGATCTACACTGCATGGGAGGAAATCTACTCTCAGGGGAACGCTGGTAGAGAGGAATGCATTAGTTTTGTTAGGGTTACACCAGCAGCATCAGAAGAGAGAATTCTCCAGTGCTTTCTATTCCCATTTTGAAAACTGGATTTTCTAAAACAAGAGTTGGTGCCCACAGGAGAAGTAGAACTTCATTCACATATCAGAGATGTAGAGTTAAGTCTCACAACCTGGACTACAGACATGTGATGAAAAATTTAGCTATATATCACTGCCCAAGTATCAGTTTTCTTAGAAGCTTTTGATGACTTCAATTATTCTATGCAACCCAATGGAATGAGTTAAAACATTTTTCCTAAGTAGACAAATCTGTGCTTTGAAAAAACCAAACAAAGAAACCCACTGCTCCTCCCAAGAAAAATAACAGAAACTATGAGTACATCTTAATTGAATTTCTGATTAATTTTCATATTTATATAAAACTTTTATAAAAGTTTTTAAAATTTAAAAGTATCAATTCAGGATATTATAAAGTTTGCCACACGTAAAAATTGAATAGCAGCTATCTTGCTCTCAGAAGACTTGAAATGGCAAGAAAGCAAAAATTTGCTTAAAATCATGAGGAAATTAAGGGGAAGAAAAAAGAAAAAAATCAAAACTTTCTGGTCATAATCTTCCTTAGTCTTCTTGTTAAAATAAACAAATAAAAATAGTCAAGGAAATAAAACCAAAAGCAAGATAATTGTATGTAAACCAGTTTCTATATATAGAATAAATTTCTAGCTTAATCTGACAGACTATCTTTTGTATGAATGCACCTGAATGCCTAAATCATGCTCTGAATTATCATTCCTTATTTCCACATTCTATATAGTGGGCATCTGCTGTACATCTCCTGATCAACTGGTACATGTTCCTGATTTATGTTCCTAATAATAGTGCATGCCCTTCAAGTCGGATTTTGTGATGGAACAATCAAATCATTGCAATATTCTATGGAAATATATCTTCAGATTACTTTCCAGGTAAATGACAGCATTCATAATACAGCATTTATTGTTTTCTGCTAAGAATATCAGAAGCAAGAAAATCTGTGAAAATTCTCAAAACCAAAACAGGTGCTCCTATATAATTTTTGCCATTAACATCATGCATGTGCTTTCTTAACTAAGTGCTTCTGTAATCTGTAATTAGTGCACACAAAGCTGTTCATTAAAATGCCCTGAATATATCCAGACAATTAGAAAACATAGTTTAACTAGACATTATGTTGGCTTACTGTGAATCTCTTAAAGGCTACATTTACAGCAGTTTAACACTAAATAAACAGATGGTATGAGACAGAGGTAGCGTTTTATATAAACCTAATCTACTTTTATTTATACCCATATAAATCCAGACAAAATCAGTATAAGAATTCAATGTTGGAAGGCGTTGCATAAAGCTGTAAAAGAAGTAAACAGCCTCAGACATCCTGTACCAAAAATATTACCATAGAATGGAGTCATAGAATAATTTAGGTTTGACCTAAATGACCTCCAATGTGATTGAGTCCAACCTCTGACCAACCACCACCTTGTCAATCAAACCACAGCACCAAGTGCCATTTCCAGTCTTTTCTTGAACACCTCCTGGGATGGCAATATTGGTGCTTCCCTGAACATCCTATCCAATGCTTAATCACCCTTTTAGTGAAGAGATTCTTCTGGTGTTAAACCTGAACCTTCCCTGCTTCATCTCTTGTCCTGTTGATGCCTGCTTGGGAGAAGAGGCCAACCCCCACCTTGGTACAATCTCCTATCAGGAAGTTGTAGAGAGTGATATGATCACCTCTGAGCCTCCTCCTCTACAAGCTAAGCAGCCTCATCTCCCTTAGCCACTCCTGGTATGACTTACACTCCAGAGCCTTACCTGCTCTGTTGCCCTCATGTGCACATGCTCCAGGCCCTCAATTTCTTTCTTGCAGTGAGGGGCCCAGAGCTGGACACGGGATTTGTGGTGTGGCCTCACCAGTGCCAAGTACAGAGGGACCCTGTCCTGATCCTGCTGGCCACACTATTGCTGATACAGGCCAGGATTTCACTGCCTTTCTTAGCCACCTGGGCACACAGTGGCTCATGTTCAAACTCTGTCTACCCCAGGTTCTTTTCTGCTGGGCAGCTTTCCAGCCACTATGCCCACAGCCTGTAGAGATGAATAGGGTTTCTGTGTAGGACCCTTCACTTTGTCTTATTGAACTTCATAACGTTGACCTTGGCATACTGAACCAGCCTGTCCTGATCCCTCTGGAAGTTAGCCTTTCTAACTTCCAACACATCAACAATCCCACCCAATTTGGTGTCATCTGCAAAGTGATTGAGAGTGCCCTTGGGCCCTTCACAAAGATCATTGGCAAAGATGCTAAACAGGACTGGACTCAATATTGAGTCCTGGGCAGCCCCACTAGAGACTGGCCATCACACAGATATGGCTCCATACATCACCATTCTCTAAGCCTGGCCATCCAGCCAGTTCTTAACCCAGTGAAGAGTGCCCCTGTCTTAGCCATGGATTACCAGCTTCTCCACAAGTATGCTTTTGGAGACAGTATCAAAGGCTTTGATGAAGTACAGATAGAAAACATCCACAGCCCTGCTGTCACTCACCAGGTGGGTCATCTGGTTAAAAAAGATCAGGTTGGTTAGGCAGGGCTTGTCTATCCTAAACCCACACGTCTGGGCCTGATCCCCTGGTTGTCCTGTGTGTGTCATGTGATCACACTCGAGATAATCTGTTCCATGACCTTGCCAGGTATCAAGGCCAGGCTGACAAGTGTAGCTCCCCAAAACTTCCTTCCAACCCATCCTGAGAATGAGCATCACGCTGGTCAACCTCCAGTCATTTTTGACCTTCCCAGTTAGCCAGAGCTGATGACAAATGATGGACAGTGTCTTGCTGAGCTCTTCTGGCAGTTCCTCAGTACCCTCAGGTGGATCCCATCTGGCCTTACAGACTTGTGAGAGTCTCAGTGGCACAGCAGGCCATTAACTACTTCCTCCTATAATGTTCTCAGAGGATCTCAGTTACATTTTATGAGTCTTGCCAGCAGGACTTACCTTTTCCATAAAGAATATGAGACACTGCTAGTATGTTGAAGGATGACTAAAGAAACGTTGACTTTCTGAATTTTTAATTACTTACTTAAATATCTAATGAATACAAAAATCTGCTGGAAATCTGTTTCCTTTTGCAATATATACTCAAGAGACCAGTATTTCTAGCCATGTACTGAAAATTATTTTACGTCTTCCTGCACAGAGGCAATTCTGATAATGCAGTATTAATTTACTTGTTACTGTACTGGATTTTATTCAGTAGAACATAAATTAAAACTAACAAAAATGACAGACTAAATTTTGACCATTAATTAGAATAATAAGAACAAACATGAGTGTTTGTTCATGAGCTCATGAAAAATGAATTTTATTCAACCATCTTCCCTATAGGGGAAAAGTCCTGCTGTCTCAACATACTAGGAAAATTGTCTTTTAATGATTGTTCCGGATTCCTAAGTAAGTATCATTATATTGAACTGCTGGAGGAAAAATGTGTTTATATTTAATTTACAAATCAATAGGTCCTTTTAATTGAGACTATCACTTGAACTATATTTGCTCAAGAACACCACACAATTTGTTTCTTTACATTATTTTAGCAGTAAGTGTTTAAACTTAGCTGAAAATTTTATTTATATGAAAAATTTGTATGAAAACTTTCACAATAACTTAGCAATTTAAGTGTATTTCTTTTAAAAGCATTGTAAGAAATAATCACACAGTTTCTGGATTCCAGGATAGCTATAAATTGCTTTTTAAAAATGATAAAATAACGTAGAGAATGCCAATAGAATTAGAGAGAAAACTGCGTAGAAAATCAACCAATCTTTGTGATGGCAGCTTAGTGCCATCATACCTCCTATTACCTACATAAGCAATTTTATTCTGTTAACAAACTGATTTTAAAGTATCAATTTTGTTTAATAAAGAAACACACCTAGCAGATGTATAAACAATGATCCCTTCACCTTAGTTGCAGCTGAAGGCTTATATATGGCTGGTCACTTTGAAAGCTTTGTTTGGGGAAGTGAAGGACTATTAATGCTGTAGGGACACTGAAATGCATTTAAACAAGTGATAAAAATGCCTTATAAAGTTAATTATGTTTACTTTCCCCCTCCCTTGATGTTCATTACCTTTAAACGGAGCCACACATTGGCAGAAATAATTACCAGGTTGGTCAATGCAGGTGGCTCCATTCTTGCAGGGAAATGAAGCACACTCATCTATATCTGTTTCACATCTTGCACCTTTGAAAAGATGAAAGTTTTGAACACTTACTAAAAAATCAGGTCCCAATTTCTAATTAATTTGCACCATAAAATTCTCAAGCCACTTGTGAAGATAAGCTAACATACATCGACCAAACAAACATCCACATTACTACAAAATCCATTTTGTTCTTATAACCACAAATATGTACCAACTTATTTCTGAGTTTCTAAATGGTAACTAGTCTTCCTTATGTATCCAAGCTTTGAAGACCTTTTTAAATGCAGACTAATTTATCTTGTGCTATGAGGTTTACAGATACAGTCAGTGTTCCAGTGAGTTGGAATGCAAATTAAACATTAGACCAGGGCAGATAAAGAAAAATGACAATAAACACAAGAAAATTAGTCAATAATGTCTTAACTGATGCTTTGTGGACTACCTGGCTGTGAAAAAAAAAGGTTTGCTATGAAAACAACTCACCAGTAAAACCAGGTAGACAGACACATTTATAGCCACCAGTAAGGTCTGCACATGATGCATTATGAAGACATGGAGAAGACTGACATTCATTTATATTTGCGTCACAAGTGGTACCTATGAATATAGAATCAAGGAAAGGGGAAAGAACTTATTTCATGGCACCTTTAGGTAAGGACCAACATTTATTTTAACTGAATATAACTCACATATCAGCATCTATTTCACACCCTTTTAATATTCAGATCTGGGTGTTTATGACAGATGTTCATCTTCTGAATGCTTAATTCATTCACTAATTTTTCAAAAATGTTAAAAGTACAGTAATCAAACAGTTAACTAAGGCTTAAAGCAGAAAATTTTCTTTTTGTATAAATATAGACGAAGAGAAACTGTATTACAGTAAGTATAATAGGCAGCATTGCAGTGGTGTGAGAGGAAATACTTCTTATGTTCATGATAAGGCAAAAGATGTACTCCCAAAAAAATAGGAAATCTGTTATAGACAAGAAGAAAATTTATTCCAATGTAGACTATAAAAAAACCACATAACTACTCAAAGTATAAAAATACTTCATTGCTAATATTTTTCAGTGAACCAAATTCTTTATCATTTGAAGAATAATTGAAAAATTGCATCAATTGCATGATTTGGGAAGTTAAAAGCATTTAAAGAAATAAAAATGCAAGTGATAATTCTTCTGAATAGATGAGTGGTAGAAATTACTATTTTGCACTGGGACATTTGAATTATGGATTGATTTGTATTTTAATGATTAAATATCCATGATGTTTAAAAAATGAATCTTTAAAAAGAAAATGGATACACTTTAAATTCCTGATCTAAGCTGAAAGCATAGCTGCAGCTATTAATGCACCCACTTATCAAAGCTAATAAATTTTTAATATAAATTGTACAAATATGACAACCCCAAAACCTTTACCACACAGTTGGATTTTTTTTCTATTCGAGGATATTAAAGCTTTGAAATATTTTAAAAGCTTGCAGAAAAAAGTATCTCAAATTTTCAGAATTCACTGAAATCCACAGATCCATTTTCAACGGACAAGACACCAGTTAGCAGAAAACACCTAGTTCTGTGCTATCATGAAAACAAAATGGGTAATTTGGTCAAGATATGCCTCTTCTAAGTGACATGTTTATGACTTCATATGACACCCATATGTGAATACATGCATTTCATCTGATATGTTAAAAAATGGTGTAAAACTCTGAGTAGGTTTACAAAGTTATTGTTCTGTGGATTTTTTTTTACCTTCAAATCCATCCTGACAGATGCAACTGAAGGCATCCAGGTGATCAACACAAGTAGCTCCATTGTGACAAGGGTCACTAAGACACTCATCCACTTCAATCTCACAGTTATGACCTGGAAACAAGTGGAGGATTAATTTCATTAGAACACACCACTGGTGAATCATCAGCACAGGAAGCAACAACAAAATGAAATAAATGAGCTTAGGTACAGGGAGCTTTTAACAATGAACCATAAATTGTCTTTGGGGAATTTATTTTTTTTTTTGATTAAAGGAAAAAAGCAGAATGAATATAATGTTCAACAAAGATTTTATGGAGTCCTTACAGATGTAATCAAAAACGTGCATGTTTTCATATTTTAAGGGCAAGAAAGCCTTGAGTTTTCATAAAACATTGCAAATGTAAATATGGTTTCCAAGGGAAAAAAATTAAAATAATACAATCTTTCTCTATTATTTTTTTTTTCATTAGTTTATTAATTTTTGGCTTTGTTTTAAAGATCAGAACAGCAAGTTAAGAGGTATGCAGTCTTCTCAAGGTCTCAATTCCTCTGGTTGTCTGTGTCCTCCTTGACTATTGAGGGAGATTTTAGTGTCATCCTATTCCTGATTTTGGAGCCCTCTCAATGTCCCTAGAGCTACACAGGATGGATCTGGGTAGCACAGCTGATCTGCCACTCAGAGAATTCCTACTGCCCTTGATTATTTCACCATACAGTTGATCAAAAATATCTGTATATGTATCTAGAAAGATTTTTTTTCTTTTACATTGGCGTCTGAAAATACCATGTCAGTATGCTGACATAGACAAAATAATTTTAATCTAGTCAGTGTAATGACAATGGCCTGCAGGGTAGATGCAAACATGAATACTTAAACCTACCCAGGATCTTGGATGCATATTTGGCAGTTGAGACCCTGTTAGTGCAGCCTTACTATTACAGAGAGCACAAAAGAGTTAAATAAAGGCCAACTTGCATATGGTTGGGAGTTTAAATCACATCAGTGTAAGACAGACACCATGTCTAAAATAGTATAAAGAGTAATTGGAGTGGAAATAGTCCCTTGTAGTCAGTATTTTTTACAGCTGAATACTTTTACTCAGCCAAGTACTTTTGTGTGCAAGGAAACAAAAGTTGTTTCTGCCTGAATCAAAGGCACACTGCTAAATTATCTATTGCTACTTTTGAACAAACTTCTATTCTCTGGTTTAGGCCTGACTGAAACATGTTAAACAGCACTTCTATGAACTAACCTATAAATCCAGGTGCACAGAAGCAGAGATAGCCACCCACAATATCTTTACAGATGCTGGAGGCCCCACATGGTTGTGATAGGCAGGCAGCAACACTAGCTTCACACAACTCACCAGTAAAACCTGTTGAAAAATAGAGTAACAGAAGACTTAGGAAATTTAATAATCTGAGAAAACAGATAAGTGATAGACCAATTAAATGTGTGCTCTTCCTATGTTTTAAAATCTTATTTAGAATAACGTAAAATATTCAAATATACTTGAAAGTTTCAGTTTCATATACAAAACAACTCTAATTGGAACAAAGTCATAATTATAAAGTCAATTACAAAGCTGTACTTCAGATTATAATAAACACCCTTCAAAATACAATGGGCATCAAGGAAATAATAATTTTCATTGATGACAGAACTTTTGTTTTTGAATTACACAATAAATAGTTGCAAGAAAATATTCTTTGCTAGACTGATTTTTTTTCAAACCACATTAATATATTTAACTATGTGATATAAAGCAGTTGAAAAAACAGTCCATATGTGTGGAGTTAGTATCCAAATGCTGAATATAAACACAAAGTTTCAAATTTTAGACATTTCGGTTTGGTCATAAAAACTTAGTGAGCTAAAGCTCACTAAGAAGTACAGTTTTCTGGTCTCCTATTAGCTGAGCACTTAAATTTTCTAAATATTTTTAGTGCAACAAAGATCAAAACAGACTAGTACAATTATAATTTAACAAGTGTGGCATGAAAAGCCACTAAAGACTTAAACCAGAGATTTGGTTAAGTGAGTTAAATATAATGAATTCTAGTGTCTTAAAAACTTAGATGCTAAGTTTGGCTCAAGATCTGAACTTCACATTTAATTTAAAAATATATTTATAAAGCAATGCCATGCTTCAGCAGCATAAGTATTGCCATGACGGATTACAGTGCACCATTGAGGTTCCTCATATCTGACATTGTGTTAGTCAAATTTTTAGACAACAAGGAGGACTCTGGTGAAAAATGTTCAAATAAATCTGCATTCCTACTCCATGCCATGATAGCTTTCAAAACTAAACATAACCTAGTTTTAATAGTGTTTATTAAGTGCAGTTGACTATAATAAATAATTACAAAATTTCATAAGTTCAGTACTGTGTGGACCTAGTCTTTAAGAGGAAATGGAAACCATGTTCTTAAGGCATGACTGAAGACCTCCTGATCTGGAAGAATTTTTAACTTTTGAACATCTTGTAACATGAGGGACAACAGCAGCTTCTGACCATCAGGGTAAATTGCTGGAACATGCTGCACTTTTCAAATTCTGGCTTGTTGAACAACCCTTTGAGGGAGAAATACAAGGCAATGCATATTAAAGCTGCCCTACACATGCAGTCGTTTTCATTTCTAAATCAGTAGATGCAGAAAGGTGACTTTAAGCTATGTTTCAATTCCATCCTAAACACCAGCTGTGCAGCATTCTTGCACAGCTGAAGTTTTCCTCCTTGTTGATTGTCATACAAAATTTAAGTCTCTCATTTTGCCTTTGTAAATAGCTCTTAACATCTGCATAATGAAGTACTACATAAACCTAATATAAAAAATTAGTATAAAGAAATAAAATGAAAATGTTGATCAATGATGGTATCAGCTATGCACAGATATAGCTGTAGTTGTTGCATGTGTAACTTTCATCAAAGTAGAGATAATAAATATGAAAAGCGAACAGGTTTTTTTCCTTGATGAAATAAAAATTATTATTCATAACTTTATAGATTTGAAATAAAGGTCTTAATCTATGTGTCCTCTTACTTCTGTGTTTTGAATTAATTATTGAAGTATTACAGCATGGATTTTTGGGCTTTGAGCAATCTGATCTACTTAAAAAAGTCACTATACTAAGTTGAAGAACAAAGGGTAGTGGTTTCAGGGCTCAATTTTAATATTATACATCTGGTTACGTATAAGGTTTCTCTTCAAAACAGATTCAGTCGGATTGCTTAACAATACTTAACATTTCCTACAAAAAGAAATGACCACATTTTGATTTCTTTTTTTTTCTTACAGATATACAAAAAATACTTCATAAGTTTAGATAATGAAAATTTCACAACAGAATATTTGATTTTTTTTAAATGCCACATTTGCATTCTTGAGACATTTCTTTTTGACAAACCGAAATGCCTCATGACAAAAGTGATTTTTACTAGTCAGGCTGTGACACTTAAATTCTCCAGGGAGATCACTGAATTGTGATCCATTCTGACATAGTCCAGCCACACAGTGATTTATGGCAATTTCACTACATGGGTCCTTATATTCTGGATGGCAGGTACATCTGAAACTATTAACTGAAACCTCACATTAAGGGTTATTGTCAGAGCCAGCAGGATTTGATGTGCATTCATTCACTCTTATTGAACAAATAGTACTTCTGGGGAAAAAAAATTTATGGTTCCTGTTAAAATTAGATCTAAGAAAAGCTTAAACAAAAAGAAAGGAAGGAAGTGTCGGAAGGAAGGAAGTGTCGGAAGGAAGGAAGTGTCGGAAGGAAGTGTCGGAAGGAAGGAAGTGTCAGAAGGAAGGAAGTGTCGGAAGGAAGTGTCGGAAGGAAGGAAGTGTCAGAAGGAAGGAAGTGTCGGAACGAAGTGTCGGAAGGAAGGAAGGAAGGAAGGAAGGAAGGAAGGAAGGAAGGAAGGAAGGAAGGAAGGAAGGAAGGAAGGAAGGAAGGAAGGAAGGAAGGAAGGAAGGAAGGAAGGAAGGAAGGAAGGAAGGAAGGAAGGAAGTGTCAGAAGGAAGTGTCGGAAGGAAGGAAGGAAGTGTCGGAAGGAAGGAAGGAAGGAAGGAAGGAAGGAAGGAAGGAAGGAAGGAAGGAAGGAAGGAAGGAAGTGGCAGAAGGAAGTGGCGGAAGGAAGTGGCGGAAGGAAGTGGCGGAAGGAAGTGGCGGAAGGAAGTGGCGGAAGGAAGGAAGGAAGGAAGGAAGGAAGGAAGGAAGGAAGGAAGGAAGGAAGGAAGGAAGGAAGGAAGGAAGGAAGGAAGGAAGGAAGGAAGGAAGGAAGGAAGTGGCAGAAGGAAGTGGCGGAAGGAAGTGTCAGAAGGAAGTGGCGGAAGGAAGTGGCGGAAGGAAGGAAGGAAGGAAGGAAGGAAGGAAGGAAGGAAGGAAGGAAGGAAGGAAGTAAGTGGCGGAAGGAAGGAAGTGGCGGAAGGAAGGAAGGAAGAAAGAAAGAAAGAAAGAAAGAAAGAAAGAAAGAAAGAAAGAAAGAAAGAGAAAGAAAAAGAAAAAAAGAGAAAGAGAAATGTCAAATTTAATAAATTCATGTAAAACCTGGACAATATTTTCATTGTCATTAGGATTCATACATAATGGGTTGCCAATTTATCCTTATATGTACTGAATGGGATAATAATTATTTATAAAACCATTTCATTCATTTGATTTTGGGATAGAGTGGTTGTTTGTCATTCAACATCTATCATAGTGAAATTCTGCTTGGGCTTGGGTCCTCTGGAATTTCAAATATAAAAATTGTACTTACTGAAAAAATTACACAAAATGTGAAAATTAAAAAAATATGTAATTAATAATAATGTTGAACAAAATAAAGAGTAATAAAGAGGGAAAATCATCACCTTGGCATGTGAATTGGGTTTGCTTGGCCTGGTTTTGGTAGCAGGGTGGGGGCTTACAGGGTTAGCTTCTCTGAGAAGTTGCCAAAATCTTCCCCCATGGTGGACAGAGCCAATGCCACCTGCCTCCAGGACAAGCCCCCTGCTGGCCAAGGCCAAAACCATCAGCAAATGGCAGTAATCCTTCTGTGATCATATTTAAAGAGGAAAAACCTGATTGCACAGAGGCAATTTTGGGTAAGAAAAGAGGAACAGCTCTGCAGACACCACGGTCAGTGCAGAAGGAAGGGCAGGAGATGCTCCAGGTGCCAGAGCTGAGATTCCCCTGCAGGCCCTGGTGCGGCCCAATGTGAGGCAGCTGTGCCCTGCAGCCCATGGAGGGCCAAGGTGGATCATGTTACCTAGGCACTGTCAGATTTTTGTTGGCTTCAAATGCTTATATATAGTTCAACTTCACATTTTCTCCAGCATTTTTTCAATAATTCAAGTTAGACCTGACAGTTTTATATTTCACTTCTGCTCTTTTCTACCTTTCTATAACTTGGGCCTAACCACAAGCTACAGCACTGAAATTACTCGGAATCCTTTCTAAATACCACAGTTGAAGCTGTAGCCAAAAAAGCAGATTTTAGAGTACACATTTTCATTTGAACACTCTAGGTTCTTTTGTGACTGATAAAATCGTGAAGATTATTCTGGGAGTTATAGAAAAACACCTGAAAAACAGCACATTATTGGTCACGGCTTCATGAGGGGAAAGTCCTGCTTATCAAACATTATTTTGTTTTAGGACAAAGTAATCCTCTGTTGATCAAGGGAAGTCAACTGATGTAATATTTCTGGATTTCTGCAAAGCTTTTGATACTGTTTCTCACAGAACCCTACTGGACAAAATGTCCAGCCCACAGCTGGAAAAGCACATCATGTGGTGGGTGAGCCACTGGCTCAGGGGTTGGATGTAAAAGCTTATAGTGAGTGGGGTGGCATCAGACTGGTGACCTGTCACTGGTGGGGTTCCACAGGGCTCCATCCTCAGCCCTGTGCTCTTCAACATCTTCATAAATTACTTGGACGCAGGAATTAAAGGAATACTAAGTCTGCCAATAATACTAAACTGGAAGGAACTGTTGACTCCCTCAAAGGCAGTGAGTCCCTGCAGAGAGACAGAAAAATTAGGATACTGGGCAATTGCCAACCACATGAAATTCAGCTAGGGAAAGTGGTGGATTCTGCATCTGGATCAAAGTGACCCTGGATGAATGTACAGATGGAGAATGAAGCGCTGGAAGTAGCACTGGAAGCAGCACTCACAGAACATGAGCCAGCAGTGCCCTGGAGGCGGGAGAGCCAACCCTGTCCTGGGGGCATCAGGTCCAGCATCACCAGCTGGGCAAGGGAGGGGATTGTCCTGCTGTGCTCTGCACTGGGGCAGCCTCACCTCAAGTTCCATGTGCAGTTTTGGGTGACACAATAGTAGAAAGATATTAAAGAGTGTCCAAAGGAGGGCAACAAAGATGGTGAAGGGTCTTGAAGAGAAGCCATATGAGGAGTCATATGAGGTCACTTGATCTGCTCTGCTGCTTTTCAAATGTTCTTCATCTATTCTTGAATATAGCACAAATCAGCAGAACAGAAGTTCTGATCAAAGTTCTTTCAAAAGGAGTAAATCTGACCTTTCTGTAACTTTTTCTCTCTTCATTCTTCCCCATCTAGAATTTCTTTCTCCCAAGGAGGGCTAGTGAGTGCACCATGTCTCTTTTAGCTACTTGACTTCAATGACTATTTCTACTGCTTTTTGGACAAGCTGGACCTTAAGCCATACACTTAAATGAGAAGATGTAAAAGAACTGTCACTCCACAGTGTTTTTCTTAAAAAAAAAACACCCTTTAGCTAATGCAAAGGGCAACAATGGCTAGATACATCTTCCAATACTGTAAGAATATTTTTGTCAGTTCCACTAAAAGATAGATTAGAACTAGAGAAAAAGGATTAAGGAAAACCAGAGACCTACTCTACACATTGTAGAGTAATTCACCAGAAGAATTACAGCTATTACAGCAGAAGTTTGATTACTGTACCACAGCAGGCAGCTTCAGAATCTCTCTTATTTACACTAAGAAAACACAGAATAAGTTTTTATTCTGATTGTGATTACTGGCTTGAAATGTGTCAGGCTGTTTTATAATTTTGTGGTATGATGCCTTAAAATAGCACCTAATGGTGCTTTACACCTGCAGAATAAAATAACTGCAAGAGCAGAAAAAAATATGAAAAATTTATGAAATAATATCTGCTATCAATTTTCATTTTTCCGTGATGACTGTGAAGTTTTCAATGTTTGCTGGTTCTTTTGCGATGATGTCAAGATCTGTTGAGAAGGTGATACGTATTATATAACATAATTTGATTGTTATTAGGCATGGGCAATTTATTACCCTCTCCTATATAACATCTTCCTGTAATTAATATGAAAATTCTGTGGTATTTACAATTCCCTTATGGATAATGAAAAATGAGAGTAAGAAATTACTTAATTGAAATAGTTTATGCCAGTTAGAATTGGGGTAAAAGCATTGCTGCTAGCAGATCAGAAGGGAAAAAACCCAACAAAAAAAAGCAATGACAAAAGTATAAACAACAAAAGGAATCATGAATATGAATTACCTAACTTCTGAATTACATAGATTTTCAGCTTAACATCTCTGAAAAAAAGATCAGTGAAATACAAAGCTCCCAAAAAAATCAGCCCAAGCAGTGGGCAATGTTGCTGCTCTTCCTCAGTTATATCTCGGAGGTATTGCATGCTTTCAGATTTTGTGTGTTGAGAATAAGGAGATAAGAGGATGAGCTGACCCCCCATTGTGTAATACGACAGTGAATTAAATAAAGAGCTCTTCAGTTCAATATTCCTATTTTAGACATGAATTAATTTGTTACAGAAAGTAAGTTAAATGACTTTATTAAAAAGAGAATGGCTTCAAGTGCCACATAAATTCAGGTATGTATTTGCTCAGGACCGTAAAAGATTTTTAAGTAAAATTTAGGAAGACAAATATGAATATAAAAACAAACATACATTGGCTTGCTATTCATGTCATTCATGGAATTAAGATTGGCAGGCAGTAACAAGCAAAATTTTTGGGTTGAGCTACTACTTAGAATTTGCTGATAAGCAATCTGTTCGACAGAGGCAGAGTACACAGACTTTCCCTGTCATCTATCAAGTATTTTCTAGTCTCTCTTTTGTAAATTTTAAAGATAATATGAAATCCAAATATGATCCTTCATTTTTCATCTGATTAGAACACCATATGGTACTAGAAACCTGGAGGGGTAAAGAATGGATTCATTTTAGTAACAGGTAAGTAAAGGAAAAAAAAAAAGGTGATTAAACCACATAAAGCAACAGCAGTGGACTTTGCTGAAGGTCTGGTAAGACAATTCGCTTACTTGTTGAGAATTTTATATAATATTTTTACTCCTTATTAATGCAAGTAGAGACACAGATTATGAGAACTGAACAAATACTAATTATTTCTCAGTACATTGTAGGACCAGAGGACTACTTGGGAAGTGAGTTGTCAAAGAAAGAAGTTATTTTAGAGAAGGGTAGAAAAGCATAAAGACAGAATAAAAACATAGATAAAGAATTAAATGAGTGGACATTTCAAAGAAAAAGAATGAATCATATCCAAAATAAAGACTGTTAATATTTCTTTAGAAATAGCAGTAGAATAAGAAGTGTTTCAGTTTTGACTATAAAATACACTTCTGGAATTTTTTTTTTTTTTATCAGAGATGGCCAAACAGCATAGCAGACCATAATTTGAAAACATTTTGATCCTTTATTAGAAATTTAAATGTACTTAGACATTTGGTGGACAAATAACCTATCAATTATCTACTTTTCAGAAAGAGAAGTTTTGGAATAAACAAGTTTTAAATACAAAAATCAAACATAGAAAAATTATGTTTAGTAGGTGTAGCATACTAACATCAAAAAAAGACAATAGTTTGATTATCACATTAAGTTCTCCACAAAATGTATGATTTTAAGGCTATTGACCAAACTTTTAGCAGTTTTCTGGAATGTGATGTCTGAAAACAAATTTTTTTGCATTTCTAATGTCAGAAATGGAAAAAGGTAGACAAGAGCCAGAGATTACATCATTGTAAATCTTATTAATTTCTTATTAAAAGTGAAGTGAATGGGTTCATTCTATAACCAAGAGGCGCTTAACCATGGGAACATATTCCAATAATGTAAGAAAAGAAAAAAAGAAAAAAAAGAGATACAAAAAATAAGAAGCAGAAAATTAACATTAGTCACAATTAGCAAATTAAATCCTTTATAAAGAATGTAATTCTGGTGAATTGTGAAATACAGCTATGACTGTTTTAACAAGTCTTTAAAATAGCTGGTTAGTATCATAATCATTCCTTTCCATCCTCTTACTGCCATTACAGTACTTTTAGAAGTGAATAGATTCAAGCTAAAGGCTTCATAGAGATATTTCCTGACCTGGGGGATTTGTAATGGGTTATTAGAGTGTTCCTTAAGACATCACTCTTTTGTGTCTGCTTTTGGTAGCAGTAACTCAATGTCTTATTAGACACTTTGAAATAAATAGTGTTGTTTTTATTAGAAAAGTGTCAAATTTTTAAGTCATCTGCTAGGGTTGGTGGATTGAATTGACATTACAAATGAGCTATTAATCAATTTTCTTCCCTGTATTTTTAGCCTCATAAATGACAGTGGGTTTTTTTTTAAAAAGGAGAGGAAGTTGACTATTTTTTCTTGTTCTATTGCAAGAAAATTTCTTTTACCACTGACATGAAGCACTATACTGAAAAATTGGAAAACAGGTAGAAAACTGGAATTATAAAAAAATAAACTTTCTTTATGAAGCTATTACACGTAATAAAGTATCTTCTTACAATATCAAGAAATTTTCCATGTAGTCCCTTCACCATGATTGCTTTCTCTTTCTTCATCACAGGCTACCTTAACAGCAAAGTCTTATAAGAGACTTTTTAATGAGATTTTCAAAGTTTGTTGCTCTTCTCATTTGTCCTTTCTTCCTTCCTGTTTTTGGAGAATACTTTTGGATTCCACATTTTCCTTCTCCTACACTTGGGCACAGGTATATATACATAATATGAGTTGATGTATAATGAATGGTTTTCAATGTCATTGTGTGAATTTTCTTCTTCCTTCTTCATTTAATTATTTTCATTTAAAAATTGTAATTAAAATGTATATCTATTTCAAGATTTTTTAAAAAAATCATTGTATCTTGTTTTACATCTTAATTTACCCATCTTTTATAATTTGAGCCTTTCAGTGCAAAAATTCACTAAATGCTTACTTCTATAAGAATAAAATAATAAAATCTCACTGAAGTAGAAGTTGCAGAGCTTTATTTTCTCCTTATACATTTACGTCCAATTTCTAACAGATAATAAAGATTAGATTTAAAATTTTAAATCTTACTGTGCTTCTGGGAGCATTTTGAACAAATAGAAGGTACAGATGCTGGTGTATTACAGAATGCACCGTCAGTATTACATCATGGTGCACACCTTGAATACACAATGTCTGAACAATTACAAGTCCACTAGAGGAATGAGCTATTATGCACTTTTCCAGCAGCATTTTTATTTACATAAATCTCAAAGACTTTTTTCTGCATGAAACATATATATTAAGGTTAGCATTACAACTTCAAACATGCATGACAAGTTAATCCAAAAGTATGATAATTAAAAATGAGGAATCTTAAAACATTTATGTACTGTTCTCTTGATTTTCTAAAGAAAATAATGAAAGTAGAAAATGGAAGGTATATCTTGAAATTTGATTTACATAGAGAATTGGAAAGGAAAATATGAGAAAACTGGTGAGTCATGATAAGGACAAATTAGTGGATTACCAAAAAAAAAAAAAATACACTGTGTAATGCAAAGGCACTCCACCTCCTCCTAATGGCCATATGGTCTCCAGCAACAGCTAATTTAGAAAACTCTTTCAAGGATTTTATGGCTGAATATATTATTAAATATGGAATAGAATATCTCCTTGGTCCTTTGGGGTCAGCTGTCCCAGCTCTGTACACTCCAAGGTGTTTTTCCACCCCAGCCTACTCACTGTCAGAGCAAAAAGAGAAACAGAGATGGCCATGATGCTGTGCAAGCACTGCTCAGCAGCAGCCAAAACATTCCTGAGTTAGCAACTTGGCTTTAGTCACAAATCTAAAACACAACACTGTAACTTCTATGAAGAGGATTTTTTCTATCTCAACCAGACCCTGGTTCTGGGTCAACATTGATCCAATCAATTCTTATTTCGGGGGAAATACGCATTAAACATTTATTTTCTTGTGTATTATCCAGTCATTCTCTTCTGATAATAAGAAGATCAAGGGCTTTTTTCCAGAGTGAAAAAACAAAGAATGGCCTTCAGTGATTTTTTTTCTTCTTCCTAATGTCGAAAACACTGTAAAATACTTCTGAATTATTTTTCTTTATAAAAGGAAGCTCCCAACTTGCGCCAATTTTAGAATTGTTGCCTTTTTCAGCTAGGTAATTTAGGAATAAATTGCTACACGTAATGTAAAAAACACTTGAAGTTTAACTAATATTGTAAAGGGCTCCATGAAAAAATGAAGTAAACAATCCTACCTTCAGTGGTAAAAAATTACTGGATATGTTTGGGAATATCTTTATTAGAAAAACATCTTAATACACTAAGAATCTTAAAACCACAGAAGAATTTCTGGGGTATTAAAATATATTTAATGATTCACAATTATAAGAGAAAAAACTACTAGTCTATGGATGAGCTATAAATGTAAGGAAAAACTCTTGGGAAGGACCCCTAATAATGTTCCCTGTCACTCACTGTTTCCAGATACTGCTTTTGTAAGGGGCAGTAACAACGGCAGGTCCTGGAGACCCATCTGCATAACCTCTGCTCCTCCAACACCTCTGAATTCAGGTGGCCTCAGCCTTCATCCTGGATTAAGAGCCAACACAAATGTCATGGATGTGACTGCCTATAGAAATCTCAGTGTTAAGATTTTGCAAAGGAGACAACATAATACAAATATATTGATCTCAGTTTCCCTATAATATTGAGTCCACTAACTACAGCTGCATGCAGTTCTGTACTATTTGCTAAATGAATGCTCAGAGTATCTTCTGTGTCAGTCTGCTGAATAACCTTTCTACAGGTGATTAGATGGACTTGTTCAGAAAGAATTCTATCCCAGTACAAGTTAGGATGTTAGGTAGAAGAAAAACATGATTTACAAATTGCATAAGTGAATTGTGACTTGGAGCAAAAAATAGAGAATTGGAATTTTAAGCTATGCATCAGCCAGTCTTTTTGGCAAGCAGAGCAACAGCTTCATGTGAAAAATGTTGCGCTTTCTGATCAAGCAACTTTGAAATCAAAGCAAAAAATACCATTACAAATTCTATGTTAAGGATCATTGTGCAGCAGCAATGTGAAGAATTGAATGATTTTGTAAACTTTTTTCATCTGTAATCTTGATGATTCACTTTATTTTTTGAGTCGCAGCATGCAACAGTTTTTCTAAGGTCTCTTCCTGGCATAAAAACTTTCATGTATAAGCATCTACTTCATAACAAGTGTTGCCAGAAAGGTTTGAAAGAAAGTACAGTCTTATTTCATGGTACACTAAACTTTAATAACAGCAATACCTTCCAAAAAGGAAGAATTTGATTTACAATTTCTCTGTGTGCATGTTTACTCTTAATCAGAAGTACTGCTCCTTTGATTCAGTGTATTAAGTTGAACAAAAATTGATTTTAGGTTGAATCCATCAACTGATAGGATTTTCTGCTTCAAAATCAGTCTCCTTTGGCAATCATGCTAATCATCCAGTAATCCCATTAAAAAAAAAAAAAATCTATTCAGTTAAGTATAGCAGGGATATACATCACTGAGGCACAAATAGGGATGGGAAAGAAATTGTGTAGTGGATGCAATGTTTTCTAAAAGAGAAAAATTGTGCATCCAGCCTACAGTGTCTGAGAGCAGAAAAAGGGAGACTGTTTAGGGAGATATTATTAGTTTAGCAACTTCCAGCTGTCTGTTCCCTTTGAAACCTTCAAACATTCCAGTGTTTTAAAAATCAAAGGATGCTTTAGTATTGACTTACAGATATTTTGGTTGTGAACTTGTCTAATCCTTTACCAAAACTTCCAAATAAATTCTCTAGTTATATCCCATTCTGTGGTAACAAATTGAGAAATGCAATCCCAACTGTTAAAAGTTTTTTTATGTTTCTAAGATTCCCTCATGCTTGTCTTCTATAAACTTAAAAGGACTTCACCTTTCCATAAGGAACTTGCTATATTCCATTGAACACTTTTGATGCCTTTTTGAATATATTATAAAAAATCCAGCATCTTGTACATTAAAATTTCCCTAAATATCACATAAACATTGCCTGTAAACACCTTAGAAATTTTAGAAAGAGGTTCCTCACTTCTTTCTTAAACTGTGCTTCTCTACTTGACCATTTCGAGGCATGGTGTCCAGATGACAGACTACTATTGTCATAAAATATTATAAATTAGCCCTTGTTTTTTAACTTTGTTTCCCCCCTTTTCTAAATTCAATATACATAGGTAACAATTTTCTAGTGGAATAAAAAATTAATATTCATTATAAATTCTTGAATACTCATAAAAAATCAGGTTTTGGAAAAACATTTCATACAAACAAACAGTTTTATTCTTTTCAGCCACAAACTTGATAAAAAGTAGCACTATAATTAAGAATATGCAGAACTTTTTTAGATCTGGTCATAAGGCTAAAGACTTTGTGTAGGTCCTGGTAGTTCAATTCAAATTCACCTTAAAGTATTATATTTATAAGGTAAACTGGGCTAAGATCCCTTATTTAGTAATAGAATCACAGGCAAACTTGAGTTGGAAATGATGTCTTGAGGCCATCTAGTCTAATACTCACTCACAGTAATCCCAGCAAGATTAGGTAGCTAAGAGAACTGTCCTGTCAGCATTCAAACATGATTCCATAGATGGGGATATCACAAGCTTTCCAGAAAGTATATTCCATATGGAAGTTAACAACTTCCATTGTGCTGTTGGTTCAGAGCATTTTTTTTGCCTTAATGTTGAATTTTCCAACATTCTGACTTGTGTACATTAACTGTTGTCCTAAGAGAATTTTAACCAGTAAGAAAAACCTTTTTCTGTCCTCCCTGTATCCTTCCAGGAGGTAGTAGTAAACTCCAATAAATTCTCTCAGCCTTTTCTTCAGGGTGAACAGGTCCAATTACTTCAGCAACTCTTTGTATATCATGCACTCCATTTTCATGGTCCTCTGCTATGCTTGCCTCAGTAAGGAAATGTCCTTCTTTCAGCAGAGAATGCAAAACTTAGATACAGTAATTCAGATGCAGTTCCACAAGTCTGTAGCAGGGCTACTCACCCTCCACAAGAATTTATCAGTTTGTTAACCAGTCAGGTAACTCAAGTAGGACAAGCTGCCTTGTAGTGAGTTATTTTGGTGGCATGGGGCTAACGCTGGTCTGTCATCTCCCAGCTGCCAATGAATATCTTAATGCTTAAGTGAGATCTGGGACAATAAATCAGATTTTTGACTGACCTTTTGATATCTCCTTTTTTGACTATAAAAGCAACATCAGACTTTCACAAAGCAGAAACCTGTACATTTTCCTAGAACTGTGTGGAGCTTCTCCCATGAGTAGGGATGCTTCACTGTGACTCCCCAGGGATTAAATGATGGAATCTGTGCACATTATTGTAATTTCAGTGAGTCACATTTGACTTGTAATCATATTTCTTTGTCTAGCTTTAATGTTGGTCCCTTGACATAGTGTATTGCTTTATGTTATGCTGTAATCTACTAGTAGTTCTTTAGTTTTATACTAAGTAATAAGTAATCCTGATTAAGGTCTTTCATCTGTTGTCTCTGTGGCTCCTCAGCTCCCAGATTCTGGCTACACAAACCCAGAATGGTTGAAGTCCTCTATGAAGTCCTCCCTTCTCTCTGCAGAGGGCCTTCCTCACTCCCTGGTGGAAGACCCTGTACCAGACTCTCAATAAAATGTCACTTGTCCCTGTCTTTTCTTTAATCCTGACTCATAAGCTCTCAGTTGACTCCTCATCCACCATCAGGCAAAGCTCCGTGCAGTCCAGCTGGACATTGGCATAGAGTGCAAACATTGCCTCCTCATCTGCCTTGTCTGCCCTTCCTAAAAAGCCTTTATCCTTTCATTGCAACACTTCAGTCATAGGAGTCATTCTGTTGTGTCCCTGTGATGCCAATAATATCATAGCCATGCAGGCGTGCACCCATCTCCAACTCCTCCTGTATATTCCCCATGCTGCATGCATTTGCAGAGAGCCATTTCAATTGAGTTCCTGATAAACCAGTTTAGTAGCTGAAATTCCTTTGTGCTGTCCTTTGGGTGCTATATTGCCTTTCTGCCGTCCTAAATACTATCTAAACCATTGCTTTTCATCCTGCATTTTGCAGATGGGTAAATTCTTCATAAACACTGTATCTAACAAGTGTTCAAAAGGGTAATAGAAAATGTTTATAGTCTGATATTTCTTATGTGTACTTCTTGCAGCATTTCAGTATTCATTTCATGCATGTGATTTCACTTTTTAAGTATAACAGAAGATGTTTTCATACTTATTGTTGTGTTTGTGATTTCACAGAGCAAGCTGCTCTGACAAAATGAGATACAACATTTGGTTTATCCACAGTGGAAGGAATGATGAAATATAGTAAGTCTTTGCAACTGAAAAAGTAAATTTAACTTATTACAGCACCATATAAGAATTCAGCCTTAAAAAATTAGCCAAAATAAGTAATAATAATAGTAATAATAATAATAAAAGTAGCAGTAATAATAAACCTTTAATTTTCTGCATCTTGAAATTCTATTGTAAGACTGATGTCTTAAAAGATAGTAGGAGTATGTATATGTATGCACATGTATAATACACATACTTCTATATATATTAATATCCACAAATATTTATACATATATTCAAATTATATTCATGCCCTTATAATATAACTTATTGGCTGTGCTGGGTTTGAGTTCCTGTATTGTACACATCAATAACTTTCAAGGTATTTGTACATAAGGCTTGAAATAGCTTGTATACATCTTAAAAACCTATATAGCTCTCACAGGGACATAAACATTTTAAACCACTTATTTTGCCTATCCACTTTAAGTAAATATTTCAGCCTAAATACAACCTTGATCATTTTATCCTTACATTGTTAACTTGACATTATAGAAAAAGGTTTAATGCAATGTAACTGACTTAAGAGCATTAAAAATCTGCCAGTGAAAGAGTGCTTTTACTTCATGTTTTGCTCACTACTTTCCAATTGGCTGACAACCAGTCAGCCCACAAAAAAAAAGAGCAGGAGATAAAAAAAAAAATTAGCCATGTTATGCAAGTGTCAAATATTAAATTAACTGGTTATATAAAAGAGACTACATTTCAATGTGTAAGTTCTTGGCTATAGCACCAATCCACAATGAAAAGCCACACTAAAGCATGTATGTTCATATTTCAGTAAGATACTGTTTATTTGTTGGACTTTATGGTCTCAGAGGGGTTTTCCACCCTGATTCTGTGATTCTGTGAGTAAAATTATGTACGTCACATGAAGATAGAAAAGTTGATCTACTCTTTTTTGACAAATTCAGATATTGCTGGTGTCTCTCGTCACTGCCAGCAGCTGAACTGGGTTTGCACAGCAGTGTTTCAGTGGGGGCAGGTACAGGGATGGCTCCCTGAAGAGCTGCCAGAAACTTCCTCCTGGTCTGATGGGGTCAATGCCAGCCAGCTCCTGGGTGATCCACTGCTGGCCAAGGCTGAGCCCATCGGTGACAGCGGTAACGCCTCTGGGGTAGCAATTAACATGAGGGGGAAAGAAACAAACTGGGCAACTCCAGATAGAAAAAAGTGTGCGGATAGCAAGAGAAACAGCTCTGTAGATGCCAAATCTGTACTAGAGAGGGTGGAGGTGCTGAAGGCATCAGAGCAAGATTCCCCTGCAACCTGTGGTGAGGCAGCTGTGCACCTGCAGCCCATGGAGGCCCATGGTGGATCAGAGATCCACCTGCAGCTCACAGACAACCTCATGATGAAACAGGTGTATGTCCAAAGCAAGCTGTGACCCTTTCTGTGGTAAGCCTGAGCTAGAACAAGCTTCTGGCAGCGTTTGTGCCCTCATGGAGAGAGAAGCCCATACTGGACGAGGTTTCCTTGCTGGAGCTGTGACCCTGTGGGGGACCCACACTGGAGCAGGCAGTTCCTGAAGAACTGCACTCTGTGGGAGGGAACCGTCTGGAGCAGCTTGTAAAGAACTGCAGGCCATGGAAAGGAACTCATATTAGAGAAGTTCTCAGAGGACTCTCTCCCTTGGGAGGCAGCCCACACTGGAGCAAGGGAAGGGCATGAGGAGTCCCCCCCCCCGAGGAAGAAGGAGCGACAGAATTGATGTGTCATTAACTGGCTGCACCCAGCTCCCAGCCAGGGTCAACCCACCGCAGCAACCCTTAGGACAAATACTGTGTAGCTTGTCCGCATTTTCTTTCAGAAATTTTAAAAATAACTTTTGCTACTAGACAAGACGGAAACAAAATCATGCTACTGGTAGAGTTGGTTGATTTTTAAGGCACTCTATTCATAAGTTTGGAAGGCAGGACTTCCAGAATACAAGTCATATTCTGTAAACAAATTCTGCTGACACCACCTGCATAACAATTGTAGCATATGCTTAAATAATACCAGTTCATCCTTCTCTCTTTTCAAGCATAATAAATTACTGCTTAGTTGTGTGCTTATGAAAAAACTCTTTTCTTTTTTAAATACCACAGAACATTTCTCAACTAAATGTGACTTACCTGGCAAACAGCTACAGTAAAATTCACCAATCAAATCATGGCAATGGCCTCCATTTTTACAGGGCCTGGAGGAACATTCATCAATATCCGTGGAACAGTTTTTGTCTGACAGAAAAGAAAATTAAACATTAAAACTATAAATCATGCTGGGAAAGTAGAAAAGCTGCTTTACAGTGCAAGTGACAACTGCATAGTTTAACTTTTCCAGGTTGGAAACACTATTTCTGCTTGACAGTTTTAAAACTAGAGATATTCATAGATATGACTGGTAGTCAAAAAATTAAATATTTTATAGTAATAAATATGAACAGCATTTGCAAAAATGTCCTTTTTATATTCCAGCAACACAACTCAATACCTTAATTACTAGAGCTATATGCTACTTTGAAAAAAATTGTTTTAGAGATTTAATAACCATAGTAACAATACAAAAAAAAAAAAATACTTCTTGAGGTTGCATTCATATTTCCAGAAGAATGAAGTCATTTCTCAGATCCAAACAAAAACCTACAAGTTTACTGAGATATTCCTTAATTTTTCTGCTTTTAAAAAGATTTAATTGAGCTGTAATTCAGATTCATTCAAATCTGAAACAAATTATAGGTGAATATGCAAAGATAGATAGAGGGGAAATTTAGAAGGCAACGGAATGGTGGCCTATGAAAACAGTTAACTCATTGGACATACCAAATAAATCCAGCCTCCTGTTTCTCTGTTGTGCACTACATTAATTTAGGGCAATCCCTACCTAGGCTATTATAAATAATACTGAGACCTTTCTGAACAAAAATTGATCAAAAATAGATGGGACAAATATTTGGACTAAGAGCTCACACGAATACCAGAAGTTAAGCCAATTATAGAGAAGCAAAGCTGTAACTATCACTGATGCAAACAAGCAGAACTTTTGTGGTGTTCTGTGTAGAAGTTATGGAACGTTCCTTGTATCCTTCAAATCAGATATACCAGACAGGTATTGAATCCCAAACACCTCAGTCAAAGGAGCTGAATTAAAGGATCCTGTTTCTCAGGTCCCTCTTGGACAAACAAAGCTTGGACAATTATAGATTCACTAGAACAATAAATGCATGGATGGCAGAGGGAGTTTTGTCTTCCTTAACCATAAGGTGTACTTTCAGCTAACACGTAAAAATAGAATGCATGCAAAAATCAAATTAATGGGAAGGGGAGAAAGTGAGGAGAAGACAGAGGAAGGAAAAAAAAACAAAAACCAACACTAAGAAAAAGGGTTAGGGTGGATGGTAGCAGATGGGTTTAAGGGGATGGTAGCAGAAGCTCATAGACAAGGATAATTATAGAAACCAGGTAAGACTGACATTTTGTGGATACTGCACAGTCACATATAGTATGCTGTATTTCATGATTAAATACGGATCAAAAAATCTGTAGAATCAAAAATCAGTAGAATCAGTTAAAAGGAATCTTAAATTTTTATAGCTTGTGGGTTTTTCTGTTGATGTTTTGTTTTGTTGTTGTTTTTAAATATCTAAAAGAATGAGCAGAATCCTTAACAACACAGGACTTGGACTCATAGAGTATTTAATTGCAAACCCATAATTTTTGAAAGGAATCATCGTTCAAAAATTCAAAGATATTTGAATGTACTATTGGTAATTTTTCATGCCATAGTGAAAAAGGTAACTGCAAGTTACTTGATTCAAAGTTAAAGGGAAAAGTACTCTCTGACTATAAGGAAAGAAATGTGAAAAACTTGGCTGAGAGCAGTCAAAATGTATGGAAAAGGAGAGGAGGGCTAGCAACATAATAAAAAGGAATTTGGAAGAACTGCATAGAATGCAGAGAAATTCTGATTTTAAACCTGATGAAGAGTGAACATTTTACCTTAAAAAGGTAATTAAGAGAGCTGCTGCTTGGTATAAGTACACAAGGACAAACTTTCTTTTTGTGAGAGAAAGACAGTGGATATTAGGAAACCAACAGGGCACTTGCTGGTTTTCAAAGTACGAAAAAAGCCCAACTTATAAAAAAGCAGGTCAAGTTTCTAAGGATAAACTAAAAGTACAACATAAATATGCAGGCATGAAATTGGACCAGCAAATCATGTAGCTATTATGGGATGGTCAGGGTAACAAGAAATTGTGCTGTATGTACTTCATATTGAAGATGAAGGAGAGATGCGGTTGGCCATCCAGTGAAGAAGCATGGCTACTGATAATGGCAATCACACAAAATTGTTCAATGCTTCTTCTGTCTCAATCATCAGTAAAAAGACAAGCTGTAGAGCAGGTCATTATCATAATTAAGACTTATGATTAAAGGGCAAAACTTCAGTGTTGAATACAGAAGAAAAGCTGTAGAATTGTCAAATGAGTTAAATAGTCAGATAGGCTGGTCTGATGAACTCTACCTGTGCGTACTAGTGACAAAAACTCAACAGTTTTCTTTGTGAACTTCTGAAAAATAGGTAAAGTACCTGAAGGCCCATTAAAATCAGCCTTCAGAAAAAGAATAAAAGGCAAAGACATGAAATTATAAATCCATTTGTGAAACTCCTGTTCCTGGAAGAAATATTGGAAAAAGTTTTAAAGTGTTTACTTGCAAGAACATATAAATAAAAACCAATTCATTAAAAAATGGGCCTTATGTAAGCAAATTTATTCCCCTCTACGTTAAATTTGCACATTTTGTGGATAAGAAAACCCAGCAGCAAAAGTCATGCTCCTTTTGTTCACTAATGCTATTTTTTGTGAAATCCCAGTAATCGGTTTACATAGAAACTATAAGAGCATATTATCAAATGAGTAAAATTTTATGGAAAGCCATATTCATGCATTAGTTATCAGTGGTTTTGCTACCAGACTGGATGAATGAATTGCAGAGGTTCTGAAAGAAATCTGCCCATTCAATTCCACTAATTTTTTTTCAACAGCCTAGATGGTGGGTAGCAAAGTAAGCTCACTGGTGGCAACACAAAAAGCTACATTGAAGAACAGAATTAGAAGTCTTCATGAATTTCAACCAACTAAAGATAGAGTCTGATATAACCAATGTAATACGATCAGAAGAGAAGATACAGAAAGTCACAAGTAGGAAAAAACACCAGAATTTTGTTTTAAAATAAATAGTTTGCTGACATATATAAAAAAAAAAAAAATAGACAGTTAGAAGTTTTACTGGAGTAAAGCTGCTTTTGGAGTGCTTTGCATTGTGCGGTGAGGTGCATTTAAGAAAATTTTGAGACTCCATATGAGCATGTTAGGAATGAAAACCAGCTCTAAAGCATGCCCTTGTAGGATGAACAAAATAAATGAGCCTATAAAGCCTAAATAAGGAAAATTTGAATAGAAATGTGATGGCAATCATAAAATAAGAAAGTACTCTCACAAAATCCATCCGTTTGCTGTGTTCATAGTAGACAGGGTGAGAAGTAATGCATTTAAACTGCAGTGAAATATTAGACAATAAGGAAATCCTTGTAGTGGTTAGTAAAACATCATGCTGGGAAGATTCCACAAGAAAAGAAGGAATTATTGGATTTCTTTAACAAGACACATAGGCGAGAAAGCAGCATAGTATATTTTATGTTTTTTGCTGGGATAAGAATGAAACAGTTTATAGTTAGTATTTTATTCTAGTGTTGTGATTATATAATTTACAGGGTATAAATTCTGTTTATAACACTTTGGATGTCCAAAGACTTATGTTTGTGTAATGAGTTGGATTGTCTGGAAACTTGCTTTGTCTTATGGTAAAGGTCTTAAGTTACTCGGTGTGCGATAACTGATTTTGAAACCTAGGGTTTCTGTCCAAATCTGTGTCTCTATTTCTCCATCAAAACATGTTTCTACATTAGTGGTATAAAAGAGAAGTGAGCCCAGACTTGCAGCAGACAAGAGAAGTAGGATAAAAGTGCTAACACTAGCAGGAAGAGAAAATCACATTCTTCCTGCACACCATAAATGCACATGGTTGAAATTACAGTGACAGGTACTAAGGCCTACCCTTCCAAAGAAAGCAGTTGGCACATTCAATCTGAGTTCACCTCTCAAATCTTTCTTATGAAAAAACCATAATGAAGCAAATGAGGCATTTTATACTGCCACGAATCTCCTTTTCTGTAGGCAAATGTGAAAAGTCCTTACTCTACTATTTCAACATTGACTTTTAAACAGATACTTCATTTCCACTCTCACTTCTTTTCATACATCTCCTTTCCACAGGGGACCAAGCCTATGCACCAAATGGAATCTTGTGATAACTTTTGTTTAGCTAAACAGTACACTTTTCAATGCACTGCAGGTCACTTCTGGTCACTTGTAGTTTGCAGATACAAGCACAGAAAAAAACATGCAGATTATAGCTACTGAGCTGTTGCTGAGCTGTATGTGGGGAAACAACAAAAGCAATTTGAAAAGGACTGCTGAAGACCTCAGCATATGAGCACTCTTGCGGTGCTGTGAGAAAAAAATCTCAGACGTATTTAAATAAAACAAAGAGTGAACATTGATGTGTAAAATACCTCTGTATAAAACATTGATTACAATGTTCCATATTTAAAAATAAGTGGGAAGGATGCAAGAAAAGCTACACAATTTATTCAACGACTGAAGAAAGCATGCTGTTGGCAAAGGCTTAAAGAGCTCCATCTGTTTCATTAAGAAGAAAGAAAACCAAAAAGTGACTTGATTGCAGTGTGCAAGTATCTTTACAAAGAGAAAATACTTGAGTAGCAAGAGCTTTTTCATTTTTTGTAGAAAAGGTAATGAGATGCAATAGATCAAAGTTTAAGACAAAAATTTAAATAAAATATTTAATATAAACTTCTAAATCTGATGGTGATTACTACTAGAAAAAATGCCAGTGAAATTCTGGCTTCTTTTCATTCATTCAAATCAGGATTGAATGCTTTTGGATTCATTGTGTGCTTTAATCAAAACTGGAGTAATTAGGTTCAGTACAAGGTGGTTAATGGCCAACATTAACTTCCTTCTGGTACACAGACCTAATATAGAGCATACAACCAGCAATCTATGGATTTTTAGAAGACTTGCAGAACATAGAAATTCATCCTGTAGCCCTTTCTGTGGCTTTCCTGGGAAAACATCACAGCAATTTAGTGAGACAGGTATATTTCTGTGATAGTAATAGCCCACCCTGAGGCATCTGGGCTCTGTAGCATCACTGTCATCATGTGAAATGTGTATGTCCTGTAACTGGAGGTTTTGGAAGTTACTAGGAAAACTAGGTGCAAGGTGTTACTCTATTGTTACCACAACAAATAGCCAATTCTATTCAATTTCTTGCCTGGCTACTAATGTGCTAAGGGGAAAAAAATATTTTTATGATAGTTGTGTAAACAGCTTTAAAAATCAGCATTCTGCATTTAACACATTTTCCCTCCTGCCTCAAGGCTCCTCAGTAGTCTCTGGTCAATTCACTACTTAAGTGAAGAGAGTCAAGTTGTGGTGTAATGTTCCCACTATCTCCACTGCATCTCTGAGGCCCAGTTCACATGGCACTGGCATGGCTAGCTACTGGCCAGGTATCAAGCTAGAAGCAAGGGCCTCAGGACTTGTCTAGTGGCCAGGTTTTTGTTAGATTCATAGAATCATGAATCATGTGGTTTGTTTTGGAAATGACCATACAGATCACCTAGTGCCAACATCCTGTCATGGGCAGGGACACTTTCCATGAGACCAAGTTGCATAATGCCCCATCCAAACTCATCCTGAACACTGCTAAAGATGGGGTATCAACAGAAAATAAATTTTTAAAAATCATGACAAAAAAGAAAGCCAAAGAGAAAAGAACAAAAAAGAGTCAACAAGATGGCACCAAATAAGATTGCTATTTAATGTGGTCATACTAAAACTGACAGTGTGATACTGTTTATAGTATGGCTCTATCAAAGCAAAGGATGACAAAAAACAATTGTTTCATTGTCTAAAACAGCAACCCAGTATACATTGGTAATTATAATTTAGTATCAAAAACTCCAGTATTATGCTAGGTCGTATTGCAGAGGCAAGTGTTGAACAACAGGCCTTTTCCAAAATCAATAATTTGGTGGATTTTTTTCAGAAGAGGAACTATATACAAGGAAAAACTAAGCACACCCTAAATATAACCATTCTTATATAAGATGTCACTTCTGTTTCCCAAATTCATTAACAAAATGTCTGTAAGGGATGAAAAATGTGCACTGGGGATGTTGCTTGGAGGTTGATTTTTTATGTCAGGGTTCATTCACTGATTGCTCAGGTCATTACAGAAAATTAATTCCTAAGAGGATTCTTGAGGCAGTTGTAACAAAAATTTTGATTGAAATTGTGTCTTGATAGCTATAGGTTATTTTTCAGGTGCACTCAGATGTAAAAAGTAAAAGTGGTCCTCACTTTGCTGGCATATTACTATTCACTGTATGGTGTCATCAATGACATTAACACAGGAAAAATATGGAGTTAAGGAAAAATTAGGTTAATTTTCCACAGTAATTCAGGAAGACTAAAAATTTCAGCCACATCTTCCAGTGTCTTCTCTGTATGAGCTTTTCTAGACGTGATTTTTTTTCATTTTTTTATTTGATAAGACCATCGTAGCAACTGACAAGTCTTAAAATTGAAAATCAAACTTACTAATATAAAATTATTATTTTCCAATTTATCTGAAAGTAATTAAGTACATAGTCCTGCCCAGAAAGATATTAATGGATGTTCTACATACATTATGTTATGCATGACAGTTGGAATCACCACCAAAAATCCCTACCATTATACCTGAAATAATGGGGATAAACTGGAATGCAAAAAGAATCTCATAATAATCTTCCTTCAGAAGAGCAAAGATAAAGTAAATTCCAAACAAGCTAATTAAAGTTTTGATTGAAGATTTAACTTATCTTTTGTCAGGTGGTTCCAAATATTATTATTCACCCCTTAATTTAAACCAATCATGCTTAGTATTTGCAGATGGAATACTATTGGAGGAATGTGCCATTTGATTTCTCACATAAAAAAACCCAAGCAACTTTGCTTATATTTAAATTGCCGGAAAAAAACAATTGAATTGCTTTTCTTTCATGCAATTCATTAACTTTTGTGTATTATTTTATCAAAAATTTTATGTAATGAAATTTGCAGCATGATGAAACTTAAACAGATTTTTCTGCACTGTACTGATTTTTTTTCCAAATGTCCTAACCTGAATTCCTTCCAAGCAAAGCAGGTACACTTACACATGTCATGACAATAAATATTCTCTAATGACTCAGAAGTACACAGTGAATACATTTCCATGTCTGCATAAATTTTGTTTATTTTCCAGCATGTTAAGTTTGCACATCCCACTGTGGGAAGCCTGCCCTCAGCAGCCTGCCATTTACAGTGTTTGTGGCAACCAGCAGCCCATCTGCGCTGCTCCAGCTGAGCAGGGGGAAGGAAGTCAGCCCTTCACTCCTCCATGGCCTGCTATGAGCCAGAGCTCTGCTGGCCTGGAGCCTGGGAAACCATCCCTCTCTAGTTGTCAGCTTCCAGGTTTTGTTTTGGTTTGAAAAATCTCAGTGCTTTGATTAGCGCTCAGACAGAGGAATGTTGCTTAAATGAACCCGGTCATTAGGGGACATCACCGAAAAGACCGGGCTTTTGAGCTGCTTCTGTGATGGCCATAAAGGCTGATTGATGTGGAATAATTATCTGATGCATGAGATGCAAGCAAGACTGAATTTCTGTAGCTGACTCTAAGGATGACTGAGCATCCATAGATCACAGGATCAATTAGGCTGGAATAGATATCCAAGATCATTGAGTCTAGCCTTTGACCAATCGCCATCATGTCAACTTAAACCATAGCACTAAGGGCCATGTCCAGTCATTTCTTGAATATCTCCATTCTTCTTGACTCCACCACTTCTCTGTCAGCCCATTCCAATGCTTGACAATCCTTTCCATTAAGAAATTCTTCCCAATGTCCAACCTGAACCTCTCCTGTCGCATCTGTGTCCTCTTGTCTGTCACCAGCTGTCTGGGAGAGCAGGCCAACCCCCACCCTTCCTTTTGGGTAGAGGTAGATCTCTCAGGCCAGTTTTTTCCTCTGAATTGTTTGGGAAAGTACTTTTCATAATTAATAAGAGAAAGAGAACATAGTGACTCGATAATTTTGTACTGTGCAGTTGTTCTGATAGTAACTAAAAGTATCTATGTCAAGCAAAATGTGTCTGAAATAGACCAGCTTTTGCAGACTTACTGAAAACAAAATTTACAATGACACAGGAAAAGAATACGCAGGAATGATTTTTGAAAGCCCAGAGAAAGATATTATCTTATGTCTTGTGATGGCTTGAGCTGAGCTGCAAGACCTTGCTCATTTTCGTATAATTTTGGTTTTCAAATTTTCGGAGTTGCAGTGTCCACTTGCTTAGCCACAATATCTACTACAGGATTCCTAAAGCCCAATAGTATGAGTCATGACAGAAGAAACTATATAGACTTGATCTTCAGAAAGCAGATTAGAAGGCTTGCATATTTATTTAGTCTCTTGTGTAAATGTAAGTCAATGTGTGACTGATGGTAGATTCTGTTGATTCATACTGTCTTGTTATAATGGTAAACATTAATGAGACATGGGCAAAACTTAGAGGAAGGATCATTTTACACATAGAGGATTCATAAGAACCTTGATATAAGTGAGGAAGTCAGATTAAGAATCTCATGCATATAAATTACAACTACAAAATTCAATGCTAAATGATGAAGTAAAAATCACTTTGAAATGAAGTTTGTTTTCTACCCAGTATTCACTGGTGCAATCTTACTATCATAGGGCTTATCCATATACATGAACAGCTTTGAAATAGTTTTAATTAATAATTAAATAAATAAATAATTTAATTCATCTCTTTCAACAATTAAAAAGGAAAAAGGTTTACGATGGAACGATATAATCCCATCTTTTATTAAAGATTAAAAACCCATGCTTTCTCATCCAAAGCCACTGAATTACAGAGTTCTTTAGTTCCAATTACTTGTATTACCAGAGAAAATCCACTCAAATAATGAAAATGGTCAGTAATCGCATCTCGTAGAACTGCCTCTTCCTTCACTATCATTGATGAATTCAACACCCTCCCACTGATGCTTTAATTTGAAGTGTCTTGCTACCCAATGGACTAAAGGTGTTCCACTATTCAATATTAAAATTGCCTACTTCAGCTATCCAAAGTATGTGTTTGCATGTGTTGAACAAGTGGTTTGTATGTGTTGAACAAGATGTTTTCTAATTTTTGAGGCTGGTCAAGTTTAACAGATTTGGACTGCCTTTACCTATCTCAACTTCAGATGTTCTCAAAACCCCTCTAATTGGCAAAATCAAATAAAACACTATGAGGGAAGGAAGTAGCAGTTTTGCTATCTGTCCATTTGTCCAGTAGCTCTTTATTACAGGATAATTACCATAATCCTGTGTATGCAGATTACCATGGAGGGCATTTGAGAGCCCTCAATCTTTTATTGTAGAGAAAGTATTTTCCTGGTCTCTATCAGGAGCTGCCCATCTTGGACAGAGTAAAGGAAATTCGATGCAGCAAGCTCCAAAGGCTGTCAGAATTCTGGTGCTCACCCTTTCAGCATCAAACAATTCTGCTGGCAGCAGAAGCTGCAAGAGGGCTCCCTGCTCTTCTCACGACCCTCTCAGATGATTTGGTTGCTCCTGTTCCTGAGAGAGTTGTTTCCACCATCCAGCCCTGCTCCCTGTTGCACATTTGCACTGCCTTTCCCCATCTCTGTTCTCAGGGAAGGACAAAGATCCACCACCTGTGGAGCACCACTGCCTGGTTCAAGGGGAATTCATCCAAGGCCATCCATGGAGGCCCTCCTGTCCAATGCTGCCCTTCCATCACAGTTTTAGTTTCAAGGGATGTGATCCCACTCAGAATTGATGCCACTTCACACAGATAGTAAACAGGAAAAGAGGCAAACAGCCAGCCTAAGACAATTTTGTACCTGACCAGCTAAGATGCTAAAGGTAAACTTTTTACTGAAATTGTTTTTAATATAATAGGAAAACAAAAGTGTGCTTAAAAGAAAATAAAAGGTAAAAGTCATTCTTATACACTTAGTGGACTTTTTCAAATGTTACTTGCTTGTACAAGTCTCATCAGAAGACTACAAGATGTGATTGGCAGGGTGTTAGCAGGTCTGTTGATGAACTTTTAACATATGCCTTCATCAGAGCTAATTGCTATCAGTTAACTGCTCTGTTTATGATGTTTTTCTAAATTAATTATGCAACTTCTACATTGTTTAAATATTAAGTGGATAAAATTGTATATATATGCACATTATGTTTCCTTTAGCCCTTAAATAGCTTTTGAGTGTATCACTGTTACTACAGCAATATCTAAGAGTACCATTTATATAAATCTTAAAACACAGAAGAACATGGAAGACTCTTTTGCTGTTGTTTGCCTTTTGTATAAGACAGAAGCCCAAATATCCAGTATTTTACATGACAGACTCATTCTAGAGAGGCTGAAGCAGGTTTTGGAAGGCTTGGAGAGAGCAGACCTAATGAGATCCACAATGACTGACTGTGAATTAATTGTACAAAAAGCATGAGCACAAACGAAAATATTCAGTGTAATCAGGAGGATCCTTGTCCCTACTCCTAATTCCAGTTAGTAGGCTGGTTTACTTTATTTCTTGTGGGAGATGTCCTGTCTCACAGAAAAAACAGCAATATGAAGTGAGATCAATAGCACATTCGTGATGGAAAGTCCCTCACATAGGAAATGCAGGAGAAAATTGAGCTTTTTTCATATTAGCCTATTATGCAGTCATGTGAACTTCTATGACTTCAATATAGGCCTCAAGGTATTCAATAAAATCTACTTATAACTCACTTGTAAGTTTTTCACTGTTGACAGATCCTGAATTCTGCTTGTCTTGGAATGAACAAGGATGTTACTGGCAAACTGTTTGCATCAGTATGATGCATATATATCCAGAATATAGGATAAAGAGTCCCTACTGAGGAATACATACTCTGTCCCAGGCTTCCTTAGTGACACTCACACATTAATTTGTAGTTCTGGCTCTACAATGTGGACTCCATCATATCCCAAAATAGTGTTGCTGTATTTTCAAATGAACAGCTTTCCCTGCATTACCCAGTTTAAACTGAGTGTTATCAATCCACTACAGAAAAGTTTGACATTTTCCATTTGGATTCTAGCAGTACAGGAGAAAGTTTTAAAAACTTCTTATTTTAAAATTTTTGCATTAAACTTCTTCTATCTATAGTAACAAATACTTTGTAATCACTTCTGTTACTTTCAAAATTGATGCAAAATAGACATAGTATGCGAACTCATGAAAGCAAAGCCAGTTACCAACGTAAAAAGGAGAATAATATGTTACAGGAAATATATCACATCTCGGTTTTGAAATGCTGAATAATATAAGAATATGTTTGCATGAAAACTCACAGAAGTTGGTGGCAATTGCATCCACTATTGCTTCCACAGATATAAAATGTCTGTATATTATCTTAGATTCCTTTTGTCCAGTCTTCCTACATTTAAGCATTGACGAAATATGAATGAAGAATCTCTAAACTGAACGTCATTGGTATTATTACGGACCTGAAATGCTCTACAACTAACTTAATTTTGCCTCCTCATCCTTCACTGTTCTACTTACTTCTTTAACTTTTTATTTCTCCTTAATAGATCTCATTCATTTTTTTTCCTCTCCTCTCTACTGGTCCCCACTCATTTTGAGCTCCTTGGACAAACTTGTTTGGCTTTTTATTACAATATCCACTAACTGTATGACTTCTTAGACTGCCACTGCTTGTTTTCCTGTTACTACTTATAAATAATGCTGCTCCATTTGCCTCTCTGAAATCAGCAGCTGGAAGTCAGTGTTCAGTGCCTGACATTGTTTTTTTAGATGGCATATATTTGGAGACAGTTTTATTGATTTCCTGTTAGCTGCTTCTGGCAGAAAATAGAGACTTGAAGACTCTCCATGATGCAAGAGCTATTTTCTCAAACCTGGTAGACATGCAAATAATTGTGCAACTGCAACTTACGAGAATTTATCATAAGGATCTGATGGCACCTTTGTTAAAGAGAAGAAAGTGTAATCTTTCTAAAATTGTGTTCTTGTTACAACTCAATCAAGTATGGCTGTGATAAAATCTGAGAAAAATAGCACCAGCTACCTGTTCACCTATGTTTCATAGATTAGGTAGTTTTAAGCAATTTTTTTCTTCTATGCAAAATACAATTTTTCTTTCCATACACACACTGCTTTCATTTTGTATCATATTAGGAGGGAAATTAAAACATTATCAATCGCACAGAACCCTAAGTTGATTTTATTTTTATTAATGCTAAAACACTGAAAAAAGTGAAAATAAGTTCAGGAATGAAAATTAATAGTTTAACTATTTAACTTCCTTTCCAAGTTAAAAGAAATCTTACCAGTGAATCCTGGAGGGCAAGCACAGCTGTAGTCTGCAACCAGGTCTAAACACGTGGAATTGCTTTTACAGAAACCATAAGTGCACTCATCAAAGTTGATTTCACAGTTCAGGCCTTCAAATCCTTGGAAATAAAACCAAAGAGCTATGCATTATTCAGCTATATCTGTGTCTTATTTTTCTAAAGCAATGTCTTTAGGTCCCTCGTTTTCAATTTACTCATGTAAAAAATGATCTTGAGTCCTTGGATTCTCCTTCTAAAAGTTTTGTCTCCACTGTCATTAATAGAAAAATGCTTTTTTTCCCCTGTCAAATATAGTTTAAAAGGAGTCAATAAATGAAAGCAAAAATTTAGGATTCAGTATGTTCATTAACACTTAAGAACTTATGAATTATGTATCTGCTGATTTTGACAACATTACAGATGAAGTGAAGCTGGGATTTGGATATCTGCTGTCAAAATAAAAATCAACTCTTAAAATCTCTCTTAAAGTCAGTTCTCAAATAGTTGTTTTTCTATTTTTTTCTTTGTTTGTTTTACAGAACCCCAGAATTATGAAGGTTGCAAGAGGCTTTCCAGACCATCCAATCGAACTGACAGCCCAGCATCACCACAACTCCCCCTGAACCATCTCCCCAGGTGACACATCCAGACACCTCTCTCTCTTCCAGAGATGGTGACTTCACTACCTCCCTGGGAAATTATTCTAGCGTCTAACCACTCTTTCAGTGATTTTTTTCTTAGCTAATAATATCTATCTGAACTTCCCCTGACACAGTTTAGGGCCATTTCCTCTTATGCTGTCACTAGAGACATGGCAGGAGAGACAGACCCCCACTCAATGAAACCTCCTGTCAGGCAGTTGTAGGGAGCAGTGAGGTTCCCCTGAGCCTCCTCTTCTCCAAACTCAACAACTCCAGTTTCTTCTATCATAATGACTTTTAGCAAACTCAGAGGCCAACATTTTTTTTTTGTAGTTGAAATTGCTAGAAAATCTCCTCTCCAATATCTGACTTTTCATGCTCTTGTAAATGTATTCTAATTCATGGTCATGCTACAAAATGAGTGTCATTAGTGCTGTCACAGGCCATGGCTGCAGGAAGACCATGACTAATGCTGAGCTATTGGTATCCTCAGTGCAAGCTATATTCCTATAATTTCTCAAACTGACCATGGAACCAATTTCCATTGATCCTTAAGTCATAAAACTTTAGAATTACCCTTAATTCATTAATAATGTATAAAATATCAGCTCTTATTTGCATTTAAAGTTTAATCAGACCCATGTCTCACAGGTAACATGTAAGCCACAAAATTAGCAATGTGGATGGCAAGATTTATTTTCGTATAAGCTAGTCAGGCAGTTTAAACAGCAAAAATATCTTTTCCAAGGTTAATTTCCAGCTACCTTCCAATATCTGTTTTGGCTTCTAATTTAAGCTAACTAATGACAGAGACTGTATTTATGAGAATTATTTGTAGCAATTTCATCTCTTTTGATGAGTTTCTGAAGTTATCACCACTGGAATGCCTGTACTAATGCATGCATACTTGAAATATTGTCAGCTATGAAATCAGCTACCATGAGTCCATATTTAGAAAATAGTAGAATTTGAAGATTAAAATAAAAAATATTAAACATATCATGTATCAGGCTATAATTTACCACTTTGGCTTCATTTTTAACTAAAAATACATTTAAAAATATTTGTAAGGAACCCATTTGTGAAAGCATTTCAGAAAGAAACTATAATTTTAACTGCTTTAAAACATTTTAGCTTTTTTTGACGAATTTTTTACTGCAATTGCTATTGTTTTTCATACAGTACTGATAACAAAGAGCAGAGTGCATTTTTAAAGACACAGACCACAGGTGCTGAAAATCATATTATTTTTCTCTGTTAAAATTTTATAGTTTTTTTTAGTGATGGTCTATTAAAGTCATTGTGACCATTGTAGCTTGCCATGATCAGTGAGAAATATGCATATTATTAATGAAGGTAAAAATACTTTTTGTAAGGTTATGGATGATAATTTCCATGGAATTCATATACTGCTCATTTGTGTTTTCTCCACTGCTTCAAACTTTGTTAAACTCATTATGTTCTGTCTGAATAAAGGTAGCATTTAGGAGTATAGCTGTCTCCATTCTTCATTTGTCTCCAATCTTAATGATCATGGTTGTTTTGGTAGACACATTGCCTTGGTGGACAAAGATGCCAAGAAGACTTTGGAAAGGAATGAACAACTTTCATAGAAAGGAAGTTTTGATGATGACTTGATGCCTGTCAAGAAGATGTTTTGCAAACTGCAGGCAGTTTTGAATATTGTCAAAGATAATAAAAATAAATTATTTTGAACAACTTACCTTCAGGGCAAAAGCAATCATAGCTGTTGACATCATTCTGACAAACAGCACCATTCAAGCAGGGAGCTGAATCACACTCATTCATTTCTGTTTCACAGTACTGGCCTGAAAACCCTGCAAATGAAGTAAGATAAGCTTTGATTTTCTTTGTATGCTATAAGCATGAAACATGTATTTCAAATGGTGTTCTTTAACTAAAACCCAGAGATCTTACGATCCATATTCCACTGGATAAGGAAAATTTAGGTCAGAGTTTCAGTATTTTATTTACAAAGAGTTAAATTTTATTCATTTCTTACTCAGTGTTACAAATACATCTTTATTGATGGAATAAAGCAACAAATTAAGTAGGAAATGCTTCCAGAATGCAAGAAGACATTCATAGCTGTAAGAAAACAGGGTAGCAATTTTCAAGTGCTTTTCTTGTATTAAAGTAATTTTAGTATTTTTGTGATATAATCCCAGAATGTTTTGGGTGTGACTGACTTTAAAGATTAACTAGTTCCAAGCCCTCTGCCAGGGGCAGGGACACTTTCCACTAAACCAGGTCACTCAATATACTTTTTTAAAATTTTGCCACATTAATATGAGAAAGAGTACATCATTTATATTCTATCCACTGTGATGTCCTTATTGATGTGGAGAGTAACAAAATACAGAGTACAAATATACTGAGGCATAGCAAAGATGTTCTGTGCAAGTCAGGCCTCAGAACATGCAAAATGCACAGCTCAGTTATGGCACATAAGGCTGTTAGGTTTGTTTCTAAAAGACAGAAGGTGTACATCCTTAAAACAAAAACCTGAAGACTAATAAACTTGCATAAGGAAAGAGTAGCTCAGTTTTTTTCATTTCTTACAGGTACTTTGAGACACTGTACAAGGCACAGAGGCTGCAGCACCAGCAGTGGGGGCTGCAAGGGGGTCCTGTCAGGAGGAGAACACAAGGATAGAAATTGCTTAGTTGATCTACAAAGCAAAATAATATTGAATTAGCTTTCATTGTAGAGAAACAGGGCAGAGATACCCACTTGCCCCTAAGTTATATGTGGTAGAGGAAGACAAGATGAATTGGTATTTTCATAAATAGCAACTAAAGGTGAAAGATTTAATCTGAAGTATAATGAAGAATTATTCTAAAGGGCATATAATGTGAATCGAGAACTATATATTTTAATTTGTTTTGATGATATTCAATAGCAAAGGAGCTTTGGTGGGGGGAGGTTAGAAAATTACTGACACCAATGAAATGAGCTCATACTTTATCCAGTTAAAATGTAAAATTCAGAGAAGAAGAAAATAAGTATATAAAGCTGGTTTGCATATGAGTGTATTAAAAAACTGCATGAAATATTCCTTCTGCCAGTGTTTCAGAGCATTATGACCTTAATGAAAACAAAAGTGGTTAGGTATGCTTACAACCTACTTTGATTTAGCTGTTACAGATTATTTTTTAAGTTTTAACAAGCTAGAATTATTTTCTAGAAGTTATGTTCTCTTGAAAATGTTAGCTTCTAACACCTGTAACTGAGAACTAGCTACCTAGAGGGAAATTAATTGAGATTGGAAACTTAACTATCTGAAATCTGGCCTATTAAGTTTGTTGGATTTTTTTATCATTATAAAGACAGAAAATTAATAAGTAAAGAAGGATAGAGAACAGCACCCTCATCCTTAAAAATGGAAAAAAAATACTTTTTCAAGATGTTCTTTTTTTAACCTTTATATCTTTTCATAAATTATTTTTTGAAAACAATACCTGCTAGAAAGCTTTTAAAAGGAGCTACTGGGAAGCATATTAGGTCATTTTAGAAATAAATACTTAGAATTTTGTATAGGTCTTGCTGATAGTGTTAAAATATTTTAGGAACCACTGCTGCCACTTCAGGATCAGAAAAATGCTCTTATTTAGATCCTACCATGTGAAACAGTATGAAATCTGAGAAGTGACTCAAGAGCTCCCAGCTCTCAGCAGGTCTGGCAGTGATGTTGCAAGAACTCCCTGTGATGAGCTGTGACCAGGTCACCCTTTCTTGGGAGCAGTGGAAATATCCAGCAGCTGCACATGACATTCTGGGAATTTGCAACAGGACTAACAGGCAAGGGGAAATATCACAGGGGCAAATGCAGAGCTGCAGGTAGTAGAATTTAATTTATAAAGTTTTTCATTTACTTAGTTTACTTCATTGCTGTTTTATAAACTTATGGATTGGAACAGAAGAAATTAAAGGCATAACTAGAATCTGTTTTTAATAGAATTTGGTGCATACGGTGTGAATTATCTACTCTGAAAGAGCTGAAAGGAAAGCACATAGAGAGAATTTTATTTATTCTTGTCACATTTTTAACTGAATATGTCCTGCAGACTGAAAAAAATTTAAATGCAGTTTGTATCTTAAATTGTTTCTGCTGATGTAGAATTATTAAAATAATATAATATAATATAATATAATATAATATAATATAATATAATGTAATGTAATGTAATGTAATGTAATGTAATATACTTTGATGATATTTATTTCTTGCTGATCAACATACCAAAAAAAGACAATTCTTTCACAGACATTAAATAAATAACTCACACAATGGGCTGAAAATAAGCTTCATTTGTATTATTTTTAAATCAAGAATGAGTTGAGGAATGCTTTTAGTTACATTATAATCCATGTATTCATACTTAATTACTTGTGATATAACAAAATTAGGTAAACAAAAAAATAGAATAAATTAGTCAATTAAAATACAAATATTTATGCATTTTTGATATAATACAAGTTAATCAGTTCCTTTCATTTGAAAATATGAAAATAAATTTCTATGTATGAGTGCTCCAAACCTTTGTGCTCTACCCTCTGATCTCATAAGATGACTTTGGCAGAGCCAATACAGTGCTCTATGAACCAGGATAAAAATTCCATTCCTTCACCCACCCAGCTCCTCTCTCCATCAGCCGATGATAAGGGATATCCTGAATAACCTGATATACTCCTGAATAAATATTTCCATGCAATCAAATGTAAAGGAGTGTGTCCCATGTATAAATCCTTTCAGACAGCTGAGAAAACATTTATGGGAATCTTTCATGTAAAAATGTATTTTTTGTGGTTCAATCTAGAGTGCCCCTTAAAAATAATATAAAATTATATAATATACATATACATGTATAGAATAGTACAGTACTGTACAGAATACTAAAGTATTTTTTTTATCATATCACATCATTCATAAGTAAGTTGAAGTTTATAATATGTAATAGTGGTTTTATATTAGTACAAAAAGTAGGTAAACAAGTTATTTTCTCCAAAAATGTTTTGTTATTGCCTTCACTGAATGGCAAATAGCTATCATCAGAGACTATAATAGATGATGCAGCTGTTACACAACTTTCTCTGCACTGAAAATGCAAGGGTAAAACACATCTGAAAGATGAATTAGAAGTACTAAATTATCTTGTTTCAATTATTGCAGGGAAGGAGTTCATAACTCAGAGTTTCTGGGGTCAGAACTGGAAAAACATATCACAATTATTTACTAAGGATATGATTTCATTATTTTTTTTTGTCAACACACACTTACACTGCAGTAAATATTTTCAACTCTCAAGCTGTATAGCTCTTTATTTGGACTTCCTTCTCAGGTGAGGATGAGATCTTTATTTCCACTGGCGCCTGTCATAGTTTCCCTATCTAATATAAATGCTAGATAAAACATAAACAGTCAAGAAAAGTAATAAGATTTACTGCGAAGTAATTATGTGAAAGCAACATTGTATGCAGAACTCTTTTACACATATGAAGTTGTTTCAAAAATAGAGTAATTTTCATAGATTTGTTGATATTATCTTAAAATATGTATGCAGTTATCTGCCTCATAAACATATTTCGTATGTAAAAGCCTCAATGTTATTTTCTTTCCTGTAGCCTAATATTAAGGAATAAATCATATATAAGGAAAAATGTTTTCTGTGTGTCATAAATAATTCTAGAAACTCTAGGTCAAATATAAAAAAAGCATTTGTTTCAATAAAAATATAAAATAAATATAGGTTTCTAATATTTTTTAGCTGAGAATTATAATTCCACATTCTCATTCTTAGCAGAAAGTCCTCATTGAAAGAAAAGGCAATCTCCACTATTAATATGTCAGAAAAGTGGGACACATAGTCTGTGGATGTTTAAATCTACTAGATCTAATCCTTACTCATTACTGGCAAGAAATCTTTACTATTAAGTTTTATTTTTAATAATACATGTGTTTGTAAAAATGAAAAAACATATGTCTAGCTTTTGTATGGCTCTATCAGCTTCTACTAAATTTTACCAATACAAATGTGGTCTAGGATCATCTTGGGCTTTGAATGCAGACACTACTTCAAAGTAATAATTTTACATAGTGGTAAGACTCTTAGACATTTTTCAAGGATGAAAACATAAAAATGAAAAATATTTTATGTTGCAGTCTTTAAAGTCTCAACTCTTAAAATGTCAAGTTAAGCCAGTTACTAGAGTAGATTATATGTGAATCTCTTGCACTCAGGTTATGCATTGAAAAATAAGGTGCACTGGGAAACTGAACTGTCTAAACCTCAGGTAATGATGTGTGAACTCTGCTTGTTGAGATCACATTTTTTTATGTCTTTGTTCCAAAGGAAGGTCATTACTTTATTAAAAATCTACTCTGAGGTTAAACAGCATCTCAGCCCCCAGAGCTGGTTGAATTTTAGGCAGACAAATGTCACAGTATTTTCTATTTGAAATGCATGTTGGCAAAACAAAAGGAAGGGTCTCATTAGAGAAAAGCTCTGCTTTTTCAAGAAGATGTAAGGAAGATGTGTTTTACAGTGAGAACCTTCTGGAACATCCTCCCAAGGGACATGGTAGGTTCACCATCACTGGAGGTTTTTGGGACACAATTGAACAGGGTGCTAGAAACTCTTACCTAGGCTCCCTTTCTAATCAAAAGGGAACGTCTGAGGTCCCTTTCCAACTGGGTTGTTCTATGGCTCCGTAACAAAATCCAAACCCTATAAAACAGGCTGGTAGAATGACCAAGGAAATAGAAAGCCTGTCACAGAACAGAGGAATCAGAAATTCTAGTTTGTCTGGTGTAGCAAAATGTAGGCTGAAAGGAGATGCAAGTGTTTCTGTTAACTTTGTCAATGAGAGAAATCACAAAAAAATATGAACAGCTAATGAAGGTAAAGAATAAGTGTCACAGGTAAAAAGGGACATTACCACAAACAAATTTAAGTTACATAGTAGAAAACCTTATCAACAAAGAGATTCTACCAGTACACACATTCATTAGAGGTTGTTATAGAAGTACTCATCATTCCCATGAGCTTCTTAAATATGCATAAATTTGCATTTAAAATTAAAGAGTGGACATAAAATTCCTTGCACAACAATTTTCATAAAATAACATAACAGCTTTGTATTAAGAACACATATTAGTAGGTTGATTGTGATTTAAAAAATTTCTCAAAAAACAGAGATTACATTTATAATTGAACTATTACTGCATCCAATATTATTTTAAATAAAGAAGTCTCCTCAACTCATATAATCCAGCAAAAAGCAGAGAAAGGAGTTATTACCATTTAATCTAAAATCTTAAATAATTCTCTAGGCAGAAGACACACCCAGTATTGTGGATTTTAACTGACATGTAGGAGAATTCGAGTACATGTATAGAAACAACATAATGTAAGCAAAAATAAATTTTTCAACTTCAGATTATAATGTGTTTACACAGAGAGGTACAGGAAATCACACTGGCAACATTAATTCTGGCTTTTCCACATATTGAAATTTTAATCACTCTTTTAATATGTTTTTTGGGTATATGCATATTAGGTGCATTCAAGTATTAAGAAGGAAATAATAAAGTCATGCAAGAGATACAATATAGCAAACTGTTATGCTTTTATGAAATTCCACTGACCTAGATTAATCTAGCAGAGTTAAAGAACAAATCTCATCTACCAGATGTTTCAGTGTTCTAAATCTGCATATAGATGATTTGTTTTACATCTGGCCATTCAAGGTTAAGCCATTACTGTCTCCATGGGGTGAAGAAGAGAAGGGAGATATCCATAATTTAGTTATCTTGTCTTCTGTAAACCACCCTGCATCTATAATAGGGTTTCATCTAATATTTTTATTTTTTGAGCCTTCAGTTGTCTGAACCTAATATAAAAAAATCCAGAAAATTTCAGAATAAGGAGAGAACAGCCACATTAAAATTATCTTGTACAAGTGTCAGAATTATTGATACATCAGATAAAGCTTTCTTGACAGCCAGTTGAACAAATTTCAATAGGAATTAAGAACAAACATATAGCAGACAGTACAGGTGTTCTATTATTTAAAAAACAAAACAAAACAAAACAAAACAATACACCTGTATGATTTCTCCTGTCAGAGAAAAATTAAGACAGACTTGTGGATGGGAGATGCTAGTCACACAAAACATACAGTGGGTCTGAATAGAAAAACATGTCCTCTGACAGGATGATTTTATAATAAACTGTGCAAGCTGAGGCTTGCTGATTTTACTTTTGCTACAGCAGGAGATCTTCCAAGATTTTCGTTCAATCTATTCTAATTTTCCAATGCCCCATGAAATATTTGTTTAAAGATGAAAAGCATCAGAGTGCTTTCTTCCATTCCTACCAAAAAACTTTCCTCATTTTCCCCTTCTTTTTTTTTTCTTTTACTGTTAGTATCTGTCTTTTTTTGAGAGGATGTCATTAGGGCAGACAAATTTGCAAAGCCACATCAAAACCAAGGGCAAAGGAACAGCATCTGGATACCTCCTACAGATAAAAAGCTGCCATGACAGGACAAAGAGCTCTATTCCAAGACTTATGCTAAACATACCTGTCACCACAGGAAGCACAGGGACAGCTATTGATTCATTTATATCTCTAGGCCTGAGGAATCTCTGCTTACATTTGTGATTTTCAGGACTTACAGCTCGAGTGAAAAGAATAGCAAGATTTATAGCTTAAATATAAGGAAAAAATTATTAATTTGTTGAAGCAGTTGTAAGAAAGTACAACATATATTTTACAGTCAAAATTTACCTTAGTGAAAATGCATTAGTGGCAATATAAAAGGATTTAAGGAGATGTTTTTACATGACATTCTTTCATTTTGGTTTCTGCTTTTCTTTCTCATTGGGATTTCTTTGGTTTTTTAGTAGAGGTGTCTTACTCTATTTTTCTAACAGATTTTAAACTGACATCAATATAAATATTCTTGATCAATTCATTGTAAAAGAAATGGAACGGAAACATGGTATTAGGAATAATAATAGTACATCTGTACTCTAATAACCAGATGAGCACGTTTTTGTAAAAGAGTCTAAAATTCTCATGCAAGAAACTGTGACATTCTCATTGCCCAGCAGATGCACAACAGGATGTCATTTTTTCCCAGATAAGTATCTCAGGGGACATGGAGCTCTGTTAATTTCTTTTAAATAATTCAACAGTCCATTAATGAATTCACAGATCCTTAGATTCCTAAGTCTATTTAAATTTGCTGTCCTTATGAGCAAAATAATCAGGACAAAATTTTACACTACTAAAAATCCAAACAGAAGTTTACAAATAATCTGAAGATTAACCTTTAATCTAAATGATAAATAGATCATAGAATTTGGGATTGAACTAAGATGAATTTTAATTTTTGCCTCTTACTGGCAAATTCTGCATAAATTCTACAATGTAAAGAAATAATGGAAGCTCCATAATTTTCCATAATTTATAGAGACAAAGTTGCTGAGTATGAATCCCAGTGAAACTGGTTGGATTGACATCCCTGAAATTGGGTAATCATTCTTCAGAATAGAAATCCTTAGTGTGACTATCAGAGGGGGGAAAAAAAAGCTTAAATCATAAATGCTAGCAGACAGTAGATAATTGGGGATTTGGGTGTGGGTAAACATCTCAAGCAAAAGTCTGCAACTTTTTATCTTCACTCATCGTGTGGCCTTATTGTAAACTTTGATAATACCATGACCAAATAAAGATTGCAGGCTTTGAATCCAGTAAAGATGCCATGAGAGCATCTTCCATTTAATCATATGTTGAGACTGAGAGAACTGGGGAAGGGAGAGCAGTCCAAGGTTTCAGAGAGAGTTAATTGGTGCTACAACAGTAGCTCCTGCAAAGAAGACGTGGTGTTGACGAGAAAAGGGGTGGTGAGAAAGAAGTTGAAGATCTTGACTGGAAGAAAGATCCTGGAAGTGTGGCAGGAGCCTGGAGATCAGAGAGATGTGTGAGGGGGGAAAAAGAAGCCAGGGTATGCATGGGGACTGTGCTGGGTAATGCTCAGGACTGATAACTTTGAGCAGCATCTCAGCATGAAGCAGCATGCCTGAGCTTCCCCCAAAATCAAACCAATGCAGACAAAGCACTGAAAGCGTGGGTATAAGCAGGATAACCAACTACAGTAAGAGCTCTTATCTGGATTGTTCTTAAGAAAACCCCATTTTCCACATCCATTGTGGACCGTCATTTGCATTGTTGCCCATGACCACGGCTGGATTGGCACCAAATAGGTTGTTTTAATAGGCTCCAAAAATTTGGCTATCCTTGACAGAGAATGTTGCTTTGCTTACAATGAAAAAGGGTCATACTAGATAATACACCTATCTTTAGCACTCTTAGATGTGTCATTAATATATCAAATATATTTTGCTAGCTAAGTACTCAAAGTTAGTCCAGCTCATTATCATGCCTTTCTGCTACAGAAAGATGCTGCTTTCTAGTTGCATGATTAAAATGGTAGTTTTATTAAATAAAAAAAAAAAAATTTGACCTTAGAGCCAAAGAATTTGAATCAGTGCAATTTTTTCTCTTACAGAAGCAGGATAATAAATTTCTCTTCCCTCTAGGATTTCGGCGAGCTGGTGTCAAGTATGGTCAAGAAAAAAAGAGGGGAAAAAAGGCCATTGAAAAGTGAATATGCAAAAATTTTAAAAAATTAAGTAAGTGTCCTCTGAGGGGAGTAGCTGAGCTGTATTTAAAATTAGAAATTAAATAATCATGAGTAAAAAAATTCATGTTTAGAGTATATTTAAAATGGCTTGAAAATCAGGGCAAGCTAAAGTACAATAAAAAAAATTGCTTCAAAATTCAGTCATGGAGTTGTAAAATGTTGGTATCATCAATTTGAGACAGCTAAACAAGCAAAGAAAATGTTTAATTGCTACGATCACTTGCTATTGAAAAATGTTTTCTCCTCCCATATAAATAAATGAGTAATCTGGTTTTACAGAGCCACTGAGTGTGGGCAATGAAGTCGTTATTTTTCACAGCACTCAAGATGTACTGTCACCATTTCCTGAAACAGAGGATTTTAACAGTGATGTGACAGTTTAATGCAAGACCATGGAGACCAACTGCTTTCGGTGCTGTTACAAGGTGAGATAACCATGACAAAATGATTTCTGTATGTGTCTATTGGGAGCCCATTATGAGTCTATCATTCTGGCACTGCAGTGTGAAATTATGATGAGGAAAAAAAAAAGTCATTCAAATTTGTACTGCATGACAATGATGCTCCAGCACAAGTTAATGATATATAGCAACTGAAATTCAAGCCTTTTTTCACTGTACACTGAATAAAACTACGTAACTCCAAAGTTTTTATTTACATGTAGTGCAAGAAAACTGGATATAAAATAAATTATTAGAATTACTTTAAATTAATCTCTACTAAGTGTAAAAATTCTGGTTTTAGGCTGAACTTAGATGTTTCTTTGCAAATTTATCCACCATAGAAATTCACCTAGTACAGATAAAATACATAAACAGACCCAAAAAACTAGAAATTAATTATTTCTGTCCCCATAATCTAAAAACATGACGTATATTGTCCTAATTTATTTAAATTTCCATTTGCTTTCTCCAATCCAATTATTCTTACACATTTCCAACTTGGAGTTCATTAAATAAAATAATTTTAAGCTTGCTCTTTCAGGTATACTAATATATCTGTTTATGCATATATTTTCTAATATCTGATTATGTGCCTTTTGTCATCAGTGATTTTCTTTAAAGATCCATTAATTCCTTACTCAAAGAATATTTCCTTTTTTCTCATAAATGCCTGATGTTTAGTCAATATTATAGGTAGTTAATTTATTAATAGGCATGTTTTTCTAGGACTTTAAATTAGAAAAATATGCTTCATGCTACTTCTAAATTGTGAATTTTCTTTATACTCCTCTGTCCTTTTCCATTTTTCTAGAGTTCATACTAAATTTCACCTCTTTGTATAATTCATATTTGGTCAATTTTTTTTTCTGCTGTCTTTTCTTTAGTGAAATACTAGCCTGAATGTCCTTATTTACAAAAATGAAGAAAATGGTAAGAAGTCTGTCTGTTCAATATAAATTTGCACAGCATGAAGACCTAATTTACCATTGTTTCATATCTCTCGTGCCAGGTGACAAAGTAACTTCCTGACATTGTCCACAAGGATTCTTGTTTCTGCAGTAGGGATGAGAATATGGCAGAAAGCAATGGTGTTTGAAAAGCCAATACTTCAGAGTTTTCTTAGCTACGTAGTTAGAAATTTTTCATTTAAAAAATGAGCCTAATGCTAGTAAAAACATCAAACAAACATTGTCTAAAATAAAAGCACTTAAGTACAATGATATCCTGCAGGAATCCCAAACAATGTGATTTGTTCAGCCTTTGGAGGGACCTGCTTTGAAAGTTAAATTTAATTTCATTTTCCAATGCATGTTATATTTTATTATTGAAACTACCTAATGGGAAAGAATGACATAGTAAATTAAGAAGGAAAGCAAAATAAATAGCTCTCTGGTAGAATACCAGAGAGAAAAGGATGGCTTGAATGTTAATGTAGATTTGGGATGTGATGGATGAAACTTAGCATATTGTTGTCCACACACATCCTACAACTAACCTTAAACTTACCATTTTAAGTGAATTTGTAAAAAAATATATAGAGTCCATAATGCAAACAAAAATATCTTTGAATTGTAACCAGTTTTGGCCTATCCAAACTGAACATGGATTTCTGTAAGTTGCTTGAAGATTTCTGACCATATCCTACACAAGTTTTGAATATGATCACACTAATAATATGCCTTAATTTAAAAATTAAATGTAGGTTGGAGCTCATAACAGACCTTAGAAAGACAGTATGTATTTCTTCATGGAAACATTGGGGGAATCAGCTAATTTCAGAAGCACGGTAAGTCACAGAAACACATAGCTGTCAGGAACTACTGAAGTCATTGAATCAGTCACCACCTCTTTTCTCACTCCTGAAAGCTTCTGACTGTGAAAGAAATGCTTCCTTTGGAAGAGTTAACATTATCTTTATATTTCCCTGAGAAATATTTCCAGTACACTGTCATAAAATTAGCACCCGTGACAAAAAAATCAATTGCAGGGTGAAGGGAGGACAGCAGAATTAAAGCAAAATTAAATTTAAAGGTCAATAGGCTGCCTAAAATCTTAGATATAGCAACAGCAGAGAATTTATTAGATAAAACGGTGTGTGTTACAGATAAAGACTAAAAGTATTTAATTTTTATAAAAGAAGCTGACACAAAAGAAATCTTAAATACAGTTAATAAATTGAAGCACCTAAATACGTGATCTGTGGTGTTACTTTCAGTAAAATTTGGTACTTATCCCCAACCTACTTTGTGAGGGGGAAATCACTGTTTAGCTGCAATTTGCAGTGAGAGGAAATCAGGCACTTATGACCTTAAGGTGTTTTGGGAACTATCACCTTGAAAACAGAAAAATTAGAAGATTTCATTGAAGTATTTTTGATAAAGTAAATTCATGTGGTTAGATGTAGCATTAAGACCACAGAAAAAAAAAAAAAAAAGCAAGGATTAGCTACTGAGGACCTAGTGTTTATTATCCACATGCTTTTAAAAAAAATTATTTTGAGAATTATCACTATGCTGTATAAGATAAATGAAACACTCATAAAGCAAATAAAATCTGAGGTCATGTCAGACCTCGACTAGTCCCATCCAAAAGGAAGCACAAGAGATCTGCCAGCAGATAATTTATTTATTGAATCTTCTGCACAGGGTTTGGTCCATATTCATGCTCACTTCCTATCACTGATCGTCTTAACCTCTATGTGAGAAGAGTCAGTCTGTTATACAAATAAAGTAGAAAAGCACTGTATGAGATCTTGAGACCTACTTCAGCTCCTTTGTACTTCCATAGTCTAACAGGATGTAAGAATTTAGCTTTGTTTTACAAGGACTTAAACCAAATCCTTACATCCCTTTTGCTGATTTCCATGAGCATTGGTTCAGGCATGAAGCTTACCATGCTGATTCCTAATTTTTTTATTCAAAGAGGGAGTACTTTAACCTACTTTTCAGTAGGTTATATATATATTTCAGTAACCTTTTCTTGTGGGTGACGAAGCGCTGCCCTGCTACCTGACCATTATTTACCATAACTCTGCTCAAGTGATAACCACCAGTAGCACTTGTGATGGTTGCACCACACTCATAGTGTGTGTGAGGGAGACAGATAAGAGCACAACAGCCAAGAGCCAATCTGAGGCCCCTCTTGTTGCCCAAAAATAACACTGGTCAAGATCTGGCTCAAGTCATGTGTTATAGAAATTAACTTCTGTGGGCAGCGTGAAGGTTTTGCTGCAATTCAATTATCCTCCTCTATAAACATTTGAGCTCTCTTGCATGACAGTCACTTCACAGCAGGATGTTCCCCTTAATAGGGGCACCTCTCAAGGTTACTCCACAAGTTTGAGACACTCCTTGCTCCAACAGATCCTTAGTAAGTAATTTATTGCATACTAAAATGTGAAATTTGAACTGAGATAATTGATAGATTGTGTACCTGTAAACCTTTAGATATAAACATTGAACAAGTTTCAGACTAGTAGAGGATCAGTTGCACCCAAACTCTTCTTCGAGAAGAATTCTAGAATTGAAGAGTACCCTTTCTGAATCAAAGAGGATATCTCCCTGATAAATTTGTTTGACTTTAATTTCTATATAATAAATAATCCAGCATACCTTTGCTACTTAATCTTGTTAAACCACTGTTATTTTTACTATCAAACTTGGTCAAATTGCTGTTTTACATCAATAAGCATATTTTTGCTTCTCTTTTATGAGTGAAGCAACTCCATCTGTGACACTGTCATATCAGGTTTCTTTTGCACTTACTGAAACAAAACAGGAGACGCTACTATTTTTAGTGAACTTTTTTTTTCTTCAAAAGCTGTATTTTTTTATTCAAAGACAAAATTTATTTCCAGGGAATCAAATCTAGATGCCCATTTCTCAGTATTCCTACCACAAACTTGAGAGCAGTTGTGACTAGAAATTGCTGTTTTGTCCTTCTCAGTAATCCATTCCATCAACAAGTGCTTACACAGTAACTGACCAAGAATATAATAATAGCTTAAATTGCTCTTGAACAGGTGTTCAAAATTGTGTTTGAATAGGTGATATTTATTTACTTAGAAATTATCAACACAGATGTTCTCACCCACCGTGCACATTCTTTGTTTTCTTCAATGATTTAATGGTTTCTTGTACAGAAGTAGTCCAAGACAATTAAAAAGCTAATAAATAGTCACAGTGGAGGGTAAATTGCCTTTCCTGCTTTCAAGAAGCATGTGTGCAGCTATAAGATAAGATGTTGTCAATCTGGTAAAATCTCAGCATAATCTTTCCTCATCAGATGTTTATAGCAGAGCGCACCTTAACTTACTAGAAGTACTGAAGGTCATTCTTCCACATAGAGTCATGTCTTGAGAGCATAAGCAAAACAGTATTACTTGGGACACTACAAATGCAAGTAATAACCTTAAAAATCTATTACTTTAGAATTGACTAATAGATCACTTTTAATTAATCTAAGTTAAATTACAAAGACCTAAAATTAAGATTAATATTAAATTAGTAATAGGGTAATAGCTTAGTGAAAATAATAAAACACTGAAAAGGAAAATGTTTTAAATATGGACTTGCTACAAAATGATCTTAAATGCATGCCAACTTATTTTTCCCTATACTTTCTAAAGCATTTGATAAAAATAATGTGAAACTCAAGAGGCAAGACCAATTTTTACTTTTAATTTAGGAATGAGTCCTATTTATACAGTAATCATGAAATATTGACTATTTCCTTAGTCTTACATATAATATTAAATGACAAGTATTCAATTTGTGCGCGAGGGCGTACGTGGCCCTGAGGTCTGGCTAGCTTATGGGAGAAGGCGGCCGACGCCTCCGCGCATCTGAGAACCAGCCCCCCTTGGCATCCTGGCCTCAGGCTGGGCTGGGTTGGGGACGTGGTTGAATGCGCGCCTATGAGCCGAGGAAGGAGGCGACCACTCGCTGGGGTGGAAAACGTCGGTTTATTGAAGGTGAACGCAACCAACAGGTGGAAGAGACCCCAACAAATGGCATAGAACATGGGGAGGGACAAGGTTTTAAAGGAGAGGGGTGGAGAAAGGAGGGACGCCCAGCTAGCCAATAACCAAACAACATGGGAGGCACAGAACTTAATAGACATATAGGAATAACCAATAAATACAAAGTAAAGGAGGGGCCCTGGGACCACAGCCAACCACAACCCCCAGAGGGAAGAAGCCTCTAGAACAGAGGGAGGAGTGGGGTTGATTGACTGGGCCCAGGGAGGAGAAAAACTTGACTTATAAGGATAAGAAAGGGGAGGAGAAGTTACATAACCTAGGAGCTTAAGAACTAAGGGGGAGGGGGTAACCATGGAAACCGGACTGGCAGGAGAACAGTGGCGGGAAAGCTGAGAGGGGAAGAACCATTTACAAGAACATGGGGGAGGTTACATCAAGTGGGGGAGCAAACACAAAACTTAGAAAACACACTACAACAAATTTGCTACCTTTTATAGTCCAGGAAGACATGGAATCCTCATTTAAGATTATGAAAATAATTATCTGAGTCATCCCTGATAATTAATATCAATTATAATACAATTTAGAATGCACAAATCTTTAGAAGTTTGAAGGGAAGAGACATACATTTTACTGCTGCATTAAAAGTCCCAATAAGAGGGCTCTAGAGAAATTGATATTTGTTACCTTGGCAGTATTTCTAGAAAATAATTAGAGCAAGATTTGGAGACAACTTAGAGACAAATTGAAGGACAACCATATAATTGAAAGAAATTATTTTTAGGAAAATAAGCAATATCAAATAAAATTGGCATTTATGGCATCATCACAAGTACAGTTAAGAGAAAATGTGGTGACACAAAACCATCATAGAATTATAAATGATCAGTATTGCAAGGGACCTTAATTCTAATATCTCTCTAATGGACAGGGAATTTTCCAGCAGAAATATGTTTGTATTTTTTGTTTGTTTTGTTGTTTGTGTTTTCAACCTTGGGAATCATAAAATATTCTGGAAAACACTTCAATGCCATCCAGAGTATGGAGTCTCAAGATTCACTGAAATTAAAATTAGCTTACTGAGACACAAGTGATTTTGACTGCACAACTTCTCCACAGGAGAGATCTTTTAGTCAGATATAGAAGAAGCTTTTTCTTGGTCTGAGGATATTATGTATTTTAATAATAAAAAATAAATAATTATTAGCTAAATTTGCACTTGGAAGTAAGCTGGAAGAGAACAGTTATTGATGTAGATGGTCATAAAATTCCATGGATTTTTAAGATGAGTGTCTGAACAAACAGATCCAAAATCAAATGCTTAAACTAAGAAAGTAGGCCACACTTTCAGGTAAGGTTTAAAACATAGTTCAGAGATACCTACAAAGAGCTTAAGTATAAAGAAATGACATGTTGTATGTAGGATGTCATTGTATGAAGAGAGAGGTTAAATGTGAAAAGGAAGGTACTAGTGGGACAATTATAGCAATCCTATAACCCAGTGCTCCAGTTGGTATTTTTAAAATTATTTGGGAAGGTTTTGAGTCTTCTGAATTTTTTCCTGCAAAGACAATCTTAAGCTACACAGTCAATCTAATCTGAACAGTTTAAAATATTGCATTCAAAGCAAAGATGAAAAAGACAGCCTCCAGCAGCAAACTTCTTATCATGTATACTTTTTGCCCGTTCCAGAAGTCAGAATAGCTTTTGATTGTTACTGATTCTGTTTACTTTTTGCTGTTTATTTCTAAGATGTAAATTTGTAGTTCTGCCTTCCAGCCAAGGAGCAGTTCTTGCTAGAACTCAAAAAAGTGGCAGGAACAGTAAGCTGTATAATTTTCTTCAAGTTTAAATTAAATCTGCATAAAATTCCATCATAATTAATCATAATTAATGGGAATATGAAGGACAATAGAATAGTAGAAACAAATATTAATTAAATATGTCCACATTTTTAATGAAAACAGGCTTCTCAAATTATTTAAAGGAAATCAATAGACATATTGAATTCTACTTTGTTTGTTTATAATTTTTATTAATGTGATCCATTGACTCAACCTGACCTTATAAAGACAGCATGCATCTGAGATGTGAACGTTTTACAGAAATACACCTTTATTGTTACATTGCTCTGAAATACAAAGAGACAAATTTTCTAATGACAGTATTTTGGGCCTGAGTCCAAGAAAGCACTTAAGTAGGGGTACAGTTTAGGTGTGTGAGGTATCGCATTGATTTTGGAGGAGGCACTTATATAATTACAGTTACTTGGGTGATTAAAAATTCTACTGGACTTGGAGCCCAATGACTAGGCATAGAATTCACCTTTATGCAGAAATTCATAGTCAACAGAATAAAAAAAAATCTCATAAATATTTCAAAATAAGGACTCCATTGTGAGCTTAAACTCAAATTTTTCATTTCTGGAGAGAGAACACCAGCTCAGCTGTAAAATAAATCACATGGATGAAGAGGGATGTGGCTGAGTAGCATCTGTTTTTGTTTAATATAACCCAAATGACTCCCCCCACAGGCTACTCCCACGGTAAACCAAAGAACAGTCCACACCAATGGTCTTTCAGAAGACACTGAAGAGTACAGGAAACTGATTTATTACATTTGAAAGTGGGAGATTTTGTATGTTGTATTCTGTCTGTGGATGAGGGGGTTGGTTGCACACTAGAAATACAGATATTGGTGCCCTCAGGAAGGTGCTTATGAGGCTTCTCAGAGTCTGTGAGGCAGCAGCACAGTGCCTCAGATTTCTACTAAAGAGACACAGCATGCCACTCAAAAATGGGGCCAGAAATCGCTATGTGGATCCCTAAAGACTGGAAGGGAGGATGTCGTGTAAGACTGTGCAGAAGAACAAAACAAAGGATTAGCAGCAGAGTGGTCTGGGGCAGGAGCTGGTTGTTCAAACCTTGCTCACACTGTGTGGGATTTGTGTGGGATTTGCTCCACCCTCATGCTGGACACCACAATTAGTTCACCATTTTTCCTAATTTAATATTCATTCTGGTTCAAAGTGGAGCATAAAGATATAGCACAGGCATTATAGTAATTTGCTGTCATTTGACATTACTGAAAAGAGGTGAGAGATGCCTGTGTCCGAGGCCTCTACATCTCTGTATTAAAAAGATCAAAAGATTTATACAAACATTATTAGTGGCATTAATTTAGAATGCTATAGCATTTTAGCACACGCCTTACAGTTCTTCAGTATACATCTGCAGAATTTACCCAACAAGCTTCTCCCTGAGATTACCAGAAAATCTAGATTATTGGGATTTTACCCAATCTGATTCAACCTCAAATCCCTCTACCTCTTTTTTTCTGTTTATAGAAACACTTGCAGAATGCTTTATGAAGTCGAACAATTGCTGAAGCAGTTTGCTAGAGCAGACTCATTTAAAGTTAAAACATGCTTTACAATTCAGTAATTAAATGGTTCTGATATTTTTGATTCTTGTCATTATCACTAATTTACATGATTACATAATTCATTATATGAGAAAATTGATCCACACTATTTCTTTAAACTGTTATTTGACACAACTTTAGCTCTAGATTCCAGAAATAATCACACTGGCACTAGGCTGTGTCTATTCTAATCTAGTCAGTATGCATTTTTCTTAATGTGATTAAGAACTGGTCTAGACCTGAACATAAATATCTATACTTACTTTTGGAATTTAGCCATTTCATGCTGTAATTTTTGGATCTTTTCATTTAGTATTTTGGTGTTAGAATGATTATCTGAAATATTTTTCATTAAGTTCTACTCAAAATACATTATCACTCAAGGATTGACTACAATCCATTCACTCTTCCTTTATTTTTTTTTTCAGTTTTGCACCATTACTTGTATTTCTGTTGTTTTTCTTTAATAACTGGCAAAACTGAGGAAGTATTTTGAAAATTCTTCCATGCAGTTTTCACATCCAAAGAAACAATCTTGTTGATGAGAGATTTTTATGTTTTTTTGCATATTTAACCTTTCTCCCTCTTACAACATTGTTCTCACATTATTAGTTAATCACGATGCCAATTCAGTTTGTTCAGATGTTTAAATTAATTTCCCTAAAGGAAAGTGATATATTAGTAAGAAATAGTACGAAATTACTGTGAGGGTATTGGGGCACTGCAAGAGTTTGCCCAGAGAAGTTGTGTATGCCCCATACCTGGCAGAGTTCAAGGCCAGGTTGGATGGGGCATTGAGCAACCTGGTCTAGAGGAAGGTGTCCCTGCCCATGGCAGGGGGTGGAAATTAAATGGTCTTTAAGATTCCTTCTAACCCAAGTCGTTCTATGATTCTGTGGTTCTGTAAGTACAGATGGCCCCCACAAATATGGCAGTACTAGTATCTTAGAACTCACACAGACAAGACAGAAAAAGGAGATAAATGGAAACAGGCACACAAAAAACCAAACCTAATTTCTCGTATCTTGAGAAGATTTGAAAAGTCAATCCAAGCTTCACCTACATTATTCATAGTTTTAACGGTGTTAGTTTTTGTTTTTAAAAATGGGAAATGAAATGGGAAATGCAGTACAATGGCTTCAGAGAGAAAAGAAGAACCTGAAAGCCAGTAGGTTGCCCGGCAGCTCATTAACCACTGATGAGAATGCTGCAGCGGAATGTCTGTGCAAGATACATAAACATAACAGAGGAAGAAAAAGCAGTTTGCAATTTCTGTCACCTGAAGATGAATGAGAAATAGTTCAAATATTGTTCTCCATGTCAGAGTCTTCAGAAAGGCAGTATTCAATACCTAGCCATTTGCAGCTAGACTCTGGACCAGAGGTGGCTTACAGCTTTATGCAAGTGCCAATATAAACAGTGCCCAGCAAAAATTAGTATTTATCAATAGGTAAAACACCTAGGTGCATAATGTATAACGATTGTTTTTTATTTGAAGCAAAAAAGAAGTGTAGGTCATATGTTGCTTTGGCTATATGCTATTAAACAAGGAATTAATTCTCTACAGGGACAGATTTTTTAAAGATTTTACAGCATGTAAGCATTACAGAGTCTGAATCATAGTTCAACCATATGATGGATTTTAATGTGGGGTCTAGGGAAGAGAGTCCTCAATCGTATCAGAACAACTATAAAATTAGGATTATTGCTATTTGGTAACATGTTTTATGAAGATATAAAAACATATTTTAAGACAGATATATTAATCTTGGTCTGATTCCATGAATATCCACAAATAAACAATCTGTTACCACATGTGACTAGCATACATCTTTCCAGTTATGTTGATAAGTTATTTTAGTCTATTATTATATCTAAGCAATAAGCAGTTTGAGATGACCAGAAGAAATCTATCAAACAAAGAATAAAAGCAGTAAGGTCCAACCATCTGAAGAGTTAAGATAACTGAAAATAGTTTCTAACCTGAAGCATATAAAACAAGGAAGCAATCCAGCAGGTTTTTGAAATATTTTTTTTTATTGTCTGTGCAAGAAAACTGACAAAATTACCCTGTCTGACAATTCCAGAGCCAACTGGCTTGTGGGTGCCAGCTAGAAGGTTCTTCAGGAAAACAACAGCTCCAGCCTGGACAGAAGTGGATGCTGTGGGTAAACTGGCTGGAATTGGTGTCCTTTAGGCTGCTCTCCAAGGACTTGATCCCACTGAAGCCAGTAGGATTTTCTCTTTTGTTTTAAATTGGCTTTGGCTCACTGCTTAACTTCCCCAAGCCAGGGTCTCCATAGTGAAGATTTCACTTGCTAGTCTAACAGGTAGCCAAAGCTCAGCAAGATGACTCACTTCATTGTGAGGTATTTGTTAAGCTTTGGATAATAAGGACTGTTCTCAAATTTCTCCACATTACATTAAAATAGCTATAACTGTGCAGAAAGTCATCTGTCTCACTATCAGATATTTCCATAATTAAATATTGGAAGATGACTTGTCCAACCACAACTGCTAGGCTTTTAACATTTTCCACACATTTTCATATTTGTGACACTTTCTGTGATAACTCGTCCTAACTCATTAGGCAGAATCTAGTGAAAACTAAATAAGATATAGGGAAGTTAGCAATTGAATTAATAATGACATCAGAATAAAAGGATTTGTTATAGAAACAACTGTTCTATTCTTTATTCATAAAACTTGCTGGAAGGATCTTTATTTGTGGTTGCATTTAAATGCTCAAGAATACTTACACAGATTTAAATTCACTAGTGTTTGCTAGAAAATTAATTATGTGAAGAAAATGACACTTTGACACTCTTTTAATGACTATTTTTGCAAGATGCATGCCTTAAAAATCAAAATAGAAACAATGTAAGGTTTTGTACCATGACATATCTTGTCTGATATACCTTATAGATATTTTATGTTTAAGCAAATACTTTCTTCAGTTTCAGTAGCTCAAGTATTTTAGTCTCTTCTCTATGGATATCAACAGAAATTCATCTTAATTCCTCCTGACAGCTCAGTAGCAGATAAGTATTTAGAATAATCACAGCTTTTGTCTTTTAAGGCATTGTTCTGTATTCCCTGTTCACATTCCAGTCTATTTAGGTCCCCATTGTGTGATGACAGTAAAAACAGTTAATTAAATACTTTGCCAGGAATTCTTTTTTCCTCATTTAATTTTATTTCTATATTGAATGTGCTTAATCAAGGGTGAAAAGCATTTTGTGAAGAGTTTTATATTATAAAATCAAAAACATCCAGCAAATTAACTGCAAAGCAGGCTGTTCCAGTTGCAAGTAGGAGTAAAAAGTACCTGCATTTAAAGATAAAAAGGAACGAAAACAATGAAAAGAATAATCTATGATTATTTATCTTCAGTGGGTACAATGAGGATGTGTCTTCATTTAATTGTTTGTATGAGGAAAGATAATAGATGATTGCAGTATGGATATGCAGCTGTCAGATTCGCCTCAAGCCAAATACATATAATAAATGCACTGAAACTTTATGAATTTTGCTGATCTGACAGTAAATCAGGTGTTATAACACACTAAATGTTTCTAGTAAGATGCATTTAAAAATTTGTGTGACTAATTATGTAAACCATATGACTAATGACTTCTCTACTGTAATTATTTAGCACATAAGATACAAGGTTTTCAGACTTTTAATGTTTGGAACTAGCAATATTTATTTAAAGGGCAATAGAACCAAACATTATTATCAATTAATAAAAGATAAATATTCTAGAAAACCCTTCACTGCTGAAAGTCAATGGATCTCCTTCTCTGATAATGTTCTTCTGCCTATTTAAAACAGATGTCTTTTGATTTGTTTTTAATTCTAATTGCATTTAAGTTTTTACATCATATTAATCAAATTCTTAGCATTGTGCTAATTATCAACATGCATTTTATCTTGTTGCTGTTATTATAACTAGAAACTATAAAATAGGTGTATGTGTCTTCCACCAATGTGAATGGGAAAATCTACATTTGAGTAACAGACCTGATTTGAATTTAAAGTCAACTGGGGGCTCTTGTATAATGCTGAATGTCTCTGTACATCTGGGTAAGCTCTGCAACAGAACAGAATTTAACAGCAGAGATCAGCCATGAACAAATGCCACCAGCATGCGTGAGAAGCATCACTAATTTAGGAGGGCTTTTCTGGGGCAAAGGGCTGTCAAAGGTGTAAGCAGGTGTAAAGGCCATCATGGTGTAAACAGGAACTAATCTGCTGCTATCAGGAAACAATAAAATTGCACCTTTGTCAAAATTATGACAAGTATTTGCTGTGGCATAAATTAATTTGACAAATTACAAACTATGCAAGTTAGATTTATTAGTCATGCTCAGCAATTTAGAGTGGCGTGGTGACCCTTTATCCCTGCCCTGCTGACATCAATTTGTGCCTAGGTCTCAGGATGGGAACCTGTTTTTGCTCCTGTTGGATACACTTTCCCTACACAATGCATCTAGGTGAGTTACAATGGCCATTAACATGTCAGCGTCTAACTGGAAAAGATGGCTTCAAACATGATGGGCTGAAAAAAACCAGTCTGTGCTCACTTACACTGGCATAAATTATCTGGAATTTCACTAATGTCAACCTACAATTCTGAATAAGAAATATAAGTCTCACTCTGTACAGGTTATGCCTCTGCAGATTGTCCAGATCTGTTTGTTGCTACATAAAGAAAATATGCAGAAGGTAGAAATCAGTTCTACCTTACCGATCATAACAAAGGGCTAGCAGAAAACATACCATATTGTCACCAAGACCTGTTAGGTTGGGGGAAGAAAAGACAGGACCCCCCTATTCTTTGCCCCTCCTTTTGCTGTAATAAAGGGGGAAAATAATGAAAATAAAAGAGGAACTATGCAAAAATTTCACTCAGCCCTCCTCTAAATTCTTCTGTTTAATTCAGTTCCATTCCAGCTGTTGGGGTCAGATCACACCAAAAGTGATGGCTTGGGCTGAGACCATCTCTGTGTTCAGCAGCCCAAGCTGACTAAACAGGGCTATATGAACTTTCTCCCCTGCTTTCCCACCTCATACTAGAAGGTGAACTGAAGAGAGTGAGGAAAAACTTACACAAAGACAATATTATGGGCAGTCTCTGGACCACCTTAATGCAATACTGATTGAGGCATAAGGATCCCTCCTCATAGATATGGAAGATGTGGTTTTTTTAGGATTGTTGGTACAATGAACAAGGTTTTATATTGGGAGGGAATGTACTAAGAAAACTGAAAAGGTCAAATGAGTCACACAAGATGCTTCATAGGCACTGAAGATTATAGAGAATCTATAATGTGCTGAAAGTATGGGAGGAAGAAGGGAGATTTGGGCTGGACACCAATAATGTCAGACCCATAACAGTTCTGGAAGTGGGATATATCAAGGAAACAATATGGATTGTTTGCACACATTTTTGTTTGACCTTGCCCAAATTATTATAATAAAGAAGTAAAAAGGAAATCTAAAAAACCTTATGATACCATCACATGAAGTAGAAGATGTATAAAATCTCTTATGTATATTTATTCAATAAAGACTGAATTTTCATTTTTATCTGAATCCTAAACTGAACTCTGCTTACTATGAAACTTATAGAGCACATTTCTATAATTTCTAAATTAAATTCTTTTTCACAGGAGTTGTTCATGCTTCAGCACTGTGCAAACTGATATTGTCTGCAGTGCTGAGCAGAAATCCCTCCATGTCATCACAAAGAGACCCACAACATTATTGGACTCAGTGTCAGGAGTCTTGAATATAAACCAAGGAAGAACAGCTGGTGCCTTGAAGCCAGCATCTGTTTGGTTTTTTTTAAATGCTTCAAAGCAGGGACAGACTGAACATAATCAGGAGCAAGGACTAAGGGAACCTCAGGACTTCTTTCTTTGCAGAGGCATGATTCTTACTGGTTTAAAATATATTAAGGAAAAATATTGAAGTTATCACCCCAATCAATGAAAACTGTTCTGCTGAGGACATTATTTGTGAGTCAATCTTCTCTCAAAGCATATTCTTATAGACAAACCCTATTTATAGAAATTTGTCAGTAGAGTTAGATTACTTTCAAAAGACAGAAAATATATGCAGTCCATTACTCCATAAGTTTACTGAATTTCCTTATATCCATGGGTACTGTGTTCAAGGCAATGTAAGTCCTTCTTGTTAAAATTGCATACATTTTAATAGTAATTCACTTCATAATATTTTTAAAAATAGTAATTAGTAATAGTAATTCACTTCATAATATTTTTAAAAATTTAAAGCAGAAAAACCAAATGTCCATGTTGCTGGAGACTAGCCATGCCAAACTCATTGAAACCAGGCAATCCAGAGTACCACCAAGAGCTATTTATATATCATTTTTCCACATAAATGATATTGAAAGACATTATTTTTAATGTATAAAATCTCAGCCTTTGTTAAAGACTGTTTGGGACCCTTCCTACCATTTTATTCTCTGGGTACGTACTTTCACTCATTCCAAAATATTAGGCATTCTGCAGTCAGATTCAGGCTAAATATAAACTGGGTGAGGAAATTATAGAAAGAATAAAGAAATAATTGACACAGAATAACTAGTATCAACTAGTATTATCAACTAGTATCAAATTTTCTTTATAGTCTCAGAATTTTAGTTTGAGGGAAAGCCTTGAATAGGCATAGAATCATAATAGGAAGTGTTGGAAGGAACTCATGAGAATCATCAGTTCCTCCTCCTAACACTGCACAGGACACCCTAAGAATCTCAGAAGATGTTTTCTGAGTCCTTTCTGTGTGTTTGTTGCAGAAGTAAGAAATACAAGTCACTGCCTTGAAGTAATAGAGTCTGCTTTACTGCTGGGATGTGAGTGACCCAGGCATTCAGGAAGATGCAGCAACAGAACTAAGGTTAAAACTTCCTCTTAACTCCATGTAAAAATCCAAGTGATATTTTAACAGTGAAACCCTTTACCAAGCTCTTCCAACATTGCTCCATTCTTGTTCTCAGAAGAATCTTCTTACCTGACTGCTCTGTTGCTCCTTTATTGAAATGTTTAAGTGTTTTCTTAGTGAGACAGGTGAGCTGCCGTAATAATTCTCTTTTTTACAGACTTTGTTTTGGGAAGAGGTGCCAGCCATCCTAGCTGGTACAGATTGCTCTGCAAGCTTGAGGGAAGAAAGGTGTCATCAAAACACCATCCAGACAAATCCACTAATTTCCTGATGACTTCCAGAGGCTGTTCATACTCTACTGTTCCTCAGCTGTCATCAAAATATGGGCAGAAATTTAGATGTATATATTTATTTATAGAATATGAAATAAGGAGCACCAAAATCCTCTATTGCTGTGCCCACCAAGAAATCCTGTATAAATACTAGTGGTCAGGTTGATCATTGGATTTGTATTTGGGAACAAATTTTTCTATACTCTGCACTGCCAGGGATGTCAAAATTTGTCAATTGTTTTGTACATTAGCTTTTATTTTAATGACATCAAATCAATATATTCCTTTTAACATGTTTACATGCTTTCAGGAGCTTAAGACTGTTTTATCTAAACATTTCCTTTCTGAAAGCAGTCCCCTACAACTGTACCAGAGGCCTGTGATGTTAAATATTACTGATTAATATCAAGAGGTTGGAGGAAGATGAGAGCTTTTAATATGAAAGTGGACATAGATATTTTGATTATACCTTCTGGCATAAAACTCTGTATAACATTTCTTCTTCACTCCTTTCTCATACAATGAATAAAATAGATCATCAGGAACATTTGACAGAAACAAAACTCTTAGGTCATCACTCCCACTTGACTTGTGCTTATTATCTGTTCTGGATAAACTTATTCTCATTTAAATAGTTCTCATGTAAGTGGCTTTGTGCACAACTTCCAGACTCCTACTTGAAGCTAAAGTTAACATTTTGAGTCACTCTAGACATATCTTTGACTATTCCTGTAATGTTTGTTTTCTTTTTCTTCTTCTTTTCTTGGTTTTTTGTTTTGGTTTTTGTTTGGTTTTTGTTATTGTTGTTTGTTTTGTTGTTAAGCTGGTTGGTTGTTTTGGGGTTTTGGTTTTTTGTTTGTTTGTTTTGTTCTGGTTTGTTTTTCTGTTCTAATATATCTGATACACATATTTTGTGCCTCAACTGTCTGCTTCCCATGATTTGGAGAGGAAAATAATTTTTGTTTTACATCTGTAAAGGCCATCTAAAGTAGAGATGCCAAAATTTAAAATTGGTATTCTGCCTATAGAATCATAGGATTGCTAAGGTTGGAAAGTACTTCAAAGATCAAGTCCAACCATTAATGTGACACTGCCATCTTCACCACTAAACATATTCCCAAGTACCACATCTAGACATTCCTCAAACATTTCCAGAGATTGTTATTCTACCACTGCCCTGGGCAGCCTGTCTCCATGCTTGACCACCCTTTCGGTTAAGAAATTTTTCCTAATATGCAATCCATCCAAGACTGATCCTCTTCAAGAGCCATTTGATGTCACTCTAAACAAATCCGCTTCATAACCTTTCCCAGCAACAAGATCAGACTGACAGGCCTGTAATTCCCTGTAATTCCCTCCTTCTGGGCATTCTTGTAGATTGGTCTCACATTTTCTCATCTCCAATCACCTGTAGTCTTCCTGGTTATCCAGGTGTGCTGGTAAATGATTGAAAGTGGCTTGGTGAGCTCTCCCAGCAGCTCTGTCTGTACTTTTGGATGGATGCAATCCAGACCCATGGAATTTTGTGTATCTAAGTAATGTAGCAGACTGTTTCCACTTGGATTATGGGGTCTTCATTCTGCTCCCTGTCCCTGTGATAATTTATCTTAAAAAGAAAAATGGAGTTACCTTTCATTCATATTCTGCTATTTTTGCAGAAATGATATTTACATAAATACTCTTTAAAAACATTTAAATGTGTCTTCATCAGATTTTTTTAAATTTCAATAAGGACTAATCTTTATTTCTCACCTCTTTGTCCTGAATTCAGAGTCTTGCAAACTTGTTTGCTGCTACAGATATCAGGATATGTAGCAATTACTATTATGAACAACCTTCCTTTTTCCTCTTACAAAGCTTGAGTGCCCCTTGGCAAGGTCTCTGCATTCAAAATGTTATTCAACACAAAGTGAACTTGATTATCTATTACTTAAAAGCTTGTAGAGTCACTTCTACTTCTGCATAGTCTGTATAATGTCCTGAATTATTTTTCATAGTTTTACAGGGAATATTTTCACACAGGGAATAGATTGTGCCACAGATAAAATATGTTTAGTACAGACAATAGAAAATTTTTCTAATCTCTAAGCATTAAAAACTGAAATGAGTAAAATAAGAATAAGAAATAAAAGAAATAAGAAAAAAAAAGTAGAATAGAAAAGAAATGTAATCATTGATAACAATAAATTATTAACACACTACTTAGGTACTGCTAGTATCATAGAATCATAGAATTATTTAGCTCGAAAAGGACCTTAAAAGATCATCTGGTCCAAGCCCTCTACTGTGAACAGTGTTACCTTTCACTAGACTGGATTGTTCAAAGCCCCATCCAACCTGGTTTTGAGCACTTTCAGGGATGGGGCATTCTCATTTTCTCTGGGCAGTCTTTTCTAGTGTCTCACCACCTTTGTAATAAAAGATTTCTTCCTTTTATCTCATCTAAACTGACAGTTTTCAGTTTAAAATTATCACTTGTCATATTGCTACAAGCCCATGACAAGAGTATCTCTGTACCTTTTTTATAAGCCTTCTTTAAGTATTGAAAGGCCCCACTAAGGTTTCCCTGGAGCCTTTTTCCCCCAGTCTCAATAATGCCCTCTTTCTGAGCCTGTCTTCACAGGAGAGGTATTTCAGCCCCCGGATGATACTCCTGGCCAGCTCCCAGCCTGTCTTACCAGGTCCTTGTCTGCCCCGTGCTGGGTCCCCAGAGCTGGGAGCACTCCTTATGGGTCCCACCCGACCTGGCTTATTCTATGATGCTGATTCTGTGATTCTGTGATGTTCCAGGAGAGTGCTCCAGGTGGGGTCTCACAAGAGCAGAGCAGTGACAGAATCACCTGCTTTGCCCTGGGGACCACTCTTCTTATGCAGCCTAGAGTCATAGAATCATAGAATAGTTTGAGTTGGGAAAGACCTATAAAGTCCAACGTCTCTGCAATGAACAGGGGTATCTTCAAATAGGTCAGATTGTTCAGGGCTCTGTCCAACCTGACCTTGAATGCCTCCAGGGATGGGGCATCTGCCAGCTCTCTGGACAACTTTTCTAATGTTTCTTTACCAAAAATGATGCAGTTATCTTTCTGAGATGCAAGTTTCTACAATATTCCCATTTATTCATCCATGATTAGCCTCAATTCCTTCCCTGCAAGGCTGGTCTCAATCCATTTGTTATCCACACTGTACCAATATAGATTGAAGGCAATAACTTATGTCTCTAAGGAAATCTACATATTTGAAAAATATTTTTACTGGTAGATACTTGACCTTGAACAAGCTATATTTTAGTATTCACTAGTTTGTTTTAAATTTAAGTTAAAAATAATTCATTCGTGCAAAATAATTTTGAATTTTGACATACAATCTTATGATTTTAATAAAATATTCAGTCTAGCTAAGAACAGAATATAGGCCAAAGCATCCATAGGGAAGTAATTTTGTATCAGACCAGAAGATGAAAGAGAAAGCAACAAAGGATATCACAATGGATAAAAATACTGATATTCCTTAACATCATCTTGTATTGTAGCTTTATTTAAAATTACCATCTATGGTAATTGTAAAAAATTAATGGTATTGATACTTTTACAACTGTTTCCACAATGAAAATTTTGGGTTCTGTAAAAGTAAACACAATACCCTTATTGCTTTTTGATATATGTGAAACTGTTTATGCTTGGCTATATTGATATCAGTAAAAGGACCTGACAAATTTTAAACAAAATAAAACACAGAACAAATGTGTGACAAGATGATGAGATAACATAATTTTTTTCTTTAAAATTAATCAATCTCATTAAGCTAGAACATTAACTGTATCACTGCTGTGGCAGGTTTGAGGGTTTGGGGTTTTTTGCTCCTTTTAATTAGTATGCATTAACTCAATTTGATTTTTCTAGTAAGTACTGAGTAATCTCAATTTGCTCAAGGCATCCAAAAGGACAAAAAGATCAAGAGAACAATTTGCCAACAAGACACAAGAAAAAGGCTGTTTCTCATTCATGTTGAGAACAAATGTCAGCTGTCAACTTCAATAGTTACAGCCACAAGGCTTGTCGAGTTAGGGCTAGCTGTGAAAATCAGGGAGCACTGAAAAGTCCAAGCTGGATGCAATATTCTGGTGCATTCCCTGACCTCTGTAGATGAGCTAATTTTACTTCCAATTTCTAGTTCAGAATTAAAAATTCTGAGTTATGAATCTGGAGTTTCACACAAGAAGGTGAAATACTAAAAGCCCAGTGACATGAGTCTAGGACGGGCCACAGAGACAGGCTAATTCCTGCACAGGGGCTGTTTCTGAGTTGTTGTGTGACTTGGAAAAACCCTTCTCAATTTTTTTCTCTGTCCCTTTTTATTTGTTTTCCTTCACATGTAAATCAGTGAGTTCCCAAATACACTTGAGGCCTCTAGGCAGAAGGAAAAACTTGTTTAAGGGCACAATAACAGCCACAGATATTATTTATATGCTAAAAAACAACAACACCAACAATGACAACAAAAAATAGGTGCAATTTGCCTGTGCAAAACTTTTGTGCTCTGGAAAAGAAGCTCAAATTCCAGGAAAGATCTGGTAGGCCAAACAGGAGGCTTAAGCAGGGAGCAGGTTGACAGCTGATGAGTTAGGTCACATTATAGATGGTCTTGGAAGATAAATCAATTTTAGAACCTATGGAATAGAAACCTGAAAAAAAATAATTTGGGGGAAAAAATGCTCATTATGTTTTTACACTTCTGTTAATGTTTTCAAATAAAACTTTTATTTTTTTCTATTCCAATCTCTTACAATTATTAGTTGATACAGCTTTCCACTCAACTGCAAGGGCAAAGGAACCTGGATAATCAGTGAAAGGTGATTTTCCTTTCCTGATGAAAGGTGGGATTTTCCATAGTCATTGGGACTTTCTGTCTTTGGGATCTTTTTTAAGGCTTCTGGAACCCCTGCAAATTCAGCTGAAGCCACAGACATTGAAAGATTCTTATTCCAGAAGAGTGGAACTCCAGGAGAATTTCACAATTAGACAGAAGTTTTTTAATTAAGATACTTCTAAGAAATGTTTGGCTTCTACAAGCCAGAATAGAATACACAAACAGACCTTTACCAGGTAATTTCCAGCTAATTCTTATAGTGATTAGTCTCATAAGTTGAGAGCACTTCAGTATCTAATTCCAATGTCTTGACTGAAATTGAAAGAAATTATAAAGGTTCACTATTCATTAGATATGGTTCCATATAAAATCTATCTACTAGAAATAAGCATTAATTCTTATAATCACAACTCCATGTTTTTGTGTTAAATGTTTTTATCTTTCAAATTACCCTTGGGTTTGCTGCAAAAGTGTTGTAAAAAAAAATCAACTTTTCAAGATAAGATGCATCATTCTGAACACTCATACAGTAAGAAGTACTCCTTGTCATCATATACTGCAAATTTCTCTTGAGATTAGCCTTTTCATTTTAATGCTTTAATCAGCTTCATGGAGAAGACCCAAGTGCCAGTATTTATCACATCAAAATTCAGATAAAGATCCTAAAATATAAGATTAACTCTCATCTTGACCATTTGCCAACCGAGACCTAAAAAAAAAGAGTGTAAGTCTCTGAAATTTATTATAATGCCTTCATCAGATTATTAGTTACATTTTCTTTACTAGAATCTGTTTTAAGTCAGAATTTAGCCCTAAGTTTATTCTGTGGGAGACAGCACAGACTAAGACACAGCATAGATCTGATTTAGTAAGATTATCTTCAAACATTAAAACTACAGCAAAGTAGGAATTGAATTACAAGCAGAAAAATATTCTAAGTCAATATGAAAATTTTAGAAATAGTATCACTGACATGAAGAGTCATTTAAATCCCTCCTGCCCAAACAAACACAAAACCAAAATCAAAACCATATTATTTTCTCTTGTACAATGGCACAAGCACATAAATATACATCAACCTAACTCAGAATAAGACTAAATCACTCAAGACATATTTCTTTTAATGAAGTTCCTTTTTTGTGCCAAAGATTAATGTGAAAGTCATTCCTTCATAAGAGAAGAACAGGTACATATTTGAAGCTCTCACTGCTTACCAAAGATTGTTGAATCACAGCCGCTTTTCAGAATCAGAGGACAGTAGTTAGTTACCACAGAAAAATAAGTATCAGATAATACCTTTACAAATCTATGGCTTTACTTTGAAAGGCATTAGTGTTTGCTCATCCAGTGAAATATTTGAAGCATTAGCATGTGAGATGCATAATATGGAAAAGAGTTCACAAAGTAGCCCTACAAGCTTTTAAAAAAATTATTAGAAAAGAGAAACAGTGATTACATTTTTACTCACATCTTCAAGTTGCATTACACCTAAAATAAATATTTCAAGTGTCACATGAAACTCAAGGGATGCTGCAGAAAATACAGTAATATTAGTACAAGAGCAGCAGAGTGCAGCTCACTATGTCTACAATTTCAGGGAAAGTAGAAGTTGCCTCTGATTCTTATCAGGTCACACAGAGTTAGTCCTATATTTCTGTGCAATGCATTACACTGAAATGCCTTTCATTGCATATTTCTGTAGTAGCTTAGAGTAGATAATTTGATAGATATGGAAAGCCAAGAGAGCTGCAAACACTCCTGAAAGTCCAGAGATCATCTTAACTGAGTTTCATCTCTGCAGAAAAGGATGAGGCTCCTATAATTGAGACATGTTTTTTCTAATATATAGCCAAGAGAATAAGAGAAGGGCTATTTGGAAACTATGAACAATTTCATCATATTCTTGGCTCTACCAATCACACTCTACTGTAAATATGACCAGAAACTTCGAGAAGCAGCAGCTATATATACTTTTTTTTCAAAGTAAGTTTCACTGTGTGTCTTCCACCTGCTATTTGGAATTTATATCCACTTCAGGAAAGCTCCAGGGCAACAGGCACTTTAATAGCCCAAAGAACATTTAGTCTACCTGTGGGGTGCAGTTACAAAGTCAATTCAGTTGAGATTCATTGAATCTGAATGTAAAAAACACAATAGGAAACTTTATTGTTAGCTAAAACCAGCTGCACAAGATTTAAGTTTAAAGCCAAGAAGTCCATTTGCTCATATTGTCTTACAGTTGTTTTTGTCATAAAAATAAAGGACTCCCTCCGTTTTCTATGTGATTAGGATATGACAAAGATAGAGAACAGTCCTCTCTCTCCTCATGCAAAATCCATTTACTTCTTACAGTGCTAATTTGTCAGCCTTTTAGTTTAGCTGTAGGTAGGACCAAGGTATAAATTAAAGACCTTCATCTATGAGAGTGATGTTTATTTCTCATCATGAGTCCAGTTTGACTGGCTCAGTTGGCTACAGAAAGTACTGGAAAAAAAGCTCATCCATCCCTGTCATCCCTGTACCTAAAAATGAAGGCAGCATCTCACTGGAGGAGTGCATCATTCTGGGCTGTGTGGCAATATGTGAAATTATCCAGGCCTTTCTGAAGTGCTTGGAGGGACAAACAGGACAAGGCTGAGAGCCCCAATTTTGTGTTTTTGTTGTTTGTTTTGAGTTTAGGGTTTGTGTTTAGTTTTTTTTTTTTTTTTTTTTTTTGCTTTGTGGTGGTTTTGTTTGTTTGTTTGTCTTTGGGGGTTTTGGTTTTTTTGCTTGTTTTTTTTGGGTTTTTTTTGGTCTATTTTGTTTGATTTTTTTGGGGGGGGGGAGGGGTGGATGGGGCAGATTGTGGCGTTTTTATTGTTTTTGGTTGGGCTTTTTGGATATACAATGACTTAGGAAACCCAGATAGAGAGAAAGCAGAAATTCTTGTGTAGAGATTGACAAAAGCAGACCTCCAAGGGTTCAGAAATTTAGCATTTTAGTACAAAATATATGCAACAATATGTGTAAAAATACATTTGTTTTTGTGATACATACACTTGATGATGGTTGATGAGTTTCTTTTATTCCAATTGTAATGCTAACAAGTAATTCAGGAGAACAGCTCAAAAGTTTGTTGTAAAAATGTATTTAAGCTATAAATTCTGAGAAAAAGGGAAGGATCATTAACTGCTTTCGTTATCATGGCTTGTTCATGCTGGGAACATGTGAATGAGTCTTCAAATGTGCTTGTGCTTAAACTGTGTAATTTCCTTTTTAGTCTGTATAATATTCTGTAATTTTCTTTGCTTCAGAAGGTCCATTTTCTAAATGTATCTTGTTTTCCTTTGACGATATGAAAAATAATGAAAATGATGGAAATACTTTTCACTGTTTAATTACGAAGAAAACTCCTTTAAGCAACTCTAAGGAAAAAAAAAAAAAGGAAGACTGAAAATAAATCCCATGAGAATAGTGCTGTCTTCTACAAGATCTGATCATAAATATTATGCATTGCTGCACACTGGTATATATTTCTTAACAGTTAGAATTAGTTTGCATATATTAAATGTGTAGAGTATGATTGAATATAAAAATATTTTGTAAGTAACTTTTCAAGAATGAAATACTGGGGCTTGATAATAGGCAAATTTAATAATGGAACAAATAATATTTTTAAAAGATAGAATTGTTTTACGTACCAATTCTTCAGTTGTATTTGACAACAGCACCCTGTATGTCATGCAGGATAATTAACAAATTGTCTGACAAGGGCTAGAGAGACAAGGGTTGGAGAGAAAGCGAAAGCGATCTACACGAGAGCAATGTTCTTAATGACTACAATGTGTAACAATAATAAGGACATTTTGACAGCAAAATGTTTCTTTTTAATGACTTTATATTTAGTTCCAGGTACTTAATTCATTCAGTAATAGGTAGCAGAGAATTTAGTACTCTTTTCAAAATAAAATCCAATAAGAATTTCAAAAACAACACAATGAGGAGAAGAGACAAAGACAAGATAAAAAGTAATTTAGGAAAAAAAACCCAACAGATCAAACCAATATAATTTAACTGTTCCCATTTTTACAATTGATGTCCTACAAGCTGAGTCACAACAAGGTAAATAAAAATGCTTTTCCTCCTGCCCTGACTATGGCATGCCTTGGGATCAGATATGATCTGACAGAAAGGATTCAGGAAGCTTTTGGCAGAATAGAAACTGAAAAACACTGAAGGCTTTTAGCAGCCTTCAAAGTCAACACATCTTTGAGTGTTACTCTGATGAACTTCATTGATTTTACTGATGTTTTTTAATTGCTATGCTTTTTGCTTCTTTTCTTTTCACCAAATAAACACTTAAAGAGAAACAGTGGCACAAAACCCAGAATATCTATTAAATGTTCTAATCTTCATGGTGTTCTAATCTTCATATTCTCATCTACCTCATTTTACTCTCTTTCCTTAAAATCTTTTTCTCAGTGTCAGCTGAGGCAGCCAAGTTTCCCATTCCAGTTCCTCCAGAGGCTAGGACATGCCCTTGGGAAAACAGGAGAGGGTTACAGATGTCTAGAATTCAGTACCTGCAGGTTCTTGGTTTGTTGCCTGGCTGTCTCCAGCAGAGTCTCTCTAATCAATACTCAGATTTAATTGTTGGAGCAATTAATTTCAGGAACTGCTCCCAAAAAGAAAAACTAATAGAACTGAACCTGTTTGGGCTCTTTCAGCCCTACATAATCCTCTGTAAAAACAACATAATACTCTGCTGTCAAGTGTGGCCTCATGCATTCATATTGTATTCTAAGTTAGGTAATATATTTTCTAATTTCAAGTGATTGTGCCACAACATTTTGTTTGGTTAAAATGCAGCTTTTAGACACTTTGAACTGAAAAATGTGTCCTATACATGTACATTGAGAAAATATAATCAAGTTCTGTGGAAGAAGCCTGTCTGCTTTCACACGGATCTAGCCCCACCCAGGGTGGACACAAGTGTGTGATGTACAAAACAGCCCCAAGGCTGAGCTGGATCAGTGAGGCAGCAGTCGCTGGTTTGGGTTAAATCAAAGACATTCAGCTCAGGCCATGGCCAGGCTGAGCCCCTGCACTGCACCCCCTGATGGGGGCTATAATCATATTTACAGGGCTACAACCTCTGTCCTGGCACTGATCTTTTGTTATGGTAGCAAAATGTCAAATTAATAAGGACACATTTGTTTTCATAGACCCTTTATCTGAATAAATCCCTATGCATTTAATGATTTTTCAATTTTTATTGAATGGAAACTCCTCTACTTCCTAAACAAGTTATTTTGCTTACATGTGCTAAATTTAGAATAACAATTTTTGCCTTTTTTTTTTCTAACTTATTATGAGCCATGGATTTGGGAAATATGAACTTTAGAAAACTAGATAAATATAGGTGAGATACATAAAGCCCAAAGTACACTGCTGAGTAAAAGTAACAGAAAATCAGTGTTGGTAAAAAATAATCTAAACATCCTCATGTGGATGGTTTTGCATTTTAAATATGCTCTGAGGGACAGAAATAATAATAAGTAATGCTTTGCATTTACACGTGACCTATCATCTGAAGATTTTGAGTTCCGCACATTATTATCTCATTAAACCTTACAACACCCTTGTGAAGGAAGCAAGTGCTTTATTATAGATAGTTTACAGAGGTATTAATTTAGGAAAAAAACATGGAAGTGCTGTAGCAATATTAACCCATATTGCCACATGAGTTTGAAAGCAAATGCCACAATTTTGCCCCTTAAGAAGGAGCAGAAACAAGTAAAGAAGTGATCAAAACTATTCTCCTAAAAAGTAGATAGGCCTTAATTTAAATTAGTTCAACAGCTTTAAATAGTACTTTGGAAGGACTTTTTAAAAAGGCCAAGACAGAGAAAGGGTTGCCCAGAGAAGTTTGAAATGTTCTATTCTTAGATATGTTCAGAACTTTACTGCACAAGATTCTGAACACCTTGTATATAGTTCTCTTTTGATCAGAAGTGAGAAAAATTATCCCCTAAAGATTTCTTCAAACCAAATTGTTTTGTGATTTGTTTATAATCAATTATACACTTCAGATATTGAAATTTCAACTACATAAAATTTTAGATAAAAATTCATCTATGTTAGCCATTTAGCAACTACACAAGAGTTAAGAAATATCCTATCATGATTTCCACTCCAAGGAGAGAATGAATCATAGATTTCCTGTGGGGTTACAGTCTCCTTGGGGCACATCCACCTGCTCCAGCATGGGCTCTGCTCTCCTTCCACAGGCTGCACTGGATCTCTGCTCCCTGGGCTGCCGGGCACAGCTGTCTCCCCATGGGCTGCTCCAGGGGCTGCAGGGGTTTCTCTGTTCCAGAACCTGGGGCACCTCCTGCCCCTCCCTCTGCACTGACCTTGGTGTCTGCAGAGCTGTTTCTCTCACTTATTCTCACTCCTGTCTTTGCTGCAATTGGCCCTGCACAATAACTTTTTCTTCTTGTTAAATCTGTTCTCCTGGAGGCACTACCAGCCTCACGGATGGATTCAGCCTTGGCCAGTGGCAGATCTGACTTGGAGCCAGCTGGTTTTGGCTCTGATGGACAGAGAGGAAGCTTCTGCAGCTTCTCAGAGATGCCAGCCTTGCAGCCTCCCCTGCTACAAAAACCTTGCCACACAAATCCCAGGAGATTCTTACAATTTAAATTATTTAATTTAGGCTTAGAATTTTTCTTTTTTATCCTTTTAATTTTTTTAGCATTATAGCAGAAAAAGTTTTTAGACCTTCCATTATGCACTTACTACCCATATAAAACTACATATGTGCACTGAACAATTTGATTATTGGGTTTTTTTTAGTAAATTTATAAGGATAATTATAAATAAAGTATACAATGGATAGAGTTTATTGATAGAAGGGACTTCAACCTCGCTGTCTCTTTGTAGACAGAAGAGCAGTACAGTTCACTTGGTCCTTCTAGAAAGACATATACCCCTATTTACAGATACAAAGATAGAGAATACAGAGGAATTTCTTGCATCTTCATCACTAAAGAAACCACTGCTGCCTGTTTTCTACACCAGAGAAGTTTACTTACAAGCTATGACACAACACTCCATTATTTCTTTCTGATAAACTGAGCCCTTACATCTTCATCTATAAACTGCTTAATCAATTTTAGACATTCAGCACAGTCCACTCCAATTTCTCATCAGACTTTTGAAAATGGGCAGACAGTGTGCTGTCCTGACAATATCTCAAGAGTAAGGGAAACTGAATGTCCATACTAAACAGGCTTTAGTTTTTCTATCTTGTCCAGACTAATAATCATACTTCTAGTAGACTGGAGAACTTCATTACAACATGGCTATGCAATGGAGACACAATGCAAACAGCTTCCTTTAGCCATGCTTACTCCATCTTTAGCACTGGCTACTGGCATTAAGTTTTTATATGATGTATATTTTTAGCCTGTCCTCTTTCATTATAGAGAATAAGGGAAATGAAGTTGCCATTGTTTTAAACTTAGTTTTGAAGCCGATGAACCAAGACTTTTAACAACAGCAAGAGTTATTGCTTCTTTCAAAAATAATGAGACCAAATAGAGCATTAGATCATACATTAAAACATTCTATCCTAAAGTAAGATTTCTAAAATATATTTTTCTGGTTAAAAATGTAGCTTCTAAATTGCATAAGTGCATTTGACAATTGGCTTTTTAAACACCTTGAGATCAATCTGCTTATGAATTATTCATGGTGAAAGAGAAGTTTCCCTGTGACAGACTGCTCTCTTAAAATTGCTGTTTGCCCAAGTGTTTAGGCTATAATTACACAAATACTAGTCTCCCCATCCTAGAAAAGAATTCATATAGGAATACAGGAAATGAGAAATATCATTCATTTTGAAGAACTTTTAAGCACCTAATAAAGCAAAAGGATATACCAGGTTTATATTGTGAGGGTTTTTTCCAGTACTTCTTTTAACAGTGTCAAAGTTTAATGCTAGTGTTTCTCTCAAAGTACTAAGAATAAGTGAAGACAGGTAACAAAGGAAAATAGAGAGTAGTGAAATGAATGCAAAATTAAAATTCAGAGACTTCATAAATAAGCCAAAACCTCTCCTAAAAGTATAAAAAAAATATTTTTAGGTGCCAAATTTTAAAATGGCCAGTCAATTGAAATTATTTTATTCTCTTTGCTTTCTTTAATGTGGGTTTATTTTTTCAATTTTCCTCAGGGACAGGTCAAAATTGTTGTGCAGGTAAGGAGTAGGAACATTTGGCAGACAGAGAACCTTTTTATTTCAGTCATACTCAATCATACTCCAAGGACTAAATTATTTTGTAGCCCCATATGAAATTCTAGACACCCTTTGCTGACTGAAACTAGACTATACATATTTTTAATATGATGAAGCAATTTTTTTTTTTACATCTTTTCCATTAAGCTCAGTCTTGAAGCCTTTAAAACAGGGGAACTTATCAAAGATTCCTGTAAGAAGAAACACAAAAATGACAAAAAATGTCCTTCATGAGGCCTCAAAATATTGAGTAAAAAAGACATTTTGCATCTCTGCTACATAGTTTCTGACAGAACAAATGAATTATATAGCTTAAGAAAACGACAATTCTTAAAATAAAATTAGAATAATGAAGCTATAAATGTACAGCTTTCTGTACTTTAGATTATCCTGCTTACTAATTATCATGAATACTTTAAATTGTATATATATATTTTGCTGGTTATGTGTTCTTATAGATAAGCCCAGACTCCCAACTCTAACCATCACCTATACAAGTTCTGAGATTAACAGTGGATGAGATCAAGGTTCCTTAATAATTCTCTTTGTTCCCATGCTTCTTATTTTTCTTTCTATGACAACATTGTTCACCTGTATAAGAAGGAAGCTACATTGATTCTACAATAAAAACAAACAAACAACAAACCCTATCCAGGCAACTTTCTTTTAAATGAGTCTTGACACTGTAGAAAAAAATAGAAGGCTGCTGTGACAGGAAGGTCAGCCTCATATGTCAGTACTTATAACTACAGATATATTTACTCTCTGTTTTCAATTACAAATGTTGCATATTGAAACTATTGAATATTTGCATTACTTTTAAAATAGAATGTTATTGAGGTCTAGGGGCTCAACCTAGCTGGTGACCTTGAACAATCTGGTTTTTTGGCTAATGATGATATGAATAGAATAAGAAGTAAAAGATAATATAATTTACCATTCTTTTTTCATTGTTTGCGATACAGTGGAACAATCTTATCTTCTAATTTTAAAATGAATTATGGTTTGATCTAAACCCTTCTGAAAACAGCCTTTGCTTTAGAACAAAAGGAAGGCAAGCTAAATTCCATTTCATTTAGTAACAATCAAAATAATAGAGGTCATTGTACTCAATTTCAGCTCCCTGTCATGATTGAACAGCAGCTTAGAGACTTAAGGTACTTTCCAGGAAATTATATGGCAAGATGAAATCTAGTATATAGATTTGGAACTAGAGGAGATGAAAAAGTTTAGAGATAGATAATGCAGTCTGTTATAAATCTTGGAAAAATCTCCCTCATGTCTGTATAAGGTTGATATAGCCCCTTGGGTATTAACTGATATTTGGCATAATTGCAGTAATTTTATCACTTTTAATATGAGATATTTGCCCCTGTTCCAAACATCTATATCTTAATATATAAAGACGCTGTGAGATAATGTGAGCAAACAAAATGAAAGTAACTAAAAATTACTAAAAATTACCTTTATAGGCAAAAATCTCAAGGGGTGTTATTAATGACTCATACTCAAAAAATTCTTGACTATATAAAATATTCTGCTAAAACCAAAAAAGCTAATTATAGAGGTAGCTCATAACCAAGATTAATAATGACAACCACATAATGGGTTTATATTAAAAAGAAAAAAAGGTCTACTGAGCAGTGAGAGCAAAAGGGACAAAGAAGTATTGCAAACAGAGATTACACAGAAAAGAGCATTTGACATTTATAAAAACTTCATAGGTTTTAATCCCAAGCAGACTTTGTCCTTTTTCACATAACACTATGACATTTTGTCTGACCACAGCCTTCTCTTTGCTAGACATCTTTTCTTGACTGCATAGGCATGAAACAGAATTAAATCCAATATGTATTTAATAAATTTGTGTTAGTATTGAATTTGAAGAAAAATCTAAATTTCTAAGTTTGAGGCAGTAGCAATTAAAAAACTTTTTATGATCTATCATTTTAGCTCATGACTCAATTCCTCCATAATCTATATGCAGTCAGATGAGCTTGCTAATTAAAAAGAAAATAAGTCTGAATTTTGGCACAAAGAAAATTTCTTTACTCTTGTAAGTTAATAAATTTGAAATATAAGTTATGCATTTAGAAAATATGCTTTATATGCCTAACTTTACAAAAATTGTGCAGTATTTACAATTCAAAGTAATTGCCAAGTATGCAGAATTAAATGAGAAGTTTGTTGTTGCCACTACTATTTCACTCTTAGTCAATTAAAGTGACACTGTATTTTTTGCTTATTTTCTGTTTTTTTTTTTTTTTTTTTTTTTTTTTTTTTTTTTTTTTTCTTTTTTTTTTCTTTTTACCATTTCAAAGTAGAAAAATACCTTACAATTATTTTAGAATGGAGTAAATGTTTGGGGAGGAAAAAGGTCATAACTCTAAATTTTGCAAGATACCACATTCCTCTTGAACTGATAAGTACTCAATGCAAAAGAGCTCTATTAATAGAGTATGGCTTTTTGGAAGTTAAAAAGTCAAACCAAATCAGAGGACAGATATTTTTCACCCCATTTTAATTTAGAATATTTAATTTTTGAGTTCATAGCTTTTAAAAGTCATGTTCTCTACTGTAATGAAAGGTAACTGAAAAAGAGGTACTTCCACTGCCTTTATTCTGTTCTTGATGCAATGTGACAGTTTTTGTGTATCTTCAAAATGCTCATGCTTTCCTCCTTAAAGTGTCTTCAGAAAGTCATCTGTTACACAGTCTAATAAATGATCTTGATGTTAAACTCCCAAAGTGAAACATGAGAGTTCTCTTACCAGGGTTTGGGATGACACTGGTACTGTGAATAGGCAGTAAGCATATGCCAAATGGGAAATCACCTGGAACTGGATAATAAGAAGCATCTTCAGAAGGCCATGCCTTGAACCTCTTTCATCCCTAATATCTGCCTCTACCCTCTTCAAGAGTAGAGCCTCTTAAGAATCAATACCTCTACTCATCTTTCAGTGTTTCAAGTGGTAAGACACAGGAGATTCACTGGCAAAGAACTGTGGGCATGAATAGATTTTTGTGACCCTGCTCAGCCTGTTTGCTGCTTCCTCTGGTGCTTTGACATGGCTCCATGAACCGCATTTAATCCCAGTACCTTGTTGTGGTCAGGCCGTAGGAGACACCATGTCAGTGGTGTCTCTGTGCTGTCTCCAGGATGGACTTCAGCCCTACAACATAGGTGGGTTCACCCCACAGCCTACTCTGCAGTCCTGTCTGCAGTCTTTCCACTGTCCCTGTTTGCTTCTGGCTGAACTTCGTCAATGAATTCCTGGCCTGCCCTCTGCTACCAGTCCCTTGCACTGACCACAGTTTTCAGCCCCAAATTGCGTGGCACTGTCTGTGCTGCTTCCTGACAGTGTTCTGTTTCCTTTAGAGCTTTATGATTTGAATCATCACCAATTACATTAAAGAACATGATTTACAGAGTTTCAGATGCTGAAGTTATTTGTACTGACATAATCTACGACCAGGAGAGTGTCTCAGTCTCAATATCATCAGATATCTTGTGAAAGACGCAACCTTCACTTTTTTTCTTCCTCAGTGAAGAAAGAGTACACAAAATAAGGGAAGGAAATGTGGAGATAGAGACAAAAATGAATGGATTTTTAGCCTAATGATTAAAAAACTATTAAGAGAGAGAGAGCTCTGATGGTTTTGACAAAACTCTTGTATTTTCACAAAATCTATGAAAAACACCTTGCTGGTGTGAGTCATCCAACCAAAAGGCTACAAATACAGTCCACTTTGGTTCTCGGGTTAAGCAATCTCTTTGAATCCCTATGTTGTGGCTGATGTGCACTTATTTTGATTGAGTCTTGCTTTAAGATTGTTGCAGAATTTAAACCTAGAGCCAGTTCCTTGTATTACACGATCACAGAAAGTTTTGGGTGGGAAGGGATGTGAAATCTGATCCAGTTCCAATTCCCCAGCCATACTTGGCAGCTATATCCCAGTGATACAATGACATTTCAGCAATATAAGAATGGAAATGTAATAAAAGCAGTAGCTGTTTTACATGCTAACTGAATACTCAAGGTGGAGCAATTTTAAGACCAAGCCTAAAGGTTCTCACTTCCCTAAAGTCATCTGAAGTCTTCCAGGTAAGTCTAGCCTCTTAACTAGTTTGTATCCACAATGAGCATCCCAGATACTACATATCACAGTGTACTTCAGTGTAAGAGGTTAATAAAAACATATTAATGTGCAGTGTAAATTAACACCTCTTCTTTCAGGTCAGCCATTACATATGATAAAACAAGTTCAAAACAGCTTAGAGTATCAAGTCATTTTTATATCAAAAATGGAGGTTCTTAATACTATACTAAATTGTTTTCTGTGCACTTATATGAGAACTATAGTGGTCTGAAAACTCCATATCAGTAAACTCACAGAAAGTTGAAAAGATGTACATTACAGACAGAAAGAGTGAGAGGGAGAAACAGAGCATCAATTTTACAATGCATTTGTTTCAGAGTAGCAAATGTGTTAGTGTTTACTGCTGTGCTGATAAGCATGAGGTACTCCAGTTTAGGAAGAGAGCAAAATACATCTGTATCTGCTATTCATGCATATACATCCCTATAGGTGCAATCTTTTTCTAATGCATAGGAAATATTAAAGGCTTATGGAGAAAATGCTCCTTTTCTAAAAAAATCCCCTGTGAAATTATAAATCATGCAATATTAATATTGGCAGATAGAGAAGTGTGGAATAAAAATTACCTAACACAGACATTAGCTCTAAGCAACATCAGCTAGCAAATCATCCACCTAAGATGCAGTGGTAAGGACATAATTTCAAGCTACATTGAATATTGCATGGTATAATACAAGCCATTTTGAAACAAAATTAGATACATAATTTTCTATACAGACTGCATGGGAAGTCCAATCAAACTAAATTTGTTGTTCTACTGACACATTTTTGCTATCTGTAGTGTCAGTTTCTTGCAAGTTTTTCCTCCCACTGTGTTATTATTTTTGGTGAGGAAGAGTGCCAGAGTCATGAGGTACATCTTGCAAAAATCAATACATCAGAAAAGCTATGAAACTAATTTACAAAAGAGACTAAATAAAGTTTGAAGAAGAGACAGTACTGGGAAGACCCATACATTCAAATTTTTAGGACTGTCTCTAACTTTTCTCATTTGCTTTACATATATTTTAGTTTATAACGAAGGCAGAAATTTTATGAGATACAGATGATTGAGACATTTATAATCCTGTATTAGTGATGCCAGAACTGAAAAGGTCGTATAAACTCTGCAGTCCTTATGAAATATAACAACAAAAAGATCTTTCCATCAGGCTTTCAATTCCTATGTCTTCAACATCTTTTTCTGACAAATTTTATTATACATTCTGGGATCAAACTGTAAAAATTATGCCATTTCAATAACACAGCATTGTTTTAAACCAAATCAGTGGGCTTTTTCTCTCTCTCATACCTGCATGTGCACTTACATAATTTGAGAAGACGTCATTGAAGGTTACTCAAGTTATGTTCTTCCTGCTCATGGTGACAAATATGTGTACTTTATACTAAGCACAGCTAATTAATTTCAGTATTCATTATCTTCATAGCTCTCAATAACCACAGTTATAACCACAGTTATAAATTTCATGTAAGTAAGCCTGCACATGTGGACTGAATGCCATTTATCTCTGTGCTCTGTTTTCTTTAAATGATGTTTATTCATTATGCTCTCTAGGGAATTTTTTTTTTCAATTGTGGCTTGTATATTTGTTTGCTTTTTCCCCACAGGTACAACAATAACATTATGTTATTCTTGAGTTTTGCTAGGTTGGGTTTGGATATCTGAACTTCCTCAGTCATACAACGGAACCCACTGCTCAAAGCAGTTTGCTGTCCTGTAAGAAGGAATTGGACAACCTGTAGCTGTCAGAGTTCCAGGCAGCAAGTTATGACAAGGAGTCAATAGGAAATAAGAAAGTGATTTCACATTTCACTTCATATATAAAAGTTCCTGTGTTGAACTGAGATATGCATACCAGAATGAGCACAACAAGGGCTGAAGTTAAAGGAACAAGGACTCTTCATCCCAAAGGACAAGGGCTCCTTTAAAAGGAAGTATATACTATGTATATGCATTATACAGTTTTGTTAGAGAGCACTCATGGGGAGAAAGCATCATGTCTTTTGTCAATTAAACATGTTTAAGCTTGACTTAACCATGTTTAATTGACAAGAGATGATGCTTGCAGTAGCAAGGCTGTACAGCAGGGTTACTCCGAGATTCCTCTACTCAGCAGCAGCAAATGCAATATTTGCAAAATAAAAATTTAAAATATAAGCTTGTGTCTGATAGTTCACACAGGATTTTACTATACCTATTCTAGGTCAGACCTGTTTGAATTGGAGCACAGAAATATTCTTCTGAACAAGAGCTGAACACAGCTGAACACATAGTCTCAGTGGGAACACATCAGCACTAGGCTGCTGAGAATTAGCACAATCTCTCTTGCATGCTTTTCCCACACTTGTGAACCCTGAATCCCTCACTGTGGAGAGATATGGTTGATACAGAAGTGGTTTATACCTCTTGCCCAACTCATATGCTAGTCCAACAAGTAAGCTTGGCATTGTTCTCAGTAGTGGGAGATGTAAGCTGAGAAGGGAACTGAAACCTTGCATCCTTTTTTTCTGGATGAATGGATGATTGGCTTAGAAAGGAGTGATGTTACAGAAAAACAAAAACACCAAACAAAAAAAAATCCCCCATACTTTTTGCTCTATTTATTATTAAACAACAATAAAAAAGATGTAATTTTTCTTTGATTGATGAATGTTTTCAGTCCTCATCCATCAAACCTATATCTTATCTGTACATTTTCCCAATGTTACTGTCTAATTAATAAATGAACATTAAAGCAGCTGAAATGTTAAGCAGGGACTCTTGAAATCTTGCTTAGTTTTTCTGATAGGAACAAGAGTATTTGGAGGTACATATATCTGCCTAATATATGACAAAATATGTACAAGAATATTTTTGTCAATATGACTTTTTATTAATTTTTTTCTTGACATTAATTTCTGCATCTACTGGTAAGCAATACCAAATACACAAACACATAAAAATCACAAAAGGAATGAATTTACAGCACTAATGGCTTTGGTTTTATACAGTAAATACTGAGAAATAGAGTGCAGTTATTCACTCAGTAAATCACTAGATGTACCATATTTCAAATTTGGCAGCAGTTGAAATTCTTTCATTCTTTTTCGGCTTTGTTTATAAACTTTGAGTCTATGTGTCACTTTCCTTTCAGAGATACTTTGCACCAGAAAGAAGCTACTTTTACTTCATCTGAGGTACTATATGCTACTTTTCTACTACAGAATGTGTTAAATTGAAATAATTCATCTAGTAGTGCATTTTCAGTTTCTGTTTTCTAACTATGTCTTAATTGTCCAGCAATTGTCCAGCAAATAACGAGCTATACAGTTTGGCTCCTTATCACCAGACACACAGAAGCAAAATATCTTTATAAGTACATTGTTCTCTTTTGACACCCCTCACAAATCTGATTTGAAACAGTTCTCTACAGGGAGCCTAGGGAGATGATAATATAATTGTTTGCAATTGGAATGTAAAGAAAATTACTGATACGTTCATGGATGCTGCTCATAAAATGACTGCACTTCTCATTACAGGATTCAGCATTTATGAATGTGTTCTGACCTAGTTTGATATACTGAGTTTTTAAAGCAGAGACTGTTACATAATGGTACCTTCATTTAGGACCTACAGGTTGAGATATTTGAGATTGTAAAAAACAAATTAAAGAACTCACTAATGAAAAAGCCTGGAATACTATGGCTACCTTTATGTAAGCTTTAAGATATCAGCTGGGTATCATATGGCTGAACCAAGCATCAGCTGAAGGCACTGTGTGATGGCAGAGCCACTTGCCCCATTCTGTGCCTGGGAATGAATGCCTTTGGAAGAGGGAAAACAGGGGAGATACATTCCCCAAATATCCACCCTAAGAAATAATCTGCGTGCAGAATAGAAACTATGAGAATAAACATTCCTTCATTTTACTGCTCTTCTGCTGAATGAGAGTTGAAATAAAGGCTCTATTAACTATTTTCTACTGGAAGGGGCATTCTGTGAGGTAGCATCTGCATATGGCCTTAATGCATTTATCTTGTCTAAATTTACATGGGTACATATGTGGATTCATGGGTCTGCCGTAGCGCAGATAATTCCCTCCTGCTGCAATCTAAATCCCAGCACCAATATCCAGTCTTGTATACAGCAAGATTAAAGCATACACAGTGTTTGCTTTCTGCAGCACACCCAAATAAAAATCAAAACAATTCTGAATAAAGAATATAAGAACATGTTAAAAAATGCAATAACATATCTGCAATTTATGTTTCAGCACAGTGATGCATTTGCACAGGAGTACTACTACATTTCATTCTAGCACTCCAGGGAGCAGCAGGCTGTGCCTAGCTCAAGCCAGCCCCCACACAGTCACATTCATTAGCTCCAGCTATCTCTGATCTGGGTCTGGGGAGAGTATCTATGAGATGAATCCAAGCCTCCTTGGCTCTGTGTGTCTGTGAAACAGTACTATGCTACTGTGCCAAATGAAGAAAAAGTGTTAGATCACCACACAGCACTTCTTTCTTTTACCTAATTTCATGCATATCCCTATTTCATTTTCTATTTCCCCCTTTTGGGTTTATTTTTTACTGAGATGCTTTCTGGGCTCAGTCATGCATGGACAAAATGAAAATGTATTAAGACCACTGGGAGCTCTATACTGATTGAAACAACAGCCATGTAGAACTCTGGCTGCCACTAAAAAAACTGTTGATTTGATTGCCTAATGCTGGCTGAGCAACTCATTATCTTGTAATGACAAGTCTGTGCACCCCCTTCACCAAAATTCTGGATTTGGAACATTAAAAAAAAGTGTAAATGACAATGGAGAGATATTTCTCCAGTGCTTGGATGCCAATAAAGAAAAAGTGGCACCTATTGTGTCTACTACACTTTTAATAAAAATTATGCTGATAATATTACAGCAACTTCAAAGGAAAGAAGAGCCTTCCATTTAATTTTGTGTACAATTTCTTGTGATAGGCACCTTGGAAGAATAAATAAAGCCACTATTCTTCTTGAGAAACAAACTTAAAATGAGAACTCTGTGAGTCCATACTGGGCTTTGTTCAATGTTGATTTCACAAGCCTGATATCCCTGTGACTTTGGTAAGAAAAAAGGTTTGGGAAATTTTTAAGTGGTATATCCTTTTGCTTCAGAGCATACATATAGGAGTTTTATGCCTATTTTACTAAGCCTTCTATCTGCATGTTTATTAGAATAACTCTAGTGAAATAAAATATAATTCTAGCAAACTAATCAATCTCTATATTATAATTACAATCTGCCATGGACAGGCAGTACAGATAAACACAGCATTTCCTAAGGAACATTTTCTTTACAAACTTATACAGATTTTATTAGGATGAACAATACTTCCTACCCTTGACCTCCTTTCCCCTCCCCTCTACTGCCCTCCTTTCCTCTTCATCTCCCCTCTTCTTCCCTTTCCCTCCCTTTTCCTTTCCGAGATATTCCCTCCCATTCAGTTACTCTTCTTAAATGTCCAACCTCAAGCTTTATTATAAATAAGCACACACACCATGTTTAAAATTAAATAATACTAAGATTGTCAGAATTCTCAACCATGCAGAACTGTACACATGGATCCTTTAATGTACTTAATCTGAACACACTAAAAAGATTAATCAAAGAGGAATATCCTTGTTACTCCCTCCTGTATGGATTCTTTTCTCCTATATGGTTCTACACTTACTATAACTGATGGCAATAATTTATTATCATTCTCTAAATTCTGTGAATGGAAAAAGCATGTGTTTCCTGGATTTAATTTACCCCTGTCAGATTGAAAAGGTATGTGAGATTATAATAGATGCTTCAGAGAGTCCCTATTACATGAATAAAATCCCAGTAAATTAATATTGGTATGATGAATTCATGAATATTTGCATTGTCCTTGGAATTGATTACAGGAATAAATAATCATTTGTGCAAAATTTATCAAAGCAGACAGGTGCAAGAAGATGATAAAATGCATTTTCATAAATATAGGAATATATTTCAATGCAACATACCTTACAAGATACTATATTTTTTTGACTAGAAAGTGAAATTTTCATTTCAGAATATGTTGATAAACCTGGCAACAGTAAATGCCATGCAGAAATGCAAAGCCAATGGAAACTGTAGAAGAGATTTTGAAGCATCCAATATGCAGTTATTCTGACATACAGCAAAACAAATATGTACCGAGTGTTTTAAAGTACAACTCAGTGAAGTTTATCAGATACAAAATAACATATTTATAAAGTACATAAATGATAGCACTGTATGGAAAAATACAGCTGTAAAGTGCACTTCAGAAGTTTTTCTAATAGTCAATTTTTCTTGGAAAAGCCAGAAGTTGAGTATTTAATGACCAATAAATACAGGAGCTTTTTGAATTAAAACACTTATTTACCTCTAAGAATTTGGTAAGGTATTGCATTTTACAATGCGTAAACATGTAATTAACATATTAACATCTGAAAAGCATATCTAGTTGATGTTTAGACAAGAATTCAGAGGAACTCAAAATCACTTATGGTAGTTAGATTTTAGAATAAATGAAAGTTGCCTAGTGAAATCAGGAACGGATTACTCTGGTACTGGTGAAACTGGTCATCTACAGATGGAGGTTTTTCAAGAGGCCCAAAACAACACACTTATCACTTTATCATCTATTAGTTATTATACCTTCATTCACATTAATTTCACAATTCCCGTCTTCATATGATGCCTTGTGAGTCACATAAATCACATATATATGTACTTTTTCCTTTTGTACTTAAAGGCATCATTTTTTCATATACATGAATCACACATATGAATCTTTTCATATATATATTAAAAGTTATGCTATTCACTATAGCAGGACATAAAAAGTTTTGGATTCTTTTAAACAAGAGGTAGGAGCATCTAACTATGCATTTGCATCACAAAACGTATTTCCATTAAAAGAGTAGTAGTGGTAAAGAAATAAAGTGGTACAAACTGGTTGTGATTGAAAAGAAATAAGGTTGTAAGCCATAAAAGTGATTGAATTTTCATACTTTTAGATGTAATTTCATTGACATACTGGGGCATAACCAGGTTTTGTTAGCAGAGGGGGTTACAGGGGTGGCTTCTGAGAGAAGGTGCCAGAAGCTTTATCCAACAGAGCCAATGTCATTCAGCTCCAAGAAGGACCAGCCACTGGCCAAGGCTGAGCCCATCATCAGCAGTGGTAGTGCCTCTGGGAAAAGGTGGCTAAGAGGGGTGGACAAAAACTGCTTCAAAATGGCGACAGAAGAGAGGAGTTTGTGAGAGCAACAATTCTGTAGATACACCTGCAGCCCATGGAGGGTCCCACATGGGAGTTGCTGAATGTCCAAAATGGCTGAAAATCCCTGCTGGAGCGAGTTTGCTGGCAGGAGCTGTGTGACCCCCTGTCCTCCTGTGGGGGATCCATGCTGGAGCAGCCTGTTCCTGACAAATTACACCCCCTGAAACAGACTTATGCAGGTGCAGTTAATGAAAACTGTAGCCCATGGTGGGGACTCACATTGGAGAAGTCATAAGAGAGACCCCATGCTGGGGTCTCATTAACTCATGAAATGTGAAAATGGAGGCAATGACAGAAATTTTCAATTTCATGTTGTGTGTAGACAAAAATAAAAAGGTTTCAAGTATGATTGTGGAAAAATATGCTAATTTTCAAAAATAGGCTTCTATACGTAATGATACAGCTCATGGGTAGTCCAGTTTAAACTTAATCAATGATCTGAATTACTCAGCACAATTTTAAGTGAAGTCATAATTTACTCCAGTCTCTAGGATAATTGCAGAGCTCACAGCTACCTTTCCCTGCATTTTCATTCCTTGACATTTCTTCTTTTTTTTTCCAAGACACTTTCTTCTCACTGTCTCTCTGTCTACGTTGTTTTTTTAACTGCAGGTTATTCCACAGACTGAGTTGGCTGACAGGCAAGTCCAACCCATTATTTTAAATTAAGCTTTGTTCAGATTTGAACTTAACATCACCATTTCAGCACATGATCTTTGAAGAACAGTATCTTCTCAGGTTTCTAGTAGTCTGACCCTCAGCCAATAATGTCAATATATTTATACTAAGTATATTCAATTTTTTTAAAACAAAATTAAAATGCATGCTTTTTGACATATAAGGTTCATTTGTAATATGATTTAAAATGACTGAGTTATAAAGTTCTTGGAAATTAAGGTTAATAATGAAATCATGGAAAGACACTTGAACACAGCAATGGTACATAATGACTTCTTGATATATAAAAGAACATTCATATTCTCTTAAAATTCGTAATGATTTTTCATTACACTTTCTCAGTATCCCTGAAGTACAGCTTCATACCCTTGAAGTACCATCTAAGAGGGGCTTCATCCTATCATTATTTGTCATCATTTAGAAGGTGTCTCCGGAAAGAACGTATTAAAACATCTTCACTTCCTCTCACTAGTTCAAACCTTTACAGAAACTCAATTTTACAGAAATTGTATTTCAAAAAATTTATAACTGCAGTGTTACAGCAAACAAGTACTTTACCTCAGCAGGTAGCAAATCCGAATGACTCATATTTACTTACACAAAGGTTTTACTTCAAACATAAAAGGACAAGGAGTGTTCTTTTATTTTCTTAGCTCCCTTTCAAGGACCTTAAAAAAACTTTTTTTTCCCACTTTAAAAAATAGTATCTTTAAATGCTACAGCAGAAAAGTACTAACATAAACATGTTCCCTGAAGAGATATCAGTACATGTAAATTAATTCTGTATAAATACATACAAAGGAACTGCTTGTTAACTCTGTCTGAGAAACTGCATGAAACCACTGGGTTTTGTGCTAATTGTAAGAAGCAGCTCCATTATGGGAATAGCATCAGAAACAGTTCAGAAATCTTCACAAGAGGTTCTGAGCTCGTGTGTTTACATTCATACTCTAAATAATTCAGGTAAGAAGCTCTTTAAAGTTAAGAAGCAAAAAGGATCACAGACAGAAATAAACCATGGATTTTTTCCCAAACTCGTTTAGTGGGTAATAGAGAGAAGAAACAGCCAGTCAGTTGAATTGTGAAGTAATTTAGGTTAGGAGAGGGGTTGTCTAATATAAGGCTCCTGCTTAAAGCAGGTTTACCTTCAAAGGCAGCTAAAGGTGCTAGGACTGTGTCAAGTTGTATTTGAGAAACTCAAAGGATGTCAGTTCTGCAATCTCAGGGGAAGCTTTGCTACAATTTCTGGCTAACAGCCCCTGCCCTTCTGTGGTACATGTCAATGAAAAGTCTGCTCCACCTTCTCTATTGGACTGGAATTAAAGACTCGACTGCTTGACTTCTCTTCCCTGTGCTAAACAAACAAAGCCTCTTGTCACCTCTCAGGTTATGTATTTCATCTGTCTAACTGCCTTACTGATCTTTGGATGGATTTTCTTTCCTTTATGAACATATTTCTTTCCCTGGGACCCAGAAGGAGACATATTACTTCAGCTGTGGCCTCCCCTGTGCAGTAACAACTCCCCTCAGCCAGCTGGCAATGATCTCACTAATACAGCTGTGCTGGCTCTGCCTGCCACGGATGTGATCCCATTCATAACATCTCCTATGGTGCTGTTTTGATTTTCTCACCAAGCCAGTGTTAACATACTGGCACGGCTGAGCAGTGCTTTCAGTGTCGAGACCTTTTCTTCTTCCCAGTCTGCCTCCTCAGAGAGGAGGCTGGAGGTGCACACAACACTGGGAGAGGACACAGCCAGCACAGCTGACCCCAACAGAGCAAAGAGATATTTACTGCCACATTATATTGTGCTCAGAAGTAAAAAAATCAGAAAAAGAAGGTAGAAGTGGGGCCAGAGTACTTTTAGTGTTTTTTATGGTGTTTGTCTTCCCAACTTATTTGGGGCTGAGGCCCTGCTTTCCTGGAAGTAGATAAACATCTGCCTGTGGATGGGACACGGTGCACTCATTTCTTATTTTGCCTTGCACAAAGCAAGCTTTTCTCACTTTTTCCCTCCTGATTCTCTCCCTCATCCCCTTGCAGAGCAGCCAGTGTGCACACATGGGGGAACTTACCAGCTGAGGCCCAACTACCACAGCAGCCTTGTGTGTGTTTAGCCTTCATCACCACAAGGGTGCAGTCCTGGCTCATGCTAATTGGTTCAAGACACACACCGAGGACCTTTTCTGCCGCCTTCTTCCCAGCTCATCAGCCTCAGCACTGATGCTATGGGTCCTTTATCAGTGGCTGGACTTCCCATTTGTCTTTTTTGAACTTCCAGAGGCTCTATTGTCCCATTTTTACATTTTTATTAGCTACCATGACTAGCAACACCTCTCTTTAATATACCAGCACTTTACCCCAGTTTGTGGTCATCCCTGAACCTGCTGAGGAAATCAGGTGTGGGTCCCTGAATTTCTCTAACAGCCTCTCAGAGAGGTTGTGACATCTTTGCCAAAACTGAAGGATTTAAGCTCTGTACTGGAAAAGCCCCTCAGCAAACTGATTTAACTTCCAAGTTAAATGTTATTCTGACATAGATCACCTCTTGAGGACCTCCCACAACTTTAATTATTGGTAGAAACAGAAAATACAGCGCATAGCCTACTTTTTCTCAATTTTATAAAGTTGTATCAGTTCTCTAGTTACAGAAGGAATAACTAGATATTTACAAAAATAATAATCCAATTTTGGCAATGTTTTCATTACATGTCTGGTAGTTTTTGTTTCTATAAAATTGATTTCAAAGAGATAAGACTTGGGAGAAAAAGTGTGTTTTATAACAGAAAGATAGAAGAAGCAAGACTCCATAATCATTTGAGAAAAGCCAGCTATTTCAAATGTTACATGAATTCCATCATATGGCAGTGATGAACACCACACTGTAAAGCAAATTATGTTATTTACATGATGCTGTCAGGAGGCTTTCATTCTTCAATATCTTCTTAATATGATCCTTAAGATTAACATGTACTGGGAATAACTGCCACTGGTATACCAGAAGTTTTTAAGCCTCTCTGTGTATTCTCATAATGAAAAAACCTTTCCAATTCAAAATTTCCTTTACAGTTAAAAATCATACCCAAAGGCATTTGTATAACTTCTTGTTCCTCTTTCACTATTCAGAGATGTCAGAGTTATGGTTTTATTCATGAAGGAAGGGTCCTTATAGCTCAAAGGATATTCTTTGAAATTTTCTCAGTGGTTCAGAGATTGAGACATTCTCAATATCTGAATTAATTGGCTAAATTGCACACTCTCTTATCTTTGCAGTCCTGTTCCACCGCAATGGAAACCCAAGGCAGTCCTGAATTATAATTTCATATCTAGCACACCCACACAAACACACAGGACGCCTTAGGAGAAAGGCGTCTATCAGATAGATAGAATCAGATAAAATGATTTTCTTCCAGACATCTACATTTTCTGAGAAGAAGCTGTTCATGAAGTTTTCAGCTGGGACTGATTTAATAAAAAATAGACATGTAAAAATTATTAAATGAATCATTCTCTAAAAATATCTGGTTTTCCCTGCTTACTACACAGTAATTTATCCATGACTATTTCAGAGGAAGGTAGCTCAAGATAAATTAAATTAGTACAATTTCTAGCTAAGGAACCCATATTAGATACTAACAAGATTGCTATTAGAGACTCTCCATGTGTTTCCAGCTTCTGATGTTATCTACAAGGTCTGGTGTTCTTTAGGATATTCCACCAGGATGAAAGCCTTATCTTACTGACGATGTCTTTACTATTATCATTACCATTTCAAGGAAATTCAGCAGCAGCTAAAACACCTGTTTCTTCTTGAGAGAATCTGGAATACAAGCAATGTTTTTTCTAGTACACTGTAAGATAAAAAGGATTCCATGGAACTTTATACTTGTATTCACATTGGCTTAAACATATGCTTGCCCAGAATCTGATTAAGGAAAACTGAACATCTTTTAAATCCTAATGTTAAAAAATCCTGCCCTATTTTTATATAATCTAAAAAGACTGAAGCTATTAATAGCTCACACATTTACTAGATTGATATTAACATGACGCAATCAAGTACTTGATAACTTGTTTTTTTTTATCATAGTACTTGAAAGATCAAAGTATCTTTCTCCAGCTCAAAACAAAAATTATTTTACACTCATGTTGCCTGAGAATGAAATTTTCAGGAAGGAGTTCATGTATTGTGATTTTCCTCTGAATTGTGTTGGCATGGTTAGTTACCAATGAAATTAGGAGCAAGAGCTCAAACATGCATAGGTTTATGCACAAAACTTTGTCTTGCAAGATTAAGGAAGCCATATATTATTATGATGAAACTCTACTTTTGTTGATAATAGTGCACAAGTTTGGATGCACTGGTTTCTATTTTTCTTTTTTTACAACTCCCAAGACTAGAGTCTATGGAAAGAAAAGCTTAGGAGTGCAAGATTCAATGCAAAAAAAAAAAAAAACCCAAACACAGATACACAAAACGCATCCCCCCTTCAAGCCTGATCTCAAAAAATCCCTTGTTGCAAATGTTTTGGGAGGTTTATCCACGTCTGTGAATAGGAGAGAAGTTTGGTTCAGTTGGTGATCTTCTGATTTTCTGTTTCCTGTGAGGGCTGAAAAGTCCCTGTTCATGGTCTAGGCAATGGTACAAGCTGAGATGTTGGTATGAGAGACACTGTGCAGAGAGAACTGGGAGCAGATACTGGCCTGGCTATACCAGAACTTACTTGCACAGAGAATTCCTAGTGCACAATTGTCACAGGCACCTTTTTGTGAAAAATCCTTTCTTTAGGATTTTTCCCCTTTCTGAGAAGCTGTGGCCTCAGCAACAAAATGTAAACAATGGTTATCTGCTGCTGTGGAACGCAACAGGTGGATCTGTGATTGGTCTTCTGCGGATGTTTGGATTTACTGACCACTCACAGCAGAGCTGTTCTTGCTTTCTGCCTGGACACAACTTTGTTGATTCATTCCTGTTCTATTCTTAGCTTAGCAAGTTTCTGTGAACTTTTCTCTCTATTCCTATTAGCATAGTAATAATGAAATATATAGCATAAAATAATAAATCAAGCCTTCTGAACATGAGGTCAACATTCTCACCTCTCTCTTCACCCTGAAAAACCCTTGCAAGCCCTGTAACACACAATGCCCTCTTGCTGAGCCCTAGGGCAAAGACTGCAGTCTAAATAGTGATAACAGATGTGACCTGTCTGGTAGACCACTATAAGAGCTGATCTTGTACATAGAACAAAGACTCACTGTACCTGATTTTTTTTCCAGGTCAGTTGTAGCATTCCCTTCTGTTTTCCTTTGTTTACCATTAAAAGAAAAAAAAAAAAAAAAAATCAACATCACCATAGCTATTGCACCTAATTTGTTTTGCCTTTTAAATTGAGGAGTTACGTTGGGTCCTTCCTTTATTAGCCCTTTGGAAAAGGAAGATGGAGGCCCAGGGAAGGGGGAGAAATGTCTCTCCTGATGGAAGATTAAAGAAGAGAAAAATGTGCAATTCAACCATTTCTTTCCATATAGGATTTATTTCCTGGTTAATGTAATGGAAAATATTGTTACTATATTATCCTATTCATTGGATATATTTCTTCATTCATATTTCCATGAAATTTGTGTATTTATATACATTATCTATAGTGAACTGTCAGATTATCAGATCCTCTCTGGGAAATGTCTTGATGTAAAATGCACCAAATAATTAATTCACATTGATGATGTTTATCCTTTATGCCCAGTACTCCTCCTCCATTTTTTATCTGTATTATTGAATTAGTGTATAACATTTGTACAGTCTTTAACATGCTCACTATTAAAAAATCAAAGGACTTTAATAAAATTGATTTTTTAAAATACGGTATACAGAGTATTCTGTGAGAAATTATACCTTGTCTTTAGATTTTTTTTTACATTTTTTTTTCACACTATTTGGCTAGGTGTAATGTTTGAAATTTTGTTTTAAAGAAATAAATGTTTTAGTTAATAAGGAGAGCTGAGAAATCACCTCTCTTGATCTGCTCACCATCTGCTAGATGTTGCAGTCCAGGATGTGGTTTCTGGCTCAGGATGTCCATTTCTGAAGTATGAAAGCAAATGAAGCATATGCTGAAGTGTGTCCCACAGACTCAAGCGCAGCTTGTGATGCACTCTGGTCCCAGTGCCTTTCCAGCAGAGATATTCCCATCTGCTTGCAGGGGTAAAGACCCCAGCTCATGCTGCTCTTTGGAACAATTCTAGTTACTGGACTTTGTGTTCAACCCTGCTGAACTTTAGTGAATTTTGCTGACCCAGCTTTTCACACCTGTCAAAATCTGTCTTTAGGGTGCTCTTCCTTCTAACTAAATCACTTCACCCAGTTTAATGTCTTGCACAAACTTGGTGATGATGCATTCAGCCCTATCATCTGTCTAGAAAAATATTTAATAATATTGAGCCCTAAACAAACCCAGTCATGAGTGGGTGCCAGTTCAATTTTATCTACCCTCCTTGTGCTTAACAGTAAAGGCCATTTTGCTCCAATATTGGTCTATGTGTGCAGTCTATTTCTTCACCAAATTGTCAGAAGGGATGTTGTGGGAGGCTGTGCCAAAGTGATTTACTAAAGTTAAAGAAGTAAATTCACAGCTCTCTTATAATCCAGTGAACAAACTGTTTCATCATTGAAGGCAATCAGGTTGGTTAAACCCAATTTACCTTTGTTAAATCTGTGTTGGCTTTTGCCAACAAATCTGCCACATAAAAATGTAAACCCACACTGCCCAGTAGTCAGCCTGGCTACAAACAGCAGTGATGCTTCCAGCAGGGTGAAAGGCTGTGGTTCTCAGTCTCTGTGGACAACAAATATATTTAAAGTGATGGTGGTGGCCTCAAGGATTCTTTCAAAACACCATATAATCATACATATCATATGACTTTTTAAAATCTAAATTACAGTTTTTCGCTTTCACTGAAGTGGATGGGGAAATAATTTAGCTTTATTCTGTACCTCAATATCTCTCATTTCTCTGAGAATTTTATTGGGAATCTTGAAAAGTTTTTTCTCTTCTAATATTAACTCTCAATTTCTGAGGCAGGAATTAAGGCTTTAACATTACTTTACAAACATTGCTATTGAACACTACCATCACAAATTAGTATTATTTAAATGGTAAAAGTTACTATAAACTTAAAAAAAACCCCAAAGACAGTAAATACTCACTTAGTCAAAAAGTAAGTAATAAAGCAACATCATGAAATGTTTTGCATATCATTTTAGGACATAACTATATTTTAGACCATTGCTATATCACTCCATGTCCAGGCCAGCATGTTCTTTGGGAATTAATCTCTTTGTTCTTATGCGTATGTCCTTATATCTTTAATTCTGTTCAAATATAATTATGTTCAAATTGAGGTAACTTAATATATAAGGGTCAGACTCTTGATCCTACAGTCTCTGTGTGCCTGGCAACCAACTCTTTAATTTACATTCCATATTTTCAAATAGCAGTTGATTTCTGAGAATATTAATATAATTCATGAGTGATGGACTACTAAACATTGTGGCAATTGCACACTATGTTTAAGTAATCATTGAAATTCAGCTAAAAGGACAGAATTCCCTAATAGCATAAAATACATTTTGATTAATATCCTTAGCATTATGAATACATAAACTGTCCTTTCAAAAATGTGTGTATCACCCAATTGTAAGGAAATACTGGAGCAGTATGTTATTTTAGCTTTTTCATCATGGCTAGTTAACAGCTTGATCCACCTGTTAACAGGGAGGACACCATAAACCAGATGTGAAATAAATTGATTTTCAAGTCATCTTAATAGGAATAGGTACCAAAATATACAACTAAAACCAGAAATATTTGGAGGAATTTTATGGTTTTCTTCACCGCATTTCTATTTATTTCTATTTTGCACAGAGCATGAACCTCTATTATAATTTATTGTATATATTTCTTTAGTTTATAAGCTACATTTATTAAAAACACTGTGCAATTGATGTATATTTAGATATATATATATATGAGGAACAATCACTTGAATGACAATAAAGCTTTTTTTTGTCAGACTTTTCTGGCTGCCATTTAGACAAAGAGAGCATCTATCAGTAAAACTGGGTGCAGAGACAGATCATTTAGAGGGAATCAGAATGGGTATTTTGAGGCAAAAACTACAGAAATAGAAATAGTTCTATCTGCATGTGCAAACTATGTAAGATTTAACTGATTTCAAATATTATAAGTTATCTTTCCTGTTAAAACATAGAAATTTTGACCTTCATCTAGTCAGTGTAGCCACCCATCAAGCATGCTACCTTCCCTTTACTGCAGAGAAACTTTAACACAACACTGTCTGGCTCATAGTCCTAACATTTTAAATAAAAATATTTTGCCCTCTATTTTTACTATTACTTTCCTCTCATGTTCTTACCTCCTCTTGAGGAAAGTTATTGTTTTGGCTGCCTAGGTCTAGTACTTTTCCCAGTTGAATGTGTTTTCAGTGCTAGCATGATTCAGCCTGGCCACCTCTATCTGCTGATGGCTGTGCAGTTCTATCCATTCTCCTGCTCAGCTCTCTGTGGGGTTTTTGAGGCAACTTAAAAAACACCACTTCAGCCAGATCCATACCCCAGGCGTCACATGTATTATTGGCATTCTCGTTGCTCTCCTCTGACCTCTCCCTTGTTCTGGACTGTTTATCCAGCCGTTTGCTCACTCACATTTTGACAATACACAGTTTCCATTTGCTTCTGTCACTTTGCCGGGGCTAGCATTTCAATTTTAACACTCAATCGTTTCAGCAAAACAGCCTAAGTTGTTGAGAAAGTTTAACTTCAGATGAGTGTGAGATGAAGCTGTGAGACTCAGAAGATGCAACATGTATCTCACGAAACATGAACATTATAATTTAGCATTGAAATACAATCAGAGATAGTAAGTTATGAAACAAATAAAAGGAAGCTTCATGGCAACACCACTTTTTGTTGCTTTAGTTTTTGTTTGTTTTAGTTTTGGATATATATCATTTTTCTCCCAAAACAATTTTTTCTATTAGAACATTCTTTTTCTTTTTCTTCTCAGGAAAATACAGATGAACTGGATCCAGCTTGACAGCCAAGACATTAAACACTCTGATATTTTTCCAGTGATTCTAAAGCTAGCACTTCATAAAGTATTCTCTTTTTCAAAGCTACATTCATCTTGAAAAATGCATGATTCACTGTAAATAGCCAATAAAATCCTTAATGTTTCACTAGAGTCAAGATTCCAACTTGTCTTTCTAAAGCCTTTCTAGTAAGATGCCACTTGGTAGCTACGCCTAATTGCTGAACCGTTACTGTATTTTTCCAAAATAAGTATTTCAATAAAAGCAGTTAGCTACAATACAAAAAAATCCCAGGACTTGGGAGCATGACTGTTATTTGGTCTTCTGTCAGCAAGTAAATCCCTTCTAATATTACTAGGGATTGTTGGTTTTGGTTTTTTTTTGGGGGGGGAAGGGGACAGGAAGTAGGAGGAAAGCACATATTGCAGAGTACTTATGATCCGCATTATTTCCTGTGGACTATAATTTTTGTGCAATTCTTTAGAAAAATAGACTTTTAAATAGGTTTCAAGTGTCTCAGAGTGTAGAAGTGAAAAGCTGGTCAGACCTTTCTGACATTTGTGATACTAATTTGAAAATCTCCTAAACCTTATAGTACTGTAGATATAAAAACCAAAAAACTCTAAACATCAGTAGAAATCTAAAACTCACTGTTATTCTTTCTACTACTTTTACTTGATTCCTACCTTAAAAGTAGGAATCTCGCATTTTACTGAGTAATCAGGTTTGGTTGGTTATGACTGTCCTTTGGGTGATCTGAAATACATTAATTCTTTTGTAGAAAATGAATAATTAGAAGACATTTAGTGTAACTAATTATTTTTCAGGGTTTCATTAAGCAGAATAAATAATTATTTAATTCATCACATGGACAGCTAGCAAGTGCAATTATCTGATCAATATACTTTCATAAATGATAGTGACATTATAGACATTGGCACATTTTGCTGATATTCCTTGAGATGTTATCAAAACCATCTGCCTTTATAAAAGGCAGCAAGATAACTGGTGTATTCAACCTAATACAGGTAATGATAACCTATCTTTTATAACAGGTATAAATCTTCCTGAAATGTATGATTTTTCTATTTTTTTCCTCTAAATTCTAATAAAACTTTCAATGAAATATTGCCTCATTATTTCTTGAAAGTCTTGACTATTAATTTCTCATTCTAAAGCCAGATAATATTTCATATGCTAGAATGCATGCAAAAATCTATTTTTTTTAACTTGTTAAAAAGTTCTGTCCTTGTTATAAATTTGTCATATAATTAAAATTAGAAAATGGAGACTAAGAAATGATAATTTAAGCACTTAAACAGTTTATTATATTTATCCTAATATCTTTAAAAAATAAACTCTGTGACCTTCAGTTTATGTAATAAACTTAATAAACTTTTACATGCAAAATCTCATTAAATTCAGTGAATAATTTCAAATTCAAAAAAGTCACAGGTCTAAAAGTTCTATTTCTATTTACTCCATGGATGGTAAAGTTGTGTTCTGATGCTTCTAATGACTGAAAAGCTCTGTCATTAGCTCTCCTTTTCTATCACAGTAGAGAATTCCCAATAGATTTTTGTCTTAAGGTGGCTAAAATTGAACACGTTACCTTAAACCTAGAAAAATTGAATCTATGATAAGGAAATCACAATACCTAACTATGCAATTACCACTGCCAGTCCTTCAGCTCTCAGTGATAAATTATCTGTCCCAAGCGAAAAAGGGGAAAGGGAAAAACTATTCCTAAAATACACCTTTTCAACATATGTTCTTGAAGAAACCCCAAAAAACAAAAAAAACCCCCAAACTACTAACTCATAGATATGAGGGAGGAAAAGAAAACTTGGATAAGTAACAGCCTATGTTACACAAATGTCATTTGCGTTATCAACCATTACTATTTACAGCACACATTTACATCATATAGCTGATCTAGTCCTCCTTTGGATCCCTGTGGATGAAAATCTGTACAAGAGAGTGCATTCAGAGCCCAGAAAGCCAACCATAAAAAAAGCCCATAAACCTCTTAACAGACCCCAAAAGCTGATTCAAAATAGGAATGGCCAATAGTCCAAGGAAGGGTATTCTCTACCTCCACTCTTCCCTCTTGAGGCTCATACCTGCACTACTGCATCCAAGTCTAGGGTGCTCAAGACAAGAAAGACTTGTTGGAATGGGTCCAGAGGAGAGCCATGAAAATGACCAGAGCACCTCTTCTATGAAGACAGGCTGGAACACTTGGAGTTGTTCAGACTGGAGAAGAGAAAGCTCTGGGGACATATCATTGAGACCTTCCAGTCCTTTAAAGGGGCTTATTAAAACAAGGAAGAGGGATTTTTTTATACAGGAAAATAATGACAGGACAAGAGGCAATGGTTCTAAACTGAAACAGGCAGGTTTAGATTAGACATTGAGAAGAAATTCTCCACTGCAAGAGTGGTAAAGAACTGGAACAGCTTATTCAGAGAGGCTATGGTATATCCCATCCCTGGGAGTATTCAGTTCCAAACTTGATAAGGAGTTGAGCAAGCTGGTCCAGTGAGAGATGTCCCTGTCATGGCAGTGGGGTTTTAAACTAGATGATCTTTACGATCCCTTCCAACCCAAATCGTGCTGCATTAAAACAATGCTGAAACAATAAATTTATGATACTGTGTTCAGTGTATTCAGTTACATTAGAATAAGTGGAGAGAAAAGGTTCAATATAAAGGTAAGTGTAACTAGTGATGCTAAAATCCCAGTGTTCAGTTCATAGCTATGGCTATATACATTTATCACAGCAGTGGATAAAGGTAATCCTCTTTGCACTTTGAAGAATACCTAGAATTCTTTTATTACAGCAAAAGTCCACAGGAATGAAATGAGTATTCAATCTCATAGAGAAACTTCAAGAGAGAGATGCCCTCTCTCTTGCAGTAGAGTATGTGGGTGGCCATGGGTGGCAAATTAGATACGAGTTGGCAGTGTAATATGACAGAAAAGTGCAATTCACCAAAGGTAACAAGTCACGGAGGATGAAGGCAGATGTCATTCTATACAGCTCATGTGGTATAGAATCACCCAAACATGCCATTCTTCTGCATGTAACTTGACATCAGAGAAGTTGTTGATATACAGCTTGAGAAGATAATTTGTGTTGAAGGACTGTATATTTGAAGTAAAAAAAGGAAAAAGGAAAAAAATATTAGAAAGATGTGGGTGGGTGGACAAGAGGATTACTCACTGATAATTTCCTATATATACCTGAAGAAAGAAAATTACTGGCAGGATTAACTATTTATTGTGCTACTGGAATGCTACTGCAGTTCTGCAATAGCAGAGATAAATTTATCTCAAAGCCTACCAGAATATGCAACAAATCTATTTCACTAAAATTTTGATATATTAATGTCTTTAATTATCTTTAGACTATAACTGCATCTTATTTTATGGAATGAAAACAAGGAGGAAAAATATGGCAATGTCATTAGTTAATGCCGGTGGGCAGCTGAACCAAACACAGCTGCTCACCAGTGCCCCACAGTGGGATGAGAGAGAGAATTGGAAGAACAAAAGTAAGAAAAACACATGGGTTTGGGAAAGGCAGTTTAATAGGGAAAGAAAAGCTGTGCATGCAAGCAAAGAAAACCAAGGAATTTATTCACTGCTTCACAACAGCAGTCAGTTGCTCAGCCGTCTCTAGGAAAGCAGGGCCCCATCATGCCCAACAGTGACTTAGGAAGACAAATGTTTCTCACATCCTTCTTCCCTCATTTTTATATGCTGAGAATGATGTCATACGGTATGGGATGTCCCTGTTGTTAGTTGGGCACAGCTGTCCAGCTATAGCCTCTCCCAACTCCTGGTGCACCACCAGCATACTTGCCAGCAGGGCAGTGGGAAAAACAGAAAAGTCCTTGCTGTGCAAACACTATTTAGCAAGAAACATTAGTATGATATCAACACTTACTTTGTCACAAATCCAAAACACTGCATTATATGAAGTGCTATGAGGAACACTAACTCCATTCCAGCCAAAAACAATAGAAATTTTATAAAAAGTAAAGGTTTGTTTTGGATGATAAGGAAGTTAATTTCATGAAAAGGAAGCTAAATGAACTTGCTTGAAAAAAAGAAACTTGAATTTGACCATGAAGTTCAGCTAAAGTTTAACTAAATCCCAGTTAGCAAAGCTGAATAACTCTCTTGGAATTATGTGCAATCTGTACTATGCTCTATTTCTCTCCTGGTTGATGTACAGACTCCCCATCCAGCTGTCAAAGTATGCTTTTCGTACTCTGAAAGTCCAGCTGACACAGTTGGCACAGTCTGAGTTACAAGCTTAAGGAAGAAAGCTGCTGAATCCTCTCAGGGAGTACTTGCAGATTGGTTTTGGGCTCGATTCCTGCGTAGTAAGTAGAAAGAGTAACCAGATATTCAGTTTCCTGTCTAACCACAGTTTATGCAAAATAGACTGGAGAGAATAACCATGCCTAGTTATAAAGGCAGACTAGAACTTCGTACAGGTCTTCTTCACTGCTAACCACAATGGATTATTATTTCATTGTGTGACAGTGATCATCAGTAATAAATTTGTCATTCAGCTGGTCCGCAAGGATATCCTTTTTCTACAAGGATAAGTGTCTTTTCTCAGCTCTTTTATCAATATCAATATCAATATCAATATCAATATCAATATCAATATCAATATCAATTCATGAACAGTACGGAAGTAAAACACATCTGGCAGGGCTTCACTAACATGTAGAAATAAAATAAATGGTATTAAAAAGGCATAGAAATTATAAAGAGTGATAACGTATTCCCACGAACTACAACATGGTTTAACAACATTAAGGCAAATAAGAATATCTTTCTCATTCAACTAAAAAATAAGGAAGACAAAAGAAAATTATGCACAAGGTAAATAAGTAAGTTTATGTGGAATTTAGCTAAAGAAACCTTTCATAAAGTTTCTTGATGAGACAGATTCATTTCATACAGAAAGGATTAAAAGTCAGTGAACTTTTTATTGAAATATTTCCCTGAGAAATTGCATACAAACCATTTCCATCAGCCTATAATTTTGGTTGTTAAATCAAATAAATTTCCACAAGAAATTTGGATTACTTACATGAACAGCCATAAAGATATATTAATAATAGGCATCTAGAGAGATATTATTATGTATATTTAAATTGGTATTATTATGAGTTTTTGTTTATCCAAATGTGGTTTTATCATTGATATGTAAATTGAATTTCTAGGTATCATAAGAAATCTGCAAAGATGAAACTACACATGTAACCAAGGAAGTTTATAATGAACTTATTTTACAAAAAATGTCTGTAAGATGCAGTCAATGACTCAATGTCCAAGTTGAGATCAGTGACAAATGGCATTTCTCAGGGGTCAGTATTTGGACCAGCATTGTTTGACATCTTTGTTGACACTAGGACAATGGAATTTAGTGCACCCTCGGGCAACTTTGCTGACTACACCAATCTGTGTGGCTGAGATGCTGCAGGGTAGGGATGATGTCCAGAGGGACTTTGACAGGTTTGAGAAGTAGTTATAAAATGCAAGATTCCATGCCTGGGACAGGGCAATCCCAAATACAAATACAAGCTGGACAAAAGTTTGGCAGAGGTTTGGTGAGGTTTGCAAGGACAGGACAGAAAGGACAGAAAAGAAAAGGGGTACGAGGGTGTGTAGTGAGAGGACAAGATGGGGATGGATTCTAGTACTTAAAGGAGGGTTTATGAAAGAGGAACTTTTTCTATGGGTAGATAGTGACAAAGACAATGGGCAATGGTTTCAAACTGAAAGAGGGCAGATTTAATTTGGATATTAGGGAGAAATTCTGTACTGTAAGGGTGCTGAGGCACTGGAGGAGGTTTTCCAGAGAAGTTGTGAATACCTCATCCCTAGAAGTGTTCAAGGCCAGGTTGGGTTAAAAAATCTGGTCCAGTGGAAGGTGCCTCGGCAGGAGTGCTGGAACTAGAGGATCTTTAAGGTCTCTTCCAATCCAAAACATTCTATGATTCTGTGCAGATACTAGGTTTATAAAAATATCTGCACCAAAGAAAAAGCATACCCAGTCACAAGGTGCATAGATGAACAGACTGTCTCAAGTGTACAGGCCATATTTAAGAGAAGACATACCAAAGAGTAGTTGACATAACATTGTAGAATTAGAGAAAATGAAAATATTTTGTTGAAGAATCAATGAACCTTGGAAAGGGATCCCAACTTAATCATGTAGATCATCATTAAATTTGATCTTAACTAGGATCGTGGGTAAAACTGTCCCTACATTTGATACATAGTGCTGTAGTAAACTCTACTGAGTTGGGCAGGTGTTCCTTTCTTAAGAAACAGTTATGCAAAATTGATCATTGGTGATCCTTTATGTTATTGCTAGTTACATCAGCTTTGCTTTAGTGTTTTTGAAATGAACTGTGAACCTGGTCTCAGAACTTTCTAGTTCTGTTTGGACTGAGTACTTGATTTGAGGACTGCCTATGGAGGTTGAATGCAGCAACAGATTAATAGTGTGGGCAGCCTAGACTACTCCAGACAAGGTGGCTGGAGTATTAATACTATTCATTTAAAATTTTATTTTTAATTGCTGAAGTCATAACATATGCAGAGAGAATGCCATTTGTCTCAAACAGTGTGTTTCAATTTGGGCAGCGGCTTCACTATTTTCAGTCCTGACTAATCCTCTAAATAGGACTGCCAATTACGTTGAACATAATAAAATTGTGGTAGCTTTTGTGAAGTTTCATTTTATTGAACTTATTAATTGTGCCTTATTACAGCTAATTTTCACTGGTTGTACAGACTGCAATTCTGCCCTTATCATCCTGCTACACATATCATCCTTCCTGTTATTTTTTTGATGATTCACATTTAGTTATAATATATACACATTTTCCACTTGTCCTTTTTAGATCCAGACAGCAGACTAAAACATAGCATTACGCTTTATTAAAATAGAGGAACTTTTTAAAGAATCTTAAAGGTATCATGAGGAGAATGTGGAAGAAAATTATGCAAATTTAAAAAAAAACTGCAAAATTCATTTGTAAAGATGAAAATTGGCATCAGAATAATGCTAAGGAGACCTCTGTCCACTTTTACTGCAGTGTCTTTAGTCACAGAGTAAATGGCATCAGCTGGTATTCATCTCACCTCATCTCATCTCATTTATCTTCTGCTGGCTAAAACTTAGTTTTTGGAATGCAAGGTCTCCCAGTTTAAGCTCTGATACAAAAGACTGGTACCTCTAGCAAAATGTTCATCTCATCTGTATTAATATTTTCTATACAACCGCAAAATAGGGAAATTAAACTGTGGTATATCCAACTATTTCCTATTTTGTTTGCAACAATGAGGATTGCCCTTCAAACAAACAATCAAACAAACAAACAAACAAACAAACAAACCAAAACCCATTGAACTCCCAGGATCATATTAACACTGAAAATAAAAACATCATAAAGAAAGCATGTCATATAAGTGCTCCTCATATAAATCAGGTATCATGACACTATTGTAATACAAATAGAACAATACTTTCTGTCACGTTTCATTCAATATTCTATATGAATAAATAGAAACATCTATCAATTTAAATAACATACAAAAAAAATGATGAGTAGCACAGGAGTAATGCAGAAATGTTTTTGAAACCGAAGAAGGGAGGTTGTCATGGAAACAGCTGTGTTACAAATCTTTTTGTTGCTACAATTTTATTCAGCTGCTGATGTTTATTTTTTCATATTATTTTAATATATTAATCTTCCTGAAGTCATCAATGATTTCAATTTTTTCAGAATAAGGTGTTAGGTTAAGAACTTGTCAGGCATAAAGAAAAGACTAATGGCATATCCATGTGCACTGAAACACACAAAAAGGAAAATTTTCAGTTTACTCCTACTCTCGTCTAGCTGAAAGACTAAAAGGAAAGGTGACTAAAAGAGTGAGTCATTCCCTCCATAAAAGGCTATCATGACACTCTACACAATATTTTGCTTCAAGTGAACTAAAGGAAGAAGAAAACCTGTGAAAACAATTTCACCAAATTTGAAAACCTTAAAATATTTATCCTACATGAATAAAACTGGTGGACTGAAAAGTTCAACTAACAGAACTCATCTATAAAAGTAATTTTAAAAGAAAAGAAATTTAAAATAAGTAAAATAAACAAGTAGCAGGTTAACCAGAAAAACAATACATGTACTCAGTGACAAAAAATAAAAATTCTTGCTAACTAGCCTGTCTGCAAGAAACAGAAATTTAATTAGTCTTTATGAGCATACCTGCAACAAATACAATTTTCTAAATATTTGTTTTCATAGAAAAGAAAGGTGAAATACCAATGGAAGCAGAATGGAAAGGGTAACAAGTAGCACATCTTCATAAAGCAACCTGAAGATGCAATATAAAACAAATTTGAAAGCAAACCCAAAGAATTAATAGTGTTTCAATGAGCAGTATAAATAGCTAAAATGAAAAAAAAAAAAAATCAGGGACTAATAAAAACAATCTGAACACTGAGCAACATAAAAGAAGAAGAATGTACAAAGAAACCAAGGCAATAAAACATACAGGGAATGAATCCATGGGTTTTAAAATGTACATTATTTCTTGGAAAAAGAGCAGATCTAAGAGTCTCCATGGATATTTTTTCCCTGCTAAACATGCTGGTTCACTGTTAGGTTAAAAGTTTACTGGATACATTAATCTTAACAAAGGTTGGAGCACAGCACAGGTCCTTTAGGACTTTCTCATCAGTTATCTTCCCTTCAATTTTTTGATAGATTGTATGGAGAATTACATTCACTCTATATTGAGCCAACACCATATTAGTTCCAACATCACATTCTAAATCAAGTATCAAATAGTAGCTGCATATGTATCATCACTTAAATTTCCTTGGCCATTGCCTCCATCACTGAAGATGGTATTAGGTTACACTTTTATTACACTGAATTCAGAATACCTGTTAATCAATACTGATCAGTCCTTATGTTTCCAATTATAAAGATCACATGGGGACAGCAAGGGATGGCAAGAGACAGTGCTTACCATTTTCCTCAGTACGTTTGGTACTGATTGGACATTTTCTCTGCTCCAAGGAAAGAGGCTGGAGTTTCTTCCAATAAAATTGATTAAAAACATCAGATGATAAAATTTAACAACACAAGATGCCTTGCTGGGGTGAAACACAGGTTTCAGACTCCCTGGAATACCTTGGTTTTCCAGTGTCATCTTCCAGACAGAGTTGCTATAATGCAGCACTTGGATCTATCACAGTACTGAACAGAAGGTTTATTTAGGATCTTTCCATCCTGCTGACAGGACTTATTGTTACAGTGCTTTCCCCATATTTCAAGAATCTCATGAAAATTTTCTTATGCTATTTGTATCAATGTATAAATGAATTTAAATATTTTAGAACTTTCTTCCTACAGACTTCATCCTTTGTTGCACAAGAGACTAGAGGATGCTAAAATAATGAAGGTTCCTATTTTTACTTTTTCTTAAATCTGCTGATTCACAGCATTGATGCTTGTGAGTGTGTGGTGGATTCACCATGGATGGTTTCCAGACGTCTACCCAGCTATCTGCTTTCTTACTGCCTCTTGTCAGCAGGACAGGGAATGAAAATTAGATGAAATATCTCATTGGTTGAGATAAAGACAGTGAAATCACTTGCTAGAGAGAATTATGGGAAAAATAAACTCAACTTGGAGGAAATGGATCTAATTTATTGCAAATTAAACCTAGAGTAGGATATGAGGAAAAAAGCAAAAGCTAAAACATATTACACTTGACCTGACCTACCTGAAGTTCAGAAATAATGCCTGTAAAATCTCCTGTACAAGGTCATCAGTATATAGCATTAACCCGTCACACAAGCTATATTATTATACAATTATTTTCCTGAAAAACAGTTTCAGAAGATGTTCACCTGAAAGCCATGCATGTCTTTTACTAAGAGAGAAAAGGACTTAGGTAATGATTTAATGCAATTTCTAAAGATATTGTCTGATTCTATTTGATCTATCTGTATATTACTCCCTCTTATCTTGAGATGCACAAATAAAGATCATGTTCAGTCACAAAAATATGCAAAAGTAGACCTTGAAGAGTCCATTATTAAAAAAAACCTATACCTTTTGATGCATGGGCTTCCTATGTTGTGTTAATAAAATTAGAATATTGTACAGGGAAATGAGAAAAACTAAACCAAAAGAAAAAAAAAACTGACCAAACAAAAACAACAAGCAAACCTCCCCCCCAAAAAACCCCAAAACCAAAAACCTCAACATTAACCCAAATTTCTTACAAGGAAATTATTTTATCTAGTTATCTGCTTTTAAAATTTGACTCTAGTTATTTCAGGTTTCCAGCAAAGCTGAGATACATTTATGTGAATTAATGTTTTGTATGATTAAATGACCTCATTTCATCCTATTTAGTGACAATATCTTATCAACAGCAGGATGGACTACTGGAATAATTTCTAAGAAAGGTCTCAGCTGTATTACAGAGAATTTTAATGGATTATTTTTAAAGCTGCTGAAAGGGGATTTGTCATATAAAAATAACACTTAGAGTATTAAAATTGACCACATATGAAGAAATTGAACTACTTGAAAGTAATTAATAAAGCATAAGATATATTTTCATAAAATGAGATCATATTATTAAATGCATGTTTTAGAGTTGTTAAACATATAAAGTTCTGATTTGTTGACAAGGAAAAACAATTGTGCTTCTCAAGGAGGAATGAACTCTATGTGTAAGTTTGAAAACAAACTAAAAAATTGCAAATTTTGGGTCATTTTAATGGACTGTGTAAGCTACAGAAGCATTTGGGGTAGATCTGGGTAACTCTAGAAGAAAACCTCTCTTGGAAAGTTAATACAGACATAAATATGTTTGATTGATTATTGTCTTAAGATAGCACAGGCCAATTTGCACATTCTGCATGCTTTTCCCACTTTAAGCTGTTTAAATAAAATAAAACTGGAGGACCACAAGTGTCAATCAAAAGCAGTTTTATCAGATTATGAATCTTCTCTGACAATTTAATTTCCTTGACTCCCCTCAATGGCAATATGTTAGTTGCTGTGCATTTCTTAATCACTCTGCTTTATAAAGACGCAGGATCTGAAAGATCCTACTTATTATCAGAAGCAGCCTAAGTATTACCATAACATTCTTGTTGAGTTAATGAACCTTGTTTATTAGTCAGGCTAATCTGCTTACTTTCTTCAGATACAACCAATTATCTACAGCACACAGTATGGTGAAGAATTCAGCCTTACATTTTTCATGTATCATGTGTATGATGTGAGAACATCATCCATGTTCTCACTGGGCCAGGTATGTATACCATGGGCAAACAGATAAACTTTTGGAAAAATATGTATCTTTACAATAAAAATGCTAGTCTTACATTCACTTTGCATGGAAATTCTATAGATAAAAGATTAAAAAATCTCTATTTCCTTTCAAAGCATATATGTTTACTCTGTGTTTACTCTTATACAGCATCTCTTCATTATGAAACCATGTCAAGATCATTAGTCAAAGTGTCTTCAACCATTGCTAATGCAAAGCCCCACATCTGTCTTAGCTTAGCATTAATATTTATGAAAGAAAAACTAAAAAGAAATTAATCCTTTCCTTCTAAATTGTACTTTAAGATGACTTATGCTTTTTTATATTCAAATAAATACCGATATTGATATGCCATAATTTGAAGAAAATAATATTCAAAGAATTGTAATGTATACAACTCCTAACTGTGATTACCCTTTTAATGTATGTAACTTCTAATTGTGGTTACCCTTTTAATGTATGTAACTTCTAACTGTGGTTACCCCTGAATTTTTAATAAAAGGTAAAAAACAGTGTGGCTCACTTTCGACATGGCAAAAATGTTGACATATTTCTTGCCCAACTAATTTATTTTAAGATGTATCTAGTAAAACAGAGTTACTATTACTCATAAAATAATAATCTAAAAAAAATTAGAAACAGAACCTCCACTGAAGACAGAGGAAAGATTTTTTATGTTCATTGTTTGTAACATATTTGATATTGAAAGGTCAAATTTGAGAAGATATCATTACGCATTTAAAAAATGGTGCAGATACTGTTTTAGACAACAGAGGCGAAGCAGAAAAGTGCAAAGACAGCAGATACATACCTAATGACTAAAAATGTTATTGGTCTAGTCAGACAGTTATAGATACAACTTTTTTCATTTAAAAGAACTTAATCATTAGGGAGCATCCAAATTCTTTCTGTTCCCTTGTCTATTGCTATTGAATACATGTGATGTATTAAATATTTTTATTCTTTTTTTACTCGTTATTATTTCGTTGCTAAAAAGCCAACAACTACAGTTCCTCTGAGAAGCAAAACTTATTTTTTCCAGAGATCCAGTAGCACACTGGCTGTCAACGAGAGTATGGGGGAAAAATTGTCTTTTTTCACATAAAGATTAACTCAAGTCAGCTGTGTTATCTTTTGAAGTGACCCTCTTTTTAGAACTGAGCTAGCAGGAAAAGTATCCAGTAACATAGCTTCTTGTGATTTCAGGCAATTTACAGACATTATTTAATCACAGCAATGTATTTGAAATGGTTACATTTGTTTATCTGCACTTTCACCTAGAGAATATGAACAGGGATATTAATTAATTTCGCCAAGGGCACAAATAGAATGTGTATCACATTTAGATGAAAATTCTCCTCTTTTTAGCTCATTGTTAAGTATTCACATCAGCACACAATTTTTCCCTTCTCCAGTTGTTTGCTATCATATTAATAATGTAGCTGCAAATTACAGCAAGTCCTAACTCTTTTCAGAAATAACTGATCACTTCTACAGATGACCCCTGGTTCACTATGAGGTTTTTTTGATCATTTGCCTGATGATGATGAAGGACTCCTGCTATATACAGCATTTTTTAGAGTCATAAGAATGAAACTCATTTTCCAGATCTCACACACATTGGGAATTATTACAAAAATTAATTGGGTAAGGAAACCTTTACAAAGTGACTAGCTTTTCTTTAAAGAAAGAGACATGGACAATTACTAATACAATGCTGCAACAATTTTGTTTCCTGTCGCTGACATGCATTCTGCTGCATGAAAGCATTCTCCTTTTAGATCTGTGCAAAGAAAGAGGTGCAGCATGCTTCTGTGTAAAATTCCCATGGATAAAAGTTTTGGTGAACACCAACAAGAGTCAAACACAATAGCAAAGTGATGCATTGAAGGTGATAATTTCCATGTCAGAAGAACAAAGGAAATAATGTTTGTGTTAATGTTTTGCTACAGCCTTTATTCAGTGAAACATCTGGCAGGCTTACATTTGTCTCAGTGAAGCAACAAACTTGAAAGCATCACTTTATCTTTGAAGATATAAGTCAGTATTGTCTTCCATTCCCAACTCAGCAGATACTGACCTCAAGGCATTTAAGGATCTTACATTATGAAATACATTAAAGTTCTTTTTTAAAAAGTTGTTCAGTTTGAGAGGGTTCATTGGAGACCTGTGTTTCAGTACTCTGATATTTCCAGGCTTTACTGATCCTTTTGAAGATAAGTTTATCTTCAAAACACCACGATATCATACGTACTTCTTAGTCCATAACCGTATAAAAATTGTTTTCTTGACCTTATTTTCCATAGTAACAATGAGCTTATAAATGCACAAGTAAAGACAAAAACCATTTTTGAATTAATCAGTAATTTATCATCCATATAAAGAATGAACTTACAAGTTTCAAAATCAGTACCCCAGGCTCCTTTGGTCAAATCAGTTTCTAAGGTTAGGAGTTTCAAACCCATCCTTTTCTACGTTTTCTTAGTCAACACAAAATAACATGTAAGATCTCAAATTAAACAATATATATATAAAATTAGCAAAGCAAACTTTTAGTATCCTATATCTTTCTCCCTAACTTTGATTGGTCTTTTTGTGTTGTTCTTAGTTCATTTGCTACTCGGCCTGATGCATCTTGGATGTCCCTTATGTTGTCTAGCATGTCTTCCAGCCTTATACAATACCTTGGATACTTCAGGACATTTGAGATACCACAAAGATCAGGCAACCAGATTGAGGTCATGCAAACTTTAGAGCAATGTTCAGTTCCTTTGGGAATTAGTAATTTGGCCAGTGGAATGAGATTTGAAAGATTAGGGGTTTTAGGTTTGCTAAATTTCAACATTTTGCTTCCTAAACCGTACGTTTTATGAAAGAATGTATTGCTGTAAGGTGTCTATACATATATACACTAAATTATTTAAAATCTTCAGTTCTGTCATATTTCTTTCCCAATATGTTCCAAAACTGCAAGTACTTTTTTATCGAAGTAATCTATAATTTATAAGATTTTCTTATGACAAATTAGAAAAAAAATATTTTTATTAGTCTAAAAAACTAGCTCTGTACATTTCAAAATGCAAGCAGAATGTTTGCATTATACAAGATTTTATAGCACTTGAGTAGCAAGGACTATGTCATACTGTGCCAACATAGGAATAATATAAAAAGTATAAATGCTTACCAAAGGGGCAATTGCATTTGAAGCCACTTATGTCCTCTTCACAGGTTCCTCCATTCCAACAGGGTCTGTCTTGACACTCATTGATGCGAACAGAACATGTTTCTCCTGAAAATTTGAATTAAAAATAAAAAAGGACAAATATGCTGACATGTTGAAATCATAGAGATACATTTGCAATGAAAAAAGTCTATGGGATTGTCACAGTCTACATGGCGACCCCGCTGGCCATGATACACCATGTACACAGGACTACTGATAGGCTCACTGTGTGTCATAAACTTTTCTGCTTCATTGGTTACAGGGCAATCCATTTTGACAGGCAAAGTTGGAAGCATTACAATCAGGAAAATAGAAAGCTTTCTTACTGAGGTTATACATAATCCTGATGGGTTTTTTTTCCCAGTATACAAATCTACAACATTCAAGCAATTTTTGTCCAGTCTTGTCAATAATTTTCTTTCATTTTGCTTTCTGACACCTTTGAAAAAGAATTGTGAAGTATCATTGACTATGCAAGTCAGGCCAACACTAATTTACAGACATCTATGTGTCATAGATGAGTTCAGCCTATGTTCTACAGCAAGTGGTCAGTACTGTAATATTGGACAAAGAAGGAGTAAGATCAAATCACTAAAGAACACTTAATGAGGCAAAATGCAGATAAAAGGAGATTAAATAACTAAGTGCAAATCTAGGAAGTATAGTGAAATGCATATTTGTAATCTACAAAAGGGATGCAGATGTGTAACAGGAAAAGCTATTTCCAGTGTATTGGGTTTGTGTGGTCAGATTTTGGTAGAAGGAGGAGCACAGGGGTGGCTTCTGTGAGAAGGTGCCAGAAGCTTCCTCCATGTCCAAGAAAGCCAATACCAACCACACCCAAGATGGACATGCTGCTGGCTAAGGCTGGCTGGGCCAATCAGAGATGGTGGTAACAGCTCTATGATAAGACATTTAAGAAGAAGGAAAAAAAGTTCTTGCACAGGTGAAACTGCAGCCAGAGAGCAGCTGAGTGAGAATATGTGAGGGAGACAGCTCTGCAGACACCAGGGTGAGCGCAGGAGGGGCATGAGGTGCTCTGGACATGAGAGCTGAGATTCCCCTGCAGCCTGTGGGGCAGCCCATGGTGAGGCAGCTGTGCCCCTGCAGCCTATGGAGGAGATCCCTGCCAGAGCAGGTGGTGCCTGAAAGGAAGCTCTGAACCTGTAGGAGGTCCATGCTGGAACAGGCTCCTGGCAGGGACCTGTAGCCCCTTAGACAGAGGAGGAGCAGGGCTCCTGGTATGACTTGTCACCATGTGGGGGACCACGCTGGAGCAGCTTGTCCTTGAAGGAATGCACACCAGGGAAGAATGACCCATGCTGAAGTAGTTTGTGGAACCTATTTCCCATGCAATGGACTCATGTTGGAAAAAATCATGGAGAACTATTTCCTGTTGGAAGGATCCCATGATGGAGCAGGGAAAGGACTCCTCTTCCTGAGCAGTGGGAGAAACCACAGATGATGAACTGAACATAACCCCCATTCTCTGTCTCCCTGTGCTGTTGGCAGGCAGCAGGTAGAGCTGAGAAGCAGGGATGGGTGGGGGAAGGTGTTTTTAAAGATCTTATTTTACTTCTCATTATCCTGCTCTGATTTTATTAGCAATAAATTAAATCAATAGCTCTAATTCTAGTCTGTTTTGCCTGTGATGGCATTTGGTGAGTGATGTCTCCTTGTCTCAACCCATGAACCCTTTGTTACATCTTCCCTCCCCTGTCCAGTTGCAGAGGGGAGTGATAGAGAGGATTTGGTGAGTGCCTGGTGTCCAGCCAGGGTTTATCCGCTACACCCATCCATAGGAATATGGACGTGAATAATGTTCAGTGATTATAACAAGTCAGCAGTATGGAAAGCATGCTGGGCTTTCTGTGTATCTTACAGCAGAAGACAAAAAGAAACCAAGTGCTGGTATTTCTCTGAATTCTTTCCATGGTGAAAATAATTTGGTCTCTTCTCTGCAGCACACCTGCATGCCCTCTCATATGAATCATATGAACCAGGACTCTTGGCTCTCAACATCTGTATCTACTAGATATAAATGGTCTTCTTCAGAGAAATGAAGAACCAAGATTCTCTTCCACACATAAACTTGTGATAGAAGGGCTCCTACTGTTTTTTTTTTGCTGCCTCTAAATATGCTCTGCATTTTCCGTAAGATTTGAAGATATATGTATGAAAAGGGGGAGAAAAAGCATAGTCCAGGGAGAGTTCTGGTAGCTCAGTATACTAAAAAGCTTTCTGCTAAGAGCAGCTGCTGAACGCTCTCTAACATATGTCATGGCACCAGTGAGCATTGCAGCAAGGACTGGCCAACATATAAATTAATTTCTAAGTTCTTTAATTTTTTAAAGAATTTTCTTTGAAGTGCTGATAAGGTATTGGCACTATATGCAACCTTGCTGATCTAATTCTGGTATTTTGCATTCCTTTTTCTTTCCAGTTCAGGTCCCTGATTATGGTGGGATTATTTATCCCTTTTGAGGGAGATAAATAAAAATGCATTGGCATCTGTTCCTCTGGATAGGCCGGTGGAGAGTAGCACAAATAGCACAAACAGAGTTTCCTGCAGAAGTAAATTGTCTGGCCACAAGCCATGGACAAGCTGAAGCATGTACTAGAAAAAACTCCTTGAAACAGATTCTTTCACCTCCCTTGAATTGTTAAAGGTTAAAGCAAATGCAGTTTCAAGGGAAATAATAGAATGAGAGCATCATGATATACTGATGTCATCTAAGATAACATGCAAGGGGGAATTTAGGAATTCATCTTCTCAGAGTACAAAGGTAATATGTGGGCAGTATTTAAACATATTTCAAAAAGAATCAAAGAATCTGTGAAGCTACTGTGAGGCCATATTTTCTGAGTATTTGAGACATGAAAAAAGGTGGACAGATACAGAGAAGCCTTTTTTGTTTTCAGTATGCAGCTCCTCTGAACTACGCATTTGAAATGTATGATGAGAACCTTCTTTGAAAGTCAGATAAAAATTGTTAATTGGCTACAAATTACTTTCAGCATCAAAGAATGTTAATATAATTTTTTTTTAGTTTATGCTTTTAAGGTTAAAATTAATACAACATATTCCAAACATAATTACTAGTAAAACATAATATTTAATTACCTATTTAATAAATCATAGTTTTAGGTCTGAGATCCTATACATTTTAAAGGCATCATATCACCAATCTGAAGTACAAAGAGAATGTTAAAAATTACCGTGAGCCAACTATATTTCTATTAATGTTATAGAATATTTTATGCGGTTTAAAATTACAGTGTTTTCAAATATATAACAGATAATTACAGGAAAATCTGTCACTTGCAAATTGCATTGCCTGATCTTTAACAGCAACAGTTTCTACTGGCACATCAATGATACATAAGACATTATTCTGCAGGAGCACAAAGGTGTTGAGAAGAACATAAGGAGCTGAGATGGTGAATACTAAAAAATTAGCAAAGATATTTCATCATGCTCAGTGCTACTAATATTACTTACTCTCTTTAAAACAATCATGCTATTTTAGCAAATGGAGGGACTATGAAGTTCTCAGGTAAATATAACTACAGACGAAAGACAACAAAAAAAATTAAGTTTCATAAGTCTAATGGATGAACTCTCATCGAATCTTCCTTATATTCAGAAGTGCAATTCCGTTAGATCACTAGATTGAAAGTTTGAACTTTTCAAAATTTAGATGTCTTTTTTCTGCTTAACTTAAAGAAATGAACTTTGCACTTCATCTGAACTTATCAAACTATTGTTAGAGTTTATAGAATATCCACAAATGGTGGGGTTTTTTGATATCAAAATAGGTTCAATTTCAAACTGTTCTCCAATATAATATTCAGAGATTAGAATAAATATCTGAAATTCATTCAGAAATTAGAATAGAACTGAAATAATTTGAGAGCTTCTTTTCTTTAGGTAATACACAGTATATTTAAAGTATCTCTTACTGAGTGCCACCCACACTATAACATTTCTGTCTGAATCTCAAAACACATGCAAAAAGGTCAAAATGCGAAGTTTCTTTTAAATACTGTCTATACTAACTTTTGTTTTATAGGCAAAATGAAATATAAAGTTTGACAATGTAAAGGCACACAGAATGACCACAGTGAAGGAAAGGATGTGTAAGAATATTTTTTTAAGTAAAACTCCTTACTTGAGATATTAAAGACACAAAATTAATCTTTCTATTCCGAGATCAGATGAAAAGCAAATGATTTAACATTCTCCTTAATGTAATCGTAATGAAGTACTATTAAAAAAAAAAAAAAAGCAAAACACGAGAGTTTTATAAAATTCAAGAAGTAGCCAAAATACTAATAGTGCATTTGAGGACTGTTTTCACAACACCCCTGCCTTACTGTCCACCATTTTATAAAATGTGTATAATTGCAAAGCATTCCAGTCATGTACCTGATAATGAATTGTGAAATTTTATTGCTTGATAAGCAATATAAGCTATTCTGTTAGATAAGAGATGCATCAAGCTGAGTAATGCTTCTGCTGACTTAGCAGTAAATGCAGTTATGAAAAAGACAGACAGACAGTCCAGGTGAGGCTTTACTGAACTTGTCAGACATTTCTTTTTCTCAACTTTGTTGTTCTACACATTTTCTAATTTTTAAATTTACTTTGGGTAAAATATTGTAGTAGTTAAAATATTGTAGTAGTTAAAAATCCAAAGCAAATCTAACTTTTATTTACCTCATACAGAGTAATCCTTTCTGTGAATGCCTATTACAGATTGAAAATTTATATGATGTAGCAAACCACTCCATTCTCTTAGCTTCCATGAAAGAGTTTTAACTCAGAGAAAGTCTGTGACTCTTCAAATGTAAACTGCCCTGAGCCCAGCTCATCTATGTCCATGGGATTACATTGTACATTTGACAGTCTGCTCTGGCACAATGTACCAGCAATAATGAATCTTCCACAGAAGAAAAAGCCAGCCAGAGCCCCTGAAAAGGTTGTACTACCCAATGCCCTGAGCTGGAAACCCAGCCCAGCCTTGACTGTGGTGGATGTGTGGGAACAGACATGACCTGTGCTTCTGGGATGGTCTAGTCCTATCAAGATAGGACCTGTATGAATGGAAATGGAAGCATGCGTTTCAAATGCAGAACGGATGTGAGAAAAAAATGAACCTGATTGCCTGTCTTTGTCAGCAAAACGAATGATTTCATGCTTTCCAGATGACCCTGCTTCAGGCAATTCCTATAAAGCAGCTATCAGAGCCCTGAGAGCACTAACATACCCAAACTGTCTGCAGCAGACCCACCGAGGTGCTTCCTACAGACCCTCCCCATTGTCAATGACTTCACCTGTGGGTACTTTGGTCTGCCTGAAACTATTCTGTAGATGTTTTAATTTCCAATCCTGCTTTCCTCTCTGTCTCAAGAGTGATCTTGAAAGGTTTTTTTTTATTTATTTTTTTTTGGATGTATTCCTTGTATGTATATTACAGATTTGTCTCTGGTTCTGTCTCCTACTGCTTCTAACTTGCTTTCCTAGCTTTATCCTGGATTTGATCCATTGCTTGCACTGTCTGGGGCTTGTCAGGGACCCTGTTACCAGAAATTGGTTCTGACTTCTCTTTGTAGATGCTGCAGAACTGTGCTTTGCTTAGTGATGGCAACATTGCACTGAGGTTAAACTTGGATTCTAGTTTGTGATTCCTCTCATGGAGCAGCCTTGATCTTGCTGCTCCCTGTAAACAGGTTCAATCTTCATAATGTGTTAGGGTGTCTATCTCCTGTTCTAGACTTGATTTGTATGAGGGATTAAGCCTTAAACTTACTTGTGTCAAAAAGGATTGGCTTTCACATTACTTCAAGTACTTTCCTTCAAGATTTGTTTTACTTGACAGCATGGAGGATTTACCATCCACACCTATTACAGAAGGGGGAAACTATTTAAAAACATCCAACGAATGCAAAACCAATTAATAATGTACAGAAAATACAAACACTAAATATTTCCTCAGACTGCAGATATCACATGGACTTCTCTTGTGTATTTGTGGAAGAAAACAGTAAAAACAAACCCCAGAAATTTAAAGTCATGGAATGATTTCAGAAAGCCCACATGCCATTTTTCTCTTCATGGGCAGAAAGAAGAATGATGAAGAGCATGACATGTAGAATATATGAATGTCAAACTCAAAAAGTCACTGTGAGGCCTTCATTAATAATGAGTTTTAATACTGTTATTTATTAATTACACACAAGTGAAGCAATGACAGACTGTATTTGGGTCTGTCAGAATAAAGAGATTTCCCAAATCTTAACTCTTCAATCAATACTATATAGATGCAAACCCTCGAGAGAAACCGTTGAGGCAACATTGCCTATCTGTTTAGAGTTACTGCCTTCACATTTTTATGGGCATCTAAACAGAAGAGTTTTAATATAGGACATGTTTAGATAAATATGGGATTTTTTCCAAATAATTCCAAGAAGGGCTTCCTTTAAACCAGAAATAAACAGAGTGCCATTTATTTAGGCATACTAGTAATCATGAAAGCCGGAATCATTTGATGCTGAACATTGATGTATCAAGATATAGTTAACACAAAGATATGGGAGAAAGGACGGACTAGGAATTAATCTAAATGGGAACTGGGAGTTTCTCTGAAGCATTATGCTACATTAGAAGGACTGAACCAGAAGATGGCAATATAGAGGGTTACCACATGACCAAAAGTTAAAAAAATATTGAAAGGTTATTAATTTAATTTTAAAATCATACGGCAAGCTTCCAAGTTTGACATGTGTGATGTTCTCTTACAGGCAGAGGAGGGTACTTTGCTATTTCACCTGAAAGTGAATTTACTATTTATGAAGAAAAACGGAGTACATCTGGATTTGTTCGAAAGCAAAATTACAGAGAAATAACAAACACACAAAAACAAGATAAGAATAAATGTGGGGTTTTTAGTTGTACACAGAGATACAAATCACTGATTCATAACATGGAGTTATGACTGAACTTAAAATCTGTTTTGTACGGGAAAATATCCCAGGATCATAAACCCTCAGAGATTATGAAAATATAATTGCCAGGGCGGTGATAACATTTTTATGAGTTTAAACAGCCTTTTATTAATTGTTTGTGGCTTATACTCTGAAAAATCAGAAAATATATTCAGTACATGTGGTAATGACTTACACCCAATGGGTAATGTGACATTTCTTTTCTCTTTAAATTTGCTTCTATGGAAATACCATTATATAATATCTTGTTGCATGATAAAATAAAGATTCTTTTAAAGTGCTTTCCAGCAATACATAATTATATCATTTATATAAGCAGTAACAGTTACAGAATGGTTGAGATTGGAAGTGACCTCTGAAGGTCATTTTGTCCAATCCCCCTGTTCAAGCTCAAACACCCCGAGCCAGTTTCATGGAACCATGTACAGATGGCTTGTGAATATCTCCAAGAATGGAGATTCTATAACCCCCATGATCAATCTGTGGCAGTGCTCAGTCACCTTCACAGAAATAAAGTATTTCCTGATGTTCAGGAATAATGCTAGAGGCATCTGCGTTTCCATTTGTGCCCATTGCCTCTGGTTCTGTCACTGAGCTCTACTGAAAAGAGCCTGGCTCCATCTTCTGTGCATCCTCCCTTCAGGTATTTGTATACATTGATATGATCCCTCTCTGATCCTTTCTTCTTCATTCTGAACAGTTTCAGCTGCCTCAGCCTCTCTCAAACAAGTTTAAAAGGAGTGGATCCTCCACTGACTCCCGGAAGACACCCCTGGTTACTTCTGGAAAGGTTGACTCCATAACAAACATTTCCTCTGGGCTTGGCCACTCCTCCAGTTTTCAGCTCACCTCTCTCTCTACTCATCCAGCCTATACTTCATCAACTTTTTCATGAGAATCTTGTAGAAGGTCACACAGAAAGCTTTGTTAATGTCAAGGCAGACAATACACACAGCTCACCTCTCATCTCTCTAATTTCATACAGAAATTAGTACAAAAAGAAATCATAGCATCAGGTTATGTAGGATTTATCTAATTCAATGCAGAAATCTACAGCCCACCTCTTCCTAGAAAAGATGGCTAGGACAGACAGATGCCCTATGTCCCTCCAGTTTATAGAAGGGGAGTCTGAACAACTCAGTCAAATATAGCTGATTATGTTCTATACATGCAAAGAGATGGTACTGCTGATCTCATTCCTCCTCGAGCTCACATTTTCCTGTTCTGTACCAAAACATTTGTTCTTTTCAGCCTGTGTATGACTGAAGCCATAACATGTAAGACTGCATAACTGTGAAATTAAAACAATGCAATTAGAATTTTATTTTGGAACTTCATTGATTATTTCCCAACAGAATTAAAGCTAATACTCAGAATTGTGCATTTAATGGAGGGAAGGTCAGCTGGGGAACTGTTAGGAGGGACAGCATAAGAATTTCAATGCTAATTAAGTTAAAGCTCCAGTCAAACATACAATCACAAATGTGTGCATATTTATTTATAATTGTAATTCAACAGTCACATAAGCATTGCTTACATAGAGGGGGACAAACACATCTATAATACAAGGCACTTCAAAAGAACAAAACTTACCTGTGAACCCAGCAGTACAATGACAAGAAAAGCGGCCACTTAAATCCATACAAGTAGCTCCATTTTTGCAAGGTGAACTTGAGCATTCATTAACTTCAACCTCACAGAAGGGTCCTTCATATCCAGGCACACAGTAACAGCTGTAATTATGCAAGTGGTCCTGGCAGAATCCATATTGAGAGCACTGGTTTCCAACGCAGTTGTCTATATCAAGTTCACAAAATGTGCCAGTGTAACCAAGGGGACATATGCACCTGTTATTGAAATGAGAGGAGAGGAGGGGGGAAAATCCAACTAAATAGCTATCCTGGAATATATAGGTCAATTAACACTAATAATGTTAACAGTACTCTGCCTTTAAATTACCCACAAATGAATCACAATTAATTTTTTTCAATCTTCTTTCCTTACCTTTAATTAGTCACTAACTTCATTTCATGTGCACTGGTAGCAATAATTAAATTAAAATCTTAGCTACTTACATTGGAAAAACTAGGAGCAATATTCATATTAAGCTTCAAATGAAAATATTGAAAGATAAAAATCTTATAAATATGAGTATTATGCATTTTAATTGTTTTTTTATGAAAAAATAATTGCTAGCTGCTACAGTATCTCTAGGAATAAACAATATTACAACCTGTTTGGATATAAAATCAGTACAAAATTGCTTATTGTTGGCAACAAAAGTTACAATTTCTGTCCAACCAAAGAAAAATATCTATAAAATAGTATAGATATTTTTCAGTATATTTTATAGAAATTGTTCAGAGTATTTTTTTCCAAAATTTAGACAACACCTAAACCATGTAAGGCTGGAAATGACTTTTTCATGGTTACCCTTTCTACCTTTTTTTTCTTTTGCTGTATGAATGAAAACAAATATGGATTATCTCATAGCTGACCCACATCTCATAAAATTAGAAAATCCCTTGTACTTGGCAATATATTCTTTGATTGATTCTCCCTTTATCATGTCCAGAGGTGTCCTCACACATGAGGTAATTTTACCATAGTACATATTCTTGACCCACAGAGATGCTATCCAGAAGATGGAAAGAACTAACAAGTTAAACAAGCCTTGATTATAGTAATTTTTTCTACTGATCCATCTGGCAGAAAGAGTATTTTTTCCTTTATTTTTAACACAAGTGAATGCTCATGTAGCTCTTTGCTTCTGTCCTTGTTTACAGTGCCTGCATTTCTTATGGTAGACATATGGAAACTAAATCAGGAGCTGTGTGCCTTGGAGTACAGCTAATGGACACCAACTGCTGATGGGCTTTTAGTCCATGGACCAAAATAGAGCTTGCTTGAAGTAAGCCCTCCATATCTCATTCAGTGTGGTTGTGAGCCCTTCATCACTACCATTTTTGCTCTATAGATCCATTGCTACTGCAGTAATGACTCCAGTATATATGGCTGTTGTATTCTGTCTTCCAGCCTCAGTCACTTAGTACACGAGAAATCTCTACCTTCTCTTGAGAGCTACTCACACAAGTTGATTCTGTTTCTCATTTTTAAGGGAATGGAGTACACAAAAATATCATACATATTTTACTGTGCTGATTTTAGATGGTGTAGAGTTAGTCTTCACAAGGGCTAGCACTCATATTCTCTTGGACTTAATATACTGTTTTGGATTTATGCTGGAAACAGAGTTGTTAATATAGAGATGTTTTCGTTATTGCTGAGCAGGGCTGACAGAGAGCCACGGCCTTTTCTGCTTTTTGCACTGCCAGCCTGGTGAGGGAGTTGGGGCTGCATGGGAGGCTGGGAGGAGACACAGCCTGGACAGGTGACACAAACTGACCTAAGGGACATTCCAGAGCATGGGACATCATGCTCAGTGTACCAAGTGCAGGGAAAGAGGAAAAGTGAGGGACATTTTGACTCATGGCATTTGTCTTCTGAAGTAGCTGTTCTGTGTGATGAGGCCCTGCTCTCCTAGAGATGGCTGAACACCTGCCTGCCTATGGGAAGCAGTGAATTCATTCCTTGTTTTGCTTTGCTTGTGTGAATGGCTTTTGCATTTCCAAATAAACTGTCTTTATCTCAACCCATGAGTTTTCTAACTTTTACCCTTCCAATTCTCTTCTCCATGCCGCTGGTGCAGGAGTGAGTGAGTGACTGCATTGGGCTTGGCTGCAGGTGGTGTTAGACAATTACATTTATAACTAAATATAAATTTTGACTTGCATAAAATTTCATTATGCATAAACATTAAAAGCAGGTGTGCTTTTAGCTACCTTTAGTTGCACATTTTCTGAATCTATCTACAATAATATGGTAAACAACCAGACATATTAATCTTTCTCTTGCAGTTAATCACTTTCTTTACTTTTTTTTACAGTAACAATTAGTGTGTGAACTGTAAAAATGTAACTATTCAATCATTCTTTGAAAATGTGGCTATCATTATTAGCATTGAATGGAAAATTTAACTTAGAGCTCTCCTTAATAAAAATATGAGGATGAAGAATTTTCTGTCCTTTCCTGACTATTACTGGTTGTATAGCTTATCTTCAGAGACCACAGAAAAGCTACACAAAAAAAAATGTGATATAGAATCTTCTTGTTTAGGTTTCACACTTCTGATTCCATACTGCAAGCAATGATGTCATGAATTTTTCAGATGTCAATATATTTTTCAGTGCTTTGGTGTTGGAAGAAATCAAAAACAGCGAAGAATGAAAAGCACTTTGTTTTTTCTAGCAAAATTATACCTAGATGTCTTTTAATTTAGTACAGGTCATCTCCTACAACAGTGTACTTAAGTGCTGTACTATTATTATTATTATTATTATTATTATTACATATTATTATTACATTTTATTATAATTCAATTTTTTTTTTTAAATCTTCAGCAGTACTAAAATACTGAGCATGATATCAGAAGTTTTGAGGCATGGCTTGATTTTGAGTCTTATTCTCTTTGAAGCGTGAATGTTTCTCTATGATAAATAAAAGAAAAAAATTGTATACAGGTATACACAATACCAGAATTTACGTTTGTAAGTATATTTCTAGCTCAGGGAACTTGCATTTTGTCCTTATCAGAGAGATGACCTCAGCAGAGAGGCTCAGTCTCTCCGTGGTCTGTCTGGGAGTCACTCGGTGTGCTGGAGTCAGTGACTCCTCCCTCTCCTGCTCCCGCTTCAGCTCTGGGATGGCCTGTCTGGGGTGTGTGTGAGAGAGATCTCCCAGCAGAGACCAGGAAATGCTAATGACACCTCCCCAGCCTCTTTCTTAAGGGGGCCTAAAATGTCAGCCCTACAGAATGGGGGAACAGTGAAAGCAGAAGCATGGCACCGGAGAACAGCATATGAAAACGTATTGTGTTAGTATTAATGGGAATAACAATACTTTCTTAGCTCCATGTATGTCCTCTTTCATCCACAACAAGATTTGGAGGGTAAGAGATACTGTCCTAGGGTGACATTATGATGCTTGTATCCCCATTCATGTGTTCTGTTTTTGCTGGATATTATGTTCTGTGCCTTCAAGACTGGCTCTGAAGAGCGAAAGTTTTGTTTGGGTTTCTTATCAGCTGCTCCCCCATGGCTGGCAGGACAGAGAGACGGGGCAGTACAATGTGCTGCTTTTGCTTTTTGCTTTTGCTTTTCGCTTTGCTCTCTTGCTGTTGCTTCTGCTTTGCTTCTGCTTGCTGTCACTTCTGCTCATTAGCTAGTTTAGCTAAACAGTCCAAATTTCTTCCTGGATTGTTTCTCCTTTCCTTTTTTGGACCAACTTGAACCTGCTCTGGACTGGCACCTGGAAACACCAAGAATTTTCACCCTGTGGCTGCAGCAGCTGCCCCAGGGCCAGAGGGACTGAGAACAGAGCGACCACCCCCAAAAGATACTTTCTGAATTTGTCATCTTTTTCAGAGCAGTGAAAGAGTGGTGTCATCCAGTATTGTTCATTTTGTGTGCTGGGGGGTGCTGTGCCTGTCAAATAAACAGGTTCTTTCCACTTCTCTCAGAGAATTCTTCCCGAACCGGTCGCGGGGAGGCATCATGTGGGTTTGCTTACTGGAGAGGCCCCCCTTTCGACATTCTCACCCAAATTTGCCCTAAACCAGGACAGATACTGAGAAAGCAAATACCTCAATGCTTTTGCTACAAACATGGATTTTAGTAGTGAGTAGCAAACACAAGTCATTTGAGGATCACTGTGCTCCCACATATATAATGCAGATGATCGTATGCTACTACTCCAGAGCCTGAATACCATTAATGTTGCAAGATAATTTGATATACTTGTGAAATAAATGCTAAGTGGAGATGCTAAGACAGTAATGGAATTTAGTCTAAGAAGGAATTTTTTGCTAAAATGAGAATGATTATGGCACAGATGTAATGTGTTTCTACCAACCTTTTATCACTAAAAGTCTCAAACAGCAGATGTGTGGGCAAATCGGCTGGTGCTGGTATGTCCAGGTAGTGAAGCTGTCAAGCTGTCACCACAGGCTGCCTGCACTAAAGATGTAGTGTGACTTGTGTTATTGAGTAAATAATCATGTACGTTGAATGCATCTTTAAAATGACTGCAAAAAGCCCAAGACCAGACTGAAGATCTGTCTATGGTAACCTGTGCTGAGAGATGACCTTGCTATTTTCTGTATTGATACAAGAGGCATATAGGAGCACTGAAGCCTGGAATTAGCAAAATTTTCCCAGAATCCCTCTACTTTGTTTTCTTAGTATTTCTCATTCATATATATATATGTTCATTAGTATTTTTCCAAGTGTATTAGCTGCAATTACTCAGTATTAATTATCCCTTTTTGCTTTTGAAATGTGAACTGCGCACACATAAGTGGTTGAAAAGGTTATTTAGTTTCACTTTGACTTTTTATATGCATCTGTATTGTCTAAGAAAACCTGTTGTATAACTTATTGCAGAGGTATTCCCTAAGAAATTGTGACATATATTCACCCATCTTCTGGAATTGTAGAAGTGAGGAAAAGTATTTATCCTCTTTCTCTAGTGGAAGAAGCCTATTGTTGCTGCAGAAAACTGTGTATATCACAGTACTAACTTTATATGGCACTGTCAACTAGGTCCTGCAATCAAATTGTATATATAGTATAGTATGAATAAACTTGTAAAAAGAAAATTAGATACAGAAAAAATATACGAATCAAACAGCTCAATTTACCCAGCTGGAAGAAAATGGAAAAAGTCAAGGATGAAAAAAATAATAGGAGCTTTATATTTTGTGATACTTAGAAATTATCTAAATTATGTTTACTTTTCACAATCTTGCTGGCATCATGCAAAAAAGTGTTTCATATTCCAAAGCATTTTACTCTACAATGTGTCACTTTACTCTTTTGCACTGAGATTAGTTAATTATTTAATTGTGTGCACTGAAATTTGAATACTGAATACCGAAGAATGTGTTAGCAATTCAAGTTTTGCCATACACCAAATTTAATTTCTTAATGAGACATTTTCCTGCATAAAACCTAATGAAATGCTGATGTCAGAGCTATAGGTATTGACTAAAATACATTTTTTAAATATATTAGTTCATCATGACTTTTTAAACAGTGGTAAATACTGCAATATAGCTTCAACATTCTCAGTCCTTCTTGCTGGACTTTTCTGGGGTTATGATAAATGTAACACTTCATCTGAACACGCTGGACTGAAGAAATGGGAAACAGGACAGGTAATGGAAACTACACAGAGTTTTAAATTGGGTGTTTTCACTCTATTGTTCCTTTCCACTGAATAGACAATAGTAAAGTATCTACTGTTAATGTCTTATTTCAGTTAGGATCTTGGTTGTCCAAAATTGACAAGAAAAATATTTACAAGAGTGAAAAAGTCAGAGTAACAACTTTCCCCTTGGATTTCAAAACAGGAGGTTATACTCCTCAAAGATCTCTTTCATTTTAATTATTCATTAAATGCTTCTCATTGAGGCTTATGAAATCAGTTCTCTCTCTTCTCCTATGCAGAACACAAACAATGCAGGTTCTTTAGAAGAGAAAAACTATTATTATTTTCTTTTTAATCTAGAAACATTTTCTATTTACTGAGGTAATGAATCTTATCTGTCGTTTTTTCTCTCATGTATATGTAACCAAAGATCAAGAGATTCTTTTGGCACGTGGATGCAATTGTTCTATTGCATGGTATCTGCCAGATTCATATTGACAGCTGCACCATCAACCCAGTGGCAAGAGCAGCAATTCTTCAAAGTTTTCATTTTAAACACATGCTGATTGACTTACTTCATGGTATCGCAAGCAGCACAGACTCAGCTGGCAGTGCAACAATTAATTTGAATTAATTACAGGTTTTGTGTCACTGTGATTGGGACCACTTTAGTTGTAAGAAAAGGTTCACTAAACCAAAGGAGTAAAACTATTAAGACTTCTTACTGTAATTATGAGGATCTTGGTTTGCAGCCTTGCTGAGAATTACACTGTATAAAAATCTAAAACTCCCCCTCCTTCATTTAGAGCAATTCCACAATCTGAACTCAAAGGAAATGCTTTGCATATAGATAAAAATACCTCTAGGTGACACTACAGTCTGGAACAGTTTTTCAAAATGGGAAGAGAAGAAGAATATGTCATGGTAAAGAGACGAAAATCTAGAAACATTTCCTGCAGTTGACAGCTTATTTCCCATCTGGAGAAATAAAAAAATGATGGCTTGCAAAATGAGATCTTACAGGAGAGGGATGCTCCTGAATCAAAGGTGGGTATTTTCTATGATTTCCTAGTGTGAGCTTTACTATATCAAGCTACCACTGTAAAACTACATTATGACCAAAATTTAATAATTTAAAATTTAAGATTTCTTAACTAGGAGGAAGGTCTAGAGTTTTATAGTAATTTTATGTAAAGAAAATCTAATATATATAAAATTTTGGCATATCTTTATCTTCTGCATTCATTAAGAGAGATTTTGAATGGCTGTAATAGTTATAAAAATGGATCTCTGTAGAGTTCTTAATGACACTTCTACATTTGATTCTCCATATATTCTGCTGACAGTTCTCTTATGTCTTCCTGAAACTACTTTGCATCAAATACAGCTCTTGATAAATAATTTGATAAAAAATATACTCATTTTAGGACAGAAATGCAATTACAAATATTTAGAAAAGGTGTGTGCACTTACATTCAGCGTTTTCTCTTGTATTCTTTTGTTTTTAATCATGTATTGGGAAGGAGAAATTGATTTTGTCTCACTTGCTAACAATAACTTGGCAAACATCATTCTTTTTAGGGCAGGCATAATTTAGATATTTTAAAAAATGCTTCACTGTCATTGAGAAACAACCACGCTCTCTCAACAGAGCAGATACTATAGAGTAAACATGATACACTGTGTCTTGACAAAATAGCCAGTTGTGTTCTTTTGGGGTCAAGTTCTCTGCTAAGAAAACTGACCATTTGAGATTCAGATCTCAATGGTGTATTTTTCTGTTCCTTAGATAAACAGACTGATCTGTCAATATAATTTGTCTTTCAACGACTGAAAAAGGAAGAAATAAGTGCTTTCTGTCAGTAAACTGAATCTGGATTAACAAGTAAAATCAAAAGTTCTTTATTACCAGATGTCTTCAGAACTACTAATTTCTCGGCAAATGCTAGTGGATTTTGTAATGTAAACATAGCTTTGTGCTTCTATCAGAATTATTTTCCTGATAAAGAAAAGAAAGCCACAGATTTAAGTTAAATAAGGTGCAATATATGGTCCAGTAATTTGATACAAGAGTTGACTGCAAAGTGGAAAAAGGAAGGATGTGTACTTTGTGGGGATTCTTTGACAAAATACTCCTTTAACTCTGAAATACTGAGAATCAATAATTTTTCAACATTTGTGTGTCTGTTTGGTGATTTCAGTTAATTTTACAGAAGATACTTTGAAAACAGAACTGAAATTGAAGACATCTTTAATTGCTTCTATTTTTATCTTGTGCACAATTGCAATCTTTTCTAAGTAGAAACATTAAAGCATACTGATTACAGTGCTTCTAAATAGGGCATGGCACAGCATAGAATAATGTCTTTCAAGATACATTTACAGATATTATGGAGAAGTTTTATTTATTCCGGATTTTGTAGAGGAAATATAAATAATTCAAGTAAGATAGTTGAATTCTGTTTATTGAAGAAAACCTTTCCCATTTATTTTTTCACCATATTTTATAAAATCTCATTTTAAATAACTACAGCATGTTACAGTTCACTAAGGAGAACACATAATTTATGTTTCTTTTAATAACTGAAATGATAATAAATAAACATTCAAATTTTTGTATAACATTTTGTGACAGATCCCAGGCTCAAAGTGTTTGCCACTTAAAATATTAGATTATTTGTTTACGTGAGATTCTGCATAGCTGGTTTAACTTCTTTGACCAGCAAAGAGGAATATTTGTGATTCCTTCCTACAACACTTCAGAATACACAGTTTTACTGAATGCACATCATTTATGAAAATTTGTATTCCATGACATTTTTGACACGAAAATTATATTAGTGCACTAACAACACCCTTTGTAATTCTTTCTGAAAGTCAAAGTATCTTCATATGGCGTAAAACAATTTATGAAGGCTTGCACAGATAGCAACATAGTACCTGTATTTATTAATTCCATCTTCACATGTGGCTCCATGTTGGCACTGGTTTATCTCACAGTCATTAATATTTTCAAGGCATGTGTTTCCAGTCCATCCAAGGGCACAGATACAGTGAAATCTCTGATTTTCTTCATTATAGAAGCAACTACCTCCATTTGCACATACCTGAAGACAAGAATTACAAATATGCTGTGTTGGGTTTGCATGGTCAGGTTGTGGTAGTGGAGGGAGGGCTATTGAGCTGTTTTCTCTGAAAAGCTGCCAGAAGTTGCTCCCATGCCTGAGAGATGCCAGCCAGCTCCAGGATGGACACACTGCTGGCCAAGGCCAAGCCCCTCAGTGACAGTGGTAAAGCCTTGGGGTAAAAGATTAAAGAGGAAGGAAAACACTTATTTCACAGACGTGCAGCCAGAGAAGAGCAAGCAGAGAGAGAATACATGAGAGGAACAGCTCTGCAGACACCAAGGTCAGTACAGAAGGAAGGGCAGGAGATGCTCCAGGTGCCAGAGCTGAGATTCCCCTGCAGGCCCTGGTGCAGCCCCTGGTGAGGCAGCTGTGCCCTGCAGCCCATGGAGGCCGTGGGGGTGCAGAGATCCACCTGCAGCCCTGGGAGGAGACCCACACTGGGGCAGGTGGAGGCCCAAAAGAAGGTTGTGACCCTATGGGAGACACATGGTGGAGCAGCCTGTTCTTGAGGGACTGCATCCTGTGGAAAAGACCCACACTGTAACAGATCAGGAAGAACTATAGCCCTTGTGAAGGGCTCACACTGGAAAAGTTTGTGGAGGACTGTCTCCCATGGGAAAGAACCTACTATGGAAGGAGAAGGACTCCTCTCCCTGAGGAGGAAACATTGACAAAACTGACATGTGATAAACTGACCATAACTCCCATTCCTCATATCCCTGCACAGCTGTAGGGAAGAGGAGGTAAAAAATGGGAATAACAGTAAACCCAGAAAGGACAACGGAAGGGTGGAAGGTGCTTTTGTTTTACTTCTAATTATCCTGCTCTGATTTTGTTAGTAATAAATTCAACTACTTTCCATAAGTGAAATCTCTTCTGCATGTGATAGTAAACATTATGTGATCTGTCCTTGCCCTTATCTCAACTTATAATCAATTTTCTCTCCCCTGTCCAGTTGCAGAGGGCACTGATGGAATGGCTTCAATGGGCACCTGGCATCTAGCCTGGGTCAACTCACCACATATATAAAGGGTTTTTTCTTTACCTACTGGATTTTTTCCCAAAGAGTATAATGGAATAAGCCATTGGTAATAAATGTGCTTATTTAATCTTTTTATGTTGTGATATTAAAAAGATACATCTCCAAGAACCTAAAATAGTGAATGTTATTAAATTGATATATCAATTTATTATTTAGTCGGCAAAATGCGTTTGTGTTTTAATTTAACAATAACATTTTTACAACTGCCCTTAAAATGTGCTTGTTTTAGGAGGGACAATAGTGAACTAGACTGTTTTATTTTTTTCACTGAAAGAGTAGAACAATTGTTCCTATGTTGTAAAATTTAGCCTAATATATGCCTATCAGGAAAATACTGATTTTTTCTTTCATTTTAATTATAATGCTGATTCAATCTATCCTTGATTCTTTATATGTTTATAAATTACATCTATACCGTGGGAAAATCAGAAGCTGCTTTATTTTCAGTTTGCAGATACTGAAAGATGATAAATTTAGACTGGAACAGCTTTTTTCCTTTTTGCTTTTAATTGCTAATATTACTTACTAAACCAGTATTTCCTGTATTCTTCAAAAATTACAGAAAAATATGTCTGAATTAATGCTCTTTTCCTCATTTTATTTTTTAGGTTCCATTTTCATTTCCATGAAAATTTTGCCAGTATGAAGACAGATAACTACATATTCATTCCAAAGCAATTAAGACCCCTCCTTCTAATCAATTGGTTTTTAAAGAAAATGGTGTCTAGAATATGACTTAATGCACTAGTACTTCAGTTTGATTGAGTCTGAATCTCTTTAAAATGTCATTAAGATTTGTAATAATAACAGTCCTTGGCAGAAATATTTTAATATTCATTTTTCTTTGATTAAGTTTTAAATTGACCTTAAAATGAAGAGATTTTTGTTATGCTCTCTGTACTGAATTTTAGATTTACCTTGGGATACTTTTTCATTATAACAACATATTGAAGGAAAATGCAATTCAATGTAAGGCACTCAATGTAAACTCCTTCTATGGTATGGGAATTGTTCTTTTTTTATTATTTTTATGTGTTTTCTTACTTTTGTGTTTATGTTTTTGCTGGATTTTATCCTGATGCTTACTATTTTCTCAAAGCTCAAATAAGCTCATACTCAAGAAAATCATCCAGAAAACCTTAGGCAACTAAGACAAATATTTCAATATTGCCATGTTACGTTTAATTTATTCTTATGTAATTTTGATACTTTATACTGTGAAGAAAAGTGCTACCCTTTGAGGTGTTAGTGTAATCTAAAGATTTAAATTGAAATGAAAGCTATGGAATGTATTTAAATACAAATCTTATATTTCAACAGACCATAAACAGGTCTATTCTTGTCAGTCTGACCATCATACATCTGTCTATGGCAAGTACTTTAACACAAATCTGCCTTTTTATGTAGTTGTGATAAAATGTAAGAATCCCTTTCTTCCAAAATCAACCAACAGACTTTATTTCAGCAAGGAAATATAATTAGACCTTAGAGGATTTTGTTCTTCTCCTATCATTCCTTTGCAGGAATTGAGAGATATAACTGTATGTCTGTCTCCTCTCTAAGTATCACGAATTATCAAATGCTCAAAATAAGGCAGCAATCATTCTTTCCAACCCCTCTTTCATCCTAAATTTCATGGAATTCTCTTCACTTGGAAGGAAACTGCAGTTTACATAGATAAATGACCGCACACATATGTGTATTTTCCCCCAAGCATACAATTTTACTATAGTCTTCAGGTGTCATTATTGCAAAGTCAATTGTCCCTGAGTATTCGAATTTTTCCAGATATGCAATTTTATTTAATCTGACCTATATTCTTTCCTAGACTGATGGTACACTAAGCAAGTAGATAAAATGTTTGTCTTAAAAATATTAAAAACAGAAACTGCCTTACTTTTACAGATGAGGAAACTTTGTAAAATTGCTTATAAGGACCAGAACAAACATGGAAGTGGCAGCTCTTCTAAATACTAAAAATATACTGAGCACATAGATACTTCCATTGAAAAAGTTGAAACTCTGGTCTTGACTGCAAGTGGAACATGGGATCATGGCTCATAAAAAGAGAAAATTTTCCAGTAAAATATGCAAATGGAGCTCCATAAATTTCAGTATTATAAAGCTGTAAACAGACTCTGAGAGGAACTTTCACATTTGGTTTAGTTCCTAACTCATATGGGAATTATTTTTGACAAACCAAGCTGATGTCTGCTAAGCAAGTCTGTTTACATCTTAAAACTGAAAAGAGAATGAAACATAATTGTAAAGTAGTTTTTAATTCCTATTCCTTATTTCCTTTTAAAAAACTATAATACTGGTCAACATCTTGCAGTCTCCATAGTTTATGACTACACTTTAGAATTTTTCATAGTAAGAGCTAAAGAAAACGATGATTTTTTAAGATTGTTGACAGAATCTTGAAAAATAAGTGTTTAAAGGGAAACTATAAAATTCTTAAGATCCAGCTGTACCCACTTAAAATAATAACACATAGAATCATAGAATTAAGTCTGAAAAAAACATTCAGGATCATTGAATCCGACCCTTGATCAAACACCACCATGTCAGCTAAACTGTAACATTAAGTCTCACATCTGCTTGTTCCTTGAGCATCTCCAGGGACGGTGGCTCCACCACATCCCTGGGCAGAGGGAGCTGGTGGAGCCCAAAGTTTAACAGCCCTTTCTGTGGAGAAATTCTTCCTGGTATCCAACCTTAACCTCCTCTGGCACACCTTGAGGCTGTGTCCTCTTGTGCTGTCACTGGTTTCCTGGGAGAAGAGGCTGACCCCCACCTGGCTACAGCCTCCTTTCACGTAGTTGTAAAGAGTGAGAAGGTCTCCCCTGAGACGCTTTCTCCAGCCTAAACAGCCTCACCTCCCTCAGCTGCCCCACATAAGACTTACATTTCAGACCCTTCACCAGCTTTGTTGCTTTTTTCTGGACACCCTTCAACACGTCAATATTTTTACTGAAGCGAGGGGCCCAGAACCTCTGAGGACACCTCTTCATTTGTGATTGTTTGGGTCACAGGCAGACATTCCTGTGTAAGTAAACAGGTATGTAAAACTATTCAGGGATGCGGTGCCTCCATCACCGGAGGTTTTCAAAATGTGATTTATAATCTAACCACGGCTTTATTTTCCATGAAATGTTTGACTAGATGGTCTTATGAGATTCCTTCCTTCCTGGGTTGTTTTACGGTTCTGTGATTCTGTTACTTAGGCCTAGCATGTTGCACTACAATTATTTGTTATTATGAGTGGTCTTATCAATTCTCTATGAGATCCTGTTAATAAAAACACTACAATTCGTAGCATGCATTGAGTATTCCAATGGAAAAAGAGATTTTTTTAAATTCCTTTTCATGTCTACCTGAGTATATTACAGAAGAAAAGGTGTTATAAGACAAAATGGCTAAATTTGGTCCTGTTGGAAGTCACTAATTTAAAGATGAAAAAATTTTCTATTTATTTAGAGTTCTTTCATAACTCTTGAACCAGAACAAGCAGGCATTATCCTAATTACAAAGATTCAATTTTAAACTTTACAAGAAGATATTCCCTCTTAATCTGTTCACCTCAATTTTTTTGGATATTTGTTTGAAAAAAAATAAATTAAACACAACTGTAGTGCACTACTTGTTGGGCTGGGAAAGAAAAAACCAAACCCTAATGCATTAATATCATTATATATTCATACAGAGATAGAAGACCCCAATTAATTACATTTATTTTCTGTTAAATAAGAAAATATTAGAAATAGTAGCATTTTTTTCAATCTATTTTTCTGAATACAGAGGTAAAGCAGTTCAGCATAACAGAGATACCACTGAAAATGTAAATAAATGAAAGGATGAAAAAATGTATACTTATTTTCTATCCAAAACAAATAAATTAAGAATTAAATGCTGAATTATGAAATTTATTGACTAATAATAATTTTTTATTTCAAATTATTGTTTACACTATTTCAGAAATGCACTAAAATGTTTGTTTTAATACAGCCTTTTGTTTTTTCCAAGAAGGAAATGATATCATTTTAATGATGTGTAAGCTAAGAAAACAGGTAAACTCAAGTATATAAATCCATTATTTTGTTTTCTATTCTTTTTCCCGTTAGAAAATCTACTAAATATTCACATTACATGCAAATCAAGCATCTCATACAGTGAGTGTATATTGATACATATATATCCATATGTATATATATAATTATTTTTCCCTATATGACATTTATTATAATCTTTGTATGAATAAATTAAATATGTCTGAGGGATTTTAAGTGAATATTACAGTAAAATGTTTCACTAGCTCCTGTCAGCGTCCTTGGCACACCATCACTTCCATGCTGACTGGCCATAATGATGATTGCACCATTATGATGCTATGCCATGTACCTGCCAATACATTTGCACTCAGTGTGACACTTTAAATCATAAAAATGTTAACATTTACCAGATGCTGAACAATTTAAGTATAAACCTTTGAGCCAGTGAGTTTTTCAGTGCTATATTTCATGTTCACTAATAAGCGTCCACTCATGGACTTGAAGGTGACATAAATATTGATTGTTCTTTGTAAATATGTTGTCTACTAATCATAGTATATTTTTATGGTGCATATATTTCAATAAAAGAATTGATAAAGCCTGTAAAACACTCATTATCATGTTTGTGTACTGGTTTGGAAGGCTAAATAGCATTATGCACAGAGCTTTTAAAATAGCTATCATAATAAAAAGTGCAGCAGTATTTTAGTTTAACCTATACCAAAATCTCATAGCCCACCCTAATATGAATGAATCCTTCCCAAATGCAATTTAAAAGGTCGTAAGGGATTGCAAAAAGAATACAACAAATACATTTCTTCTACAAAAGTTTGAAAGTGTAAAAGCAGTTTTCATTTCCATATGTTGTGAACATTGAAGAGTAAATGTTCACAAGAGTAAATTGCAAGGTAAATTTAGATTTTTCTAATAGCCTTTTCATCTCCCATTGAAGTATAATTAGTCTTGCCCTTTTTTTGTTGAATGTAATTTGTTATTTTTGTTTGTAATGGAAATGAAACTTCTATAATTCTTTCTGTGCATTGCTGTACCATCAGCCCTCTGTCTGGTAACTTTTATACACATGAAAGATTACAAAAAGATTTTGCCTAAACTTTTCAAGTTTCAGAATACAGCAGCAGCAAATAGGGGACAGAAGGAGACATCAGTGACAAAACATATAAAAAACAAGAAAGGCAGAGCTCAGACATTGCATGGCTTGTTGGACAGTGACCAGACTAGTCAGATCACACATTTTTACATGCATATGTTACACAGGAAAAGAAAAATTAGCATGAGAATATTTCAAGAGTGAGTACTGTGTTTAGGAAACCAGTGCAAAATGAGGCTTCATCAGCTCACTGCTATTAGAATAAGTTGTTTGATTTTCCAAAAATTGCTGGGGGGAATAGATCACTTTATCCTACCTCTGTGTTTCCAATACATGGTGATAAACATGTGTAATTAAATCCATGAGATTTATCCATACACACTGCTCCTGGGGCACAGCTTATATTGTTGAGTAAGCAGGCATCAATATCGAGTTCACATCTTTCACCTTCAAAACCTGCACCACAAAGAGAATGTTTAATCACAGTTCATTCAGAATATTGACATTATGTCTGTTCAGGGTGTTAGCAGTTAACACCACTCTACTAGAGTTATTTGGCAGTTTTATTTTGTGAACAAAGAGAAAAAGTGCTTTTCTTCATAAAAATGTTCACTGCATTTGTTGACATACAGTGCTATTTTTATGTTGCTACTTCTTAACATAAATATTTGGATGACATTTTATTTGTTTTGTTAGAAAAAATTATCAATGACTCACCTGTAGGGCAAGTGCATTTAAAATGATCTTCATAGGCAATACATGTTCCTCCATTTTCGCACGAATTGGAACCACAGCTGTCGATTTGCACCTCACAGAATTCTCCTGAAATAGGAAAAAAAGTCCTAAAATTATTAGGAATTAATACCACTTTCTTAAGAAAACACTGTAAGTCATATTAGTAATATTGATAGAATAACTTCCTTTAAATGAGATCTCTGGGATATTGGTTAAAGATCTTGTGTATGTTTTCACACTTTTTTTTTTGCTCCACTTATACATATAAAAAATGGATTTCAGTGTTTCAAAAAAGGTCAAACCAAAAATATTTTTTCAGTATTTGGAACAATTCAGGATGTATCCAGAAGGTGATACAGAGCTGAAGAGGGGAGATTTTCCCTGGAAATAATTAGCTGAAACTGAGGTAATGCCCTATTATTTACATTTCACTATGCATTTTCTGAGCTCTGTGTTGGCTAGGAAAAATTTATCACATTTATTCGAGGTAACCTTTAGTGTGATTCACTGAACAACTTGCTCATTTAGCTGAAAACTGCTTTTAGCTCAGCAGGAAGAATAATTAAACTTGTAACTGGACAGTTCTAAAAAAATGTACTGAAGAGATGTAGATCTCATGGAATGTGATATGAATCAATAAGAAGACCATCAGGTTTACCATTAGTCTTGAAAGACAACTAGATTTGACAAAAACAAAGCACTTTCACTTTTTATTCTTATTCTTTTTGGTACTGAAAACAATTTCATGAATTTTCTTCCTTATTGGTGTGCTTTTTGTTGCTTTCCTTGATTTTTTTTTAAATTTACTATTTTTACAGCAGGAATTTGGAGTGGGGAGGGGGCAGAGGGGGAGCAGGGGCAGTTTCCAAATTTAGAAAAAATAAAGAATAGAGAAAAAAATCTGTACTGCTGAGAAAAGTAGAAGAAGGTTCAGGAGTTTTGAGGTGTTTCGAAGAGGAAAACTTCAGAGTATTCAATAACTGTAAATTACTGATGCTTTTACCAGCAACTTGTTTGTAATCAGTGTTAGTTTATGGCTTAAGCAGAAAACATAGAAGAGCTGTACAGGAGAAAAATGTTTGGAAGGAATATACAAGAAGTGTGGATAACTTCTTAAAGCAGATAATTTACCCTGTTAAATTTCAAGGCAGAAGTTAGTATTTTATTTGAAATTCTTCCTTTGTCAAAAAAGGGAATAAAGGTACTTCAAATAATGAAATTGTTTTAAAATTTTTATATCTATCCTTTTGATCTAAAGCTAGAGCCATCAGGAAAACACAACTTAACAAGATAAAATTTGGTAAGAAATGACTATGTCTCTTCTTCAATATTTTCTGACAATTTCATTCACTTTTATTATGCTGGAATGGAGTCTCAAGACCTAAAGACTGCTTCTCATGGACTTCTGTAAATTCAAACAGGAATATGTTGTGATTTGTTGGCCAAAAATCTCTATTTTGGGCCAACAGGTGCTAAACCACAAGTGCAATCTCATGTTTTTACATTTTTACATACAGGTTGACCAGCATGCTTTTAAGGATTTTTAACATTTACTCTATCCTTTCAGTTCTCAGTTAAAAATCATCCACTGATAACATCTATCAATATTTTAATATTAAGTCAAGATTATATTGTATTATAAATATAAAGTTTACTGAGTTAAAAATGTTTTCAATAATACGTAATAATAGAGAACATAGGAAAATAGGAAATTAGATGTTTCTTGCTATTTATTATTATTATAATATGTAATATTACATGGGAAACTGTGGGCAACCTGACCTTCCATATACAAGATTCTCATTTGCTCTGTTCATATTGGCTCTAATGGTAACCCAAAGTATCTGCATTTCTTGGGAGATTTCATCATGATGAATACTTTTACAAAGCCACTTTTCCTGTAATAGTGGCCAGCAAAGAGGCATGCTAACACATAAATAGATATTTTCATCCCAAAAGCAACTGGATGTGCTACTGAAGCTGCAATCTCGTAGGAATTGTGGGGTTTCATTTGTTTTGTTTTTTTTTTAATGAGGTTTGGAAGGCAAAATCAGGAGCAAAAAAAAAATCTGAGAAAAAACTTCAACTCAATATGTATTTTGGACCAATTTTTTTCATGTTTATTCATGAGGATGGAATTGTCTTGTCCAAGAAACCCTTATGAATAAATATTAGTGCAACCCAACAGGCTTTAAGAATTATTTTGCTATAAATCTGAAATTCTTATAGTGGCTGTATCCTTTAAGCAAACTTTATGACTTTTCCCTGCCACAATAAGGTCAAGAAAACCTAGTAAATTCAAACTGTTATAGAATTTATTGGAATCTGAATACTGCTGAGAAATGCATAATTTATGGTATTAAAGTCTGATTAAGTGATAAATGGATATCAGGAGAGATCTCCACAGTAATCCACTTAGCTTTTAATGCCTAATTATCACTTCATAGTGAGTAAGGGCTGAGTAATTGAGAAATGCAGTGCTTAGAGAACTCAAACAAGATTTTTTGTGCACAATTAAGCATGTTATTCTTCTATTAGGAATAGGTTCAGCAGGCCCAAGGAACAAAGGGGAAAAAAAAGAAATTTTACAACATTAGGAGGAGGGAAAAAATTTGATTCAAGACTACTTATTAACTACTGTTGCAATGTTTATTTTTGTAAATGACCTTATACATTATTTATCTAAGGATGTGTTCTTAAAAGTTAAATTCTTTAATTATTTTCCTTAATTTTCTTTTACCACCAATATATTTAGAGGACACTTTCTTTTCCTCCTTGGTTCTTGCTCTTTTAATTTCCATCTTATCTTTAGATTTTCTAACTCCATCCATACACACACATGTAATTTCTCTATGTTCCTTTTATGCAGCTTCCAACTTCCACTATCTGTGTATGGTGGAATGAGACATTTAATTGCATTAACACACTAAACTTAAAAGAATATACCTTACTTCTCATTTGTGTATTTGTTAGCTTAGAATCCATGATTAGCTAAAACAACTGCGTAGCTCTGGGGTTCATACCAGCCAGCTACAAAACAGATAAATTAGTGTACTTATGTCTATACCTGAAATTAAACTTACTAGTGTACTTAAATAAATAACCACAAATAACCTTATCCAGGTAAAATTCACCAAACAATTCTAAAGAGACTGAAATGTGACATTGCTGAAATGAAGAAACAGCAGTAGAACAAGGAATCTTTTAAATAGAGTTTGGTACCAGAAGAAGGAAAGATGTCAAATTCAATACAAATTCTAAAAGTAATTTGAGGGTTTTTTTCCCAATAGCCCTGCAGAACAACACTGCTTTTTCTAGCAATAGACCAAAAGCTTTGCATTAAATTTGCAAGAACTGAGGGTCATCAGATTTTCTTGCAATGATGTTTTACTTGGCCTAATTGTGACAATAGCTTTTTTCTTCTGATTTGCTTTGATTTTTTTATCTTTACATGGAATAACCATAGGTTTACATAAATAAGAACAAGTAGTAATTATAACTACAATTGCATTTACTAGCCTAATGCAGTGCTGTATACAAATAGAGGGCTGGTATCATAACAAGAGACCTTGAGAACAGAGACACAGGATGTGATGTGAAGAACACTGCAGAGATCAGAGATGGTGGACCCCATAACAACAGGCAACTCACCAGTGCCCAGTTAAAGAATGAAGACTTCTAGTTGGACAAAACTGGTCTGAAGGCTAACAAAAAGCACAAAGAAATTTTATTTAATATACTTTAGACCCACCATAAAATGTAAATTAGGATCTAAAATAGAACTGCAGTCCAATGAAAAAAAGTGTGTAAGTGGACAAATAGAAATGACCCCAAGTGGATCCTGGAGAAGAAGAAGAAACCACCAGTATGATTGTCCATTCCTTCCAGTGAAAGAATATAGATTCTGCAACACTGCTTCCAACAGCAGCACTATGAAATCATTGACCTTAAAGCCTGGAGGAGGGAAAAGGGTGAGAATTATATCATAAAAAGGGAGATAAATTATGAATTATGTTGCAACTGTATACCACTCATTTCCTGCAGCAATTAGATTTGCCCTGAAAATTATTTAAATTTTAATATTTCAGTTACATCACAAATACATTTCTGGCTTTACGTGCATATATGGTGTGCTTCTACCCTGCACATAACAAAGATTTTCAACATAAGAAAATCATTTAGAGGCTTATATACCATTAAGTCTGACTTTATCACATATGTCTCTGAGGGTTCTTAAAAAGAATATAACTCACAGTTCCATTCTGTATAGCACAGCGTAGTAAAGACAGAACTTCTAGTGTGTTTCATTTGTAATTCACCCAAAAATTTTAACCTATAAAACAGAATTTGAAGTCCCTCAGGCTTTGGCTGCACTTATGCTTCCTAGAGATATTTTTAGTTTTATGTGATCTTCTTTAGTCTATTTTTGTATTCTGCTCTAGTCTATTTTTGTACTTCCACTCTCAATTTAATATTATTCCTTTTTTTTTCTGGAACTATGTTAATAACCAGTGTGCTTATAAAGAGTGTATAGAGATGATCTACAGTAAACATTTTTAATTTGCTATGTTGCATGGTAGCAAGTTTATCAAACAAAAAGAGTACATGATGTAACACAATGCACAAGCACTGGATTGTATCATAATTATTTTTTAATGTTTTTTCTCCAAAGTAATTTTATGAAGCTAAAACTCAAGATTTTTTTCTATGTTTTTTTGTTCCCTGATTTAGAAGGCAGTTGTAACACCCAATTAGATTTATTGCCTACGTATATACATGTGCACATGCTGAAATAATCATAGAACCATTGCTTTTCAACCATTGAAACCAATAAGATAGTAGGAACTTCAAAAAATATGCTCTTTGGCACAGCATGGACAGTTAAAGTTCACTCTCTGAAATGTTGGCTTTTACATCCATGCTATTGCACTATTGGTCATAAAAAATTCAACTTCTGTTGTATGATTTGTCTCATCCTGAACTCAGTCCAAAAGGTGTCATATGAGTGGAGGCCTCTAAAATTCTCAGCTCTTTCCATGTATCTTAAAGATATCAAAGAGTGAAAAGCCTGGTACAGACATTGTAAGCACTTAAAAATTACTTGTTTTATGTCGCTTCCTGGAACTTTACATTTATTTATTTATTTTCAAATACATTAAATCCACTGAGAGTAATATTTATTGGAACCATTAGATAGGTTTCCATGGATTCAGAATATTTCCTTATTTTCCCTTAGACCTGTGTAGAACTGTGCAGATAAATCTAGGTGGTTTTCTAAGTAAATTAATTTCAGTGAATGAGAAAAGTATTTTAAATATGAGAAATAAAAACCTGATCTGACATTCACACATGTAGATGTTCAAAGTTCTGCCTGACAGCCAAATAATCAAGCTTAAATGATTTGGTTTCAACATTAGAAAAAACTCTTTTATAAACTAGTTAGCATAAATATTCAAATGAAGATTTATTTAAGATTAATATGTGTGTTTTTTCAATCTCCTTAGAACAGACTATAATTGAATACTGATAAAAGAAATATTTTATCTACAGCTAAACATTAAAGAAAGGATCACATCATTGTTTGTTACCGGGCTTGCAAGGGTCTTTCAGGGGTGAAGAGATAGATGAGAATCTTGACCTCATGTTCAGAAGGCTGGATTTATTATTTTATGATATATATTACACTATAACTATACTAATAGGAATAGAGAGAAAAGTCTCAGAAGCTTGCTAAGCTAAGAATAGAAAAGGAATCAACAATAAAGAAGCTCTTTCTGATTGCGTCCCAGAGAGAGCTCGGTTCTTGATTGGCCCTTAGTCGTACATATGCAACATGAGCCAATCACAGGCGCACCTGTTGCATTCCACAGCAGCAGATAACCATTGTTTACATTCCTTTCGCCTCAGCTTCCCAGAAGAGAGAAAAATCCTAAAGAAAGGATTTTTCACAAAAGATGTCTGTCACAATTGTTCTCATTGGTGAAAGTATTTTTGCTATAGGTGGGTTGAGGAAACACCAAACTGGAAAATACTCACCAACTATAGATGAAATCTAGCCAAAGTTTTTAGACTAAATTATTACATTTTATATTTCTAAAGTGCATCATACTGAAATTGCACATTCATTGATTATCACTACCATATCCCTGCATTTAATGAAAAAATTAAAAATTATACAGCCATCTGAAATGGCAGCTGGTATCAGAAGGAGCATATTTATCTACAGCGGTATTTGAAAAATAATCTAAAAATATTTATTTTGTTGAAATTTGCAGGTTTAATTATATTTTTTCTGGTATTCTACTACCAAAATCCTTTGTATTTCATTTTAGGATGGTGTTTCACAAATCCCTGCAAAGAACAGTTATTCTTCTGAGAGAAAAAAATTAAATAAGGTAAACCCAAGAACAATGCAATAATAATTTTGTAATGACACAGCTTTGCTAATTAACATATAAAGGAGATAGTTTTCATTATCTCATGAAAAACAAGAATTTATTGGGGTTGGAGATAACAATTCCAAGTCCGATTAGATTTTGATTAGGAGTAAGTGGTTAGGCATATTTACACTATATCATGTGCCAATGTTCTAGTAAACTATTTCCTTTTTTGGGAAAGCAACATAACATTTTCAACATAAAGATATACATGTCCAATAGGTAAAGGAGCCAAAATAAAACACCTAGGTTCAATAGGTACTGTCCCAGCTTCATAGACTAAGGGGATACAAACTATAATAGGAATATTTTCCAGCTCGATTAAAGATTATTATGCTTATTCTCAAAATTTACCAGCTATTATAATTTATTTACATGGAGCTGAATTTAAAGCTTTCACTGACCACAGTCAGCTTATGACTTAGTGCAGTTGTCTACTACTGCATGAATTATACACAGTCAAATGAAAAATATGCAGTTAAAATTTTGCCTTCTCCTGGTTTAAAATGCAACTAATCATTTAAGGGCACTTAGGAATAGTCCTTTCTGAAAGTTCTTCTGCAACTGTTGGTTAAGCACAGTCTTTAGCTGAGTTGCTTTTTACAGAATGTCTTTAAATTTGTTTGAGATGTATTTTAATAACCTTGGCTCCTAAATGAACTCATTATTCTGGAACAGAAAATTAGACTTTTGACCATTTAATAGATTATCAGTCCTTTCTCTTAGCTGCATTCAGGATTTAGAAGGAAATCTGGTCATAAAGATTCATCTCTTGGCAAAGTCTTTTGCAGACCTTTTGTTCAAAGAGTCTCTTATTCTTTTGTGAAGGTTTTGTTTGTTTCTCTGTTTTGTTGGTTGGTCAAAGTGCCCTTTATATGTCTCATTAAAAATCTGGTTCATATAAAAACTACAACAGGTTACAAGGAGAATATGCAAAACAATTTTCATGCCTGGAACACAGAATTTTCATCTAGCTTGATCCTTTTTCCCTCATCCTAAGTGAAGTATGAAATAACATAGAACAGTCATTCTCAGAGACACCCACTGAGAGAGGGCAGATTACAGAAAGAGAATTCCTACCTAGCCTGGATAAAAAAGCACCATACTTGCAGGTCCCTCGGCTCTCTGTAAGACACTTGAACATCGCTCTTAGGTTCCAGAGAGGAGGTGAAGCTTTTTTAAGTTTTAGAAAATATTCCTTGGCAAATTGGGCCTAAATATTTAGATACAAGTATTCTGGATTGAGATTAAGATAATAGTTTATGAGCCCAGAGTAAAGATAAATATCAGTGCACTGAGGCAACAGTCCAAATTTGGGTGGGTGACATAAAGATTGATCGTGGGATAATAGAATAGATTGGGTTGGAAGAGACCTTTAAAGATCATTTAGTCAAAACCTCCTGCAATGAGCTGGGACATCTTTTACTCAGGTTACTCCAACTTGTCCTTGAATACTTCCAGAGATGGGACATTTATCCCATCTCTGGGCAACCTGGTCCAGTGATTCACAGCTCTCATTCTGAAAAATTCCTTCCTTATATGTAGTGTAAATGTATTTTCTTTCAATTTAAAGCCATTACCCCTTCTCATTGCTACAGACCCTTGTAAAAAGCTCCTGTCCAGGTTTTTTGGGATTTTTTGGTTTTTATTTTTTGGGGTTTTTTGGGTTTTTTTTTTGGGGGGGGGGGGGGGTTGTTGGTAAAATGCAGTATTGAAAGGCCTCAATGAGGTATTTACAGATTCTTTTCTCCAAGCTGAACAACCCCAACCCTCTTATCCTTTCCTCATATGAGAATTGTTCCAGAACTGTCCTCTGTACTGGCTCCGTGTCCTTTCTGTGCTGAGGGCTATAGGACAGGATGCAGCACTCTGATGTAAATTCAATATTATTTTATGTTCTTATCTGAATTGTTCTGATCTGAAAGGTAAAGTAAACCTCCTACATAGAGTTTATAATAAATTGATTGCAAATGCTGAGGAGAAAGGTATCATGAAAACAAATCTAATGAAGTCAAATATTTTGAAGGAACACATGTGCAAAGTGAGATGCCTCAGTAAATAGAAATGGAGGTAAGTATATTGCAGAAAAAGTAAACCTGAGTAATTCAGAGTGTCCCAGAGTGAGGACCAAAGTTAGAAGCTGTTGCTGATGTAAGTTTCTGATGTGAATCCGGTTAAAAAAAACCCAAATAAACAAAACCAAAAAAAGGATAGTTCCTGAAGTGCCCAAGAAATCTGCTTATTTGACAAAAGAAATATATATTATAAAAGACATCATTTACTCAGCTGAAGTAATGATTTAAGTCTTTAACAAAATGGTATTGTATATCATATTTCAACAGAATGCATTTGGGTTGTTTTTTGGTTTTTTTTAATAGAAGGAGCAACTACTGACCACAAAGGTTGAAATATAGCATAAGAAAGTCTAGATTATTTAGTTCATAGATTAACATTATTCCAACTTCAGTGGAGATAGAGTAGGCTATGCCAGCTAATGATATTGTACATTGTGTCTGAGAAAAAGGAAGCAATATAGGATTCACCTGGTTATCCATACTTTAAAGAGGATATTTGATACTCAAAGCTAAAAGATGTAAGTCTGAGGTCTTTAAAAGAACTAAAATAGAGCTACAGAGATCAGCTTTGTAATGAAAACAGTCACTAGATCTACACTATAGTATTATTCATCTTTCCAATGCATTATATATTTTTCAACATGCTATAATTATATCTACACTGCCTGCCTTATCACGTTTTAAACCCATTAGTGTGATAGGTGATTTGTAATGCTGTTGACAGTTTTTGTACCTTGATAATATCTGAAATTGTGTACTTGGCTGAGTAAACACAGGTTCAGATGAGAAGCAGAAAATAATGTCTCTATTGTTATTATAGTAAATTAGCTTTTTTAAGCACTTCAACTTGTTCAGAAGATTTTTTTACTGATTTTGCATAAAAGGACTACATCACTCGTGTTTCCTATTGATGATGTGATGTTTTTATCAGGGTGATATATAGCTATGTCCATGTTCACTGTCTATCCAACTACCTCTCTGAATGTTTAGAGAAAGCTACAGTTTCCCTTGTCACTAACAGCAGATTTATATATTTGGGAATATGAATGAATTATGCAGTGATGTTCTCAAAAAGAGACTTACAAATTATCCACAGAGAAAAAAAAAACCAAAAAACCAACCTATTAATTTTTACGCTAAATTAATATAAAAGGAAAAATATATACATCAATAGCTGTAAACCCATAAGCGCCAGACAAACTAAATAAAATCAGCACAGTTCTAACTCCTTGACAGGTAAATCTTTGAGTTAGTAAAATGAGGCATGATAGGTAGGTAGGAACTGGGAAGCAGGAGAATAAAATGGTAGGCTGTGTTATATGCACCTGGACTTGAGGTCAGACTTTCACAGGAACACATTGTGAACAAGAAACACTCCTGCTATGTCCCTAAAACTTTGCTACTTTTAAAATATTCAGTCAGTTATGTAAATTTCTTCTTTAGTTTGAGTTCTGGGCTAATAGTCCCAGAAAGTCAAATACAAGTCAGCTTGTTCTTCTCTTAAAAAATACAAGGTTGATAGAGATGGGTGAAAGTAATTTTTGGAGTTCATGAGCAGATGTAGCTCTCTGAAAAATTCCATATGCCAAGTTTAAGGGTGTATTTTAAAGCATGTCTTTTAGTCTAGAAGTTTACTAATTATATGCTTAGAAATCCAGACCTTGATACAGCCATATTTCTTAAAAATACAACAGCATCTTTAAGTTAACCATAGCTATTCTTAATGAACAAAAATTCCATTAAAATTCCTACTTACACAAATGGGCAAAATACACTGCGCACAGCAAATTAAACCAAAAACTGAACTATTAGGAAATACGAACATACTCATAAATATCTGCTTGCACTGGGAGCATCTTGTTCCATTTTAAAAGCAGGCAGAACTTAAATACTGATATTACATTTCTCCTTGAATTTTCATGTAGAATGTTTTTATAGTCTTTCAGCTGTTCATGCTATTGCTGCATGCCAAAATATTAGAAGTATTTTCAACACAAAGTTTCAATAGCTTTAGTATTTTGTGTGGAAATTAGGACCTGAGGTAAAAATGTTGACTTAAACTACTGTAGATCAGAGTCTGCTTGGAGTAATTACAAGTATGCTACAACATCAGACATTAGCCCTAGTCTTCATTTATCGTCCAGGAGTTTATCTGCTTCATATTAAATATTATGCCAGTATGGATACTGTGTCCTTTTTATTTTTTCATTGTTTACTTCTCTATCTTTTCATTGCAATTAGTACTGTCAAATGCCCTGGATGGACTGAAACTGTTGTGTTTTCATGTAATTCATCTTGCTATCATCTTAGGTTGGAGTTCTTAGTACAGGTCAGTGTCCTTATAACACACTTTCTGGTGAGGCATCACCTTGAGTCCTGGGTGCAGTTTTTGCTTTGGACATCACAATATGAGATGGATACAAAGCTGTTGGAGAGCATCCAAAGAAGGGTCACAATAAAGTGAAAGGGCTTAGAAGGGAAACCATATGAAAAGGAGCTGAAATCACTTGGTCTGTTCAGAAGAGGGGAGACCTCCATGTGATTTGCAGCATCCTCACACAGGGAAGACAAGGGCAGGTACCAATTTCTTCTCTGTGGTGACCAGTGACAGGACTCAAGCGAATGACATGTTGAGGAAGGTTTAGGTTGAATATGAGGAGAAGGTTCTTCCCCCAAAGGGTGGCTGGGCACTTGGCTATGCTTTCCAGGGAACTGGTCACAGCACCAAGCCTGACAGCACTCAAGAAGTATTTGTAAAATGTTCTCAGGCACGTGGTGTGATTTTGGTGTGGTCCTGTGCAGAGCCAGGACTTGGGCATGGTGATCTTTGTGGTCCCTTCCAATTCAGTACATGTCATCCTTCTGAGATATGCAGTCAGTGTAACTCATGTTTTTTCTTGGAATTTTACTGGCTTTGGGAGAGACCTGCATTGCGAGCAAATTTGAAGGAACAGACTAGCTAAAATAATTTTCCTTTCACCCTAACTAATACTATATGGACACACCTCCTAAAAGGCATTTTAAAAAGCAGGTAAGGTTTCTGAGCATTTGCTGAAGAGGATTAGAATGAGAAGTACTTTGGTTGTTCATATTGCTTTCTGTCAGTTATCTGAAATTTCTTCTTTAATAAAAAACTGAGTGTTCTGAAAAGCAACAAGCTGTTCCCTTTTTATTCACCTATGAATATAAGTATTCTGAGTGAATTCCTGTAGCACCCCTTAACAAGTGACTTCTTTTATTCCATTATTTCACTACATGGTCATTGATGTTTGGGATCTCTGTGCCCTAACCATTTCTCTTTCAGAAGAGACAATCACAATAACATATAAAGTGCAATGAACAAAGCTTAAAGTGGCAGTATCTATTGCTGAGACAGATACTGATGTGTAATTCCAGTATGCTCCTGTGATATAGCTACCTCCCATGATGCTTCAAAAATTCCTTTATTTGCTCACCTTTACTATAGGGATTAGAGCTGTGGGAAAAAAGTACTACTCCTTTTATCTATTTGAGTTTTGAGACATAGGAGATTACCACTGTACTTTGACATGAAATAGAGATCTTCCCCAAATATTCTAGAAATGACTGAACTCTTGCCTGCTAGCAGTAAGTATTGAATGAATTTCTTATTTTGCTTCCCCTATGTGAACAGCTTCTTCTTGACCTAACGATTTATCTTTATCTCAACTTTTCTTACTTTTGTGCTTCTGATTTTTTCCAACACCTCACTGGGGAAGAGTGAACAACCAGATGTTTGATACTTAACTGCCCACCAGGGTTAAAATATGTCACCACTGTATCCTTGAGAACAAAAGAATTTAAAAGGTGCATTTGGCCAGAGAGAAGGATTAAAATAAATGTTGCCTTAACAAGGCTTTGAAAGACGTAGGAACTTTTATATCCCATAGCTCATTCTCTGGGACATTAGTTATTCTGGCACCAGAGATTTCTTCTACAGAATACTGACTCAAGTATCCTACACAGTTCATTAGGGCAATCACCATCAAAGCATGTTTATATATATTTCCCATATACCTGGAGGAATTAGAAGATCTGTCTCAATAAAACAATGAAAGAGAAAAAAATAAATTGTGGATAAATCTATGAACAATCTTAATGAGTGTTATAAAAAATTTTAAGATAAGGAAAAAGTATGCAATTGAAGTAGTACTTTAAACTGTGGTTGGCAAGTTTTCTTGGGATTCAATTTATTTTAGCAGTAGTAAGATTATTTAAATTAAATGACCTTTATGTGAATTGAGAATGAAGTGTCTAACATGCCAAATCAATTCCTGCCAATATGATTGCTCTACACACAAGGAAAGATAGCAATAAATTAGGGGAAGCTTATTCAAGGACAATTGGTCTACTGTGCAGGACCTGAAAAATTGCTGATATGGATTGTTTCAATGCCCTAAGACATATTACTTACAAGCACTGTTGTAGAGTCAAAGGTTTTATCCACTTTCAGAAAAGAGAAAAAATAAAATGAAAATAATAAACTAACAGTAGAAGCAAGTTGAAAACACCAAATTATTGACACCTATTCAACAAAAATAACTATATATTATAACCTTTTATTCTATGAGCATTTAAACTTAACATTTATTTTCTGAGGAAATGAATCAAATTTTTTACATATAAACAGAAATAAAATCTATAGTTTAAAATTTCATGTGTATACATCAAGTTTCTACGAGGTTTTGTTAAAGAGTATGGAACCAAACTGAAGTGGGTTTATTACTTTTTAAATCAAATTTCTATTTTTCACAGCTGAGAATTACATCATGTCATACTTTGTGTTCCCTAAGATGTTTGTTCCAAATATGATTTGAATGTTAATGCAAAAGCTGCAGCTGTAGTGTTTATAATTTAAAAACACAATTAAGAACCAATAGATGTGAAAATACAATAGCTTTTCTGGTTGCAGAAACTTATTTAATTCAGAGTCAAGTAAATGCACAAAAATTGCTACTACATTTCCCTTTCCTTTCTAAATACATAAATGAAAAAAATAAAGAGGTATAAATTACTTTTCTATGGATCAAGTCTGAAGTAACTGGCTATTAAAAAGCAGAAAAAGTGGAAAAAAATCGATTACAATATATAGAACCCCTCACAACGATAATTCACAAAAATAGAATTTTGGCCTCATAGAAAGATATCCTTGAACAACAAAGTTGAATTCAGCCATGACTCAGTGTTTGGCAAAGTTTAATTCTATTAATTGCATCTATGTATTGCCATTTATTGCAACTTTTGTTTCATGATCATAGTGTACACTAGAAACCTTAAATTATCTCAAAACTTTGAAGTATTGTAGTGAAACATTACTTTTATTCAAAAATTCATAATTATAGGCGTCACACCAATTTTAAAAAGTAAAGAATAGATTGAAAAAATAAAACCCTAAAGGGAATAAGGGAGAAGTGAAAAGAAACATTGATAATTAAACTCTGGGTTATTCAACTATTATTTCTTTTTTAATGGTAGTAGATTTAAAATCTGTTCTCTCCATGTATTGACATCAGTTCTTTAGATTAATTTTCATTCTTTGAGAAATAAACATTGTTCCTATATTTCATATTGTTATTTTTAAAGTTCTCTTAATATTTCTGGCACTTATCTTTAAATTGATGTACATGTTGCTAATGTCTCTCTCCATAATATTATCTAAACCTGCAGTGAATCACGTTTGAATCTTCTCTTTCAGTTCCCTCTCTAGACAAAGATTAGTGAAGGATTTTAGAATCCAACTTCAATGAGCTTCTTTTTAAAGGATAAAGCTGGAGGAAAAAAATCAGAAATTATTTTCTTTGCCACTTAAAAAAAACAAAACACCAGTGTGTTTAATATAAGCTACTTTTTTGGCTTCTTTTGTATCTAATTAAAAGAGAAATATTGCTGAAGAAATTGTGTCCATCACTAACAAATATCTGACACTGTGGTTATAATCCCCTCTGAAAAACTGACTTACTGACAATACATAGAACCTCAAAGAGTAGCCTTTAGTTAAGTAAAATGAATCAGTTAATCCCACACCAAATTAAATTTCATAAATCACTGGTGGTTCACTAAGGTATTTAAATAGTAGGTGGAATTCAGCGCTCAAAAGCTGAGTAAAGTTATCTGAGTAAATACAGGCTGATAAAAACTAACAAACTTCCTGAATCCCATTTCTCTCATTCATTAGATATACAGGAACTATAATTAGACATCAGACATGTAGCTCACATGCAAAACTTTTATAAGTAGACATACACTTTGTCTCTTAAACTGAAGCTAAAGCTTATTCTAAGAATGTTATTAGTGTAACCTTAATTGGAAGATTCAAAAGTAACCTGTAAATTCCATTCAGATTTTATAGGCATCACAGCAGAGGGCAGAAAATGCAGAGAGGTGTGATTACTCTCCAAATACTTCTTTATTTCTTTATCCTTTTTTTTAAATCCAGCATACATACATTTGAATATTTAAAAGGAAATGAAACCAGATTATTTGTATCTACATGATTTGGAAATGCCTTACCTGTAAAATCACGGGGACACAAACACTGAAACAAAGGTTGTTCTCTCAGCTGACTCACATCAATGCAAGTTGCTCCATCAGAACAATTATTTGGGTAAATTAAACATGCATTTTCAGCAAATTGGCAAAATTCTCCTGTCCATCCAGGTGCACAGAGGCACTAGACATAACAAACACACAAACAAAAAAAAAAACAAACACAGAAAACTCAAAATGAAAATGCAAAGCGGAAGTAACTCATCTACCACATCTGTTGAAAAACTGGGGGAGAAAAAGGATGCATGAGTTGGGGGAAATGGTGAGATAATTACTGGCTGTAAGGGTAAAAAATACCATCAGGAACAGAAGAACATAGTGTCCGAAAAGGATTTTAGAGGGATAGACATGAGGGAGAAATTGGGTAGTGAATGACAACAAAGCTTGCAAGACAAATACTGTCACAGAGCAGTAATCAGAAAACATACTACAGGGTTTCTGTATACATGCACACTCTACCTGTTAAATAAAATAAACTAAAATTCTTATTCAGAGGAAAGGGGGAGGTCTGAAGCTTATATTACCTTCTCAAAAGAGTCCTGTGAAACTCATACAAGTGCTCTGAACAAATATAATTAATATAGCTTGCCTTGAATCCCATTCCAAGGGCAATAAAAGACTATAGCCAACAGTATGTGAGTATTTCAGAACACTGGAATGGTATACCAGATTCACACTATACAAACATTTTACATGAGTAAGTGTACTTGTGACCACCAAAGACAAATAGATGTGTTATAGTGACTCATACAAGTAAAAAGAAAGTTGCCAAAGAACAAGATTATCTTAAGGCAGAGAAAATAGGCAGAATATATTGCTGACTACAGAAAAAAATTACGGTAAAAAGCCCCAAGGCAAGTTGTACCAGGAGGAGACCATCATTTTTTGAAGGGCAGGAGAGTGCTTGGGGGGAGATAAAATAATGCAGACCATCAAATCTATAGAAGAAGGATGGAGACAGAAGACAAGCTCAATTCAGTAATGACTTCTCTCATCAAAGAGCTCTTGACATAGATTACTTTGACCTTTGTTGTTAAGTCCCAACAGGGACCACAGCTATCAGCACTAATTATTCGGCATCAACTCCACAGCATTGTGTGATCACAGAGAATTTAGAATGTAAATGTTACAGAGTAACAGTACATAGGGGTACTAAAAATGCCTAACAATCTTGAAATCTGCTAGCATTAAATATGCTGCTTGTGAATTAATTCATTCAAGTTTGTTCAAAGTTTAAAACAGGCCGTACCTCTCAGCCTTTAAACATTCCCTTTACAGTGATCTCTGATTCCCTATCTGACATATACACTTTGTAAAAATGAACAGTACTTGGGTGGTCAAGTGAAGGCTTTAAGGGAGCTGCACTGACGGGAATCCCTTACTGAGAATCTCTGCACTCAATGATTGAAACAGAAGATAACTAAAGTGGATGGCCATCTCCAAAGGAGCATGATAGCCTACGGAATAAGTGTGACTTACCTTCCGAGGCCTGGAAGAATAGAATGTTCTCCAGCAGTATATTCCTTTGTATTTTCTGCATTTTTATTCCTTCATCACTGTGTTGTGACAATGCCCATACACATCCCTGACATTTTCTGACTGTCTTCCCCTTGATCTCCAGGAACACTTTCCACTGCTATATACAGTCCTTGTCCTTGATGTTATGTTTGATTAAATATGACACTGCTATGTGAAAGGTAATAGGAGGTAAAAACAAGATGGCATGTTTTATGCAACTGTATCTATGGCTTTGTATGTGTTTTTTAATGAGTTCATGAAGCTTATCCTAGGCAAACCTGTAGAAACATGATTTATCCTCTATGTCAATATATTTTGCATTCATTGGACTCCAGAATTATTTAGGATGAGAGAGGCCTTTGGAGGCCATAGAGTCCTATTCCTTGCTCAGAGCATGTCAAACTTCAAATGCAAGTTGGTTGCTCAGGAACTTTTCTACTTGTGGTTTGAATATCTCCAAGGATATTGGATATATGACAATTCCACGGCCTTTATGGGCAACTTGTTGCAGCACTTAAATACACTCACACTACAGTTATGAAAAATTTCTTCTTACTTCCTAGCCATAATTTCCCTTGTTGCAACTTCTGCCAGTTGCCTCTCATACCAGTACTTCTGAGAAAAAAATGGCTTCATCTTTTTTATGATCACCCAATAAGGAGCTGAAGAAAAAAGTTATGACCCAATTCAGCTCTCTGTTTTCAAGGCTTAAGACAGAACCTTCAGCCTTTCCTCATATGCTGCAAAGTTTTCACAATGTTGATGGCTATCTGTTAGATTTGTTACAATTTTGTCAGTCTTATTTTTTGTACATTGAAGTTCTACACCTCAGAGTACTCCACAGGTAGCTTATCAAGTGCTGAGCAGAAGGGACTGATGACTTAACTTGACCTGCTCTCTATGTTTTTACTAATACAAGCCAGTATTATATGAGGCTACCTACACTTTATCATGATTTGGTTACATTGGCCCACTCCCTCATCTTCCATGGATGTATCTTATCAAGCCCTTTGAACATTTATAAATACCCTCATTGCCTATGGTCCTGGTTTGGCATTTCTCTTCAACTAATGGTATTTCATTCCTCTAAATTTTGCTGCCTGGCATGGGACTTGGGAAATTTAAAAGCACATATTGTAAGTGAAAACCAGAGCAAAGACACTGAATGTCATCCACCTCAATCAGCAGTGGGCATACATTTCCCTTGATCTCATTTTTTCTGCCACTGTACCTATACAAATTTATAAAATAGTTTCTCATTTATGAGTATTTTTTCCTGAAGACCCATTTGGAAATTCTCCTTGACTAGAGCCAACCTTTTAGCTACTCAGTCACTAAACATCACTATTTATTGTACTTCCTTTCGTTACATGTCTTAAGTCCATTCTGCAAGAAAGAATTTCAAATAAGTTCACTGAAGTCTAACCCTATTTCTAGTGCATAAACGTTAACTTAAATATGTTCTCAGAGATGGAATTGTGACAGTAGCTGTGAAAACTACATTTTCTTTTCCTCTAGAAAAGTGACTTTTCTGCACCTGCAGTGAAAGGTATTGCTGTCAAGACAGCATTCAGAGCCTGAATGGCTATTTCCAGACTGTGCCTGAATAATTTTGAGGATAATTGAAGGACAAGTCTTAGGGATGCTTAAGCCAGCACTTTCCACAAACATTAAGCAATTTGTTAAGCTTAATTGAAATCACCTCCATGGTATACTGGTACCATAACCTTTCTTTTTTTCCTCCTCAGTTTTCAATTGCCTGGTAAAACAGCTTGCAAAATGATGTTCATGTGCTAGATTTCTTTGCCCCTTTTATAGTACATGGAGAAAATTCCAACTCAGCCCAAAATTTAGGCATTAAACTGGGTATGAGTGTTTTCAATTTTTGATTTAACTTACATTATTCTGTTATGTTGTTTATTCCTATGTTCAGATTTTCTTCTTTGCCCACCCCTCCCTGCTACCCCCCATTCCACAAATATAATCTGAGTTATGTGTACATCCTTTGAAGTGTTTCTATTTTCAAATTTTTCTATAGGTAGTTTTGACATTAGGAACTGGAGTGACTGGTTTGTGACAAAAAGGCTTCAAGAACTCCAAACATGCTGTTAGGCTAAATGCTTAAAAATAAATAGTATTTTTATTTTTCTGCATTGATGGAGCTCTAAAAATTGTTAAAATGAAGAAAAGAAAATCCTTAACTTAAAAAAAAAAAATCTGCTTACATTTTTTGTGTGTAAAGTTCATTCCTAACTGAAATTCTAGAAGTCACTCACACTGGAAAAAATAACTGCAAGAAATATATAGAAATTTAGCTTGTAACCAACAAAAGTGTAGCTTAGTGGGGATTTATTTGGGGAGAATGTTTTACTCAATTCCTTATTTGAACTGATAGATTTTAAAACTTTACAATATTGATCGTTAACCTGCAATACATCAGGGCACATAAGTGACTTTAAACATTAAAACAGAAAATTAATTGGTTCTAACTTACTACATCTGTCAAATTTGCAGACGACACCAAGCTGAGCATTGCAGGTGACACACCTGAAGTATGGGACACATCCAGGGTCCTGAGCAAGCTTGAGATGTGGGTCCATGGGAACTCACAAGTTCAACAATGCCAAATGCAAGGTCCTGCACATTGGTTGGGGGCACCCCGGTACCAACTTGGGCTGAGGGGAAAGGGATTGACAACAGCTTAGTAGAGAGGGTTGGGATGGCTGTGGATGAAAAGCCGGACATGAGCTAGCAATGGGTGCTTGCAGCCCAAAAAGCCAACTGTAGCCTGGGCTGCATAAAAAGCAGCATGACCAGCATGTCAAGGGAGGTGATTCTGTTCCTCTACTAGGCTCTGATGAGATCCCACCTGGAGTGCTGCATGCAACTCTGGGATCCTCAAAAACCATTGACCTGTAGAAGTGGGTCACCAGGTGGGCCACAGAGGCCTGGAGCAGCTTTCCTAAGAAGACAGGCTGAGATAATTTGGGTTATGAGGCAAAAAAGATTCTGGGGAGATCTTCCTGTAACCTTTCATTAAAGAGGACTATGGAGAGATGATTGGCTGTGAAATTAGAGGAAACTGAGAAGTTATATCCACATCCCAACAGAAGTTAGGTATGGAAATTATAGGATAAAACTCAATTGTTGCTCCCTGTGTGGTGTGCAGTTAGCATGCTCAAAGCCTCTTTCATGATAATCCCCAATTCACATGATCTGGGACTATAGGCACCTGCTAAGGGGATGGAATGGAGGGTGGAGCAGAGTGGAGACACCACAGTCAGGTGCTGCTGAAACCCTTGCAGGGAGGGGAACTCGGTAATGCTTTGCAGCTGAGAAACTGCACAGTAACTCAGTCAGGGGAGATATCCTGCTGCTGAGCAACCAACTCTGGCAAAATCACATTCCTCAGATGAGCTTGGTTCATTACAGCCTAATTGTAGGATTAATCCACACCTGCATCCCAAAGTTATCCCGCTCCAGCATATGACCCCGCCCCACAAGGTGTGTGCTCTCTATTTTTTTTACTCTATCTTTAAAAGTAAAGTGAGAGAATTTTACGCCAATCAGTAACAAAGGTATGTATGACTAGAATACAAGGTCCACCTAAACATAACAAGATAGTATAAAAGTAAGTAGGGAATGGGGGAAAAGTTAGGGAAGACTCTATCATAACTGCTGAAATCAGTTGATGGGCTTAACCTGTGTTCTTCCCCATTGTCACAGACATGTTTTATGAAAAATCCTTTCCTTAGGATTTTTCTCCTGAGAATCTGAGAGTACTCAGGAACAAAATATAAACAATAATTATCTGCTGCTGTGGAATGCAACAGGTGAATCTTTGATTAGTCTCATGTGGTTGCTTCCAAGTAATGGCCAGTCAAAGCCCAGCTGTCCAGACTGTCAGCCAGTCACAGGATTTTGCTATCATTCCATTCTTTCTCCTTTGCATGCAAGCCTTCTGATGAAATACTTTCTTCTATTCTTTAGTATAGCTGTAATATAATATATATCATAAAATAAGCCTTCTGAATAATAATTAGCCTTCTGAAACATGGAGTCAGATCCTCATCTCTTCCTTCTTCCTGGGACCCCTGTGAACACCATCACACCTCATAGGGTCGCTTATTGGGTAAGAATTGTACTCTGTCCATGCTGAATGTTTTTACTGGGGATCTTACCTTTTCTGTGTATTGTTTGAACATGTTTTTGCAGTCCAATACTACCACTGACAATGCTTTAAACTTAACCTATCACAATTTTATATAAATGAGGAATGCTGTTCTGTGAACTCTTGATGTGAGTCTTTCACAGGCAGTTGCAGCAAAAGGCAACATATTCAGTGCAGTGGAAGACCCAGTGGGGATCACAAGGTGGGAAGATCTGCCAAAGGATCTCCCTCATGCTGTTGCTCTGTGCCCCTGAATGAGTCAGTCAAGCCATTCTCTGACCTTGCAGGGCTGCTCAGGGAAGGATTCCCATAATGGGACACCAACAGACAGGCTGGACACAAGAGTCTTGGCTTTCCTGAGGTGCTGACAGACAAATTAAACACTGAGGGCTAAGTAATCTCTCCACATTAAGGGTCGAGGAAATCTCCCTTTTTCACACAACAGGGGCTTATAAGAAGGATGGGGACAAACTTTTTAGCAGGTTATATAGAAATAGAAGGGATAATGTTTGTAAAGTAAAAGAGGGTAGATTCAGTTTAAATCAGAGGAATGAGCTGGAACAAGTCAGCCTGAGATGTGGTAGATGCCCTGTGTCTGGAAATATTGAAGGTCAGGTTGAATGGGACTCTGAAAAATCTGATGTAGTGAAAGATGTCCATGTTTATTGTTGGAGATTTGGACTAATTGACCTTTGAAGGTCAGTTCAAACTCAAACGATTCTACGATACTGTGATTACTGATATGATATGCTCCTTCATATGAAACCCTGATTCTAGGTGGAGATTCTAGGAGTCTCCACAGAAATATGTCATAACTTGAGTTAAATAATTTTAATAAAAATATCTTCTTTCATTTCTCAAGTGAATATATGGGTAAAACAGAAACTAGAATTCTATCCATGTACATCTCATAGGGAAGGTGGGAAGATGAAATTATCTATCTTTTGTGTAGTTTGAGCAAGTGCCATCTCTTTTTACATATGATTTCATTAAAAAATGAAATTTTATTAGTATGTAATTATAACTTAAAAAGGCAAATTAAGAATGTGCATTTTTGAGTTTTTGGTAGTAGAGGACAAAAGAGCAAATACTGAAGAATGAAAAATAAACATTAAGAATCTCAAACTAGAAACTTACTGTACAATGCTAGAAAAAACTGCCAAAGACACCACAAAGTTTATACAGCACATGGAGAACATGTATCTGATCTTACTTGCATTGATGAACAGGCAAAAAATTATTATAAATTATGTGCTTCAGAAATGTATAGTGCTGAGTCGGCTGAGTGAAATTTTATGGACTCTTTCTACAGACATTTTCCTTATCTCAAGGGGCCAGCTCCTTATTAGATAGGGAAGTCAGTGAAGAAGAAATTTGGGGAATTTCTGTGCCTTTGGAAAATGGTTTGAACTTGAACACAGGCTTGATTTTAACTTCTCAGAGGTTGCATTTAAAAATAAACCAGAAAATTTCTGTTGGTTATATCTAGTGTATTTTGCTGTCCATTTATATTTAATTATATGCTCTTCTACTATATAAATTCAGATCCACTGTACAAAGATATATGAAATGATTAGATGATCACAGTTTTAACCAAATATTTTCCATTTAAATTTTCTCTTTAAAAGAAGGACATTTCATTTATTATATGAAGATTTCTACTGTTTATTAACTTCTATACAGCTCAGAGATAATTAGCAGCACATATGAAATGTACCTGGGGTGCTTTGATGGTGTTTATTTCAATACAATAAGAAAAGCAGGAAAATTAATTTTGATAAAGTCCAAATTAAACACTAAAGAAGGAAAAAACTGTTTAGAACATTTTAAAATTTATGTGAACTCTTCTGTAGAATTACTGCTACTGTGTGAAAGAAAATTGACTAATTAACTTGTGTAAAACTAGCCCCTAATGGAAGTATCTGACTTTGAACTACTGCTGTTTAGAACACTCAGCTGGAAGGACAAACACAGGAGAGACATCAATAGAATTAATGATGGTGGCAAAGTGGATTCACAGAGATGAAACTATAATGTTCTCATATGGTCCATGAGGAGAAACAGTAGGAGAGACTGTAGATTTTTCTTAAAAGGAAGATGACAATAACCTATTTGATATGTTGAACATAAGTATAAAAATCCCATCTGAGACTTCACAGTGCCAATTTTCGTTGCTTCTAGCAGTGGTTGCAGATCTCTTATAAATATTCATAATAATTGTATCACACTAACCAACTGTTTTAATATATAAAATGCCAAATACATTAAATGTTTGTTTCTTTATGGCTTTTTTTATACTCAAAAAACAAACGGTGATAGATGCAATGCAGAGGGCTTTAAAAAGCCCTAGTGCATTTTTCTTAAAGAACTGAATTTTTTTAAACAACATAATGTTTTCTCTCATCTTTACTGCCTTTTAGTTCTGGATATGTGATCTAGAAATTATTTCTCCTCTCATGCAATAAATACAAATAGCTTCTCTAAGAATAAGCCAGAGGCCTGTCACCACTTACGCACAGTCAAGGCAGCCATGATACACAGGATAGCACAATTCCAGAGGGCTTTAAGCATTTACCACACATACAGAGTAACACCATACCACACCAGAAGACCTCAGGCATCCACCCATCCAGAGCAACACCATATCACATCAGATAGCTTCAGGCATATGCCCTTGTTCTTTAGCCCAAACTTTTACACCCCTCATGTTGCTGCATTGCACCTGAGTGCCCTCTGTTCCTTTGGTGCTGGTCAGTGCCCCTGGGCACTCCCTGGCTCACGGCTGTCAGTGCTGCCCACAGCTGTGCCCACTGGGGGTGAGGCTCAGCCACAGCCCCACTCCCAATCACCACTAACCTGTGCCTACAGAGGCTTTAGGGCTGTGAGATCTAGGCAGTATGACATAGCCGCATTTTGCTGATTATTGACAATTCTGCATAGAGGTGCTTTGTTTCTGTGCTATAAATTCAGTTGGACTTCTAGGGATGATGCATTATCAAAAAGCATTAGGGCTGAGATTGGCTTCTCAGGGAAGAGCTTACCAAGAAGAACTGAGCAGCAGACTTTCCACAAAGGTTTTTCAGGTAAGTCTGTGGGGCTTGGCACTGCTCTTCTGCAAAGAAGCAATTTGATCCCCAGCCTGACAGCTGGCTGATGGGCCTGATTCTGCACACACAAAGAAAAGCCTCATCTGGAAGGGATGAAACCCGGACCCCTGTCTGCCTGATTGCAATTTCTGTACAAGTTCTGCTGAATGAGAGCCACACATCTGCTTGACATGGGGAAAAAAATCACAGGAGAAAGAGATGTTCCCTTCTCTATACTCCTTTCCACATTGCCTCAGAAGGAACATGTTAGCTTCAGCAAAGACTGCTTTCTGTGTTAGAATACAGTCTCCTGCTTTGCTACAGAACATGACAGTCCTTGGGCAGAACATATTTGCTGGGGTTTTTATCTTCAACTACAACAGTGTGACCTATGGTGTTACTGACTATTAATGTATATTCATAATTTTACTTTGTCACCCATATATCCTCTTGGTGCACAGTTTGTTGTTGAAATATCTCAAATTCACCATAAAGCTTCGAATATAAAAGCTATGGCTCCATTATATGGATGTGAGAAAAAAATCAAAAGAGTATAACATGAACATCCACAGAACCATCTGCAGGGTAAGATTTTAGATACCAATCTTTTCTATTATATTAATTTTTGTATCCTCTTATGGTGAATCATACTATTAGATAAATATTATTAAATGTACGTCCATATAAGAAAGCAAAATTCTGGTGACTGGGGAAAAATTTTCTGAAGGGAATTGACAGGAATGCATCTGTTATCATTAATCAGGGTTCTCCAGGCAAATTACTTGTAGAAGTTAAAATCATTACTCCTTTTTGCTTAGCTTCACTCTCTTAAAAGCACAAGCTGCTTCCACTGCACTGTAGGAACACTATTTAGAAATCAACAGCATTTCCTGTTGTTCTTTCTGAAGGTACTAGGGCACCCACTGGCAATTTTTCCAACACAAAATTCCACATACAAGTGTCAGTACAGCTTCTCAGAGAAATTTCAAACATTTTCTTCGAACGGCCAATGGTGAAACCCAGAATGATAACACTGATTGTTTTCTCTTTCTTTAAAGCTGTGTGCGTTTGTTTGCCAGCACAGCTCTGCTGTTCAGGCAATATGTATAATTTGTTTAGACCTCGTCTTAAGTGTAGTGCTGGCAAATGGAAACAGACCTTACAATGACATTGCTTCCTCTTCATCTTTCAGCTTCAGTTTTTGTGTCTACATAACTCAATTTCTTTGCTAGCTGTAAGCACACAGCCTTACAAGAATCAGTGGTTTGCCAGGATGATGGGAGAAAGGCATATTGACAAAATAGACTTGGATACATTATGCAGACCATATAAGTTGAAAGATACTTGCTAGTAGCATAGTAAGGAGCTGTTAGGCAAAAAAAATAAAAAAGTAATGAATGAGCATTTTTGCACTCTACAAGAAGTGGAAAGCATTTTTAATTTGCCAGCCCTTACACAGGAAGTGTATGGCAGATCACAAATGGGAAAGTGTGTAGCAACCCATGTAGAGCTGCATTTTCTTGAGCATCAAATGCACTTCTGTAGGTAATCATCACTGACCTGTAGATTCTGTCATTTTTATGCGATTCAATGGTTTCTCCCTGGAAAGTAAAGACAGCTAGTATGCCAAAGACTTGACAATTTTCATATTTCAATTTTTCCACTACCATGTTTTCAAAACTGTGCTCCTTTCCAGGCTTGTAAACTCAAGAATTCCTCATCCTCAGAATTTGCACTGGATTAATTTAACATATCTTTTCAGTATGTTTACTTTGGTTGTTTTTGAGCTTTTTTTCAGTTTAACACTAATGATTCAGGAGGAAACAGGGGATCTTAAGGAGAGATAATACTTGTTGCCATGGTCTAAACAACTTGCTATGGATAAATAGATAGCGAGGTACTCAGTCCACCCTTGGGACCTAGAGGAAAGCTTTACATCCACAGGTGATTTCTTGTTTGTGTACTCTCTTTATCAGCTTTCACTGCCCAGTTGTGTGCCAGAGGCTCTATTGGAGCCATTCTAAATCACTGGGTGAACCCTACTCAAGCCATTCCATACCCTGAGGTGGTTAGCATCTGGCAGCAGTATGATTAGCATGAAACAACAGCTCTTTTTTCCCTACCACTTGCCTTTTGGGCATTGCTCATATTTTCCCTGTCTTCAGGTAAAGATAAGGAAAACAGATACCTACAGCCATAAATTGTTAAAGACAATCAGATTAAAAGCAATGAGAAAATACTATCAGCTTCAAAACAAGAACACTGACTTCTCGCTTATGAAATCCATTTAAGAAAAAGAGAAGCTGTGATGAGAACAGAAAAATCTATTGAAAAGTGTATCTGTGGGCAGATGTTTAAAAATATTTTTAGGAAGCAGGTTATGGTATTGTCAAAATAATGTAGTTAAGTAATTTTATTGAATAAAAATCTGCTGAACTCTGAAATTGGTTCACACATCAGTAATTGTATGATTTATGCTCAAACTGTTTTAATTTATTCCTTTTCTTAAAACACTACCCTCTGTCTTCTAAGTAGGTGGAGTTATTTATTATAAAATTGACAAACCAGTACATTAATTAAAAAATTTCCTATGGTATGGACATAACAAAATGCTATAATATATTTTCTTTAGAACTTTTACAATTACTATATTTATTCTTAGAAGCAGCTGCAAATCAGGAGAAATTCAAAAGCAGACTTCTTGCAATAATTGCTAAATCAATAGTATGTAGTAGAATTTTTTAATATCAGTACTTTTTGAGAGAAGAAGATCTGTTCATGTTCAAGAATTGTGTTTGTCACCTGTTAAAATTATATGTCCAAATTATACCCATATTTCTCAAACTGAGTCAAAGCTGCAGTGTTGTCTTTTTGTGCTTTGGAAGCCAACAAGGTGAATATCATATCTTTGATCTTCTTCAGAGCCCAAATGAAATGGGGGATTTATGTTTTCACTATTCATGGCAACTTTGGAAAATACAATCCTTTTCCTAACCTTTTAATATCAGTGAAATGTGTGTGCTGCATTGACTACTAGAAGCAATCCACAATGAGGCCTTCAGCCTCCTGTGGGAATTACGGGGTTTAGATCCCACAATAGTAGATCCTCATGAAATTTAATGTCTGGTGAAGTTATTCACAAGGACAGGACGGATGTGACCTGGCACTGATCTGATGGGAAACTGCAGAAACACAGCATTGGACCATATTACCTAAAAAGCTTTTGAAAATGCTCCTGCTATAATCAATAGTACATAGAAGAAGCAGCTGCTCAGAACCATGCACAATAATTTTATCCATTTTTTGCTATTTTTTTCTTCAAAATTTTTTGCTAGGAACAGCTGAATATTTTAAATACAATTGTTCCTTTCTTTTTCCTCTGAGAAAAACTGATAGACCACCAACTGTTTTAAGATTGCAAATGTGTACTTTTGAGAATATAATTTTAAAATATTTCTTTATTTTATTTCATAAACTTCATTTTTAATAGAAGTTTCCTCCTTTATGAACTTTTAAAACAGTTTAGATGATATAGCTGCCTATTATGATCTTTCACTGAGAGTCAAAGTATGGCCACTGAAAAATGCTTATATATATACAGGTGCTTATTTTTGACTACAGGGATTGTCTTTCTGTCTTCATCAACTGTGTGGTGTCACATTTTAAAATTCACTTTGAGCTAAAAGTTGCCTTCTTTGTCACTGACTATCAGGAACACTCAGTACTGGATAATTCATATTCTTTTTTTCTATGCATACAGCATTGAATTTGCCTCTCATAGAACACGGGATTTCCTAAAGTAGTGCAGTCCACCTGGAAATACTTACCATATTTGTGTATTATTAACTACTCTACCATTTTCTGTGGTTATCTGCATACACAGGAGAAAGAGACCCCAGAAACTACAGGCCTGCCAGACTATCTTCAGTGCTTGTAAAATCATGGAAAATATTATTCTGAGAAGTATCTGAAAGCACCTGGAGTGTCTCAGTCATAGGCAACAGCCAGCACCAGCTTCCTGCCGGTCAAACCTTATTTCCTTCTGTCAAAGGAAATCCACTTGGTTTATCTGGGAAACTGAGTGAATGCAATCTTTTCAGCAATGTTTTCAATACTGCCTCTCACAGGACCCTCCTGGACCCAGTACTAATAACCAGGTTGCAAGATGGGTGGGCAACTGGCTCACAGTCAGGCACAAAGGGTTATAATGAATGGCGTGACACCAGTCTGGTGACCTGTCACTAGTGGGGTTCCACAGGGCTCCATCCCCGGTCCTCTGCTCTTCAGCATCTTTATAAATGACTTGGAAAAAGAGCATGAAGGAATACAATATAAGTTTGTTGGTGACACTAAACTGGGAGGAGCTTTAAACTCCCTCAAGGACAGAGGCCTTACAGAGGGACCTTGACAATTGAGAGGGCCAGGAAGTCACCCACCAGAGTTTAGCAAGGACAAGGGCCAGATTCTGCAGCTTGCTTAACATTTTCAGGGGCAATTTAGAGAGTTAAAACAAATTGATCTAATATTTTTTTTCCCAAACTCTCAGTTGAAATGAATGTCATCACACTACAGTTTCATCATCAAAGTTTTAAACTTGTATTCATTTTAAACCTGTTCAAGTGTAGATAAGTAATTTGATTCTGGTTAAAATAGTGGCAACAGATGCTCTTAATTCAAGCAATGTATTTTTAAAGGCTGCAGCACAGCTGTGAGTATCATCTTTGTGGGAAATGACACTGGACCACAATTAGTTATACATTCTTTTTACTATAAAAGTACCCTTCAGTTATCTTACTTGATATAGTACTAAACATGATCTCAGTAAAGAAGTAATAAAAAAATCCATATTACCCAAGAGAATTGCCCTTGTGTTATCGATTAAAGTAAATAAAACCTACAATATTGTGTCCCTCTTGTCTCTTAAAGTAATGAATGCATTTCAAGTTTGCTTGTCTGAAGGTTTTATACTTTGGAACACTGAATTAGTTTAACATGTATTAAATTACTTACAGTGAATCCTCCAATTACATTAAGACACAATCCTTCATTCAGACAGTTGACGCTGAGCAGCCTGCAGTAGTCAATTACTTCCTCACAGTTCTTCCCAGTGAATCCTGGCATGCAGCTGCAAATACACCAGTGTATTTTAGAAAACTTGCATTTTAAAAGTTAATTGTATTTAATTATGTTCCATAATTCTATTAAATTATGTTCTTGCAGTAACAAAACAAATCTCTTATGTTATTTAAAATAAACAGAATATGTTTTCAAGAAATTAAAAATTCCTTGGATGATTCTGAATAATTTTGCTTTTTCATAAATAATTTCTTTAATTGATTAAAATATTTTCAAACAAACATTTCATATAATCTTCCAGGGAAAAAAATCTATAATGAGGTAATATTTAATAAACAGCTGTTGACAAGGTAACAAGATTTTGGAAAACTATTAGAGAAAATAGGTCAATTTAAGTATCAGGGAGATGTTTTAATATTAAAAAAAATATGATAAGTGGAGTATAAACACCAGTCACTTCTAATGGATAAAGAATAGTATAAATAGTAAATAATGACATGCTTAATTATGTAAATAACAATCTAGAGACAATAACGCAAAGTTGTTTACATGTTTGCTTAATTGTAGTTCAGTGTTTTCTTTAAAGAAGAAAAAAATAGCATTTATTTTTTGTGACTGTTAGTTCCATGTGATGCCAGTGGAGTGATGGATAACTCATGTATGTAAAAGGAACTGCAGAAATTTCTTCTCCTTCATGTCAACTATTACTATTCGTAGGAGAAAATCCTTTCCTGATGTAGCCCTCCCATGTTAAAAAAAATTTCTAATACACAAATAAAAGAGAGGAGATTCAAATGGATAGTAAAGAAGTCTTATTTAAAATCAATAATGGAACAATGTAGAAAAATATTTGAATACTTATATCTTGATAGATAATCCTTGTAAACACTCTCACTATCTTCTTACAGACCCAGCATGCTCCCCTGTCTAAAGGCCATTTCTGATATCATGGAAAGAAAAGACTTAAGAAGAAAAAGGAAATGGCCAGTTAGCTGAAAATTTGTGTTTGTGAAAGAATCCAAAAGTAATAGATGGGAATTTCTTTAGCTCTTTCTAAGAAGCAGGTTTTTTTCAAATTGTTCAGTCCAGAAGCTGGAAATTATGAAGATTATACAGAATTGCTTCTGGTTTTCCTATGTTCTTGCTCCTAATAAATATGACATCCAGATGTGTTGCTTATGTTTTCTCATAGATAAAACCTATTCAATCCCTGGTTTCAAAATTCATGCAGCTTCTTGCAGTTACACAGTACACTAAAGTTAGGGATATATTTTCCACAGCAACTTCTTGGGCAGCAATATTCAATAGAAAGCAGCTGGGTTAACCAGACTTCCTAAATCAGTTCAAGATGTCTATCTGTGGGTATGGCTCTGAGTCTGAGGAATGCACAGACACACTTAGCATGTCCAGAGGCTTAAGTAATCTATTAACCTTAGTGAAGCTTTAAACTGGTTGGATTTAATCAGAAATCCCTGGAAACAAACCACAATTCATGCACAGGACCATATGGACAGAGGTAAATGAACATGGAAAAACCTTCTGTAAATGGATATATGCTTTGAGGCTGGTATAGACACAACCACATAAGAACACTCTCAGAAAGTTGCAATGAACCACATAATCCTCACCTTCCTCTTAAAAAAGATGCTACATGTGATCATATTTCTGCCATTTCAAGTACTCCACGTCAAAATTCTTGCAAAATCTATTCTTAAAAAAGTTCTAGTTCATGTATTATAGTTAAAAGTTTTTCATTATTAAAGTTTACATATGAAAGGGATGTAAATAATAATAAAAATATCTTTTATATTTTTATAATTTTTAAATCTAAAACCAAGTCAAAGCAACTCAATTACAATGTTTGTTTTACTGATTTTTTTTACTCATGACCAGAAGTAAAAGAGTTCCTAGATTTTTTGCTTCAATCTATGATTATTTCATTAACTAGATAATCTAGAAAGACAATTTTAGAAGTGGCTTCTTCTAATTTTTATATTTGCTCATTTTTTCTGGTTTTGGGGTTTTTTTGGTTGTTTTGCAATAAACATACTAATGTAAGGAAAGGGAAATGTAAGCTAACAGGAAAAAAAGTTGACAATAAAGTTCCACAGACAGCACCAACAGAACATATTTTCTCAGAACACTCTTTCACATTTTTTGTGACTTTTTATTATCATAAAGTACATGGATAATAGAAGAAGATAGAAAGCAAACAATCATAGTTTATTTTGATGCATTTGCTCATTCACTGCCTATTTTAATTCATCTTAAATTTTGACATTTAGGAAAAAATGTGACTGTTAGATTCTTAGCACAAAGTTGTGTGTGATATCAAGACTGAAAGGATGGAATTAGAATACAAAATAGTCATACATCAGAACTGAAGTGGGGAAAATTAAATTGTTCCTGTTTTGTTATATGTTTAGAATGGAAAACAACTGCTTTTCCAAATAAGGAAGGAGAAGTTGAGAAGAAGCTGGAATTGTGTAGGATATAAGAACATAGTTTGGGCATAAGGAGAACAACATAGCATAGGTGGAAGCAAAATAGAACGTAATGAAGTAAAATGTTCAATTCAGCTATTATTTTAACTTGTATGTGCATCTGACCTAAACACCATTACATTTATTTATGATGTTAAAATGCTATAGAAGTGGATCATGTTGCAGTATGACATGTAGTATTACACCAAATGTAGTATGAAACACATGCAGTTTATTGTGGAGTGACTAGACAGAGATATAACATGCAGTATTTGACAATGATTACCAAGAATGAATCAAATCTTCTCTTAAAATGTTGATGAGCAGCTACAAATCCCTCAAATTAAAGCAGTGTAATTAATGCTAGATTTCCTTTGGGTGAAAAGAATTAGAACATGAATCACAGGCAGAAAGTGTCCAAGCCTGTGAGTTTAGAAAACTGAAACTGTCCAACCACTGTTTACTCTGTTAGTCAAGTAGCTAATGCAGACTATGATTTTAAAAAGAAAATTTTGAATTCTTAAAACAGTGAAGCCTGCTGACTGCTGGACTTCTCTATCTGTCAACACCTCCTTTGCATTTCAGCACTCTGGCAAGATTGTAGCTCTCACAAACAAAAGTACTGAATGTGGTCTCCTTGTATAAAATATGCAATTCATACTACTTAAAAATGCTTTCTCTCACCTAAATGCCTCCTTTTAAGTAGAGAGGCATAAATGCTTCTATTAACTATTTCAGGCTAAGTGCTGGAAAACTAATTTTAATTTCACCAAAAAAAAAGAGAACAATATTTTTTATTTATTAAAAATAATCATAAAAATTATTGTAATCAATAATTGAAGTCTTTGGGGACTGAATAGCAAAACTAAGGCAGAACACTGGAGATTTTCAACAAGCAATTGGACAGGGTACTAGGTAATCTCATCTAAATTCCCTTTCTCATGAAAGTTTGGACCAGAAGATACTTGTGGTATCTTGGCTGTTCTATGAGCCTCTGACAGCATTGTATATTTATTGTGTTCTAATACTCTGTTATTTTATTGTAGCCCTCTACCTTTGGACAAAGAAAACTGCAAACTTGTGTAAGATGTGTCAAGTCATCTGTTCTGGATATTTCTCTGTGGAAGATAGGAGTCACTTTCTGGAGCTCTCATCCTTCATCAAGAATGTCTGGTGGGCAAATTGATTGCCAGGGTTGATTATGTGGATTGAACACTATTACAGTGTTGTTTTCTAGGTTGTCAGTTCCCCTTTCAGAACATTCTTAGTGTTAATGAGCTTATAACCCACCCCAATCTAAAGTGGGTTCTTAATTGCCCATTTTTACATTCTGTGATATTGATCTAAATAATGATTTCCATGCTTATTCTCACATAATATTATCAAAGGAAGCATAGTTCAACCACAACATTTTCCCATAGATGTTTTTATTAAACAATTCCTATGGTACAATGATGTTCTTGGTACAGACCATTTCTACAAATACTTTGTGGAATTATAAAATATTCAATATGAATAATAGGGCCACGATAATATTTTATGACTTCTTTTTTGGTTTGATTTCTGTTAATAAAGGTATTATAGATCTGGATATTAATTTTTCATGTTATGTGTATTTTTAAATGTAAACTTCAACACATTTCATACTAATATACACATATTGTAAGAAAACTAGCCATATAATAATAATAATAATAATAATAATAATAATAATAATAATAATTATTATTATTATTATTATTATTATTATTATTATTATTATTATTATTATTACAATAAGCTTATGTCCCAGTTTAAAGAATTGGAAAATTAATGATCACTGTTGTTCAGTGCTTTACATATCTATATGGGAAGATCTAACTGTATATGAGCTTGCATATGTGTGTTTGTATGTATATCTGTATTTAGGAGTGAATAAGAATGAAATTGTTTGGATTTAGTTTTTTGGGAAAAGTGTAAACAGTTCTACTTATATTTTTATTTTAAGTCCTCTAAATTGAAACTCTGCTGATGCACTGTAACTCTGTGTTCTATACTTTTATATTTTTTTGAAGTTTCTAAGTTCATTCATAATATGTTGTCAGGTTTTTTTGTATCACAGCTTTCAATTTTCTGCTTTTATGAATATCCTGAAATTTGAAAAATGTTTACTTCAGTAATGCTTATCAGAATTTACTCAGGCAGCAAGAGAAAAGCCAAACAAAGGGGAACAGGATAAACTGTACTCCTTACTGACATAGAAAAAGTTATAAAAATCTATTTAAAAATGAATTAAATTATACATTGGGTCACTTCTGGTATTTTCAAATGGATAATTTTTAGTGTGATCTTTCTGAATTTAACAGTTTTTCATATGCTGCTTGAAGGATCAATTTAAAGTCTACTAATGCATGTCTGTGAACTATAAATTAAATACGTTCCCTTATCTTTTCAGAAACGGCATAAACTTCATGTACCCTGAAAGGGAGTGGCACATGTAGTACAACTGCCTCAATTGTCATCAGTGTTTTAAAATTTATATATTTTTAATAGTATTAACAATGAAAAAAATTATAGCCCTTAAATGTTTTAAATCTTTTTGTATCACTCCCAGAGTTTACAAGAAGCCTAACAGAATAAAGCACAAAAGATAACTATATATATTTTCAAAACGTAAGTGTCCTCTATATGAATGATGATGTCTTTTTTTTCTGCAATCTGTGTGATATCACCAAGTGAACCCACAAAGTACCAAAATAAATTAATTTCCAATCTTACCGGCAGTTATAGTTTTGCTGTTGAGCTATGCAAGTCGCATTATTTAGGCAGGGCAATAATTCACATGGATTCAGTATTCTCTCACAGAACTTGCCAGTAAATATTGGCATACAGATACATGCCACATCCTGTAGAAGAAAGGGAAATTAGAAATAATTATTTGTTGTACCAAAGGCAGTACAAAATTTAGTGTTTATGGCATTTAAATGCATTACTAGAGAGACCTAAGACAACTAAGACAACTTTTCATTGTACAAAGCAGTCTACAAAGACACAAGAGTTCTAGTCTCAGATAGGTTACAAAATTAATTTAGGACAACAAGAACAGGGCTTCCAGCACAGATTATACCATACTTGAGTTTGCTAGATGGAAATATGCCAGCTCTAAAATTAGTTTCTCATAACTGAATCAAGAAGGAGTTTTATAATTAATTTGGGGTTTTTCCCTCATTTCTGATCTTTTTTTAATGTAATGTTTGCATTGATTAAACACTAACAGTACACAAAGTACATTGATAACCAAACCATCACTAACTAGAGGAGGAAAGAAAATTATGGGTATCCATTTTCTCCTTCCATATAAAGCACAGTCTGTGCTTTGCTTTAACAGTTAAAGACATATGTCAGTTACTGGAATCTCTAATTTGAACAGCAAGAAAGGTAAGTTGTTTTACAAAACAAAATATTTCTCAGGGCTGACAGCCCCACCCATATTTTCCTATGCTCTTCTTAGGCCTTTTGAAGTCTGAAAGTAAAGGGGTTTGTTCCCCTAATGAAATTGGAAGTGCTTAGGTGCCTCTTTAGAACTGGTCTTAAAGGTATAATCAGGAAACTTCAACTCCCACTGAGACATTTCCATACATGTGAAACAAACTACTACAACTGATTTCCTATTGCACAAAATAGTTTATGCTAGTATATCTAGTAGACAAAATATTTAGACAGGCTGCATAACTTAGAAATCTATCCATTTATTCAGTAATTTAGATGTCTCTTTTTCTCTCTGTATGAATATGTATCACTGCTATATGATAACTAAGCTTTTGAATTCTTCTTTTGATTCTGTTTTGATTCTGTACAGTCCCTGCTATTTGCAATAGACATGCTAGTGAAAGGACATCAACAGTTTATTTTGACATACTACCAGGTATGACTTTAGCATTAAAACTCTGTGAGTTTTGCATGAATTTATTCTATTTTATGAAAAGGGAAAGAAAAAAAGGAATTTAAAAATTTATGCTCTATGTAAAGCAAGAACAAGAAAATAAAATAAAGGTCACATGATGCTTCATGTTTGTGTCAGATTATTTTATTAGGGAGAGGGGAAAAAAAAACAAACCAAAACATAGGTAGTTCCTTAAGTGATCACCATGCAACTGATGTGAAATGGGGAATTTCGGTTTTTTGTCATAAAAATACTATAAACAGGACACATTGAGAAAATGGTATGTTTCTTCATGAAGCATGTAAAGCTAGTTTGAAAATTCACATTGGAATTGTTTTGACACTTTCATGGAACAGATCCTCCTGTACGGCATGTCAAAGCATTTGGATGACAGCAAGGTGATTAGAAACAGGCAATATGTCTTCACAAAGGATAAATTATGTCTGACTAATGGTGTCTTTCAATGATCTAGTAACTGCATTGATGGGTAAGGGAAGAGCAACTGATACCATTTACCTTGACTTCTGTGAGACCTCTGACATCATCCCACACATCATCATTTTTGTTAAATTAGTGAGATGGGAGGAAAGTTGTAAATGCCCCATCCCTTGAAGTGCTCAAGGTCAGACTGGATGCAACTTCCAGCATCCTGATCTAGAGTAAGAAGTCTCTGCCCACTGCAGAGATGTTGGAAATAGATCATATTTAAAAGTTCCTTCCAGCCCAAATCATTCTATGGTGCAATGCTGTAATTCTATGATTCTCTGTTCAAATAAGGATCTCTAACACTTATACTTACATTTGGCAAATCAATACATGTACCTCTGTTCTGGCATGGCCTTGAAGAACATTCATTGATGTCAATTTCACAGTTGTGACCAAGAAAACCAGAAGGGCAATTGCAAATATATCCAGACTGGTTATACTGGCATATACCTCCATTCAGGCATGGCTGAGCGGCACAAGGATCACCAGGTTCCTCACAAAATGGACCTAAAAGAAATAAACATAAAAAAAAGTTGGAGTGATGCTTGGCATGCTCTTTGACATTACTTTTTTACTGTCGTGTTTCCATATTATTTCTCTTTGTTGCTGTTGCTGTTGTTGTTGAGGGATTGAGTCTTCTATTGTGTGTCTCTAATCTTTTTTACACTGTGAAGCTCCAATTACTGCCTGGGACATGTGTGAGCTATCCACCATCTGCAAAGCAAAGAATTTAACATAGTCCTAAGTGCTTTGTTTGTTTTGGTCAATTAACAAGGTAGGAATCACTGGGAGCAACTAATCCCATCTGTAGCAGAGGAAGGATGTGACTGGAGCCACGGTCCCGCGAGATGCTGAATAGTCACTGAACATCTCACAGCCGTTATAATTAATGGAAGATGAATCCAGTGGATTCCCAGACCAGGAGGGTTCTTCTCATTCCTCTTTACAGATCCAGCCAGTACTGAACCTGAATGTGCTTTCAGTTAGCAAACACACAATCAGACACTTATACACACTACAAATCTGCAGGCCATGAGAATCACCATGAACAGTGTCTTTTTCCTTAGATAAACATGAACAGCAGACAAATGAGCATAAGCACCAATGATGGCTCAAACTTTTTCCTTATCTCTGACTAGTTAGCATTGAAGTTCAACAATGAACATACACACTCCTTCATTTTCTAAATATAAAGCGTTATTAGTAGATGCCTCAAGAATCAGCATAGATTTTAAGTCTGTCTGATTTCCATATCCAGATCCTGAAACTCTTGCTGACTTTCTGACTCAGAGCATGGGTTGTTCCAGATCTAGATGCCATTCTAGTTTCTGGCTAGTCTAGTTCAAATATCTATCACTCCCTACTACGAGAATTGTTAGCACAGAAGTAGGAAAGAAAGGAGACTGTTACTCAGTCTCTGTTGCAAGAATAGAATCCATAACAATTCCCCAACTCACCTTCTTTAATTATTTTAAATTTCCATGTCTCTCACAAAATTCTCCCTTAAATATCTGTGAAATTCAGTGCTTGCTCATGGTGGTCTGTGCAACATTTGTGAGCCACTTATCCTGTTACTTGTTGAACTCAGCAGTTTCTCATGTTATGTCCAGTAGCTTCCCATGTTCTCCTAAATTCTTTTAACGCTAGGAAAGATTTACCTGATCTTTCTGCATACCTTAACACTTATGAACTGCCCAAGTATTTTTGACAATTAGCTCTTTTTAATCCTGTGACATCAAAGGTAAAGCAGAATTATAGCATCTAAGAATTTATTTCCATTTACTTCTGGAAAATTATGTATCAAATATGCTTTTTACATACTTTTATTTTGGTGCACTGATTCAAACCATGTCCCTAATACATACTTACAAATTACATCAGAAGAAATTTTTAACAATTTGCTAAAAAATTCAGCAGCTTTGTAATAAATTCCTTGTGAAGCAGTAATATGTATTGATTCAATATTTTGTTAGTAATTTTATTCAAATTACTAACAAAATACTGAATCAATAGATATTAGATGTATAATTTCTAAATGGTAAACAAAATACTTTTACTCAAATAGTAAACTACAGGATAAACATAAATAATTAATTACAAACCACAAAATAGATAAATATATGAGCCTCCAACAACTGAATTATGAATAGAATAGCTATCTAAAGCAACTGAAAGTATGTGGAGCAACATTTACCAGAGGATTGAAATACCACACTCTGTCTCCATTATATACCAGAACTGCTGATGTGACAGGGTCAAAACATTTCCCTTTTTTTCATTCAGTTCAGTAGAAATAGTTATTCCAATAATGCAAAATGAATTGGATCTATCTTTTATGACAGATTATTCACTTGCCTTTAGCATCAGAGGACACTCAAAGAATCTTTCAAAATTTTTTGCTATCACTCATCACCATAGTAACCAAATTACAGTACATTGCAAATTCCAGATGTTAGGGCTTGCTAATAGAGCAAGTTAAGGAGGCTATTGCTCAGAAAAAAGGTCATTAATTGCTATTAGTGCATATATAAGAGAATATTTGCAACATTAAGTGAGGGGGATTGGTCAAATCTCTCTTATTATTCAATTTACTGTCTTGCTGTCCTGTTCTACTTCAGTGCACCATTGTACCCCAGCAGTACTCATAGATGAGGTTATATATCAAGGCTCACCTTTTTTTTTTCTCCATTATTAGGCACATTTGACAATAATGGGTGCTTCTGCCCCACCCACAGTAACGATCAGAAGAAGGAAAATTAGCAAAACAGTGACCCCATTTGCTCTACCCAAAGGAAAGCCAGAAAGTGAAATCTCACTAGGTGAATGGAATAATGAGGTTTTCCTGCCATTGTTTCTACCCCTGAATCCTCCATGGTTTTTTGTGCCACCATTACCAAGCATTTCTTAACCTCTTGTTAAAAAAATGGCTCTCAATGGAATTATTAGACCAAAGAAAGACTAAATGAACAAAACAGGACAGAACAATGAAGACCAGTGGGGAAAACCAGATGAAAGAGATGCCTTTGGTAATGTTGTGGTCACCTGTAGCAAAACTAGGAAAACAGTATTATTCTGTTAAAAAAAATAAAGTGATAACATTCTTTTAAGAGAAGACTAAAGTAGCTAGAAGAGGAAGAAAGAAAAGCCTGAGAGGGGATAGAGAAACACTGACAATCACACCATTAGAAATATATAAAGGAAAACTGCAGGTTTCAAGGATGGCACAAAAAAGAGGAAAAGATATTTAGCTTATTACTCTTTTCTCCTTGACATTTCCTTGCAAAGGCAGCAAATATTTTTTTTGTCAGTTTTGGAAAGAACAGTGCATTTAATAGAAATACATACCAGTTATCTAACCAGATGAAGGGATATTAATTTAAATGAATATATTAACACATGGTCTAAAACACAAGTTACATCTACCAATGTTTTTTACAAAGAATTCAGTCTTGAGCTACAATTTTTCCTTACTCATTGAAAATAATTAAATCTTTCACATTCCTCTACTTTATAATTTCCTGTGTTCAGCATCTTATGTGAAAAACAAGAGCAACTTTCTTCCACCTGAACACCCATGCCTGATGAGTTTGACAAATCAAGTCATTAAATGGTATTCTGGAGAATGAGTGATTTGAGATTTTTATTCTATCATTCCCAAACCTGATATCACACTCAATCTATTTGGTAAATAAGATTAAAAGGTGACTTGATTACAGCTCTTGGATGGGGAAAATATTTAGCAGTAAAGGGATCATTAATTCAGAGTGTAAGAAAAGCAAATGACTGTAAAGAGAAGCAGAATGATATGATGTGAGAAAAATCTCACACATTTTTACCAGAGATCTCTTTATCTGACTACCATGAAATAATTGAATTCTAGATTTGCTGTCTTCACATCAATGTGTTTCAAAAATACTTCTTTAGCTTCATACAAGACAACTGTGTAGAAGAAGACGTATGTAATATAATAAGCTTTGGTCATATAAGATGAATGGCATGTCCTCTTAACTTGCAAATCTGTTTATCTACTTTGACTCAAGATGTATACAAACCCTTTCAAAAGCTGTGAAAATCAGAAATTATTTCTAAATTATTTTACTAAAAAGTACACGTTTTGTCATTATCAGTGGCTCTTGTTGCAACATGTTTAAATAAATACTGAAATTCATATCCATGCTAACACTTACTGACTTCTTGAATGTTGTGGTTAGAAGCACAGTAAAGAGGGAATAGGAGAAAAATAGATCTTTATAATCTGATGTCTAATGCAAGCCCCAGAAAAAGGACAATATTTAAACAATGCAGCTAGGATCAACAAATCACTCCAACTAGTATATGCATATTTGAAATTTTTGTACATCTTCTGAAGACCTGGGAATAAAATGAAAAAAAAAAAAAAAAAAGCAAGGTGAAATGTCTTAACTGCACAAATTTGCTACATAACCTTCAATTTTACTTTGATATCAATGAAAACATTGTGTAGGCATAGTATGTGCCCTAGATGCTGTGCATTTCTGTTGCCAACAATTTCAACAGAAGTAATTTTTCCCTCAGTGAGACCCAAAAAGAGACATTTGCTTAAAATACTGAAGTCCCATTAGTACTCGCTGATGAATGATCAGCTACTCAAAGCTTATTCAAAATCTCAGGAAGATAAATGTAGAAACCATGTTATAATGGGAGATGGTTGATTCCTGAAACTTCAGAGTGGAAAAAAAATAGGTAGCAGCTTGATTGAACACCCTGATTAAAGAGAAATGTCCAAGAAATTAAAAGTATCATCAGGATGACCAGTTCACTTTTGTCTTACTATATATAATGAATTCCTGTTTGCTTTACTTCAATGAAATAAAAAATTGTGGAAGATTAAAAAACAGGAACAAATGAGTAAAGATTATCTAATGGACCAAAATGAAAGCTAATGAACTTTAGTTTAAGGAACTGAACCTTATTTCCCGCATCCTCGGTTCTTTTTACACATGAAAAGAATAAAATCTTTCACCAAAATAAAACTAATGACAGAAGAACCCCTGTCACAGACATATTTCATGAAAAATCCTTTCGTTAGGATTTTTTCTGCTAAGAAGCTGTGAGGCCTCAGAAATGAAATGTAAACAATAATTATCTGCTGCTGTGGAATGCAACAGGTGCATCTTTGTCTGGTCTCATGTGGTTGTTTTTAATTAATGGCCAATGGCAGTCCAGCTGTCTCAGACTCTCTGATCAGTCACAAGATTTTATTGTCATTCCTTTCTATTCCTTGCTAGCCTTCTGATGAAATCCTTTCTTCTATTCTTTTAGTATAGTTTGATTATATAATTTTCTTTTAATACAATATATATCATAAAATAATAAATCAGCCTTCTGAAACATGGAGTCAAGATTCTAGTCCCTTCTCTTATCCTGGGACCCCTGCAAAATACCACCACAAACCCCAGCTTGTCCTTGTTCAGTTTGACTGTATCCCACCTAGTCTTGCTCTCTATGGTTTCATTGCCATGTTAGTGATAACCCATTTAAAGACAAAGGACATTCCTGATGCCATTGATAAACATCACTCAATTTGTTAAGATATCACATAGTGATACTTACATAAATATCTGCGTTTACTGATAAAATAAGTAGTTTCTATTTCAATTTCAGGATTTCTGGACTTCACATTTATGGAAACATTTCTCTTCCCAAGCAGTAAAATATGTTAAGAATCATAGTAGCATACCACACTTTAATATGATATAAGTACTCTCATTTTATTGTTCCTCTAATGAAAAGTCAATATTTTCTAGAGCAGTTTTGCATAAGACAGAGTAGACTGGTTCAGGAAACAGCATATGTTATTGTCAATTATTTGTACTTGTCTCAGAATAGAGCAATAATATTTCAGGGTTAAGATAAAAGATTAAGTATTTCATGGAAGAGAGATTTATTTCTAGCATAATTGAAGCAAGTGAATGCCACTTAAGGCAATCAATGACCAAGATACACAATAAGCAGTAGACAGAATAAAGGCTGAGTATGACGACAAGTATAGAAATTTAATTGTTTAAACTACTATATTAATATTTTAATATGTTCAACTTATATCTAGAATTATAGAAACCTGCACAATGTCCTTACACATGCCACTGGCACATATAATGCAAATTAACAACTAATTAGTAAACAACTCTTTTAATCTGATGACCATCAGATTTCAATTTATTCAGTTGTGAAAAGATTTCTACTATTAAATAATTCCTGTCTTTTTAGTTTCATTAAAAAAATTATTAAAATTAGTTTAGTCCAGTCCACTTCTTGTTTTCACCTTCATGAGCTTTGTCAGATATCCTTCCTTTTAAATGTAAAACTGAAAAGAATTTTTAAAATTCTTCTCTGCAGAATGATTTTATTTTTTCTGTTTAAAAATATCACTGAATCACAAGTTCTTGTCTTATATATCTGGACCCTGAAATATATCAGTACTTCCATTACTGCACTAAAATCATTAATCTTTAAATTCTTTTAAATACAGTAATTGCGTCTTCATATGCATTTCTAATCAAAACAGATGAATGATACCTTGTTTTTCATGTAGATGAAGTTTCAGTATAGTATGAATCAAAATGAAATCTACTTTAGGTACTTTAAATCTAGGTCTTTCATGGAGTAAAAATCTCTGAAAGATTATAAGGGTTATAATCCTAATTTTAGACCAAAAAGGAAGCATCTAAGCTCGCTGATGTGCTTTACAGGAAAGCTCCAATCAGCATACTTGAAATTGACATTTTAGAAGTACATGAATGAGAAGAACATTAGCTTCCATCAGAGGCAAGCCTAATAGAGAAAAAATTACAGTACAGCTGGAAAACCTCATCAAGAGTCCTTACAAACTTTCAGTTTTACCTCTTATCTTGGCTAACGACACTGTTCAAAAAATAGTGTAAGCCAACAGAACTGGTCAGGTCCTGGGCAGATGCCACCCTGGCTGTTGCTAAGGCAGTGTGCATGGCTGTCCTTGCCTCTGGAGGGCTGCTATTCCCTGGGCAAGAGCAGGGCATCACCCTAAGTGTTAGAGAACATATACCCTTCCTCACTTAAAATCACTTCCTAGTGCTTCAGTCTGTTGCAGAAAGGCGTGTTCAAAATGCTGCTAGGGGCATCAGAATAAGAGCTGTAATGTTCAGATAGACAGTTATGACGTTTGTCAAGAACACCAAGGCTGCCCAATCACCAAATGCCCAGATTTAAAACGTTCTTTGTCTTTGCAGCCAGCTGAGGGTGTTCACCACGCAGAAGAATATCTGAGTGTGTTCATTAGCAATGAATTCACTTCTATTTCATGGGTTTTACTACAGTAAAAATTATATGATTTCTTTCCAAGCATTTTTTGGAAACATGGTTTCAAAAATGTAGTGATTAAACAGTGTTGTCTCTGAGGCAAGTTTCTTCAGAAAGTATTATTTCAATTCCTCAACTGCTCATCAAGTGATAAGACCTTGTCTATACTCCTTGTTTATACTGTTCCAGATGGCTCACAGACTTCTCTTAGAAGCTCAATTTTTTTGAATTCTGAGAAATTACACCTCTTAGAGATGAGATCACCTGGGATTCAGGGACTTGCATTGTGCATGAGGTTTCTCAGCATGGTTTCTAAAAGAATGAACGGGAATCACACTTCTGATTAAAATCCTAAATGAAAACAGAGCAAGTAAATATGCTAAGCAGGGCAGCTTTTTTCTTCATTAAAACTGAAAAGTTGGTGTGATTCCAAACTAAAATAGGTTGATAAATAAAAATTTTAGAAAGTAGGATACATATGTCAACCATATATTTTTAAAAAATTATAGTTAAATCTGTGCTAACAGGTTTACTTTGCATAATAATTTATTCTGAGTGCCTTCTTTACACACTTTTCTTTGGCAAAGTGATATAGGTAATATTTGTTGCATTATTCTTAATTCAGTTATGCAAAATGACATGCCTCTCATTTTTTTGGGCAGTCAGAAATGTGATTATTTATGATTTATCTCAATGGAACCTCACATAATCTAGTGTAAATCAGAATAATCCTATAAAACATGTTGGGTGGATCTAGACATAACACATCAATATATACATTAGTCAGATTTATCAAATTCCTTTCTTTCTTTCTTTAGGAGTGGAAGTCAGCAGATGAAGAGCAAAATTTAGATATTTGGATACCAAAAGCTTTAGGCTAATACCTATTGAGAGACAAATAAAGAAACTGACTTGCAATTGAAAGTTCCATAAAAAGCCTTTAAAAATTGGCTGTAACATGTCTGTACTATACACATCAGTATTCTGCAATCATGATTATGTCATAATAAATGTAAACCTTTTAGAATTCTAAGACTAGTCAGAGGCTTTTTTGCTGTTGATGATGATGGTGATAATTGCTTTTATCCATCCTACTGGAAGTAATATTTTCAAGAATTCCTCTGACACTAGGATAAATTAAAGATGCAAAAATTTATATATTGAGAGTGGGCAGTTCAGTTAGTTAAGTGCATCTGGGAAGAAGAGATTTAAATAAATCAGCCACCAGAAAGTTGGTATTCTTTTATTTCTCTCCTAATATAATTTTTAGAACAGATGACAGGTGATTAACTTTCTCCTCTCTCCTCAGTGTTACCACAGCCAACTGAGTGATGGCAAAAGATGTATGGGCTGAAAAATAATGTAGTTTCATGAGAGTACCCAAACAATTCCCTCCATAACAAATTATATGATGTGTGGCTTGGTATCTTCTCTTGTTTGCAGTCAAAACTGTGTGAGAAGACAAAAAAAGCTTGTATAAATATGTGCCAAGCCATGTTTATACATCACCTCTAAATCAACAATGTACAGCTATGGGCAAATGCAGCTCACAGCAATAGCATATTATACACAGCTGCAAATACTGAATTAAAAATATTGAAAAACTTTCACTACTTTCAAATGGGAATATACAGTTGTTTAAACCCTTTAATTTCCTCAAACAGCTTGAACCTTTGGAATTCACTAATTTGTATGAATTCTTATTCCCTTAACAAAATTCTTTTCAAAATCAGTTTGATGGATGTGAATAACTGAAGCTTGTGATTCATTTGTCTCCATAGTTTCACAGCTAATTATTGTTAAAGGTTATATATCTTCTTTTTATAATCTGTAGTAGTGTGGAAGCAGGTATACAATTACTCAAGAAGAAAGAAATTGACATATGGAGTAGTCTTATCAAAAGATAATTGATTTTTCAAGTCTTTGACATAAGAGTCTATTCAAGATATATACATTTACTTTTGTTTCATCCTCAGAAATCACAAGTCTAAATGACAAGATACTTCTATTGCAGTGAAAGAGGATTTTGGATGAGATGAATTCCTACTAAATTGCTTAACAATATTCAGAAACATGACTGAAGACCTGGGAAATGGATCTTCGGGAGATATAGCCACTTGAAATTCAATAACCAAGGTAAGGGTTGAAAAGAAATGTAAATTATAGGAATATATTCTGGGAAGGTGTGCCCTTGGGCAACTGCAGCGTACAGGGATGTGTGCTAAATAAGGGAAAGTCTGGGACAGCACAGAAATGGAATATTTTAGAAATTGAGACCAAAAGAAGGCTTGAATCTCAGTATTAGAGAAGCACATCACAGTAGGATTGGCTGAGTAGTTACCAATAGACCCATTTTGATACCTTTTGTATCCTAGGAGGGAGAGAAAAAAAATGTTGAGGATACATGTTTAAATAAAAATAATTTATAACCTGTATGTTGTTGGTGAGGAAAATAGGCTGTTGCTGTTTTATCTTGAGTATTTTGATACTGCTGATTTTTTTATCCTAGCTTCAAAATTTTAAGCAAATCAATTGTCAAAAGGTCTCAAGAGGGTTCAGTTGGGTTAATGTCTAAAATGCAGGCTGGTAAAATGGATAAAATGTGGAGTATGTTGTCAAGTGACCACAACACATAATCTCATAATCCAGATTTACGTTCTATAGTATGAATTAATTTATTGTAAATCATTATTCTTGAGAAGAAAAAAAAATCCCTAGGAGTACATATGGAAGAAAATCAGAAAAACAAAATAATTATTATTAAGATTTAACTAAGTTTGTACATCTGTACATTCTATTAGAATTGTGATGAAAAAGAAAGGATCTGCTTATTGTTCAGGTTGTAATATTATTAGATACTGAGAACCAAGACTGTATAATACCGTTTGCAAGTAAATCAACCTTTGAACATTCAAAATTTCTCAGAACTGTAACTTTTAGTCTCCAGTGACCTCGGGTATATTTCCATTTGGGTATATGTCCATTTCTTGACATCCATCAGCATTATTTAATGGGACAAACGGGTGTGTTCAAATCCCTGCATATTGGGCTGAGCAGTGCAAGGACCTGCCGGTTCTGGAAGCACTGTAGAGGTACAATGTGCTCAGAGCTGGAATAAATTCCAAGGCACGAATGTTGAACGAGGAGTAGAGTCTGAGAGTCTCTCATAAAAAGATTAGTCATTCTCAAAAGCTGGTAATATCAACATGGGTTTGTGTCTCTAGCATTGTGATGCAATTTAGAGGAATGGAGGCCTGGTATTGTGAAAGAGGCCTTGAAAATTGCAGACACAGAATGCAATGTATGGCAGTACAGTACATGGAATATTTGGAGGCAAGGCGCACTCTAGGCCCTGGAGATCCCACAGCTGTGAACAAATCACCAGTGAACAGTCAAAGAAATGCAGGCCTGGAGGCGGACAAAAATGGTCTTAGGGCAACAAAAAGAACAGTATCTAACATCCATAAACCCCACCACAGATTGCAAATTCAGGTGTAATTTGGAGCTACAGCCCAATGAAGAAAAAGAAAGGTATATAATGATGTTAGCAAACATATGCATATTATCCTGAGTGGATCCTAGAGCAAGAAAAGTAAAACAATCAGCACAAATGTCATATTCCTCCTGGGGAAGGACTACAGATGCTCACAGAAACAGCCACCATAACACACCCCTGGGGCCAGTGACAGTAAAAGGAGCAGGATAAGGGCAAGCACAGCATCTAGAATGGGGTCAGAAATTAGGAAGCCTGTATGCATAAGAAGTTTACAAGTATTATTATTGACATCTTTTCTGCACAGATGAATCTTAAGATTTCAATTATACCTTGTTTGGCTTTATATTTGTAGCATTTTCTCCAAAATCCTGCCTTTAAATGTCAATGACAAATAATGATGTGTAGCAAGATGATGGCGGCAATATAACAAACCCAAATCTGATGGAAAGTGAGAAAAAAAAAAAATTAATGGAGAAGACAATGGCTGGATTAATGAGAAGACCCCTTCAGTAGTAAGTGAAAATTCTAAAGAAAACTGTGTTTCTCTCACCATTTTGGAGATTTGTGCTCAGTAATATATAAAAAAGCAAGTTCACATGACCTAACTCAGCAATTTAAAAACTAGATATTCCCTCTAACCCCTTTTAGAACCAGCAGTTTAAACTGGACCCCTTTAGAAGATGGCTCATTCCATCCTAAAAGCATATCTAGGACTGATTGTTCATGGGATGTTTGCTTTTCTTCTAACTGAACATGGCAAACTAAACAAGTATTTCAGGTTAGATACTAAACTCTAGACATCTGATGTTTCATAACATGCAGATAAAGTTTGCTAAACAAATGGATTCAAGGTAATCAGATAATAGACTTTTACAACAGATTCATCTTCAAAACCATTCCCATTCTAGCAATCTACAAAGGCTAATTGATAAAAATAGGTTTCTTGAGTCTCACTTTTACTGCCAAAGTGGTAAAATGTATTTTGAAGTGATTGGCTTCTGTTTGGAAAAAGGTCTCATATCTTGGAAGACAAACAACTACAAATATGAGGTATTCCTATCTATTTAGGGATTTCATTCACACATATGCTTAGTAATAAATTAAAATGGGCAATGATTATGCAAGCTTCCATCTTCATATATGGTGTTTTTATCTGCATCTATAATTTTGATTCATTTTGAAAAATGCCTTAGATTTAAATTATCTAAGTTTGCTTTTATTTACATGAAGTTTGAACAATGCAGCAAATAAGTTTTATTTTTCATAATAAAGGGTTTTAAGTCTATCAGCAAGAAAAAACAAAGGAATTCTCAAAGATTTTTCTAAGGTTTGAAAACCTTTTGAAGTAGTGACTCTGTCATAATTCACTGGTGGTCATTATCTCCTTGTAAGATAAGTTTGGCTTTTGTCTACTTAGTAGTCTAGAAATCATGGATATCCAGCATGGAATTCCTTTTAAATGAAGATAGACATTATTTTACTTATATGTTTGAAGCAATATTGATTCTATACACTGGGCTTTATCCCTCCTGGAGATAGCGATATTGTTCGTAAAACTCTGTTTTGTTGCTAATTCCATAAAATAAGTAAATGAGTCTTACTAAATTTGAAATGTGCATAGCCATCAGATTTTCAAAGTGAAAAAAAAAGGAACTTCATGGAATCTTTGATGTTTCCTAGTGTTTGAATTTCATTCATGAATTAAGTGGATTAGGTGTTGTGTTATGTTGACCCATGGTAGGATGTCAAATAATCATTCAGCAATTTTGAAGACACATTGTGTGAAACCATCAATTTCCAGACCTTGAAATAAATCACATGATGCTATTACAGACTGTAAACCCTATGGTCCTTTGTATTTTAATTAATTATTTAAAATATTATAATGACCACCGTACTCACACAATTTTGAATTGATTGCCTGCCATGGAGATTTTCTTCCTTCAAAAATTTTTATGAAGTATTTTTAGAAAGCTCTTTGCTTGCCTTCTTGCATATGGATGTTAGAGCTACTTGCTTTCTTTGTGCTCATTCACATCAAAGAACAGAAGACTGGAGCTACCAGTGAGGTAGCTGATAACAGACAGGAAAGGGTACATTGCTACGGATGTTGCCTCTGGGTAGGTATGGATCTGAGCGCATTCTGAAGTATGGAAGAGGGATTTGAAGTTGAGATACTATTTAAAGTGGGAAGACAAGCCAAGTGAGGCCTTGGGAAAGTGATCTTTGATATGAGGACAAAGGTTGACTTGCTTGGAGCGCACTTGGTGGCATCACAGATCCTGCAACGCAGCGACCCTAAGGGTTCAGGACCACTGCTCACTTCAGTGAACAGACTGCATTTTCTCATTAAAGTCCTCACTGTGAAAAGCCTTAATTTGTTAATGTAAAAGGTCCACTATATATTCAGTGTCTGCTATTATTAACTAAACCTGCAAGTGTTTGCTGTGCTGACTTTTAGAAATGTATTCCAAAAAGTATAAGTTAACTATTTACATATTTACTGAGCAAGAGAGTGGATAAGTGGATAAGACATGAGTAAATATGGCTTTGTTTTCTAGTGTTTAGAGAACTTATATAGCAGGTCTAAAATGCATAATGTTGTTAAGATTCTTGTTCCTTTCACAGTAAGGATAAGGATCTTGTCCAGAATCAAACATATCTCTTTTCCTCTGTACTAATAATTTCCATGGAAAATGGAGACATTGCAAAGCATCGTTGTACAAATCTCATGTTACACAACTCAACTGTAGATTGCTCTTAATGACACAGATTTGCCATGTGTTTAACTTTTGGGTTTATTTCTATCTAGAAACTAAAAATTGTTTGTAATATTGTTATTCACACTTAGTTTGAGATAATTTCACCACAGACATCATAGAGTGTAAGCACAGGGGCACTAAGAAGTCTTTAGTCCAACCTCATGCTGAAGCAAAACGAACTATGAAGTCAGATCAGGTTAGTCATGGGTTTATCTATCCTAGTCTTCTAAGTCATTTATAGGGAAGACTGCAATCTCTCTGGGAAACCTGTTTCAGTGTAGGATATCCCATTGCTTCCTTCCCAACTTCCTTGGGCCCTCCAAACCTCCTTGCTGGTAGGGTGGTGTTTGATGCAGAAAAGGCCTTGATGCTGTGCAAGCCCTGCTCAGCAGAAACAGAAAACCCTCTGTGTTATCAGCACTGTTTCCAGCACAAATCCAAAACAAATCCACATACCAGCCACTATGAATAAAATTAACTCCAGCCCAGCCAAAACTGGTACATCTGCCTTTATGCAGAGACAGGTGCTAATGGTCCCTGCCATGGGATGAGATTTTGAGTCAGGACTCTGAAGTGTTACATTTCAAAGATAAAACTGCAAGAAATACTGAGTAATTTGTAAATGCTAATGGTAAATCCAGATGTGATATGGAACTGCAAGTCTAACATTAAATAAGTTAATTTGGTTTTTATTTATATTACTTAATATCTTGTACTAAACCCTATATTTTGAGAATTTAAACATGTTCATCTTTCTGTGCCAATCCTGAAGAGTAAAGAAATCTGTACAAGGAATTCTAATATCCTTTCTCCATCAATGGTAATTAATTGCTACCCTGGGAAGAAAGATCAGTGTACTCAATAGTGGTGTTATCAGTCTTGCAACTTTGTGCCTAGAAATACTTCCCAAAGCACAAACTTCTGGTGACATGTCATTATGCAAGGAACTTCACTTTAATTCTTAAAGGAAGTTTCTGTGACAGGTGAAGAGAGTTCCAAGTGAAAAGGTTAAGTACTTGTCAGATCATTTTGTTACTAGGTATAAAATGTCAGTATAAGCTAATATATGTTAAAATATTTTTTAAAGTATGTGAGCGAGCAGTATAAAGGAATGCCATGTCTTAATTTTTAACTTTTTTTTTTTTTTTTTTTTTTTGTCACAAAAACATTTACAAAACAGCAGAATTAAATATTTTATAATTTAGGAAAAAACCCCAAAAATCTGGTAGCACTAGGGAATGGATGTTTCTTCCCAAGTACTTTGCTTATAGCTGCCTATTGATTTTAAAACTACTGACATTTCAGAGTAGAGGTTAAGATTAGATATTAGGATGAAATTCCTTACTGTAAGGATGGTGAGGCACTGGTATGGGTTGCCCAGAGTAGCCATGATGCTCCATCCCTAGAATTTTCCTAAGCCAGGTTGGATGGGGCTTTGAACAACCTGATCTAGCAGACTGTGTCCCTGCCCATGGCACGGGGCTTGGAAATAGATGATCTTTAAAGTCCCTTCAAAAACAAACCATTCTATAATTCTATGATTCAGACTGAACAAAACTCCAAATGCAATGTGAATTAGAGAATTCAGTCTTACTCAACATGCAGTATTATCAGTCAGGCCTGCTGTGTTTGAGCTGCTATGTTATTTTTCATTGCATGAGTTTTTAAAAATGAACTGAGAACTGTAAAAATTAGCTAAATTAATTTTTTAGCTATTTAAGTGCTACATGATAGTATCACTGTATCTCATGCCACAGGACTAGAGCTACATCTCCAAAGACCCTGCTCTTGAAAATGGAACCAAAAAGAAAGAAAGTTTCTAAATACTGCATATTGTCTCACTTGTTATTTAACAACTAATGTTATCTTTTTCTTGGGGTTTAGGCTAAGGATGATCTGGGATATCAATTATTATGGATATAAAACAAAGAACTAAAGAAAGTAACAAAATGGCATAGGGAACTCAAAGCTTGATATTATGTAGACTTCTGGATTACAACTGTGATATTTATAGAAGGCATTTCTTCCTCCTGTGTCTCAAGTCTAGAGTTTATTTATGTGTGTATTTTGTTGTTGCTGTTCGTTTGGTTCATTGTTATTTTACATTACTATTTTTATCTTAAATACATTTTTATAATCACAGACAACTTTGTTTTCCCAGACTGCCAGCTGAAGTCTTATCCCTCAGGCATGAAGGGTTATTGTTTGCCTGGCAAAGACTGAAGGATGGAAGCGTGCCCTCCTCCTCAGGGGCTGTCTCCAGAGATGGAGCTGGGGCAGGGGAGGCAGCAGTTATGAATCTTAGCTCAGGTCAAGGTGAGGGTGAGTCTGCACTGCTGGGTCAGTACAGAGCCTGAAGCCTTCTACAGTAAATGGCAAAAATTATGTATTCACTGCACTACAAGCTTTACAGTATTTCACAGGTGGAAGAAGCTGCCAGCCAGCTAATCAGTAGTGTATTTACCCTCTAACTGGCAAGACAAAAAGGCAATCTGACGTAAATACACTGAAGAATTTATGGTATCCTCTTTAGAAAGCACTTCAGATTATCCATCAATGTATTGTCTTGTTATCCAAAACTGTATCTTCTTGATTTTATTCATTCTGCTATGGAAAAAGGTTCAGTTGTCATTTTATGCAGAACACTGATTTACAAGATAAAGACTTGTAAGTTTCATCCATCCTCAAAACCCACACGATCCAATAAGCCAAAAAGCTGGGGGGCATCATTCTGACATATTTTCAAATTTGTCATTTGTTCTGTCTTCATGTCCTTGGTTTTTTTGCTCATTTATAAATATATTCTGTTTATTTTTAATTCTTATTTTTTTCTAGGATAGAGTTATTTTTCTTCATAATTATATGTATGAGGCTGTGCTAAGAATTTGTGCTAAAACCAGTGTTGATAACACATGAGCATTATAGGCACTGTAAGCAGTACTCACAGTGTCAAGGCCTTTTCAGGCTGTGCAGAGAAATTTTGGCTATCCCATTCCTGGAAGTGTTCAAAGCCCCGTTTTGAGCAACCTGGTCTAGTGGGAATTTTCCCTTCCCATGGCAGGAGGGTTGGAACTAGATGATCTCTGAAGTCTCTTCCAACCCAAACCATTCTATGATTCTATGATTCTGTGATTCACATAGTGCCCCACTGCTGTAACTAGGTGTCCCTGAAGGGGTAATAATTAGCATTGACTCCATGATTCTCAGAAGGCTGATCAATCACTTTATTATACTATACTTATTAAGAAACCCATTGCCCTTACCGACAGTCACAATACAGGTGGACTCAATTGATCCTTCAAACTAAACACCATCACCATTGGCCAATTAAGAAATCACCCTTTTGTAAACAAATCTCCATAACACACTCCACAAGTGTAGCAAGTGAAGATAAGAATTGTTTCTCATTCCTTTTTCTGATCTTCTCACAGCTTTTCCCCAGGATAATGCTGGGAAAGTTCAGTGCTGCTCTCTGTGGCCTGAGAGCTGCTACCACAGCCCAGCATTGGATGTGCATGAGAAGTTGGGAGGGGACAGAGGGGACAGCTGAGCCCAACCCACCCAAGGGATATCCCAGATTATCTGACGCTGCACTCAGCAAGAACAACTAAGGGGAAGAAGGTACTAGCGGAGGGACATTTCTACTTTCTGCATTTGTTGTCCCAAGTTGCTGTAACGTATGATGCAGCCCTGCTTTCCTCAAAACAGCAGAACATCTGTCCCCTGATGGCCACTAGTGAATGAATTACTTGTTTTGCTTTTCCTATGTGCGTGGCTTTTTTCTTCTCCTACCGAACTGTCTTTATCTCATCCCATGAGATTTTTCACTTTTACCCTTTCAATTCTTTCCCTCCTTTCTACTTGGATGCCCTGTTTCTGGGTTTGATATCTTAGCAAACAGTTCAGTTGTCCTAGCTCCTAGAAATTCCCTCCAACACCACTGACTCATGTCTATCTGATGCTTACTCCTCTCCAGTAGTCTTTTTCATTAGCTGCTGTACATTGCCTTTTTCTCCTCTTTGCTACACTGCCATGTTAAGGCTTCTACCCCATGTCTGCTCATGTTTTACTCTTGAAGAAACAATCTTTAGTCTTATTTTTTGATAAAAGGGCATGTTAACTGAGATTGAAAAACAAGAGTAATTATTTGTTACCCACATTTTTAAAGTGTCCTGGTGGATGAGTACCACTATTACATAGTACTCATTTTATTATTTTAAAATGATGCTGCTGGTGTCAATAACTCTGACTCATTTATAGTCCACTCTCCAGCCTGGGCTGTGACTGCCCTGTTGCATAGTATCATTTAAAAAATTTGAATATTTGAATAATTGAGTGCTACAAAAAATTAAGAAGCTACTGCTGATCTTGCATTTCTCAAAACTTGAGATATATTTACAATTAATATTATTTCTATAAATAAACACATGGAAGATGTTTTTTTAAAGAATATTCTCCTTGTCTCTCTAAATCTCTTATTCTCAGAACAGAGGTGTGTGGGCATTTGTGTAGAGGCTGATTTTAGGAGATTCTCTTAAGCAGCAATGTAAAAGTGCTGTAGTTATTGATGCAGTACCACAATCAAATATACAAACAGTGAAAACTATTTATGCATTTACAGGTATTGATTATGGGCTTATACTTATGAACATTGAATAAATTGTGATTGTTTTGACTAGGTAGACTGAAACATTTAGAATGTTAATACATGTGATAGGTTTTGGTGTTTGGGCTCAAGGTTCAAAGTCACAGTTTCTTTTTTGTGATCATGATCAGTGTGCTGGAAGGCTTTTAAGGGATTTACATGCTCAGAACACTGTCCTATTATGTGTATAAATCATTATGAAGAAAAATTAAAACAATAACTGAATTCTTGGAAATGTGTCAAAATTGCCAGGGTCTTTTTCTCCCTGAAGAGTGATAAAAGATCTGTATTAATGGCTTGTTCAGAACTAGTGGAATTATTTTGAAGCATAAACTAAATAATCAATCAACTATCGTTATCTGCCCTACTTTGAACTTTGTCTATTTTGCAGGCAAGACCATCAGTGTCCAGCATGGATTCCAAATGAACCATGGGTTAAAGGCCATTTGCAAACTATTAAAAATTCTTTCTTTGGAGCTCCTGACATAAACTACTGTCCAGAAATAAAATGTATAATCATGTATATGTAGACCAATAATTTGTCCACATATTAATCACCAAAGTATTCAAATCTAAATTGAAATAGCATGGTAAAAGACCTAAATGTATTACAGTCTTTAATTACATAATGTTTCTTGACACCATATATTTCTAGAAAAAATAAATGTAGTTCCTTTCATTTGTAGAAATGTTGGTCTTTCTAGTTGTATATGCAATTAGCTTTTTGAGCACATAAACTTCAACGAGTCCTGTTCTTTTGAAAGGATATAAAAATATTTTTTTTATAATGACAGACTGCCTGATATAAAAAGATATGTGGCTTTGCTTTCAAAAGACACAATTCTATATTTTCATGACCTTGATTCATTACTATATGGACAAAGTTAAAGAAAAGATAGTGCTGAAAGGTGTACTATCTGTTAACTTCAGAGTGATTAATGACAAGACAAGTTATCAGGTATCTCAGAACTGAGAACCCATTAGCTTGGGAGAAAGCTGTAAAGCCAGGGGGAAGAAATAAGTCATAGTAATAAAATGAGATGAAGAAGGAATGTGGTTCTCTTGACTATAGTTTGATATGCTCTTGTAGCCATACTTAGTGCCAAAAGGAAATTCAAATTACTTCTCATGTTCAATCTGGCTTTTAATTCAAACAAACTACCACAAGTTGATCAGTAAGCAGTAAGTGCTTAAGTAAGAGAAAAATAACAGATGCCAGCAGCAAACCAAAGAAATTATTTTCTGGAGTCAATTCATAAAACCAACAAGAAATGTTCAAATATAGGAAAAATTATTATTTAGAAAATTTTCCCACTAACATAATTACAAAAAGAAACCTAGATGGTATCAAATAGAATTGCAAGCGTACAATATAATTTAAATCAATAAACCATGTACATAATTTCTTTATCTTCAGACTCTAGAGTTCTTTGGTCTACTCAATGTACTGCCTTACAACTATTAGAAATTTGCCTTTTGCAAGTATATCCCCTGAAGAAAAGGAAAATATTTAGAATGAATTAATCTCAAGAGGAATTGTATGACATTTGCTTTACATTTCTAACTTCTTTGTATTTGCAATGATCTCCATAATTAAAAAAAAAAAAATTCATACAGCTCATAGTTTCTCTACAGGAATGAACTGTAGTATGAACTCCATGTATGAATTCTTGTGCTAATAGGCACCCTCTGAAGTTTCTGTATTATAAAATAGTTTAACACAGTTATAAAGGCTTTCTGTGTTTTGAATAAAAATGGTTTCAGGAACAATTCTGGTTATGTTTTCTTTTTATAAAACAATAGGGACAAAAAACCCACTGATATAAGCAAAACATGCTTTAGTTGTCAAGTGTTGATAAAATGGTGCCTACTAAGTGATATCCTACGAAATTAATTGAGTAAAGACTACCTGCTGGCTTTAAAGGGCAATAATAACAGTAAGAAACTGTGAAACTGCAGCTTTTTGTACTGAACACTTATTAAGCTCTTTATTCCTGCAGTGAAATAGATTTCTTTTGGACAAATCAAGTGAAGAGTGCATGCCTGTGTTCTCCATCAACTTGCAGTCATGGAAACCTAAGGGTGCAGTGATCAGGTCTTGCACATGCAGGTCATGGCAGTGACAAGTCTAAGCAGGGAAAGCTGTGAGTATGGAGAGGAAACAGGCATTGCACCCTAGAGCTCATGAAAGCTTCTAGATTGGTGACAGGACTTTGGAAAATAAGTTATCTCTATCCCAATTGTGATAAAATACCCTCAGAACAAATACCATCTAATCATCAAGGCATCCACACTCTATAATGATTTTGATATTTTATAATTATTTAACATACAGTTGATATATTTAGGCTCAAGCCTATCCAGTTTTATGTGTTTGCTGCCTATCTTCAGTGATGTAACTGAGATAATGGAATTAAATGATATTTATTCACTTCTGATTAAAGTAACATACTCCAAGGACATCAGCTTATTTATTTGTTGACACACTACATACACACATGCTACATACCCAAACTCAGTGAAGATACAAGAAATAGGAGGCTCTCTGAACTACCCCAGAAGTTTGACAGGCTATAAATGATGAGAGAAAGTCATATCATCAGCCAGAAAGAAGTCACTCCGTGAAAAACAACAGTTTTGGGAAATCATATTTAATTTTATCTAAGTAGAGCTATGCCCACTTATTGTGGGGAAGATCATATTAATTTCACAAAAACTTACTGCACAATGCATGTATCTCTAGGTCATTACATTTTGCCTTGATGTTAAAATGTATGTATTCAGAGTTTATTTAGAAACACAGAGTGATCTAATACTATTGGTAGATTTAACACATCTGTGAGGAATTCAATTGTTTTAAAAGGACAATGATTAATAATTGTGTATAATTAAATCCAGTTTAATTTGTGCCAAGTAATGAATCACAAAGGAAAAAAAAAACTACATTGAAGGCATGAGTACACAGTGAGTAGATGTGGTTTGACTATTTTTGTTTTTATTCATAAAATTACATAAACGTTTAAGCCTTTTGCTCCTCTTGTCCAATAAATCCATTGTTATCTTGGAGGTGCAATTCAGTACATTCAAAATGCATTTCTTGCATTTCAAAATATGTATTCATTTAGAGAATGTTGTTTGACTTGAGGTTATCAATTTTTTGTAAATGATCACTGAACTAAATCCATAAAATTATGTCGGTCACACTGGAAAATGAGTCTGACACAAATGAGAGTCTGTAATTACAAATTATTGAAATTTGTCGGGGACAGCTTTTGCTGTGGATGGGTTTCAAAATACTATAGAATAATAAGATGTAATCCAGTGAAGTGTGGAGAGTACAATTAGATAAGAATACTTGTGGAGAGTTTTGTCAAAGAATGTCTTGAGGAGAGAGGACACAGCCAAATTGATTTGATAGAGATGTCCTAACTAGGGCAGAGGCCTTTTTGCAGGCAGGGTGTCTGTTGAGAAAGCAGCAGGCTAAAGAATGGAAAAGTACAAGACAGTAGTTAATTCCAAATCTTGCACCTGCAAAGATAACGTGTCCTTGGGCCTAGCGGAGGATGATAGAGAAATGGACAGCGAGGTGTGAGAAGTAGAGAACGTAGGCCCAAAGGAATGTGGATGAGTTAATGGTATAGTTTAACCAATAGATCGCTTGGCTTACAGAGTATTCATGAGCTTATTATTTGCTGTATAAGTGTTTGATACTTTCTTTAATAAACTGGACCTGTGATGAACCACCTGGTGTCTGGGTCTCCTTCCACGGCAAATACTCATATATTCATCTATTCAATAACTGACTAAACAGTATTTGGAAATTAGTTCTATGCATTTAGAGCTTAACAAGCAAAAATGTAAATCAGTAATTTTTTGTCACTCAAAAAAAAAAGTTTAAATCAAAATACTTTCCTTATAAATAAAAAAATATATATTTTCTGTAACTTGTGAAATGCATTCTCCTCTAATTTTTTTTTCTTTAGGCATAGATACTAATTTGATGCCATCAAATCATAGACTGGTTTGGGTTGGAAGGGACTTTTAAATGTCCTCTTGACAAACCATCCCTGCAAAGAGCTGGAAGACTTCAAATGAGATCAGGTTGTTCAGAGCCCTGTCCAACCTGGCCTTGAATGTTTCTCCCATCCAGCACCTACCACCTGAATAGAAAAGTAAAAGCCACAGATAGGAAAATTGAAATGGGAATATACAATTTTTTCTTACTATGATCGCATAATTTTCCATGTATTTTCTACACTCTTCCTTTTGTTCTTGACTATATTAAGTCAAGCAGTGCAGAAAAGTAGAAAAAGTAACATGCCAATGCTGTAGGTAGAGTTTAAAGTATTTGGCCACCTTAACTGGAAGGCTTTGCCAAACTGGAGGAAGAAAACAAACAGTACGTGATTACTGACAAATCCTTTTTGTACCTAAGGCACTGGTAGGCCAGCTACAGGTTACAGAGATTACAGCTGGTTATTTCACTGCTGTTAAAGGTAATATACTCACTATGAGGAAAGAAAAAAGGAGGTCAGAAAGCTTTATAGGGTCACAAAGTTGATAGCATGAAATGGCAAACCTTGAGTTCTTATTTAAAAAAGGACCTAGATAAGCATAGCTCTAGGACAGAAAATAAAAATAGTATACTACTGAATTTCAGAACACTGGTCATCATTACTGTAGTATTTTAATCAGCTGAGAAGGGAAAAAATATACCTTCATACATAGTCTAGGCATAGCAGTTTCCTAGCTAGATGATTCAGAGGTAGTATAGAAGTTGCAGACGTCAGAATTAGCTGTGTAACATGAAGTTTGAGTGCACATATCAACCTATAGGTTTCTACATGTCACAGGATGCCTGACAATTATGGCTTAAATACCAATCATAACATATTTAAGTGATCAGATTCAATTAATCAGAAGACCAGAGAATAGGAAATTAATGGAAGTCATTCTTAATGTTTAGCTTTTTAAAAGATCAAATGGAAAACGTCAAGTTATCAAGCTATTTGCAAATACCTGGAAGACAATAAAGATACCAAACAATGCAAAAATAGACAACGCAAGTTGTAAGCTACAAGTCTTGTCAAACCAGTCTATGTATAAGGAAAACAACAAGTGTGTTAATGACATCTATATCACATTTATTGTTATATGGCATTTGACATTGCTTTTCATAAATACTTGAAGAAAATATATTCTAGTTGTATCTCAGATTACTTGTTCAGTTGAAAAAAACAATGTAAAATAGAAAGGGAATCATTACAGAAACTCCTGCTTAAAAGAAGAAGCAGCATCAAAATTTAAATGAGCAGGTTTCACAAAGACAATTTGAATAAATTTTAGTTCAATTTAAGGAAAAACAAGTAGTCTTGTAATAATGTGATGGCAGCTTCCAAATACAAGAAAGATTTAATGATTTTCCCTCCAAGAAAATCCTGTAATAGCATGAATGACCAAAATAGAGTAACGCAATCCATAGACTGAGTCAGCATGGAGGTCTACATGGTGTGTTGAGGACTGTTCAATACTACACAATTTGGAATTACCAGAATCTATACAGATAAGATTGTGTGTATTATTTTAAATTTTTTTACTAATATTATAATTTTGCTAGCCATTATAGATATACCTTTAAATGATCATTTAGCATAAGGCTTTACAGAGCCTGAGTGCCATTCTTCTTGGGGTTCTAACAGACTAGCACCTACTAGCAAATATTTTCATGCTAGGAAGTGCATCAAAAAAAAAAGTGAAGGACAATGACTAGAAATCACGTGCTGGTTATCTTGTTGCAGCCTAATAAAAGAAAGTATTTTTTTCATATAGGGAATGTTATGGGTATCCAGCAGTGGAGAAGAGGGATGAAGTAGATAACACTGGTATTCATTTAGTTTAACATTTCTTTGAGTATTTTTTCAGTCTGCATAGAAGTCAGGCAGCATACACTACCTCAGAGGATGCTCTTTGCTTTGTCAAAGGCAAATGTGAGATGTGCTTGAATTCTTTAAAAAATAATTTCATCAGAACACTCTTAAAGTATAAATGTAAAACAGAGCTAGAGTAAAATGTAAAAACTGGCAAATAAACAAGCTGCTTACCATAAATGCTAAAATGTTTTAAAATGCTAATGAAGGAAAGTATAAATGTCAACAAAATGCAAAATGGTATCACATCAAACATCTTTCAGTGGCTTTATATATGTCCCTGTGATGGTGCTATTGCACAACAATTTAATGGAGATGTTCAAATTCTGTCAACTGATGGAAAAGAAATCCTAAATCCTGGTGCAAGGCGAACAATTCAGGACCATTAAATCATTCATCTATCATTTCTGACAGAACGCTAAATGAAACTTAAGCTACCCATCAAGAAGCAGATAGCAGCAGTACCACCTTTGTGATATGCTTAAAACTACTTAATAGCTGCAATAGAGTCATTCAACAGAAACTTGCAGTGTTCCCACCAAAATACAAAAATATAGGAGACATTACTGACTCAGAAAGACTGTGCTTCTGACAAAGTTCATATAAAGAACATTTTTTCACTTGAAAGATAATGTTCATCTCTTCAAATAGAAAAATGACTCCTCAGGCATGATAATGACCATACTAATTCTCCCAGTGATAAAAATATTATTAGGAGAATTATGCTTGACAGTGCTGATCCTAATAAATTTCTAGCTACTCTGTTCAGTTTCTGATTTTACTGGTTTTGGCTGGGATCAAGCCAATTTTATTCATAGTAGTTAGTGTGGTGCTGTGTTTTAGATTTGTGATAAAAACTGTTCTGTTTAGTTATTGCTGACCAGTGCTTACACATCATCAGGGGCCTTTTCTGCTCCTTGCCTCACACTAACAATGTTCAGACTGGGGATGCAAAAGGAAGTGGGAAGGAACATGGCCAGGATAGGTGACCACAACAGACCAAAGTGATATTCCACACCAGATTGCATCATGTTTAGCAGCAAAAAGCTGGGAAAAGAAGGAAGAAAAGGAGGACATGTGGAATAATGGTATTTGTCTTCCCAAGTAACAATTACATGAGATGGCGCCCTACTTTCCTGGTGACGGCTGAACCTGCCCACAGGAAGTGGTGAATGAATTACTTAATTTGCTGTTCATGTGTGGACTGGTTTATCTGTACCTATTAAATTGTTTTTTATCTCAACCCATGAGTTTTCTCATCTTTACCCATTTGATTCTCTCCCCCTTCTCACTGGTGGGGAGTGAGTGAGGCTGGGTAGGGCTTTTCTGCCTACTGGGGTTAAACTATAACCCTGATCAAAGACGTTATGATTTTTACAACAAAGGAAATTTTGAAATAATATGCATCAATACAAACCACTCAGTACTATCAGCTATCAGATTCCCTGGATGCTTCAGAAAAAAACCATTATACAGGCAAGTTTACAAATATATTTTTTTAATTCATAATGGGTGAGACACATCCTTGTTTAACGTAGACTTTCCATCTTTCAGAGACAAAAAAGTTACAATGAAATAACTTGTTTGATAGTAAAACCTGTACATTGTACTTAGGAATCTGTATTTGTCAGCAGAAAGGGATCTGTATTTGTCAGCATAAATAAGAGAGAGACTTTCTGATAAATCAAAATTTATATAATTGCTGGGCTATAGACTGTTCTTTGCCAATCATTATGTATGTATTAGGATATATGCCATATATCATCAACTCTTTTGATCAAAACAAGAAGTGATTAAGCCTTCACATCAAAATTGAGGAAATTAAGGACCTCATCCATCTTCACAGTACTGAAGAGCTAGAAGATGCTGAAAAGTCACTTAGATCTGTGCATTGCTACTGAATAACAGAAATCTATGTGAGAATTCAGCTAGGCTGACAATGTAACTGATAAAATATACATGGATAACAAAGAGATGAATTTGAGCTCTGTTTTGGGACATTAAAAACTCATCATTCATTATTTTGAATTCAATTATGTTCTACTCTAAAATGTTCTACTCATTTTTTCAAAAACAGTTTTATGTAATGTGTGGAAGTTAAGAAGCTTGCAGTCATCAGAATAAACATCTCAGTTTTTTCTGTATGAGTCTGTATGAATGATTTTGGTGATATAAAGTGACAAAATATAATTATGACTGCGAAAAACAACATAGATATTTTTTTAAGAACAAATACACGTATCCAGGTGTCTCTATGTCAGGTAATAGACTGCTGCAAACTATTTTCACTGATCGGATAATATATACATACGTGGCTGAAAAGAAGGCTGATGAAGCATTGAATGGACATGCCAAAGATGAATCTGAAGTGGAATGGCAACAGTACACCCACAATGTATAAACTTAAAGGCTAAGAGTAATGTGTTGTGTCAGAGAACCTATGTTGATTCTTCTAATGCCTTCAAGCAAAAATTGATTGAAAAAAATAGACCGCAGTGAAAAGTTCAAAATATTTTTATGGCATTTCTTTTACTAATTGGCCACAAAATAGCATGATAATTTACAGTGGCTAAAAATTATGATGCCTTCAAAAAACTGAGATTAATTTTTTGTAAAGAAGCCATAAAACTGAATTTTCCCAAAATTAATTAATAATGGTTCTGTAATAACATGTCTGGAAACACAAGAAACAGTTTGAGATTTAGACTATTCCGAAGGAAATCTGGCACTACAGAGCTTTGGAATGAGGGGAGCTGAGAAAGAATGAGTAAGACTTACAGATTCATAAGAGTTGTGGTAGTGATGTGTAGACAAAACTATCCAATTTTTGTGGAACAAAGTGTTTGTGCACTAGTCCCATTTTTATTTTAGAGATATATTTTTAAAATATTCTTCTGGAAAAGCCTAGTAACATATAGGCTACAAATAATTTAGCTAAGCAAATATAACTACTACCATTTCCACTTGGATGTTGATGATGAAATTTAAAGTTATTTTTTTAAGTCTGACCTAGTATGTGAAGACAGCCAGCACAATATTAATTTGTGGGGATTAAGCCAAGTGAAATATTTTTACATGTTTACATTAAAAAATATTTACCTTGTCATCATCTGTGGCTCAATTGTTTAATCTCACATAGATGATAGGTAATTTGGTGTAAAGGCCTTTAACAATATAACTTCATTGCAACCTATGAACATGATACAGAGTCTCTCCTGCCAGGAAAATACTAATTTATTGATTTTACTGCTGTGGACAAGTCAGCAGTGACACCATTGCCTTTTACATCTTACGGTTAGCTTAGCAAATATATTACCATATTAACCTTCTGTTATTATTCATTTCTTTATTTTATGTTTTACCTAGGGATATTAATTAATTTTGGGCTTATTTATTAAATATTATTAACTTCTTAAATAATTCTTAATTTATTCATAAGAACCAACAAGTTCTTTGAAAATTCTTGGTTTCCTCTACAGCACTCTATTACAGTTTTCTTTCATTGTATAATTTAGTCTTCTTTTTCAGTATTCCTTTCTCTCCAATCATTTTAGCTGCAATTAACACTGCTGCTTCATATCTCATTTTTCCAATTAGTCTGCCTTGAGACTGCTATTGAGTGAGCTGAATTGCAAATATAATATGGTATTAGCAGAAGCACATTATACTATATAAAGCATACAGTTCAGCCTGGAGGAGACTCAGGGGAGACCTCATTGTGATCTTCACCATCCTCATGTGGGGAAGTGGAGGGGCAGGCACTGATCTCTTCATTCTTGTGACAGTGACAGGACTTGAGGAAATGACACGAAGCTGTGTCAGTGGAGGTGTAGGTTGAACATCAAGGAAAGGTTCCTCACTCAGAGCGTGGCTGGGCACTGGAACAGGTTCCCCAAAGAAGTGGTCAAAGAACCAAGCCCAACAGAGTTCAAGCAGTATTTGGACAATGCTCTGAGAGGCATGGTGTGATTCTTGGTGTGTCCTCTGCAGGGTCAAGAGTTGGGATTGGTGATCCTGATGGGTAACTTTGAACTCAGAATATTTTTCATTATTCTGTCATCCTGAAAATATAATGCTACTTGGTGGCAAAAATCTACATTGGTGATCCTAAAGTAAATAAATCAAGCCAGAATGAGTAGTTATTTTCTGGTTGTTTAGTTGCTACTTATTCATGAATGTAACAATGTCTATTGATACAAACATTAAATTTTCTCCACAGGAATACATGAACTGAAAAGTAATACATGAGATAAAAGGCTTGAACTGCAGAGTCCCATAAATTCTTGAAAATACTATGTTGTATATTCACTTTCATAACAATAAGCAAGCTACATTTTGAAAGACATGGGATCCTTTTGAACAGGCAGGGAAAAGATGTTATTTCCAGAATGATGATTGATTTGGATTTTAAACTAGAAACCAACAGAGGAGAGAGAGGGTTACCAGCAGCCTGTAAGGGAGTGACAGACAAGGTTGACTAGAGTCTGAAGTGATGTGAAAGAAAGGGAGCACAAAACCAATAAACATGGCTTAAGCAAGACCACCTCCAGCATTTGCATGAAAGCAAGGAAGTGCCTACAAAACACTATTATGGAAAAAAAGAGATTGTTTTTAGAAATCAGCATACCAAAGTATTTTATTTCAGGTACCTCCGCACACAAAAATAATGTGAGAAACTGGATGTCTTTGTGCTATTGTAAGACAATAATCTAGTTGGTATCACAGGGACTTGGTTAGATGGCTTGTTTCATTAATGCTTCAATGAAACAGGCTCTTCAGGATCAGCAGGGCAGACAAGGACGAGAAGTTGCTCTCTATGTGAGTAAAAAGAAGAAATGTGGAGCTCCACCTGGATATGGATGAGAAGCTGACTGAAAGGATGTGAGGATGAAAGAGCAGAGCAGTAGAGGTGTCAAGTGTGTGCTGCTATAGGCTGGCAGAGCAGGAAGAACAAGTGGGTGGTGCCTTCTCTGGATGGATGGAAGCAGTCTTGTGTTCACAGGACTTTGACCTCCCAGGGAACTTCAACTGCACTGATATCTGCTCAGGGAACAGCGTAGCAGGGCATAAGCAATCCCAGAGGTCCTTAAAGAGCATTAATGACAACATCCTGACCCAAGCTGTAGAGGGGCAATGAGATGTTCTGGTTTGCTTCATACTCACAAACAAGGATTGGCTAACTGGGGATATGAAGGCTGAAGCCAGGAAGTCCTCCAAACATTTTATGGTTTTAAGAGATTCTCTTTTTTTTTAATTCATTAAAAATATAACATTTAACTCGTTTATTTCTTTAGTCTTCCAGATCACCAAGTCTTCCTGTAAAATTTATCTAATTATCCTTTTTCTTGAAGGAACATTCTAGCTGCTAACTTAGCAAATTTCATTACTACACCTTTAACTTCTTTACTCAAGTTGCAACCATTGTTGTTGTCACTGTTGATCATCTCTCATGCATATTTGCACACCTCACTTTCCTAACAACCATTCTTCACCAGTAGGTGTTAATTTCCAAGTGTAATCACCTTTCTATGTGGGTGTCTGATACAGACCCATAAATCACAATATTTGGAACATTTATAGATGAGTATGTTATTTGATTGATACAGGGTTTTCACCAGAAGTTCTTAATGTTACACAAGGTGAAGCTTATACATTTTCCTATGAAAAGATGCAGTAAAATCTGGGGATATAGAATAGTTGAACATTGTAACACAAATTTTTATAAAAACATAAGCAGTCAGGTACTGTGGTTTCTATTGTTGTGCATAACACTTTTGCTACTGTAGGTCCAATCAATAAACTCCTTTTCATGAAATCTGAGTTTGATTATTTTTTGTTGCTATGTCCTACATATTATAATATGATACATCAATGTGATGTCTATCACACCACTCATGTATGCACACAAAATTCCAGTGAGGCTACAGTTTTCCAGTGAATAAGCAGGAATTTGTGTCAAAACACCTGAGCTGTATTCTTTTCTCCTATGATGTCCTGATAAGTGACTTGGGACGTTCGGATACGGTTTCCTGGAATTCAGCTGACATTATTTCAGTCATAAAATCGTTGAAGAAGATGTATTTTGGCTTGCACAGTGACATAAAACAATGACTGGAGTTGCAGCTAGAATTAATGTAAGGCTGATATCTTCTATTTTTTTTTCAATTTCATCTTATTCTGGTTTTTCCCTTCTCTGTTTGAATTTCATAAGCTATTATTGTCAACCCACTGTAAAAGAGTAACAGTAAACTTTTATTTTTGCTCATAAACTAGGGATTTGATTTCAAACTTTTTTCTTTTAGAAATTTGTCACTTGCTTAATGCTGAGAATTTTAAACAGTCTCCCGTTCAAAGTGACAGTAACTTTATTGCCCATGCCAATTTCATCATTTCCTGCAGAATTTTTCTTTCTAGAATGACTATTAATTTTAATATTTGCTTTGTCAGAGTTTGTGAGATTTCAGTATGTGTTCTAAGCTTTCATATCACCTTGTGGATTTTATTTTTTCCTCTTAATAAGTGTAATTTATAACTCTGTAAGTGAAATGGCAGCACAGGCAGAACCAAAAAGAAATATTACATCTCTATTTTTTCATCAATATTAACCCAATATATTGCATTGTATGCTTTGTCTTCACCAATACAATTGTGATTGCTAAATATGAATAATGACCATTAAACCATGAGCAATCTCTGTTGTATTATCTACCTACCTGTCTGTTCATCCATCACCCCACTATCCAATCACTTCCATAAAAATGAATAGTGATATATTTTATGGACTTAATGGAGCCTTTGGCATGTCTCCCATTTCAAGCCCAACATTGTGCTGAGGTAGAGCTCTTTTGTGCTTGGTATTTGCTGTGGTTTATGGTCAACAAAGAATGCCATATTTCAGCAGCTTTCATTCATCAGCCGCATTGACTACCCTAGATTCCCAACCATAAGCAGTATTAAAAACACTCACTTTTGCCTGTTTGCAAAGATTATTTCTGATTTTACTTCAGCCACTTCTATTCCTCTTATTTTTCATTATTTTATCTCTTCTTTTGTTTTCAGGGATTTTTTTTTCTCTTTGAATAGTAATCATGAAACTTAAAATGTGTTTCTCTAAATCCTCATTTCTATTCAGCTTATTAACTGATACCACCTTCTGAGCCTATCTTCTGTGAAGTATCACAAACACTCAACTCAGTTTTAGAGAAACGAATCTCTTTTCTCTCTTTTTTTCTTTTTTTGCCACTCCTCCTCTATGTCCTCTTTTGTGGTCTCATCCTATATTCTAAAATTATACAAAAAGTTATTATTAAATCTTGGCTTTAAATGCTTTGAGTTCTACACTGATTAGAGTTACATGAAACAGTCTGGATAATGTATGTGCAAAGGTCTATTAAGAAAAGAAAATACATGTGTGCTTCTGATCATATGGAAATGCTCTAGCTGCTTCCTACTGCTTGTCATATTTCACATATATATACATATACATATACATATACATACATATATACACAAACATATATAGATTATTAAACAAAGATTATTACACTGGTGTGTTTTAAGGTTGTAAGAGAAGAAGCATTCTTTCCCAAAAGAACCTTTTACAGAACTATCTACTTCATTAATAAATGGTGATATTGGTGATATTCCCTTTCATGAAGCACCTAGCAGATGTTGAAACAATAAACTAAAATTAACAATTAGCTAGCATCTATGTCTAAACATTTTATCATTCCCTATTTCCCCATTTATTTACACCATTTGATTAATCCCCTTTTATATGCTAATGAAATGAAACTTGCAGAATTTCTCCATTATATTTTAGGTATTTAGCTGAAATATGCAAATTACTATCTTTCTTACTGCGATATCTTTGTTGTCAGTGGAGAGATACACAATTCTAGAGCAGACCAAGCAAGATCAAAATTAATGTCTCTACTGACTTCTTATTATGATTTTGCTAAAATTGAGAAAAAAAAACACTGTTGAAAGCATGCCAAAAATTTCAATAGTGACTCAGATGCTAAATATAATCAGTTGAGAAAGTGTTACAATATGCAGTGATAAGCTTTTAAACATCAGTGCTTTTCATTGTAAGCTATTGTAGACTAGACAGGTATGTAAAATTGAATAAGCAGAAGACTCTGGGAGGGGTACTGGACAGTTCAAAGTAGAGGCTTTGAAAATAAATAAACATATCTGACTGGAGTGTGATGCACACAATTGGCCAATTAATGATATAAAATTGTGTAACGAGCTCATGGAGTTGTCCATAACTTACAGCAGGTCTGGAAATGTCTACAGTACATACAAGACTACATAAAAAAGAATTGATTCTGCAGGTATTGTGCTTCAGAACTGCATAAGCAGACTGATCACTCTGGTATCCAACAACGTATTACTGCGTACCTAAATACTGTTCTATTGTCCTTAAGGAACATTTTATTCAATATTTTTCCAACTCATTCGTCTTGTTACCTATTTTTAATGCCTGTTTAAAATATACATAATATTTTATATAATTAGACTCAAAATCACGTAGCTGATTTTACCTTCCTCAAAAAAAGAAAAAAAAATAGAAGCATCTTGGCATTTTTTCATCTGTCATTGTCTTTTCTTGATATACCAAAAATATTAATACACCTGCATTCAGTGCCATTCTGAGTGCACCATTCCAGACTGCTGCACACCCTGCAGGGAAATACCTGCTCCACAACAGCTTTCACTACCAGCTGCAAGGGAATATCTGCTCTGGTGCCTGCAGTACCTCCTCCCTCTTCCTTTACTGGTCTTTACATTAATTGAGCTGTTCCCCACTTTTTTTTACTTTATTCCTCTATAAGTGTGCAGCATTTTGCCCTTTCTCAAGTACATTTCACCCAAGGTGGTTCTATCTCTTCTGTGGGCTTAGCCATGACCTGTAATGGTGGGTTGGAGCTGGCTGGAACTGCAGCTTGAATTAGGCACTCTATATGATGATAAATATGGCTAAGCATGCTGAAAAAAAAGGGGATGGAGTCTAGATTACTTTTGGATAGATTATCCTCTTTTTTTTTTAATTTTACATCCTCTTAAATAATAATGGTATCAAATAACAGGCGCTTTTGCACATATGAAAACTCTTTGTAAAGATGGTGTTTCCTTTTCTCCTGGTCAAATGAGATTCTTAGAATAATATAATCGGAGAATATGCTGAGTTGGACCCATTTGGATCCCTGAGTTCAATTTCTGCCCTGCAAAGGACAGCCTGGGAATCCCATCAATCCCATCGTGTACCTGAGAATGAGGTGCAAACATTTCTTGAGCCCTGTCAGGCTTGGTGTTTGGCCATCTCCCTGGGAAGCCTGTTCCAGTGCCCAACCTCTGAGTGAAGGACCTTTTCCTGATATCCAACATAAACCTCCCCTGACTCAGGTTCAGGCCACTTCCTCAAGACCTGTCACTGGGCACGAGAGAGAAGAGATGCCTGCCCCTCCTCTTCTACTCATGAGGAAATTGTAGACTGCAATGAGGTTTCCCCTCAGTCTCCTCTCCTCCAGGCTGAGCAGACCAAGTGACCTCAACCCCTGCTCATACAGCTTCCCCTCAAGGCTCCTTGCCATCCCCACGGCCCTCCTTTGAGCAGCTTTTTGTATTCATCTGCACTAAAAGCTGCAGTTGCATCACCTGCAGCACCATTATTCCCACTCTTCTTGCTTTAAAAGGTTTAATAATGTTGATTTCCTATTTTCTATCATACATGGAATCTGATTCTGATCAGATAAGAACAGTAATAAAAAAGTTAATTAATTATGCCTACATCTGAAATATCCACCAGTTTTGTGCTCTTTTTACATACTGCTATGCAATTTAGCACTTCACAGGTCCTGTTATTTTCCAAAGTCTAAATTTAGTGTAAACAAAATGTAAAGTTCCTTCAGGAAGTTCTGTTTTCCAGAAAACCTTTGTATAACTGTCAGTTGTATAGTCATAAAGTGTGTTAAGATACTAACCACATTCTTCTAATTCATGCTTTAGAGGACTCAGTAATATTTTATATACTAAGGCCTTTATCAACAAGCAACTCATTTAATTCACAAGTGAAACTATTTAAAATCACTTATGCAAAAAATATAATTTAAATATGTATTTTAGTCCAAAGCACATCATCAATGTCAAGTGAAAGAATTCTTTCAGCATACCTAATTAATTTTCTAAGTTGAAAAGAAAAAGATGCCTAAATTATCAGAATGTAAAAGAAGACACAAGAAAAACAGCATGAGATTTTTAGAGTATTTAAAGTATAAAAGAGTAAATGGGCCTCACCTGGTTAGTTTTACTAAATCTATTTTATTTCTTTCATTAAAAAATAGACCTTTTGCATACTTGAATGCACTTGCTATGGAGTAATTTGCAAATTAAATTTAAAGATGGGATAGTAACTGTCGAGATGTATAACTCTGCAAAGTCATAATTAATGAAACTATGATACTGTAGTCATCACCAGTTGATATTTGTGCTGAGATTCTTCAGCCACTTGTCTGACTAGAACTGCGGGATTTTTAGAAATAGGACTTCTTCCCAGCAATATCCAGGACTGAAAAAAGTACTTCATTATACAAATCTTGTATACAAGTCTTGTTACAGGATGACAAAATGAACAATGTAATGATCTGAAGAACAGATGGGTACCATTAGCTTGCAATCAGCTTTGATGCCATAGTGAGGCCTCTGAGACATTGCCTAATCTTCCCAACTTTTCTTTCTTTCTTTCTTTCTTTCTTTCTTTCTTTCTTTCTTTCTTTCTTTCTTTCTTTCTTTCTTTCTTTCTTTCTTTCTTTCTTTCTTTCTTTCTTTCTTTCTTTCTTTCTTTCTTTCTTTCTTTCTTTCTTTCTTTCTTTCTTTCTTTCTTTCTTTCTTTCTTTCTTTCTTTCTTTCTTTCTTTCTTTCTTTCTTTCTTTCTTTTCTTTCTTTCCTTCCTTCCGCCACTTCCTTCCGCCACTTCCTTCCGCCACTTCCTTCCTTCCGCCACTTCCTTCCTTCCTTCCGCCACTTCCTTCCTTCCTTCCTTCCGCCACTTCCTTCCTTCCGCCACTTCCTTCCGCCACTTCCTTCCGCCACTTCCGTCCGCCACTTCCTTCCTTCCTTCCTTCCTTCCTTCCTTCCTTCCTTCCTTCCTTCCGCCACTTCCGCCACTTCCGCCACTTCCGCCACTTCCTTCCGCCTCTTCCTTCCTTCCGCCACTTCCTTCCTTCCGCCACTTCCTTCCTTCCTTCCTTCCTTCCTTCCTTCCTTCCTTCCTTCCTTCCTTCCTTCCTTCCTTCCTTCCTTCCGCCACTTCCTTCCGCCACTTCCTTCCGCCACTTCCTTCCGCCACTTCCTTCCGCCACTTCCTTCCGCCACTTCCTTCCTTCCGCCACTTCCTTCCTTCCTTCCGCCACTTCCTTCCGCCACTTCCTTCCACCACTTCCTTCCGCCACTTCCTTCCGCCACTTCCTTCCACCACTTCCTTTCGCCACTTCCTTCCTTCCTTCCTTCCTTCCTTCCACCACTTCCTTCCACCACTTCCTTCCTTCCTCTCCCACACTTCCTGCAGCTGATATAGCTGAACTACCTACTGAACTTTATCTCACAGACCCAAAGTCTATAAAATAAGTTATATATTGGTGCCTTTTATAACATCAGTGTCACATTTAACTTTTTTTTGGTATCTAGCTGAGAAACAGACTGGTGCTAAATTAAACGAATCTGCAGAGCCTTGCAAGTTCAAACACAATATTTCTGACAACTTTTTGCATGGGAAACCACAATATGAGTTTACAGGCTTAGCCATTCTGCTGAAAGTGTGTATTAAAGATGAAGGAATAGTATCTTTGAACAGGCTGACTTTTGTTCATTTAGGGCCTAAGAACACCATGATAAAGTCCTGCATCCCTACTTAAGCAAGACTAAGGCATTTGGTGTCCTGTGAACAGGAAACACACATCAGGACTTCAGAACCTTGAGCTGCTCAGTACCACGTCCTAAGTGTCTTCTCACAAGAGTTATTAGATGTCATTATTTCATTAGAGGATGGATACCTCATTCAATCAAAAAACATCAGAAATGTGTTAGAAGAACTACAACTCCAACAGCAAGGAGTTGTTTTTTCTTTCTTACAGCTAGTTACACTTGCTGAGTTCTGTGTTTCAGATAATCATAATACTAGCAGATAACTAGGAAAAATGTTTGTGTTTGTGCTTTTTAGCTGGCAGAAGGAATGTGGAGAAAAACAGGAAACTCAGGGGGACACAATTCTTTGGGTATTTCACTACCATACCTCAGAGTTTCCATCTCTTTAATATCTTCTACAGATTATTTCTACTTTTGTTCAGTATTATCAGTATTAATTAGCTGACAGCATCTGTAAATATAACATATCTTTTCTCACTGTCTTTTGCAAAGTCATGCAAAAGCATTACTTTGTTTTTGTTGAAGAACTATTAAAAAAATTATTGTGATAGAAATTTAAGAATAACTAGTGTACAACTCTAGGAAAGGACAGATATCCAAAAACTGCTGAGACTTTCTGTCTGTAAGGAGATGATGGGAAAGATTATCAGTCTGATTTGCAGTCTGATAATACAATCCTATATTCTTATATTTCTCATGGGTTAGAATTAAGAACTCAATAAAGTGGAGATACTGTAACTTCACAACAAATTCATTCATTTAATGTTAGTGTGATTACTCTAAAGATTTAATGTAGTTAAGATTTGGCAAGAGTTACATTGCTTCTCCATACTAAAATAGCACAATAACCTATTTTAAAAAATAAAATAATTTAATAGAATTAATCCCAAATAAGTTATTCAGTTATAATTTCATTGCAAAGTATGATATTAATAATCTTGCTGTGAAAAAATTCCTTCTCTGAAAAAAAACATTTCAGAAACTTATTCATATGCAGAAAAGTAAACTACAAGAATCATGCATACCTGGTGTTTTCCCAGAGTAATTATATTCATCAGTTTTAATGTGCTATGAAATATTCACTCACACTGTTGAGTTGATATACTCAATAAATATGACAATTACTTTTAATTCAAAGTAAATCTATTAATTTAAGGGAAGAAAAGATTGTGATGGAAAGGTTATCAAAACTAATATGAAGTTTTCAAAGATAGACTATGGAAGTGTGTAATGAAATCACGCCACGAGAGTACATTTGTGAAAACTTAAATCTATTTAGGTCAGACAACCTAATTCACATCATTGGTGCAGTTTTGACAAAATCCTTTCATGTATACCTTTGTCACTAGCTAAGATGAATTGATCTGCATCATGTCTGGAAGAGCAAATACTACTAGTAGAATTATCTGGGACTGAAGTGAAAACATATACAAGTAGACTGAGATGATCCCTTGATTGATAGGTGAGAAACTTCCAGTCTGAATTAAAAACTCCTCTCAATGAATACCACAAAATGCTGATGACTTGCTGCAATTGTTGTGCCCTGTTATTGAGGGAGATGGATGCATTTGACCAAGAGGTGCACTGGAAAGCTGAGCATGATATCAAAGTAAAACACAGACAGTAGAAAATCTTTCTACATCATGTTTTTAGGGGTACTATTAAGAATCCTTTGGGTATTAATTTGGGCAATGAGTGTTAGTATTAGACAAATTTAACTATGAGGCAGTTAAAACAGTAATTGTGCAAACAATAAATTTTTTTCTTCTTTTATATATGTGTAAAAGTATCTTTCCATTAGTGACCTTATCAAAAGAGCCTGTGTGTAATTCATCAATTAAGCAAACAGACTGTTTTAAACTGAAGCACCTGTATGATAGAAGCTCTAGCATAATGGCTCCAAGCAAAACCACTTCATTCTCATAGTATCTCCTCTCCCCTAAGTGAGGATGGAACTCATTATTGTCTGCAAAGAGGTCAGTTGGACCATGGGGGAAGGCAGGAAATTCAAGTCTCTCTTACAGGAATGTGTGAAAAAAACTCTAATAATCTCTGGTGCTCCACGAAGGGTTTTTTTTTTAATCAGTCCCATCTTCTCGCCTAAGGAGCAAAATGCCACAAAGATTCAACAAACCAAATTCAAATGGAAAACTCCTCTTAATGCACTAAATGCACTCAGGGTAAGCATACTGAGCAGTACCATTACAGAAGTAGCTAAGATATTGTTATTTCCTGTAGTTTATGAATGAGTCACATTAGTTTTCTATACATCTTCAGAACAGAACCATAACATCCATGAAAATTGTTGAGACATCTCTTTGTATAAAAGACAGTTTCTCTGGAGCCTGGAGAACCTCCTTCCCAGCTGCTAAATCCCAGCTCAGTGCACCCAAAGACCTGGGAGTCCCATCCATCCAATGACTGCAGCTGCTGCTTTCCTGTTTGCAGGCTCAGCCAGCAGCCAAGATGAACATGTATGCCAGAGATGCACACAGGCAGAGGACACTAATGCAACCAGCTACACAGACTACCCACAGATAAGGCATTGCCTTTACCAGCACCCACCCAGAGCTCACATAAAACATAGGTGCAAACAGCTAAACTTTAGTCCTTCTCTCTGACTGGTAAGGATGGAAGTTTGCTAGTAAAGATACACAGCCCCTTACCCTTTATTTCAAAAGCATTGACACATTTGTGAACCCCTTCAATACACAGTTCCTTATCCTCTGATTCCCAAAGACCAACATTTTTGTGAACCCTTCCAATAGCAGTGTGGGGCCTCAGCTCATCTCATATTGATACCCAGATCCTGTGCCTCCACTTAACAGACAGTCCTGCTTGAAGGGTGCTAATGAATTGCACATGCACACACACATGTGCACATGCACACCTGCACACACACTCAGAGACCAGCTTAGAGGAAAATATAAACATTTTATCTTAGAAGTGGCTCCTGCCAGTGCACCCAGGCCCTGGGACCCTTGCTTCCCTCTCCATTTGCTGATGCTGGGACTCTCCCCTGCTCAATTGGCACTAGCCATGTGAGCCACCATTGCCCAGAGACTGATGCCCTTTGCTGGCACAAAATTGAACTCTCTTCAGACACACACTCCTAAAATCTGTGGTCTCCCTTCAGCTTGCTGATGCTGAGGCCCTCATTTACTCTAAATGCTGGCACCAAAGTTATTAGGACCACTATCACCAGTGGTCTAACTCAAATTGCAGACACCAAATTCAGAGACTTTTTCTCTCCAGTTCTGGCATTGGAACCTTGGAACACATAGATGGGGAGAGAGTGAGATTATATGAAAAGAGAGTAAAGAAAAGATTTAATAAAAAGAATAGATAGACTACAGTGATTCCGTGCAGGTCTCAGTCAAACAAGAGTACTGAGCAGCAACTGCTTACACACTATCAGCCTTCCTCTCTGCACCCACCCTATCTTTGTTTTACCCATATTCCCTTCCTTTAAATGTTTCTTAATAAGTCTAAAGATGCAAATTCTGGTATGAATCGGAGTATTCAATCATAAGAATACTGACAACCTAATGCTAGCTGTTTCCAGTTATGTTAAAAATCTTCCCTCAGTAAAGACTAAAGTGAGTTTTGAGAGCTCAGTGAATGAATGAATCAGTTAATGAAAAAGAAAAATATATCATTGAAATGAGAATTTACATTGCTTGTCTAATAGATCCATTCTGTCTTTGTGAACATCATAACTTGGATCCAGCAACCTTTACTTATTTTGAATAATTGCTTTCAGAGCATTTTTACTTTATTATAATTTTATTTATTTCCCATAAATATAGACTAACATGTATATTTAATATTGTTTTTTCAGATCATGTGAACTAGAGTCTTGACTCATTTTAGAAAAAAGGACATAGTTTACAAAATCTTAATGTATGCAATCTTGCTTGTATGTTTTGTTTTCTGTGTGGAAGTTCAATATCAAGACAGAAGAATGTTTTGAATTTTCTGCCAATTTCACACAATTAAAATAGCATTCAAATTACAAGATTCATAATTACACAACTCACCTTGGCTGAGACTACAATACAGCTGCAACAGAGCAACAATAGGAAAATGTCTGTTTTCCTAAAAGAATGCCTTTTTCATATAGTAGTATTCTTTTAGGTAGCTATTCTCCAAATTGTTTTTGTGCTAGCAAACACCTTAAACACCTTTATGCAGCACCATAGGAAGACTTAAACCACCACACTTGGTTAGTAAATAATTGTAAAATTATACTGTATGTTAGTCAATCAGTCCTGTTATACTACAGAAACAGAAAAAAATTGTTAAAATCCTTCTTCTCCTAAGATACTTATTCTTAGAAACAAGAAAGGTTTCCCCATTTTCTTTTGGCTAAGTGGAGAATAAAAAGCCACTTAGTTACACTCATAGTGTCCTTTTTTTCCTTGTCAATCCTTACCAGCTACTAGAAAGTAGTGTTCAGAGTGTCTTGCCCTCCAGTTGTTCAGAATATTAAACCATTTTCATGTCATTATGGATATGTATTTACTGTATCTGGAAGTTCCTCCTGTCTCATTTCTCCCACCCCTAAGTATGTCAGAATTGCAAAGATATTTGTAGGGAAAATTTCAAAAGTGATGTGTCTATATAATTTGTGTGAAAGGGCAAAGGTCCTAAAGAGATATGGACCATGAGGGGGTGGAAAACCAATTCTAGAAAACTTTACTAATGGGTTTTTTTGTTTGAAAAAAGAGTGAGGTTTTTTTCAGTTTTCTCAGAATTATGCTGACCATGATGCTTCTATAGTGAAAGAAAGGGAAGAAAGGGAGAATAGCAAACAGATTAACTAGGAATTTAAAATTCAGGAGGTTTATCCAATTTTTAAAAATATATTTCTATACAGACTTAATTAAAATATCGACAAGGATCTTCAGTCTTTCACTATGAAAATAAAGATTATCTCTTTGATCCCTCTAACTCCATTATGTTTGTTTGTTTGTTTTTTTTAACTCTTCATTTCAATGTAATGATTTCTTTATATTCTATAATTGACAAGATAAGTGATGCTTCCAAGAAAGATACACTTTGAAAATTTTACTGTCTTTGGATACTCAAGAGCTAGCTTTATACTTAGCTCTTTCTTAAAGAATGTTCTTCTGAGTGTTACTACTTTTCTCACATCCATACATTGAACGTCTGTTGTGAAGCACAAGAATAAACAGTTTTTCATTGCTATCCTAATCCTCCAAAAAAGTGTTTACAAGAGGATGGTTTTAGATACATTTTTTTCATTCAGCTTTTCTTATGAAAACTTCCCATATATAGTAAATAAACCACTTATCTTCTTCCTTTTTAATCAAGTTGCACCCCTAAATCATGACATTACTGACTCTTTGGATTATTTCCATCTTAAATTTCTAGTACCTATGAGAGGATAATGAAATTAGGAATAGAAATGTATTCAAATTCATCCATCCAGGATGAGTTCTGAATCTTGATAACTCTGTATTTGAGAGCCAGGGAGTCAGTGATTAAGAGTCTTCCTCTGTTATACTGCCAATAGAAGAAAGGTACTTGTGGATGGCATCTGATTATGAAAAGCTTCTATAATTTATATGTTTTTACTTCAGTAAATGAATAATTTGGAAGTCTGATTTTTATATTTTACAAAGCCTATTTTTACAAAATCTAAGGATATGTCAATCTGTGCAATAATCATGAAAATTAATGTTTTAATAAAGCAAAAGTTCATGCCATTACTATAACAGATAAAATTATTATTGTAAGACAGGAAAAAAAAGGTGTTTCCTACCTGTAAAGCCCTTGTCACACTCACAAAGAAAAGTGTTTGGAGTAACATTGATGCAGTTACCATTGAAACATGTGGATGGCTGGCATTGTCCAACTACTTCTGTGCAATTTTTACCTGTGTCAAAGGAATAATAGGAACATTGGAGTTTAGTAAATATTTAGGGAGTTTGGTGAGCATTTTGTAAATGTCAAATTTATAGCTACAATATGGATAGGCAAGTGGATAGAAAGGTATTTATGCCAACATTGTTCATTAGTTTGCACCAAACTTACTGAGCTTCTAAGGAAAGGCAGAAAGATATTAATCTACTTTTATGCTCACATACTGTGCTTAACCTCATCTAACATATAGTGAAAAATTTACATATACCTTAAAAGGCAGAAGAGCTACTAGAACTGTAGTATTTATTTCTTTTTAACATGAATTTAACTTACAGTTTCTTTCAGCATTGATAACAAAGGATGTCCTTATGTGGAGTGGAAATATGATAATTTTTTTAATATGCAGCTTTCTGGAAATTACATTCCAGTTATAAGTTGTTTATGCTATTATAGCATACAAGTCTAAATACCATTTAATTATGCTTGCCTCTTGAATTATTACCATGACATTATTCATACTTCAAAAAGTGTTCAAATTTCTAATAGACTTTATGTTATGGGAGGAACTTATTCCTCCCTTACTCTTGTGTAGGCCTGCCCATAATATATGGTGATTTAGTCTCCTAATTCTTCTTGTTTGCATCCAGTTTATTTATGAGACCAGTGTTGTGAGCTGATGACATTACTTAAAACTTTCCTATGTAGGCTAAAAAAATGTTTTAAGCATTGCTTGTTGATAACATTAAGCATGATGATTGCTTTTAACAGAATTGCTTCCAAATTTTTTTCATTCATTTGAGTTCAATTAGTACCAGACGCTTTTGGTACTGTTATTTTCAAAGCATTTTACGCAGTCTCCAGTAATGATAAAGGAAATATAAAACATACTGCAGCATACCATCAATGTTTTCCACTATCTTATTACACTGTTCATAATTATAAAAAAATATTCTCACAACATTGACTTATTCATACCTGCATAATCTTCCATTGGCAAATGCATTAGTAACCAAATTATTATGCACTTTGAAAAGCAATTAAAAATAAATTACAGCAATCTTTATGCAACATAAGCTTCATTTCTATAAAGTGTATTCTATGAACCTCACTCATTCCTAAGCCATCAGCTGTGCTTCATAGCATAGCACCACTATTGTGAGACCGTAGAAATTCAGTACAACTGAGGAACATTTCAGGAATTCTGCTCCACAAGTACAAAAAAGCTACAATGATTCTTTTTTGAAGAGAATGAATATTTCTGGTACTTTCTCTATTGGTCTGAATGTAGGAACAACATCCCCATAATTTTCTTAATCCATTTTTTTCCTCCATGAAATAAAGGTAATGGTTAGATAAGAGTTTACCCAGTTATGTTGTATTCTCTGGTACAGTAATCCAAACCCAAATTCAGTTTGTTCTGATGAGTTTTGGGTAAGTGCTGCAATATTTCCTAGGATGATTACTCGATTTTTGTTTTTTTCATTTGTGACATATTTTATTTGATAATAACAGTATGTTTAGCAAATTGCCTTTGAAAACAACCTCAGGGGACAGAACAATCTGAAAGAAAGTACTAAGTATTTTATTTTGCTTGCTCTTCTAAATTAAGGTTTGACCTTTCAGTTAAACTAAATTTTGATATAAAAAATTCACTAATGTAATCTGATAGGTCTTTAAATGAAAATGGAGGAGAGTTCTGACTGGTTGAATGAAATCATTATTCATTTAAACAAAATCACTCTTTTCTACCATTTTGATTAACCAGCTATTTTCGTGGGACCTTACTCCAAATGATTTATGTTGTTTGGTCTCACAACCTGAACTGCAGAATAAAAAAAGTAAACCAGTTACTTCTGTAAGTCAAGAAGCATTTATTTATGTCTCATACTTAAGTAGGAAAGAAGCACAATACGAACTTGCTCTGTTTTTCTTTACAATGTATTTATGAATGTCGGCAAGTACAAACTGTATTCAAATGCCTGCACAGTCTCCCATAGGTGACACCATGTAAAAGAGACCCTGCAGGTATGGTAGCAGCCGTGGGCAATCAAATGATACAAAAGTCTTGCTAGTGTTGTTCCTATTGTTTTATCACCTGTTAAGGAAAGTGTAAGATCTATATAATGCTTACCCCCAGAGGAGAAAAGAAATACCTGAAAATTTTGGAGGACATGTGCATTCATAAGAATCTCCCGAAAGTTCTGATTTCTCAGTGCAGGAGGCATTGTTGTGGCAAGGCTTAGTGGAGCATATATCAAACTTCTGGCAGAATGTTCCCGAATACTGTGAGAAACAGTGGCAATTAAATGTTTTCTCCCAAACGTGGCTTAGACATTTTCCATGCCCAGAGCACAGTGGTGCACCCCGAGACTGTTGGCAAAGCTGCTGCTTCACGGTAACGTTCAGACGAAGGCCCATGTTGCACAGGAGTGGACCTCTCTTGTGAAGTTCTGCAAAGTAGTGAGTTCCAGCACCAAGCCAGTTAGGGTCCACTTGGTGCAGTCCTCTTATCTGGCAAACAAAAATCAACTGCTCTTGAAGAAAACCAGCTTTAGGGCAGTTAATAAATTCTTCCTTGGAGACATTTACCAGATTCATTCCATAAGACTGAAAGGATGGCTCAGAGGAGATGAAGAGACTATCACCTAATTGAAGCTGTAAAGGGCATATCTGAGGGATACTGAGGTTATCTTCTTCAGAGATTTCACCATGAATACTTTTATTCATATTCCAACATTCAGTGTAAAAGTCTGAACAGACATTTTCCCTTGGTGTCCATTTTATTACAGTAGGTTTTGGTTCTGTTCTCCATTCAGTAATCATTTGTCTCTCACATATTATCTGCCCATTGACAATGCAAAGTTGAAGAAAGCACACTACCATGCAATATGCTGATTTCATAGTCATCATTTCACCTCACCAATGGAAGTTTCCTTTCACTTATGCTTCATTACTGAGGATAACTTCAGGACATTTGTTCCTGATGGTTCACATGTATTTTCCACGGCACCCTAGGAATTCAAACAGAGGAAAATATTTCTGTTTTCATACCAAATACAGTTTGGTATGAAATATTAAAATCACATTACAAAGCAGAAAATGTACAACAAATCAAGGTCAGCATCTAACTAGTCATGGGAAATTGGAATAAGTCAAATGAACCAATCAGAACTCCAACACTGTAAAAAAAGTCAGTTTTTTCCTATTTTTATTCCTGCTAAAAATTTGATATTTATTTAGTGCATTTCATTTTACTTGTGTGCACAAGAGATTGAAGGCATACTTTTCATGTTCCCTCCCTCTGATGATAAAATTAATGGTATTAAAGTTAAGATAGGGCATCTGCAGCAAAACGAGGAACTAAATACGAACATTGAAGTTCTAGTCATAAACTTTAACCATAAATATTTTTCTAATAATAATTTAATAGTTTATTATAAAACTAGATATTCCAAAGATGTAAGCCTGAGAATTTTTGCTTTTTAAAGAAAACATGCAATCACTACTCAACTCTTTTCTGTTCTTATACATTTAACAAAACCCTTCATTAAATCCTTAGTTTTGAAAGAATATGTTTGAAAAGCAAATGTCCTTAATGATATGGTTGAGACTTTTATGCATTATGGTCAAAGATGACAGATTACAGAGTCCTCCAGGACTATTTAATTTATAGACTAGCCTTTTCTATTCCTTGAATATATCTAGCAATTTTTATTGCATCGAGATGAGTGATTACAGAAAGAAAACCAAAATAAGATTATGAAGCTTCTGCTTGGAGTCATAATGAAAATGATGAAAACCCAATATTATGTTAAATACCTTTGAAATTTTCAATAGCTTTACATTAGTAATTCCTTAATTTGTCTTAAATACAAAGCTTTTTCTCTCTTTTACTCTTTTTCTCCTTCAGTATTCTTATCTGACATTCTCAGATATTTATATTCCCTTTTAAGATAGTGGCCGCTAAACTAATATTTACAAATGAGAAAGTTATTCTAAAGAAAACTTATCTTACAAGAGAAGCCATTCAATGTAAAAAAACAACAGCATTTATAGTCTGAAATTTGTTCCCATTGCTTTCATTTTTGACAGCACATGTAAAAATAATGTGGATGAATAATTTTCTACACCCACACACATGTAGTTTTATTGGGTTTGCATGGCCTGGTTTTGGTAGAGGGAGGGTTAGAGGGATGACTTTCTCAATGTCAAGCAGAGCCAATGCCAGCCAGCTCCAAGACAGAAGTGACATTGGTCAATACTGGACCAATCACAGAAATGGTGCTAAGATCTATGAGATAAAAGTTTTAAGAAGAAGAAGAAAAAGTTATTGTGCTGTTGCAACTGAATCCAGAGAAGAGCAGAGTGTGAATATGTGAGAGGAACAGCTTTTCAGACACCAAGGCCAGTGCAGAAGGAGGGGCAGGAGGTGCTCCAGGTGCCAGAGCTGAGATTCCCCTGCAGCCCCTGGTGCAGCCCCTGGTGAGGCAGCTGTGCCCTGCAGCCCATGGAGGCCGTGGGGGTGCAGAGATCCACCTGCAGCCCTGGGAGGAGACCCACACTGGGGCAGGTGGGTGCCTGGGAGGAGGCTGTGAACTTGTAGGACATCCAGGATATCCATGCTGGAGCAGGATCCTGGTAGAACTTGAGACCCTGGGAGGAACTCATGCTGCAGCAGCCTATTCCTGAAGGACAGAAAGTAATGGAAAATTATCCCTCACTGCAGCAGTTTGTAGACAACTGTTGCCTGTTGGATGGACTCACATTAGAGAAATTTGTGGGGAACTGTCTTCCTTGGAAATTGCCCATGCTGGAGCAGGGGAAGGACTCCTCTTCTGGAGAAGAGGCAGAATTAACCTGTGGTGAACTGACCATAATCCTCATTCCCTCTCTCCCTGTGCCACTGGGGTAGGACGGAGCGCTGGGGAAGATGGAAGGGTGGGGGGAAGGTATTTTTAAGGTCTTATTTTACTTCTCATTATTCTGCTCAGATATTTTAGTAGTAAATTCAATTAATATCTCTAATTCAAATCTGTTTTGCCCATGACTGTATCTGGTAAGTGATCATACTCTGTCTTTATCTCAAGTCACAAGCTCCTCATTATATTTTCTCTCCTCTGTCCAGTGAGGAGGAAAGTGATGGAATGGTTTTGGTGTGTGCCTGGCATCTACCCAGGGTCAACACACTACACTGGTTTATCACAAAAGGACATGTGGATTATGATGCAGCAGTGCATGATTTCCTTAAATGTCCTCACTTTCCCCAAAGATCTTCAAGTGTATTTCAGACCATACTATGGACTTGGCTGAAAGGACAGAGTAAAGATACTGAAACCTTTAGTTGAAGAATTTTAAAAAACGTAACGATCTGATGGCAATTATACGATCACATTAAAGGGTCATATTCAGTCTCTCCTATTTCTATCTAAATTGGGATGAAAACATCTAAAATGTAGCTGTGTCCTATTAATAATATGCTGAACATGTGAACCTGTCCCAATGACCTTTGTGCAGCAGAGTGGCCAGCACTGTTTAAGATATCAGAAAAGTGTGGACTCTAACTAATAGTACTAACAGGAGATTGGAGTTAAGAATATTAAACTCAAAAGGAGTACAAACTATATTTTGGCTCTTCTTCCAGAACAGTTGTCATTTTAATTTAATTACTGGATCCAAACTTTGCCTTCAAAGGGTTTCAGTACTCTAGCCACACAGCTCCAAAGCTAGGCAAGTATGTTAATACTAATTTCCTCTCTCTGCTTCTGTATTTTCACCCCTGGGAATTAACTCCCCATGGTAAGAAAGAAAGAAAGGACACAGATCTGCAAAAAAAAACTACTATTCTTGCTGCTGAATACTCATAATCTTTCTATTTTGAGACCACTCCATTATCTTCATAATCTCATGATGTTCAAAGACACCATTGCATAAAGGGGTATCATATGTGTAGTTTGGGTAATTTAGCAGTTTTTTTTCTTTTAAGGTAGCAGTCTTGAACTATTATGTTCATTGTAACTGCTATTACATCTGTTATCGGGTATAGAAGTCTATGGTCTGTATTATTGCATAGATTTATAAATCCTACATTAAGCAGCCTATCTTTTCATACCTGTTTCATAATGAGATTTTCTCAGGTGTTACTAAAATAGGCCTTTACAAAAGGTTATTTTTCCTTTTAGACGCTTCAAAAAGAAAGCTGTGGCATGTCTAATGCAGAAAAGTCCTTGCCCACGGACATTTTGTCCTTCATTCATGTAAATATGCATCATTCTGGTGTCATATACAAGTTTCATTTTTATTGGTAATGAAAATGTTCTTAATTACAATATTTATATAGGATAAATCTGAACTATTTAAAAATAAGTGGTTGGTAGCATTTTAACAGTTTTTATTCTTCACAAAATAATTATTAGCCTTCATGCATAAGAAAATAAGAAAAATTCAATAAAAAATATGAAGGTAGCCTTATAACCAATTATAATAAACAAAATAAAATTAAACAAAATTAAATAACAAAATCATCTTGTAAAAGCAATGAAAAAAATCCTGAAGGAATATAGAAAATAAATACCAAGAGATTGATTTTTAGCAATAAAATAATGAAGGAAACAAAATTATGGAGTGAAGAGTATAAAAAGTAAAAAGCTCTGTATGAAATACGGTTATAATATAGAAAATCAGCAAAGAAATTAAATAACTGCAAAATGCTTATGCCATCTCATGAGATAAAATGATGTCATGTGATGAAATTTGAAAGGGATTATGACAACTGTTATACCTTACATCTGCTTTTGGCAAGGATAAAATCTTCCTATTTATAAACCCAGCTGGCTCCATGTAATTGATGAAGTCTAAGAAAATTTCAAGACTGGGATTTGTATGGACACAGAGATACTTGAAGAAAATCAAACTCTTAAACTTATATAAGTCTGGGTAAAGAGCCGCACAATGCTCTATTTTGCACTAGAGGAGAATAAAGCCGGTAGATTTATACAAAACTTCAACAAAAATTAATCCCAAATGATCTGCATTCTTGTCTAGCATTTTAAGGATTATGTATTCTTTCTATTAATAATTGGTATTACATACTAATAACAAAAAATACAGTGCATTATTAGTGAGATTGGAGAAACACCCACAGATGATATTTGACTTTAACAACTTCTCAGGAAAAGAAAATCTGTCAAAAAAGAGAACAACCAGGAAATGTTTAGTAACATCATGCCACCATGTTTTGGCCAGGAATGAACCTCCTCTTTCCACCTTCCCACATGTTGCATGACCCCTTTGTTAAATTCCTTCCTGTGCTTGAGCAGCTTTGGTTGAATGGACTGCAACCTTGGATCAAAGAGATATGAAGTAAGTGGAAGGGTGCTGTTGGGGGAGCAGGGGATGCTTTGTGGGTGCCCCCCTACCTTCCTCAGGTGCTGCATTTAAGGTGAAGTTCTGATCTTTGATACCCATCTGGGTTATGCTGCAAATGAGCAGGTATTTGCCCTTATACCTTGATTACTTGGGCCTTGACCCTGTCCTAAATATTTGACTTACTCTCTTTAGCACCTGTCTCCTTGCTGCTTATGTGTCTGGGTACCACTGGACTGTTGGCTGCCTCTGAGCACCATTCCTAGACACTCTCTTTCCATATGGATGCTATGGGATGGTGCCTCTTGTCACTGATGTCACTCTCCCCTCCCAGCACTCCACCCTTGCATGGCAGCCCATGTTTTCTGCTCCTCGGTACTGCGATTTTTTTTTTTTTTTTTCTGGTGTGTATTTAAAAACATCAAATTTAAGCATGATGTAATAGGTATATATAATAAAGGAAAAACCATAAATTACAATGCCTGCAAAATTTTAGTTCTACTCTCTGCCTTTGCAATATGCACAATATTCTAAATGATTTACCAAGTGGTCCTTTGGACCTTTTTATTTTTCACCACACAATTAATAAATCTTAGTAAATTCTGCATTATTTATGCCAATCCTAATTACTTGCAAATGATTCCTTGTTTACTAGACAACGTTTAAAACATATGGCATTTGTTTAAACAATATTGAACTTACTAGACGGTGACTTTGCCAACACCTCAAAATACACAACCCTTATTTCTACCTTATAGTTATACTGTAAATATAGACAGAGTAGTGATGCAGACAGCTTTGAACTTGCTTATCAGGGTTTCTGATGGCTTGTCTTTGATGGTAGGCATAACAGTATTAAGCCAGGGAATCTTACTTTAGTCTAATTTACTGTTAGCTGCCATGGTTTAACCCTGTCTGACAACTAAAGCCACAACAGCTGCGTGCTTATTTCCACCGATGGTGATGGGGGAGAGAGTCAGAAAGGTAAAGATGAGAAAACTCTTGAGTTGCAACAAAGACAGTATAGAGGTAAAGCAAAAACTGTGCATACAAGCAAAGGAAAACAAGGAATTCACACCTTCTCATGGGCAAGCAGGTGTCCAGCCATTGCCAGGACAGCAGAGCTCCATCACACATAGCGGTGACTTGGGAAGAATAGCACTGTAACACTAAAAATGCCCCCTGTTGTCCTTCTTCCCCCAGCTTTATCTGCTGAGTACAACACCCTACATTGTGTATGGAATGGTATGGAATATCCCTTTGGTCACTTGGGGTCAGCTGTCCTAGCTGAGATCCCTCCCAACTCCTTGTGTACACTCAGATTCATTGTGAGGTGAGGAGCAGAAAAGACCTCAGCTCTGTATAGGCACTGTTTGGCAATATCTAAAACATCACAGTGTTATCACACTGTTTTCACCACAAATCAAAAGCACAGCTCCATACTGACTCCTATGAAGAAAATAAAGTCCAATCCAGTCAAAACCAGCTCACCAGCCAGCCTAAAATTCTGTTTAGCCATTCTGATAGTGAGAAAAATGATCATGGAAACAACACCCTACACAAGCAATCTTTGTGCCCATTCTCAAGTGTCTGGAGTCTGCCCCAGTTCCTCCAGGATACACGAAGGGGGTTTTGGCGTAGTATGTAACACAACTTCTGCTGCCCTTTGCTTAGTACTTGTGATACTTGTTTCTACACTCCTAGGACATTAAGTTGACCTTGGCTGAAGTCTCTGAGGATGTCCCTACCCCCATGTCATAATGTCTCTGCACGAACCTCTCCAGCCCCTATGAGCTGCCAGTGCCTTCCATAGGTATGCCTGAAAAGGGTCAGGAGTTCCTCCAGCTTGATGACAGCTTTGCACAGACGAGTTTCCCCACCGAGAGACTTCAGGAAACATCTGTGAGGAGCAGAAGGTGGTTGGTGGCCTGATTTCACAAGAACCCTACCACTCAAAACCAGTCCCCTAAGCCTGTGTTACCCCACATGGCTCTCATTTACTTCACTCACAGTTTTGCATGCCCAACAAAACAGTATGAAGACTAAAAATCTGCCAAAAAGGCAGTTGAAGAAGTTATAGAAGAGAAACAGATCCTAGAAAAACTGCTTCAAGTGGCATGGCTTCCCCTAAATAAATCTATAAATGCACACTCTTTTAACCTGTTTTCTTTATTATAGTTTTTTTCTAAGACCATGATGATGCCCCTATGTGACCATGAGTGCGACCTGCAGAGCTCAAAGAGTGAGTAAAGAAAATTATCTGTAATGGGAGATTGCAGCTACGATGTACATTAGATAAATAGCATGACACAGTTTAAATAAAGATTAAATTTCTATGTAGAATCTATTACTGTTTCATGGAGCAGTAGGTTGAAAAACACAAAAGGCAAAGCAACTTTTGATGTGATTCTAGTTAAGTTTGTCTCTTTAGAAGTGGCCATCATGTACTTGAATTCAAAATGCCTGCAGAAAGAATTAAATTGAAAAAACGTCAACAGTTGTCCTCAGTTTCTAAAAGAGAAACAATTAATGAGTTAATTTGTTAAAAGAATGCTTAAAATTGGGCAATGCTTTTAGGTACCCAGGGGAAAACCAGAAATTATATAAAAATACTGTATTAAAAATAAATATAAAAATGGTCAGGGCTTGAAATAGATAAAAAGGAGCTGGTATATCTAAGAGTGTGGGAAGAAAAGCAAGAAGCAGACCTTACAATCTGAAATTTCCTGTTAATAAACTAAATAAAAGCATCACAGAACTTTACATGTTCAATGCCAAAAGAGATTCATATGCAAACACTAGAGGGGAAAAATATTCCAAGAGCAAGTAACAGCATCAAAATCAACAACAAATCTCTAAAAAGACAACAGTAATAGAAATTCCAATAGAGACTCTCCATGACCAACAAACGTTCTAATGATGAACTTATTGTTGGGTTATGATACAGCGTCATACTAGATCTTATTGACACTCAACAGTTGCAGTACAAACTAGAGAAGAAAAAAACAATATCCCATGCTACTCAAAATTACATTCTCTCTTGTCCCACTGTCACTCTGCTGAATTTCACAACTGTGTTGTATTCACTCATGATGCTTATGGTGCCTGGGGATAAAAACAAAAAAGCTAGAAATATTAACAATGGAAAGTGTTAAGGAAAATACTGTGTTCTTGTGGTGAAATTCCTTTCTACTGTTTCTTAATCTACATACTAATTTATGTAGGTCATATTTAGTTTATTGCACTACAGCTGTGTTAAAGGAGAGAAGGCAGAAGTAGTTTTAAACATGTTTTGTCATTTAACACTGCTGTATTTGACAACACAAGGTCCACAGTCATGGACAAGAAACCTTGAGCCTTTATTAGTTATAGCCCAAACACAGAACAAGGTCCTGGAAGTGACTATCAAGGATAATGATAAAGAGCATTGACATTCATTGAAATATGTATGTAGTATTTACTTCAGTTAAATTCCCTCAAACAGTTTGTCTGAATAGTGTTATATAAAGAATGAAGTCAAAACAGATAGAACAGGATACACATTTTTCATGTCCATCATCATGCTGCCTTTCATTTGGTTTTTAAACTTTGAAAGTATTTAGTCATGCCAGTAAAGCATGTACACTCATCTTTAAAGTAAAAACAGGATTTTGAAGGAAAATGCATGAAAATTATGATGGGTGGAGTAAAACTGCAAAAGGATTCTAAATGCAATAGAAACATTTACTGTATTTTCTTGACTATAAAAGCAATATGTATATTTAAACTGGATTATCTCTATTTCCATTTCTTTGAGGTTTTCGAGTTCCTACAGCAGGTATTTCAGATGTACATTTACAGTAAACTTTTTGTTACAATCAAAAATATGCTTCTGAAGCAAACCTAAAGTTACCACCACATAGCACATTTAGTTTACTTAAGGCAGCAATCTCAAAATAAGTGAATCTTCAAATGGAGCAAACCTGAAAGAAATGCTTGAAGAATGTACCTGATACACCCCAGTGAGTATGGATGGTTGATCCATATGTGTAAGGCTAGTCAGCAGGAAAACCCCTACATGAACAATAGCATGAATATAATTTAGTGATATTGGGTAGCTTCACAACTTCCTGGCTTCACTTTAAAGTCCTCTCTTATCTCTCCATACTGCTTGAAAACATAGGCAAATCTGTGAACTGAATGTGAACTTAAATAGAATTAGTTTCTTAACATATTTAAGGAGTTAAATTCTATTGTATTCAAAATAATTGATCCTTAATTAGAGCAAAGGAATTAAGATCAATCTCCCTGAAAAATAGCACAAATCTTGAAAGGAAAATTAATTTTTATCAACTCCAGATAATACAGGCTAAGTGAATTCCATTCAATACTATTTTAGAGAAAGTATTAACTTGACTTTTTCATGCTTAAGGAGTCATATTATTCAAGGATGCCATGACTATTACAGTCCATTGTGTCCAACTTTAGTTGAGGCTAGATAGAAAGGAAGAATAAGATAATTGGAGACTCCTAGATGGCATAGAATCAAAGAATGCCTTTGATTGGAAGGCATCTTAAGGATATCTAGTTCCAACTCCCTGCTGTGGGCAGAGACACCTTGCACTTAACCAGGTTGCTCAAAGCCCCATCCAACCTGGTGTTGAACCCTGCCAGGGTTGGGGCACCCACAATTATTGACAATCTGTTCCAGAGCCTCATCACCCTCAAAGTACAGACTTTCTTTCTAACATCTAATCTAAACCTTCTACTCTTTGAAACCATTGCTCTTTGTCATATCACTGCAGTTCCTGATGAAGAACATCTCTCCATCTTCCTTATAGGCCCCCTTCAGACACGGGAAGGATATCATGATGTCTCCATGCAACCCTCTCTTCCCCAGGCTGAACAGCCCCAGCCTTATCAGCCTACCATCACGGGAGAGCTCCTCTAGTCTCCTCACCTTGTCCCCTGTAGTAGCTCTGAAGACAAGGAGACATTGTTTAGAGACAATGCATGTCTCCAAACCAACAGCCAAATAACTATGGAAGCAAATAGGGATTGGTGGCAAGAACATGCTGTGAGAAAGGATTGGGGTGCCTGGAGAAGGAGCCTACAGAGGCAGGCCAGCACTTTTCTGGGACAAACTCCTGGAGAAGAGCGCAGCACAAACTGGGGATTGAGAAGCAGGCATGGACAGTTGACCAAATAAAGACCCAGTAGGGATCTCAAGACCAGCAAAAACCCTCCAAACCCAGCATGATAATGCATTTGAATAGAAAGAGAGAAAACTCAGCCCCAGGACAGGGAAGACTTAGGTGTAAAAAGGCATCCCTACAAAGCCCAGGTGATGTATCTACATATGGCCTTGTCTGATACAATGGCCATTCTTAACACCATGTGTGAACAGAATTGTAGAATCATAGAATTATTTAGGGTGGAAAAGACCTTTAAGATCACCAAATCCAGCCATAAACCTAACAGTGTAAAGACCAACACTGAGTGAACACAGGGAACACATACTCATTATAAATGACAATATTTACAATCTATGTTCCTAATAGGCTTCTTGAAATACACTAATATATTTGACAGAAGCTTCTGTTTAATGATAGAATTAATAAAGTCATTCCATAATTTAATATATTTTAAATTAAATATACAACAGTATATCTAGGCAACAAGAGAAATTGAATAATTGGTTTATTGTTGCTAGGATTTTGCAAGTTAGTACTTTGCAAGAATTAAATCATCACTGCTCCTCCTACTACTTTTTCACTTGCAGTGACTTGGAGGGATTGTCACTAGTCATAGAGAATTTAGCTAAGGCTTTTTACTTAACTTCTTAGCTGTGTTCTTAAAAGAATTGAAAAAAGAAAAAAGAGGTACTTAATGCTGCTTATTAGAGTTATAGATCATTTTCTGTGGTTTTAGTTACCTCCACCATAACAATTATAGGAATTCACAAAATAAAGAATATGGGACAACTATTTTTCAGAGATAATAAAAAATCATGAAAAATCAGAAAACTCACAATTTTCACCAATTGTATTTTGAAAAATCTGAGTAAATAGGCAGATGAGTCAATCCTTCTAGATCTTTGGAAATCACTATTAACAATGAATATCAGGCAAGCCCTGTCAGTAAACTGAGTTCTAGCCATCTGAGTTAAGCTGCAGCAGGTATATGGGGAAAATCTTTTTCACATATGGCACAGAAAAGCAAAGCAAAATCTAAAGCCAACCCTTCCATTAGTCAAGGTGAGATGAAAGAATTTTAATCTAAATTTTGAAGAAGGTGTCATGTGGCTTGTATAAGAGAATTTCAGTCTTGATGTCAAAATGGAAGAGCTAACAAGTATAATACAGAAATTAACATGCAATTCTCCTAGAACATCAGCAGAAATGACTCTTGGGGAGTAACCAAGACTCTAAAATAATCCTCAAAAGAGGATTTTAGCTGATGGTGGGAAAAAAGCAAACTGTGTATAGGAAAAAATAATTGTATCAACATTATTCTCCAGATTCTCATCAGAAATAATGAACATAATATGCTGTATTTTGCTGCAATAAATGTCTTTGTGTTCCTGAAAGAGTATTCAGACTTGTTACTTGGGAGGAGGCAGGAATCCTCACCTGTTTTAGTTGCAGAAAAGCAATACAGCACAGAAAGTTTTATAAAACTGATGAGGTTACACTTGTACTTAATTGTCTGGAAAGATCTGGTTTGGACCTCATGCTGCTTTCATTCAAGTGATGATTTTATTCAACTGCACTTGCATTAGCAGTCAAAGCTGAAATACTTCTTGCCTCAGAGGTAATAGGATACTGATGCATCAAAATTTATTTTCATTGGTATCTGAAATTTGAGGGAGGTTGTCTTAAAGCAGCACTGCTCCAACAGTAGATTTTGGATCAGTAAAATACATTAATCTTATTCAGAATCTCATAACAACCTCAGAAAATTAATTTCTCACACAACTGTGAGAGATTCCTTGCTGTTGTCCTGATTATTCGTGAAAAAGGTGGAGAGCTTTTAACTCTGAGGGAAGCCTGCAGAAAACTGCAGACTGCAATTTTCAGAGCACATCAGAAAGTGGTTCAATGCTTCCTGCTAAAAGCACTTCATTTTCCCAGAAGGCTTTGGCAAAACTCAGCAGAGCTCAGGAGTAGAAATCAAACCAAACCAAACTACAAAAACAAAACCAACAAAACAAACAAACACAAAACCAAAACAAACAACAAAACACAAACAGACAAAACCCCCCACAACTCTTAGAACACCTGACAAAGATGAAAACAATTTTTCCATAAATTGTGAAACCTACAACTGGTAAATGGCTCCTGACCCCAATCCAATTGCAGCTTTGAAATAGGTACACCACGTTTTCAGGGTTTTTTTTTCAGGTGTGAAATGGTTTTGAATTTCTAGGATTGCTAGAACAAGATATGTAGAAGTTAAGACTTAATCAGACAAGAAGTATTTTTAAGCAGCAGCACTAATACCCACATGTAACTGAATGGTGTACTCTTTTCTATGATGCAGCAATTTTCAGAGGGTTTTTGGATTGAAAAACTACACTATTGTCTCTACATAAGTTAAAAAAATCAGTCTGTACTTTCTGTAGTCACTGAAACCTCCTCTCTTTCTTTCCAAGACCTCCCTGGCTCTGTTCATGCTTGGCAGTCCTTTATACTGAGGTTCTTCCTCACCACCTGCATTGTAAGAACATCTTCAAAGCTCAGAAATGCAATTGAACAAAGCAGCATCTTTTCCTCTTTCCATAGAGATATTTGTATCCGTCCATTGAGGCAGGAAATGCACATTACTCTATTCTCTGCGGCCAGCCACACTTTTGCACATTTTGAAAAAAACCAAACCAAACCAAAACAAAACAAAACAACAAAACACAGGGAAAAATTAAAATTTGCATCATCTTTCAGAAGCTGAGGGAGACAGAAGTAGAAACTTATAAAATCAATTGGTCAAGCTGAGAACTTTGTAAGTCTGAAAAGAAACCAGATGATATATTGTCCACCTCTTGATAAGAGTGATTAAAAGAAACTATTTAATCTAAACTGTATAATTTAAGTACTAGGGGAAAAGTTTCTGGGTTTTCAAGTTTTAGAATACTTATTTTGGCACTAAAAAATGTTATACAACATTTATAATGAAAACACTGGAATTTCTTTTCCTAAAGTTTTTCAGCCTGAGTTAGTAATAGCATCAGTCATGGTGCTGCCTTTAGCATACAGAGCTTTTAAGAAGACTTAAAACCAATGTTGAACATAGAGCAAATTTGGAATATTGTATTAACAATTATGCAAATTATATCTTAAATTTAATTCAATTTACAGTAGGTAAAGTGTTATCCAAAGTTTTTCAGAATGTTTAATCAACATTCTAGAAGTTATGACATATATGTAATTCACATTAATTGCATTTCTACAATTATGTAATGAAAAAGGTATTAGTATAATATGCAATGACTAACTCAGCAGGAAATTCACCTCACATAATTGGGATTTACAATCTAATTATGTTTTATTCTCACTTCTGTGTCCTGTAAGTTTTCTGGTATTTTGTCAGCTTGTTTTGTGCATAAGCATTCTTATTCAAAAGACAGGATCTGTTTAAAACATTTTGTCTATTGAATTCCATAACATTGCAATTCATGAGCTATTCTTGGAAATTTGAATATCCGTTTGAGGCATTTGCAATTACTTTTAGTTTATGTATGATTTAATTCATGATCTTGCATTTTTCAATAGCATTACTCTACTTTTCCATCTGTGAAATTCAATTTTCCCAAATTGTTTTCACTTCTTATAGTCCTTTATCAGAATTAAGCATCACTGTCTCTTAAAAACTGCATATCTGAACAATATTTCTTATTTGGTCTCTCAAAAAAGTACTGGGTTTGCAAGTTATGTTATATAAAATAAAGCCAATTTTCTGCATTATACAAATAGTGCCAGCATATATATTTCTCAAATCTAGAATATGACACATTTCAGAACACCTAGTCTAGGAGTTGCCTATTATTTTATTAATCCTTCTTTGTATAGTGTATTGTCAAACATCATGTGTAAGTGCAGACAGAAAAATTCTGAATGAAACTTGGATTTTTATTTAGTACATAATTCCTGAGAATATTTAGGCAATTTTATTTTGTGGAATGATAGCTGAATTTTTATTGGTTCCTAGGTCATCTGGAAGACTGAAGTGTTAGAATAGATAAGTTATTTCATTGCAAATTAAGATCTGTAGCACCTGGGCTTGGTTCCTGTGGAAAAGACCAGCTATAAAAATGACACTTAAGATAGGGAATCAAAAATCAAAGTTAAAGTATTACAGTCAAGGAGGTGATACTTATGTCAACCTACAGCTGTAAGTTGTTGGTAATAGAATTTCCAGCTCTAATGACATAAATGTCATTTGAATTTACAGTTCTATATTTGGCTTTCACAGAATCTCAGAATGGTTTTGAGGACCCCCTGAGATCATTCTGTTCAAAACCCCTGCTCAAGCAGGACAGTCACGTTGTGAATATGCACGCACATGGGGGAGATTTTCACAGCCTCCCTGGGCAAGTCTCCCAAGTATTTGACCCCACTCACAGTAAGAAAAGTGTTTTCTTTTGTTTTTCTAACTTAATATGTGTCTTCTCTGTGTCATTACATTTATTAATCTCTACTCATTAGTTATGAGGCATATTATTGCTGTAGATGATGATATAACGAGATTTTAGCCCATTGACTTGCACAAATGTAGAAATAATATCTATTGCCATGTATCTTAAACTCAATCTGTAAATTGAAAAAATGTTACAGAAAATATTTATAGCTGAGTCAGAAAGTTACTGACTTTCCTAGAAAGTCATTAAAAATGTATCTACCTGCAGACATTCAGTGTCATCCCCCTTTTTCTCTCCCCCAATACTATTTCTTCATATTTTTTGATATGGCACATATTATTCTTGAAAGATTTCTGTATTCTCACCATATAGTGGTTGAATTTCCTAATTTCCTACATCTTACTAATTTCCCCCATTTACAGCTGTTTTTTGAGTTGCACATTTGCTCTTGCTCTATTCTTAGGCCTTGCCTTAACAAAGGCATGCACCTTTGAACTTCCTTTGTGGAAACACTTTGCCATTACAAAGGGACACATTTAAACTCTTGGTGCTTTGACTCCTAAAACCGTGAAACCAAGACCTGACAGAATTAAGGCTGAAACTCTGGCCTGACACTGGCCTCTTAGTATAAATCCCATCACACAAATAATCCTCTTAAACAGTTCCTTTTTCCATTATCATACTTGTAGTTGAAATAGAAAATTATTTTAATCCTTTAAGCAGTAGAAGTACATTAAATTCAATTCTTTCATATTTATAGTGAAATAATGTAGATATACGGCATAAGAGAAGCAAGAGAAACCACCTGATTTATTACAGAGCCACCTCAACTTTTTTTTCATAGGTTGACTGCATATAGAATATTTAGAGCAGTACAGATATGCTCCAGAATGAAATGGAAATAAGTTGACTTCTTAGAAAAAAAGTCTAAAAAATTCTGGTAAGTCATGATTAGCAACATGCATTCACCTGATTTATTAGCAGGGTTGATCCAAAAATATTCAATTTTTTTAAACATTTGGAGGAGAATTTTCTTCAATAAATTTTATTAACTTGCTAGGTTTCTTTGATTAAAAGAGGAAAACTTGTGAAAAAAATGTAAAAATAAGATATTAAAATATACCATTTCATAGTATTTTCGTTTTTCAAATAGTTGTTTCACTTTTGGGTTTTCTTGCATTTCTTTGCCCCTTTGTCTTCTTTTCCATTTAAAAGGGGACAAAAGAGAAAAGTATATGAAAAAAAAAATCTTTTTGGTTTTCTAGATATTTTATTTTCATCTGTTAATAAAATAACAATAACCCCCCAAAATTTACATTTTTAATAATTAAAAATCATTACATATTTCTGTCAGTACAATGCAGGGTTTTTTTTTCTGCTAGCTCATTCCCAAAATTGTCTTTGGGTTCTAACCATCATCTCACCCCCACATAATCAGTGTTAATTTGAATTAATTGAGAAGTGATATATTTCTACATTTTTCTTTGTAACACTTACTGCATTTATCAATTTTTTGGTTTAGATTTTTAACTAATTTTTTCATTATATGACAAAATTTCCTATTAGTTGTCACAGACATCTTTTTATTAAAATCCTTTCATTAGGACTTTTCCTGCTGAAGCTGAGAAGTTTCAGCAACAAATGTGAACAATGGTTATCTGCTGCTGTGGAATGCAACAGGTGGATCCGTGATTGGTCTCCTGTGGATGTTTGGATTTACTGACCACTCACGGCAGAGCTGGGTCTCACTCTCTGCTGGGACACAGACCTTTGTTATTCATTCTTTTCTATTCTTAGCTTAGCCAGCCTTCTGAGAACTTTTCCTTCTATTCTTTTTAGTATAGTCATAATGTTATATATATATCATAAAATAATAAACCAAGCCTTCTGATCATGGAATCAACAGTCTCATCTCTCTCTTCACCTGGAAACTCTTGTGACCATGGTCACAATTAGTTGTTTGCTTTTTGCATACTTGAGTAGAGAAACAATTCACATGGCTTCTCATTTCATTTTTGCCAGAGTTTACTGAGCTTTGCCTTGGCACAATGCACTATCTCTGCACATTGGAAAACAGGTAACTGTTCCAGAAGTAAATGAGCTATCCTCACTTTGAAAGGTATGTAAGTTTATTTAATATTCAAATGACACAAAAACCTAACCAGCCAACCAAAGAGAAGAAAACACACCAAATAACCCAAACCAAAACAAAAAAAAACCAGCCAAACAAAAAAAACCCTAACCAACCAAGCAGCCTTCTGCAATCATTCAATTTAGTAGCATAGTAAAGAAATTAATCTCCTAAATCTCCTAAAGCATAACACCTTGCTGACTTCTGTATTATTACATATTCCCTTTTCTTGTCTTTTTAATCCGTCCTCCATTTCAAAAATAAATAGACTTGTGAGAAGTCTTTTGTGGTTTGATAACAAATTTTTGCAATGGGTATTTTTAAAAAGACATTCTATTCTTATATTCAGTTTTTTGTTATATTCTATTTAAGTATCATTCCAATATGAGACATAGAGCTTGGTATCTATGAAGCACATTAACTAAGCCAGGCAGCTTCTCTAAAATAAAGCTTTATAGTAGAATTATATGTAAGCATATGTTGCATTTGGAAATACTCTTAAACTGATGCTCATTATCTTAGACTGAACATTTAATGCACTCAAATAACCCTGTAGTTTTTCATTTGGGCTTGCTGAACAGATGTAATACTGCATTTTTATGCCAGAAAGAAGTTTTAATTTGATTAATAACAGTAATAACAGTAGAAATATTTGTGGCGGTTCATATTTTGATGGCATATATACAATCTTATTTTTTCCTAGTCTTGAAATTCCATTGATTTTTCCTAAAGATTAAGTTTCTAAAGTAATGTAGACAGCACATCATTCAGTGATAGTAGGGGAAAAAAACCCAGAAATTTCTATTTTTCTGCATAAATAATTTTAGAATCATAGCTGACAATCAACGGACCATTAAAAAATATCACAGGAAAAAACAAAAGAATATTACACAAAAGTGTGCTACTAGCTAACTATCAGGATAAAGTACTTCAAAAAAGTCATATTTCCTCATAAAGTAGTTCAATTAAACATCTAATTATTTAGACTCATTGGTTTGACAATAATTTTTGTTACAGGAAAGGTCAGTATATTATATTCTATTTTGCTGTACATATTTCTTGACTGAAATAGGCAAACATAAACTTACCACCTATTTTAAAATTCTGATTAATTTATTTGTGGCATGGAGCAGACACTGCGTAAGAGCAATCACAATAGCTACTTAGAGGCATTTGTTACCATATAGAATCCCTATCCTTCCTGTTCTTAAAGAGAAATTCCTAGAATTAGGAACTTGGTGTACAGCTAGTAAATTTCTTCAGGAATATATCCTACATTTGCTAAAAAGGGCAACAAACAAAGCCTATGTGAATAAAACTCTCTCAAAGTAAACATGGAGGTTTGCAACATATGAGATTTTTTTCTGGAGAGGAAAAAAGCTGTAAACTTAGATGTAAAATACATATAAAACTAATAAAGGAAGAAAAAAAAGGTCTTTAAGAAAAATATGGTAAATGCATTTTGTACTGTGCAATATTTAGGACTTTGTGTTTACTGGTCAGGTCTCCCCATTGACAAATCTAGTAGCACCAGTCTCGGTCTGTCAGCAGCTCAGCACTTAACTGGAAAAAGAGAGAGACAGAGAGAGAGGGAAAGATGTATGCTCTGTTTCAAAACTGTCTATTCCAGGCTTTAACTGAGTAAACTTCTGGTGTAGCAAGCATAATCTTTACAGAACTCACTTTCTCATGAATGTCTGAAGGAGTGCTAATGATACCTCGCACGTACAGGAGATCACTGTAAAAGATGAGTTTACAGAGGTAAGTTATAGGCTTTGGGAAAATGAGATTTGATCATTCAAGCATTTCAGATGATGATCATGAGAACAGTTAATGAACTTGAAAAAAGGTGTTAACTCTCCTGAGACAAGCTCCTAGTGGCTGGGCGGTAATGATACTTATTTGCAGAAGCAATTGTGATAAGGCATGGCAAAAGGAGATTCAATTAAACTAATTATCAGAAGAGTTCATATATGTTGCTGTACGATAAATAAAAAAACTTAGCATAAAAAAATTTAAATAGAAAATACCTCTAAGTTTTATAATTTCTTGTCTTAAAAATGTGTGTCTACTTATAGTGTCAAGGTCATGTGTTCAATCCCCAGGAGCCGTTCATTTAAGTGTTGGACTCATTGATCTTTGTGGGTTCTTTCAAGTCAGATCATTTATATTACTCTGTAATCTTTTCCCATCCAAGCAAAAAATCTTTGCAGGAGTTTAATTATTTCTGTTAGTAGAGTTCAGGTTTCAATGTACCATGATTTCAGCATAATTCTGAATTCTTGAGTGATCCAGACTCAATGATAAGACTCTTGCGGCTGCTCAAAAATTTCACAGATTTTAACAACTGTTCATTTATACTTGTGTTTATGGACCTAAACTGAATAAAGAGGATTTTAAACAAACTTTTTAATATCTTTCAGGCATAAGGTTTCTGATTCCTATAACCATGGAGCTCATGAAAGTCCAGTGTTAAAAAGAGGGTGTGCTTGAAAGTTTTCTTAACAAACTAACAAGAAGATAAGGATTTTTGGCAGACAAAAGAGATTGTCTATCAAAAGAGAGTTCTTTAAATCTATATGTGGAAAGGAAAATGGCCTAATTAGTCAAAGCAAGATGGCAACTAACAGTTGTATCCCAGGCTTGATTATGTACAAAGAAGCTCAAACTTGAGAGACACAGCACCTTTTTTTTTGTTTGTTTGTTTTTTAATTGATCTCCTGTGTTTCTGGACAAATCCACCTTTCTTTTTCCTACTACGTTAAGCTGAAGTGCTTGTCTATCAGTGAATGTCATTCAGTTCAGTTATATTTTGTCCAGAGGCTACTTCTAAATTTCTCATTTTTACAGGGTAACTGGCTGCCTAATGTAATCATAAGTTGCTTCAAAATGAAAAGATGCAGATGCCCCAAATGTTGCATATTCTGTTCATATCCATACTCTATAGCAAAAACATTGCTTATAGTTGTGCTCTCAGTGTACAAGACATTTCTGCACTTGTAAGATGGTCCCTACCATGAAGGCATTTACATTCTAATGACAGAGATGGAGAAATTATGGGGGAAATTGCAGGCTAAAATTCTCAAACAGGATCAAAAAGAAACATAAGTTTACTAGACTGCATGCTTTCAAGATTACAGAAAGAAGGAAATGTTTCCTTAGAAGGCCTGAAACACAATCAGAGTAGGGGCCTTGCACAACAGGCCGCAGGATCAGATGCAATGTGAAAGGAACTGAGTGAGTGAAAGCATGGGGAGATTCTGTGAGGAGCTGACAAACAGGCAGCCAAGGGTAACAATCAAGATGGGAGTTTTTACACATGGCTGAGCAAGAGTAAACTTTACAATGAAACAAACATAAATAAACTGACTGAATCTAGAAGTTTTTATACATTTTTTTCATAAACAACATTGTCATGAAAAGTTATCTAATTAAATAAATATTGAGGAAAACTGTGAGTAACATACTTTTGTTTTTCATAGCTTTAAACTACTTAAAGGAGACTGGAATGAGTGTTAATTTATTAGTAATGGTAATATTTCTCTGGTTTGCTAATATTTGGCTGTGCTAATTTTATTTTATTAGCTTCTTCAGAAAAAAACCCCACAATTTTAAAGAATGCATGCCATTGAATAGCAATTCAAAACAATCTAAACATGTATTACACATATGAGAATCAACTTGTAATCCTTGATTCTGCTTTGAATATTAAGAAGAAAATTTTAGTTATTTGCTTTTGCAAGCTTGTAACAGATTTCATTTAGTGTTTGGATCTAAGAACTTGAAATTTTTTTTGACTTCATATTATCTTGTAAATTATTTGACTGGTATGCCTCATACATACACTGTCACTTTGGGATTCTCTTTTTTTAATGCAAGTAAAAAGGCATTCTCTCATAAAAGTATTTGACAGGAATTCCTGTCCAGCTTATTTAGGCTGAGGTAGAATAAATTGTCTTCACAGTGGCTAGCATGGCTCTGTGTTTTGGAACTGTGCAGAGCACAGGATTGATAATAGAGAGATGTTTTTGTTACTACTGAGCAGAGCTTACACAGAGCCAAAGTCTTTTTTGCTTTTCACAGGGCCATGCTGGTGAGGATGTTGAGGGTGCATGGGAATTTGGGAGGAGACACAGCCAGGACAGGTGACCCAAACTGACCTAAGGGATATTCCATACCACATGACATCAAACTCAGTATGTAAAGAGGGGGAAGAAGGAAGAAAGTGGTAATTTTGGCTGATGGTGTTAGTCTTCCCATGCAGCTGTTACTGATGGGATCCTGCTCACCTGGAGATGGCTGAACACCTGCCTGCCTGTGGGCAGAGCTGAATGAATTCCCTGTTTTGCTCTGCTTGTGTGCAAGACTTTGGTTTTCCCTATTGAACTGAATTTATCTCAACTCACCAGTTTTCTGGTTTTTACCCTTCTGATTCACCTTCTGATCCCCCTGATTGGGCAGAGTGACTGCATGGGGCTTGGTTGCTGGCTGGGGTGAAACCACAACAAAACCAGAAGTCTATATAGAACATTCCCTAATGCCAGCAGTGAAAATTACAACTTTTCCACGCAGATAGTTAAAACAGATTAAATATTTGAAATTTAGATTTTAATTATGCTCACTTTGAAAAAGACTGTAACTGGAAAAGGAATTGTTAAAACAGGAATAACACTAGGGACCAGAACTTAATGTAAACTCGTTAGACACTGACTTTCACTTTAGCACCTACTAAGGAAAACCAGCTGCTTCTGCACCTCAAAATAGACATTTTCTCTGCTCAGTGTGACAGGTAGAGCAGCTGTTCAAGGACAGCAGTCTCCCTAGGAGAAATTTGATTACAGAAAAACGTATGATCCTAAACAGTCCATGACATATAACCAAAACTGTCACTGAAGTGTGATCAACAAAGTCTGCAAAAAATGAACATGGAATTCTGAGCATTTTTATGTAATTTTATAATGTACCTTAGTAAATTATAACATTTAAAGGAAATTATACCATTTTCCCTTGTCCAGATCCATCTTTTCACTGTAAAATAAATATATGTCTGTTTACACCAAGGACTCATTTATGTTCACTGAAGTATTAGGAGAAAAATATCAAACTTACTATTATCTATATTTCTGTGAAAAGCCTATCCTACTACATTTGATCAGGAGTCTTGAAATGACAATGTCACCCTGTGGTACCTGTTGAGATTTATCTGAGGGTACTGAGGGAGCTGGCAGATGAAGTTGCTAAGCCATTATCCATAATTTTTTAAAAATCATGACAGTCAGGTTAAGTTTTCAAAGACTGGAAAAGGGAAACATGACCTCCACTTTAAAAAGAAAAAAGTGTAAGACAGGGAATTACAGACCAGTCAATTTCACCTCTGTGCCAGGCAAGATCGTGGAGTAGATTTTCCTGGATAGCTTATGCTGAGACACATGAAAACAAAGAGGTGAATGGTAATAGCCAACATGGTTTTACAAAGCAGAAATCATGCCTGATAAATTTGGTACCTTTCTGTGACAGGTCTCCAGCATTGGTGAATAAGGGCAGAGAAACACCCACTGTCTACCTGGATTTATGCAAAGCATTTGACACTGTTCCACTCAACATCCTTGTTGCTGAATTGGAGAGACACGGATGGATGGACCACTTTGTCTATAAAGACAAAGAGTAAAGAACTCACTGGATGGCTGCGTGAAAAGTGCTGTGGCCAAGAGCTCATTGTCTGCACAGAGAGCAGTGTTGAGTGGTGTCCAGGGGGTCACTGCTCGGGCCGATACTCTTCAACATCTTTGTTGGCAACATGGACAGTGTGATCAAGGGCACCTTCAACAAGTTCACTGACAATACCAGGCTATGTGGTGCCATTGACAAGGTGAAGGGAAGGGATACTATCTAGAGGGACCTTGACATATTTGAGAGATGGACCGATGAAAACCTCATGAAGTTCAACAAAATGAAGTGCAAAGTCCTGTTCCTGGGTCATGGTAATCCCAAATACATCCACGGGTTGGGCAGACAGGTGGTTAGAAGCTGCCATCAGAGAGAGACTTGGATGTGATGGTTGATGAAAACTCAACATGAGCCAGCCCTGTGTACCTAGAAAGCCAAACATATCCTGGGCTGTGTCAAAAGGAGCATGGCCAGCAGGTCAAAGGAAGTGATTCTCCCTGTCCACTCTTCCCCTCCAGGTGAGAATCCACCTGAAATACAGTGTATAGTTCTGGTGTCCCCACAAAAGTAGGACATGGAATGGTTGGAACAAGTCAACAGGAGGGCCAAGAAGTTGAGAGGACTACAGCACATTCCCTATGAAGATGGACTGAGAAGATTGGGGTTGTTAAGTCTGGAGAAGAGAAGGCTGTATGGAGATCTGATAGTTATCTTCCCAGAGGGGGCTGCAGGGAAGTTTGAGAAGGACTCTTTGTCAGAAACTGCAGTGATAGGACAATGACTAATGGGTACAAATTGAAAGAGGGAAAATTTATGCTAGAATTTAGGGAAAAATTCTTACTGTAAGGCTGGTAAGATACTGAAACCTGTTGCCCAGGGGGGTTGTGGATGACCCAGCTCTGGCAGCGTTGTAGGCTAGGTTGGATAAGGCCTTGAGCAACCTGATCCAGTAGGAGGTGTCCCTTGCCCATGGCAGGAGCTCCTGGGACCAGGTGATCTTTTAGGACCTTTCCAACCCTTAGCATGCTATGACTCTATGATTCACTGTGCTTTGTTAAGACTAACAATGTCTTTACGAACTCTGCAAAGTAAAGCTGCACTAGGAAGAGTCTAAACATACATGTTTTTAATCAGAAAAACAAATCAAATATATTCCACGGTCTGAATATCACAGTTACACAATGTGAATGAAATGTATTTACCTAGCTCTGCTTATATATTTGAAGTTAAGTTTAAGTTTTATTTGTTTGCCTTCGTGAAACACATCTGTTGTTTTGAACTTTGTCCTTGAAAACACTCCAGCTGTTTTCCTGTTCTATGCTAATTCATAAAAGTGATCCAGGAAGCAAGTACCAGGAAATAATCCAGCTTCAGTGTTTGTTGACAATGATCCTTCTGCATTGGATTTCGTGAGATTTGGAAGACAATGTCATAGTAACCAGGCCCACTAAATTTGTAGGTTGTTTTCCTTTTTCCACAGTGTACACAAAAAAAATTGATTACCTGGGATATGATCATCACTCACTGGCATCTGCTATCAGTCTTTGTATTGACAAAATAAAATTTACTCAGTTGATAATTAGGCCAAGATTATAATATTTTTCAGATTAACTATAAACTGACTCTTGATAAAGATATCATAGACATCAGATATTTGGTATATATAATTTTAAATATTTGATATCATCTTGTCAGCAAGGTGTTCTGCCTTTTATGTGGGCAGGGGCCTTAATATGATAATGAATAATTGTGTGTTCTTAACAAAGAATGTCAACCTGATTTAAATCTTGGGATAAGCAAATCTGAACAAAGATGACACCAATCACAAACCAATTGTGATAATCAAATAAAAACACTGGTGGATTATGAATGATAACTTCATTTTTACTACACCTCATTGGCTATAAGATTAATTTATTTAGAGCAGAGCAGTACTCACCAGCCCTTGGGTAGATCTATATAAATTGTTTCTTGACTTTAGTAGAAGCCAATAGTAAATACCTAGGAAACTGCCCATAAACAGGGCTCTTTTTTGTTATCCCAGATTTCAGAGACATGCAGCCAAGGACCAGCCTGAGACAATAATGATAAACTTTGCATCTCATAGCTGTCAAGAAATTTCTTGATTTATGAACGTAATTTTTTAGCTCTTCAAAGTCTTCCTAAAAAGATAGAAATATTTAGATATATATGAAACTATAGTTTTGTAATACTGCTCTGTGTTTTCTGTACAGTTTCAAATGAAGCTATTTAAATTTTCAAATGGAGATATTAAAACTGAGGAAAACATCAGAAAGAAGAATATCAATGTGTCAATCAACTAGTGTTTTTTGAGGGTCAGAATATTTGCCTCCCAATATAAAGAGTTTTGAAAATAAAGCTCTTTATTGACCAAAGCATAAATACAATCAGAAACTCCACACCTTTAGATGCTTAGTTACAGTCATGGAATTCATATGCCTGAAATAAAGATAGAGCACCTCCTGAAGAAAAAACAAAATATAAACATTTCATTTTCTTCTATACTCTCTACAGGCTTTATACACTGCATTTTAAACTCCATTCTAAATAAGTAAGCATGTAAGTTTCCATACTGCATAAGAAATCAACTCTGAATTTAAATCTGAAAATGAGATGCACAGCAGATAGAAAGTCTTCAGTTAAAGAAAGTGACTGAAGACAGGAAAGTAGACTGTCCACTTGTCTGGCCCAGACCTTCGTGTCCTGCATGAAAACCTTCCAGGTAGTAGATTAGAGAGAGATTAGATTGAGATCATTGGAGGGTGCTCAGTTTTGGAAAAGCATCTACAAATGGGACAATGTGTTCAAGAGGAGAGAATGCAATAGAAAGGACAAGGATATATAGCTGGTGAGAAATTCAAATCTAAGTCTCAGAAATTATGAAAAGGAAGAAGTTTTCATGGGGGTAAATAACTGCACATTTTAGCATATAGAGCCTCTAAATCACTAAAAGCTTTCTTGGAGAGCAAGAAGGCTGGATTCCATAAGAGGAAAATTATTTTCAGGTTTAAAGTTAGTCCATTTCACCCAAAAAGATAAGTATTTCACTATTTAAAGTGTCGTCTTTTCCCCATGTATTGATCTCAGAAATCAGAGGGTTGTTGCTATATGGTTAAAGGTTGTAAGGGACACGACACCCAGAACTCAGAGCCACCTTCATTAATTTCTCTGATGGTACTACTTAGGTTGTAGGTGTGTGTCAACCTATTGAGGTTGGTCCTATTGTAGAATGAGGATTCTGGAGCAGATTTATTTAGGATAACATAGGATTGATGACACAGGATTAATTACATAGTGTAATCCCCTTTGAAGATCTCACATTTACTCAGGAGGTGATTGAGGGACAGGTCAACTCCATGATTTGACTTGACTCCATATGATTCTTGAAGAGATTGAAACTGAATGTTTTCAACTTACACTAAAAAAAAACCTGTGCTGCCACTGCTAAAACATCTCTAAGGAGGATTAGTTATGCTTCTATGCTACAGTTCTATATAATAAAAAATGTAGCACTTTTAACCTCAAAAGTGAGGTCTGTGGTCTGTTCAGGATTGCAAATGTACTACTAAACAATATCAAAATGTCTACAGAAATATTTGGCCAATTATTGCCCAGGATATCCTGAAAAAGGATGTTAGGAACTTCAAAAATTTTATCCAAGATTTACTATTAGCAAGAGTACAATAAAAAATTTCTCAAATCTTCAGAAGTCTGATCTTCAAATCTTTAAAATGCTTTTCTTTTTTACTTTAAAACATTTTTCTCTCCTCTTGCTTTAGAGTTGGAGTTCATATTATACACTCAATCTTTGCATGGAAGCAACATGCTTGCAAGTGGTTACATATTCTGTTCTCTCCCTTCCAAAAAAACCTAAAAATCTGCATCTACTGGGAAAAAAGAGAAAAAAGATCGCTATTGACTAGAGCATGTAAAATCTGCTCTTGGAGCTAGTTTTGCTACCCCTGCTAATTATATCACATTGTTGAAAGTCCTAGCAAAAGCATACTGGCTGTACATTAAAGAATAAACCAGCCTAGATTTCATTGACAATAGGACTTTGGGAGTTAAAAATTAAAGCCAAATTTTTATAATTCTTCAGATTTTTTATATCACTTAAAAATTTCCTCTTATAAGAGATATAAATAAAAATACTATAAGGAAAACAAATTCAAACTAAAAATGTAAAATTAAAACTATTGGACAAATAAATCAGAAACAGCAGGAAAGCACAGAATTTTCTTTTTCTTTTTGAAAATTATTTTAACCTACACTTACTGAAGAACTGTCACTCACAGATTGTTCCAGTTAACAGACTGTCACACTGAACACTATATGCAGCTCAGGAAAACTGGCACTGCTCCATAATTGAGACACTGGTTTTTAAACCTCTTTCAATTATATAATATCCTCAGAGTCAATAATATAAAAGCAGCAGCTTTTCTCATATGGATGAGAACTTTTACCATGTCCTAAATTAAGTAATACGCAACACGCTCTTGCATTTTAAAATCCTCAATAGACAAGTAACTGGATTAACTGTTCTTGCAGTGAGATTAGTGTGGATCAGGTCATAAAAGTAACAAATGGGTTATAGTGTATTCTTTGTATGAACAATTTCATGAATTATATATCTCAGATGCAAAAAGCAGACCTAACATAATTTAGTTACTCTGTATTTGGGAGAATGTACTGAAGCCTTAAAAATTCTTTGTCTGCACTTATTTCTCAAGAAATCACATTTAATCAAGAACTACATTTAGTTAATCCTATTTATATGAAATTGAGATTAAGAAATAAATTACTATATGGAACATGGCAATCTATGCTCACAGAAAAAGAGAAATGCCAAATTCAAGGAATAAACCTGCATATACATATCAGATGGCATTGTTGAAACTATTTCACATAAATGACTTATACTATTGTCAAAAAATTAAGCGCCCACTCTACTTCCAAATGTAGTGTTCATTCCTCTGATGTTGCTTTTACCAGAAAAGTAGTAAGGCATTGGTTATTTTTTTTTAAACTATAGAGATGTGATGCAAAGTATTCAACACAGAGCCACACAGCTAATTATTCTGAAGTTGGAGAATGAGGGCTGCTGTTGTAAGGAGTTTTGCTCCAGACTGAGAATAATAGTATTCAAAGGGAAGCCACCAGGACATAAGTAAGTTCTTATCCTAGGGATCTCACTAATAAGAACAAAAATATAGCAAAGTATTAATAACATTTCCCTAACTCAAAATATGGAAAGCATCATTCATAGAAAGAATCAGAACAGGAAGAACTAACTCTGAGGCAGCATAAATGGAAATGGAAAATTAACTATATTAGTATAAAGTGCATGATTGCTCATAGTGAAAGCTTTTATGCATGGAGATTCTGAGTTGGAAATGGCAAAGGAGGACAAAATCCTGCATTAATTCAGCAGCTAGCAGTATAATGGAGACATGAAAAAGTCATTGAGTTTTGTGGGGCTGATCAGGCCATGTACTTGCAATAGGTAAGGAGCTGGGCCAAAACACAAGGGAAATTTCACCTGAAATATTGGGAAGAATTGCTATGACCTAATTTTATGTTTCCAGTTTGAATATCATTATTATAAGAAAAGTAAGCCTATGCAATTAACAGAAACAAATAAACTCCAGACTATGTCAACAGTACTCTGAATTCTGATTCTAAATGGCCTGTTTTACAGTTTTATCACATGAGGAAACTATCTTATATTCCTTAAACATATAATATGGGCAATATTTGCTCTACACAGTATGGGTCATTGTTTTGAACAGATTTAATCAGATGCATAAAAGGAATTATCATAGAAATAGCTTGATTTAGTCAAAAGTACTAAACCAGATTGACTTACTTATCCTAGTGAAATGAAGGCTATTCAAGTTTATAATTTCTCGTAAATACATTACAGAGCTAAAGTGCAAAGTTGGCACAAGAACAAATTGATATAAATGCAGCAGAAATAAATTTAGGAGAAAACCAGATATTTTTAACATTCAATCTGCCAATGGTGGAGAGTAGTAAGTCAGTAGACTAAGTGGGACAAAAATATGTTGCTAATTTTATTAGAAAGGTGAATCAATTTACAATATGGTTGCTTACATTATCAGGGCACTGGGTTCAGTAACATGTAGAAATGTACAACTCCTTCCAGAATAAGAGAAACCTAACCTATAAGATACTGAAGGATTTTCACATTTATTTTGGTAAGAGTAAGGAAAAATTGTCTCTTTTAAGTTCATGACATTGTTTTAGCTAATATGATTCTTATAATTTTCCATTTCTAGTACTTCAAGATCGAATTTGCCAAAGGCTGATTTTTTTCCTAGTCATATATAAATTTCTACAATACCCTTTGTCATTCTAAGGCGGTGAAATGAAAAAATTTATTTTCAGCTAATAAAGGGTTGAGATATGTAAGAACAGCAGTTATCATTTTTATTATTTTTATTTATTACTATTACTTAATTGTCTTATTAAAACAGTAATCAAGAGAATCTTCATGAAAAATCATAGTTTTAATTTACCTTTAAAGATACTGGGAGTTAATTACGACTACCTATTGACATAAATAGCCCCATTCTTTCAGTCAAAACACAGATCTATTTAAAAAAAAAAGGTCCCAGCTTAGCATGCCATCTCAATGTTCTTACTACATCACAAATCATTTATTTTCTCATTCTGAGATTGCCTTCTTCTATTTTTTCAAGGTGTTGTGAGAAATACAATTTGTACCAGATAATCATGATGTTGCTTGATAGTTTGTACTGCTAAAAAAGCCTGCAAACCTCAGCTATTCAGAAAAAATCACTGAAGATACTTTTAGAGAAAATAGATTTCTTTTACATACATTACTCTAGGAAATGTGTGCTTAGGAGATTCTAGAAGAAATCAATGTGAAATTAAAGACTGATAGGTTACAGATCTTATAATGATGCAATTATGCATAATTTTAAAACTGCAAAATATATAAAATAAACATATGAAATAGCTTAATGACTGTTTCCCCATATTAGCAACATTCATCAAAGTCATGTGCTACTATTAAGCAGGCATTAGTTATATCAGTATTAGTATTACTTCAGTCATGAAAGTTAAGGGATGCAACATAAAAAAATCTAGGAAAGTAGAACATACTTTTTCATCCTATTTTACACGCCTTAGCTTTCTCTGAAACCAGCTATAAATCTTTGCATAGCTAGAAACAATGCATCCTGGAGAAAGATAAAAAAAAGAGAATCAAGAATAGTTTTCAGACACCAAATATCAGCCGGAGTGGGTGTACTGCTCAGTCCTGCTGCAACAAATCTGTATCAGCCTCAGCAGTCCCTGCTAATTTGCCGTTTTTCATGACTAAGTACTCAGACAGTCTAACAACCCCCTGCCAAAGGAAGCTCCACTGCTGCTTACACGTTGCTCCAGCACAGGAGTTGTGCTCGAGCTGCTTGACAACACTGTGCAGCTCAGTAGTTCAATATTAGTTCACTATTTCACTATTATATGTAGCTTATCAACTTTAAAACTTGGTCTTTGTGTGTTCATGTGTTTATTTGGGTTGTTGACCTTGAGTAGCTGATCTGCTGTACAGATAATTCTCAGATAAATCTCAGGAAATAAATTAGGGTTTTGAATGAACCTCTATTTCATGGGGTTCAGTAAATTTTTAAATGTTTATATGCAGTTATACCCACCAGCCTTTGTTCCCCCATGTAATCCAAAATGGGTGTACAAATTACCTTCCCTGGAAAGGAAGGTAATTTATAATAAAAGGGCTACTTTCTTATTGAGTACTTAGACATATATAATTTAATGGTAGAGCAACAACTAACAGATTTTCAAATCTTGTCTCAATTTGCCTGTGTTTCTTTTGGGCAAGATAATACTTCTTAGCCAATTGAGTCCTCTCAAAAAAAAAATTCATTTTTATTAAAAACCAAAAACCAAATACTGTTTCTGCCTCATCTGATTTAATCAAAAATGATCAATTACACGTGCAGATTTGAACTTTACTTGGCTTCCACTCCTTCTTTATTTGTAGCTCTTTCAGGGAGTCATAGATTGGTCATGTCTACAATTGTATGTGTTAGAAGCACATATATCAATTTTTTTGTAGTTGTTGTTAGGAGCTTTCTGTGTACCCTAAAAGAAGCAGGAGTTACATTTTCATGACTAAGTGTACTGTTTACACCATCATGAATTCTTAATAGTCATTAATTTAATCTCAAATTCTGTATTCTTCATTTGTAATTATACCATTCGGTCCTGTCCCACTACCATGTGTCAAAGTGTTGACTATCAAATTATATGTACAACTTCTTATGCTAAAAGATTCAGTTAAGAAGAATAAGTACTATTCATTGAATTTATTATAATGTTACTGGTTATGTTCATTCATCAGTAACATGCTGTTAATTATCCTATACCAAAGATTATCAATCTGTACATAAACTGCAGAGTGTTGCAACCTACTTTTCTAATGTTTATTTGGCCAAAATTTTATATTTAGCAGTATTTTATACTTAATATCTCATGATTGAATTCAACTGGCCTTTAACTGACTAACATTTCTTTCCTGAGCTCCAGTTTAACATGTATCTGCCTCTATCTTGAGGACTGAGATTGTGTTGTGTCCTCTTCAGTCACCTTGATTTCAATTGAATACAGCTTGCAGACCTCAATAAGAAGGAATTTAGAAAAACACATGAGGACAAGGAGATTTCTCTTTAGTCTCCTGCCCTTTTGTAAATGATGGAAGAACAACATTTCTCTTCTTCTGTGAAATAACTTCAGGCTTTTAATGGTACCTTTGTGAACAAACCCATTACAGCTGGTAAATACCTGCACACAAGGATAAGGGACAAAGAACAATGGAGGAACTCACCATTTTACAATTATACAAATTACCATAGGCTACTCCTCCTTATTTAATCATTTCCATTTAAATGTTCCTTTACTTGACAATTTAGTTTCTCATTTCCTCGCATGCTGTCTGTCAGATGTCTTCTTTTTAACAAATATTTGAATTTTTTCCAATATTTTATTTTGCTATAGTCAATTTTTTACACTAATTGCCTCCATTACAACTTCATAAACTTCCTATTTTCTTCCACAGTTCATAAAGATATTATTTCATTCTATTTGCTCATTTCTGATATACTATGTTTTGTTTTGTTTTGTTTTGTTTTGTTTTGTTTTGTTTTGTTTTGTTTTGTTTTGAAGATTGTCCAAAACCTACTAAATTTATGACAATTCTTAATATCAGAAGACAAGCACCACTCAGGTTGACAATATCTGGAATGCATGAAACATCACTTATTTCTTTAGTTATTATTGCATCTAGCAGTCAAAGTCCACATGGTTGCTCAATATGCATATAAAGGTAAAATTCAGAAGCAGATAATGACAAGATATGTTGATTTGTTTTTAATTACACTACACTAAAGTTAGGAAGATAAACAATAAAAATGAAATTGCATTCAAAAGCACTTTAATTGCAAGTCAGCCAGCAGATGGCAAGTGACGTTCAGTAAAGAAAGACAATAAGGCTGAAGATCTTGCTTGTATTCTATGAATTAAAGATCCAGACAAACCTTTTTCTCACCTACATAATTATAGAGTATACTCTGCTTCTGTTACTAGGGGAAGGAAAAAGACAGCATCTCATGCATCCCAGCATTCTCAAGGGAAAGGCATTGAAGTTGTAAAAGGACTCCATTATAGTGAACCTGAAGGGAATTTTTATTTTTTACTGGATTCCCCAATTGTTTATTTGTTTATATTTTGGACTATTTAATCCCTATTATTTGCCTGAGTATGCCGAGGGAGATGTAATTTGAGAAGAGAAGCATCAGAAATGACTGATAACAAACGCAAAATAATACCTATAAAACATTAACCCTTCAGCAAGGAATCAGCAAAGAAAGCAAGCATAGCTGGAGCATGAAGTAAATGCCACAAAAAAAAGACAAGTGGCCAGGGACGTGGTCAAAAACAATGTAGAAAAAATAAGGATCAAAGGCCTTTTTACTTTTTATAGTCCAGCAAAATCTGTTAAATTTCATGTTAGTATTAGAGAACAGCTTTTGAACCTAAAAAATATAAATTACTCTAAAAATACAAAATGTTTGATAGTAATGTAGTTATATTGTTCTTGGAAATTTTTTTTTTATGCCATATAAAATCACTTTTCAAATAAGCATATTGCCTTGAAAAGGCAAAAGTCAGTTAAATTACCGCAGCTTCTACCCTCTGCATGTGACCAAGCACATTGTGACATATGCTTACACCACACAAAGAACATAACAAAAAGATTTTCACAAAGAAAATCATTCTGAACTGTCAGCCAAACAAAGGAAGAATCATCTAGATAAAAGCATGTTGTATTTTCCTTTCTTCAGAGGAAAATGAAAGTTTTTACCCGATTTCTTCCCACATTTCTCAAAACTACTAGTTGATGGCTAGGAGTATAATGTTCTCTTGGCATTCTCTGTAGGATGCTCAACAGTCCTCTTTTAAAAAAAAGCAGTTAATCCTAGTTTTTAAGCATTCTTTTTAATAGAATGTATATTAGAACGGCATAAATAATTACCATTAAATGATATGATTAAATGTCTGAATGGATACAAGGCAGGAGAACATAGAAAAAAATTTTCTTGTTAATTGTTAAAAAAATTTAATTTTTTCTTTTTTGTAACAGTAAAACACAAATTCTGATGTGAATACAACAGCAAACTGCATGGAGTAGAGTCAGAAGACTGAAAGTTTGTAGAAACTTGATGTTAATTGGTTTAACAAACCTGTCAAAGCAATTAAAGCAGATGTGGGTGGTTTGAGGATGATGCAGATCTTTGATGGCCCATCAAAATTAACACAGTCACAGACATATTTTGCCTGAGTAGCTCCTGAGCAAGCCACCCACACAGGACAGACGTTTCAAAAAGCCTCTGTTTAAAAGATTGCAGTGATAAGTGAGTCACAAGAGAATGAAATGTTGAACATTTTTTGGTTTCTAGCATTGGATATAGGATTAAAATTTGAAAACTTTGAAGAAGAAAGAACAAGTCCTCTCTTTATCGTGACCAGTAACAAAAGAAAAAAAAAAAAGAGAACTTGTATTTGATGGAGATTATATATGGTGCTTCAAGACAACCAATAAAGTAAAAGCAAGATTTTTTTTTTCATTTATGTATTTTTGAAGCACAGTTTACATTTTAGTCATATTACTTAAATTGCCTTTGACTGAAAACACACAGCTTGAACTTTACATTCAAAATTTTAAAACTGTATTCAATTTGTGCAAAGATATCAAAGCAGAGTAATTAACACTCCTGAATCAAACCACTCTACCAGCAGTTGTAGGAGATGTCAGCATCTATCTCAGCTACTTAAAGAACTTGCCAACATCTGCAATCACTTCAGTTTCTTTATTCCCACTCCGCTTAAACAATTTAAATGAAAATGTCTTTGCAATGACTTTAAACACTAAAGTGCAAATATTCCATTTAAATGTTTCAGAACATTTCTAGCCTTTTACATTGAATTTTTATTTTTAAGTATCCTCATTTTAAATCCAAATTTATGGCCTTTAACATTGCAAGTAGAGAAAAAGGAATTTAGAGTTTGGCTTTTGGGACACCTTTTGTCTTTATCTGTTCCATGAGTCATCCTATTTGAGGGCCAGTAAATGGGGAGAGATTTCTAAGAAACAGTTTTCTGAGTCCAAGATTTTGAGGGGAGTATTCACTGTGAGTTAATTGTGCTCTCATTTTTATATGCCTTCTGCATGGTGTATCATAGAACTGTAAAAAATACTTTGGAGTGAGCTTAGAGCTAGCTTTATGGTGAAAAATTTCTTTCTTAATTAAATTTTGGAATTTTTAAAGTTTGTTTTATTAAGATCAAAACCTCAGTCTTTTCATCCAGATACATCAAATCTAATAATCAAACTAATTGTCTACAAAGAACCTGAGAAATTCTTTTTATCTGTACATATTCCTTGTACGAAGTGTAAAACTCAGATAATTCATTTGAAAACCTAATTTTGCTCAAGAAAAAAAAGTGTCTTGTCTTTCTTGTCTATTTAAACAGAACGTTTAATCTGTAGTGGGATCTTTATCATGCAGAAGCTTGAAGCTAACACAAGCCCTCTCCACAAGCCCTCTCACATCAGAAATTGCTTCAGTTGCTTTGGTATTAGTTTTAATTTTTTTGACAGAATTTTTCTGTGTTTTTTTTTTTTCTTTTGTGTTTGGTATTGGTTTTGTTGTTGTTGTTTTTTGTTGTTTTTTTTTTTATGGATTTCACACATGAACTCTATTTTTTATGATATTGCGTGCCTACAAACAAATCCTTACTTCTCATCCTTACAGTGAATTATGGAAATGTACAAAACAATCTGGGACTCATGACAATGAGAAAATATAGTTGCTGTATACAGTGAAAGTAGATGAAGCTGATATATGCTGCTCAATTATATTATCTATAGAGAAATTATTCAAAGTCCTTTGATCCACATATTTTCCCAAGCACTTTGTTTTTGAGGAAGGGTACTGTTCCCTCATATCAAGTGCATTTGTCTCATAGATGTTTTTATAGTTGCACATGATAAATTTTTTTCTACATAACCTTGCAAAATTGCAACTAACTTTACTGAAGCACAACAGTTTTAAAGGTACATGGCATTGAACCAGGATTTTTTTGAGAAGAGCTGGAGTTCACTTTTGTCTACCACGCTTAGTAAAACTTTTACTGTAGTCATAGTCAAAGATTTTACCCTCTTGCTGTCAAAGCAATTTAGCTGCATCTCTATTTCATGAGGCCAGAGATTCTGAAGCAGTCTCTAACCTTCTGTAGCAAATAAATAAATAAATAAATAAAGTCTTATCATTTTACCAGCTTAGCAGTATAAATAACGAAGTTAAATCACACATTTGTTGATGTCATGACAAATTAAGTAGTTTTTTATTAACTACTGAATACATATTAAAGCTTAATTTTTATGTATTTTAGCTTCTTCACTGACAATTAACTTACGACATCTGCATCTCCAAACTTTACATCATATTCAAACTCCCTTAGTTATGAAATGTATAAGTCACAAAGGTTATGTAAATTTAAATACTCAGTTAAAATATAAATTTTAGAAAACTTAATATGAACATATATTGCTAAGATTTTAAAGACTTTCTATCTTTTAGTAGAAAAGATAGACTCAGTTTCTAATTTTGGTTTTGTTTTTTTTTTTTTTTTTTATAGATGCAACAAAAGCCACCTAGACCTTTGATGCAAGTGTCATGTAGATTTTATGACTTTGTACTTTGAATCTATTTTGGGATGTGAATGGTTATCTACTAATAGATTATCCTAATAGATTTCCTTTTGTTTACAGGAGATGTGTTAGTTGAAGCTAAACAGAACAGTATTTTCATGTATTTACTGTTCATTTCTGCTACTAGTCTAGGTACTAGAGACTAGGACTATAGTGATTATACAAACTGAGTCTGTCAATCAATAAATTGCTGTCAGCACTCCAAATTTTTATAGTTCCTAACTGACCTTTCAGCACCAATTGCTTGCTACAGTTCAGATTTTATATGGTTTTTATGGGAAAGGCAGGAAATAACAAAGTTGCTTACTGCTGACCACAGTTTGAGAACTGATAATTAAACTCTTGTGAATCTTTTGACTCTAACAACAATGCATTCTTCAGCAAGGTGGATAACATGAACCTCCTAGATGGCTTCTATGTATACAGTGATACCTTTAAAAAAGTATCATTTTGAAGCCCATCTTTATCTGTGAAGGAGTTTAAAAGAGTTATGAAATTACCTCAATCAGTATTTAAACAAACAAAATTTAAGTTTTGCCTTTTAGGAACACTTAATTTCAATAAGATTTTCTGTTTATTTTTTTTCTCCTAAACATAAAATGTGGAGTGTTTGAGACTTTTCATTACTTTTTTTTTTTTTCATGTCAATGTTTTAAAATAGTACATGACTGCAACCTTGTCAAAACCAAGCTTTTTAGATTTATGTCCTGTACCTTACCTTACCTTACTTTATCTTACCTTAATCTGTTTTAGAACCAGCTAAACTTACCTATTTTTTGGTGCAAAAGATGCAGAGTGTCACTGCAAAGAGAATTATTTATGAAACTTCAAAAGCTATTTCCTCTGAAATGTGTACTCAAATGCACAATGCAAAAAATAGAGACACAAAATAACAAGTGTTAAGGAAAATCTTGGAAACCCAGACCACTTATAGACAATTTTCTTCTTCTGCATTTAGTTGGAGCACTTAACTGTCTTGACATTTTCTGCCAAGTGGTGTCAATCATTCCACTATCTTTGCTATGTGATTATTTTCTGGGGGTTTTGTTTGTTGGTTGGCTTTTTTTGTTGTTTGGGGTTCTTTATGCACTCAGATTAGGAGCTTGATGAGTAAAAACAAACCTGTCTTTCTGGGTAATGGTGGAAGTTTATAGCTTCAAAAAGAAGAAAATCTATATTGACATAAATATCTTTGCCTTTTTACAAGCTTTTTCTGACAGGGCTCCAGATTGTATTAAAAATTTCTATGAAATGTTTTGCATCTACATGAAAGGTTCACCGTCTCTCACTCTGCAGAATGCTTTGCACATGTAGATATTAAGATTTTTTTTTCCTTTTAACAGTCCATTGCACCATGGCAATCATCCAGAGTTATACAGTAGTAGCTTGATAGATGTGATATTTTAAAATACTGCACATTATTTTTAAGAATCACTGACCAGTTGATTGCCTACTTCCCTTACTGTCCTGGAGGTGAATTTAGAAAGGTAGTTGAGTATGTGGAGAGAGCTTCCTCAACTTCCTTTTGTTGTAACAGCTTACTTGTTCTTGACAAGATACAGCTAAATCATTATATCTCCTGGATGAAAATCAGAGGGAATTATTGGTAGGAGAAAAGGGGAGGCATAAATGACAGAAGACAATAGGAATTTTCAGCTAAGATTTATGCAGAATAGATTCATGTAGAGCCTTTGAACACATTTTTTTTCCAACTCCTGCTCAAATATTTTAAGGTGATTGAATACTGTATGATTTTAATGAGGAGAATAAGATTTGTTACTTCAGCACAGGTAGTACTGAATTGGAAAGTGTGTATTGCAATTTAAGTGTCTGATGTCAGCACAGCCTAAAATTCTTACTTCCCAAAAGAAATTGTATCAACTTTGTAGGCAGTAGACAACAGCAAAAGTTTCTGAAGCGGAAATACAAAATATCATCTTTTCATCTCAAAAAATCTCACAGCCTAGTCCTCTGAACTTCATAAAATTTCTGCTTTCCTTGAACATCAGCCAATAGAGAATGGAAAAAAATCCCACATATCCAAAATGTTCTGATACTGTTTTATTTATGCTCAGATAACAAACTTTTTGCTAACTTCTACTTAAAATATGGATAGAAGTGAAAAGTAAGAATACATGGCAGTCTGTAGAATAAGTCAAACTGATAGAACCAATGAGTTACACAAGTAATCTCTATCAGTGGTTCTAATGTTGATGCTAATGCAAATATAATGGCAAAGGAGTTAAGCAACAATGTCATTCAGATCAGGGACTCCTGATTAAAAAAGTTAAAATAAAACCCACCAGTAACCAGATTAAGCTTTTTTTTATTCCAGAATAAATCAAGTCTCAAAGACAAGTCATTTTTCCCCATGTGTTTAGACAGGCTGAACTACAGAATAATAGTCCTCCAATAGCAGTGCTAACTGTATTTCTAGTTTATCTGAAGCACAAAGAATTCTCTGGCCCAATACTCACCATTAATCCTTAATGCAGCCAGGTCAATACATTTGTTATTTTTCTAAGGGTGAGAAACCTGCTTTATCCTACAGATTACATTTAGACATTGTTACAAATAGTAACAGTAGGCACACAGAAAAAGAACCAATATCTTAGAAGAAGCTATTTAAGATATGGGCCAACAGGTTAATCCACTATCTGAAATATTTGTTGAAAAATTCATAATCCTGAAGACTGTTACCTCCTTCTCATTGTGAAGGTTTTATTAAGGCTTTTGGGATGATGAACTCTATGTTGTTCAATTTTACTTAGGTTTATGGCTTAGTGACCTCAAATTTTATTTTCATAGTCCATATCTTCACACTTTAAGCCCTGGTTTCTATTTTTAAAGGGATTAAATTTCTGTGAACCATTATTCTACTTCCAACTAATGTTTTTATTGAGACTGGAAAATGGATTGGAACCAAGACATTTCTGCATTCCCTCCTGTCCATCCTTCTTCTCCTCTTCCCTGGAGCAGTTTCGGTATTCCAAATTTTTTTGTGAAATCCTACAATGGTGATTCACCCTTTGTCACTAGGGCTGTCAGTGCACAAATTACAGAGGTAACATATTTTCTTTAATATCAAAATATTTTAAAAACTTGGAATGAAGAAAGGAGAAAAGTATGTATGTACGTATGTATGTATGTATCTATCTATCTATCTATCTATCTATCTATCTACAACAAAATACCACAAAAATTGAAAAAATATTAGCAATTAATATTTTAAGGTCTTATTTTGTCCTGTAGGTTACTTACAGATGTGTGTTCTCTCAATTGTATCGTATGTATCTTATGTTTGATAAATTCTATTGCACCAAGTAACTAAGGTGTTTAGTAAGAATTTATTACTATGAATTTCCATTATAAACTAGAGGTTCTTAAAATGTCAGAAGAGAAAGACAAAATAGCTAGATTTGTGTGTCATAGGATGCTTAAGAGCCAACTACACAATATGAAGGAAAAAAAATAAAACTTCTAATTTTTGGATGTGCAGAGTAGCATTTCCAGAAGAAATGGATAAGTAATAATGTCATTGTGCAAGACCTCAGCTGGCATATTTCCTCAAGAATGAAGAAATAAGTCAGGAAAAGTTAACATAGAATTCACAGCTGTGATCAAGGACATGGAAAATTGAACTATGAATGAAAAACAGAGGCTAGTTTGTTAGTTATAACTTAAGTAGATAAAAACTGAAAGGGATATGATAGATGTTTTATAGGCATGAAGATAAATATAAGGCAAGACAAAGATTATGTTGGAAATAGATATACATGCACTATTAATAAAGCAAAATTTAAAAAAAGAAAATTAGGGGACAGCACAACAGAACAAAACTCAACAGGTTTATTGAAAAGATGAAACTCAACATGGAGCTGACATCTTTTTTAGATTAGAAGAAGCATGCAACAGCATGCAGCTTGATAAGGTTTCTCCTGGTTTTATATTTCTCAGAATTGTTGTCCCACTTTAAGTTCATTAGGAAACCATCATTACATCTTCTACAACTTCTCAGTAATGTTGGAGCTGTATCAGAGGAATAAGAAGAGTAAACAGGATGTTCTTGTCTTTAGTTCTCAAATTCTGATAAGTACAGAGTGCTCCCAACATGATCTTTTAGGTTACTTTGTTTATACTTTTTTTTAAAGATAAAAATTCTATCACATTCAGGTTTTAATAATGCATCATTTTTGTTAAGAAGTATTGAAGGAATCTTAACCAGTCTCTTGTATTTGACAGTTTGAATTGATATTTCCTGTAAATATAGATTTTGCTAAGCATTCACTCGGAAATATGTCAATCTACCAAACTAGGGAAGGATTTCTAATAATTTCAACATTAAAACTTTCTATTAGATTCTAAAAGGAAGTGGAACTTCTGCCAGTTTTCTATGTGCAGTTATTGGCCCTATTGTTTTCTTTATAGTTCAGTAGCATTTCTTTCTATATATTCATCCAAAAATCTATTTTAAAATCTATTATATAGGTGAATCTTATCTGAGTTTCATATTGACTATGAACTTTGAAACTATGCATAGTACCAAACCCGTGACAAAAAAAACAATAGTCAAAAAAAAATTAAAAAACACAAACCAAAAACCAACAAAATCAAAGCAAAAAAACAACCAAGAAACCAAGGAACAAGGAACAAGTATAGCCTGAAAAAGGAAAATATACAATGCAGGACTGCATTGCACATACACTAAAAATAATGAAAAATATCTTAAGAACAATTGTAATGTGCCAAACTGTCCTCAACCTAAACCAATCAATAATATATCATTTAAAGACTCAGGGAAAAAAAAATCAAGCTGCCAGGAGGTTTTGAAAGACAGTGGAACAGCCATGAGCTCTAATGATGTTTCAGAGAGGTAAGTAAGTTTTGTCCATCCCTAAACTAAAAAACCCGTAACAGGTCCAATACCACCTTTTGCCTCAGGTGGACTAATTTTATTTCCTTTAGGTTTGCATCTTCTCTGTATAGATAATTGCATTTTTTAAAACTAATTATCACTTAGAATTAATAATTATTTTAAAAGGAAAGTGTCAGCCGTTCAGTGAAAACTTCCATTTCCTGTCTGGTATTCACATTAGCTCTTTTAAGACAGGTGCAAATTTCTGAAAGAATGGAAATGTCATGTGGGGGTGGGGCAAGAGGGGGAGAAAGAGGAACAAGAGATGTTGTGGTGTTGTGAGTGTCCCCAGGACGAGGTGAGAGATGAGAATTTGACTCCAGATTCTCAGAAGGCTGATTTATTATATTATGATATTACATTAAAATTAATTATGTACTAAAACTATACTAAAGAAAGAGAAAGGATACATCAGAAAGCTAGACAAGAATGAATAATAAAAACCTGTGACTGACCAGAGAGTCTGACACAGCTGGACTGGGATTGGTCGTTAAGTAAAAACAATTAACATGGAACCCATCAAAGATACCCCTGCCACATTCCAAAGCAGCAAAACACAGGGAGAAGTGATCAGATAATATTGTTTAAATTTCTTTTCTGAGGCTTATCAGCTTCTCAGGAGAAAAATCCTGACGAAGGGATTTTTCAGAAAACATCATGGTGACAAGGAGATATTTGCACTGATGATGTTTGTCTTCCCAAGCCACTGTTAGTAGCAATGGAGCCCTGCTTCTGTGGGGACACCTGAACACTTGCCTGCCACCTGCAAGTGGTGATCAATCCCTTCCTTTGCTCCACTCGTGTGCAAAGCTTTTGCTTTCCTTATAACACTGCCTTCATCTTAACCCAGGAATTTTCTCACTTTTACCCTTTCCAGTCTCTTCCCCTTTCCAGCTTCTTCACCATCACCCTGGGGGTAGTAAGCAAGCGGCTGTGTGGGTCTGAGATGCCTACTGTAATGTTAGACATTACAATCAGCCTGAAATAATTGATAACTATTCATCCCTTTAACTGCATAGAAAGTATGTACTTCTAGTGTAAAAGACATAATTTGTATTTAATTTTATATAGAATATAAAGGATAAGCAGTAATGTTGGAGGAAACAAATTAAAGATGCCTGTAACTAGTAGGGTTAAGAATGTCTGAATGTCTTATTAAATTTAGTTTAATTTCAAAGGGTATCGGAAACATAACAAATACATAAAATTATTACTGTTTTAGACTTTTAGAATATTTACAGAATGATCACAATATCAAAAGGAGGGGTGAATAAAATACTTTTAAATGACCAAATTCAGAGACTGACATATGTTTGAACTGACTTCTTCAAGTCAGTTTGAAGATGCTTCAAAACCCAAAATACAGTGCTAGGAGAATGCGTGAATTAGAAGCAGTCAGGAGGCTCAGTCTCAGTAGTTCTGAAATCCCATTACTTTTATAAAAACAAGAAGGGTTTTTTTAATGATGTAACCAAACATGATACCTTGAAAAGAAATATTAAAAGTTTTTTCTATTTGATCACAATCAAACATGACTTCAAAGATGAAAAGCATAGATTTATTTTACTATATCCAGTTTATGTTTGAAAAATATATCTATTGTATAAAAGAAGTGTGCTGTGGAGAATGTTTATCGGAATTTTTTTCCCACTGGAATATACTTCCCAGACAACTTTTTTTGAACTGTAGGCTATATAGGAAGAAATTATTATTTCAGTAAATTTTTATTAAAATACATTTTGATGAGGCTTGTGATGGTAACACAATATGACACAAGGGAATCCTAAAAGTTTGTGTGAATTATCTCTTGCTATTGTCACAATACTTTTAAAGGAAGAACATTAAATTGTTTTAAAATGGAAACTTAGGGAATTAAGTAATTAAAGTCTGTGTTCATGGGAAAGGATATGATTAATATTAAAATATCTGCCCTTCTTGTGCCAATGAAAGTTACTTTAAAAATCCTTGATTTTCTGCTGTAATTTTCAGTTGTATATTGACATATTATTTTAATGTCTTAGACATGCGACTTAGGGGGGTTTTGTCATAAGCAGCTACATTCTACAGCTACATTTATGTATATTTAACTGTAATTATATTCTGTGTAGCCAGCACTATGTACAGATGTATAACATCTTATAACTTTAATATTTTACCACACCTTGCTAAATAAGGAGAGATGTTTTTTTCAAATAATAAAGCAGAATTCATAGTATAGATTGATAAGTGAATAAGGACACAAAATTCATAATTGCTGTTTTCCTAATCCCTGCCAATGTGTTAGTATTTTCTTTGCACTGTAAAGTTTAAGTTTTGTCTTCCATAAAATTTAAAGCATTGGCACCTTTAAAAACAATGTACTAGCTGAATTCATAGTTGAATCTAGTCCTCTAAACTAGTCCACTAGTTTAGAGGACATCAGTGATCCTCAGATTTCATGCGTTTAATACAGAGTAATTAAAGAGTGACCACAAGTTAATTGCTCATTACTTGCAAAAATAAGGACATCAAATACTTTTATGTTTTGAAAAGAAAAAAACAAACAAAATGTAATTAATTCTATATATGTAGTAAAGTACAACTAAGAACATAAATGTTTGAAGGCTCATTTAACATTTTCATCATCACTAAAATGGTAAAGTTAGAAGAATTGGATAAAATGTTCTTTATTTAGATCAGATAGGCAACTTCTTGAATAAAAAAGTAGAATGTTGAAGTTTGAGCTATGATAACTACCTAAGATGGAGCCAAAACTTAAATCAATATGAAAGGAAATATATTTAAAAATACCAAATTTACTAATAAATAAATGTGAGTATTAAGAGTCTTTCAGAACTTATGTGTCTAATACGCCAGACTTGAAAAAAAAGACTTATGTATTCAGTTAAAATACTCAAATGTTAACAATAGAATTTAGTTTGGAGATGCATTGGGTCTGTCAGAGAAGGAGTTTATTTTTCCCTCAGCAGCCCTCTCAGTGCAGTGCTCTGCATTGGTGGCTAGAAAGGTGCTGGTAACACACCTTTGGTTGGTGTTTTGGGCACTGCTGAGCAGCCCTGGCACAGCATCAGTGCTGCCTCTCCATCATTCCATCACCATCAGTGGGCTGTGGGTGGGCAAGATCTTGGCATGTGACACAATTAAGACAGCTGACCCAAACTGACCAGAGGGGCATTCCACACCATGAGATGTCTGCTGACATTAAAAATCAAAGAACAGGAGAAGTCAAGGGGGGCATTCATTATTTATAAGTTTTGCCTTCCAGAGGAACTGCTACTCATGCTGAAGCCCTGCTCTTTGGGAAGTAGCAGAACATTGCTTGCTGATGAGAAGTAGAGAATAAAGTCTTCAGCTTTTTTATTTTCTTTTCTACATTAAATCTTTCTCTTATGCTTTATTAAACTGCCTTTTCTCAACCCACAAGTTGTTTTCTATTTTATTTTCTTTCCCTTGACAAGAAGGGGAAGTGATAGTGTGGCCTTGTCAGGCATGTGGCATCCAGCCAAGGTCAACCCACTACAGAAGATTAATTTAATTTGAACCTTTTTTAATGATGTAATGTATGGTCACAACTTATGGGAAATAAGTATTTTTTAATTTCATTATGAATCATAAAAAAAAGAAGGTCATTGTCAAACAAATTTCAGAGAACTTTTTTCCTTTTTTATTAAAACATCCATTTTACTGCAATCTGAAGAATTTTGGAGAAAATCAAGCTTTTATCTTGTAATTGGAAGTTACATAGACATATTAATATTTTTTTAATGGCTTGACAAGTTGGAATTACCTCGATATATTTGTTTAGATTACTAGTATTTTTTCAGTATCATAACATTCCTTAGTCTATGTGGAAACTTAACTGATACTGTAAACTGATTCCAAAATATATCTATAGAAAAAAATAACTCCTAGCACAAACTCATTGCAATGCAATAAAATAAGACACTATATCTTTAATTGTTCATACCTTTATCAACTGAATTATAGAACTAATCAAATGTAGTTACGGCTTAGATAATTTTTAATTTATCTTCAATTAGGTAAACACACAAGGAATTATCTGAAGATAATTCTTAGTTTTGTTTCTATTTATTTGCCATTACAAAATGACAGTTCAATGTCTGAAGTGCCACAACCTTTAGTCTTTACAAAGAGAACACAGCAGTTTACAAAAAATACTAATAAACTCACATAAACACAAATCTCAACCACACAACTCTATACAAGATTAACAACATCAGCCTCTGCTCCCATCAGTGACCTATACATGTCTCCTTAAACATCTGAGAAAATAGACAGAATTTGTACAATGCAAAATCAATACACTATTAGTTCCTTATCCTGACCCACTGTCACACCATCAGGATTGATAAATCTTGTCCATGAAGAGAAAATCCTTGCCTCTGGACTCTACTTCTACAACAAAATATTTTTTTATTTTCAACTTTTCTGAAACCCATTAGAGTTAGATAGAATAAGTTAAATTAACACACCTATCAGTGCAATCACATACATTAATTTCTGCCCAAACTAAAATCTTTCCGCTATGACAATGTGTTACTTGCTTAAGAAAAGGGGAAAGGTGTTTTCTGCTTTTGCCTGCTGCTGAGCTTTTTGATGAATGACATTCAATTTTCCTCCTTTCCAGATGACATCAAGCCTGTTTCATACAGTACAGTGAGGATGGTTCCACTATTGCTGGTATGTGCATATTTCAGAATAAAGTGAGTTTTTAGTCTCTGTGGAGTATATTTAGAATACTCTCTGTACAGTCCATTAACTAAAAAGTTGCATCCATACAAATATTTTAAATGGCTTGATAGACTGATTTCAAATATACATTGAATGGTGACATGACAATGTGGAAGATGAAGCTTCTGTTAAACTAGATAACAGCATGCAGGAATTAAGATATTGACCTCTGGGAAATTTTTAATAGCACGTTACTGTGTTTCATGCCATGTATTTTCCACTTCTCAAAAACACTGGAATAAATACATGCAACAATAAATTTCTCTCTATGGAGACTGAATGTTTTTCCACTTTTTCCCTTTGTTTTTCTCCAAGATGGGTTTCAGTTACATGTGGAGCTAAAAGTGTGTAATATTTCCTCACAAAATGTAATTCTTGCATAATTTGAGATTTTCAGTGAGTAAGCTGGTATAACAGGTAAATGATGCTGTAAACAGGCTATACTATGCAAATTCAGTGTATTTAATTAACCACCAAGGGTAAAATGTTTACGTCACATAAAAGCTATTGGTATTTAAAAGAATTAGAAATATAGATGAGTTATGAAGTGTCTATAACATGATTAGCTGGTGCAAATTAAACAGAAAAATAAATCAAATAATTATACTTCAAAACAAGAAATGAAGTGGATATTTACAAATATGGCATTCATAAAATGTATTGACTTTGGAAGTCAAGTCAGAATACAGAAAAAAACAGAATAATTTTTTACAAAAAATATGGATAGAGAGTGAAATGATTTTCCATTTTTAAGTTTTCACTAACTCTTTTATGACTACATTTTTCAGGTAAAAATTTCAGGAAAGACTGCAAGTAAAAGAAAAAAAAACATATAAAAGCAAGAAAGAAAACATATATCACAAGACTTAATTGAATTCAACTACTCCAATAAGATAAAATATTCAAATTAATCATAGTTTTGATTAATTTCACCAGAAAAACCCAATAAAACCAAACAAATTATAAAGGACTTACTAGATTTAGAGAAAGACACAAAAAGAATTAATGACTTCAACTAAATTCAGGTATCTTTACTGAAGAAAACATATCCAATGTCTAACTGATCCTTTATTAAAGAAGAAATTATTCTATCCACTTTTCATATAAAAATTACCCAAAGCATGTTTGTCCCAGTAAAAAACCTGAACATATTTAGCCTTATACAAGTCTAAAAAAAATTACATTTATTACATTAATAATTTTCCAGCAACTAGGAACTTAAACTCTTTTCATAAATATATATATACATATATTTTCATATATATACATATATATATACACATATATATATATACACACATATATACATATACATATATATACATATATATACATATATATATACACACACACATGTATACATATACATATATATACATATATATACATATATATATATACACACACACATATATACATATATACACATATATACATATATATATATATATATATATATATATATATACACACACACACACACACACATAATGGTCGGGACTTCAAATACTAAAATACTACCTGGATCATAATATCACATAGGAACATGCTGATTATGATATACTGCTATCCAACATAAAGATTAATAAGGGGTGCCAGAAATACACACTTTACTCACTGGAGGCTTAAATTCAAATCCTCATCATTTCACAAATTAAATTCTATTACTTGAGCTTGTCTTAGTCCCTTTGTGCCTACATCATTAAAACAATATGTCTGCCTGAATAATTGGGTTTGGAGAAAGGAATTTGAAATAATGAAAATGAGAGTGTGCTTGTCAAGCTACCTATTCTCTATTGAATAGAGTAAAATAGAATAAACAAAAGCAAAACTGAAATATTTTTATAATATTTTCCATAGAAAAGGTAATATTTTCCATAGAAAGAGAGATGGGAACTTTGAACTACACTCTTGTAACATTATTGCTTTGGCATTTCTTTTAAAAGATTGTAATCAAAATTCTGCGGTTTTTATTTTATATACGTGTGGTCCTTTATAATAGTATGACATGACAAAGTTATTTCCCATTTTTACCTAAAATTATTATGTCAATTCTTATTGTAGCAAGCATCCAGCTGTCATGGAAAACAAAATTAAAATTAATGTGACAAACGTTTAAAAAGCAGTAGTTTAGTACAGACTAGGAAACAGATATGGGATTGAGCAATATAAATTAGAGTCCTAGAGGTAAGAATCTACTTATAAAGCATAAATTAATTTAATGGGAAAAGAGAGATTAAAATAGTGGTTAAATTGCTGATCATTTATAATATCTATTAAAAGATATTCACTGAATCAGAGAATCATTTCGTTTGGAAAGACGTCTGAGATCATCCATTCCAATCCATGACTGAGCACCACCATGTCGATTAGAGCACGGCATTAAGTGCCACATCCCATCTTTCCATAACACCTCTCGGGACAGTGACTCTACCACCTCCATGAGCATTCCAATAGCTAATTATCCCTTCTATGAAGAAATTCTTCCTAATGAATATCCAGCCTAAACCTCTCCTGGTGCAGTTTAAGACTGTGTCCTCTTGTCCTGTCACTGGTTGCGGGGAGAAGAGACCAACCCTCACCTGGCTAGTGCCTCCCTTCAAGGAGTTGTAGAGGGATAAGGTCTCTCAAGCCTCCTTTTCTCCAGGCTAAACACCCCCAGCTCCCTCAGCTGCTCCTCACAGCACTTGTTCTCTAGAATCTTCACCAGCCTCTTTGCCCTTCTCCAGACTCATTCCAGCACCTCAATGTCCTTCTTGCAGTGCGGGACCCAGAACTGATCATAGCACTCGAGATGTGGCCTCACTAGTGACAAATAAAGAGAAAAAATCACTTCCCTAGACCTCTGGCCACATTTTCTGATACCAGCAAGGTATTGGGAAGGAAATCTGCTAAGTCAAGAAATCTGCATCACTGAGTGAAAGCTAAGTACTGTCAGGGAACTTAAACTTGATACTAAAACTGCAATAGAAACATAAATAGATTATATTCTATGGGCAAAAGGTTAATGTCTAAGTCATTATCACAGTCATAAGGATTCCAGTTGTTTCTAGATAATGTGACAATAAACAACAAACTGTCTACCAAGCTTAAAAGAAATGCTGACACACTAGACTTCAACTCTTCCTTTCAGCATTGAGGGTCAGTAAAATTCTTGAATAGTGATATAATTTATTTTAAAATGTTGTCTATCTATTTAGAGGAACTTATGTGTAGTATATTCATATTAATCTATGGCAGTATTATATAGCATTCTTATATAGTAAATTCATATTATTCTATACATTTGTGAGAAATATTATTTTTATGTTCAATGCACCAATTAACTAAAGTGAAAACTAAGAATTTTATTCCTGATTTAGTAATTTGAAGATGTCAGTTAGTTTATAAATTGTATTAGTATTCTTAAAATAAATAAATTCTTGAAAGCACAAACCTCAGGAAAATACCAATTTTTGATGCCTCTTTCAAGATGTTCTTGCAAATAAGAAAAATTTTCTATATACTTTAATATCTGCATATACATACATTGAGAAAACAGACCTTTTTTTAAATTTGGAAAATAAAAATCTATTATATAAATGGAAAATACATATCTATTATGCAAATATTTACATTTAGGAAAATACAAGATCAAGTTTTCTCACTGCATTTCACTTAAGTTATCCAAAAAATAGCTTCCCAGGTAAAGCTAATCCTGATGGATCTCCACCATTATTGTAAATAAATAAATGAACATCCATTTCAATAAGGTGCTAACTTTAATTTTGTATATTTACACCAGAATGAACTACTCACTAGAGGTGTCTCCTGGCTATACAACTTTTCCACAAGCCTACTGACTATAAGTAGCTGAGGAAAAAAGTCTGAGTATACAAACTGATCGTGGAATTATAATGAGCTATCAGTGTGGATCAGTGGATGCAAAATAAATTCCAAGGTACTTCAGCTAAAACTTTGTCCATAAAATACCCCAGTGATTCAGCTTCCATTATATTCCAAAATGCTGAATGTGATTCTCTTTCCTCATGCTCAAGACTGATAGCATCAAACTACAGAAGGTGCTGACAAAAGCAATGACAATGATAAAGTAAGTACAGAGCTAATCTTAGAAGAGGAAATGGAAAAACATGGCTTGCTCAGTCTAGCATAGTATTTCTAATATACTGCCAGGACTCAGAATTCCAGTGTTAGAAGCAGCTTGCTGTAGATATGAAACGTGTGGACTTCCCATAAATATTTACATTAGCCAAGGAACCACTATTTTGCTAGAAGCTAGGCAGTGAAGTTCTTTGCTTCAAAAGCAATTTAGCAAAAAAGACAGAGAAGGAGTATGATACCTGCTTAAAAACAGATCAAGGTTAGAAGTATCAGCAAATAAAAAAATACTGTTTAAGCCAGAAATCAAAACTGACACAGTAGTAGAGATTATATGTTGGCTGTGGAAACATTTGAATCACAAATTAGAAAAATGTCTACCAGTTATTAAATATGTCTAAGCAGTGCTCTAATACAAATAGGGTTGGCAACAAGAAGAAAGAAGGAGAAAATCAATATAAAGAAAAACCCAGCAATTTTAAATCTGAGAGGTGTGAATGCTGTAATCACACAGGCTTTAGTTCTGAAGCCCAGGAGCTGCTTTAGAGAATTGTTTCTAAATGTGTGCTGGAAAAGCTACCTTACTCTCTCAGGGCTTCTATTTTCTTGAAGAAAAACCCTAAACCAAATAATTTTTAAATTATGCTGTGTTACTCTTGTACTTGGATTGTGTGGTGCAAATGAATTCTCAATCTTTATAGTAGAAATCTTATGGAGTTCAACTACTTATGAAGACAAAAAATGAGAACAATTTTGGACAAGAAAAGAAAGAAAGAGTCTTATTAATGAAAGCTATGCAACACATCCCTAGATGCTTCAAGGGACATTCTCAGTGCACAAACTCTTTGCTAAGACAGTACAGCAAACACCTGGATTTATGAATTAAAAAGTGTAATAGATTATTATTTCTTAATTACCAATTGTTGTAATTCATGCCATGTAATTGTTGAGAACTAATTTTTTACTCTTAGATTGGCTTTTTAGTCATAGGTAAGAAAGTGATCATTATGTAAAGGCATTGTAAAGAAGAAAGAGAGGGGAGATAGCTGCAAAATAAGCAATAAAACTATTGAATTTCATCTGCTGTCCGTGGATCAGGCACTTTACAGCATTTGAATTTCTCCAAATTCAAAGATTTACAAAAATACAACACTGCTCATTACAACCATCTCTAATACTGTCTCCATATTACAACTTGTAATTTATTCATCTTATTTGATTAGTTTCTGACGCAGATGTTAAGAAAAATTCTGATGTTTGCAAGGTTTCTGTTTCAATTTGCTATACATATTACAAAACTCTCACCAAACCCCCAACCCAAGCCCCAAATCCAGCTGCATTAGAGACTGACCATGCTCTAATACCAGTCACTAGAAAGCTAAGCCCCAAGAGTTCCTCATGGAGCCTTAGCCCATCACATCCACCAGAATACGCAAGAGGATAATAATTGTTTACCTAATCAGCCTTATTTCGTATAGCTGCTATTTATGTCTGTTAGCAAAACTGCCTAGCATTACTAAAAATGGCTAACCTTTGTGGAAATATATACCCTTTAGCAGATGCAACTTTAGATTCATATTACTTTCCCATTAAAATACGATTACCAGAATAATTCAAGTATTGCTAAAATGTAATCTCAAAAACCTACTCGCAGCAAAAATGTGTGTAAAAGTATTACTGTAACCCATTTACATTCTGTAATTTTTGACTTGACCAAATCTGCAAGTTTCCTGAAAAGTTCCTTAATATAATAGTCAGTAAAGATTTAAAATTGTTAATTTTAATGAAGGCAAAATTCAGTTATTTGGATGCGAGTCAACGAGAGGACTTTAGAATTATATTATTCTCAGTACATATAACCAATTTGACTATATAAGAAAAACCATAAAGGATACAAATTGGCCTAAAGTATCAGTGAAATGTAAAGATATATTATGCTTCTATCTAAACAAGTAGCTGAATTATTAATTTAAATAAAGAATGAAATATAAGCTATTTCATCATTCATTTCAAATTAATTCTACACAACTGATATTTAATGTATTCTATACATAACCTGAACTACAAGTACCTAACAAGCCTCATTGTCTTGTGTTTTAAACTCTATCATAACTATAGTTACAAGTCACACATGTTATAAAAGTAAAATGTGTATTTGAACCTGTGGGATCTCAGCACCTCAGGACTGAGGTGCAGAGTGGCCGAGACCACCCTTGGGGGGCTCGGGAGTCCTGGAATGTTGCCAGAAGTGTCTGGTGGCTGGACTTTGATCCTACAAGGGAGACGACACCTGTATGAGGATGGGAGGATTTCACTGGGTGAATGATGAAGGGATAAGTTAATTAGAGTGTAAGACACAGGGTTTAGGATTTCTGTACAGGGGGGTCTAAAGAAGTAAGATGGAGGAATTGGGGCGTGTCCTGTTCTTCTTCTTCTTCTTCTTGGCCTCCATCTTCTGTGGTGATGTTGGCACTTTGGGATTGGTTATTACTAAAAGTGCACTGGTTAATAAGGGTAAAAGGCATTGGGGAAAATTGATAAATATTGTATACGTAACTTTGAGTATAAAGATAGGTGGCCGCCCCGGGGGCTCGCAGTGTGCTCATGGCTGGCTGCTGTGCAGACCTCTGTCGGGCCAAGAGAAAGTCTTTTAGATAAACAATTAATAAACATCGAGACCAAGAAAAGATCTGGAGCCTCTTCTCCTCTTTTGAAGCGCGGGCTGTCCAAGGCCACCCCGGGCCTTTCCAGGTCACCTAAACAGCCGAGAAACCGACAGAACCCAGCTCTGCTTATGCATAGCATTAATCAGAAATTTTAGGAAAAATAATTGCTGTTAAAAAATTCTAATTGCCTGATTCTGAAAAAAAAAAGTTTGAAATATGTTATATCTAATCACATTTAGTCATTTGAAAATAGAACTTCAAGGAGCAGAACAGAATGTAGCCCAGACAGAGCAAATATATTACTTGCTGAAGTGCTTTTGAGAGCTGTAGCCCAGAACATCCAACCCTGTTAGGATTTCAATCTGTCTGTTACTAGCTACAATGATGATCTCCTTTGGGGGAAAAGAGTGAGATAATATTTCTGAAATAATATTTGCCACAATTTTCAGGGTTTTAAAGTGGGGTTTTTGATTTTGGGTGATTTTTTTTTGTACTGTTTTTAAATTCAAAATTCTTGAGACAGTATTTCAAAATAATCAAATTCCATTAAAAAATTTCTTCAGATCAATACTTTCCATGTTTTCTTGATACTATATGTCATAGAACAAAATTATTGATTGGCATTTTTTATGTGCATGCTATAAAACACAGATTTTTAAAAACAAAAATAATTATGACAAAGTTTTAGTCTGTGCCAGCAGAATAGTTACTACCACTTATATACTGATAGTTGGGGATACCTTTGAGGAAGTGAAAATCAAAATTTTCTGATGATATACAAGAATTACTTAAGAGATAGCACTTTTTTGGAAAATAACAGAGTAACTAATAGATTTTGAAGGAACATAATTTACTAAGCCTGTAAGAAAATGATAGAATAATGGTGAAGAGTCGGACCTCAAGATATGTGTTCTAGATAGTACAAATTAATTGCTCTTGATAATCTTTCCTCCTCTCTGAATTCTACAAAACAATTTTTTACAAATAATTCTGCACAGGCATAGGTGAAAAGGCAACCAAGCAGGCCTAAAGCTATTAAATAGTTTCATTTTTTATATTAAAAATGGCTGAGATTCTTTATTGTTTTTCACTAGGCTGCAGGTGCATTTTACTGCTAGAGACAAACAACTTAGTTCAAAGCTGAACTCAGAGGGGCTTACATTTCTGTTTGGTAACGTCTGACATGTGGTCAATGCCATAGAAATACTAAATGCTGCCTAAGAGTTTGCTATATGCCTGCCATATCTAAGTCAGTCTGAATTAGCAGACTACAGCTGGCCCCAAAATCTCTGAAGGAAAAATATATTTTCCTGCTGTCAGCATGAAATGTTGAAAGAAAAAAGAGTGAATGATCTTTTAGCATCTTAAAGAATTTGCTTTGTGGTAATCCCAATAGCTGAATGAAGAGCGGGGCCTATGCTGGCTTATCAAGGCTCACCTATGGATACATGGAGAACAGATGCTCCTAGATGGCTCCTGTTGGTATTCATTTGTTCTGATCTCTGCTTGAATCTGAGAGTCCAGAGGCTGGAGGAAATCCTCCCAGCAAGGATCACTGGTGCCAGTCTGGTACACGGTAGGATTTCTCATGCAAGGATTTTCAGATTCAGCGCATCAGCTCAACTTCTCCTCTGTGCTCTAGAACATATATAGGGCTGGAATGTCTGTTGATCAGTAAACATTCTGCACCAAAGTCTCACATTACTACAGGCAACTGTAAAAACACATTCATCTTACTAGTTGCTAGATGTTGGGGTTGTTTTGGGAGTTTTTTTAGGTTGGTTTGCTTATTGGTTCTTCGTTTGTAGGGGTTTTTTTCCTATTCTCCTAATAATTTTTCATTTCTGTAAGGGTTTGATATGCTATTTTCCTTGGTCTTTGTCTAGCCAAGATTTTAATGTTCTATTACTTGGTAAGTACAATTTGCACATTAGGTCAAATATTCAGTAATTTGCAGAGATCTTCTTCTTCCTTCTTAATTAACTATTTGACAATTCCATGGAATCATAGAATAATTTAGGTTAAAAGACAATCTCAAGAAGTCATTTAGTACAACAACCACTGGCCAGAGCAAGGCCGTCATTATAAAGCAGAAGTTTATGACTGAATTTCAGAAAAAACCCTTTTGTAAAAAGGTAATGGGTAGGAACAGTATCAGGAAAAGGTGCAAGATCACCTTTCAAGTACCTGGGAAGGAAGATGCTGTGAAATAGACAAGCTTAAGTTTAAAATGTACATATGGGTGTCAATCTAGTTTTTTAAAGATTAGACTAAAAAGATCTCTGTGCCATAAAGTCAATAGGGGTTGCATAATACAAGTAAAGAGAGTGATACAAAACCTGCTTTAAGACCTCAAGATAAGGTAAATGTAAAGTGATACAGTTGCAAAGTGATGCAAAAAGCACATAGCAGATTCATAATGAAAATGATCTGGAATTCTTACAATCTATATATAGCTGGAATAATTTGCTAATATTGCTAATAAAAATAATAATGTTCTAAAAGCAATACATATGAACAACAATATTATGATATGCAGATTGTTCCAGATATAGTCACATTGAAATAAATAAGTTTTTGATAAGAGAAGAGATACGGTCTGTCTGAAACACAGATGCCCCTTTTTTTTTTCTATCCATCATCTTATATTCTATTTTGCTTTGAAAAAAAACCCAAGAAAATAGAATTTGACAGAAAAAAAATACAGATAATTTACTAAATTGTCCTTTTATAATTTTCAATTAACTCCTAACAGCTATATAAGTGAGGAACAACCTTGAAATGTACTGTAAAGGCAGAAAATGCAAAGATTTCCTTGTCTAAGATACTTGTGGTGTTAAAATAAAGCTGTTAATATTTCTTGAGTTATGCATAGCAAGAGATTCTGCAAATACCCAGAGAAAAGGAAAGTACTGAAGAACGTCTAATATGCATGGTAATTCTTTTGGGGTTTAGATTGTTTATTTTTCTCATTATTAATTATTTCACAGAAAAAATAAAAAAAAACTCCAGGAAAAAAAAATATTCAGCTGAACAGAAAATCTTAAATATTTGAAGATACTGAAAAAATTACAGATGCTGAATTAACAATGGATGTCTAATACTTTACTCTTTTGAAAATCTAAGCAAAAGCTTTTTCAGAATATCTTATTTAATACACTGCAATTTATAAGTAAAAGAGTAAAAATTTTTTTAATGGATGTATACTTTCCTGTAAACTGTATTTCAAGATCTCTCTGCTTCATTCCCCCTCAAGTATAAAGAAAATTTTTAAATGCATAATATTTTTTTTGTCTGACTAAAATACTTTAGGCCATCATTTTTTGGATGATAGCAATATTTATAAATGTCATTAGAAAGCATGTTTATTTTAGCTTTAAAATAAAAAAGACTAAACCATAAGGCACATTATCTTTGGAAGCAACCCCAATAAGGTTTGAATATTACAGTAATTTCAAAATAATCTACTTTTCAAAAGAAACCATCAGTATTTTTAATGTTTGGATAATAAATTATAGTGTCATTTTATGGGCTTGTCATTCAGGCACAATAAATTCCTCACTAGAAAAAAGTCTCTTGGGAAAAATGTCTACATAATTAAGTAGTGTTATTTCTTGACAAGGAATTAAGGAAGATGTTTCTAGTTCCTGTCATAGCTTTGGTAGATCTTATATTCATATATCCTTAATTTGGTGGTTTTATTCTTTTTACAGGATACATATCCAGGTCTGCAGTATAATCCACAACATTACATCTGTTGGTTAACAAATGAAAGTTTCTGAAGAAAAACAGCCCGACGTTTTCCTCAGAAAAGGAAACAAAATTATTAAATATGTTATATTCAACATTATTTTCTTTCTTATTCTGAAGGAGACATTTTTCTGGGTCATATAAAAATACTTGACAAGCTACTCTGCTACAAGACCTGCAAGTTACTCTAATTAAACTGTCTCATTTTTTGTGTCTTTTTGTGGGTGACAGTGGTCTCTTCCTATTTCCTTGGAATTTGGGGCAACCAGAGTTCTGTTGTGTATGGAAGACAGGTGTACTGAACCACCTAACATGAACTCTGCACAGATACTTGAATTCTTTTATACTCCAGAATATGGCTTCTTGACATGCTGTAAACTACATAAATTGCTCAAAATATTTTGTTTTAATAATTGTATTTAAAAGATTCAGTTTAGTTCGTTTCTTGCCTGTTAACAGTATCAACTAGCAATGTATGACAGTGACTGCTCACCTACTTATTTTCAATCAAAACGAAACCATGATTTGGAATATTTTAAAACACTATGGAAATAAATTATTTTCCAATTTACATATTTTACACGTAGTCATTTGTTAATGGACATTTTCATTTTGAATAAATGACAAATGTTGAGGTAATCTTCCTATTGCTTAGTAAACTGCCTTAAATTTATGGTTCATTTCTCAGATAAGAATATAAGATGATTGAAATCACCTCATTTTACATATCACATAGAATATCAAGGTGTTTATTTTTTGTTTTAAAATATCATGTTCTACGGCACTGATATTGAATAATTGAGTCTCCTGAAATGTGATCTGTTCTCTTAATGTTATGAAGTTTTACTTTTGCTCCCACATCCTTATCCTCTCGAGAACAGTGCTGAATAGCATGAACTGGTAGATAAAAGCATAACACTTGACATTATAGCTATAAAAAGATAATGTTAATTCATGCTGGCATGCAAAACAGCTTTTAAAAGAAAAGAACAACAAACACTTCAGTTGTTATCCTTTCTTAATCAAAGACAAGATGTTTCCCGACAATTGTTTTTCAATGGGCAGAGCTCAGAAAAGGACAACGCATGTAAAAGAGCTGTCCCTCAAGAAGTGTGGTGTGAGAGACTGGAAGAGATTTCTGGCACTTCAGCTGCATGTGTGTGGAAAATGGGCAAGTTGGGCCTTGCCCTGGTGAGGAAATGCCCTTCTCTACACAGCCCACCCCCTGTAAAGCCTGTATCTGTCCCCCAGGGGCCACCAGTCACGGGGAGGCAATGCTCCACACCCTGACCCTGGAGCCCTTGACCCAGATCTTGAGTGGGCAAATGAATGGAAGTCCCATCGTGGGGCAGGGCCCAGGAAAGCCAAAGGGTACTTAGGCCAGAGCACAAGGCACACACAGGTCTTGATCCTGCCTCTTCTTGGGTTTTAGGTCAGCTGAACACCACTGGAATCAGGATGGTAGCTGTTTGTCTTTTTGTTGTTATTTTTTGCTCTATAGTTATTTTTTAAATCTTTTCTGTCTTTCTCTCTATTCTTCTTCTAAATCGTTCTTCTCAGAGTTTCAAGTAACTTAAAATCAGATGAGTTTGGGGTATGTTAAGTTGAATGGATAAAGTTAATAATTCCTGAAAAGCTTTATGTTGATTGAATGTTGTTCTAAACTTTTGTCAAAGCTCTCTGATTTTCTGAAGTTTGCCAGCAAAGCTATTGTTGTTTTGACATTATGCATTTAATAATATCTTGTCAGTATTTCTCCCTTGCATCTGACTCAGGGTACATTAAAAGAAGAACACAAGACCTCTTAAGAGACTCATCAAGTTGAGTTCTGTGGTGTTCCTTCTAATGTTCCTTTACCCTGGTCTCCTGGGTCAGAGATTTCTGAGGGCTGGTCTTGTCAGTGAAGACTGATGCAAGAAAGGTGTTCAGTAGTTCTTCCTTTTCTGCATCTTCTTTTCCAGGATCCTCCTTCTTTTTAGTAATGAGTTTCCTTACAGGTGTTCCTTAGTTTTCCTTTGGTTATTGATCTATTTGAAGAATACCTCTGTTTTAACCCAGTCACAGATTTAAAGTCATGTCTAACTATATATATATATATATATATATATATATATATATATATATATATATATATACAAAATGAAATACTAAATAGGATTTCTTTATAGACAAGGTAAATTCAAGCATTAAAATGCAAAATATGGTGAGTTCTTTTGTTCATTCTTGTATTTCTTTGTCCCAATAACAACATGGAAACATTTGCCAGTTTAGGGAGGTAAAAGGAATAAGAAGCAGTGAACATTTGTAAATGAAATAAGAACAGTGATATGTAGAGGCTGTTTAGGAATAAAAACCTGAATAAGAATGAATAACATATTATCCTAAGTTACATGCTATTTCATTATACAGCCTTAAAAACATTGATGATAAGTATTATTCCCATTTTGCAAGACACCTCCCAATTATGGCCTCAGAGAAATTGAAGAAAATTTCAGAAGAAAAGAAGAAAGCAATATGAGTCTTCTATCATTTATATTTACTTAACAATATTTTTTTCTATATTCACTGCCTACAACTGTGGGTGTTCAGTCTATAAACAAAAACCTCATTTTACAAATAGCGCAATATAATGAGACCTTTCCTATAAACTTCCCAGAACTAACTGTAGTGGCAGGGGTTTTCAGCTAATTAGGCTGTGCTAATAGAATGCATATGCACATTTGCAGTAGCTGAGCTGGTGGGCAATAGCTTGTTAAACGACCAGCACACACAGTTGCTTTTGTCCATGTCAGAGCCTTAGGTATAAAAGCATTCATTTCCAAATTTGAGATACAGGCTTTTAACATCTGACTCTCATAGAGTCATAGTGGTTAGAGTAAGAAGGAACCTTTAAGATAATCTGGTTCCCACTCCACTGCCATGGGCAGAGACACCTTCCATTAGATGAGTTTTCTCAGGAATCCATTCAATATTTCCTGGAACACTTCCAGAGGTGAAGTATCCAGCACTTTTCTGGGTAAATTGTTGCAGTGCCTCAGCATCCTCATAATAAACAATTTCTTCCTTATGCTTATCAGAAATCTACATTCTTTCAGTTTGAAGCCAATGCCCCTTGTCCTATCACTACATGCCCTTGTAAAAAGTCCCCCTTGTAAAAAGCTTTAATTTAGGGCCTCTTTAGGCACTGGAAAGCCACTATAAGATTTTGCTGGAGCCCTTTCTTCTCCAGGCTGAAGAGCCCCAACTCTCAGTCTGCACAGGAGATGTGCTCTAGCCCTCTAACCATCATTTTGGCCCTCATCTGGACTTTCTCTACATCCTTGTATGTTTGGAACTGCAGAGCTAACTCAGTAGTCCAGGTGAGGTCTCAGGAGAGCAGAGGAGGAGATTTCACCTCCTTTAACCCACTGGCCCCACTTCTTTTTAATGCAGCCCAGAATATTATTTGCTTTCTGGACTGCAAGTACTCATTGCTGAGTCATGTTTATCATGGCATCCTTCAAGACCTGCAAGTCTTTCTCCTCAGGGCTACTCTCAGCCCATTCTCTGCCCAGCCTGTATTTGTGCTTGGGGTTGCCCTGACCCGTGTGCAAAACCTTACACTCGACCTCATTGACCTTCATGGGGTTCACATGGGCTCTTCCCTCCAGCATGCTGATTACACCACAGAGCTTTGTGTTGTCTGCAAACTTGCTGAGGCTGCACTTGATCCTGCTGATGATGCTAAGGTAGACCTTTGCCATTAAGTGAGCTTAAGCTATTGAACAGTGTGTGATAATATTTTTTCCTTTTAAAACAGGAATCCAGATTAATTATTTACTGTAAGTCAGTAATAAATCAAGGTACATAGATTTTTGAGGAACCCAGGGATACTGGAAGAAAAGGAGAAAGGTCGCAAATTTTGGTATTGGATGCAGGACAAAATAGACTTAAAGCGGATGTTGAAGTCTATATATTACAATATGAATAGTACAGTGAATGCTTTTTAAAGTAGGCTAATTAAGCTTTGATATGATTGGGTTACTTCTTTATTTTCTTTATACTCAAGGAGTTGCTTAACAAAATTATGCAATCCAGTATGCTGGGTTGACCCCAAGTGGGTGCCAGGTGACTACCCAAGTTGCTCTGTCAGTCCTCCTCCCCAGGTGCACAGGGGAAACAATACAATAAAAGGCTCATGGGGCAAGGTAAGGACAGGGAGAGTTCACTCACCAGTTACTGCCGCAGGCAAACTAGACCAAATGTGGGGGGAAATTATTGAATTTATTACCAATCAAATCAAAGTAGGATAATGAGAAACAGAAAACTAAATCTAATAAAACACCTTCCACTCACCAGTCCTTTCTTCCCGGGCTTAACATCATCCCTGAATTCCCTACATCCTCCCCATTAGCAGCATAGGGGAGCAGGAAATAGTCATTGGTGCCAGTTCATTGCACATTGTCTCTTGCCCAACCTTTCTCCTTAGGGAAAGGACCCCTCACACCCTTCCCCTGCTCTAGAAGCCACTGCTGCAGGCCTCCAATTACCAAAACCTGGCCATGCAAACCCAATACATCCAATCAAGATAAAAACTAATTCTCTATACTCAAAGTTTTGGGAAAATAAAAGGTAATTATTTGGCAACCATTATAGAGTAATAGGTGTATGTAATTTTAAATGTTTTTTGTACTTAATGGTTCACATCACGTACAGCATGGGTATGTTAACCAGTGATTTTAAAGTTCAGAGAAAGAAAAATCTCCAAATAGTAAAACATAATTTCTTAGAACAATTTTGAACCCTGGATGTCTAAAATTACACCTGCCCTAGCAAAGCAGAACATATAGCCAGAAGATTCTGAACAATTATGTTACAATACTTGTGGATTTCTGGAACCCAGAAGGGCTCTAAAATTAAGATTACATAAGACTCATAAAAAGATGAAAGCAATTTTGAAGCTGAATTCTTTAGGTTAGAGAAGACATAATGTTGTAGAATTTCTAGAAGTACAAAAAGTAAGATCTCAGATATTCCAGGAGGACAAATTTCTCAGGATTCACAGACAGGTGGTAGTTCTTTGTTTAGCTTGTTTGTTTGTTTGTTTGTTCTTGTGAATGTCCGACTTTAAAAGAATATTGACAGTCCCAGATCTGAGATAAATTTTCTGTTGCTGAAGAAAAGAAATAAGCAGTAGGTACCATCATCACTGACTTAGTGAGGCTTAGTGCTCAGTGAGGATTACAGTCAGCTGTTGCAGTGAGGATATCAGCAATACTGGAGGCAGTTTTTCCTTTAAGTATGAGTGTTTGGTCTACAGGCATTTTTTCAAACCCAGATGCCAGGCTCCTTACACAGAAATGCCTTCAAGTCCCTGGGATTTGGAAAGTGGCTTTCTGCACTGTAATGAAAATGGTAAGGCACATATGATGGAGATGAAGCCAGGCTTACTACAAAGATCCTCTGGCATAATTAAGCCAATGCAAATTGGATGTCTCTTAAAATAGGTCTTCTCTTCCCTATTTCAGACATAGAAAAGAAATGAAAACATTACTCATGGAAGAGTGAAGCTATATTTAGAGAAAGGCACTGCCATAGGAAAAAAAAGGATTAAAATAAAAAGTTATGAAGATATCACATAATCAGAACTGATCTGACCTTTCCCTTCCTGCTTCTTAAAATGTGAATGAAAAGGATACTATCCAAAATAAATATAAAATAAAATAAAGCAAGGCCCTTGCATCAGTAATCTAAGTGAAGATAAAGAGGACAGGAAAAAGTGTGAGCTCAGTTTGAAGAGTTGGGATGCATGTGCCTAGAAGGCAAACATAAAGACTTGAAAGAGACATTTGCTAAAGGGAAAGTCCCCAAAGCTGCATATGTCATAGTAGCTTTATGCAGCTAAACAGCTTTTCAAATACTTTATTTATAGATTAAAAGTGTGGGGCATTCAGCCTGGACATTTGCTCTACAGGCTGTCTCCTCATACAATCCAGCAATCCATCATACACAACCGTCTGGCCAATACACAATTTCTCATCAGGAATTTATAGAAAAATAGTCTGTGATAAAGAAGTAGTTATCAGAAATTAGTGTGAAAAGTTAGCCAGTCCTGCTCTAGAAGTAATATTTCTTGCCTGTAAAATGTCAAAGATTACTTGAAAGAAATATTTACCATAGTGTTAAGAACATGGGAAATAAATGTAATTCTATTTATTTCCTTCATGTAGTACAAAAGTCCCTTGAAATTTAATGTTCAGAAATATGCTGCTGAATTTAGAGAGCTATACAACAATAACCTGTTTTTATTTAATGCTTCTCTAGCATGGTAGATACATTTTCTTTGCTACTACGGATGTCAATCTTTGTTCTAATAAAATTTTCCCACCTAATCAGCATTATGTCTTCTTTCAAAACTAAAACAAAGTTCTTAGACTTTTACTAAATCTCCATAAATTTAGATTTTATTTATGACCAATCTAAACAAAAGGTGGTACTGGCAACTGGTGAATGTATATTCAGTCCCTCAGAGAAACTAACTATTCTTTCCTTTAGTCATGAAGTCTGAGAGTTTTAATCTAAATGTATATGAAATTTATTTTTCCTAATTAAAAGTTAAAATGCATATAATTATATATATATAAATTATGAACAATTATTTAAACATTTATGTTAAAAGGGTTTTATATTAAAAAATCCTCCTTTGACAGCAAATAGCTTAGTTAGCAACAATAAAAAAACCCTTGATATTTAGCTAAATATAAATTTTTAATATTTGACTGTCTTTTTGAAATAACCAGTTATTTATTGATCAGTGTAAGAACACAAAACTGTTGAAAACTGTTGAATCATTTCCAGCAGTGGGCAGAACTAGACCTAGGAAAGACCATTAAGAAAAACAAAAAAAGGAAGCATATGGCAATGCATCTTCACAATAATCCCCTAATTCCCACTTCTCTGCAGTCATGAACTTGCTGAAACAGAGATCATAGCATAGCTGTTATAAGCAGCCACTTCTATTCTTAAAGTTTAAGTAGCTGGCAGGCAGAAATTTGCCTGAAACTTCTGAGCTTTATTCTGTTTTTGGGGAAAAAAAAAACCTGTGCTGAGGAAATTTTCTTAAACTCAAATCTTTTACCTACTTGGTCTTAATTTAGTCTTTGAGGTTTACTCCAGTAGACATAACCTTCTGTTAAAACTGAATCCATAAAAAGAATAGGTATTTCTAATCCGTTTCAGGTGTTAAAGGTTGTGAACTCTAACCTAATGCCTTGGGAAGTAATTGAAGATGGAATTGATCTGAAAGTCCAATTAAATAACAGAGAAAGAAAATGAAGAAAACTATCTATTCTCCTGAGCTAGCTCACATGCAAAAATAGAATGTGTGCATGTGTAAATGAAAGGTAATCCATTATTGCATTTATTAATTAAAATTTACATGTATATATATATATATATGCAGCTAAAAGTTCATTTCTTGTTTTGTATTAGAGTATGTTATGTAATCCCTGGTTATTTAGTGGCCACAGTTTCTGAAAAAGATGATTGCTGACAAATTAAATCTTCACTGCTACTGCAGGAAAACCTGCAGTTAGAGATTTCAGAAAGTGAGGATATTTAATTGGGGGTGTTAAAAGACTTGCATGACAGAATTATTTGAAAATAATCCTTTTGGGAGTTTTTTGCAAAACTGGAGGCATTTTTACTCTGTCTTTCTAGTTTTAAGTTCAGGTGGTCGAGTCAGGAAAAGCTATGGGCTCCAGACTGGTTTTCCTGGCTTTCTCACGTTTCCTCTCCAGAATTACGATGAACTGTGCTACAGAGAATTACTGAGTGAAGGAAAAATAGAATCCCAACTACACAGTAATGCAATTCTTCCCTGAAATGGGACACTATCCCTTAGCAATTCTGTACATGCTTGCAAGCTCTATTTGGACCCCAGGTACAGATGAAACATACTGATTTTCTTAATTTATACAAAAGTCTGGCCCCACTATTTCTTATCTACAAATTCATTTGTGGCAGTATTGTATGTGAGTGTGTATTTTTTATTTTTTAAAATTTTTTTCTCAGAGGAAAGAATCAAAGAGATGTAGATGAAAACCAGACTGCTCCCTCTTTTTTTTCCCACAGAGTTGAGAGACTGAGTGCTTTGATGGCGTTGAGAGGAATTTAGCTTGAAAGAATAATTATTAACCTATCAACTTGTGTATGTACACTGACGTTATTATAGTTATATTTTCAAGCTGAATATGGGGTTGCAAAAGGTATTTTTTAGCATTTTATGATGTTGGAGAATAGAGCATGACCTTTAAAACAGAGATATAATACAAAGATTTTCACTGTAATCTCTGTTCTTTTTCTGTTTTTCATGTAGTTGCTGCTTGGAAATTGTTTTGGCTGGTAAATCACAAATGTCCTGTGAGGATAATGCTTTGCGTACTGCATTAGATTATAGGAACACAAGTTGCACTAGATTAAAAATAAGCCTTATAACTAAAATCCTTGGTCTTCTAACTACTAAGGAATCTAATACCTCAGTCAATTGGTGTTGTCTCTATTAAACTCCATATTGATTTCTTAGATTAGAGAGCTATTTGAAATACCTTGGGAATTGTTTAAAAGAATTCTTGGACCGAATGGGTAGCCTTTTGTAATTAAGAAGGCAAACCTCGTTAAACCTCTTGCTACAGCATTCACACTCTCTTAAAATCTTTATTTACAAAATCAATCATTGCATACTAAGAATCTGGTCTAATTTATAGACTTACTTGAGTACATTTACAGCACAAAACCTCTGAGATTCATGTATAAAATGTGTACTCATCAGTCTTAATACCAACAATAACAGCAGTAAAGTTAACATAAAAGTCGTTAGAACAGAAATTGCTTTATTCTACCTTGGTTTTCATCATCTGGATTTAGTTTTAACAGTTAAAGGAAAGAAAAGCACCTGAGTACACAGTGGAAAGCTACTTGATACTCACAGTTCTTGTCCTAATTTCCTACAGAAAATCAAGAACTATGTTGCAGAGATGTTAAAGACTTTTTCATCAAAAAACCATTTGCTGTTATTTGCAAGACATAGCTTAATTTTCTATCTATAAATGCTGTTACCTGACACCTTTCTCATGAAGAATAGTTCTCTTCCATTTTAATGTCTTTGTGTGGCAGATCACTGGCATCGTCAGGAAGTTACCAGAATCTTATTCCTTCAAATTAAAAGTTTTTTTAAAATTTTCGAATATCCATGTTGATTTTAAGGAACAACTGATATTTGTGGAAGAATTTTGGAGAACAATAGTGATTTTGCACTTAAAAAGTATATTTTTTTTTCTGCTTCTGCTTAGAACCATGATATGGAATTTTTGATACATATATTTAACTGCTGTACCAAAAGCAAATATTGCTTAGGAAATCTGGGTACAAATCAAAGCCAGAAATCAAATAGGGTATGCAAAAGCACAGACTTATATAGTAATCTCTTACGTTACTATATCAGTAAGAAAAAAATCTGAAAGTGTTTTTTGTTAAAGGTACATAGGTATAGAAATTAAAACTTTTTTAAAAAGTGTGCAAAAAAGGAACAGATACAGTATATGTTTTATATTCTATATTTTGTAATGAAAAGTGAAAAGTAAAGGATAAAAATATACAGATTTCCACTGGTCTTTTCCTCAGTGTTGTATGTACACTAAAGGAATTTAATTTTTGCTGTTTAGTCAGAAAAGAAACTATCATTGCTTTACAGAGTACTGAGCTTTTGATAGGATACTGAACAGGCTGTCAATACAAAAATGAAAAATCTATGACTATATATTAAGATATTAAGAAAATATCTGTGACTATAATATTAAGATATTATATTATTAGAAATTATGGTATATCCACTTTACCAGACAATCAGCATAACTTATGAAATATGTAATAGAATTCATTTGTCTACTCGCTGTAGAAATAGTTCTTAATTAATAAATAAATAAGCTAAATTATCACTTTTTTAAACAAGTAAGTTACTTTTGAACTATGGTAAAAGTAATTTAAGACTTGTCTCTTGTTAAGAATCAGGAAATATGCTTTAGAATTGTTTTAAAAAGGGTTTTTGGTTTATTGAAATATAGTTAGACTGAAAAAAAGATATTTCCTCATGCTTCCTCAGAAACAGATTGATCATTTATGCCACATGGTAACTTTTTCAGTCAAATATTTTTAATAACCCTAAAAGATGATGTTACTTATGTATCTTGTATAATAGCACATAAAATACATGTCAGTCTAGCAAACTATTTTTTGCAAACATATTTTAAAAAAAAATTACAAATACAGTTACATTTGCAATTTTATCTGGAAGTTGTGCATTTTTTCATCTGAGTCACTAATTCCTACATACTGAAAATTGTTAAGGAATATGTTCCTATGGTATAGGATCAAAAAAATAGTTTATTGTCCAATATCTTTTTTTTAAATAGTTCTTTGGTACCTATTGAATATTCTCAACATACTTCTCCTTGTAGGGGTAAATTGGCATTTTCAGCTACTGGGAGAATTATTTATACAGAAAGTACATCTAAACTACTTTCAACATGAGAAACTCTAACAAAGAGGAAAAAAATCCATTACATACAAACCACTCTGTACAAACTACTCAGTACTTTTAGAAAGTACTGAGAAAGGGTGGCAGGACCTACATGGCCAGTAGTGGGAATCTAGAGCTTAAAGACAATGAAGAGCTGTCTGGGTTTAGACGTATGGAAATGAGAGTTATTCAGAAGGAAAAATAACATGACTGAAGCAGACTCAGGTGACATAAACTGCAGGAGAAGCAAAAGTCCTCTAGTTCTGTTGAAAGCGAAGGGAGACGACCCATCTTGTTGTTGATCAGCATCGACTCCGGTTTATTGGCCAAATCAGTCATCTTTTATAATAGTGTTAATTAACTTCATGCATATTGCAAAATCCAAGCTCACGATAGGTTACAGAGAAAACTCTAACCCCTCCTTTTGTTTACAATACCCGTGGTTGTTTATTGAAACCAAAATTAGTGTTCTCACTGTGATATGAAAAGTTCTCAAAACCTTCATATCTGTTCCCAGAGCAGCCAAGGACTGTTATGAGAAGACTGTCTGAGAATCCTGCTGTTTATAGAAAAGGTGCCTGAGAACCTAGTTATTTACAAAATCAAGCTTGGGAACTGCTGCTTTACAGCTGCCTTTTACTTTCCCATCAGCTGTATACCTTCATGGCCTCTTTCTTTAAGCCATGCTTGAACCAGGCTCTCCACATAGTTCCTCTTATAAAACCTGTCTGAGAAACATAATTAGATTACTGGAGGGCCCAGCTCCTCTTTTTTATAAATACAGCATTTTACAATATACGTTTATTATATTATATAAAATAAGCATGTATATAATTTTTAATTTCCTTAAGACAGTATCTATTATATCTCATGACTTTGAGAACTGAATATAAAATATTTAGTTGTGTCTTTAAAACTACCATATATAATTCCTTTGGACAGATATAAAAAAGCCTATGCTACTTGTGGTGCTTTTCTAACACAATAGTTAACCATGATTTCCCCACATTACTTTTTTAAAAAAAGACAGTTAAAACTCCCCTTTGTTTTCCATAAATTGATATGTACCTCCCTGCTTCATATCAAAAATGTACAAAACCCCTACAGTACTATTACTAACAAGTATATGTGTTTTCTATAACAAGTTCTAACAGGTAGAAAAATAAAATAAGAATAAATTATTTTTCAGATTTTTTTTTCTAATATTGTTATTTGGAATACATTACAGGTTTGGTTTTTTAAAAGAATTACCATGCAGTAAAAAAATAATTTTGATAAAATATCTCATTTGAAATGTTTAATACTATTAGAAGTTCCTACCTCTAAGGGCTTAGATAGATAACGTTTTAGTGGCATTTACAGGTTTATTATAAGTTAATTATCAAAGATATAAAAACAATGAAAGAAGAAAGAATATTACAGAGCTGCAGCTCATATATGCATGGAGAAAACATGAAAGGCTAAAACTCAAAGGTGAAATTGTATTGTGTCAGACAAGAAATGCTTTTGTATTTGTATTCATTTTGAGTAGAACTTTTTTCTTCCCACATTGTTTTTCCACAAATCTTAAATTGTTTTAAATCAAGGCAGGAATTACACTGAATACCCACAAAGAGGTCTCACCTTCGAGAAATAAAAGATTTGAATAAGATTGTTATCTCATTTATGAGTACAGATAATCTCTAGTAGGCCATAGACCTCATTACAATGTTTCTATTTCTAGATGGAACATTAAGTACTAAAAAATGCAAGAAATTCCATTATTTGAAGATACTTAAGTATTACAGATTTTATACTTAAATGAACACTAGTTTCTGTAGTATGCAATCTCTTCTGGTAATATTATTTCATATTTTACCTCAGCACAGAATAATTACAATCTATAAAAGGGATGGAAAGTTTATACCTTTGGTAAGTGCAATGAAAAATAAAACACAACCACTATAATTTCAGAGTAAACTTCACTTTTGTCAAAAATTCTTTGCTCATAATGAGACCTTAATCAGGTATTTATTATGTTGCCATGATTACCGTGTATGTTCAATAATTTTAGCAAACAGGTTTATTGGATTAAATATTTTATGAGTAATACATTTGCAATAAAAATTAGTACAATCATTTGTGCACTTACGTAATTGCTTTCAATAACCTCAAGTAAATTCTGTAATCATGATTAATGCTGATCAGGCAAAGTTATTGGTATTGGTTATTGGTTTGACTACATGGAAAGGTTAAAACAAATGGATTTGATTTTGCAGAACACAGTCGTCCATGAGTCACGGTATTCTTACTGTTATTTCTGTTGGTATTATTTTTATTATTATTATTGTAATAATTCTACTGCTACTATTACTACTATTTTCCAGTTTACATCTTTTAGAATAGTAGGCAAATTCTCTTCAAACCAAACCACCAAACCCCAACAAAAACAAGTGGCAAAACCAGTCCCCTCGAAAAGCCCATTACCCTACTTAACACGCGACTCTATCTATATTTATTAATCTAAAAACACCATTAAATTGCCCAAGTTTTTTAATGTCATATTGCCAATCATTAGCATTAAATTAACAATTAAATGACACACTAATATTTGCTTGTTTATCAGAAATACTGAAAACTTCTGAACATTATATTCATACTGGATAATTCAAATGTACACGGATATGAAAGATGGTAGGGAATTGTACATGCAATATTTCCCACAAAGGTTAAGAAATATAAGAATTTAGAATTTTTCTGAAACAGCTAAAACTTTGGTTGGGAGTACTTTAGATAAATGCAAATGCTGTTAGAAGTATACAGCAAATCTGTTTACCCATGTAGAAGCAGTAGAAAATGTCATTTTATGCGCTAAACTTTTCTAAGTCCCTAAATTATTTGCAGAGTGACTGTTTATTTCTCTGTCAGTTCTAATATGCTGTAGGCATTACATTTTTTTGTGTATTGTCTACTTTCATATTGTCTTACCTACTTTTAAGTCCTTGAATCATATTATTCCCATGTCATAAAAATGAACAGTTTCCAAGTTTCATCACTATTTGCAGGAAAAAAATAGTGATGATGACCTTTTTTGCAAAAGCTCTTTGAAATCTGAGTTATAAAAAACATCTATCAGCAGATGTTTTGCATTAGTAATAGAAAAAACTTGTGTATATTGGATTTTTTATCTAAAAATAATCTCTTAGAAAGGCAATTGTTTGGACTACTCATATATTTCTCCAAAATTAGTAAAATCCTGGCTTTGCATATGATCAAAAACTATCATAATTTGTATTCTCTCATGTGATATAGCAACACATTTCATGAAGAGTAGCAATGTCAGTGCAGGTTATTAAAGGGGAAAGCCCTGCATCTTGTGTTTCTATGGGAGTTTTTCAGCACATAGCATCAAAATCTGCATAATATAGAATATTTTCTTCAAGCACTGCATTGGAATGTGAAGCTATTCCTTTTTTTTTTTTTTTAATACAGACACTTTTAATACAAAACCATCCTTATATTATGCTCTGACAACACATGAATGCTATACTGAATAGTCATATGTGTAATGCAAACAACCTTATTTGACAGCTGGGAGTTTAACATTCTACAAACAAATGGGTCTTTAGTAGTATCAATATGGTATTAATTAGCAAAACACGCCTATACTTTTAGTCTTCAGTGAATTTAAATTTAGGAAGACGAGAGATTACTGAATAGTCTAAGAGCTGATTTTCAAAGAAAGTGACTGAATCTTTTTTGAAACAATTATCCTTTACAATGACATCACCCACTTGTGCATGTAACATCAGAGTCATTTTACCTGCTTAGAAGTTAAATCTTTGTGAAAATAAAAGCCACTATAGTAAAAAACTTACCAATCAGTCACTATATAAATCAAAATCTGTGAAAAAAATTAATAAATGAAAAGTTGTCATCAGTTTTCTTCCGTACTATGCTAATTGACAATTAAACACTAAGCCTGAATTTCTAAGCATTTGGGTAATGAATAAATAACAATTTCATATTAAGAATCCAGAGATCTGCAAAAAATGAAAAAAAAATGGCAGATGACTATGGAAAATGGTACTCCAATATGCAAGAGAAAAGGAAAAAAAAGTATGAAGCTATATTTTACTCTAAATGAGACGTCATTAGGCTTCTTTTCCATTTCTATTTTTATGTGTATGGAATGCTTTTTAATTAACAGACATTATGAATACAATATAGTTAACAGATGTAATTTCTAGAGAATCAATTCATCTCATATGAAAAGTAAATTCTACCATCTGAGATAGAAATAGAATCATTCTGTTCCATACAGAAATTTATCTTGAGAACAGCTGCACCTCTCTAGTCCTTGAGAGAAGAACAGCCTCAGTGTTATAGAAGCAACCACTGAACCTTCTTTTCAAATCAACCTGATCCTAGACAGGTCAAAACAGAATGAGGCAGCCGCCCCTTGCATAAGTGAGCATGAAATGCCTCTGTTCTTCCAGTTTATGGATGTGGCACCAAGTATAATTGTCGTCCATGGTAATATTTAATTCTTAAGTTGCAGTTACACAATCAACATTTTGCCTCTTTATATTTTCTGAGATCTTACAGTCATCTTGTTCGATGGAACAAGTCCACAATTCCTAGGAAATTTTTTATTGGTATTTGTATCATGATAATGTCTTGAAGCTTCCAGTCATTAACCAGAATCCCATCAAACCAGCCAAAAGGAAAAAAAGTGAACAGAGAGGTAGGCATTTCCACAAAAAGGTCATGACTGAGGTATCATTTGAACAAATCATAAAGATGAACAAAGGCCTAACTTGAACAAAACTCTTTTCACCTACAATATCTACTCATTTAAAAGGAAGACAAAAAAAATTTGGAAGATGCCTTTCAAGTTGACACATAAATGTTTTCTCCGTTCTTTTCATCACCTGACACAGCCTGCTTCCTTTGACTCAGATTACACAGCAAAGTGGAAATTTGAACAGGCTGTAAGACAGGATTTTTTTACAGTGGGCTCTAAGGTCAGATCCCTTTTGCTGAATGTGCTTCACAAGTTCCAGAAAAGAAGACATGTCTCACACTTTGATGAATGTGATTTGTGTTGATCCTTAGTATTTTGGGCTATGAAGTCAAGGTGAAAGAGCTAGGCAAGAGGGTAAAAACATCAAGAAGGTTGCAAATACACAAGAGCTTCAATGAAGCGAAAGCTGAAAGATGAATAACATCTACAGACACTGAGTGCTAAAATCTATGGTAGACATTCTGATTCTATTCAATCTATCTAGCTTTAAAAAGTGGGTTAAGTAATTTATTGACATCTATCTGAGACACTGATAGGTTCAATTTTATGTGTTTATTTCAAAAATATATGATAATACCTTATGTACTAAAACAAATGTGCTCACCCTTCAAGAAGTTTAAAACAATTGACTGTTGATAGGGCTAATCTTAGCATCTCCATCTACTTTGCAAATATTAGCTGATTAAAACCCATTACACCCAGGTGAAATCTTTCTATTTGATAATTTATCTAATATGCAAATAGGTATTCTGTACATAAACCCCCTTCAGATATAGCTATGGTAAATTAAGATTTTACATTGCTTTTTCTGTATGACATTTTATACAAGTAAGCCACACAACTAACTGGAAGAAATAGATAGTAATTTCATAATGACTATGAAAACATTGAAATCATTCTCAAATGCACAGTGAATAAAGTATTTGTAGCTTATTTGCCTGTGACAACATCTTCTCTCTTCAGGGGCTTTGGAAGCTTTTCAGCTGTTTCCTAGATTTTTTATGTGACACATAAGATGTCTTAATATTACTGACTTTTCACTTAAGTAATAATTCAATTCTAATAAAAAGTCATAAGTAGACCTATAATGTGATATGTTAAACATATTAAATATTAAATTAAATATATCTAATGCCATCTTAAAAAGTTGTTTATTAAAGTACAAACAGATATTTGCTTCTATTATAAAAAGAAGACTTTTTTCTTTCCAAAAGAAAAGCCTTACAGAATGTTCTACCAGATTTACCTCTGTCTGAAATACACAACTTTAAATTAAAAGTGTGTTCCATGTATTTCAGAGGAGAAGTTACCTCTTGATCTTATGGACAGTGACAATCCTGCACAGATTTAGTACTGCATTTTACTGGGGAAAGAATATGAACTAGACTTTTTGTAAAGTTGCTCTGTTAATGGCTTATGGTTACCCAGTCTTGTGACTTCAGCTGATTTTTATTATTTAGTTTGCAAAATTAGATACCTAACAATTGTATAATTTTCTATATATTCAGTAAAATCTAATATCAAAATATCTAACATTCAAGGAGAAATTAGGAAGATGGAAAAGTGACTAAGTATAACTTCATATTTGGGAGAAGTTCTAATCAGTATAGTGTGTTTGATCAGCTTACTATAACTCTAGTTCATCAGCTGATTAGACATGACTTGAGAAAATTACTGATAAAGGGAAAATTCCCTTTTCTGATTATTGCTTGTGCTACCATCTAACTTTTTAATCTATTTAAATAATTTAATGTTTTAAACTAATTTACCAGAAGACACTGTAGTAGGGATAAAGGTACAGGAAAAAGTAAAGCATTCAGATGACTTTTAAGGGCATTTTTGTTTCTGAACAAAATAGCTACTATGTCTCTCAAAATAATTTGGCTGCTAAATGTCTATAGAATTCAACAGATCTTTTCCATATTCAGGTTCTGCTAAAAGCATTTCACCTGTGGTAGTTTCTACAACTTGCTATGGATACCCAGTACATCACTTTATTTAATGGTCATGTTCAGTCTTAGTAAAAGAATGAGGACATTCCTTTACATGGACAAAGAGAGTTTCATACATTTCCACTGCTCTAGTTAAATTACCATGTTATTTTCTTTCTTCTTTGAGGACATAATTTGCAAAGTGAAAATATATTCAGGTTGTAAGATATATAATTTCAGTGTAGTTATCTTGTATCAAAATCATTACTAAATATGGCATCTATATATCTAATATGGAACATAACTACATTATTAAGAGAAAAATAAAAAAATATGTTAGTTCAAAATTATAGTCGAATAGTGTAATGATTTATCACATCAATGAATAAGTTTCTATACATACATTAACAATTGTATTTTTCTTGAAGTACTGTCTTTGCCAGTTTTTTTTAAGTTGCATCCTGTATTTCATTACAATTAAAATCTACTGGATTTTAATTTTGGTTGTTATCAATACATTATTACTTATTTTTAAAATTTCAGTGTTTAACACAATTACCTATGCTACGGGTATGAGGTTTGGCTATATATCCCTACATTTGCTTGCATAGGTACAACTAGATATTAACCTATGTCGCTTTTCAACTATTCCCTAATGCCCATTGGTACTACAGTTGTGTAATTTGACTGCTCCCACTACAAATGACAGCAAGAAAAAAAAAATCTTCATATTTTGTCATCTTTTTTGTGCTTTCTGCGCTTTACTGTTATTGTATTAGTAAGCATTACCTAGGCTCAAACTATCCCAACCACCAAAAACATCCTGAAGCCTGCAGGGTTGTAAAAGTTTTACATACTTCTGTGAACTCAGTAGGACATGAAATATTTGATGCACTTTCTTTTTTGACCAAGATTAAGAGGAACTGAAGATATCTTGGCATGAATCCATTTTGTGACAAAAATTGCCATGAGAATACAAAATAGTACAATATTAATTCATTTTCACGAAAATGATGGTAATGAAAATGAGAAATGGCATCGGCTAAATCCATTTTCATTACTCTGTTATGATTGCAATCTTGTAGCTCTCAGCTAGTGGGCTGACTGAAGAGATCTATATTTTAAACACATTTTTAATGTCTTTGATGAGAATCTCCTTGCTATTTTGTACCATTTCACTCTATAGTTTTAATTCTTGCTTTAAAAAGATTTTAGATCAGTTTTAGTTATCTAAACATGACAGAATATTTATTAATGATCCTTAAACACAGTTCATAGGAAGCAGTCATGGAGCTCTGAAGAAACTGGCATTTCATTACCTGATTTGTGAAAATGCAGAACCTCCCATATTTGTAATACATTTATGAGAAAAAGCCAAATCAGAGTATAGGACTGGAAATTCTTATCTCAAACTGGTTTTCCTTTCAAAAAAAAAAAAAAAAAAAAGAGTACTGTTTGGATTCCATAAAATTTATAAGAATTGTGTTACAAGTCAAAAGATTATTTCTTACCATCAAATTTCCAAGTTCATTACATGGAATTATTTTTAGTTTCTTTAGATTTTTTCTGAATAAGCATAGAAATATTTTCTCATTACTGTAATATTAAACTTTGCTGGGTGTGAATTAGTAAGAAACAAGTCAATACATGACATTGCTAACAATAAACCAATTAATAATTTTTTGTATATTAAAACAAAGAAATTTATACCATTTATACAAAATATATACAATTTAAAATCCAGAAAGATCACTCAAAAGAAAGCTCCAAAGAAACACATTCTGATTTTAACTATCCTACTTATTAACTCTTTTTTTTCACCAGCTCGTTTTGTACAGTAAGGTTGCTTCAGCTGTATCAATAGTTTTACTCAAAATTATGTCAGCATTTGGCTTAAGAATGTGAAGATAATAATAATGTAGTTATTATTTATAAAAGAAAAATATCAATTTGTACGTATCCTCCACTCTTTAATATAATCACATCCAACATATTTTTAGCTTTACACTTTTCATGCTTTTTGGCAAAGCTTAAACAACTCTCTCTGCTTCAAATTTCCAAGCACCACAGAACCTGAGAGTCCAATAGGATAGACTATAGTCTGTAAATACAGCCCAGAGTTTCAAAAGAAAAAGCTGAGTAGTCTAACAGATACACAGCTAATTTAAGCATTCCAGCTTGGACTTTGACATTCCAGTTTTTGGCTTTTTGAATGAGCTTCCTTTGTGTCCATGGTCTCTAAGTTTTCACCTTCTATCACTGCAGGACAATCTCTGTAAATGAAAAATCCAGGATTTAAAAAAAAAATCCAGGACTCCTTCTTTGTCATTTTGTAAATAGAGAGAGCAAAGTGTCTGACTATCAAATTGCTTCAGCAAATAAAATCCTTTTTGTGATTATGGCTAAAAAGAGCCTTCCAAATACAGACTAGAGAGCTATGATACTCTCTTTTCACAGTTCTCCCCATAGCATCAAGAAAGCTGGTGACCAGAAGCTCTTGATAAAGTGATAACAGGAACTTTCTGCCACGGTAGTGTATCACAAGCCTGCCTGAGGCCATGTAACACAAAAACGAGGTAGGTCTGTCTCAACCTAGCCATCTCTGCAGCTCCTTTCTGTCTGGCCTGCTGAATGCAAACTGACCAACGTGAAATCAACTTAAAAAGTAGGACAATAGAGGTTAGAGAAAGACCTGTGTGGAAGGTTTTTCCATCATGCATTGAGCTTGTGAAAACAAACACCTTAAAGTTTTAGAATACAATTTATTTAACAAAAAATATTTACTGCAGTTTCAGTTTGGATGCATATGCTCTTCTAATATCTGCTTCCCTTTTTATAAAAATAATTTATGCAAGTTATGTTCTTAAAAGGCAACAGCACTATAAATCTTTGCACTATATATCCATGTCTTTTTGTGCGTCTGAATTTAATTTTTTTTCTTTATGATAGTTTCTGTGAGCTATACGTCATTGTATCAGTCAGACTTTTTATTAGCCTGAGCACTGTTTGCCTTCTCTGCAATTGGAAGTAGTGGTACATTTGCATCCAAACAATATATGGAAAACCAAGAAAAATGCACAACTTTTAAAGTGATTTCACATAATTTATTGGCTATGCAATTCTTCACAGTTCTCATGACAAAGCACCTAATAAGAATAAAACCTAGCTAATTAATCTACTCATTTCTCAAGTACCTAATAAGAGTAAAAACAACCTAAGAATGATTAACATAGTGCAATTTTGAATTAATCGTATTGTCTTGCCTTCTCCCATACACCTTACCTTACAACATTAAATCTGACTATTTATTCTGAAATCCTAATAATACTCAGAATTGACCCATTATCTTCAAAGTGTAATCACGGTTACTCTTCTTTTTTCATCCTTGTAGTTTCTAAGTTTTAAAGTAAAAGAAAGCAGATAAAGTATATTGATTCAGAAAGCATTAAGTATTAAGCAATAGTTCTGCTCAGTACTTTTTATCCTCTGAGGATTTATCTATTTTTCAAAAGAAAGTTGTTCCATCTTCACTTGAAAAGTAGTTTACACATTCAATTTCAGGGACTTCCCAAGGAAGACTAAAATTCTAATACACTATATAATGCCCATTTCAAACTTTTATTCAAAAACACCCTTGAAATATTAGCTATGCTGGCCTTTGTCTCTTTTCTTACCCATAGAGCCTTTGTGTCACATCTAGGTATCTATCTGCTTAAAGACGTCAGGGTGCTGCCTCATAGGAACCAGCTGATACAGTTCCCCTAATGAACAAAATGATCTCTGCAGGCAGTGACATCAGACACTGTCTTCAAGGTGATTCAGGCTCTCATGAAGAGTTAGTGCTATAAAATTGCATATAACATTTCTTGAAAATCATATCTAGGGCAGGTTTTGAAGAGAGCTGTGCCAGTGTAGACAGCAGGGAATAACAGCACTCAAATCTCAACGTAGTTAAAATAGAACTACTTGAACCAAGCAAAAGCTGACTGGTCTGGACCATCTGAAAATTGGTCCTGAACACCCAGTATCTCTAACTGAACTTCTTTGTGTAGCTTCAGTGATTTTTCCAAGGACAGATGCTATATTAAGTTGTAGTGCCCTTCACAAGGGTGCTGTGAATAATACTTGACAAAGTACCATTCTTCTATTTCCACTGTATATTTTAGCACTCAGCTGGTAGCCAGGAGACATGATGGCTCCTGGCTAAATTCACAGGAAACATACAGTCTTACAAGAGTTGGGATGATACGATTGAAAGAGAAACTTAGAAATGATTCTGTTGATAAATCTAAAGCATTTAGTAATAGATGGACTTAGGTCTGATACTAAATAAAAACCTAATCCTAAAACAAGAGCCAAATGAACAAAAAACAAAGAGCAAAAAATATGCTTATATATCTACATATGTATGTGCAAGATTCCCATCAAACTAGAAATGAGATGAACATTAATTTTCAAACATATACTACCTTAATCCTCATTAAGGAAATAGTATTTTGTATAGAATATGAAAGGCATTTCACTGAAAAGGAATTACAGGATATACTAGTAACCTCTTACATCAATGCTTCTTTAGCAGATATGAAAAAAACTAATTTTCATATCAAATTTTTTTTATTTTACAATTTGGGGAATAACCATGTGCTTATGTGCATTTTATTAAATATTTCTGATGTAATGAGTTATTTTTGTTGTTTTCCTGTTCTCTCATTATCCATGTTTTCTTAGATCACCTGTTTTTCCACTGGAAAGAGAGGAACTGCTGGTTTTGTATGACTGAAGCCAGCTGCATAGGCTTTGCCCCAGTGGAACAGGTACAACAGGCAAAGCCACTGGTCTGTAGGAAAGAGAAATGAGTAACTGTGTGTTTACAATAAACACATGCAAGAGTGTCAAAAATACAAGAACTGAAGATAAAGGACTTGCTGCTTTTGAGCAAAAGCAACTTTCCATTGTCATTCTTGTTGAAAGCGATGGGAATTGGTCAAAGGTTTAAAAAAGGTGTTGCTCAAAGGGAGTCCAAAGAGCCAGGTTTCTGTCCACCTTGAATTCTGTGGCAGTGTAAATACCTCTGAATGCAAAGGAAGAGAAGTGATATACATATATACTTTACTATTTTGGTAGCTCTGTAAGTTTCTTGAATTAGCTACGAGTGTACATATATACATAGATATAGATACATAGATATATGTCTGACATAGATATGTCAGAAAATCCACTGCAAAACTGTCCACGTAATACTGTTGCCCTATAGCACCAGAAGCTCAAAGCAACATTAAAAGATAACAAGAAAAATAGCAATGCATGTGTTTTGCTACAACAAAATTTCTGTAATTCTTTTAACTTGGGAATACTGTAGATTACTGTTTCAGACTGTGTCTGACATAGGTAAAAACTAGGCTTTATGTCTGTTTAACAGCAACTGAGAAGACTGTTCTAAGTGCCAGGAAAATTATGTCCTGGTACACTGGTGACAAGATCTCAGAGACTTTATTTGCTCTCTGTCTTGATTTTCATTACTGAATCTCACAATTGTTTTACCTTTAACTGCAGTATCGTTAGAAAGAAAACAGACATTCTGATGCTGAAAAACAGCCTTGTTCTGCAGCTTTTGTAAAATACAGGGTCTAAATTAGTCTCTGTAAGTACATGGTTTCCACAAGTATACAAAATAATTCCCATCCTGCTGATGTGATGGGTATAAACAGTTTACACCTTGGTCTGAAGTACTACCATTCTTATAGGTCCAGGTACAGGTATCCTCTTTGAATAGTCTCATGATATATGTACACAACAACAACAAAAGCCCAACAGATTTCATAAAAGCAAGAAAACAAAAAATAAAGACTATACCAAGTGTTGCACTAACACCATTAGTTCATGGTGTTCAGTTTTCATCTGATACAGAAATAGATTAACACTGACATATTTTATCAATTTTTGTTTCAACATGAGATGCTGCCAGTAACACAGCATATAGTGACTTAAAATACAGTGTAATGGACTTTCTATATAAAATAAAATCCAATAAAAGAAATTAATTCGGTGTCCTGCCTTAAGTACAGGATTTCCTTGTGTCTTTATTTTTAATAAAGTACTTTTTGAGTGCAATCCTTGTATCACACAGTTTCTGATTAATGTGCAAGGCACCTTAGCATGGCATGGTTGTTTTGTTACTTCAGGCAGCCCTCCAGCTGTGGGCCAGCACTTGGTCAGACTGATTTGTTCTTGGCAGGAGGCTAAGAACATTGAACACTTTCAGTTGTACATCATGACTTTGGGGGTTTGTTGTGGGACACAGCCAAAGGTGCTATTTTAATCATTTCAACATTGTACAGTTTGATCTGCTAATCGGTCACAGCCTTTGCTTTGAGAAAGGGGCAGATGAATGACAGCTTCAGAAAATACTGGTAAAGTTTATGCAGTGATTTGGTAGTCTTTGATCAACTCCATACTAAATCTTATGATTAATTCTTATTCTTGACAATTATTGTAATCTAATCAATTCCATACTCTTATTTTCATGCAATGACTGTAATGAGAAAAGAAAATTGCACATAATTAATCTTTTCTTGCAATAAAGATTACTGCAAGGATTTGACGGGGCCAAAAATTAATCCCACCCACTTAATCTTAAAATTGTCTTCTGCTGTCTGATTCAAATGCCATAAGGGAGGTGACTTCTTGGACATTATCAGTCACAAAAAACACACAAACAAAAAAACCCAAACAAACAAATAAACAAAAAACCACCAGGCCTCTGTTTCCTTCAACAGAGAGAATCATCATTCACAGATGATAAGTAAGTGATAAAGGCTTCTATTAAGCAAATTAACAAAGAGGCAAGAAATTAGGTCTTTTAGGTTAGCTAAACAAGAAGGGGAGTAGGGATGACCAATTAAACTTTGATCATATTGACATGTTTGGTAAAAATTCCTCTTCTTTCATATTGGGTTGAAAATTGTGTAGTAGATCAAAATTAAAGATGCTTAATTCAACCTGCCAGTCTAAATTCTAAAAAATATTTTCTTTTTCCAACATGTAGCTGCTTTTCACCCTCTTCTCTCACTTGTAATTAAGGCTGCTACCTGTACTATGTTACAAAGGTAGATGGAGAACAGCTTTTTGTTTGTTTGAATGAAATATGTTGGCAATTAGTGTAAGAGACTTTTCCTCAAGATAAAGAATATATTAAATTATTCCAGTTACTAACGTAGCGTGAATAACATACCTTAGTCTTTTGCCAATGTAGAAGATAAAAGTTCTGCAATTAAGAGAAATTTCATGGCACAGAAAGCATCCTCTATGTTGTAGTCATGGGCTTTTAGGCTCTGTAGTATTTGTCAGTGAGCATAACAACTTAACTCATTTAACTTAACTCATTGCTGTACTGATTGATTAGAATGCATTAATGCCAATGGGCTAAATTTACAAAAGTTGATAGAGGTGGTTCACAACTGAGTTAGCTTGACATTAGCTTGAAATGAGGAAACTGAAATGAAGAATTGAAGAAGAACTTGACTAAATACACCATTATTTAAATAATCAGTCATGTATTGTTTCAAAAATGGAAATAGAATATCCTTTCTTTGTTTATAACAAATGCAGATTTCACAGGAATGTGTAAAGCTAGACTGATTTTCCTGTACATCACAACCTTTATGTAAGCAGCAGGTAGGTTCTTCATGTTTACATACAGCTGATGGTTTTTAAATGTAATTCATAGTACTTTATATGAAAGTCAGTGCTTTCAAGACTATATTGTTGCTATATTGCACTTGTGGTTATAGAAGGGGAGATGACATTTAAGAGCAAAAGAAGATATTGAGTTTTATAGCTTTTTTAAACATATATTTTAAGACTATTGGTGTAAATGAGACACAATAAGCAACTCAAGAGTTTCAGAGTCCAATTAAAAAAAAAATCAGTTGTCTCAGACTAAGTAGCAATATTATAATCTATTTTTAAAGCAAGAGAACCACTCAAGACTCTGACAAGGTCATAATATCCTGATAATTTTCTCCTTTAGATTATAAATCACTATTTAATTTTCACAACATAGATTCAGCCTGTACAGATGCAAAATCTGACCATGAATGAGAATAAGTTATTTCGTGGATGACAAGTGAGGAAAATATGGACATATTGTAACAGAAAGTAATTTATCCATGTAGTTGTACAATGATAAGGACATTCACTTTTAAACTATTAGTTAGCCTAAAGGTGTCTTCCTTCCATGTACATGAGTATAAATAACTACTGTGCTTCCAGCAGTGAATAATTTATTTTTAAAGGGGGGAAAAAAATGTGCTGTAAAGCAGCAGGGACAGAAAAGAAATTTTGATCAATAACATTGCATCAGAGCTACTTTATAGTTTTCAAAATGTCAGGAGTGTCCAATGAGGTTTTCACCTGAAGTGTACGTAGGGTAATACTGGTAACACAGAGAGCAGTAGATATCTGTCTATACACCAAGGTCAAGCCCCCCTCCATGGACAACAAATAACAAGTTGAAGTTAATCTGATGAATATAGAGATCATCATAAAAGGAAAAGCTGATGTTCCTATACAATGGCAAGCTCTTGGCTTTAAAAAAAGATATTTTTCTAGGAAAACTTCTAGCAAGTATTGTCCCCAAAATTTGTAAAGATTTTTAGACCCCTGATTCCTATAGGTTTCATAATCTTTCCCAAGAATGCTGCATTGAATAAACACAACTAAAAAGGATGAAATTACAAAATAAGAAAATTACAAAGGTAATTGGTAGTGTTTTTACACTTCCTAATTTTCATGCCCCCTTTTTTCTTTTTTACAGTTTTCCCAAAACTGTATCCCCATAGACAAAGCTGCAGCAAACACAGGGGGAGAGGGATGTAGTAAAAACAAGGGCAAGTATGTGACTTGTGATGTCCATAGCTGTTAACTAGCCACAAGTTCGTGGCAAAGAGGGAGCATGGTAACAACTAATGGGCTCCAGAATATCTCTCTGCAGCTCTGCAAATGAAATTTTACAAAAAGAATGTAGATCAAACAGAAAGGTGCACTACTCAGTAGAAAGACTGCTCAGCTCTTCATTTTGGTTTTCTGAACACGATTTCAAACACAGGAGTGTAGAAAGCAATGGGAAAGCGCCGGGCTAAAGCCATAGCTAAAGGAGAAGCTGTGCTACACAGTCTTTACTGTTGGATGAGGAATGTGGTTTTTACGCGAATATCCTGATTGTTCCTCCTTACAGGGCTTCAGATCACATCACCTAGCACATGAATAGGATTCCTTTCCAGTGAAATTAAACCAGAACCTGCACTCCCAGTGTGGAACTAATAAATCCAAATGCTAACAGGCATTCAATCTCCAGGTAGAAACTAGAGCTAATCCAAAATAAAAAATCCTGAACTGCATAATGTGAATACCAAGTCTTCCACATGAATTGTTTTTGTTGTCAAGAACCATTTCAACACTTGCTGTGTTGCACTGAAGCTTGCTGAACAATGCTACCAGAGACACAAAAAGGCAGAATGTCTGACATTTGCACACAATTCCCAGCACGCTCTCCCAAATTGAACAACTGTTGTTTTCATCTGAAAAACAAATATTTCTCTCAAATTTACGTTTCCCATTAAAGAACTGAGAGTAGGACCAGACAGAATTTGAGCTGAGACATTCAGAACTCTGTATCATTTCCATTTTCATCTGACAAGCTCCATTGGTAGCACTTCTCCGATGAATATTCCTTTTTTGTGATCGAGCAGTAATTCTAAAGTATGAAACTATGTAAACATTTTCCTTTTTCAACTTTGAATTGTTATCAATTTACACTGAAAAGTACCTTACGTAGTGGGCTAAAGTAATGTTTTCATATTAAAATTGTCAAAATTATAAAAAATTCTGAAGATATTAATATAATTGATTCTTTCCTTTTTCCACTCACAGAAACCATTCTTGCTCTTTGTGTGAACATGTTTTTTTAGGAAAGCAGATAATCTTAGCTGATCTCCTGTTATGTTGCTTTACTTTACATTTTGATCTATACTTTGAGTTGCCAAAGTCATGCTTTGTAGAGAAAAAAACCAGTCCTGTGGTGGGCATCAGGTACTAGAAACTCTATTGCTTCCATTTCTGTTTTCTCATTTTCCATATTCTAGCTTTATATTCATAGAAATATATCACTTTCTATGTTATGCACTAATAACAATGTTCTATATTATTTGAAAAATATTTCAAAAATGTAAAATATTTCTGTTAAATATATTTTAAGGCTCCCTTACAGTCTTGAATTTGAAAAGTTACAGTCACAAATTCTATCACATACAGTTATGTTAAAGATTTTTGCCATTATCATCAACTCCCTTTCCAATGTTCAGCATAAATGAAATTATATCATTGCTCTCACCAGTGAGAATACTCACCCTTCCAACCTATTTATTTTATTGTTAATTAAGGTGCCATCGAATTCTTTTTAAATTCAACATAGAAAAGACTAATTTTGAATAAGATTTTTTACTTTTAAGTATCCCACTTTTTCTATGACATTTTTATGATCACATTTATTTAGACATGTTATAAAACAATTACAAGAACTTTCAATGATAATACTAAAAAATATAAAAATTAAATATATAATAATTTGCTAGTACAAGCATGGATGTAAAGTTTACACTTCTGTCCAGTATTATTTGGCAATAGAATGTCACAAATGATAGATATCTAAGTGTCAAAATGAATTTCATTGACAATCTGCAAAAAACCCCCAATTTCTTGATTTAAGCATTTAACAAACATTGTATTAAAGAAAAATTTAAGTTTCTTGGTAAAATATGTAGTTACATAGGAATGAAGGAGCATTTGTCCAATGGGCTTAATGTAGGTCTAAAAGAAGTGGAGAAATCATTTTGTATAAACTAAAAGGAAATAAATCACTGACCTTTTATTTAGTTTTCCTTATTTATGCGTATGGTAACATTTTTTTTCCCCCAAGAGAAATCTGTCAGCTTGACAGACTAGGACCAGGCAATAATTTACATAGACTCTATGCATTTACAGAAGACTGATAATAGCTTTATTAAGAAACTGATACTTTTATAACCTAGTTCACTACAGGTGGACCTAATTGGCCCTCCAATCAAAACACCATCACCATTGGCTAATTAAGAAACCACCCTTTGGGTAACATGTCTCTATAACAGTCTACATGTTCACAATGCCAGGTGCAGCAAATTAAAATAAGAATTATTTATAATTTTTTTCTCTGGTCATCTTACAGCCTTCCTAGAATGATGCCTGGGAAAGCTGTTTGTTTCTCTCTGTGGCCAGAGAGCTGCTGCCACAGGAACTCATAATTTTGTCCATTTTAAGATGGAGTATATAATTTCTACTTCAAAATTTGCAAGGTAAATATTATTTCACAAAAGAAAAAATGTAGCCTTTTAACCTAAGCAGCTAAGGTATTTGCTAAATTTTCTGCATCCTTGTAAAATTTTTTAAATATCAGGATTTGAGTTTTTCTGGGTATTTTGTTGAGGCTAACACAAATTTCATAAAATACACATACTCCTTTCAAGGAGCAAGAAGAGAAAGGCATAACTGCATAAATTAAAGGCTAAGACTCTCCTGAAGAAAATTCAACGTATAGCTTACACCTTGCATGAAGCAGAAGACTCCTGCCATGTTAATCTCTTAACTACAAAAGAGAAACAGCTCCACAGTTTCAAAATTACTGCCTATCTTTGAAGAAACTGTTATCACTTCTTTCATTTGTCACTTTAAAATCTTCCAGGCTGCTTAAATTCCCCCTTCTGATGAAGGCCAAGATGCATAACTCTTGTTTCACAACTAATTTCTTTTTATTTTTTTTTTTTTATTTTTTTTTTTTTTTAATAGTACTCACTTGATTCCTTTTCCCTGGATTGATAGTATGCCATGGCAGTGATCATTCTGTGTGCTGCTAGACATGCAAGAAGCATCCACTCAGTCTGTAAGCAGCTGGTATTTAATGAATGAAAAAAGGGGCCCTGTATTTCCTAGCTTGCAGCCACTGACTTATGTGAGCAGCTCTCCACAACCACTGCTTTCAGGCTGCACAGTGTAATTACCCTGTTCAAGTCCTGCAGTATTGAGACATAAAATAAAAGCAGCTAGCATCTTCCAAAGGAAGATTTCCAAAAGAACACACTCATACAAAGTGTCATACAAAAGCAGGAAAACTAGTAAGAGTTTGGGGGATCAGAAGGGTCCTGTGAGCACAGCAGTGTCTTGGCAATGTAAAGTATGCCAAGGTACTTTACATCCTTCATCAATTAATACTGTTCACACAAAAAAATCCTTGTCTCTTTTAATAAATATTTATTACCTTTTATAATTGTTGCAATGATTGGACCAATCCAGAAAGTCAAGGTTGAAGATATATTTATAGCTAATAACAGTTTTTTCATTCTGTACCTTGGAAATCTTTATAAGCCTTAAATATCTTTCACATTTTAGCAAAAAATTTATGCTACGTTCATTTTAGGATGAAGGTGACTCTTACTGCAATTCTTGTCTGAGGCATGCTTTGCAATATACACATGGTCATCAGAACTTTGAGTGACAGATTATTATCTAATCTGGCATTCCATTTGCACAGGCAGTTTTCCAGTAGATTTGACATTGATCATCTGTCCATTTGATTTGTTAACTTCATAAAAATGTGTTATTTTACAAAATGACTAAAAGCTTGCAACTCTCTACAGAAATGTTGTTATTTTATATTTTATTTCATCATAAATTTGTTTTCCAGAGAAGTGGCTTTGGTTTGTGACACCAATGGCATTATTTTTCTTTCTCTGTCAACTCTGTACAGCTAAATAAACCTCTGGAATTTGGGGTTCAAATGTGATTAACTTGACTGGCACAAGAAAAGGGAAGCAAAACTGACAGGATGGGGAGATAAAAACAAAATGCAGCAGTATGGACATGAAATCCTCATATTACATCATGTATCAAAGTCAGTGTCTGTCAGCATGCTCCCTCTATAATAAATCTAATTTTCTTCTAGATATTCTCTTTATATACCACCAAATGTTTATGAAAAAAAAATCAGAAGCCACAAATCAAGACAATATATGAAACTAGAAATAAAATCAGCTCTCCCAAATGGTTCTGGGAACATGAAATGTCTAGGTTTATGTTTGTTGAATATCATACTATGTAATTTTAAACATTCATTACACAGCATTTTCACAAACAGGATGTATTTTTAAAAGAGGTAAATATTACAGTCTGCCTATTTCTTCCCTATTCTTGCAAAAGCTCACTGATATTATTTAAGAATGTGCATAAAAATAAATGGACCTGTGTGCAAATAGCCACACATTTTCTGCAACATAAGTTCATACAGGAAGGAAATTATCCCAACTTTGGCAAATGCATTCATAATTTCTTAAAATTTGCTCGTAATTCTTTTCTAGTTATTTATGATCTAAAAAAACCCAAAAATTAAATAATCAAGATTAAGATCAATCCAGACCAAGCAGTATTGTAATGATAAAAAGAATAAATTATGTTTCCATCTAGCCTCAAATACTCAACTGTGTTTCTATGGGCAAAATTACTAGTAATTATTTATGTGCTTTTCATGTGATTATCCTCTCTCTTGTATCATGCCATTCTTTAGCAAAAGTCAGCTACCACTGATATTAATTGGAAAAGGCCCTTGGAAAATTACCATGATTGTCCTGATTTCTTCAGAAAAGTGGTTTAACCCTGAACTGGATGAATATTGTCTGTTAGCAAAACTTCTCAAAGGCTTCTTACTAGTTAGCAGAAATATTTAGCAAAATACTTAAAAATAAGCATGAAATTAGAGTTATATTTTAAATGGCATTCACAGTTGTATAACAATTAGTCTAACACATAGTGGTATTATTTTAGTACAAAACAAATATATAAATAAGTCATGTCTGGAGATGCCTCAAAAAAGGTAAAATTATCAATTCTGTGAAAGTTCTTGATACTTGCTACAGTATCTCTTCAACTCAGACATGTCCCCTCTAAATAAAGTATACTAAATATATTCTCATATGTGTATAAACAAAAATGTGTACTATACCTTTTTGTATAAAAAAGTATAGGCAATACTATTGACTTTTTTCTTTAAATCTTCAGAACTATAAAGGCACAATGTCTTGGTTTAACTTGAGCAATATAGGCACAGCAGCAGCTGTTTGATTCAACCTATGCCACAGCTTTCATACTTACCATGATCAAATTTTGTTCACCAAAAACTACAGTAGTTCATGCCTATTTATGACAAAGTTTTAAAAAAAGTATCAACTACATTTTGAATTGATATTGCTTTCATAAAATGGATACTGTATCTAAGTAAAACTCCTTAAAATAATAATGCATATTTGGAAATCAAACATTGCAACAAAATTGTAAAAATATAATGGGAAAGAATAGATAATTAGTAAAATGAAACCCAAACCTCCTCTTATATGGGAACTCTCTATGCTAGTTGGTTGGGCTTCTAATGGCTTTCAATAAATTTGTCTGCCTTAGAAATGAAAAAAAAAATTATTATTGAAAGACACTTCCTTTGGCTTTAGTGAACATATCAAAGCTTTTATTTAAAATATGCTAATAAGTACAAACATTCAATTTCTAAATTTCCTTCAGAAACATTTAGCATTTTTTCTGTAAGAAAGTCATACAATATTTCTGGCCATAGTTTTTAATTACCATTGCTTATTTTGAGTCAAAGACAGTTGTCTGTTCTGTGAACACTAACCCCTAAACCAAGCAAACTCAATATAACCTGTATATGGTTTGCTATCGTTGGCCTGGAGAGGGAAAACAGAGTAACATCAAAACTAACTTTAAACACCTTGGGAAAATATTCATCCTGTCACATCTATAACGAAATCAAAGTAAAGCTTTTCAAGATTTGCTATTTTAAATAAGTACTAAAAGCTATTATGCATTACAAAATAAACTCTTAAGCTGGTGTGTGGGCCTACATATAGCCCAGACTTTATCTTTCTAATCTGGTGATGAACACAGCAGGCCACCATCTGGTGTGCGTGTACATCAACAACTACAATACAGTCCCACAATTTAATAATCACAAACTTTAACTGCTACTTACCACTTATTTCCAGCTACAGAAGGTCTCTGATTTAAGCTGTCAAATAAACGTAGAAAAACAACATATAATTAACTGTTTTTGTTCCAGGTTGGGCTTCACATGCAGACAGTGAAGCAGGGAGAGCTCTGCTGTTGCTAGGGAAACCTGACGCTGAGGATTTAATGACAGCATCAGATGGTATTGTACTAGAGATTGTCTGCTTGAGGGACTAGGCAGCATGCTGCTGATAAGAAATAGGAATGGACTCCAAATGTTTTCAATTTGCTTTATCAGAGGAATCCTTTCATTGCCTCAAATATATTAATTGGATAGCAGATACAAAGAATTTATATTAATGTTAAAAAAAATTTGAAACGTAATCTGTCTGGAATCTCTCAGTGCAGGTAATTAATCTTCCTAAACCGTTATTCAATATGTAAATATGTAAAGTTTATTAAATTAATACTGTATTTTTGTCTGATAAATATTTAACTCATATATATATGATTCCTGAAATATTTTTTCTTTAAACTGGCAACTTATAAAAATGAAAACATTTTAAGTTTGTGCCTTTAAAGTTCATTAATTACTGTTAAAAAAGGATCCAAAGATGAAAAATTTCCAACAAATTCCAGATTCACAGGGGCCTGGAACCATTAAATTTCAGGGGTTTGTTTCATACTCAGTAATTTAGTTTTGTAAATATTTTTATTTTGTGATAAAACTTTTAAAATACTATTACAAGTCAGAAACAGTATTTCTGAACACAGGAAGTATGAACTGTAAAGTATCACCTGTCAAAATGCATGTATTTATCTGGTCAACATGTTTTTCTATAAAGTCTCTCTACTTCACAAATCTTTTTGAACTTCATTTACCTCTGTGGTTAGTTGATTGTTTGCAGATTAACAAATATAATAAAAATAGTCTCTGAAAACAATACCCATGATTCTTCTATCAAATGTGTCTCTTTTTTTGGTAGTCCATCTGAGCTCCAGGATATTAGTTCATCGTAGAGCTTATATAAATACATAGAAATAATATTTTATATTAATATAATGGTCTTCTGTCCCAAGGAGTTTTGCAAACACATTTCCCACTACATAATATTGGAAAGCCTGTTGATAGTACTCACCAAACCAACTCCTTTCCTTCAAGGATAAGGCCACTGCAACTTTACTCTCCAAACAAAGCAGAAAGGACTGCCATTTCAAAGGTCTAAACCAAACATCACACAAGACCATTGGATCAATATGGCTTTGAAGGTTAAAGATTGATTCAGTCCTACTGGGATTTTAGGCTGTATCTCCTGGAGCCTTAGGTATTTTAAACATGAAGATAACCCCATCAACAGACTTCTCCATTAGCATCAAAGGGAATTTCTGATTATGTCAATAGTAGTGCCGAGCACTCCCTCTACCTACTATCCCCAAAAAAACCCAACAAAACAAAACTACACTAAAAAACAAACAAACTGACAATCAAAATAGACCCTCACCAAACAAACTGGGCAGAGCAAGGAGAAGCCTATGAATTTCCTTATTATGAATTTCCTCATATTTTCTCTTTGGATCCAAAATAATAGTGGGGAAAAAAGTATTAATTGTTTACCCATAGTCAAATTAAAACTTCATTGCTGATGTTTTCTCTCTGTTGGTTTTGAGCAAGATTTAGGAAGTTCAAGATAAAGAGTAGGGTTACTGTCAAAAAAGAAATCAAGCAAACCCAACAGAATAATAATAATTTGGAGTCAATATAGGTAATCTTGGCTTAAATGCACTAATGCCTTTTGAATTAAACTTTCAAAACAAATCTATATAAACATTTTGGATTATTTTTAAATAATGTGTTTTGAATGGAGAAAAATTTCTTTTTGAATAATCAAAATAAAATGTGTTAACGTTTCACCAACTAACTACTTTCTAGCTTTTTGGAAAATTCCCCTATATTGTAGTCCAAGCTGCTCACAAATTTCTATCTGAGATTTTTGTTTTAGACTGAAACTTTTCCCCAGTTCCTTTTTGGGCTTATGTAATACTTGCCAAAGCCAATAAAACATCCCATACAGTGTACATTGTGAAATAGCTTTGAAGACCTCCTAGCAAAAGCATTCTCACTACAGGATATATTATTTAAAGGAATATATGGTATTTTAACATAAAATACTGCATGTACATTCACCTTTTTCATCTTAAAGTTTGAAAGAAAGCTTTGAAGAGCTTCAAGAGATGGGTGCAGGAAAACATTAAAGAAAATTATTCTAAATATTTTTGAACTAGAGGAAATTATTAATGGAAGTTACCAAGAAAAACAAATGAAAAAAAAATGACATGACAACATTTAAGACTAAGTTAAAATGTGAAAGAAATATTTTTAGAATAATTTCTCTAAAAAGGGCACATCTGGTTTTTGAAATCTCTTTTAGTCCATCATGTTCAAAACATAAATCACAGAGAGGCTGAAATTATTTTATAATAATTTGTCGTTTTAATCTTTGTGACCTGTGGTGTCTTGGTATCTTTTGTTTTTTTCCTTCTGATTTTCAGAGTGCATGTGTCACAAGAAGTGTTAGAATGGCATTACCACCTCTGTGAAGACCAAGGGAACTCACTTGTTGAAAGCAACCAGGTACACTTAGACAATGTCCCAGAGACTACAGGACTTCGCAAAAAAAGAACACGACAGAGTCAGAGTGAGAGAGTGGAGGGATAAATTTTAAGCAGAGACTGAAAAACTGCTGAGAAGACTGAGAAGCACAAAGGCCTCCTAGGCCACAAACAGGCCAAGGGAAAACCATGCAGATGTCACTAGAACTCAAAAAGTCACTGAGCAGTTGAAATCAGTCTTAGGAAAGAGGAATTCTTAATGATAATATGCACAAGAAGGGGCAGAGCCGCTTATAAATAACACTTCTATTCTCTTTGTCTCACTGAGTTTGTTTTTTATTCAAAATATTCACTGCATTAGAGACCTTTGAACAAAGTCTTGCTCTTTTTAGGTGATAGATGTTTGCTGATGTGTTGTTGTTGCTGTTGTTGTTGGTTTTTTTTAATGGAATTTCTAAAAGAAAGATAAACACCTCTATGTTTTCAGTCTTGAGCATGAAAGCCTGAAGGATCCTGAAGTAACTGTTAGGTGAAATTCAGATCCTAGTCTTTAGAATTTTGCCAGCAATGGGTGCCATAATGCTTTTCTGAATCTAAGTTAATCACTGCATTCTTGTTTCCACTCTAAAGACGCCATACATAATTGTAGTGGGACAGTGAGACATATGACATTAAAAAATATGTTGGAAGGGATATGACAATAAAGCACACTAAAACATTTTTGTTCTTATTGTGACTACAATGGCTAGATATCATGGCCAGAATGTAAATTGTACTGCTTTGAAGAAATTACTATTGTTTATTTTAGATGAAAGATCATTGTGAGAAATCTAAAAACTGAAAATCTCAGAGTATCACTGAATTTATATTGAAAAGGATGAAATGGAACACGGTATAACAGAATTGTTCTCTTTTAAAAGTATTGTACTTTGTAAAAATATGTAAAATAAAACAAACTGAAAAGCTATGTTAAACATTTTTAAATGTAGTTTAATAATATAAGGGAAAACCAGAATTGTATCAAATTATCTGAAGCAAGCCCAGAGGAAAACCACCAAGCTTATTAGAGGGATGGAGCACTTCTCCAATGAGGAAAGGCTGAGACAATTGGGATTGTTCAATCTTGAAAAGAGACGGATTTGGGGCAACCTAACTGCAGCTTTACAGTACCTTACAAAAACCTGTAAGATGGAGAGACACTATTTACCAAAGTATATAAGGACAGGAGGGAATGGCTTAAAACTAAGAGACAATAGATTTAGGTAAGATATTGGGAAGAAATTCTTTACTGTGAGGATGGTGAGACACTGGAATAGGTTGCTCAGAAAAGTTGTAATGTCCCATCCCTGGAAGTGTTCAAGGCCAGGTTGGCTGGACCTCTGAGCAGCCTGGTCTAGTGGAAGGTGTTGGAACTAGAGGATTTCTGGAACTCTGGAACTAGAGTAGAAGGATTGGAACTAGAGTATTTCTAAGGTCCCTTTCAACCCAAACCACTCTGTGGTTCTATGATCATATATTTGGCTCAATTTACCAAGATAGTTAGCATTCCAATCTGTATGTTGTCCTCTTAGGAAATTACTTCACTATTAACTCTTATGTGTATCATATTATGAATTACTATAATTCAAAAATTTTTGATTAACTGAATCATTTCTCATTTGAAACTTTGGGGAATTCAGAACTACTACAGCACAGTTATACTATCTATAGATTAATGTGAAAAATGAAAGTAATAGAGGTATAATCAAACTCCCAGGATAAGCAAGATAATTCAGATACTTCAAGTTTTGAATATGTAGCAGCAGATGATCAGCAGTGTGTGAATAAGACAAATTTTCTGATCCAGAAATTTAACTTGATTTTGATTTATGTGTACAATCAAATATATCAAATGCAGTATAGTAGACTGTACTTTTCTAATACTGTAACTCACAGTCAGTGCTATATCTATTATTAATGTAATTTCTACTGTTATAGACACTATAGACACTAAAATAGCTACTAAATGATGTGTGTGCCTGTGTATATATTCTACTTACATTTGGTCAGAAAACTGGTAAATTTATTGCTATTTATGCAACAGAATTACAGAAAAAAATCTTTATCGATGTACAGGTATAGTACCCATGTCAAATTAATAGATATATTAAGGGAACATTAAATTCTTTTGGTTGAGTACTGTGCCTTGTGGGTAAAATGTGGAGATATGTAACATCTAAATATTCTCACATGCATAACCATTTTTCTGAAGTCTACCTCTTTATTGTAAGAAAAGATAGACAATAGATAGATAGATAGATAGATAGATAGATAGATAGATAGATAGACAGACAGACAGATAGATATGGTGCTTCCCAACTTTCTGTCATGAATAGTCCTACCCTTGGTTGTCCCCTGCACTGGGTCCTAAATAAGTGTGATATACAAATTGAGCCTATTTTTTTTCCATAGAGGTGTGCAAATTGTTTGAGGTTTGAGTCACTCTAGGGCCAATGAGACCTGCAGTTTGTTTATATACCAAAGGAAACCTGGGCTCTCACAGGAATCATTGAATGAACAGTGTGTTCAGATCTACCACTGATGACCACACAGAAGTGTAAGCAATGAAAAACCATTGTTTCAGCTTCCCACTGAAATGCTGCAGATTTCAACAAGACAGAAACATCCAGTTCAACATAGTTTACAAACTATTATACTCATATAATATACAAATATACTACAATGATCTCCCATCCTGGTGAAGTCATACTTCTGAATATATTAGCCTTTAGTGTCTACACTGTTAATTCAAATTTATAAAAAAGAAAACCAAAACAACAAAAACCAGAAAAAAACCCCGAAGCAATAAAAAACCCCAACATTCTTTTGTTCTGGGTCTCAGCTTCAACAGATCAACAAATTTTATCAATGCAGATATCGAAAGAAGAAAAATTCTCCCTGCCCATCCATATTGCAATCCATACTGTCAGTCCTGCGATTTCCAACAGACATTACTTCTTCCATACTCTCTCTTTAAGCTCCCTTACTTCTCAAAACGCCCCACACCTGGACTATCTATAAGTAATTCTATTCTCACTTTATTATGCATAATTTCTTTCTGTTTCTTTGTAAAAGCTGATCTCTTTCAGGCAAGGACTATATATTATCTCACTCCACTGCTACATGCATATATTTGAAGCTACATAAAAATATTAAATAATGAACAATAGAAAGCAATTCAGAACACTCTTTTACCAAAACTTAAATCTGGCAAGATTTCAAGCAAACATAATTGGAAGCAGATTAGGAACAGACATCAGTCAACTATCTAGAGATTTATCATTTGTAGTAACTTAGAGCAGATAGCTCTTTATCTATACACATATTACTTCACCTCACCTCATTTCATTTCTGTCCGTCAGTATACATGCTTATATACGAAGTATAATAAATAAAATAAGCACTTCAAGGAACCTTGGTTCATGCTGTCATATCCGATATTGTCATGCCTATAACTCAGACATTGTGTAATAGATATACATTATAGTGCTCTAGTATTTTATATATGTGGCATAGTGATTAGCATTTTTGTACTCTGTTTAGTAAGAAGTTGAAAATCTGACAATTATCAGTTTAGTTATCTTTCAGTAAATAGAGTTGCACCTTTTTATGTAAAGCCTGTAAGAAAATATTGAATATTTTGCTGCTGGGCATGATTTTTCATCACTGGATTGCAATGTAGTTTGGGTTGGGTTTTTTTTAGAAAAACCCCTGTATCATTTAAATTTTACTTTTGTTTCCATTTCCTGCAGAGAGACTTTGACAATTTAGAGAAATGGAAGCATAGGGCATTTTGTTGCAATCTCAGTTTGCAGTACTAGTGTAAGCATGAAAGAAATTAGAATTGTTTCTTTTCCAGACAGATTGACATAGAACTCGGTTTATTGTTGCTATTTCTTACACCTCTACTTGGCTACACCACAGAGAGGTAGAGAAATTGAGTCAGAAATCTCATCTCAAAATATGTGGAGTTTATAGATTTTCCCTAAAGCAGGTTTGCTCCACATTTAGTTCCTTACATAATAGCTATGCTTACTTTTTGCAATACAAAGTTTGGATTCTGGTTTAATAGGCCAAGATATTTTAATTTTACAGATGTGGCCATATGTGGATGTGCTACCTCAGAAACAGAAAACAGTTTGTGCTATTGCTTGGTTTGTTAAAATAAAAGAAACTTTTAGAGTTACTTACTCAAAGATTAGTAGATGATCTCTCTGATGTCAACTTGTGGCTTTCTAGAAAGTGGATTACTACAGCTACTAATTAAAAACGTTTTAAAGATTGTTATTAAAATAAATATGTAGACTTAATTTTTTTTAGTAAAATATCTGAACCATTTCTCCACAGCAGGGATAGGTTTATTCATTTTGGCTTATTTCTTCTGAATAATAAGCAGTTAAGTCCTTGATAATAAGGGATCAAGAATTCTATGTCAAGGTATGCAAATATATGCTAATATGTCTTTCCAAAACTCCTTACTTAATGGTGGAAAAATAAAGGAATACTATGTTCCTGTAGTAATTTTATCAGGTTGAATGTTTTTTCAGTTATAGATTCCTTTTAGCAAATGTGTTCTTTTCTAAATGGCAGAGATTTATACTTTTTCTTTGGTCTGTTTCAATAAAATAATTTAAAACTTTTTTTCTAATGAAAGGAAGTATGTTTGGTCTCTTTCCCTATTCTATCTACAAGCATTCAGAATAGCTTGTCTTCCCCTGTGGGATTCCAGTGCACATTTTCCAAATAAAATCACAAAAAGAAAGAATAATAAAAATAAAAAGAACCTAGGCCTAGACTCCTGGGTGTGTTAAGTGACAGGTTTGAACTGCAGGATACTGAATCTTAGGCAGTCTCAGTCTCCAGAACAGGGCATTGTTTGAACTACACTATTATTTCCTCCCTTCCAAGGAAACAAGGTTGCACAGAGGGGTGATGCATATCTAGCTTTTATCCTGAAATAGATTTGGAATATTTTTATGGTGTAGCACTGAGCATAAATGGCACACCTATAAGTGTGGATACCATCAATTTAACTCTGCAGACATGTTTTTGTTCTCTATGCCTCTTCTGTTTCCCCTGCTAGAAGTCAAAACCACCTCTATTAGGAACACCAGTCACCTGTTTGTGCCCTTTTTGCACCTAAGGTCCAACATATTTTACCAAATGAGAGTTTTCCTACTAATGCTATCTACAAGATCCTCCCTCATGAGCCAGGAGTTCTGATCTAAAATATGAAACCACTGTCTCCAAGCTGATTTCAGCTCCCAGAATTTTTACTGAAATTTGAACTACTCTCAGACAAAATAAAATCTTCCTGACAACTTGTATTACATATCATAATTATTTGTTCTGTTTATTAGTGATAATTTAAAAATTTTATATTATGGCATGACATCAACAGAAAAATACTGTTTCCTTTTGTACTTTTTCATACTAATCATCTAGCACTGTAGAATGTGCTGTAGCTAGATTATTTATCTATATTTTTTCTCAAATATTTACTTTAACAACATGTTTAAGAGACTTGAAAATGCTGTCTTCAAATCTCTCTTTATTTAGGAGAATGCGCTCATCAGGTAGGAATTTTAGGAACTGTTCCTCTTTCTTTTTGAGAAAGAACAAGTGGTTATATGTTCCAGGTAATGAATAAAACCAGCTTATTCTATACTTTTATTCTAAACTTTTAGAACAGAGAAGAGACTGAAAATCTTCCGGAGGTGGGAGGTGATATTCAGATAAGATTTTGTACCTTATCTAATGTCATTGGGCAAGTTCACAATAAAATTAATGCAGGCTGAACTTAAAATATACATTCATTTGTCACCATCTTTCATCTAAGCTCAGTTTCACTTGGGATGAATTCAGACAATTACCTGTTCAGCCCCAGTAATTTCAAAAGAGAAGAGAAAATATTATTTTCTAAGAGGCTTCATTCTTGTTTTGCAGTTCCTCTAGTTCTACAGTATAAAATACAGCTGTATAATATTTGTTTATAGTCTTTTTTGTAATAGAACTTACTCCAGTTAGAGTTATATTTGTCTGTTAAGAAAATAAAAAACCCTGGTTTTTTAGAAAATAAAAGAAAAAATGCAAATGCTCTATTTACTAGATGAAAGAAAGATGTAAAATACAATAAATTGTAAAATGTGATTATTAACTATTTTAGCAATCCAATTTCATGCTATATATGCTTGAATAACAACTTGAAAACGTGTGAGTAAAAATGTAATAGAACTCTTTATATATATATAGCACTTTCAAAGACTGACCGTGATATCTGGGAGATTATTCTCTCTTTTCAAATCAAACCTTTGGACACCGTTCCAGCTGTGAGGAGACTTGAGTGACTGCCATTAATGATTCAACCTTAAAGAGTACCCCACTGTTTTGGAAGGACAGGTATATTTCTGCCTCATTTTCCTTTTTTTTTTCAGTTTTGCCTCTTGAAACTATTATTCTGGCCAATGGTATTAGGCTACCTGCAAAGAATGCTGAAATATGATAAAGTGTCAAAAAAATTCAGGCATATGCAAAGATTAGAAAAGCAAATATGCAGCTCATGCACTGGTACAAATAGAGTTTTTAATTTAACTTTTAAGACAGAGGAGAGGGTATATGGTCTCAAAGATATTTATTTGTAAAGAGATTATGTCGTTACAGAGAGAAACATCAGATTTCTTTTTTTATTTCATTAACTTCAAATTTGTTAGTGATACACTAAAAAATCCCAAACAAATACGAAATTTTAAATGTGCTTTCTCATAAAACCAATTATATACAAAATATACTATTATTTTGTATATAATTATACAAAACATATTATTTAATTTTTTTCTTGACATGTTATTCCTATCTGTACTTTAATTTTTGCTATTTAAAAAAGCACTTATAAAAAACATGGTCTGTAATTTTTAAAGTTCAGAATCATAAGATATTCTGTTAAGTTGCTCCTTCAATTCTTCTCTAACTAGTTTTAATATTTTTAAATGCAGTAGGAACTATATGAGGCTTGTATCTCATTTAACATGATCCTTCTTCCAATAGTTCATAATTCTTCTGCTTTCATATCAGATCTTGTAAATGAAGAGTCTTTTTATATATAGACATTGGTCCCATTAATTTTAATAGCAAATGCACCTATGCAACAAGAAGAGAATATAAGCTAAATCTTTTATTTCACTCTCTAGAATATATCTCTGTAAATTCACAGCATACAAATGTATGGTTGATGAACCCTTCATTTTAAATTTAGGTGAACTAGTACTATATAATTATTTTAGACATTCACATAGCTGTCACAAGACTGGCAGTTGTTTTTCAAAGTACCTTCTAGCTAGTGGAAGCCACTCCTGTCTCTTCTGCCTGCATGTTCTTGGATATGCACACACAGCTCCTGAAAAGGGGAGCTCAGATTTCAGCTGAATTTAGAAAGCCTGGTAGGAAAACACCCCAAACCCTGAAGTATAATATTTTTTGTGGCTATTAATATTCAGTAGGGAACATGAATACATTGCTTAACAAAACTTGAAAAGTTGTGATTTTAGTGACAGATGAAGCAGAAATGGCTATGACAGAAAAATCTAAATAAGCAAACTTGGTCATGCCATGATTCTTTTGCACAATTTCTGGAGCCAATTCTTCATTATCTTCATTTCTGGTTTTGATCACTATGAAAGCACTGAATATAAATATCTAGTTTACAATGAAGCTTTATTTCTCCTTTTTTTTTTTTTTTTTCAAAGCATCAGCTGAGTAGAGTCTATTTGTTGGCAGCAAATGTCATTTTGTCATTTGCATTTTTTCTGTGGGTGTATCTGGAATAATGAGGAACAACTCACGGGTGTATTCCTCTATAAATTCTGTGAAACTTCAAGACTTCAAAACCTCAAGAAGCTCTTCCATGCATTTTACAAGATTAACTATTTTTTTACAGGAAAAAGAATTGTACATCTTGAAAATGTTTCCTCAGAAGTGGGGGGCAGTGTGTGTGTTTATAGAAATTGGAGTTATTGATTAAGTATTCCATAATAAAAAGAAGAAATCTTTCATTTCAGGAACAAGAAAAATGAAAGCCAAGAAAGAAGTATTTTTGTCTACAGTTCCTAAATATTTATGTGATACTATTGATGTCAAACCTTAGGAGAATTCTATAGTCAGTGCCTTGGACTGTCATTCTCCTCCAGTCTATTTGTCAGCCTATTATCAGCTATATTTAAGAAAGGGAAGTTTCATATTTCAGTAAGAAATTTGCTTTATTTCAGTGCAGAAGTTTATTGTAGCCTTCCTCCACACAGTTTACAATTCCTTTCCACTATCAAAAAGACATTTGAACCCTATTTGTGTATGCCTTTTGTTGATGGAAGTGTTTCTAAAACTGTTATTTAAAATTATCTGATTCACTGCTCGTGTAAGTCAAATGAAATCACCTTTCTACAGAGCTAAGAAAGGTGCCATATCTACAGCCAAATAAAAAAAAAAAAAAAAGGTTTTGGGCAAGTTAGAAGCTGTCATGTGGTTTTTTTCATTTGTTTCTTTTTTTTGGCTTGGTTTCTTTGGGTTTTAGGGATGGTTTTTTATGTGTGTTTTTTGGGGGCGGTTTTTTGTTTGTTTTGGGGTTTTTTGGTGGGTTTTTGTTTGGTTTTGAGTTTGTGGTTTTTTGCTTATTTTTTTTTGTTTTTTCTTTTCAAGAAGCTTTATTATCTGTAAAGAAGGAATGTGAAAACTACTTGGATTGTTCAACAATCTACCCCTTTTATATGTCCAGTAACAAACGCAGACGAAGATGAAGCTGCTAAACTCCATGACCAGGCTGGATGGGACATTGAGCAACACGGTCTAATGTAAGGTGCTCCTGCCCATGGCAGTGGGGTTGAAACTAGAAAATCTTTAAGGCCCCTTCCAACCCAGTCCATTCTATAATTCTACAAAACTCTGTATTTGCCTTAGAAAGATGGCTTGTCTTCTCCATCCTTCATTCCATTTTATCACACAGGTATTTAGCCTAGTGTGACGCAAAATATCTCCAGCCAATATAGAGAATAATTTAGAGCTTGTTATTCTTATAGAGCTTCTCAAGTCAAAGCAAAACTCTCCCTAAACCAGAAGCCTTTCTGAGCTCCACATACATGACTTTTGTAAGCGGATTTCCCCTCTCCTTTTTTGCTTCTTTGCCGTTTCACTCTTATTGTGACTATAGTAGCTTTAGAAAAATATATTTGGGAGTGCGAGAGGGTTGGGAGGATGAGGGTTTATTATGTAATATATGGAAAATGTCAAGGAACATTTCTTTATGTTTCTGTCTATACAAAATGCAAAGGATAAGGACTCTGGATCAGTTGCTGGGTTACTTACAGTGCCATGAATTAAAAAAAAAAAAAACAAAAAAACCCCATAAAACAAAAAACCAGCTAAATGACAGCTTCTTTGGAGAGAGTGAAAACAGGTTTTGAGCTAAAGCTGATCAACCAATATAGAAGTACAGAAGCCTGGACTATTTTATAACTGCCTGTAATTCATTTTACCACATTATTTTAGATGGAGATAAATTTGTAACTTATTTTCCCAAGAAGCAGCAATTGGGTACTCTGTAGTTTCTCACAGGCTGACTCGAATGCAATTCAGCCTGTGCAGATGGCCTGCACAGGGATGACACATCACGTAAGTCTCAATTAGCTTCTCACTGCAGAATTTAAATGGGATTACGTGATACATAAAACCTCACTGGCACTGTCTGAAAAGTGGTGATCTACAACCCCTGCAGTTAAAGGCTAAAATGTAATGAACCAGCAATTTAAGTACTCTATCATATTTTTTCCCCTAAAATGTAATTATGCTGGAATACAGTCCTTTTCTTTTTTTTTTTTTTTTTAACCTTATTGAAAAACATTTTGGTACATTCAGAGAGAGAGAATTCTAATTCTCAAAGTCTGGCAAATGACCAGAAGCATCACATCCCTCCTGATAAGCTTCTAATCAGTGTTGTTGGAGAGGCAGGCATTTGCTTTGCAGTTGTAGGCTGCATATTAGTTATGCATATATATTAGTTACCTTTCTTTTTTGTCTGTTATGGTATTTTTAACCCATAAACAGCAAAACTGAAACCATCTGAATTTGCTCAACCCAGACTAAAGATCAGTAATGCTAGCTGAAATTTTTGTTTCATGTTCTACTAAGGACATACATCTCCAGTGATAAAGGTAGTTGATAGTCTTATGGGCTTTCTAGACTGCTGTACTTTGACACATAATAGTTGTAACAAAAGGCAAAGACTCATTAGCAGAAAGAGGTTTTTTGATGTTACATTTATAACATTTTTATTTATGGCAAGAGTTCTACAAAGGCACCAATGAAAAAAGAACATTTCTATTCATTGGAAGCTTGATAATATATTGATTTTTAAATTATCCTCCTTTCTTTCAAGATGCTTTACAGATGCATCTTATTGACTGTCTTTTTCCCCATATAAATAACTTGCCCCTCTATTGAGGTCTACTGAAACATTGGGACTTACCCTTAAGCTCAAAAAAGAAAATCTGTTAGCGTGTTCTTGTGTGGTAAAAATATTTTCTGGAGGAATTTAACTACCTTTAGAATATATACACTTGTTTAACCCTGGCCATTAAAATCCCTGTCTCTGCTTCATTTGAGCCTGTGATGTTCTCTTAGTCTTCTCATATGTTTATTTTTAGTGCAAAAATCTCTAGTGGTAAACATTTTTTGAAGAAAGTTTCTAAAAGAAAGATCTTGTCAAATGCTATATGCATCCAGCTTGAATGGGCAATGAGGTTTCAAAGGAACTTAGGAATAAAAACAGGATGTATTATCTTTGGAAGGAGGGTCAGGTCATCAGGAAGTATTTAAGGGGGTTCCTAAGGCATATAGGAAAAAAAAATAGGGAGGCCAAAGCGCAATTCAAACTCAATTTGGCAACTTTTATAAAGGACATTAAAAAATGTTTTTACAAATATATTAACGGCAAAAAGAAGGGTAAGACCAACATTTGTTCTCTACTGGATGTAGGAGGGAACTTACTAATTGCAGATGAAGAGAAGGTGGAAGACCTCAGTCTTTAATAGGAAGACAGCTTGCCCTCAGGAGATCTGTCTTCCTGGGCAGGTAGATGGTGTCAGGGAGCAGAATGGTCCCCCTGTTATCCACGAAGAGGCAGTCAGAGAATTGCTGAGCCACTTGGATATTCATAAATCTATGGGACCAGAGGGATCCATCCCAGGGTGACGAGGGAGCTGGCAGATGATCTTGCAAAGCCACTCTCCATCATTTACCAGCAGTCTTGGCTCACTTTTGAGGTTCCAGAGGACTGAAAGATGGCCAATGTGATGCCCATTCATAAAAAGGGTGGGAAGGGAAATCCTGGTCCTAATAGACCAGTTAGCCCAACCTCAGTACCCAGTAAGGTACCCAGTAAGGAACAGTTTTTATTGAATGCCATCACACAGCACTTACAGGATTGCCAGAGTATCAGACCCAGCCTTTTAGGAGGGGTAGGCTATGTTTGACCAACCTGGTCTCCTTTTATGACCAAGTGACCCACCTGGTAGATGCAGAAAAGGCTGTTGCCGTTGTGTACCTGGACTTCAGCAAGGCCTTTAACGCTGTCTCCCACAGCACACTCCTGGAAAAGCTGGCAGCCCACGGCTTGGACAGGAGCACTCTTTGCTGGGTTCAGAACTGGCTGGATGGCCAGGCCCAGAGAGTGGTGGTGAATGGTGCTGCATCCAGCTGGCAGCCAGGCACTAGTGGTGCCCCTCAGGGGTCTGTGCTGGGACCAGCTCTGTTCAATATTTTTACTGATGACAGGGATGAGGGTATTGAGTCTTTCATTAGTAAATTTGCAGATGACAGTAAGCTGGGAGCGTGTGTTGCTCTGTTGGAAGGAAGGAGGGCTCTGCAGACAGACTTGGAATGATTGGATGGATAGGTAAGAAAGGGAACTGGGGGTACTGCTCAACAGCTGACTGAACATGAGCCAGCAGTGTGCCCTGGTGGCCAAGAAGGCCAATGGTGTCCTGGTCTGTATCAGGAACAGTGTGGCCTGCAGCAGCAGGGAGGTCATTCTTCCCCTGCCCTCGGCACTGGTGAGGCCACACCTTGAGTGCTATGTCCAATTCTGGGCCCTCAGCAACTGACAGAACCAGACGACACAGACTTAACCTGCTCCAAGGAAAACAGAGGTTGGATATTAGGATTTTTTTTTTTTTAATGGAAAGAGTGATGAAGTATTGTAATTGTCTGCCCAGAGAGTTGACGGAGTCACCATCCCTGGATGTGTTTAAAAAAAGTCTGGCTGTGGCACTTGGTGCCATGGTTTAGTTGAGGCATTAGGGCATGGATCGGACTCGATGATCTTGAATGTCTCTTCCAACCTAGTGATTCAATGTGATTCTGTGAATTTGTTATGCAGATTACCCCAGCTAGTAAAGCTCTTGGAAGCAGTCTCTTTAGACTTTAAACACTACACTAGCTTTAATTCCTCATTTTTTGGTAATTCTTGCTTTTGGTATTTGAAGGAGAGCGTCACAACACTTCAGGGAAAAAATATCAAGTTGGTCTTCTGTAAATGCTTTTCATTTCAATATAGTCAAACAGACAGTGAAAAGACATTATTCTGGAAAAGAATTTAAAAGATCATCATGGAAGAACAACTACACAAGGCAGTATCAACAACAAAAGAATAAAGGGATCCTCCATAGAAGTATGAATTTTTAATCAGGAAAAAAAAAGAGACGTTACATGTGTACTCAGCATTGATAAGATCCCTGTTAGAATTTCACAGTCAGAAATTCATTTTAAGAACTGAATTTGTTTTAGAACAATTTGTAAAAGTGATAAAAGAACTAAAATACATTTTCACAAAAGTGTAGATTTAGCCCTTGTAAGTTGGGTTGCATTGGATACATGCATGTACAATTGATGCGTCTGTTATGAAGATTTCTACAAGTGAACTAAAGGATTAATCTTACTTTATATTCAGTATGTATTTCAGGAATGACTGAATTATCTGTGTGTATTGCCCTCTAGGTATCACTCTAGGTGGTTGTGTCTCTCCTGCATGTCTTGTGTAACATCTGCCATTCCCTCATGTGTATCTCAGATGCCTTAAGGTGTATAAAATAGCATGAAATACTTATAATTGTACAACTTGTCTGGGGCTTTGATCAATATAATTGATGCACACAGAGAGACTTTTACTTCATTCTAAAATAGACACACCTACATGAAGACTTCACTAGGAGCGTTTGTGTTGATTAGACCTCTACAGACTGGGACAAAAGCTTAGACATCTATCAAATCTACACGTAGATACTGATGTAACAGATATCTGGGTACAAATGTCTGAGTCTAAAGCTGAATTTCACTCACAGTTTGCATGGGCATTCAGGGGAGAAGAGAATAAAATCATAACCTATCTAAAAACACATAGACAACGATGCATCTGTGAGAAGATTTCTCAATGCAGAATATATGAGAAATAGCAAGACAAGTATAAAGCAAAGCTTGCAAAATTAATATAGAAAAAAATTAAACTTGAAATTAGACACATTTTAAGAGCCAAAACAATAACTCTTGAGCCAGATAAGAGTGATAGTGTAGTGGATCTGATGGTCATCAATTCAAGAAAGCTAGGAGGGGACATTGAGATTGGAGGCAGCCTGGGCTTCAATGATCATACATTGGTTGGGTTTGCAGTTCTGAGGAATATGGGTCAACTAAAGTGTAAAGTTAGGCTCTTCAACTTTAGGAAAGCAAACTTCCACCTCTTCTAGGAGACAGTCAATAGGATCCCTGAGGAGACATCCAGGGACAAGGGAGGGGAATAGGTCTGACAAATCTTTAAGGAAGTCTTCCATAGAGTGAAAGAGATAGCAATCCCCAGGAGTAAATGCACTGGCAGTAGAACAAGTAACCTGGGAGGAGTATAGAGGTGAAATTCAGTTGTGTAAGGAGGAGGTGAGAAGCTGGAACTAAACCTGGAAAGGGATGCAAATAATAAGCTTCTGCAGGTATGTTAACCAGAACAGAAAGGAAAAGAAGGTGTACCCCTGATGAAACAATGCTGGAAAACTGGTAACCATGGATGAGGAGAAGGCTATGGTACTCAACAACTTTTTGGCCTCAGTCTTTTTAGCCTCAATGTGGCCAACTTTCTTACCTAAACTCTCGAGTGGATGGAGACTGAGGGAGCAAAGGGCTTCTCTTGTAAATGAAGATCAGGTTCATCACCACCTGAATAGCTTGGATGTACATAACTCTATGGGACCTGATGAGACACATCCCAGAGTCCTGAGGGAATTGGTAGATGCAGTTGCCAAGCCACTCTCCATGACATTTGAAAAGTTAGGGCAGCCAGGTGAAGACACAGTTACTGGAAAAAGGGAAACATTTTCCCCATCTTTGAAAATTGTAGAAAGGAAGATCCTTGGAACTCCGGACCTGTCAGCCTCACATCTGTGCATGGAAAGATCATGGAACTGATCCTGCTGGAATCTGCCGAGGCACATGGAGAACAAAGAAGAGATTCAAGACAACCATCACAGCTTAACCAAGGGCAAGTCCTTGTTTGTGAATTGGAGAGATGGATTCAATGGGTGGAGCATTACATGCATAAGATGATTGAATGGTCACATCCAGAGGGTAATGGTCAACAGCTCAGAAATCCCACAAAGATGAGTGACAAGTGATTTCCCTCAGGGGTTTGTACTGGGACCAGTGTAATTTAATAACTTCATTAATGGCATAGACAAAGGGATCGAGGGCACTCAGCAAATTTTTTAGATGACAATGAACTAAGTGGTGTGATTGATACACCTAAAGAACTGGATGCCATCCAGAGGTACCTGTACATGCTCAAGAAGCGGGCAATGGGAATCTCAAGTGGTTTAACATGACCAAGTGCAAGGTCCTGAAACTAGGTCTTTAAAGGTCCTTCCAACCCAAGCCTATCTATGATTCCATGATTCTATGATTCCATGATTCCATAAATTTATTATGCTATGATTCTACGAATAAAGAACTCAACAGTTGAGGCTTTATGGCACTGCCAGTATGGGAAAAAAACCTGAATCAAGATTCACTTGATAATTTTTTAGAGGTCTCAATGCTTTTGTAAGAAATATGTAATAGAATAGTAGTAAAAATAATGAATAAAAAATTAATTGCTTGTTGCCTAAAGGCTGGCATTAGGCAAAATGACAGAGCGAATTATCATAACAGGGCTTTTGGCCATAAATTCTATTGCTACATCAATACAAGTTAATAAACAGAAGCAAGAGATTGAGCTCTTGGCCATGACTATCCCTTTCTTTTTTAACATAATCTCTGTCATGGCTTTGCTTCAGGCCAAATAACACTTTCCTAGACAATATGGAGACCCAATTGAGGAAATAACATTTGTAAGCCCCTTGTTTCAAGGGCACATTTGCACGTATTAAACACAGACAGTCTAAAATGTCTAATTTCTTTTTTCCCTGTAGAAATTAAAGAGCTATTATTTAGCAGTATTTCACTTTATGTATCTTCCTTACCAATTTATATATTTTTAATAACTATTAAACTATTTTCCTCCAAAATGCAAACTGTCTTCCAGCAGAACTGTAGCACATCTTGTACATGAGATAAAGCAGAAGTAACAGTGTGCAATTATTAAGAAGTCATGATCAAACAGCTCTAATGGCCATAACAAAACATGAACTGTTGACCCATGAGTAAGGTCATGATAGATGCCAGAAGGCTAAGGCTAAGCAATGAAATTTAATGAATTTTCTAACTTCTGGTATTGCCAGGTTTTATATGAAAAATACAGAAAGAGATATATTTCTCTTAATTATTAATATAACACACTTTGAGTCCAAAACAATATTTACTTGAAAATTGTCCACATGGTGGATCTATTATATTATAAAAAGAAGCATTATACCATGCATTTTAAATTACGTGTTACAATTTCTCTGTAAAATATAAGCATTTCATGCTTTAACAAATGGTTTTCATTACACAGTGCGTATAACTTCTTTATGTGTATCTGCTACATAATGTGATTTATGATCTTAATGGCATCTATTTTCATACTCTTCCTTTCATAAAATCAAATCAAGTACTATCTGTTTATCTGTATCTGTTTTTTCTCATAAGCAATAATAATTGGAAGATGTCATGCAGGTCTGGGAAATCTCAGGCTGTGCTGGTCTCACACGTTGCTGCATTCGGATCTCAGCATTTTTCATCTCTATATTCCTGTGCTTCCTGAGTTTTGAATGGACAGGGGCAGTGCTCCTTCCTGTCACATTTCTGCCTGTTAATCCTTCTCAGAAGTGAGACCATGATGTCTCTCTGCTCTTGCCCCTCAGATTAACAACTTTGTAGGAGAAGAACATGAGCTCTTGGCTCTGCAGTGGTTGAAAATCTGCTGTGTCCCACAGCTGCAGCTGGTGAGGGGAACACATAGCACCACTCATCAGATATAAATAAGATAGGGTGGAAATTGTGAGGAGTCAGAGACCTGGACTCATGTGAGGAGATATGAGGACTCATGTGGACTCATATGGGGGAATATAGAAAAGGAGAAACAAGCTGAAAGAAGTGAGGAGACACAGCAAGGAAAGCTGTGAGAAAGACACAGGCAGAAGCACTAAAGAAAACACCAGAGGAGAACTGTGAGGAAGCTGAGTTTTGGAGAAAATGAAGGAGGAAGCAGAGAGATACAGTGGACACAAAAAGGACACTGCTGGGCTTACAGCTGGATGCACAGTCTTGGAAGGAGTTCCATGCTATGAGGACAAATTCTTCTGAGAGGACTGGAGTAATGCATTACCCATGCCAGAGCATGGACATCCCTGAGGGGACTATAGCACATAAATTAACCCTTACCAGTACAGAGGAGCCACAGAAAGCAAGGAACTGTAGACGTGATGGTTTTGAGTGGTAAGGTTTTGGTTGTGAGGGGCGACCACAGGAGTGGCTTCTGTGAGAGGCTGCAGGAAGCTCCCTCCATGTCCAGCAGAGCCAATGGCAGCCAGCTCCAAGGTGGACCTGCCACTGGGCAAGGTCGAGCCCATAGGAGACAGTAGCAGTACCTCTGGGCTAATGTATTGAAGATGGGGGAAAAAAAAACCCTGTGGCACAAACAACAGCAGTGAGAGAGAGGAGAGCAAATATGTGAAATCAAGGGCTCTGCAGACACCAAGGCCGGTGAAGAAGAAGGGGCAATATGTGCTCCAGAACATGGAGCAGAGATTACCTGGCAGCCTGTGGTCATGCAGATTGTTCCTGTGCAGCCACAGTGGAGCAGAGATCCACCTGCAGATCACTGAAGACTCCAAACCAAAGCATGAAGGGTATGAATGTGAGGGATGTTAGACATAACGTGTATGTGATAAACTGACCATAACCTCCATCCTGCTGCACTTCTGTAGGGGAGGGGTAGAGAATTTGGGGGGTGAGGGTGAGCCTAGAAAGGAGGGGTGGGAGAAAGGGTTTTAAGATTTAAATTTTATTTCTCATTATCTTACTATGGTTTGATTTGTAACAAATTAAATTAATTTTTCCCCAAAGTAAGCCTATTTTGCCCATGAGAATAACTTGCAAGTGATCTTTCTGTGTCCATACCTCTTTCTACAAAAGGATTTCACCTGGAGTAATAAACTATTAAAGATCAAGAAATTTGCTACACTAATTCCTGCATCAAAGAGTGATGAGATTTCAATATAAAGTGGGATATAAAGAACTAGGAGTGGAGTTTCTGGTTAGAATCTGTAAGAACTTATAAATCCTCAGTATTATACATAACTTAAAAACTCTACATAGAAATGTTATGCAGAAGAACATCAATAACTCTTTTAAATTACAGTAACATTTTATTATTTTTTTCTCTGGAAGAAAAATATAAGCCAGAGACTGAATTTCTCCTAATTTTCATAAACCTGCAGTAAACAAAGCCTGAAATATTTTTTTTAAATTATTACCAATTTTTTAATCACTGTACAATCCTTCTTCCAACATATCCTGGGAATATAGTAAGATTTTTTTCAGAGTTTTTGATAGCAACTAGTTATCTTCCATTCTTTAGAACAAGTTAAAAACAATTCATCTGACTCATTTTCTAATGCACAATGAAGAATTTTTTTTAATAGTATTGTTTTTGTTAAATGTGGATTAAAAAAACCTTGTGCATAGCTGCAAGGATTTAACTCAAAAACAGTTTTAATCGGGAAGCTGCAAGTGGTCCTTTACATTCAGAACCGCTAGTAGTAACATTTTGAGAGCCATTGTGAAATCATAAGTTATTTGGTCAAAGTAAATGACTGATAAAAAGAAATGCTTGTCAGGGATGAACAAAATGTCAGGGATAAACAATGGTTTATCGTTGATTCTAATGCTATAAAAGAAAATTTGAAGGAAAACAATAACATGAAATCACAACAGACAGACTTTTGAGTTCTGTATCTTGTCTTCCCCTTCCAAAGGAGGAGAAGAGTCTCAGACCATGAAGCTACACATAATAATCAAAGCTCGGCCTTGTAATAGCTGCAGTACCAAAGCTATTCTTGTCCATCGTATAGTGCCGCAGTTCATGTTTATTCTATTAGGTTGCTGTTGAATGGTATGCTCCACCGTTCCTCCTCCGGCCAGTTTCCCCTTAGGAAAGTTAGTTTCCCCTTAGTTGTATCCACCCCTGAGTCATGCTTCATTGATTCCCCCAGCCTTTTTTCCAGCACCTTCCCTGCCTGTCATTGTAACCCCGCCTTTTGCTCTCAAACTATCCCTCTCAATCCTTCCTCGGACCAATCCCAGACAGTACCACCCCTTTGGAATTCCCTTATTCCTCGAGGCCCCATTGGACCGTGTGCCTACCATCTCATCCCACCTGTTTTAATTGGCCTGAAGGAGGTGGCTTAATCCCTTCAATCCTCCCCTAAGGATCTCCCATTGGTTAATTGTTTGTATCCACCCATTGATTTCTAACTGTATTTAATTCCGTGCACTCAGACACTTAAGGCTTTTTGTTCTTGACTTCTTCAACTGCCGTAAGCTTCTCCCTGTTAGAACTTCAAGACCAGAGAGCGTCCTTCTCCTTTGCCCGACCCCTGACATGGCTGTGGCACACTTCACCATAGAGTAAGCTGTGTGCAGGTGCAGGTGTGATCCAGACCTCGGCTGTTCCCCGTTCCTGGTGTGGTGCTGGAGTTTCTCCAGGGTTAGCCGGGGCTCTGGTGGCTGCCTCACTATAGCAAAGGACACAAGGTAAAACTTTGAGAAGAATGAGATTGAATATGGAGTATGTTTGCCATTTTCCAAAGTGAGGTAGTGGCATATTTTAAAGTCTGTTTTAAAGGCATTTCTGTACATTTTTGAGCATAAATTTGAAAAAGAAATCTTAGAAGTATAGATATCATTACCATGCAATGAGATTTAAGAGAGATTTTCAAGGACACACTTTAATTTCCAGGGTACTTACTTTTTTGTAATGCAGAGATCATGACATCTAAATTTTTGGAACATTTAATCTCTCATAAACTAGCTATCGGTATCTTTCATTAGTCACTAGGATAGAGAAGGCAGTTCATGCAATTTATCTTTGATGAAAAATAAGGAGTGGATTTCTGGTTTTCACTTCTAAAATAGTGGAAATTGGAACAGCACAGTTATATTAGCTGCCTTGAAAAAACTCAGAGGCAAGGATAAGCTAGATAAGAGACATTTTAAATAAAATCTACATACCAGATTTTTGTTTCACATTCTGACTTACACGTGTTTATAACAGCATTGATTGTACAGAGAGGAGGAAGTGATGTTCTAAAAACACTTTTTAAGAACACTGAAAGATTTTTATGAAGCATTTAATAAGAATTGATTTTCAAAGTTAAAATATCTGTTTAACAATAACAGAGGGTTAAAATGTGTTTTGACATTCATGATCTTTTGAATCCCACAAAAAACTGTGCATGCACACATAAAGACCTGACAATTTTATAGCTACTTCTGCTCAACACCTGTTAAAACATACCTGTTTATTTCCATATGATCCTTTGTATTATCATGGCTTTCATTTAGTGTAATGTGTCATTTCATAAGATATATTATATGAAACAATATTAGCATACATTCAATTTTCAATACTTACTTACTTACTTAAATTTTCCCAAATTTATTTTTCCCCAATTATTCTCCAAATTATGTTAATATGTATTAGTTTTCTGATTATACACACTGCCTAAAACAGCAACATCAGAGAGAATGGGATTTTTTGCTAGGACCTGAGTATTTGTGAGTTCTCTCCTAGAGGAAAGTTCTCGCTGCAGATTAATAATTTTCATATATTGCTTGCCAGGTCTTCTTTACAGTATATAATATGATTTTTCCCTAATAAGATTTTAAGGATTGTATCTTAAGTAGAGAAATTCTATTTATAGAGCTATCATTTCAGATCAGAGTTACACAGGTCTGTGACTATATTTGAAATACAGCCTTGAAGGGTTTCCTTTCTTCCTGCTTTCTCTCTAATGATTTTGCTTCTTATCCTGATAGTGGTTCCTTGAGTCATGACCTTCACTACCCTATACTTTCAATATTATGTATGCCTAATACCAAGAAAAAGAGCCTTTAGTGGATCAAAAGCTTTTTGAAAACCTGCTATTTCTTTTCTTGCTAGTACAGACCATTGGTAACTGCACAGAACAGTAAATGCTATGCTACCCTCCAACTAGAGTGAAAGCAGACTCAAACACAAACACCTTTCAGAGATTATCATCACCTACTTGATATCAGACATCAAATCATGACCCAGCTTCTACCATGTGAAACCATTAAACAGCTCTTGGGATTTTCCGTAACAGTAGGACCTTTAACCACAGTGTCCTGGACAATTTCCAGCAAAAGTAATTACACTGTGCCAGTAAATCCCCTGCATTTTATTTGGACACTCTATTTCTTTCTCTTCTAGTAAAACGTTATGTGAGGTGTGCTGTGTATTGCAAACAGGTGCTGAGTTTTCTCTAAAGTGTCTTCACTTCAAGGATGTGTGAAATGATCTCTATAAGATGCAGTAATGGCTTTGCATATGAATTTTCAATGCAGTTTGGTAGCCTCTACATTAGACATGATGTACCTTTGTAATTATTTTATTTTTATATTTATGCAGAGGAGTGCTAAAGAAATGTGTCTTTACAGTAAGTAGAATGTATTAAACTGTTCTTCAGCAATCATTTTACTGATTTTGAATTGCATTGAGCTTACCATTTTCTTTCTCTGCATAACTTCTCAGTATCTCAGCAGTATTCCTGTTTTGCAGTGTAATAATGATACTGCCTGAATAATTTTACTTAGAGAAAGTAAGAATGCTTACATGGTAGAGTAACTGGTATCTTACAGAGAAGCTCGCTTTTTCATTTCAGAGACTGGCATTCAGCTTTCTGCTTATTTTGAACTAGAGTAAGGGCTTAATCTCCTCTCACTGTATCTCTTAAGCTGCTCAGTTTGCTCAGTTATTTAAGTTCTGGGTATTAGTTGCTCAATTCTGAGTTTAAATCCTCCCCCCTGCAAAAAGCCTTGAGGGGGTAAAATTCCAAGGTATGCTATTTTGGGATATTTCAGGATTTGTTTTTTTTTCATTTTTCTGTAACCAGCTTTATTGTCAATACTAGAATTATTTACCTATGATAAATATTTTTAGATGCTTTATGACTGTTTTGCAGGGTTAACAAAAAATTTCAAACTGTTCTCAGCTTGTATAGAGCAAGAAATTAACAGCTCAAAATTTGTTACCAATTAGCTACTGATCACACAGTGCTTTGAATGTATAAAATATTTTTGAAATTATAGGCATTTTTGCATAGGACACAGTTCACTGCAGAGATAACAAATGCTTTTACTATGTGACCTGTGGTCACAATCCTCTGTAACAGCTTTATATTATCGAGCAAGAACAAGAAAGTTTGTATGATTTACAGAACTACTTCCTGAATGCATTTCACTGTATCAAAAGTCTTTGAATCATGTAATTCCATTCACTTTGAGAAAGGCAAGTCTAGAACACCAATTACAAAGAAATTAATCTATAAGTTTTACAGTCCCAGAGAATTTTGGTAGGAGGTAGATGGTAAGGTGTAGATTTTTTTTTTTTTTTTGCTACTTTCAGGCATGTGACAATAGGAATTTCAGAAATTGATTAAAAATAAAGACTTCAGTGAAATTCTGAAGAAAAGCAGTTATAGTTTGTGAACGGGCTGCATAGGTGGGCTAAGAAACAAGATTCATCCCTGCTTCCACCTCTTGCTGCTCTCAAGTGCTTTCCTTTTTAATCGGCTTCATTCAAACCTGGACTCAGTTTCCAAATTGATTACTCTGGCTGTTTAGTGAGCTGAAACATACAGATTCTTACCCACTGTATGCCTACAAAGGACACTGCTGGGTCCTAATTCCAGCTGCATGATAAATTCCAGGACTTTCTAAGTTAAACTAGGATAAATTCTTCTGCAGTTTTCTGATGTGCTCAGTTGTTTCTGAGAAATACACTATTTCTGCCACTTTTCCTCCTCAGGGAGGATGCTCCTCACACTCTTAGCTTGCTCTAGTGTGGGGTCCATCCCATGGGAGATCAGTACCCTTCAGGGTCCCAATTCCTGACAGAAAACTTGCTTCATCATGAGTTCCTCTCTCCACAGGCACATGGGTCATGACAGGAACCTGCTCCAGCTTTTTCTGGGCTCCACCATGGACCTCCATGTGCTGCAGGGGCTCAGCTGCCTCACCATGGTCTTAGCCATGGACTGTAGAAGAGGGTCTGTCCCAGTGTGTGGAACACCTCCTTACGCTTTTTCTCTGGCCTTTAGGTCTGCAGCTGTTTCTCACTCCTGAGAGTCTGAGTTGCATTCTCCTCTCTTGACTGCAACTGCTTCTGCATAGTACACTTTTCCTGCTTTTTAACAATTTTATTCCAGAAGTGCTGCCAGCATCTCTAATGGGCAAGCTGATGGGCAGCAGTTGGTCTGTTCTAGAGTCACTTGGCTCTGTTGAACAAGAGGGAAGCTTGTAGCACTTCTCCCAGAAGCTCCTGTTGCGTCCTCCTGCTTGCCCCTCCCTCTCTTCCTCCCATCCACCAAATAAACCTCTGCCACCCCGTTTCAATACAAGTTTGAACCTCCTGATACTCTGGCAGGGTTGGAGGGAGGTGGGTGGGGAGGGGAGGTCTTAAGCAGTGAAGTAGCTCTGGGAGCATTTCTATGTCTTACAAATGAAGCAGAAGTTTGCACTTTTTGATGTAAGAAGACCTTGGCATGATTCAGATTTCTCATTCACCCTACTTTGAATTAGTTCTGTGACTTCATTTTGGAGTATTTAGTGGAAGAGAAGTTTGAAGGTTTGAAGCAACCTCTAAGTCCTTTTTAATTTTATCTTAATTAAAACTAATTTTTAACCAAGGTCATCAGGAAACATTTTCACAGAAATGTGTTGTGGTTTTACACACTTGTTAACTGATACACAGCCTATATAATTTTGCCTTTTTATTCTCTGAAGCATGTGCAAGAAATACATTTGCTTCTTCTATTTAATAGTGTGATGTAATTGTTCTTGAGCACATTTGTGTAGTACTCCTGGATGCATTCTTTGTGCGTACAATGTCCTGCAGGATGAATGCCTGCAGCAAATTCCACTTCCTTTGCTTTGTGTGCCCTGTTTGATATGATCCTGTAGTTTAACCCACTTCTTTTATTTCATACTCAAGAAAGTGTGATGGTGGAAAATGGCTTTTTGATTTCAGTGTTTGCCTTCTGAGGTACACTTCTTTACACATTTTAGTAAAACTACTACTAAGGTTATGACTACAGCTGTGATTACTACCAAACAGAGCTGATTTAGTAAAATGCAAAGTATGACTAAATAATTTAGTGTCACCTTTTGTTGCATTCTTGAAAAATTGTATAGAATTCCAGGTCTGTTGTAGTGTGTTCATTAAGTTCATTTAATTCCTCCCCCATTTTATGTATCTGCTCCCCCCCATTTTGTGTAAAATGGTTCTGCCCTCCTCAGTTTTCCCGCCACAGCCCTGCCAGTTCTATTGTCAATCTGTTAGGTTATATAATTCCTCCTCCCCATTTTCCCTTATATGTAGGCTTTTCCTCCTCCCTGGGCCAAGTCAATCACCCCCCACTCCACCCAGTATTCCAGAAGCTTCTCCTCTTTGGGGGTTGTGGTTGGCTGTGGTCCCGGGGCCCCTCCCATACCTGGTACCTATTGGGCTCTCCACTATGTCATTTGTATTAAGCTCATCCTCTCTTCTCTCCCTATTGGTCTTCTGTAAACCCCTCCCGGGTCCACTCCTTCCCTTTATAACCCCTAAGCAGCCTTTGTTCTTGGTCATTCGCTGGGACATCGTGGGCTTTCCAATAAACCTGTTTAGCCCCTGGCGAGTGTCCAGCTCCTTCCTTCTCGTCGTTTAGCAGCGATCCAGTCCACAGCCAGCACAGCCCGAGGCCTTACGACGCCGAGGGGCGCTGGCAGGTTATGCAGCGAGGTGTCAGCTTAACCTCAGCTAGCCGGACTCTGACCTTCTCTGCTCTAGAAGGCTGGATACTCGTCACTGCACAGGTCCTCTTCATTTGTTACTTACTTTCATTCTGCAGGATCTTAATTCATCTATACTGTTCAAGAAGTCAACATCAGAAAAACAGACTTTTCTGTGTGCACAAGCAATTATACCTCAAAATATGAATATGGAAAATTATTTTCCATCAGCTGCAGGAGTGAATTAAAAGTCACATTTGCCAAAATTCAATAAATTTCTTACATGAATGTGAGTTTAAAATCTGTAGAGCTGTCAGTCAAGATATTATAAAAACATAGACTTAATTTATGTAGTCATAGTGCATGAAGAATAAATAACTTGGGGAATTATTTATCAATCAAGGAAAAATATGTCAAGCATAAATAATGGATGCAGAATTTTTTATTTCTTCCATACAACATAAACCAAGTGTTCCCATTAAGTCTGTTGTTTGATGTAATCTCCTGTTTTAAAAGAATATTTCTCATTTCTCCATCAAGGTGGAATTAAAGACTTTCCAGCAAGTGAAATGCAATAAAAGGGTTCATGCCACTTCTGATGGACTTTTTCGATGTCAAGAAGAAAATATTTCTATCATTTTGTTGCTGAGTATGGTTATGCTACCTAACTTCTTCCACTTAGAAGAACTCCTTTATGGAGATATAAAATATATAATTTACTTAGAAGGTTTTCTGCATGTAGCCCAGCCGCAAAAAACAAAATGGAACACGAGAGACTCCAGCATGGTTATGGATCCAAGAGCCAGTGTATGAGGTTAGAGAAGCATAGCTCACAAATTTCAGCAAGCTTATGCCAAGCTACACCAGCTGCAATGTTGAAAACCTAGGAATTCTCCCAGTGAAATTTGAAAGCATTCCAAGTAAGCAAAAATAGCAGAGTAGAGTGTAAACAGTTATCTAAACAAAACCATAGATTTAACTAGCACTTCTTTGGAAGAACAAAGAAGCATTCAAATATAACTGTAGTATGTTGTGTACATTTTATGCTGTGTTTGTTACTGTTAATGTGCTCAAAGTGACTCTATATTTTGAATGTCTTATACTTTGATCTTAAAATGTTTTCACTGCATATTCAAATCATATAATTTCCTTAAGTGATTTTTGTTTTTCTTTGTTCCTTTTTTTCCTATTTTAAAATGTGTTTCATGTATCTAATAAAAAGTAATTTTGAAATTATGAGTAGATAATTTCTCCTGATGAGAAATAAAATTTTTCACCATTTAAAATCTGCTTAAAAATAATTGTAGGCGTTTAGCAGTGGGAGAAAAAATTATCATTCTTTTATTTCCATATGTAATTCAATTTAATTAATAAGAATTAAGTTAATTTAGTTCAAACACTTAGGAAAATGTGAGATAATATTTAATATTTTAATACTCACTTTTTTTAGGTTATTTGTTTAATTAATTAAAATTCTCTATTCTTATTCTGTTATTCACAACATGGATGGTAATATGAGAAGAGATGCATTCTAGGATAAATCTTAAAAGAGAGTGGTTAATGTAAATAACTTGCTCAGCACACCTTAAAGTGAACTATGAGTATTACATGTATGGCATGCTGTTGAACTGCATACAAACTGAGAAATCAATTAATATATTTCTAAGCCACACAACCTGGAAAGACTTGGGCATGGTGAGAATGTTACCGATTACAAAGCTGAATATCGGTCTGGCTTTTCAAATCATTGAACTCGGATAACCCTCTTTGCAGGAAGAAAATGATGGAGTGACAGAAGTTTGGGAAGCTCCTTCAGGGGATTTTTGTATCACTGCCACCCGTACAGTAATGAATCATTATGACAGCGTTATAAACGATGACATGCTGAAACCTTGTCTGATTCACTGAAGCATTCATTACAAATTTGAAAATTTCATAACCATGGGATACAAGCATAAGAAAATCTATAGGTATAATGCTGTACAAAGAAAAAGGTCTGCTTAGCAAAGCCATTGAATATTTTCATCATTAGGTATGTGGCAAACCAAAGGAAAAGTTCCTGTGGAAACAAAAATGTTAATGTTACCTCATAGAGACCCTAGGCCATTTTCTGAGTCCTACCAAATACAAAAAGAATTTCACAATAAATAGCATTTGTGGTGACAATAAATATCAGAGTATGGTAAATAGTCAGATTTTAAGACCTTTCATATGGCATGACTATAAGAAAACTATAATTACATACTTATTCAAAGAAATACTTCTTTCCTGAATCCCAGAAATATTGTAGACAACATTTTCAAAAGTACCCAGTTATTTTTATTACCATCATTTATATCCAGTGACATGGTATTTTTCTTTGAGACTGAGTACCTGGATTTTTTACTAAAGAGCTCAAAGTATATATTAACTGAAAAATATTCTATTGGAAGTGACAGTACCCTACAAACTCAAAATTTCTTAAGTAAAACTGTGTGGAGGAATAGTTCTTAGTTTCATGTTACACATATTTTATTCCACTGAAGGAGATGAGAAATACATCTTTTAGTAGTTATATAATTATGTTCAGTTAAACATACAGAATTTAGCAGCATACTTGAGTTATTTGGTGAAGATATGGATGACTGTAACCAAAAGCTTTGATTGTTAGAAGTTACTATTATAAAAAATAATGAAAAAAAAAACTTTTGGAAATACTCTTAGCAGTGCCAAGTTATTCTCTTGAATGGTCTATTTATAATGCAAACAAAAACCTATGGTGGGATTGATTTTGCTATGTGGGTAGCTGCTTGTGTCAGCCTTGCTTCTGAAATCAGTTCAGTGTCTGAAATGCTCTTTTCAGGTAATTTTGGAGTATTTTGCAACCACATTTACTTCTCCAAATTGGAATCCCCTGATGAAATTTTGCATGTGGTAGAATATGAAGATTTATGGTAGTATAACTCACCAGAAACTCTTATATGAACATGAAGAAGTCTTATGTAGACATAAATTATGTCAAAGTAGCTGTAATTCCAGCTTAAGTAATGATGCAGTCTCAGACTGTCCAAGCTGCATAGCATTTAGGATGCAATATTAGAAATTTTGCACAATCAACCAACGTATCTCTTTGGTCAGGAAAAAAAAAATCCAAACAAAAACCAAATGACCAACCCAAACTTGTTTTGCTTCTCAGTGACACTGACTGGCACAATTCTCTAGAGACAGGAAAAACCAAACTAGAACATTCTGGTTGTTATTTTTTGCTAAATCTCCCTGAAATTACAGCAGACAGCTAAAAGTTGTTGTCATTACTGATATTCTCTCTGCCCCACAGCCATGTGGCTCTGTCACACAGTAGGGTAGTAACAAGATAATGAGGATAAAGCTTTTCAGAAATCCATACCAGCATGTCCTAAAATGGGGACCAGACACTGTAATTGATACTGCTCTGTGTCCTACTGCACATCAATTCTTTCTATTTGTTTTCCAGTACAGTCTTAGAAAAGTGGATATGATTAGCTCAGTATTTTCAGTGTTACAAAACACATAAAGTAGACCTGGAAAGGAACTTGAGGTAATATGTAATTGAATTCTGTGTCCTAAGACAGAATCATCTGCAGACAAGGTATTGCTAACTTATTTAATTTATCTGTTTTAAAGAAAATGTCAATTATATGATTCTAAAAGCTCCTCGGACTGTGTATTACAAAGCCTAATTACCCTTAACAACAGATAAAACCTTATCTTTTTTTTTACATCTAACTTAAGTATCCCTCCTTGCAAAATAATCCCATTACTTTTGGGCCCATGGAATAAAGAACAATTACTTGTCTTCCTTCTTTCAATAGCTTTTTATTTATGTGAAAGCTGTTACCTTGTTTCAAGGTCTTTAAATTTTCCTGAACACAGAAGTAATATAAGAAAATAGATCTTTGGGGGACATTAAAAAACCAAATTGTTGAGCAAGTGGTGAAGATATTTTGGAGTAAGAAGTAAATTTTCTATGCATTCACTGTGCTTAGCTAAATAGTTATTGGTATGAAGGGTCAGTACGTCAAAAATCACGTATACTCATAGATATGTTGAGGGAGATTCAGTTGTATTTTACTGAGTTACTGAACATATTATAGAGAATCAATCCTCTGTGAAAATCTTCTATCAGATTAAAGTAATTTGTGATGATGAAAGGTTGATTTTATCATAGTTCCATTATTAGTTGATTTTATATAGGGAAGAACAAGAAAGCTAATGAAGAGACAGCTAATTTTTCTAATGAAGAAGGATTTTGTTCTGTGGCTCAGATGAGAATAATTCTTAGAACACAAATAAAAGGTTTGAGTTTTCCAATATTAAAATACATTGCCAGAAACATTCTGTTTTTAAAAGCCTTTAAATCTGAGGAAAAAAATCTGTTTACAACAAACATTTTTAAATGCTTAAAGCCTTTTTAAAAACATAAATTTAAAAAATGGAAAAGCTTCACTTGCTGATTAGCTCTTCAGGAAACAAGTTTTTCGAAATTTTTTTTAATCTCAGCTTTGAAATCATGTATACCCAAGTTCACTTTCTCTTCCTATATCTCCCTGAACAGATGCAGAAACAAAATATTCAAAAAAAGCTTTCAAAAGTCAATTCAGAAAAGCTGAGGGAATAACACTGATCTGAACAATTAAGCAAACCAAACAAATCTAGAATAGAAGAGTCATAAGGACTCTCCCTTTCTTTTTATGCAAATGTAATGAAAAATAAAGAGCACAATGTAGTTAAAATTAGCAATGATATTACTAAGTTGTCTTTTAATCACCTGACAGAATGTAGTTTGATTTATCTTTTCTATTCTTAAAATTACAAATGTCAGGGAGTGTTGACACTTGCCAGGTCATTATTATGAAACAGAAAACTTTTTTTAGTACCCTGAAGCCATGTTTTTACTTTGTATTTTAATGTATTTTTTCCTTTTATTTTTCTAAATAATCATAATGATTGTAAAATATTTTTTTCTCACTGATGCCTTCAAGACTTTTCCTGCAGAGTTGATCTAAAATCAATCGAACTAAGGACTCATTCCTTTAGAAATTCTTCTTTTTTTTTTTGATTGCTGAGTTTAGTAGATCATTACAGGAAAAAAAATGAGAGAAAAAAAATGAGAAAAACTCTTTCATCTGATTGAGTAGTAGAAAATTTAGTTCAAAGACAATAAAAGATCAGCATGATTTGAAGATTCTTGGACTTACTGTTGTGTGCAGTAGAAGGCATGACTGAACTTCATTACAGGTGGTGATTTTTGAATTGTTCTTTTCTATTTTGTTTATCTTTTTGTCTTTTTGTATAGTGGAACTTCAATGCTTACTGTCATCATTGACTAGCTATGAATGTAGAAACTGTTTCTGAGCTAAAAATGATGGATCTTTTAAGCAGTTGAACTTCTGCTAAGGACACACAAGTTTCTCTGCTGAAATCACATCTGAGTTTGACCTGAGGACTTTTCATCCATTAAAAAAACGCTTTCATTTGATCTTCAGGTTGTTACAACTCCCCATCCTAACAAAGAAGAGCTATGTGTGAGGTACGTGTTAAGACATGAAACTGCAATTCAAAGGAATTCTGAGTATGAATCCCGTGGCACTGTGGCAGCACTTAAAAGCCTTCTTTTCTAGAAAAGGTAGGATTTGTGGCTTTCTTTAAACCAAGATCTGAAGCAAAACATGTTGGCTTCTCTCAAGAGGCTTCATTCTCCTACAGCGGGAGGAATTGATGGTTATAAATAGTCAGTGAGGACAGGAAGTGTGGTCAGAGCACACTCATCAGGGAAATACAACCATATTTGTATTCCTGTTGATAGGAATTGCATTGTATTCCTATTGATACTGAGTACGAAGTGAAAAAATAATCCATGGGAAGCATTTATTTATTCTGCTGTTTCCAGAATTCATGCATAAATCAGTGAGCATGGCAAATGAATATAAGATAGAAATCATTAAAGGTGTGATTGTAATCAGACACGGAATGGTGAAAACCCTGTGTGTGTACTTCATACTGGCTTGCCTTCAAAGGCATCCCTGTCAAGTTTCCTTCTATTTGATGAATCTAGCTGTTGAGCCTGTATTTCTTACTTGCAATTTCATCTTTCTTAGTTTTCATTCATAATCTGTACACGTCTGGCAGCTGAGTGAAAGATGTGTTAGGCATGTACTAACTTCCTCTTCCTCATATGTCTTGCTCTGGAGCACAGTTCTTAAAAAAAAAAAAGTGTCTTATCCCCTAAATTGTGATCAATTACGCAAAGTCTTTGTTTTGTCATTTAGTACAGGAAATAATTTATTTAGTCTTCTCTTCAAACACAACATAATTATTGAACCAGAACAGGTGGAAGGCAAACAAATGCAGGACTAGCAAAAATATAGAAAAAATGTATTTTTGCCTTTACACAGCCATTTTTATAGTTTTTAAGTAATTTCAACTTCTGGTCACCCCACAGGCTTACCAGAACCAGGCCAAAAGTATATGGGCTATCAAGTTTGGAAAGGTTAAGGGTCAGGCATACTATGTGTTTTTTGTTTAGTATATTTCCAGTGTAATTCAATGTGATCCTGTGGTGGGGTCCTCGAGAGCAAGGGAGACAAAAGGAGCACAAGTTATGCATGCAGCTGTTTTTCACAGATGGCTGTGAAACTTTGTCATGGCATTTGCCTGAATGGGCAATATCCGTGATACATGTTGGACAGCCGCATGCAAATGTAAGAACTGTTATTCCTTCTGGAGCTGTATGGGATGTCCCAGCCAGATCCAACCACCCACCACAGGGCAGGGCTGAGCCCATGGCCCAGAGATGTTGTAGTGTGTTTGTTAAGTTTATTGTATTACTCCCCTATTTTCTGTACTGTTCCCCCCCCCCCCCCCATTTTATGTAAATGGTTCTGCCCTTCCCAGTTTTCCCGTCACTTGCACAGAATGTCCGTTAAGTTATATAATTCCTCCTCCCCCTTTATTTCCTTATAGGTAGAATTTCTCTCCTCCCTGGGCCCAGTCAATCAGCCCCCACTCCTCCCAGATTTCCAGAACCTCCTTCTCTCTGGGGTTTGTGGTTGGCTGAGGTCCCGGGGCCCCTCCTTTACTTTGTATCTATTGGTTTCCCCCTTATGTTAGTTATGTTAAGTTCATCCCTTCACCCTTCCCTATTGGTCCCCTGTAAATCCCTCCCATACACACCCCCTTCCTTTAAAACCTCACTTCTCCCTCTCCTCGGGGCCACTCCCTGGTTGGTGCTCTTTGGTTGGTTTCTCCGGTTCATCAATAAACTGACTTCACCCCCAGAGAGTGTGCGGCTCCTTCTTTTGTCCCATCGGCAGCGAGTTCCGTCCGCAAGCCAGCTCAGCCCGAGGCCAACAGACGCCGAGGGGGGCTGGCAGTTTATGCAGCTAGGTGTCGGCCTCTGCCTTTTGCTGGCCAGACATTGACCTTATTGGCCACAGACACCTCGCCACACAGAGCAGCCAGGTCCAGCCAGACACAGCCGGTTCCAGCCAGATCCAACCACCAATGTAGGGCATGGCCGAGCCCACGGCCAGGGCGGGAGCACTACAGGGACTGCGTGTGTAAGAAGGATACAGGAAGATAGTGGGGTGTGGGGAATAAAAAGGAATGAGAAGCAACAGGGGGAACAGCAAGATGAGGAAAGAAGGAAAAGGAAGAATGAGTCAGTGGTGGAGAGGTCTGGAGCAGCAGAAGAGAGAAAGAAGGACAGACATGCAGGGGGAAACTTCTGTGTCCTGAGAAAAACACCCCCTAGTGCCACTTATTGCTCAAAAGTGAGACTGAGTGTTACTAGAAGTCATATAAAACAAGAAAAGGTACCTAGGGTGATGAGGAATGTTATAGATATATATATATTATAATATTGGCTTTCTGCAAATATTAAAAATTCATTCTATATGTGTGGTGTTAATGTAACTTTGTTATAAAGTTTTTATTTCTGTTGTTAATTAAGTTAGACATAGTACTGAAATATCTGATACAATTATGCTTGTGTTAAAAATGCCTGCATTGGGATTACACCCAATGAACATATAATGACACCAGCTACAGAAATGCCAACTGTCAGCACTCACCATCTGAAGACAGTGTGGGCCAGGGCCCAAAACTGGAGGTGATGATAAGAATGGACTAAAACCACAACCAAGAAATATGCATGCTCTAAAAAGGTGGACCCAAGGCGGAGCTAAACAGTTCTAGAAAAAGGTAAATTAGTTTGGGGAAAAGCTTAATATGCACAATTGTTAATGAAGATGTGAAAGGTTGATGCAATAGAAATGGTACATAAAGGGTGTTTCCAAAACAGCAGGTGTGCTTGTGGCTGGGTGCCAAGATGCACACAACTGTATATCTTTGCTCTATGGTCTTTGTCTCCCGTTGTACTTTATTAAACTGTCTAAATTCATACAGGAGCATGAACCTTGTTTTTCACATGGAGCATGGGAAAAGGGGAGAAAAGGAGTTTTCCCTAGCTGTGAATGTTTAGGGGTTTTTTCTTTTTCTTTCATTTCAATCAATAATTAAATGTTTGTATTAATTAACTATAAATGAAGCTAATTCCCCAAAGCTGAATTTGTTCTGTCCATAAGAGTAACTGACACTTGTCTTTTGTCTTTATTCTGGCTCTTTGCCTCAAACCAGATGGTTTCTTGTTCTCCTGTTTTCTCCCCAGCCTCACAGAACAGAGGAGTGAAAAGCAGCTGGGTGGGAGTTTGGCTGCTAGAAAAGGCTTATGCACCACAAGCATAAATCATGTATCTGTGTATAGTGCCAATAAGAAGCAAGAAAATAGAGTAATTTGTGTGTAAATATTGATATATCTTCATATGTATTTATTTAGACTGTATATGGTTAAGGAAAAATCAGAATGTTAATCTCAGTCTGTGTTTCTTAAATCCATAGGACAGTTTTACAAATACTGCTATAAACAGGAACAATTTATTTATGCTTTATTTGAACCAATAGAGGAAAGCAGTAACAAGTATTTTATCTAAGAAGTAAGATTAATGGCAGTTTTTTAGGGTTTTTTTTTACAGGTAGTGTAAATGAGCTGGTCAAGGTTCATGGTATTAAAGACTTCATAAGAAATACCACCTTGCTTGTGTGATGATATCTTCACAGCAAATATTACTTCAGTTTGGGTAATTCAAATATTTGCTTTTTTCTTCCTAGAAAGATATCTTTTATTCCTAGGCCAATACTTATAACTATGAACATATTCAGAAAAGTTACTTCTTCAATATAAATGGAATTTATGTTGATTGTGGATGTACTTGAGTACAGAATTTGCCACAGTATGACCTGTAAGCATACTTGCTAATAAATCAAAATACAAACTTTGAAGCAATTGTAAAAGCAAAGGAAACCTAAACATTATCTCATATTTATTGTCATAGGGACTTACATATCATGGAAAAAAATATTTTGCAGAACACCGAAATCTTTTTTGACTACACATTGTTTAAATTCTGGATTATAATTAGGTATTTCTTAATTCTTTCTAACTTAAAAAAACCCAAAACAACAAAACCCAAAAAAAAAATCTTTTTCTAGATAAAACTGCTGTGTTTGCAGGAAGAAAGAAGTCTTCCAAAATACTAGTTTTGGGAATTACTTGTTGAATTTAAGTTTTCAATTGCAGAAATACGCCTGGATACATTTTATCCTTTAAGGTCGTACAAAGCAAGATTAGATGACACTTCTCAGAAATCATTTGAAGATTTGAATATGCTGCCTTAGCCAAAGATTATTCAACCCTTTTGCTTGGATATGTAAAACACCACATTATGAATAATTTTAATCTGACCTGTTTTATGCATGGTTTTGGTAAGTCAGTGCAAAATATAAAAGACTCATTTGAAAGACGTAGCAGTCTTTGTATTGTAGTCTCCAGAATCTTCCAACATACTAAATCCATAAAATTAATACTGCAATTCCAAGTTACTGAATGGAAGAATCCATCCCCGTTCAGTTCATACTTAAAAAATGCAGAAATGTCATATTTCATGCACGCCCTTAATACAAAATTCAAAATTTCACCTAGGATGAGAACTGTCTTTTCCTTAAGGGAAAAGCATTAGGTTCCACAAAGAAAATTAAAGCTTTAGGAAAAGTTTTGTGTCAGTTAAAAATTACCCTGCAGTCAGTCTCTAACTATGAACATCAGTGTCCTTATTTTACAAAAAATATTTTTAGCAGTCATACTGTCTAATGTAAAGGTAGCATATAGTCTAATAAAAAGGTATCGCTGTGATAATGATAGTATAAAGTCAACTTCACATCAATTATTTCTAAGAAAATATTAATTTTTATGTTTGAAGATTTTACTCATTTGAATCATTGATTCAATTTGGCTTTAATTTTTTTCTTACTTAGTAAAGCTGGACATCTTTTCATATTCTCCTTGCCTAAACAAAAGTGCAGATGGTGAGACCCAGAGAGAGATTTTATGCAAATGTTTTTCCACAGTTTATAACATGGAATAGTAGTTTATTTTCTAGTTGTTAAAAAAAAATCATGTTGTTGCTTAGGTTATTATCTCTAAAAACGTGCATTATTTAAGTACTACAACAGCAATTATGATTTTTATGTGAGTATTTCTTATTTCATAAGAGCTGAAGCAAATTTAATGGTATAAATAAATGTGTGAATTACTGAAAGAGTAGAGACACAAAAATCATGTGCAAATGCAATTTATTTTAAATATGGAAAGTCAATTTGATCAGAAAGACAGCTGAAGAAGTGGCCATTCCAGGAAGATGTTAAAGGCCAGATAGAGAGATGAATATTACATTTAATCATTGTTTTTTGAGTCACTTCACCAAAGCTCAGGTGATTGTAGATTTTAGAAGTGTTAATTAAAAAAACCCCATCAAATAGTTACAAATAGACCAATCTCTGTCAAGCACACTATCAGCCAAGGAGTGGAGATTCATTTCTGAACCTGTTTTGGAGGTTTTGATTCTCACAGCAAGAGCATCAGCTGGGAAGAGGCCTGCATGGAGAAGTGTGCTTACACAGACCGTAGTTACTATTTTTCTGAAATGAGTCTGGGTTTTTGTTTACCCACATTCTTCCAGTCTAGTACAGACCAAATAAAATCTTGGCACATAATTTTGGGGAAAAAAAAGCAACAAAAATAAAAATTTTGCTTTGGCCTGCATTTCAGTGGGACTCAGACACAGCCCATCAGGCCTGGCCTGATCTCTGCCTGCATGAGTTTACATTTAAACATTAAGCATTTCTTGCATCAGTCTGGCCTCTGCCAGGCAAGAGCTGTCATTTATAGTTACTCTAGAAACTAGGGGACAGTTTTCATGGGATTACCTGTTACTCTGTAGCAACTTGTTCAGTATGAAATCCATTACATTCTTTCTTAGTTTCTTATCTGCAGAAATGCAATTAACAATATTTATTTACCTTGTGAAAAACATGTGCAGATAATACTCTTAAAATTTGTAAAATGGCCCCGATCAACTATTAACTAGAATTTGTTACAGAACCTAAGATAGCTAAATTTTTCTACCATGAAAAACATGAAATAGGCAATTTCCATGGTAGACAGATGGAAAACTTGGTAGCTAAAAATGAGGGAATAACCTTCTTCAACAGATGCAAGATTATGAGGGAATGGATTGGCAGTATCAAACCTTACTGCTTACTACTATGTTGAAAGTAGTCACCTTCTTAATACAGGCATGATCTGTTGGCCTTCTGTTTGCTTTATAAAGAACATGAATTACAAGAGTTCCTTATTTTATTCAAGAAAGCAAAAAGAAATGCAAAATCTTGAAAGCTTTTCTAAGGAGAATTTTTTCGGACTTAGTAGGTTAATGACTGTCTTCTAAAATCATAATTGGATACTGCACATTACCTTCATGAAGGATCCTTCTTGGGATCAGTTATTCTGAAAGCATGTTGCCATCTTTTTGCAAAAGTTCCCATACCTTCTCAGTGATTTCTCACAGTCAACTCCTCACAGCATTGACGACTCCTTCTCCTTCTTCTCAGTGCAGCCAACAAACTCCAACTCTCTCCTCACCCAACTAAGCCCCCACTCTTTTGTAGCAGTCCTCTTCTTATTGGACACAGCTGTGGCCTATTAAGGGCAGGCCTGTTCCTAATCTTTGGGGATTAGTACAGCTGCAACTCCTCAGGTGTGAGATTACCTTCTGCACTATTCTCTTACATTCTATCCCTCCACAAAACCACTCTTGAATTTAGAATGCTGAGTGACCTGGGGTAGAAAAGCAAAGAAAAAAAAAAAAAAAAAAGGAGAAAAAAAATTGTACTTTAAAAACAGCACTGGTAGCAAAAATACTGGAAAAATGCTTATATGGGACAAAAATATATTCAGAACTCTTCAATTTAGATAGGAGACTCTATAAAGGTTAATAAAAGTAAAATATAATAGTTCAAATATTTAAATAATGAGATTCTTTTAAGTCAGTATCTGAAGAGCAGGTAGGAATATAAAATATAAATTCCTTTTTATATATACGTAAGATACAGAAGTATAGATATTAATATGACTCGTGTAGGCAAATGTTTGGCGTATGTTATTAAGTAAAAGGACTGTGGAAATGGAACACAATCATTTCTACTTAGATGATAATTTGAGTGAGAATTGATCCAAATCTATAACCATTACATAATTTTTTATTAGAAAACACATAGTGTGATCAATGAAATAAAATCAAAACCAAAAAACCAAACCCAACTTCTAATGTTTAATTAATGAAAAATTTGTGGCTTTGTAATTTGTAATGGGAGTTTAGATGGATAATCTTAACTTCCCAAGGCTCTGAAATGATCAGGATCCAAATCAAGCAAGCAGACTTCAAATAACTTTTCTCTTAGTAGTTAATTATTTTAAAATACCAAGGTAAAGCCTCAACATCAGTTCTTTTGCAAGGTCTCTATGACAATAGTAAATCCCACTAATGGCTGAAGTACTTCCAACAGGGCATTTTTTTTATGATTTCCAGCTCTTCAAAGAATAAGCCTTTCCTACCTGAAGGTTCTCAGAAAGCTTTCACATAGTAAACTAGCCAGTTTTTCAGGGAGCCTCTGGCAGCAGAATATGGTTAAAAGGAGTCACCTTCAAAATATGGAAAAATACAGAATCTGTTTCAGGTGCAAGAAATTATACCAAAAATCCCTTAACTTATTAAATCTGTGAGTAGAAATTCATCTCCTTTTCACAGTAATCTGCTCACTCACTCAGGAATAAGGAATATTTACATGGTAATGAGGTAGAAATTGTTTCCCCAAGGCATTCTCAATGATATTCTTTTAGCAGTGTGAATTTTAAGGAAAAAAAAATCTCAGCTATTATAAGGGTTGTCCCATATTTATACACCTGACAATTTTTTAAAATAAAACAGTATCTGGAAATGAATGTTGAAAATCCACACGGATGGCAAAGGAATAAGTCTAATATAATTTAAAAGCATAAATATAAATATAAACAAATATAAAAAGTTCTACTGTCAAGGTAAATTTCTGGGACTTGCACAATAAAGTTTTCAAGGGTATCTTGGTAAGAAAAAGTAAAATAAACTAGCCTTACGTTCTTATTGCTGAAATTATCTAAATATGCCAGTAAGGGAGTATGTGTAGAAACCCCAATTATGACACAGATTTTCCTAGTACAGAAGAATTGAGAAATAAGTTAAAAATACTAGAAATTCCATTTGCTAGTAAGAATTATGTATTCCTAATTGTTATGTGCTCTTTTTATTCTTTTGTGTGGCAGTCTCTCAACAACAATAGAAACAAAACAAGAAAAGACCAGGAATCTTAAACTCTGATACCAAGTATACTTAAGATGTTTTGCCTCTGGCAACTCAAGGTAGATAAAGAGCATAAATTAGTTTAAGAAAGGAGAGACTGTAGTTTGATAGGTGTGATCCCTGCTCAGGGCTATACAGCAGGTCAGGAGAGAACCTTGCAGATAAAAAAAATATACCAAATTATTAGTTTGCATTGTTTCAAATCAGGCTAATTTAATTCCCTCTATTATGACTTATAGCAGTGCATATAAGTGAAGGATTAGGCCTTCTGTTCCAGGGCAGGAGGGTTGGAACTAGATGAACTGTAAGGTACCTTCCAACTTTGGCCAGTCTGTGATTTAACACACATTCCATGTCAGCTGTATGGAATCGCCTTTTAACTTTACCTCCAAATAACTCTTTGTTTGATAGGTAAACAGGCTTATATTGGTGTCATATATGTCTTATATTGGTGTTATATTTGAGTACATAAATTGTATTATTGAGCTTTTTCATAGACACTGATGCAATTAAGATCCTCATATGCTGACTTTCAAAGGATTTCTTTGCATAAACTGATCATATCTGTAGAATATGAAATTATGCATTTCCTTTTAAACAAAAAAAAGTTTAAAACATGGAAACAACTGTTGGGTTGTATTCCTTTTGTTACACTAACATGGTATAGTATTCTGTGTACCACTTGTACTGTGGCCTTTTTAAACCTGGATGGACTTTCTGAATGATCCTAACTTGTTGAGTGGGATATATGGATATAAGAAGAATAGAGATTATGGCTATTTTCCCCCAGAGAAATGAGAGAAGAGATTAATTAAGTGATATTTCTGTTTCTCTTTTGTGCATAGTTTCAGACTTTGGAACAAATCTTCTCTTTCTGTTGACAACAATTAACAACATTAGCAAGAATCCCTGGAGTGGGCTTTTCAAATTGAAAAGACCACATTTATGTGAAAAGAAGGTTAGTTTCAGGTTTTTGGTATTCATTGGTTTTTTACAAAAGCATACATCTTCTTACAAAAAAGATGTAATTTTTTATGCTTTTACAAAAGCATACATCTATGGAATTCACCTGAAGAGTCATTCTTTGTATGTGAAATGCAGTACTAAAAATCGTGATATTATTCTTTTAAAATGAATAAAACTATTGTTCATGTTAATTTTGTGACAAAATAAAATATACTGTGTAGCATGGAGTATCTTATGATAATGATAAATTCTGCATGCTGAAGGGTAGAAAGGGGGGTAGTATGAGGGACAGGTTCTTTTTATGGACCAAATTAAATGATTTCCCAAGCATATTTAAAATACAGATCTATGTGACAGCGTCTCCCTGGAATGATACTTCTTTGGTTCCTAATCAATAGAGACTGTTTTTATCTGATTGATTTACTAATCTCATTTATGTGAAATTGGTTTTAATTTGCTGAGGATTTAATTGCATTTATTATATGATTAATTGTGGCAGGGTGCTTGGAGCTCTGGACAAGCTTTTGCAATAATTTATATCTGATTTAAAGAAAAAGACCCATATATAATATTTTAGGAACTCAAAACATTTCTTGCAGTCTGGGGGAAAAATTACATCTCTGCTCTGAGAAGCCTTCTCCATAGAAGAGGCACGATGCTCCTAGAGCAGATCTATTGGAAGGCAACAAAGATGATTAGGGGACTGGAGCGAATCTCTTATGAGAAGGCATTGAGAGATTTAGCCCTCTTCAATCTTGAGAAGAAGCAACTGAGAGAGGACCTCATCCCTGTCTATAATAAGTATCTGGAGGGAGGGTGTCAAGAGGATGTTTCCAGGCTCATCTTGGTGGTGCCAAGCAATAGGAAAAGAAGCAGTGGGCAGAAACTGATACACAGGAAGTTCCGCCTGAATATGAGGAAGAACTTCTTTACTTTGCAGTGACTGAACACTGGAACAGACTGCCCAGGGACGTTGTAGAGTTTCCCTCACTGGAGCTGTTTAAAAACAATCTGGGCACAGTCCTATGCCATGTGCTCTAGGATGCCCCTGCTTAAGCAGAGAGGATGTAACAGATGACCCACTGTGATCTCTTCCACTCTTACTCATTCTGTGAAACACATTGTTACAGAATATTTTTTATTTTTTTTAATGCAAAGATAGTATGTAAGCTTGTGTTGAAATATTTGCTGTAGAAAAGCTATTGCTACTTAGCAATCATTGAATTAGCATAATGTTTTCAGGAGCCTTATATTTTCTTAGCTGTCCTTCTACATATTTATTATTCCCCCAGCACTTTAAATTGTCTTTAAGTGGAGTGACTCTGCCAAACCAAACATGAATTGACAAATATGCAAATGGCATCAGAACTGGCTGGGATGTGGTTAACACTGCCCATAGCAGTCCATATAGTGCTGTGCTTTGTATTTGTAGCTGAGATGGTGTTGATAACACACTGGTGTTTTAGCAATTGCTGACTAGTGCTTGTGCAGCATTCAGGCTGTCACCCACATCTCTTCACACATACACACACACACAGAGGCAAGCAGGTGGTGGGGCAAAAGTCTGGGGGAGAACATAACTGGGACACTTGAGCTAAACTGACTGAAAAGATACCCCAAACCATATGATAACATTCTCAGTGATAAAAGCTAAGGGAAACAGGTGAGACGAGGTCACAGAACACTTCATTATTAAGGTTGTAGTCTTTTGAAGAAAATCCTTCATGTACTGAATACCGACTTATCAGAAAAAGTATCTCCTTCTGATGGGAAGTAGATAACAATTTTATTTTTTTTTGGCTTTGTTTCTTTGGCAGCTTTTGTTTTCTTAGGGTAAGCTGCCTTTATCTTGACCCATGAGTTTTTCATCTTACTTTCTCACTTTCTTCGGCTGAGGGCAGGGAGTGAGAGAGGCTTTTTGGGCATTTGGCAGCCAAGGTTAATCCAACATGTTGGTCAAAAAAATGTCAAACTAATATCCACCTTTACTTCCTACATGAAATTCACAGATTTAGGATGACCCACGATATCAAAACTGGAGCCCTTTGAGGATTAGGGGGCACAGAATGTCCACCTACATTGTTCTTTTCACTAAACACACAACCCATTAAAGTATCAGAAGCAGCCATTCATGGAATTGGAAATCCACAGAAAACTGTTCAAGATACGAAAATTAAAAATTAGACTAAAATCCCTACCATTTCCATTCTCTTGTGTCCTGGTTTAATCCACCAGGCAGCTAAGCATCACACAACCATGCCCTCACATTCTTCCACCCTGCTGTGGGATGGGTTGAAAATTGTAAGGAACAAAAGAATAAAGCTCACAGTTTGAGATAAAGCTGGCTTCACAGGACAGAAAATGAAAGGAAAAAATAATTATGAGTATACCAAACAAATTATGTACAATGCAATTGTGTACCACCCACCAGTTGATGCCCAGCCTATTCCCAGGCAGTGGCTCAGCAGGCCCAGGGTCAGCTTTTGCCCTAGTTTATCCACTGAGTGTGATACCATATGATTTGGAACATCTTTGGAACTTTGGGTCTGCTGCCCTGCCTGTCTCTCCTACCAACTTCTTGTGTACCCCCAGCCTCCTCAGTGGTGGTGTGATGTGAAAAACTGCAGTCTTTGACTTAGTGCAAGTCCTGCTCAGCAACATCTGAAATATCACTGAATGATGTGTTACCAACATCATTCTCATCTGAAATGTAAAACACAGCAGTTTCCTGTACCAATTACAGGAAGAGAATTAACTCAATCCTAGCTGAAAATAGGACATCTGGCCATACCACAGTTGAAGTGTCTTCAGTAAAACCAAATTTGATTGTCAGTATGTTTCTCACCTCCATATTTTATCTGTGAACCCGTTCTGACAGCCAGATGAGACTGATTGTGTAATCTCTTTCCAACCTGTATCAAATGAACTAATGAAACTTTTCAATTATTTCATTATTTTCAGTCCAATTAAATAACATTTTTGAATGAATATCAAGTCTGCACCAACCCATAGAAAACACGGTTTAAATATTATTTTTAATTATCCCTTTACAAAAGTAAATAGTACATACTTAACTTCAGCACAAAAATATACAGAAAACCCTACATGCATTCCTAGAAATTCTAGCAAGGAATACAATATTACAATTGTCATGCCATGTAAAGTCTCTGTACTGTTTGATTTTAGGTCCAAGGCACCTACAATTCAATCCCTTGAATGCTAGAGGCAGAATGCACTCAGTACAATAAACATATCTTAAGATTTCTTATTATGCACACTCATTCACTCAATTCTTCTTCTTGTTAACTTTCCATAACTTTTGACTCACATTCTTTTTTTTTTTGATTTTCAGTTAAAAATATGCTGTGATGCAATGTAAGGCTACAATTTTGCCCAGTTTTCCTTTTGTTTGTAAAAGTAGTTTGACATGTTCCTCCTACAAATCTCTTTGGTATGGGTTGCAGATCACACTTGCCACTGAAATAATTTTTCCAGTGTTCTGTCCTGGTGTTATAATATGTATGGACATCATGTGTAGAGGTAAAATAAGAGGGTAACAAAACACTTCACTCTGGTGACATTTCTCTCCTAAAACTCTTTAAAACAATCCGGTCTGAAAAAGGTGAAAAAAAACAACTGACAAAACAAAGAATCCCACAAAAACATCAAAACCACAGAACTAAAATGGTTCTCTACAGAAATGATGAAGAAAGTAATACAACCGTAAATAAAGAGTTCAGATGGCATTTTTCTTCAAATACAAACCATCTTCCACATATCTAATTTTAAAATCTGTTTTATTATAACTTTCTTTGTTCTGGCAACTTTCTATATTGCAGGTTTTTTCTTTATCCAGATTTTATCCTAAAATCTTGCTGGGTTTTAAAATGGTTCTTTTGCACAGCATTTTCTTAAGTCTTTAAAAGTGTATTAGTTAATGCTTAGGCTGTTCCTTAGTTTCTAACATCCATATTGTTCAAATTTAGGTGGATTCTTATGCATAATGGCCCAATGACATCTTTCTATGGGTCCATCTCATGAGTAGCTCATTGATCATCTAATGTTGTTTCCTCTTATCCTCATGAAATGCAACCATGCCTTTCTGATAGGCAGCCAAAAACCTAATACAAAGCTTTTTTCTTAGTCTGTCACTTTAATTTTATAACCCTTCTTCTACACTGTTCTATTGGCTGTTTTTGTGACAGAGGAATAGAAAGTGTCCCAGTCAGGGATCTTAGAGGTTATATCAGCTCCCAAGTACTATCCAATGTCAAGAGGATGTTTCTTGTCTATGACTAGCAGTTTAGTTTAGCTTCATGAATTCAGGAAAAAAAAAAGAAAGGAACAATGATAATTATTATGAGAAAGAAGATACAAGAGTTCAAAAAGAAGGTGGGAAATTACTCTAACCTACTTTGCTGATGTTTTAACAAATTATTCCCATGAGCACCTGCCAACACATCACATAGAGTAACTCAGTAATGGGTTTGACTTACGTTCTGACTAATTCAGTTTTCATGAAATGGGAATTTAGTCATAAAAAATATGCAAGCACTTTGATAAGTAAAAATAGTTTAATCTTCACCTACTTTTAAATCAACTGTGGCAGTACATGACCTATAAGATACCATTTGCTGAAAAATGCTTCATTTTTCTAAATAGACTCTGTGAAATGGAAACCCTTTCTACTGCCATCTTAGAGAAAAAAGAATTCCTGGAGGGATTTCTCTAGTTCTTTTTCTTATCCATTATATATTTTTTATTAATATTATGCATTTATTACTTATTTAAAGAAATTATTTTTTTTCTTTTCTCCCTTTACAGAGCTAATAGACTGGCATAAAGTACTAATGCCCTTTATCCATACAGGCAAAGTGCTAGTTGTTGACCATGATCATGAACTAGAAAATACTCAGGTGCTGAAAGTATTTTCCCCTTGAGATTTAAAATGTCAGAAAACTACATCCTCTGTGTACCAAAAGGAAAAAACAAGCAAAAAAAACACCACCCAAACTTATGCCCCCCAAACCAGCCTGAAATCTTAAGAAAATCCTGCACCAAATTTACTAAAAACACAGAATATAGACTCTTATATATATAGATCATTTTTCATTCTGGTGACTGCAGAAATAAGGTAATTTTAACAGAAGCAATTCAACAAAGAGCTACTGTTAGTTTAGAGGAAATTTAAATATTGAGAGGCAATGGAGAAAGAAAACTTTCTCACTGATTTTTCTTAAATCAGGAACAAAAATCTTTCAGAAACAAAAAGCTCTCTGCATTTTTCCTTTATTTTGGTAGTCATGTAATTCTAGAATCACAGAATATCTCAAACTGGAAGGGATCCATAAGAATCGTCAAGTTAACTGCCTGTTTCTTGCAGGGCACCTAAAACTAAAGCATATGACTAAAACTGTTGTCCAGACTCTCCTTGAACTCTGACAGGTTTATTTCCATAGCCACATTCCCGGGCTGCCTGTTCCAGTGACTGACCACCATCTATCTCAGTGAAGAACCTTTCCATAATGCCTGAATTTCGATAGAGTAGCTGATACCCTACTTGTGTTAATCTGTATAAAATATTCTTAAATATTTTTCTTTTCTTAACTAGATATTAACTAAGATAGGTTTTATAGCACACAGAATGCTTTTCAAACTACTCTATTTATTTTTTAAAGGTTATCACTCCAGTGGATTCCACATCTCATAACTGACAAGCAAGCATATGACGCCTTTACAGGAGGAAAATGTAATTTTCATAACTTCTGGAAAAATACAATTTTTTTTTCCTGAAATGGTGCTTTTATGAATTACATGTGAATTATTATAAATATTTATGGATTTCAATGCTTTGCTTTAAATGGAACACATTTTTCTTAAAATTGAAAAATCCCTTGGAAATGAATACAATTTTCTAGTGATGAAGTGTGATAATAAAGGAGGCACAAAAGGTGTTTGATAGAATTGTCTTTTTCTCAATCTTTAATATTTTAAATCCTCGTAACAATTCAATGTACTATATTTATTAAGAGAATAATTATAAAATGAAAATTGCATATTTACTTTAAAGTGAATGCTGAAATTTTCATCAACCTCAATTTTCAGATAATTTGAGCATCAAGAGTTAAAAGTTCATTTGTTACACTAATTATTTTTAATAATTATATTCCTGCTACAGTACTGGAAATGTATCCAGAGGGAGCTTTTATAAGAAAAAAAGAAAATGAGCGTAATCCTGTACTGGAAAGTGCTCTTCCACATTTATAATCGCTCTCTGAAAATAACTGTGAATCACTATATTGTTTCTATGTGTGTGAAGTGGTACCTGAAGATATCTGAAGTGCCATAATTTCAATTCAGCTCTTCCACAGTACCTCAATAGTTTCCACACTCTTAGCTATTAAAAGGGGGCAATAAATTTTTTTTATGTAATAAGCAGTCATTAGCCAATTAGGCCTTTCTTGTGCTGTAAAACAATATGCTTTGTATTACATCATGGGTATGTTGTAGCACTGAGACTAAACTGTTTTTTAAGGAAGTGTCATAAACTTTGGCATAAGCATTTGGTTCACTGACAGCATATGTACACCATAGAGTGTGGTTTGGTGTCTTTTGTTGTCTAAGGTGCAGTGAGGTAACTGGAATTTTAAAATTATGCTTTTAATTGGCTAAGTCATCAAAATTTTTTGTAACATCAGATTCTTCTGACTTCTAATTAGTAAGTCTCTACATTTTATCAGAGTGAACAGTTCAGGCCTCACTAGACCAGATTGCTCCAAGCCCCATCCAGCCTGGCCTTGAACACTTCGCATGGTGATTTTTGATCTGGGGTCTTCTTACACCATGTTGGATTTTTTATCCATGTCCATGCAGGCAGGTCATTAGCTGTTCTTTTCTTCTGAAGTTATAGCTTCTAGTGATGACTGTAACCTCTGTATCTTCTGGCTTGTACTTCTTGTCCACTAACATAGTTGGCAGCACATGGAAAACTGAAAAGTCCTTGGTGTGGAATAGACACTGTGTAGCAACAGCTGGAATATCAGTGTGCTATCAGCTTTATTCTCACACTAAATTTTAAATATGGCACTGAACTAGTGACCAGGAAAGTTAATAAGAAAATTAACTGTATTCTATCCAAAAGCAGCTCCAGGTGGAAGTTCACAGCTTGCAGCATAAGGCCTCAGCAAATCTACCTATTGATGCCAAGCAAGTTAAGCTAAGATCACAGCATATTAAGCCACAGTATTATAACTGTAAGTCACTTATTTGTATTTAAAAATAATTTATTATTCAAAAAATCTAATATCTCTCAAAACTTGCCAAACTCTGTGTCTCACACTGTTACTTCTTAAAAATATGCATTATACCATAAACCTCATTATTGTCATCACTGACATTTCATGTTTTGCTTTGCAGGTGTGAAACCCCCTTTGTCTTTCATTGTCTAGTAAATTGACATTAATGAAGTTAATAAATTAACTTTATTATTAATAAAGTTAATAATAAATAATAATAATAAATTTATAAATTTAACTTTATTATTAATAAAGTTTTTTGAGCTATATTCCGAATGGGTTATATATCTTAAAATTTGAGTTGTAGCTTAAATATAGGATTGCAATACTTATATGAAGATAGTGCAGTATATGTGAATATCTAGAATACTCTTTGTGATTATTTCAGGTAATTTCTACAACATTGTGGAGTGAAAAGTGAGTTGCTTTAGAGAAGGAGGAAAGCATTACATATTTCTCAAAAGTGCTCTATGTATAACAAAAGTAATCATGAGGGATTAATGTTTTGTATAAATAAACAAAAAGTGAAAAGAGGAATTAAAGAGTAATAACAAAATTAAATTTATTTTGAGAGGAATTAAACAGTAATAACAAAAATTACAAAAGGAGAAATACAGAAGCAGCTTGTTGCAAACCTGTCAAATTCAAAACTTAATCAATTAATGTGGGTTAAAAACACTGTGTAAGAAAAAAAAAACCCACAAGATACTGTAAGATGCAGGGATATTGCGATAATCACATTAGAAGATAAATGTCTGGCCAATGTTTTGCACAAATTGGAGTGTGAAAAGTCATTATCAGAACCTGAGAGACAAGTAACAAAATTGTATCAACATTAAGCATTACTAATATCTATAACCAAAGAGCTTCCTGATGCTGCAGAAATTATAAAACTTAAATTTTCAATTCTAAAAAAGGCCTGCTGCACTAGGCACAGCAGAATCTGTTCACAGAATCTGTTTATTTTTATTGCATTTTCTGCATTTGCTTCTGCTTTCTTTGACTTGATTGATCTCAGCTCTGTTATGCTGAGATTTAAATTTGCGGAGGAGTTGGACCTGAACATTTTACAGCTGGCAAACAACCAGAGAGGTGAATATTGTAAGATGTAGAAATATGTTTTGTTTCCTTTAAATAGCAAAACTGTCGCTGTTTGCAACAGTGATCCAGGGCTTTGGTCACAGATAAGTTTGCCTTATCAACATTATTTCTATGAATAAAAATCACCAGAATGTGACATAACAATACCTGTTAACAATCAGTGATACATTACAATGAGTGATTAAAGAGTGGCCTTTTTTTATCTTCTTTCTCATATTGCATTCCCAATCAAAAGTAAGTGTCTTTGAATTTCACAGTTTGTTGGTAAAATGATCTCATTTTTACAGAATTGTTTTTTCTATCTGTTCTGGAAGTTTCCCTTAGAAACCACAAAGTAAATGTGTGCTGCTCAGTTAAGAAATCTACACTTGTATTCTGCAGGCATCAGTTTTGTTTTACCCTCAAATTCCTAATGGAGTTTAAAATTAAAATTAATGTTTCTGTTTACTTTCCAGTATATTTGAAATCCTAATCAATGATGTCAACACATCTCAGTAATAGTGTTTCTCTATTAATGTCTGATATAGGCAATAAAGGAAGCATGGGGCACTGTTCAGTAGGCCAATCACTGGAGGATATTTTTTATGTTGTCAGCTGTGAACCAACTGAGCTGTAATAAATAGTACAATTAGTGGAAATAAAATAGCATGCTGACAAGACTGAAATGATATTGAGCAGGACACTTTGCAAATGCATAATCTTTTACCCAAGATGATTAGAATACAAATAGAAAGGGGAAAACAACAGCCTACTCAGAAATTAAAGACATTCCCATTCTCTCAAACCCATTTTACTTTATGTCTTCTAAAGCTCTTAGAAGTGTTCTACCTTCCTCATATTTTCCTGAATTCCAGCTTTTGATACATTGCAGCACTCACAAATATTGATCAGTTATCATTTAAATATTTTCTTTAGCTAATCTTTCATATGTACTTCTCCTCCTGAAGCTTTCACTCCATCATTGAAACTTGATCGCACAATATATGGACCATTATGTCTCCTCCATTGACATTATTATACAGCAGCTGTTTTACAGGAGTCTCTTTTGTTCTCACAGTCTTTTCTGTTACTAGCACAACTGTCTTAGTTGTACATTGCCTTTGTTGATTTCAGTTTAGTGAATCTGTTTAAATCAGTTGATAATCTGGATCTCAACCTTTGTGATCAACATAAGACAAATATTTTCCAGGGAAAAAACAAATAACAGGCACTTAAGCATAAGCTTTCCTTTTAAAATACATTTTAAAATATAATTTATCATTGAATTTCATTTGGAAAAGAGAAAAAAAAAAGGAAAAAAAAACCCTCTTCTCCCTATTTTCTTCTACACAGCAAATTTAAATTATGAATTCCTAGAGAAGTTGATTATGTAGTGTTATATGTACATAAGAAACATTGTAAAATGGATTTTGCTTCATTTTGTGAGTTAAGCACTAACGTTCTTACCATCTGTAAGTACTATGACTGTACCTGCGACTTCAAGTAGATTCCTCTGTTAGTTTTAGGAGTTGTGCATCTTTTCCATTAATCTAAAGTTTAGAGACCTTTTAATTTACTGATACAAGTCTCCTAGAAATTCTTCATGAATCTATACTGTACATCAGATTCAGTTTGTGATATCATTTCCTGAGACGTATGAATATTGCGCTACATTCTGAGGAGAGTAACAGAACTTACAAGGTCAGAATAGTATTCAGCTGTCATGATGGTTAAGGAAAACAACCCCCATCAATGTACCCTTTGAAAGTAGTTAAGAGCTAATCAGAGAATTTAATTAATGCATTGTGCTCTTGACCAATATGCCTGCTGGCCATAAAGCCTGAAATACTGCTACCAGTATATTCATTTTCAAACCTATCAGAGAAGTTTTACAAGAAGTTTTTTAAACTTTCCTTCAGTGGATTGAAAACAAATATCCAAAACCAATGTAAAACATAGAAGATGACTATTTGTCTTTCAATGCTGAAGCATATTGATATTATAATGAAACAATAATGTAAGCTCACTTAAAGCACAGAACAACAGCACAAAACATTAATTACTTCTCTACAATAATTAATTGATGATAATTTACATTTTACAGTAAGAAATATTTATAAAAGTATATATAATGTTTAAAATATATTCAACCTATATTAAACTAGTATTAAACTGATACCTGCTAGGATATTTATTCTGAAAGAACATACCGCAGCACAATACAAAATAAATCACTGATACTTTTTATCAAGTTATTCAATATAACTGGCTTCTCAACATAACTCATATTTGTCAGACCACAGCTGACAGAAGAAAATACCATAGATCTTGAATCTATGGTAGAAAGTTATGAAGTGAGTGTTAATAGGAAAATACATGCAACACTATTGATACTTGGTGAAATTTTATAACCCCATACATTAAATATTTCCATTTTCCATTTTCAAAATAGACCTCTCCTAATTTCAGTCAGAACTGAAACATATTAGCGGGGGAGAAAATCAAGATTAAGTTGATACTGAGAGTCCCTCTTGCAGCTCCAGTTTCCATCTGTAGCAGCAGGGAACAAAGTGATGTGGACCCCCATATGCATCCAAAGGAGATCCTTTTATTGTAGAAATTGGCCCGTTTTTAAATCTTTAATTTCAACCTGACACAACTGGAACCAAACCCAGATGTAACACAATTTAACAGAAAAAGGCACCCATTGGCTGGCTCAGCTTCCATGCTGCTGTCTGCTTGTCCTATCATCCAATCAGCTTCCTGCTCATATGCTTTCCATGCGTTCCTCCAGCCAATCAGCTTCCTGCTCATACACTCTCCATGCGTTCCTCCAGCCAATCACAATCTCCCTTCCAGCTGACTCTCTCCTCATAACCGCCTCTCACTCGGTAGCTGGCTTCCGCCTGTCCAGCCTGCAGCTGTGCCTTTCCCATATGGGGCCCTCTGGTGAGCATAGGCCTTAACCACTCTAATAATAATTACCCCATATCCTACTTCCATCCACATGCTTTATCATCAAGATCACTTGTTAGATACCAATTCTAAAATTAGTTTGGTAACAATTATTAAATCTGATCTTGTTTTACTTGATTATTGCACCGAATAAATTCAAGTGTTTTCAATAAACAGAGCCATTCCCTTGATGAATGTGCAATACCTGTGATTTGTGACATGCTTTACTTGGTAGCCATGTAAGCAGAACTAGACATAACAGTTCTGATTATTGCACAAAGAAATCTTCTTTCTTTTTTCTGATTTTTTAAACTATTTTCTATTTCCTTAGCATTTGGATTAAATCTATTTCTTGTGATCACAAAAAAAATTGTTCTTATTAGAAGAATGCTGCATCTTGTCAAAACAAGAATGTAACAAGAGAAATAATTCCACCTATGTCTTGGTCACCCAGAGATAAACCAATACATTGATTAGCTGGGAGATTAGCAGCCAGCCACCAGCAGTCAGCAGTAATGAGTTGCATAATTGTGACTTCAGTGCCCCAGATTACTTTCCTTACTATATAAAAACCATTTCTTCATGTAGGAGAGTGTATCTCTCAATACTATTTTTAGATATTGTGTATGAATTTGGTAACCCAGTAACCCTGACCTGTCATTCCTTTTGTCAGCAGCCAAATTTATGGATGAATGATTGACAAGGCTTAGTTGGATAACACACTTCCAGTCTTACAGAGACAAGCCAGGGCCTCATCTGTTAACAGAGGCCAAAAGGGAAATGCCAGAGAAATATCCCAGAGAAATATCCCAACAGAAATATCCCAAATATCCTATGCTCCTCTAGGAATGTGACACAGCCAAAGGTCCAGCTTAGGTGTCTTTGTACCAATTTATGCAGCATGGGCAGGAACAAATAATTGGAAGCTACCGCCATGCTACTGGAAACCTATGACCTTGTAAATGAACTTTGCCATTCCTGAAACTTTAATGGAATGAATTCTGTGCCTGGAGTGTGACTATTGAAAGCTACAGGCTATTTAGAAGACCCAGGGGAGGAAGGAGAGGTGGATACCATCTGCATTAAGAGGTGGATTGAGTGTGAAGAGTTGTCTCTGAAGAACAACCATGAGAAGGTCAAAAGCCTGTGGGTAAGAATCTGAGACTGAGGCAGCAAAGAAAACTTTGTGGTCAGTGTCTACTACAGGCCCTTGATCAACAGGATCCTACTGAAGAAGCCCTCATGATCACAGGCTCTTTCTTCCAGGGGGCTTCAGCCATCCTGACATCTGCTGGGAAAGTTGCACAGTGAGCTGTAGGCAATCCAAAAGACAAGGTTAGCAGTCCTGAGGGGAGCCTACAAGAAAGAAGAGAGATTATTTACAAGAGCATTTAGTGATAGAACAAAGGGAAATGGCTTCATACCGAAAGAAACTAGGTTTAGATTAGATATTCTCTATTGTAAAGTGTTGAGGCAGTGGAACAGGTGGCCCAGAGAAGCTGTGGATGCCCCATCTCTGGAAACATTCAAGGCAAGCTTTGATGGGGCTCTGCAACCTGATCTAGTGAAGAGTGTCCTTGCCCATGGATTAAGGGTCAAAACTAGAAGATATTTAAGGTCCATTCCAATCCAAACTGTTCATGTTAATGCCAGAAGGTCAGATCCATTTAGGTTTACATGTTTATTTTTATCTTACAGTTTTTGTTTTTAAGGTAGTAATTCTAAGAAATAGCCTTGAAAAAACCTCTTGCCTTGTACACACAGTGCTGTTAATTTACAGTAGCAATAAGTTTGGATCTTAAAAAGCCCAGGAAGTTTATGCTATTAGCACTAAGTTTTCAGGAGAGATAATAAACACTTGCTTTTAAATGCTAGTGAGTGATTTAAAAATCTCAACACAATAAAATACAAAATACTAAGTTAAGCTATTCATTAAAATCTTTACTGAGGAAAGACTGAAAACCCACTTCCCATATATGCATGCTTGACAGAGATTTGGGTCTGAGCCAGTGGAAATCTGTTCTAATAGTTCTGAAGAAGATAAAGTTGTCTCGAAGTGTTTTTCTTTTTTGTTTGTATGAGTTTGAAATAACAGGGCAGTAATCTCCACTGAATAGCAGAAGGATAAATTGGTCTTATAAAAAAAAAAAAAAAAACAGAAACTCGGGATGTCTAAATAGAGAAAATAATCATGTGAATTCCAGCTCGCTTTAAATTTTGATCAAAACAATTACTGTTATTATTACTTACTTTTCACGTACCTTTATGCTTGATATTTCAGAATGATGACTGTTACAAGATTTTTAGAATATCCACTATTGCAACCTAAGAAAATTACTCATTTTGCACTTGAGAATCTTTGCATAAAAGCAGAATAAGGACAAGTAGCAATTTGATAGAAATTAGTATGAGGAAATAATCAAGCTACACTTAAGTCAAATTTTTATTTACCCCCATAGAAAGACAATTTATTGATAGATAATTTGGAAAAAACAATGTTTAAAAATATGGAAAGGGAAACTTCTCCTCTACCCTACATTGCTGGGGTCTATACTGGGGAACTGCATTCAGATCTGAACACTGTACACCCCAGAAGAGTTCAGATCATGGATCCAAATGAGACTAAAGTAAATTAGCATTTGTATAGAAATGAAATGTATGAGAGAAGGTTTAGAAGGAAGTTATTTAATTTCTAAACCTTAAGATTGAGTACAGGAGTGTTGATGCTCTCACAATTCATCAAAGACTATTGCTATGAGAAAGGGAATAAAATGTTCTTTATGTCCATATTTAACTGGGTTTCAAACTGAGCACTGCAGATTCAGGTCACAGTCTAAAAAAAGCATTTTGATGGTAACAATAATGAAACAGTTTGATATAAGTAGGCTGTGGAGACCTTTAAAAAAAGGTTAAGTAAACAGCTATAGGTAGGTTCATAGCTAGAGCTAATATTGCCTTAGATCTTGAAGGTTAACTAGGTGACATACCAATCCTCTGTCCTTGTATGTGAGCTGTACATAAACCTACAGAGAAGAACAGAGGTTTGCCTAAGTGTATTTACAACAAATGGGGTGAGGGGAGAGGGGATGAACCAACACCAACCTTCTATATATCATGGCTCACATTTCCTTATCAGATTGCTGTGCTTCTACCAGTGAAAACTGGTAGTGTTGGTGACTTGTTTGAAATGTAAGAACATTTATAATATAATAGGCACATGATGATAAAATAAGAAGAATGTGTAGGGGTAGGAGCTATAGCAAAATAAACCAGGTTCCATTGGCAAAAGGATTAATGGTTAGATACTTAATTTTTGCTAGGAGTTCTTGTATTCACATAACTTTTTAAAGCACTCTATTTCATCTAAATATGAAAGAGCCTTATTTTTTCATAGAAAAGTGTTAGACAACTGCATTTTCCTTTTTCTTTATGCCTTTGATGATTTGGCCCAATCTGTAAATAACTATAAATCTGTCCTGCAAAACAGTTAATACAGCTGAAGCAATAGTCAGGGCCCATGCAATGGTAACTTTCAGATGTTTTTGAAATGCTTCAGCACTGAGCTAGAGTTTATTTCAGATATAAAATAGATAGAACAGGTGCTATCAAACAGTTTTATTTCCTTTATGACATAAAGCCTCAATCCCATGAATGACAGCCTAGGTCTTTCCAAATAGTAAACTTGATGAGAAATGGATTGAAGAGGTTTGCAGTGATAACCTGAAGGCACAGAGGAGACAGTACTACAGAGAGAAATATGGAAAAATCTAGCTAAACTTAATGTGCAAACCAAATGGAAAAATTCTGTATTTTAGATGGGTTTTAGGGAAGAGACATTTCCCTATCATACAATTTTTCCTGATAATGGTAACTTTAAAGAACAATCAAGCAAATTTCACAATGAAAAATATTTACTTTAAAAAAATACCAAAGACTCTAAATGTTATAATTCAAAACGTTTAGAGCAAGGTAAATAATTTTTCTTCAGCTAATTGTGCTTTACTGTTTACTTTGATATACCTTAACAGAAATGAATAGAATAAGAAATTAGTTCTTGCTGTTATTCTTGATCCTGTCCCTGAGGAAGAAGAAGCAGCAGAGACAATGTGTGATGAACTGCAATTCCCATTCCCTGTCCCTCCGCTGCGTGGCAGGAGGAGGTAGAGAAAATCAGGAGTAGCATTAGGCCCTTGAAGAGGGGAGGGATGGGGGAGAGGTGCTTTGTTTGGGTTGTTTTCTTTTTTTTTTTTTTTTTTTAATTTCTAATTATCCTACTCTGATTTTATTGACAATAAACTCAATTATTTCCCTACTTGAGTCTGTTTTGCCCATGACGGTAACTGCTGAGGCTGAGTGCTCTCTCTCTCTTCATATCTGGACCCACAAGTCTTTCATTATATTTTTGCTCTACTGTCCAGCTGAGAAGGGGAGGGATACAGCAGCTTTGCTGGATATCTGTCATCCAGCCAAGTTAAACTCACCATAAGGTAGCTCTGCTTTTGGTGAAGTGCTTTTTGGTTATGATCAAGAATTTGTTCAACTTAAGCAAAATCAGCAACTTAACAAGGTAAGAGACTACTGTGTCACTCCTTCCAAACTTTTTAAGTGCCTGCAATATTTGTTCAATAGCTGGATTTTGGTTTTAAAAAGACCCAAAACAAACAACCAAAACAAATTTAAAAAATTAACAAATGAACAAAAAAGAAAAGTAGGGTTTTTTCAGTTATAAACACTTACTGCCATAAAATAAAGTCTCAAAGCTGACAAATCCAGAAAACTGTTGCCTTTAAAAACAAGCGAAGCATTCTCTTTCACACTGAGTAAAGATTTTAATGCTGTATTAGATAAAATAGGAAAAAGAAAATCAGGTAGAATCAAATCTGGGGAAAAAAACCAAAACAATAACAACCTGAAGAAATATAGTTTATCTTCTTGTTTCCAGACAAACAATTGAAATAGTTAGGTAGTGCAAGAAAGGCAAGATAATGAAAATGAATACAGGGATCCATATTTATCCTATCTAGTTTTGAGTGCCTAAATAGTGTACAAACTTAAGAACTTCTATGCCTAAGGTTCTGTACAAAGTCCATGTAGATAGACAGACTCCTGTACATGGTGCTTTACTTCATTCCCAATCTTAAAATGCTTCATGAAAACCACGTCTCCTGCAAGCTATAGTGAACAACTGGGACAACCAGTATTATCCAAGCATAGTGGAAAAGAAAACCTGCATTCAAATCAGTGAGAGCTAAAGAGAAAGGCTAGGAATAAGGTATTTAGAACATCTTTATCAACAAGAATGAACAGAAATGATCCCAAAGGAGGAAAAAAAATAAATTAAGCTTTACTCAGAAGAACAGATGCCTCTATATAACTTTCAACTGTAAATGTATACGAGACCTAAGAATGCAGATTTACAGAGATGTGGCCCTATTAATTGAAGGCAACTGGCCTTTAAGTAATTAGCTTGAGTATTCAAAGTTTTTTGAGTTTTATGGGATTTCTTTGAACTACTTAAAATGTCTCACACCTAAGTTTATGAATTTTGAAAATATGGGAGAAATGTGATCACAAATAATAGGGAAAACAGTTGTCAATATTTTACAGTCTAAATTTATGTTATAATATTAAACTTATTCATTAATTTCTGTTCTTTTGAAAATTTTAATCTTCAGCTATTAACATTTTTTTCAGGGAATTGTTTGTTCTGTTGGGTTTATTTATACACCACATTTATATTTGATAATAGTTCTGGATCGGCTTTTTCATTCTCTTCAGTTTACAAGCGGTCCAGCAAGTAGATAGCTAGGACTCCATAATTTCTTCCCCTTATTCCAGTTCTGGCAAAGAGTGAATAATTTAAAGACTATCCACTGTCATCTACTGACAGAAGTTCACAAGAGAGTCTCCATTGCACTTCCTTTTTCCTCTAAAATAAATGACAATTCATTTTTGAAAAGCGAAGAATTTCTCAAGGTGGAAGAATCTCCATCTCCACTTCCTTTGTACTATTGGGATATAAATAATAAAGAGCACTTTTATGGTCCCTATACTGGGGTTGCATGACCAGGTTTTGTGGGGGGAAGGCTACATGTAGTGCTTCTGAGCGAAGCTGCCAGAGGCAGCCAGCACCAGACAGGAATCCCAAACCCTCCCTCCCTGGGCCACACCATTACAGAGATAAGTGACAGCTCTTGGCCAACCCTTTTGTTCCTCAATCAGCTTGAAAACAAGCCCCTCTTCACTTGTCCATCCTGCAACAAATGGGAAGAAATTAATTTGAGAAATCTAGCCCATAACAGTTTTTCACATTTCTTTTATTTTACCTAGTTTCATAAAGAGGACTATTAAGACTAATAAGACTATTCCCAAGTATACAAAATTATGATAAATCATACCTTACCAGTGAATTTGAACTATGAAATTAGTTTTCTCTTTGCAGTGATTTCCCCTTTGAAACATTTTCTACTCATACTGACAACTTGACCAGTGATTTTTTAAGTGAGTGTGACCTAACTTACATGGCTCCCAATGCAGTACCCCTTTTAAAAGTATGATGATAAGAGTTTTTGAAAAATATTCTTAGTTTTTATGAAGACAAAACTCAGTACTTTTTGTATATATATATATATATATATGTATAATATTTCAAACAATATTTCATATTAGAAATAGTTAATATTTCTGATATTTTGACAGGTGAAGAAAAAGAAGGAATTATAGGGAAGTATGTGGTAAATGCAGCACGCACAAGCAAAAGAAGAAAAACACTGCTTCATCTTGATCGTACTGTATTTCTGTATATAAAACAAAAAAGTAAAGCAACAACAAAACAAGCTAAACTTTCTTTGATGGCACTGGTGAATATAAGAGACAGAGAACTAAACTTTATTTCTTACAAGAGTACAACTGTCACCAAAGTCAATAAGAATCCTGTTCTGTGTGGATATTTGGCCCTTAGTGGCTGTGAGTAAAGTATTGTGTGGCAGTGATGCTCAACAAGCGTGGACATGACAGCTGGAAGATAAATATAAAAATAGATTGGAAGTGACAGTGAGTCTGACTATATGTACAACATTTTTTGTAGAAATGAGCTAAAAGTAACATCTCAAGTTCTGTCACTTTTCTTGCTACTAGCAGCTATTTTTATGAATCCATAATAATCAGAGTGATCTGTAGGTCAAATGTTTCTATGGAGAATAAAAATGGAATTACTTCCTGAAGCTGAATATGATATCCAATTTACAGCACCAATAACAAAACCATCTTATTTTAATGCAGAATTTTGGGCACTAAGATTCTCAAGGAATAATACTAACACTATCCATTATTTCCTGCTGGCTGCAAGCAGACTTCTGATTTCAGTTTGGGAGAAGAATAAGGAAATTTTATATATATATATATATATATATATATATATATATATATATATATATATGTACATAAGCAATGGAAGAGAAGAGAATCAGAATTTAAGTAGCTTTAGGCAGTGCCATTCACATCATTTGGTCTGGAAGTAGAAATGTTTTTATCATTTGCTATTCCTGAAAATGTCTGAAGGGAAAGTTATTTTGAGTACTTTAGATATCTTTTTTACTTTGTAATTCAGGTAATAAGCTTATATTAGAACTTCAAATAATGCCTAAATAGTTTTGGTCCTGTTTACATTCACTGTATTGATAGCTAAATTAATTTTCATTTAACTTATGTGGGGTGGCTTTTTTGGTTGTGGATTTTTTTGGTTTGGGGTTTTTTTTTTGATGAAAAGATAATGTGATAATTTTGGAAAAAGGATTCCCTATTTAGAATTTAAGTATACATGGTATACCCATAAGTAGCCTAAGATGGCTAATATTGTTGAGCATCTGTACCCTTCATATCAGTTTTACTGCATTTTGCAACTATGCAAAACTAATTATTGTGAAGAGAATCAGCAATATAAATTTGGATGGGAATAAAAGTCTCAGACTTTTAGTTTCAAGGTCTCACACCTCTTAGGAGACCTATTAAATTAATATTTACCTGGGGCGTTTTGAAAGCCCGTCATAAATCTTTAAAAGAAGAGACATTACCTACTTCATCGGTAACAGGGGAAGTCTGCTTTTGGAAGGTTAATAGTTCAGAGAGGACCTTTGAGAATAAGTAATTTAAGTTTTTTTCTAATTCTTGAGGAGTCATTTTCCCCTTGTAAGTATATTGAAAGATTAGGACAGATAAAAAGCAATGATCAGGCAGTGTAGAACTGGAGTTTCTTGTGGAGAAGATAGGAAATAGAACTTATCTTCTTCCTTAAAGAGCAAATCCTTAAAGTCCTTTTTAAGACAGACCATAAGGCTAACATTTGATCACTGCTCTTGTTACACAATTTTTCTCAGCATTTACAATAATTAAAAGAAAATAAGAGGATATGTTCAAAAAAGCGTGAAAGCACTTTTTATAATGCAAACATAAAAATGCATTTGAGTCATAGTACCTGCAAGAAGTGAACAGAATGTAGACTGTTAACATCCATTATTAAAACATGAAAAAGTAGACTCAAAAACAAATCAAAACCCCCAAAACAACCAACCAACCAACAAAAATCCCAAACCAAATAAACAAACAAAATGCAACAAAAACACAACAACAAAACAAAACTAGGCACTGAGTTCCAAAGGGTTTTTAGGAAATAATCTCAGCCACAAAATAATTTCTTACATTAATTTTAAATGCTGAGTCTCTTTGCTTTTTTAATAAACATTAAAGATTTCTTCAGCTCTTCTCCTAAAATGCTGCAATGTGTGCTCTTTAATAAAAGAGCTCTGGAATAATATTCCAGTTGGCAAATTTAATAAAGCTCTAGGGTGCATTCTGAAATCCTTCTTCCCATATGCAAATAAATGCAAGCTGTTCATAAAATGCTAAAAACCACAAACCTGGAATGACACTGGATTTGAATGGCTGCTGCTGAAAATAGTATTTTACTTTAAAAATATAATTCAATTTGTACAATAGAGAACAGTATAGTTACTAATTAGCTAGTAAATTATAATTTTGCTTTGTAGTACGCCACCTCAGAAAATATATCTCTGTTTCATTAGCACATGTTCCACAGACTCATCAAAATAACAATGTTTTTAGATAATAGGTAAAATAATTATATTCCAAATTTAACCTGAAATATAATTTTATTTTTATGATAACTTGCCAGAATGGTAGAATTATTAAGATTGGAAAAGATCACCAAGATCATTGAGTCCACCATCTGACGGAACACCATCACATTTACTAGATTATAGCGCTAAGTGCCCTGGTCTTCCCTGAGCCTCCTTTTCTCCAGGATGAAGGACCCCAGCTTCCCCAGCCACTCCTGGTTGGATTTACTCTCTGGATCCTTCTCCAGCTTCACTGCCCTTCTCTGGACACACTCCAGCACCTCAGGGTCATCCTGGGGGCCCAGAACTGGAGAGAGGACTTAAGGAGTGGCCTCACCAGTGCTGAGGACGGGGGACAGTCACTGCTGGCCACACTATTTTTCATGCAGGACAGGATGTCCCTGACCTTCTGGGCCACCTGGCACCCTGCTGGATCACATCTCTTGGGATGCTGAAGGACGCCCCCATGTTGTTTTTCACCGGGCAGATTTCCTGCCGCTCCTTCCCGGCCCTGTGCAGCATGTAACGCTGCCAGGGCATGTTGTAACCCAAGTGCACTTTGCCTTCTTGAGCCTCATACAATTAGCCTGGGCCCATCTGAACCTGTCCAGACCCCTCGGCAGCATATTCCTACCCTCAGGCAGATCAACCACCCCACCTAACTGGTTGTTTGCTCCAGACTGAGTGAGGGTGCTCTCAACCCCCTCATGCTGGTCATCAGTACGGATATTAAACAGGGCTGGACTGACTCCATTCACCACCACCTTCTAGGCCATCCAGAACCTTCCAGCCATCCAGCAGCTGTAACCCAGCAGAGGTGCACCTGTCCAGTCTGTGGGCTGCCATCATCACAGGCTTTACTGAAGTCCAGGGAAACGCACAAGTCTGTGGGGCTAGATGGGATTCACCTGAGGCACTGAGGCTCTGGAGCTGTTTGTGTTTGCTTTAGCAATGCCCTCACCATGTCAGCCTCTCTCCCTGCTGTCTTTCTGCTTTCTCTCAGCTTGCCCTGACTCCAGGAGCCCACTGCCTAACTCCTTCTGGTGTTTTGCCCCAGAATTGACCAATTTACTGCTGTTGTTGCTGCTGTCATCATGTACCTTGTTAACTTTCAATGAATTTATGCATTTAGTGGATGCACTGTGATGTACTTAATGCATCCTGACTTTAAAATTATTGAATTTGTAACCTTTACAGCATTTTTATCCTTTTGTATTTTCAAATGTTTAATAATTTTAAAAATATGTTTATGTTAAAAGCTTGGAATTTTTCAATCGAACAATACTTTTTTATTATAAATTGAAAGTACATTGGTTTTTTTTCTTTTGTGTAACATTGCATTTTTAGTTCATCTTTGGAAGTTATTGTTTATAAGAGTAAAAAATTAAGATATACTTTAAAAAACATCAAACTAAAATAATCTAACTCCCAAGGAAAATTAATGTAAATCAGTTCAACAAAATCTATAGGCCATTTTACTACATCTTCTGAGAATTAAATTCGGTGATTTTTGATATGTCTGCATCATAGTGCAGATTTTTACACTGAAGTTTTAAATAAAAGAAAATATTCTTTAAAAACTCATATTGGTCCCTATGACAGATTTCCAATTGAAAACATAAAGTCAGAAAAACAGAAACTTAATATAGATGTCTACAACCATTCTACTCTCTCAAGACTTCCCTTTTTTTAGATATCAAGATGCACTTCAAGGATGCAGTTTGTCTAACTTCTTTCAGACATCTGTTTAGGTTGAAATGAATCACATCATAAAATTACTTAATTTGCTCTAGGAATATAAAGTAGTCTGTATGTATAAATTCCAGCCATGAGAACCTGAAACAGAGGTTAGTCTTTTTATTAACATCTACACTTTAGCAAAGTTAGTTCCCTGATTTTTGTCTCAGAAAATCATATTTTACAGTTTCTGAATTTAAAGCTAAAATCCCTTTTTTTTATCAGTCAGCAAAAGGTGTATTTAACACAATCTTAGCAAGACTATGTCTTAATAAGAATTGTGTTTCTAACGTTATGAAGTTCAGAGGATAGCACTTTAATTGCATTCAAAAGGTACCATTTATGTACTAATAAAATATGTCCTAATAATACTTTCTGTTGCAGATACAGTCAATGTTATAAGATTACATTTTGCAATTATCTTTCTTGTGTCAATTAACAACCAGGAAAAACAAGGAAACACATTAGAGTCAAAATGCTGCTGCTAGAAATTACTAACAGAATGGGAATTTAATCACACCATCACTTTGGAGACAACAGTTCAATACTACTATACCTCAATTATTCAGTGGCAGAAGTTGCAGAATGCATAGAACAGAATGTATTTTAGACAAAGACAGCCAAGTTGCCATGAGCCATCTCATGTGTTAGGACTACTCTAACACAAAATGATTTGAGGTTACACTTAAATGGGTTAGGAATGCTCAAAGGGTTTCTCTGTTGGCTTTACTGTGGGAGTGGTAAACTCCAGGTAAGTGATGGTCATCAATAGCTGTCAGGAGTAATGTGTTCCATTACACCTGCAGCATTCACAAGAAGATATGTCCCTTTTGCTGTAAAATCCTGACAAGTTACATTTATTTTCTACCTTTGTTAAAAAGCTTAGTATAAGTTGTTACTTGGTGTTTCAGTAAAGAAAGGATATGTCATTCTGTGCTAAAACTTGAAATGATTTGACAGTGTATTTAGCTCTGTGTTAAATAGAAGTACTTTTCATCAATGCTCTGTGAATAGCAGTTCTGGCAGTAGCACGACACCCTAAAAATGTAGCTTTTAGATAAATGTTAACATACTGTATCGGACACTTATTTGTTACTGCAAAATGAAAAAAAATAGCAGCAACCTAACTAGCCATAATTGTTAAGTACATTTTTCTTTGATGTTGAGCACCTGAAGAAAAACAAACCCAAGCTTTTACTAGCTCTAGTAGAGCAATTTAAATAGTAGGAATTAAATCTGATTTTGCAATGAAACTGTAAGAGTTTTGAGTTACAAACAAAGGTAGATTCTCATGGGAAAGTAAACGACAAACTATTAAATAATACAGTTAGTCTTTCTATTTCATCATTTTTACTAATGCTTCCTTGGAACCATTGCTTCCAAATGTATAATAATGAAATTAATATAATTTCTACTGTTTGTCCCTCCCCATCTATTTTTTATGAATTTGTGAGTTTTGGTGAGTAGACCAGAAGTGAAATTTGTTCTACTAGCACATAGCACATACTTGTTTGGTAAAGTATTAGGAACTGTCAGAACTGCATAAGCTTGTATGCATATATATATGAGTTGATACATATGTCCAGTATCTAGACACAACTGTGATGAGAAATTTCAAACTTTTTTTTTTTCTAAAATTATTCATTTACATGTAATGCAACTGGCTTACTCTTACATTATATTAATTATTATTACTGCATTTTAAAAACTTTGACTTTAGCACTAGCCTCCTAAATGAGCTCTTGCAATAGAGTGGAGCCAAAGCTGTTTAGTTATCACTGATATCTACAGTCCTTGGTGCCTGTTGGTTGTGAGGCCCAGGAGTTTGGTCAAGGGAGCTCATCGCTGAAAGGGGTCAGATCTGAAGTGAGCCTGTCCTCTTTCTTCTCTGATTTTCCTGATTTGTACCTGAGGTTTCTGTATTGTTGTGCCCCTCACAAACAGTATATATAAGGAAGTTCTATCTGCTCCAGGTACTGCTTTTATAGTTTTCGAATGGAGCAGTAGTTTTGAATGCATCTTTCTTATATATTTGAATACAGAATATATGCAGAATGCCTTGCCAGTTTTTAATCTTTCCCTTTGCTTATCTCATGCTTTTACTGATTTTTACTACTTGAATTTGTTGCCTCTTTGGTGGTCACACAGATCATATGCAAAATGTTCCTACATTGTCTTTATCTATGCCATAATTGTTTAACAGAATGCTTATATACTATTGCTGTTTACACTGCTTTATACTACTTTACTGTGCTTCTGTTCAGCTATATCCTGGCTAATGTAGTTACAGTTTATAGACCTTTATTTTGTTTCTGAACTCTCTCACCTAAAGAAAAATCATAGTAATAATAGAAATTACATAGACTGAATCTGCTTCTTATTTACTTCTCACAAGCAAAATTTTGCCACTTTTCTGATTATTTTGTGTGAGTACTATTACCCAATCCTTCATTTTAGAGGCCTGATGCATGAGTTCATTAAGGGTAGTCAATTTTAAAGCTGTTTTTTAATGGTAAGTACATTATACAAGTTAGTGAGGCTCGTTATAAAGTTAAACCTTTGCCTAGGTACTTTGATGTGATGAATTTTGAGGCCACATCTACCCTCTGAAATAGTGCACAGTAGAGGCATCTTTACACCTTTTTGATCTGTCACCCTCCAGGATGAAAATTCACATATTCTCATGAATGTGGATTTTTTCTGATTCAGAATGAAAGCTCTGTAGTCAGTGTGAAAAATTACATCAATGGTTACACTGAGTTTGAGAGCCTGACTTCAATCCCTGCATAGATTTAAAACAGTTAAATGTGTTGTCTAGTGTCTCAGAGCTGAGATGTATTCTTTCTCTTGAATAAGAGAAATAATTTGAAATAATTTTATCTATCTGCTTTATTTTTTTTTTTTTTTGTGGAAAAATACTATTTTTATGATACTATAAAATTAAGTTTCACTAGAAATGTAAAGCGGCTCTCCAGCACAAAAAAATCCTTGGTTATGCCCGGGTTAATAGGTCTTTTCCTGGCCAAGTGGAGGAATAAAAGCTTCAATAATAACTGTGGTAAAATGGAACACCAGGTCAGATATCTCAAAAACCTCTCTAAACTAGCTGTATTTTGGTCAGTTATGACTGAGTCTTTTTTCCCCTCAGTTGCAGGCTTATCAGGGTAAGTTATTTCTAACACTGTATATATTAAAAGGAGAAAGTCTAGAAAAGATAAAGACAAATGACAGGCAATTATTTTATGCTATAATCTCTATTCAGAGTTTGGGAGATGGTAGTGTTGTAAGTCTAACTTTACCTAGGAAACAGTCACGAGTGCAGTACAATTATTCTTGTTAATTATGTAACATAAAATGTAATCTTGTAATCTGCGTAACAAGTACTTGGAGGCTGCCATAAAATTTACTTGAAAGAAGTACAGATTGCTCGTCCATGTTAAATTTTCCACTTGTTCATTGCACAGATTAGCCATGAACATTAATGACAAGAGAATCAATGGAGTATGAAAATCCCAGAGTACATGTATCTGGAACGTATAGGAATAGTCATGGCTTTCTATTACAATCTTTCTTTTTCTTTGGCAATACTTTAAGTCTTTCAAAGGACTAAAACAACAAAAATCTTATCCTCATTTGTTTGTGCATTAAGATTAATTGTTTAGTAAAGCTGTGTGTTTACTCAGTTGAAAGACTAGATTCTTAGAGATTGATTTTAAACTGTAACAATAAACATTTGAGTATGTCTTTTCACATGTAGTTCTGGTGTGGGCTAGGGTCCTGAGAATAATGAAGAATGTTGCTATTGTCTGTGAAATTGTAATCTATAAAAAAACCATGCTTATCACAACATACATTTTCATAGCATTTTACTCCTGTAGCAATATCAGTGAAAAGTTGAGGAACTCAGTAAGAAACATTCCTTTCTTTGCTTGTTTATTTCCAACAGATAATAAACTGAGTGTGCTAGGGTAAAGGTTGTGCTGATATGTTTTGAAGCCAGTTATATCTTGCTATGCAATTCTATCAATTCTAGTTTGGATGTTTCAATTTCTCAGAACTGAAGTCTTGAAAAAAGTTCTAAGAGCAATAGAGCAACAGATTGATATCTGCAAGGACAAAATCTAAAACAAGTGTTACTGGATATGTAATAGAAAGCAGACTGTACTTCCAGGTATAAAGGTCTCTAAGGGACTGAAGAGTAGAAGAATATGGATGAAAAGTAAGTTGAGTAATACTGTCCAATTTTAATATAAAAACTATTAAATTTTTTAATACACTAAAAATAACTTTAAACTGAGAGTGAGAGTTCCATGGAATGTCTGAGATTCTATATTAGTTAAACAGTTATTTTAGGTTTGATTATTTTCTGCTGAAGGATATTTTTGCTTTTTTTCCTCATTCCTGTTTAGCATCCAGTTAAGCAAGAGATTCCTTGTTGTTGTTATTTCAAATAAACTATTTGTTAGCTCTTCATTAACATAGTCTTATACCATTTATGTTACAGGTTTATTATTTCTAAGGCTTATTAAGTTGAGTTTATTGTTTACTTTTAGCACAGAAACATCCTGAGTATCTGTACAGTGTATGATTTTGTGCAAAAAAGAATAAATAAAAGAAGATTTGTACAGAAATCAATTAAATATTCTTCAACTTAGAACTAGGAAAAGAGACTTGACAAGGATAGTCAAAAGCTTAACAACACTTATACACCATGAGCTTTTGAAAGTGCACAAAATTTATAGATACATCTTTTTTTGCTTGATTAATTTTTTATTTGGTGTATAAAACCACACTGAACATAAAAAAATATTAAAATATTACCGTATTTTTTAATAGTCCAAGGTAGTGAGAGAAAGCAACAAGAATTAAAGCAATCATAGAAGAGAAGAGAGTGATAATGGGAAAAGTAGAAAGTATACAGTGGTATTGCTATGATGCAGAGAAAAAATTAAGAAAAGGGAAAATAGAAACCATTAGAAAGTTCAATTCTGAATTATTCAGAGCTATGTATTTATTCATCTGTACCATATTATTGTGATAGCTGTGAATACAGGAAGTCTGGAATGGATCTGCAAATGGTTGTGATTCTAATAAACTAAAATATTTGGTCACTGCATCATCTAACTCATTTACCTCATGCTTATAGTGATAAGAGAAACCAGAAATCTGACAACCAAACAACAGTTGGAAAATATAACATGGAATAAAAACTGGAGATTTATTTTGATTTATTTCTTTTTATTGCATAATACATCTGTTGATACATAGGTACCAACATGATAGGTTCATGCTTAAAAAAGCATTTATCCCCTTGGAACACCTTTGGTCCTCAAATGAGTATTTTTATTCTTAAGTTCGTATGGCTTAAAAATTTGTTGTTGCCTTCCTGTGTTTTCTGTGCAAGGTTATTGACAAGTACAGAATAAGAGGGAGAAGTCTTCACATTCTGTGTTTGATGAGAGGTAAAAAATAAGATGTGTGTGAGAGTGCTTTGTTTTATTCAAGGTCACAGACAGCTGTCAGAGATCTTGTACACAAAGCATATTTGCTGATGTCAGAGGCAGAGCATGGGGCTCTGGAGGAGATTTGCATCTCAGAATTTATCTGCCATTTGCCTGGAGTTACTTTCTTCATTAAAAGACATGCCAAGTGGGGCCTAAGAAGAAAATGTTTCTAGATGAGGTGTTCTACAAACATACACACACACATGCAGAAAAAACCCCAAACAACCATTCAACCCCTGAAAAAAAAAAAACGCAAACACAACCACCAAAAACCAAACAAAATCAGGAAAGGGGAGGAAAGGGAAGGAGAGGGAGAGGAAAAAGGGGTGCTCTTGTAAGTGAGCATTCAGCATCTTTCTCAGCAGCATCCTATGATGAATGGACAAGAAAGAATCAGACATCTATAGGGTATGGGACAGCTTGCAAACAGCCTAATAAGAAAGGCTCATGCCTGCCTTCATGTTATTAAATACATGCATGCACTTCATTTTGTTTAAATTGAAAAATGTTCGCAACTCAGAGGTTGGTCATTAATGTGCAGTGATCTCTGTATCTTGAAAAGGTATACTTAAATCTGTGACTCCATGTAGAGGAGATGACAAAAACTAGCCACAAGGGTGTTTAATGGTCTTTATATTTTAGTTTGAGAAAACTTTCTTCTTTTGATGCACTGAGAGGATAGATACGAATGAACAATAATGTAGGTTTAGAAATTCTGCACATAGTAGCACTAGACTTCATCCAAAACAAGAATGCAAAATAACCTCATGGAAGCTGGAGTCTCTAATAAGTAACAGCTGAAATATAATATTGTGTACCATAAAAAAATATTCCTAGGTGGATTAATAGGTAGGAAAACATACATCAGAAGCACACTTTCATCTTAGGCTATCATAGCCATGAAAATTACTGGTATGCAACAAGTCCATTATAATTTATGCAGTGGTAAGTACTCTTATGCCTGAAACTTTAAAAGGTTTCAGATTAACATTTCTACCTGAAGGCATCTGCTAAATGTGTTTCTTACTCCAATGAATGTAATCTACAGCAGAATAAACTGAATAGTGCTATTGAACTATATTTAGTTTTGCCTAGTTTTATTAATTTTCCCATGTCAAGAAGACTCACTACGTAGCAATTTGCCTCTTAAAGAGGCATTGACAGAAGTAACCCATGTGCCACTCCTAGAGCAATAAGGAAATGTACTATACCATACATTTAATTTTATACAGTCACCTCTGTATTAACTTGACAGGGATGGAAACTATACAGACTGCAACAATACTCTAATAAAGCTTTCAAACATTAGAAATTAAATTCTGAAGATCACTTGTTGAATGACAACCTAATCAAATCAAAGTCGTATAAAACTCTATGACATGACCCAACTATATGTCCTCTGGTAACTTTTAAAGGATGTATTTATCTTTTTGTTGTTGTTGTTTTTTGTTGATTTAGTTTTATTTAATTTCAAATGCAGTTTATCAGTGCCAGTAATGAAGACACCAACAAAGTTAGTGCGGAATGTGGTGAAAAAATGCAGTTGTATTAGCTACTGGAAGAGTAGCCCGATTAAGCTGGGAAATTCTCCAGTTTTAACAAGAGATAATAAACAAGTCAAATTATTAACCCCCGATCCCCACCCCTTAAAAAGAAATATATTGAAAATAGAAATTGGTGGACCTTGATAATAATATACACTAGCATACTCACTGACATAATTAAATACCATGCATTTATCTTGAAAAATAAGAAGTTCTGTCATTACACAATAGTTTCCATGAATCCAGATGACATTTTATGATAAGGCAAATCTAAGCATTCTAGCCACAAATAACTTTAGATGGAAGCAAATCCTCAGAAAGTATTTCCTGACTTTTCTGGGAATTAATTTTCAACAGCTATTCAAAAAATCAAGTTTATTTTCCAAGTTACTCCCACAGAGTCAAATAATAATTCTTTCCTAACTTTGGTTAGTTTTGTTGCTGTTTTTGCTGCACAGAGAGACTTTGTATGTAACTATTGACCCTGACTGATGAATGAAAACATACATTCACAAACACATACAATTCTATGTTTACATTTAGTTTTAAGTGCCTGCCTTTGACAGCAATTATGCTCATTATTGTTGGGACATATATTTTCTAACAATAGCATTCATGCTGGCCTTGTCCTATACCGTCACTGTGCTGTTACAAAGAGGTAACAAGAATGATTCTTTAATGTTCATGACTTTTCCTAGACAGCTAAAATACATCAAAATAAACTTAAGAGAAAAACATTCCCTGTATAGTAATACATGTACACAAAAAATCTATCACCTTTTCAGTCTTTGTGGAAATTACTGTTTAGTAGCAAGGCTAAAAGTATTTATTTCAATGGAAGAAAAACCTACCAATGTATTAACTCTCTATGATTGGAAAGTCATTACAAACCTGTATATAAAAGTAGGAAACATTGGGTTGTATTTAACTTTTAAAAAGTAAAATGCTAAAAAATTTAGCAGTACAAGATGAAGTGCAAATTTCAACCAACGTTTTTTTACTAATTTGTTCAGGTCTTAATGTTTATAGGTGTGCTGCCATGCCCTGATTATGTACTAATACATTTAAACTATGTCTTACAAATACTCTATTTCAGCATTACTCAAGGTCATTTCCCTAATAATTAAGCCTAATAAATATGCCAGCTTCAATTTTTAAATTATCCTGTAATTTGACATGTTATTAGCTTTTTAGCACCAAATATTTCATACTAGACTACCAGACTAAGTCTAAAATAAAGCTGTTGAAATTTTCCCCAGTAATTAGGATAGTAAATTTTTAAATACTATCCAATTTTGAAACATCTGTGGAAAAGGAGTGTGCAAAAAGATTTCTTCCTTCAGGCTTTAGAATTAGGCATAGTGCAAAATTCTGTCTCATAAAGTAATAGTTCTAATTATTTATTTATTGAAGGAATTAAAGCTCCAGCTGGAATACAGCAAATTACTACCAGTGTTGAATCTTGCTTCAGTGAAACAGTGCATATAACATTGCACTGTTTCAGTAGTAGTATTTTTGATGAACAAGAAGCTTTTTTGAAATAATGAGAAATTACTTGGGCATTTGTGGTATTGGAGTGGGAAGTTTCTTCTCTCCGCATTGTTTTTTGCAGGACTAAGTTATAATACCCATAATATACTTCACTAAAGCTGCTTTGCAATGGCCTTAACAGCCAGCAAGCAGACAGTCATTTCCAAATTTCAGGAGAAATCTCCTTGTGTCCTGACGTCATGACAGAGGTCTGACTGCAGAGGAATGGGTATCTTATCCAGTGTATATATTTCAGGCCCTTCTGCTGTATCAGAAACGTCCTAAAGGCACAACACCAGGATATCAAATCATTTGGATTGCCATGCGACAAAGAAAATGGGTAAATCTGGAGCACTTCATGCAAAGACAAAGCAATGCTGGCTTTCAGTGATGGTATTTATTCATTGCTTGTCATGTTATCGTGCTTTCATCTCCCCAACGTAATAGTTTCCAGTTATTAAACAGCTAAAGAACAATCACTCAAATGTTTGACTGTTCATTATACTATGCCATTAAAAGCAACTTTTGTCCAGAAAACATAAGATAAATGAAACCATTGATTAAACAGACTAAGTGATGTTGCCAATTATTCTTCAGTAGTGTATCTATTACTTAAAACTAATTTTAGGAACTCCAAGTGACCACAGAGAAGCATCAAGCTCACAAAAAATGCTAATTTTCCACTAAATTAAAAGCACTGGGTGATTTCAATCTTGCAATGTGGAACAGCACATCCTGACAGCTGCTCTCCTTTGCTGTACTTGCATCATCCATGTAGAAACTGATGACACCTGCTCGCAGCGCCTGCTGTCAGTTACTTTCTTCAGATGGTGGTTGGGCAGGTTTCAGGTGTAACTGAATCTTTGGCCAGAAATGATGTGTTTTGAGAATGTTCTCCTATTTTCTTCCTCCTAGAGTTGAAAATTCCCTGTTTACATTGCGAAATGTAAAATACCAATATTTAATAAAAGTGATTTAATAAAGATGAGTGAAATTCCTGCCCACAGCAAGAGAGTTGGACCAGATGATCTTTAAAGGCCAAAATCATTCTATTATTCTAGGATTTTAACATGCTTTGGATATTTAGGACTCTCCCTAATATTTGCTTATTTCTCCCAGGGATATTCATACAGCCATTTAACTCTTTCTTAAAACATTTATGTGCATTTTCAAAGGCAGAGTGGTTTTCCTGGGTGAGCCCTGGGTGATTTTACACATTCTTTTTCTTCTTCCTTATGCCACTCCAATGTTACAGTATCCTCAGTCAAAAAGGACTTAGTTACTGATGAAGTATTTTTAAGAAACCCTGTACTGGAGACAGAGATATGACATCAAAATAAGCTGAAAATAGAAGGGCAACAAAGCAGTACTATGGTCCTTATGAAGAGCAATTTTCTCTGTACCAGTCTGATTGCAATCTCTTGATAGTGTTTGGAAAATGCAAAAAACCCTACTTCTTGGTAGGTAGTGTGCAAGTGGAGCAAATGCATTCCTAGAACCACCCACTTTATTGTTGGATTTAATGCCTTATTGATTGAAGCACTGTATTTTGACAAACTCATGATGGTGTATTTAAAGCAAAGATCTGCCAACTACTACACACATTTATTTTAGGGCCAACACAATGCAGTTTATTTTAATGTCCATAGCTATAGCTGCTGAAGAGGGAGGGAAAAATTATTCAAGTACTCAGGGCTCTTTGTAAAGATCATGTGGAGACCGAAGCATTTGCCTAGGACAGGCACAGTAAAATGCAAGTGCACCAAACCCAATTCATTATTCTGCATTACCACAGGTTCTGAACACCACAAAAGGAAACAGGCATGTGACCTCATGTCCATCTCCAACGGAGCATGCGAGGCAGGTTCAGATACTATGTGATAAAAGCAGATGGCTGAAAATAAGTCACTTGACCTTTCTGAGCCTCTGATTTTCCAATTCCTTCCACTATCATGTGTTGTCTATATTGAATATAACAGCCAAGGATGATACTAGTTCAATGAGCACGTCAGACTTTTAAATAATTAATGTTATAAAACTTTTGAACTCATCAAGGAGGAAAGAGGTCAATCAATCCTGATCATACAGGTTGATATTCCCAGCACATTGTGAAGCCTTGTTTGCTTTTTTTTTCCCCACCTAGATGCTACTAAATAGCAACTTTTTATTGGGAAAGTCTGTTAATTTAGGGGACCCTGCTGGAAATGCTTCCTGTGCGTACCCCCAGGTTTTAGATGTACACCTGAAAGTTTTACATTGAAATAATTACAATTTTTTCACTGCATCAGCAACACTACTTTCATTCAAGTGATAAAAAGAATAGTTGGTCTGCAGATATATTAATCGGGGTTTTTTATAATTTCTTTGTGAGTTATTCTACTATAATATTGTATTATACACAAAAAAAAGCACCAAAAAAAATTCCACCCCATGTAGTGTCACAGACATTTTTTCACAGAAATCCTTTCTTTGGGATTTGTTCATCTTCTGGGAAGCTGAGGCCCCAGAAGAAGAATGTAAACAATTGTTGTCGGCTGGTGTGGAATGCAACAGGTGCGGCGGTGATTGGGCTTCTGTGAGTGTTTGGATTTGCTGACCACTTACAGAAGAGTTTGTCCTTGCTTTCTGCTGGACACAGAACTTTGTTATTCATTCTTTTCTATTCTATTCTTAGCTTAGCAGCCTCTGCGACTTGTCTCCTTATTCCTTTTAGTATAGTTATAATGTATTATATATCATATATCAATAAATCCAGCCTTCTGATCATCAACCAAGATTCTCGTGCACTTCTCTCACCCTGAGACCCTCATCAGGTCGCTGTAATAATGTAGAAAGAGGAACATTATAAAAGAAAGAACAAAACACTTAATACAGTTTGGTAAGTGTATTCATTTACAGTATTTGAAAAACTACCTCTCTGCATTTTGTGTATAGAACTTCCTGTTCTGCACACTACACTTGCTCAGTTTCATCACTCAGATGGTAAGTTTATGCTTTCATATATTACTTAAACATATTTTTCCGAGGAAAAGATTTGTGTCAGTTGTGTTTTTTTTTTAATTAAGAGTGTAAATATGAAAGATATTGAATGAAACTTGATCCATTCTGACTGCTTTTCCAGATGATTTTGAATATATTTCAGATATCAAGAGAAAAAAAAAGGAAAAAAATGGATAAGGTTAGCAAAGGAGAATGTGAAGAAAGCTACCATATTTTTAATTAAATTTTTAGATTATCTTTTTATAAGGTCTTCTCACTATATTCTATGAGGAAAACCTTAAACAAAATGGAAGGAAAATAGAAATATAGAACAGAAAAAAAGAGGACAAATGATAAATTTACCTTTTTTTACCATTTTCTTTTTATATGGTTATTTGTTTCTTCTTTAGTTTGGACCTAATGGCCATGTAATTAATGATACTTTTCAACTAAAAGACAAAATCTGAATCACCACATAATTATAGTAAGATTGCTTCAGTAAGTACACTGCTTATAATATCCCTAATAAAGGTAGTAGTCAGCAAACACCTATATCCTTAAATCCTAGAGTATTATATAGCATCTGATTCAAAAGAAAGAAAAACCTAAATCATGTAACATTGGAGGGGTTGTTTTATCTAGAAATTAAATCAATGGATGGTGTGCAACTACATGCAGCAGCTCAAAGTTAACTCCTATAAACATTTATTGTCTTATTTTGGAATGTATATTAGTCACCCACCATTAAGCCAGATGTGTTTGTGTAGAAAATAATTTTTGCCACTATAATCCTTGAAGTTATAAAAATAATCAGACATCTCTGCTGTGAGAATGGGAATTATTCCCCTCTGCATTTAAAAGACTGTGTACGTTAAAACAATTGTAATAATAGTAACTATTTAAGGAGTTCATACTTTATAGACTGAAATTTCTGACACACCTATATTCCCATCAAGCTGAATGTTATGGGGCTGTTATGGTTAAAAGGAAAATATTTATGCCAAGAGCAATCAGTCAAAAATTTTTGAAATCTTTTGCTAAGTGCCCATCCAGGGCCTGATGTAAGGTAAACGGAAAACACTTCTGGATATCAATTGTTTCTTAAAGCAAGTCACACATCACTTTGCATTATTTACATCAACTTTGCATTGGCATTTTTGAAAAACAATCAAAAACAAAACGTTCAGTAAAAGCAAACAAACACCAGCAGTTACACTACATAGTTACAAAATCACTGATGTTACTCAGCCAAGGAAACTGTCTATAAAATACAGGATGCTCCCCCAAAATGGTTATATCCTACTAAAATAAATTTACTGGAATTGAAAAATTGCCCTAAAAATAAAAGAAACTGGAATAGTTGACACATATTGGTTAGCCTCAACATATTTTCCACATTATGAATAGAAAAAAAGAAAAATTACTGTATGTGTCCACCTACACTTCTGTGTATGTGACTCTCATTGGATCTTTCCAACAACCTTGTGCCTGGAAAAAACCCACTTCAGTGGGAAAGAACCATTAGGATACACAGAGGGGTAGCACTGGCCTTCCTTCTCCCCAGCCGAGCAGATGACAGCAATGTCTCTCATCTGCTTGAGAACATGTCATAGGGGACTGTGGGAAAATTCCTCAGGTCCACTTTTGCACCATAGACTGTGGAGGTCTTGCTGCAAATTTCAGTTAATTAGTAATCCTAATTCTGATTTTATGGTGTGAAATGAGGTAGTTAAGGGATATAAGGTGTTCATTAACATCCAAAGTAGGATTATATAACCCAGGGTGAATGTTTCCAATTGCTTTTGGTGCTTTAAAACAAAGCCACTAATTACTTTGTTGTTATTGTATTTACTGTATCTTCTTTATGGCAGTGTAGTTGGCAATTTGGAAACAATTATTATCTTCTATCAAAGGATATTAATTCTGATTAGGTAAATAATTTTTAGGCAAAATGCTTTGCGTGGGAGCTGATCAAGCCTAAAAATTCCAAACAAATAGTAATTTTTTCCATAATTTTTAAAAATATGCTTTTAAAATGTGCTATCATGTCTTACAGTACAGTAAGTCCCTTAGAAGTTCATTATCTTCAGAATGGACAAAAAAAAACCTGGAAAGTGGTTGATAAACAAAACCATTAACCTATTTTTTCCATTTACTTTGAGGATGCAGAAGCAGGTGCTGCAACACAAACCCTCATTAAAAAGCTGTTTGTTTCATTTCCAGTAACAGTATAACCACACTCCTTCATCTCAGAATTGTGTCACTGTTATGCAATTTAGTATAATTTAGGGAATAAATGACTATGTCCTTTGAAAAACTTCAATCTGAATGGGAACACATATTCAATGTGAACATAATAACTAAGAGCCTGGTCAGATTCTGATGGCTTTGCACAGTGAGCTGTTTACAAATTCCAAGTGGTATCTAGTTATAGCAGTGAGGTTGCTTCATCTCTTTTGTTGGAAGCTGGAACTAAAGCATATTTTGACATTCCTTTTTGTTGAGCATAATTTTTCATCCTCTGTAAGGTATACAATAGCATGTAAAAGGGATGCCCCAAGAAATCCAGACTACAGTATGTAATGAAAGATATTCTATATTCATTTAAAAGCAGGCCTACATTTTGTTTTAATTTTTATTTCTCCACTTTTACTACTAATATATTGTTGTTACAGTGACTCTAGTGGTGAAAAAATCATAAAATTTGCACAACCTCATAATAGAATTTTCACTAAAAGAATATCTTATAGCACTGTTTGAAAGAACTGGAGAAGACCAATACAGGTGTAGTCTAGAGAAAACAAACAAGTAGAAAGAAATTCCTATTTAATAGTAATAGTTGCAAAAAAAAAATAGAGAATCAGTAGCTTGTGTCAACTCTTACTAATACAGATAATGTTTCATTTCTAAAGGCCTCCTGTCTATTGTAGACAACACCATGATACATTTTCAGTTGCTGGCTACTTACAATTGCTTTTTGCTTGTCTAAGTGCTGAAAGGGAAAAAGTAATAAAATCCTCAGGCAGAAAGAAAAAATATCATTTATTTAGGTACAAGATATAAATATGAAGCCCATATTGGATTAAATATTTGTTCAGACTACAAATAAAGATAGATGATGGATAATTTGCACTCCAACATTAATCTCCTGGCAATGCACAACCTCTGGGGAAATTTGTTATTGTAAAGAATTTTAACCTAACTATTTTTCTACTCTGGAGTTTCTTATTTTCTCCAAGTATATGTTGACAATAGCTAGAATGATACCAAGACCATAATAATGGCCAAAATTATTTCTTTTTCCTTTCTTAGTTTTCAGTTTTATTGGATGAATCACACTAAGAAGCTTGCTATGTGTAAAACAGAGCAAATAATACATACGAAGCTAGGAAGCTTTTGTTAGTCCAATTAATGTTTTAATAGCTTCATTACAATATAGTGAATGGATATTGCTGGTCCACTTGGTGACACTCACAGTTATGATCCAAAGTACTGCTCCAAGCCTCAAGAACATAAAGATGTTACACCAAAACCAAACCAAACAAAAAAAATCTCTTCCTAGTGGTGACTCATTTCCTCCCATGTGTCACCCCCCAGCCTTCCCCAGACACACAGGACTAAGGTTTGCCAGGCAGGGGCTGCCATCCTGCTGCTATCCCCAGGGATGACACCAGCACAGGGCAGACAGCAACGCTGTGTCAAAGCAGACACCCACTTCAGATCATGGAGAGGGGCTGAGTCCCTGCACTGCTGGGTCAGCATGCGGCCAGGAGCCTCCTAACAACAAAATCATACTTGTGAAAAAAAGGCACTGCAATGTTGTTGTTTTTTTGGTTTTTTTTAAATACTAAATGTAGAAGATAGATAAACACCTATCTGACTTGAATAGTTACATTAATCTGCCTCTCTTCTACAAAAATTCAGTACTTCTATTACTGATAAATTGCAATTTTATTTTCTCCTAATCTTGCTTTCTGCCAATGTTTTCATCATTAATACACAATCTGTCTATTGGTGCTTTGGTCTTTAAATTTACCTATAACCCAGACATAACAATAGCATGATAAACTGTAACTTTCAGTAATTGAATTAAACTGATGACTATCTGATGACAATTTCTGTGCTTTTGTTCATCATTTTCTCTAGCTCTAGTCAAAAATACTCTGGAAAAGATGTGAACTTGCTTTTAAAAACACCTGCCATATTTCCATGAGGTTGCTGGGAAAGATTTCTTTCTAGGTTACAATTCCTGGGGGACTGGACCCACAGGACATAATGGAAATCTGGAGAAAGCTGTACTATCCACTAAGTGTTGTGCACAGGTCAGGGCTAACTTAATCAGAAAGAGAGCCTGTGAAGAAGCAGCCATAAGATCTTCACGTGACTTGATTGTTAAACACTCCACAGAGCACTGTTGGTACAAAATGTTCCTCAGTCATCTTTGCCCAGCTCTGACAGTAAGGACAGGATGTGTGCTACCTCCTCCCCCCCAACTCCTCACAGCACCAATAGCTTGTGTGACATCTGTGGGCACGTCTGCATTAAACATCATGCAGGTCATTGGCATCCAGCCTACCCATAATTACTGTGTTTTATGATGCAGGCTTTACATTACTCTGGTGAGAGTGAGTGCTAGTTACCTCTACATTGTTATTGGATCTATTTAGACACAAAGAGACAGTAAGAAAAAATTACCAGTCTTTGTGTAATAATGGCCACACCTCTTTCTTAGAAGTCAACCTGTGGCTTCATTTTTATTTGCCTAATCTTCAAAAGGAAACAAAGAAAATTTTAACTCCATTCTGATATTCTCAGTAAGTAAAACTTCTTATGCCATGAATAGCCTAGGGTTTCAAACCATGTGTATTTTATTATATCATGATATTATATTATATCATTCCTATAGATTATGACTAAACAGCTAATTCTGTAACTCATTAATCTGCCTGAAAATGAAATTTATATTCAAACACTTGGCATGTCTTAGTGACTGCTCTACTGGTATCCCAAAAGCCAATGGACTCAGAGGTCTTCAGTAGCTAAGACTCAATGGAGCTACTTTCATAATGTCTCTTTTCTATGCTGGCATGCTAAATGCTGGTGAGAAATTGCTTTCTGCATTCACTGAGAAGAGACTGGCAGTTTTCTGTATTGAAATTCACAATTATTATCATTTTGCCTAAGTGTCTCTCATTTATTCCCACATGGCTGGCAACGGTAGTTGACATAAACAGAAATTGCCTCTACTTTAAATGTCAACTGAATGGGGCCTTAGAAGAGCATAGATATCCATTACTGTACTAAGAATATCTACAAAAAACATGTATCTGATGCTGCAAAAAAAGGCTAATTATAATTAGTGCCTCATGAAAGCAATTAGAATGCCTACTGGGGGAAATGTAGAAAAGCTCCATTTTGTTGTTCAATTTTTTCATGTATTTACCCTTTGTAGAATGATTATGCAAAACATCTGTTGCATTGTGAGACACACTAGAAAGAAAACTATGAGAGAGGAAAATATGAAACATCTCAATTTTTTATATTTTTAGGTATTACTTAATTTCAAAACTACTTACAAAAAGCTCCATTCTCCCTAACACTTTCACCAATGTTCTCTTAATTTGCAAATGATAGCCAGAAGTAAAAAGTACTGATGCAAATTTAACAAATGAAATTTCTCAGCCTGCAAATCAAAGGAGAAGGAAAAAATGCTCTTCATCCTCTTTTTCCTGGGACGTAGTTTATATTCCCTTAATATCTTTGAGCCAGGATTCAGCATGATAGCTAACACTCTGGGACAAATCTCTTTTAGGTATAGATCACCACTAGCTAGGGATCATTTCTGTAGTGTTTATTTGGTTGGGTAAGGGGACTATAGTATTGACCTGTTCAGTTTATCTCTGTAATACCAAACTTATTTAAAAAGATTATTCAATTTGGTGTAAAAATGCTTGTTAGCCCTTGGAAATAAATCCAAAGAAAAAAATGTAGCTTTTCATGGATTTTTAATTGCTTGTGAAACTGCAGCATTAAACTGTAAGCTTTACATGTTAGGAACTTTTGGCCTGATTTTCTAATCTAGTGCATATCTGAGAATTTCAAAGAAGGGAAAACTAAAAAGAAAATACTCCTGTATTGATTTTGGCAGTCTTTTGCCTTTACTTCAAGCCTATGGAAATGCCTTTATAAAATGAAGGAAATAGTAGAGAATCAAGTCTTCTATTTTCTGTGTTCTTTACAATTTCTAAATCAATTTTTCTTTGGAGGGGATGGGCCAAGAGCTTCCTGTGCTTTTATGAAGAAATTGTCAAGAAGCAGACAATTCATCTCAACACTACAGAGTTATAACATCACTTGCAGTTCACATACCTCAGACACACTCCTTCAAACTTTTACAGAATTTAATAGAGTCAATGGAGGGCTTTAAAATATAAAACATGCAGCATTCACGAAAAATATTCTGAAAATGGAAGCACTGGCTTCTATCAATTAAATGCAAAAGATACAGAAAATAGAAATCAATCTAACATTAAGTATTTATATATGTTTATTAAACAATTATTTGGAAAAACCTATTTAGATAACTGTTAAGAGGAGTTTACATAATGAGTCTAATAAAGATTAAATTAAAGCAACCAAAAAAAATCAAGCTAAAAATAGCATTATGAAACACTAATTTTAGCCCTAAATGTCTGGGCTCATATCTTTTTATGTTTTTATACCAAGAGATCCATATACCAGCATTGATTTTTTGAGGGCAAATATTTGCAAAATCATCTAGAACAGGTGGTTTGACTGGAAATAACCATTGAAAAATATGGCTTTTCAGATTTCACTTTGGCAGTTGTGACATCTCTAATGAATCAATGAATTCATATGAATTACAAGATCTGTTCCTTAGAAAACTTTTTTTGAAGGTTCTAGCCAAATGTTTTTCTAAAACAATAACAACAGAAATAAAAAATAGCCAGGCAAAACTATGTTCTCATCTGTTTTCACAAAACATACCCCAAAATACAATGCTACCTTTGTAAATGAATAAAGAAAAATAATTTTACAGAAAGCCGTGCAAAATCACAGCTCAGAATAATCGTATTGAATTCATCAGAAAATTATATTTTAACACTTCACATCTGAAATATGCATTTTTAAAAATTACTATTACTTTTTATTTACCTACACATTGTCTGCTTGACACTGCTGTAAGATTTCTGGTCAGATGTTTTATTTACTTTTAGTAACGCATCATTTCAAAGTGAGACAGACAAATTGTTTTCCCATTTTATTAGAAAAAAACTATCATTAGAGGAAGAAGTTTGTTAAAAACCACATTTAATGCGAACCTATATCTTTATATAATCTTGGTAAGCACACGAAGATACCTTACACAGGGAAAAAAAATGGGCTTGTCAAAGCAAAATTATCTTCAGGCATTGGGTCTAGAAACTTTTGCACCAAACCCTTGGTTTTAGCCATTTCAATTAAAGCTAAACAAATAAATATAAATAGGGTTGGATTGCTGGTATCTTGTTGCAAAGGTCCCATACTTTCTTGGTGATTTCTCATGTGCAGTTCCTCACAGCACTGACTCCTTCTTGTTCCCATCACAGCCAAGAAACTCCAATTCCATCTTCACCCAGCTAACCCACTCTTTTGTAGCACTCGTCTCTTACTTGGACACAGCTGTGGTGTATTAAGGGCAGGTCTGTTCCTAATCTTTGGTGATTAGTACAGCTGCAACTCCTCAGGTGTGAGATTACCTTCTGCACTATTTTCTTATATTCTGTTCCCCCACATTGGATCATAGAATAATTCAGGTTGGAAAGGACCTCAGGAATTCTTTACTTCAATATTCTGCTCAAAGGAGGGTCAGATATGAGGTCAGATCAGATTGCTCAAGGCTTTATGCTGCTGGGTCTTGAAAACCAGAATGGATACTGCATGACCTCTAAAAACAACCTGCTCTAGTGCTGGCCTGACTACATAGGGGAAAAGCTTTTTTTTACAAGCCAGTCCAAACTTCTCTCCTTTCAATTTATGACCTTTGTCTGTCATCTCCCTGTCAGAGCCCATCTCTCTTTTTTTGATATTGTCAAAACATCTCTTTTCCAGGTTAAATAAATTTGCCATCTAAAGTGAACCTCAGCAGAGTGGCTATAAAAATATATACTTTGTTCATTTTATATACATTTATGGCCTATGTATAGGCATAGGTCCAGGTCTGTATACCTCTTGCCTCCTTAAATAAAATTTTATTTTCTCAGTTAACAAACAAACAACAAATGGAATCTAGTCATCCTTCCAGCAATATATGAATATTGTTGAAAAAAAAAAGCACAATGAAAAACTAATAAAACTACCTAAATATAAAAGTGTAGGAAAGCTTAGCACTGTTCACTGAGGGATGAAAGACATATCTGATGGTTTTTAAAATGAGATTCCATCTGTTTTTAGCAACAATAAGTCTGTTTCACAGCCCTGTGAAGGAATTATGGTATCCATGTGACAGAATTCTTCGGTTCTTTCATAGTATCGTACATTGGATATCTAGAGTGTAGACATCTATACAGAGCAAGTATTTCTGTGTACTGTTTAAAAAGAAATACATGCCTCTAAGGCATAATTCATTCAAGCTGTCTTAAGAGATCTACCTTAATTAGGTCAGGTAAATTCTAGCTGGGGAGTATATAACATATATAGGTGGTGTCCACATGTACCATCTACATGCATAAATAGGAGCCTATGACATGATGTATGCAATCAAAGGCATATTTCAAGATCAACGGCAAAGTATACCACATTGTTTTATATCTACTAACATGAATATGGTTTCATGAAATATGACAGTGGGCAATATAAAGTGCATCTTTCCATTCTTAAAAATATCTTAAACAGGAAAACCATTTGATTTAATTTATAATGCAAATTGTCTAGAGATCTGGAATGGGTATCGTGCAACAAATTCAGGGGCATTTATTTAATCTCATTTTCTCCTACAAATGTAGTTCTGTGTAACTGTTAAATTTTAGAAGCTATATTGGTAAGACAGCAAATATAATTACATAGTATATAAAAACCTAACAGGAATTCTAGTTCTATAAGTTAATAGTGATTTATATCTCCTTTTTTTTCTATTGGAACCTAACACATATCACTCATAGGACTGATGCTGCATGCTCTTTAGTTCAAGAGAGAGCATGATTTCCATATGGAAATATGTGGATATATAAAAAATATATTTTATTAAAAAAATAATGTGCTTATTTATGAAAGACTGGGACCACCTGGTTTTCTGGTACAGAAGCTGAATCACTGAACCTGCTGAATCAGAGAAACACTGAAAACACATCAAAATGAAATAACTTATTTTTCTGAATGAAAGAGCCTACCAAAATTTTTTATATAACTCGGGTTTCGTTTCAGAAGAATGCGATGTATTATACACATACTCTTAATATGCCACACATTGCAATAATTTTTCCCGATCTGGGTCTACTTTGTTTGTTATCAGACTTATAACTGGCAAGTGGTCTCCCTGTTTTTATCTTGACCCATGAGGTTTTCCATCTTATCCTCTCAAATATTTCTGCTGAGAAGGGCAAGTGAATGAGTTGCTGGTAGGGGTCTTGCTCACAACCAGGCTTGACTATCACACCTTCACAAAGAGACCAGGACAGCCCCCTTTCTTCTCCCAGCTTCAGTCTGGCAGTGGCTCCCAGATGCCCCAGCCTCACGCACACAGAGGGCCGTGGTTTGTGGCCAGGGCAGTGACAGGTGGGGCTGTCGCCCCAGAGCAGAGCAGGCAGCAGCCACTGGCCCCAGCACAGGGGCTGAACCAGCAGCTAGATCAGGCCATGGCAAGGCCGAGCCTTTGCACTGCTGGATCAGCTGGGGCATCCCCCAGCTAAGAGCAGAAACTGTATTGACTGGGCTACAATCTATTTTGTCACATCGACGTAGTTTCTTTTTCATAATCCTTGTCTATTTGTCTTTATCTCTTCCATTTCTATTATATCCTTTCAGAAAGGCCATAACAAAAATGTTACTTCATACAAAAGATGTGGACTACCACAGCATCAAACCACCCGGTGATATAATGACACACTAAATTCTAATTCCTATTTTTTTTGTAGTAATTTCTGAAATTCTGCTTACTTTTTTTGAATTATCTATTACTTTTGACTCTGAGAGACCTATTCATAATGGATCAAGGAAATAATGTAGGAATGTTACTAAGATATTTAGCACATTTTCAGTTCATTATGTGTGTATAATTGGAGTTTTTTTTCCTCATATAAATGGTTTTATGCCAATTCTAAATATAATCAGATATTTTATTACCCAGCTATTCACCAGTCATGAGATCATCCTACAACTCTTCATAGCTACCCTAGGTTTTCTACACTGAACAGTTATGTACCAGTTGCAAACTTTGCATTTTATAAATAATTTTCACATCGTGAATGAGGGAATGATAATTTTTCATCACTGTAAAACAATTTGTCTATTCAGTCCCTTATATTCCTCTTTAACCAACTATGAAACTATTCAATGATCATTCCTTATGGTTATGAATCCTCTTTAATGAGATGATTTTTCTTTTGTACTTTTAATTATTAAATTTTTATTGATCAATACTATCATTTACTTCTTCAATAACATTGATAGGCTGGTGAAGCATGACTTTCCTTCATCAAAGCTGCATGGATCTTCTCATTATATCATGTGTAACCATGCATCTACTGATACTGCTCTTTATTATGGCATCTATTATCTTGCCTGTTGGAGAGTTAGATTTATTCATCTACATTTGCTAAAATCATTGTTAGAGGCCTTTCTAATAACTGGTGTCAGTTTAAATTTTCAGCTTACATTCCTTTGGTACTGAAACTGATCTAGCTGAGGAGTTACAAACCATAGTCAATCTTTCAGCAATTTCGTACGTGAGTTTCTCTGGAAGTCCTAGATGAATATCATGTGTCTCTACTGATTTATTGTTTGCCGTAACATTTTTTCCAAAAATTTCTTATCTTGACAGTTCAACTTGAGATCATTCCACAATTTATCCATTCAATTTATCTGAACTCACTTCAGCCTCTCAATGTCTTTCTTGAAGTGAGGGGCCCAGGACTGGACACAGGATTGGTCACACCTCACCTGTGCTGAGTACAGAGGGAAAATCACTGCCATCATCCTGCTGGCCACACTATTTTCAATACAATCCAGGGTGTCACTGCCCTTGCAGTCACCGGGGCAGACAGTGGCGTATGTTCAGCAGGCTGGTGACCAGCACCCCCAGGTCCTTTTCTGCTGGACCTCTTTCCAGCCACTCTGTCCCCAGTCTTTAGCACTGCCTGTCACAGTTTGATGCTGGCGCAATGCCAGTGCCCCCATGAAAATATATGCTCCCTGGTGTCTGCTGTGAGATGTGACCAGGAATACAGCAAAGCAGGCTCCAGCTTAGGAATGAAGAAGAAAAAACTTTATTAACCTACAAATATATATAGAAAGAAGCACACACAGAATTCAGAATGAAAACCTTCCAAAAACATTTCTTCCTCCCCACACCAAATTTCCAATACATCCACCCCTCAGATCATCAACTCTCAGTCCATCACCACCATTTAGATAATCAATTCTCAGTTCATCAAGGAGTGAGGAGTCCCTCTTGTACCATAGGCTTCCCCTGGAAACACAGTTGAGACCTCTTGTGTTTCCATGTCACACGTGGAGATCATTTGCCATCGTGAACTCTTCCTCCCGTGTCCAGTACTCTCACCACTGCACATGGACCAGAGCTGCTTATAGGGTTCCCCTTTTAAGGATGCTTTGCCCAGTTCCAAAAAAAGCACAGTCTCTCACTTTTGAGACACCTGTCCCCCCACCCGCCAAATTCACCCCCTAGGGCTGAGTGGTCTCAAGAACAGAGATCTTCTTCTTCTTCTTCTTCTTCTTCTTCTTCTTCTTCTTCTTCTTCTTCTTCTTCTTCTTCTTCTTCTTCTTCTTCTTCTTCTTCTTCCCAAAGACGGAGGGCACCACCACCACCCTCCTCACTCGTCGTCTCTCTTCACGCACTCCTTCACATAACATCACTGCACTCTCTTGGCTCTAAGCCATTGCCTCCCCCTAAATGCAGTCTCTGTGTCACAGGAAAAAAAAAAGGTTCTGTCCATGGCTATACAAGAAAAGTCCAGCCAAAAGCCACTCCATCACCTCCGCCCACCCAAGATTCTTCTCCACTTCTCTCGTGGCCCATTTCCTCTTATCTCATTTCTATCTCTCTTCTCATTCAACTTCAGGAGGATCAGCATTTGTAAGGTATCCATCATCCAAGAAAAGGATTAAAAAAATCTCAGGCTCTGCCTGTCCAGAACTCCCACAGCTGCCCTGCTGGGCACCTTCTCCACGCACCTTGTTTGTGGTAATCTGTGTGACCAGCCACATCAGTGTCCTCTGTGTGTGCCTCTGGGACTTATGCACATCTTCACTACTGATTGAATCTACACACATGGAAGAAAAAGCTGAACCTGAAAGAAAATTCCTGAACATGCTCAGGTCCCCAGGGCATTGTCCTGGGCTGTGTGGCCAGGCAGGAGGGATACCTGGATCAGAGCAGCTGGGAAAGACAGCCATGGTCCTAATATCTCTCAATATTTTTAAGTGACACTACTTCTGCTTTGTGAATTTTTGCAGGTTTTTTGTTGGGTTTCTCTTTGTTTAGCTGGGGTATTTTTGTCTGCTTCCATTGCTCTAGTAGTTAGTTGGAAAGGGTGGCTTTTAATTGCAACTGGCAAGTGATGTATTTATTTTATATGGGCCTCTGGTTTGGTACTTTTTGATGTCCTACTTTATTATCTTGTCTTAACAAAACCAGTCAAAATAATGGAAATAGCAGTATAGACCTAGGCATAATTAAAAACAAAACAAAACAAAAAAACCTAAAGAGAAACTGCAGTGCATTTTCCTTTGTAAAACACTCCAAAGGTAAATACATTTATTGGAAATGAAAGATCAATACTGGAACTCAGTTTGAGACTAACAGCCACAATTTAGATGGCTCTTAACAATGCATTGTTATTTAAATCCCTATTTTAACTCCTGTGGAGGAAAAAAAATCCCAAACAGTGGCTCAGTTCATTTATTTTAGCATAGCCTTTTGGTGCCATACTGATGATTTAATAGGATAACCTTTTACAACGTCAGGACTCAAATCTACAGAAGTGGATGGCAGAAGAAGAAAACTAAATCTTTTTCCAAGCCCTGGAACAATATATATTATAATCTCTTAAACTGTTAAATTAAAGGGCAAATTCTAGTGGATTTGCAGACTAAAGAAAAACCCCAAACATATATGAGCTAAAACCCTACAGAAAATACAACCTAAACTTTTGTATATTCCAAAGACTATGTAAATGCATCTTTTTTCAGCAAATAACCTGATTTTCCAAAAGCCTCATTCCTATTGATCTTCAATTGTGGATCAGTAGTTCTGATTTTTTAACTTACAATTTCAATCTAAAAAGATTTTTATTTTGTTTTAGTTTTCTTTGTTTTGCTGTTATTTCTGTTTTACAGCAAAAGATAAATGCTTTTTAGTATGATATAGGAGATGACACTGTAATTTTGCAAATTTGGTGTGTTCCGATACTAAGTTTTACACAGTCAGAAACCTTCAATGGAATTATTTTTATCAGACAACTTTTGATATTAGGATTATATTTTCAGTATCTCTACAGCATGAAGAATTTAAACTCTATGTGGTGTACAGCATGGTGGTAAAGAACTTCTTTAGTAGAAGATTACTTTCAGCCCCAAGTACTTACACTACTCACAGGTTCCCCTAGCCATTATCATGTAAAAACAATACAAAGGGTAGGTTTTTCCAAAGCCAAGAACCATCAAAATGACTTTTTAGCCTGTGGATTAGTTCCTTTTTTAATGATACACTGCATATCTTTGCCAGTAACTTCTCTATTTCACACTTAATTTCCTTCACAACCCTCAAATGAATATTATCTGGTTTTAGTGATTTACTACACTTAATTTTTTAAGTTGCTCTTTAACTTCCTCCTTGGAGGCTATCATTTTGTTAAGGCCACAATATAATTTCTCATGAAAAGTGCCCTTGGAAGAGTGATTTCCCCATAGTCCTAGATAGTAAAGATGGATGCAAAAAATTAATTTAACTCCTCTGCTATTTTACCATCCTCTCTAATTGCTCCCCTCACTCTTTATTCCAATACATCCAATGTCCTGAATCTTCCAACTTGTTATGTGAAGCATAAAGTTTTATTATTTATATTGTTACACCTACCAGTGGAACACTGTGAAGTTCATGCTATGGAAAAGCATGCAGAGCAATTTTGATGTGGCTCAGCAGAAAACCTCTTGTGCTTCCTCATTGACCTTGCATTTGTATTGACACCTAGATCCTTCCAAGGAGGGCAAAACACTTCAAAGTAAAGGTAGCATTTTATAAACTCTGCTGAATTAATGTGAGTAACTGTGTGGAACAAAGCAGGAGAAACTCTGTTGTTGAACAAAACCCTTGTGGATATAAAAGTAGAAAAAAAAGCTTGACCATTAAGTATCCTTGTCTGAATGGGAGAAATATGTTTCTTTCACAGTTCCTTTTTCCCAAAGCCCTTGCTGACTGACTGCTAAAGGCACCTTCTCTGAGGTGCATTCAGTGGGGACATGGTAAAGCCTTCTTAATGTTTCCTTACTGACTTCTTACAATGCGCCTCCTTCTTAAAGAGTACAGCAGTGTGGAGGGAAGAGTGGATGCCGATGAGAGATGAGTGCTGAAGTAATCAATATTCAGTCCCCTCATTCTATGGTCAAGACTATGATCTCTGGACTGCTGTCTCACAATGAAACATGCAGCCAGGGGAAACCTGCCTCTTCACTTGCAATGAGTCCTGATAAGCAGGACAGATGGCGGAGTCTGTAAATATGTATGTTTGTAAATGATGTCTGCCCTTATCAGGGGGATGCCATGGCTGTGTGTGCCACCAACCCTGAGCTGGGTGTCACTGGTTTAGAGCCTCTGTCAGTGCCAGTGACTGCTGCCTCCTCTGCTCCAGCTTCCCCTCTGGGGTGGTCCAGCTGGGGAGGGGCTGACATTCCCAGACACAGACACTGTCTGCACACCATAGCCTTTTGTGCCCATGAGGATGATGGGGATAGAGACTGGGTAGGGAGACAACCCAGCACAGAGACCTCACTCCCCTGGCAAAGCAGATAGAGAATGCAGCAGTTATTTTGTGCAACAGTTCATCCCACTTTGTTACTGAGGTTTTTCCTGAGTCAGACAAATAGGACTCTTCAAATATGAAAATGTTTACAGGACCAAGCATCTGTTATCCTTGCCTATCTGGTGTGGTCTCTTTGGCCATAAAATCCCTACCCGAATCAGCTCTGTCTTTTCATCACTTGAAGATGGCTCTGATATTAGGGATAAGATCTGTTGCAGTCATGCTTCAGGTTTTAGCTTTTATATTTTTCAGATTCTATTCTGCTTTAGCATGTAAGTCTAGGCTTCATATTAGGGGATAGTAAGCTCTCTTCACAGAATGGGTAGACAAAACAATTCCTTCTCTAGCTGGGGACCCAAGGACAGCTGATCCAGATCTCAGGCCCAAGAGCATAAACAAGGGTGGACCAAAGACAGGAAACAAGAAGGATGGGACTTCATGGGCTAAAGCTGTAATTGGACAATTAGCTCCAATATGCTAATGGACCAAAACTTATAAAAGTGTGAGTCCCCATGACCTGTTGTACATTTTGTGGCCATTTTGGGCTCTGCTGCCCAAGGTGGATCTATTTGAGACCTCTTAATAAATACCTACTTTATTCTTTAGCTCTGTCCAGTCTCTGTTCTAAGTCAGTCTTCACAATGCATCAGCAGGATGGGAAGGACAGCCTGATGATACATGTACACTACCAGCTGAAAGGCTAAAATTAACTCTGGAAAAATATCTCTATGAACAGTGTGGCTTCAACATGGATATAAAAACCAGTGGTCATTATGTCATGTTTGCTCTATGCAGAGAAACACTGTCTACCCTTAGGGAGCCTGCTTTTAATCCTGAAGAAGTAGATACAGCATATTAATTTCTGCTGGCTTCATAGTTCTCTTCTTATGCATCTCCTTCTTCAGAAGGGGATATTAATTACTGAGTATGAAAATAAGGATCAGATAGGCTCATGACACCATGAAAAAATTAATTTCATAGATTACCATGAAATCCTGTTGAAGATGTGAAGTTAATTGAAGTCTGTTGACAGGTTCAAGCTATAGAGAAATTAGAAATTTTGAAAGAGAAAAAAACTGAGAAGATTGAGTCTCATAGATATAACTGTAGCTTTTAAATTAGGAATGCATGAAGGAAAAGGTTTTAGATAAATTCTTTAGGTGTTTGCCTCGGAAGGAAAAGGTTTTAGATAAATTCTTTAGCTGTTTGCCTCGAAACACATTTGAACAAAGTCCCAGGCAGTCTGAACTAAGCAGATCCTGCTCTCATTATGGAGTTGGACCAGATAAGCACCAGTAGTCTCCTCTAGTCCATATAGTTTTAATGCTTAATGCTATTATTAAAATACTTTTTTTTTAAATTTTTTTGCACCTAAATAGTGTTTAGAGAAACACAGATGAGATGTTAAGGGATGTGGTTCCTCCTGCTAGAAACAAATATTGCTGCTGGTTTTATCAACACCCCTCTGAAAAAAAGAAAGGACAGGCCATTCCAGAAAAATATTTCCCCATTTTGCAAGTGTTAAATAAAACATCCAATAACAACAATTAAAAAAAAAACTTACAAAAATCATACATCACTTGTAAAAATACTCCTGTTAATAGCTTTTTTTGATCAAGGTCTTTTACACTAGACCTATTTAAAATTAATTTATGACTGATGAGTTGAACAATTTTCTGTAAATGATAATTCTGTAATCTTTATTATCAACCTAAATCACGCACTGGATATTCCCTTCTTGACATATGAGATTTGAACGGATCCAATTGTATTTCTGCAATAATTACTATACTATTAACACAATTATAATTTCATTGCTAATAGAAAACTTTTATCATAAAAGTCAATCTGGTCCTTCTAAAGACAGTAGGAAGAGGATTGGATTGTAAATCAGTCATATACACTGGATTTTTTGATTATCATTAATAAATTCCTAAGTGGAATTGAAAAAGTGTTCTTGGCATTGTGTATGACAAATGTAAAGCACAGAATCCATTGTGTCCAATGGTCTTAATCTTTTCTTTAATGGCCACTGTGAACCATAGTGCAATATGTGATATAATTTATTGTCAGTCCAATGCCAAAGAGATAACAGGGTTGTCCTCTGAATGACTAAACAACCAAAGCCTTATGTAAAGACAAATAGTGAAACACTGAGCAGAAAAGTCAAAAGACAATGCAAGGTTTTAAACAATAATTGCTTTCCTGCTAGTTTATTGCATGCGTGTTTATTAAAATGAAAATAAATAAAAAATATGATAAGACAAAACAGAATTTGAGTATTTGCACTTCTGTTTGAGAAGCAATCCTCAGTTGTTCTGTGTGTTTTTTTTTTTTTTGTGTGTGGTTTCTTCTTTTGTATGCTTAGTCTCTGAAAGAACCTAAGAAACAAGATATTTTTTTAAATCTTCATCGTCACCCCAGCTTTAAACTGTTTTAATAACACAGAAAAACTTTAATCTAGATATTCAAGATTACAGCAAAATAAGCTGTATTTCAGGTTTCTCCCAGATAAGGGGCAATTGTAATGTGTCAAACACCACATGACTTGGAGAAATAGATAAAAATATTGGAGAAGGACAGAAAGCCCATAGCCCACTTTTCCCAAACCCAAGCTTTAAATGTTTCTTAGGGCTTTTTAAAATACAATTATCAACTTAAGAGCAACTGCAGAATGGTAGACAAAATTTGATATCTCTAAGATCTACATTGAAAAAGTACTTCAGGGGATACTATTTCTCTGTATCAGTTCTCAGTAGAGTCGATGATATGTATTACATATATATACCCCAAACTCAATATTTGATCAAGTTTTCTGAAGAAAAAAGAGACCTTACAGAAAGTATCCAGCTCCAAGAGATATTTGATATACCTAGTAACTCTGCCACATGCAGCTGTATGGACACATAGGAAATTTCCCTTTGGCAACAAGGAAAGGGAAGTGCCACAAGAAATGCAGTACTATAAAAAGGCAGTTATTTTTGTGTCATTTGAATATTTGTAGTAGCATTCCAAGTCAGTATTCATTGTCTTACCAGCACTGATGTAAGGAAATGCAGGAAAATTGGCCGTGCTGGATGAATCTATGGGTGTAGTGGAAAAGCATACATGCTGCATTTAACAAGATTCAGCAATGTTGCTGCCACAATCAAAAGGAGCTCTTCTTCAACACTGGTGGGTAATCCACTGAGTGTGATAAACTTTGAGAGGGATGGAAAAGTCTATTCAGATTTACATCCATCTATAGAGAAAAAAAAAATCACAAGGTTAAGTTCTCTTGTGTTAGACCTTTGCAAGCATCTCTGACTGTGTAAATGAGCATATTTTGTACACAGGCACGTGCACATGAAAAGAAAAAATCACTGAATATAATGTTACCTCATTATACTTCTGTCCAGCATTTACATTTAGATCTTGTCTAGGCATTTTCAGAGTAGAGCAAAATGTTATCCCTGAATTATTGCAGTTCCAGTTTATATATATTCTGGCAAACTCTTATGCATAGTAGTGCTTGTGAGGCTGTTTTAATACAGACTTTAAAATGAAGTTTAAATATCCCTTTGGGTAAAATGAAAGACATAGATTAAAACAAAATTATTGATCTAATTTCCCTTACCTTATTCTTTTTTGTATAAAACAGAAATATAAAGGTCTGTATCAAATGTAAATGTGAAAAAAATCACATCTTAAAACATTAGTCTATTAAACTACAAGATGCTAATGTCTAACTTTTCTAATCACAGTTTAATCAAGTCAATTATCTATGGGTAAAAGGCCATTCAGTTTCTCTCTTACATCATGTTTTCAAGCCTGTTATTTCAAGAGTTACAAAATTTAGATAGATTACAGCATTTATTGGTAGAAGTCTGATATATTCTTTCAAAATTAAATGTATATAAATGTTAATTAGCATCTATTCCACTCAGTGCCCACTGAAATACTGGTCCTTATCAAGATCACTTATCAAGGATCACTGAGTCCAGTTCCTGGTCAGGCTCAGCATTGGGGCCAGTCATAATTAATCTATTTATTGGTGATCTGGATGAAGAGATTTGGTACACACTCAGAAACTGTGTGAATGACACTAAATTGGGTAGGAGCGTTGACCTGCTGAAGGGTAGGGAGGCTGTGCACAGGGATCTGGACAGGCTGGATGGATGGGCTGAGGCCAACAGTGTGAGGTTCAACAAGACCAAGTGCCAGGTCCAGCACCTGGGTCACAGCAATTTCCTGCAGTGCTCCAGGCTGGGGTCGGAGTGTCTGGAAAACTGCCTGCTGGAAAAGGACCTGGGAGTGCTGGTTAACAGCAGATGGACATGATCCAGAATGTGCCCAGGTGCCCAAGAAGGCCAAACTAGGAAGTGATTGTCCCTCTGTACTTGTCACTGGTGAGTTGAGTCCTGTGTCCAGTTGTGAGCCCCTCACCAAGGACATTGTGGTGCTGGAGCAAGTCCAGGGAAGGGCAATGAAGGTGGAGAAGGGTCTAGAAAGTAAGACCTATGAAAAGTGGCTGAAGGAGATGGGGCCGTTTAGCCTGGAGAAAACAAGGGTCCAGATGTTGTCATCTTATTGCAAAAGTTCCGTATCTTCTTGGTGATTTCTCATGTGCAGTTCCTCACAGCACTGACTCCTTCTTCTTTACAGCACAGCCAACAAACTCCAACTCTCCCCTCACCCAGCTAACCCACTCTTTTGTAGCACTTGTCTTATTGGACACAGCTGTGGCCTATTAAGGGCAGGCCTGTTCCTAATCTTTGGTGATTAGTACAGCTGCAACTCCTCAGGTGTGAGACTACCTTCTGCACTATCTTTATTTTCTTACTTCTTTTATATTCTATCTCTCCACATTCAGGGATAGATTTTGCTCAAGTTACCTGAAAGGGGGTTGTAGCAAGGTGGGTCAGTGTCTTCTCCCGGACAAGGAAATGGCCTCAAGCTGTGTTAGGCGTGGTTCAGGTTTGACATCAGGAAGAATTTCTTCTATGGTAGGGTGGTTAGGCATTGGGATGGACTAGCCAGGGAGCTGGTGGTGTCACCATCGCTGGAAATGTTTAGGAAATTACTGGATATGTCACTTGGTGTTACACTTTTAGTTGATAAAGTGATGTTCAGTCAAAGGGTAGACTTTAAGTTTTTGAAGACCTTTCCCAATCGTAATGATTCTAAGTTCTATGATTTTTTGTAAATTATATTAAAAAGCGCATTATATTTTTGGGTCAAATTTGGAATATAGTGAAGAAATTGAAAAATATTTATTTTGATGAGAAAAAGCGGAAAATCTGTTGATTTCTGCAGTTTTGTTTGTTGGGGTTTTTTTTCTCCTGTTTAGTTTGTTCGTATGTTTTGGGTTTTTTTTTTTTAAATTTTGTTTGGTTGGCTGGTTTTGTTTTGTTTGTTTATAGTTGGCTTTGGTTTTGTTTTGCTTCAGTTTGGGCTTTGAGGTATCAGTTTAATAGCTGAATCTGAAAGATTTATGTGTTCATAACTCTTATGTATTCACTGTCTTCTCCAGGTATTGATGAGACTTCCTTTTAATCCCTTCCATACACTGAAGGGCTATGGCTGGCCTAATTCTGTCTGTTTTGGCCAAATGATTTAAGCACACAACTCATTAGGAAAGTCAGTAGTGATAGAGAAATCAGGAAAAAACCAAAAAAATCAGGAAAAAAAACAGAAAAAAATCTGTGAACCACTGTTTAAATTAAATGATAGATCAGGGCAGATCCTTCTTTTAAATTGCTGCTCATTTCTAACTCTATTTGAACTTCTCTTGCTGAAGACCCATATTATAGTGAAAATTGCAACCTTCTAAATGTCTTTCATCAATCACTCTGTAGACAACTATTCAGAATAATGTATATCCTCTGATGTTTGTGGTTTTGGTACTGACAACAATTTAGAAGTCATAATGTTTTTCCCTTGAGTCTCTAAGTAAAAAATTATCTTATAGTTCTTTTCTCTAATGTAATATTGCCATTGTCAGCTGAAGAAAACACAGTTTTGAATTTCATATGGATAATAAGGTACCGCTGAACGAATAACCACAGCTGGAAATGCTGTAATGACCTATCAGCAGATGTCCATGACATTTCCATTTGAGATGGCCTTCTTACATTCCTAAATCTTGGTTCTTAATCTCCTTCACATATACTCCTATCTGTGCAGTCTTTCACATGTAGTCCTTTCTGTGCAATCTTAATCTCCTTCACATATACTCCTATCTGTGCAATCTCCATATTATCGTTTTCTTACCTCAGAGATAGGTATGGTATGCCTCTGGCTTTTGAGGATTATATTGCAGTCTGAATCCTACTCAGTTTATCCAAAATATTTCCCTGTGGCTAAGCTTTCTCACTGTTTCTGAGTATTGTAAATAAATCAGATATTATTTTGGTCTCAATACTTACTATAATCTGAACTTCAATTGTCATATAAAGTCCCTAAATTTACATAATAGCCAGTGAAAGTAGTCTCCTCTCCTGAATCCCCACTTAGTTCACTGGAGCTCTGCATAGACTGAAGCCTTGGTTAATGACAAGATCCTCGCTAGACTGCTTTCAACTGACACATAACTAAAATTTCATTAGACAAGATCTGGTTTACATTGAATAGTAAACATGGGAAATTTGAAGTATCAGCTTTAAAACCCATTCCTCAAAAGTCATTACAAGTGTCTAAATTGTTACAAAGCTTCATTTCCCACCAGTAACTACTCCAAATAGATAAAATTTGTTTTTGAAAAAAGCCTCTTGTTATTGGCAGTATAGAAAGTTTAGCAGTGCTTTAGAATCAAGGCATTTTTTATGGAGGGAAAATGTATCATTAAATCTTCTTAGAGGATATCAAATGATGGAAGGCAAATTAGTTGGCAAAACTTTACAACTAAAGAAAAGTAGAAACTTGTAGAGGTTACTTTATTATTTAACACTAAATGATGTAAAAAAATGATGAATTTGATTTAAATCCCATGTGAGATGGATTTAAAGTCTTTTGTTCTTAAATACTTTAGCTACAAATTGATATGCTAGATTGGAAATTTTAGAAACATCATTAGTAGGTTTCCCCTTGAAGCTACTTTAACTGTAAAGAATGGAAACTCCATCTTTGATGAGACAAGAAAAGTATAAATATAAATAGCTAATGAGTGCACCTGAATGGTAACGTGTAAACACACCCACACAGACCTTACATTGTAAGGCCCATAGAGTGTAACACCACCGAATAATAAACTTGGGCTGCTCAGGTACACTATGGAAAATGATATCTGGGAATTTGAGCTCCATCGCTCTGCAAAAGTGGTTGAAATTCCATTTCACATCATGAGTGGAAGCACTAACTGCAAAAATGTTTAGCATATTAAATCAGAAGAGGAGGATGATCCTTCTACTTTGTTTCAGAAGATGCAATTTCCATTTGATATGCTTAAAAAAAAAAGTTGTTTAACTTTAGGAAAAATTTAAAATTAGGAATCTAAATTGGAAGGAGATAAAATACTTTCAGATACTGACAGAGTGGCTGTCCCTTAGGGTTTAAAATTTTTAGAATATTTGTATAATAGTCATAATCAGAAAGCATATCTAAGAGTAATTTTCTTTTTGTGGGCAATGATTGAGCTCCTATATTTTATTATTATTATTATGCTCAAGATTATGGATAAGTAATAAATAAATATTTTTTTGCATATTTGAGAGGTATTTCCTCTTCTTTTGCCACTTTCTGGTACCTCAAACATATAAAATTTATGTATACAATTTAATGATGTTATTAAAAATACAGTAATTTGTTTCAGTTTTTAGCTGTACAAAAATATGAAGTAATCTACCATACAAATGAAGAATGCTGTCACTTAGACCTTTAGTTCTGAATCAATGAGCTTAATTCTGTGACGTTTTCTTCAATATCCATCCATTTACTATAATAGAATTTTATGAGAAATAAATGAGAATAGCACTGCACTCATTATATTTGTGCAAATTTCAGCAAGGTTAGTTCTTTAGTGTTTGGGATATTACCAATTTTCCAGACAACTTATTTTCTCTTAGAAAGAAAAATTACAGTAGAAATATCACTTCTTGATAGCTGAATTCTTCATTTATAGTTTTGGTCAAAGGAAATAAGACACTGAAGAAGGATGTAAACTAGGGTCAAAATTTTTGCATTCATTCAGCACCCTTTCTAAATGTCAATGCTTATCTCAACTTTCATACATTTTGAACCAGAGAATGTTACCACTTCTCTCGTTGAGGACGTAGACTCAAAAATGTCAGCTGATTGTCAGAGATGTAAGTTCCTTAACGTGTTACCCATAAATGTTATATTCCTGGGTGCTGCTATATTGGATAAATCTCTTTTCTAGGATAGAATAGACATGCTTCCTCCCCAAAGAGCCCAGCACACTATGAACCATAGAAGTTACACCTCCTGTAATGCTTTGTTCTTTACTGACAGTGTCTCACCAGAGCACAAAGGCAAGCAGTCCTGGGAGAGGTGTGTAACTGTGAGCAAGTACCCAATGCGCTTCTCTTGCAGGTTTCACTCACGATCCGGTGCTTTCTAGATGACAGACAATTTTCAAAAAGCATAGGAGCGACAGCATGCTACATTCAATATATTCCCAGCTTTCAAACAGCATCATGAAAGTGCCCTGCAACCCTCGATAAAAATCTCTTTCTCAATTCTGAGGGTATTACTGGCAGCCGAGTATATTGATTATCTTCAGAATACCAGTGAAGCACAGGTGAAAGAAATCAGTCACCAAGTGGCAACATATACCAATTGACAAATCAATTGAAATATATAAATTAATGTTTTGCCATAGGAGAGGTAATTTCACTTTTTAAATCCTAGTCTAACAAAATAAAATAGCCTTGGAGAATTAATAGCATTGTTTAAGGACTATATTGAAAAATAATTAAAGTCTTTACCCAGGGAATTATAAGCATTATAAATTACAATTTCAAGGGCTATAGGGAGAGGTTTTCCATCTAAAATACTTAACATATGGTTATAATATTTTTATGAACATGCTGTAGTATTAAGTATTTTTCTGTAGGTATGACATGACATATTCTATTCTTATTACCTATTAGAGGAAATTCTGTTTTAATTTTTAGTTTTTTAACTGCAGGACCAAACCATATTCCTGGTGAAGGAAGACAGAGTAACATAAATATTAGGAACTTTGTAAATTCAAAAATAGTAATTTTTGTTAAACATTCCTGAATATTTAGTGCCCAGAAAAAGAATATCTTTTCTGAAAAAACTAAATACTAGTAAAATTTAATGGTCTGAAAATTATTCATTTTCCATTTAAAAAACTTACTCAAATGTAAGACTATAGAGTTAGGAAAATATTCCAATTCTCTCCATAAAAGGAGTTTCATCAACAAAATTTCTTGTGTTCATAAATGAAAAAAAGCTGAGTTATGCAAAAATGTGTTATAATTTAGAATTAAACATGCAAACCTGTAGTTCACTTGTGATTCTTAGATATGTAAAAAATTTTATAGATAATTATGTGGTTTTCCTAAATTTTATACATATATAGCCATTTAATCTTTAAATGCATATCTTCATATTAGTTTAAATGTTAACTAATCATCTTGGCACCCTTTTACAAGAGAACAAAGTTGAAAAACGTTGCCAAATAGATTACTATTTTCCAAAAGCAGCAAATAAGAGATATTTTCATCTTTTCACAGCATTAAAAGCTATTCAGGCAGTAAACTGCATGCTATCACTTGTATTAAATATACATGAAAATATCTAAAACATTTTAAAAGTTTTGAAAACTCAAGTATGTAATCCACTGCTAAAAAAAAAGAGAATGTAAATTAGTTTAAAGCTGGGGTGACGATGAAGATTTAAAAAAATATCTTGTTTCTTAGGTTCTTTCAGAGACGAAGCATACAAAAGAAGAAACCACACAAAAAAAAAAAACAAAAAAAACAAAAAAAACCCAGACAGAACAACTGAGGATTGCTTCTCAAACAGGAGTGCAAATACTCAAATTCTGAAATGCTAAGAACATATCCATCACGTAAGCTAGTACGTGAGGTGCCTGGACTTTGAAAAGATTCTGAAAGTTCTAAAAGTCTGAAGAAGCTAAAACCAACCAACTAACCAACCAAAAAAAAGCAAAAAAATATTAGATCTCATAAATTTCTCTTGGACTTTACATCTCAATTGACATCTCCTGGAGAATATTTTGTTACATTACATGACCTTTTTATATACAATATTAACCAACCTTTTCATTTTATCCAGTCACTAAATACTTGAAGCTAAAATCTCTCTTCACTAAGCAAATGAACACAAATTTCTTCATTAAATAGATATTTTAAATATTAAATATTTAAATAAAATTTAAATATTTAAATCTGGGCCCATAAAAAATATCCTGAAAAGCTTTTATAGATGTGCTTTCAATCACTTAATTACATCATAATTCATACATTAAAGTATTTAAAGTTTAATTTAAAAATTTTAAAATATACTTTTTATCTTACTCTCTTTATAATTTCATCATGTTTTCAGATATTTACAGGACCAGCACTACTTCTCTGAAAAAAGCTTTGAATATTCCTAAATTTTTCTTTATATGCAAGTGATTCTAGATCATAAGGAAAAGCCTGGATATTTTTTAAAATACAAAAAATACTTTGTTAGAGTTTGATTAATAGATGTCTTGTATTTCTAAACTTCTGAAGAAATCATTACTCTATATCTATCTGTCATTACATTCTCAGAATAGACTGGAGACTGCTTATTTTTTTCTTTCCTGTATGTAAAGGAATTTCAAAGAATAATGTTGAATAACAAAAGTGTAGAATATCTACTTCTCTACACCTTCTGAACTATGCAAAAAATACCCCTATGGCAACACACCACAAAAAACTACCACACATCAATGACACTCCTGCTAGATGTGTGCTGTCCTCCTAAACAGACAGCCTCCCTTACATGACCTAACAAACACTTATGGGTCAAGAGTCACAAGTTGTTTACCACTGCTGTATATGATGGGAAACATAATAAGAGGAAAAAAATCCTAGATCATTCTGTCCTGCACCTTAAAATTAAAACTTAAAGAAAAAAAAATTTGAGCCTTAATCTGATTAATTAGATTAGTGTTTGAGTTAGAAAGATTAGCTACAGTAGTATTTCCTTTTAGGAAGCTTAATATATACTTTACATATCTCCTTCCACCTCAATTTTCAAAACTCTGTATTTTTTTAAGGTAATTATAAAATTCTGTCTTACAACAAAATTTGCATTGTAGAGAATATAGAAGAAATAGAAGACAATTAAGACAATATTCATCTTTTAACTCCAAGTTCTATCTCTGTTTTTATGAGCAAAGCACTTCATTCTACCTTGCAATTGCTGCTATTTGTAGTCAATATTTTATGTTCCTTCCCTTGTAAAATCAGCCATCTTGCATGTAGAAAGCAGAGGAATGCAAAATTCATTTGTTGCTAATAGGAGTCATGAATCTCTCATCCAAATAACAAATTTTAAAAAGGAATTGTAACTATATTGATCCATCCATAGAAGACTTGCATTAAATAGTAATATAGGTATGACTTCTAACCAAGTCTGCCACATAGTCATAGTGTGATTTTGATTATGAATATTTATTTTATAAAATTCTGTTTTGGACAGAAGAAAACAAAAACAAGAAAAGCTATCATCACTGTCATTAACAACATTCAATATCATTGCCATAGGATGAACTAAGAAATCCCAAACCTCCTCAGAAAAAGCAACATTTATCATGAGCAGGATTTAGCACTAGGTCTGTATAAAACATGTAAAAGTTCTTATGCATAAATCTATTTAATAGCTGATTGGTTGTGTTACAAACGTCTAAAGCTAGTTTTCAAATGTAAGTGTTTTGTTGGGTTTTTTTCCTCTTAAAACAACAGAAAATTGAATCCAGCTGATTATAAAAATTCGTTTTTTTACACAAAAGTAAGAAGAGATTTCTCTTTGGAAGTTCTGAAGTTTTACCTGGAATGAGTACATGAAAAACAAAATTACTTTTTTTCCTAGCAAGCAAATCTCTGTTTAAAAACAAATCCTGATGCACCCTTATTTGAGTGAAGCATATGTTACTGCTTCCATCTCCTCTTCCATACTAAATCACGCTGGTATCTTCTCTTTCTTATCATTAGCCTGGCTTCATTTTGTCCTTAAACCTGAAGATAAGAAGCACCTTTATTCTATAAACATGTAGTAGTAGTGATCAAAAATACATATATGTAGCATATCTACAAGCTGCTCTATTTTTCCATGGGAAATGTCACAGAGTAGGCTAAATTTCATGCTAGCCCTTGCTTTGAATATAATAATTTTTCTTCATTTAACACTCATATAAATATTTTAAAAACTTTTTCAGATGGTCACCTTCTTTTACAACAAGATTAATTGAAATGTTTTGTGTGGTTTGAAAGCAAAATACTTAATCACAGTTTCTTGTTCTGGCGATATGGAAGTGAATAATTCTTTGGGTTTTTTTTTTTTTTGAGTTTGTAGAGGTTTTTGTTGTTGTTTTTTACTACACTCATACCTCACTGCTCAAATCTTTTGTTTACTTGCTAAAATAGGTCACCTTAAAGGTCTGTTGAACTATGTATCCTGGTGTTAATAACAGGGAACACACAAGAATAAGGCATGCAGATAGTTATACTTACCATGAATATTCTCCCAAAGATCAATATAATTCAGGCACTGTTTTAGACAAAGGTGTTCTGACAGATAATACCACTCTCTACCAAGAATAATTCTATTGGTCATTTCATCTCCATATTACTTGGGACCTAGAATAACATCAATGTAGAAATTGTGTCATTTCAGATCATATCAAACTTAAATGCTATGGAATAAGTGACAGAACATTTGCACAGACATGGAAATTATACTTGCTGCATTTCTTTCTAAAGATAATAGAAGTATGGAGTTGTTTGAAGAGATTAGGGTATGCCTAAGTGCCTAATAGAGCTGATCATTATCTAATAAAGGAAACCAAAAACATGTCTGACGACACAGATGGTATGGAAATTTACAAACTTTGTGAGCTTAGTTTTTCCAGGCTTGGTTCTTCAAGCTGATGCACAGCCTCAAGCCATGTGTAACCCTTTTAGAATCTAGTCAGAACACAGGACCATCTGCATGTTCCTGTATAGAAACCTTTTCTATTTGTACAGGTCTTTCAGATGTGCAATATTTAGTTCTTTCTTAAATATCTCCTATATTCCTTGCAAACATAAAATTTAGATTGTGTAAATATATATGTGCATTGAATTTTAATAGCAGTTTTAAAAGATGTGTCTTTTTACAACAACTGTTTAAAAAAAAAAAAACCTAAAACAAACAACAACAAGAATAAACTTTCCTTAGGATTAGTTTTAAAGATGCTATTCAAAAGGCAAGCAGATTATAAGAACTAGTGGATGAAGATATGGTCTTTCATGTGTCAAACTATTTCCCAATTTTTATCAGTATTCTGGAGAGGTGTAATGTGGGTAACAGAAATCTCTCTTGGATATTGACACTGCAGAAAAAAGTTTAGAAGAATATAAGAAATCCTGTAAAATATATATTTGTCTTTACAAAATATGCCTTTGTCCTGGATCAGTTTTTAGGCTGACAGAAATATTTTCTTAATATTAATAAATTTGGAATAGGTTTAGCAATTTTCACAAGTATTTTTTAGAGGTGGGTGATATAGCATGGTTGAGGATTTGGGATCAAGGACACAATATGATTCTTCTCTGTCACTTAGGTATTAAACATGAATTATAGATGTTGATTACATCTGTCACCCTTGCCTGAAGCAATGATATTCAGGTTTTACAGAGCTATCAAAAACCTGCTGTGTCAGAGATTAGCATGATTTCAAATTATTATCAAGCGTGGGAGGATAATACTTTGATTCAAACCATATTTGAAGAAACATGGGAAATATAAAGAAGCTTCCATGTTCTCAAAGTTCTACTTAAATGGCAGCTCTTATGAGAAAAGTGGGGTTGTTTTCATTAATTTTTTTATGCATGTATAACTTTTTTATTTAGCTGGTATAGGAAAAGGAAATTTTCATCAGAATGGTGAAAACAAAACTTTTTAGTTAACCTAAAATGAAATAAGAATGTTGTATAAGATAATCTGTGAGACAGCAGTAAAACTGGACATCTGTTCACTGAAGTAGTATAATACCTTTCCACATGTAATGACAAATGGACATAGTTTTTACCTGAGCTTTGTCACCTTTTCCTGAGCAATCTGTAAAGAAGCAGATAGATAAAAAGTATCTAAGATAACACAGCAACATACTTTTTCATCTTTCTATTGACAAAATAGACCTAAAGTCCAAACATATCTATGGGCTAACTCCTCTTTTCCACCTGTCCTGGGTAACCCAACAAATGTCTATTGTATTCCATATTTTTTCTATGCTAATCTGTCCAAGACTGGGGCAGTTACTTTAAGACACAGAGGACAGAAGCAGAGCCAGGTTTTCTTGCCCTGGGTTTGTGCAGGTTGTGGGGTGCCAGGGTTTTTAAAAGTCCCTTTAGGAATTTCATAACCCCCTTATTTTTATCCACAGTTGCTGAGGACATCCCTTTCTCTGGGGCTGGGGAGAACATTATCTTCGGACTTTTTTTCACTGCAGCTGCTCAAGACAACCACAGCAGGAAAAGTGTGACTCCTGCACAGTCCACCAGTTCCAGCTGCTGACCTAGTTCCATCTGCCACTGTCAATGGACCTGCCACCACTGGGAGAGGCTTTGTCCAGTGGCACAGCAGCATTTGACTTGTTTTGGACACCAATAGTTCTCCAAGTTTCTTTTTGGGTTTTTTTGCCCTTATTTCCCATTGATTGCTGCTTAGGGAAGAGGAAGTTTTGTTATCATTGAGGTTCAGTTGCTGTGGGTTGCTCCTTTTCATTTGTTCGCTTTTTCTGCCACATGGTCAGGAGAAGGAGGCTTCTCTGCCACATTGTCTTTGTTCCCTGGAAAATGCAGTCAGCTATGGAGGCCACCATACTGGGGAAGGATCTTCCTGAAATCTTGTTTCCTTTTCTTCCAGGGAGTCCATGGCATTTAGTACATTTATATCTAATGGTTATTACTGGGTTTTTTGGCTATAGCTGTTTTGTGCTGTTTTGGTTTTGTTTTGTTTTAGACAACTGATTTGGTTTTTTTTTTTTTCATATATATTCTTGTATTTGTCTCTCCTTATTGGTGAAAAGGGTGTGGTTAAAATCAAAAGGGGAGTAACCCCTTCTAGAATGTCTGCTCCATATAAATTTTTTAAACCAGGACACTACCATACAGGTGAAAGCAGCTAAAAATACTCAAAGGCTTTTCAGAAATTGTATGTCTTTGATTTTTAAGTGTTTTAGAAGATCAGAGTCACCATTCTTATTTTACAGACTGGAAAGAGAACATGTGATTCTTTTCAGCTAAATGTACCTACCTGAAAGTTAGGTTCTGAGACTAAGTCGCATAATCTTCTTTTGCCTTACTCCATTTGGGAAAGACAGAGAATAAAAGAGAATAAATTTTTATTTTCTGTGTAAAAGACCAATGAAAGATGTGCTGGTTTGAAACAAAGTGAGAAAATTTAACCCACTCAAGCTTTCCCCTTTCCCCCACTTGTAAGGTCTCCTTTGCTCAACAAGACACTTTAAAGGGCTCACAGTTTTTCATGTAATCTGAGCTAGACACATGGGAGAAATACCAACAAGATAAGAGGTCAAAACAACAAAAAAAATGTACCAGCAACTTAAGAAAATCAAAGAACTTTAACAAAAGTTTTAGAGCAGCATTCAATCAACGTCAAACATTCCACAAAGCATTATCTTTGCCCCATCTCTTATGTGGGTGGTATGGAATTAAACAGTGCTAGAAACTCCACTCCTTTCCTCTATAATTTTGACATAAGCACTTAGCTGTTAGATTTGAAAAATAGGGCATGTCTGTTGAATGACATAGGTCAAGATGAGAAGAAACACCATCAATGAATACCTTGTGGTAGTGATCTGCTATCTCTGTACAGACCACACAGTAAGGGAACATTGATGAGCAAAACCTTCCTCAATTCAAAGAAGCCTTAGGTCTTCACACTCTGGTTCCTATGAAGGACTTCATTTATATTGTATTATATTTTTATTTGCTAGGAAAACAATACCGTGGCACATAAGCAATTCAGGAGATCTCTGAAATGTATCAAGGACAATTTCCTTACTCAGTTGTTAAATATGCCAACTAGAAGAGGTGTTCTTCTGGACCTAAGTATAAAGAAGAGCTGTTTCAAAGCATGACCCTCAATGGAAGTCTTGGTTGCACTGACCATGAGATCACAGAGTTTTAAGATCTGGAAGATCATGAGGAAAATAAGTGGACTAAAGACCTGGATTTCAGAATGACAGAACTTCTTCAGAGACTGACCTCTGGGAGGCTGTGATGAGGAGCAAATGAACTAAGGAATACTGGGAGAATTTCAGAAATATCTTTCTTAAAGAATCAGTCGACCCATTCAGCCAGAGAAGGAGCAAGCATAACATAAAGACCAGCTCGGTTAGAGGTAGTGAAAGAATCTAAAAACAAAACCAAATAAACAAACAGCAACAACAAAAGAAAAGCTAAACCAAATCAACCATAAAACCCAAACCAAACCAAAACCCTAAAACCAAAGCAACTGTGAACCCTACCAAAATAAAACAAAGCAAAACCAAAACCCTTAAATCAAAGCAACTGTGAACCCTACCAAAATAAAACTAAACCAAACCAAACCCAGAAATAAGTATAGAAAGGCTCCTAAAGAGGTGGATAGAAATAGTGATTGAGCATTCACAGGTGACATTGAAAGGCCAAAATCTCAACTGGAGCTCAACTTCTAAGAGCAATTAAAAAAAAAAAAAAAGAGTTCTCTACCTATGTAAGTGGACAGCACATGTGCAAGGACTATGTAGGACCACTTCTGAATAGGACTAGGAAATCACTCACAAATAGCATAAAAAAGTTGAGGTAGTTATTGCCCTCTTTGCCTCAGTCTTCATAGTTAAGGTCAGTTCCCAATTTTCTTTGCCAAGAGCAATGATGAAGCAAAGAGCAAAGAACGATCAAGAAAACACCCAAATAATTTGGATATATACACATCTGCGGGCCTGACAGGTTACGTCAGACTGCTAAGAGTGTTGTATGACATCCTTGAAAAATCTTTCTCTGTCATCTCTGAAATGGTTATAGGGTCCAAAGGGAATCCTGAATTACTCTGGAAAAGAGAATAGATCCATCTATGCACAGGGTAAAAACAAGATCCAGGAAACTGCAGGCCAGTTAGCATCACATCAGTCACTATGAAAATTATTGAACAGGTCTCATGGAAGAAAATTGCCAGTACATGAAGAACAAAGCAACAGTAAAAAGTGATGGGGAAAGGCAACACAGATTTACCAAAGGTAAATTGTTCTTGATCACCCCCATTGTCTTCTGTGATGTTTGGTGGATGAAGGCAGAGAAGTGGATGCTGTGTATCTTGATTTATCAAAGCATTTGACGTGGTCTCCCACAACATTTTTGTTAGACAGCTGGTCAAGATAAAAATTGGTAAGGAAGACCACAGAACAGAGAGAAGACATCCTAAAGGATGGCATTTAATACACCAGACAATAACTTGCTCATGAGTGGAGTGTTCAGAGATTGATTCTGCATCTGCTAGTATTCAGTACCTTTATATATGGTCAGGATGATGAAATTGAATGCACCCTCTAAGAAGGACTCTTCCAGTACCTAAAAACAATTAGAGAAGAGGTGGAGAAAGAAACTTGGTGAAAGATAAGAGGAGAAATGCATAAGTTAATTCAGGGAAAATTCTGGGAATGAGAAAGTTCTGTCTGAATGTAAGAAGGAATTCTTTTTCATTAAAACAATTATTCATAGGATTAGGTCAGTCAGAGAACTGGTGAAATCTTTCCTCCAGGAATTATTCCAGAATTGGCTTGATTCTGCATGACCTAATCCAAGGCTTTTCTTTCAAACAAAGGTCGAATCAAATGATTTTCTAGACATCACTTCCAGAACAGATTTTTTTATGATTCTTTTGATATCTGCAAGAAATATCTCTTGCAACTAAAGATGACAAGATGGTGAAAGAATGTGGCTGACAGAGGTGATGACCCCTGGTCATAAATCCATTTGAAATACAGAATATACTTGCTCAGATTTGGTATCACATTATCTAACTTTTCATGTAATTGCATCTGTGGTTCAAAGGTAGGTAAAGTTGATGGGGTTTTTGATATTCTTGTAAATCACTATGGTAACACTACTACATAAAGCGCCTTTGTGGTGGCAAGAGGGAAAATAATTTCTTTCTCTCTTCAACTTTCAAAATGTAGGCATCTAATCTAAACTAGCTTCCAGGATCTCATTATAGTCAGTACAGAGAAACAGATGTCTCTGGGAAAGAAAGATCATAGACAACTCCTGCAAGCAAGATAACTATCAATTAGGCATGGCTAAAACTAAGCGAGATGAATTGCTTTTTTAAGTAACATGCCCAAATCTTACAATCAAGTTTAAATCCAGGAAGGCAAAGAAAATTAAGTCTCTGTGTATAAATCAGAAAGAAAAAATATTAAAACCAAACAAGGTTAGATGTTGTTGCCAAATAATTTATGTATTTTATTTAATAGTAAAAGAAGCAAAGAGAAAGAAAGAGAAAAGAAATAAAGAAATAGAAAAAGAAGTGTGTATGGGGATAGGGGACAGGGAGAGAGTGACAAGGGTTACGTGGAAGATTATCACCCATCTGAGGGTCCCAGCGATGTCTTGTTGCTCCCCTCCATCTGGTTTTCTTGGTGGTGAGGGTCCCCTGTCACCACCTCACAGGGCCACGCTGCCACCAGGCCATGCCAAAGAGTACAGAATTGCACGGTTTAATGCACACTTTGGGCAGGTGGGAATGCCCAGGTGCCTCCCTTGCTAAGGCCTGGTTTGACACTGTCCCTTGCAACACCGAGGGTTTGTTGCGTCATCAACAGAGCTCTGGTGCAGAGACCCCTGGGGGACTCCTTTGGGGGCCCTTTGATGGGCCATGTCACCCCTCTGCTGTGGATAAGCTGTTCCTGGGGGGAAGGAGCCCCTCAGCTGGGCACCTCTGCCCAGAAGAGGATGGGCGGTCGCTGCCTCTCACCAGAGGTTTCCAACACACCCCAAAGCCTCTCTCCCCATTCTTTGGTGTGAGGGTCGGTTGGAGCCGGGCAGCTGATAACCCTGGGGCTGTCATCTCCTCCCTGAAGGGGCTAAACTTGTGCTTTGTGAATGTCCCCACAAATGAGTTTTATCTAATCTTCATCAGGGAGCTCTACAGTGCCTCACTCCAGAGGCCTGCTTGGGGAGTGGTAGTATTCTGTGCAGCTTTTTAGTGCAGTTCTGTTATAATAAGCAAAAGTCTTTCATGAAAATGTTTAACTCCTAACCTATAGTTTTCAGTCTCTGACACCAAGGAAAAGTAATTATGTCTTCTGAAGTAATTCACTCTAAATTTTTTCTGAAAAGGAGTAAGCTCTAAAAGGGATGCACCATGTACGGATTCATGTTCTGACTGAGAAAACAAATGAGTTCAGATATTTAGGCAGTGTTTCTTATGGGGTGTTCAACACAATGTTACTAAGACCATTATGGGGCTGTACAGAATCTGATAGTAATGGAAAAAGAATCTCATCAGAGATGGAAAGATAGCAGATTTAAGTCTTTGACAAGACAAATGTGTTGGGACTAAGAAAAACAACCTTCAAATGTTTTGTGTGAATAGTGTCCCTAAGTTTAATCACTGCTATTCCAGGCCTTTATGTCTTTTTGTAGTTTTTTTTATACCTAATATAGCAGAATTTATCTCTGGTTAATAGTATAATAATTTTGATTGGTTATAAAGGAATATTCCATTTTTTAATGATCTGTGACTTGCTTAAAAATAGAATAAACAGTTTAACACAGAATAGTCCTTGCCTGGAGAACTACTTGATTTATTCCTTGCCAGCTGTTCTGCACCTAAGGTCTTATTTAAAATATGTTGTCCACTCTTTCTGCCTTCACTCCTTCAGTATCTTTTAAGAGGAGCCAAAATTGTTTGCCTTGGGCTTTCCACATGATTGTGGTCCTTTGATTTCCAGATCAGTTCCTGAGGCAAGACATATAACCATTGCAAATCTTTAGAAACAATGCTTTATTGGCTCCAGAACAATCTGCTTTATTTTCAGGAACAAGTATAAGGCAGAACACATAGAATCTGTACAGCCTGCACAGATCAGTTGGGCTTAAGAGACCATTATTGCTTCTTATTTTTAGAAGAGGCTTTGGAACATGGACAAATTGACAAAATGAGATCTCTATGTACTGGACAATTTTGTAAATAATTTGCATCTCATTTATCTAAATGGTAATTTTAAGAATTATTTTTAAATTATAGCTGGTTTATGGATTCTGAACTATTGAAAACACAGTTCTGTTATTTGTGATTCACATGGAAAACAATATCTAAAATTACATCCACTCTGTAGTTCTCTTAGATACATGGATATTCTTATCCTTGTTTTTTCAGTCAAATCATATTAAGCAAAAGAAATTATACCTGTAAATATGAGAGAAAAAAACATTTAGATTGTTCAGCTTCTTAGCCTTTCTTAACTCCTTTTTAGCCAAAGTGAAGATTGTATTATGATCTATTTCTACTTGCCCAACAATCTTTTGCTATCACATCATGCTTGCATTATGCATTATGATCTCTCTTACATGCACAACGATCTTTTGCTACCTTACTTTTATTGTCATCTGAGCTGAGCAAATTAGTTGTGAGTAAACATATTTTTAATTAATTTATTCCTATGACAAATCTTATTAAGTCAAAAAGGAGGCAGAATGTAGTAATAATAACAAGAACAAAACTTTCCAGTTATTGTGATGTGGTGTGTTGACTTCATTGGCCTCCAGGTGCCCACCAATCCATTCTATCATTGTCTCTTCTCAACAAGAGATGGGGAGAAAATATGATGAAAACCTTATGCATCAAGATAAGGACAGAGAACACATACCAGCTACTGTCACAAGAAAATACGACTCAGGGAAGTTAATTTAATTTATTTCCAAATAATCTAAATAGGATAATGAAGCAATAAAGCCAAATATTAAAAACATCTTTCTCCCAACCCCTTCCGTCTCCCTGTGTTCAAGTGCCCTTTTGATTTCTCTGCCTATTTCCATCTGAGTGGCATGTGTAGATGAGGAATGAGTGGTGTGGTCAGCTCATAACATTATCTCTGCTACTTCTTTCTCTTCACACTCTTCTGATAAATTGTGGGGTTTCACCCATGGGATACAGTCACTCGTGAACTTGTCCAGTGTCAGTCCCTACCACAGGCTGTGGCTCCTCATGAACTGTTCCACTTTGGTCTCCTCTCCATAGTGCCTCAGGTCCTGCCAGGACCCTGCTCCTTTTCAGGCTCTTCAGAAGATCAAACCCTCCTTTTGGAACATCCTTCTGCTCCAGTGTGAGCTTCTCCCTGGGCTGCAGGTGGCTATTGGCTCCACAAAGGACCTCCATGGGCTGCAGAAGGACAACCTCCATCAGTTTCCAGTGTCTTCCCAAGGAAGCAACCTGCGCAGCACTCCCTACTATCAAACTGCTACATAAACCAAACACATATGGACCCTGCATAAGGACTGCAAGAAAGTGTAATCCTAAGTCTGTAGACTAAAGCTGACATGTCAGATATAAATCTGTGTATTGCCTATCCAGCCAATGTCATATCTGCTTTGGTGTTGCAGCAATACAAAATAAATCAAAGTGGTTTTACAAAGCAGCACTTTTCAGTCAAGAATCTCCATTATTAAATAGCCAATTTGCAAGGAACAAGATATATGGGCTCCAGGCCTCTCAGAGTCCTGTATCACCTCTTGTCTTTACTATCATATCATCTTCACAGAAAATGAATCCCACTTAGAGTGATCAATGCTTGACAGCATAAAAGTCTATTCTATAATAGGGATTGGTATTCCAATCCCTATTATTCCAATTCCAATTCCAGTGAAACTGTAGAATGGCTTTCTACTTCGTTTTCCATATTTTTTTACATATATTCAATACATTTCTGAAAATTTCATGGTGTTTTTTATTATGAAGTAAAAGAAATTATTATTCATTATAAAAAATAGAACTGAAAAGCAGAAAGCATTGTTTTGGTGTGCATACACCAAAGATTCAACTCAGAAGCACAGATGTGAACTCTTACTAGCAACAGATCACAGTATTTTTATGGACAAATCTAAATCTAATGCTCAGCCTAAATATGATTATGTTTGTTTTTTCTGTTGATTGCATCTGGTACTTGCAAGGATTTTATTATCAATTGTTAATTTACATAAACAAAATAATTCATAATTGTTGTTTTAAGTTATTTGATAATATATATCATTGTGTTTTGAGTTTGACACAGCCACCCAGTCCTGGATGAAACTAAATTTCTTGCATCTGTGATCCCAATTTATGCAAATTGTATAGGCTTCTAAAATTAGCTGTTTCTAGGCCACTTTATGTGACTACATGGGCTGCCTTTCTCATATGTGCATGTGTGTGTTTGCAGAAATGAGAGACAATGCATCTCTACTTTTCCTTTCTGACACACATTAGAAAACAGGCATATTGTGTTCTCTCATATATAACACTGACATATGCAATTGGGTACTGCTTCTTTTTAGTTCTCTTGTTCTAGATGCTAACAGTTAAGTGTTAGTATTTGTCCTGGTTTAGGGCAAATTTGGAGGAATCCTCCAAAGGAGTCCCTCTAGAAAGTAATTTCTGAGAAAAGTGGAGCAAACTGTTTATTTAATGAGCAAAGTACTCACAAATATGGAAAAATGAATAATATTAAACAATGGAACCTCTCATTGTTCTGAAGAGATGGCAAATTCAGAGAGAGAGAGTCCTTTTTGTGGGGTGCAGCTTGGCTCCCTCAGTCTCTTATCAGTCCCTCCTGTCCTGGAAAATGCAACATCCCAGCCCCTGATGGGCCACAGGTGAGAACTCAGTGCTCTGTCTGTTCAGTCCACAGCAGTTCCAAGAAAAAGAAAAGGTCCAGGGACCTTCTCTGACTCAGCTAGCTAAAAACTGACTAAAAGCAAAGGAGAGCTTTCTCCTGCTGGCCCCTGCCGACAGCACAGTCCAGGAGCAGGAATGGCAGGGAGCAAGTGCAGTTTCTGATAACAAACCCTGTGCTCCTTCTCGCCCCCTTCACTCTCAGGGCCAGTCTTAACTTAGATACTTAATATCCAGCACAAACAGAACAGGCAACTGGGGATACAAGCATCATAAAGTCACCCCAGGACATAATGATATAAAATCTATTAAAAATTATAATTATATATATTTCTGTTTATACTACTTTTTATGTTAAAAAATCTATAAATGCATGTTCTAATAATTTCTTGAAGTTGGTAGTATAGCCATAAGAAAAAAATTACTTTTGGAGAAAATAATCTCCTCTAGTTTGGGAATACATATTTATGCTTTTAAACTGCTTCTTTTATTAGTAATTTTTTATCGTCTACTATATTTAGCTTAGGAGGAAGTCTCCATTTTGTTGTGGAGAAGAATATGTTCTCGTCCACTCTGTCTTTCATTGTATCCAGTACTTTTAGCTCTATTTTTTTCTCTTTAAGCAGTTCCCAAGAGAAAAACAACAAAATAATAATTTCTAGGTTGCAATATTTTTTCAGTCTTATCTGAGTGGCAAATGTGATTTAAAGTGTGTTATTCTCTTTATTAAACTCCTACACATTTTATTTCCTGCTGCTGCATATATTGATAAAGATTTAAAATTCCCTCTTTTATTGATCAAGTCTTCAATGAATGAGTTTGTTACAAAGTTCAGAACTCATCAAACTAAAATAATTCAAAGACCTTTCTCACAATGTTTAGACCCAAAATAATTAGGTATTTTTTTTGTTTTGCTGTTGAAACCATCGCAGCATGCATTGTGAAAGACTGCAAGTACACAAGACAGACTACAGTACAACTGCATTTTTTGGTGTTGATGTAACGGTTGTGTAAAGAAGAAAGTATGTTTGTATAGAAAAGAAAGAACTATGGAAAAGAAAATACATTAGATGGTGTCACCAAGCATTAGGCACCTGGATGGTTACAGGATAGAATGAGATTTTATGAATGAGAGGTAATAGCATTCCCACACTTATGAGCACTAGGATTCTAGCCAGTGTTTGAGAACAGAAAAGCTCCTATATGACACAAGAGGATAGAAATGTTGTATTGTCTTCAGGAATTGTGAGAGAATTAAAAATTGTTTTTGCAATTTGGAGAAGTAAAAGACATTTTAGAGGAAAGAATATGTCTTTATTTTTGTTGGCAATTTTTTGACTTACTTCATTGGCAATCAGTTTTTAAATTCTTTCATGTTGGCTCATAGTTTCGATTCCTTCTCATCTGTTCTTTAACTTTCTGTCAGGTATTTATTCTGTATGAGCATATTACAGCTATCAGTTAGGCTGATTTCCTTTTGTATTTCTGCAATGCTTTTTGAGACACTGAGGCAAAAAATAGTGATGAATATGAGAATGAGAAGAATAGTGTTAGTACCCAGGAAAGGTAATAGATTTTGTTTTTTCCTCTTACAATATTTTCATTCTGAAATTCAGTAGAAACTATTTGGTTTAATATTCTTTCAAACAATATCATTAAAATCTAAACTTAATAAGTCTTTGATGGAAAGTTAAATAAAACTCTAGCCAGTGTATAAGGTGTAACAAGATGATGGCAGTGGTGCCTGGGGCTGCCCCATGCTGACCACAGATGTTTCAAGTCAACCCACCCACCACGGGACACAGCTGAGCCCACAGGTGAGGGAGTACCGGCTTCAGGAAAACACAATTAAAAAATGGAAAATAAAATGTTAGCTAGTGGAGGGATGACAAAATCAAAAATAATGAGGAGAAAAAAAAAAAAAGGAGGCAACACCAAGAGGAGAGAAGAAATCTGGGAGGCGATGCTCTAGGCACTAGAGCAGAGATTCCTTTCAAGCGTGTGGGAAGACTCCAGATCAAATCTTGTTTACCCATGACAACAGCAGGCAAGGGACCTCTGTGCCTTTATGTGAACTCAAGAACTTCATCATCTCATTTTCTCCCCTGCCCTCCTGAGGATGGTGAGTGAGAGAGTGGCTGAGAGAGAATTTGTCAGCCAGACAGCATCAACCCATTGCACACACACTAGATGTAACATAAAAGATGTAGGTAAAGCAGAATGTAGAATATAGAATATAAAATACCTAATATATATATATATATTTCCAGAATTACACTGAATTCAAATCCAGATAAAAAAATCCTTCATGGCAGCTCCATGACAAAAAAAAAAAAAAAAAAAAAACAAACGAAAAAAAAAAAAAAAAAAAAAAGGCATCTTTGATGCCCTGCCCTGTCCCCACGCTTGGGCCCTGCTGAGCTGGGCTCACTCTTTGGCTCCAGCTGAGCCTGTCCTCAGACTGTGCCCAGGGATGTGCCTGATGCCCAGAGCTGAGGCGTCCCCAGTGTCCCTCCCACTGTCTGGTGCCTGGCTGGGGTGCCTTGTCCCCACCTTCCCAGCAACTAAGCAAGATTTTGGGAGGGAGAGCTGGAACTGGTATGCAAGGCCAAAGGGATATTCCATGTCACATGACATTGTGCTCAAGTATAAGAGCTCATGGAAAGGAGGAGGAAGATGGCATTTTCATGGCTGTATTGCTTGTCTTACCAAGTAATGTTACCCATGCTAAGGTGCTGGTTTCCAGGAATAGGCCGAACAAATGCCTGCTAATGTTAAGCAGAGAATGAATTCCTTATTTTTCTTTACTTATATGTATATATCTTTACTTAACCTGCTAAACTAACCCTCAGTTTTGCTGTTCTGGTTCTCTCCCTCATCCCACAGGAGTGGCATAACAGGATGGAAACAGCTACCAGCTGGGGTCAACCCACCATAGGGACATACCTGTCCTGGCTATGGAAAATAATTTAGTATTGTGCTACAATGAGTATAAAGCTACAAATCTGCACAAGTAATATATGAGTTTAGAAAGATTTGTGGAGAAATAATTAGATGGTATCACAAGCAAGAAATGAGATCTCTTAGTGCAAAGTGATATATTTATACTAGATTTTATAAGAAAATACTTTTACGGACTTGTACATATTGACAGACCTTTGAGATATTTTTCTAATGATTCACATTCTTGTTTTACTTATGAAGTGGATGGAAAATACATATTTTCAAGAGAGTTTTCTTCCTATTTTTTTTTTTTAACACATTAGCTCATGATCTTCATGCAGGATATAATTTTTCTAGGGAGATGAATTGCAATGCATATTGCCTTCTCCTCCTAGTGCAAGGAGCCCATCACTATTTGTTTACATGCCTTTGTAAACAGGAGATTGCCCACCTGTTGTAGGCGAGGTAACTGAGGGTCCTTTTAGTAGAAATGCTTGGGGCAGATTGGAGTGAAATAACAGTGAATGGTCACTGCATATGCACATATCTATCAAAGAAAGAAAGAGAAAGATAAACATAGATAGTGCAGAGGAAAAATGCAGGGTGACAGGACCAAGAATGCTCACTGACTCAAACAGATTTGACTTCTGGGAGCTGACATTGTTTCCTTGACTTTAAACAGGTGTCTCTCATCCTACATTACTTAACTTAGCCTGATTACTGACTGCTGTTCATCCTTGTCGTGCAGTTATTCTGACCTTAATGAGGCTAAATTAATAATTACTGAAAGGATGTTTTCTTAGGTAAAGTGCATGTGTGGAAAACTTAAAAACCTTTATGAATATATATAGATATATATGCACTTTATATTAATAATGTTTTCTGTAGTATTGTAGATGATAAAGTGATAAAAGGAAAGCTAAACATTTTAAACCTGGACTAAAAAAAAACCAAATTTGGTACTGATGTATTCAGAGAGAGTATGTTCACATGAGTTTTTTAGCTTTCTAAATACAGTCTTAACAGTTGTTGAGGTTCTATATCTTTCTGTCCAAAGTGAAACTCAGGAGCACTATTGACCTAATTTTTCTGGATTCAGCTTGCACACATTCTGCCTTAATAGCAAGATCTGTATGTCTATCACAAGCCATACTATTCCCACAAACCTTCACCTGAAAGGAATGATGTGTAGAGATGAGAAAGAGTGTGCTAATCAGGAAGCAGAATAGAATCATAGCAACAGAACATGCTAGGTTGGAACCCATCACGTCACTGAATCCAGCTCCTGGCCTTGTGCAGGACCGTCACCAAGAATTGCATCATGTGTGCCTGAGAGAATTGTCCAAATGCTTCTTGAATTCTGACAGGCTGGTGCTGTGACCACGTCCCTGGGGAGTCTGTTCCAGTGCTCAATCACCTTCTGGGTGAAAAACCTTCTCCTAATCTCCAGCCAAAATCACCCCTCTCAGCTTCAAGCTGTTTCCTCAAGTCTTGTCCCTGGTCATGGAAATGAAGAGAATGATACATGCGCTTATGCTTAAGAATCAAAGATATGACTACACACAAATACAAAATGGAATTCAGGTTAATTTTTCCTAATCCAGCATTCAATTCCCTGCCCACTGGAGGTACAGTTCCATCAATATCCTATTGTCAGTGTCTCTGTCTGAACACTTCTTCCTATATGAAGATACAAATGAAAAGTATTGCTATTTAAGGCTCTTCCAAAACATCCAGTTTGATAACTTATTGAAAGAGGTTTGGTTTTATTTTGGTGTCTTCGTGATAAATCAAAAAGAAGGAGTGATAATGGGGTTCTTAAAACTTAGAAGCTTATATGAATGGTTGTGAGACGTTTAACTTAATTTATATGTGCTTCTTGTTAGGCGCTATTTCTAAACAATGTATTAACACCCTTCAAAATTATTTTTTACTGACTGGGCCTGGGAAGAGTTTAAATAGATTGCTTATGAGTCAGTAGACAAGTTTTTATTTTCATGCAATAATGCAGCTTCTTGTTTGTTTTATCTCACTAGTGCTAGGATACATATTTAAAAATAATCTCCAATGACTTCTACATGCAAAAGTCTAATACAAAACCTGAATAGCATTAATGTGATGCAATATACTTTTACACATCAAAAAGTCACATAGCCATTCCTACAACAAAAATCCTACCAAAATGTAGTTCAATTTATTGCACTACAGGTAAATTACTATTTACTTATATTTCATAGCATCTGGCAGTTAAATTGACTGTTATATCTGAGTCTCATTCGAAGAAAAGAGGAAAAGGAAAATTTGTATATTTTCATCTCAAAGAAAAGAAGAAAGATATAATTCATGATATCAGTTGCTGGTCTTTTAAAAAAGTAATGTATTTTTCACTTTAGAATTACAGCCTCTGATACAAATGCTAGCATATTTTTGATTCGTGAGATATTTGGCAAATACATTTTATTTGCTTGTCCTAGTAGTCCTTGAGAGTTAGATCCTAAAATAAAGAAATCCTTATTCATATGGAAACAGCCCATCTACATATTCTTCTACAGTAACTTTTCCCCTTTCCCCAAATTCACCCAACAAACTATTATGAAGACATGAATAAATCTCTCTATATGTGTTTTTGACCTCTGTACTTTTGTCAAATTGATATATTAGTTCATAAATGGCAGGTAAATTTTAAAGACTAAGCGAACATTTTGAGTCCTAATGAACAGTAGCTAAGCAAAAAATTGTTGTGCACTTTGTTTCTGCAGCAAAGGAAAAATAGCATTCACTGGCCACATGGTCAGTATGCTTGGCTGCTCTGCAGTACAGATGGTGCATTATGGTACAAACAAGATTAGAAAAGGTTAGATGACTTTCTTTCCTCAAGATCCCCAGTTTGGTGCTTTACAGTAAACAATAAAAAATATCATAAAAGCTGTGAATGAGATTCACTGGAAGAATTTTTATTCAGAGCCTTATTGGTTCAAGGTGTGCAGGGAGTTCTTAGGAAAATGGTGTTCCAAATATTCAAAAACATTTTCTCTTTCTGTCTTGCTTGCTTGCTTTTTCTCTCTATTTCTTTATCTTATCTTTCTCTCTCTCCCTCTCTTCCTTTCTTTCTCTCTTTCTCTAAATTGTATTCTGTAGCAGCAAACAGTAGTTGTTATGCTTTTTGCATTGTCTCCATGTTAATTTATTTTTATTTCTCATTGTAGCACACAGAGATTTAATTCAGAGACAATGCATAGTAAGGTGGCATACCACCAGATAAATTAGGTATATGGAAAAGATGTCATGCCAAACCATCCTTTAGCACAAAGTTCTACCTTGAAGGAATGTCCAAGTCTTTAAAAAGCTTTTCGCTTAGGTTCAGTGAAAGTACATCTGAAGGCAAGACCTGCTATCAGCAGGTGTTTGATACCCTCCAGGATGAATCTTTACTGAATATTTCATCAATGATAGGAGCTATTTTTCATATGGTATGAGATTTAATACCTGCTTCTAACAATTGCTCGGTCCGTCAATCTGACCATAGCATTTCTGCAGTTGTGACTCTGGACTGTGATTACTTCTCTTTATGGTCATCATATATCTTACCATAAGTCACAGAGTGCCAACTAAATTGTTCTTTTCACATGGTTTTCTTGGCTTTAGATTTTTTAATATATCCTTTTTGGTCAATCAATAACCATATCTTCTAGTATTTTGTTAAAAATATAGAAAATATTCTAACTCCTACATTTTTACTTCATCAAGAAAAGGCTACATATATAAATATAGATTATTCATTGTGTCATTATAAAAGGAGTGGAAAAGCTGACACAAGGAAATTAAGGCAACGAGTGTTGCAATAAAAGATTACATATAAGTGGTGCTTATTTCTACTTTCAGGGGATTTAAAGAATCCAGGGTTCAATATGATCAATTCAAACTGTGGTGCTGAAAATAGTGAAAGACACCCCACAATCAGTCAGAAATATCGATTATTAGAGTTTACTGAATAGTGGCTCAAGCTTTGTCTGCTTGAAAGCCCTGTTCATTCTATTAAACTCTCCAAGTATGATACTATTCCTTATAGAAAAGTGACCTTTAAACCATATAATACCTTTAAAATTATGTGCAGAGCTCTCATTGACTTGGAAGGAAGTTCTGAGTGCAGTTGAATGTAGCTCACAATATGGCAGGAGACAGTTAGCTGGGGCTTCTTAGTGAGGTTTCCTTAATTCAGAAAACCCTTTGGGGATTTATATGCAGATGCAGGGATAGATGACCAGCAAAAAATATTGAAATAATTTTTGCTTTGTTCTGGTTTGGGTTTCTAATGAAAAATAATATAATCTAAAAAAACTAATGCTCAAAAATAAGAATATTATCATATGTTGTAATGGATGTAATTAACCATTTTTACCATTGCTGAGCTTCTTTTTTACCAATACAAATGAAATTGTCACAGAATGTTGTGGTTTTATTGCAATTGAAAAAAGTAATGATTGTAAAATCAAGATTATTAACTTTGTTTGTCTGAATTTAACAGGACTAAAAGCAATACAGCATAATGTACAAAAATATCAGTTTGTGAATCCTAAAATAGACATATGCTTTGCATTCTATTGTATTTGCATTATTTACTCATTTTTAACATCTTTTTGCCTTATTATGACAAGACTTATTTTAAACATTAGGAAAAATTCTTACATATAGGTAGTATTCTTACCTGTAATTCTTACATATATTTCTTTGTTGTTTCAAATTCACATCAGAGCTTACTGTGTAACACCAGTGATAGCATTACTGCAGTTTGATTTTCTGTTTTCTCATAAAATAAAAATATTTGTAGAGAAGATTTCTAAGGGAAAAAAAAAAACTCCAAACAACATTTATTTTTATTTTTAATTGGCAAACAAAGTCACTAAATTTTTAAAGGAAAAATAAACTCTGCATATCAGCATACCTGCATTACAATTCTTTTACTTCAGTCTTAAAAGTCCAGAACTTTACTTTCATATCTGTGATGTGAAAGTAACTTGCAGTTATTTGTGAAACACCAATCCTTTCCATGGAGGAGCAGAAAAAGTAACAGAGAAGGCTTTGAGAGTTGTTGCATGGTGATTAATTGATTCCTAGTGCAGCCACATATCCTGTTAAATTTGGGGAAAACTTTGCTTTATATAAGGAATATATATAAGGAATCCTATCCTACACTACCATACTTGGAGAAATTTGGCCAAAAATCTTGATATCCAGATAATGTATTTTTGTGTTTAATCTATTGCTTAAGTCCTACTTGTCCTGTAAAATGGGGATAATATTTCACTTGATTTGCAGTTCATGATAATAAATGAAGCACTTGAACTGTAAGGATGAATGGCCCAAGAGAAACAGCATAAAGTGACTAATTCTGTGGGTATGCTAGTGTTCCTTGCTTAGGCACCAAGTTTTCCTAAAATTTTAGAAGCCAAGTGAAACAATTCTCCTTGATTAGGTGTTTACGTTCCTTATAAGATTGGTGGAGGGAACTTGACTGCACAGAACAGTTAAGAGAGGGCTCTCTTAAATGGACTCTCTTAAGAGAGGGCAGTTTTTTATTTTCTTCCTCATTTTTAGTTGTTTTGTTGGTTATTCAATTTTTTTCTTTTTGGTATATTATATGGCTTTTCCTGGTATGCAGTATCACAGTGTACAAAATGCATATTAATTTAATGTGCCTCTGTCTTCAATTTTACTACTCCATTTTATTACAGAGGCACAGCTGGAGTTTGAATGACTGAAATTGTGAAGGATTTAATATAATGCATTGCTCTGTACAATAATTTGATTTATGAAACATGACTCACTTATTTTTTAATTTAGCCTTTCTTTGCAGAACATCTTCTTGATGGAAAGACAAAGCCAGATTGTACTGTGTTATCATTCATAAATCATAATTTCTTTTCAGACCTAATTAAATATGAAGTGTCACAAGAACATTGTAAAAAAGCTTATTTCTTAGTACTTACACATTTTCTTCCTTTCAGTTATCATTAAAATATTTTTATTATTTTTATTTTTTTCTAGGCAGTGACTTATAACTTTTGCGACATAATCTGATTATTGCAAATTTTTTTTCTTGTCTCTGTTTCTATATTGAGTTACAGGTTTCAAGCTTGGAAATTGGAAGTCATCTCTTTAACTGTTCATGGGTTTTGTTTCTTTCATTTTTTTAAAGTATTTTTTTTCTCCATTTCTCAAACGGAGTATCAATGTTATGTTGCTTGACATTTTTATAACAAACCTGCAGGCTCATTAAAAACATAAGATTTCACCTGGATGTGGAGATCTGTGGGATCTCAGCACCTCAGGACTGAGGTGCAGAGTGACCGAGACCACCCTTGGGGGGCTCGGGAGTCCTGGAATGTTGCCAGAAGTGTCTGGTGGCAGGACTTTGATCCTACATGGGAGACGACACCTGTATGAGGACTGGGAGGATTTCACTGGGGTAAATGGTGAAGGGATAAATTAATTAGAGTGTAAGACACAGGGTTTAGGATTACTGTACAGGGGGGTCTAAAGAAGTAAGATGGAGGAATTGGGGCGTGTCCTGTTCTTCTTCTTCTTCTTCTTGGCCTCCATTTTCTGTGGTGATGTTGGCACTTTGGGATTGGTTATTACTAAAAGTGCACTGGTTAATAAGGGTAAAAGGCATTGGGGAAAATTGATAAATATTGTATACGTAACTTTGAGTATAAAGATAGGTGGCCGCCCCGGGGGCTCGCAGTGTGCTCATGGCTGGCTGCTGTGCAGACCTCTGTCGGGCCAAGAGAAAATCTTTTAGATAAACAATTAATAAACACCGAGACCGAGAAAAGATCTGGAGCCTCTTCTCGTCCTTTGAAGGGCGGGCTGTCCAAGGCCACACCGGGCCTTTCCAGGTCACCTAAACAGCCGAGAAACCAGCAGAGATCCTCTCCATCCCTTGGTATAACCTGTTTTCTATCGTCCATGTGGCCATGAATGAGAATATCATCAGGAAGCACAGATTCCAGGGGGCTGGTGTGAAAGGCAGAGGAGCCCAGGTGATGGTGGGTTTGGCCCCAGCGGTGAAATGGAGAAGCTTGAACAGTGCTGGATGCATCTTGTGAGTCCGTGCCTGGCTACCCAGACATTGCTGCTGGAACAGCTGCAGCTTAACAATCACAACATCCTCACTGAGCAGTGAGAATGTATAAAGAGAAATAGGGTCTAGATGACAAACAGGGTCAAAACCCAGGTAATTAGTCAAAAACTTAGGAGAGTTTTGTAATAGGTTTGTGAAAAAATGGTTAACAAATAATCATCAGTATTTGTTATTAACCACTAGTTATATATATACTAACCACGCTTGATTGGTTAATATACCAGACACAGTGAGAAAGTAACCAGGAAATGGTATTATGTAGGTGGCCGTCACATTTCTAAGAAATTAGTGTAAATAAAAAGTCATCTTTCACGCCTGCTTGCAAATTTACAGTATAGAAAAATAAAAAGTTGGAATTAGAGCTCTGTATGAATGTTTGTTCAGAGCATTCCTTGCTTGAGGAACAGAGAGACGTGGTAGGGTAGACTGCTATCAAATGCATTGATGTGGATAGAGTTAAACTTTAATTATAAACTTTTGAGAAAATACAGACGGAGAAGATGAAGAGTTTTTCCATTCCATGCATAGGTACAGCTTCAGTGTGTTCCCTTTCTAAAGGGATCTGTGATAGTTGAGAACAAATGCTCCATTTATAGCTGCCTCTCTCATTTTGAAAGTACTCAAGTTTCATAGTAGCAATTTAGATTAGATATTAGGAAGAAATTTTTTATTGTGAGGCTGGTAAGGCAGAGGGACAGGTTGTCTAGAGAAATTGTGCATGTCCCATCCTTGGAAGTGTTTGATGCCAGGTTGGATAGGGCTTTGAGCAATCTGGTCTTGAAGAAGGTCCCTCTGACAATGGCAGAGGGTGGAATTGGATGATCTTTAATGTCACTTCCAACCCAAACCATTCTATGACTCTGTTGGGGGTGTCTTCATGGCCCATTGATGTAAATAACCTGGATGACAATGGCTGAAAAGGATATGAATTTAAATTTTAAATCTTAAATTTTTTTATTCGTTTACCCAGAAGAAGTCAGGTTACAGAGGAAGATGACCACTGTCTGGTTTCAACCAGAAACGCTATAAAAAAGTGGGAAACAAAAGTTTTTTAAATGGCATAGAATAAAATAAGCACATTTTGCAGAATATTAGAACACAGAAATTTAAATTTTCTTTACTCCATAATTTTTTCGTATAGTAGTAATTTTTCAGTGAATGAAAAAATTTTATTCTGATGAAACCAATTGTAAGACTCTTTTAAATATAATTTTCTTAAACAAGTATTAACAGTTGACTATAGACAACTGTCCTTTTATCAGAAATTCTGTCAGATCTAGCAATCCAAACAAAATTTTTTGCTCAACCTAATAAATGTTTAGACTAATGCAATGCATGTTACATTTATTTTTAGGCCATTTACAGTGAGAGTCATCATGGACATGGAGTCACGTATGCTCTCAATGCCAATTTTTATCAAATAACAGCTGTATTGCTTCAATAGAGAGAGGAATATCTGAGTTTTGATGCTTTTCACATCTTTTCACACCAAGAAGGATGCTATTTGATGTCGGTGGTTTAATGAAGGAGACACCTGTTCGCTTTCAGCTGCAGTGGATGGATAAAGCCCCATAACTCATTCTGCATGAACAGTAACACAGAACATCTATCAGATGGCAAAGATTTTCAATCACAACTAACATGAAATTAATTTAAACCAGAAACCTAGTAGTAAAATCATGTACATTATCAATCAGGAAGCTCATTAAGTTAGGTTAAGGTCATATAAGAGGAGAGTGACAGATTCAAGCACCAAGGCACCTCTGAAACTTGGATGATATTGATTAACATTGAAAAAAGAACCAGAATATCAGCATATATCTTGCTTTTAAACAGTAAAAAGTAAAAAAAAAAAACCATTACATTTCAGTGTCCTTAATTTGATGAAGTTAGGAATAATATATTAATGTCTTATTAAGGAATGACATAAATTACTTTTTTAGAAAACAAGACAACATTTTTTTATAGTCATAACTATGTAGGCTATAGATGCTCATTTTCTGATAGAAAACAAAACCAAAGAGAAATCAGGGTGTAGACAACTTTCTGTAACTCTGTATAACATTTCCTACATTGAGAAATTAATACAAGTGCTTAATGGGTGTGAATTTTAGGATATGATTTGTGATGTTAGGTCTGTAAAATATGAAGGCTGTCTCCAGTGGATGGAGCAGTCTGTAATTTTCCTATCAATGTTGCATTCACATCCACAAGAAGGAAGTTCAAACCTCCATGAATGACATTTTGAGGTCTTATTAAAGAAGTAACAAAGGTTGAAATGTTAAGGAAGTAAATGCAAATACTTCTGAACTGAGTAAGTATCACTACTCAGAAATACTAATGAAAGAAAAGACAAGAGACTCATATGGGTAACTAAGTAATAAAAGCTATCAGGATGGGGGAAAAAAGCATCAAATTACATAAAATAAAAAATAAAGACTACTGAGAAGACTATCAAGTAAAGGCAAGCAATTTTTAAAAGCTAAAAGTGACATAAGAGGATTGCCCAGGAAAAGAAGTAAATAGTAGAAGATTTTTCACATATAATGTGTTTGACAGGGCAATACAGTCAGCATGCAAATCATGGGAATCCTAATCAGGATTCCTGGAGAGCCCTCAAAATCCTTTCCAATACAGACATTTATCCTCCCAGAGGGGTCCATTCTGTCATAGAGAACTCTTCTGTACTTTTAATTTGACTTCTTTTTCCCAGTGCATTAAATATCTCTTTAAATTCTTCTTTCTTGCTCTTCACAGACAAGTACATAACAATATTTTCAATGCACAAGGAAATTAATAAACAGGAACAAGTCATGTTTTCTCCTCTTAAAGTAAGAATAAAATAAATCTCCTGTGTCTAGAATATTCTTCTATAAAGGATTCAAGATGAAGATGACAGTGTGTTTTCAAGAGATTAGATAACAATTTAATACAGCAAATGTGATCATAAATATAATATTGTGAACATAAGTAGGATATTCCTCCAAAAATTGCAATTCAGAGGTCCAATGAACAACCAAGGGCTCTGATAGAAATCAAAATGTAGACATGCTACAATTATTAGCTGAATTATGATTTTTTATTCATGTCCATACAGATTTAAGGCATATAAGTTTTTATTTATTTTATTATTTTAAATGCTAAATTTAGAGAATTAAAATAATATTCTGTTTGCATACTTGTAATAATAATATTGAATCCCTGCCCAATCAAAAAGTGCCTGCAAAAATGCCAGGCTACATAAGGGAAAGAAAACCAAAAGTAAATCGCATGGAATATTTATTCTAACACTTGTTATTTGCATGTTAGAAAGTTTTCAATTATGAAATTAGTGAGGTTGATGCAGAGACATGAAGCAACTTCAGGGACCAGCTTAGGAAAGTCATTCCATGAAGAAGGAAAGTTCTTGTAGAAGAGATGATAATGGTAATAGGTGACGAAGACAGGCAAGAAAGGAGTCACATGGAACTTCGCTAGCACAGCAAGGCTGGAGTGGGGTAATATAAAAGCTAAAAAGGTCCTTTACATCAGGACCACCTTATTTAAACCTGAAGTAGACAGGTGAATTCTTCAGAACAAGTTCATGAACACAGTTGTTTTGCTGCAGAGTGTGTTTATGTGCGCATGAGCGTATTTATCTCAGTTAACAATTTCTTTTGTCATGGCACGAAGACATACTGCAGTAGAAAACGAGGTCACAAGGATTCCTTGAAGAACTAGATTTTACAGTCATTGTTCCAGTTTGGAAGCATTTAACAGTATAGAAGACTCATACATTTGATTAGTTTAATTGAATTTCACAACTAAAATAAAACGAAACTTTACTAGCAAGACTGCAAACATGATGAAGGGAACAATTTATTTTGTACTCTTATAATTATCTGGGAATTCTAGTTGTTTAAAAATGTTGGTTACTAGTCCTAAATCTGTGAACTAATTCCTCCCTTACAATCTATTGTGAAGATGATTTAATCCATTTAATCCATACTATCTGATCCTTTTATACTTTCTCTTATTCTGTAGTGCATAAAATGTCTGTAAAAATAGTGAAATAGTGATAGTGCATTTGACAGTAAGAGAACCTTGGGCTATTATGCTTGATTATTGTACACTCACTATCCAAGTTTCCTTTTTGTAAAACTATTTTCCATTTTTTTTAATTTTTCACACTTTCTTAGAGACAAAATTCAGTGAGATGCACGATAAAAATTTAGTCTTTGAAGATCCTAAATCTTTAGATATTATTACATGTTATCTAAAATGTTAAATAGGCAGTACAGCATTAAAGTTTTCCAAATATGTTAAGGTAAGAAACCATTATTAGAAAGAAATTATATGTTCAAATGCAGCACCTTGTCAAAATTATGATTGGCTAAAGTGGAAATAATTTTGTTGTGAAACTGTGAAACCTTATGATTTTATAAGGCTAGAGCATGGCATACGACATACAGACAGGTATGACACATCCAGTATCATCAACCTCTGTTTCACAGAGGTGCAAAATCTATTTAAATCATCATTAAGACTGGAACCAGCATGTCTATCTGTTAACATGTGAGTTAGCATGTGCCTGTACTACTTTACTGTTTTTCTTAAAAATACCTTATATTAAATATGCAGGAATCATTTTATTTTCCATATAATTCAGGCCTCTTCCTTGTCTTTTAAAAAAGCTCTTATTTCTGTTATATTTCTAACTTCTAAGAGTATGTAAGATACATATATCACATATATGCATAGATACATACATATATATATTTATATACACATACATACATATATATGCATATATACATACATATATATATTTATATACACATACATACATATATATGCATATATACATACATATATATATATATGTATATGTACATACATATATGTACGATACATATAAAATGAGATCATTTTGTCCAGTTTGGATTTTTTTTCCTTGACACATATTATATTGAATAGAACTTAAAAATTCTTTTATGGAGCATGAGAAACAAAGACCACTTGTTCTGAAACCTTCCCATATCATGTGATTTTTTGGTGTTTATATGGATCCTTCTCTTCCTCTCTCTTCCTGTTCCCCACTCCACCCCTTCTCTTTCCTCCTCTCTCCTCTTTCTTGATGATGCACTCTTTTGTGGACCTGTAAGAACAGAACATATGAGACAAGTCTTGTTTACTTAAGAAATCTTGCTTTACTTGAGATGGAGTGTGGAAAGTTGAAGCTGGCATTCTTGGAACATGAGTAATTTTCAGTAAGGGGTTCCATCTACCACCATGACATATGTGTTTAAAGACGCCTTTGTGTCTCTGTGACTTAATCCTTTTCAGAGATATAACACTTTTATCTCTTTCATTCTGGTGGGTGATATAAAGTATATAAGACAATTGAAAGTGAGTAATGGGTTCATGTTTTGGTTTTTTAAGCAATTTCAGCATTTAGCACTAAGCACCTCCAAAAAACTGCTAGAAAGAATTATTGTAGGGGGAGCTTTTGTTTTTTTGGTTTTTTGGGGGTTTTTTTGGTTTTTTGGGTTTTTTTGGTTTTTTTAATATATTGTTTTCCCTTTCATTATAAGAGTGCACAATGTCTTACATTTCCTTAACTGGAGTTTTCCCATATTGTTTTTATCCACATACACTGACATAAAATTGGCATCACAGATAAAACCCAAATACTATAACAAGTAAGTTCAACAAATACCTACAATTAACAGAATATACACAGTGCTTTACTGGATTAATTGTTTTTTCTAAAAGTCTGTGAACAGCTAGTATACAATTGCCCTACTATGGCCTCTGCACAATTAAGCAATTTATCTGAGAACTCTTGCAAGGTGAGAACCACTATGTGAAACAATAAAATGCTCTCAGAACCAGCTTGTAGATCTTTGTGACTCAGGGCCTTGCTTGTCTTTTCTACATGTGAAGTCACATTAGAGAAGGAATTTGCTGTTTAATTAATTTGGGCAAAATTGGAAGTAAGATAATAGGAAGATAAAATTTAATGTTGATAAGATCATGTATGCGTCTGTACATGGTGGCATTATGCATGACAATAAGATTAATGTGAACTGACCTCGGTAAGATGGAAGATTAAGGGAAACTTAATTCAGAGGGAATACTGGAAGAGATCTCATACATATCACATTATTTCCCTGCTAGTCTTCACAAAGGCTATAGGAAAACAAATGACCTTTTATTTACAGTATCAAAAGCTGCAGATACATAAACAGCATCATTGCTCTATTTTCTGCTGCTGCAGGAAGTTTAGCCATATATTCTCCACCAGTGCCTCATTATTTCTTATTTTCGAAGGAAAAAAATGTACATTACCCCCTAATTCACTCCTTAGCAGACATAACTTACTCAGGACCCTGAGCAAGACTCAGGTGTGGTTCATAAATTGGATATGGGGATGCTGTTGCTTTAAATTAGGAAGTAAATAATTCATAGTAATGAATTTGAAAGCCGCGGACAGCCAATTTCAATATTGTTGGATTTGTTTTTCTAAAGTAATTTACAAATCATACTCATCTTCAGTTGCCTGTTTGGAAGTGGTTGATTAAATTTTTTCGATATTTGAATTTTGAATTCAGTTTATAATTTATTAGTAAATAGAGATGCAACAGTATTTCTCTACTCACAGACAGGGGAAGAGCTTGGAAGCAAAACGGAATGAAGTGAGTGCTGGATTTGTAAAGTTTATGATGGTTGAGAAAAACATCTCAGAGGCGAGAACTCAGAAAAAGGCCTGAGTGAAAAGTGCTCACCTATTACTGCTCTTTCCTTATTAAATTTTTTCTTAAAGATTCACTGTTTCTGTGATAGACACAAAATTAGTTTTTTATATTTATGACACATGAAACCTGTGGGATTTAGGGCATTTTCTAAATCTACTAATTATTTTGCAAGCTATTTGGAAAATATTTCTTGTGTTTGTTGCGAGATAATCAGAAATAGAAATAAAACTGTTGATATGCACAGTATGATAGTCAAGATTTCCTTCAATTATGATCAACTATATAAAGAGAAAGGTACCAGGGAACCACATTTTGCTCACATACTATAGCTCATAGTATTCAACTGTATTTCTTGACAGTGTAGTTAATGGCTGAGAATTAGTGACAAGTTACCATCAAAGAGATAGACACCTAAAAGAGGATTTCACAACCCTGTTGGCTGCCTCAGTTAAAGAGTAGAAAATTAAAAGGATCCGATTAGGCACATTTTCTACTCCTTTTCATTCCCAAGCATCCAAATCCAGGCCAACTGGAAATTTCTTCCACCACCCATCTGTAAGACACCTCAACTATAAGGCAGAAAAAATGAGTATGCAAGCCTAACTTTTTAATGTCCCAGACTGGTTGTAATTGAAGAGATTTTGACAAGTGCATAAAAATGTAATCAAGTACGTGGCCATGTACTTAACTGCATTTGTATGAGGCTCAGTCAAGGCATGGTCTTATAAACTGTAGACAGTGTACTGAAAGTGAAATACCTGCTAGGAGCACCTTGGACAAGGGCCCTTAATAATATTACCAGATGAAAAATTGTCTACACCTGGTGAACTAACAAAATGCTTAGTCTTCAAAGCCCACTGGCTCATAGAACTGCACAATGGCCATTGAGAGAGAAGGAGAACTGGAAGGCAATCAGGCCCAGTTTTCTGCCAAATTTATGAGGTCAGAGTCAGTCAGCTATAACTTTGGGGTCCCCAACCACTAGGGACCACCAAAGAGATCCCCAGGACAGAAGAATGCGTCCATAAAGGGGAGGGAAAATGTTGGCATTAAAGTGGTTCTTTTTTGTGTTTTTTTTTTTTTTTTGTTTGTTTTTAATTTGTACCTAATTTTTGGTAACAATATTGTAGGGATGGGTGTGACTGGATCCATCTCCATCATTATCAAAGGTAGGAGAGGAAAACTATTGCTGTATAGTTTTCATTGTAATGAATGAAATGTAATGATTTTAAGAAAGACCATTAGACCACATGGCAGCAGTGGTCAGATAGAATTACCTCACAAAAATTGCAAATCAGCACTATCAGAAACTTAGGTATCTAAAACATTATAGAAACTACGGTGAGAAACTATAAGGTTGGTGCATTTTGCTGTTCCTTCTATCCATTTGCTTTGAAGTATCATTTTACTTAGGAAAATATATAATGGCTCAGAGCCACAGTATATTATGCTTTGAAATATGTTGTTTTCCTTTTATTTTCTTCTTCAGCCCTTGGAATAGGATTCCCAGGAACATGGTTGAGACACCATACATATATTTAACAGATATGTAAATGTGACACAAACGGACATGGTTTCGCAGTGGACTTGAGAATGCTGGGTTAATGGCTGGATTCAAAGGTCTTTTCTGACCTAAACAGTTCTCTGATTCCATTCTTCTCTGGATATTTCTTCTTTATACGCACTTTAGACTGGCTGTCATTGTTTCATGGAAAATGGAAGATACATAGATGAAGTAGTAAATGGAAGGTACAAAAATGAAACACAATTACATGTTTCCCAGCATTCGGGTCATTATATTTCCTGCAGTTGCTCTTTTGGATTTTTACAATCCAGGATCACAGATGTTGATGTGTAGGCACTTCACATGAATCTAATAAACGTTTCACCATTACAACAGAAAGAAATCATTGCTCAAGGCTGCATTTTCAATGGTCTGAATCATCTGTTTGCAAGCCAGAATGCATGTTTCACTTCCACGCTTTTGAAAACAAAAGGGAAAGTATTTCTAATTCTAAATGTGATCTGCATTATTTAGAAACACTATCTTAATGAATCTACATATGTTAAAAAATAACTACCTTTGTACCATAGTCTTTGGCCTTACCCCTTCCTTCCTTGCTGCTGTTGTAACTACTTTTTCCACGATATCAGTCACAACTACGCATCACTTTAGGCAGATTTGGATTATCTTCATTGTACTCTACATTTATTTAGTCCTTTTGATGGAAAAATTCAGCTGGACTATAATACCTGAAAGCTGCATTTTCCTCCTACCACACAGACAGCAAGCAGTTATTGCATGGTTTATTTGTGAATAACAGAAAAGGGGGAAAAAAATAAAACATGCTTTGGCCTAATATCCCCACAAAAAAAGCGTATCTAAAAGACAAGTGTCTGTGACATCTACATATAGTAGTAATCACTTACTATTTTCTCTAGTAATAATGATTGAATTAATTTTTGGTTCTATATTTCTAGTATATAAAATGCTTTTTTGTTGTAAAATGGATATTCATATTTTCTCATTTTGCAGTCTGTGTGAAAATAAGACTTTCCATTATAGTTACACATTAATGTATTCTCTTATTTTTAATCTTCACTGGTGCTAAAGGCAGAAGAAGAATGCATTAGGCAGAAGAGAGAGGGATTAGGATCACATGTTTTTGCAGTAATGAGGATTTAGATCAGCTTATATTTGGCTTGAAGTGGCATTTCTTTAGTCTGCATTTATTCTACCCATGGACTTCATATATCACTTGCAGATGTATGAAGTATTATGACATTTTTTTTCTTTCTAATTTATAGTCCCCCTAAAATTCTGCCATTAGGTTAAGGAATATTCTGTATTCTAAGACAGCTGAAAAAAACAATTAATTCGGTCTGAAATTGCATGTAAATCTTTCTGTTTCTAACTTATTCTAATTTACCTGTGAGTGTAGCTGATCAGAGACCCAGAAGTATCCCTCTCATTCATCTGAGGGAATGTAAATAAGTATTTCTGTTGAAGTCATCTGAAAGGTATGCTCTAACAACAAGAGCTTATACATGCAAAGAAAGAAGCTGAGCATAAATTCAGGTTCAAAACAAGATTGTGTGTGTACAGCTGGCATTGGAGCTTGATAAGACAGCATAAACTACAATGTTTCTCATATTTTTCAGTTGATTCATTTTTAAGAACCTTGGCTTACTGGATAGGATATTTGTTAGCAAGCCATTTCTATTTTTACTTTAGTTTGATTGTGAGCTATATCTTTTCCCACCCACTTTTCCCAGGACGGTATGATTAAAAACTAGCAAAATTATTTTTTCTGTTGTTTTCAGAAGTAAATTCTGGTTGCACCAAAATGACCATAAGTTCAAAGGTATCTGTAATTGGTAAATTATTAGGTCATATGCAATAAAATAATGTCTTTTTCTGTGTTCAGTATAGGATAAAACACATTAAGTTGTAAAATTTTGGACAATATTTTGTGGAGTGAATTATAAAAGGAATTGCTTCTAAGTTTGGGGGTTTGTTTTACTTTTTACTTTATCAGCAGATTGATTATGATTTTTTAAATTTTGGTGGTCACCATCTTTCATGAGCTGGATCTGGAAATATTTCCTGCATCCTCATTGGATTCCTCTATATTTTATTATTTATTAGTGAATGTCTTTTTGATTCTTATGTTGTTCTCTGGTTGTATTAAATTTGACAATGGTGGGCAGGGTATGAAAACTCTCTTTTTCCTTTCATACCATCAAGTGTCTTAAGAAATGCCAAAATTTGTTTTCTGTGTCATTTTTTCATTATATTTGAGTAAGAAGATTAAGGATTTCAGACACTGCCACCCAGCTCATTTCTGCTGCCAATGAATGTTAGACAAAATGTTTCTTGTGTGGTATACTATAGTTTTCAGAAGAGGTTCTTACATCACCTCTCAACAATTAAATAAAAGTTTTTGAAATCAAGTAACATTTCAAGACAAATATTAAAATCATCTTTACACAACTGCATGTAATGCTATAGTTGCTACAGTTGTAATATGGCCATTGTAAACACAATCAAGCACAACATAGCACGTAGTTTTAAACTGCTCAGAGCTGTCTCTATTCTTGTATGCTGAAGAAGCTTCTCAAATTCCCTTTGTGCCCTTCCAACACTCCTTTTCATCATGATGCTGTTGATATAACTATTTGATGAAGCGCTTTGAATTCCGAATGAGCAGATGTTAGCTCTATGGAAGTTATGTTATCCTCCTTGGTGGTTGGACACATAACTTCTAAAGGGAGGAATTGTTCAATAAATAATTAATAACAAGAAACTTTCCTAGCTAGATGAGAGACAGATCCTATTTAAAATGATTCTGTCTCAGTGGTTGATCTGTCTAACTCCAGGGTTATTTTATCTCAATCTTGTATTACTTCTGCTTCAATTAGCATTTTAGTCCTCAGTGGGGAACTGCTGATTAATTAGTTATTGTTCAGTAACTTCATCTTCTGGCCCTGACTCCAGCCACTCAGTCTAGTGTGCATTGATCAGCCTCTGGATCTGTGGCATGTTCCTTTCAAGGCTGCTAAATGTCTCATTGGTCTAAGTGAGCCAGATATTGACCTTGATTTCAAGTCAGTAATGTATTTAAGCACATTCCTATGTCTAAGAAGGAAAATAATGCAACGCATTCAACTAAACTATTTATTTCTGCCTAAAGTTAGGCAGATACTTTAATACTACATTGCAATGGGAGCTTTAGATATTTGACTTATTGGTGAAGTGCCCTAGCTGGTTTAAAGAGGGAAAACACTGAAACTTGGGCCATTTTTATCCATCTTATCTATCTTAAAGTCTGAGTCATATCAAATACCTCCTATGCACATAAGAATGTACAAAAATCTTTGCCATGGACAAATCACTCATAGGAGTTTGTTCTTTCTAAAAATTTGACATCTAATATTTTATGAAGGCCTGACCTCAAGATGCTTTCAAAAAATACTTGTATCATTCCTCCTTATTGGTGTAAAGGGATTAGTTAAAACTACAAGGGTAGGAAACTTATTTTACAGTGTCTACCTCTTGAATTGTCTTAAATCAAGACAAGAAGAAGCAAAGTTTTGATCCCAGGAAGATTAGACCTCATGTAATTTGTTTTTATGAACTACCTCGGGCCCATCCAATCCAACTATGGAAATGTGATTGAGGATCTCAGTTAGGAGGCAATGGTTCTGATTCCTTATACAAACAATGCATTTATACAACAAAATAAATAAGTGCTCTGAAAGGGTGGGAGAATTTCAGAGGAATATATTTTGTCCGTAAGAGTATCTTCCTCCATTCATTGTCTTTAATAGTAACGAATTTCTCTCTTTCATGTGCTTTGTGTAAGTGTCATTTCCATAGCTTTGGAGAGAAAAATTGTTGCCAGTCCCCAGCAAACCAAAGTGAAAAAAGCTGTGTGATGAGAAAGCAGTGCCTGAAAGTTTCTGTAGGATTTGTAAGCCCAGAAGAGCTGCTAATTCTGCAGGAATGAATAGTCTTGGGAGACGAAGGGGCTTCCTCCACACACACAGTGGTTGCATGGTTTGCAACATAGGCTGCATCTAAGATATCAGGGACTGCTTGAATTCAGGTGAAAGCTGTACGGCTGTGAGTGGTGAAACAGACCTCTGGAGGCCTTTATAAACACCTCTATACAACACACCGGTGTGCCTGTAACTCTGCCCTTGTGTCTACTGCTCAGAAATGGAGTCCAGACTGACACCTGGGCAGATAACCATGATAACACCTGTGTAAGTGAGCTTTGTGTGTGTGTATACACACATACACATTTAGTCACTATTGAGTGAATAAATGCATATGTGTGTATGCGTGTTTTTTGGATGTGTAGGTGTTTTTTTAGCAATCACATTAGTAATAATTCTATTGATAATAAAAACTTAGTGTTTAAAAGCTTTCATAAGAAATATTGTGATGTGTGCCTGCCCTCTGACTCAAAGGAAATAAGATGTACACTATGGGAGCCTCATGGTTGCTTATTAGTTATCTTATATCATGGTATCATATAGTTACCTACATCTCGGTAGAATGGTTTTGGGATAATTTTTCATCCCTCTTTTTCTGATCTTTATAGCCTCTATTAATTTGAGAAAATACCTTACACCTTGAAGTGTTAATGGAGTAATAGCTTTTAAAAAAGTGTAATATTTTCATAACTGAGCTAGTAATGAATACTGAACATATATGCTATCTATCAAAAAGTTCTATTTAGCCTAAGTATTCCTTAGCAGAATGGGATTTTTTTAAAATAAATTAAATTAAACCATACTCTTCAAAGAAATTTTGACTATGTGTTTATGTAAACAGCTTTTTCATGTCCAAGAATATTTGGGAATGGAACCTAAAGAGAGTAATTAATGTAATTAAGTTTATTTTTTTACCTATGAAGTGGAAAATTTAGAAGTATGATAAAAACTTTAAAAGTAAGTATAATTTTATTAACCTTTGAAAAATATCCTAGGCAGCTGAAGTACTGTTCTTTTTGGGATTGCCTTCATTGATTTTGTTAAAATTCTGGAATTACAAAAGGGGAATGAAAACCTTTTCAAGGTGCAGTCCAATTCCTGTCCAAATTTTGGTGAGTTCTTCAACACAGTGACTTTCTGAAGTGATGGATTCAGAGCCCCATCCCATATTAGCATTTGAACATTCTTCATTCTAATTTCTCCATCCTCTCTTTTGTACAAACATTCCATGTAAATTTTCCTGCTAAAAACATGGTTTTTGTGATGTTCTTTAAGAAAATAGTCATTAAAATCCAAGAATTCTCTCAAATCTTTAACTTAAATAAAAGACTTTATTGAAAACATCCTAAGGTCTAGTTAGAAGGCTATGTAAGCAGATATAACATTTGTTTTAATTAATTAAAAATTTCCATAAACAAAGATTTTTGGAGAAAAATTTAAATAATTTTGTTTTGTAGACATTTAATTTGATTTTCTCATTTTGAATATAGAACAAATTATATCAGGGATACACACAGCATATTAAAACCCCCCCTTAACTTAGAGTGTGATAGAATATTTAGTTTCACAGTTTAAGTTATAATACTGTACTGAATAGGATAGTTTTCCTCATTGCAGAAAATGTAGATGCTGTAGGTCTTTTTCATGTTATTATGTTTTGGGTTTTTTTCTTAGGTAATCATACTTGAAAACCTGACTAGCAATAAAGAGTTCCAAGTAAATGTTGCTGTGAGGAAAGCCAAGAAACAGCGTGATAAATAAAAATCATGTTGATTTAAATCAGTGACGCGTAACCTGGAACTGCTGCAAGGCACACTACCATAAAGCAGAACCACCCAAGAACTACAATATATGTTGTACTGTACTGCACAAAAAATACATGTAAAATTATTATAAAATAAAGGTTAAAACATTCATCCATTGAATTACATATAATTTGCTGTACTAACAGGATTATTTATGATAGTCTCAAAGTAGTTTCTTACATTGTAAATCAGAAGTGAAACTCAGCAGTGATGTTAGGTGCAGGTGGTTAGTTGTATAACTGGGCAATTGTCTGATATCTTCAGTCTACAGAGTGCCTGCAGACAGAAATACTAAAGTGGGCATTTGGAAATTTCCTTATAATGAGAAGCAAATTTCTGCTATCTTGATGGTCAGATTCTTAAATGTTATACAATGCATTTTGGTGAGAATTGTTTAGTGAAAAAATTAGGGCATGTCTTGTATGTCTTATCATTAGCATTGTGCACCCTGCTATGTTTGTAGTAATTGTTACATTGTTCTGTGATGTGATTACTTTCTGGAGACCAGCAAGCCACAAAAATTCTCTCTTAAACCACGTGAATTCTTGACACCTTGTGGACTTAGAATCTCCCCAAAGTGTTACCAAGGAAATAACATTGCTGACCACCTTTTCTTATCTTTGATGTATAAAAGTTTATTAGTTTGAAAAAAAAATGTCAGAAGTCTTATTCGCGTTTCCTCTTCCATTGTAAAATAGCCATACATGTTCATGAACCTCTCAGCAGCTGTAATTGCTCTGCTAAAACAATGGGCTACATTTTCTGGCCTTAGTTGTTCTCTCATTCATCAAAAAGCTAATTACATCACAATTATATGTCAGCACATATTGATAATGAAGGAAACATTGAACTCTTAAAAATTCTAAGAAGGAAGAAGTTATCCCTATCATAATCAATATCCTGAATTAATAACAGCATAAATGGCAAGCCAAAAAAACACTGCTGTCCATGCTCTTTCCACACCCTGAGTTCAAAAGTCTTCCTTCCTAAGTGTGTGTTCTTACTTCAGTTATAATCAATGGTTCTAACCAAGTTCTCTGTCCTTAATGTAATTTTTCTTCTTTTCTGAAGACAGTAGTCATAATGGGTACATTGAGGATAAATGTGCCCCATTGTATTTTGCAGCATGTAGTCTGTAGTTGTTTTAAGGAGACTGAAGGATTTGCATGTGTCAAAAAGAGCAAGGTATTGATTCTCGGTCTTTGAATGTGACTGACTATATTCCAACTTCTGGTGACCACAAGATAAGTCCCCAGGGAATACAAGTCCTTTTAGATATCTGGACTTAATTTCACCAATACTCAGAAAGCCATGTTTATTTTGTGTGCTAATTATTGGTTACAGTCATGACTAAATTATTTTTTGGCTCACACAAATCCAAGCAAAATTTTTTAAACTAAACTAGCTAAATTTTTAACTCTGTCTCTGGTGTGAAGTCTAAGAAGCCACGTTTTTTGCATTTTTTTTAAATTTAAAAACACTATTCTTAAGGACAATCAAAAGTGAAACAAATCTGTTAGGTCTGCACAGATTGTATTTAATTCTGAGTAAAGCAACATGAGGTGTCAGTGTTTCAGAACATCACTTTCATAAAGATGGGTGCAGATAGCATAGGCAAGCATAGATACAATCAGTATTAACATATCTTATTCATGAAGGTTAATGCAGCACTTTACTGAAGGGTGCACAGCTTTTGATACAAGAGGAAAAGACTCAAGCAAATGCAGATTGAACCTGAGGCCACCTCATTTCTCCCACAGTCTTTAAAAGCCATGAAAATGCACTTTAATGAACGCAGACAGGTACTGAGTTTCTCTGTCTCCAGGTAAGGAAGTCTGAACTTTTAATATGTGCATTATTTACAGATGTACTTGTTTCCTTTCTGATGGATGTAATTATTCTTGAGGTTGTAAAAAATTCTCTGTTACTGCTAGTATGCTCTGCATAGAAAAAGTAAAATCCATTAACACATCGACTATTTAACAGTATACTGTGGTATATATGTGACTTCAAATGTTGATTAAATTCAATGGATGTGTGTTCAATGACTTCATTTCACAACCAAATTAGGTAACAAATGAGTTTTCCGACACTTTCTTTGTTAAATTCTCTTTAAAATTATAATCCATGTCTCTTTGAGACGAAGATGTACACCACAGAGGAGGTGTGAAGGAGAGAATTATTTCTGTAAAACACAAATTTAAGCCAAAAATCTCTAACAAAAAAACCTACTTCTTGCTGAATTGTTCAAAGAAGCAGAGCTCAAAGACATTACCAATAAACTTCTGCACTAAATCCAGTAAGATTCTTTATCTAAATGAGAAAGAATGTGTGTGTATCATATCTGTATAAACAGATAAGGGAGATAACAAAGAAAAAATTATACAAGGTAAAAAATTATAAAATTTTATCAAACTATATTGTTCTTAAAAATAAAAAATAGAAAGTAAAAAAAATAAGAAAATCTTTTGTCTGTATGTCATCAGGCTGGCAGAAAATTCCTTCTGTCTCTTTAGTAATGCTGGTCAGTGACTGTGTATCAATGTAAGAGAATTTGTTTCTCCAAACTGAAGTTGATTAAAATTGCATGCACAGTGTGTTGGTAAAATCAGATGACAATTCCTGGGTTTTAACAATGTGTTTAGATGAGATGTTTCCATAAAATCGAGTATCCCAAAAAAATGTAACAGAGATGCAAGTCAGCTGCACTGTTGGACAACACTCCGGAAAGTGGTCTGGCATTTGCCTTGAGAACCCTGGTGTTTGTGAAATACATCTGACTCCTTCAATAATGATTTGTTCTTTCTTCCTGTATTGCTGATGATGTGAATTACCCCTACCCGTTTTGTAAATGACATCTAAAACATTTTAAGCCCCATTTTAAAACATCTTAAGCACCAAAAAGCTTAAGGCACCAAGGTCAGAGCTCAGCCGAACTCTTGCTTAACCACTTTGAGACAAATGAATGCACAAATGTACCATGTGTAGCAAAGCAAATATGTCCTCAGATAGCTTTTCTTCAATCAAGTTCCACTGAATTTCACTACACAGTATCCAAGGATAACCTATCCACATGTTCCGCACTGTTGGTGTTCTCTAATGGATGTTGTGATTTATCTATTTCTAAGTCCATGTACATCTAAATGAGAATGACCTGTAGAGTCATTTTAATTAAAACTCTCATTGCCCACTTGTTGGCCTCTGTGATTCATGCTTCTTACTAGTCCTTTGACAAGATAAGTTAGATACATGTGTGATTTCAGTTTTTACAATTTAAATTTCACTGAGAGAAGACTTGCAAACAAAAATCTCTTTCAATAAATTCACACTACTTCCAGTCCTATAAAATATCTTGATTTACTAAAAATTGGAGATTTTCAGCACTGATTATTTTAGTGTTTCTTTGAAGATATATATCTTCCTTTGCTTTTGTTTAAAATTTTCATAAATAGAGTACCTTATTCAATCCTTTCATCCCGACTCATAAATAGAGTACCTTATTCAATCCTTTCATCCCGACTCATAAAAATGTCAGTCTGTTTTAATTATCAGGTTCCTTATTCCAAAATTTTTCAAAGGGGTAAGATTGAAGTAAAATTAGTACCACTTGGTTAAAAAGTATTTCTACATGTAGAAACAAGCAGCAGATAATAAGCCCATTCAAAAACTCTTTCAGAAGAGAAATTATTTTAGAAAAATTATGTATCTTTACCTGAGTAAAAAAAAATTAGAGTATATGAAGAAAGTAAAAAAATTCAACTAGAAGCTGAGCTACAGATAAAAAGGAGACTTCTAACAGTCATTGAGGTAGTAGTTTTTATAATAGCTGAAGTGCTGTTCCAGCAAAATATTATCTCCAATGTAGAGCTTTTGTGTGTAACTCTTTTTGATGCTTAAAAATTGATTAAACATGTATATGAAGATAAATTAGAGGAGAATTGCAATTCAGTACTCACAAACAGACAGTTGATGTGCTGCCTTATTAAGAAAAAGATTATGTAATTAGTCTTGTTCAGAACTGCAGAATAAATCTTTTGGTGCATATGTTAGTAAGCAAAACCCACTGATGAGGACTATACTTTAGAAATAAAAGTGTATTTAAAGAATGTTAAACATGACATTATGAATCACACACAGATTCATATGTCTGTGATTCATCTATATGAATCAGCACCAGAGAAGGAGGATTGGACAACTTGACCTCCCAATAATCCCTTCCAATCTAACCTTTTTGTAATTCTGAGATTCTGTATGGGTTGATGGAGTTGACTTTTATAATTACAGGGTAAAAAAAACTCCAGTAAAACCTGTGAGGTTTTCAAAGTCTGCTTTTGTGTGGCATTAAAGGAAATTAAAATCTTGAGTGTTCTATTTTTCTTCCATAGTTAAATCAAAACACAGTTTTGATTTGGACACAGTGAAAAAATTCTTATGTTGACAGACAAACTCAACTAGAATTAGGCCTCTTGTATCCTACTTCAAACATCCAGAAAAAAATATTGTACAGAGCACCAAGAAACAAACCTTGTACTGGGCAAAATTACCAAGAGTATCTATTAGTTTGATTTTTCTACATATAGTAATATTCATACTGATGTAGAGGTTTTCTTCTACCAAAACTCATTAAAGAATGCAAATTATACTTCAAGTCTACAAATTTTAATAGTAATCTTTCATAGGCAATACACATGACTTTAGTGGCACTCCTAGCTTATCTAATGAAAATTAAGATTCTATTTTTCTTGTACTGAAATTAAACTAGTTTCTACTCTTCAGTATTAAAGAAGAAGGTATTTTAATAGAAGTCATTTTCATAAAGAGCTTACTCTTTGAGTGCCACATAACACTTTCTTAGTAATATTTGATAATAAGTTGGAGATCTTTCAATATTACTGAAAATGTTTTCATTACTTGAAAGGAACAGCAAATGCTGTTCTATAACAGAATGCAAAGCATTCTCATATCACTTTCTGATAACAGGACCTCTCCAATTGGTCTCCTGTAGCTTGATTATTAACATAAGGCATTTATAGCTGTGGCTCAATATTGCCAATGAAGATGAAGAAGCTTTAAAGAGTTAATGTGATTCACTTTTCACAAGTGAAGTATCTCACTGAAGACATGTATGGAACTGCATAGATGGGAATTGTCTGTGTGGGAAGGCAAGACCCTTAGTGTAACCATTTTCAAGAAGATCTATTAATGTTATGCTACCACTGAGAAGATTTTACTGGAAACATAGCTTCTAAATAGGATTACAGACTAAATCATTTAAAAATTTTGCTTTTAATGGAGATGAAAAGGAAAAAATTGCAGAACCACCTGAATTTCTGGACACTTGGATCTTTACAACATTGAGCTTTTGTTCTCTGAAATTCCTTGTATTTTAAGTCTTCATTTTCACTCCTCATTGTCTTGCATGCCCCTTAATTTTAGTCTTTCTCACGGTAATATCACAATATAATTTTATTTTGAGAATTTTCCCTCAGTTGTCTCCTATTTTCTCAAATTTCATTTTTTTTGCATACAGATAGTAAAAAAAAATCCTTCCCCCTTTGCCAATAAGAGTTAGTATTATCTAAAAGAACTAATGGTGACAAACATTCCTTTTGATTTCTCTTCAATTAGAAGTTTCATCAAACTAGAGCTCTAAAACAATATTCCTGGAGGAAATTTTAAATCCTACAGGATTTCCATATATTTTTCAAGAATATTATGTTTAACAATACCTGAAAGGTTAAAAGGTTGTTCTTGCAATTGTGAACTACTTTTTATGCTGAATCATGTTTTTGGGGTTGGGTTGGGTTTTTTGTTGGGTTTTGGGAATTTTTGGTTTTGGTTTTGTTTTGTTTTGGGTTTTTGTTTGGGTTTTTGTTTTGTTTGGTTTAGTTTGGGTTATTTTTTTTTTTTTTTGCAATAATGCTTACAAATGTTTTAAGAAAAAAAACTGTTTTAGGCAGTTATTGAAGCATTTACATTCAAATAGTCTCATCTGGAATAAAAAGTATATTCTATCCTCTTCCTATTATGTAAAAGGAAAGTAGTGAAATAAAATTTAATAATAAGTATACTATTTGACCATACATTTTCTTCCCAATATGCTTGACTGGAAATAAAGACCCAGCACAACTAAGTAAAAAATCAAACCTCCAATAACCATGCCTTTCACTTGTCCAAGCCCCAACAAGTACATGGCACTAGTGTACAAATACAATTTTTAAAGAAATTTAAAAATTATTTGGTATAAGCCATGAATTTCTTTTCCTGAACATTTTTTTTTCATTTCTACCCAAGCTATACCCTTCAGATCATTGTAGACTTCCCTTTAGCAAGGATAAGTACGTAGAACCACAGAAATATTTGGCTTAATCTCAAGTAGGAATTTTACAATCCTAACCAAAGTAGGAATTTTACAAGCCCTGCTCAAGATATAGATTCTTCTAAGCCGGGAGAGTGATAGAAAATATTTGGTCCTGGAAAATATCAGGAAAAAATTGGAAGGAAGGGAGAAGTGCAAGCTTACTAAGTGGTAGGTATGGTAATGTAAATGATAAAGATAGGGTATAAACACTTAAGAGACCAACATAAAATAAAATGCTCCTATTTTGATCAGTCTGTAAAAAGATAGTAATTCCTTTCCTGTTAGATCTTGAACATGTCAGTGCTGTAATCTGTACACAATGAAATTGTCCTTGTCAGAGCCTGTGGTCATTCCTTGGGATCTTTGGACAGCAAATTTACTGGACCAGAAGCAATCTGTGATACAACACTGACAGAAGGAGCAGCAAAACCTCAGGGAAACCATGGACATTAACAGAGTACACAAGACTAGTCCAGGGACTACAAGTCACAAATAGGCATTACAGTTGCTGTTCTTAAAACAAACAAACAAACAAACAACAAAACCCATCACCTCACAGTCCCCTGATGTTGCAAGAAAACCATTTCTTTTAGAACAAGGAAGCTGCTCTTAAGTACAATAAAGAAAGATATCTTTTTATTGTGCATAAAGATATATAGATAGACTGTCTTTTCTCAACAAAATGTTTCTCTTTTTATCCCTGAGCATAAATGTAATGTTTACTTGGTCAGAAGCAGAATTACTAAAAAGTAGTTTTCTTATCATAAATACAGATGGAAAAACCTTCACCAAAATTTTTCTGAACTTTTTAGATGTGCTTCTCTATTGGTCCATACTTCATATAGCTTACATCTGAACAAAGACAGTGAAAACTGTGCATAATAAGCCACCAAAATTAGACTTTTCATATTCCTTTGCCAAAATGACAGACTAAACAATAAAGAAAGTCAGGATGCAAAGTATAATTTTTAATATTCTAGCTCTGGTTCTAGTTAATTATAAATGTGTGATTCTAAACCTCATTTCAAATATTTCTTCATATTTCCTAAACCTCATTTCAAGCTTTCAAATATTGTAGGTTTTGGGGTTTTTTTTACCTAGGAAATAATCTAGGAAGAAAAACTGAACCTTTTTTTTTCTCTTCCCTTTTATGATCATCTCTGCTTCCTGACAATGCTTTGAGGAGAATACAAACTGACTCAGGATAGAGTCAAATATTTCAAGATTGTTTGCTGCAAATGCTGTTTAAGCAGTTGCCCTGTTCCTTCCCTTCTCCACCCTCCTATAAAAATAATATTTGGACCACTTCTGGCTTGGTTACTTACATAGAAACCTTACAGTAATCAAAGTTCACAAGTTACACTCCAGGGGACTTTCTTACAGTTTATTTTTATATGCAAGGAAAGTGGTTCACTTTAACAGGACATTAGGATGTATGGAGTTGAAGGTGCATGGAAGTGTGTATGACTGGAAATTTTAATTCAAACACACTAGGATTTCACCTGAAATGCTAATGTAGTAGCATCCACAAAGAGTGCAGAGTGCAAGTAAGAGCTTTAAGTAGAATTTAACTCCCAGGAATTGATTCTTCTCTTTTCTTGAGAGAAAAGTTCTTCCATTTGAGAATGTTAATGGTTATTTCATGGACTTTTTTTTCTGCCTTAGTCTTAGTGTTTGTACTTTGTAGATTCATTATTTCTTCCTGTTAAACTCCATTTCATTGACTCGCTATGAGGAATATCTGCACTTCCTTTCTGAGGAAGCTATGAGAGAGGGAGAGGGACTTTTTACAAGAGGATGTAGTGATATGACAAAGGGGTAAGATATTTAAACTGAAAGAGGGTTGGTTTATACATTAGGAATTACTAGGCAACCTGGAAGGTATCCCTGTCCAGTGCAGGGGGTTTGGAACTTGATGATCTTTGAGGTTCCTCCTATTCAAACCTTTCTATTATTCTCTGATTAAGAATGAGACATCATTTTGTATCTTTAAAGTATTCTTCAAATAATTGCTAGTTTAGCCTCACAAGAATTCAATGATTTTTTTTCCTGCATTTTTGATACTATTATACAAGTTTTCTTGCTAAAACCTAATTACTGGAATTGCAATAGAGATTTAGGCACCAAAAATTTCTTCAGGCATTAAAATTAGTCACTATTACTATTCACTCTTCACCTTACCCTTTGAAGTTTAATAGTTGATCTTAACTACCAACACCCTCAATTTAATTCTTGTTGTAACTTAAAGAACACAGGAACAAATACAGTTAATACAATTTTAATCAGCCTGAAAATAAGTGCTTAGTAAACTTTTGTATTTGGGTATAATTGCCTGAGTCCTGAAGAGTGTCAAAACTCTATATTCTTGCTAAAAGGACCTAGTTTCAGTATTTAAGCTGCTAAATAAACATTCTAACAGCAGAATACAGCAACAACTAAGATTTTAGATTTAAATTGTTTATCTTCTGTGTCACAGTTAAGGGATAAATTACTGAAGAGCAAGAACACTCTTGTCTATCAATGCCCTAACTACTGGAGGAGATGATTATTTTAACAATCAACACACTTCTCCATTGAATACTTATTTATTTCAGGAACTTCCTTGCCTTCTATTTTCTTAAGTCTTCTGAAAATTTGGTGTAACATATGAATCTTGAAAAATCCAGTCATCCCTGTACCTAGATAAAATAGAGAGTTATTATTTCTTACTAAAATTAATTTTATTCACATAAACACTACTTACACTTACCTGCGTGGTTCTACATTACATTTTTGTAAGATGAATTTCATGTTACATACAATCAAGCTTGAAGGACAATAACTTTATATAATGGAGGTTTTTGGCCTTCAGCATAAGTTGAGGAACAGGAAACAGTCCCTTCTCACAGCTTCGACTCATCCTGCCACAACACTGTTGGATCAGGAATGTGCAAGTGGGCGTCATATGTAGTTTGATCTGATTGGATACAAAACTAACCTTGGCACTGGATTTCATAAACGTAGATCTGATACTTCTCTAAGCCTATTAATGACTGCTGAATGCCATTGTCTAATAGATGATAAATAATGGCTTTGAAATACAATTTTAGGACAAATCCAGCTAGAATATCTAGTTCTAACTAGAAGTTACAGATCATCACTCTAGCTTCAGTGAAGAGCAGACATTTCTTTTCAGATCAATTGTGTCCTTATCTACTTTTGTTCAACCTGAATTGTCCTGTATAATTGTAGTTATAGCTTTTTTTCCTCATTTGATATAAAACCTGTCATCAATATAGTTTCTCTTTAATACTATCAGATACTGTTGTATTGGGAAAATTATTGAATGCTATGTAACAAATTATCTAAAGGCTTAAGTTATAGCTGCTCAAAATTGAATCTATTACAGTTTTTTCTGTAGTACACACACTGACAGTTGTTAGGGGCTTCATGTACACATCAAAAGACAAGGTACTTACTTTAGGTTGCATTTGAATTGGGCACTGGGATAGCAAATTGCTTTGGAAAAATAAGGCAAATGTATAAGTTGTGTGGTCAAGCATTTTAGGTCTGCATGCCTTGTCATGTTTCTCTCAATCCATCAGTTTATGATAGACAAGTCAGTGACTGTCTCCAGCTTGTCAATTTATTTTTTATGGTCTGTAATCCACTCTCCTCCCATGTAGAAAGAGATGGTGAATATTTTTTGTCATATTCAGACTGACATTTGGCCATTCAACTCATCTAAAGTCAACAGTTCAATCTTTTTTTATTATCTGCTATAGTAAAAAAGAACAAACTAGTAATTTTATTTTACTATAACAGAGTAAAATTTTAAATAGAGCAATAGAGACAAGTAGTTGACCAAATAATGGGTATTTGACATAGACTTTTGAGAAGAAATAAATGTGGACTATACATCAAATAATTTTTAGAGCATTTATTTTGTTGATTTTCCCCTTTAAACCTTCATTCATTGTCAGGGGAGAAATAATAAAGATAATAAATCAGTAGAGTGATAAATTATCCATGACATTTTTCATTAAACTCTTTAAAATCCTTAGTCTATAGAGAAGAAAGTATGTTTTCATCCTTTTGTCAAACACACATAATTATGTTTAGATTTTTATTTCACAATATCAATCTGATTCAGTAAAAAATTATCCAAAATTTAACTAGCATTTATATACAATGTGTTATTCTCATTTAGACACAATCTTATATAATTTTCCAAGTGGCTTTTTGATTACATAGTGATTTCTGTCATCTATTCTGTGCATATATCTCATATTTTTCAATAGCTTTGTAGTCCTGTTTCTGTCATGAAATCCTATAGTTATTTTCTCTAAAATATTGATCCAATCTGTTATAATCTTATATATTTACTCATCTCTTTGTGAAGCAGGTCTAGGACAATAGAGCTTCATCTTTGTTTTCACTAGTAACTTCCTATCTGTCTTTACTTATAATGTTTCTGCTTCTGTAGTTTTTGAGAACCTTTTTAGCTCTTATTTTCTCCCCTTGACCTCTCCCATTTCTTTCCTTGTATCACCACTCACTAACCTGTATCTTGAAGAAGATCTGTTCCTCTCTTCTCTATTTTTGAAAAAATTCTGAGAGCCTCTGAATATTTTGGAAATAAACACTATGACTTTCCCCCCCCACCACTCTATTTTTGGGATGTTTTTTGTGTTTGGTTTTTTTATTTGGTTGGAGTTTTTCAGTTTTGTTTCTATTAATATCCACTGGACTATTTGAGACATAGCACATCCAAAAAAAGGTAGAAATTCTGGATAAAAATAGATTCATGTGATGGTAGAACTCCAATATTCCTTCTGTTGGAAAAATCTCATTTCTCTTCTGGAATATGAAATTAAAACTAATTTCCTTTGGTGTTTATGTGGATAAGAACCCAAGAAGATGAGTTTCTGATCCAGAAGAAAATCTAGGCAGCAAATGTCTAACTTTCTAGCACATTTTATTTGACAAAAATGGAAGCAGTGAGGATAAGGGATTAGTATTTTTAGCTTAATCTCAACCTGAAGATTATGATTTCATCAAAAATTATTTTGAAAAATAGTAAAAAGTGTAAGTCAACCAGTGCATATGCCTTTCCTATTTTTTGATGAAATAAAATGTAATTGAAATGAATGGCTGAAAGTTCCTTGGCACAGGTCTTGGTATTTGCTTATATTCTGGAGCCTATTTTTCCTTTCCTGTAGTTATGTCTTATTTATCGTCTTTAGTTCAACTGAAGATCAGAATATTTTTTATCTCATATGCATGTCAATTATTTACTTCAGAAAACTCATTTAATATTATCCAGCAACAGATCCATTACACAGTCTACTCATGTTTTGCTTCTACAGAAAAAAAAAAAATGAAAACCAGTTATTGGCAGATTTAAATTGTTAATGCCTTTTGGGTCCTGTTCCTGAATAATTCACAGATTGAACTAAATTTTGAAATACCAAGTTCTATCTGAGCACCAGAGACATAAAAATACAACATAAGAACAAAGATGTAAACATGCATCTGAGATGAGCTGCAAAGACAGCAGCTCTTTTGCCTTTCCAGAAAGAGTTCAGCATTCACTAGAGGAATGCTCTTCTTTTCTGTACTTTGCTGTAATGTCTTGTGGTTGAGGATAGATGAGGGACTGTGAAGCACAGCAGTGGTGGTGGGGCTGCATCTGGGGTTACTTTGCATCTGCTATACTGAGCTACCACCGTGAAAAGCTTAGAACGATGTCAGACAAGTCCCAAAAATGACAACAAAATAAAATTCTTTAGAGCTGGGTTACTGTAGGCTATTGTTATGTCATATAGAGAAAACAATTATAGATATCTAAAGCCAAAAAAATTATAGAAACACCGTTGACAGTTCTATGAATTAAAAAATCTGCCTTTGTTACTACCTTCCTTTGGAGAAATAAAAAGACACTGTAAAGATTTCAGACACTTAACATTTCAGAGTTTTAATAAATGCTGCCTCCAAAATGCATGCCATGTTTGTTTGATATTTCTATTGCTGTTTGCATCCCCTTGACTCCTTTTTTCATATCCTTTTACTTCTGATGGTTGGTTGGTTGGTTGATTGGTTGGTTGGTTGGTTGGGTTGGCTGGTTGGTTGGTTGGTTGGTTGGTTGCTGGTTGGTTGGTTGGTTGGTTGGTTTGGGGGTTTTTTGTTCCTGTAGTTTGATTGATTATTTTTTCTTCATTTGTCCCTAATTGTGAATGTTCTGAGTTTAAGTGTGAGTCAAGTTCATACACTTAAGAGGTCTTAAAAACTCTAACATTCTATATACTTTCAGATTTTAATAGACTAAAAGAGCTCACATGTTCTTCTCGGCAATTACTGAAGATAGTACCCAAAACCAAAATGGTACTGCAAAATTGTCTTTAAGGTACTGCACTCGGTACTGCAAAATTGTCTTTAACTTTCTCTTTGGCTGCCCCTTCATCTTTCTAATTTCAAAACAAACTAACAGTGGTTCATGAAGACTACTTGTTCACACAACACATGAGGATATCATACCCGTAGTTTCCCTCTCCTTTCCTAGTTCACAGATAATCAGTTGTATGATTGATAATGAGTTGTTCCTCATACTCCCTTATTCCAGCAGTATCCTTCAAATGATTAATGTGAGTGTTTTTTGAAGCAAGGCTTCTTTTCCTCAGTGAAATCCATGAATTCTTATTCTGGGGAATATGCAATTCATGGGATGTGAACCTTCCTCTGTCAACTCTACAGACCTGCAAATAAGTTGTTCATAACTACTGAGATATTACTTGTATTCTAAGCGCAATAGCATGCTAGCAAGTAGAAATTGTACTGTCTACATAATCAAATGAGTTTTTAATTAGCAGTTTCATATTTTAATGATAAACATTTTCAAGAGGATCTTAGTGAAGGGCACACTCTTTGTGTTTTATATCCAGTCCAGAAGAATTCTTCTGCTTGTAGTAATCTGCTAGCTACACAGTGGAGTGGGAAAGATTATGCAATATAAACTGCAGCACTTAAATGTGGTATAACATCTCTTCTTCTAACTAGATTGTTTTTCAACATTTCCTGAATTTATCTTTGCAATTTATTTTGAATATCTGACTAGGAAATGTAGAGATAATGAAATGTGATCATGCTATTAAAATTTCATAATGAAAACCATGCTATCCCACCAGCCTAATTATCCTGTTTGTGGGAAAAAAAAAAAAAAAAGCTGATCTTGTTCATGTGAATTAAATTATTTGAAAAAACCCAAACCCAGCACTTTAGCAGTACGATAGAAATATTTTTTTATTTTTTTTTAATTGGAAAATATAATGCAAATGCTAGAGATTAAACTGTTGAACTTGCCAGTTCTGAAACACACTGCCAAGAGGAAAATTCTGCTCTAGGCAGAGAAATATATTTCATGGGAAGGAGGTACTGTATGCCTTGCCTCAATTTCGAGAACATGTGTTTTTAATATGCTGGTGAAGGTAAAAATATGTCTCCCAGCAGAACACGACATGATTCTGCTCACTTTATTTTATGCTTCCAATCTACTGCTTCATAGACTGTTAAGAATGAAGCCATGTTGAAATTTATGGTTTCACTCACCTGTAATTTTAAAAAAGTAGGGTTGGAGGGATTCATTCAAGAATTAATAAATATGAAATACAGCAAAATCTTTGTAAGCAATAAATGATGTAAACATGTATTACTGCCTTTACAATATTATGGGAATATATGTGTAATATACATATTGAGCGTTCCATAAAGGCGCCATATTATCTTAATTTTTCTGTTATGATAATTTGGCATGTTTTGTTTTTGTTAATAGAAAAGAAATGCTCATAGCACAGCGCTGTATTTTTATCTCCAAGTTAAGAGGTCATTAGTAAAGCATCTTGTGTAAGTTAATATTTCTCTACAGAATAACTAACAAGGATAAATGCTAAGAACAAACACCTTGATGTTTCTAGACCTCTGATTAGTGAAACTTAATCATACCAATGAGCTTCACAGAATCCTGATTAAAACAAAGCATTATGTGAAAACAGGCTTTTTAATTTAAAGTGTTCTTTGTGTCTTTGGTGACTCTTGTTTTACTGCAATAGAAAATCCACACAGTTAAAAGTGAATTGCACATAAACAGCTTGATAAACCAATAAGATTTTAAGACTGTCATTTTATAATACTGATGCATATTAAAACACAAAGAAACTTAAGACTTAGAAAATTACTATATCCAATATTGTGTCAAGGTAAAGGCAGCACAGGAATAATGCTTACTTCCAAAATAGCAGTACCTTGGTGAATATTAGTGAATCGTCTCGGTCAGATTACATTTATTTATCATCCAATATCAATTAACAACTCAATCATGCAATGGCTCCTGAGACCACATCTGGGGGCATACTTGCATGTGGTGATATCCACTGTTCATATTGTCAATATTTATACATTTTCTATGGAAAACATTACTAGAATTAAGGATTATATTCCAGTAGTCAAGTTCTTCATGGCGAAGTAATAATTTTTATTACACTAGCTAACATATTTGCAAAACCAGAGTAATTTCTCTTTAAATAATCCCATGGTGCAGCAGGCTTGAAAGAGAAATGGCCAACTTCAAAATGAACCATAAGTTAAGAGCAATTGTTCCATGTTTAACCAGATGAAATTATCTATCTGGCCAATTAGAGAATAAAAGTTAGTCCAAATGACAGGAGCAAATGTGGATTCATAGCATCACTAGTATTGACAATCTCCACAAAATTAATGTAACCAGCTTGGGTCCTGCTTTAGTCTATGAAGAGATCAAACACTGTTGCACTTTTTCTAGGACTCAAACTTTGCTGGAGATATCTCTCTGAACACTGTGTTAACATATTCCAAATCTTAATAACACTGCTGACATCAATTCATGTATTTTGGGTTTGCCTTAAGACCAAACTATTTTCTCATGTTAAAAACTCCCCCTTAAGGGGATCCTCATGAGACAAAATTCTGGCTTTAGTGCCCTGATTTATATTCAGTATTATGTTGAAATTTGAGATATGGTTGGAGGTAAGATATTTGTGTTGAATAAAGAAAGCAAAAATCTCATGTCAACAAAGCCTTTTCCTGGTACACTGCAGCAGCAAGAATTTCTAAGTAGATAGTTTACTTTGACTGATAGAGAAGGCTTCCATAAAATATTCTAGTCACTTCTGTTCTCACAATGCTTTGAAGTGACTTCTCAATGATAATGTTTAGGAAAAGATTATTTCATCCTATTTTATGTTTTATGTATGGCAAAAATATTTCTAGTTTATTTCTTTTTTTCAGAAAAAATATTTATTTCATATATATATATATATATATATTTAAAGGCATTATTTTCTGAAATGACATGTAATCAATGATCTGGAAAGAATCAGAAGACCAGGTGAACATTTTATGTTCATATCATTTCTTAAGAAGAAGGAGAGATTGATGGTGATTCAGATTAGTGAGGAATATCTAGTAGTCATAAGTAAATAAATGAAGTGCTAAGATGTTAGTTATTCTACAGTTTTTCATTCACTGTAAAAGCTGTCTTCATAGTAGGATTACCAGTAACCTATTTCATAAAAAAATATCTCTGATATAACTAGAAAAAAATGAAAATCATACTAGAGCTCCTTCAGAATATTTACATTGAAGGTGTTTATGAACTAATTATTTAGATGTCCTATGGAATTTAAATATTACCCAATTCTTAGAAAAGGGATAAAACACTTCAGTATTGAAATATACAGGAAATACAGCTATAAGCTGATATTTTTGTCAGTTTGAAAGCAATAAATATATTACCTTAAGAAGACAACACAAAAAAATTCTAAAATGGTTATTATGAAAATAATGTGCTTGTATCTGTAAAATGCAGTAGATGGCTCAAGTTTTGTTCTCTTGGTGAAAATACAATATTTTTATTGTTGATATAGTCAGTGTAAATCAGCAGTTCCATAGAGGTAGGTTGAGTAGATGAGGCCTTTCCTCTGCTAATACAAGTTTTGTATTGGACTTTTAAAGAAACATTTGTTGTATAAAAAAATTTCAGTGTGAGCAATCTGAGTCCTGTGTATATGATCCTTACACCCCATTTTATTTGATGCTGCCATCTGAGTCTGTAATTGTGGTAGGAGACCAGATGCCAGGTGACTTTACATGAATGAGCATTTTTAGAGACACAAAGTTGTAATCTACTGTGAAGTTAATGTTTTGATACTGAAGCTACAGTGTTCTGTAAAAATAAACATGTTTTCCGTTCATGAGATCTATATTATCTTTTATTCAATCTTTATTGGACCATGTTGCCTACAAAAGTTATGAAGATTTGCCTCATTTTAAATAGTCGTTGAACAATAGGATTTATATACCATATTGGATTAATTAACACATTAGAAGGGATAAATTATACCTTGAATGAGTTCATGGGGAATATGAATGCAAAAGAGCATCTCCTCTAAACTGTTTTGCGGAGAAAAGAAGAAACCTCACAACTTTATAAAAGTTGTAAAGCCCGGTATGTTTATTTTACGACGCGCGCCGGATGCAAGTCCCCCAACAAGGCATGCGTGCCTCTGAAGACCTCGGGTCTTCTTTTATCCCCCTTCCAAATGCATATGCATACAGTTTCACAATAAGTTCATACATATTCATTCCGCGTGACATTTAGCACTAGTTCTTCTTTATCAAAGGAATTTCTAAGTCGGGGGCAAATCGACCTTGTGGTCTTTTCTGTTTTTCTTTCTCTGTCTCCTTGCTGTCTCGGCATGCGAGTTTTTCCTTCAGCTTTGGCCTCACAGACTTTTCACCTCTCTTAGACACTTCACCTAATTCAGAATGGATCTTTACTCTGTCTCAAAACAGCCTCCATCATTGCAACAATCAAGTGTACCTTATGTCCAAGGAGCGCAAAGACAGGGATTAGTTCAGCAATTCTTAGATTACTGGTCTGTTCCCTTGTGTTGCCCTATTAATTAAGATAAGGATCCTAATTTTTTTTATACAGACTAGTATTTTTGTGACATTCTACCAATCCTGGAAGAAGCTATAAGAAGTAATCAATAGCCATTTATTCCAGTACACAGTAATGCATAATTTTAAGATGCGCAGGTTTTGCCAGCTCTAGTAAATGAGAGACTTCAGGCACTAAATATGAACCCACCTGGCACATATTAGCTTGTGTTTGCACAGCTAAACTCTCCTTCCAACCAAAAGAGAGTGACTATATCTAAACTGCTTTTGAGAATTAAATCTGTCCTGTCCTGAGCCCTGTCTGGACACTGGCTGAGAGTGCTAAAGAGCCCAGGACAAAATATTGCGTAGAACATGCTCACAGCTTGCAAGTCCTGGTGTCTGGAACTGTAATCATATCAAGAAATTATCATAACTCTGAAATCCTAATTTCATTTTCAATAGTTCTGCCTCAATCTGTGAGTCTGGTCCTAACACAAAGAATTAATGTGTTACTTCAGTCATGAAAGAAAGAGAGAAAACTCTTCTTCTTAAAGAACAGCTTTATAAAATTAGGTCTGAAAACAGAAAATTAAATCTTTGCAAGCAGCAGAGCAAGATTCTGCAATGTGGTAGAAAAGTCTGTGAGAATTTGCTGTTAAAACTTACTGATTCAGGGATTCTCCGTAGTAAGGTAATTATCTATTTGAGAACTGTAGGGATGTTAAGTGTATCTTTTCAAACGCAAATTCAACAACTTTGGTTCCTTCACTGACAATTAAACCTACTGAGAGAAAGGGGATTTAAATGTTGGCACTAATTTTTCATGTGAACACTGTAATTAAATTAGTGAGGCAGTAGGAGAAATGACATATGCAAAGCAAGGTTTTTATTAATTTATACATTTACACATTTGTACATTTGTATAAATTCCAAAATACATACTCTTTATCATGAATAACTGTGAAAAAGAGCTATATATTTTAATTTTAGTCTCAGAGCCAAAGGGGAAACTGCTTGTCACAATGGAGTTGCCCTGCTTGCAGCAGTGTATGAACACTCTTTACACAGAAGTGAACAATGATGACACAAATTGGGCAAAGGCAGGGAAAAGTGCTTAAGTCAACAGAGAGAGTGAACAGCCATGTGAGTGACTTGAAAATATGTGGCATCCTTGAAAAATATGTTCTTAATACTGAGATTTAGAAAATTGGAGATCAGAACTGTTGCTAGTTGATCGCATTTCCTTCTGAAACAATTTATGCCACTACTGTACTTTCATAAGGAAATGATAAAGTCATTCTCACTATAAATCTTTTTGCATACAAGAAGAAGGATGTTATACAGATTTATAGAGTTGATGTTCATTCATGAGCACCCAAAACTGTCTTGACATGCCATCTGTGGGGCTTTATCTTCCTCTTCAGAATGGCATAAGTCTTTCATCCATTGTCAGCAGTATGTGGATGCCTTGAATACCTTTACTGTTTGAGAAAATCAGCTGAGCTTGGGTAGCTAATGCGCAGGATTGAATTTTGTTCACAGTGGATGATGAAGCAAGAACAATCTGTGGTTTTTATAACCTACAGAAGTCTCTTCCAATTTTACAGATTCTTCATGTTCTTTGGTCTGCTACCTGCAGGAGAAATTTGAATAATTAGCTGGAGATGTAACCTGTCCCTCACGGCTGAGCATGTCTACCCAGATCTAGAACCAGCACCTGTGATCCATAGATTTTACTGGAGAATGCAACTGTCTTGTTAAGTATTACACAGAGTCTAACAGAGAAGTAATTTATGATTATACAGATTGTCCTTTTTCTTCTCAAACAGTAACTGAAAATATTGCTAATGGACTGTCATACCTCTTAGAACAAGCAAATCATATTAATTCCTTTGGTATTTTTTAGTGGGCACTTTCAGCCACCCATGAGTCAATGGAAAAAATTTTTGTGTTTTCAGAGAATGTTGAATGTACAGGACCCTATTCATAGTAGAGTTTCTGTTGTTCCATGTATCAGCTTTTCTGATCATTGTTGAGAGATCTCTGCCTGACCAATATACCCACAAGCTGCATAAATGCCATAGGGAGCAGTTAGAAATGTGAGGATATGAACTTCACAAGAAGAAGATAGAGAAATGCCTTTGAATAGGCAGTAGTCTGGTGAACTTTACTGCCTGGCAAGCTGCTGTACTCAGTTACAAAGTCTGTATTTCATACTGTGTCTGCCTGAATATGCAATGATTTCTACTCTGCAAAGTACTTTTCACTATAATACAGGGGGAAATGACCTACATTACATAACAGATATCCTGTAATCAGGAAAGATAAAATAACATTTGTAAACTGAAAATCCGTAAGAACCTAGGTTTGGGAAACATCTCTGGTTGAGGATTTTAAAGCCATTTGTCTATCTAAAATTAACTGTATATACAATAACCAATGTGTCACACACAGAAAAGAATTGCTGCTAACAATTTTAATCTGAATTTTTCTTCACATCATTTTTTCAGGTCCTTACCTGAAAATTAGGACTGAAAAAAAAGAAAAAAAAAGGCTGAATTTTGGAATTAAGTATACAGACTTTAGAGGCCTTCAGAGAAAAGGGGAAAATGTTCTTTGTATTCGGGAGAGTGAAAAATAAAATATCACTGAAAACAAGTCCTGAAAAAGATCTTCTTAGAGTATTAATTTCCAGATGAGAAAAATATGCTGAAATCATGAATCAAAATTTCTGGTGGGCAAAGTAGAATTGTCCCAAGATAATGAGGTTAGCTGGACAACTAAGTTTGAAAATGTATTATGGGACTTTAATCTTCTTAAACATAATTATTTTTAAATTTTTGTTAAATATATAATGCCTTACAACTTCACCTTTAGTGTTATTATAACAGTAAATTTCTTCTCTTATTCTCTCTGAATAGATGAATGCACTTAAGTAGCACACCCCGAGACAGAACCTTTTCCCATTTCATCTACCGCATTTTTTATTTGCCAGAAGCAATATTGCTGCCTCTGGATGATGTTAAATTTTACCTAAAATAGGGAGTCATCATGCACCATTTGTAAATGCCTTGTGCTGAACTGAATAATGGTTTATTTATGATTCTGAGACTTTTATGCATTTTTTACGCTTCTATTTTTAAAAGTGAAAATATTACAAAAATACAATGCTATTTTCTAAAATGGCCTGTGGGAACATAAAGGAAATATGCCCAAACAGATGCATATCTCTTAGGTCTCCAATAGCATGAAAATCAGAAAAATAATCTGTCATATTGTTTGCTTTTTAGTATTTTTCTGAGTAAAGGATTGATTCTAGAGTCTTCTTCCTGTCTTCAGGAAATTAAGTTCTAACATACTTCTTCAGAATTTATAGAACACTTTTAAGATGTTCCATAGCAACCTTTTGAAAATATTATCTTCCCTATAACTTCAGTACATATTGAGAAGTTGTACTGAGAACTAAAACTTAGTGCATTTAATTCTCCGACTGCTGAAACTACTGCAAATTTTTGTGATCACTGCTTACTTTATTTTAAATTTAACTAAAAAGTAATGTCAATATGATATATCTGTTTTAAGATGACTTTGGCTGCTTGTTGATCATGTTGCATAAAGGGGAGCGCAATTGATTTTGAGACAAAAGGACAAATATTGCCTGACTGATAAAACTAAGAACATATTTTGTGATACAAAGTTCACCTTTCTTTACTTTCTTTCTAAGATAATATTTATGAGAAGAGAGGTAAGACTTTTTGCTCAGTGAAGGAGTAACCATGCATGAAAATAGAAATATTTGAATGATTTCCCAGTTCTTAGAAATATTAGACTAGCTTTTCTGTAGAATTTATTCTTTACTTCAGTATTTATTAAATATTCATAGCTGCATTGTGTATTATGAGTTTTATAGCAGAATGTTACTTCTTTTATGATTGTGTAAGGACCCCTGGGGGACTACTTTTGTGGAAGGCAATTTTTAACATGCAATGAGCAACACATCAGCTAAAATTGATTGAGAATTAATTTTTTCTCTCTCATTTTTGTTGCAAGGTCTTTTTCCTGTATATGTTCTTCTAAATTCATCATATGCAGCAGTTAAATTGTCTTGTGCTGATCACATCAAACCAGGCTTTCTACTGCTTTTATATTTTACTATCCAATCATAAGATATATTTTATATTCTTTGCTAACATTTTCCAGGTTATTTTTTTTGTTCTAGCAGTTGCTTTTTTCCAGTTCATGCATTAAGACACTTGCCATGACATCAGTCAGACTGTCTCACATTCTCTATTTCTGAGCATTTTTGCCAATTGCATCCTAATTTTAGTGTCTTTCAAAATTCCCTGGCTGGGGCATTATTTCAGCACTAACTTACATAGAAGAATGTCTCCCACTGAGCCAGCAGCACTAAAAAACTTGCTACAACACTGAAGTGTTCCTTAGAGGTCTCCCACTCCTCTATTAATTCAGCCTGAATGTGCTTAGCTTGCTAGGTCTGACAGGATTACAGTCCATGGTGGCACAACTGCCTGAGTTCACAGAAGACTGTAGGAGATCTGACAGTGGTTTTTTTTCAAGAGAATATCTTTACAGTGTAAGACTGGTCATTCCAACATGGACTGACTATGAATCCCAAATGTAAATAAATTTCTTTATAAAAAAGTTCACAGTAATAATTTATTTTTAAGATGTGAAATTATATTAAAAATATTCTTTACAATATATTTATTTTGCAAATATCAATGTTATTGACATTTAATAGCTATAAGGATTTATTAATTTCCTATACATTGCATACCTAAATATATAGATTTTAGATGAAAAGTCATGAGGAAAACTTCTTGCAAAACAGAAGATTCATATTACATCTTAAACCTCTGAAGTGTACATTCTTTTAAATATATAAATATTCTTTTAAATATGTATCACTAAATATTTTAGTACTTAGTGATACATCTGAATTGAGTACTTACTCTGCAGAATGCTAAGAATTGGTACAAGTTAGCTCTGAATAATCTTGACAATATAGCTCTAAGTAATCTGGTCTAAAAAGGTATTTTCCCTGTCATTTTACTAAACTGAGTAATTAATGCACTTTCTAAGAGCACAGATAGTCTTAGTGATTTCTATATATCTAAAGATTATTGACAAAATGTTGTAGAAATCCTTAATGGTTTTTGAGAAAACCTTAAAGATCATTGAGTGTGGGATCTCAGCACCTCAGGACTGAGGTGCAGAGGGACCAAGACCACCCTTGGGGGGCTCGGGAGTCCTGGAATGTTGCCAGAAGTGTCTGGTGGCTGGACTTTGATCCTACAAGGGAGACGACACCTGTATGAGGATGGGAGGATTTCACTGGGGTAAATGGTGAAGGGATAAGTTAATTAGAGTGTAAGACACAGGGTTTAGGATTACTGTACAGGGGGGTCTAAAGAGGTAAGATGGAGGAATTGGGGCGTGTCCTGTTCTTCTTCTTCTTCTTGGCCTCCATCTTCTATGGTGATGTTGGCACTTTGGGATTGGTTATTACTAAAAGTGCACTGGTTAATAAGGGTAAAAGGTATTGGGGAAAAATAATAAATATTGTGTACGTAACTTGGAGTATAAAGATAGGTGACAGCCCCGGGGGCTCGCAGTGTGCTCATGGCTGGCTGCTGTGCAGACCTCTGTCGGGCCAAGAGAAAGTCTTTTAGATAAACAATTAATAAACACCGAGACCGAGAAAAGATCTGAAGTCTCTTCTCGTCCTTTGAAGCGTCGGCTCTTCAAGGCCATCCCTGGGCCTTTCCAGGCCACCTAAACAGCCGAGAAACCGGCAATTGAGCATAGAAATGTATGAAGCAAAATGAAAAGCAGTAGCAGCAGTAGTAGTCTTGGTTGTGTTAATTCTTGCTGGAACAAGAAAGGTAAATGACATCCTAGACCTAAGGTATGCTAATTGTATTTTTTAATGGTTATAACAGATCCATAATTACCCTACTGGAGAAGGACTCATTCTCTGTTACATCTGCAAAGCATGACAGAAGAATAATTTACCATTATTTTGCAGAACTCATTCCCTGAACTCAAGCTTCTGGGTATTTTGAGATTTATGATAACTTTTCTCAAGTACATGACAAAAATACTTAAACTACCTTCAGAACTTCAGTTGCCATTTATAACCTGACATAGGAGTTCATGTACCTTACAAAACCTTGAAATCCAGTCATCCTTTTCATCTGCAGTGGTAAAGTAACAATGCTTGCATCTTATAACAGCAGTTTTTATCAGAATGTCTCAAGGTGTATAACAGAGGAAGCAGCTTTAGTTCTGTAAATAATTGTCATACAAAATATATTATTGAATTTATGAGTAAATGGAAGCTTTTTTCTCCCACAAAAGTGGTTGTTTCTGCTTTACAGCATTGACACATTGGTTATATGTTCTGTAGAGCCTTTTTTGGTTGTTATTTTCCTTTCATGAGTTTGACTAACTATCAAGAAACTCCACTTAATGCCACTCATTTAACAAAGACACTCTTTTAATAGCTGCTCTGACTGCAGCTGCTTTCCAGAAATGACATACTGTACACCTTAATTTATTTGACATTATGGTGGCCTCATACTACTTGATTTCAGTGAAATTAATAAAGGTACTATACCTCCAGGGTCACCAAGTCATTATTTCTGACTGATGTGGAAGATAGTATGTATTATCCCACTCCATTTCCAGTTTCTGTTTAGTTAATATGTTAAAGATTTGAGAGTCAAAAGTACTTTGTTAAAGATTTGAGAGTCAGAAGAACAAACAAACACTATAAAATGGCCTTTCTTCTATATAGAGGTAAAACCCAAATTTTTCAACAGTTTATGCTCAATTTTTTTGTTATCATAATAAATTTCAAATTTCTAAAAAAAAATAGCTATGCATGTCTAAACAAATGTAGTGGTCAAAAGATTTTGTTCCATGTTTGCTCAAGTTTCACATCACATACTTTTCTTTAGGTAAAATTTTTAAAATATTTTTGGAGGTGTCAGTCTAACCCCATCCAGCAACCAAATACCCCACAGCTGCCTCACTCACTCCTTTGCCAGTGGAATATGAGACAGGGAGAATCACAAGGGTAAAAGCTGGAAATCCTATGGATTGAGATAAAGGTACTTTAATAAGGAAAGCAAAACTTCACATGCAAAAAAATTAATTCACTTCTTCCCAAGGGCAGGCAGGTGTTCAGCCATCTCCAGGAGAGCAGGCCCCTATCATATGTACCAGTGACTTGGGAAGACAAATTCCCTCACTCCAAACATTTCCCCTTCTTCCTTCTTCCCCCTCTTTAAACACTGAGCATGATGTCATATAGTATGGAATATTCTTTTGGTCAGTTTGGGTCACCTGTCTCGGCTTTGTCTCCTCCCCAGCCTCTCATGTATTCCCAATCTCCCTGACAGCCTGGCAGCAGGAAAAGCAGAAGAGACTTTGCCTCTGTGTCAGTCCTGCTCAGCAATAAAAACCCCTCTATATGATCAACCCTGTGCTCAGCACAAACATAAAGCATAACCCCATACCAGCTACTGTGAGGAAACTTAACTGTGCCCCGGCCAAAACCAGCATGAATGGTTTGACCTTCTTCTGCATTTTAAAATGTTTGGTGCTGTAATGCCATAAACAAAGTTTGTATTGCTAAAGGAAGGTAAGAGCAATGACATTGCTTTTGAAGTCCTGTACATATATGCATGTCTCTTCTCTTTTAGGAAATTTGCTATTGCTTTGGCAACATTCTAGCAGGTTGCCTGAAATAAAAAGGAGTTGTTTTTACTTTTTCTGTATCTGTATATATTTTTTCTGTTGTTCAGCTCTTGTTCAGTTGGAGAGAGAACTGACGAAAATTTCATGTTTTCAAATAAAGTTGTCAAAACATGCACAATAATACGTTTAATAAGAACCTCATGGAATTAGGAAGTTACGGGTTTGTATAGCAATTATCATCTTAAATTATGAGTACACAGATTATGCAAAGAAAAGGATTGCCTGTTATATAAAAATGCTTACATTAAAGCCAGCTTCTAATTTATTGCTGTCTGTGATAAATTTTCATTGCAAGCCAAATCATCAGTCTACACATATTTTTGCCAATAGCCCTCAGCAAAAGGTCAGATCTGTTGTATAATGTTGAGCTTCTCCTTCTCTAGCATAAATGTATGGAGTTTGCATCAGGGAGAAGATTTTTTCTCTGGTGCTATAGGTCTGAATAATTGTCTGAACAATGTGTTTCCATACTATATATATTAGAAGCACATGTGCTAAAGGATAAGCTATTATTTTATTTACATTAAGCTAAAGTGAAGAAGCAGAGGTAAGTAAGAAGTAAGATATGCTTTTCTAAGCCTGAACACTCAAAGTGAAGTTTCATGTTCTTAATCTGACATCCATTCTTGAGGGTAGATTTAAGGTCATTTGCATGTTAATTAACTGGTTGTGGGCGTTGCTAAAGATTTACACATCTACATTCTTAGCTAAGGCAGCAAATAGCTGCTGGCTATTTGGAATTGCATTGCATGAAACTGGTGGGACCATTGCTTGGAAAAAATCTGGTGCTTTGTGCAAAGTGCAATGATACGAGCAAAAATAAACTCAAAAATATTAGAAGCTCATAACTAAACACTGATTATCTAACATTGATAAGGCCTTAGAATCTAGCAGAATAGGAACCAGTATCCTTACAGGCCTACTCTTCTGTAGGTCCACATGAGTCCTTAATAGGACCTAAGAGCTCCAGTCTGACCTCACACTCCAAAGCAAGGGCAAAAATCATTACTGAATTTATTATTTTATTGGGTTTTTTAAAAGTTAACATCTCAACCATTAATACTACAGATCACATAAGGTTGCTAGGAGTTCTTTATGGTACCAGCTCATTGGAAAAGAAGCTATAGCCTGAAATGAGCACTTCCACATAATAAGGCATGGAGAATGAAGTTTTCCAGAACAGGCTTACAACAATGATGTAGCAAATAATGCATAAAGCTGCTCATTTGCCAGACAAGTAGTGTTGACTTATGAACCTATGCTATCTGTTGTTTTGCAAATTAACTCTCAAGTAACAGGATCCCATTATTTAAGACTCATATCTTCCACAGTTGTTTTGAATTAGGCTTTGTTACCAAGAGCTAGTGAAATTAGTTGTAAATTTTAAAACATTATTCTCATATGGAGATTTTTTTTCTTCTCTTTTTATAGAATTACACAATTTTAATAGAGGTGGGGGAAAGGAAACGTCTTAGAAACAAAAATTCTTATATGGTTAAAAATTTCCAAAGGTCTTTTGCTCATTAAGAAATGTTCTTTGGAAAACCCCATTCTCTCTGCAGTTCAGTGTGCCAGCCTCTAGCACTGCAAGTACATACTAGTGCAGTCCCAGTAGGTGGATTTTAATGAAAAAATATGTGTTAGAACAGTATGCAAACACATTTTTATTCTTAGTTCATTTTCCTTTGACATTAAGTTTTACTGAGAAACTAGGTCTTTGTCTCCTAAAAGAGTTCATTTAGTATTAACTCTTTAAAATTCTTCAGAAAAAATATTTTCTTTGAATCCGAGTCTGTGGCTATGATTAATGAAAGCTGGATTCTAGTGGTATGTTTTGAGTGTGCATATTAAAATTCATAGCATGTGTTTTTCCTTTTCTTGTTTTTATTGTTTTGCATAATATGCCTCTTAAGTTTTTTTACATTATTTTTAGATACTTCCTTCAGCAAAGAAGTTTTTTCATTCTCTCCTCCTTACAGAAGATTTTTTAAGTCTTGAGATTTTTAACACTTCTATAGTAATGAAGACATTTTGAAGTGACTAAAAAAGTGCAAAAAACCCCATAAAGTGTAAGATAGGAAGTACCAAGTATAAGACAGAAACATGCATTAGTTGCATGCTTATGTGACAGGATGTAAAAAATGGTGTGATGTTGTTACATAGATATTGATAATGCTGGTGCATTATGCCAATCTGTCTGACAGCCACAGTATGGTCGAGCAGAAATTTGTCAGTGATCACAGGGGCAAATTGTCAGTCACAGCAAACAGGTGTCAAAGGAGGGGAGAACACTGGACACCAAGACAGGATGGTCCTTCTGTGGCACATCAAGGCAAGTGCAGGAATGGTTTCCTTGGAGCACTGTGAGGACACAGGAAATACTGCCATGGGATAAAATTGTGACTGTGTTTAGGACTGATGAGCAGTACTGTTGGAACAAAATTGGAGGAAGGCAAATTAAACCCAGATTAAAATATGTGATGGGAATGAGTGCATTCCATAACATGCTGTAGATGATGTGGCTTCCCACCTTCCACTAGGTTAATTCCATACATTGTTGCCTACCTGGGTCTTTGTGCAAATGGCCCTTCCAATTTTTGTATTTTTACATTTTTTTAATTAAAAACATTAAGAATATATTGTTTTTTTAGGTATGACGTAATTTCAGTGACACTTCCAGTCAGTAAATACCAGTAAGTAAGCCAGATCCAAGGCATTGCAAACTTGCTATGCTGTGGCTAACTATAGACGTCATTTAATGCAGGTGATATACGCTGAGCTATTGCAATGGTCATCATGATATTAACTCTTTATTAGAATTAGTTTAACAGTCAAAACCAGATCCTAGGTCCTGATTTCACTTTTGGTGTTCAAAACCTTAGAAGATAATACTGATTATTTTTAAAAAATAGATTTCCTAAAATATCTATTTCTGCTATAAGAGACTAATTTTCTACAGAAAGTCATTGTCACTTTCCACATAATATTGAGAATACTAAAGAAAAAGTAAATATTTTTCATGGAGCCTGAAGAAGCCGAGTTCAACTTTGTATTCACATTTCCCACTGTGAAGATATTCTACACAATGAGGTTTTGTTTTAATATCAAATGTATTTACTGGGATTTTGATTGAACCATACAGCAGTTCACTAAAATGAGAAAAAAACCCAAGAATAACACAGTCTTTCAATACATGACTGGATCAAAACACAAATTTGATTCTCATTACTGGACTCTGTGATGAAAGAATACACGGTCTGAAGTCAGCTCAAACCCACTCTCCTCTTCAAAATTCTTTCTGCTGATTGCTCAGTTTTATACTCTGTGTTGTACTGAACCAGTTCCCCCATGCTGGTCCAGCTCACTCAGGAAACTTTCACACTTGGATTAATCCAGGGAAGGCTATGTACAGAGCCACCTGATCCCAGTCAACCTATTCAGCCCTTTATCTAAAGTAGAGATGACCCTTTGGTCCTCTGGTCAATTTTAAGTGCATTAGTAATAAGGTTTTCATGTATCATCCTGACAAGTTAGACTAGCTTGTTAAAACTCTATGCAGACTAGCAACAATTTTATAGATCAGTATATGTGGGGTTTTTTCCCTTTTTGGCCATAATATGGCTTTGGTGTAACAGATTACTGTACACTTTTATCATTTGATATACAGGTCATTATTGTGTTAACAGGTAGGACAGTACATTTAGTGTCATAGTAGTAATAAAAATTAAAATTCTATGCTTCTTTAGTGCTAAAAATTAAATTAAGCAAAACATTAAATTTTCATACAGCCTTTCTACATAAAACATATGTCTGAGAAAGTGAAACATATATTTTTTTCTAAATTATATCTTATCTGAAACAAATCCAGAGTCGCTTTGAAAACAATTTCTTTGTTATCTAGTGAAGTAGTGCATTATTACCCATTGATTAGATACAATATATTAATCTTGATTTTGCATCCAAATAAGGATCTGAGCCCCATTTTAATAAGTTGTCTCTACACATTCATAGTACATATTTTTAATGCACATATCAATGACAGAAATGAGTTAGAAAAATAACAGAAAATAATTAGAAAAATAAAGATTAAAGTCATCTCACCTCAATATAATACTCTTATATTATAGTAAATATAAGAGTATATTTACTAACTCAAAAGCTTAAGCATATATATACAATTACAAATCAATTGCAAAACTGTTAAGAGCAGGCTGGTTTACATGACAGGAATAAGGACTCAGTTTTCTCCAAGGATCAGTACTAATAGTTCTAAATTGTGTTAGGTGAAAGTAAAAGAAGTTCCCTGCACTACATGCATTTAGGATTTATTTCTGTTTGTAAATAGGCTTACATAAGGCAAACGCTGACATTGGTGGAAATAATTTGGAAGTGTTTTTACACCAGCAAGGCATAGTCCTGTGCTCAGCTTACTTTGTCACTTCTCTCCTGAAACTAAGGCAGTTTTGTACTACGTCCTGTTATATGATTTATTAGCTATGTTTTGCTTGATTGGAAGAAAAGGGATTTAATGTATGTTGCTGAACTCAACCTTTAGCATGATTCCATAAGAAGGTAGTACAGTCAGCAAGAATCCTGAACTTCTAACCTATCCCTTTGCTTTTTTCCATCAACTTAACTGTATCCAATAATTCAATCTGTCAGAAACTGCCGAACAGCATAAATCTGTGTCCTGTGTGACTAGTAAGTTAAGTTGTCATCTTTCTCTGTAATAATTTATTAATTAGTTGGAAAAACAAGTAGATGAAAATAAATGTACTCAGGTTTCCTGCAACGAAAAGCAGATGGTAATTTAACTCTGCTTCTCTCATTTTAGAATCAATTTCTTAGAAAAGTGAAGAGAAAAATAAGTGAAAAATCTTCATAATCTGTGTAGCTATTCTACAGCAACCAACAAAGACTTTACTAGCCTCTGAAGCAAGAGTATGTCAGGATTTCTGGGAGACTATCAGCCATGACAGGTTTGACAATTACTGCCTGCTGCCTTGGACTTGATGATTTATTTATATACTGACAAGATTCAATTTTTTAAACTTCAAATTAATATAGGGAAGGAAGGCAACAAAAGGACACTTCTAAGAAGTTTAATGTAAGCATATAGAAATATTTGAGAACCTAAAAAGGCACCAAGGACTTTTCAGATACTTTTGAGAGTTAGGTAATTAAAGATTATATCAGTTTTTCATTGCAAGAGTATATGGGTAATGAAACCAAAAACCTTAAAAATTTTTACTCTATTAGTCTGATCCAAGTCAACAAAGTTACCAGAAGTAAAGCTTTTACCGCCAATTTCAATATGTTTTGGAACACATTTGATGTCCATTTCAAATTATGGTGTAAGTTAAGAAGCAGTTCCATCAGTCCACAGAACGTTCACACTCTTTTCATTAAATTAAATTTATTTTGACCAGTCTTATGTAGAAGTAACAATTTTCTATTCAGAATCTGCTAAAGAAGATTAACTGCTGAGAATACAAGCATCATGTTTTAAAAAATGCGTAACTTCTTCAAAAGCCAGCAGAAATGTGTAATCAGAATAAAATTATCTTTTCATTATTTTTGAAAAATCAAATATTGTGACTGCATGTAATCATAGACAAAATACATTGATTGCTATGTCTTATATAATGGAAAAAGAGTTGGTGTACCAGAAAGGGTTAAAGTAGTTGATATTCAGGAACAAGGACCTTGTCAATGCTAATAGGTTGCTATGACATTTACTTAGTGCAGAAATAAGACAAAGAAGTATTTGCTTTTCTCAGTAGCCCAGCTACCAAGTAGGACACGAAGTGAGAACAGCTGTGATGCTGAAAGTGATATGCTTTCCTGATTTATTTTACTTTCTTCACACTGAATAGTTGGCTCTGGCTCAATAAGCTTTCTTGCATACATGTCACTTTGAGCAAGGGTAAGAAAATAACCCCTTACACTGAAATAAATATTAATATGCTGTTAATGACTGCTCCAATAAATTGACAATTGTTCTCACACCATCATGTATTTGCTTCCACATCCACAATAACGTTTCAGAAGCCATAACCTCCTAATTTTACTGATTTGGAGGTTTTGCAAAATGAAAATGGAAAAAAAAATCAAGAAACTATTAATTGTTAGGAGGAATGGGAAATATATTTTTGAATCAGAAGAATGAGAGAATACTACAAGGAGAGAGACTGTGTTGTGTGCATTGGGACTCAAACCCCCTCTCAAAGGCTGAATTACACATGCAGTCCTTCTCATACCTATCAGCTTTTGCTGTCATGAGGACGTTCATTTTCATTAGCTAAAATGTGTTCCAGAATGTGGAAGGCAAAGGAGGAAATCTGCCACTGGCATTTGATCCTGCAGCTTCTCACGTTCTACTCCTAACAAAGAAAAATGCAGTAAGGAAATTAAACAAGCAGATGTTTGCTCCACTTTCCTGAAGCTAGGTAGCAGTAGTTTCTTTCGCATTCCATGGATCTGGACTGCAGAATAAGAAACTGGAATTAAAAATTATACTAATAACACAAAAGTTCTGCTTCACCAGCTTCTGACCCAGATAGATATGTTTGTAGGCATTTGGAGAAAATATGTGATGTACATATTCCATCAGGAAACCAAAGAGAAAGAAAAATACACAGAAATAATGAAAGAATCTGTGGAAAGTAACCTCGTGATACACATAGAAGCTGAATTTAATAAGCAAATATATTTCCAGGATAACTAGAAAAAAGGAAAAAAATATTACTAAGAAATAACTTTACATAGTGGACAATTTATTAAAAATTGCATTTATTGATAGAACAATGAATTTTTTAGTCTGACACTCTCTGGCCAGGTTCTTTTATATATTCCACATGTGGAAGGTTTAATATTTATTATCAAATTTTGTTATATGAGGATAGTTGGTATTGCATAGGATTTCTGATTTATCAGAGTGATTAAAATATACTGCAGAAATGAATACAAATATTGGTTAAATTTAACAAAATAAAGCTATATCAATTGAGAGTTGAATCACAGCACCAATGTGTTCTCCATTATTGGTATCTGTAATACTTGTACTGTCAGGATGCTGGGAGTCCCCAGCTGCTGGAAAGGAAAATGTGGGTTGAAGCCATCTCAGACTTATTGCTGTCTTTTAAATTCTTTTGACACTTGTCTTGTTTTATACTCTATGTTTAGCTGAGCTGCATATTCATTACCACCATGCTGATCTGGCTAGCCCAGGGAAACAGTCAAACTTTTAGTGAACTTGGGAGAAACATTTATAGAGCCAGCAGATCTGCTGAACTGTTGGTAGGTGCTCGTCTAAAATAAAGGGCACCCTTTGGTCCCCTTTGAGATGAGATGAAAGGGGACCAAAGCTTCCTTGCAACAACTGTGGTCAGTCCCACCCTGCATAACTTTCTGCTCTTCATGGATACATCTCTCTTGCTTATCTCCTCTGAGTCTTTTCCCATTTTAGGGGTTTGTTTCTCAGTCACAGAAATAGAATGCTACAAACTTAAAAAAAAATTAGTATGCTGTGTCAACAACACCAGAATCTGACAAATTGTTACAACCCAACATAATAGTCATTGAGAAAATAACAAAGAATAAATTGCAAAATATTTCTTGCAGATTTTCTAATCTAAATTGGGAATGTTATTAGTCCTTATCATCTTTTTAGGAAATTAATAATTCTAGAAATTTCAGCTGGACATGACTGAACCTTCTTCGAGTGAGCAGAGCAGAAAGATCTTAAAGGGATCACTCTGCATTATAGGTAGTTGATGGCTATGTAGAACTTCTCATAACTGAATTACCTATATTGAGCCTATATTGAGTTTCACATTATGACTAACAGGCTGAATTATGTCTATAGTTTACATGAATCCCTTGTACATCTCAGGTGAAAGGCTTAAGTTTCTGAGTGATTAGCTTAGAGTTGAACTTTCTCTGTTTTGTTTTTTTAACGGAAAAATTGGTGTAGGTTTTTTTTCAACCAATTGAGTTTTTTAATTTTTGAATGGCACTACCCATAGGAGATGCATACTAACTTGAACACATAAAATTTTTCATATCACTTTCAGATATAGTGAGAGTGAGTAAAGTGCATAAAATTTTATTCATGATATTTTACCAAATTTCTTCTAACTTATATGGGCAAGTGTGTATCTGTCCTTATGAACTAGACATTGTGTGATCATACCCACTGTCATAAACAAATATACAATTAAAAACATAAACATTACCTTTTAAAATAATCTGGGTATTTTATAAACTCAAAATGACTGGAAATAAATTTTTAGTTATTAGTTGGAATCAAATGCTCATAATTTAAAATCATGAAGTTCAATAGAATTACCTGGCACAGAAATCTTCTTACTTTTTAACTACAATTGTAATTTCCTTATTCTAAAGTCCAATGAAGTTAAAACTCTGTTTAGTATTTTTCTTGCCTCATGTATTATCATTATGTTTGTCTTATGACTACCTATTTTTAATTTGTCTCCTTACCAGGGCATTTGTTAAATTGTGTGGGCAAAGATGAAAATAAAGTCAGAAACCACTGAAAGAAAGTGGATAAGTGTGCCTCCTTTAGGATCCCTTGACTACTTACTGCCAAGCTTACATGAAGCCACTTCTTGTTGTCATTCATTAGATAGAGGAGGAGAGAAAAATTAATTTCTCAAACTGAAGGCTCTCAGTCCTGCTTTACTGATAACAACAGTGCAGTGGACCCAATAGAATATTGGGTAAATGAACAGCTTTTACATAATTCCCATCTGTTGCAAAAAATTGGCACTGAAAGATAAGGGCACTTTTTCTGGTGAGTCTGAAAGTCAAAAGTTGACCAGCGCACCTCTTATACACTACAAGTCATAGAATAATTCATGTTGGAATGTACCTCAGTGTATAAACCAATCTCCTGCTCCAAACAATGTCCACTACAAGTTCAGATCAGTTTGCTCAGGGATTTGTCCAGGTGCCTTTTAAAATCCTCAAGGACAGAGGTGGCACAACCTTTCTGGGAAACTTGCTCTGCTGCTAGAAAAATTGGTTTTTACTTCTATCTAGTTTTATATTGGATCCAACTATACAATCATTAGCCATTTCAGTAAACAGCCAAACAAATAAAAGTCCAAAAGGTAATTTTATTAGATCAAAATTAAAGGATAGTGTTGCAGAATAATTGAGGTTGGGAAAGACCTCAAAATGGAGCCAGTCATGTGATCAGACCACGTTTATCAATGCCTTTGCTTAGCTGGGCCATTTTCTCATTTGGCAGGCTTTTGCTTTCAGTAAATATCACAGAATTTCAAAGATAATATACAATGCTTTCTGAGTGCTATGCCTTGTGTATTTTATTCTGGGAAATTATCCATATCATACTGTACCCTTTATGTTAAGCTGCTTGATTAAGTTGAAAAGGCACAATGTTAGTGTGCCTTTTTTCATCTCATCATTTGGATACGACATCAGATGCTTGCTGCTGATGTCCCTAATGTCGTTTAGTTATTGGTTTCTACCTATTCTTCTATGATCAGTTTGTTAAATGGAAGTGACAAGTATTAAGTATAAAAGTAATGGTGACACAGTAAAGAATGAACTTGTGGAGTGGGACAGATTTGCAGAAGCAGTAGCAGTGTAGTTGTCACTTCTTTGTCTTGTTGTTTCATGCAATTACTGAGGAGATCAAACTGTAGTAGTAGAGATGATCTTCTGAAGCAGAAATTTGAATTTGAAATTCGAAAAATTTCTTGATTTGAATTCCTTGATACTTATTTTAATATATCTTGCATATGGTATATCTTTAATTCATTTTCTCTTCCACCAAAAGAACCAAGCTATAATTCTGTAACCCACTCTGTTCTTAGGATTTTAAAAACTGGAAATTCTGATGTCTTTTTAAGTATTTATGTCCTATATGAAAGGGCAGAATACTGCCAACATATCAGCCAGTAAGTTCACACCTGTTTTCAACAGAAAGGATGCATAACTTCCCTGCTGATTTTGCCTAAAGCCATTTTCATTCTTTTGACTTTTCACCTGTGTAAGTTGATAATTAGAAAACAAGATAGCAACTTTTTTAAATTACAAAAAGTCTTAAAATAATTAGAAAAATAAAAATAAAATGTTGTCCATTCATTTTCTGTCTTAATATGTATGATTTCAGATATTCTATGGTTTTGTAATTATTCCTGTGAGGTGTAGTGTACAAGCTGTTTATATGAGATGAATGGAAGCATGAAAGGTAAATGCTCCATTACACTCATAGTGTATTGCTTCTTAATTTATATCTTGCTTTGGGCAATGCAGGGGATTATTTTGGCAATTTCTGTATGGCTGTTTCAATTTCTGTAGATTTATCTCCCAAGGCTGCTTTTGTTTCTGATTTGAAAAGCGTTTGGTAGACAGAAATTTCACATGCGTTTGTCAGATAAATTTCCTACTTATCTTATTTTGCTTTTGGCAATATAGTGGTTTAAGGGGGGAGAGAAGCATAATGACCATGAATTTTTTTAATGGGACAGGAAAATGTAGAGTTTGAAGACAACGAATATAATTACATTTTTATGAGCAATCATATAAATATAATGTTAAATTTTTTCTCTTAAGCAACATACTCAAAATGAGAATAAAAATTACTAAAATCAGCCTGAATAGATCTTCTGTATATTTCCCAGAGTATTCCTTCTGCCTAATCTAAACCCAGTACCATTGGAAACCATAAGTTAAATGAACCTTAATCGCAATAGGCAAATACTTTTGTATACAAAGCTGTTTTCTCAGCAGGAGTCACTATTAGATGTGAAAAACCACTTTGACAAGAAATAACAGCCTGACAAAGAAAATTGAGCTACTCTTAAGATTTGATTTCTCCATTTGAAGCAGAATATGTTGTATATCTCTAGCATTCATATAAGTAATATTTGTCCAGAGGAATTAATCTTTCCTCAACGTATTGAAAGATTTGGTGGAGATGGAAAGGACCACGACTCCATGTCAGGCATAACAGCTCAATAGCTGCTTGAGCTGGTTTTGGGTGGGATAGAGCAAAATTTCTTCTTAAAGCCCATTTCTTAAAGGAAACAAAGAATGAAACTTTCACACTTGTTTAAAAGCAAGTTTTTTGTGAGTTTGTCCACACTGCAATGACACAAAGCATGGGAAATATATTTAGTGACTTTCAAGGTTATAGGGTCTGGTTTTGAAACTCAGAAAAATTCTCATAGATAAAATAGCTACTTACATTTTTTAATAACTTTTAAAAACACCATGGACATAACAACATTTACATTATTTACATTCCTGTAGGAAATATTAACAGCCAGAAAGTAACCACTTCAGTTTTTATGTACATATCTGCATAGAATGTGTAACATGTAACATGTCCATGTCTGAATTCGCTGCCAGATGGAGACAGACATGAACAAAGATTTTCAGAATTACAGAAAGGTTTATGTTCATGTAAATATAGGGATATCTTGAAGCTGTAGCTGTAAACATGAATAAAAGCAAGGACATTTCAAACAACTTTTTGCTAGTAACATTTTTTTTAAATAATCCTGGAATTTCTTTCAAGTATGTGAACTACTTTCACCATAACTCATACTGGTCTAAGAAGAAACATAATGGATAGTTTTCTTTTATGCAGTAGATTATTCACCTGGGTTCCTATATAGAGAGGTTTTGAAAACTATTTACATCTAAGTTAATATCGAACCATAGTCAAACTGACTTAGGTACTCTGTCCTTATAACATCTTTCAGGCTTTCAGACTGTCTTACTGTTTCATATCTATCAGAATACACATAAAAAATAGAATTTTTGTAATGGAAATCTAGAGAAATAGTTTCTTAACTGCTCAACAGTTACAATGTTACAAGTAAGGACTGACTCAAATACCATGCCAAATCAGAATAAAAGGTTCAATGAGTATGAGTTTCTAACATTATCAATGAATGCTTCAGCTACCATGCATTTTGACGTAAATCTTTCCAGCACCAGATGTAAGGCTTTATATAGCAGAGAGAAAATCCATTTTTAAAGGCAGAACCCGAAAGAAGTAGATGCTATGATGTTTCAAAATGAATGTTGTCTGCATCACTGTGCCTTCATGCTATATTACCTTGAGATAATTGAGATAGCTTGGACATGACAGCAGCAAAGACACATAAGTTATGTATATTTGCATGGGTAAATATAGCCTGGTAATTCAAATTAAAAAAGAGGTCAAATTTTATCCCAAAATAAAAGGGATATGATGACATTAGGTATGGCCTCATGCTGTATATAAGTGGAAATTTGAACTGTAGAACATCATAGGAAAGACACATATGTATAAATAAATGTGTATATATCTCAAACATATACAGCTTAAAATAAATATTCAGTTATACAGTTTTGGTACATCTTTGTTTATATTATGCATTTGAACTGATAAGCTTGAAAGACTTAGATTTTTTCTTTTCTATTTTTTCAAAATTTTTTGCTATGAGAAAAAAAAACCCAGTAAGATACCTTTTTAAAGAGCAATGTTTTGCATTATCTTAAAACATTTAAGTATAAAGTTAGAATACGCTCAAACCACTCAAGAAAAATCATTGCTACTGAAACTGAAAAGGCCTGTGTCCATTTCTAGGCTAGTAAGGCTTCTCATTCATTTTTCTTCCAAGGAAAAAATAAGGAGGAAGAGGTAAGGAGTAGGAAGACATAAACTGTCAAGAAAATGTAAGTTGAAGATGGGATTATTCTTTGATTTAGGTTTTGTATTACTCGAGGATTTAAGGAGCATTTTTAATATAAATTTTAATATATTAGCTATTATTTTTCTTTCAACTTTAATTTTTTTCTGAAGGCAGAGGAATTACAAATCAGTCTTATATTTTGGCTTAGAAACTGCCTGATTTTCTAAGTGTGGCATAAAAGTAGCACTCAGCTTTGTTCCTCATTTGTAATTTAATTCTGAAAGGGCTATTTTGTGTTTGAATATATTTCTAACATTTCTGTAAAACTTATACTAGGATATAACATTCAGAAAAATAATAATTTAAGCAATAATTTCTAATGTAAGGTCATGACAAAATTAATTTTATGAAATCCAGTCTTGAATTGTGTTTTTATTGATTGACACACTTGTCAGTGTCAACTGAAATTGTACTGATGGCACATGCAGTTGATTAAATTTGGAAAGAGGAGGACAGTCTTCCATTTCATATCCAGAATATTGTGTGTATACAGCAGCACTGAACACATTGAAAATGTGATTTATTGAAGAAACAAAATAAATCTGGGCCTCTGGAGGACCACACAACAGAAGTAGAAAGATAGAGACCTCGAGACTGGATGTGACACCAGGCTGGGTCTCATGAGAGCACAGTAAAGGGGGAGAATCCCCTCCCTCAACCTGTTGGTCACACTTCTTTTAATGCAGTTCAGGACACTGAGCTGCAAACAGATTTTGCTGGCTCATTCTTTGTTTTTTCAACCACCAGTACCACAGGTAAAAAATTTGAAGAATTTGCAACCCATTTGTACTTTCCAAGGTTCCAAGAGTAACACCAAGTTTCTGATCAGATTGATGTGCACTCCTAAATAGTGTTCTCATCTGGCAGAAAAAAAAAAAAAAAAAAAAAAAAGAAAAAAGTATTCCTAGCATTTCCATCTGGCTAGAAGATTTTGGCATATGATGAGCTAGCCTTGGCCTTTGTTACTCACATTTTCATCAATCTCTTGGCCAGATTACAGAAATGTGATATACCTGGGCAAGAAGCCTGGAGTGTTTAGGAAACTCCAACTAAATACAGAAGTACAAACCACCAAACACACATCAAAGCTGTGCTCTATTTTCTATAGTAGCTTCCATAAAATTATGCTCATGACACATTGTGGCTTTACTCCAAGGTATATGAAAGACTTCCAGAAGTTCCGAGATAAAGACTGACAGTTTGGCTCTTCTAACATAATAGACAACATCTTTTTAGAGGTAGATTCTTCTTAGGAATTTCTAGTCTATAGAAATAAGAGATTATCACTGACTACTAGTTGAGCATCACTATCACATTTTGAAATGTTTTACAGATTACTGATAGCATTTTAACCCAGGGCAATATTTAACTATTTATTGCCGTAGAAAAATTTCCTATGAAAATGTTGAAATTCCCCATCTGTTGTTTCAGCAATTAATCTTCTAACGCCACTATCTCCATTTTTATAGATATATCTGTATATTGGAAGTCTTTTGTGTTACCTCTTCTTCCTCTTCTCTAGTCTCTTGCCTTCCATCCTCTTTCCTTACCTTACTTTCAACCTTTTCCAGAAGATCACATACTTCCAATCATTCTTGTCCATTGCTTGTTCATAATTTATTGACTTCTTTCTTAAATTGTCATTCTTAAAGCCAAACAGTATAACCCTTCTCTCTGTGGTTCCTGCTGTAGTTTCTCCCCAAAGGATTTAGCTGTCATTTTACAGGGGTCCAGGTTTGATGCATTCCAGCTGTGGAACCTTGGCTCAGACTGCTGAGACAAAGCCATGATACCATTTCTAAAATGATAATAAATGTCAAAATTACAGAGGATTGCTGATCTGCAATCATTGTTAGACCGAAAATTCAACAGAGAAAACACTTTCAGGAAAAGATAAAATCTTAAATAAAACAGTGCAGAGAGGGTGGTTGGAGGGTGACTATTGCAGGATATCAGGACCAGCAATGCTGGGTTCCGGCTATCAGGGCTGTCCCTGCTGATGGAGCTGGATGAAGCTGACAGCCCTTGATGATGGCTTCCAGCAGCCATGACCACCTACCCTTCCCTCCTCACCTGCCTGGCTAGTGAAGACTCTCCAAGTGCTGTACCATCACACTGAACTTCATGGTTTGCTAAGTATGATCTTATTTTAATGTGCATTATCTACTACATAATTGATTTAGACTTCTGAGTTACACATATTCTGCATGAAAACTCTTTGTGCCCAGCTAATGATGCCTGAACAAAGCCATCTTAAATTACTTTAACAGCTGTGTCCAAAAACAGAGATCTTGCAGGTCTTGACTGGGGGTGGCTAATTGAAAAACACTTTGTCTTTGTCTCCATAAATCTAAATATTTTAAAACAAAGATAAATTGAACTACATATAAAATATTCACAATATAATCCACACTTTATTGTAGAAATGTAGGCCCTAATACTGGCAAAAGGACTCTGATAAATGTTAATCATGCTGTTCAATAAAATCTAGGTAAAAGAAAAGCTTGTTAAAAACATTAAATATTAGATAAAATAAATTTTAATTATTTTAAAGGAAGATACAGATTTGGCTGCATAAGGAAGTAAATAGAAAGACTGTACACAAACAATTCTGCATGGGTGGTGAAATGAAGAGCCACCTTTGGATCCTCATTGACAGTGACTATTAAAACTGGCTGCTTTTTGGGTCTCAAAATTAAGTTTTATTCATTTTTCATTTTTCTTTTAATTGTGAGGTGTCAGGGAGACTCCTAAGCACTAAGGAATTGCTTCTCTTCTGTAAAGGCAGTTTCTCTTACTCCTATTAACAGTGATGGAAGATTTAGGCCATTTTGATAAAGGGCATTTGTAAAAGCAGCTGGCAGTTTTCATAACCTCTCTGCCTTGAGAACAATCGACATTTTAAGAAGAGTGTCCTTGAAGGAATTAATTTTATCTTACTCCCCTGCTGTTAAAGAAAACAGAATACTAGTAAAGATACTTGCAGAGCTCAATATTGACTGAAAAAATACTAACTGAAAAGTCTTTGTATAACAATACAGAGATTTTTTTATTATATTAGGATTTTAGGTATCTCTGGAGGTTAATTGCATTTGAAATTAAAATAACAATGTATTTCAAACTGGTGGGGTTTTTTTTCTACTAATATATTTTTAATTCCTTTTTTAACAATTGGTCGCTTGTGAAACTTCAAGCAATTCTTCCCAAAGACTAAATGCAGCATTCATAATATTTTGTATTCTTTTAGTCATTATGTCAAAATTTAGGGACCTCTCTTTAAGGCATCAGCAGTCTTTGAAAGCTTTGTTTAATCTATTAAAATCATCTTGTGAAATATATATATATGCATTTAACAAAAACAGTACAATTCTATACAAGTTCATTTTGGGATGATTCATGATCTACTCTGTCATAACTCCAGACCCATTTCAAACCCCTGTGTTGTTTGAGACTTGTTTGGAGAAAACACCAAATAGGTAAATACCTTTCTGATCCATTAACAGTGTTTGGGGAAGTTTGTCTTCACTCTTAAACAGCAAAATGCAAGGTTTTCTTTTATTATTTTCATGTTGACATAGTAAATAACCCATATTCTAGATTGCTGAATTTATTATTCAAATTCAATAACAACACCTTGCTCTTAAAAAATTAAAAGCTTATAATTTTTTCCTGTTTTCTCTGTTTTCCTGTACCTAGTGACAGCTTAGACAATTGCTATATTAATCTTGTGTATTTTCATTCCCCTTTTAAATAACATTTCAAAAGTAATCATGAAAGGATCTTTTTACTGTCAGCTTATACTAGGGCAAAATTAACATCCTGGAAAACTACTCTGAATATTAAATCATATGCTCATGGAAAGAATTTATATGCTAAAAATCTAGTTGCAAGCACCCCATAAAACATGTCGCGGCAGTCAGCTGGCTTTGAATTGTCTCACGTGGAAGATAATGATTCAAATAGAGCTAGTTTCTGTTACTGGGTATCAAACTGATGCCAGATTGAGTCAAAAATATAAATTTGCCCTAAATCTCATATTTTAAGTAAACCTTAAGTATGCAATATAGTATGATCTCAATTGTTTTATCTAACAAAGAGTGATTTCAGTTCAGATATTTGCTCAAGACTTAGTCGAACCACATGAACTTTTTTTACCTGAATATTTGGCTCAGAACTCTTCCTAGGTCTAGTTTTCAGCTTGATCACATGTTCAGAACTCTACAAATCTGGTATCTTGCACTGCAGTGGCAACAGCCCAAAGCCATGGTTTATTGAGTCATATAAAAAGTCCAGGAATGATTAGCCTTTCTATGTAATCATTGGTTTATTAGAAAGATTATTCCTTTTTCCATAGGGCATAATTAATATCTAAATGTAAGGAATTAAATAACACAGTGCTTAAACTTTTCTTTTAAACAAAGGAGATACTTGTTTAAGGCAAAACTTCCTTAATAAAACTGAATTCTCTCAGGTATTAAAGTTACTGTAATAATAGCTGGTTTTTTATTTATTTATTTTCAGATAGTTACAGTTACAGCTTTTGTGCTTACCTGCAAAAATGTTCACATTTTATTTACTCTCAGGCTCATATCTTTGAAAATGATCCACTGAAAACAGCCAGTGGATGCAACACTATGTTCAGTTAAGTCTTTTATTTGAACAAAAATGTTCTTCTCAACAGCAGGAAATTCAGGGCTTTATTGTTATTGTCAGTGTTCTGTAATTTTGGACCATTCTGCCATTGTGTATTCTGCTATTTTTCTTCAGTCCAATGATATACTGTGCTATTTTTCTTTTTTTTCTCTAGGTAACTATTAGAGCCCTTATAAATTCAACTCTATATGCTGTTATTTTGGGAAAAAAATTTAAAAAAAAAGAAAAGTAGGAATTTCCCAAATGTCTGTTATCATTCCTGTTACAGATGGTTGAACAATTGCTGCAGACTGTGCTTATTTTGTAGTATCTGCCTATATGCAGCTTCAAAATTATTTTTGCTGTTTGTAATGATAGGAACCCTCGCCTAGAACCCCTCATCAAGGTGGCAATTGGAACTCTGATAATATTCTGGAAAATGTCAAAGTGTATAGAACTGATCTTTTACTAAGCAGTTTTGATGAAATTATTTGTTCTTTAACTCCAAAAATTTATGGAGTTAGAGAACAAAGGAAGAATGGCTCAGTCCTAGAAGGATGATTTTGTTTGTCAACACTACATGAATACACCTTACATTTGGAACCAAATATTGCTAGGAAATGTACTGACTTGAAATGAAATAAAATGGCATGTGTGCCTGGAAAACAAAAACAGTTTAGCCATAATATTTATCATAGAATGTGAAACCAGCTTGGCTGGAAGTCAACCTAGAACACAGCTAGAACACTTAGTTACTAAGCAAAGCCAAAATCTGGAAGTCCTGAGGGAATATGACCTCAGGACAGAGCATATTTTAAGGTGATGATAAGAACAATGAAGATTGTGAGTTTGCTCTGTTTCCTAAGTAAAAAGTGCTGTATTTTAGACTCATGGTAAGCCTGCATTATATATCTCAACAGTTATGTATCTTTGAGGACCTAAATTGTACACTTAAAGGCAGGTTTCAAGGTGGGACTCAGCACAGCATTTAGGAGATCTTCATTGTAGAAATACTGGCACACAGGTTTGTAGGTCTCAGTTTAGAGGATGTAGTAAAGTAGCCAAGGAAGGAAAGTTCAAAAAAATTTAAAAGAATACAAGCCTATTACTCATATGTACCCTTCAATGAGAATAAAAAGCAGGTGTAATAGCTATTGTCTTAAACCAATGATCTTGACATTCAGATGAAAAAAGACTCTTTCAAAAGATGATACTAATCAGTATGCTGTAAGAGTGATTTTTGAAGAAAAGGCAATTGAATAATATGCCAACCCAGTAAGATTAACAATATATACATTTTCTGCTATAGACTATTATGTCTTCTCTTGGATCCTTACATTCTACAGCTTTCACATGTGGATAGGTATTATCTTTACTGTTGGGTACTATTTGTCTTTTACTCTATTATATAGATTTGTCTTGCTAAAGTTCTCAAAAGTAAGAAGTGGTGAAGATATATAGCTGTATGCTACACTGTGCAAGAGCCTTCAGAAGGCCCAGGTTATGAATTGTGATTTCCTACACATGGATATATTATGACTCGTCTCTGAGGCAGAGTAAATGAGGTTCCTGGTAATAAAACCCTTGAGATTCCCTGGAATCAAAGTGAAATGACACTGAATGACTGGTGCATACACATGAGGCAGGACTATTTTAAAACAATTTAATTAAAGTTTGAAGGAGCTGTTTCACTTCTTTACTACAAAAATATAAAATTATAAACACAGGGGAAGGAAAGAAAGAAAGAGAAGTATAGAGTAGAAAGTTGAGAGGAAAGATATCACCACCTGTGGATTCAGCAATGAGTCTTGATTGTTGACATGTTGACGTAAATGTAATTTTGATGTCTGTGAGGAAATTAATGGTTGCGGACTCGATCTGTGTGTCAGTTTACATATGTTCCAGTTGGCATGGGAGTGCCCAGATCCCTCCAGATTCTTGGTGTGTGGTGTTAACACCAGGGGGAACGCACAGCCTTCTGATGGAGAGCTCCTGAAAAGATTTGAGATGAATTTTTGGGTCCTTGGTGGTCCATAGCCCCCCTTAGGGATATGACTGATGTTTGACACCACCTCTGGTGACCATGCAGGGTGTCTTATGATGAAAAGGGGGACTCTGAATTTGAAAAAGCATTACCCTACCTCCAATCTTCTTAGCAGCTGTTTGCCTTGGTCGGAGAGAATGTGTTTAAGAAATCACCGTCCTGATTGTCCTGTATGTTTTCAACCACAGAACAACCTAGACAGTGGTTAGGTTGCCACAGAAAGGAAATCATGTGTACACACAGTACATACATGTGTATGTGTATTTATGTGAATAACATTGAGTGTAAGGTGTTCAGCTGACTTCATGTAAATGAAAGGCCTGAGGAAAATAATTTATTTGCATTTATTTTCTTAAAATAGTAATAAAAATAATAGAAAAACTAGGATAATAACATTTGCTTTGGGTTGGAGTTTGCTTTGTGGTGGCTGCTTCTGACTCCCTTTGGTTTGTTTTGGCAGCAGGATATCCTGGTGGATGTGGATGCTTGTTGGCTTGTTTTCTCTGGCCTAATCCTGAGATTATGGCAAGACACACAGTTCTGCACAAACTTCTACTCTAGTCTTGCACTATTTAGAGACTCCTTTACATGAGCTGATGTCAGAGCTGATCTTGCTTTGAGCTGGGGGTTTGATTACCAACTTTCTGCAGTCCCTTGCAACACAAATTTTATGTTCCTGTGATGATATATGATTGTGATCTTAATATTTGCCTTTTGACAGGACAGTTCTGCCAAGGCTTGATGGGCTACTGAATCTGCCACATCATAACTACATACCAAGGATGCAGACACCCTTGAATAAATATGGCTGTTTCATATTATCATGTACTACATAAAGCACATTTTTCCATTATTTGCCAAATGAGGAATTTTTCTTAAAATGGTTGTTTTGGTTTTGCCTTTGGCTAGGACAGATTTAAGATTTCAGCATACATTCCTTCACATTAAGGTAAATGTTGTGCTTCTTGCCATGACTGTCATAATTCATCATCACTTGAAGATGGGCAATATAAAAATGCAGAACTCTATTTTAAGATTATTCTCCTAACCAAAGTTTATGGGGAACAACATTAAATATGTAGTATGAAAATCTCTCTTTTACTTTGCAAGGTAATTTACCATACTGTCCCTAGGATGAAATTTAGAATTACACACTGTTTTTTTTAAACATTGTTTTTCAGTCTGGTAAGATCTTTTCCTAAGGGTATGAGAGCTTTTGGTGACATATGGCAGTAGGGGCTGCTATGGGAATTACTTATTATTACTGAACTGTAGGGTCATAAAGTAAATTCCTGTGAACAGCTTTAATTCATGTGCTTCTTTTTCTTTGAGATTAATCAGACTTTTCTTTTGACACGTGTGGTAAAGCCACAAAGTCAAAAAAGTACTTTGAAGATAAAAAATTTATCTGTTCACTGAATAGTTCTGATTGTTTTTCTGTTCATTTACCTTTTATTCGTGTTCTGAGTTCAGAATTAGTGGACCAAAAGAAGGGGATGTGTAAAATACATTATGGTGTTGATAAATGATAACACTACAGCTTTGATGAGCTTTGACAGCTTGGAGAAGAATGATCCAGACTAAAATCCAAAAGACACAAAAATTCTGTAGGCTCAGAATCATCCTATAAAAAAGTTCTCTTTTTAGTACAGTGCATACTTCTAATCAGTACTTTCAGAGATTGTGTTGTTTAAAGAAGGTCTCAGTAAATGCAATAGAATTAAAATTATTTTCATTTACAAATAGACATATTAGGTCCTCATTTTGAAAAATTTGCTTTTCTTTATGACAGACAACTGATGGGGGAGGGGAAAAAGCTTTTATGAAGTTGTTTCTATTTTAATAAAGTTTTGCCTGTTGTAGTGAAAATTTATGTGTAGCAGTGATACGTATCATTTGCATCATGCACCTGGCTCAGGTATTTTTTGTGACAAAATGATAAACAAATTCTCCTGTCTCTAGCATCTTCAAAAAAAAAAAAAAAAGAAATATTAACTACATTGCTTTAGTTGTCATAATGTTAATTGTGGACAGCTTCTCTTGGATTATGATTACATGATCCTCCTCAATGCAGGGCTCCAAAATGATGTATATGGGTTGAGGTATGCAAACCTATTATTCCCACATGAAAATAAACAGCTCTGTGGAAAAACATTTTTTTCTGTGTGCATGACCAATTTTAAAATTTGATCAAGAAGATTGTTCTAGCTTTAGAACTGACACTGATAGCATAAAGAGGAAGGAAGTAAAATGATTATGTAACATTACAATCAATAAATAATGAATAGTAATTATTTACTGGACAGTAAATCAATGAAAGAAGATTGTGCCCATTTTCCTGTTGTCACAAACACAACAGATAACTAGGCATAATCGATTCAAAGCTGATTTCTAGACACAGAAGGCAATGATTGATTTTATGAATATTTATATGCTCAATGCATCAAAGTGGTATAAACTCCTGAGTAAGTTAAAATTTTTAAATTGCTCATGCTTATTCTTATTTCAATCAGAGTCTCTGCATGATAAAATCAAATATAAATATTTCTAAAAGAAATTCTACAACATTTTGTACTTTTTTTTCATTTGCAACTCAATTAACTGAAAATATGTTATTATTAAAGGCTCAGCTTCCAGTTAAACCTACACTTTTGCTCTTGTCCACTTATTCTATTGTGAAGAGAAGTTTCTGTCAATACAAATTTTGACACTTTCCATTAATCAGGGATTCGACAGTTTTTTTAGAAAACACTTATTAATCAGTAAGTGACTGTTTAGATATTGGTTAAAGGAAATCATAACATGGTCTTGTAAAGAGCACTGAGGAAATTTACTTAATAATCCTTTAAAGTAGCCGGCAATGATGCTGCATATTATCTTGCTTTTTTTTCCCCTATCACATTAAAGACATGAAAAGTCAAATAGAACTTGTTATTTTTAAAAAATGCAGTGAGAAAGCATATTTTCTCTTATTTTCCATTTTTTTTTCTTTATTTCAAAGATATATAGAGTTACACAGCAAGAAATGCAATTTAAATAGCAATATATGGCTGAAAATCACTATACTGCTCTGATCCTGCTGGTTTGTATAAATATCACTGTGTATATTTTTACAGATTATCAACTTTTTAGATCATGTCAATACATTTTCCAGCTGTGGTTTAGACAAGACAATGTGGTGTGGTGGTCCTCCATTAGCACATATCTTCTGGAGATTGGACACAGAATTTAATCTAATTTCTGGAAATGTAAAATGTGATGGTACTCATTAATGACTTTTGTCTAAAGGAGTTCAATGGATAATTTCACTTATTTTTTCAATGGTCCATATTAACTGCTGAATAGGTGAAGTGTGTATGTGTATTATGCACTTAATTCTGAGAGCTAAAAGAATTCATGTGCCTGACCCACAAAAGAAGAGAAAGGTCAGCAAGATGGATTGCCAGACCATGCTTTGCCTTAATATGATTGAGAAAATAGAGTGCACTATTTCAAACTGGTTAGAGACATAATATGATTTGTATACCATGCTTATATCACTCTTCCGAATTATTTGAATGTGTTAGGCAGTAGGTCATACCTAAATTGTAATGACTCATTTTGCATTTACATCCATCTAGCTTGCTAGCTAGGAGTCATCAGCATTATATTTCAAGGGCTCTCAAACATAGTGATTAAAAGGAGAACATTTTTATGTGCAAGCAGTGATGTAGCTTTGCAATAAAAAAAAGTAGAATGAGAATTATCCATAACACATTTTCCACGTGCCATAAGCAAAAGCTCCAATCCATCAACAACTTATTGCAGAGATACACTTGTGACAAGGCAGAATCATAGAACCAGCATCATGAACTTGCCTCACTGCAGTTTCTTCAGAAACTGATGCCAAAGAGAATATTCTTCCTAGTCAAAGTGCCATAATTAAATACTATTCATATTTTCTTTTCAGCTGTTAATTTACCTATATATAATTCTACAGTGAAGCCTGGAGATTGTTGGAAGTGCTTCACTCCCCTCTAATATATGCTAAAAATACACCTTCACTTTATATGTGCCAGATATACAGCATAATAACTGGGGTGTGATTTCATCAGGACAGTACAAAGCAAATAGAATATTTTGTAGCCCTTCAGTGGATGTGATTTGCCGCTCCTTTCCCTCCTTATTGAAATGGACCCACAAAGAGAGAACATAATCTTCATCTAATAACAAAACCATTCTAGAAAATTCTTACCCTTTAATGCTGTATTTCAAGTCGAAATGGTAACCTGAGTCTTCATGCTTATTTCTATTAAAACATTATTAAAAGTTAATTAAAAATACCTCCTCATTCTTTTTTTCCAGATAGAAGTGTATGGGTCTTAATTTTAGTATTTTATTTGCAATGTTGTCTCCCAAAGCACTGTATTCCAAAATGGAGATAGCAGTGAACAGAAACATGAAGAAACAAAGCTGTGAGCAACAGCGGAGGGAATTACTTACAACCTGTTGTTTCATTGGTGAAAGCATTAATGTAGTTTGACTGTAAATTGCCAGGGCATTTTAAACATAACTTGATCTCAGTCAGTGGTGGGTACAGCAAAACAAGGTACAAGGTGTTGAACCTAGTACTTACAAGGATTTGGTTTTAGCTCACACACCATTGTCTGCCTCCCGGGCCCACTCAACAACCAACACTGTGATACTTTTAAAGGATAAAGAAATGCAAGCAGTTTTACGTTCACAGGAATTAATTTTAAAAACAAACCACAACTACAAAAAAACCCAGACAAACAAACAAAAAGTAATCTATAAAAACTCCAGAAACAGCAAAACTTTTCTCTACATAAGGTCCAAAAGATTTCCAATACATAGATGAATGGTTGCCTTTGAGTTTCCACTGATGATGCCTAAACAGTCATATGAGAAAGTGAGGCTTCACATTTCAACTGCAGACAGTCCTACAAAAAAAAAAGTCAGTTCCACATAAGATTTTAGTACTCTGTATAATGATATTGCTTCTAAATTTTGCTGTTCAACTCCACAACTACTCATGACATCGCAGAAAAGCTAAACAAGGGACATGGCACTTAACATTTCTGCTGTCTTGACAATTTCTGAGGGCTTAAGAGATATTCAGGAAACAGATTTCTAAAAGCAGTATACAGTGCAAATTTTAAGACATATCTAGACCCTGAAAAGCTTATGCAAGAAATTTCTTTGATAAGCTAACTGCGTCTGTACAATTCAAAGGTAATGCTTACAATATACAAAACTGAAACAATGCAGAGTGCCTGAGCCTTCTCTCAAAACATCCACTTGATATAACTTCAGTGTACTGTATTTTTACCTGCAGAAAATGAGAAAATAAAACACTTGCCTTCATTCATAAAGTTAATGAGTAACAAATACAAGATTCTTGGAAGCATCTTTTACAGATAGTATTCTCAGGACTCAGGTCATCATCTCTCAGATTATGAGGAAGGAACAAATTATACTTGTGAGGTCAATAATTTATTTTTAAGAATTTATCTGTTTAGTTTTAACACCCAAGTAGTCCTAATTATGTCAACAACAACAACAACAACACTAATAATAATAATAATAATAATTCATTATTAAACTGTCATTATATAAACCCAGGATTTTACCTATTTCTGATTCTTTTCTCCATTTTGCTGGGCATCAAAAGGGGGAAATTAGCAAATGGCTGTGTGGTGCTTAGTTGCTGGTTGGGGTTAAATCACAATAAAGCAGGACAGATACAAAGCTTATCCGGTGTCAGAATTAACACTTTCATAGTAATAGAGAGATTTGGATTGAAAAGGAACCTCAAAGTTCAAATCCCGCTGCAATGAACAAGGACATTTTCACATGTTACATAGTTATTAACAGAAATCCACAGGTTGGATCATCCAGAAGTCAAAGTGTAACATTGACCTTTTGGAATATGCATCATAATTCAAATGTGAATTTTAAACAAAAAACTTGACACCCATATAACAAGAAAATATGTCCAACATAATTTGATAAAATAAACAATTCTCCAAATAATTATTTTCTTGAGTCAAAGAAACAGGTGACTTACAGGAAAATGTCAGTTATCAAATAACTGTGACTTCAGTGTGGCATTTTGAGTCTGCAGTCTGGTTTCAATTTCTGGATTCACCCAAGACTTTTATCCTGGACTGAATTACTAGGTAATATTTAAAAGTATAAACAGTGAGCAACAGCTGACCTTTCCTCTGGTAGGTTCTTGTGATGGTCTATCCTTGGCTGGCTGACAAACACACACCAAGCTGTTGCTCTCACTCCCCCTCTGTAGGTAAGCAGTTAAACACCACACAATGGCTTGCTCACTCCCTCCCAGTGGGATGGGTGAGAGGACACGACAGGAAAAGGAAATAAGATGGAAAAGCTCATGGGCTGAGATAGACACATGTAGTTTACTTAGTAATTATCATTAGGCCAAGAAAAACTCAGATTGGGAAATCTTAATATAATTTCTTGCCAAATAAAAATAAAGTAGGATGGTGAAAACCAGTCAAAACTAAAAGCATGTTCTCCTTGCACTTCCCTTCATCCCAGGCTCAACTAAACTGATCCGTTCCTGACTCTTCTTCCTCCTCCACCACCAACAAGCAGTGCAGGGGGATGGGAAATGACAGTTATCATCTCTCCACAGTAGTTCCTTCCTGCTACTCCTTGCTCCTTGAACTTTTCCCTTGCTTCACCATGATCTTGCCCCCTGGCTGGAGGGGAATTTCTGCTCCAGCAACTGGAACATGTCCTCCCCCACATTCTTTGTAGCTGTTGACATCTTCATGGCTGTTTCTTGCATGTATTTCTCATGCCTTTCTCACAGGTGCTGCTCAGCATTTTTATCCTTTCCTAACTATGTTGCCACAGGGGCACAGCCAACATCATAGATGGGCTCAATTTTGGGCATCAGTGGGCTCATTTTGGAGTGAACTGAAACTGACTGTTCGATATGGGGACCACTCCTCATCTTTTTTCATAGAGGCCACACCTGAAGTCTTTCCTTATCTTGCCATGTAAACCAAATACAGTTGTTTTGACAACTTAACAATCCAGAGATTTATTTTGAGAAACTTGAAGTCTGAATTTTAATTGTTTTGGTCTTTTAATGACAAAACCGTGAGTTTCCATGACAAAAGTATGGTCTCTCAAAATGGAAAAGAGGCAAGTAACTACTGACTGTGAGACTAAGAAGTGGAAGGATGATTATGAGAAAATTATGGAAAGGATCTAGTAAAGTGTTGGAAAGACATGAGATTGTAGATCAAATATATGTGAAAGATTCTACATTTGCATGTCTTTGCATGACAGTTCACCATCATTATCATGATAACTGAAGCAAAGAATTAAAATGTGTACAGTACATAATGCTGTCTTATTATCTCTCAAACATTTATATTGTTATTGCAAATTTTGTTGAATTTGCAACTAATAACATTAAATATAGGGAATAAAAGAGATGGGAAAGATCAGGGAGGATAGGACCCAAAAGCCAGCATGCTGTGTCATGGATATCCCAACAGGATCAGGTCTCAGTGAAATATTCAGAGACTATTCATTAAAGACACTGAGTTTTCCATTACTCACTTTTTCTGTTGAATCATGTTTTTAATGAACTTGTAAATTATAATAGTAAATGCTATAATTTTCTATTGAAAAATATTGTTGACAAATGAACTTAGGACTTTTGACGTCCAGCATTTTTATACCAAAGTTCTTGTTCTGTTAAAGCTCCTGCTCTGACTGTGTTATGGAGGAGGTGAAATATGGCATTTGGTTCCCTCCCATATGTAAATATTCACAGAACTGTTCACATATGAAAGTGTTTCCAAGAATCACGACAAACACCCTGTGAGAGTACTTTGCTGATACTAAAATAACTGGGGAGCAATGGTATATTATTTCTTGGATGTTTTGAGTTACCTCTAACCTTCAAGTGGCAAGAATACCCTCATTAAAATATTCTTTAATCTGGTGCCATATATTTCCAAAGAAAAAGATTGTTCATTAAAGCATTAAAATTCTATGTATTCTTTCATATTCTGCTGCAATGAGAACACAATGTTTTAGAGGTATGGCATTGTTGGTAAAATCCTTTTGTATCAGAAATTTAGCGACAAGGAAGAAAAAGTCTGCCTCTCCTTTTACTCTTTTGTGAATTTCCTTCATGTCTGATTGACAGTTCATTTTTCTGATATTTAGAGAAAACAGAAATGAGCAGCTGAGACAGCTCTGTGTCAGAGGCTAATCAGGCCACTGGTGGATATGTGGTCACTCAAGCTCTTTTCCCTAATGACACAGCTATTCAGTTTCACTGGAAAGTATCCTCCATCTAATATTCTCCCTGAAGTAGAAGGGTTTCATTAAAACACAGCTAGATGTGAAACTAAAAGTAAACAATTTACATATTAAACCCACATTTTTTTATAATTTATATTGCTTTCAAACCATCCTTCATAGATTAGCGGATTTAATTATTTACAACTGATGATACTGGTAAACATTTTTGGAGACAAAGTGGAAAATTACAACCTTAATCTGTATTTTGGGATGGCTGCTAACAGTGTTCAAGGTAATTACTCTGCCTTAATTCCCAGATTGTGTCACCTAATTCAGTTTACACAGCTGCTGAGGTTCCTGTGAGGTGATATGGTTCAAATAAAAGACCAGGCTTATCCCTAATTCAATTCAGCCTGCGATGCTTGAACTCATATAAAATACATCAAATAATAAATCAAACTAATACTATAACTACCAGCTAATGGGTATAAATTTTCCCTTACATTGAAAAACATCCTAAAACATATACTACTGCAATTACACTTTCTGCATCTATAGCAAATCATTCATTAACAAAATCTATCAACAAACCACAGTAGTGGAAGTCTAATATCATTGTCTGTGAGTTATCAAACATGCATAATAGTAAGTACCAGGCTCTGCAAGTGGAACCAAACAATAATGAGTACAATGGTTTATTTAACTCAGAGTCATCACCAAGGATGACCTACACCCTGCAATAAAACCACTTCCATAAAGGAAAAAGCTCATTCTCATAGAAGATTCTCTGTTGAGTGGAAGATGAAGTCCAAAATGCAGACTGGAACTACTTCTTAGGGAAGTTTTCTGCCTCCTGGGGGCCTGGGATGAAGAATGGAAGAAAAAGCTTTCTAGCCTGGTATGGCCCTCAACTATTATCTATTATCTATATCATCCATAGGCTGTGAAATGGTCCTATGATTAGCTCAGACATAAATGTCTAGGTTGTGGGTGTCTAAAATGTCTCCATCTTAGCAATGGATTTGAATGGTAATAAATTTATACCTCCACCTCCCACAAATAAATTTTGATGATCCTTTTCTGGTTTTGCCTAACTAAAATTCTCAGCCTGATAAGTAATCCTTACTACTCAAATCCATTCAAAACACTTGGTTTCCTGAGTTTTCTGCTTTGCCTCTATCACTTTTTAGTATTCACCTACTCCCTTTACCCCTTGTATCAAACATCACCACACTCTTTCGAATTTGTAGTCTATTCCCATCATCTTTCTTCAGTTTCAGTAGGCTAGCTACTAAATCTGATCAGCAAATGTTGCCATACTCTATATTGGGTTCATACAAATTGTTCTCTCTCCCATATTGCTTTACATTGTGGAGAGGCTAAAATCTTCCAATAAAAAATAATACTCTAATATCACATTTTTTTCTTTAAAATTTCTCTTCAAAACTTTTTAGTGAGTTTAGACAGGCCGCGCCAAACCCAAGAAGTTAGAAAGTATTTGGCTACAGGTATAGTGACACCAGAGTCTGTCACAAGCCATTTTGTCTTCATACTCCTTTACCAGCTTCTCCTGGTTCTTTATTGCTGTACAATGAAAAAACAGCCACAAGGCACGTCTTATTTCTGCTGAATATTTATATGGCAGTAAGGGAAAAAATTTAGCTCCTGTGTACAAACACTACTACTACTACTACTGCTACTACTACTACTACTACAACAACTACAAATGATTGATAATTAATAAATGAGAAACTAATTCATTTCAGTGACAGAGGATCTTGTTTCTACACTGCAAAAGTGAAACAACAAAAACTTAGATATTGAGTTTGAGCCAGAATCAATGGGACCTGAAGGGCTTTAATCCCTTTTCCTTTCAACACCTCTTAGTCCTTAAGATTAAATTAGTAACTCTTGGAGGGATTTTTATTTTGTCCCAAATAAATTTTCTTTCGCTTATTTGTCTGCTTGTAACTACTGAATGTTAGTTTAAATTAATGTCATTTTTCAGAACAAATTATATGAAGATTTTTTTTTATTACCTTTGGAATAAGGCTTTACAGACATTGGTATTCATTGAAGGTTTGTAATCCAAAATTAATTGTGTCACAATCAACATTTCTAACAATTAAACCTTTGTCTGGCAGAGGATTTGGGCTTTTAACAAAGCATGATTATGCATTTGAATGACAATTTCTTGTGTGAACACCAATGGCAGTACTAAACCAAGGTTTTGCACACGTTGAAAAAATTTCAAAACTTTAAAAATAATTTCCTCCTACCAAGTCTTCTGCAACTTCCTATGACAAAGATATAGCATGATACAAGCAATGCTTAAGCATTACCCTGAGTTTCATGTGTATAGAAACATCCCCCCCTCACTTAGAAACTATGGCAAATCACTTATTCTATTGCTCTCTGAAAAAATTTCCTCATTTTTTTGACTTCAGGGGAATTTTGAAAATTGTGGACAGTCAGGGATGAAATTAGGACAAGCTTTAAAGTTTTATCATGCCACAAGTTCCTCTTTTTGACCCAATTTTTTACCATTTATGCCAATTGTAATTTTCATTTTGTAGATAAGACAGGGATAGGGAAAGTTTCTGCTGATGGCTATGAAGAAGTACTCAAAGAGATGACACAATCTACAGTGAACAGCTACAAGGAGGAAGGAAGGAAGGAAGGAAGGAAGGAAGGAAGGAAGGAAGGAAGGAAGGAAGGAAGGAAGGAAGGAAGGAAGGAAGGAAGGAAGGAAGGAAGGAAGGAAGGAAGGAAGGAAGGAAGGAAGGAAGGAAGGAAGGAAGGAAGGAAGGAAGGAAGGAAGGAAGGAAGGAAGGAAGGAAGGAAGGAAGGAAGGAAGGAAGGAAGGAAGGAAGGAAGGAAGGAAGGAAGGAAGGAAGGAAGGAAGGAAGGAAGGAAGGAAGGAAGGAAGGAAGGAAGGAAGGAAGGAAGGAAGGAAGGAAGGAAGGAAGGAAGGAAGGAAGGAAGGAAGGAAGGAAGGAAGGAAGGAAGGAAGGAAGGAAGGAAGGAAGGAAGGAAGGAAGGAAGGAAGGAAGGAAGGAAGGAAGGAAGGAAGGAAGGAAGGAAGGAAGGAAGGAAGGAAGGAAGGAAGGAAGGAAGGAAGGAAGGAAAGAAAGGAAGGAAGTGTCGGAAGGAAGTGTCGGAAGGAAGTGTCGGAAGGAAGTGTCGGAAGGAAGTGTCGGAAGGAAGGAAGGAAGGAAGGAAGGAAGGAAGGAAGGAAGGAAGGAAGGAAGGAAGGAAGGAAGGAAGGAAGGAAGGAAGGAAGTGTCGGAAGGAAGTGTTGGAAGGAAGGAAGGAAGTGTCGGAAGGAAGGAAGGAAGTGTCGGAAGGAAGTGTCGGAAGGAAGTGTCGGAAGGAAGTGTCGGAAGGAAGGAAGGAAGGAAGGAAGGAAGGAAGGAAGGAAGGAAGGAAGGAAGTGTCGGAAGGAAGTGTCGGAAGGAAGTGTCGGAAGGAAGTGTCGGAAGGAAGTGTCGGAAGGAAGGAAGGAAGTGTCGGAAGGAAGGAAGGAAGGAAGGAAGGAAGGAAGGAAGGAAGGAAGGAAGGAAGGAAGGAAGTGTCGGAAGGAAGTGTCGGAAGGAAGTAAGGAAGGAAGGAAGGAAGGAAGGAAGGAAAGGAAGGAAGGAAGGAAGGAAGGAAGGAAGGAAGGAAGGAAGGAAGGAAGGAAGGAAGGAAGGAAGGAAGGAAGTGTCGGAAGGAAGTGTCGGAAGGAAGTGTCGGAAGGAAGTGTCGGAAGGAAGTGTCGGAAGGAAGGAAGGAAGGAAGGAAGTGTCGGAAGGAAGGAAGGAAGTGTCGGAAGGAAGTGTCGGAAGGAAGTGTCGGAAGGAAGGAAGGAAGGAAGTGTCGGAAGGAAGGAAGGAAGTGTCGGAAGGAAGTGTCGGAAGGAAGTGTCAGAAGGAAGTGTCGGAAGGAAGTGTCGGAAGGAAGGAAGGAAGGAAGGAAGGAAGGAAGGAAGGAAGGAAGGAAGGAAGGAAGGAAAGAAAGGAAGGAAGTGTCGGAAGGAAGTGTCGGAAGGAAGTGTCGTAAGGAAGTGTCGGAAGGAAGTGTCGGAAGGAAGGAAGTGTCGGAAGGAAGTGTCGGAAGGAAGGAAGGAAGTGTCGGAAGGAAGTGTCGGAAGGAAGGAAGGAAGTGTCGGAAGGAAGGAAGGAAGTGTCGGAAGGAAGTGTCGGAAGGAAGTGTCGGAAGGAAGGAAGGAAGTGTCGGAAGGAAGGAAGGAAGGAAGGAAGGAAGGAAGGAAGGAAGGAAGTGTCGGAAGGAAGTGTCGGAAGGAAGTGTCGGAAGGAAGTGTCGGAAGGAAGGAAGGAAGTGTCGGAAGGAAGGAAGGAAGGAAGGAAGGAAGGAAGGAAGGAAGGAAGGAAGGAAGGAAGGAAGGAAGGAAGGAAGTGTCGGAAGGAAGTGTCGGAAGGAAGTAAGGAAGGAAGGAAGGAAGGAAGGAAGGAAAGGAAGGAAGGAAGGAAGGAAGGAAGGAAGGAAGGAAGGAAGGAAGGAAGGAAGGAAGGAAGGAAGGAAGGAAGGAAGGAAGTGTCGGAAGGAAGTGTCGGAAGGAAGTGTCGGAAGGAAGTGTCGGAAGGAAGGAAGGAAGGAAGGAAGTGTCGGAAGGAAGGAAGGAAGTGTCGGAAGGAAGTGTCGGAAGGAAGTGTCGGAAGGAAGGAAGGAAGGAAGTGTCGGAAGGAAGGAAGGAAGTGTCGGAAGGAAGTGTCGGAAGGAAGTGTCAGAAGGAAGTGTCGGAAGGAAGTGTCGGAAGGAAGGAAGGAAGGAAGGAAGGAAGGAAGGAAGGAAGGAAGGAAGGAAGGAAGTGTCGGAAGGAAGTGTCGGAAGGAAGTGTCGGAAGGAAGTGTCGGAAGGAAGGAAGGAAGTGTCGGAAGGAAGGAAGGAAGTGTCGGAAGGAAGGAAGGAAGGAAGGAAGGAAGGAAGGAAGGAAGGAAGTGTCGGAAGGAAGGAAGGAAGGAAGGAAGGAAGGAAGGAAGGAAGGAAGGAAGGAAGGAAGTGTCGGAAGGAAGGAAGGAAGTGTCAGAAGGAAGTGTCGGAAGGAAGTGTCGGAAGGAAGGAAGGAAGGAAGGAAGGAAGGAAGGAAGTGTCGGAAGGAAGGAAGGAAGGAAGGAAGGAAGGAAGGAAGTGTCGGAAGGAAGGAAGGAAGGAAGGAAGGAAGGAAGGAAGGAAGGAAGGAAGGAAGGAAGTGTCGGAAGGAAGGAAGGAAGTGTCAGAAGGAAGTGTCGGAAGGAAGTGTCGGAAGGAAGTGTCGGAAGGAAGTGTCGGAAGGAAGGAAGGAAGTGTCGGAAGTGTCGGAAGGAAGTGTCGGAAGGAAGTGTCGGAAGGAAGTGTCGGAAGGAAGTGTCGGAAGGAAGTGTCGGAAGGAAGGAAGGAAGGAAGGAAGGAAGGAAGGAAGGAAGGAAGGAAGGAAGGAAGGAAGGAAGGAAGGAAGGAAAGAAAGAAAGAAAGAAAGAAAGAAAGAAAGAAAGAAAGAAAGAAAGAAAGAAAGAAAGAAAGAAAGAAAGAAAGAAAGAAAGAAAGAAAGAAAGAAAGAAAGAAAGAAAGAAAGAAAGAAAGAAAGAAAGAAAGAAAGAAAGAAAGAAAGAAAGAAAGAAAGAAAGAAAGAAAGAAAGAAAGAAAGAAAGAAAGAAAGAAAGAAGATTCTTGCAGATTTAGTCCAACTATCTCCCTTAAATGGAATAGGGGAGCTAGTTTAACTTTAATAACTTTAATAACAGTAAAATTCTTATCTAATAACTAATTCAAGCCTGAAATTTTGTCTAGGAAATATTTTTTGATAGAAAGTAAGTTTGAAGTTAAATGTATCCAAGTCACAAGTTATGAATGTTGATATTTTCAAAAGTAAATATAAGAAAAAATCTGCTTATATTTAAAAATTATAACAGGCTGTCCCAAACCCAAAATATTTTAACATGTGCTTGCTATCTTTCAGGAAATCAAAAATTGCAACAGGATTTTGAGCAACTAGTCTGGACAATTTGCTACTTGGAAGCACCTCTGTAATGCATTTGAGGTGTAACATATCCCCACAATAAGGCGGAAGATGATGTGTATTCTCAATACTGTAGTTCATCCAGAAGGCTCAATCAGCACAGGATGAATACACAGGTCTTCAAACTAGACTTTTGATTAGATGGGGTAAAGGCTTTTGATAATTTTAAATATAAGTAAATAAACATATACTTCAATAAATAAAGATTTTCAATGACAGCAACAAAATTTTTTTCTGTTGTAAAAATTAATATAATTCAAAGCTATTAAGTTATGTCTGATAAGATGGTAAGTCTAAAATATATTTTAAAAATTGATGATAACTACAAAAATGCCTATTGGGCTGCATTAGAGAAGAATAAATTTATTAAGATAACTTAGAAATACATATACATGTGTTTAGTTTCTTTTTGGTGATTTGCACAAACCAGAAATATATAACACATATAAATAAAATATAAAAATATTTCTATATATATAAATATATTTGGTATATGTTGTGATATCATGTATTAGGGAAAGGTCAAAGAGAAGAAATACTTTCTGAGAGAGAAACTGCTTTGCTGGTTCATGCCAAGCATTCTGCCATTCAATGTGTTATGCTACACATATCTTCCCTGTGCTGCAGTAGACTGTGTTCCAGCTGTGTAGATAAGGGGTTTTCAGTGGGATTCTACAGAGAGCGATCACTGATTTGTGTTCTTCTGTGCGTAATATTCCTTGAACAATTTTTACAGATATGTGGTGTCCATCTGTCTACCAATAGTCATACTACTAAATATAAGAAATAGAAAACTTTGTTACTTAGTCTGTAGCACTCTACTGCGTTTTCCTTTCTTTCCTCTGTCCCTTCCTCTTCTTTGCTCCTTTAATTTCTTCATGTATATGTAACTATTTTCCTAGCAGAAAGCTTAGATGTGGCAACGTTGATAGAAGTAGCTTGTGTTGCTTTGATGGCAAAAAGCAAAAGGCTTTGGCACATCTTGAGGAGAGTGACGACCCCATTTCCTTTTACATCAATTGAATGCTGCTGAGAAGATCATACATAATCCTTACAACTTTTCTCATTGAGGACTAGATCTTTGACCATATAAATATACATGGCAGTGGAAAGAATATAAAGAAATGCATCAAGATTGTAATACATCAAACATTTTTCAAGAACTCCCAATTCTCCCTATTCTGCTTCTGAACACGTGAATTGGCTGGCAGGAAATTTTTGAGGCATGTAAAGACACCTTTTTTCTTCAGTCATACACTTACATTTACATAGATGAAACTGGACCAGAAATGTTTCCAATTTGAAAAGACATAATATCACCAGGCAATTAGACTAATTCTAAATAAAAAATGAGGGATCTCAGAGGAAACATGATTTCTTTTTTAAGAGAAGTTTTGATTAAATAATATAAAAATGTTTATTATAAATGTGATTAATAGATATTTGCAGAAGAAAATTGCATTTAAAATATATATTCATCAAACTTAATAGATTTGCACAGAATATTACAAAGCATGTAAGTCAAAGGAAGTTAAGGTAAAAATGAAAGTAATAGTATTTATTTATGTTTTCTGGTGACTGAAGTTAAGTAAGAAAGTGAGCATTCAACAGGTGTCAGAGATTTGTCTTAAATGAAATTATTAATGAAGAAAAATTGTTCAATATTTTGCTGATTGGTTTTGAATGTAGTATTTTGAAATTTTTGCTGAATGCACCAGGACATGGAAAACACCTAAAGCTTACTAATAACATCACAATTTCAATATAAAAAAATCAAATGTGTGAGAATAGCTCCATGAGGAAATTTTTCTGGATGAACTCCTGTCCTGGGGAGATACAGTTGTTCTGTGCAACCAACAACATCAAAAAGAAGAAGAGGAGAAAAAAGCAAGTAGATGACATTAGCCCAAAGGGTTACCTGGAGCAGACAGATGCAAGAACCACACTCATGGGACTCCTTGTTTGCTCTGAGTGAATCACTAACAGACAATTATAGCTCCCAAAGAAGAATATTTTGTTTTCTTATAAGAATAAAGGAGGAGGGAAGAGAAAGTGACCCTTCTAATGTTAGTTTTTAAAACTGTCCATCTATCAGATGTATAGGCCAATTTTAACAATAAAAGATGCCAAAAGTATCTCTCATCTCTTGATATAAAAACCAGTTTCTGGTACTGGAGGAAGATGGGGAGAGAAAGCATACTGGCTTTACTTTTGACTGCAGCAATAATCCATTACCTGCTTTCTGGAGGCCATGAATGATTAGGTCCTCCTCTAACACTTCTCATTAAAAAAAAAAAAAGTGGGAAACACAGAAAGTGTGGATGTTCACTGAGTTTTGCTGTATTTTAAAATGCTGGAATTCCTTCCTCTAGTTGGATTTTTTTTTTATTTCTCATCATGTATCCATGAAACCGTAAACAAGAAACATCTTGGTCCATCTCTTAAAGGAAGCTGCCTGACTAGTTCAGTTGTCTGATTTCTTTATTTTACCAGCTTTCTTGATATTTACTTCTTAACATGGAAATTTATTTGACCTTGAAACAAGTATATTAGACCATTTTGTTTGCTTCAGTGTTTTTGATGGAGTCCTACAGCTACACAAGATAATGGTTATGTTGTCCATTTTCTTTTTTTGTAGGGAACAACTACCAAAACTGACAACACAAACCACATTTTCTATTAACTAATCAGTAAAATTTATTGATTTTACTAATATTTGGCTTTGATAACAAAACATTTATGATGCTATATCCTATTACATATGAGGAAGCTTTAAGATTTTACTACCAGTAACAGTTTTTATGTAATGCCATTTATTACTACATCAATGAATAATTTTTATCTTGCATCCGAGTTTCCTGGATCCTCTTGACTAGCTATTTTAGTATACAAACTCTAGAAGGTAAAGATCTGCCAGATTACATAAAAATTATGTTTATTAAATTAGAATCTTTGTTTTTCTATGTTTTACTATAGTACATGTTTATGAAAGTAGCTGATACAGTAATTTTAACATCAGTGCCTTGAATAGGGAAAGAAAATTATGGAAATTATATTCCAGCACACCCTCTCGCCTTCCCCCAGAAGGAATTTCTTGTCTGTAAAGGCAGCCATAATACATAAAGCAGAGTTTATATTTCTATTGTCTGTGCATATTCACTTTGTATTCTTTAAGAAACATGATTACACACTTTGCCTTTACTTGACAAAGCATTTATGTTTCATTTTGTGTCTCTTTGATAAATGGAAGTAGGAAATGCAGTTCTACTAAGAAGCTATTGCTGCTATAGGGTCACATAGTGTTTTCTGTGGCTACTTGCCAAAGTTTGACATATGAGATATTGACCCCATCACTTGGCACAAATTGCCAGACCAGTCATGTGGTCTCATGGTGGGCAACATTTGTATTGCAGCAAGTCTGAATTTTACATGCTTAGAATAAGTGTGCCCTTTATGTAACATCTTAATGTATTTTTGAATCAAAGTTTTTATAAAATTAGAAATCTATATGAGTAGTTCTATTCTATCTTATGTTTCATCTTGATTGCCTGAATGTGGTGCTTAGGATAACCAGGTACTCCATTTGTACTCTATGAGGACATTTTTATTCCTAAGTAGACTTTTGACTTTAAATCAGAGACACTATGTTGTAGTATAATGATTTCAAAGACATGCATATTATGTATATGTATAATAACAAATGAAAATATACGTTTACTATATTGGTAGAAATTAATCTATTTTATTTTATTTTTTATTTCCCTAAATTTTATGAAATACAGGTCTTTTATAAGGGTTGCAGGAAATTTTATCATACATCCTTAAAAAAAGATGACTATTTTTTACACATTCCCGGGATAGTTAACTATTTTATATTGGTTTTGTTTGCAATGCTTTTTTAGATTAGGCTTTCTTTTCTTTACATTATTTGCTAAGGAGTAATTTGTGGTTTCCCAACAAATACACCGGTTTCAACTTTGAGCTTCAAATGTTCTCTTCTGATCTATTATTACCCTCCTCAAGGGTTTGACAAGCATTACTGCTCCAGTCCCAATCCCTTTCTTCATGGCCCTGCTCCAGCATATCCTCTACACTCAAAGCTGCAGGCAGAATAACACTTGAAAACAGCTGTGCAATGTTACTATATTTATTTATAAATCTTACAAAAGAGATTTTGAAGTCCAGGATATCTTTGGCCCTGAGTAACCTTCTGACACATAGTGGGGAGGATGAAAGAGCAAAGGTATGTGACAGGCACTACTCATTTATTGCTTAAGTCATAAAAATATACTTTTAATGATTAGTGGAATGACAACTTATTTGGAATATCAAGGCACAATCAGAAAGGAAAGTAATTTCTAACTTTAATTATAATAGATTGGTGTTAAAATAGATTTAATGACAATAAGACAGAATCCAGCTTTAAAACTGTGTTCTGATAAGCATCCAAATGCTGGGAAAGAAGCTGGGGCATTTACTCTGCTGGATTGACTTTATATGTTCACAAAAAAAACACCTGACTCTCATTTTGAGTGATATATTACAAGACAGTAAAAAACCGCCATTTCTTGTTGAGATGACATATTTGATCTTAAGTATATTTCAGCTGCCTAAAAAATACCTATTGTCATTTGCTCTGTCCCTCAGTCTCTAACTCATCCTGATGACACGAGGTTGAAAGGAGATGTCTGCCCTTCTGGACTAAGAATTTAGAGCCAGAAGGGAAACCCCAGGGCATCTCAGCTATCCCTACCTGCCTATCAAATCAGGCTGAACTGTCCTGGTAGAGCTCTCTCTTGCCCATGAACATTTCAGAATGAATACTTAACTTATTTTAATATTTAGTAGTTTCAAATATCCAGGTAGAATCCTGGCATTGTTAAATTACTGAGAAATTTGCAATTTTAATGACTGATGTAAAATCCACTGTTCTGAATAGGTGGTTCAGAAATATTAGCTATTCGTGAAAGATTAACAAAGTAACTATGGTGCAGCAATATGAGTACAAAAGAAATAATTTCATGTTTAAAAGGACAAGTTTAGTGCTTACATTTATTACACAGAAATAAGAATGTGAACAATGATAGATAATTCATGAAGATGTCAATCAGCAACTGTTTATGAGCAATTAAAAAAGCACATAAAATATTGAGGTGGTAACAGAAACAAGTAAATCAGTGAACAAAACAAAGAACATTGTTATTCTGTTGTAGAAAAGTATAGTTTCCTACCTTTAATTATGTTGCACAGTAAGTTGAAACTTTGAAAGTTGAAATTTTGTCAAAAAGTTAGAGGCATATAATGAATTTACTACAGGAATGGCTGAGTAACCTGTAACTGTTTGTTATAGAAAAAAGGATAAGTGAAAGGAAATGAGAAAAAGAACAACAAAAAGCAGCAGGAGGGTTTTGGAGAGATGATCGAGATAACTGTTTGCAGTCTCTTAGTATGCAAACATTGTCTCTTTCAGCTCTTCTTCTTCTGGTTACTATTGCTGCAGAATGGTGCTAGGATGGGTGGACCTTAGGACAACCTAGATAGATCCTGGGGATTTTAGTGCCCTACTTTGTTCTTTTATTCTTTCTTTATAAGCCTTGATGAAAATATAATTATTTTCAAATTAATATGGAAAAATCAAAGATCACGTGTCTGCCAAGAGCTTCTAAACATTTTATATTGGTGTTGTTTCAGGACAAAGCAAAATGTAATTACTTCATAATATCCACTTTATTCCTGATTTCTGTTCCTTCTCTTAACGCCTCTCTCACAGAGTCATAGAATAACAGAGTAGTTTGGGTTGAAAGAGATCTTAAATCTCATCTCACTCCAATCCCACTGCCATAGTCAGGGCCACTTTCCCCAAGATAAAGTGATTCAGAGATCCATCCCCAGGGATGGGGCATCCAAAATTTCTCTGAGCAGCTTGTTCCAGTGCCTTACCAGCATCACAACAATGAATTTATTACTATTATCTAATATAAACCTATAGTCTTTCAGTTTAAAGCTGGCTCCTCTCGTGCTAGCACAGCCCTGTAAAACGTCCCTTTTCAGCTTTCTTGTAGGTCCCTTTTAGGTACTGGAAGGCTGCCATGAGGTGTCCCTGCAGCCTTCTCTTATTCAGGCTTAACAAGTCCCTAAGGCTGCTGAAAAAAGAAAAGCATGAGAGGCAAAAGCTACATTCTGCTTTTCAGGCTATTGTTAGGTTTTCAGACAGAAGCATTCACGGACACAACAAGCAGGTGTTTTTCCAATGTATTTTCCAATACAAGCACTGTATTTCCAATAACATTTTGGTACAGTTTCTTTCAAGAAAATAATTACTTGCTTTTGAGCCCTTCTTATTTAGCTGGGATTTGGATTTGTTTTCAATTTATTTTTCCATAAACTTTACTTTGGGGTTAAAACAAGTAAAACTACATTTTAGATTTTTAGATACTTTTTTCCCCCAAGAAAGTAGTATTTTATTTTTAGATCACTTTATTTGTCTTCCAGAAGAGTATGCTACTACTTCCATTTGAGAAGTAGTAACATACAATTTCAATTCAGAAAATACTGCAATTTCAATGTAGAAAATACTCTAAAACAAGTCTTGTCATTTTTCTCATCTTGCAAAGAAATAAATAGAAATTTCCAGTTTGAAAAATTCTAGGAAAGAATACTTTCTGTATTATTGTATTGTGTGTGTAAAAATGGATTTTTTTGTCTTCTGTGCTTTATTGTGTTACTAAAAATAATTCACATTAAATGAAGTGTTTTAACCTAAAGAAGATACCAGAATGCTGTGACATTAATAAATATTAAAAGCACTCAACAATTACATTACTTTCAGTTTTTGTCATAGAGATGCACAAAATAAATATGCTACATGTATAAACTTAGCCTCCATGGCATGCCATGAAAATGATTTTGTAAGAGCTATTACAGGAATAGGGCAGTAATTACATCTAAGTTTTATTATCTCTGTCATCATTATTGTTGCATATTTTTTCATACCCAATGCAATTATTAAATTTGAAATATTTCTGTTAATATTATTGAATAAACAGAGAAAACACAAAAGAAACCCCAAAATAACAAAACAAGGACAAAAAATCGCTTCAGTGTGTGTTTTTGAAGTTGTACATCAAATTAAGTAGTATCTTTTTTGTAACTATTTCTCAGAGATCAAATGTTTTGTACTTTTAATGATAGACAAAATAGTTTTCCTACTTTTTATAAGTATGTATTACTGGCTATGTAAATCATAATTGCTGCCAAGAAGAACTAGCAATTCAAATGACAGACAAAATATGGGGAAAAAATGCAGTCAGAAAGGATAATTTACAGTAATATTTGCAGAAATAATATTGATGGCAGATAGAAGAATAGTTCTTAAGGAATGCTAAATAGAAAGAATCAAGTATACAAATTTTGTAACATGACACACAGACTGCTTCTACAGATAAAAGGAAAGACATCAAATATTTAAAGTCAAGAATTTAACCAATTCCTGTCTTGACTGTTGAATTGTCCAATCTCTAAGTAAAAAGAGAAGTCTAATGAATATTAATATTAAAATTAGTAAAAATAAAAAACCTTCAAACCTGCTACTATTTACTCCTTTTATTCCTTTTAATGCTAATACTATCAGTATGGTTTTGAGTCTCGAAGTCAACACCTCTTTAAGAAGAAAGGAGTGGATTGTAATAATGAATTATGTCCAAAGGTCTTCATCTTGGGAATGTGATATTCCTGGGAAGGGATTTGTTCTTACTTGACCTTGGGTCTGTTTTTCCTATCACAGTGTCTCCTCCTCTTGGGCTGTCAGCTGCAGGTTGACCACGGCCTCCAAACTGGTGGCAGCCTGTGCCACATCCCAGAGCCAGCCTGGAGGAGTCCCCAGAGGACAACCTGAGGAAGCAGCAGTCACTAGGGCCCAGGGCAGGAGTTAAATCAGATAAACCCAGACTGGGCCAAGTTGAGGCTGAGATTCTGCACTACTGGGTCAGCACAGAGCCTGCACTCGCCTCATGGGAGGAGTGAAAGCCATCTTAGCAGGTTATAGTAAGGGCATTATTGTACTGCAACGCTCTGTACATTACTATGGAAAGATTGAATCATGGAAAAATATTTTTAATCATGACAAGCATTCAAAACTTGCAAATGCTGATGAAAAATTATGTTTGTAAATGTGCTAGGAATACTGACCAGATCTTTTTAAAGAAAAATCAAGGTAAATAATAACTCTGTCAGAAAACTATTTCTGAGACAAAGACGAAAAATCTCTTGAAAGTACTCTGCTTAGGGCATTCAAAACTAAATGTGGGACAGTACTACCTTAATATTTAATACAAAATACTCAAGTATCCATGAATATACATGAACATGTGTCCATATAGGTGTATATGTGAGTATTTGAAAAAATTAAAAGACAAAATTTTTCATTAGCAAAAAGATAAACTAGGTAACATAAAAGAACCTTTTTAATCCCTGTCTTTCATGGTTTTCTTCTTGTCTGCATGTTAATGAAGCCTTAATTATCACCCCATTATTAATTTAGAAGTTGTTAAATAATTACAATGCAATTGATGAAATAAATAGACAATTGAATTAGAGAAAGCATTATTGAGTTGTTAAGAAAGGTCCTTTCAAAATGTATAACAAGTAGCATAATCTCATTTCTATCTTTAAAATTTTCCATCTCTTATATACATATTCTTTGCTATCTTATTATTCGTGCTTTCTTGCTATCTTATTTATCATAAGTTTGGCTCAAGTCACTCAACTAAACACATGTAGTAGCATCCAAGATCCTATAGGATATTTTATTATATTATATCCTATAGGATATTTTTTTATATCCTATAGGATATTTGATTTCCTGCCACCAGACTATTATCTCCATTGCGACCACAGCATCTGTCAATCATATGTAAATGTCTTGCATACCTTAAGGTGTCTCAAATGACATTAAACACTTACATTAATGTGACTGAATAAACCACTTCATACCTTGCTAGAAAGTGCATATCTAATATAATGTAACTTTCATAGCAATACAGCATTTTTGTGTTATATGTGGCTTTTCCCTTACACAGATAAGTATTGTGAATCTCCTTCTCTAATGAACTTCTGTTTGTCTACTGATGAGACAGAGACAAATAACTTGTATGAGATGTGTAGCTTTTAGGTAATTAAATTGGATCTGCTAGAATTATGTATTAAACTTTGTAAAATAGTTGAGAGCGCAAGTGATTGCAAAGGTACAACACTGTGCTGAAACTAAGATATATGCTGTCCTTTTTTTGTCTGATAGTTGTGCCAAATTTACATGAGGAGAGATATATTCAAGTTCTAGATTTATTCTCCTACTCCATGTCTCAGGAATAGTGTGTCTATAAAGCTACCAAACAAAAGCACAATATTTATGGTTTTTGAAATTTCAGGCTGTGAGTGGATAGACCTGAGTTGGAAGAACATAGGCTCATATTCACAAAATACATTCTGAAATTTCACAGACTTCAGTAATTGACCAAATGAGTCTCTGCAGAGAAGAAATAAGGCGAGAAAATTGTACTATTACTTTTTAAGAATTAAATTAGTAAGGAAAAGGAAAAAGAATCAGTGGTGAAAGAAGAGTAAGATAAAACAGTTTATTATACATATACAGACTGTTACAAAGGGTCCAGTGAGTGAGAGACACTGAAAATTGCATTTTAAATACACTGGAAGTTTGCATTTTATTTAAAAACAAAGACTTACTAAAAATATCGTTTAACAAGAAAATATTATGAAGTTGAAATTATTAAGGACGTAACAAAAGTCAGGAGCTTGAAGTTTTTCACCCTCTGTAGATTGCAAATATTGAGTTCCCAAGGAGATATAATGAGAGAATTGTAAACCAGAAAAACCATGGATTTTTATTTATCCATGAAAATCATCTACTTGTTGATTTAGGTATTTTAAGAAGACATTGGAAAAAAGTTTTGGTTAGACATGAATTCCATGGAATCCAAATGAAATTTAGAAGCTTGCAGATGAAATAGATGTATTACTTTAGTTTCTTCACTAAGAGACTATTGATTTGTCATGAAATGTCTGTGGTATTTCCTAAAATTTCAACATATTGAGGGTTTTTTTTGCTACAGATAAGATATGGTTTCTAAATGGTATGTTTTTGTAGACATAATCTCTAGCTTCAGTAATCAGGGAGACTATTAGGCAAATCAGATTGCAAATTTTTAGGTTTTAAGTTTTCTCCAAGAATAGCTTTCTAGATTGCTCTCCAGGACACAAGCATGTAAATTCTGTCCACCTCACAATTTAGAAAGTTTGCATTCGGATTTATGACACTTTTACAAGTGTCAAACTAGAATCTTGTCTTCATTAAGTTTCTGAATGGCATCCTAAGGAAAGGGCTACAGATGTCATTTATTTTAAGTTTTCTAAAGCTTTTGACATGGTTTAAGAAACCCTTAAAATCATCTAGTTTCAATTCCCACAGGCAGGGACACCCTGCACTAGATCAGATTCAGAGCTACCAGGATCCAACCTGGCCTTGAACTCATCAAGGATGAGGACATCCAAAACTTCTCAGGGTCCCCAGGAATATCCTGCTCTTTAAATTGGAAAGACATGGATGCAATGGGTGGACTGTCAAGTGGGTAAGGAATTGGTGGAACAGTCACATCCAGAGGGTAGTAGTCAATGGCTCAGAGTCCTGATAGACATCAGTAACATCCTTCAGGGGTCCTTATTGGGACCAATGTTGTTTAATACCTTAATTATTGACATAGAATAAGGGATAGAGTGTACCCTAATCAAGTTTGCAGATGACACCGAGCTCAGTGGTGTGGTTGACACAGCTGATGGGTGGGATGCCATCCAGAAGGACCTGGTCAAACTCAAGAAGTTGACCCATGGAAATGTCATGAGGTTTAACATGATCAAGTGCAAGGTGTCACAGCTGGGTTGGACAAAACCTCCGACATCAACAGAGCTTGGGGGATGAACAGATTAAAAGCAGCCCTGCCAAGAAGGACTTGGGTGTGCTGGTGAGGGAGAGGCTTGACATGAGCCAGCAACGTGCTTTTGTAGCACAGAAAAGCTATTGTACCTTGGGCTTAATCAAAAGCAATGTGGCCAGCAGAGTCTGGGGCATGATCCTGCTCTTCTACTGCACTCTGGTGAGACTGCATTCGCTGTGCTGCGTCCAGCTCTGGAGCGCCCAGCACAGAAAGAATATGGACCTTTTGGAGCAAGTACAGAAGAGAGCTACTAAGTTGATTAGAGAGATGGAGCACCTCTCCTATGAGTGAAGGCTAAGACAACTGGAACTTTGAAGCTTAGAGAAGAGAAGGCTTTGGGATGACCTAATTGTGGCTTTCCAGTACCTGAAGGGAGCCTACAAGAAAGAGGAACACTTTTTACAGGGGTGTGTAGTGATAGGACAAAGGAGAATGGCTTCAATCTGTAACAGAGTAGGTTTAGATTAGCTCTTAGGAATAAATTTTTTACACTGAGGTTGGGGAGGCACTATAACATCCTCTCCAGAGAAGGTCTTGATGTCCTACCCCTTGGAGTGTTGAAGGCCAGATTTGATGGGGCTCTGAACAACCTGATTCAGTTATAAGTGTCTGTGTCCCTTGCAAGGGGGTTTGAACTAGATGGTCTTTAAGATTTCTTCCAGCCCAAGCCATTCTATGATTCTCAGAAGACAGGACTTACAAGCATTTCCCTACAGTTTGCGGGAACCAATTCATAGAATTGCAATCTACTTTTCTCAAAGAATATAAAGCCAGAGGAGCCTAACAAAGAGCCATGGTCTGGAGTTTTTTCATAGCATGACCATAATAGTTTATTCAGTTCTGGACTCAAAAGCTAATTTCCAGTGGACTTTAAAGCATCAGCAAGCGTGTAGTTATTCCTGTAGATTAAACAAAATAATTTAATCCTGGACCTTCAAATCATTACAGATTTATTCAAATTTTTTCTTATGTAAGATGAGTTTTAATGTACAGCCTTGTTCATGGGTGAAATGTCTAGATGATGTGAGAGTATCAACTATAACCAAATAGGAAATACCAACAATGGTGAGATTGCTATTACCAATCATGTTGTTTTTATCTTGACATGGAAGAGATTTACAATTAATAGAGAATCACATTCTTACATCACATTCTATTAAATGCAGCTAAGACATATACCATACACTTATACTGACTTTGACTTCAACTAGATAGCTGTAAAAACGGTTTTCAAAAAGAGCTAGAAATATAGTTCAGCTTCATCAATTTCAAAAATTGTCAAATAATTTTTTATACTATTTTTTCCGGTTATTTTTAGTCTGTGAAGGAATATAAACTGAACCTAGAATTGCATGTGAATATCTAATTTATTTTGATTTGTATTTGTATTTTCACATGAATATGCTATTCAAGTATTCTCAACATTCCTCTTGCTAATCCTTAGTAAATTAATATGGAGTTGGTTACTATCCTTTATCTCCAAACTGAATTAGCAAAATTAACATTTACAGCCACCATTAAAAGTGATTATAAATAAGCATACTTTACAGATAGTAATTTCAAATCAAATTGTATTTGTCTTACTTAGTATTTACTAATTGTCATTTTATAGAACCAGTTTTTGTAAAATAAATAGTTCTATTCCATTTAACTTAATTAATTGTGCACTGTATAATTATTCCTTTCTCCCTTGAAGGAAGCAACAGGTGGAAAGCAGAAGTCAAAAAATCTTCCTATGTTAAGAGAGGAATCAAAAATGAGGCTACCTAGTAGCAACGATGACTTAACCATTCACAGATTTTTACAAATATTTCTATCAAAAAAAAAACGTTTATTTTATTATCATTATGTTTGACCTACAGCAATTTTCTTCATGAAGACATAATTAGTATTTTGAATCTATATTTAAAAAGATCTTCCATCAACCAAAAAAGTCTCATTTGAAGATGTTGGCTTTCAGCTTTCTGGTCACCATGCACATGCATTTAAATAACTTTTACATTAATAATAAAATATAATCTTATGAAAAACTACTCAGTTATGTATTTACAGATATAAATATGTAAAATTGTGAGTATCTTGAAAGTTCAATATGAAGATGATTTTCCCTTGAAGAACAGTTAATCCCTCTGATGCCTATTTCAGTGAAGTCTTTTCAAAAGAAGTGTGTAAATTATGGGGATTATATAATTTAATTGAAAACCTGCCTAATTAGCCTAGCTCTTGAAATATATATTATTTTCACAGATGTAAAGGAAAGATGTATCACATTCAATAGTTCTATGTGCCACTATGTGAAACTGTTTGTTTGTCCTCTCTCTATAAAATTGGCTGTGATGGAATTGTACAATCTCAGAAAATTTAGACAAATATTCAGTAAAGGATAAATAAAATAGCTTTTTCTTTCCTGGTTTGCCAAAACTTTATACAAGTCTCTGGGGGGAGAGAAACAAATAAAAAACCAAAAAACCCAGCACCCTATCTGTATATGCAGAAAATTATAATTATTTTCCATTGAGACAAATATAGTCATTTATAGAGTTATATACCTGTCTTCTGTGTATGGAGAAGAGGGATGGCATTGTCAAGGTTTGACACTGGCACAAGGCCAAATGCCCCCCATGAAAATACACTTTCTCTGGTGTCTGCTGTGAGATTTTGACCAGGAACAAACAAAGCAGGCTCTCACTTGAAAAAAAGAAAAGTTTATTAACTAAACTACAAAACAATTACTAAACTACACACAAAAGAAAAAAAGAAAAGACAAGGAAAAATGAAAACCTCACAAAAACACTCTCCTCCTCCTCCCCCCTAAATTCCCAATACAATACATCTTCCAAAATCACCAATTCTGGGTCCAGCACCACCCTTTAGAATGCTCAAACTTTCAGTTCCTCAAGAGGAGAGGGAGTCCTTCCGTGTGTTGTGGTGGCCTCTTCCTCCTTGTTCCGGTGCTCTCACCACCGAACAGGAACAAGGGCTGCTTCCAGGGTTGTCTTTTTAAGGATGCTTTGTCCAGTTCCAGAAAAGCACAGTCTTCCACCTTTGAGACATCTGTCCCCCCCATATTTTATATACCCCTGGGGCCGAGGGGTACCCACACTGAATCTTCTTTGGCTCTGGGACATTTCTCCCCCTGGACTCAGTCTCTGTATCGCACGGAAACATGGCTCTGTCCATGGCTACACAAAAGAGTCCAGCATAAAATGCTACTCCATCTTCTCCATTCTTCCAACATCTCTCACTCTCTCTCTCTCTCTGGTCCAGACCTTCATCACTCGTCTAAGAAGGGTTAATGTTCTGTGAAGTTTTCATTGTCCAAGAAGGGTTAAAAACTCCTCCAAGCGGCTGGACTCCTGGCTGCACCCCCCCCATCTCCTCAGCCGGGCTGCCTGCTGTCAGCACATGTTTACTAAATTTCAAGGTAATGGCACACAAACACAGGCTGCACTCTCTCTCTGTCTGTCTCCAAGGGGGGGAACAGGCTGCCCATTGCTTCCCGGCATTTCTTTACTTCTTCCTTCCACCCTTGGGGGGGCCAGGCCTGCCTCTCCCGGGCCGGGCCGCATGGCTTTTCCCCTGCCCCTGCCCAGCCAGCAACTGGGCCGGGGAGAGACCCAACTCCTTCCCGCCGGAAACCCAAAGAGAAACTGCCAGGGGGAGAGCCCTGCTTTTACCCTGTGTTCTCAGAGGTGGATCCAATGCCCAGTGGCTGGGCCAGATGGCAGTATTCAAATCTGAGCACTCACTGGCCCTATCTACAGCATCCCAGAAATCCTGTTTCCGGGTCAAACCATGACAGGCGTTCACAAAGGAATACCTGTCAAAAGACATGTGTTCAACAGATTTGTAGTTATTTTCTCTATCCAGGCAAGTCATATCTCCAAAAAAAGATATAAAGGACAGAGAGATGTTTGGGTGGAAGCATTAATGGGCAAGAGAAAAAGAATTCAAAGTCCCTTCAGAGATACTTATGGGCAGGACACCCAACTCTAGAATAAATAGATCAGTTGTTGCCTTCTGGGATTACCTCTACCCAGAGAGCATAGGAGAAAGACCTAATTCCCCCAGTTAATGCACTAGTCTTCATTTACATGACCAGGTTTGGGGAGGTGAGGGCTTTGGGGATGTCCTCTGTGAGAAGAACCCATGGGATCCCCTGTACATCTGAATTCTTTTGAATTAATTTCTTCCTTATATGTACTTAAGAAGCAATTAAAAATACTTCCCAGTCCAGTCTCTCTCTGTGATGGTTATGGTCAAGTAATTTTCTTGTCTTTCTCTGGACTCAGTAGGTTGTTTTATCTTACTTTCTCTCTTCTCCTTTAGAGAAGGGACATATATAGCAGCTGAATTAGCTGTCAAATCAGCCAAAGTCAACCCTCTATATGCACTTTTAAGTAAAATGTCTGCAGTGTAGTCATTATCTTCTTCCTACCACATTAATTTATATGATCTTATACAGAATAGAGATTGTAATTGTCACTGGTAGGTGTATGTCTGTCTTTGCATTTACCCCTATCACATCCCCAAATCACAAATAATGATAAAGATTGCTAAGAACCTAAAATGAGCCTAATGAAATATGGGTTGAACCACAATCATCTTGACAAGACAGAAAAAATGCCTCAAGCTTGAGAACTAGACTTTCTGGCACAGACTGTCACGCACACGCCAAGACAACTCTCTGGTGCCACTCCCACCCCCCAAAGCTGGTCATTCCAATGGACTCACCCCTGGACACTCCAAGAGTCTCCTGGAACAGCCCTGGGAGGAACAGGAACAGACTGCCCATTCCTCTCAGTCATTTATTTGCACCCTTACATGCTTCTGGGCTCTTTTCTCCTCTGGGCTTGTGAAGATGGGCCTTTGATGGTCTGGTGGCTCCTGGGATGGGTCTAGGAGGAGACGAAACAGATTTTTACATGGATTTTCCCCACCACTCATTTTCTCTGTGTGCTCATTTGTGAGTGTTCAGGCAAGTTTTTAATCACATGATCTAACAGAAAATATGAAAGTCATACATCAAAAAGTGATGTAGATCTGATCTTACTTTCATTAAAGTCAAAGAAAATTTGTTGCTCTATGTTGTATAGCTGAGATGAAAGCATGTGTAATCAATATTTAAAAATGGACAAAAGAAATTTTTGGCATATAAAATTAACCTTTATACCTATAATTACTTTGGCACTCAAAAGAAGAAACAACAATCAAACAAAATTATAACAGAAAAATTGATTAATTTTCAATTTTGAGGAATAATTTGTTGTAAAACTTGAATGTCTTTTAAGGAACAATTAATCTTAAAGTAGTGTGCTTATTAAGACTTTTAATTGCTGCTTCTATGAAGATTTGTAGAGGATGCTAAGAGAATTTCATGAGCAAAATCTCAGGTTTTTCTGATCATCCTCATATCACATAGATAGAATTTTTTTCCTCCAGGTAAGGAAGCCATTAAACGACACATAGAGAAAAGAAATTGCAGCTGTTTGACCCAAACTGAACTGCAGAATATTGGTGACTTCTGACTGGCTGGTGGTTCCATATCACACTCTTTTTCTACATGTTGAAGTATAGTCTCAGAATTTAGGAAATTGCAAAGTATGAAAAAACTGTTATAGGTAGTTTTGTAGAAGAATACTGAGAAATATACACTCTACCAAATCATAAGATTTGCTTATTCATTGTATGATGCAATAATTTTCTGACCCTCAGTCACAGGACACAAGTACTTAGTATTGAATTGCTACAGTACTTGGCAATGTGAGTAAAAATTCGAGTATGGGGACTCTATGGAGTACTAGAGAATGGGGACACTGAAGTCTTTGTCCTGGGATCATATTACTGACAGCATCAGCAACTGACTGGAACAGCCTCAATCCTTTCATGTGTGTATCCCCTGGACAGAGAAAGTTGGTGCTCTTTCTTTATGGTTGGGTAACTAAGCTAAAAAAGAAAAAGCTATTTCTAGCTTTCTAGAGTATAGAAATGTTGACTTATACTTTCTGGAGTACCTTAGTACTAGGCAATTCAATAAAATCCTTTGTCAGTGTGTCCCCTTTAAGGATTAAGGATTAAGGTTGCTCATCTGATCCTGCAGGTGAATGACATGGTGCAACCCACAAACATATGGTGGTTTCTTTTCTCAAACCAAGTAAATTTTGTTTATAGGACATTTTCTCTAACCTTTAATGATTTAAAACTATGTTCAGACATTATCTGGGAGGATCTTCCTTGTCTGAGTCAAAGTCATCACGAGTGCTGACTAGAAATTAATAGGCAAACATGTGTCAGTGCATGGGCCCATTGTCTGGTCTTGGTATATTGTGTTAAATTAATTTTGTGAAAAAAAACAAAGAAAGGTTTGGTGATCATTTTTGTGTCTGAACAAATCAATGTTACTGAGAGAGATTTTCCTAGATACACATTCTTCTGTAGGATGTGCTGTATCTATTTTGATATTGTACTATCATCAGGAATGATCTTTATAAACAGAACATTACACATGCATTAATTATTGTAATTTAAATGACTGCATTTAAAATGTACTTATTAAGGCCAAAATACTGCATTTCTCTCATGTGTTCATGTATTATTAGCCTCACGTATGTCCTCAGGAGCATATCCAGATTTTGGAAAAAAAATATTGTTAGTATGCTCTTTTGAACTAAGGTGTTTTTCTGACCTAAGCAATTTCAAACCATCAAAGCACAAACAAACCTGTGTTTTTTCTGTTATTTTTCTCACATTTTAAGGTACTTGTTATCATTAAAGTAGGACTAGTACCAGATATTGAGTTTGATAGTACCAGATATTGACTTTTCCATGTCTTAACCATATCTTGGCACCAGTAAGTAGCAACAGTGATAACTTTTGCTCCTCATCTGTTTTCAGTGTGCTTATTCTTCTGTTTCCCTTGTGATTTCCAGCCATGATAAGACACAAAAGCTGAAAGAAAATGTTATCTTTCAGTTTCCTGTTGTTTTACCTGGTTTTTGCTGTTTAACCTCTCTAATCTGCATACAGTGATAGTGAATTCAACTGCAGTTTAGTCAATAATACTAAAAATACCCCAGGGTAATGGTTAAATTCTTTAAAATCTGAGGTTTAATTTTAGTAAAAATGTTTTTGTCAGACCCTAACTAGACTCTTATTTTGGTTGACAGTTATTGCATTTGATTTATTTGTCTATGCCCTCAGAATGTCAGCTTTCAGGTGTTTCCAATGTACACAAGATAAAAATTTTGCTGATTTACACTTGGAAGTGTCTAATGTATGTCTAAGATTACATTTAACAGCTAGAACCATTTGAATTAATGCAGTCTTCCTTGTGCTTAAATTCTGACATGTATTTAAATATCAGAATTAGGATGTCCAAACTTGTCACTGTAGCCTTTTAAAATACTTTGTAAATGTAATGGTAGGAGAATTTGTAATAAGAAATCATGTGATCATTCTCAGTCTACTCTTTTCATACCTTGTATTTTGTTTCAGGATTTATTATTTTAAAAATGCATCAACACTCTTTCCAGCAAAGATCCAGAACATGCCCACATACTAGCCACTGTGAAGAAAATTAATTCTATCCCAGCTAAAACCAGCACAGATACAGAGATCACTTGATGTAATTTAATGTATAATTCCTGCTTATTATGAACCTAAAAATACACAGTTACACAAATGATAAATGAAATACCTTGCTGGTTTAAGTTGCTTGCAAGTTCAAAGACAAAGGACAAAAAGAGGGCACAACATTTCAGTCTGTCCTTTCCTCTTCACATGGGAGATGACCTTAAACAACAAATGTACTCTTTACTTATGGAAGCAAAAGTTCCAATTAATTATATAAGTGCTTTGAAAACTAGTCTTTTATGTCAGTCTTCTTGCAACTTTTCAAAATTCTTTTCTGTCCCTGATTCTGCAAGGTTTATACTAAGATATGTAGTTCATCACCTAACTTATTTTTCTCATTTTGTTTTCTACTTTCTTCTTATAAATGTCATAGTCTAAATATATGAGACACGACAGAATGTACTTTATTCTCTCACATTATTTTAATCTTAATATTGTATCAAGACTATGTGGAGTTTTCATCTACATTAGGCTCACTAAACTGAATAGAAAGCTGACAACTTGCTCCATTCCATTCTTCATTTTCAGATGTTTATATCCTGATTATTTCCAGATTTCCAACATCTACTAGCTAGTCAGAGAAGTGATTGAGAGCAGCACTGCAGAGAAGGACTTGCAGGTCATGGTTGATGGAAAACTCAGGGTGAGCCTGCCCAGAAAGCCCCCTCTATCCTGGGATGCACCAAAAAATGTGACCAGCAGGTCAGAGGAAGTGATTCTGCCCCCCTACCCTGCTCCCATGAAACCCCACCTGTACCTGTGCACAGTTCAGGTGTTCCCAATGCAAGAAGGACATGCCATGCTTGTTGTGAAGTTGATAAGGGGACTAGATAGCCTTGTCTATGAAACCAGGCTGAGAAAATTCCGTCTGTAGAAGAAAAGGTTGTATGGAGATCTCACAGTACTGGAAGGGGGCCTGCAAGGAAGTCAGAAAGCGACTCTTAATCAGAACCTCTAATGATATGACAAGTACTAATGAGATCAAACTGAAAGAGGGGAATTTATGTTAGACATAAGGAATAAATTATTTATTGTGAGGATGAGGACACACTTGAATAGATTGCTCGGAGAAGGTGTGGTTGTCCCATCCTTGGAAGTATTCAAGGCCTGATTGGATGGGGCATTGAAAAACCTGATCTAGTGGGAAGTGTCCCTGCTCATAGCAGGGGGTCAGAACTAGATGGCTTTTATGGTACCTTCCAACCCAAACCATTCTATGATTCCACAATTCTATGATGTCATGACCCCAACTTGTATATATGATATATTTTACTATCAATTAGCATTCTTAGGATGTTTAATCCTGAATTGAATGAAGTTTATGTTACTGTTAACAGCCAGCTAAATAATTACACTTGACCATGCCTTCAGATTCAACATATTTTGTGTACTGAAGTTTTTCAATAAAATCTAGATTGCAAAGTTAATCACTTTTGTTTATAGGGTATCTGGTCTTCTAAGTTCCTGCAGAATCCATATATTGTGATTCCAGTGAAGACTGCAGGAAATAAGATGGCTCAAACTTTTGCATAAGGCTAAGAAAAAATTAGTTTAAAAATGAAATATCTTTTATTAATCTACCTTAGCAAATAAGATTGGATTTTGCTCTAAAAACAAGGAGAATAATTTATTTAAATTTCATATATTTTTGCTGCACTGGGAGATAAAGTAGTTTTAGGAAAATCACATTTATTCTTTCCTTAATTAAAAAAAAATATGTGCATCTAAAAATATATGTGTATATAAAAAATATAGAAGCAACATGACAACTATCAAGTTTGCATGAGGCCCTAAGCAACTCAGTGTAGTGGGTGGTATCCCTTCCCATGGCCTTGGAGCTGGAACTATAGAATCTTAAAGTCCCTTCCAACCCATCCATGCTTCTATGATACTATCACAATGAAGTGATTCTGACAGAAGGTCTGACCATTACATAGGACAGAAAAAACTAGAGCATAGAAGTTGTGTTGGTACCTTAGGACAGAAATCCACTGAGTCAGAATGCATAAGTAATAACAAATTTCTTGAAAGGCAGTGTCACAACAAATAAAACTCAATAAACTCTGGCAATTACTAAGGTAGACCTTTTATTAAAAGCTATTTTGAATCACTGGAGAGTACACAATTTAGAAGAAGCATTCCAAGGTCTCCAGAGTTAGAGGTTTGAAAATGTTCAGCAGGTTCATCAATCATGTAAATTTACATTTGCCTTCTGCAAGTAAATGTGCTAGAAGCACTGCAGCCTCTCTCTCTAAAGGCTCATTTGCCAGCTAATCAACTGTCTGATGAACTATATTTGCAGTGTTTTAGATCCCATAATAAGAAATATAAGACAAAATCTTCTGTGTAATTCATAAGATATTAAGCACTTGCAGTTTTGGGTTACTGTATTCCTAAAACTGTTTAACATTCTGGTAGTTTATAACAAAATTTGTTGCACTGCACTATTTGAATAATATACTCTAAAAGTCTGTCTTGAGTATGAGTTGGTGATAGTAACTTGGTTGTGTCTACAATCAGATAATGCAATCTAAATAATTGGGTCTGGATCCAGCAGAGAAGTCCAGCCAGAAAGTTGGGAAGGCAGATTTCAAGATGGGACCTGGGGGCAGGGCTGAACACAGGTATCTTGTAGCATGGGCTGCCTGAGCAGGGCCTATGATTGAAGGCCATTCAGAGCTCACTAGTCCTTAGGGTCCTGCATTGTCCTTCCTGCATTTGTCTTTCAGAAAGATGCAGTCATTGGTATTTTGTTCCTTGGAACATCTTTTTTTGGCTAAAGATGGGTGCAATATTTGCCTTTTTCCAATCTTCAGGAATTTCTTCAGACCACCAATTTTCTCAGATCAACCCCTGAAGAGGACCATGGCTGTCTGCTCACAGTCCACAGAGGTTTATGGTGGAGCAGAGATTCATCTGCAGCCAAGGAAGGACCCCTCATTGGATCAGGGAGATGCTCAAAGATTGCTGTGATTCCATGGAAAGACCATGCAGGAAGTAAGAGACTCCAAGCAGGACTTGTGAACCCATGGAGAGAGGAGTCCACACTGGACCATGTGTTCTGGCAGGACTTGTGTCCAGGCAGGGGACCCACACTGGAGTAGATTCTTCCAGAAGGACTGCATCCCGTGGAAGAGATCCGTGCTAGAATGCTTCATGAATAACTGCAGCCTGTGGAAGCACTCACACTGGAGAAGATCATGAAGGGCTGTTTCCTCTGTAGAAGCGGAAGAGTGTGAAGACTCATTGGGAGGTTGATTGATTGGTTGGAAGGTTAAATTCAAAGTGTTGCATCCAGTCTTTGGAGTGTCATTGTTTTCTTGAATGTATCAGGATTTACTTCAGGGCTCAGGGAATTAGGGTAACAGCCTGTGGGTCCAGGCGATGTCATCCTTAATCCTGCTAGCAGGACAAGAGGCTCATGTAAGAAGGAAACTTACAGCCTCCCAAAACTGTACATCTGGTCAGCAGATGGATGTCTTAATCTCCCACATCGTCCATTACAGTCATACATGGCTTTCTCTTGTTTCTGACACACAGATCAGGTTCAGCCAGCCTAGATACCTTCTCAGAGGGAACTGGTTAATTTCTGCTGCCACAGCTTTCTGAAAGAAGCCTTCTGTATGTCTCTGTGAGGGCTATGGATATCTAGAGATGAGCACCAGAGGCTGCCATAAGTCACCATGTAGGGAGTCTTCACTGTCTGCCCATTTGACTGTTAACCTCTGACTATCTCTTCCTGCTCTGAACTCTAAAAACAAACATAATTGAAAATGTTTTTTTGTTGCTCAATTTCTTCTTTCCTCAAAACTTCTTTACTGTGCAAATACCTGGGCATTCTGGTTTTGGCTGCCATAATGTAAATTTTCTTCACAATTACTGGTATGGGGCTGTGTATTGGATTTGTGCAGAGGGTTGGTATTATAGGAGATGCTTTTGTTGTTCAAATGTGCAAAAAAGAAAAACAGAAAGAGTACGGAAAAGAGTAAATATAATCATTGAGAGAATGGTTAACTTGGAAATCCTGGGAGCTTATTTTGAAACTTCAATTATGCAACATATTGAATTGTTCATTTTAAATTGTACGCTTTTATAAGTAAAAGGAATATATATAATTCAAGCCTTTAAAGGAGAAATTTTAAAGTACTTTGATGGAAAGTTCCTATATTTAAAACTGTACCTCCTCTCCTCTAAAACTCTCAGTAGCATTTTGAGTAGCAATCAAATGGATGATTACACAGAAACAATAAGAAATAAAATAAAAGTAATTTGACAGTATTTTTAATTTCAAACCCTGTAGATGAAAAATTTTCTTTGACTAGAAAGCATACAGCATGGTCACAGCTGAAAGTTATTCTGTTGAAAGTATTCTTTTGGGTTTGTTAGAATTTTTCAAAGGTGATAAGTATGTTTACTTTTTCTAACACCTATTGTGAGATCAATAAATTTCTACACTGATCAAGAAAGAAGAACAAGATAAGAGTCAATATGTGTTTGTGCTCTTACAGGTTAATTAATATAAAAAGCATTATTGATATGATGCTGAAGAATTTACAAGTTTAAAATATTGGTTTAGGTTTTTTTTTCAAAAGGAATAAATAGGAAATGAGTAGATGAGACAAATATGTTTGTTATTGTCCTTTTTTTTCACCCATGGATTAGGTATGTTGGTAACAAAATTAAAGCTTTTGAGAACAATGTTATCTCTGTTTAGTCTTTCTTTTCAGCTTTTTTTTTCTGTACATCAGGTACAAAGGAGAAGCAATTTTCAAAAGGATATATGTTGTATTTTGGTTTTTAACACTTTTTCATAAAGATCGTGGTCTAATTTGTTCAATTTTCAATAAGATATATGAGTATCCACATCACCTAAACAGTCTCACTGAGGACCTAAATGGCCTTTGTGGAAGACAGCAAAAAAATTTAACTGAAAATGAAACAATTGCAGCCATTCTTCCACTGGGAGCTGGAGTTAATTGCTTGAGGGGAAATAAGACTTCATCTCTCTCCCTTTTACCTTTTGGGGTTGTTCTATATCTAAACTACTTAAACACAGTCTCTTTAGAGACTCTAGTCCAGAGAAGACAAGGAAGGATAAGAATACCTCTTCTCTTTTTACATTTTTCCGACCGTCCAAATGAATGTGAGAAGTGCTGCCAGTTTCAGAAGTAGGGTCAAAATCACCTATATCACATCAGAAAGTGACTTTATGCTTTTTTTCTTGCAGAGGAGAAAGTTCACAGAAGGAAATCACACTCTGTGCAATACTTATCTCTTTTTTGAGACAATATTCCAGGGCCTGGGGAGCCCTTAAAATCATATCTTCTATAGTACCTATCTATTAAACAACTCATATACTATGCATCACCTTGCATATGTGAGCTATTGTCACGTGACACACACCAACTCAAAATATTCATCTGCCTTACTTGTGACAGCCATGTTTCATTAAGTTCTTATAATTCCTCTAATTCCTCTTTTAACACATCCTATTTTATGGTTGTTAAGACAGAGACACTCAGAATCCTATATATGTCTAGAGTTACTAGAAGAAAAAACCCCATGACAACAAAGTATATTACACTTTCAAGATGAACAGAACTGTTTTCTCACCTCTTAACAATTCCATTCTCACCTGTTCACAGAATGTAGACAAACTTGTGGCTGTGAAGTTTGTCGTATATCAACCTCTGGATATTTGCGACAACCTACAGCTTAAAGATCCCATTTATTTTTGGGAAGTAAAAATTATCTTTTTGGTCTGTGGATTTCTTGAACTTTTTTCTTTCTCTATTCCATACTGGAAGGTTCTCTGCAACACAGTTTTTTGAAAGTAAATCCTGTCTTTCATGACATAATTCAGCTGAATCTTTTCTCATGAGGTCTGAGTCTCAAGTGTACCCATGGGGATAAATTTGATACTTTATGAGAAACATTCCAACATTAAGTATTAAAAAAAGATTGGGAAGAGGGGGGGGAAATTAAGCAAATTTTTTAAGTATTCTTAACTAGTGAACTTTTGTCTTACGCCCATGTGCATGAGTATGTTATCTTTATTATACCTCTAGATGCAGATTTTTTAAAGCAAACTTAATTTCTTCATAGCTGGAGAAACAGTATTGAATATTTAAGCAGTCTCTGAGAATGCAATTTCATCTTTTTGCCTCCTTTTTCCCATCCTGCCTCTTTCCCCCAGCTATTAACAACAGAGTTATTAGAGGGTAAAAATAAAAAGCAAAAAGAAAACTCTAAATATTTTCATTTTAATATTTGGTAAGAAAAATTTCTTAGGTAAAAAATTTCTGATTTTTAAGTTGTGTGATTACTATTTTCTTACATTTTTAAATACAATCAAATATTTATTCCCCAAGTTTAGCAATTTATAGTTTTGTTGTACTTTTAACAGATTTTCTTTCCTTCAGATGTAAGAGCTTTGTAGTGACTTGGACACTGGAGATTGAGCTTGAGCATATTGAATTTAGGAGCAGAAGCAGTATTGTCAAGTTGCCTCAAACAGTGGAGGAGATCCTATTTTCAAAGATCCAAATGCTTCAACTTCCTTTTGAGTATGGCTCAAAATTCAGCTGTACTCAACCCACTGATCTGTATGTTAACTATCTCAATCTTTTGTTAAGAGGTTTCATCAAACATAACAGGTAAGGTTTAAAATCATGCCTTCTTGTAGAGAAAACATTAATTCTTTTAGAAAGTTTAGTACCATAAAACCCTAATCCATAAAACCCTAAAGAAGTTTGTGCTAAATACTGTGAATACTTTTGTGACATGATGTATTAAAAGCCCCACAGTTTGAGGCAGAGTGTTACCCTTTGCCTCATAAAGGACAAAACTAAACTAATTAATTACTGCTATTACATGAACACAAGAAATCCATATTTATGGTCCTTTAAGATTAGATTAATTTTAAAAATGAATATATAGGAATTGTAGTTGTAACTCCCTTCTGAGGCATTTATTTACCATTTTAAAGGCTTTAAAACTATTTTAAGTGTTTTTTTCTTTTCATTAAAAAATAATCTGTTATTCTCATGGAGATTCTCAACCAAAGGATACTGGGTCTCACAATGAGGAATTTCACTTCAGCAGCAAGTGTGTATCTTAGCTCTCATGTAGCTAGTTTACTGAAATTCTCTGTAAGGCCAAGCATTTGGAGAATGGGAGATCATTTTATCACTATTTTTAGTGTTGCAGGGCATCTTTCAAAAATTAAAATGGAGTATCTGCCTACTACCAGCAGCAGAGGTCAAAATAAAGATCACATGGGGACTTGCAGGAGAAAATAACTAGATTTTTGTATTTTCCTATGAGAAATTCAACATCAAGAGGAACAATACCATTATTGTAACTAAATCATACATTTGGGTTGCTTTTTTCACCCATTTGACTGCAATTTTTCTAAAATATGTAAATTACTTCATATGTATAAGAAAACTTGTTCAATAGCATGTGAATGCCTTGTAGAGTGCTTTAGAGATACTTAGGTTCAATGTTCTGCTGTCTTGAATTTACATTTAATTATTATGAAAAAGTAGAAGAATATACCCTGAGTGCCATTAACTGAGCTTTTACTTGAAAGTCTTGAGAGATCTTTCAGATACACTGCTTCATGCCTTTCAATACAATGCTAAAACTGTACAAATTTCCATTGAGTCAAAACCGAAGCATCTTACGCTATTCTTCCCATGATCCCTCCATGGAACCATAAAATCATAGCAAAATGGAATATCATCAGTTGAAAGGGACCCACAAGGATCATCTAAGTCCAAATCCTGGACCTGCACAGGACAACCCTAAGAATTGCACCACATACCTGAGCGCAGTGTCCAAATGCTTCTTGACCTCTGCAACACAGTTTGGTGCTGCAATCACTTCCCTGGAGAGCCTGTTCTGATGTGCAACCACCCTCTGGGTGGAGAACCTTTTTCAAAAATCCAACCCAAATCTTCCTGACAAAACTTCAGGCCTTGTCCTCAGGTCCTGTTATTGGCTGCCACAGATGTCAGTGTCTGTCCCTTCTCTTCCCACCATGAGAAAATGTTGAATGCTATGTCTTCCCTCTAGTCTCCAGGCTGAACAAGCCAAATGACTTCAGCTGCTCCTCATATGGCTTCCCCTGCAAACCACTCACCATCTTCATTGCCCTCATTCAGATGCTCTCTAACATTTTAACGTCTTTCTTACATTGTGGTGCCCAGAGCTGCCCCCAGCACTGGAGGTGAGGCTGCCCCAGTGCAGAGCAGAGCAGGACAATCCCCTCCCTTGCCCAGCTGGTGATGCTGGGCCTGATGCCCCCAGGACAGGGCTGGCTCTCCTGGCTGTCAGGGCACTGCTGGCTCACATTCATCCTGCCATCGACCAGCACCCCCAGGTCCCTTTCCAGCATCTCATTCCCCTCTCTGTACCTATGTCCAGGGTTATGCCATCCCAGGTGCAGAATCCAGCATTCATTTCTCTTGCTGAACTTCATATGGTTGGTGATTTTCCAGCCCTCTCATTAATCAAGGTCTCTTTTGCAGGGCCTTTCCATATTTAAGGGAGCCAACAGCTAGTCCCAATTTAGTATTGTTGGCAAAATTAGTATACTTTAGAGCCCTGTGTCCAGATTGTTTATGAACACATTGAAGAAAATTTGTTCTGAGATGGAGCCTTGCAGAATCCCTTCCTGAACATAAAGGGCCTCCTCTTGAAGAAAAGAGTTATAATCTCTCTTTATGAAATCTCAGCTCTGAGCGTTTCCTGATCAAAAGAGGCAAACTAAGACAAACTGTAAGATGTGTTCCACCTGTGATGTAAATCATGTCCTAAGCATTGAGAAGATATTATCAAATTTAATTAGGGTTTTACTCAGTAGATAGGTTGCCAAACTGAAAAGGTGGAAGTGTAGTGCTTGAGCAAGCAGGCTGCCCTGCTTTTGAGAGATTAAAATGTATTTTTTCTGTAGATCATTATTGAAACAATAGAAGGTAAAGGGACAAGAAGAGGATGTAGCAAAATTCCTGATTAGACAATGTTAATTCTTGCTTTCCTTTTGCATGTTTAAAGAATGCATTTTCTTTATTTTGTGATTAAGTAGATGACACCAAACAGAGAATAAAATTCAATGTAATTTCAAGTTAATAGGAAAAATCCAGAATTTTTTGTAGCACAACAGATTGTATTTATCTCTATAGTCTAATTAAAAAGTTAAACATTAGCATTTTGTTGCTACCTCAACCACAAAATTATGCAGCTTGAAAAACAATAGTTAAGGGATATCCTAGTGGTTGATATTTCCAAGCATGACATGAAGCATATGCTCCCAGGATTTCAGTCTCCTTGAACCATCATTGGCTGCAGTATGAGCACATTCAGAGACATAACTATATATTCTGTAATGCTTGATGGTCCTTGTGTGCAGTAAACTGTTGGTAAAATACAGATTTGTCAAGAGCTATGTCAACAACTTAGAAAGTTCCATTCAGTGTGGAGTATTTTTTATTGCTGCCAAGTCCTATATAGAAGTTTAAACTCTTTTCTCTGTTACTATTCTTCTCTAACAAAGAAAATATTTTCATAATTTTTCCTTCTAATTTTTCCCCAATTTCGTGACATTTATATATGAACAGGCACATTTTGATGAGAGAAATTTTACTTTTACAGAGTATATATTTTTGATTAATTTTCAATATGTTGCTGTGATGAGATTTCCTCGACATATAGATCACATCAGATCTTAATTAATTTCACATTTCCAAAACAACATAGAAAAGGGCAACTAAACCGAAGGTTTAGTTTTTGGTTTTGGTTTTGGTTTTGAAGGTCAAGGATAAAGAATGCTTCAGAATTGCCATAACACATTGCCCAGCTCACCCAACAGCCCTGCTAGTATAGCTAGAATAATCAGAGAGAGACATAGAAAATTCTAAAACACACAAGGAATGACTTGTCCAATGGAAAAAAATTATTTCTCTCTACTGTCTGCTTGTGCTTAATTTATATCTTAGAGCTTATGGGTTTATATTAATCTAAAATATTTTATCCTCTACTACATAATTAATATTTTTCTTACTTCCTCTACAGAGTTTCTATATGTAACAATACTCCTCTAGATGCCAGTATTATCATGTGGTAAGGAATTACATCAATTATGTGTCAAGTAAAATTATATTTTTTTTCAGTTTTAAATGTCCTGCCCTTGACTTTCATTGATTATTTGTAATCCCAGTCTACCTTGTCAGCAACATTTTTATACAATGTGACATACATATAATAGCCTTTTCCCGGTGCATCATCTTAAAATATAGAGTCTGACTCTCGTTTTCTTTTGTTCCTATACTCTAGTAGAGCTCTTGGTGAACACTATTCATACCAGTCTTGTGGTCTGACTATTAATAGGTCTTGAAAAGTCCAAAGTAGCGATGAGTTTGCCAAATATAGGCAAGGGAAATAATAATATCTCTCATTTTTCATTACCAAGTTAGGTGGCAGATAAGTTGTAAAAATGATAAATAAAAGTTTTAAAGTATTTTCTTTTGTTTTTTCTAGATTTGTCCTGTTTTTTCTTATAAATCTAACTGAACCAGAATAGTTTCCTCTTCAATCACATAACTTTTTTTTTCTGAGATATTCTGAAATTCAAAGGTCATGTGCCTTGAGGTTCTGTGTCCAAACAAGCTCTAAATGAAGGCAGAACATAATAAGGAAAGGATTTAAGAGGACAACAGACTTCCTGCAGAAGCTGGTAGCCTAGCTCCAATTCAATCTCTTATCTATACTTCCCTGCTGTTTAAATAGCATGACAACAGTGGAATTAGGGTTTAGATTTATGGAGTAGGAGTTTCATATAGGAGGTGAATCCAAGTTTCTTTATGATTGTTATCTTATTTTAGGATGCTACATATAATTCTTGGAACAGAGATAAAACTTGAATGCCAACAGCTTTTTTTCCTTCCTTTCTGAAACAGACAAATACAGTTCTAAATAAACATTGAATAAAAGGTTTTTTTATATCAGTATAGTAGAACTTGTGTTGATGACTTCTAGGGTATATTAATTCTTATCATCAATGAAGATCAGTTAACATAGATTTGTATATTCAAGCTATGTGGAATCTATTTGCTACTTGATTATTGCTATGGTAACTACTTATTGCTGAAAAGTAAGAAAACTGTGGACTCTGTCAAAAAGGTAATGGCTTACTTAGGATAGTATATTTTTATTAGAATATACTGTTAAATGTGGGGTTTGAATGAAGATAAATGATTTTGTTCATATTGTTTCTTAATCTGAAGAAACCAAAAAGGATTAAAATAATGAGAGCAGATTATAACACAAACTGAATTCACAGATGAGCCGCAAAGTAATTGTTTGTCACCCAAACATACAGATTAATTTCAGAATACCTAATGAAATTATTAAATCATTCTCCAGATAGTTAACAGAAAAGAAAGTATTTTTAAAGAAAAATTTTAAAAAAATCTATTTTACTGCAGCTGTTCTTTTATTTTAATTCCCTTGACTTTAATTTTTCATAGTATAAAACTAATATCTTTAATGGTTTAGTCCATTGGAAGACACAGTCTATCAGGATTACGAAGCAGGTGTTAACAAACAATATCAATAGCAACAAAGGTGCATGACTCTGAACATAAAATAAATCTGTATGCAATCATGCATAGATAATTACTCATTAAATACATTTAATAAATAATAAAATATTTTAATTTGAACATCATCTAGTTATACATAATGAAAATATTGTCAAGACTTATACTTCTTTCTACAGATTTTGGAACCTAAAATACCTATTGCTCTTTCTTTTGTATGTAAAACATCCTGTATTTAAAGGCAGAAACAATGGGGCAATTATTTTTGCTTCACAGCGCATGTGATGCTCAACACTTGGGCGTACTCTGCCTTTCCTATTTTTCACATTGTTTTGTCTTGTTTTGTTTTGTTTCCATGAAAAGCAAATGGTTCTTTCACACATCAGCATAGATTTCTTTAATCTGACAGTTAGGATCACTGATAATTTTCTGACAAAACATACCTTTGATATCATTGCATCCCTATAGAGGTGTTCTGCTTTATAAAAAAAGAGAAATATTAAACCTTGCCTGAATTAATATCACAGACTTGGAGTGTCTGCTATAGATAATTACCTATGTGAATACTAAATTCACAAAAATTAAAATTGTGATTCTCTCCCTCTTGGCCCTTCTAAAAATATGCAAATTGCTGTGGGTACATTTTTTAGACATGAAAGCAACACAAATTCCAACGAATTGCTATATAGTAGAAAGACTCATACAGATGCATACTTTTAACCCATTGTAAAAAAGAGCTTGCTTATACTTTCAGTGAAAGCAAACAATAAACCTCTAATTTTTCCTATTTGCAGAGGCACATCATAATTACTATGGAGTAGCTGAAACAGTGTAAATTGGCACCCTTAGTCAGTGTGAGTTACTAATTTACTGTGCCCTGAAACTAAGACTGGGCAGGTGGCTACAAAAATGTCAACACAGTAAAGTATTTTATGAATGTTTTCTAAATCAGTATACTTCAAAGTTGGGTACTGTTATTACTGAAAGATTATATGTTACTAAAACTAAAACACCCTGACCCTTGAATGAGAAATCAAAGGAAATTGAAAAAGTGATACACTGCAAGATGTGGTGTTAACTAAAGTAACAATAAAACTGACAGAGCTGCTAATCTGGCGTCCTCAGTAATATCCAGTTTCTCTACCAGCTAACAAAAGCATGGGGAATACTGAAGAATCTTGAGAGGGTTCCAACTGCATTTTGAAATGTAAAGAAAATGAGAAAGTATTTATTTAGAGACCACATGCTGTCTGAAAAGAACTGAACCACCACAGTTCTTGAGTTAAAATAAGGCATGTTAGAAATATTGCTATCATATAGATCTGACTTACAGAGACGTAGGACAGAAAGGCAACATTCTTGTGAAGAGCCCAGGACTATTCAATGAGCTTATGAGTTTACTTTGTTAATGATTACTGTTGCCTAAACAATTTCCAAGAGCTTTGCACCTAGGAAGACTGTCCTTGAAATGGTCTCATCTTTTCAGGGTAACAAAACAAACATACTGGATTTTTCTCTGTTTTAAGCATATTTAGATTTTTATTTATAAATTAGTGATCCACCCTGGTCTACTGAAATAAATTAGTATTTCTTCATTAAAGTAATCTGAAAAGTGCCATCCTGCAATGAGCAATCTTTTATGGACCACATATCTGAATGAAGAGGCACTGGTATATTCATGATGGGTTATCAAATTCAATGGCTCAGAGTACCCCAATTATCTCCTTTTTAAAATACTGAGAGGGCAAAAGTCTAGATCTATGGTAAGGTCATACAACTTTTCTTTATTTCTTACAGTATAGAGTACAATAAACTGTACTCTTACAATATCTAAAGAGAACCTCCTACTGAATAGTTTTTGTCTTCTTACTTGCTGAAAAACAATTCTGGTATATACTGTCAAGGATTATTCATCTCAAAGCAAACTTTCAAACTACATTTAGGATGGAAAGTTCACATTTGATACTAGAAATAAGATTTGCACATACCTTTAAAAGAAAAAATAATGAAACCTTGATTTTACAATTTACTTATGTATTCATTTCAAGAATTAAAATTATGTGCAAACTGAAAGACATAACTACAGTCCTCACTATGAGATCAGAGTCCTCCCTTTTCAAAAATTTCAGGAACTGTGTTTCTACATCTATTATCTAATGTTGACTCTTAGTCTATAAACTTCAAGTATAAACACATGGTGTATATCTTTGTGTACTCTAAAGCACATTGTACTTTTAAACACTGTGACTTTACAGGCAGTTCCAGGATTGGAATTCCCTTTCAAATTCAGTTAAAAGTTACCTTTCAAATTTACCTTTCAAATTTGAAAGTTACTTTTCAAATTCAACTGAGAAAAGCTCCCTCATCTTCTTGCCTTATAATTGCTGCCAGAATAAATTGTACACACAATTGAGAAGTATGTATGGTGCAGACTTGTCTATAGCTTCCACATTGATTAGCATAAGTAAAGGAAGTGAGAGTTCCTATCCTGTGGATCAAGCTTGTGGATGCCTGAGCCAAATTTTGTCCATGATGACACTTAAAATCTCACAGGCCCAGGGCTTGAAATGATCCAGGGGAAGGCAATGCCAAGAATGCAGAACATTGAATTAACTTATGTTAGTCAGTGTTTTGAGAAAACAAAATATACATTTTTAATAATTGAAATACCTTTAATTATTTTATGTTCAGAAAGAAAAGTAGCTTCTATAGCAGAGATAATATTCACAAAGTTTTGCAGGCTTTGAGTTTACTTAGAAAGACTGAAGATTGAGTTATAGATTCACAGTTTAGATATACAGAAGAGACTGAGATGAGTATTTCCCATATAAGGAGAAATGTTGGACAGTCAGGCTATAGACTTCAAATTTTGAAGGACCTAGGTAAGCAGATAAGATAGAAGTGGTCTCCACTAATTTTAGGAATCTCTACCTTAGTGTCAGCCTGAAGCAGCAGGTGAAGTTTAGTTACTTGAACAATAGAAAGCCATTGCACAAACCAATTTTATACGGGAATATTAAAACCTATCACACAAATATGATCAAACTTATGCAGATTGACATTTATTCCATATGCCTCTTCCAGCTGTAGAAGATGTTGAAGAAAAGAAAGCAAAAAAATATTAAAGCCAAAATAAAACCTCCCAGGAAGACTTGATGCACTACTTATTTTCTTCTTTAAATATTTTACAGGTTTTCCCAATTTTAAGGAATCATCTTGCAGAATTGGAATTGCTGCCTCCATAGTTATGTTGTGGATTTTTATCTTTCCCTTAAAGCTGTAACAAAACAGTATTTGGGGGTTTGCTAAGCAGTTGTCTGTGGAAAGCCAATTGTTCCAGGACATGTGAACTAGGTACTGTTTCCAGGAGAGCTGACCTTCAAAAAAACTACGATTTTTTTGAGATGCACTGTGTTATTTCTTTCCATTTCATTGGATTATATTTTAAATGCCTTACAAAGTTTTTCACTAATTACACCAGTAGTTTCAGAGTTAAACATTAGAAGTCCACAGATATGCAAGTTTTCTGTATTATCAGTATGGATGAAGGTTAGCTTATCAGCATCCAAACCTTTCATCTGTCTGCACAAGGTAAGTGTTGTCAAGGGAAATCGAGAGTGATATGCCACTCATGTATTATGGAATAGCTGACAGGCACCATTTAACAACTTCCAGATGAGATCAAGCTTGCCATTTGTTATAGACAGTGGAGATATACCAAAACACCAAGAGGCACACAGCTGAAGCTATATTCTTTGATGTGGGGTTATTTTTCCCAAAAGCAAAAACCAAAAAAGTTGTTACTGATTTTTCAGAATTATTTTGCCTTACTTTAAGTTAGATTTCTTGTCTTGTGTTTCTATATAACACACTAAGAAGAGATGCCTCTGTTCCAGTTATGGATTTCAAGGTATTTAGTTCTAGCCAGATTCTTTTATTGGCATTTAAGAAGTTTGGAAGTGCAATCTATCCATACATCAATTTTATTTTAGGGTATTTTAAAACGTGTTTGAAACAGTGCTAGTAAACAGCATAATTCACTCAGAGAATCTGAGATATAATAACACTTTTAGTTGCATTTCCCCAAAGGTGCTAGTAATAAAGTGTCTTTCCTCTAGCTGAGTTCTTGAAGGTTTTCATAAGATTTGTCACACCAGATGAGGACATTTACACCTTAACCACGTAGCTTTCATTTATAATCAGTTATCACATTTTGAGTGCAATTCAATATTAAGATGTCCTAAAGATATTCAAAGAAATTTTTTGGTCATCACTTTAACTGTTGATTTTGATTGAAATGGGACAAGATGTTCTACAATTATATGGCCCTGCCATAAAAAGGGATATAGAAACACAGAGATGCTGCAAAGAGGACAGCAGTTTCATCTGCTCAGTAATCAGGATTAAACAAAAAAAAATCCTTTTCTGTAAATATTATTTTACAATTTTGTGATATTCTGACAACATATTTTACATATATTCTTTAAATATATAGGAATTACTTTGTGCAAGGTTCAAAAGTTTATGTATTTTTACCCTTTGATTAAAGCTATATATTATTAAATATCAAGCCAGCACACAAAACTTATATGGAAATTACATCTTTTATATAATACAAACCATTGCTAAGAGAAGGAGAGGTTATTCACTTTATTTTTCTAATATCTTCCAAGTCTTTATGTTGGAGCAATTTCAATGCTGATTCCCCAATTTCTTTGCATGTTATGTAAATGGACTCTTAATGATTCATTGCATTGCCATTGAATAGGAATTAACTAGGGAGAGGTGAAGTGTAAACATATTTGTGTTAATGTGTTATCTGTTAATGTGTAATGCTGTTGAGTTTTCTTTTATTATATAAGAATAAATTTTTTAGCAACCTCAGGAAAATATATATGCCATATCTTAAATGCCTTGTTTAGAGCTTCCAGCATCTTACTAGTCTCTTCTAAGTGTTTTCTTGTTCTAACAATGCATTAAAGCTTCATGCCAATTGAAGGGCAAAAAACAAACAAAAACCTTTACCTGTATAGGGGTTTTGCTAGTTTTGATGAGCATTATCCTTAGATGAGTTCCTATTAGAAATTAAGGATTTGTTTACAGTAATAGGGCTTGTTACTGAATTTCTCAATGCAGTGTAGTCTTAGCACAGAAAAGCTAAGTAGTACCAGGAAATGATCCTGGAAGATAAGCTGTGCCAGGTTTTTTGATAAATTGGTGTGTTTGGAATGCTTTTGTCCAGTGCTGCTCACTAATCCACCCATTTGTGACTTTTGCTTGGATGCTAGTATGGTACTATTTTGAAGAAGTGGTTTTGATGCATCTTCTCCACTTTAAATGAGAACAAAATTTAGTAGCACGATTTCTGCTGTGCTGGTTTTCTGCAGTGTTAGTTGGCTTCAGTGTAAGGACATGACTGAGCACGTTTGATTAAGCAGCACAGACATACACTGTGCATCTCTGCAAGGAGGAAGTCAAAGCTCTTTACTTTCCTTGACCTTCTCCCTGTGTCCATCCTACTGCATCATATTTTTCATCAAGTATTTTAGGAAGCAGTCTGAGTTCAGGCTGCTTATTAATTATGGAAAGATATGCTGTCACACCTAAGAAAGACTTTTTGGAACAAAGCACTACTCTGCTTGACAATGTGCATGCAACTTGTTTTGAATCAATGCAATGTTGAAGAAAGTTAAGCAATTATTTCATTTACCTTCTATGGATGGAATTCTACTGACAACTCAAAATTTACAATATCAAGATATGCATTTAGATCTTTCATCTAAGAGGGGGAAAAAGAAATACATTGGTATGTGGGTATGTTCACCACAAAGTTCTTGAAGAAATAACCCTATAATAGCAAATTCAGAAGCACCACATTGAAGAACTGCCTTTAGCAACCAAATAAAATGCAATGGAATTAAATGTAAGTAGATTTAAAGTACAATTCATCTGCAAGATCTTGATATTTAACTCTAGGTTTCTTTACTTGACTCAAATTTTGGTCCTGATCTTCTGATCGTGAGCTCTCTTTCTTTTCAATACACAGCTGTTGAAAATATAGGAGGGTTTGTTCCTCTTTCTCTTTTTTTTTTTTTTCTCACTTCTTTTTATCCATCAGATCTCTTTCTTTGATACTTTTTCTCAACGTGGATATTTTGATGCTATTTTTTTGACAAAGCATGCTGTGTTTGAAGCAAGGTTTCTATGAAACTCAACTGTGTCGATATATAAGCTCTTAATATAATTTATTACTCTTACATAGAAATATATTTCTATTGAATTAGAAAGTCTGTTTGAAAGGCCATTTGTTATATTTCCTTCTGCTCTCAACTGTGCTTTCAAATTTCTACCCAATAATTTTCTATTGAACTTTCCTATTGTATCATATTTTCGATGCTCAAATATTACCATCCATATGCACATTTATTTTATTTGACATGTAGTCACACAGAGGAAAACATAAGTTTTTTTCATCCCAGATAAAACCATGGAAACAAAACAAATCTCTCTTTCTGGAAAAAAAACACGTTTTTCCTGCTAGAAAATCCTTGTTTTTGTAACATTCAAGGCTTTAATGTTCATGACAAAACTAATACAAATTTTTAATTTGTTAGACTGGAAGAAAAAATTGAAATCTTTAAAGGCAGAAGATTGGGGGTTTTGTTTGGTTTTTGATATACATAACATATTTTCTGAGTGTGGTTTATCTGAAGCCCTGTATAATTTATTTTTCCTTCCTTATAGGTTCTCATCCAAGTAGATAAACACAATAACACAAATAATAATGCTCTCCCATAAAAATGAATCCATAAACTCAATCTGAGCCACACATAGAACTGAGGAAAATGAGGTGCAATAGATATAATCTCCTATGAAACAGCTTGACGTGATTAGAGAATACATGCATGAATGTTGCTACTATTGATCTGTTCTTGTCAACTAGTTTGTTAAGAAAATACACACATTCCAACATGGATTAGTTCTTTTTTTATTATAGACAGGAAAGGTCAATTTACAGGCAGACTACAATAGGACAAAAAGTTTTCATGCATTTGTGGCCAGCGAAGGGTGATTGCAGACAGCAGCTACTCATACATTGAAAGTGAGATAATTGGCCCTAACTGTGCTGAATTACTGTGAATGACTACCTGGACAATGCTGCCAGCTGGGTAGAAATAGCAGCCCTGTGCAAACACTTCTGTAGAACTACAAGTTGTGTAAAGTATGTAATGTTGCTATCATATTTAAAGTGGATTGTTTAATAGACATCTGAGAATAGGAATAAATTCTTGGAATATATTGATTTTTTTGTTATAATTTTTCATGCGGTTTTGCCATGGTGAATATTCTTTATGTCCCTCCAAGACATTATGGAAGAATAGTCTTTTTTTTTTTTCTATATTGTCGAAAATTACTTTTAAGTTGTTCTTTGTCCTGTTAACTTAAAGGACCTTGTATTTCTTCATAAATCTCAGTTACCTGAATTTTTTGTCATCTGTAGTTGAAATCCACAAGCACAGCTGGAAAAAAATTAGGTGCTGTTTTCCACTACTGTGGAATTTGTAGTGCTGCCTAGTACCAAAGAAGTGTACATATTTTATACAAAAAAAATGTTGAGAATATAAAGCCATACTATTACTCTAATTGAACTCATATATTGCAATTTATTTTTTTTATATAATGTTAGTTGTGTTCCAGAAGAATGTCGCATAGGTTGATCTGATCTACTGACTGAGGAAAGTCATTGACTGTCACATAGATCCAAAGCACTGCATGTCAAAACTAGTACTGTTCTGTTTTATAAGAAATTTATTTAATTTGATACATAATATATCCATTAATTTCATGTTGAATGTCATGGATTTCAGCAAGAATTGAATCAGCAGCCAGCAGTGAAACTTAGCAACATATCTAGTCAGAGGCCTGCCACTGCTGATGTCCCCCCAAGGTTCAATACTGAGCCCAGTATTGTTTGAGTTATTCAGCAGTGACTTGGATGAAGGGACAGATGCCTCCTCAGCAGGTTTGCTGATGGCACAAAGCTGGGAGGAGTGGCTGATACTCCAGAGGGCTGTGCAGCCCTTCAGAGGGACCAGGACAGGCTGGAGAGATGGGCAAAGAACAGTCTGAAACTCAGCAAAGGAAAGTGCAGAGTCCTGCACCTGGGGAGGAACAGTGCCAGGCAGCCATGTCCCTGATGGTATCCTGGGGTGCATTGTCAGCAGGGCGAGGGAGGAGATTTTGCCACTCAGCCCTGGCATAGCCACATTGGGAGTGCTGTGTTCAGTACAAGAGGGATCTGGAGATCCTGGAGCAGGTCCAGGGGAGGGCAACAAAGATGATTAAGGGATTGGAGCCTCTAGGTTACAAAGAAAAACTAAAGGGAGCAAGGTCTGTTCAGCCTTGAGGAGAGATTGCTGAGAGGGGGCCTCACCAATGTCTATAAGCATCTGAAGGGAGGATATCAAGAGCACAGTGTGAGGTTCTTTTTGGTCGTGCCAATCAATGAGTTGTAGGCAGGCTGTTGGCAGAAGCACTGCGGACTCTGTCATCTGCTGCCACCCTCCATCCCCTCCTGTTTCTCTGAAATGCAGCTACAGGATGATGCAGAAAAGTGGTGAAACATGGTATCCACATGGTGCTGAAGGACAGGGCCAGCGGGGCAGGCTGTTGCAGGCAATGGAGCCAAGGCAGGGAGAGCCTTAATCCAGCTGAGCCAAAAGGAGCACAGTGAAGAGGTAGCAAAATGAAAGCACCATGCAGGACTGACCCCCAGCACTCTGGAGCAGTCTGAAGCACCAGGACAGAACTGAGCCCAGCAGAGCAGCATCACAGAGTGTCTCAGATGACCTTGCTTTTAGGAACGTGTCATTTTTCTCTGCTTTAGGGACAGGAAACACTTGCCACAGGAGTCCCTCCCCAAGACCTTGTCTTTGTGTTGGCGGACATGCAGAACCAAGTCAAAGCATTGAACACCTTTTTGTGTGTAAAGCACCTTCTCTTTTGTTAATAATATTTTTGTTGTTACTGTGCCTATCTCATTCCACTGCTGTTTGCTTTCAGTAAGTTAACTTCACCCATAATCTCTGCCTTTGTCCCTCTCCTACTAGAAGAGGTGGGAGAAAGGAAATGGCTTTTTTGGAGTATAATTTCCATCTGGTGTTAAACCACCATGGTATGACCAGTACATTTTGCTTTGTCCACAAACAGGTTAAGTTGGAGGCTGAAGGCTAATGTGAAGGCAACTGGTGCTGTTCTAAACAAGTGTTTTAAATTCTCTTCCCTTATGCAGATTTCAGAAGAGCTGGGTGGGGATGTCAAACAGAGATTTCATGTTTTGTGGCCTGACTAATAATTAAAAAAAAAAAAAAAAGGAACCCTGTTGTCAAAGCTGGTGTTCCACATGTTTCCATGGTAACTAGAGCATTCACTGACATCAAGGTTTCTATTTTGTTATCTTTTAAAATTCATTTTTATTGTTAGTATATTTCCCATGTTTTGACTTAGAAGTGATAAGTTGTAGCATTTACTAAATTATATGTTGGGTGTCTCAAGGGGCCAACTTGAAAGGAACCGTTATTTAATTTCCCAGGAGTAGTTTAGTCATGTAACAAAGAGCAGGGAGAAAAAAGGTATGATTTCTTCAAAAAACACAGCTCTGGAATAATTACAATATTACAAAATAGTTAGACCATTCATACTGGGATTCCTATGTTTGCAGTGTCTCAGGGTTGAAACATTTGATCAAAAGGCCAAACACATTATGACACTATTACTGCTAACTGGGTCATGGGAAAAAATAAAGCTCCCAATCTTCATATGGGCAAAGAATCTGCCATTGTTACCTTCTGTTGTTAGTACAAACAAAAAACTGTCACTGCTATGAATGCAGTACATTTTTTTATCTGTTTCTTAGTGCATTTCAGGATGTCTAACATTTAACCTTGAAAGCTTCAGTTACCACAGAAGTGCCGTTTTTATCCTCTTTTTACCATGTGCTGAAATTTGAGAATAATGTTGATGAACTTTTTCTTTAATATTCCTGATTTTTTAGAAGATACATTCACATGGATCACATAAGGGGAATTGTGTGACAGAAGGCTGATATGACTTCTAGGACTAATTCAGAGATGATGGCAGTAAATCTCCATAGAGACAGTGGCTTCTTTTGTTCCAAAATTACTTCACCAGTTCTTATAAAGCATAACTCCCATCTCTGATCTTTCCTGATCTTCCTTTTTCTATACAATACCTTTTATGAGTGCTTTACTCAGCTGTGTTCCCTCTCATTCTGCAGGGATCCAAAATATTAACAGGTGTTCTGATATCCTATGACATTGGGCATTACTGTTAGATATTGCAATGCTGAATTTTAATTAATTTCTGAATCTAGGTTAGAGTTTTTTTACATGATCTCTATGGGCTTATTCAGTGATAAAAATATTCAGAAACATGCAGAAAATATTTAATAGAAAAATAAAAATTCCCTTGATAAACGGTGGATCCAGTGATAACCAAGATTTCATTGTATATTTCATTTTTGGTATTAGGTTTTTCCTATACCACTTAAAAACCACTTTATTTCTCTTTTGCTATGTACTCAAATATAACTGCTTTCCAAAAGGGCCAGATATGGGCGTTTTTTGTGTGAGCTGTGCAGCCAATCAAGTCAGTCATGTTTTTCTTCTACACAGAATATATTATGATAGCCGCTGTTCTTATTTATGCATAATGAACCAGTGTTCATCTGTTTTCACTCATGTTTTCTTCTTGAGAAATAGTATTTTTAAAATGGCTATGCCAGTGTTCGCACTAAAAAGCCTGAAACCTGAATATACATGAAACCACAATGACCATGTCAGGGTACAAACCACTATTGTTATCATCATCATCATTACCATTATTATTACCACTACTATTGCTGTTATTTTCTATTCAGGCCAAATATTGCTATCAGATCATGTGATGATATTGTGATTTCTGAAGATTCCTTCAAATTAGAAATATACAACTTGCTTGAAAGTTGGGTTGACAGCTTTTTATATTTGTCTTATAAGCTCCTACTTCAGGAAACTTGCTACAGTCACAGAACGCTCTCTCTCTCTCTCTACATGTCTATATTTATTCAGTGAAGTATAAAACAACATACCTATGGATATATTTATGTGGTAGCTATAAGCCTTTTTCCTCTTGCATATATGAAACTAATCTTGTTTCTGTAATTGAGACATGATACTCATCTAACAGTCAATGAAAAAGGCAAAATATTAAAAATATTGGTTAAGAATAAGGAAACTTAAAATTTCTACAAATATAATATTGTATAGAAACAGGGACTTTACAATTGTACATGTGTTTATTTTCCAATTTCTCTGTCCAAACTCTGGTAGAGAATTTATTATTAGCATAACAGAAAGTCAGATAGATTGCCACGTTTTTCTGTATCAGTTGCTGTATTCTTTTAGAACTGATCATTAGTTTAACTTGTATCAGGCTGCACAATGTTTCATAGTTTGGAAGACTTATGGGTTTTATGAATTTTAAGCAGTATATGACTTCAAAGTTTTCCTTTGAGGGATATTGATAATAATATAATTGAATGACTTTCTTTATGCAGTTTAATCATACATTATCTGTTAGCTTCCTAAGTTTAAATGAATCAGTCACATTTAAGCTTTTTTAGTGGCTTTATTCCTTTAAAATCAGGTGCTTCTAAAAATATATTCTCTTATTTTGCTATTGGAGACTTTGATAATATTTTTTTAAGTTTTATTATTAACTTCAGAGTGAGGAGCATTGCTAATGTTCTGATAGCAATATAAGAGAAGGGAGCACTTTTTGATATGGAATTATCATTTCTTAAAAGTACTGCTTAAAGAAAAAACATATAACTGCAAAGAATGAGGAGAAAGAGTAGAAGAAGGGGAAATATAGGAGGTGAACACATAATGACATGGTAAATGATGAAAAGAGAAAGGGATAGCTAAACTAAACATATGACTGAATATTCAGGTGTTCTGTTTTTACCAAATAAATAAGAGTCATAAATGAAACAAATTAGGCAACATCAATGGGTTCTTAAAGTAAAAAGAAAAAAAAATTGTCATAGAAGGCCAAGGTGACTTCAATTAGAAAAGAAGTAAAGATGGTTTTACTTATTGTTGCAGAAAATGCTATTCCCCACTGTGAAACAGTGGGTCAGTTAATAAGAGGATGGCTAAGATTTACTACATGTAGTCTGCTTTTTTGACTTCATTCCAAGAGATCATACATAATCGAGTAGGTTTCTGTGGGAATTCTTTGTCAACTGGGTTCTGTTGTTGTTCAGCAAAGACGGGGCAGAATTAAAAGTTCAGTTGCTTTTATAGTCTATTGAGGAAGATTCCCTTCATTTAATGTTTTCTCTGGACTTTCTATTCAAGTCTGAAATAAAGTGAGCTCAGAAACTTTTCATGTAGAGAAGGTATTATTCAGTGTGCCTTTTCAAAGCATTAGTGAACTCATTCTTTTCCTTCTTTCCTGTTTCTTCCTTTCATTCTTTTTCCCTCTTTCTTTGAGAATTTTTATTATTCTCCATTTTTCAATGCCTTTTCAGAAACCTGTGGTAGGTAGCACCTAAGTGTTGGGGATTCAAAATGCTCTAAATTTGTCTTTGTTCTAAGTAGATAGTGCTTTTTAAAAAAGAAAATTAACTTTGAGTGTTTTTTCATTACTTTTCCTCCTTTTCTTAAATTTCAGGAAGACAAAACATTGCATCAGTAAGTCTACCAACACATTGTTTAACTGTTTGTCATGTGCAGTGTTGTACGGGGCCAACATCAGCCGACGTTTATAACAAGTTGTGATTTTTTGCTAACATGTGTTTTGTCACAAAGGTGAAATGAACTGTATTTTATTGTGTACATACAATAATAACTTTCATCATTGACTCCATCTTTCTATGTGTCTTTAACTGCAGGTAGATAGAAATTAAACTCAACAAGTTTATTTTCATCTCCCTCCAGTAAGACTATCTTAACACAAAACGTGTCTGTGTCTGTTCTTTCCTAATTAACTGTCAAACCATGACATTAACATATAACTTCAGCACAAGATGTTTTGGATTAATGTAAATATGTACATTTGCATATAATTATTGTGTAAAATAATCATGTATAAAATATGTCTATTTGATCTGGTCAAAATAATTTCTAGTGTCAATAGTTTTCAGTTGATTATATCTTCATCTGGTTTGGAACTATCAAATTTCTTCTTGATGTCAAAACTACTCAGATTTATCATTTACTAATTATTACATGATCCTAAAGAAAAATTGAGGGTAGAGGTCCTTGTTTGTTTTTTAAAGAAGGATGCACTTTTGGCTCATATGGACATGTTTTGTTTGGAAACAAATGAACTCCAGTCTGTGTAGCAATAATGTGGAACTGCACAGCTGAGAGCAAAACAGATTGCTCTATCTCTGACCTATTTGAATATGCAACATTCTGGTGTATCATTGTTGTCGAATCCCATTGAAGTCAATGATGCAAGTTCCTTTGTCAAGTCAGGGGAATTTTGCATCATATAAATAATAGGCAATAGAACAACTGCCCAAGCTGCTCCCTGAGCAACAGACTGATCCTGCAATGAACAAGAGTAAAAATTGTATTATTTTTGCTCAGCAAGTACTATACCTAATCATACAATTTAACATTATGCAGAAGTTTTCATTACAGGAATATTATCAGAATATTGCTAAACCTTGCTCCCTGGCCTCTTTTTGAAAAATGCTTGAGAATAGTTGACCTGAGATGGATATCAATTTTGATAATTCTGAATCATTAACATATGGAAAATGAATACAGAATTAAAATGAGTTTTATCTTGGAAAATATCAAGTAAGCTTTTTAACAGAAAAGCCTGTTGCCCTAAGACAGTCATGGATGTAACTGATCTTGCCATGAAGAGCACAGTTATCTGAACAATTAATGTTTATCCTTTACTTTCCCAGCCTAGTACAATTCTATTTATAGTTGTCTTCAGTGATTTTATTTTTGTCTTAAAAGCATTAACTTCTCTTTTCTTTAATTTGGTCTATCCAGGCCACCAACTGTGCAGAGCATATTGTTCATGCCACCTGCAAACTATATCACTAAAACCCACGACATAATCATTTGATTTTATAACCCTTCACTGAAGTTTAATTGCTTTATTTGACTACATAAAGTCTTAGATTAAATTCCAAGCTTCAAGAGTCTTGCATTTTTTTCCAAGAATGCTTATTTCCTAGGTATCACTTAAGATACATTACAATGTTTTACCATCACAGAGATGAATCAAACTTCCTGGATTACACAAATTGCATAATCAAAGCAGGTATATTTGGATCCATAGTACACTTCTTATGGCAAGCAGTGAATATAATAATCCACAGTGAATACGTGAATAAAAAAAATCCTCCTGGGTGTCTGAACACCAACCAGAAAAAAAAATCTTTAGAAAAAAAGATCAATTTTACATCAAATTTATCTGTTATCTCTTTTTTTCATGGCTTTTTGGTAAACTACTGGGTATATGGTTTTTAAGTGATTGACTTTGAGGGAGAAAGGGAAACTTGTAGGCAGTCTCTTTGTTCAGTTTCTGTACTTCTTGTGAATTACACCTGCCTAACTAGTGAGATAATGTACAAAATCTTTGTGTTTAGATTGCTAGTATGAAGTTACAAAATAGTGATAATTTAATTTAAAATCCTTCAAATTCCAATGCGATGATACGTGAGTGGCTTTGCCCTTCATACAGATTTTGAATCCAGAAATATTTATAGTCTCCTTTTCTTCTTTAACCTCTTTGTATCACTCAGGCACATTTAAGAAAGGATAGCAATTTCCCTTTTCCCCCATCCTTTTTTTTCCCTTCTAAGAGGAAGGGGCAAGAGCCTTGCATTTTTCCTTGATTCCTCTTTTTTTTTTTTTTTTTTTTGTTTTTTTTTTTTTACCTATTACCTATACCAACTTGTACTTCTGTATTAAATTGAACCTGCTGAAATGTTCAGTTGAAGAAATTACTTTGCTTCTGTGCTCTGTAGCATGGGAAATGACTGGCACCTTCAATCTCCCAGAACTGATACTGAGTCTGTGGGCATGTTGCCAAAGACACTCCATCTCTCCACTTTCCTGAGCTTTACCTTTGAAACTGGTAAAGTCATGATTTCTTGGTAACCTGGATGATGTGATAAGTTTCCACTCTGCTGAAGCTGGAATAGGCAGCAGGGTTATGCAAGGCAGGTCCATAAAGGCACAGAAAATTAACATTAATATTGTCTTGTGTCAACATGATGAGTAAATTTCAGTTTTCTGTAACAAAAAAAAAAAAAATCCTTACAGATTTCTAGCCACATTGAATGAAATTATTGAAAGCTGATGTCACATACATATTAGATTTGCAGTTGTCCCGCTTTGCAATCTCCTAGCCCATTGGGTGTGTATGTACTAGGACAGAAGTTGTGAGCTGGAGAAGACTCATATTCCTTGGTTTAGCTATCATGAGATAACATCTCTTAATGGTAATGGCAAAACCAGCAATTTTTGTTTGAAAAATGTTTCTTATATGCAGGAGGACATATTAACAGGCTAATTTTAAGCAAAAGTCAAATCAGAAACAAGCTCCTGTCTACTCCCTTTCCGAAAGAAATCTCAGGCTATGACACAGCCTCATAAAAGTGGAAGTCACAGCTGTGTTAAAAACAGGTAATTCTTGCCTTATATTATCTATTCTGTGCTAAGTTGACAGTTTCAATAAAGTATTAGAGCTCCTGAGAGACCAAGTGTTCAATCCTGAGGTAATTTCACAAAATTATGTTTTAAAATACATATTATTACGTTGGAACAACAAGAAAAACATTAAATGCATTTGAGGACCTGTTTTGTAAGAATATCCATTTTCAGGCTGGAAAGATTGTGATTTAGATTCAATTTATTTTGGTCTGTTGCCTTTGGAGTCTTGTTTTGTACTCTCTTGAGAAATACTGGGGAATTGACAGTTTTCCTAAGAAATCTTCCTGTTTACAATTCTTGTTGAAACTGTTATGTTTGTAAAATACATCAGCTTCAATAAAATTTCAATTTCCATCTCATCCTAAGTAGCTTAACAGCTTTAGTGACTATGTGGTAGCAGAAAAACCTGTTTCTTCAAAACTCCTTTCCTCAAAAAACTTTTGTGCTACTTTTTAAGAGAAGAAAATGCAGCAGCGAAAAAAGAGCCTTGCCAAAGTTTTATATAAAACATTTTAGCCTCTAAAATTTTTAGACGAAGAGAAATTTTGGAACAGCTGGAGTTTCATTTGTTTATTTGTTTTTTTTTTCATGGCATTACAGAAGATCTCAGGTTGAAAGCAACCTGAAAAGATGATCTCGTTCACCTTTCTGTGGGAACAGGAACTTAGATGAGATTATCAAGTACACGTCCATTCACCTATTGAAAACCTCCAATGATGGGTTCAACACTATGTCCTCAGAGAAGCTGCTCCAGTGAGCGACTGTTGCCAGTGTAAAACAAATTTTTTCTGTAGATGTGAAATCTTTCCCAGTGCCACTTTTACCTCTAACCCTTGTCTTGCCCACGTGGATTGCTATAGCATCCCCTAAACTCTCTCCCCTTAGCCGAATCCTAAGCCCACCGCCCTGGAAGGACCCATAGAGTCATTCCTCTTATGGGAAAACACAAGACTCCCACATGGCCTTTGTCCCACTGATCCCGGTATTCCCCACCTACCCTGGTTTCTCCTTTCCCTGTTCCCTCATTGGTTGGATGCTCCTGGGGACCGCCCCCCCTCTCCTGGAGACCAATCCCCTTTGCCCTGCCCTTAGCTCCGCCCCCACGCTTCCCCTTTTTAAGCTGCCTGCGCCGCGCCTCTCTCTCTTCCCTGCTTTCAGGCGGCTGCTGTGTGTGATACCTCGCTGAAATAAAACCTCCCGAAAGGAGCCTTCTGCCTCTCTGGCTGATCCAGCTGTGGTGAGTGTTGTGTGTGGATCTGACTGTGTTTCCTGAATGTTAACTCAACCTGCTTTTCTGCCGGAGAGGTTTGTTGGGAACAGATAATAGGCAGCAGCATCCACCATCCAACTCTGTATTTTTAGCTCATTGTGAGCAGAGAATCTGACTGTATCTTTCTTGAATTGTGGGGACTAAACATAGCCACCACACCCCAGGTGTAGCCTGATTAGCACTGAGCAGATTGGGATGATCTCATTTCTAGCTCTGAGAGTAACAGCCTTGCAGGTGCAGCCCAGGAACTGATTTGCCTCTTTAGCTGCAGCGCTGCATGGCCAACCCATGTTTAGCTTGTCTACCAGGACTCCTCTTTCCCTTTCAGCAATTCTGCTTCACAGCTACACACATCCTAGCCTGTAATTTGATCTTTGGTTATGTTGCCTCAGGTGTAGAACTTCACTGTTGTCTTTGTTGTACTTCATACTGTTCTCTCAGCCCGTTTAGGTCTTTCTGTAAGATAGCTTTCCCTTCTAGCCATCGTCTAAGGGAGGCGTTCACCTCACCACCCAGCTTTGAGATATCAGTGCATGTGGTGACGATAGTTTCAATTCTCAAGGTAGACCCTTTTTGATAGACTGCCAGTCTGAGTGGAAAACATTCAACACCACCCTCTAAAGTGTGGCCAAAAAATTGCTATCCAGTTTCCTACCTATAGAATCTGTAAGTAGTTTCTTTGGTTTTCAATTAAATTAATTTTTAAAGTATCTGAAATAAATTCCTTCTGTCTAAGAATGTGTCATGAGGAATCTCTGCCTGAGAGGTGTCTATGAACAAAACAAAAGTATATGACTATTTCATTTACCCGTGAGAATGATCCTGGAAGGTTTACACAAGGCTAGTACTTAACTCAGAACTGCTACTGAAAAGTTACGTTGTATTTAAAATTCACATTTACATTCTAAATTCTTACAAATAAATGGGGGGGGGGGGGAAGGCACACAATATTAATATGAAATATTAGCAAAGCTAAATTTGGGGTTTCATGTTTAATTATTGAACATATTTTCACTATGTAAAAACTACTCATTTAACTCTGTGCAAATTATATTCAAAGTGAACAAGTAATTTAGCATTAAATAAGTTCCAGAGTTTAAGCAGATGTGTATAGCATGTAGTCTTTGCCTAAGAGCTGATGAGAGCATCTATTAGGTACAATAACTAGCATTTACACAGGATGAAGGCATTCAAAAACCTGCATGTTCAGGACTGTATAAGCAAAAGTTTTGCAGTCATGGAAAAGCCCTTTCACCTATAGCTATTTAAAAATTATTTATAGCACTACCAGTAAAAATAAATGTATAGAAGAGGAAATAGACAAAAAAAAATCTGTAAATAACATTTTGGCTTTCATTGGAAATAAAGAAGAAAAAACCCTGTACACTTCACAGAAAAAACCAAAACAAAAACAACCCCATTAAAGACTATTGGAAACAAAATGTATTTTCTGTGTAACTTGATTTTTTAGTTTTGATAGTTTAGTTCTCCTTTCCATAGAAAATTATTTAGTTTTGATCAGGTTTGAGGTGGCTTAAGAAGCTTATTTTCATGATAGTGTTTAGAGATTTTGAAATTCTCAAGTGTTTTAATATTTATATATTATTAAATTGTATTTAAAGCCTTCATTAAAGTTTTATAACGATTGCACTTCACTAGACTAAGCTCAAAATTTTACTCAGTCCGTTTCTGTTTGTGCATATGAAGTTAAGAGAGTTGTCATTAACCCCAGCTGACAGCTCAGCCCTGCATGGCTGTTTGCTGATTGCTGGGCAGTGAGCTAGGGGGGAGAATAGGAGGAATAAAAGTGAGAAAACTCTTGTGTTCATGAAAAGACAGTTAAAATAAAGCAAAAGTGTCACATACAAGCAAAGCCAAACGTGGAATTAATTCCCTGTTTCCCATGGGCAGGCAGGTGTCCAGCCATCGCCAGGAAGGCAGGGCTTACATAACAGTGATTTGGTAAAAAAAATGCCATCACATAAATAAACCACATTAAACACCCCCTGCTTTCTTCTTCTTCCTCCCACCTATATTCTGAGCATGATGCCCTAAGGTGTGGAATATCCCTTGGGTCAGTTGGGGTCTGCTGTCCCAGCAGTGCCACCTCCCAACTCCTTGTGCGCCCAGCGCCCTTACAGGAGGTGCTGTGATGAAAAAGGCATCAGGGCAGTTGGGTGAAGAGTAGAAAACACCTTGATCCTGTGTAAGGGCTGCTCAGCAATTAACTGAAACATGCCTATGTTGTCGGCAATGAACAAATCCATAAAATAGTCCCAAGTTAGCTACTGTGAAGGAAAATATCTCTATCCCAGCCAAAACCAAAATGGGTTACTCGGTTAGAATAATAATCCGTTGGTTCTTTGCTGAGTCAAAAGACTTGTGTGAAGACACAGTTATATATATGAACACATGTGGATTATTGTTTATATTCAAATGGGCATAATAGAAATGAAAGTAAGAGAAAAAACCAACAAAAGAAACTCTTGTGTTATTAATTACAAGTCTATAATTTGAGTTAAACTCTTTTAGCACTTTTTTTTTTTTTTGTTCATTCCGTCCAGGAAAAGTTTAAAAAGCACTTAAAAATTCTTGCCAAGTAAGCCAAGAATACCAAGAGCCTTTCCAAACTTATTTTGTTTCCATTTTCCAGTCTCAGTAATCTCTTTCCTGACAGTGTCTAAGAAAACTTCACCAGCGGAGTATCAAAACAAGGAGATGCGAATATTTCCTGCCGGGTCTTGTCTGTCTTCAAATGCAATAATGTATTGATGCCCAGGGAGATGTGAAGAAAGAAAACCTCTCCAATTGTTCACTGTGGAAAACAGGCTGGTCCACTCCTAGTAGCTAGGTGAAGCATTAGATTTAATTATAATCATTATCTTAATGTAAAGCCTCAGGTGTTATGAGGATGTTGAAGCAAGTGCCGTCCTTCCTTCGTGCTCTCTCCAGCATGGACAGCGGTGAAAGCATCTTCTCAATCCAGAAGTCACCACAGCTAAACCACCTTCACACACATGCTGCAATTTTCTCTCAGAAATTGAATCAAAATGTATTCAAAAAATCTCCAAACAATGATCAATTGGTGACCTGTTTTTTTGACACTCGTTCAAAACTGGAGAGAAAACTTTCTCAGGGGATTTCCAACTCTGTATCCCAGCGCATGACAAGTAATACCAGCATGATGACACCTCTCATCACTTAGATCATTTTCCCTTATTAATAGATTACAGACACGGAAAGCTGTTGCTATGCTTGTATTTTTAGCTATGTTTTTGTGCCTAAACTTGAAAGCTGCTTTTTTGTATTGTTACTAGAACCCTTAGTAATGGAGAGATTGTCTCACTAACCTCTACAAGTTTTTATAAACGTGTTGGACTGTTTTTCTCGCTTCAGAACCCTTAAGATTCCTGTGGAAACAGCAGCAATTGCTTACAAGAGAAAATAATGGTAGAGAAATATCTGATGTATTTTTATCTGTCTTTAGTGCAGTATAGCAGCTGGAAACGAGGAGGAAAGCTGCCATCCTGTACCCAGTCAGTGCTCCCTGGGACAACATCAAGAGATCCATGGTTCACTGGCACTCCACAGAGTGCCAGGGAGCAAACTCTAGTTTGCCTTAGGAAATGAATGACTTGTCTAATTATCCTGGTAAATGCCTCAGGGCAATGAAGAGTCAAAGAATCATTCTCTTCAAGCAATGCGTTTTGGGGAAACTATCTCTAACTGGAGTACCTTAGAGTCCTGAGAAAATCTTTCCTCAAGAGACTACTTCATTACCTTTGTGACTGTAGTGTCATTGAATTCCAGAGAGAAGCCTGAGCTGGAGAATTGATGAGTAGAGAGGAGTCAGGACCCTGCCCCTTTGAAATACATACCTTTATTAGGAATCAAATGGCCTTTATGTAGTGAATGTTTGGCTTATTGTAAAACTATACTTGCAAAACTAGTGAAAAAACACATATGTAAAAAGGGCTAGATTTGATAGGATGTAAAATTATTTGAAGAAAAAAAAATATCTGTGCCTGTGTGTAGGAGGTTTGTCATTTTTCTTCCTGAGAGAAAAGTGTGTGGAATAGCAGCACTGCTACAACTTTAATTTTACTAAAAATGTGCTATTTATATCTATAAAGGAAATCTTTCACATTGAAAGTCTGAGTTTGGAAAGTTATAAAGAAAAAAAAAGGAAAAAGTTTAAGAAATTTATTTTAGAACTTCCATCAAAAATTCTTCCACCATGGAGGGTGGGAGCTTTGATTTAAATAAGATTAGCTGCCCACATTCAGAATTAAAGATTTCACAATTCTTTTTAGCTACATTTTTGAGACCTTGATTGCTGGATGCTCCTCACCACTTTCCCACTAAGCCAGAGTAAGACCATTTTATGGAAACTGTGAGCTCATACTCGCTCCTGTATTTAAATAAATAAACAAACATATTCCCATACAGACGTGAAACTAAAATTTCTTATGCAAGCCAATGATCTATTTCCTTATCTATTTCCTGAAAGAAGTCTCATGATTACTTACCAAATTTTTAAGCCTCAGAAATGGAATTAACCTGACTGATTTAAAAGATTATGATAATGAGGATGAACATGTAATTAACCTGGTCATTACCTGTAAATGTGCTGAGAGAGCCTTTGCTTCATGTTTCTCATCCAGTTTCTGTGGTGTATTTTTGGCATATTATGTGCTGTTATTTGTGATATGATAATTTACAGTTAAGAGTCCTTTGGGTTTGATTTTATTGTTTTGTTTTGCTTGAATTGGGTTGGAGGTTTTTTTTGTTTGTGCTTTGGATTTTTTTTATTCATGTTATTTTTATTGTATTTTTTCATAGCTAAATATTCAGGCATTTAGAATAGAAAGTTCACCCATTCTTTGTAGTACTGCTGCTCATCGCCCACATACCCAACCCTGCTAAGCTGCCTTGGGTAAATTGGCAGCTAAGATTTCAGGCAGAATCTTCCTCACTGTAATCCCCCCTGCCACTGTGAAATAACTTCGTAGCACCTATATGTCAAGGGCATTTTTCATTCCCATACTGGAGAGCACTTGCTGATGCAGTTGTTGAAGGAAGCTCTAAGCCACTTCAGTCTAAGAGTTTGATTCACAAACCTAAATAATTTCTGAAATCCCAGACATGTTTCCAAACCACTAAACTGTAGAACATGCAAAGAGTTCCTGCTCTCCACTCCATTCTTAAAATCAGATGGTTACAAAGGAGGATTGAAACACTGATGTGTCCAAACTCTGGAGAGCTAAACTCTGTTCTGGTAATTACTGAACTGAGAGGCCAGTTAATAATCACAAACTAAAAGAAAACCAGACCCTAAAGGCAATTAATTGTTTATTTAAAACTTAGATATTATCTGAAGTAGCTGAGCTTGATAAGTGTGTTTTTAATGTTTTTGGTTTTGTCCCTGTGTGAATTTATTAAGTCCTTCTAAATTTTTAGGACCCTAATTTGTGGATTAGAATCTAAAATACTCATTTCATAGTAGCATCTACTGAGATAGTCCTCTTAGGCAATTTCAGCTGTCCTTTGTCTGACTCAGGGGTTCCTCCAGCTCAGGACAATGCTGCTGTCATTCCCCTGTATGGGAGCCAATCTAATATTATGGGTACAGGAACTGAGTATCTAAGCCAACATTATGTGCTTCATTTTGGGATGGGGAGCTTTCAATTCTAGGCAGTACATTTTTAAGCACCATAATGTTTTATCTCTTTGTTTATATTTCAAGGAATTTAGAGCTAAATTCACTATATATATAGAAAAAGAAATAGATATGTACGGGAACGTCTCTTGAGTCCAAGACCATATAGAAAAGAAATATCCTCATTTGGACTGCAAAATATCTCTCAGTAGGAGAAAGAAGAATTAAAAGGCTGTGGTGCTCAATTATACCACTCTTCAATCTGAGAGATCATAGTCACTTTGAAATGTGCCACAATTCCAATTCAGTAACAACCAAAAGTGTAAGGACAAGAAAAAACCTGAGGAATTTCAGAACTCATACTCCACTGCTTCATTTTAGGAAAGCTTTCTTTGACTTCATCTCTCTAGGAATTTGTGAGGACCATGAGTGTATTCATACATCTTTGTGAGAAAATAATGCCTTTCATAATGCTCCAAAAGTTAAAGACAAGCATCCAAGCCTTTCATCTGTAATAATGAGTCTGTCCTGCTCTTAAAATATCTTATGGAGTTTCTATCCTTTGGTTTATTTATAAACTTTAGGATAAACCTTTTAAAATTCTGTACTACTGTGTGTGAAGAGGGGACTAAAAAGACCAGAAAAACAACTTTCTGGCAGCAAGAATTAAGAAGAAACTGTTAAGTGGTTCTTGTGTCCATAATTTCTTTATGCTAATCAAGATAAGTTCAAGGTCTGCTCCAGGCTATCTTGCTCAAAGAGCAAACACCCAAACAGACATTGTGTTTTCCAATTACAGGATTGCAACTATATTAATTACCAAAGGTTATCTGAAGTTAATAATAATATGAAGCATTTGAATTATTTAGAAAACTTGGATAGTTACCTCTGATTTTAAACATTAAGGGTTATTAAAAATCAGAAAATGTTAGGGTGCATTTTACTTTATTTAAAATTATTTGAATAGGGTTTCCTAATAAAGAATAAAAGCCCCCCACTTTTAAAATGCAGAATTGCTTTTCTGCCTGCAGTCAAAGAATTTGCACAAACTGTCAACATCAGATTTGCAAATCTTAAACTTCTATATTTCAGAAATGAGTTCATGTATATATCTTCTTTGGAAAGTAGGCTCTATTAAAAACTGCTGTGGTATTTTCAGTTAAAAAATTCTGATGAATAGAAAAGAATTTTTAGGTGTTTTCTTGGACCAGGAAAGAAATCCAATCAAAACCAGATGGATTTTGTGGTTGCCATTATCTAGTCTCTTATTTGTTATAAAGAAAAAAAATTGTAGAATTTGGACTGGGTTACAGTTTTACAAATACCATGTAATTTTTATGAATATTTCCCTCATCTAGGTTCATTTTCCAAAGGTCTTTTATTATACCTGTTCTATTTAAATAGATAGTAAGAGAATCAATATAATACAGAATTGAACCCTTCCTCTTACATGAATCTACAAGTGCCTTATATGTTGAGCTACTCTAAGAATGTTTTCTTGGAAGAATTTTTAACACAACACTTCTGAAATTTTGTTTTCCTTAGAGTGGGCAACAGAAATGTGTTTAAAATTTGTTCACAGAAAGAGAAAATATCTCTTGCTCAGCTCTACTAAAAACTAATATCTTTGTTGCCTGTAATTTCTTTAAATGAACTGAAGATCTGTTTGGGTTGAGGGTATGATCACAGTTCATTGAATTGCATAAATTTACAAATGTCAACTACCTAGCCAATAATTCTGTAGCTCACAGTTAAATTACTCTCCTCTGTTCAGAAAATGACAAGAAGCCAATAATTAATTCAGAATTTCTTTGCCTCCCAACTCACTAATGATTTGAAGAGTGAACATTTTTAATTTAGGCAGTACACTTCAATGTCAAAACAATTCCAGTGTCACCCTGACAAGTATTATCTTGTTTATGTACAGTACAATAAGGCAGAAATAAAAAGAGTCATTGTCTTCAGAAATTATGTGACTCATTCTCATATTCACTGTCTTTGGATTAATTGCTTCCTCAAAATGTAACAATACTGTTCATGAAAATGTAAGCAAAATATTGAATAATTTTCTTAATATTGCAGTTCACAATGCTTTTACACTGAATAATGTAGAATATAATATGGTGGTCTAAAGTTGCCTTAATTCCCTTAGGACAGTAGTGACATTTAGAGAAAATAAACATTTTACAGAAACATTCATAAAATACTGATGAAACTATAACTTACATCTTTGCAAGTTTAGGATAGAATATAATAGAATAGAATTAGAATAGAATAGTGCAGTTACAACAATCACCTAGTTCGAGTGCCTGACCACATCAGGTGTGACCAAAGGTTAAGGCATATTCTTAGGGGTGTTGTTGTAAAGCCTCTTGATCATTAACAAGCTTGGATTATCAACCACCCCTCTAGGAAGCCTAGTGTGTTTGACAAGTGTTTGTCCAACCTCTTGGTAAAAATAAAATGCTTCCTGATATCCATTCTGAATCTCCCTTGACGCATACAAGGGGAAGAGTTCAGAACCTCCCTTTCCATTTTTCCTCCTCAGGAAGATCTAGAGAGCAAGAATCTAAATTTGGTGTTCAATCAGACCCATGAATATGGTACAGCATAATAGGATCCAAGAGATTAAAAATTACTTCAGTACTTTTGATATATTATATAACATGTCATTAGACATATACAAGAGGAAAACAAAATATCTCCCTCCTTTCCCTCAAACTTGTCATGAAGCATGGAGATGGGGGAATCTTTTTTCTCTATTTGGTATGCTGCTGTTCTTGAAGATTTATTGCAGTTTTTGGAAAAGCAAAATATTTATACAAAAGGAACAGCAAAGTATTTCACTATCAAAAGGCAAAAGGTTAAAGGAGAAAGTGTACCCCATAATTTTCTCAGTCTTATCTTCTGTTCAGCTATCTAAGGCACAGTGGAGTTAATTAGAATGTTTTCACAAGAGAGTTGAGTAAGGTGGATCACAGGGGGTATGGGTTTAGAAATGTTATTAGGTTTGCATTCATGCTGGCTTTCTTGGGTATGATGTGCCTTTCTAAAGCTTTAGTTTCTAACAAACCTGGAACTGCAGCCACAGCAGCAGCAGGAACAGATTTCTGAGTGTAAAACAGTCTTGCCCCTCCCTGATCACAGCTGTGTGTTTGCTGGTCGTAGTACTGTATAGCAGTGAACAAAGATGAAGAAAATATTAAAAGGTCAGCAGCTCAGACTGTAAGCAGCTCATTGGAAAATAAGGATGTGTATGGAAAATCTGGAAATTTGTGGATAATATTCCTTAAAAATGGGTAATATCGCTTCAAAAAGGAGCTTCTTACCACTACAGACTTACAGAGGACAAAAGTGTGTCAAAAGGCTTCACAGCAAGGAAGGATTTACAGAGAAACTGACAGGTCCCCATCTCCCTGACAGACTGCTGGCATCACACACACACATAGCATTACACCAGAGAATCTCTGATTCCTCAGGAATTGTGTAGGGCTGGCTGTGCTGTGCACATACGACCACTGACTTCTGTCTGTGTCAGGAAGGATGGTAGTCCCATGGCAGCCTGAAGCCCTGTGACACTGAGATCCAATTCCCAATTCCATAACCCTCCTGTCTCATTCCCTCAGTGGGGGTTTGGGAGTCTGTCCTGTCAGGGCTACTGTGGCTGCAGAGATTGCTTTTATTCTTCTGCTATTCTCTCCTCCAAATAAACTTATCTCTGCTTGGTGACTCCTGAAGGAAATGCCAATTGTTACTGAAACCTTTGGATGGCTATGGAGTGCACATTCACTGAAGTCTAAAACAGAAAAGAGAAAAGAAAAATAGAACTGAAAAGCAGTGCAATACACTAGTACAAAACTGAACTAGAACAAGAGAGACAGATGATTGGTGACATTCCTCTTGTCTTAACCTGACTATTTGCTGACTGTTCTGACATGTCAGACAGTCACAGTCAAATCAGAGTTGGCTAGGTCAGAAGCAAATATGGCCAGGAAGCCAAACAACTGTATTATCTCAAGCTCATGTACCTTGCTGCTCTACGAGGCTGATTAATACAGCATCTGATGCTAAACCCAGCCCAGACAGTGAGACTTCAGGGCATGAACAGTAGCAAAATTTCCAGTGTTTTAAATGAGTTTGCATGTAAATGCTTATGCATCCTGATGCTGCTTACCATTTTTGGATGGTTTTTCTCGATTTATCTGTTGGACATAAGCATCTAAATCCACCTAATTTATACTTTTATTGCTCAATGCTCGTTGGCTCTTATCTATAGCAAATTGTTTATAGCCTTTAACTGCACCCTAAGTCATCTGGAACATAAGAATATAGTTTTGGGGTTGTATAATAAGAATATAGCACACGGTACAGCCCATGAAGTACTTCTTGACCTTGCTTGGAACAAGCTACATCTGGAATTTGTATCACTGACAGTGGCAGCAGTTAGAGTACTCAGCTGGGATATCAGTTTCCTCCTAAGTGCTTTCCACTTGACATGGTTAACTGAACTTAACCACGTTAACTTCATGCAGTGACTTTGGATGTAAGTGATAAGATGGCTGTGCTTTACTCCACTGCTCTGACATCTTTAAACAACCATAGCTGATACTAGAAAATCAAATTAATTTGTTTTATGCTCAATTATTTAGATATGAACTTTTCTGAGTGGCTAATGTGCCACAAGCATCAATGACTGCTATTTTTAAGCAAGTCCAAAATAACAGAATAATTTCTCAAAGTGGAAACTTTAGGGTAATTTCAAAAGGCCATGAAAAAATATTTACTAAAGCAAATGATCAGAAAATGGCAGTTGCTTAGTGCAACTAAGTGCAGCTTCATACCTGAAACAGGTTATTGATTTTCCTTGGCAAGTACTAGAAAACTTCACTCTCTGTGTAACCTGATGACTTTGGTAATTTAGGATGCAGTTAAACTCTGAATTTGGGAATGAAAAGAACCAACTTCACCAAATAGGTGAAGCAATTCCCAGTGATTTCTTTTCCCCACTCATGCACTGTTCCTTCAGGAAGTATTATTATTCCTTCTCAATTGCACTATTTCTTGTGTTTTACTTCATTTTTGTGTGTTCCAGAATATTGAATCAGGTTAATCCTTTTCAATACACCTTTATCTGTTTTCATGTAGCTTTGTGGTTTGGGGATTTTTTGCAATCTTTTTTTTCCTGAAGTCAGGAAACATAAACTTTCCAGCATTTTAAAATCCAGTATTAAAATACATTTTATTCTCATAGCTGAATGATTTTTCAATTTAAAAAATCATCAAATAAAACCATTTTTAAAACCATGTAATAAAAAACTTCTAATATTCCCCAAGGCAATAAAATTATCTCTTACACTATCCCTATATTTTCAACTGTGATTATGGACAAATGCAGTAGACGTATGCAATTGCTGCCCTCTTTTTGAATTTCCTATGTAATCCTAGTCCCTGTTTGTCCCTAATTTGTCCCTTTTAAGGAAAAAAAATATTAATTTGATGCTTTAAATGAAGCAGACTGATCTTTGCCAGCAGCGGCTACTCTGCCATTCATGTATGTAAGTTCAGATTAAATATAGCCCCTTGAGAAGAAATAAAACAAATAAACAAGAGGTCCTAACATCTGACAAATTTCCTGAGGATAATATTTATCCTATGTGACCTAAGCAAAATCACTCAAGTCTTTCATATCTCTTTCCCTTACAGCAAAAATAGAATAACTGTATACATGGACTTGAAGAGAAAAAGCACATATTTCAGTTTTCATTAAGAGGGTGGAGAGGGCAAAAGTCTAGACAGAAATAAACGGGAGCAACGTGTCTAAGAATTAACTTGAAAACTGCAATAAGTGAACCTACTGCTAGTATGGGTCTCAATAATATAACTTGACTAAAATTTACACTGAGTTTTTTACATATAAGTCGCCATGAAATATATTAATATTGATGAAACATCACCTTCTGCTTGACCTTAACTATAGCAAATCCATTTTTCTTACAATAATAGATCTAGTTAGATATTTTTCAACTAATTTTTTTTTTTTGTCAGAAGGACACAGTTTTTAATGAATGGAAAAATGAAGGCAAAGTGAAAAATGTTAATGGTAATAGTTTCAGTTTTCCATTTAGCTGCTATAATATTAGAAAGATTAGCTTTGACAAGCTTGAAATCCTTAACTTCTTTATATCTCTGAACTGGCTTTCATTCCCTTATCATATAGAGAATGAGTTATTTTCGTTTCCTTTCATGTTTCTCTTCTTACCCATAATCTGTCACAAAATGATGAAAGGTCAACTTCTACATCTGTATGGGTATGATATCAACATTTATCACTCACTGGTTAAATTTATAAACAAACTCTTCTGCAGTTTCTCCCACTATAAGCTCCTACAACTTAAGCTGCCTCATTGTTGTCATAGAGAAAAATTGTTCAATTCATATAGCTCAAATCAGATCAGGACCAGAGAGGTAGTAAACCACACATAATTATCTGGCAGACTACATATTCAGGTTCATCAGCAATACTACCAATAATACACAATCCCAGAGAGTAGGAAAATGTTATTATACACGTAGAAATTTCAAAATCTTTTTGTGTAACTAGCACCTCACTACGGCACCAGCATGGACATGTGGTCCCACGTGATCCCCTGGGAACCTGGAGGGGACTTCTCCCTCCACCATGGAGCGTGGTGGGTGCCATGGAGCCTTGATGGGTCTCATGGAGTATGGTGGGGGCCATGGAGCATGGTGGGTGCCATGGAGCCTTGATGGGTCTCATGGAGCATGGCTGGGTGCCATGGAGCATGGTGGGTGCCATGGAGCCTGGATGGGTGCCATGGAGCATGGATGGGTGCCATGGAGCCTTGATGGGTGCCATGGGGCCTGGATGGGTGCCATGGAGCCTGGCTGGGTGCCATGGAGCCTGGATGGGTGCCATGGAGCCTGGGTGGGTGCCATGGAGCCTGGATGGGTGCCATGGGGCCTGGCTGGGTGCCATGGAGCCTGGCTGGGTGCCATGGAGCATGGGTGGGTGCCATGGGGCCTGGATGGGTGCCATGGAGCCTGGCTGGGTGCCATGGAGCATGGTGGGTGCCATGGAGCATGGGTGGGTGCCATGGAGCATGGGTGGGTGCCATGGAGCCTGGCTGGGTGCCATGGAGCATGGGTGGGTGCCATGGGGCCTGGGTGGGTGCCATGGAGCCTGGCTGGGTGCCATGGAGCATGGGTGGGTGCCATGGAGCCTGGGTGGGTGCCATGGAGCCTGGATGGGTGCCATGGAGCATGGGTGGGTGCCATGGAGCCTGGGTGGGTGCCATGGAGCCTGGCTGGGTGCCATGGAGCATGGATGGGTGCCATGGAGCGTGGATGGGTGCTGGATCTGGCCCAGGGTGATGCTTGGCAGTGCCTAGCCATGGTCACTACTCCTCTTGTTCCAAGGGGTCTTCCCCACTGGTATTAAATACCTCCATGAATCTGTGACAGTGCTTACCTTAATATTGACCAGTCTCGTTGTATCCTGGGCTCACTCCAATGCTTATCAAAGTGCTTTTTTTCTCTTGTGCTGTACTTGGAGGATCCTGAACAATAAGAATCATTCACATGTGTAAGATCCTACACCAAAAGTTGTGTCATTGTCTATGGAAAAGTAACTGCTACAATATATATATACTTTTTAGGGTTTTTTTAAATTTCATATGCCAGTAGGATTGTAATGGCGTTTCGATACACTTCTCTTACAGAAACTGCACAGATATATAGTTTAACTGATATTCATGTTATTACATTAAAATCATACTTACAGTGAAATCCTATATCAAAATGGATAAGCTTAGTACTTGAACAGCATGTTTAATGATTTGGGTTTTTTTCCCAGTTAGTATTTTCTTCCAGAATATTTGTGCCAAAGGGCACGAAAAATATTTTTTTCTCTTGTATTTTATCTGTTTAGGGGGAAATAGACAACTTTACTGGTAGAACTGGTATCTACATTATCCACATTAGAGACTTAGTTTAAACAATTTCTGATTGGGTCCTTTGAAATTAGTGATTGTCAGCAGTTGATGTCCATTAGATGTAATCCCCTGGAATCACTCTTCCATGTTATTTTTATCTAAAAGGAACTCAGCTTTAGCAGTCTGGAAGCAGACTGCATGGCACACCAGGGTGTTGGTGAAGATAATGGGGAAATTGATTTGTTTCTGAACTATGACTCTCATGAAGAGGCACCCATTACAAAAGACTGGCTCTACTATTTAATTTTATTTTCCAATGAAAATTCCTTTCTTTTTTTGGTAAAAGTCAATTAATTGCTTTAGAAAATTTTCTGCAGCTACAACTGCATTTTTTGGAAAAAATCCAGAATTTAGATATAGGTCATCATTATGTAGATGTCGTGCTGCTGTTAAGTGCATCTTTTCTAAATTCCAGGCAACTTTTCTATCATCCATTAGAAGTTTGTGCAACAATAAATGGAAGGTGTTTAAAAGGGAAAGTCAAAGGATCACAGAAAATTGATTACATGTGTTTAAATTAGAAACATATATGTGAAAAGAGATTTTAGGGAGCTTTTAATAAGGTAATAGTATAAAGTGTCATAGCAAAGTGCAGAAGAAGCAGCATTATATTTTTTGCTTGTGTACTTAACAGAAATTTTCCAAGTTCATGCTTAGAGATGTGAGATGACCAAGTGAACTACCTTAGGGTAAAGCCCAAGGCAGTAGTGCTACAGCATCGTGGGAATGTAAAGGTGCACAGAGGAAATAGTTATTTGTAAAACCTATGACAGCTGTAAGGACAATAAATAACAGTTCCACTGAAGACTCAACAACTTGGAAATTTCCTACATACATAAAAAATCCCGACATACATAACAAAAAAGCAACCATTTTTCTAAACAGACCTAGATTACAGGTGGTTTTGGGATACATAAAACTACATTCTTTAGTGTTTAAAAAAATAGATCAATAAATAGATAAATTTTACAATTATATAATGTGTTTATAATGTTTTATTTAAAAACTGCCAACAGCGTCTGCTCTCATTTGTATAATTCCAAAACCTAAGAGTGTAGAATTCATCAAGCTGAATGCAAAGGACCCCTTCATGCATCAAGCATGAGAGGGGTCTTGGTACAGAAAGGAATTGCAAAATAAGTTAGTTTCACTTAAATCTTCTTTCACCTTGTGAACTCCAGCTGTGACACACACAGGTATTTCTAATTCCTTGTAATTCCTATGGAAATTATCATGTTCATTTTAAGAAAAAGATGATTACACACAAAAAAGCAAAAATAAGAATTCAAAAGGAAAAACAGAATTTTGGTGGTTGAGGTAAAAGTAGTTGAAGTATATTATACTATGATATATATATCTGGAAGCACATTTTTCACTGAACACAGTTGGTGATTGAATTGCTAAATGATGGTTTCACTCCTCCTGGGCTAAAATATTACAGTCAAAATGTTGGTTCTTGCTTGTGTACATTCAGAAGATTTTACCAACAGTAAGATGGTTGAATTCCACTTTTCCAGTCACAAAGTTTCTTTAGGACTTTATGAGTCCTTCAAAACAGAAGAAACCATTCTCTGACCATGAAGATATTTTCAGAAGATTTTTTTTTAAGCAAGTAACCTGGAAGATATTGTCATAGCAGTCTTATGGATGCTGCCTCCAAAATATTTTGAATGCCACAATACTTACCACTGCTATAAGATAAGATGAAGAAATGTTCAAGAATTTAAACATGTATTTCAGATTATATAATTGTGCATCTCCTGAGGGACTGTATGATAGCTGTTATGAGGAGTTTCAGCTTGAGCAACCAAAAGAAATTTGGTAAGTACTGAAGTGTTAGACTTAAGTATGCATGAAAGCACTCTCCAAAACTGTATCATGATTCTCACAAGGCTGCACACTAAGATATGTTATATTGAAGTTGTAAGAGTCATAGCATCATAAAATTGTTTGAGTCAGAAGGGATCTTCCTAAAGTTCATCTAGTCTAACCCCATGCCCCCAGCCACCACTATAGGACATTTTCCCTAGGTTTCAAGGTTGCTCAAAGCCCTCATTCAACCTGTCCTTGAGTACTTTCAGTGATATTAGACATGCTGCTAAATGGTGTTGCATTTGACACATCTCTCTGAATTTAATAGGGATATATGTGATTGAAAATTTGCTTAAGACTGTTTAAAGCTGTAGAACTAATTTTCAACTCTGCTTTTCTGTTTTTATATTCCACAGGGTAAGACACTCTGCAATCAACGCCATTTATTAAAAATGAAAAATATGTAAAATTGCAAATTCACAAAAATAGACAGCAAATAAATGGAGAACATCTGCCCATTTCAGTTCATGAACCCAGCTCTGCCAGTCATTAAACCGTCTGATGGCTGCAGTGAGTGTGGGATGTGATAGCACAGAGTGAAGTGTTCTTGGCAAAGCAGCTGGGCTGAATCAGGGCTGTCAACCTCTGGTCACCAAGATGAGAGGATCCTACTGCTGCTGTGTATCCTTCCTCATATTTTCTCTCACATCTCTTGCATCTATCATCAGAGGACATTTCCTATGGATCCTTCTTTCCTGATATTTTGGATGTGTGCAGTGAGAATATACTGTCATTTACACTCTAAATTAATTTTGCTTTTTTGTTAGTTTTCTTAGTTTAAGCTTCAAGGCATTTTCAAGTATTCTTTTTGTCAAAAAACACACAACTGTGATTATTTCTTTCTTTGGGTAAAATACTGTGCAAATTATATTTCAACTGATAAGAAAGGATAAGAAAAGAAAGGGAAATACAATTATATGGTAATACATGTTCTTGAACTAATACAATTTTTAATTTAAATTTGATAATAGTTAAAGTTTCTGTAATTTTGATCCAATACTGTACCATGTGAAATACATAGTATTATAATGTTTTTAATTTTCTTTAGGGTTTCTTTTGCCATAATGAGTTCTTTGTAAGTAATACTCAAATACAGTAAGAACTCTGACATGATATTTCTATTACAGAATGCCACTTTATAATTCACTTTATGCTATTTTTTTTCCCTAAAACCTTTACTTGCTAAAATGGTACCAAAAGTTCTTTTATTACTAGCTGAGTTCCTAATTCAATACAGTTGCTATGCCATTTCCATATTTTCCTGTAGATGGAAATGTCTAGACACATGCTTTGTTTTTCACTACTTAAAGAATTGAAAATAGTAATTCCAGTGTAGTAAAATGTTTTTAAAATATATTAGATTTTTTCATTTTTGTCAAAAATTTAATGAATTTAATCTAGAAATATGGATATTTATGAAAAAACAATAATCTCTATGAAAAAATGAATACATTTATACTGTTATATTGCATATGAATATGAAATGGCTTCAGTTGAGACCTACACAGTTTCAAAAGCTAAACCACAAGCTATCAAACAGAAAGAGAAAATACACACATTAAAAATATAGTTTACATTAACTGTGGACTGACAAACCATTTGTCCATTTGATTTATATCATAGCACCTTAGAATTTTCAAAAGGTAATCCTTGACAAATAATATAACTAATCTAGAACTGATAGATGAAAAGCTATAAAGTGTCAGCAATGGTTCACTTTAAACTGAAAGTGATAGCAGAACCCTGGAAAAAGTTAAAGATAGAATCTAAAATGTTAGGCTTTGTGCTTTCCCAGATCAACTGCACCTGCGTAAGCAGTATGATAAATTATATAATTGTTAGATGTGATGATTCTTTAGTAATTAAATGTAATTATTATATAGCCATAAGAAGAATAGTGAGAAACTATGTTGGAAATTCAGAGAGGGGCTAAATTTATGTATACAATAGAACAATATAAGTTTAATAATTAACATGAAGGTTATGTAGCGATAGAGTATAAAACATGATCATTTTGGATGTATGGTCGGAGTCAGATTTGGGTTGAATATACCCCGATTCCCAGAGCTCTAAATAAAAAGCACCGCATATAATCCCCCGTGATTATGTGTTTTTGAACGCTAACAAAAGGACCTACTGAGATGCTCTTCCCCTGGGTTCTATCCAGTACTATTCAAAACTTTTCTGCACGCTATTAGTATTTATTACATCTGTATACATTACCACAATGGAGGAAATTTCAGTTGCAGGACTGGATTAGAATTTCAGTCATTTTGAGACTGGAAAACTGTTAGGAAGAAAAAGGTTTAATGAAGTCAAAGGCATAATTCTGCACTTAGGGAACAAATGATTTCAGAAACTGGAAGAGCGGAGTGAGAGTAAATTGCAATCACCAGAGCAGGATTTGGGGATTAAGATACAAAGTAAACTGTGGTGAACTACTATTGAACTAGTTTGCTGTTCTGAAAAAAAGATAAATATTAGGTTGAGGTGTGCAATTATGTGGTATCTCTAAGGGTAATAGTTTTTCTGTACCTGAACTTGTTAAATTATAGTGTATACTCTGTCTCAAGTGTGTGGATCCCCTAGGGAAAGCCAGGGCTATAAAAATGTAATTTACAAGAACAGTCTGAAATCATTTGACTTGAGTGGATGGAGAGGCAAGGAGGAGGTTATAGCCTTTTTCAAATACACAAAAATATGGTTGCAAGCACCAAAGATAAAAATTAAAGTGTTTTGCATACCCACAGTCAAGCCAACTGGAAGTAATGGATGTAAATTGCATCAAATGAGACTTTAGGTAGAGATTAGGAAAAACATAAGCTATTTTAAAAATTAGTGATAGCTTGCCTACATGCATTATGGGTGTTTCCTCACTAGACATTTATAAGTACATGTTGATCCATCAAAAACCATTCAAGCAGATGAATATTTTGTAAGCCATTTGTTTTCAATTATTTTTATCACAAACATGCTAAATATGGATGTTTCTTGGCTATTACAGTGCTAACTAATAGGACGCACCAAGATATGGAGGTTGAGAATGAATGTGATTGATAAAAATGATTTTCAAGAATGTGAAGACTTACAATGCTGTTATCTTTGGGATTGAGTGAAATGGTTGAGAATCAAAATGGATTATTTAATTGATTGGGTTTCTAAGAGTATATGGAGAGAAAAAGACATTACAAATTCAACAGCCTGGGGACTGGAAGATAAAAATATACATACTTGAGAGAAAACTCATTCAAAGACCCTATGCTCACAAATTAACTTCCTAAATTAGGAAAACATGATTTGTCAATAATTTCACAATAGGGCAAAATCAGTATTTAAAATAGATCATGGAGTAGTAAATTTTTAAATTCAGAATCTCTGCTTTTTTTGTGTGAAATTAATTTCTGTGCAGCTTGTAGTTAAAATGGGACAATATCTTCCTCTTAAAATGGTGGTATTTTACAGAATATTCTGAGTTGGAAGGGACTCACAATGATGATCAAGTCCAGCTCTTAAGTAAATGACCTGCATGGGGCTTGAGCACACAACCATAATGTTATTACCCTGCTGTAGCCAACTGAACTACTTATAAGGATAGCAGTGCATAGAACATCTAGCCAAAGATAAGTGACATATAAACCAAAGTATTCAGGAATGAATGATAATGCTATCTTTCTGCATTCTGTTAGATAAAGGAAATTTAAAATCTTGCCACTATAACACAAATCTACAAAGGGTTGTCATTAAATTCGGTCTCAGAAAGGCGTATCTTCTCAATACATTTTACTTGTGGATGGAAAATTGCCACATTTGGCCTCTGAGATTGCGATATTATTTCTGTACCTGAGAAATACAGTAAGAATTTTTACTTGTCTAGGCAAAGGAAAGCCTTGACCTTTTTTCAGATGAAGTACCTCAAAAATATGGTGATGAGGACCACAAAAAAAACCCATAATGCAAATCTTCACTTTCCCTTAGGGGAGAACCAGATCTCACAGGTTGCTTGTTGCAGATCAGAAGAGAAAGTAAGATAAAATCTTTTCCCTTTCTACATGTACTTAGCTCTCTCCACAGTAGTTTTTCTGTTAAATATAACTTTTTAACCTGAACCTTTAACTGGAGGCTTTAGGTACTATTAAAGACCCCATCTTGCAGAATTTTTAATGGAAGTGTACATCAAAATTTTAACCCTTTTTTAAAAAATTCATTGTTCATGGAATTTAGTTCATGTTTTACATAGGTATGCAATGAAAGAATCTGTGTTAAATAAAGGCTTCCTAACTGCTGATATTGTACTTTGGATGTATGTAAATTTATTACAATCATGGAGTCATTCACTAGAAGTGAGTTGAAATAAATTTAATGCATTTAATCCTTTCCCCAAATTGAGGAAAACAGTGTGGTAATATTTGTATTTTACTTTTTAATAATGCTTTTCAAAAAACAGTTACATTGATGAATATTTGGTTACCTGCACACAATAGAGATATTGTATATTTTAGTATATATATATATAGTAAAATAGTATATTTTACTATTCAGACTAAAAATAAGGCATTTATTGATATATAACACCAATGAATAAGGTGTTATATATCAATAAGGCATTTATTGATATAAAACAAGGCATTTATTGATATATAACACCAATGACCAAAGCCAGGGTCACTGGCTTTATAGTTAAATTTGCAATGTCTTTTCAGTTTCACTTCCTAAACTTTTTTAGGTGGTTGCATTTTTAAATTATTTTCTTCTTCTAAATTTGACTTATACCCTCTACTTTATTTCTGTTTTATGTAGTTTATGATAATGGAATTAAGAATTATTAGGAAGTTTGTCAGTATCACGGGTCAGAAATTGCTACAGACTTCCTAGAAAACTTTGGGTGATAATAACAGGCAGTGATGGCAGCAATGTAACAACATTTTGGGTTCTGTGACACTCTTCAGCTGCTGATCAGAGGCAAAATTACATGTAAGCTATTTGTTGTTTATCACCTAGACCTAAATATGCCTTTAATATGATCCAGGAAAATCTAAATTATTTTATGATTTAGTATTAACTAGTCTTCCCCAGTTTCCAGACATTTGGTTCTTCGGGCCTCCTTTTCCATGTAATCTGTGGTGGAGCTGATGTCAGGGGCTCTGAAGCAATGCAGAGCAGCATTTGCTGTGGTGTCAGGCACTACCAGGGCTCACAGCACCAGCTGGGCGGGCTCACAGTGGGGCTTCTTCCTGTGGAAGAGCATCCTATTACCCAAGGCCTCCTGTGCTGCTCTCAGTGATTCAGAAACCTCTAAGCAAAAATTAATACCAAAAGAAAAATCAGTTAAAGTCCTTATACCACTCTACTCACGGAAAGGAAATTTGATTAGTAAGAGGGATAACAGCAATTCCATTGGTATGCCTGAATTTCGTTTATAGTCATATCAAAGGCCTGGTATCTTCATTAGATCATAGCATGAGAAAAAGATGAAAATGCAAAAAAAAGCAAAAGGATATTTAAGTTAAATTTTAATTTTACATGTTTCACCTAGAAGTAAACTACCAAAATTTATTTTCTGAGTGAAAGACTCATAGAAATCAATGTTTGCATCAAGCATTCTTTAGGCTTCTTTCTGCATTATTTAATCCAACATGATCGAAGTTTGCTTTTATCCTTTTTTAAGCTTTCAATAATAGGCCATGGGTCCATAATATATAAAAGACAAAAAAAAAAAAAAAAAAGGTAGAATTCAGTATTTATAAATATTGCAAACACTTTTATTGTAATAAATCAATCTACCTTTCTGAAGTCATAGATGACTACAAACAAAACTACAGAAAGCATGTGTATTTAAAGTGTTGTAGAAAAAAAGTTTCTGACTCATTTGCACAGGTAACAGCAAAGACCTGCAGTATATGACCGGCAAAAAAAAACCTCAAACCAACCACAAGCCACACATGTACTAAATTTGCCATAGCCAAGGGATGAGTGCATACTAAAGTAACTCAGCTATTAAAATAATTTCCATTGATTTTAAGATATTGCATTCTTGGTCCTGTACATATGTGGATGTAGCCCAAGTGCAGGAATCCTGCTACTTCTTGAGTCTGTGTTACTGTTCTAGTGCCTTTGAACAGTGTAGTAGGAAGCAGAGATCAGAAAGACTTCTTGTACTTTTCTCTTCACACTTTCCTGGAACAGTTTATCATGACTGAGTCATAAAGGGAACAGATTGTAATATTGTCTTGCAAAAATCCATTGACCTTGGTAGGGATGCCTTATGAAAGAGAACTCAGCTTAGTAGAAGACATAAATGTGGGGGCGCTGAATGAGTTTCCTACACAGAAAGAACGGATCAAAAGGGTGACCTTTTATTCCCACAAAAGAGTAACCAACTAGTAACTTCAAATAATTTAACTATTCTGAACTTGAGCCTAAAAATAATATATTTTAAAAATTTGACTCATTTTTTGTCTCATAAAGGCAAATATGCCATTTTTGGAAAACAATCTATCAGATAAATAAAACCGAAACTGTGACTCTTGTAGCATGGAAATAGTTATTTGTTTCAATTTTACTCTAAATGAACATAAGAAAAATATTTCCCATACTAAGCTTAAAGTAGGAGAAAATAAAAGTCTTTATTCAACCCACTAGCTGTGATTAAGATGTAAATCCTGATCTTCCATCAGTCATTTCAAAGTTAAACCTAAAGCAAAGTAACCCAAAAACTGCCCTGCAAATTTCTCATTACAGTGCCATTTGGAAATGAGATTTCCAGCTGAACTGCAATTGTGTTTTGTTAAACAAGCTGTCAGATTGCAATTGGTATGTGCAATATGGAAGCTATTCAAGGGTAAAATTCTGAACATATGCATAATTATCAGAAGAAAAGATATGTGATATATTAATTTTGTTTCCATTAGAGAAAAAACAAACATGAACTGCTCACTGCAGTAAATAAAGGAGTTGGACTTGTCCATATCTGAGAATTTCTTATCCGAAGAAATGAAAAGAATACATTGTGTACTCTTGATCTTTCCTTAAAGTCACCAGTCATGAGTGTAAAAGACTGCTTTGTAGGAATCTGCTGCAGGAGATCAACAAACAACATATAATATAATTCTCACTTGAAAAAAGTACCTGCTTTACTGCAATAGCAACTATTTAACTGGATTCTTTAGGCATGTAAAAACACTGGAATTTTTAATATGCTATTTCATTGAGTCTTATCTGAATTGTGGAGCACATTTAGAATACAACGTAAATAATTTATACCGAAACAATTCCAGTCATCTAATTACCCGCATTTTTAAATCTGGACGTAAAAAAGCAAACCAAAACACAAAACTAAACCCAAAAAACACAAACAAAAACGCCCAAACCTTCAATAAATAGGCGTATAAAAACAATCTTTTTTTTTAGTCATCAGGCTCAAAAATGGAATTATTGGACTTCAGAAAACTTTTATTTATATAGTTGCAGCAAAGAAAGAGTTTCTCTGATTTTTGTTCATTTTCTCTGTAAGACAGAGGTAGTTTCAGTTTCCAGGTGAAGTGAGTAAAAGAAAATCTATATAAAAAAGTATATATATAGTTGAAATTAGTATTTTTGTATAGGTGTTAAGGTCCAAACTTTTTACTTTTACCGTGAAGAAAACTCAAATATTTTATCTATTTATCAGAAACTCATTAAAAAATTTCCTGTTTTCTAGCAAGTATTCTCAGCCTTTCAGGAAAGAGCTTCTTAGAAATTGTCCCTGAATCACTGGAACAGTTATGAGCTGTGCTTCTTTTTATTTTCTTGCTATTTCCTTTCTAACTATATTTTCCCTATTTGTACTATATTATATCTGTACCATTACTTTCTAGGTAAACCCAAGATTGTCAGTTTTAAATACTTATTGAAATTTAACAACAAAAGCTTAGTGGTTTTCTCTATTTCTTTATAATTTTTTTTTTCAAACCTGCAGCTAGTGTTATTCTGTTTAGGGTTTGATCATCCCAGGTGTCAAAGTAAAATTTCAAAGACAGCAAATAGTTCTCTCGTATGGCATAAATGCATTTAAAAAAATCAATGACATTACTAAGGTGTCTATAGAAGATAATGAGTATATGATGTTGTTACTAGGTTGACATCTTAGGAGAAATGGAGGATGTTCATAGTGAGGGCATTTGTCTTCCCAAGCAGCCTTTATGCATGCTGGAACCTTTCTTTCTGGGGATGGCAGAACATTTGCCTGCTAATGGGAAGCAGTGGGTGAATTTCTTGTTTGGCTTTGCTTGCATGTACAGCTTTGACTTTACGTATTAAACTGTCTTTATGTAAACCCACACATTTTCTCACCTTTACCCTTCCAATTACCTCCCTCATATCTGCAAAAATCCAAATTCATAAAATCCCAGAATCATCATAGAATGGCCTGGACTGGCAGGAACCTTAAAGGTCATTTACTTCCAACCTCCCTGCTATGGGCAGGGACACCTTTCACTAGGCCAGGGTGCTCAGACCCCATCTAACCTGGCCTTAAACACTTGCTACCGTGGGAAACCTATTCCAGTGCCTCACCATCCTAACAGGAAAGAAGTTCTTCCTAATATAAATATATTTCTTCCTGTAATCTAAACCCCTCTTTCAGTTTGAAGCCATTCCCACTTCCTGCCACTCTGTGCTCTTGTGAAACCTCTCTCTCCATCTCTCTTGTAGGCTCCCTTCAGGTGCTGGAAGGCTGCAATTAGGGCATCTTAAGCCTACTCTTTTCCTGAACAATCCCAATTCCCTCAGCTTTTACTCACAGGAGATGTTCTCCATCCCTCTAATCAACTTGGTGGCCTTCCTCTAGACTCACTCAAACAGGACCATGTCCTTCCTGTGCTGGGAACCCCAGCAGTGCAGGTGGGGGCTGGTAAGACTGTACTGGAGGGACAGGATCACCTCCCTCGCCCTGCTGGCCATGCTGCTTTGGATGCAGCCCAGGAATGTACATTGCCAGTGATCCACCCCAAGTCCTTCTGGGCAGAGCTGCTTTTGATCTCTTCATCCCCCAGCCTGTGCTGATAGCAAGGCTTGTCCTGACCCAGGCGCAACACTATGTATTTGATATCGCTAAACTTCATGACATCCCCATAGGTGCACTTCTCAAGCTTGTCCACATCCCTCTGGATGCCACCCCATCCTACAGATCTTGTTCACCTTGGTGTTTCATTATTCAGAGAGTTACAGAGTTAGTCTTGAGTTTTGTTTGTTTTATTCGTTTTACTGACACCATTATGAAACAAAAACTGGATTTACTTATGTCTGAGAACATAAAAGGAGAGGTAGACAACGCAAATAAAAAATTTTGAAAAAAAAACCTGACAGCATTAAATTGTGATGGACAGAAATAATAATTTAAAAATATCAGCCTTTTGACCATGGTCCTGATATATCTGAAAGTTTTCTTTTTAAAATCAACAGTTCTGAATTTTGTGTAAGTGGGACAGTGCTCACATAAGCATCAGTGTTGAAAAAATGTTCCTAAAATTTTTCAGAAGAGGATGAATTCACTATGTAATTTCAGGAAGCCATAAGTAAACAATCCAGAAACATTTAAAATATAAGAAACACTGAAATACACTGATCCTGTTTGTTGCATTCCACTGTGGGAAACTGCGAGTTTTTTAATAATGGATGGTCAGGAACAAAATTAAGCCAAACGAGGCAAGCATTGTATCGAAGAACTGTTTATTGGTGACAAAAGAGCAAAATAAAAGGGAGTTACCCCACTAAAAAGGACCAGAAAAGGCAGAGCAAGAGAAAGAAAAATGAGAGAGGGAGGAGGAAGAAGAGGGCTTTACCACTGGAGGTTGGCGAATGCCGTGGATGTCCCAAGGGGCTGTACACTCTGCCTGCCTGGGCACGGCTCCTGCGGCAACGAGTGGCTGGACACCAGCTGAGGGGAGATGGGAGATGAGGCAGGAGGGCCAGGAGCCTGCACAGGGTCATGGCGAGGATAGGCAGTGGGCTGGCTCAGGGCAGCTGGATCACAGGTGCCTCAGGCAGGGACGCAGAGATGGAGCAGGCAGGGGGCTGCTCAGGGACACAGGGAGGCAGATCATCGGCTGGACTTGATGATCTTATAGGTCTCTTCCAGCCTTGAACTTCTGTGATTCTGTGATTCTGTGACAGACACGAGGGCAAGCAAGAGCCAGCCAGGGCAGGAGAGCCGAAAGGCAGGACTCCAAAAGCAAGTTCGAAAAGCCCCCAAAAGAGTCAAAAGGCAAAGGACAGACCAGCCCAGGGAGCTTGGGGTGCAGTTACTTTTCAAGCCCCTGGCTCTTCCCAAAGTTGCCTGCTGACAGGAGACCATCGGCCCGGTCTGATGTCCCAGTGCAGTCCATTGGCTGAGACCTTTTGCCATTGGACTGGAGATCATCTCTGGGGTACAGGGTCTTCGGTGTTCCCCTGCTGACTGCCTGTCCCATGTGAGACATGGCATGGTGGCCAGACATAGTGCCCCCAGGACAAGGCTTTGCTCCATCTTCTCCTGGCTGCCTCCTTGATGCGGCACATGTACAACCCCACCCCCACGTGCCTCTGACAACCATTGTTGAGATATAAAAAAAGTCATTGGCTCCTCACAACATTATAATTTATGAATTGTTTATGAACAGGAAGTAAGGATGTTTTCAAATTGTATCCTTTGTCCGGTATCTCATGCAAAGTAATAACCCTAATAATATATATCTTCAATATAATATGTCCCTATAATTTTCATGTGATAGCTTTATAGCAGTTTCTCTTCATGGAGAAAATAAGTGCTTACAATGTTGTTGTGTTCTTGCTGTGACAGGCCAAATTTACTTTGAGGCTTCTTATTTTATTAGCACATCCTTTGTTACAGAAATTACAAGCTTAGACTGTTCCAGCTCTGTTTTCCTACAGTGGTATTGTTTATTTTTATTTGAATAATGGTTACAATGTTTTATATAAGGCTTTCATTTGAGTCAATTTTATTTCATTGAGACTTTAATGACTAGTATTGGGTTTTTTCCTTACCATTAATTATTCTGCTCCCTGAAAGATAGGCTGTAAATTAATCCCCTCTATAGACCAATGTCTACAGAGCAGGTATTTGTTTATTGCAATGCTGGTGGTGAGAGGGATATCTCCACTTAACTCACCCACCTTTGTCAAGTGCTGTGGTATATTTATACAGGAAGTATTGCTTAGTGTTATTGTGTCACTATAACATCATCACACAATGCGCCAGAACTGATTTACATAGTATGATCTCATGGTTATTAGATAGTTCTTTTGCACTGCACTTATGCCTCCCCAATTTGGGAGTCTTCAGGAGTCATCAGAGGTCTTTGATGAAGGCTTCCAGGGTCTCCTTTGCATCTGAACTTTTCAACTTTGTCTTCAGAGCACAAGCAGACATGGTATTTCTTGGTCTGTCTGGACTTAACGAGTCTAAATTCTTTGTTTTGTGGCTAATTGGCTTTGCACTTGCCAATTTTTCATTAGTACTATACTTAGCTATCTTAAAGCTATTCACCTGGTGAGTTTTTGTTTATTCAGCATTAAGCAACTAGTTACCATGTACAAGCCATTACCTTGTAAAAAAAGTTATTTATATCATGTTATATAGGTACAAAAGTTATGATTCAGATTATATAGGTATAAAAAGCTATGTTTCAGGTTATATAGGTGTTAGGTTATATAGATATTTAGAACTCAAGCTATATAAGCACCTTGTAACTTTGATCTAAGTTATATAGACATCAATTTATTCAAGTTTTTAAATGCTTCTGAATAAAGAAAAAGAGATAATTTGCTTCTGTATAATAAGACCAAGATGTTTCCACAACTCATATGGGGTTTTTTCCCTATCTTTTAATAAATTAAAAAGAAATTTTAAAAATAATTAAGCATAATTGGCTATTCCATGCATGTTTTGAAGACTGTGCTTCCTATCTTGGTGATAGTTTTCTTTGGGTTCAATAAATAAATTTCTTTGTATTTAGTAGTTACATGGTTAATGGCAGATTCACTTTTGCATTTTTTTCCTAAATAAAGTTGATTATTCATAGCACTATAAGCCTGAGTGCCAAGAACAAAACACCAATATTAATAGCTAAGTGAAAATACATCTTCAGGTTTTTTTTCCAAATTGTTTTTTCCTTCATGGGAGTAATGTTTTATATATTTTCACCAAATTAAAAAAAAAATGTTTCATAATTCTATCAAATATACCTACCAGATGGAAGTCTTCCTTTTAGGGAGAATCCCCTTTGTGTCTTGGTACGCATGTGTATATGCAGTGTGGAATACAGATCTTTATTGGAGCTTTGTTACCTGTTAATCCAGTGTCTGATGCATTACCTGAATTTGTGAACTTGGAAATTCACTTTGGAAGCAAGTGAAATGCACAGTGGGTACAGAGCTTTCTAGAGGAAGGATATCTATGCTGTCACATGAGCTGTCCTGGAAAGACCAAACAGCTTGTAAAAGCACACACCATTAATAAAAGAAATTTCAAAAGGTGTTCATCCCTTAGACTACAACTTTTAGGCTTCTGTCTATAAGATGTTATGTTTTTTGCCTATGTTTTAATATTTTGTGGTGCTAATTCTCCTCTAGAGTACTTTTTTGTTTAGTATTATTTTGATATCTCATATTGTCATTGAATCCTAATGATTCATTTAAGAAAATATCAGGACACCAATGCACATAACTGTTATTTGTCCCAGTGATTATGACATTCAAATATACTTTACTTACTTTATAAGAATGGATGATCACCAGAAACTGTTTCCTCAGACATAAAATCCATGTCCAACTACACATATTTACTCCTTTAAGAAATTTTAGAAAGGAGAAAATACATACATTTTATATCAGCAGAAAGAAACCCTATCATTTAGGATAATGATTAATCTGACAAAATGAGATGAAGACCCTTACTTTAATGTGTTTTTGCACAAAGTCTCACTGGACTCATCAATCCTGACAACGTTAGTAGGCTTCATTAAGGATTAGTTAAATTAGCCATTACTTCTTAACATTATTGGCTAATTGCTTTGTGAATCTCTGGCAGCTCCAGAATATACCAAAGCTACATATCAATACAGTAAACTTTAACTTCACACTAGGATATCACACTATTTAAAACTTGATTGATGGTTGATCTTCAAAAGCTGAAATGGGCTTTATTAAATTCCTAAGTAGGAAGAACAGAAAAGTAGAGTGAAGATTTGTCTGGTACAAATATAGTTTTTAATATGCTGAAAATATTGGTGAAGATGACCAGCTAAAATTTTCAGCTGAGAAAAAATCCCACAAATTGTACAGATAACACCACCTTAGTGTTTCTTGATCTGGATACTGTAGTCCCCTTTACTACAGTCCCCTTTTTACTGTAGGCCCCATGCCACATAAAAGCATGGCATGAATTAAAAATTTACATTTAAAGCAGTAAAATGTGTTAGTTATTTCTGGAAAAATGTATTGTACCTTGTTCAGATGTGTTCTTTAAATACCATCTAGTTCAGCTGCCTTGCTGTGGACAGGGGCTACTTTCACCAACCTAGCCTTGAACATTTCCAATGATGGGGCATCCACAACTTTGTTGGGCAACCTGTTCCAGTGTCTCATCACCCTCACATTAAATACTTTGTTCTTAATATCTAATGTAATGTCTGGTCAAAATCTACCTTAATTCAGTTTTAAAACCATTATTTCTTGTCTTATTCTTATGAGTCCTGGTTAAATGTCTCTCCCCATTTTTCTTATGGGCCCCCTTTAAATATCAATAAGGTCTCTCCAGAACCTTCACTTGCCCAGGCTATACAATCTCAACTCTCTCAGTCTCTCTTTATGAAAATGGTCTCTCTGACCATTTTTGTGGTCCTCCTTTGGACCCACTCTAACAGGTCCACGCTGTGCTAGGGGCCCCAGAGCTGTATGTGGTGTGCAATGCAAGGTTTCACAAGTGTGGTACTGGGAAGAATCACTTCTCTCAATCTGCTGGACATGTGTCTTTTTATGCAATCCTGGATACATTTGGCTTTCAGGACTGTGAATGCACATTTTCAGCTCATGTCTAATTTTTCACCCACTGGTATACCCCAAGTCCTTTTCTGTAGGGCTGGTTTCAATTCATTTCTAATGCAGTCTGTACTGAAGAAATATGAAGTACCTGGTAAATTTTTCCATGCCTCTTTGTCATTTATGAAAATAACTCATGACTGCAAAATTTATGCCAGTCTATATGGTGGTCTTCTTCTCAGAACAGGTACCTATCAGTGCTTCCAAATAGTAATAGATCCACTTCAGAACACAAGGCTCAATTTGACAGCTCAATGCCTGCTACTCTAAGAAGAATACATTAATCAGTAGTAAAAATCACGAAAATGCTCTCTGTTGAAATTCTGTCAGGATTCAGCAGAGAATTAAAGCTTTGTGACCTGTGTGTAAAAAAAAGAACAAACCTATGTCTATTGCATAACATTGAGCATTTGGGAAAGGAATAATCTTTGATTTCAGTCCTTGGTGCTAGAGCACTAACGCAGGGTATGAGCATTTTCATCAGGATATAACTGCAACTGGGATAGAGGAGTTTCATTGCTTGTTGCTGTTTTGCTAAGGAACAGAAAATCCTGACTTCTACAGATGCAGCACTGCAAGTGCTGGAAGACAAATCTAAGGAAGAAAGGGCACAAAAAAGCTGTACCTCCTGTAACTTCTGGTAAATCATACTTTGGCCGTAGGTGTCCTCTGGTACCTGGATTCCTCTATTCTTGCAACAAGCTGACAGTGCACTTAATCCATAGGGGAGGGGTTTTTTCCCATCTAATTTGGAGTTTTGTGAATTGTCATCATCATCATTGTGTCTGGATAGCAGAGGGATTTCAGATAACTAAATAAGTCCTGTCAGGACTCTGGGCAATAGAAACAGCTTCCCACTAGGAATCAGAGAGTTAATCCTGACTACCCATGCCTCAGGAGTCAGAGAGCAAAGAAGGGGTAGGAATGTCCCTGCTTTGGTGATAGTCTTTGTAGTCAAGAAGACAGAAGGTCTCACATGAAGATAAATGGTCTCCTAGAAATAAAGGCTAATTACCCTGCTGGGAAATGAAGAGTGGAGAGATGAGAGTGCCAAAAAGAAAGCTGAAAAATCTCTCTGCTGTTTTTTTATTCTGTAGATCAGCACCTGGGTTTTAAGCACTTCCAAGTGGAAGTTCTTGTGGCAGAACTAAGTGAATGACACTGTCACATGTTAAAACAGGAATGAGATTAAAGAATTTGAATCAAAAACTGATAACATTACAGAAAAAAGACAAACCAACAAAAAACAGAACTCTGTCTTCAGAAATAAGGTACATCTCATCGGAGCTCTAGTGCATGGAATTGTTCTTTAAATGAAAGTTTGGGATGCATAACTGGAGTCTGTGAACAAAATGCCTTGGGAGGTAACCCTGTGAGACTTCTGTCCGGAAGATGTGCCATGTAGGTGTGTTAGCTAGCACACAGCTATTACACCAGAGTCTGGCTTCACAGGTAACATACACGGAATAAAGCTTTGGAGCTAATATCCTGATGCTTTTACATCAGGGATAGGGAAATTTTGTAGTTTAGGCAAAAACAGTGGAGATTTTGGTATGGCAATTACTGTCTTTTTAGATCCCACAATACTGGGCTACTGATAGGCATTTCACATGCACAATACATTTTCCTGTAACTGAGGTGCATGTGAAGTTGCACTGTTATTGTAGTACCATGCTAACATCCTGTGTCTGAGTCCAAAGCAGTCAAATTCTTTAAAGTCTCACATCCTCCAAAAGATAAATATGTGACTTTGTGTTGGGTTGACCTTGGTTGACTGCCAGACTCTCACAGAACTCTTCCTAAAAAGAAAGAAAAATGAAAAAGCATATGGGTCAATATAAAAATTGGGAGATCACTTAAGAATTGCTATCACAGCAAAATAAACTTGACCTGGAGAATTTTAAGTTAAATTAATCTATTAATGAAATGAAGTAAGATATATCAGGTGATATATTAGGACAAAATAAGAAAACTTTCTCCCGTGCCCCTCTCTTCTTTCCAGGCTTCCTGTGATATTAAATGTGTTGTTAGGTTTAGGCAAGAAGGCAAAGCTATCTAGGTGATATCATGTTAGCTTTAGTATAAGAATGACACATACTAAGATTTCATTCTCAAAACTCATTGCAAAATCAAGTTAGCAGAAGGGATCTAAACCTGTGACACTGATGGGTAATTGGGCAAATCTCTGGACATTGTTGTGAATGAAAGAAATATTACTAGTGAGAGATACACTAAGCTGCAATTTACTTTCACAGAGAAATAATTGTGTTTGAATGGTACATTGTCAGAGACAGAAAACAAGAGCTGACAAGCCCTCCTACCTCTATTGAATAAAACATGGTTAATTTGATTCAAATGTGGTAGTCCAAATTTGTGTTATCCTTTCTCAGTATTTCATTATCACAATTAATGTGGGCAGAGGGAAATCTGGTCAGTTTGTCACAGGTGGTGGTGTCACAGGCAGAGTCCCTCGTTTCTTTTTGAATCCAGCCTTGCATACTTGCCGTTGTTTCTTCTTTGAAGCAATAATGAAAAATAGGGTTTGACACTATAATTGCTAATACACTTTGGTTGGTTTTTTTCCTTCTTTAGATGTGAATGCAAGAATGAATTCAATACATGGCTTCAGTACATGTTACAGCATTTAAAAGTGAAGGTCTGGGTTTTTTTTCCTTAGATGACCAATAATTCAGCAAAGTATCTGGACCAGCAAGTGTGTATTATGTCAGTAAATACACCTTTTAAATGACACACAAAATGTGTTACATATATATCCAATCCCACACGTAATTCCAGTTGTTATCACAAGCCATTATTCATAGCACTTTTTCTAGCAATATATTTTCTGACTGTTATTCTCATGCATCCACATTCTCTCTACTAAGTGAAATTTCACATAAATATGTGTGTAATCCCAGAAATATAATGAGGCTTTTTATATGTTTCACTATGTCATCACAACTCATATTAGCTACTGCTATAAACAGAGAGTTCTGAAGAATGCTTCAAGCTAGTGTTGATGTTAAAGGTGCACATTCATAGATAAAGAGAAGTGATATATTTATTAGCAAAGGGCAAAGAAACAAGAGAATGTGGCATTGTTCTTATGTACTGAGAAAGCCACAAGTATTTATCCATTTAGAATGAAAGATATAAAAGAAGTTGAAAGAAGTGAAATTTTGGAACATTCAGACTGGTAAGTGGAAAGACTTTATCACTACTGCTGACATTGGCCACCTGGGCCACCTGGGCACGCACTGGCTCGTGTTCTGCCACTGTTGACCAGCACTCCCAGGTCCTTTTCCATAAGGCAGCTTTCCAATCACTCTGTCCTCAGCCTGTAGCTCTGTATGGGGTTGTTGTGACCCAAGTGCAGGATTCGCCATCAGGCGTTGTTGAACCCCATAACATTGGCCTTAGCCCATTTATCCAGTTTGTCCAGACCCCTGTGCAGAGCCTTCTAAGTGGTGTAGCAGGCCACTGTTACCCTTTGGATTATGAGGTGCTCATTCTTCCTGTACCTGTCTTCCAGTTTAGGAGACTAGTGTTACTATTAAAGCATTAAGTCCCTCAGCCTTTTCCTCATCTTTAGTCACTATTTTGCCCCCTGCAATATGTTATTATGTGAGCTTCCATGAGGTCACAGTCTTTCCAATAGATCTTCAGTCTGAGCTTTTAGATAATAGAATTCCAATAGTTTTTGAGACTGGGAGGATTAGTGGATTAGTGCCCAAGTCTTTTGACACCAAAGAACTAGGTTAAGATATCTGCTTTGGGTCAAAAGAGAAATGAGTTTTATAATCTCTGCTTAGTCCCAGGGAAACATTTGTACAAATCACAGAATGACCTTTAAACATTTTCTACTATTGAAATTCTTTACTTACAAAGGTCAAATCTGGTGCTACATGCAAAGAAAATCATCCAGCAAGGCCGTGTCTTTCTCATTGAAACTGAGCTATAAATCCAAAACATACTGAGACTCTCACTACTTAGCAACCAAACTCAGATGGACTATAACAACTCATATAATTCAAGCATCTCTGGTTAAATATTCACATTCTTTTTTTCTTTCTTATGCTATCCATTTCAGTCATGCCAATTTTCAGTTCATGTCGTGAAACAGTCAGTGGAGTTCCCTCAGGCTATAATCCAATATAGAACCTGGACATTTCTATTTTCCAGTGTAGACTAAAACAAACCCAAAAAACCACCTCTAGTTCTCTGTATAGGGTGCTGATGGACAAGTGCTGGCAGCAACAGTGACTGCAGTGAGCAGTGGCTGGGACTGCATTATGCTGGACATTTCCAGCCATTTCCAGCTGGCTCCAGCCCATCTGCCACAGGGCACCGCTGAGCCCTGCCAGCTGAGGTGAGGGAACCTCTGAGAAAATGTGTTAGAGGAAGGGGAATAGCCAGGCAAGCAGTGTGAAGACTGAAGGTGGGAGAAAGAGAAACAACGGTGAGAACATCAATGCCACTGAAGAAGGAGGAAAGGAGATGTTCCAGGCACCAGAGCAGATTTCTCTGCAGCCCGTGGAGGACAGTGGGGTCCACTTGCTGGAATGGATGGCTGTTTGCTGAAGGAACTTGGCTCAGGAGGTACCCACACGGGAGCAGGGCTGGAGGATAGAGCCTGTGTAGATGTCCCTTGCAGGACCAGGGAAAAGAGTCAGGAGGACAGAGCAATAAAGATCAACTGTTATGGACTGATCACAAATCCTGCTTAGAGTGAGGAGGCAGAGGATTGTGGAGTGAAGAACTGAAGCTGAGATTGGGAAAAAGAGAGGACAAGAAAAGGTGATTTTAATTTTGTCTTCATTTATCACCACCTTACTCTATTTTAACTAGCAATACACTAAATTTATCTTCCCCAAGTAAAGCGTATTTTGCCCATGAGGGAAATTGGTACGTGATCTCCCTGTCTTTACCTCATCCCAGGAGGTTTTTCATTCTCTTTTCTCCAGTTGCAGAGAGGGAGAGAACAGTTAAGCAAGGGTCTGCAGCCAGTCAAGGTCAACCCATCACAACCTATTTCTGAACTTTGTAAGTCCATCTAAAAACATTTAAAAACCTTATGGCTTATGGCTATGAACATAAGCCCTATCCAAGAGCTGTCCTCAGCCCACTGTGAACTTACTCAAATGCTCCTTTGTGATGGAATCCCTGGATTGCAGATAAAGATCAATCAGATCAAATTGTAACCTGCCTAGATTTGGAAAACTTTCATATCTGCATAGGGAATCTATTTCAAAGTAAATATATTAGGATGAAATATGATTTTTGTATAACTATTGTTATGTTAGTGAATTTGACAGCTATAGAAAAGTCCTTTCAGGCCTACAAACGACAGGAATGAATCCTTTAATTGGTAATGAAAAAAGTGAATACATTTAAAAAATTTTGAAGTATAGTAAGGCAGAACCAGTTACACCAAAACAAGATTAATGCCAAAGCTGCATTTTTTATCTTGACTTGAAGTTTAGTGAAACACGTAGTGGACATACTTAATGCAGCAAATGCATCAGGCCATAATCCCAAACCTTTCTGAAGGCATTGCCGTGTAATTAATTTAACTGGACACTGAAAACAAGTGATTCTTTCACTGTTGCAAATGTTTATTGCAGAGGGTAGCATGCATTAGCACTAGAAGCAGTTTAAGCTTGTTCCATCTTAACAATGAAACAACAGGTACCTTACTGTTTTTCTTGAGAGGTGATTAGTTTTCTAGCTGTGTTTATGTTTGCAGTTCAGTATGAACTGAAATACAAATACAAAGTTAGTCAAGGCCTAAGAAAAATATTCTGGTACTCTGAACTCCCTGTTGCACCATTGTGGGCCAGATAAAAGCTTCAGTTTTGAATCCAAATAAGTGCTAAAATACTATAGAAATGGAACTTGGAAAGAAAAAAAAATAAATAAAAGAACCCTTATTTGTGTGGAAAAAAGACCTGTTTAGTTATCAAAAAAAGACGTGTGTCATATGGTTATGAGTCAGATGTGATTGTGTATAAAAGAAGGCATCTGGATCTGACTAATAAATTGTTTCATCTTCTGTCAAAATTTCATTGAACTGTAGGGTGTTTGGTGAAGGAATCATCACAAGTAAACATTAGAAGTAAATTCTACATAATGTTAAATTCAGTCTCATGTCACTAAGTTACTTGTATTTATGTATAACTACAACAAATACAGTACTTTAATTATCTTGAGAAAGCCTGAAGTATTGAACTATAGTACTTTTGAGAAAAAAAATTTACTTACAATCACAGATTATATTCCTAAAGACAGTATATTTAGTCATGTTTTCAGGAAAGAATACACTTAAGAATTATCAGGTTCCAGACATATTTAATTTTGTGAAACAATACTAAATTAGTAAGTAACATCTACTATACAAAAAAAATTGCTCTTAAAATAGTAAGACTCTGCAAAATCACCTACGTTCCAACAACAAATTTTTAATTATTTAATGAGAAAAAACCATGTCACTAATTTCTGTACTGTATGTTTAATGCCTGATTTTTTCTCTCTGTATAATTTTGAACTACACTGTTAGGTTAATTAGGCTCTTCTCAGTTTCCTATTTTCACTTTAAAATATTATTTTTAACATCTTGTTTACCAAATCACAATGGGCATCAACCACTTAAAAATGAAATAAACACAAGCAATAATGAAGTTGTTTTTAAACAATATATATTTTTTCAAATATTACTGGCACAATAATCTGTAACAAAACAATATTGCAGTAGGGAATATCTTCAAAAAATAGAAGAAAATCGTAACAATTGACTTTTCAGCATCACAGTGGGATGTGCTGAAATTGAACTGGTCTCAGCAAAAAGCTAGAAAACAATGGTTACAGTAGCAATACATCAAAGAAATTGTGATATCTTTCATAGGGACATGAAAATTAAAGTGGTCTTTGAGGTCATGTATACTGGTCCCTGGCTATGGCAGGTCTAATGGAAAGACAGAAGCACTAGCTTTCTAGAAGATTGTTCCTAGATTATTCTTATTATAAAAATTCTTACCCTAATAAGCTCTATTTTTCAAGCTGAATTAATTAATGGTTATATTATAGGCATTTCCCTCATTATATCATTTGTCCATCAGCTTAAATATCTTTTCTTCTCTGGAATTTGTTTCCTTAATGATTTAGGGACAGTCATCAGGGAAGTCTGATTATTTTCCTTTTCTGAGCTAAACAGTCCAGGTTTATTTTAGACTGCTCTACTAAGTCATCAGACCTGCTTAGAATTGAACTTTACCTGATTGTTTGCTATGCTTGAATATTTTTTAAAAAAACTTTTCTCTGTTTCAGTATTATCACAGCCTTATAAAATGGTTGGTACTTCTGCTTGAGTTTAGTAGCATCCTAAAGTTGTTTGCATTATTTGTGAAAACAGTGTAGTCAGGCCATGAGTAACTGATAACATGCCAAGAAATCTTTTTGGTTGTTGTTTCTTTTGGTTTTGGATTTTTTGTAGTTTGTTTGTTGTTGTGCTTTTTTTTTTTTTTTTTTTGTTTTGGTTTTGTTGGTGTTTTTTGGGTGTGGGGCTGTATTGGGTCTGGCTGAGAAGGAGTTTATTTTTCCCTCAGCAGCCCTCTCAGTGCAGTGCTCTGCATTGGTGGCTAGAAAGGTGCTGGTAACACACCTTTGGTTGGTGTTTTGGGCACTGCTGAGCAGCCCTGGCACAGCATCAGTGCTGTTCAACATTTCACAGCAGTCTGTGGGTGGGCAAGGTCCTGGGATGTGACGCAATTAAGACAGCTGACCCAAACTGGCTTAAGGGTAATTCCATACCATATGATTTCAGCTTAGATGTAAAAGATAAGAGAAGGAGGAAGAGAGGGCATTCATCATTTACATTTGCCTTCCAAAGCAGCTGCTCCCGTGCCAAAGCCCTGCTTCCCAGGAAGTGACCTGACTTCCCAGGAAGTGCTGATGGGAGTAGAGAATAAAATCATTGGGTTTTAAATTTGTTTCAACCTTTGCCGGAAACCTTTCACTTTTGCTTTAGTAAACTGCTGTATCTTAACCTGAGTTATCTTCCACCTTATTTTCTCTCTCCTGTCCAGCTGAGAAGGGGGAGAGATAGAGAAGCTTGGTGGGTACCTGGCATACACCAAGGAAACCCACCACAGTACCCCAATGTGCGAATCCCCCCCTCATTTAAACCACAGTGCTTGGAGCCACATGTTTTAGTTTTCAGCCTTATTTCCTTGCCTGAGTATGATACAATTTCCTTCCTGAAAGTAATATTACTCCCTAGTTTTCTGCAATTCTTGAACTTCATTACACAATTGCAGATTTTTTGCAAAGTGAGTCAATGAAAATATTAAGTTAAAAAGCTGCTCCACAGGGAAAGAATACTCTCTTTATTAAGAGAACAAGCATTTGTAAATTATTGTCATCTCTTGGTTTCTGTTAATTATACTTATCCTTGCTCCTCTAGGGAACTGTAATTTCTGATCTGTACTGTATCTGAAGTGCAGCTGAGATATATAGATATGACACTAGTCATATCTAGTCATTAGAAAAAGATTTAAAATTTATCAGACACAAAATACTAAATACACTAAAACTCATATTTTCCTCTGTTCTATTTTCATTAAAGTTTTGATGTGAAACCATAAGTGACCCATGAATACCTCATTTGTTTGAAGTGTACTGATGGAGAAATTATGTGTTCCAAGCTCTTTTAAACATAGAAATGTTGATTTGTTACATACATTTGTGGCCAATACAGATGTTTAATAACTCAATGGTTTACCATACTAAAACTAGGATTATAAACATAAGAAAAAAAAGTAGGTATCAATGATTAAGATCTCAACCTCCAAAGGTTTTGGAATAATGCTTCCATAAATATTCTTCTTTGAACTTATGTCATTGTTCACATTTTCCGTTCTTCAAGACACTTAGTACATAGCTAATTTCAAGCATGCATAAGCCTTATTGAAGTTAAAAAGATTATATAAATTTAAAATTAAGCATTTGTTCTAAACATCTTGCTAGAAGATGTTTATATCTTGCTCCTCTTTTGTTTGGGTTTATAGAGAGGTGTTGTGAAATTCAGACAAATTTTCAAACCTGTGAGTTCAGTAGTTCTTAAAATGCAGTGCACAATTACTGCTTTGATGTTTTGACTTCATCTAGCTAGCTTGTCTGGTTGGATTTTTGAGTAATTTCCTGTTGCATTTTATTTTCCCAGAGTGTGGAAACCTTTAACTGGCTATGTGAAAGAGAGTGCTGGCATCCTATTCCAGTGGAATCTTCATTGCTGGTGAGACAATGGGAATTTCATTAAATTCATCAAAGGCAAAACCAATGCCTTACAATGAGACCAGAGTAAGTCCATATACCAGCATAGGATGGGCTTGCAGAGAGCACACTGTAGGTCAAACATTTCAGCACATGCCATCACTCTGCTCCAGCATCAGTCAAGGACTTCAATCAAGGCAAATGAAAATTTTAATTTGTGTTTGGCTTGAATGATAATCATCACCAATTTTCTGTCTTTTGTAACCTGTGAGTAACAGTATTATTATATTATTCATTGCTCCCAACAGGTGGTAGTGTTCAATTAGCAAAATAATAGAATATAGCATATAATATTTTTTATGGGACACAAAATATTTAAGTAAAATTCACCTTTGGATTTTTCTATTTGCAATATTTAAATATAGAAAACAGATGGTTGAATTATTTCAATATTATAGAAGGTGCTTTATTTATATTTTATTATTTGAATTTGCTGCCAAAATTTTAAGAAAACCAATAATATCAGAAAGGGAACTTTAAAAACAAATAATTCTTTTATATTGGATACCATTAATTTATTTAGAAAGTAAGCATTCCAAGTTAATAATTGTATGTAGAAATAAAGTAAAATATTGTAAATTAAATCTTTAACAACTTTGACCCACATATATGAAGTTTTATCTTAACAAATCAGCATTCTCACTGGAAAAATATTTTACTGCATAGTAGTATCATTATCTGAAAACACACCAGCTACAGCATTGGAGATTATATCTAGTGGCTATGGTTTTCTATGTACTACCTGCCTTCAAACAAGCTAAGCACAGCTGCCAAGAATGTTGGCTGCTCCAGCATTGCTTCATAACCATAAATAACAAATTTAACCCGGCATGTTCTAACATAAACCCAAAATTAAACATTCAGTATTCCCTATTCATTTTGGATTGTGACACACAGTTACATTTTCTCTTTTTTGGCATTCTGCACAAGCAAGAATATGATACCAAATAGTTGTGAAATATATTCCTTCATTTTCATTCTTGAAATTGCACAAATCAACCTAATGATTTAGAAGTCTTGAAACCATCACAGAGGCATATATTCTTTTTGGCAGAAGTTTGGTACTTCCACCTGGACACCACAAAGAAATTGATTGTTCTGTACTCCCAGTGTTAAATTTTATTGATTGCTAATGTTAACAGCATTGAAATATCGAAATTTATTTGAAAGCTAACTGAGCTTTTAATATTTTTCTGTTTCTAGTATCTTTGTTTGTACTTTAATATGAATGTATACCACTTCCCTCTTTGGTATTGGGTTGAAGTTTGTTTCCCAAACATAGATATTGATGAAAGTTCTTCACTTACTGCTTTTTCTTTTTTAAACACCTATTAGATAAATCACTCACTTTGTTATTTATCTTAAAATATCTGCTAGTGCATGGAAGACTTAGCACTGACTTGAATGAGTATCCAATCATCTTCTCTTTCCCCCCAGTAAAGCAGCAAGCTTAACTGAACTCAGGAGTTGACGCCCTTTGTCTGTTCTGCTGTGTTTTGTTTGAACAACTTACACTGTCTCCCTTAGCTAATTCTGTAAAATAAGGGTAATTGTATAAAGCCTTGCACACATAAGGTATTTTCTGACATAGTAAGGCAGGGAATGAAGCAAAGATTCCAAATTTATTATAGACATATTTCTTCATGACAGAGTCCACAGCTTCAGTTCTGTAGAAAAGACTATAAGCCATCAACTTCTATTCACACAGAGATTTATATGTCTGTTTATCTTTTTTCCAGGGAGTCATTTTCTGAAATTGATACTAAAATTGGAACCTCAAACAATATTTTTCTCCTGGTGGAATCCTGTTTTCTTCCATAAACTTTTTAGAGATTAAAACAACATATATGTTATCTTGAGATAGCACATAAAAATAAGCTTTTCTCATTTTTAAACAATATGAAGTACTGTACATAGGTTGAGTAAGCAAAATTTAAAACGTTTATTGGACTTGTGAGATCAATATATGCTGCTCTGTAATAGAGGGATTCCATAAAGAGCATCAAGTATCCAGATTAACAATAATTGCACAGGAGTAGCTAGCTTTAATGTCTTTCTTCTTCTGAAATCTATGACTGAATAATAAAAGGAAAAGATATAGGAATTAGAATATTTTAAATAGTAAGGAAGCTTCCTTTCTGGAACTAATACAAGCAAAGAATAGAATGTGCTCTATAAAGCAGGATTAATTAGTGCAAATATTACCAACAACAGGTAGAAGAGGCAGGGCAGGAAGAGTTAACACCTAATTTCAAATAAAGCTTTGAGATAATTAAACATGTCAGTTATCAAAGGCAATAGTCTTTTTTACCTTTCGATTTTCTAGTACTAAATATTATCTGACTAATAATATGGATATATCAAATAAACTTCTTGTTTGGGAGATGAATTAATATTAAAAAAAAAAAAGCCAACTTCTTTTGAATTTTTGTTTGTTCATTTGCAGAAGTTGTTTCCCAAGGTAGAACACAACAATAACAGAGAAATAAAATAATAAAATTATAATTTTTTTTCAAGATCTACCCACCTTTTGTGCTTTGAAACATTGGAGTTTTCTATAAGCATTTTTCCATTTATTCATTTCATAGTATGAGGATAGCTGTAAAGCACACTATAAAAGATGACTCACTTCTGTGAGTCAAGCCTTAAAGGGTGCAGATGTTATGTAACTTGTATGCCCCTGTTGCATGTTCTCACATGTGATGTCATCCCAAGGGGATAATAATTTAGCAAGAAGAGATTATATTTATTCCAATTTACTTTTCCAAAATAATTTATGTTTCATAGGCTATGATTTAGCTAATTATTTAGCAAAGCTACAGAAAAATATCATATTTATTTGGAGAACATGCATTTACCGAGGAATAGGCTGTGTGGTCTTTTGCATTTTGTAATGAAAGAAGGTTAACACTGTGATGCATTTATTTAATTTCTAAAAACAAAGAATCTAGTTTTGATGCACAAGCAGAAGATACTGAGGGGCTGCAGTTGCCATGTCTCTACCAAATTCTTTTCCCCCAAAAGGAGTTTTTAGCGTAAAGTTAATTGCTTCCTTTCTACTGAGTAGTTATTTTTTAAAAGAAATGCACAAAATATGTTTTCCATTTCTTTCATACAAGAAAGAAATGTTTGAATACCTTGATATGCTGTTTAATTTGTAAAATAATGTTTATACTTGTTTTCCAAGGAATCATTATCAATTTCTCTATACTTGTGTTTGAAAATGGTATGATGACAAAACTTACCTTCAGTGTGTTTCTGAAAAAAACTGCTGTATCTCTAATTATGAGTAAACAATATATGGGAAAATTTGGGGAAATTACCTTCTAAATGTTACTTGTTCATGCATCCATACATACAAAACCTTGTGATAAGAACATTGTAGAGAAGTTGAAGGACCTGCAGGGAGAATCCAAAAAGCAAGGATCTCAAATACACATATGTAATTTACTTACTGCACCTGAAAATATAAAATGTGGAAATTGTGCCTCTGATAAAATTGCAAAGCTCTTTGCATGTAATGAAGAATCAAAAGAAGACAGTTTATAAAGAATAAAATTACAATAAATGCTAGATTTAGAGAGAAAAAAGTATTATGTCCAAAAAAAGAGTGTTATTTCTTAATTGATACTCATTTTACTGAGTACAGAGTAAAGTATTACTGTTCTAATTTCTTCCTTTTAGTTTTTTGGTGGTTTTTTTTTTGTTTGTTTTGCTGTTGTTGGGGTTTTTTGTCTTTTGTTTTTGTTTTGGGTTTTTTGTTGTTTTGTTTGGGGTTTTGTTGTGCCCAGTGTTTGAATTCAAAAAGCTAAGAATTCTTCTGACATTTTTAACTGACATTTCACAGATTTAAATTCTAAAAGATTATAAATAAGGAATAATTAATAATTATGATGTATTTTATGAAAAAGTAAAAGATACATTGTTTCTTTTTAACAAAGTGTGCTTCTTTAATCACAGCAGCCCATACAGTTGCATTTTTCAATACCACTGTGCATCCTGAATAAATATCAAGAAGCATTCCTCTGCCACATGGAACTTTGCCATTTATTCCTTGTTTCAGTGAAAGCTTTTTATTCATGTTCCAGAACATTAAGACATCCCATAATAGCAGCCTTTGTTTCAAAATATTGAAAAGCTTTTCAGCAGACCTAGTAATTCAGTTAGTTTGTGAAGACACTTCAATAAACCAAACAGCAAAAACACTGTTAAAATAAGAAAACTATTGAGATGTACTCATCTCATTTCAATAAGGAGCTCTCTGTTTTCTTTTTCTCCTTTACTTTTTTCTTACTTTTGTTTATGATGTTGACGTAAATCTAAAATTAATGTTCCCTGGGGAGAAGATAGTGATTTTATTTTAGGTTTCAAGCACATTTTACAGAATCCTGAGAACAAAAATATATTATTAAAATATATGTGCATAAGACCAGAAAAAAACAACCCTTAAACTGTCAGAGCTAATACAAAGCAAGGCTGAACTAACACCATGAGTTTTCCAACAACTAACAGATATATTAGCACGCTTCCTTGCCTTCTATGATTAGTAAAAATGTTTTTGCTGAAGGAAGTTCAGTTCAGTGACAAGAACTATTTCAGAAAGTGCAAATTCTCCCTGTATTGCAGTTGTTAAATTATATCTTTACTACTCTAGCAGGGAATTAGGCTGCTGAGCATAGGACCCAAAGTCAAATCTACTTCATGATATCACAAAGTACTTCTGTAGTAGCTGTATAGCAACATGAAGCATAAGCTGAGTCCTCAATATTTTAGAAATAAGAAAACTGATATAAAGTTTTTCTAATATCTTTCCATTTTTTGCCATCACAACCAAAAACTAGTGTATGGCTAATGATATATAAGTATCATAGACAGAAAACTGAATGACACTGAGAAAAAACTCTACAAGGTTATGTGCATACAAATCTAAATGTGAAATGTTTTATATAGTACCTAACAGTACCTTCATGTGATCTAAGTATAGCTGGTTGATAACAGGCAGCTGAAACACAATGTGGTCCTGCTGAAATCCATGTCAAAAGCATTTGACAAAATTTAGTTCAGTAAAATATTGGGATTTGTTGGCTTTTTTTGGTAACAAAATTGCCCTGTCATAATAAGCAAAATCCAATACACTCCAATAAACTAGTATTTTAAACACTGTTTTATATTAACAATCTCTATAAAAAAATTAATTTTTTTATAATTATGGTGTTGAAAAAACTACTACTACTACTAACAGAAATATAAGCATTTCAAACAAATTTAAAGCCTCAAGAAAGAAAGTCTTGGAATTTCACCCAAGGTTACATTAAAGCTATGTTCTCTTCTTGAGGAGAGCCAATATAGGATAACTATTAAATTGTCAAAAGTTTCATATGTGCCATTTTTATCCCTGATGTGCATAGCTTGCCATGTGATGGCTTGATGCATAATTGAAAATTGCTCCTAATTTAAAGTATTATAAAATAAATCAATCAATAAGGATATATCATTAGTCTGCTTTTTTTAGCTTCTTGATATTTCTGTCTTTCACTTCTGCTTAATTCTACTCAAGGACAACAAAATTCACTAAGAAACCTGCTGTTGATCTTATTGAACTTCCAACTTCTGTGAATTTTGAAAAGAGTTGTGGCATGTTTTTTGTTTTTATTTAGAATAATATTGTCATGTGAAATTTAGAAAAATTATCCTGGCTCAAGAATTTCATGAGTGAAAATGCTGGAATTCTGGGAAATTATCACTACATGTTTAGCTTTTTATATTAGGCTAAACTGCCCTTACTTGGAATCAGGGGAAACTTTTGTGACTGGAAGTCTGTGAGGCATATAATCTAAAACTACAGAGGAGAAAAAATTAGGATAATGGGATTGTTGAAAGTGGATGCACATAAAGGTGGAAAAATGTTTAGAGAAAGAGAACCATGAGGAAAAAAAATCTATGATAAGAGGACAAGAAATAAGTAAACTGGCTAAAAATGAAGTTAATAAAAGGCATTCGGAATATGAATTTTAACAGGAATAGAAAAAACTGACAGGATGAATATACCTGAGACAGAATACCCAGTGCATATAGTCACCAGACTATTAGATGGGACCCCAGAGGAGGAAACAGCTGAAGGATAAATGAGCAAGAGTGCACAGATAACATCTGAGATTTGTTAAAGACTGAAGACTATAAAGTTTAACCCTTTAAAGTAGGTTAGAGAATCATATTTCCATCAGATGCTAAATGTGAGTGAAAGTCAGAAGTGGAAAAAGAATTTTTCTGTCCAAGTAAAGGCACACCCTAAACATTTTTTATTAGACTGTTACTTTTCTTCTTGTAAATATCTTTGAATTCAAAATTGTTCTGTCTTCATCTAAAGCCATTCCATACCCTCCTTTACTGATAATATTTACTGTCATCAGTAAAGTTGAGTTGTGTTGTTCTGTGTGGAAGATCTTAAGTTTTCAACCCTGTTGATGAAACCTACCTGGAACTAAAAAGACACGGAGCCAGAGCTCAGTTTTGTCTCAGTGAAAGCTAAAACTACTCTCAAATCTACTAATCAATTACTCTAGGATAAAAAATAAGTCAATAGAATGATTCAGACTGATTACTTCATCCACATGACCTACTCTGTAAGTTGAAAAATAGGGTACCCTAGATTGAATCAAGACTTAAATCAATATTTCAAATACTCTCATGTAGATAAAGGAACTATATTAAAAAATTAGTTCTTATGCCCTACTTTTTGGACAAGTTACAGAACCAGTGCTTTACTTGCTATTTATTTAAATAAAAAGCAATGATCTTAAAAAAAAAAAAAAAAAGGGGGGGGATCTGTTTGGAAGAAATTTGTGTCTGCAGAAGTGCTAAGGTAAAAATAAAGAAATTACTCTTCTGTATAGCTGACAAAAACTTGCTCTGAAATGCACTTTTTAAAAATTCCTATTCATAGAGTGTCTTTTGTGAATCATATTTTGAAATACATATTTTCCCAAGTAGTTTAGATAGAGAACATGCAATTAGGTATTATAACAAACTCTAGTAGAAGGACTAGATTCTTAAGACAGTCTGAAGTAACATCATGAGATATAATACTCATGTAATTCTGAACTACTGCCAAATTTTTCAGTATTTTATTTTCAGGGTGCTTGATTTGAGGAACTTTGTCCTAATGTGTTTTTGAAATGTGTACTCAACTATAAATCAATAAAACAAACCTTAGGTTTGCAGGAATATATCCTAACCCATCCTCCCCATACACAAAGAGTTCCTAGATCATGAAAATTGAACACTTTTTAATGCCAAAATTCTACTGCTTTAACAGGATTAAATTATGCATGTTTAAAAGGGTTATATCATCTTTCATACTGAAGAAAATAAGAAAATAAGAATGGTGATTTGGTCACTGAGTATGTCTCCTGCAGTTGTGAGCACATAGACATTAAACATTGAACTAGTTCTCTCCAGAATCCTACAAGTATATTGTAGTTCACAGTCCGGACAGTTCACCAACAGACCAACAAACCAGCACAAAAGCTTTCCAAAGAGATCAAAAGCTCAAGCAGTGCTTTAAACCCCTCAAAAAAGAGTGAAGTATGCCCAGGTGATCCTTGGAATAAAGAATTCTTCACACTGCAGATAAAGGCACAAAAATCCTAACAACTCTGCTGGTTTCAAGTGGAATAAAATTCTTTCTTTCCCAGTCTCTCGTGATCATTTTAACAAAGTGCTGAGAATAACATATTGTCTCTTGGGATGGTTAATCTTTGATCTCCCAGTCTTAATTTATAAAAAATATGAGCTTTCTTTTCTGTCAGTAGGGTGCAGCTTTAGTAACTTTTAAGAAGAAGACCAACTAATTCATAGAAAATAAATATGAATCAGCAAGTACCACAAACTGAGATGCGACGAATGTTTTAATATTGATATTTATGAAGTACAGACTAAATGTCTATAAACTAGGTCATGAAAAAAACCAAACAAACTGATTTTAGATCAAACAGTGTTTTTATAGTAAAACCTCATGCTGCATTTTTAATAATATTCCTTCCCTGGAAGTGTTCAAGGCCGGGTTGGATGGGGCCCTGAGCAACACAGTTTTGTAGAGGATCCATGGCAGGGCTCTTTCAACCAGGTTATCTCTTGGAAGGCCCCTTCCAACTCAAACCATTCTGTGATTCTATGATTAATGCACATGCACAAAAAAGGGCTAATACTCAAGTACTGATCTTTAAATTTGCCATCGTATATTTAATGTTTGTATGATACTATACTTATACTCCTGTTTGAGTTTAACTTTATAAGACAAAAGACTATTGAGTATGTCAAGACAGATGGATCTTGGCACAATCTATTATGTAATCTTCCATACCTTATGTTACTGTTCACTGAAATGTAGAGATCATCACACACTTTATATAAAGATATATGCATAATAATATTCTGAACCTAAATAGAATGGAGGTTTTTTCATAGTCCTCAAAGGAATCCAGCTTCTGTTGTCCATTTCTGGAGGTATATATGTTGAGATATTTTCTACCCAGGTAAAAGATATTTTGATTTTTTTTCTGATAACTGAACTAGTTAAATGTTTTAACTACTTGAAAAGATGGATTTTCCTCCATTAGGTAATTTCCTTGATCTATTGCAAATCCATATATTCTCTGATATGCCAATTTATGGCTGGAAAGCAGCCTTCCAGAAAATGACCAAGGGGTCCTGGCAGACACTGACTTGAACATGAACCAATAATGTGTCCTTGTGGCAAAGAAGACAAATGTTATCCTGGGATGCATTAGGAGTATTGCCAGCAGATTGAGGGAGGTGATTCTTCTTCTTAGCACTAGGGATGCAACGTCTGACAGATTGTGGCCAGCCTTGGGCTCAAGAGAGATGTGGACACACAGGAGACATTCCAGGAAAGGACCATGAAAATGATGAAGGGTCTGGAGCAGATCTCCTATGACAAAAGGCTGAGGCTGCTTGGCCTAGAGACAAGAAGTCTTGGGGGAATTTAATCAAAATACACCTGAAATGAAGGTACAAAGAAGATGTGGCCAGACTCTTTCCAGTGGTGACCAGTGATAGGAGCGGAGTCAACAGACACACAATGAATCACAGGAAGCTCTTCCTGAACAAAGGAAAGCCCCTTTTCAGTGTGAGGGTGACTAAGCATTAACTGAGCTTTTTCAGAGAAGTTGTGGGGTCTCCATCCATAGAATTACTCAAAAATTATCTGTACAAGATTCTGGATAACTGGCTGTAGATGACCCTGTTTGAGCAGGGAGGTTGAACCAAGCAACATCCAGCAGACACTTCTGACCATTCTGTGGTTCTGAAATTTAGTGATTCTATAAATACAGTTTGCAGGATTTTCAAGATAGTTTTGATTTTTCTGTTCGTCAGTTTTATTAGTAAACATAATAAGGTCTGGTCTTGAAAACTGATTTCAAGAGATTGAAAATAAATTAATTACTTCATTGTTAAAAGACTGAATTAAAATCACCAACATTGAGTTGACTGGATATATTATGGAAAATAGGTATAGGTCATCATCTGACTTAGGCATCCATAATGGGCTAGTGTTGGGTAAAGGCCAAGCTTGCCACCTGCTTCCATCTTTTTTCCCTCCTCAGTGGGAGAAAACAGGATGTGAAAACTCATGTCTCTAAGTAAAGACAGAGAGAGACCCCTTGTATTTTAATGCTGTGGTCAAAAGAGACTAAACTTTGGGAAGATAATCTAATTTACTGACAATTAAAATAGATTTGGGTAGTGAAAAACAAGGACATTGAAACAACGCCTTCCCTATTGATTCTTCAGAATTCAGCTTCATTCCTTAGCTCCTGACTCCCTTATTCCCAACTGACCAGCATGGCTGGGGCATGGATAGTACACAGCCATTTGTCCTTCTCTGTTGCTGCTTTTCTCTCACACCTTTCACCTGCTCCAACGTTGGCACTCTCCACCAGCTGCAGTGCCTTCAGGGAAAAAAAACTCCGCTTAGCATGGGCTCTCCACGGGTTGCAATTATTTTAGAAAATGGAAACCTGATCTGGCATGGGGTTCTCCGTGCCCTGGGGTGTGGATACCTGCTCTGACATGGAGAGCTCATCCTCCTCCTGCCCTGTCCTTGATGTTCCTTCGAATGTTTCTCTCTCTTTTCTATCCTCTCTCTGTTGTTCCTGTTCATCAGTTTTACCATTAAAAAATTTAACTTTAGATTTTAACATTAAAGCCCGGACTAAACATTTGATCAATAGTACTTTCAAGATTTGGGCTTATTTGCTAATGTTAAAAAATGTTTTCTTTTCTATATTTCACTTTGTAAAAAGCAAAACCAGCAAATTATAATCTGCTGGGAAAAAAATCTCATTATAAACTTTATTATGAGACTAAGAAAATAAAAGGATAGTTTAATTTCATTTTATTAATCCATCTTTTGTTCTAAACTATTTTATTAAAATGTGGAGTTATTTTGTAGCAAATAAGAGATGGAATAATCACTAAGAAAGAATATTCCCTAATAGTAACAGGGCTTCATTTCAGCAGCTTCAGGTTCAAAATTTAAGAATATTCTGGTACTCACAGATTTGGGCAACATTTCTGGGGCATTGAGAACTGTTTGCAATATTCTTTTGTAATGTTCTGTCCTGGCAGGCGTTAAAAAAATTAAAGTCTTTCTGACTAAGATTCTATTTCCTATATACCATTATGTTGAACAAGAATCTGAGTTTTAAGGCCAAATCTTTATTCCAGAGATCATCAGTAAGTCTGCTGGAGCACTCACATTCAGAAGCACAACGATTTTGAAGAAGAAGCATAATGTGTCATAAAGTGTGTTTCACATTAAGCTGAGTTAAAATATTTTGGGCTCAGGTCTGACCAATACTGACTTGAGCCAAAAAGTCTGGGTAAACACCTAACTACCTTCCTGGGCTCTCAAGGCTTTTTTATTTACTTTCTAAAAGCACGAACACTGCAATTTGTTTATAGTAAATGATCAATTGATCATTTAAATTTATGAATTAAATTATTATGCTCCTTTTCAGGTTTGTTCTCAGTTGCCATTCAATTGAAAGACATATATATAGTTCTTACAGGTACAGTCCTTAGTATTATCAAAATCATGAAGTCCTGAGTTCAGAGAGGCTTAGACAGAGCCACCAACTTAACAGCAACTTAATCAAGTAAAGGCAGATGCTTAGAAACTTGACTCTAGTATTTTGTGTAAAAAGCTAAACAGCAAGAAATATTTCCTTTTTTCACTAGCTTGTTTCCAGGCTAGCAGTTTCTCCAACTAAGAATAAGGAAAATTTGTAGGCAGCCCCAGAGAGCCAAATTAAACAATGCCTGTTACAGCAAGGTCCATTTTTCTTGTCTGTTTTTATTTTTCTTTTCACTGAATACTATCTTTCAGATAAAAAGAGACTGTAAGTCCAGGAAGACTTGGTAATTAGTGAGCCAAAATAAAGAAAATATTCCTTCTTGGAAAATAAAGAGGGAATTTGAGATACTAAATCAAACAAACACAAGGAAATATGTGTTCAGACTCCTAATTTCTATTGTCTGCAGTCCTCACACATTGCCAGGGACAATAGGAACCGTCCAACTAAAAGGAGTAAATAATGAAAACATTGATGTCATATCAAGAGGAGATGGATAACAGAGAATTAATCCAAAGACAGTCCCTATATGAAAAAAATATCCTAAGGAGCTTGACAGAAAAGAAGGCTCAAAAGGTGTGTTTATTTGAAAAATATTCATGTAAGGAAGCTTTTGACAAGTAGTATCAAAAGAGCTAAGGGAATAAAAGGTTCCAAAACAAAGAGAATTGTTGATTTAGTGTGGTACATGCTTAATTTACAGCATCTGGTCTTGCCAGTCAGCACAGTTTTTCCATAAAAGAAAGCATCAAAAAGCTATCCTTTTTCTTGCTGTCATGAGTCTTTCTTCAGATCTTAATTAACAATAATGTTTTCAAGTTTTCAGTTTATTAACAAAAGATCTAAAAAGATCAAGGGAATACACCTGGGTTTCAAGGCTGTTATATCAGTAACCTTGTAATTCCCCTGAGAGATGTGTTTGAATATTCTAATGGACTCCATCTAATCACAGGCACATCAACAGTTCAAAGCTATCACTTTCATCATACATTGATTGTGGGCCTATTCTATCTCACCTTATCATGTATAATATCCAGAGTATTTAGGGATAAATATGCAACATGAGTGTATTGAAGTACATGCACTTACCTAAAACTAAAAGCTCTTGCTCTCCATTTATGAGCTGATTTTGGCTGGGGTAGAATAATTTTCTTCACAGTAGCCAGTATGGTCTAGGTTTTGGATTTGTGCTGGAAATGGTGTTGATAACAGAGGGTTGTTTTAGTTTTTGCTGAACAACCTTACACAGAGCCAAGGCCTTTTCTGTTTGTCCCCCCAACCCACAAGTGACAAGGCTGGGGGTGCATGGGACCCGTGCAGGGGACACAGCCAGGAGAGCTGATCCCCAGCTGAAGAAAGGGATATCCCAGACTATCTGGTATCATGCTTAGAATATAAAACTAGGTGAAGAAGAAGGAAGGAATGGGAAGGGTGTTCACTGTGGTAATGTTTGTTTTCCCCAGTAACTGCTAAGATATGATGGAGCCCTTCTTTTCTGGGGATGGCTAAAAGCCTGCCTGCTCATGGGAGGTAGTGAATAAATTCCTTGTTTTGCTTTGTTTGTGTGTGCAGCTTATCTCAGCCCATGACTTTACTCACTTTTACTCTTTCAATTCTCTACTCCATCCCACTGTGGAAGGAAAGAAACTGGCACCTGTGTATAAAAATAAAATTCATAGTTCCCAGTATAACTATGATTTTCATAGCTCTTTACAAAACTACTGAATTGTGTCTAATGTAATCTCATAAAGCAGTGAATACCCTTATATTTCTCCCCTCAAATATCAGCAGAGCTTTGTGTCAGTATGCAAATATATTACTTTTTCCATCTCAAAAAAATTGTTCTGTGATGTTGTCATGAGGAAATACTGAAAGGTTTACTTTCTCTTCCCTTTAAAATATGTGAACTATGAATGGAAGAAATGAAGTAGTGAAGTAGCACACTTTTTCAAAACAAAGTCTGTTTATTAATAATTTAAAAATGATGTGATTAGTCTCTAAATGAATATGAATTACTTCTTGCTAACTACTTTTTCGGTAATGCCAAGTTTAATTACATGATTTACAGTACTTAAATAATAAAGTATAGGAACAAAGGAAGGGCAAGGATGATGTTGCACCAGCATATGGCCTGCAAATTACAGTATACAATTACAGTACAAAATCTATGAAATAAATATTTAAAAGAGGAAAATTAAAAACCAAAAAACAACCCTCAAAAACTATTTGGATTATTACTCCTATTTTCACAGGTCATTTCTTCTTTCTGAAAAGTCTTTGGTATGCATGTAAAAAAAAATGATAAAAAGCCTGAGTTCTTCAGTTTAACTGAAGAAACTCAAGAGTGTGTCCCAAGGCAGACTCATAAATCTCATTTTTACTTTGGAAAAAATATTTCTTTAGGTAAGACCAATATTCTTTGCTCATTCAAGGGGAATTGTTGTGGACCTGCACAGCAATTTGCAAACACTGTTGTGAAACAGGATGCCTTCTTACTGGGCACTGAAGCATTAGCATTTAATTATTTTCCATGCCAGGAATGAAGATGTTCATTTTAGAATTGCATCCTGAAAGTCTGAATGCCCCTGTGATTACTCAGGTGCTTGACCATTCAGCCTTTAGCACTAAAATGAACAGTGAGGGAATGATAACTTTTTTATGTAATTATAAAAATGCTTTTCTTCTGTAAACAAGATTTCTGGGTACTACGTCATTTTACACAGAAATGCACAAAGTACTGATTTTCATTCATTAGCAACTAGGAATTCTTTATCTACTGACCTAACTATATCCCCAGCTACCCATTTGCATCTTCCCTTCTGCAAAATAATCCCTTCTGAGTTTTTTATTCATGCATGGTGATATTAAAACAAAAAAATACTAAGGGTGCATCTGTCCCAACCTCCCCATTCCCATTGTGTATCTTATTTGTAATTGACTTTTGCATGTGGGGGCTGCCTGTGGGTGTAAGCTGATAATTTTGTAACAGTAATAATGGGCCATATTGTGCTATGGACATTTCCTTTCTAAAGACCATGTAGCTGCCATTATTTTGTGAGCCAAACATCAAGCACGACAACCAATGAACTCTTTATTTTGCTGACATTTAGTTGCTTTAGTGAGCAAATGGCTACAGCCAGAATAATGCAATGAAGCTTTGGGCTCTGACATGGCAGTAAGCATAACTTTCTACAGAATGTTTATGGTTGCTCTTTCCACACTTGTTTTCCCATTTATTTAGTAGCTTCTCCTTGCATAGTATAAAATTCCTTCAGGAATTCATCTCACAACTTCTGAACTGTAGCAGTTTGAATTCATTCTGTCAGATGTCACAAAATTGGTGCCAGCTTTAATACATTCACTTATAAACTGCAATAGAATGGTGCCTCTGCTACTCAAAGTTGGTAGATATAGTGGAAGTAAAAATTGCCAAGGAGTAGGACAGCTGAACATTAAAACTGTGACATTTGTACATTTTCTGAGTGGCTGGGCTGATGAGTGGGGCATAGCTCAGAATAGCTGTGACAGTTGACAGAAGTTATTCCTTCTGCAGTCTACCCTACCGCAGATGCATGATCTATCCAAGAAATTTGACTTGCCTTTTTGTAACTATCCAGGGCTATAGGTTTTCAGCACTCAAAACCTAAATAAGAACTGCAATAATACTACCCAGCTTGTTTTAGCTATGATCATCTTCTTTTATATCTTTCCATAATATGTATATGGAAAGTATATGGAGAGGACTTCAGTCAAGTCAACTATATGGAGAGGACTTGTGTAAATATTTGAATGCCTTACAAATATAGCATGCTAATTCCCTATTTGGGCTTAATTTATTTAGCAGCTTCTCTAATACTGTGGAGTGTCCAAAATTTCTGAAGAGGGTTGGCAGAAGTGATGCGTAGGTAACCCTCTCAAGGTATGTCTGAATGACAGCTGGAGCTCAACCAGGTACACTGGAACAATTCAAATGCAGCTGTCTGTATATGGACAGCTAAGTTATATTTTCAACATTCAGCATGGGATTCCACTGTAGTTCAAAATGCTTATATGGGAGCTAGGTGCTGAAGTGCCAATTACAATCACAAAATCACAGAATCATAACATATGCTGAGCTGGAAAGGACCCACAAGGATCACCGGGTCCAACTCCTGGCCCTGCACTGGGCCATCCCCAAGAGTCACACCAAGTGCCTGAGAACATTGTCCAAATGCTTCTTGAGCTCTGTCAGGCTGGTGCTGTGACCGCTGCCCTGAGGAGCCTGTTCCAGTGTGGACCTGGGACTGTAGTATGTAATAACAAAAGCACCAAGTGGTACAAACATGATGCAAATAATATACTCTCAAATAGGCAGGCAAACTCTTCAGCTGAATCAAGTTAAAGCAGATTAATATTGTAGTGTATAATATAAGATTGTAGAGTAATATTAAAATATTATTGTGAAGGCATCGAAAGGTAAAGTTATTTCTTATGCACTGAAACATTCATAATTCTAGTATTTCATCCCCAAAGGGTATAAAGGTAAATGAAAAAAAGCTGAGGCATATCTTCCTTATGTTCACTACAAGTATTAACAGCACAGAAGTGGAAATTATTGTATTACTGTAACTGTTAATATTTATAACTCTGGACATGATCACAGAAGGAGATTACAATAAAGACAGAAAATGAGCTCAAGTGTAAGCAAGATGGTAATCTCCTGGAAAATCACAGAACTGTTCCTTTTTCCCCCTTAATTCGTACAGTTTGGTTCTTACTGGATTTAGTATCTGTAACATGGTCACACACTATGCATATACCACATAACTACCACAAGTTACAAAGTACTCTGAAAAGCTAATATGGAGGAAGTTCTTTATTCAGAAGAAGTTTTACCTTTAGCTATAGAAAAATACTTTTTCTTCCTTTTTGTTGAATAATGGTAAAGACAATGCATAAAGCTAAGTCAGTATTTATATAACATTTTTTCATGTTCCCGGATAGCTACAGCAGGCCATATCTTGTCTTTATTTAGTAGTCAATATTGCCTATTGACTATCCTTATAAAAGTCTAATTGCATTTGGATTCATACTATTTCCCCCTTTAAAATAATTTACTTTAAAAGCATTTTTACCATTCCAAAAACTGGTGCCATTTTCACTTCAGATAAAGTGTTTCTGTTTTGTGAAGACTAACACAAACACTGAATCTAACTTACTTCAGTCAGTTAAAATAAAATGAAACAGTGATTACTCTTCAATGATTGAAATGCTTAAAAGGAGCAAGGGGAAAAAAACCTCAAACAAACCCTAGGCCCTTTAAATTTATTTAACTTAGCAGTTATTAAAATCTTTCATTTTCTTCCTGTTTTTTTTTAAATTAAAGTATTAAGTAAATTCTAAAGCACAGCTTAAAAAGTGACATGCAGTGTATAAATATATATTCTCTTCTGAAAGGATAAAAGACTTATGTAAAGGATGAAAAAAGGAGTAAAATATGCCACAGCAAATACTGAACACTGTATATTTATTTTGTACTATCATCTGGAGAGACAGCACTTGTAGCTTTAAAAGAAATAAAAAATTATTACAATCTTTCAAAGAATTTTTCAGTCTCAGCATAAGAGATTCAGTGATTGTGATTTTTTTTTTATAGCTTAAAAGCATCAAATTCAGCCAGTTACTGGCAGGGATGAGGTAGAAAAATAAAAACATAGTAGGCACACAGTAGGACCAAAAAAACCCAGAAAACCAAAAACCAAACTAGAAGATTCATGTGGACTAGAACTTAGCACTGGTTTCTTACAGTTTTGTCTATGGTTGACTGACCTGAGTGACTAAGCATAGGTTTCACAAAAAACTTTCATTACCCCTGGAAAAATTAAAAGAGCTTCCTCTCCTCTGCCAAAATAGCTATTTCTCTGCAATTTGTGAATCTAGAGAGTTCTGTTCTTTATAATCATGTAGTTGGTTACAGTTTTGTATGTCATAAGCCTTGTGCTGAACTTGTGAGGGCTCAGGCTGAGGCTCCTTATGCTTGTTCTGCCAAGGCTTCTCTCGTCCAGCCTGCAGTTTGAGAAATTTCCACAGCAAACCATGAAGGGATGGGATCAATTTAGTTCTCTAGATGGACCGTATTAAATAGGATTCATCTTACACTTTATTTCTTATATATTCTTTTGGGAATATTTGTTACACTGTATAGTATAGAGGGTTGTCATTTTACTTTGATTCTTGGTTGCTCTTGTACTCACAACCCACCCATTCTACCTGCCAAGCTAGCAGGCTGAAGCAATCACAGAAAAGCTGAAGTCATAAGTAAACTTAGGATAAAAAAGTCCTTAATTAAAAAAGAATTTGAAAAAAAAAACCCTAAATAAGCAAAAAAATTGAAAATAGACAAAAACATCAAGTTGCATATGTGTATTCAGAAGTCAAGAAATTCAAGAAAGGTAAAGAGAAATTTGGAAAATATCAAGCTTAAATAGCTTATAAAGAATATATGATGCAGTTAAATAGCTTCTAGATGTATAAATGAAAAGAGGATAACAATAGCTTACCAGAAAGGATGGAGTAAGGTGAAAGGTAACAAGAAATAACTAAAGGTTTTCAGGAAGAGTAATAGTTATGGTTGGACACCAATGGAACTAAGTATGTGAACACATAGCTTGCTATATATAATGAGGAAAGCATTAACATACATTGGGTGAGCAATAAACTGATCTCTACATTAATAACTTGATTTTCAGAAATGATGCAAAAAATTTTATAGAAAGCATTTTGCTAGCGATGCATGAAATGATGGGAAAATATGTTGGACTTTGTTTATGAAATAGAAGACTGTGTTCTCAGTAAGTATGATCATGTTAGCCTAATACTAACAATACACTAAGCTTTGAAATTGTTTGGAAGGAAAAAAATATATAGAAGTTTAATCAGTATGGCTTACAATGGACCATCATACTTACAATGAATTTTAGTTCCATATTGCTAAGCATTTCTGAGGAAAAAAAAAAAGAAAGGAAAACTAGATGGTCAACTGTAGGTAAGAAGGTAAGAACCCTATACACAATCTAAGAACTGTGAAAATATCCTGAGGATATTTCATAACATATCTAACTATAGGCAAATGTTTAGGCTTAGATATAGTAATTTACTTCTTGGTATATCTACTGACCAATTTAATACATGTGGTTAACCTATATCTAGCCACTTATAGCAAAATTTGTAATTTTTCTGTTTGAAACTGAAAGTATGGTGCAGTCAATGCACTGTAAAATATCTGCAATAAAAAAAGGATGAGCATACATAAAGACACAAATCAAAGTAAGGTTATCCTCAGGATAGAAATGGCTCTACTCAGGATCTTTTCTCCTTTTACTCTTCGGGATTTATTATAATCATCCTCTATGGCAGCACCCAGCAGAGTTTCTATGCTGTACTTAAAGCTGACTTTCTGTTTCCACCATAGCACTTTTCTTTTTTATTGATTTTAGCTTCACTGTTATATTCATCTTTTTCTAAAATTAGGCCCATATATTTTCAGCTTTATGGTCTTCATCCTACACCTCATCCTTCCCACACCTCTTTCTAAATCACTTCACTAGTGCTTAGCAATAAAATGGATGTTTATCATAAATTGGTTTAGTATTTACTGTTGTTGGAGTTGTACATGGAGAGAAAGGAGGTAGACTCTACCACAGCTATGATATAGTTAAAAAGGTACACTAGAAAGTATTTAAAAATGCAATATTTTCAGTTCCCTTCATTTTGAGCACAAGAACATAATTGAATCAAAGCTGTAATATTCTTAACACAATGCTGTTTATATGAAGATTTACTTACTTCCCCTCTAGGGAAATCTAAAAGAATCAATTAAAGATATATTTTGATTAATTCCACTAGGATTTTTAAAAATGAAAATTAAAATTAATAAAAGCATCTACATAATAAAATCATTATTCAATTCCTTGCCCAAGAACTAAGATGCTTCAAATCTGAGCTTTTTCTCAGTCCAGCACTCATTCCAGGAGAGCTTGCCTAACCATGACACTAAGTTAAATGCAAAATGTGAGTACTTCCATTCTTGTTGTTCAAATTAAGGACATCTCTAACCAGGAATGCCCAAATACTGGAAGTAAAGGGAGTCATATAAATGGAAAACTGACTTCAACCTCTTAGATAGATGGAAATACAGGAACAGGTAGGTTCTGATTGAAAGGACTGTCAAGAATTCAAGGTAAAATAAAAACCCAATATGACAACAAGAAGGCCAAAAAGAAAAAACTTAATAAATAAAGTCAAATAGAAGTCCTATTTATTATGCGTAGAAAAGTAAACACCCTGAACACATCCCTTCCTGGTTTCTTCTGGAGATTTCTCAAGATTGTGCCTGGCCTGAAGGATTATGCCAAAAACCAAAGTCTCAGGTTCTCTGTAAGAGATTTTGTGAGAAATCTTGAGCTATTCAAAGTTATTATGATCTTAAGCCCACCAGAAGATCACCTCAGGCCTCTTACAGCTCATGACTTAGGAGCCCTAAAGTGCTGTATTGTTACAATTCTACTCCATTTGGGCTGTTAAACCCCTATTCTGCATTGCCAGACAACTGAGTTTCTGAGGTGAGTCACAATGAGGATTGACTCCTGACTGGTTTACCTCCATCTCTCCGGGATTTTTAAGTATCCTAATTAAAAACACTCTGAACATACCTTTGTTTATAGTGTTGTTTAACACCAGCTGGCATCTAAGCATCACACAGCTGCTCCCTCACTCCCCTGCCCCAGCAGGATAGGTGGAAAATAATTGGAAAAGTAAAATCAAGAAAAAATGGAAACTGGGATAAGGAAAATTTAGCAATACTAATGCTAATAATAATTATGAATATAAATAACAAAGAGAGGGAAATAAAGCCCCAAGAAAGAGCAGCAATGCAAATTAAAATAGCTGTTCTCCACCAGCTGACTGATATTCAGCCAGTTCATGAGCAGCAGGCCCCTGGACAACTTTTCTCCCAGATTTATATGCTGACCAAGACATCATATGGTGTGGAATATTCCTTTGGTCATTTGTTCCATCTCTGTTCCCTTCCATACCCCCAGCCTGCTCTCTGGTGGGATGGGGATAAAAGCAGAAAAGTCTTTAACACTGTGTAAGGGCAGCTCAGCAATAAATAAAACATCCCTACCCAGCACAAATCCAAAACATAACTCAATAGTGGCTGTGATATAGAAAATCAACTCGATCCCTGCCAAAACGGCACAATTTAAAGGATTCACGTGCAAGGTGACACAGTGAAAGAAACTCCAGGGAAATAAAACACTGGATTTTGGGTGACATATTGTGGGATACCAGTAAGGCTTACCTTTTATTTTGGAAATTTGCTCATCTATCTGCCTCATTTATTTAAATTACAATTTTTGTGTGCATACCAGTAAATTTAACTAAGGTTTATGTTTCATGATATGTTTTTATGCTCTTTTAATAGTATTACACTTAAAAAGCAATAACACATTGAAGCAATAATGTTCTGATGTAATGAATATCCTCAAGTTCTTCACTTCCAAATAAACATGTCTGACACCTGTTGTGCATTTCTGCCTACATTTTCCCTGCATTATCTAGTCTTTACAGACACTGACTGTTTATGGCTAAACATCCTTTAACATAATGCTTAGACAATTTATTGCAATCTTTGCATATTTATGCATTAGGACTTTTCGAAGTCCTGTGACTTCGAAAGAAGACTATGACTGAGCAGCCAACCTCTACAATAGAAAATAACTCAGTGGAGACTGGGCAGGGAAATACGCCCATAAAGGTCAGGGAATATGTAGCGTGCAACTGACCAGAGCTGTTGAAATAAAGCCTGATTTTATCCCAACACAGAAGGCATCAGCAGGTGAGGTTTTTTTTAGATGAAAAGCTATGTCATTTGAGTAGATCAGCCGGTGGGTTACATACATAGGGTTTTTTTATGTTCTGCAAGAACTGGAATGTAAGAGTTAGTTGACCTGCAATGTGGAGAGAGTACACATGGTTCAGCCTAACTCTGAGTATAAAACCTGAAAAACTGACAAAAGAGTTTTGAAGACAGCAAGGAGTTTGAGATGATGCCAACTAATGCTTTTCTTCATATCTAATAGGGACACACAGTGTTGTGATGGTGCGTATATTACAGAGATTGGTGACTGGGACGTGTTCTGGGATTGAACTGTGTATTGCCATGACTATGGTTTGTTAAGTGTATCTTATAATTTTGCTGTGTTTCCAATATATTTTGTATCACTCTGATAAGTCAGAAATATTGTGTAACATTAACTATCTTCAAATAAGTAAATTTTATGTTATACATCACACCTTCCACACATGGAATATCAAAAATACTCTGGTCAGAATCTATTGGACTGACAAAGATTTAGAAACCTCATCTGCCATTACCCAATCGAATATTTTATGTTATGTAATATTAAAACTCAGATTATTGCATTATTCTCTAACTTCAATTGCCTTTTTTCCTCACTGCCTCAATTTTATTTTTTCTCTTCCTGACACTGTATTTTGCAAAGAGAAGTGAGTACTTCTCTTAATTCTAGCTGTGGTTTGGCCTGAACTCAGTTCTCTGTGGGGTCAGATATTAGCAACTCCAGAGAATCAATCTCTTATGGGAGTTATTTCTAACATTTAAACTACCTGGTAAAGGTGATAGGTGGCAGTATGAAAAAGCCACAAGTTAACGTATAAGGCTGTAAGACTTCAGATGAGTCAAAAGTCTTTTCCTAGAAATATTAAATGATTTAGGCAAACAGTTTGGGTTAAGTAAGGTTTCCTGCTTTAGTCTTTCAATCTTAGAAACTTTCCCTTTGCCTCAGGCCTTTTTTAGACATCACCACGCTATTTAGGACTTCCCTCCCAGTCCTCCAGGAATGTTTCATTCTTATCATGGTTTCCCAACACTTACACTTATCTTTTGTTTAGTTGTTGCTGTGTTTCTTTCCCCAAGTATTATTCAGCATCTCCATGGATGGTTGAGATTTTTCGTCTTCCTAACATTACTGCAACCTACATAACTACCAGTTTAATTAAGTAAATTTTATGTGCTTCTTCAATAAATGAGTCAACCTTTACTAATTTGTCCTAGAAATTGTAGAATGTTAGAAGAAATTTTGCAGAATAATATTGCTAATTATTATCTTATTTTACCATCAGAAAACTTAGAATTGTAAAAAAACACAGTACATGTATGTTTAAGATATTAAAATGACCCACAAATCTGTGTATTTCTATTTTTTAATCAAGTTTAGGCATTTTTAAAGAAACTTGTTTTGAAAATACTCAAAAAGAATTTTTCAACAGTTCCTTCATCTGTATATATTTCATCAGGAATTAAAAAAGGCACTTCATATTCTTAGTTAAATATGTTGTTCCATGTTTTTAAAGGGCATGTTACATTGGGAAATATGTACTTAGACTTGCAACAGTTTTAAATTATGTTTAACAAGTCAGTTCAAGATGAGAACAATGTTAAAACTTTTTACTTAGTTGGTCTTTTCCTTCTAGCTTCACATTTGAAAAGAACATGACAATTAAAAATTGAAGAATACAGATATATTTTGGTGGCTTAGAACTTGGAGATTTGGTGGCAAACATTGTCATATCAGGACTTTTAGTTACTTTAAAAAAAACAATCTACAACCCTGGGACTTCCAATACCTTAGCTATTGAACAAGAACTTTTGGAAGGAATGCATTTATTGGTGAAAATTTCCTAAGTCTTCTTTATTTTATGTTTTGCACTTTATCCACACCTCTGGTACCATCACCTTTATCCCCACATATCTGGTATTACTTTAAATTTCTTCTAGCCAGTAAATAAATAAATAGGCAAGTATCTAAGTTACCTACAGATAAATATTATTAACAGTTCAAAATGGTTTTATTTGAGATAAAGTATGAGTACTCAAATCCTGATATATCTTAATTTCATTTGAAATTAAACTTTCAAACATCTGTGCTGGCTTTTTGTGCCTTAGCTACAAGTACTAGGATGAACACCTGGGAATTTTTTAGTTTTCATGTGATAAGTACTAAAAAGTAGGTCACTTGGAATACCTATTCATAATATGCACCCAACAGCATGAGGAATGAAGGGAACATAGAACACCTATTTCACAACTGCTACATATAAAATTTTATCTTCATGCTGAATAAAAATAAGGAGTTTAAAACCTAATTTTATACAAAATAATTTTATATAAAATTATTTATATAATTTTTTTCTGTGTTGTCAAACACAGAAAAAATCAGAAACTTTCATTCCAAAATGTCTTTACTCAAGTCCTACCTCCACTTTCAAAATGTATGTGGTCCAGGGAAAACTAGATTGTGTATCCCTTCGCAAAATTTTTACTTGAACTCTGCAGCTTTTCAGCTGAATCCTATAGAGTTGATATCAGTAAGAGCAATCTGCAGTGGGGGGAAGCCTGCCTGAACGCACTGCTACATCATTAGATATGATATGATGTAGATATGGTATGTGACAGGAAAATAAAAAAAAATAACAGTAACTTAATTGAGGTGAGGCTTTCCCAAAAGCTGTAGGTTATGTCTTCCCTGTTCAAGTGTTTTTTGTATGTATAGTTTATATACAAATAATATTTATATCTAATATATATCTTGATAATATATATTGCCTATCTTTATATAGTGGGGGAAGAGACAAAAACAGACCCAAAAATAAACCTACAGATGAATTCTTAACAACTCCACGTCTGTATACCCTACTTGGGGTAAGGGACAGAAGTTGATAGCAACTTGTGTAACGACTGACTTTTGGTATCGGGTAAGTCACAGAAAGGTGTCTGGGGTGATGGGACCAGCACGGCAATCATCAGCTTTTGAGACATTAGAAAGTAAAAAAACAAGGAAAAACAGAGAAGACATCCATGGATATCCAACCATTTACTGAAGGCACAGAATCTTGTGATTAAAGTGTCACCAGATAAAGACATCCCTACTATGCCTAAAAAAATTGTTCTATGAAACATACACCTCAAAGATTCCTGCATCTATTCATTACAAATTTTGGTAGCAGTTTTGCTTTTCTTTATGTACTTCATGATTAGAGAATACCACCACAAAACCAAGGATCTTAACAAAACTCTTTGCAGATAAAGGCAATTCTAACCCATTTTCTGGGATACAAGGCAGTACCCAAACACCGATTTATGGGAAGAAATAATTAAATGCATTTAGAATAATGCTGTTCCTTCTTTTTCAAGCAGGGCTACCCTACAAAAAGTAACATAGGATTCAGTATGCCAAAAGACAATGAGTACTGGCTGCGCTGAGGATCAGAAGTATCAAATGACTTATCAGCTAGTTATTAGAAAAAGGCAGGACTAGGCTGACTTTTGAGATTTTTTTACACTATTCATGTTTAAATCCGTAGATTTTAAAAGCAAAGTCAAACCAATATTTCAGAAAATATATTCCTTTCCTATGTGTGTATTAGTCCAGTTTCACTGTCTTCTATTTATTTTTGAAATTTCAACTGAATATTAACTCTTTCACTTTAGACTTTCTCACAAGGCAGTTAGGAATTTAATTTGTGTTCTTGTAGAGGTTAAATTTTACTTAAATTAATCTTTGTATTCATGTGAGGTATTCTAACTACGGAGTGTCCTTAACATCATAACTCAGTAATTTTGAAAAAAAAGTGAATATTTGAAAAAAAATTTACTGATACCTGGCCCTTCTAGGAAGAAGGTGCTTGAGTCCTTATTCATGCACTGAGGCCTTGGAAAGACAAATATTGGAATTTAATGCCCATTTTTTCCCTATCAAATAGTTACAGAAGGTGAATTTTATAGATCATCTTTTCAATACAGCTATTTCTTTCAGTGCATAGTAAACTGATTGCAGTCCCTGAATGACATGGTCCAAATCATGTTTTTGGGTTCAGCAACTTCACTCTTAACGTCAAGGCTTCTAGTTTTGGTTATAACATCTGGATTTTTCAATGGATTTTCACAGTTATGCATTGAAAAATTATGAATGAGCTATACAATAAAACATTATATAATGAAAAGTTCTCTGCCTCAAAAATTTCAGCAGAAAAAAACCCAGACAGTTGAGAATAAATCTACAGGGAATAATGGAAATTCAGTTGTGGTTGGCTAATAAGTACTTTCTCCATTACAGTTTAACAAATGTTTAATTAATTAAATGTTCTTGCACACAGATACCAAATTACATATTAGAATTTAGAGATATCTTAGTTTAACCAAACTGTGTCAAAGAACCCAGTTTCGAATAATAGCAGTAATTTTCAGCTCATTGGTGAGCACTGTGCTTTCAGAACTGCTGTACTTCTATAGTAATTTACCACAGAGAGAGGCCAAAGTAAACCGTAGAAGGATATAATTAGAAATGGTCTTTTAATCATTCTGGACATTTTCAACACTGTATCCAGTCCCCACATCCCTGTGTAAAGACCTGAAATACCTGGATTTAATATCCTCAGCAGATGACCTGCGTATTCTCCTACAGCTATAAAAACCAAGTTCACTCTCTTAACTACACATGAAATTCCATTTCCTTTCTGAATGATACAGAATAATTTAGATTTAATAGTATCTTTTGTTATGTGCAGATTTATTTTCTCTGGTCTGACATGCAACCATCTGGTGGTCTCCTGAGAAAGCTCAGACCATGTGTATATAGCAAGGATTAAAAAAATTCTGATAAAGGCTACTGTTCTAGTCCTGTGGATTATTTGGCTGCTGATTCAGAAAAACACAGTTTTTTAAACTCAGGATTCTCTTTGTGCTAGAAACTTGGCTTCTCTTTATTTGACCAAGGTGACAAGAAGTGCTATTTTGTCCATTGCCTGCCAACTATGAGTCCAATAGTTGAGACAACTCTGAAAAATAGAGAGGATTTGTTGGTTTTATTTAGAGAATCTGGAATATTAATCAAGAAGGCTTATAATTGTTCCATTGGGCCAAATACAATAACTAACTTATGCACATAATTAGAGATTTAGGCACAAACTAAATCTATCAGAAGATAGTCAGAAGCTTCAGGCCTAGCTCTGAAGTTGTGAACTACTCAGGAACAAGCCTGGTGGAAATAAGTCTGATTTAGCCTGCAAAAGGCATTATGACAATAACTGGACCTCCTCTTTCAGAACTCTACAAACACACACACACACACACTCATATATATGATATGACAATAAGGAGTAGCACATTAGAAATGCAACACTGTACCCATGCTACAGAATAGCTGAGAGCCCTGGAGCAAATTCCATTATTCAACCAAGAAAGGATTTAATTATTCAACCATTTTCAGCATAATGTCATGAATGGATGATTTAGATTGCTTGAAGAACCACTGTCAAAGGTACTAGTAAAAGTTGTATTATGATGATGTTGTAAGAGTCCATTTTAGGAAAGTTTGATGGCAAGGTTCACTCTATTACAGCACAATCATTTGAACAATGATTTAAAGTTACCAAGGCACAAATTGAAGTTACTACAATATGGGGTTATCTGTGATATTTGTTGCTTTACCAAAGGTCTGACATTGGTAACCAAGCTCAAGGGGAGATCACAGCCATGGACACAACACTGCCTCACAGCTTGAGAAAGAGCTTGAAAAAGGCTCAGTCAGGCTGTCATACTCACAGGATAAAGTGGCTGACTCATAGTCAAACTGTATGTGATAGAAAAAGCAGGTATGTGACCACTTATATCCCCAGCTTACTTTGGTACTAAATAAATTAGTCTTAGAAAAACCACATGTTATTCATGTGCTAATGGCTTCAGGTTTGAAGCTCATACACATCTCTCCTCACTGTATCTCAGGTCCTTTGTGGCTTTTCAGAGGAGGGATTGAAACTAGAGGAGCTTTTGGTCTGGCTATGGCTCAGGCCTTTACCTCCCTTGAAGCCTATACCAAATTATTGCTGGCTTGGTTAAGAAGCTGAGTGCATCTGTCACAAATAACAATGCAATCAATTGAACTATGCAACAAATAGGAACCGATTCTACAAATTATAGAAGTACAAAAAGGATCAGTGTGTTGTTCTTTTCTTAATTGAATTACCACTTGATATTAAAATTAAAAGACATAGATAATCTGACCCATGCCGTTGGAAAAATTAGAAGAACAACTACATGAAAAACCTGCCATTTAGATTTTATTTTACTCCAAGTGTGTGGTTTGTCCAAAAAGGAACATTTAGGACATTAAAGGATTCAATCATATTCTTTATGATTAATGTTAAACTTTATCCCTGGCAGTTAAAGAAGCAGTTAAGAGACTTAGTTCCTCTCATTTATAAGCAGAATTGAGAGGAAGGGGCCCATCTGCCATTTCTTTTCAGATGTTTTGTTGTGGAGGTGTGTGGGCCTGCTAGGGGACTTCGTGGGGCTATGCCCTGGAAGAATGTTCCCTAGCCTTTAACCTCTCCCATGGACTCCTGTGATGTGCTGTCAATCAAGCCCAGTGCCACTCCCACTGTTGGCCCATTGGCTGGTCAACCTCCTGTTAACCATGTGTGGTCAAGATTCTTTGTATCCTCATTGGTCTGTATCCCTGTCTGTTTACCCTTGTGTTTCTCTATTGGTCACTGTAATGCTTTCCCCGCCCACACCTTCAGGCAATTGGTTGTTGCTGTTGGCTCCGCCCCTTTGTGACAGGGTATAAGCCTGGACCCTCTACCTCTCCTTGTCTTTGCCCCTGGATTTTCGGTGTGTGGGTTTAATAAGGTACCCCTGAAAGCCTATACAGACACCCTTCCTGCCTCCACCATCTTGGATAACCAGCTGCTGCGTGTGAGTGTGCTATTGCTGTGGGCTTGGTGGAGCGCTCTCCTTGTGGGGACACTTCAGGAAGGCTGTATCAGCCTACCATCTACTTGTGCTGCGCCACTGTGCCATATTATCAATCCACAGCACTAAAAGGTTATCAACAAGATGTATAAATTAACATTTGAAATGACATTTTTTAATTTTTAAAATGAAACTGTTTAAAATTCAAAAGTTTCCAATATATTTAATGATAACTCTTTGAACAAGTGCATGATTTTACAGACAAATAAAACAAGTGTCAATTTCACTGAATCAACTTTGACTAGTAAAACAGTTTATTTGAAATGTATTAAAATAAACTGTTATATGCATACCTATCACCAATTTATAACTCATATTCACGCCTGACAATACACTTTCCAGATATGGCAGTTGCCTGGTATGAAGTGTGTCTGCATCAGTAATTCAGTGTACAAATATTCTTTTCTATTGCAAATTCACACTCAGTGTGTAATCGGTGTCCTGAAGAACACCGCTGGGAGCATTCCTGATGGTACATACAAAGCACTTTTGCTCTCAGTGGGTGCAATGAATCTGGACACCTGGGCACCGCCTACAGTGGCAATTTCTGTGAAGACAGGCAGCACTCCAGAAGGTCTTCCACCTCAATACTTTCTTGATGAAAGTGGACACCACTGATACAGGTGTATTTTAGACTGGCCGTGGTATTTTCAAAGTTTACTTTACTAGAAACTACTTCTTGATCTTGTACCCTCATATCATTGCACTAGCATCTCTCTCAGTGCTATCTACTGCACTTAGGGGCAGTTTTCTGTGTCGCTCCATAGTTACTGTTGCCTTCTGATTTATACCCTTATTGTAGGCCTGGCTGGATATGGCCAGAGATCACTGTTGCACAGCAAAAGCACAATTAACATATTTTTTGCCTCTTTCAGTTCCTGTGTAAGGAGAATTTTTGAACAATAAATGTTCTAAACAGCTGGATTTGTGTCAGTATACCCCATATGCCTCTGTTGCTAAGATTACGTGGTATTTGGGGTTTGGAGATAAGGTAGTAGTATTCACCTACCCTTTCCACAAATCTGAGTAAAAATCAGTTGTCATGGCACTGAATGATTTTATGTGAATCCATCAGGAGAAAATATAGTTTGTGTCACCCTGTAGGATGCACCTGTCTTCAGTAGACATGTTCAGGATACATCTGAGACTAATGGCTCCATGGGGGTTGAGAACTGGGAGTACTGGGGGCTCCCCAGGTGTCTGTCACGGCAGAGTCAGGCAGCCAGGACTGGAGCAACAAGACAGCAATGAGGTCTCTCCCAGCCCCACCATCATGTGAGTGCCTGGGGACTGGAATGGCTCAAGGGTGGGCCAGGATGTGATCCCACAGGTGGGGTCAGAGTCATGCCCAGTGAGTGGACCCAGAGTTAGACACAGTCCCATAATGTCTGGGCAAGGCTGTGGGGAATAGGATAGGCCAAAGCCATGTGAGGGTGTCAGCGCACAGGCCAGGCTCAATATCAGGCAGAGCTCACTTTCTTTTAAGCTGCGTGATTTAAGATATTTACAGATGAAATAGATAGCTGCTCTTTCAAGTACTAATTCTTGGATCATTGACCTTTTCTGTAAAATTTATTTGCCATGTGGAATATTCATGGTTTCTGAATAATAGTCACTGAATGTGGAAACAAAATTGGCCTTCTGTAGGTATCCATATACATCCTAAAATTATTGTCTTTGTAGTTTATTTTTAACTTCAATTTGCTATGTAGTGTCCATCTCCTTGAGATAAGTCACAGGTTCCATACTGTCAGTAGGAGGTCATGGTAATTGTCACTTTCTTTCATGTTCTTGTGAATCTTCTGCTTCAAGCGACTCTGTAGACTACAAACATCTGGCAGCAGCAGAGCGTGGTGTGTTTTTCTGTCAGCTGCTGGAGACATCCAGGATTCTGCAGTTCTCTTAGTAGAATGGGGGTTTGGGTGTTTCTTGCTTTTTTTGAGCTGCTTTAGTCTCAGGTTATCTAATATTTTTATAAGTCAGTGTTGTTAGGATTACTCATAGGTGGGTTTGAAGAACTGAAATCAAGCACGTCACTGATCTGTTGTTTGTAATTTGTAGCTTGGTTGCAGCTTCCTTCTGCAAAGTTTATTTGCTAACTGTGGGATTGGATTGTGGCAGAGCAGCAAACACGCTTAGTATTTGAAATATTTCCATTCTCAAACAATGTTTGTTTTTTTCAGAACCCTGAAATCTATGTCCATTTACTGAGTATTTTTTATCCAATATTAACATTCTTTTTCCGCGTTTGTGAGACATTGGACACAGTTTAACCAGTTTTGTGTTGACATCTATTTCTGGGTTACTTTAAGCTTGCATATGCTTTTCATGCTTTCCCAGGTTAGTTCATTGCTTTGAGCATGGCTTTTTTGGTATAACAGAAGTAAATCTCTTTTATCTCAAATTTATACATTAGAATATCTCCAGTGTTTTAAGTGTTACATGTGGTTGTGAACACCAACATGAGTGTCTGTTTCTTCTTCTATATTCTTCTAGTGTTTTTGATGCCATTTTTAAAAACATACCAAAAAACTCCCCAAAATTTGTATGCCTGTAGTGTCTCTCTTGCTTGAGTCATAGAACTTATCAAAATGCTTTAATCAATTATTTCAGTGTCTGAAGGATGATTTTTTAGTAGATGTCCCATGCAATTGTAGGAATTTCTCTATATCAGACTCGAGTCTCACAACCTACATAAAGTTTCTTTTCTCTCCCTGACATATTCTCTGAACCTGCACGACTTGACCCTGATAGTCGTTTGAATGTAAAGACTGTCCAGTTATGAACCCTTTATGAATCTAGAATATAAGTGCTTCCACATTTCTAACTTTAAGAAGCTGTCAGCTCTCCCTGGAAATTCAACTTTATTCTTTTTCTTTTTGCCCTTGTCCTCTTACTTTTTCTCCTCCTTTTCTTTATGTAAATAGCAATAAAGTTTTACCTTTTTTCTTCCATACATTAGTTCTGTGCAACTCAGTTTTTCCTGATAGTGCTTCAAAGCCTAATCAAGTCTTTTTTGTTTATGGTATTTTTTAATGCTAATGCAACATTCATTTGGCAACGTTCTGTTTTTCTGTTGTTCTGTTTGTTTGCCTAGTATACTCTCTTATACAGGAGTTACCTACACTGACAATGCCTACATTGCTTTAAATAATGTTTACTGAGTAATAAAATAGAAGTTTTGTGGGTCCTAAAATCAAACAGGTTCTTTATTAATTGTAGTCATTACACTCATTACACAATTGCTCACTGTTTCAGCCCACATAGAAACTTATTAACTTGCCATTACCCAGAACAAATCTCTCTTTTTTGTAGCCCACTGGCTTCTTCCAGTTTCCAGATATTGTTTCAGGCGAGCCTTTAAACAACCTGCCCTGAGCTCCTTAAATCAGTAAGTCACTAGATTGTTATTCAGTAAACGTGTGTCTCAGCAGCTCACCTATTCAGAATGATCTTTCCTCCTATGGATCTTTCCTTTCTACACATTCTTATGGGGACTGGAGGCTGAACCCTTGTGAGACAATACAGGTTGTCTAGTTCAGAGTTCTCACTGAGAGCAGTTTCCCCATTGGCTGACTACAGGATCTGTAGTAAAAGGTCACAGGAGGTAATTCATAGGAAGCTCCTTAGCCTGATTACATTCAACATCATTTAGATCTGGAATAAGAAACTGGTGAAATTTAGGACAATAAAAATGATATATCAGCCTTCTGTCATGAATGTTTGCTACTTCCTGACCCTTTTTGGTCTCTTGAACTGCACAGTTTCTGAGCTGGATGATAATTACAGTATCTCACTATTTATTATCTTCTGCAAATGTCATTAATTCTTCAGTAGTTAGACATGTTAGGAAAGAGACACAATTTTCTGAGCCACTGACCAGTACTGAATCACAATTCACTGGGAGAATATAGTGACGGAAATCCATCTTTTAAATGTTATAGAAGTTTTTCCTTTTGATTATGGTTAAAGAAATAAGAAAGTAAAATTTTGTTTTCTGTAGAAACATGTACAGATGAGTTTGACAAACTGAGATGCACATATGAAGTTAGTCTTAACTAGGAGGAAGTCTGTAGAGGACTTGTCAGAGCAGAAGCCAAGTTCTCAGCATGGTTCAAATGGATGCCTCAAGGCTGCACCAAACCCAAGTTCATTGAAATCTGATCTTCAAAACTGAAGCATGCTTGTGAATCTTCTCACACTTTTCACCTTTGGGATGAGGAATCAGCCACACAGTGTTTGGAAAGCTATAAAACTTTCTGTGGTGCTTTGAAATCTTGGACGTAGATGCATGCACACTGCTTTTCCATCTGCTAAATGTTTACCAGGAAAATTCTTAACTCATTTCAACCTGTTGACACCTACATGTTAGCTGAAGTCAGAGAGTGCATGGTTGAAGACCATGCTGCTGGAGACTGAGTCCTGCCTCCTCCTGTTTTGTCTTGTTTTAGCATTTTGTTGTTGTAGGTTTAGAAAATGATTTTGATGATATTACGGAATGTTGCCATGACATCCTTAATATTTGCACTGCTGAGGAATTACCAAAAAATAACATCCTTGAAACTGCTGTTGTTGCAATGTAGTAATCCTCCTGTTGCCCTTACTCTAAACCATGATAGAAATGTGGGCAGGGTCTTCAATTCTTTCATTCTAGACTACAGACCCATATTATGTTTTATATTGTTTGTTTGTAATTTCTAATTTGGCTCTGTACTAATGGCACAGCTGAGCCTCCACTCCCTGTACATTTTTGAACATCAGTATATTTTATACTTTGTGCTTCTACTGACTACACATCCCTTTTCCCTCCCAGCTGTGTATTCAGTGCTCAAAGAGCTTTTCACTGTGCTTTACTTGAGCAGAGGAATAATAGGCCACATTTGTCAACATTTTCTCAAATTTTTACTGCTTCTTGACAACTGTCTGTAGTTTTTGTATGTTGTGGTTAATATCTTATTAAGAAAGCCTGTACCACATAGAAATTAAAAGTGAAAATCCCAAACACACAACTCTGCAATGCATAGTGATTCAGGCATGGTGAGGAGGTGGTAATAAACACCTGACATTCTCTGTAGTTATCTCCTGCACATTATTGTGTGGCATGTTTTTCCACTATATTTTTTGATCTTTATCCACAGTTGTCAGTGCAGCTGTGGCAATGTTCATTTCTGTGGCTGAGTGCTAGATAAAGATGTACATGTGGATTTCCAAAGCCAGGAACAAAACAAGGAAGAACAGAGAGCTCTGCAAGGAACTGGCAGCTTTAACTGGCAGCTTTGTGAGCAAGACTGACCTAGCTTGGATTTTGCCTGTCAGGGAGTTGAAGTAGTTACCAACAAGGCTGAAAAGGTTCTAAGTGCTTTCACCACTTCTGACTTCATCACCACTGTCGGGCCCCAGACCTTGGGAATAAAAATCCAGGTTGCTGTGAACACAGACCCACTCTCACTGAGTGTGTGAACTACTGTAGGAGCTTGATCCCTGCAAATTGATGGGCCCTGCCAATACACATCCAAAAGATTGGCTGTTAGAAGAGCCAGCTGACACTGTTGTGAGGCTATTCTCTGCAGTCTTTGAAGTCACTGGGAGAAGGCTAATGTCACCCTCATTTAAGAAGGGTTTAAAGGAAGTTCCAGGAAATTTTAGGCTCATCAGTCATACTTTAGTTCCTGGGAAAGTTAGGGAATGAATCCACCTAGGGGCTATCCCAAATGAAAGGAAAGATGTGTTTGAGAAATGTCTGCATGGATTCATCAAGGGTAAATTTTTATTGACGAATCTGATTGCCTTCTATGACAAAATAACCAATTCAGTTGAGCACAGGTCATTGTCTACCTGGATTTCTCCAAGGCTTTTGGTGTGGTCTCCCACAGAGTCCCTGGAAAACTTGATGATAGGCTAGCATTCCAAGAACTTGCTAACATGCACAGACAAGAGAAACACAAAGTTTTTCTGTTCAACAGACCATTCTTTGGATTTTTTTTTTATTTTTCCTAATTTAAAAAATATTTTCATAATCCAGACACATGTACCTACTTCAAAATACCTAATATATAATGGTTATTAAAGAATGAGAAATGGAGGTGCAAGTTTCTGTTTGGTTTACTTGGATATGATGAAACTGATGAAAGTGCACCTCCTATTTGCTGTATATTTTCTTTCTTTGGTTTAGTGTAGAACTAGATGGAATTATGCATGTCTTTATTGATGACACTGTTTCACTAGGTATGAATAATTAAATACCCAATACTTGCAAAAGAACAGATTCAATAGTCTGGAAGATGGAACAGTTAAGGAAATTTGAGGTTAACATCCTTGTTTCAAGAAAAAATGCAATCGTTTGGTGGAGAAAAACAGCTCAAATCTGAGAGGGTGAGATTAATCATTTATAGTTGGCTCATCTTTATTAGAGTCTAAGCCAAGATAACATCTACTCTTAAGATAAGAACATGTGCTTTCTATATCCTTTATGAGTATATAGGTGCTTGAATGTTTCCAGAAAGAATGAGGACATGTTCCTCTGGGCTTTTTATTACAAATTCTATTTTTTTGTTGAGAAAAAAAAAAAATTAAAATAATATTGAAACCTTTTTATCTTAGTAAAATTTTGGGAGGCCATCATCTTAAATTCAATATCACTGCAAATGTTGGGTTATTATGATAATATTTCATATCAATATCTGAGTCCCTTCTCTCACTTGTAAACGTTTTTTGTGGATACCAAGGTAACAGAATACAAATAATTTTGTCTTCACACAATCATCTGAAAAATAAAAAAGAACATACTTGAACAAGGACAACTGAGCATACTCTGTTATTGCAAAGTTTTGATATGAGATTTTTTTGTTTGATTCTTTGGTTTGTTTTGGTGGGTTTGGTTGGTGGTTTGTTTGAGGGGGACAGCTGATACTTTGTGCATGTTTGTGGATTTTTATTCCGAAGACAACATAATACAACTTGAGAGGTGCCTTGCACTTCCAGGAGAGAAATAACTGTCTTCTAGTGAACACTGACAGATAAAGAGACTCTTTGGCACAAGGGCATTGGGAGGGCACCCTAACTCCCAGAGTTCTTGAAAAAGTGCTGACATGTCCTTGTAAAACTTTGGAGTTGAAATAATTTTATAATTTGTAATTTTGTTTATAAAAGGATATCTGGGATGTGCTGAACTTTATTAACAGGAGTTAAGGCACAGGAAATTTGTTTGTCAGCAGTGACAGGTTTTTTACTTTAAAGGAGATTGAAGAAAAGAAAATTGAGAGAAATCATGCATACTATTACTCTATAATGAGAGTGATAAAAATGAAGACAGGAACATACAAGAAAATATTTTCCTTAGGAAGCACCAAGGCCAATTCTGTGTTAGGATCTGGTTCTTAAAATTATAGAGAGATGTCTCTGCCAGAATTAAGGTGCAAACAAGACCATATGCCAAAGTCAGTAAGTATGGATTATATTTAAGAGTAAACGTGAGAGGGGGAGAGAGTGAGAAAGAAATAGAAGAAGAGGTGGTAGAAGAGAAAGAAAGTGCCAGAGACATAGATTAAGAGGGAAATATTTTCACTAAATGGATCTTTAAGGTGTCCCACTGATCTTCTTCTGATATTCTCAGAGGTGAGGGCCTGTTGAAACAGATTAATGCACATTTGGGCTGGGTGGGAGTGCCCAGGTACCTCCCCTGGAGGGGACAAGTTTCACAGTCCCTTGCAGCAGGCTCTGGATCCGCTGCATCACTTTGTGTCACGTGCAGGGCTGGAGCAAGGCCTCAGGAATCAGTCAGGGGTGGGGACACTTTGGGGATCTGTGAGGGTTTATGAGGCTTCTCAGCTGCCTCTCAGGTGAATGTCCTGTGTGTATGTGGCCTTCCAGGGTGGGGGTTTCACAGCTGAGCCAGTTTGTGTAAGGGAGGATGGCTGGTCACTGCCTCAGACCAGGTTCCACCCAGAACTCTCCTCCTCTCCCTTTGTCTGGGGGGATGTGTGCGAACCTGGCCTCAGGTTTGGAGCCTGTGGGCTTTGGCTCCCCCACCACAAACCCGGCCAGAGCTGATTTTCAGAACAGCTGCTGGGTTTGGCTTTCCTGGTAGATACATTCTTCTTCCTCAGCCTTGTTTACTTCCTAGATGTTGGAATGAGGTCCTCAGAGAGGGAGATGAATGCAGGGGTTGAATTAAAGCCTTTAGAGAAATTAACATATATTAAGCCACATAGATATGAAGTAGAAGTGTAGGTTTAAGTTTTAAGTAAATAGAAGTGTATGTTATAGTTTTAAGTTTCATTTTTAGGTTTTAAGTAAGTAGAAATACTTTCTAGGTGCCTTAAGAAACTGTATTAACTAACAAAGGCCCTAAGGCCTAGTTAAAAGTTCAGCAGCTTAGCCCTAGACATAGCAAAAGCATATTAGAACCTTAACCTGTGGTTAAAACAGATTATTCATGCAAAACACATAAAACTACATGTGTAAATAGATAAAAATATTCACGTAAATAGATAAACTTATAAATGCAAATTTTAAGTAAGAAAACAGATAGTCCATTTGTGTAAATTGATAATATTATATGCATGGGTTTATAGGTGATAATTGACACTACTTTCATATTGCTTTCATACTACCTTCCCACATCAGAATCAAGTTCAGATTGGATTAGAATGTTTTAGAATCGTGTTTTTAGCTGATTTGATGTTTTATGAATAAAAAGCCCCATAGTGGGGTACAAGGATCATCACCATCATCATCTTCACCATCAACCATCACAGCACCAACACATCAGCAAGCTGAAGAAGAGGAAGAAGAAATAAGAAAGAGGAAGAAAGAAAGCTGTGGTCCCTGCTGCTGCTGCTTGGAACATCAGATTCTACTACTGCTGCTGCTGCCCAGGACATTGGACTCTATGCCAGGGAACAACTGCTGCTGCTGCTGCTGTTCCTGGAAGGAACCTGGGACCCTGTACTGGAAAGCAGCCTTACAGCTGCTGCTTCTGCTTTAACACCTAGACTCTAACACCTTGAACTCTGCCTTCAAGACTGATACATTCATGCAGTAAACAACCTTATAACAACCAACAACTGCTCATGTCTCTTTGAGGACCCTAGACCCAGTAACAGTCTCGACACCTAGACATGAGATAATTGAACAATGGTGTCATTTTTATCTGATATCAGATCCCCTTAGGACTCCTAACTCGCAGTGCAAAGTTCCGGGCAGGAGGCATATTCAGGGAGAGGTGGGCTTTGGGGGTCACCGTTTCTTAATACATTTTTTTCATAATGAACAAAAATCCTTCATAATAATGTTTAAGCCATTAACTCTAACATTTCAGCCTCTCACACTCTGGGCTCAGGTGAATGAGACAGTTGCCTTGGGAACAGACTGCTGGGGCAGTAAAACTGTTGAAACTGTTACTTTCTTTCTTCTGTCAGACACCAAAAAAAAGAGATTTCTCTCTGCGTATCCCAGTCTCTGTGATAAACTGACATCTCCTGATGAAGGAAGGGGAGAGAGGTGTGACCCTTCCCAACAGCAGTTGTCATTGCCCAATTCCCAGAACTTCCCTCCAGTAGCCACAGAGCAAGTCAAGCCTCCAAAGGATTTACTCCTGTCTTTGACCTTCCCCTTCTCCAGATAAGAAAAGATTGGTTCTTCCACTCCAGAGTAATAATGATAATTCTGTGCAAACTTCTGAGGAGCCTTGAGCTGGTTTTCAGAAATAGTAATTACCAAAAAGCAGAAAGAATTTTCAATTGTGAAATGCTTAGTACTATAACTCCATACTCAACAAAAGGAAATATTCCCATCCAAGAAACTATATGAGTACATTGGACATCTCTACATAAGAAAAATTTAAAGTAGCAGGTCCTACATTCATGGATTTTATTAAAGTTTCCTAAAACGTTTAAAATAAAACCAAGTTTGCTGATCACTCTTTATTGTAGCACTTTTATTTGTCAGAGAGTCTGCCAGAAACAATTTGGTTTTGAGAAGTCATAGCTAAACCCCAAAGGTTAGCATTGTACAAGACTGGGTGAAATTAGTCCTGCATAATTTTTGTGTACGTTTTCCTAAAGATGAACTCGGGATGGTCAGCTATGACATCTACAGCAAAGGAGCCTATAAATTTCTTTTGGAATTCACATTTTTTCAGGCAGGAGCAGATAAAATTATATTTATGTATTTAATAAATATTTTACTGTGTAAAAGCACTACATTTCTGACTCTGACATAGTTCTAGAAACCTTACTGACAGGTTCTTGAATTACCACAAAATTGTTTTTAATCTTAAAAACCCCAGCAAAAAACACTCAGACAATACTGCAGCTTATTTAATCTTTATTAAATTGTTATATCTGATACTTGTTCCACACTGGTTGCTATGCATCACAAAATCATAGAATCATATAATATTTTTAGTTGGAAGGGATCCATAAGGATCTTCAAAGTGGCAAAATTTTCCACGTTGGTGTATGCATTGCCCAAATGTCATACTTATGCTTTACCTTCTACAATGTTTGGAGAAAATGTAATCTGAATCAAGTATGGAATGCTAGTATTTGCTATTATAAATAAGCCAAACAAAATCTATAGATACAAGCATAAATTAGGTATACATGATTGATAAGAATGACTCAGCATTCTGGATAGCAGAAACTGTTCCATAATATGATTGCTACAGCTCAGTTATCTCATTTCATTTTATCAACATTTGGAAACAGATCTTGCTTTAGTAAATATGTTGTATTTCAAAATGGTATTAAATATGCAGTCTTCTGCCTATGTATTGTGTCACCAAAAGCTTGTTAAGAATTTGAACAGATTTTTTGTATGTATTCTGATACATACATTGCCAAAACCAAGAATATAGGTAGGGATCACATACCCTAATATCTTCAGAAAACGGTGACATTTTTACCCAAGAGACATTTAGCCATAGATTTGTTTTTATGTTTTGTTCCAACAAAGTTTGTCTGTTTTTCATGTGAAAGTTAGATAGGATTCAATCAGTTTTAAATCATCGTAGACAATTTAGGATATCTGTCTCTGGGCTACATCTGACAGTTATGTAAGCAATGATGTATGTGTGCTAGCAGAACTAGATTAACCCAAAACCAGCTGGTGCTGACAAAAAGGGTCTTGTGAATCAGCCAGGCCTCCCTGGATAGTGTACAGTAGTGCTGGTTTCTTCTTGAGTGGAAGCAAAAGGAAAAAAAAATAAATTAAAAGGTGCAGAAGTAAAGGCTCTGATTTTCCAGAGGAAAAAAAAAAGATAGGAATGTCAGTATCACGGAATTGAAGCTACATCTCTTGCATATCCAGGAAAGGGCCAGAACAGTACTTTGTTCAAGAAAAATATCTCCAAGCCTAATAGCCTAGGAAATTCTAGAATTAAGGTTGCTTTTCAACAGTGCACCTCCTTGTAACTTCGCAAGTACATATAAATTGTACAATTGCATCCTTTCCTTCCAGCCACCTCCTCTTCCCCCAGGACTATGTCATCAAGTGTGTAAAATGGATGATTCTCATGGGGAAAAAAAAAGGATTCAATATTTTTTCTTATTTTTATTTTCCCTGTACAGCTGTATACTTCATTTATTAGACTGTATTGAAGCCATGTCCTCAAGACAGTTACTGCTTTTCTTGTAGCTTTTTCTAGCACAGTCATCGCTATGGCAACAGAGTATTTCACAAACATGGAGAAACTTATTTCACAAATTCCTGCAGAAGTGAGGTTTGTAACTAAAGTTCTGTATTTAAAAATGGCAAAATCAAAAATTAAATGAACTGGTAAATTATGTTAGCTCTACAGAAAATTCTACTTAAACACGGTTTTCTGTATTTCTTTTCAACTGAAATATTAACTGATTGTGCCTTTAAAAAATAAAATTTAGTATAAGAGCTACTTGAATATACAGCATTCTAAGGAAGAATACTAATAGTAGTCAGAAAAACCTTAGAATACTAAAAGTAGTCAGAAAAATTAAACGTACATTACAAATTATGAGTAGATAGTAAAAACTCAAAAGTCAGAGTAACTATTTTGAAAAGAAAATAAAGCAAAGTAGAAACCATATGAATACTTGTAGTAATATAAATACAGTTGGAAAAGTAGCAGAGCTGCTGTGTATGAAGTCAGTAAAGTTTAAAGTGATAGGAACATATTACTGACCATAGGACAGCATAGACAGAATAGGAATGAGAGGTGAAAATGTCGAATATCATCACTTAGTAAAACTCAGAAGAATAATAAATTCAGAATGTCTCCCCATATCAGTTGCTGAATTATATCTAGCAAGAAATCAGAATGGAAGGAACTTATTACACGGATTCTTGAAAGAATTCTTGTTTGAGGAGCAAATCTCAGTTGCTATTTTTGTTTATTAAATATAAGAAGAGGAATGTCTGGCTGCAGTTTAAAGACAGTGCAATCAATACCAAGTGCAACTCTGCTGCAATGTAGAAAAGAATGTTTCTACTTTAGGGCTAAAATATCAGAAATAGGTTAAAACATTATTATATTAAATAGAATAAATAATTAGGCTTTCAGAAAAAAATGTAGGAACTTTTCTTGGAAATGCTTAAGGAAAAACAAAGATGCAGCTAGGTAAACCAGCTTATTAAAAAAACCCCATAAAATTTCAGATTATGTATTTTTTGCAGAATAAGGAAGTTCTAGTTCAAGAAAATGAAGTGGATTTTCAGTGTTTTGAAACCTTTTCATTTAACTTCTCTCACTGAGCAGTTCTGAGTCTTTCCTGTGGAGAGCTGAAATTACCTATCTGCAGATATTAGACTGTGTTCTGAAAATACCTTACCTAGGAATTTGGAAACTATTCAGTATCTTTTGGTATGGTCACTTTCAGGAAAGTGAAACTTTCCACTTTGAGGATTAGTCTGATACCTGCTTGTATAAAGGATAGGAACAGGTTTATATTTAAAATGGAAAGTGGCAGAACTATGAATTGTTTATTTTTAATGGAAGCCTCCAAAAAACATGAGGGTAAGCTAGCTGGTTCTTCCAGTCCTTCATATCACTTCAGCTAAAAAGAACTATTCAACTGACAAACAAAAGTTTCTTTTTTTTTACTCAAAATTTGGTTATATTTTCATATCTTCTGTTAAAAAAAAAAAAAAAAAAGTTTTCAAGGAGTAATAGAATGCTAGCACAAATTTTAATTCCCAATAATCAGAGAGGATTAAAAAGCGTTGGGAATTCCATTAAAGGGTTCTAAGTCACTATGAAATGCCATGTAATGCCTCTCAGAGCTAGTTTATGGCGTGTCAGCAGTGCAGGCAGAATTGCATGTTGCTGTTAAGAATGTTAAGAGGTTCTGTGTGGTACCTGCTTCTACCACAGGTAGAAGGGGGAGAGAGGATAAGAGCTTGCAGGAGGACTAAGGGGAGGAGAGATTCCTGCAGGTTTGGGCTTGGTATTCCGATTGGCCCCAAGGAAGGGATAAAGCTCATGCACACACTGAAGGGAAAGCTGATCTTAAGCTCTAGTTCTCACTGCACAACAGCATCCTTCCTTCTTGTGCTTCTGGTGGAGACATCCTAAGGGTTATTATGCCTTTTCCTGTGCCTGTTTGTCCTGATGCTGCTATGTATAATTTTTTAAATAATTACAGTTATATTCCATGTAACATTAACTGCAAGCTACATGACGTGAATGTTATGTTACATCATAATTATATTACTTACAACTGTATTTACTGGCAAATACATATAATGTTGCTGTGAATTTTCTATAACAAAAAAAAATGTTAACTCCTTTCAGGGTTTGTTTTCCACAAAATCTGACTTAGACCATATTACAGCAAAAATTTGTATTGTTCCACCATTAAACTAAAATTGAGTAGACAAATCTCTTTTAAATCTCACTTTGCTGTGCCACAGATGAGTACCTACGGGAAAAACAATATTAACATTAGTTCTAAAAAATTGACCCAGATATTTCGCATGTTTCTGTTTAATCAGCCTATTGACTTTGAGAGTCTGATGTAAGGAAGAGAATTCTAAGGTTGGAAAGTATGATCTACTAGTGATTTCATTATTAACTTCTTGTTCAGAATTAAACATCTATTCCATTTTGGGGATCTAAGCATTAAGAAACTATTAAATCTCATCCCAATTTTACACATAAACAGAGCTTTATCTCACTGAGATGATTTCAAGAGGAAATATTATAAATATGTTAAATGATGACTGATTTAATTATTTGAATTATGATGGAAAATACATTTCACTGATATATATGTTAAATAAAATCAGATTGATTTTGTAAGCTTTAACATGATAAATCATTGCACTAAAAACATTCAAAAGCATTATAGGATTGATTTGGAAAACAGAACTATGAGACTTAGCCTAGTCTACCCTTTTTTGTTGAAGATAAGAGCTTTTTGTTCTGGTTTGACTTAGGATGGGCATTGTTTGTTTATTAGAATAGCTAATAAATATCATATTGGCATACAGGCTTTATGCATGCCAGAAAATAATTTCTTTTACAGCTCTTTCAGCAAATGTCTCTTCCTGATAGCATTTTCCTTATGTACAGAATTTATATATATATAAATTATTATGTCAGAAGGTGTTTTAAGTGTCTGATAAAATAATACCTTAGGCTACTGTTTGGTGATTTGTTATTGTGATTATTTTCCAAATTAAAAAAAAGATTTGTTTTTTCTGGTTTTATTATACACACACACACACACACACACACACACACACACACACACACACATCCACTAAGCACCTTGATTCTCCCTTCAGTTTGGTTTCATATTAACTTCTCATAAAATCTACCAGTAACCTGGGCCTACAAGGGAATAGCTCTCTTTCTCCCTCTGCTAGATTAATTGATTTGCTAGAAAATTTCTGAGCTTTAATCAACTTTCTGGCCTCTTACAGACCATTCTCTCATTACCTGCTTGACCCATTCGTAGCAAAATGAAACTTTAAATTATCTTTTTACTGGAGTTACAATATTTTTGTGCTTTTTTATAATCTATACTTTTACTCTTTCATTTACCATAGCTGTTCTTATTAGTGCTCTCAGTCCTGGTAAATAAAAATATCTATAGACATTATGACTGAAAGTTTGGTTTGCTCTCACATGCAGAATGTCTACATGAATGATCACTCACTGTCTTTAGCTCAAAGAGAAGAGCAGATTGATGGAAAAATTTCCTGGAAAAAGGCAAATAAGTTTTGAGCCTTGTTCACAAGACACATTCACAGATTTTGTTCACTGTTAATATACAGTAAACCTTTAAGCACTTAATGGAGCCATGATCTCCTCTCTCCTGAGTTGCTTTGTATCCTCTTATCTAGTTTACCTTATTTTTTTATTCTTAACTTGCCCTTCCTTAGACAGAGAACTGAGAATATCATTCCCAAAATCAGAACAGAGCAGAATAATTTATTTCTGTTTTTCTCCTAAGAGATTAAAGTTGAAAGCTTGAAATCCAAAAGGCTGAGAAAGGTTTGAGCATTTGATCTTCTCATGTTAGCCAGCCACATCCTTTAATCACTTAATCACTTTTGCTTTAGGTTACAGCTCTAGCAGTGCTGCTATTCCTTAGGTCTGTCATGAATCTAGGCTTGACATACCACAGTTATGAGACTTGAGTTATGTCTGAACCTTACAGTTACGATACCTCTTGAGAAAGAAATGTAGAGCAAAATCTCATTAGTATCAGTGATTTCTTTTATTGCTTCTGAGCTGCCTCTTATACTGATGGAAGCAACCAATGACTGAAACTTGGTAAGTTTCACCTTTTTTTTTTTTTTTTTTTTTTTAGAATATCAATTATGGCATAAGTTCTGGCAGATTTGAGGCATAAAACTAGTGCATTTACAATACGTGTAAAACATAGGAAAAACACTGGATAAGCGAGCCCAGCAGATATTTCTGTTGTAACATGAATAACTTGCATTTACTTTATCACTGTAGCCTGCTTAGGAAAAAGGTAGAAAATCTCTGATTGCACCAGCGCATGACAGAACAACTAATGAAGGAAGTACCACACATTGAAAATCTACTTATTACATGGCTGAGTGATCTTGGAAGCAAAGGAAAACAGCAGAGTAGACAGAATAATACAACATGGACAAGATTGACAGTGGGCTGACTTCTGCTGGTTTTAATGTACTTGTCATTTTGATTAGCTCTTCTGTTGTGGTGATGGCCACTTGAGAAGTCAATTCAGTTATGTATGTTTATGCTAGGTTTTAGCAGACCCTTCCAGACATACTTTTACCTGACAAAAACCAGATCTTATCTGAAAAGGAACAAGGTCCTTAAGCGATAGCTTCAGAAGGAAAAAAAAAAAACAGAGGGAAGAAAATATTAAATACTTCATGTATTTATGTGATTGGGAATAATTCTGATACACTTATCCACTGACAACAATTCTAAATTCAGGTTTAAATAAGAAAACTAAAACTACATCTCAATAGGCAATAGTTTTCAAACCACTTCTGCCAAAGAAGTAATGCAGACCATGATATCTTTCTCAAGTTTCTCCTTCACAGACAATAGACGAATTCATTTCAGGCAGGAATTCTCTGATGCGGAACATGGAAGTTACAGAGAAAATGAATTGAACCTAGTAAAAATGCAGAGTGGTTTTACAACTGTATTGATTTCTCAGGAAAGGTGGTGAAAGAAGTGATGGTAACTTTTATTAGATAAACAGAAAGGACTAACCTCCCACTTTAAAAATATCAGTGTTCACTTTCCCAGATGGCATTATCGTATAGGAAATCTTTAGATATTCTGTTCTGTTCTGAAAGGTTATCATTTGCTATTAAATTTTGTGAGTGGCTTAGAACAGGTTTTATACAGAAAAAAATGGAATTTATTACATCCCAGATGATAGGTTTCCTTGAAAATGTGGCTATTTTTTATGAAATATCATTGGAAGTTAGATTTTTTTGAAAAAACTTTAAAAAAAATAGTCTAACTTGCAGCTGCTGAGCCTAGTTGAGTATTTAGTATACTGCATGAACTATTCCATAGACATGGAAAAAGGATACATAATTACCTTAATTAAATTAGGAATTCATGAAAAAAGAGCAAGGTACATCTATTAGTTTGCCAGGGTGCAGGGATGTGAAAAATCACTATCAGAATCTTCTATTTTGGCTGCATAATTGATATCGCTAAAAAGTGGCCCTGATAATTTTCAATGCAATTCATCTAATTTTCATTTCTTAACATCTACAATGCAACAGGTTTACGCTTGCCTTGGCACTTCATTTCATGCTAAATAGTTTAAAAACACATTCAGCAAAGTAATTCCATTGTTTTCGTCCCTGTTCATCATTGTTTCTTTCCTCTAATTCAAGTAAAATAATAAAATTATATCTGTCTGTCACGAGATTATTTTTCTTTTAGTTCAAATAGCTGAAGCAAATGTAATTGCCAATAATTCATTCAAATATAAATTCCATAGTTTTATTCTGAAATAGCTAATACACTGATATTTTCAGGCCAAAGTATTGTAGACACTACTCTTTTAGAAAAAATTCAAGTAAAATCTTCAGTTATATACATTATCTATGCCATATGAAAATGCCATATTCAAGTGTACTGTAAACCTCACTTGTTTCATCTGTGCTTTAACATATATATGAACTATATACATATACACACATATTCCTTAGAAAGTTAATAGCATTCTGGTTTCCAAATATATTTTTCCTGTTCAGTTGATCTTTTATTTATAAGTATTTTCCTCTGATAATATTTTTGCAAAGTTTTCCTCTCACTTCTCCTGAAGTGCCTGAAGGGAATTAAGTTTGAGACTATAAATTTTCACATGTTTAGTGGTTTTCTCACTGCAATCTCCTGCTGATTGGATGTCTGTCTGTCATCAAAGTCTACCCCTTGTGCTGGTAGATCCCTTATGACTGACTGTACTGTAATTGATCCTAGAAAAATAAACTTTACGTACTGTGTTTGACATTTGTTAATGAGTGCTCTCATAATGTAGAACAATAAAAAACTATACATTAATTACTTTACTAAAGATACAATATGGTTTTGAAAACAGTGATTTATTATAGTTAGTGTTCTGGACCATTTCACTTCCTTTCTTGGTAATATTAAACTCAAAAACTTGCAAGTGAAGATGAAACTTAAATCAACACCATTTCTGTATGGAGTTCTAAGCACAGTATTTCCTCAATAGGTAGATAAGGCACTGAGGATGATGGCAATCTTCGCAAGATTCAGCTCTGTCTTGACTTGAAAACTGTCTCAATATGTTTTATGTACAAGTAACATCTCTGCATTACATTAAAAAAATAAGTGATTCCTTCTACATCCTAACTACATCCATCTTTATTTCTTTATTACACTATAAAATGATTCTGAGATGGTCAGGTTCAAATTCTTATATTACAGTATGTAGTACAGTTTATTTCCACAATGAGTAATCACATTGCAAAAGCTTTGCTATTTTAAAAATTATGTTAAGTACTTTTTTTTAAGCCACAAAGTAGACACCATTGAAGACTCATGAAGAGTTAATAGACAATATATTGTCCACAGACTGCTTAAGTCAGCAATTGAATATTTTGAAGTTAATGCAATTTCTGTATACTTCATGCTACAGGAATGTTTTCATTTGATTAATATTTCTTTAATTGAAGAAGAACAATGGTGAATGAGATTTTTAGGATAGGAGTCTTGTTTTCTTTCCAAGATTGAGTTGTTTCCCATACAAATTGTAAAAGAATCAGCCAGTCTGCTGGCCTATCAAGCACAAAAGGTTTAATTGTTTCTTCTTGTCATGTTGGCATAGTGGATGAAAAACCTGCTGCTATGGGAAAAGAGCCTGTGGCAGGGCAGGATACTGCTCCACTGAATTGTTTTTTGTTTTATCCTGCCTGACCATTTTCTCTCTTCTGTTAAGACCCTGTGAAAAAATAAGGAGAGGAAGAAGGCAATCAAAGCACAGACATCAAGAGTTTAGCAGCTCCCTGTGAAAGTGTCCCAGATCTTCAGAGGTTGATAGATCAGCTGCATCTGATCTGGGAGCTTTACTTTTGACAGCAAGGTGATCAAGACAGTTAGGTGTCATGTGTTTGTATTTTTTTTCTGACACACTAGTGCTGCACAGTACTTTACTGGGAATCTTTAACTGTGGAGAAAATGTCAAGTAAGATTACCTTCAAGACAGATAAAAATGGGTCTCAGCTACTCTGAGGTAAGCTGTGCTTGCAGATATTTTATAGTATGGTTTGATGATTATAGGTAACATGAAGTACGGATTACATCTTCAGCAGAAGACAAGTGATGTCCTACTTTTTTCAGAATAAATAGTCTTGAAATAAATAGGAAGAGAGCATACAAAGGGATTCAAGAAAGAGATTTAAAATTAGAATGCATTTTTATTACAAATCTATTTGTTCCTTTGAGCATAAGTTATATAAGAGATGCCTTTCAAAGGCATGAAAAACTACAGGTTGCTTTTCAAAAAAACAGAAGTGCAAACAGATAGAAAATTGTTACCACAAAACAACAACGACAACCAAAAACAAACAAAAAACCCAACAAAATCACAGTCAAACTGAGTGCTGCAGTTAAATTATCTTTTAAGAATTATTGGGAAAAAATCCTATTTCCAAGGAAAAACACATTCTTATTTTTACTCATTTTATCTGAAAATAAAGGCACCACTGAGATAGATCATAATTACAAGATAAAAGAAAATTTTTCAGGAAAATTCTTTCAAAAAATATTTGCAGTACATCACTATATTTTTTATGCTCCCTGAATTTTTCTTATAGAAAAGAAAGATGATAAAAAAAATTGAGAGACAGATAAAAAAGAATGTCACATTAGTATTTCTTTCTGTTATTTCTTTGTACTTGATGGAAATCCTATGATAATTTACTTCATGAGTTTATCACTATATCAGAATTTCTCTGTAATCTGTTGCATACATAAAAAAGCAAAACTCATAGGACACAAGTTGTTTAAAGATAGAGTATGCTTTAAATTTTCCATATAAATTTCACAAATTAAATGAGAAGGACAGTTCTGGGTATTTTTTTTTTTTTCCTAAACTATAGATTCCCTCTCACTTATCTTAAAAAAGAATTCACTTTGTAGAAACATTGGAATCTTTGAAACAAAGTGAAATATTCTGGAATGTTAAAAATTTACACAATAGCCAGTATGCTACCTACCCCATAATTTACTGTTATTGCGAAATTCTGCTTAAGTACTTTCTCTCTAAATAGGAACATCACAGCCAACAAACCTTATGTTTGCCACAGAAATGGCCTATATTCAAGCACTTTTCTTTAATGACTGGAGATATATACCAAAGTAAGGTGGTGTTGTACACTCTAATGAAATGAAAGATATTGAGACACTATAATTCATAGAAGTTGCTTAGAGATTAAATAGAAAACAACAAACTTGAGATACTAATACCATTATAAAGTATTAATTTTTAATCCCAAAAGGTATAACTGAGAAGACATACTCTCACCTTCTGTAAGTGACATCTGTAAGTCACTGCAGATAAACACTACTTGATGCACCATATTCTCCTGCTTTACCTTCCAGTTGTTTTCTAGAGCTCATTTAAAAGTGTATTTACATCATCTGAGGACACCAGTGACTATGTAATGATGTGAGAAAGGGACCTGCAAGTGGAGTGCAGAAGATATCTTTGCAGGAACAATGTTTCCTGCAGGTCAAGAAAAGTTATTATTCCCTGCTATTTGGTGGCTGTGAGTCTGCTTTTGGAGTACTGTGTCAAGTTTTTATTCCCTGGTGCAAGAAATATAATGACGTGCTGGAATGAATATGTCAGAGAACTATAACAATGATTAGGAGCATGGAGCACAAAATGTTTAAGAGGCTGAGATACCTGAGTTTGTGCAGTGTTAAGATCAGGCTTAGGAAAATATTAATGAAGTTTTATGAAGAGAAGAGAGATAGACTCTTCTTGGAGATGTGTAGTGATGAACAAGAAGCTCTGGAGGACAGAAATTGCAATGGCAGAAACTCGGATATTACGAAAAAAAAATCAGATATCAGAATAAAAATTTTCACCGCTAAAATAACTAAAAGCTGGGACAGTTTCCCAGAGAGGCTAGGGATGGAATCTCCATCCCTGAGGATGAGAGATTTTAAGCTCAAGCTTCTTAATACCTTGATCTATTTGATGCTGCTTGAAGTGAGATCTTGGACTAAATGACTTTTAGAAATTCTTTCTAAATTTTTCCATGACTGTGAGATACACAAACCTAAGTGTCTAAATTAGGAAAAAAGTGTCCCTGTACATTTTTTTAGATCTCTGGAGGGGTTGAGAGAAATGCAGTTTAGAATTAAGTGTGTCTTCTGGGGAAATAAAGGAAAAGCGGGAAATGCATTGCCTTAAACTGTGCTCACCAAGGGAAGTATAGTGTGAGAAGGATTTTTTAGACTAGTTTCCAATTCTCAGTCTTTGTCTGTGTCCATTATTTAAGAGCTTTATTTGGTATGAATATAGCTACTGCGTGGATGAGTGAGAAAATGAATGGCAGATGGGAGGCATATGGGGTATAGAACATATGATACAGAGGAGAGGAAGCAGTCTATAAGTTTGGATTTTAGAATCTCCTTTTCCCTAGTTGCATAAAATTTGGTATGGAACTTGTCAAATTCACAAAAATATCATACACTGCACACATTTTTTTTCCTTTACAGTGTGAGTAAATCACCAAATAACATCCGATTTTTGATTTTTCAATTCCACAAGATGTTCTGTATCACAGATTGTTGGTTGTTCACTTTAGTTTGTATTTCACAAAGAATATTCTATTGAGGTACTAAAGGAAGTTAGACAAAATCACAAAAGGGCAACAAAAATGTAGTTTAAGTTCTGTCAGAATTCTGTTATGAAAAGAGTCCTGGACCTGTTTTTAAAAGTATTTCAAACCTTTACAATATGTTTTATGTGTACACCGTCTAATTAACAGATTAAACTTCCTGATACACAATTAATTTTACCATAACAAGTGATGCACAGATATAAGAAATGAGAGACCATAAAAAGAAAAGAGACTATGTAGAATCTCACAGAGCACCTAAAAATTTTCCTCTTCCATTTTTTCCTTACATATATTGCAACCAGGAACAGAGTTAACTATAATCTCCTAAAGGACAGAAGACCAAACTATTGTTTGGCATAATGCCACCTAATGAGAGCGAAAATCACCGACCCTACATAGGCTGAAAGGTAGCCCTTCATTTACTGGGATCATATCAATGTTTTATCCTTTAGAACCTAGCACTCCAAACACCTTCCTTTTTTCTGGACTTTCCTGATTTCCCCTAATCAACCAGGATCCTTTATTTAAACTGAACTGAAGAAATATTGTGATTTCAAACATTTCATATGCTTTGAGCTGTACAGCACACCTTACACAGCAGAGTCCCGGTAGGTTCTTATTTCATGAAACTTAGGTCATATCACAGCAGGCAGTCACGTTTGTGAGCTATCAAAGGTAAAATGAGATGAAAATAGCGAACTAAAATTAGTAATAGCATATTTCTTGCCTGTGACATACATACAATAAGCAATGGATGATCATGGAAAATTCCTAATTTTTCCTCTTATTTCAACTAATAAAAATATAAATATTTTTTCAGTAACAGTAACACTGAACTCTGTCCCTGTCCCTGCAGCTGACTCAATGGAGACAAGGAGAAACTTTATGCAATTCTCACAGGGAGAGCTTTTCTAAAGCTACCAGACAATTTTCTTCCAAAGCAAGAAGTCTACCCTGAAACCTCACCCATTTCATGGCCTTTCATCTGTTGATCCTTCCACCACCTCAATGAAAAAACTGTTGAGATTATAAATTTGTTAAAAATCAGAAGGTATTGATGAAAGGCTTTTAGTGATTTGAACTAAGTGTACAACAATATAATTTTTACTTTCTCTTATCAGCTACAGTGGAAAGTAAATCCAACCATTGTTCCATACTGGTTAATAGAGAAAAAAATGGTGAATTCCTTAGGTGTTCCTACCTATTGAGTGAAGCTTCTACAAGACTGATCCATACATGCCTTTTTTGGGGTTTTATCTTAATAAATGTGTATGCTCAGAAATAGACTTCTGTAATTTCATTGAGAGTATACTTAAGAACATGTGAATTTTACCTAATATCTTGCTAGAGTATTTGCCTGTTCTTTTCCATATTTTAGTTTAATTTATGGTGGATGCACTAATTAAGATTATAAATAGCCATGTATTCTATTTGCTGATATTTGTCAATGATAAAATTGAAAATAATAATATGCACTTTACAAAATGAGATTTCACTCTCATAAAATAAAGTTTATCAGAGTACGTATTCCTATAATAAACATTTAGATTTTCTCAAAATTTTAAGTAACTTTTAAGTATTGCAAGTGTTCTACCAGGGATTTCCTACCATTTTTTCCTAACACTTAGTGCCACAGTTTCAGAGTGTCTTAAGAAAAGAAGTGAGACTAATAAATTAAGAGATTATCAAGGAAAATAGTGTTATCACCTCCTCAAAATAACAGAGACGTATGCCATGCTCCATGGATGGTGGTTTTGCACACAGAAAAACCCAGGTGTTCAATGCAACCAATCATTCTATGCTTCAATTTCCTTAAATATGTTGTATTAATAGGCTAGTGATTTTTTTTTCCTGATGCCATTCTCTTGGTTTATATTTGTACCTCAGTCCATAAAGTTGTACTGAAATATCCCTCAGACTGAAAGATTTTTTGGAGGGGACTGAGATGCATTTCTTGCCTTTTGTCACATTGCTTTTTCTATATCTGAAAGGACTGTAAAGCCAAAATGCAGCAGTAAGAGCTAGCCATAAAAGATGGAATCATCACCACAGTAAGAAGGGCAGTATTGCTGGTTGATAGCATATATATGTATATTTACTTAATGAGGGAAGTTAGCTACCTAATTCTCACCTGGCACAGGTATTGCAAATCCATATTACTACTGCTGATTAGATAGATTCCTCCATAGCAGAAAAAGGAAAAGGAACAAAATACAGATCTGAACACTAATGCAAAATTGTCCATACAGTTTATTGTAAGGATAACCCTTTGGCTGTGGCTCAAATTAGCTACATTGTGTCAAAAATTTATCAGTTTTAGTCTAGGTATAACAGTAGTGCTGAAAACCTGCTTCTTACAGTCAATTTGCAAGCAGTCGCTTAGGTTTTTTTGGTTGGTTGGTTTTTGGGTTTTTTTTTTCTTTTGTATAGTTCTGTATGAAACTGAACTCCACGAACAAATTTGTTACTATTTTGGAAAGGGCTCAAAACTTAGTCTTTGACCTATTTTATTTTTATTTATTTAAATAATGGACAATATTACTTTCAGAGGGATTGATAGAAACCTTCCAAAAGGAAAATCAAAAAGAAAGAAAAAAACCTATTACCTGTGAGGTTGGATTAATTTTCTCGTATTTATATTCTTTGACTATCAAAGTCCAAAAATGTCATTGATATACCATTCATCAGGTTTTTGGTTGGGGAAAATTCAATTCATGCTACCTCATAGAAATTGAAAACATTGATGTGATATGTATTACTGCAATATTATTTTTCAGCTGTTTCTATCGCACTTCCTTGTCACTTTCTCCTACTTTCTGATCCTGTTCATATACCCTAGAAATTAGTACAAGGCATTATTCTTTCTCCAGGATAAAAACTGGTTGGTTTTTTTTTTCCCACTGTAAATAATCCCCCCTTCAGGCCAAGGAGGGAGTTGAATCTCAATCTCATTCTGACCGAATGGTTTTGCCACTAATCTCCTTTGTTTACAATAGTGCACAATAGTGGCCACAGCTTTTCTTCTGCATGTGCTGTTTTCTAAAGAACAGTTTCTATGGTAAGAAAATGCATATTTTGACTTTCATTAGACATGCTTTCCACACCAAATAGGGTGCTTCAGAGCTCTCTGTACTGCAACCTCAACCACGAGTAGTTGTAAGGTAAGTGCTAGACTGCAATAAATTTGAATGGCCTTAACTGTGCAATAAACACACACACAAAAAAAATAGTACATAAATCTGGATCTGATAAAATAGAGGCCTTTTAATCTAACTTTATCTAAAAAATTTAGGCAAGCAGTCTTATACAAAAATTGTCTGTGTTTCCTTTAGAGTCTTACATACCTGTCTTCAAAGAAATTCACTTGGTGAAAAGCTGAGAAAAATGTGCAAATATTAGATGGTTAAATAAAATTATATGAATCCCATTCCTTTAAAAAAACCAAAAAAACAGAGAAGTGTCTAGTAGCTCCAGATGTACTGGGTTGTTCCTGGATTATAGTTTTGAACTCAAGGTTTCAGTTCTACCCAGGACTCCTACTTTGTTTGCTTAGTAGCAGTGTCACTAAAGGATAAACAAGCATCTAGAAGTGCTTGCAGAATTAGATGTTTGAAAGCTCCTCACCCTTTCGGTACAAAACCTTGTTGGTATAGCAAGTCAGGAATTCAGGTTTTATTCAAAGCTACAGCATTCATGATGAAAAACTCAAGCTGCTTCATGGATCAGTTGTTCTGTGCAGAAGGAAATGAGCAAGATGGAAGCCGAGACAGAAATTACTACTGTTGATGGCTACAACACACAATATTCAAATATGGCACTCAGGTTATTTCTACTTTTTGTTTGGTGACTGAATAATACAAATGTGTAAGGAATTTAAAGAATAGAAACCAGGGCCCCCTTGTCTTGGTTGAGAGTTCTACTGATAGAATTTGCTCTCTTTTCATTACTTTCCCTAATCTTACAACACTTGCATTATAATTTTTACAGCAGTGTGACAGGAAAAAATGGAGAATTCGTTAGTCTGATGAGAGTAATTTACAAATTATTGATGAAAAGTTTTATTCTCTTTGAATTATTTTTTTATTCTCACAGTCTACAGACTAGCAGCCTTTATCCTCTTAGACATTTTCAAGTATTCTTTGGTTTAGAGGCAATTGATTATGATAATTGTATTAAACATTGTTTGGGGTGTGTTAGGCATACTAAGAACACAGTAAAGGAACCAAAAGTTTAATGCTGGCTAACTTAAAAAACTTTAAGAGTCGTAGTAGCAATAGATTGGGTTCTGAGATGCTTATCTTTTCTCAAATCTTGGGCATGACCTATGGCAGAAACTAAGACAAGCTTATCGTGAGAAAAGAAACCTATAATCTTTTCCTCTGGTAAATAGGAACACAAGAAAATTGTGTTTCTATTTACCAGAGGAATAGATTATACATTAATTTTGGTTCTTTGATTTCCCCCTTAGTTTTAAGTGTCTTAATCTTGAATAAAGTCTAAGGCAGATATTGAGGTTCTTCTTGACATTATATGTCACCTGGATCTTCATATTAAGCTGAACTATCTGCCTTTTAAATTTGCATACAGAACTGATTTGGGACATTAGTTTTTCTGTGTAAATCATCAATATTCTTCAAAATATTGAAGAGCAAAATTAACTATATAATTAAAATTCATTTAATTGACTCTTTGAAATATCATTCATGATCCTCTGTTGCAATGTTCCAGTATTCCATATATTCCATGAGAATATACGAGCTGTGTATACAGTAACTGGCAGAGTAGTCTACTTGTGCACCTGCTGTTAAGCCTTGTAAGGCAGTAGTTGACAGTTGAAATGGACTGCTTACACAGGAAATTTAAAGGTGGCAAACATCTGAAGATATGTCAGCTAGCCTAATACCAAGAAGAAAGAAATTCATTTTAAATGAACAATTTGGAAATGGATGGATTTGAAACTGTGGGCACTGTTTAATGAAGAACCATGGGCCTAATTAATTTTTCTCTCTCATAATTCTTGAACAAAAATCTAGAATTCTTAAATTTATTTACATGGTGTTTTCAAGAAATTATAGGGGATTTTTTTGAAAGCAGAGCACAAAAAAAGCCCACAAACATAAGGGTAAATAATCTTTCATGAGAAAGGAAACAATAACTTTCTATTTAGAAAAATGCCAGGCTTTATGTTGTTTGATATACATAAAAAAGCCACAAACAAGAAACATTTGTATAGTCATCTAGTCTATGCAGTAAACACATTTGTAAAACTGGGCAATCTAATTTTTTTTTTTTTTCATTAAACTCCAGGGCTTAAGTGGGACTTCCAGCAAAGTGTGGTTTTGTCATCATGCAATTTACCTGCTTTAGAAATCTTCCATTCTAGTCATTGTGAAACACAATAAAGATCAAATATTAAAAGCATTAAGATGTCTTTGTGTGAAAGCACAGTATTTCCACCTAAGGGTTTATTTTTTAAAATTTTAGGATGCAATAGGTATATTTATTTTAGACAGCAATAGAGCCTGTCAATATAATAATGGTATACCTTCTCAAGGTTTGAAAAATTTTTTATCTTTCTTCTCAGGATATCTTTTGTGGAAGATATCTTGGAAGATATAAGGGAAGACCTTCAATGTACTGTTTTCTGTACAACTGCTGTTTCAGAGAAACATGTATGTCATCATACTGAAGACAGAACCATTTACTTTATCCTATTCCTTTTTGATGGTGGTTTTGCAGACAGACTTGGAAATCAATGAAACCCAAACTTTCATCAATGCCACATCTGCTGTTCTCAAAGCTTTTCTTTGCCTTTGTGACTGCTACTGTGTCTGAGTAGGTGTACACAACTGTAGTATTACAAATTGTTAACCCACCAATTTAGCAAGATAATCTTGCCAATATTAAATTGCGCTTGAAATTTAAGATGCAAGTGTTAGATTCTTCGAGCAACCAAAGCTTTTTTATCAATCAACTTGAAAAAAAAATTGTTTCTTAGTATTTAAAATTATTTATATGTTCTCAACAAATCTCTCTATAACTGGGGAATTTAACTGCAGTTTTTATTCTGGAAACTTCAGGATTCATATTGGATTTTCCAATTTAGTGTTTTTTGACATCAAGAAATTTCTCAGCTCTGTAACTTTTCAAATTTAATACAATCAGTACAACCTCTAAGTACTGAAGCAATGCTATTTTTTATGTCTTCATAGCACAGAGCAGTATCAGGAGAAACATTATATTTTTTCATATGGTATTTGTTATTACAGTCAAAAATAAAACCCTAAACTATTTTGATTTGTGAAATTATTCTTTCATCCTGCCTTGAACTTGAAGCCTCTGTCATCATGTGCCACACGAAGAATTCACGTGACAGTGATGTGAGCTCCTGCTCTTGGATTAACTAAATGAATTTTAAGAACTTCTGTCCTCTTCTGTTATTCCCAGCAATTATACATATCCCTTCACAGGCAGCTTTCATTAATCAACTACCCAGTACAAGTGGGTCTATATAGTGACTTGCATCATATAGTCTTAGGTTACATATTACCTCCAAGTTGCCTGTGACTGGCACTTCACGAAAGTAGTGATCACAATAGACATCATGCAAGAAGTTAAGTAAACAAACCTATTTCAAAAATTATTTATTATATGAAAAATATTTTTTTAATTACTTACTTTCTAAAAGCAAATGGAAAAAGAAAAGGAAAAATGGGTAAATCTTAAAAACTATTCTCTGGAGTAGTTTCATGTCCATGTTTATAGATGTTCTACTTCTTGCTTTATCCTTTAATCTTTTTCTGTGAACAGCTGTACATTTAAGTTTCTCCTGATTTTTTACCAAGGAACAACTTTCAATGGTATTTTGATATTTATTTAATGACTTTGGAAGGTTTTCTCAGTCTTTTCTGGAGCTGCACCTTCCTTCTGAACTCTTAGACTACAATTTAATCGATAAAGGTAAAGTAAATGTCGCTTTTTATTATATTCCCTTTTTGAAAACTGCATCTCAGCAATCTTACCTTTTCAACGCCCAGCTCAAGAGGTATCAGTGATGGACACTACTACATTGTGTCCTGTTTTTTGGTGATCAGGTTGGTCAAACAAGATTAACCTTTAGTGAGTCCTTGCTAACTACTTCTGAAAAGCTTCTTCTCATTCATGTGGATAAAGATGCCTTTCGGAATGAATATATTCTGTATGAATAGATGAGACAGTTCATGTAATATTTTTAATCATTCTTCAAACACTGAAGAGCTTTGGAGCTCCTATTTTGGAGGTGGAGAGTCTCGATATAACATTGTTTTAGACAAGAGTTGAGAACCTATTTAGGAGAATAAAACACATGATTTTAGCTTTCAGCATGTACCTCTGATTTTTTTACTGGGACTTAAATATTTCTTAATCATAATAAGAATTTTCACGTGTTTTTTTTTTTTAATTTTGTTTAAAGATGGCACCTAGAAAATCAAAAGGAAAGAGTCCCACCTATAGAATTTTATGTTAAATGTAGATTTTATTTTTTTTTTTACATTGAGCTCACAGTAAGCAGAAAAAACATAGCCATAGCTCTTCTAGTCTATTAAGCTAAAATATGAGAATTACCACTTGTTAAATGAAACTTGCTAATCTGCTTGAAATTACACACAATTGTATTTATAGTGAGTAAAGAGGTATCAAAAGGAAAAGTCCCACTAAACTATGTCATATATCTGAAAGACTAGTTTACCTCAACTCTTTCTAGGAATAATTGAGCAGAATTGTATCAAAAAGATACTGTCCACATGTCCTTGGAAGTTTAATTGTATGGAAGATGAAAATGAAATTGAGAGTAAATAACAATTGCTTTTTGAAATTTCTTTTTTTTAAGGGATTTGCAGTAAAAGAGTTGAAAGCAAACAAAATTCACAATATAATTTCTTTTGTTATTTGATTATTTTCTGCTGAAAAATAGGAGGAACTTTCACTTCCTCCACCAAATGAAAATTGCATGACAGATTACAAACCATTCAGTGTAAATTCTCTGCTAATGTAAACATCATTTATTCAAGCTTCTTTTCTGAGAAATCCATAGAATCTACTACACAGCCAAAGGTACCTGGCAGTGTTGTTTAAAAATGTCTTCAATTAAGAAACCAAACAAACAGTAGTGATAAAATACTTGGGACCTTAATGCCATGTTTTGACAGAAATGACTGTAAACCCACATATGCTTCCCATATGTTGCATGATGTATATTTTAATAGGAATACAGGCAGACAGGAAGCTTTATGCTGTGCCAATGGTGCTCATTATCACAGTTATACCGCTGGAATACATGACAGTTTTTGTTCACTGTATTAATGGATAAGGTTATAAATCACAGCTTACAGTCACAGCTATATGTACTTTGTCTGCATGAATCTTTGGCCTGGAAGGCATGGTATGAGTACTAAAAATAGCATGACCTAAAATAATAGCAGATGGAAGACATTTGCTTGAGTTTAATCTATTCACTCAATTTTCTGCTATTTAAAATCTAATTAATGCAAGTAACTTATTGTAAACTCACTAAAGCTGCTAAATCATATGACACAGATAAAACAGTGAGCCAGACAACAAATATCAAGTAAAATGAAAAAGGACTGACTATCAACTGCTGATGTACAGATGAAAAATTAAGATATGTGGTCACCCAGAGTTTATAATTTTTGAACCCAGCAATTCCATTACTGGCTTGGAATTGGCTGGAATGCTCTCATTCAAAGATTTACAGTCAATGGCTCAATGTCCAAATGGAGAACCAGTGATGAGTGACATTTCTCAGGGGTCAGTATTGGGGTTGGTACTTAAACATTTTCACTGGTGACACTGACAGTGGGATTGAGTACATGCTCAGCAAGTTTGCAAGACAGCACCAAGCTGTGTGGTTCAGTCAGCAGGCTGGAGGGAAGGGATGACATCCAGAGGGACATTGGCAGGCTTGAGAGGTTGGCCTGTGCACATCTCAGGAAGCTAAACAAGGCAAGCAGAAATGCAGGCTGTGCAGAGAAAAGACTAAGAGCAGCCCTTAGGAGAACTTGGGGGTGTTGGTGAATGGGAAGCTCAACATGAGCTGGCAATGTGCGCTTGCAGCCTGGAACTTGAGGTGGATGAAGACAAGCTTGTCCAGCAGGTTGAGGGAAGTAATTCTAGCTCTATACTCTACTCTCATGAGGTTCCCATCGCAGGAAGGACATGAATCTGTTGGAGCGTGTCCAGAGGAGGCCACAGACAAGATCAGACAGCTGGTGCACCTCTCCTATGGAGACAGGTTGAGAGAGTTGAGGTTGTTCAGTGTGGTGAAGATTAGGTTTCAGGAAGGCCTTAGAGCAGCCTTCCAGTACCTGAAGGAGGCTGACAGGAAAGATGGAAAGGGACTTTACAATGACGTGTACATGTAGGACAAAGGGTAATGGCTTCAAACTGAAAGAGGGTAGATATTGGGAAGAAATTCTTCACTGGCATGTGTTCAAGGTCAGGTTGCACAGGGCATTGAACAAGCTGGTCCAGTGGGAGGTATCCCTATCCATGATGGGGGGTGGGAACTAGATGACCTTTAAGGTTCCCTCCAACCCAAATGATTCTGTGGTGAATCCCTGTTTACGCCTGTTTTGGCAATGATCATTTTGCAGGAGCATCTCTTCATTTTACCTTGCAGTAGAGGCAGAAGGTGGGGGGTTTTATAATAGCAGCACATTTGTAACACTGATAAATACTAATGCGGTAATATTAGATATGCACTGTGTGAAACTAAAAACAGGAGAATACATTAGAAATGAAGCAAATTAAATTAGAATGCTAATTCTTTAAATCAACATGAAGTCCTGGGTTATTATTTTTATATAAGTCAATTTTTACAGTATTTTCAATTTTTTTTGAGGTGACTTCTATTAAACTTGAAAACTGTGGAGGAGGAAAACTAAGATAATCAAACAAAATGGTAGGAGAATCAAACAAAATGGTAGCCTTTTTCTAAGAATCAGAATATTGTCTTCCAGTGTGCTAAGAGCAATTTTTTTCTACTTATTGCAGCAGTTGAAATATGGAGAAATTCTACAGAGTATATATCAGGGGTACAAAACATGAACTGGGTTTTGAAAAAAATATGTATCCTAGGGGAAGACAAATTATAAGACGCTTTAAAAAATTTATTACTTTTAAAATTTGTATTGATTTTAATAATTTTTTAAATGTTCAGATAATAAACAGTATCAACTGTAATTGATAATTTTAAATTCCAAGATGGTGGAAAATGGGACGTAAGTCTTATGAGGAATAAATCTCAAACCAGGATGCCTTTATCTCTGTGGATGTATGAGTAATTCAAATAAATTACTAAATTATTAATTATTCCTACCTCATAGAAAGTAGTCTTACCATGATGTGAATCTGCACTCCCAGCTGCAATGCACTTAAGTAGAATTATGTTTTCTTTTCTTGTATCACAGAATCAGGGAATCACGGAATGAATCAGGTTGGAAGCGACCACAGTGGGTCAAGCTCTCCAGCCTCTCTGCTCAATCAGAATCATCCCAGAGCACACAGCACTGGATTGTATCCAGATGGTTCTTGGATATCTCCAGCGAGGGACACTCCATGACCTCAACCAGTTCTCAATTCTTCCCACTGTCCATTAATCTGAGACGCAATTCTTGACTTGGCCTGTGAGGATTTAATGAAATAATCTCACTGTCTCTCTTTTTTTTAATGATTGAAGGTTTTAATGTTTGAGTTAAATTTATAGCATATATGTAAGGTGATTTGACAAAGCAAAATAAATAGTGAAAATTACAATTATCATGACATCACTTTATGTTCTCTTGGGACAAAGAAGAAATGTTGAATAAAGAATGTCTCCTATGCAAAGAAGTTCTTTTGAAATTAAACAAAGCAACATTTCTAATACTTCTCTTACTCAGTGTTTCAATGCATATAAAAGTCTTTCATAGTAAAGCTAACTTTCTTGTCTTCTTTCATACAGTCCCTGCCTTTTGCCACTATGCTTTGAGAGCAGTAGAGGTACCTGCAATTGCCGTCTCTTAGCCTCATGGGATTTTGTGCTTTTTCTTTAAAAATAAAGAAAATTTAATTCTAAAATTACATTTTTATCCAGACATGCCATCTTCGTCCATTTAGTTTGTTTATATGAAATTTAAGGAATTCTGGAGTGAATGGGACAGACCACAATGCTAAAACACTTCTGCCTTTGCCAGACAAGATTTTGTGAGTAGAAGATTCCTCAATTCATGGATAGTCAAAATTCATTTTTAAGGGTTTTCAGTTTCATGAGATTTATAAGTGCAAACACAAAAATTGAGACAATTTTAGTAAAATTTGCAGTTAACTGGAAACACACCATAGGCTTTGCAGAGGTAGAATACAAAGATAACCTGCTCGATAAGCAAATTTATGAAACTCCTAGAGAAAGCTTCAGCTATCAGAACCAGGTTCAAAACAAAATGCAGAATGTTTATATAAGGAAATTGCATTAATAAGATAGTTGTGTTAAATGAGTTGCTTTTATCAGGAGAATAAAAAGGAATAGAACTGGAGAGCTGATTTAAATTTGTAGTGATAATTTAACAAGATTAATGTGTTCTTTTGTATTTTAGAAGAAAGCTCTGAGAAGCATAATTGATTAAAGTGCTTTGGATTCAGGTACCATAATGTAACAAGGAGTTAAATTATTTTTTTAAAGTACTCATGTCTAGAACATTTGTAGCACAGGGTAAATTTTTCCTCACTTGATGTTTGCTGTTGTAGGCCCAGGAACATTTCTCAATTTTATAGTTACAGAGATTTCCTGGATAAGAGTTCCAATAGAAGAGAGATGAGTCTAAAAGAGTTCCCCAGTGCATCTGAGGAAAATGAAGATCATAACTGTTTTGGGATGAGTGATTATATGAAAACCCTGAGGCTGTTCAGATTAGAACATTTGAAAATAGAGTAATTATTCAAGATGACTAGTTGATTATTGTGTTCTTTTTCTTATTTTTCACATACATTTTTTTTTCTGTGATTGGTTTCAGTTCAAGATTGATATCTCAATTGAGGTAGGTGTATGGGGGCAAAGCATTCAGAATCACATTATCGTTAATGGCAGTGTAGTCAAGGAGAAGCTCAGATGACATGTAGTGAGCACCTTGGTTGTCTTCCTTCAATCTTAATATTTTCATTGTAAGGAGAATTTGCTTTGGCTAGAACCTTTTCAATTACCATGGCTGGAAAAAAGCCCTTAGCAGTCTAAATATCTTACATATACTCCTGAAATAAACTTTTCAGTGTAGTTTCATCAAAAATCAACCCTGTGAATTCCAAGACCCTGCTAACATGAAAAATAAATTACAGTTTTTCGATGGAGTTGGGATGTTTGTTGCTCTTCATGCAACAATGTTAATGGAATTAACTTGTGTTGTCCATCATTGCAACCATGGCACAGTTCTAGTTTAAAGCAATGAGCTGTATTGACCAAAATCAGGATTCAGTAATCTAAACATAAGTTATTTAAGATATTCAAGAGACTCTACTGTTCCTTTTATATCTCTAGTTGCTACAAAATAGTATGGTTTCTCTAAAAAGGTCTTATGCCATATTTACCTATTCCAGAACTCTAGTGCCAATGTGTCCCATTACAGCCTCATCAATACACGTACCGCCAAGGGGATAAAGGTCCCCTTGTTTTAATCTGATTTCTGAAAAAAGTCAGCATCTATTATCTGAGTCATAAATGATTATTTATTATAGGAATTTGAAAACAAGATTTAGAGCGAATACTCTGTATTCCTTGATTTACTTTTTCCTAATGAGAATAAATGATGTTGATTTGTCAGTGGTCAATCCATTAGTGGAAAGAGCTATGTAGCTTTACCTAACAAGAGGTATTATGTAAATAGAAGATATAAAAAATAGAAGATATAAAGGTCTCATTTAAAAAGAGCTAAAAGTTGTATACAGTTTTGTGGGAAAAAATGCAATGGCAACATAAAAAAGAAATTACAATCTTTTTACAAGGATATCTTATTACACAATTTTGCATTAAAACCATTTCCAAATGTGTTTCATTATGTAGTTCACTAATGGAATTTCAGACCCTCAAAAATGTCAGGAACTTCAACATTGAGTTCATATGAGTTTTGAACTCAAGAGAAAGAGGTTTCTCACAGCTTGAGATCATTAATTTGCAAGCTATTTGTCAGTTGCACGGTAAGCAGATGGAATGTACTCATCAGGGCTCAATTGAAATGTGAAAAAAATTAAAATAAAGAAAATTTAAAATTATGTCATCAAGCTGGGAGGACATCCAAATACTTCTAAGCATGAGAATTAAATAGAGCGGAAGCTGATAAGGAAAAAAACCCAAAAAACCACAATATACCAAATGAAATCACTTTAAAAAAAAAAATCTATCTTCTATCTTTATTTTATGAGCTCTTCCATAGAAAGTTCTACCTGATGACTTAGATTAAGGAAGGAAAAGGCCTTCAGTATGAAAATTAGCTTCAAGATATAATCCTCTAAGAAACAATACATAGTCTTAACTTTTTTTTCTTACTTTGGAGACTTTTTAAGCTTGATATTTTAAATCTGAATCAAGAGCACAGTTTAGAGTATGCTCTCTACATTGGACAAAGGATAAACTAGCTTTATAAAATTGATTTAAACATATGTGACTCTGAAACTACTATGGAAGCAGTTTTCCAGTCTTTTTCTGAGTTGTTCTGATTTAAAATACAAGACAGTGTCATGATCCAATTTTTGTGTAAACTGAATTATAATAAAATCATGAGCATTAATCCTTTCAGTCTTCAAGCTTTTTTTACTAGCAATTAATGCCTCTCAGGACTGATATGTAGAAGCTGAAGTTTTTCTGTTAGCCATCTTTCTATTAACAGCTTCTGTTTTGCAGTTTGTTGTCTCAGATAATAGTAGGAGAGGGTATAATGAAATATTGGAATACATGCTAATAATGCTATATGTAAGGATTTATCTTTTCTATTTTTTCGTGCAATATGTAAGATTATTTATAGTCTGTATATTCCTGTGTATCTAAATGTAAATGTGGATATGTCTTCGTGTTTAGATAGATAATTCATTCAGTCCTGAGGGTAGATTAAGTTCTTCTGTTAATTGTCCTGCAATGTATCTTTTTTAAACAAAGTATTAGACACAATTTCTGCTTTATCTTCTAAGTTAAAATTTTTAGTCTTGTGATTTAGAGGGAAAAAATCCTAATCATAAAATAAGGTTCTTTCATTGTTCTTGGTTATATTTTGTTTTGTTTTTCAAATCTGTATTACTATTCATAACTCTAGACATCTGCTTGAAGTGTAAAACAATGGCAATTTTTCATTTCAGTGTGTTGTTAAGCTATTACACCCTAATTTAGTCACTCATCACAAGTAAAAAATGTAATTTTTATTAAAGTCAGGATCAGCTTTGGGATTTAATCTTTCTTGATTGGTTGAAACTTTTACAAAGTTTATATGGGTGCTGAAATTAGATTTAATTTATCCAGTTTGATGTATCTCCCCAGTCACATTTGCAAAGATGGAAATATGTTAAATGAGTTACATAGATGAAGAAAAAAGATGTCCCTTAAGAAATTCCCCTTGATGTATATAATTAAGTGTCTTGTTAGAGACAACTCTAGTGATTTTCTTCTGCTAAAACAATATTTTCTCCTAATTTATTCTAATTAAGCAGATTGTCATGAGGTCACTTATTGGGCTGTTCATCATTCTTTGAAGATCTTTGTATAAACCAAAGTGGCACAATTATTCCTGTCAAAGCCAAGTCTTTCTACTTCAATATTAAATGTATTGGAACTATTCTTTTCTGTTTCCATTATTTCAGCAGAAAAATCCCTGAGCTAGTCATGTCAAGTGCTGACTAATTTAGATGGTGAACTGTCTGGCGCAGACTGCAGAGGAGGGAATACAGTGTGTAGCACAGGAAAGCCTCAGTAACAAAACAGAAGAGACTGTTGCACAAAACACCCCTTCCAGGATGATCCCTTTCCTCTGGACGCTCTCATGCTTCCAGCCCTCAGCCCCAGAAGGCCCCCAAAGGGGGGTGTTTGTTCAGGTAGTGACTGCGGGTGGGGGGCAACCTGCAGAGCTGAAGGGCGAGCGGGAGAGGCAGCGGTGGCCGGTCCCAGGGCAGGGGTTCAACCTGCAGAGACGCCAGACCCAGCCCAGGACGCCGTGAGGCTGAGCCGCCCCTCGAGGGGTCAGCACCAGGACCAGGGCACCAACTGATAAAGACAGAAATAATTTCTACCTGACTACAAGTGATGCGTTGTAGATATCTCTCAAGACCTCAGGATACAAATTATGTGCCCTTGAAGACAGAAACCTAAGCATAGGGTTATTGCAGTTAGATAACCTGATTTACTGCAAAACATTTGTTTAACTTGCATCTGAAGTAAACTGAACAGCTAGCAAAAGGAAGAGGAAAACAAAAAATCAATTTAACAAACCCCTACTTTTTTTTGCCTGAAAATTTTAAAATATTAAGAATCATCAATCTAGTTGCATTGTTACTAATTGAGATTGTTTTCCTGTATATATGTAATTTTCAAATGGAATAATTAATTTGAGACAAAGTAAAATATAAATAATGAACAGATGTGTAAAAACACATTTCTGAAACAATACAGTGTTTACTATGTATGGGTAGGTTTTGTATATGTATAGGTCTTTTTTATTCACCATATCCTTGTTTTTGTTAAGGTGAGAAATTGTCAAAAGAAATATTGTATGTCTCCACTGTGAATAAAAATTTATCCTGTATATTGAAATTAAGGTGGCATTGGTATATAGTAGCAGAAGAGCAGACTTATTTTTTTTATATCAAATATTTTGTTATTAGGTTTTGACATGCAAAAAGCTAGTGCTTTATCTGCCTCCTGATTGATGAAGCAAAACCATCAGCAGTTTCTAAGTAATCTTCTTGCTAATCTAATCAGATTGTTTAAAAAATTTTTGAATAGTCAAAAAACCAAAAAGGTGACACAACTGTCCAAGGGTTATTTATTAGCAGATTTTTCATGACAAATTAGACCAAAGGTTCATCATGGTCATCTATTGACTCCTGGAGTGTTCAAAGCTACATATATGTAGAACAGTATTGGAAAAGGGTCAGCCTTACTTCTGGGAGTTTAATTCAACCTTCAATTATTCTGTAACATCAAATTCTGCAGTTTGTCTAGAAATTATGAGAGGATTCCTCTGCCTCTGGTTTTTGGTTCTTCAGTCTCCATCGGATTATTTAAGGTAGCCAGTCCCTCCACTCTAGAGACTCTGGCTGCCCCTGTTACTGATTAAAAGGTATTAAATAAGGTATTAAAGATCAGTTGCTCACTGATTTTTACTAATACTAGTTGGTGCCACTGATCAATCAGAGTTTGAACTACTTATTACACTGCACATTACAATGGAAAATCTGAGATCAAGAGAAAACAGAGGATAAATGAGTTTCTGGTTAAAGGAAATATACACTTGCAAACATTTGTTCCCACAAAAAAAAACCCATTCCAACAGTAGTAGGTTTGATTATATGAATTTTATGCCATGAACCAAGTCTGTGCTCTGGTTGACAGACTATTTTTACTTCAAATCTGTAAACTCATGATTTATCTCTGGTTGGTGTTTCTTAATTCATAGGAAAAAAAAGGGTTTCAAACTTTTGTGATGATGATTTTTGTTAAAATGCTGGATTTGGAGTTTTGTTTTATTTCTAACTAAAGAGATGAAACTGGTGTTTTATTCTGCTTCCAATAAAACTTTTTAAAAAGACATTAAATGTTCAAGGAGATCTGAACAGTCACAAAATCAGTGTTAGAGGCTATAGATAGAGAGACAGCAGTTTTTATAGTGCTTCAAAGTAAGAAATAGAGCTATTTTTTGAAGTCAGTGCATTCCAGACTACTGGCTGCAATTTAGGAGTCCTTTCTAGACAGCTCTGCTGATCTGGGACCTGACCTAATACCCATAAAGGTTACTTGTGGTTTGTCAGTGTAGACATTAGATGAATTCTGTTAGGATCTTTTCCTGTGGAAGAAAGCCTTCAGATTTAAACTGGCCGTCTCTGATAAACTGCTAAGCAAATACTGGTTACATTATATAGTAGGTGAAAAGAGAAAGATATGATCAAAGACAGCTGTAAAGAAAGGCTGGGTAGAAAGATAACTATAGAAAATCATGAAGGTATGCTGTAGGGCACAGGTGAATTGAGTCTATTGATTTTTATATGTTGCACTATAACTTCTGTTCACAGCAAGATGGTGTTTCCCAGTACAGAGTGAGCTATTTGCTGTCTCACAGTAGAGTGTAATTTCTTAGTCATTAATGTCTGTCGTATTTTGTTGAGTGAATTGGACACTAGAACCAAGATTGTCATTGTTTAAGTTTCACCAAAATGCTCTATGAACTTCCTTAATTAAATGGCATTCTACCATCATCAGTAAACTGTATTGACTGAGGCTCAAAACTCAAACAGGTTTTAGAACACACTCTTTGAATTCACATTTTAGCAATTTAACACAGCTTTGCTGAGGCCAGGATCATTTTAATTTAAGCTACAAGATCAAGATGAGAAAAAGAATATAGTAAAAATTAATGATTTCCTCTTATTTAATTGAACATTTTGATTTTGCACACTTTTATAAATAATTAAGATTATATAATAAACCTTACTAGTCAATTTCTGCTTTGGATTAGTATCCAGTGCTTTTTTCCTGCCTCAGGTAAAATTTCTTACATCCTGGGGTAATCCATTTATATATAATTCAAAAATAGTGTTGCTTTTTTTCTTTTGTTTTGTTGATTTTGGTTTTGTTTAAGTTTTTTCCCATCATATGTCACATCATCTTTTTTTCAGCATTTGCTGTGGTTCCATAGCTAGCATGGTGCAATAGAAAAACATTACTATCTCCTACTTTGTATTTCCTGAGGTTTGTGTTACTAAAACAATATGTACTTTCCAAAGAGTTCATACTTTTCAAAAAGGGTTCATTAGATAATAACTTAACACACTATTGTTATTTTTATGGTATTATATATCTTTCACAACTGAAGAAAATTTTGACATTCTAGTAAGAAAGGATAAAATCCAGCAATTAAAGGTGAATCATCAGGAGATGTTGATTCTCTGGAGTACTACACTGAATAGCACCACCAAATGTAAGTGATGTCTAATGCCATACAAAGGAGCCATTATTACCACCCACTGCTGCCTCTAATGTACCACAAAGGTATTTATAAAATTGTTCTCTTAACCTTATGTCATTTTTATTGAAATGTACAATGAATACCACATTCAAATACATGCCTTTAGTAATTAAAAAAAGACAAGAGAATGGGACCCCAGGGGATTTACTGAAATACAAAAAAGAACTTGCTTTTGTTAAAACGGGAAAAGACTAGTTCAAGTGTAAGTTTGTTATTTCCCAAAGAATCAGAAAGAAAAATATACTGTGAAATGGAATTTCTGCTATGCAAATTTTAATATGTAGAATTACATAGATAAAATAAATCTTCAATATTAGTAAATGCAATTATTAGTAAATCTTCAATACAAGTAAATTCATAGAGATACTTTTTAATATGCATGTATAAATTCAGACAACATGGCTGAAGTGACATGGTCTGTGTCAAAAAGGAATTGCTTAAGAGTCTTATGGACTGGCTATTAGCCCTGCATACTAAAAAAAAAAAAAAAAATATATTATGAAGTCTCCTCAGGACTGTGAACACACTGAAATGATAGGTTTCTGGGTAAAAGAATATGCATTTGTTTATAGGCTTTCCAACATGTTTTCTTTTAAAAAAACAACATTCACTGCCTCCAGTTATATCAAAAGAAGAAAATCTGTCAGGAGGACAGAAAAAGATGTGTGGACACAGAAAAGTTTTTAAAATAATGATTTTGTTTAAACATCTCTCTTCATTAATATTTGCACTATGATCCCACTGTTCTTCATTTAAGTTTTTAAGATTTCTTTCTGTGCTAAAACCTTAGGCTTAGTTATATAGTTTTTTTAAAAAATCAGATACCAAATTGTTAATGCAGTGCTTAAGCTCAGTCTCTAGGCTCTTTGCCACATTTCACAACCATAATTCCGTATATTAATTTTTCTTTATGCTTTAGCCTAATATCTACAGGCATGAGAACTTCCTTATTATGTCTATTCATAACTGAATACTGATATTAATTTGGAATTAAAAATACTTCAAAATATCAAAATATCAATCAACTGATTTTAAGTTGTGAAAACTTGAAATACATAGATCCTTTTACATCTAAATTGCATATCTTCCTATGCAGGGGTGATGTTTATGCCAGATGTAAGTCCCTTGCCTTTCCTTCCCTTCCTTTATCCTCCCTGCCCTGCCTTCCCCTGCCCTGCCCTCCAAAAAATCATTTCATAATTAAATAAGATCTCATGCATCTGTATATGTGAGAAATTTCTCCCCTTAATTTTGGCATTTTCTAAATTTAATTGTTGACTTCTTGCATTATTTTATTTTTCTTTATCCATTCATATGTTGACTATATGAGTTTATGGGTAACAAAGCTTTAATTGTTATGAATGAAGAGTTTCCAGAGCATTAAAGCTAAACAGAAGAGCAGAATAGTCCATTTCATATATTATAAATAAATAAATATTAATTTTAAACTAATTCTTCAATTTAAGCAAGGAGATTTCCTTGAAATGTCCATACAGAAGTATTTATTGCATGACATTTTAAATTCACAGCTTTTAAATGGAAAAGAAATACCATTCAAATAGATTTGTTCATATTCACGCCTATTCCCATTTTTTTGGCCTTTTTTATCAACACTACAAAGTTTCTCGTTTTTCATAGCTTCAATTTCTTCATGGTACAATGAATAGATGTTCCATGAAAATTATATTAAAATTACAGAGCAATTTCCATGAATATTCATAGGGGTGATTATTATTCTTTCTTCTTGATTGTGGGAAAACATGGAAAAGTTTGTACAGAAAATAATGTACAAAGGGGGTTTGAAGTAGGAATTTGTATATTTTAGCTGCAGTTCTCAGCCTTTGAATCACCTTGAATAGCTCAGGATGAGCTGTTCACAAAAATAGTGCCAGTTACTTTGAAGAGAGCCAGGGTGGCCGAAGAACAAAAAGCCCATCACCAAAAAACTCCCGATACATCATTCAATAGGATGAAAGAGGCACACGAATATTATAACTATTTAGAAATTAGATACCAGTATAGTAATAACATTCTTGAAAGGCTTAAGTCTTCCTTCCATGTTACATGTGCTGAGGTCAGCTAAGATGCTACAGAAAAAACACAGAAACATAAAAGGAGTCAGTCAAGTACTGAAATAATATCTCAAGTGAGCTCTCATCTGCATGAGGAAAAGGGATTTTCTCAGCCTAACAAGCAATTTTTCAACATCTTTCCCATTTAGAAAATTTCTATGTACGGGACATGTCTAAATTTCATCCCCTTCTGCTGGGTCACCCAGGCTGCCGTTCAGTGTGGGACCTGGCTGCATGCTAAAATCTCACATGTATTAATTTCCTTTGGAAGGCAAATCAAATATTCTGGCAGAATGAGTGCTTGCATACAATCCTTTTAGTACACGAAGGAAGCAAAAAGACATGGAGACTGTACACATTGCATAGCATACTTGTCCTGTCCCTTCAGACCCTTATTTGGTGCAGGACAGAGGTAATGAAGATGTTAAAGCTCCTTTGTTCCTCCGTACAACAAAATACCAGATACTTGTAACAGATACTGCAAGAAAAGAGTTAGTAACATTACCTGTTACCCATATGTAATTGTGTGTGTGGAAAAATGTCGGTGTGTTTATGTACATACAGTTAATGTTCTTCCTGTACGGATTTTTGAGTTGAAATATTTTCAATAAAATCATCTGGGGGAAAAAAATGTGTTCGTACAGAGCTGATGAAGAAGTTAAATGAAGAAAATCCATTGCCTAATAAAGATCCATTCACATTGAAATTTCTGTGTGAAAAAACCCATTTGCCTCAAGGTATATCAGTGATCAGTAGGCTCTGATACACATATTTCTAAGTCCTTCTATTTAATTTTGGCTGTTGCCAGACTAGTGTTCCTAGTCATTTTATCTCTGTAGTTATAAGAGCATTTCTTAACTAGGTCACTTAATAGAAAGTGGAATGATCTTTTAAGACAGCTTTTTTGTTATTTTGCTGAGATAGGTATTTGTTTGTGATCCTGCAGAATGACATCACACAGTCAGCATCATCTACTACACAGTTCCTTAGTTCTATCATAATATAATACTGGCATAATTTTCTGGCTCCTTGAGCATTGTGTATCACTGACATCACACAAATGGACTGCAAAACGTTAATGGGTCAGAATTCTTGTGTGGTTTTCTGATGTATTGAATAATGCTTTGTCTGTGTCTGAGTTCATCGCTGCAGGCCTCCTTTAGACCCAGTGAAAGAAACAAGTTTTTTGAAAAAGAAGTTAGTTTAGGATTAGGCTTCTGTTATTATTTCTGATGATTTTATCATAAAACTAGACTTCCCCTGACTGTGCACAAATGTACAGACTGTGTTGTCTAAAGATGGCTAAAGAATATATGGACATCAATACTGGAAATTACTACAGTTAGGTGAGGTGCAACATATCTAGATCTTTTTTATAGTCAATGAAAAGGCATTACACTTCAAGGGAATGATTCATCTTTTCTCAAAGTAGACATCCACAGTGGGTGAATAGCTGAATCACTGAATTACACTTCTGGTTTTCTATGTGGTTTTATTTCACTGAATTCTAAAAATGTTCCTTAGGTGGAAATTATTAAATTAATTTCCCATGCGTCTAAGTAATGGCTGGAGTCAATTTGATAAGAGTGTACAATCCCCTGTATGCAAACAGTTTATTCTCAACTACTCTGATTCAATTGTCTTTAATTATTTTTAAAATATTTTGATTATCATGTAAAAAGAATTACTTATATTTGGATTTTCTTCATGCACACAGTTATAACTCTTTCTAGAAGATATTAGTAAATCTTTCTTCATTATGTATTAATTATCAGTTACTCAATACTACACTTAAGTTAGAGAAATTACTGTTACATTGATCAGAATTTGCACAAATAAAGAACAAATGTATTTTTAGTATTAAAAAATTATGTGGATGTTAATATTTAACTTCAGAGATCAGAGAGGACCTTGACCTGTATTCTACTGTGGTTCATAACAACCATTTTTGTAATTATTTTCTAATGCTAAATATTATCTTTGTCAAAAATATTCAATATCAGTCTTGTCCTGGTACCATAGCTACTAGGAGTTTCTATTATATTCTGATAAACAGCATGAGCATAAAAAAACAATCTTTTCCCTATTTTATGAACATTTCTTTAGAAATCTATCCAAGATGAAATTCTATGAAATATTTAAACTCTACTTAAACACCAATATGTCTTTTACATTAATTATTTTTAAGAATTCATTCAAATATTTCTGACTTTTCCCCCCTAACAGCTGTTCCTCCTGTGATAGGAGAAAGAATAAGGCTTGTTTCATTGGAGATAGACAGCTTGTTTCAACATGCTTTTCTTCTTCCTAACTGCGAAGTGAGGGGGGTCCTTAAAACATATTGAAAAGAATGTTGACTTACTTTTTCAAAGTTTTAAGAGTCTTGTGGAGAGTAAAAGACAATTTTTATTGAGAGCTTTACAGCCAGAATTTCACCAAGAAATATAACTCTTTATCTTGGAGTATTACATTGACAAAACCCCATGTTTTGTGTTGAAATTCTTTCTTCTAGATACCTAATGTCAGTTGATAATTGACATTGAGTTTGCTCTTTTGAGAAAGCTGTGAGCAAAGCTTGCTAAAATTTATTTGCTCATGATGAATAAAAGAGGAATGACACCTGATACTACCAGATACTACCACTCAATTCAATGTTTAAAGAAAAGTTAGGTAGGCAAAATCACAAAGGAAAATATGCAATCCTTCATTTTCTCCAGCAGAAAGCGGTGTAAATGAGTGATAATAATTGACATAAATAAACTGAACTTACTTGAAAGCTCTAAGGAAGATCACAACTTATTGATCGACATCATTTAATGACACGGTTACAAACAAAAGCTGGTTATGTGTTTTATGTAAAAAATACTCTAGAACGGCGTTCTACTCAAGAAAATAAAATGCAATTATCTCTTTTTTGTTCATATTATAGAGAGAAACAGAGCAATATTGCTTAATTGACAGTGAAAACCTTTTTTTTTTTTTTTTGATGCCACACCCATTATCTCATTTAATTTTCCATAACTGCTTTTTTAACTTTCTTAAAATTTTTGAACATATGTTCCTTACTCTTAAAAATGTGATGTCCTGACATGGTAGCCCCTGAATAGCTTAATCAAATATAATCTGTTCACAAAAGTAGGCTTGAATAGCCCAGAAGGATCGGAGAATGCCATTATGTCTGAAGAAAAGGCACTTTGCACTGAAATGCCAAAACACGTTACTTTAGAGTTGCAATGAAAGGAATAAATTTGGTATCATTTGAGAGCTCTTTATAAAAACCAAATAGAAGAGAGCCTGATTCAAAGTTTATCTTACAATCTTTTTCATCTCCATTTAATGCTCATCAAGGATCCTGAAGAATAAAATTAAATTGATTCTGCTGTAAAATTCTATGATTCTTTTAAAAAATTTATGTAATGATACTATATTGTTCAGATTTTGGGTACCATTAAAAAGGTAGCATAATTAAAGAACATGTTACATAGTTTCTAGTCTCTATTTTTAGCTGCAGGAAATCCTACTAAAACTATATTCTGAGGAAGTGAAATATGATCCTGCAGTTTTACTGCAGAAAGTTGATGGTCATTGTCCAAATTCCCAGTATCCAAATTACTGAGTCTTTTTACCACATATACAACATTAATCAGGGCTTACATTGTTTTGCTTAGAGGTCTAAGAATGTTGCTTGATTGACATGCCAAGAATCCATGAATGTGACTACGTGATAAAATAGTCAAGAACCACATCAGATCCTTGTTTAGCATAACCAGAAAATTTTAACTGTGGTTCATGCACCAAACTATTGCAATTTTCTCAGCTGTATAAACGTTCATGGTGAGAGCTAAGGTATTCTACCTATGGGTAGAATAATACACAGATACATAGATGACAAGGTAAAACAAACTAAGTGCTTAATGTGCCAGCGGTATTCATTGAATTCATTAATTAAGTGAACTAGACATTAATTTGAGAGAGACAGAAACAACAAAAAAATACCCATTGTTAACATAAAAACAGAATTCAAGAATTTGGTTCAATAATTAAACTTGAAGAAATGGACAAGGCAAAGATAAAATTATGCTGTGGTTCAATCAGCAAAGTGATCTCCTATGGAAACTTCAGGAAAAATGAGATTATTCTAATGACCTATTCCTACTTTGAAATTAATGGCAAAAGTCCAGCTGAAATCACTGTGAGCAAAAACAAGCCCTAAACAATGAAAGAAAGAGTCTGGCAATGTTTCAGGACTCCATTAGTTTTAATGATTCATGCAGTGCCAAGTGTTTGGGTATGTGAGACTGAAAAATAAACAGTTTCTCTTCTTATGTATTACTACTACAGGTATAGACACTTAGGAGAGATTGAAACACATTCATATTGCATACAGTTAATATTGTGATCATGCAAGTTTTCCTGTGTGTAAAATAGGCTACTTAGGGTAGAAATATACTAAAGTGAAAAAAAAAAAAATCTGAGAATAAACCAAACCAAAATTTTGAATAAATGTTCTTCTAAAATTTATTGAAAGAATGTAATACTTTTGTTTGCTTTTACACCCATGTCACACACGGTTACATCTTGACAAAGATGTAACCTATAGAAATGAAAGTTTCCTTTCATAAATCAATTTTATCATAAACAGAAACCTCTTGAGAAGGTTGGCAAAATATCTTCTGACACAATAAGCAAAAAAAGAAATCGGATTGTAGAATTGTGATGACTGATAGTATGTTCAGGCATTGATGGGAAAAACTCCAAGTTCATTGGACTAATCATTCCAATAAAGTGAGTTTTCTACCTTTTGTAAATATTAGAGAACTATAATATTTATATTTATATAACTATTACATATATTGAATTATTAACGTATGCCCAAAATTAATATTCACCAGTAGGAGATAAAATATTTACCAGATAGGTAAGTAATTCGATAGGTGTGGCTTTTTTCTTTAGAAAATATTATTTAAAGTTTCCTACAAAATATTTTTGTCTTCTAAAGAAGGAAAGATGAACAATAGGGTCAGAGTTATTGTTATTAGCCTGTTGAAATATTAATGAAAAATCACTTCTAAAAGATTTGTCTTTAAAAATAATAGAAAGCTTTTACTTTAAGTAAAAAGTTAAGTAAAATCTCTGTTGCTGAAATAATTCATATCTGCCAAAAATTATATTGTCATTCTGTTATGATAACTCACAAACCCTACAAGAAAAAACTGTAGTCCTGGAATTAGGCAAATAAGCTTCCTGTTTGGTCAAAATAAGGCAGAATACATGACAGGATACTATTGGTTAACAGGTAATATTTCCTAACTAATATTGAGTTAAACAAACCTCTGCTATGATTTTATGTAGAAATTCTGAGGGAGGATTATAGAAATGTGTTTTATGGATTGCCTTACTCACCCAGGAAATATTCAGTATTGTTAGTTCAACTCCTTTTTACTTTTTTAAAATATTGCAATTGATCGATTGATTAGTCTTGTCCCTTATTGCTGCATCCTTCTTACAAGTGATTTTGAGATTCAGTTTTAAGATGGAAAGTCAGCCAAACTGGCATTTTCCTAATATGAATTTCATCGATATCTGTCACTCATTTTAGCTAATCAATAATAATGTCATTTTAAGAATATTACTGACTTTACTTAAAAATTAATATGATGCATTTCAAACTTTAAATAATTGCCTTTTATTTCTATTACATTTTTGGTGTTTTTTGTTGATTTGTGGTTTTTTTTTTTAATTTGCTGGTTTGTAGTTAGTTTTTTAAGGGTAGTTAGGACAGGACTGGACTGAGTGAAATAAGTTATGGCCCCAATGACAGGGGAAGGGCTTAAAAGGCTGCTTTTCATTCATGCATAGTAGTACTGCTTCAGTATTTCACACACTGATTTTGGGTGTCATTTTAGTCAGTGAAACTGGTATTCTGCTGGACTGAAGGTTTGGATTGATAGGTGGCAACCAAAGCTTTGCAAATTCTGAATAAGGTAAACTGAAACCAATGACATTTTATGTTATGTTGTAAGACAGTTCAGATGCCACGTCTCAATTCAGTTTTCTGTGTACCAGGATTTACTTGCCATAGTAAATCAATCAAACACCTCAAGAGAAGCCTTTTCTTGTCATAATTCCAGAGGTCCACGAGTACTCAAGAATGGAATTAAGGGGAATTCACAAAGTCCTGCTTATAAGTAACTTTAGGTTTGAAACTGAAGTAATCAGGTACCTAAAATTCCTGTTATGCCTATTGTGAGAATTGCCTTCTCCTTTGACTCCATAGTCAAGTGGTCTTTGGGATAAACAGCCTTTTCACAGAATCACACAGAATCACAGAAGTTCAAGACTGGAAGAGACCTATAAGATCATCAAGTCCAGCCGATGTTCTAGCTGTTCAACTAGATCATGGCAGCAAGTGCCACATCCAGTCTTTTTTTGAATTCTTCAAGGGATGATGACTCCACCACCTCACTGGGTAAATGATTCCAGTATCTGACCACTCTTTCTGTGAAATATTTCCTTCTTAATTCTAACTTACAGCTTTCTAGGGTCTCAATCTCAACAAAATGAAGCTGAATTTCTAAGCAGAAAAGATTGTCAAGATGGAAAAAGATTGTCAAGATCTTCTCTGACAGAAGGCATGAGCATAAAACTTTCAAATAAGATCAATGACTTTTTTTGATTTTGAAAAATAATGTACCATAGCATTGGCATGTATTATGACCACAAAAAGAACTTTAGAAAGCCTGACTAAACTAAATGATAATAAAACATTGATATAAAAATAAATAAACTGTAACTTATTCTGATGGAAAAAAAATAACACTAGTCTGCTTTGGAAGAACTTTCATGAAAGATATTTAACCACTAAAGCTGGGGTAGTACCTGTGATAACTTTTTCTAAAAAGGGTATTTCTGCTGTTTCTTCCTTCTGTGAAGAACTACTAGTTATGTTTAGAAACTGCCCTGGGTAAGATTTCAGTTCCATTCAGATAGACACCTGAAAATAGAATGGTTAGCTTAAAAGAAGGTATAAAATTAAATCCCTGACATACAAGTAATGAAAACTGCTAAAAAAATTCATCTAGTAAATAACTTCTGATTTGAAGTTATTTTTCATACTTTTAATACATTTTCATAGCTTGAGCAAAATTGTTTTTTTCTGGAAAACTGCTACATTTATTGAATATACTACTTAATTTTTTACCAGCAGTATGTTTTATTTCCATTCCAGCATTCACAGTACTGGAGAGCCAGGCAAAGGGGAAAAGCTGCAGGGTTCTGACATCAGAGAAGTCTTGATCTGCATGTGAAATTGGTAACACATTGTTTTTAACTGTAAAAGCATGAAAGGAGAGATTAGGTATTATCCAAATGGAAGGACCTCAATATAATTTTCTATATGGAATACAGATTATAAATTAAAATATCAGAATTGGATAAATTAAATTTTTTTAACACAGTTTTCCCCTTTTTCTATCCTTTCCACTGATGCTTGGAAAAGCAGCTTGTATATCAGGAAGAAGCTTGATTTTCTTACAGCAATTGTATTTTTTTTTAATAATACTATGTGTAAGTCACAACATAGTAATTTTACACGAACTTTCCCCTTCCAGGAAGTATGCTCTGTGATCTATATTTTAGACGTGAGACTAGGCTGATACAATTGGCCTGACTTTTTTTTTCTTCAAATACAATTTTAGAGTGTTTCAGTTGTATCCATGCATGGAGGTATATATGTGTGTGTGTTTATATATACTAAGAATTTTAACTGCTGTCACATTCTGTGAATCTCCTCTTACTATTTATTGCTTAAGTGTTTTGCAAGCATGAAAATACGTGAACTTAAAACTTTATATGCCTTTTCACCTTGTGTATATAGTGAAAGTTCTGGATTTTTCTTTCAGAGATTTACAAAATGTTGGGGAAAAAAAACGGGAAAAAAGGAAGATAAAGGACTTTATGCTAAATTTTCTGGGTCTGTTTTCTTTTATTTTTAGAAGCAATGAATGTTGAGACCTGTTGCCTTAATTATAATAGTTTTCTTAGAAATTGAGCTGTGTATATATTAAAATTACCTTCAGTTGGCTCATTTATAGGCAAAATATGTTTTTTATGAGTAGTTTATAATAAATGCCCCAGCTCATGAATGTTGAATATAGTCTTTTCTGTTCTGCAAATCTCCTCTCACGCTCAGCAAACAAGGCTGACTATATCAATGAATAGGGTCGTCAGCTACCAAATGTGAGGTTGCTTTTTTTTCCTCAGGACACTAAAGCCTGTTTATGTCTTTGGCTTTGGTAGCTATAGAGTCTGCAGCATTATGTATGTGAAGCTTGAGTAGAATGTTAATGATATTAAGTATTTCAGGCTAAATTACATCACAAAAACACAGCACAAGTTTCTGATAAGCAGTGGTTGCACTGCCTGGTTTTAATATGCATCTATCAAAGCAGAATGTAAAAGACAAAGGCATGGGCTTGCTGTTTGTAATCATATGCCAACATGCAGAGTAAATAAGTGACTTTGGTTTCTTTGATTTGTTACACAAAAGGCAAATATATACATAGACAGAAAGGTTAAGCTGGGGAGGAATAAAACAAAGGAAAAAAGAAAGGAAAAAAGCAGCTTTTCAACCTGAAATCCCCACACCCACAAATTCAAATATGGTTTTGAAGTTTAAATTGATTGTGTGAATTTTTCTATAAAATTTTAATGCTTCCCCAAAGAATTATAATATGCTGTTGCCTTTTTAGTGATAGAAATTCTGCAGTCCCTAATATCATGATATCATTTCAAGCAGATCTTTGTAACATTTCTGTCATGGATGGCAGCTTTCAATCACAATGATGAATAGAGCACCTTGGTGAGTAGGTGACATTGTAGGTGAATTCACACTTACTCTTAATTATCCTTTCTTGTACACGCATGACTCTTTATGGATTTAATGATGGCCTGCTCTTTAGCATTTTTAAACTCAGTATTGTATTTTTCTTTCACTGGCGAAATAAGTGTTTGACCATGCTGAAAATCTTATTATAAATAATGACAGGAGTGATGACTAAGATCTGTAGAGAAGTCACAACAGCACAGCACATTCTCCCAGCTTTATCAGTGCTCAGAGCATAAATTAAAGGAAACAAATAGATATCAGTCAAGGAAGAAATCTATATACATTTTAAGGTATTTTAACAAAAGTATTTTATACAAGATGTAAAACATTTCACAGTGAAAAAATATAATAAATGTTGGTTTGTTCATCAAATTTCAACAAAGGTGCCTTCGAGTTACAAAGCAAAGATTATTTCTAATGAAATTTAAAGGGCCATAAAGCACTAAAAATAACGAAACAAACCCAACCTGAATACCTTGTGATCTGCAGCTATTTTAGGTAGTTGACAGAAATTTATGACATATTGCCATGGCAACAATGGGCTATCTCAATGAGGTATTGCTTGTGAAGAGAATAAATTCTTAGGATGCATTATAATGCTTGTAATTATTGCTCAAATGTGTATACATGTTGTGTACAAATTTAAATCTGCATTTTTCTCTTTTCCCCCTCTCCTTCTTATTTGTTACAATAAGGTTGTTTTTTTCTTGACACTTCAAAGGATTCCACCTGTGATAAGTTTCAATCGTGCTCAATTAGTCCACTAGATGGAGCATCTAGCATTTCCAGGAAAAAGGAAAAAAAGGTATTTAAAAAGCTAACTTTCACAAATATGTGTTAAAGCCACTGAAAGTTTAGGAGTAGAAGGAAGTAAATCACAATCTATTTCAACTAGTATTTACAAGGCAGTATTTGATGTGGCCTCATTTACCAAAACAACTCAATTTGAAGAATGATTTAAATATTTAAAAAAATAAAAAAAATCTACAAAAAAAGCAGGAGGATGGGAGCAGGAGGAGAGAAATGCTTTCAAGATTCTCCAGTAAGATTTCAGTGCTTTCTTTCATTCTTTGAGATTTCATATGTTTTGATTTATATAAGCAGCCTGCAGAAATCTTTGGAGGACAGTTTATATTAATGCTGCAAAAGAGCAATTTCTGTGGAAAAGAGAAAGAAATGATAATGAAGCCTGTGTAGAGTACTGTGAGTGAGAAAAGGGGGGAAATATGAAAGATACGCTTCAATGAAAGGGAAACAGCAGTGGATATTGTACTGCCATAGGAAGGCTGTGAAAATCAGGCAGGAGCTCCAAAGCATTCTTTCAGTTCAGCGAGCACTGAGAGTGAAGCCGAGCAGCTGTGAGGTCAGAGGTAGCAGGTCAGCGCTGATCTGCTCAATCCACACCAATGATGTGCATCATTTGGGAGGCTGAAATCAATCGGATGTTAAGTAAGATCTCCCTTACTACCCCCACCCTCTTTCCCTTACCTCTGGACAGAAAGCATTTATTTCCAGCAGCTAGGTAAGAATGGATTTCTTAAAAGCTGGCTTTTGGCCAGGTTAATTTATGCATACGCAAACTTATGCTTCTCCAATTTACTAAAACCCATCATTTAAGGCTGTTCAAACGTGCAGCTGTTTAAATGAGGTTGGAAGCAATTTTACCACACGGTGCTGATGTCAGTTAAAAGCTGAGTATTAGCAAAATGGGAAGGCATCAATGGAGTGTGTCTCCTAGGGTGATCTGTGCTCCCCAGTGCCTAATGGATCAGGGAGACAGATATGCCTAGCTCATCGTCCTGTAAAGTTAAATTCAGATCTATTACCTATTACAGATGTATATGTATACGAGGGCAAGCATTTTAAGTGGAATGAGAATTGTTTTGGTTCTGGCAAACATCCAGGGTGAGTCTGAATGGAGACTTTCAGGAAAAACAGGATGCAAGACTGCCAAGTGTGAAAATGGCTACAAATGATAGTTTATGTGGGGGGAAAAAATAATTCTAAAAAGCACTCAGAAACCTAGACATATCTATCAGAACATGTAGGTAAAAATGCATTTCCCAGGGTGTGATCCCATGAAAAGAGAATGTCAGGTTGTATAAAAGCTCTGGGTAAGATCTGCATCAGTTCTGAATACTAATTATCAGCTTCATGTGCCGATGAAAATGTAAATTTCTTTTAGATAAAACAAAGTGCTCAGAAATAATTGTAAACTGCTCTGAAATATGCAGATAAATGGTTATTCCAGGCAAAAGTTTGTTCAGCAGGAAAATGGGCCTGCTTCACTCTGAATCATATTAAAAAATCTTCTTTTTCTGTGTTGGTTATATCTATGGCAGATTTTTATTTCTATTCCATGTGTTTTAAGTATGAGGAGACAGATAGAAAGGCACGGGATTTTTTTCTTTTCAAAATATAAAGAAAAACTCCATGAAGGATCTGTGTTTAATTGTCTTTATGAGCAAATAGTAGACTAAAAGAGAACTGAAAAAATATAAATAAATGTTGTACAAAAGCTGTTTATTGCATGCTTGAAAATTTATGATAAAGGTTTGAAATTTGTATTATACAGGTAATTTTAGAGTTGATAGTCTAATAAATTTATGTAGATTATCACTGATGTATCTGATGTGTGGATAGTGATTTTCATTTTGAATATTTAGCTACTGTCTTGTTACAATCTTAAAAGAAGCAAGATGCAAAAAGATGGAAAGTTAGAGGATTTGCAAGAGCATGTAGTGACAGCACAATGGGGAATGGATTCAAACTGAAGGAGGGTAGGATTAGATTAGATAATAAAAAGAAGTTATTTCCTTTCAGAGTGATGAAGCATTCAAACAGGTTGCTCAGAGAAGCTGTGGATGCCCAATCTCTGGAGGTGGTCAAGACCAGGTTGGATGGGGCTTTCAGCAACCTCGTCTTATGAAAGGTGTCCCTATCCAAGGCAGGGGGATGGAACTAGATTATCCTGAAGTCCCTTCCAATCCAAACAATTCTATGATTCCATGATTCTGTTTCTCATCAACAGTCCTGCTAAAACAGCATTTTTCCAATTGTTGCTTTACAGTATTACACTCCTGTCATTGGCTTATATATGTAATTTTTTTCCCCAGAAATTTATGTTGTTCACATTGTGTACAGTTTTAGTAAAATTTAGTTGGGATATTTTCATTACCTTCAGCAGCAACTAGAATGACACCCCTTGAATTTAACATGCTGCTGTATTAATTCCATGAGAGGTTAGTTTAAAAGAATGGCTAATTGAGAATAAAATTAGTTACTTTATAGAAACGTAGCATCTGAATTAACTGAGAAGAATGTAAAAATTTCTGGACTTTTAAAACATGGTTTATTAACTTCCTTGGCCATAATTGCTTCTTTGGAACTATTATGCTCTCATGTAAATACATATTTAGAGGCATTTCAGAAATGAGATTATGGGCCTAGTAGACCATGTCTATGCCAAAGATTTGCAGCACAAACTATAATAAAGCTGACAAAAGTCATGTATAAAGTATTATAAGCCACTCTGAATGTCTTAGCTGCTTATCTTCTTCAATACAATAGGCTGAAAAAGCACTGTGACTTTGAGAAAAATTATGTTTACTTTAATCATCAAAATAGTTTTGTAAGCTTTAAACTCTGTCATTGCCCCATATTCATAGAAACAGTAGGTAATTCTGAAAGCTACTTCACATCAGAAAACCTACATTGAGTGGGAGTTATACAGTAGAAACGATCTCCACAGCCTTCTCATCTCTTAGGTAGTTACTCTACAAGGCTGTGTTTGGAAATGTAGGACTAAAGCCAGACAAGCAGGCAGAGCCTTAATGGGAAAGGTTTGTCTGTAGAGAAGAGGGCTGAGTTCATAGGTAAGGTGCTGTACTGGGATTATAGGTCGACAATAAATATTAAATTTTTCTATATCTCAGAACCATATTGTTATCCAAATTTCATAGCATAACACAACACTGGTGATTTCACACTTGGTTTCAAGTTATTTTTCAATGGAAATCATAGGTAAGACATTGTAAAAGAGTATACTACCTTGATCCAGACACTGCTTACCAAATTAGAACATGGAATTTGACTCAACCGCTTAATGGTCTTTTTTACTAATGAAGAGCTATTTGATTTAAATATGTTTCATATGACCATTAAGGTTTCTTTTTATTTGAAGACTAGAAGAAGTAGTTAAATCACAAAGTGAAATTATTTTTGAAATGAAAAAAAAATGGTAATTTAGGAGACCATTCATTCTCTGAGAACATGAATCATTAGTCATTATGTGACATGCATAAAATCCACTAACTGACCTAATGAATTCTAATAAAGATAGTAAAGAAAGTTTAATTAACAGAAAAGGTGGATAAAGAAAACAAAGTTTCTTGGTCCGACATTGGTTGGCAATCTACATACAAAGGATGTATGTAAAGGATGATTTATAGTTAGTCTTAGCCATTCTTTTAAACAAATTACTTGTCTAATTCTAATCAAAATTATAAATATGTTTAAATTCATCATATTTATGAAAGAATTTATCACTATAATGTGGTGGATAAACATCTTTTTGAGAACTACCTGTGGGAACAAATGGTTCAGCCTTGCTGAAAGTTTGCTGCATGCTGTATGCTGCAAACTTCCATGATGTTCTATACTGAAAATTGCTTAGGATTGCATAATATAGTAAAAAGTACAAGGCAGACTGGCAGATGTAGGGGGTGATCATTCACTAATATTTTTTGGGCAGTTTGGCTGCCCTTTTTTAACTGTCACTGATTCTCATGAAGATAGCATTAGGCAAAACTAGGTATTTTTTTCAAACTAGAAGAAAATTATTATATAAGCTAGCCAGAAATGTATGTGTTTTTCACTGAGCTGTTGTGAAATCTGGAAAGAATTTAATTTCGATTTTCCTAGTATCAGGAGAATTCAACTCTCTGTTTTTCAAATTGTTCCAAGTCAGTACGCAAATTAAAGGTACTTTCTCTTCCCTCCTCTTGCAGGCTGTCCAATACATAAGTAAGTGCAATTAATTAATGCTTCTGATGTATATCTGCAAGATGGAGGCTAGGGGACCAAAGTCCCTCCTGTGTAAGAGAACATCACGTTCATCACCACTTGAGGAAGATGAACATACATAAGTCTGTGGCACTCCATGAGATGCAGCCCAGAGTCCTGAAGGAATTGACTGATGTAGCTGTCAAACCACTCTGCATGATGTTTGAAAAGTGATGGCAGGCAGGTAAATCCCAGGTAATATTCCTGAATGAGTAATTAGCCCTGGAGCTCCTTTAGCATAGCTACATCCATGGGATAAAGAGATTTGGGCTGGAGAAGTAATGTGATCTTTCTCCATGGAAGATTTTTTATTTCAGCTAGTTAACTACCCATGTCATATTTTAGGAGGACTCTTTTTCTGCATTCTCTGAGAATCATTTCTCTATATAGTCCCTTTAAAGCCCAGATAATTTAACTTTCCAGGACAGCATTGTATTGTTCCAGTTTTTTATCTTTATGTATTCTTAGACTTAAACCACTTTTCTATTGCTGCCAGCTTATCCTTTAATATATGACTTGGAATATTTTAACAATTTAATTCCTTCTCTTTACAAGTTTGCAAAAAACACCATCAAAAATTACTTTCAGGGGAAATACACCTTCAGCTATGTTATTGCAAGTTAAGGAAGTAAACTACAAGATCTTTTGAGCCTCATTTCTTTTTCATAATTAGGTGATTTCCTTCAAAAATTGGGTGATTTTCTATCGTTATTTGAATTATTAAAAAATAAATTCCAAAAAGTTGTGGTAATTCAAAATGAGTTTCCATTGCATGAAATGTGTACATTTTCCAAGGACTTTTTATTCCTAGTCTCAAAATATGAGATTTTGAAATTTCTCCCTAAAGGACATTTTTATGTCCTTATACATTTAGTTACTAAAGTAATTTTAGAAATTTCACTTAATTTCAAAATTAGTTTGAAGCAATTTTTTAACATTATTTTTTATTTGAAACTTTGAATTGAAGCACATTTTTCCTTGCATTCTTCAATGTGTTTCTCAAAATCACAGCGTTTCTCAAAATCATGTTTCCTATGTGTAAAATGTGATTTTCAACAAAAAAAAAAACCCAACAATTTCGCCTCCCCCATTCCCCAAGGTAATTTAGTTTTTGAAAGAAAGTTAATGGATGTACTGGTTGTGGACTGTTCAGTTCTTACTAATTCTTCATTTAATATTCCATTCTTTGAAACCAGAAATGTGGGATCACAGCATAGCATGTAGTAAGACCTAGGATCCATGGATGTATATGTGCCATATATGTATAAATTTTTAATGGGGGAAATGGCTCATTTGAGGTAAAAAAGTGCATGATAATAATGCATTTTTTATCTGGAAAAAAGTTCCTCTTACTTAAAGAAGCACTAAGTTTCATGCTGAAAACTGCTAAACATCCTTTAAACAATGCTAAAATAGGAAAACTAAAAAGAAAACCAGAAAGACCAAATCTAAAAAAAACCAGCACACAATCAAAAAATAAAGCCACTCAAAGTGAAGCCCAAGGACATGATGAGAAAACCAGAAGGAAAGAAAGAAGAGGTAATTTTGTGAGTGCTTAGCTAATGAATCCTGGTTTCCATGGATTTGATCCTTATGCTGTTGCCTAAGAGGAGTCCAATTTAAAGCTCTCCCTTTATCTGAAGTGTTCATGATTTCTTTTCTGTGTGGATTATATGACATTGAATAAAGGTTGTGTTTATACTGCAGCTTTTCTCTCAAGAACAGCTCAGCTGGGAGTATATCCTTTATTTTGCTGTCATCTTTCTCAAAAAGTACTGAAACTTAATAACCTTTTGAAGACCAGGAGTTTGCCAAATTTAAAGGAGAATGTGATTGAAATTGCCTAGTTGTGCAGCAGTTGTTTGAGGGGCAAACAGTCAGACAACTAACTAGGCAAACACACACCAGACTGTGATTATGTAGCACCCATACAAAAACATGTTGTAAAGATCCAAGTGGAAAGGCTGGTGAGAAAAGGAAAGATTGAGCTTTGACAAACTGCAGCCAAGAAAAGCTTCAGTATCTTCTTCAGTATTGGAAACAGTCAAGTCCAGGGGACCAATTCTAACCAGTTCTTAAGGGCAAAATCCATGAGCTGAAGGGCACACTCTGTAAGTCCTACCTTCACATAAAACTACTATCAAGGACAATAGGAAATAATATTCTACCTCTGCAATATATAACAGAATTTGTCTACTTCTGTCAAGACAGTATTTCTTATATACAAAGAGTGAAAGGGAGCAGTATGAGAGAATTTCTATTAAGCAGTCTTTACTAAGTAATCATTGACCAGCATGACATCTCGTGCTGCAAGTGCTTCCATCAGTAGAGCAAGTGACCAAGATTATTATGAAAACAGAATAAATCTGTTTATTTTTCCTGAGGCTTACTTTGGCTTTTTGCAAATAAAACTTTCATTTTATTTAGATCTATGATGGTTTTTTACTCTTGTTGATGGACTAGAACCAGAACATTCTAGAACCAGACTGGAATGCAATTAGTTGAAAAGCCAAGCGCTTGATTAAGTGGTGCATTGAAAATGTTCAGTTAACACTTTTGTCACACTACTTCTGCCTTCATTCATAGCAACTACAAAAGCAACAAGAGGTGCTGAGATGCTGTTTAGTGAATAATCACCTGAATGCAAGCTGGCTATGAAGTAACTGAACTGAGGTGTTTCAGAATATTCCTGTAGCTGGCAATTTGCTCTTACTTTTGCTGTACTGTTCAATCAAACAGTGAAAATTTCATGAAAATTTAGTCATAATCTTCTTGGGAATAAAAAGACATTTTACAATTATCAGATTTTTTTTAAAAAAAAGTTCACCCTCAATCAGTTCAATTTAAGTTTGCAGTCTCGCTTCAATTTGCACCATAACACAATATTTCAGTTTGTAGCATTGAGAATGAGCCAGTCTGCCTCTTCTATTTATCTGTTAAGCATCTGTGAAGCTATGAAAAATAATGTAAATTGTTTGCCCTGCTTCTGTTGTGTAATAAGGCAGGCACTTCCAGAAGGCAAATTATCCCTAAGGCTCTTATCCAAGAGGGGCTGCCCTTTGGGCATGAGCATGTATCTGCATTGATACCGAATAAGCCTGGATGTCTAGCTTAGCCCACATGATTGTAAGGCAGCTAAAACTGCATGGCTGAATCTCATCTCTAGAGTCGATGCCTGGCATGTACACAAAGGAAAATATGGATTTAAGGAGAGAATGTCTAGAGCCTACAAACTCCACATATAATTAGATTATTGAGAATTCTCCAGAGACTCCATCAAAGGAGGAAATTATTTGTCTAATCCAAATCTCACAGACAGCAAATGTAAGATTCTCAGTGCCTTCATTAGAATTTATATTATGCCACAGATCTTAATGGGTTTATTTTTAATCATTTATATGAAAATATTTACCCCGAAATGTAAAGTAAATAAATGAAAAAGGTGTTACAGATAGGATTTATCTTACCTAAGCTTAGACATCAAACAATTAGTTATCTTAGGCTAAAATAATAACCCTAGGTTCTTTCTGCAGCTTAGTGAAAATAGACACCTGCAAAGGACAATCTGTCTCACTAAGTTTAGACAGTCTCTTCTTGAGCCAAGAAGAAGCTCTTCTGGATGTATCTTTCTCCGCTGAATAAAATGGAGCAGACAGTCATTAGTTTGGAATTCAACAATTTGCTGTTAGGAATCCAACTCAAGCAAATTGAACCCCAGAATAGACTGGATAATTTTCTAACTTTTTTCCTTACCAGTTTCATTACTGGTCATTCAGTAAAATACCTGTATATGTGGAGCAAATTTGCCAACAAAAGGATCCTATTTCATGAGCCTCAGAGAGAAAGCAAAGAAGAATCTATAAAGGTGCAATACAGTATTTTTTTTCCTCAATTTACCCTCAATTTCCAAGGACTGAGATTTTTCAGAGATAGGATAGCTTCTCACAAAGCGAAGTCCTTTCATTGACATCTGCATCGCACAGGTGGCATCACCTGTATTCTATTGAACAGCCTCGTAGTCTACATTTAATGAAGATCCTTAATAAGTCAAAAAAGCTAACAAACAAAAACTTGAAAACTACAAATTACTTATGGGAATCCAACATTTAGAATTTCATAATTGTATTTTCTTAACACAAATAGTATTCATCATAATTTAAAAAGTTCAGATTTATAAAGCTGTGCATCAGTCCATCCCTATGCTTCAAAGAAGATTAATAATATATATCAGCTATTCCATATGCTCACGAAGTTGCAAAAGCTCTCAGTGAGAACATAAAAACTTGTTTTGCTATGTAGAATATAACTTTTTCAATTTTTTGGTAAAAGGTTTTTACTCATTATATTTGACTATATAGGTTTTAATTGTTGAAAATCAGGCCATTTTGTCTTGTTCTGCACCATAACAACTGTTTGTCATCAATTGATGACTGCTGCTGCTCACCAATTAATTGAGTAAATAAATTTACTCACCAACTGGAGTAGCAGGTTCTCAGAGGAAATTGAAATCCCTGCAAGAGGGATGAATAACTATTCCACTTCAAAATATGAATACGGTGGCACTCAATGCCTCCTGATGTGTAATTTCTTTGTCACTAACCTTATGCCTACTATAACTAAGCAGAACTACATCTTAGTTCGATTTCAACATATCTGGTATGTCTACACAGAGAGTCAAGGTTTTTATATTTTTTTCTCATTCCTGGTGTTGCTCCTAGATGATTAGGCTAGCAATCTGCTTTTTCACTGTTTTTTTGTTCCTCCATCCCTCAGTTAATCTTTTTATGGTTTTAGGGGCTATGAAGAGCTAATTTCTTCAGTTAGTGTCTTTACCACATTCATTGCAGACATTTTCAACATTGTTTCCACTATGTTGATATTAAAATTCCACCTTATTTAGACACATCGTTCTCAGTGCGCTTCAATACTCTATGAGTAACAATGATTCTAGCTGATAAAGCCAAATGTTTTTGGCACCTTCAATGTGCTTAAAAGTTTTAGTAATTTTCATAAAACAGGCATAAAAAAGAAGAAAGTAACTGTTTTTTTTATAAAAATATTTCAAACTAGAGATCACTGGGTTCCTTCCAAGTCTTATCTTCAACTTCTCTTATGAATTTTATAAGCAAACTGATAGATTTTGATGCTTTCTTCTCTGTGTATTCTAATTTGCCTTGAATTATCTCTATTTTTCTCTTATTTTCATGAGTCAACACAGGGAAATCTTTTCTTCTAAGTAGTTGCATGGGTTTTTTATTGCTGATACATTAAGATAGAAGAAGAAATCAGGTCTCAGGCAATAAACTACATGGATAGCTGAACATCTCTTAGGGAGCTTCATCAGTATTCCTTTTTTACTATTGTCTAGAAAATAATTCAAGGTTTTAGTGATGGTTTGCAACTGGACTTTATTTGTTTTCATGATCCTTTATCAAAACTGTATCAGCAGCATCACACATCACAGACTTTTCCACAGCTAGCCTAGCTTTCTGATCAGTTCTATGTTTCTTTAGAAAGAAAAGGGTCACTTGGTATTTTTAGCTCCATACAAACCTATGTTGTGCCTTAATTTAAAGGATAGATATACTATTTAATTTCAATTATGTGACTTTAAAACAATGCAAAAACTTTGAATCATGTAATAATTCAGGTTTGAAGTAGCCTTAGGACCTCTTGAATTCATCCTCCTGCTCAAAGCTGTCAGTTAGAGTTCAGACCAGGTTGCTCAGGGCTTAAACCTCTTGGGTCTTCAACATGATGAAGGACAGAGACTGCACAACCTTTCTGATAAACGGCATCACTGATGGACTATCTACATGGTGACAGAAGGGTTCCCTGCATCCAGTCTGATTTTTTTTTCAAGTTGTGCTCATCGCCTTCTCTTACTGCTCTGAATATTGACAAACTCGACTCCACCTCAGAACTACAGATCATTTCAACAAAAAGGAAATTGAATAAATAGATCTACCACGTAACCTCCTTTACATCGTCGAAGCAAATGCAAACAAAGGCTTCTGACATCCAAGATGCTGTAGGGATAGTGTAACATGTTAAGACTATGCTTCAGAATATGAAACATATCTGAAAGAGTGTATTTTTCCCAGTATAATTATCAAGCTATCGAGGTCTATTAGTAAAAACGTCAAAATCTGTTAAAGAAAGGTGGGTTTTCAAGAATAATTAGACTTCAATCTGTGGAGCACACAGAACATGAATTAAACCTTTATGGTGTTGTCTATACTTCCCAGATTTGGAGTATGTTCTATCACAGAATTGTGTCACAGAAATCCTATTCAAGATTGTTCCACCACTTTCTGCATAATAGAGATAATACCTACCAAGCAAAGGTATTTTAAAATTTAATGTATTCAGTTTTGAACAACATCCAAGGATTCTACAGTAACCAAAATCTTAAGGGTACATTAGAAACAGAATATATAATGCAAGTATCATATGTTTTGTAGGCTAGAGAATTTGATCTTGAAGCTTTTTATAAAGCCTCAAAGACAAAATATATCTTCAAGATATGTTTGAATAAGGACAGACAAGTAAATTTATCACACATGCCAAAAAGATGTGTGGAATAAGAAAAAAAAAGGGAAGTCTATTAGGTGATACAGATGAATGCACACTTACGACTGGTGTCACAAAACAACATGACAGTGAAATGAGTTTTTGAACAGCTGAGCAGTATTTTTCTCACTGTTATTAATGCTTTTTCATTTTCTTAGACAAAATTTTTGATGTTGTGAAAATATCCATCAAGTATTGTTTGGTTTTGTTTGGTTTTACTTCAGTTTGTTTTGTTTTGTTTTGTTTTGCTTTGTTTTGTTTTGCCTTCTTTTGCTTTGTTTTACTTTGTTTTTAAACTGCTGAGTATCTCCATTAGTTTTAAAGCTTCTAAGGGTAGCCTTGGGACCTTGGCTTTTTTTTAACTTCTTTTACTTCAGCCCTGGGTAGAGGAAGAGCTTTATCAATTTACCATTTTTTATCTTCTTATGACCAAATACATAATAGCTAAGTGCTGATAACTGTAATCCTTCAGTCAGTTCAGTCTCAGACACTTTCATTACAATTTCATATGAGAAGACTCCTCTCTCAAATTCTGAAACTTCTCTGCAATGTGAACTGGTACCTGGTAAATGGGAATGATGGAGAGATTCACTTCAAAAGCAAGCTTTCTATAGCATTTTTATTTGAATTTTAAATTCCACTCCAACTGAGGGATGGGATGACTGAGAAATCCCATTTCTTCACGGCATCCTTTTTGCTATGTGAGTGTTCCCATCAGCAGATACGGGTGGATTCTCCTTCTCTAAAGAGTTCAGGAATTCCTGAAACTGAGAATTAATCCTTGAGTTTCTTATCTCAGCAGCAAGTTTGTCCTCTATCTTCACCAAACACAGCATTTCTCTAAATATGAGGAAACATTTAACTTAGGGACTAAGTCGTGTCATTCTTCTTATCTTGAGTGCATCTATGATTGTCATTTATGAAGAACAGCAATCACTTTTGGAGTTAATCTCCCAGCAGTCCTCACAGCCTGTGCTTTGGCTTCACAAAGCTGCTCTTGTTGAGGGTGTAAAATGGTTTCTTTTTTGCATGAGGCTGGACTAAAAAATGCCTTGAACATCATCTAAAGTGTTCCAGCTGTTTGTGGTCATCTAGTCCACAGGAGCAGACTACAGCTAAACTGAAGTAAAAAATGTTCAAAATTATAGTGTAGATTTGTTGTCGTCTGAAATAACTATTTCACTCTATGATATTGTGCCACACTATTTGTTAATATAGACAAAATCATATCTGTTTAAAAGATGATACTATCTAATTTCAATGGTCAAAATTCACAGATGGTTATATGATTATCTTTAGTGTTAAAATAAATCAATCATTTTATTTAACTAGGGAAAGTTACAGGTTTTCATGACATCCATTTTTAGATATCCATCCATATATGTAGATATGTTTCATGTGGATAAATTTCAAGCAGTGAATTCTCTATTGATTTCAAGGAATTCCCAGATATATGAGGTTACAGAAATATCTGTTTGTGGATTGTTTTCTTGTATATACTTTATAGAAATATATCTCTCTATGTTTAGATAGATGTACTTAATTATAAATAAATGCCCACTCCAGATTTTTTCCCTGTGCCTGCAGATGAAAGCAGGGCCAGCAGAACTGCCTGTCTGGTTGTTTGTTTGGTTGGATTTTTTATTTCTCCTTGTATTTCATGGTGGTTCTTCCCAAAACAAACTTTAGTAACCTAGATTATTTTTCACTTGGTATCACAATTGATAAAATGAGGAAAGAATATGAGAATTGTATTATTTTCTAGTCCTGATCAGAAAAATATTTTTCAGTTTCATAAAAGAAAGGAGAAATCATATAGTTTCAAAATATTTTATTACTTTTCTGATGTAGAATCAAAATGACACTTTTGGAGAATGTGTTTTTCTTTGTGAGAAGGTTGTGATAGATACTCTCTCAGCCTACCCAATGCCCAGACAATAACCCACTGGCTAGAACATTTAACTTTGGCGTGGGAGTAACCAATCTGCTTGTTTATGACAGATTAGGATCCCACAGACTCCATCCCACATCGCAGGGAAGATTCTTGCTCATCAAATTATAGCATCAGCCTCTTCTAAAATGTCAAATTCTTTTTTCGTGTATCTTCCTTTCTCTATAAACACCTATATGGAAGATAAATTCCTCAGTATGGAGATTATGGTTGACTTTTAAGAAGAGACGCCATATTCCAATACCTGTTCTAGCTCATTCAAAACAGAAATTAGATTTTAGCTTTTGTATGTCCCTTGAGTATTTCGTGAATTTTTACACCTGAAAATGCCCTAGCCTCAAACAATGAATTGAAACATTTCAATGCAACTGTCTTGCTTTATTTTTATTACCTCTTCCTAAAAGTTGATTACGTTAAAGCCAGCCCTCCCATTTGATGTGCCACTGTGATATCTGACTCATTTCCTTGCTTACCAAAATGAAATCCATGGCCATTTTGCATGCATTATTTTGTAATGGTACAACAATGTAAATTAATGCATTGGAATATACAATTCACTCCAGAAAATCAAGTAAATCTGAGTTAATAAGGAAGACTGGAAGGGTTATGAAAATGAGTAAGTGATTATTCTAAATTTTATTAACTTTATTATTTTTTTTATTAATTTTATTATGTATATCACAATGTTTCATGTCCTTGAATGTATATTAATACATAGAAATGTATTAATATAAAATACAATGTATTATAATATATATATTAACACATAGAAATGTATTAATATAAAATATGTATTTTTAGTATGTTTCACTGTGTATTTCAGCAAAGGGGCATTCTATTAAAAAATATTAATAAATAGCAAAGTGCATAGGAAAGAACCATTATAAGAGACACTGAACAAAATATCTTCAAAGGCAAAATATAAATCTTTGAAAAAATTGTGAATCAATAAAAAAGGATTTTCTACAAAATATTGTGTTAACACTAATCAGAAAACAGTACAAAAATTCAAGAAAATATCTTACAAATCCATAAATAAACACTTTTAAATAAGTCAATAGCTGGTACATAATAGCATCCTTAAATGCACTGAGAATATGGAGAACATATGGAATGAAGGCAAATTGCTCAGTCCTTATAATTGTCATTTCCAGTTTCAGCACTGTGGTAATTGGGAGGAGAAAATTAAAAATTAACATGAAGTTATGATTAAGGAAAATAAAACTAATATTAAGGAACATTGAAGCTAAACACAGTTCTTTACAAAATGCCAGTGCATATCTTTCTTTATTGCTTGAAATGGCCTTGACAGAGCTAGCTGACGTGATCTTCAACTATAGATGTGCAATGAAAAATACAGTAATAAATTGCCACCAATTTAGGTTCAAAAAAAAGCAGAAGAGCTGTTTCTGAACTTAGTTAAATGGCAAGGGAAAAGGAGATGAAAGAAATAACTAGTATGTTGCTTAGACTTTTGTCTCCTGACAAAGACCAAGACCCATTTTCAGCCTATTTCACTGGCTTCATGTAAGTCTGGAAAGCAGCAAACCAGCTGTGTTTCCCTTCTTAGGGGAAATTTCTGTCTACAGAACTCAAAGTGGCTCAAAGGGCTAAAACTACAAAGCAATGATGCTCCTTAGGTGAGTTGTCTTGGCCAATGTAAAAGGCTGTTTTTAGGAAAAAACTGGGGTGCTAGACATATTATGAAAATGCAGTCCAGGATGTCTGTAATTGTTAAATGCATATTTATTTTATGTCTTCATCATGCAATTTAGTTGCCTGCTATAATGAGGACTGCAAATAGGGCAATTATTTTCTCTTAAGAAGCAACAAAGCCCAGCAGTGTGAGGCCTGAGTTCTTCAAAACACAAGGACTTGCAGTAATTTCTTTAATATTTAATTCATGTAGGGAACAACTGCCTATCTCTCTACTTCAAAATCTTTAATTTACCCTTTTATTCCACTGACATATTTTTAAAACAGATAATGCCTCTTTATGAACAAAGTGTGCAGGGGAAATTTTCAGAGACTAAAAATCATCGTATCATTACCATCACTTTTATGCCCAGCTAGGAAAAATACACTGACATCTTCTTGGCTGCCCTCCTGGAATGGTCTTGTCAGTTTCATTCTCTGCTTGCGGAGGAAAAAACAAAATGAACATAAGCCTACAAGGCAGGGAGCCACAGAACCATAACCCACTCTGAGCAGAGGAAGCTGGAGGGCAGCCCTGTGCTGGCACTCAGGCCTCTGGCTTGGCACAAAGGCAGCAGCCCGAGTGCCGGACCTGCCGCCACCGCCCTGGGGGCCGCTCGGTCGCATTCTCCCTCTGTCAGAACAAAGAGGCGCTCACTGGACTCTTCTGGCTTAGGCACTGTCAGACCAGTACTTCATTTCATTTTGCCCAGGACTAAAACTCTGGAAATCCCAGTTTCAATGGGAGTCTTTTTTTAAACTTAACTTTTTTTTGTTTGTTTCTTTGTTTTCCCTTTCTCTGTTTGATTCTAATCTTCAATTAGATTAGGATTATAGGGTTTTGTCTTTTTCTTTTATTTTTTTTCTTTGCCTAATATATAGGAGTCCTTAAAACATCCAGAGTTTTGTTATTTGCTTAATTTTATTTTATTTTGGAAATTTCTTATTTGGGTGGGCATATACATAATGTAAACATATTAAAAGATATGTATGGATATGATATAAATAGCATATCTATATATCTATATATCTATATATATCTTGTGCACTTATGGAGGTTATTATATCCATATACAATATCATGCAGTATCTATCTACATAGTCCTTATGGTGCAATGCTTAGTCTGCCATAGTTAGTACAACTTCTGCTATTGGTTTAACTGAGGGCAAGGTTTAGGAATTTTATACTACATCTGAAGAAATAGTGCTTTAGTTTAATAAATAGAAACAAATTTTAGGGAGACGGTACTTGTTCATATTGAACAGAAGCAGAATACACCATACCTTACTTGATACAATCCAAACTACAAGAATAAAATGAAAAATTTTCCTCCTGAACAAATATTGGCAACTCCAAATATTCTAGGTCATTTCACAACTTAAGGAGGTTTAGATTGGATATGTTCGTGGAAAGGGTTGTTAAGCATTAAAATGGGCTCCTCAGGGAGCCCCTCAGGCTCCATCATCCCAGGGAGTGTTTGAGAAACAACTTGATGTGGCACTTTGTGTCATTATCTAGTTGACAAGATGGTGATTGGTCAAAGGTGGGGCTCAATGATCTGAGAGGTCTTTTCCCACCTAAATTATTCTGTGATTAAAGATTAATTTCAATGCTGGTAATAATAATAGTAACAGGAAGCACTGAAAGCAAAGAAGCAGAAAAAACATTTCAAAATGCAAAATTAAATGTTTAAGACTTGCTAACAGGAAACATTTATTTAGAATCTAGGAAAATGGAAGAGTTTCAGATAAAAGTTTTTGTGGAGTGCAGCATAATTTCCTCTAAATTTCCAGTGATAAAATTCAGATTGACTGGAGAAGAAAGATTCAAACTGTGTCATTGTGGAGGCATGCTCATATTTAGCTGTTTACTGTACTAAATATTTATGCTCTATAGAGAAAAAGGAGAGCTTTCATAATTATTTTTAGTTCCATTTTTTGTATTGTTGATTTGGGCTCTTCATGTGGGCAGTTCATTTTGATTAGGAGTAATTTTATTCACATACATTATATGAGTAATTTCAGCTTATTTTTATCTTGATAAGCTAGAAGTGCTTCCGCATTTTGCATGGAGTGTTAACATCTGAGGATACTGTCCCTTTGTATAGCTCAGCAGTGGTTAAGAAATATCTACCATCATCAAAGTAATAAAAATATATTTATTCTTACAAAACTGTCACTTTGGAAGTGATGGGACTGTTATTTCAGCATTTAAGAAAAAAGCTGATTTTTGTGCAACTAGTCTTCAATATTTAATCTGTTCAGAGAACGTCTAAGATTAGATAAGTTATAAAGTGTTACCAATAAGGTTTTACAGTATAAAAAAATAGCCCTTTCATGCAGTAAGGTGATGGAAAAAAAAATTCTGCCCACTTTTGTTATATTGTTTGTTGCTTAGTGTATTAGGAGACTAAGGTGGAAGTATGGAAACTAAGTGAGCAGTACATGTTGAACACAATCCCAGCTCTTTGTTTCCAAATTACCTCTTATAGAAATGTGTAGATGGAAGTCTGTGCCTCTTGAGATTACGACATAGTTTGACAGGATCATTATGGAAAATTGTATATTACTCGAAAATAGCTAAGTGCTTGCTTGACATAAGTAGCTAGCAATGTTAGGCAGCAAGTTGAACTCAGTTTGAACTATGTGGCTATGTTTAGGCCAAAGAGGGATCATAGTGAAACTCAGAGCTAACAATCTAATAATAGTTAGAATAGACTAAACTGTAGCTTAAATATTGCTTAAAAATTAATAGCTAGAGTGAACAGCACATAAACTGTAACAACCTTGTTATAACATGGACTACAGAACTGATGAAAACCCTCATTGAAAGCAACCTGAAAGAAGATGACCATGTTATGGCCCCTTGGTAATGAAAAAGCAAACCAAGGAAAACTGAAAAGACTCCAGATCCTAATACTGCCATTGGTCCAGACTGTTGCATGAGGGATGGGGAGTTTAGATTGTAAGAGCATAATTGCCAAGGGATTTCTATCATAGCCCACTTACATTTGCAGTGAGGCCCAAGATACAGTGTCACAGCTAGAAGAGTACATATGATTTACCATCTGTAGGCATTCTCTTGGAGCAATACCAGTACCTGAAATTTACAGCATTTCTCTAGCAATCTGATTAGACCATGTTAAAGAGTCAAGTAATTACAAAAAAATAATTTTATTTCTTGCTGGTAGCTGACTCAGGTCCTACATTTCTCCACTGGCTGTAGGCATTTAGACCATCTGAGTACAGTGGGCCTCAAGCTACTTTCCAGCCTGCCCCGGATTCTCAGAAGTCCTTGGGACTGATGTTATCTCTGCAGAGCTGAATGTGAAACACAATGCAAAACCTTGCTTTTTAATATACATTATACTTTTACTATTTCTCGACAACACATTAAATCAAGATAAATGAAAGCAAAATTTTGCAGTGAAGCTAGCTTTATTTGAGCATGCCATAGAGACGCAGGCTGTAATAACCAGAAAGAAACAGATGAATCTGAGTAATTGAGACTTCTTAAAATAGAAAAATAAATCATTGCAGCATTTAGTCTTTTTTGGTTTTATGAATGTTTTGAAAATTTCAGAATTTGACAGGTGGATCCATTGTGCAAGACCATAGTGAACGGTTTCTTTAGCATTTTTTGTTCTAAGAAACCTTTTTTTTTCCCTTCAAATAAGTTGAGGTACTACAAATTCTTGGGGGCAGTTTTGCTCTGAGCAATGCTGCATAGGAAGAAAAAGTCAGCAAACCAACCAGCAGAAATAAAGTCTAGCAAGCAAGCTTTATTATTTTCTTCACAAAATAATATTTTTGCTTTTCAGAATTAGAAAGTATTCACCAAACCTGTATTTCTCTTATCAAGAAATACTTTCTATGTGTGTATCCATGATTTATAAGGAAAACATTTTTAACTGGAAAAACTCAAAAGGATCTTAACCAAATTCATTCTTTGGGAAATCATTTACATTTTCAACATCCCAAAAGTGCTAGAAATGCAAATTAATGAGCTGTTTTTCTATTAAATATTACTGGTATTATAGGGAAATAGATGAATTCTAACCTGTATAAATCATAAGGCAAGAATGCCTATCTCCATTAACAGTCTGACCAAAGACTAAAAGCAACACAAAAGCAAATTTCAAAGTGACAAATCCAGGACAAAAATCTAATTAATTTACTTGTATTAAAAAAAAAAAAAAAAGAAAAAAAGAAAAAAAACCAAAAACCAAAACCCAAAAAACACACAGATCATAATGTTTTTACTTCTGTACAATTTTAGAGGTTTGCTTTCTTCTTTGAAGAAATCTCCCAAGAAGAAAGTGTTTCCCCCTTCAACTACAAAAATCCCATCTTGCTGATCAACATTTCATTATCAGAAAACAGAAGGCAGCTCTTCCAAACACAAGTAGAGCATAAAGTACCAAGCCTTAGATGACAGGAAAAAGTGAACATTGGAAACCAAGTTACAGTCCAATTTGTAGTTTAGAAGTTCTGGAAGACTCCACAGGGCTCTCTGAAAGGTATGTGTGTGTGTATAGAATCACTAGATCATATTTTCCCAAACCATAAATGAAATAATGTATCATGTAGGAATTTTTAATAAAGATTAGTAAAATGCTGTTATTTGTTACTTAGTAGCAAACAGTAATGCTGCTGCATATATAGCATTTAGTTATATTTTAATAATTATAGAATGGTCAAAGTTGGAAGGAGCTGCTGGATAGGGTCTGGTTTAATCCCCCTGTTCAAGTAGAGCTCTTGAACATCTTCAAGGATGGGGACTCCACAACCTTCCTGGCCAACCTTTGCCTGTTCTAGGCTACCCCCACAGGGCAAATGCATCTTCTCATGTTCAGATGTCAGATGCACTGTGTTCTTCTTTGTGCCCATTGCCTCTGATCCTGTCACTGGGAGCCACTGAAAGAGCCTGGAAGTCTTTGCATGCTCCCTCCAAGTATTTGCACACCTTGATGAGATCCTTTCTGGGCGTTTTTACTTCTAGGATGAATAGCCCCAGCTGTCTCAGATGTTCTTTATGGGAGGGCTGCTCGGAACTCTTAATAATCTTCATGGTCCTTCAGAGACTGTCTATTGTGTCTCTGTTTTACTGAGGATCCAGGCCCACAACATTTCCAGCTTGGCCTAATTAGTGATAAGTAAAGGAGAGGGATCACAATGCTCTTCCTAATGCAGTCAAGGGTACAGGGAGCTGGCTGTGACAAAAGGGCACAGTGGTGGCTCTTGTTCATCTTGGCACCCACCAATGTCCCAAGGTCCTTCCAGCCTTTTCTGCTGTGCAGCCAGCAGCATAAACTGCTACCTGGGGTTATTCTCCAGGTGCAGGGTTTTGCAATTCCCATTTTTGAAGTGCATGATGTTCCCATAAGCTCAATTCTGTATTTTTTCCCTGGTGTATATATTTTATTTTACATTGGCACAAAACCAAACCAACAAACCAACCAATCAAATTTGATCCAGTCTTCCTATTTCAGTTTATTCAAGGAGTTAGTGTATGTAGTTTCTTTTATATGCAGCACATAGAAAGGATGAAGTTAAAGTATGCTTAAAACACATTTTTGAACCTTTACAATATAAATTTCTAAACTAGCATTTGTTATTGTTTCGAGATATTCACAGTGAATATCTTAACAGTGGTATTTTTAATCATAGAGATTTTAAGAAAACTACATAGCTACAGTTTAGGAGCTTTAAAATGGATTGTGGATAAAAGTGCCTCTATTGCAACTTCTGTGATCCTTACTGCCACAGAAGAATTTTTGATATATTATACTAAGGTCTGGGAAAGCTACCCCAACGATAAGTAAACAATCACACATGACAAAAAAATAATTCTACCATTGAATGCAGTCTGGTTCTTTGTTGGAGAAACAGATCCTAAGTTGTTTAAAATTATACCTTGTAGCATATTAAGAAATGCAAGATGGTATATTTTATGGAAGTGATGAAGCCATAATCATATCCAGCCTCTTCCCAGAAACAATGCAATTAAATTATGACTGGGGATGATATTGTCTGACCCAAGTCTTGCGTAAGAATTGTGCTTAAAGGTAAGCAAAAGAGAAAAAGAGAAGATGTGTAAAATTTAATTTTCAAAGACGGAATATATCAAATATTCTTTACCATTTTACAGACTAAATAGAAATTCCAAGAAATCATAGCATGAACAAATCTGGATCAGATATTTAAAAAAAGTCTTTAAGACTTTGCTATGATTTAAATGACATATCATATATTTCAGCAGTGTTAGTCAAGAAGATTTTTTTCTTTAATATAGCTGATGTAAATGTAAACTTTTCAAAATTAAATAAAATATTTGGAGTTCTCTTAAAAGCATGGTGGCTGACAGGAATTTACTTTGGCCACTAGAGGACAGTTACCTGTCAAAGAACACACTTTCCGTAATAAAGATGTGTTATTTTTTAATGTGCTTCATTCTTCTTTGAGCTACTTTTAACATTGGAATAAATTATTCAGTTTTGAAAGATCCACTTATGTTTGCAAAAACACAGTTAAAAGACAGTTACTCTGAAAGTGGTTTCATAGTTTGCAAGTTTTTAGGTCTTCCTTCTGAAAACAGCTACCTTTTGTCCTTAAAGGTTTGTACAGGCTTTCAGCAAATTTCCACCTGTTATTTACTATGATGAGAACACATAGAATAAAAAATATTACAGATGAAATTTCAGTGGTGTACACAACCTACTATCCAACAAACTTAAAACTTGTTGAGCTGAAAACCCTTTGAACTCACTCCAATCTTTATGCATTAGCAGTTGAACCCACTCTTAAATCAGAAGTTATGTGACTCAAAAATAAACAAATACAAAAATCTGAACCTTAATACTTGGCAGACCTGAATTGCAATTTATTACTCTGAAGGTATATATGTAGACGAATTGAAGGCAAGAAAGACAAAAAAACTGAGAGATATAAAGAACTCATAGCCTATGGAATAGTACTGCAAAGAATAGAAATATCCTCTTTCATTTAGTTGTGTCAAAGTCTAGAAGTGGGAATTTGGAATAATTTCTAAATGTATGGTGGAAACAGAATAGGGGCAAGGCAGGTACTGTGTCAAGCTGAACTTGGGAGCATGGAAAATGGGGCTTGCAGTGAACAGAAAGATTTAGTTAAGGTTTCATAACTTAGTTGGAGATTCATAAACAGCAGAAAAAGTATACATATCCATGAATGTGTTCAGCCATCCCTGGGTTCCAGTCATTCAACCCAGGTACAGCCATAGATTTTTGGCCTGTATAAGAGTCATGAAATACTCGCATCAGAAGATGTCAAAGACAAAAACCGCAAAAATCTGGTACTAAATTAATGTAGTACCAGCTTTCCATAAAAATAGAAAATGATAAATATGAGGGGGAAAAATGTTTTGAGAATTGAATTATGTTAATGGAAAGCTGGCATAAGTAAATACATTCCAGCATAAAGTCAATCCCAAAGAAATAGCCCTTGACTTCTGAAGATGTTTGATCCTTTTTCTCTTCCATGAAGCTAAGGGCTTTTCCTTCTCTCAGACACTATCATAAATACCTTTGAAGTTTTGAAGTTTCTTCATATTTTCAATTGATTTCGGGAGTTTTTCTCCTGGATTTCAGAAGAAAATAAATGCTATACTTCATAAGTACAAAATTATGTTTTCCTTTACTTGGTCTTCCAGTTAGATGCTTTACATGCCTAATCATTTTACTGCATCTGTAAAGATAAATTACATGTTTAGAAATCAGGCTGCAGATGTGTTTATGTGAATGTCACATCATTTTGGTTTTTTTAAGACTGTCAGTCACTGAGGTAACGTGAAGCTGAAAAATTCTGCAGTGCACTAGAGACGCCTCTATGAGAACTTCCAGAAAACGTTATAATGTTGTATCTACTGGAGTTAGAAAATGAATCAATAATGAAAGTCAGCATTCTGTTTCCTGAACACAGCATATGATTCAACAGAATATTATTCTAAAATCTAAGGAAATTTTATCAGAATATGATGCAAAAATAAGTCTCTGAACTGTTATTGGAGAATAAATGTACTCCCTTAATAAATGGAAAATTCATTCTCTTCTTGTTTTATCTTTAAACATATATTTTAAATTTTTCACAAAGTTGTTTTTAATACAGAGGTTGTATTCTTCTAAAGTTCAGTTGCATGGGATATTTAAGCATATTTCCAGATCCAAAATTAAGACAAACATTAGAGAAGAAAACTGTTTTTTGACTTGAAATCAATCTGTTACTGCTTACAAAGTAGTTAGACTGGGGTCACCAGTGCCTTTTTGGTTCGCAAAAGGTGCGAAATATTAACTACTCAGTTTAACAGCCTTTTCTTCAGAAATTAGAAATACAACTACTTCATTTCACAGAAGGATAAAATTTGGGAAAATAAAGGCATGAGAAGCTCTCGGAGTTAAGAGTATCAAATATAATCCTGTTTGAAAATCACCAGCATTATTTTTAGGAAATAAAATCCTTAAATGGAGAGAAAGAGTGAGAGATTAGTAAAAAGGTTTTCCTTGCTTGTGATTAATCCTGATTTAAAAAGAAATCAGGAAATTGGTCTATTTTGCTATGAAAATTTACACAAGAATCATTGAAGAGTTTTGTGTGCAATTCCTAAAAAGAGGAGAAGCCATAGACAGCTAGAGTGTTTGTTTCCATCAGATCTTTTCCCTTCAGTTTTTCTGTAAAGCCTAAAAACCTTTAAACTTTTTCAGGTTGACTTATCATTGGCCGTGATGGTTTAGATAAAGCAGCCTTGTTGGAATGACTCTATAACAGAATAAATATATATTTAGAGATCTGTGATTTTCAGTTCAAATTTTCAAAATTAGTGACTGTTTTTCCTGCACAGCAATTTTGCTTCTTGGTGACAATCTTTTTTTTATATAATTTTACCTAACAGCTATTATACATCACTCTCTGCCAAAATGCACACAGACACACACTTGGATGTCAAATCAAGTCAGCCACCATTAAGGTTAGGAAACACCAACAGATAAACAGCAAGCATATATATTTTCTTATAATAATGTTATAAATTGTTACAATTTTTTGCAGCCCTGTACTTCACCGAATAATATAAAAATCTGCAATGACTGCACATATCCTTATATGATTTTCACACTTTAAATTCAAGAGGATTAAAATATATAAAGATGTTTCTGTATATCTTAAAAATGCCGCAAAAGAGCATTTTGTAAGTCACCTTTTTTCTGAGAAAATTCAATTATAATGCACAGAATAACACGGAAATGCAATTAAAAATACTGTTCATATTATAAAATACTGAAAGCAATTTGAAATACTTAAATTCCAGAAAGGTTTTGTTTCTTACTCTAAAAATATATCAATGTGAAAATTTACAGTGTTGTCTTGTGTTCCTATTGCTTGAGTTGTGCTCTTTTTTTGTAAGGCAGCAGGATAAAATAGATAAAAAATAGGTTTTCACCAGTTTTGATTTTATTTTGTGTTTTGGAATAGAAGAGATATATTTTTATCTTCCCAGAGTGTATTTTATTTTTATGGATGCATCTGAGATATATGCTTAAAGTAATCAAATCTGCTTAAGTATGGGTATTAAAAGTGGATTTAATTCTTCCGGGTAGTGAACTGATGTCAGGCTTGCATAAAAGTCTCATTCCACAGGCCTGTGAGTGGGAAGTTAACTTTCAGCAATGCGTCCAATTTCAAGCTTGATGAGCAAAACCATCACTTGTTTACAAATGGTTTCACATGTGGAATATTCATTGATTGATTTGTCTTATTTTCTTCTTTTTATGTTCTCTGTATTTTCAATCAGTCACTACCGAGTGTGAACAATTTTATCATGAAATAGGAAAGTACAACATCAAACATTTGAGGTCTCTAAGGAAATATTAATTATAAGTATAGTACACAACAATTTAATTTAAAAAAATCTGAATAAAAGGAAAAGCATTCTAGATATTCATGGTGTATAAGACATTTTATAATATCATTTGAGGGAAGAGGACATGGATTATTTTAAAAGTTAGATGTATTTTTGTCCTGGTTTAAGTATATTGTTCTAGAATAAACAAAGCCTACTGAAGAAAAAGTGCTCCAAAGTTGATTCAAATTATTATTTGAATATAATAATGTGTTTTATTTAATATTTTATAATAGTATAGTAATATTATAATTATAATATAATTATAATATTATTATTTTATGTTTTCTTATCAAATAAATGATTAAGATAACAGTTATCATTAATGGAGTTTGTTTATTTGGTTTGTGTTTGACAGGACTTTTTCATCCTGAACCCTTCAGGATTTTGTGATTTACACTATGCTTTGAATGACACAAATGGAGGCCAAAGGCTACACTTAGGCCATTAGTATTTACTAGGATATAATCAGATGGCTAAAACTGCTACTACCACTGTTATTACTCCCATCACCAGTTTTAACAGTGCTAATATAAAACTGCCATACTTCATAGCCCAGAAAATGTGATTTTTGTCTAAACAAGGGAAATCCTGTTGGTTACCTGAGGGAAGGATGGGTGTGTGGTTAAAATATTATGAAAGTAAGGCCACATGGACTCAAGATGGAAAAAGAAAAAATTATGACCACACCTTGGCCACTTCTCCTTTGCAATGATGGCCAGGGTGGCTGAGGGCTCTACCTTCCCCACCCTCAACAATCTCCCAGGCTGGACCTCACCAGAGACAGCTCAAGCTTCAAGGACCATGGCAGGCTGAAGTTCTTGTTGGGGAAAGGGATGGGCACATAGGTGTTTTTGTACAGAAATGTGAACTATAAAGTTTATAAAGCTGTTCTGTTGCAATATGTAATTTGGACTGTTCAACTATTTTTACTTTTCATATTAAAATATTAATTGGGCTAGCCATAATTCCTTAGCTCCCCATGTTTGGCATGTTCATTTTTTGAAGGTAACAAGGTTTTAAGTCTTACAATGGTGTCCCTGGAGCTACAGGTAAAGCAGGGAGGGAGAAATCACTGACATCAGCAAAATGCTATTATTGTCTAAGAAAAAAGAAAAGAAGAAATGACAGACAGATAAACAGACAGATGGGAGACCAACAGGGAAATGGTCAAACTATCTCATTAAGCAGGGTAGTAAGTAGTCCCAGTGCACCATCTATCTGTTGTCTACTCAGTTTTTGTTTTGCTTTGGATTGTCTTGTTCTCTGTATGGAGTGGGATATGGGCACACAAATGTATATTTTGAAATGAGATATGACAAATAACTTAGAACAAGTCCTGGGTAATCCCAGGTGCTGTAGGGGACAAAGCAATAGCATGCTTCCTTGAAAATTTAACAGGTGGATGGAGGAGATTGGCATCACTAAAGGACAGGGGCACAAAGTGACATGTTAAAGGTCAATGTGTTTAAACAGTATAAGTGTATGAGGGGAAGATAAGTGCTGAAGGACCTTGAGAGAGGGCAGAAGCTATTTGTTGAATGTGACAGAAAATGGTGAGTCAGGAATGAATTGAGGAAGGTGACATTATCAAAACAGGTGCTAAGTTTACAATAGAAGTCTAATTAAATAACAACAGGTAACTTGAATTTTTCAAGGAATGGAATAAAGGACACAACAAAATCTGATCCTAATGATGGCCATTTATGTTAGATTTGTCAAAAAACATGCACTGTAGACACTGCTTTTCTACCTACTCCCACAGAGAAACAAAGACCAGAGATGTTTACATTACATACATATGTATATAAAACCTAGATAGAAAAATTCATGCAGAGGTTCAAATGGAATAATTGGCTAGTCTGGCTGAAAGTACCTACACTTCTCCGAAATTAGGAGAAAAAAAGAGAAACATGCTTGAGAAAAAGTATGGCCTCTCTTGTTAAAGGAAGGTGTAAAATTGTGTTTATTGTTAAAGCTAGGTCACAGTATCAACTGCAAATTACCTTTCCTTAGTTCTTCTTCCATTGTGTTCAACCAAGGTACTCTGAAAGCAAAATTATGTACCTCAAATCAAAAGATTAAAAATTACATTGAATTTTAAAATGCACATATACATGCAGTATTTCTTTAGTATGCTACCAATTGGTACTATAGACCATAGTCTATATGGCGTCTCATTTTTCCATGAAGATTACATAAATATTTTTCTTACCTTTAACAACAAAGAAAAGAAATATGGCCATTTTATATTCATAAGCAAAAAGTTAAAAGAAATGTCTGGTTAAGCCATTTTAGCTATTTGAATATACATAATATAGACTATATAAGAATAACTATTTAAGAATTAAAATAATATTAGTACATGTTTGCTATATTATTCTGCTCCAAGTCATTACCTAAAAATTGCTCTTAATCGTATCACAAATAGTTTTTCCTTTTGTCTATAATTTCCCTTTGCCTGGTACTTTATTATTTCTTGCTGGTACACAATACTATCAGTTTTGCAAGCAATATAAAAAGAATACTAAGGTGGAAGGATGGCTGTACTATTCATTGCAAAATCCTTTCGTAACCAGCAATTCTGATCCTATTACTACAAACAAATTTTGCCAATTTTTTTTTTTAATTGCTGTCATTAGTTTAGGAATTACTCTTTTTGCTCTTTTTCTTAATACATGTAAAAAACCCCATTAAACTAATGAACTGAAATCAGATCATTATCATCAAATCCTCATCAGTCCAGTTTTCCAAATATTTTTACCTGTTGAATCATCCTTTGGATCATTTCTTAAAATCCTGTTCTAATTAAAAACAGAATCATGACTAGTTTTAGTACTCATAACCCCATGGCTACTGAATGTTTTTCTTGGACAGAATGCTCTTTTCTACCATTAATTCAGGGGACTAATTCCCTCATGTAAATATTTAAAGGTGAGATTTGGGGATTTTCTCCCTAAGGGATTATTATGAATCAATTACAAAATATTCAGACACATTAGCTGCGCAACAATGGCTACATTGCCAGATATCATATTTTTATACAGATGTTTTATTTATTTCTCATTAAATGAGAAATTGCTTTATAGCTTTTGGGAGTTTGGTTTTGTGTTTTTAAATCACCAAGTGATTTTTACAACTGCATGCGAAGACAAATCACTAAATTATTTTTTTTATATCTATATCTTTTATATCGATTCATATAGTCCTGTGTTTGAAAGAAAAATAATTTTTTTCTGCTCCCCGTAGTGATTAGTAAATTCCCTTAAGCATCAGATGTCATTATCTGCATTTTATAAACATTTATCAATATAGAAAATATAACTTTATATCAAATAAATGCTTATGTTTTCAAAAGCAACCCTTAAATTTATATGTCTAACATTACAGATCCTACAGTATAATTTGAAAAGATAATATAATTTCTCACTGAATATTAAATATGGGCATTGCTGCAGGAATCTTACTGTTTCTTACACTTGTTACCACATAAATATGTCAACAACTCAATTTGACTGCAGAGTCCTTCCTCTTCCATGTAGTTTTGAACCCTGCTATACTTACAGTATAGCTGTTTATTTTCAAGTTGAAAGGAAAAACTGGAATTTTTAAGATGGTGTCCACATATGGAGAAAAATAATTGTGAATGGACATGGTTGGTTGACCTTTGGTGATTGCCAGATGCCCATCAAGCCATTCTAGGACTCTCTCATGAGTAGGACAGGGGGAGAAATTACAATGAAAAGCCAATGGATGATGTTAAGAACAGGGAGATCACTTACCAATTACTGTCACAGTCAAAACAGACTTGAATTAGACAGATTAATCTAATTTATTCTGCAAATGAATGCCCCAAGCCTGTCAGAGTAAAGAGGCATTTAGACAAAATAACATGCTTTAATGTTTGGTCAGCCATAGGTTGGTCAGACAGTTGGACAAGATGATCACTGTAGGTCCCTTCCAACTAAAACGATTTTATTCTCCTCTATTTTAATACATTCTATTCTTTCTATTCTATAGAGTCCTTCATGAAGGACTGCTCCAGTAGTCCTTGGGTTCTTTTGAAGTCCTTGTTAAGTGGTCATTTTCAGGAAAAAAAAAAATTCCAAAAACAAACAAAAAAAAAAAACTCCACCAAAGAAACAAAATAAAACAACACAAAAGCAAAAAGAAAACCCAAAACAACAACAACATCCCTCCTTCCCCCATAACTTCTCCAAAAACTAAGAGGAGGAGAGGATGAAATACCTATAAATATTCTTCTTTCACATTTAGTTGTAAATGATCATTTGATTTAAAATTTATTTGGAAGATCATAAAGATACATTATGGGTTAGACCACTGGGACTCAACAATTAGTGAGGCACCTTGTTATTTGCAGTTTTGGACCATTCCAGCACCAAAAGACATTGAAATGCTGGAGAAACTGCAGCAGAAGTCATCAAGACAGTTGGAGGCTGTAGCCCTTGTCCTGTGAGAAGAAGTTCATGGAGCAGGTCTTGTTCAGACTGGAAAAGACCCGCTTTGGGAGAGAATTGTAAACTTGTCTGACAAATACAAGATAGTGCCAAACTCCCTCAGACGTGTGTAACAACTAGATAAGTAGAGTCACACATTGCACTGGAAATTTATAGTGTCGTAGTGAATTTTTTTCACTCTGACAGTAATCAGGCACTGGAAAAGATTGCTGGAACCCCATTCTCCAACACTGAACTGGAAAAGACCTTGAACAACTTGCTCTGGGTTGGCACTGCTTCCAGGAAAGGACTGAACTGCACAACTTCTAAAGATCCCTCCAGTCTAAGTTCCTTGGTTTTTAAAATAATCCTTTTTCCATCAAGAAATATCTCAAAAATAGCAGTTAAATGCACTTTATTTTATTGTATTGATTTCTTTTTGCTGTCTCCAACTCTGCATTATTTAACACCCACAGAAGAACTTTCAAGTATCAGTGTTGGCACTACAGCTATGAAGATAGTTGTAACTGCTTTTGTAATTGTTATGGGATTTATAGAACATCTAGAAAAGTACATTATCTCTGTTTCTATGAAGGAAGATATGTAAGTTAAAATATGATGATATTTCTTTGAGAACTGAATCTAATTTATCAGAAAAAATACAAGTTTTTCAGCACCTTTTTTTCATTCGGAGGTGCTTTTCTCCACCACTTAGTTCAACAGACATGCAATACAAAATTGCATGCAAGGAAAGAAGATTAAATCAGAGAGAAACCTGACCTATATTTCTGGAGAAATTTTAATATCCATAATCTTTTAAGTGCTCCTCATGCAGAGACCATATTCTTTATTAAGTGACACTTGCAACAAAGCTGAATTTAATGATTCAAATTTTCACTGCCATTTTTGCATTTGAATTTTGAAGATGAATTTATGGCTATTTTGTAAAAAAAATCCCTAGACCATATTATATTACTCATGTAATATGCTATATTTTTGCTCTCTATTAAGAGAAAAACCAAACATGCAAAATATGGGTAATTCTGTTTTCTCTGAAAGAAAATGTTTTGACATTTTCTTCCTCTTTTTCCACTGTTGAAGATGTTAATTATCAGTCTCTTTTCCAGTGAATTGTGGTGTATATACAGTGAAAAATTTTGTGATTAAACAAGAAAATATAATTTTTCTAATAAAATACAAATAAATATTTTAAGGATGAGGTAGATAAAGACATAGAAGTTTTAATTCAAAGTCTAAAAGAAAAGAATAGTATAGCAATTGCATCTGAAATTATGGCTTGACCAAATAGAATATCCTATTCATTTACATCTTTCATTTTTTCAGCGTTCCAGGATTTCTCAAGGTTTTTGTAAATAATAGCATAGTTCTAAATCATAAACAAAACATTTTGATTTAAAATAGTTAGTAGTGTGACTCTTAGAATGTTCTTCTGCAGAGCCAAGATGTGGGGTTCAATGATCCTTCTGGATTCCTTCTAATTCAGAATATTCTATGAATGTATGAATACCCTCAGTCTTCCTTTGTTGCTAAAAAGAAGAAATAGAAATGTTCACTGGTCAGATGTGAGCACATATCAGGATGAAATTTATGAAAATTTGTATTATTTCTTTCTGGTGTTGTCTGTAAAGTGGTAGCTCAAATGTAAATATCTAAAGAATAAGCCCATATATGATCAGATGACCAAATACTGTATCTGAAAATCTTTAAATGTCAAGGACTTTTGCGAGGAGATATCTCTTAATGGATCAGAAATTAAAACTTTAAATATCAACTCAGCCCAAATCACCCAAAAGCCCAAATCGAACCACTTCTTAATTTTAAACTTATTATAAAAACTACAGTTGAGGACTTTAGGTAATATTAACCAGAAATTTTACAGATCTTCATATCTTTTTAAATATTCACTGATTCAAAACTTGTGTTTTAAATTGAGCTTAATAGCTCTCTATTCCCTCTTAATCATGTAGAATTCTCCACTGACTAATGAGAGTTTAAATACCTGGGTTTTTTCTTTTTTGAAGGCATGAGTTCCATAAGTTCCTTATGTGCCATCAGTGTAATAAAAAAATTAAAAAATTAAAAAAAGGAAAAAGAAAAAGAAAAGGAAAAAAATAAAAAGCTTGGAAAAATTTGTCCTAGCTGAAAGAAGGAATTCAAAGAATCTTTTGCATTAATTGTGCCTGTGGACACTTATCAGCTTTATCCAGTCTCAATTTTAAGGATAGATTAAGTTTTACTTTTTCTTTCTTTCTCTCATTTTTGTCTGTGGCTAGATAAACTTGTTAGTTACATCACTTTCAGGTTTTCCATTATTGTTTTTCTTCTAAGTTTGGTTTTTTATTTTTTTTAACCTTGGAATTTAGAAAAGTAATGCCTGTCTATCTTACTGAAAAGTCTAAAACTATATATATATATAGCTTTAGCACTTTTTTTCTCTTCAGCATTTGATGTCAGCTTTACCCATGGTCAAGGAGCAGAATCTTTGGGTTGATGGCAATCTTGTTTACCTTAAACCTACACATAACAGTTAAATGAAAAAAAAGGGAAAAAAAAAAAGAAACAGCAATCTGAGCCTGACTACACAGGAAATAAATTAATCTGAGTGGAATTCTTGCACACCTGATTAATTCTATTTTTGCATGCTTGTAGGACTTTCTAAGAGTCTAAGTATTCTCAGAGCTGGTATTGATTTTTCTGGCACAATTTCCTAAATAACAGTTGTTTCATTTTTGTTTAACTCTCAGAATTTTTTTCTGTCATTTTCTTCCTTACATTCCTCTTCTGTTTGTCTTTTCAGAAACATGTTTCCAGTTTTGATGTTTGGGTATCAAGGTCCCCTCTTAACTGAGTCATTCCTTTTAAACTGATAGCCTATCACTTCTTGAATGCTATCTGTTGGAATTTTGGTGAGATGTCTAAAGAAAGGGTTTATGCACTAAAGCAGACGTTGGGAAAGAGTCTAATTTCTTAAATAAGAGGGAGACATAATCCATTAACAGGGAAGTCTCACTGGGCTGGGAGACTAATTGAAAGTTTCTCTTAGGAAATGTGATATGTCCTTTGCAGCAGAGATACAATTAATACACAAATTCTTTACTCACTCCGAAGAAAATATTTTAGTGCAACACCACTCCATCTATCTTTAATTTGCTTCTCAGCAATTCCCTTTCATTCAGAGGGATTACATATTTTTTCTGTCAACTCTGAATTTTGAACTACATACATTTTAAGGGAACTCTTAAAATTTGGACAAGGACATCTACTAAAGTTGCTATTGGAATAGTTCCCAGGAAAGCTGGCAATTCTGGGTGCTATAACAGTGATAAATTTTACTTCTGTAGAATACCTTCTACTTGATACTCTGTTTGTTACATTTTGCATTATCTGAGCCTCTTGAATTCTATTTCATTAAATCCTTTAGTGGAGACTGGATTTTCTGATATGGTTAAGCACAACCTTCTGTTGAACAGTCATCCAAATATATTTTGTTTTATTGCTCTTGGATGTTGTATTTTTTTTTTTCCTCTGAGGTGTTAGAATTGAAAGGAGGAGGAGAAGGGAGATCTCCTCTCTTTCACTTTATGTTGTGACTACAGGGAAACTCTCTTAGTGAACGTCTTCATGTGTAAGCAACTGTTAAGCAGTTTTACTTTGAACAAATCCCTACAAAAAATCTAACAGCAGCTAAAAATGAAATGCTCTTTCTAAAGTTTACATCACTTCACAAAATTGTCCTAGAGATTCTTAATTGCTGCATATCCTACCAAAGTCTGAGCCTTTCTCACACAGTACTAAGAGAAAGTTGCCAAACTCTGGTTTTCATGCACCCATTCATCTATAAATGCATACACCTGTTTGTTTTCAACTTATCCTCAGTTAATACCCAAGGACAATACAAGAGGTAAGTTTATAATGTGAGATAGGGAGCTTTGCTCTCCTCTTGTAGACTTTGTCTGGCATTCGTACTTAGGCTTATTGAAAGAAAACCAAATAAAGTCCCTATGAAGAATCATGGAGCTGAGTAACTGAGAATATTTGTTTGTCAGTATTTCTGATTCTAGCTGGAGAAGTAATCATGGAACTATCTTTACCATTTGGCATTTGAAAATATGCCTACTTCATTTGAACAGCTAATATGCTTGAGTTTACTATTGCAAATACAGTTTCAATATAGGAAGCAATGGGGAGAGACAAAGTGTAGAAAATACTGTAGGTAACCTCGATTCCGATATGCTGAGATCTGATAATCCATTTTTCAATCTCTTTTCCACCACAGTTAAATATGATCTGGCAATATATGTCCAAAACATCTTTCTTTTACTGTTAGTTTCTTGTGGGGTTTGGCTTTGTTTTTTATTTATTTTTGGAAGCATTTTTTTCACCCTGAGATTTATGGAACAACTAGTGATGGTTATGTTTATGGTTAAAATTATTATATCCATACACACAATACTTTGAGGAATATAATAAATGCATTTTCTCTTAAAAAAACTTTATAGGTTAGACAAAAATTCAGTGTATTTTAGATTCATTTCAACTCATCTCCTTTTTATTTAACACTATTAATTCTTTCAACATGGTAAGAGCTAGACAAATTTTTTAAGTAATTTGATTATTTTATGCTTGAAACAGTCCTATTCGTTACTAGTACTTTTAAACTCCTTCTTGAACTTAGCAAAGAGAGGTTATATCCTTGCTTCATTAATATTTAAGGCAGACTAAATGGAAAGAAATGCTTATGAAGTCCAGACATCTTTGTCACTGATATAATAGTACAGAGAGACAATTTTCTTCATAAGAACAGGAAAATAGTTCTGTCTGTTCCATGTTGGATCATTTATCTCTGTTACACTGATGAATTCATTTTAGTGACAATGCTTTGCCTGAATAATGAAAAGCTGGATAAGATAGCCTGATGGTCAAGATGGAATACTTAAATTTTCTCCAGTTACAGGAAAGCTTATTTTTAAGATTCACTGTTCAGGTAATTAATCTCATTTTTCTTTCTGTTTCTTTCTTTTTCTCTATACATTTTATCTCTTTCACCATGACCCTAGAGAGTCCATTATCATAATGTTTATAGACATGGGTTTACTGTTTCATTAAATGAGCTCTCCTCACCCTCATCTACTACTTATTTTACCTATGTTATCAGAAGTTCTTGAAAAACTGATATTTTACTATATCTTTTCATCATACATTATTTTGTCAGTGCTACCAACTTTATCAGTACACTACAGAGTAGAATTTGATGACTTCTTTCTCTTGAACTTAACACTTCAGCAGAAGTGCTAAGCATTTGATTTAATGGGATGATAAATAGATTTATATAGTCAATGAGTGTTTAATTCTAGAAGACACAATTGGGTTATCTAATTTGACTTGCTGATTAACATAAACTGTGGAATTTGATACTTTTAGGCCTGTGTTAGACACATTATTTATTTATGTCTAAAGCATTTCCAAAGAAGGACATCTATTCACAAATTAAATTTGTCAAGAGATTTGCCATAATTTGAGTAAATGTTAAATTAGCAACTCAATTAAAACCTTGCTTCTAAGTGAATTTGTCGGACTTTTACTTTGTTATGTTTTTCTCTCATGGACTCCTGGCCCTTCCTCAGATTTGTCCCACTGTTAAGGTGTTGAGTGCTATGTTATCTTTCTGTATACCAAATTATTTTAATTGCTAAAATGGAAGACATAGAATTAAGCAGACCAGATAATGATATTAAGATAAAAATTCATGATTTATTACACCTTTATATTTTAATTAATTTTCTGCTCTTGGGAAATTATTTTCATAGTAAAAAAAGAAAAGTTGTGGTTTTCAGTTTTTAAATTTAGTGTGTGCTTGCTGGTACAAATGGTTTACTTTGTAAGCCTCATAGCATTTTTCTGTGTAGATTTCATAGTCTTAGCCTGCTCAGTAATGACAGTAAGAGTCTGTCTTTCCTGATGTGGCAGTTCTCCTCCCTTCAACTGAATTTTCCATCATTTTAATTAAAATAATTTGTAAATCTAAAGAAAAATCTGTTAATGTACATAAAGGGGACACCCATAACTGAAGACTTTCAAATGAAAAGAGAAAGGTATTTGCAGACAGAGTAAGAAGATGGAAAGAAGGGTGATTTACAGATGTGATTTTCAGATTTACAGATGTTTATATTCTTCCTGCAGTGTTGAAACAAAAGTGCTGCTAGTGGGATTGAAATGTCCAAACTGAAAGATTTCACAAAACTTAGAACAAATTGCAGTTAACAGGAGCTGCCTAACTAAATGAAATAATCTGTAGAAAATCAGTGACAAAGTTGCTTTTGGAAACAAATAAAAAATATGTTCATTCAACCCAACCACCTTAAAGTGAACATTCTTATATAGGATTATCATCAAGTTTTCAGTTGTAAATTGAAGTATTTCTTCAAAATAAAATAAAAATTCTTCTGAATTTATCTTAAAAAACCACATAGATATTATAGACTTCTTCTTACTTCAACCTGTTGATTTTTTCTTGTCTCTGTATTTAAAGAAATGTATGCAGTTCATATATAATGTGAGTTATTAAGAGAATGACATCCTGAAAAAAAGATGGATAGAAAAATCTTCTATGAAAATCTGGATTTAGGAAACCAGAGCTAAGCTAAGGCTCTTGCTCTAGGCCACTGCAGAGTACTCATGGGGTCAACAGGGTGATTCAGATCCTCAGAGAGGCATGTCCTCTGGCACACATGACCCTAACAGTAATTTTATGTTGAATAATTTTGGTTTGGTGCAACTGGTGTTTTCTCTCTCTGCAGACACTTATTGAGAAAGGAATTTGGACGTACGATTGGCTGTAAGCAGGCTTTAACCTGATTGACTGAGCAGTGACAGCTTGTGCTTGAAGGCTTTTTAGGTTATACCAACCTCTAGGAAACTGGTCACCAAAGACATTTTAAATAACTTAACAGCAAAATTCCATGTTTTCTCTGTTTAGGAAGATAAATGTGTTCCAGATATTTGTCGAATATTATTGCACAAAGATGAAATTTACTGTTGTGGAATGGTTGCATAAATTGGTTTGAACAGTAATTTTTTCTTAAGCAGTTAATAAAAGATTCAGACAGTCATGTAGAAAGCTGTCATTAAAATTTCAGTGTAATTACAGATAGATGTTCAAAACTGTCTTTCAGCTTCATCTTTCCTTCTCATCTCTGGATGAGATCTACAATCCACTTATAGCTTGAGATTTTAAAAGCTAGTATTTCATTTTCTTTTAGTCTAATTTATTTAGCTGAACAAATTCTCCAGGAATTGTTTTTTGTTTTTTTTTAACATAGATTGTTTCAAAGCCTATTTCACTGGATAATGTAAAGTAAACTCTACCCTTTTCCTAGTGTGTAAAATAGCCCTAAAATTGAAACTCATTAAGGCCTCATATCTTCAGCTTCCTGCTGCTGTGGGTTATAACCACTGTCTTCATCTATCTCATCCTTCGAAGGTATTCCCTAATTCTCTTTCAAGACATCAGTGTCAACCCTCAGACTGAGTTGTAGCCATTCGTGTAAGTCATGAGTTTTTAACCTCCCATTGTGAATTGTAAGTAATCTCCTTTCCTGCACCATTTCATTTTTGGGCTGTAATCACAATCTCTACTACAAGCTTATGTCTTTTTGGCACCACTAAAATCACTAAAACATGTCGAACTCAGCCTTCATATGAAAAGTTCTAATAAATATTACTTATTTCTATAATATATTTTCTTTAAATGGAATTTGGCTTATTCTCACTTAAATAAAAATCCCCCAAACCACAAAACAAAACAAACCCCTACAACTAATAGCATTAAACTGTGGTTTTATCTTGTCCAGGCATATCCTATACATTTATCATTTGCATAATTTGAATTAGCATTATTCATGGAATAAGTGTTATTACTATCATTCAGAAATTGATTTTAGCAACATTTGGACTGAAAATGTTTACACACTGTCATCTTAGAGCTGAAACAAGTATATTCTCAAAAGATAAGGAGCATAGTAGAAGACTGAATCGAGTTTCATTTGCAGTGATAAATTGCTTTCTTGTTTTTCTTACAGAAAATTTCTGGTGGTTTAAGCAGTTTAGGGAAAGTAAGATAGATGATAACATAATGGTGGTTATATACTTTAAGCTTTTAAAAATAGTTTAAAATTTTGCTCACATATTAGAATACATACAAACCCAGTGATGTTTAAAACAAATCTTGAGAAAGTATCCAGAGTGTAACTCAGGCAAGGGCAAACCGGAGGTACAAAAGGAAAACTTGGATATTTTACCTTGTGAATGAGTGAACAACTTGTTCAGCTGCAAATCAATGTATATTGATTTTGATAAGGATTGAGTTTGGCATAGCTCATACATAGCACTGTACCCTGATTCCTGAACTGGTCATGTCTTCATCCTCATTTGTATAAAGTTTGCTGTGCTGTTTGCCACAAGCTTATCTTTCCTATTCATGTACCCTACAGCAAATAATTTTCTTACTCTTTTCCTCAGAGAGATTGATTTGAATATAGGATAATATGGGTTTAAGCCTAAAAATGCCTCTGTGTTTGTCAGAAAGATATGGAGTATGGCTTTTTTCTTGTTGTCGTTTTGTTAATTTTGTTTTGGTTTTCTTTTCTTTTTTTTTTTTTTTTTTTTTTTTTTTGGTGTTTTCTTTTATTTCTTTTCCAGTTGAACCATCTTTCATCACCTCTGACATCACTGACAGGCATTTTGCTTGTCAGTCTCAACAAATTAAATACACTGTCTCTGTCTGCCAATGTGCATTTACAAAAGGTCAGTATGGCAAATTATATCAGTTCCTTAGATGTCCCTTCTAGGACTGTCATAATAAAAACAACTCTCAACTTATTGATATCTTATGCTCAAAAATCATATTTTAAAGTAATTTTATTATATGCCTCATCAAGATGCTGCTTCATTTCTTACTGCATAATTTTGACAGAACTGCTTGGAAAATCAATGCTTCAGAGCTGTGTTTGGATTTACTGCTGAATCCAATTACAGTGTATTATCATAAAACGCATCAAAGTGAAATTTATTGATGGTGCTTGTTTAGTGAACGTGCAACTGTTAACTCTAAATATAAATATTTTAATGGAGTGATTTCTCACCATAACAAAAGAGCAAAGAGAAATAAACCCTGTATTCTGGCACATCAAACAACTTACTTTCAAATATAAACAAAGACTTCAGAAGCACTGCATTATACATAGGTCTACTCTTACCTGACTACAAGTACTGGCAGAAGTACAAGCCTTTAAAATGTTATAGTTTTTTATTGTCTTATTTCTGTTATTGATGTTATCTAAATAATAGACATAAAATATGCACTGTTATTTGTACCATTCTAAAATTATTAGTTGATATTTATGGGTCCAAGAGCACTTGAAACAATGTAGCTTGCCCATCCAACATCCCAGATAGACTGATGTGTTTCTGCCTCAGACAGCCATCAATCTAATTGCTATTCCAATTTAAAAATTGGCATAAAAGGATTGGTCATTTTATACATTAAGAAATTTGGCTAGTGAATATCTTTTAATCTGCCTCTGAAGTGTCTCAGCGCTCTGTGCCAGGCTACCTTTGATTCTGTGGATCTTTGCAAAAATACAAATACTCTTCACTTCATAAGGTTACACAAAAGAAACTTTGTAGAGTTTCCATGTCATCTTTAGAAGGCATGAAGAAACTTGCCCACATGGGCATTACAACAACCTGAGACTTTAAACAATAAGAGAAAGCAAGAAAAGGAAAGCAAACAAAAAAATCAAATACAAAATTTAAATTTTAGAATCACATTTCATCACTTTAAGCATCTATATGAGGTATTTCTTTGTAGGAGTCTTATAATTAGTGCTGGTTTTGTTTTTAATTTCTCATAAAAAGAACATCAGTATGTTATACCATACTTTTAAATAAAAACTTAAAATATATTAATTTATATTTAAAACACCACAAAAAATTTATTCTATTATTTTATTATTCATACCTCTTTGTAAACAAAATTGATTTTATATCAAATTAACAGAGCTTAATAAATCCTTTGATGACAAGATTATTTCTTAATTCTAATCAAATGTATGTTCATTTCAAAGTTACAGTTACTACATTTTGTTTTCACTTGTTATGATATTTTTGACTTTGCTGTTCTGTTTATCAGGTGCTGTAATTATTACTGAGGGTCACTTTTCAAGATTCCTTACACTTTTAGATTCTTTAGATGAAGATGGGAAATAAATTTCTACTCCAAAATCCTTTTAAACTGGCTGAAAAATTTAAAACTATATACATGTGTATATGTGAACCAATAAATGGAGCAGTCAGAATAGGTAATTTAAAGCAAAAAGAAGTAATTCAGGATCGATTATATACTCTTAAAAATAGGCAAGGATTTGGAATAAATTGTTTCTAGCCCTGAAAGATTTTTTTTCTCTAAAAGTAAATTTTTTTTCTACAGAAATGGAAAGTTCCCCAGAGTATTGAGGTAGAGCAACCATGTCATTCAATGTCTGGGGTTATAAATCTTCTGCTGAACAGTGCAGTCCATATTTAAGAATATTTTTCTGGTTTAATGCTTCCAGTTTAAAGGTCCAAATTTGCATAAAACTAGTAATTTTCCAGAGTTACTACATTTTACAATGTTTTTTGAATGATTTATACTAGCAATGTTTACCTATTTGTTAGTTACCAAGAATTCTTGAATTCAAACATAGCTTGGCCACTATCTGCCTATGGCTATTAAAAGTGCAAAACTAAATCTTCCCTTATGTGCAACAGCTTTAACTTACTACGTGTTGTTTTTCTAGGGGAATGTATTGATTATAGAAAAAAAAAGCTAAATTTTGAAAATCAAGAAGGGAATAGCACTTCTAAATTAAAATAATACATAACTGCTGATGGTACATTGCTAATTTTTACACAAAATCAGCTTTCAGAATTTGAACTTGAGCATGTGATTGAAATGGCAGTGACTTGAAAATCTTCTAAAGGTCTCAAACACAAATAATTGAACTCCTCACTGTACTTTTTACTTTCTGTAGGAGTATAAATCCCCATCCATAACAATAAACAGAACTCTTTTTTTAGCCATCTGCTGAGATTTAGCAAATTATAACAATGGCCACCAAACAGAACTTATTCCTTAAAACTGCGCTACAAAACAATTTCACGTCACAAACGTTATTAGTTCCTTTGCTGTGCCACACCACAGTAACCAGTCAATGCACATATCACAGATCAAAAACCTTTATCCTCTCCTTAGTTCCCCAAAATATAATCATAAATCTCACTCCTGATGTCAGCAAATACTAATTCTTAGCAGTACTTTGTGGTAGATCAGACCTGATTATTCACAAATTCTACTAAAATGTACCAAAGTGAAAGAGGTCCAAAGTTTCACAGGCATGGCAGCTCAAATTTTGAATAAAGGACACTGGAAACACTCACCACCTCTGCATAAGGCTCTGCTTATATTTTCACACCAACGAAAGCAGACAAAGCTGCTTTAATTTTAAAGAGCTAAGGTCCATTACCTTTCTCTCTTTTTCTCTCTCCAAACTTCATCTATTTATAGATTGTTCTAGTGATTAGAAAAAATAATACGTGTACATTTGCAAGCTGATAAGTACTGCTAAAGTATTCCCATGCAGGAAGAAAGACAGAAAGTTCAGCAGAAGGTTTCATGGGCAGAATTTTATAAGAATTAATCATTAAAGGAGAAATGAGATATCACATAAGAAGGACTGGATAAAAATTAAAAATTTGGTACTAAATTGAATGTTATAAAATGTAGGAAGATGCATTTAGGGAATAATAATGGAAATTAAACTGACAGCTTGGAGAGTTGCATTCTTACACAGTTGGTTCTTGGGCAGTTTCAATACTCAATAAATAAGTCTTTGGGGCATAATATTTAACCTAACTAATGTTCAAAAAAGATTTCAGCAAGGTAGGAGTTATTTCTACAGACCTTGTCACTTCAAAGGCCAGCACATCTCTGAAAACTCACCAAACTACTCTGCTAGAAATTTTGTGAAGATGCCTGAAGATGTGAATATTTCTGTAATAAGGAACATTATCATTTTGTAAAAGCTTAAAAAGACCTCAACATAACCAACGAGTAAGTTGGAATAACTGTAAGGCCCAATTGTAACATGACTGTGGAAAAGGAAAATGTGAGCTAATGTTCTATCACTGGAAGTATTACTACAGAGAAAATTAAAAGTCATGTCAATAAGTTCAGTGAGATCTCATCCTCCAGAAAGGCAGCAATTCTACATCTGCAGAGGCTGAGTTGGAAGACATAACAATGGTAGGGTCTTTATAATTTCAATTAAATACTTTTCTCACAATGTTTTCAAACTGGACATTTAATGGTAAAATTTCCAATTAATGCATATTTTGCAATTGATGGAAAACCAGAAAACAGTTTAATAATTTATTTGCTATACAAGTCTATTTGTATTAGAATTGCCTAGACTGGTCTAATTTAATTTTATGTATTGATAAGATAAAAAAATGGGGATTTATCCCTTCATCACAAAACCCTAATGTATACTTCATAGTATACTGGTACTTCATAGTAGACTGTAGTATATATAGTATTTAGAATCCTATAAGACATATAAAAAAATCTATTGTAAAGGTGCAGAGCTAAGACTTTCTCATCCTGTGATGTGTGCTATAACTAAAGCCTGTGAACTGGGAGGTCTGGTGGTGTGACAGACAAACTGCCTCTGTACAAGCTAGTTCAGGAATAGCAAAAACGTGCCCATAATGATCTTTGTGTCTGTTCTGATGTGGAGGAAAATGTTTATTGGTCAAACTGTATGTGATAGTACAGGGAAAAAGCAAAAAAAAAGGTACTTATATTTTGACCAATATCAGTGAAAGGACAGTGTCAGAAATCTATTCATTCAGATTCTTCTCATGAAGAACAATATTGAAATGTTTGCAGAATTATTTACCATCTTGATTTACTACACAGATTCTGAGGTTTGTGTGTAGTTATAGGAGACCTCTTTGAAAATATATTCTTATACATATTTATTTTTATACAAAGCTTTTTTGACTTGTAAAGTGTCTGTTCTTCTGTAACAATAAGATATCACTAGAATAATTGTGGCACAATTTTATGCCACACTACCTGTTAGAATGTGACTCTTAAAACCTTACTGTATGTCTATCCTGTCCCTAAAAATAGTTTTACTTTTTTTTAATATGCAGGGAGAAAATATAAAATAAAATATTATTTTAACTATTACATGATCTTAGCAACCTCTTTATCAGTTTTCATTATGTATAGGTGGAAATACAAAGCATTTATTGCGTTCTGCAGGCACGGTAAGGTGTGGGAGACCAGAGAAGCACAGAAACAGGAATCTCCTGCATAAGGATGCTCCCCTTGGGTTCCATCTGGTTTTAGCACATAGAATAAAGTTGAAGATATCTTGCATTATGACAAACCTGTGCTTCAGGAATTTGTGTCTTTAGCATTTTAACCAAAGAACACCACTGGATGCTGCCTGGAATTTTTCACTACATACACCAGACAATGGGTAGCAATTCAGGCGCCGAAAAAACTGTAGTCGTAACTGATTTCACAGGAGACTAAATTACAATTCTGATAAATTCAGAGGTGCCTTAGTAATGTCCAGAAGACATGATGATGTGAGCTTTAGAACACATTTTGTCTAACTTTAAATGATCAAGAGAGACATCCCGCAGTGGCTTGTACATTAGGGCTGTTTAGGACATTGTGGTACCAAAGTCTCAGGGGGTAAATAATGAGCTTGAAACACACATGAATCAGTTAGTCCTACTTCAAACGAATACATTTACTACTTATCTTTGCTGAAGGAATTTCAAAACTGAGCATGACAATGGAAAACTCCACAGAGTAGAAATGAACAGATATCAAACCACCTTTTTCTAAAATGTGGTAAGAAGCCATATCTGAACATTTCCTATCAAAAAGGTCACCATTTTCAAAAAAAGTTTTGGAGTGATTTAATATTTGCTTCTTTCAGTAGCCTAATAAAACCATGTCTGGCAGGGAGTTTTTTCAAATAAAACACTGCTGGAGTGTTTCAGTGAACAACTTTTCTATCTCTGGAAGTGTTGGATGGGACTTTCAGCAACTTGGTCTAGTGGGAGATGCACCTGCCTATGGCAGGGGATTTGGAACTCAGTGATCTTTGAGATTTCTTCCAATGTGGTTCTATGATTCCACCTTCTATAAACTTGAATTCACCAAAAAGAAAATAATTGGAAAATCTAAATATTCTCTGAAAGAGACTTTTTTCTTTAATTTGGTGAATCTATGAATCGAACCACTTTAATTTAGCTTGAACCATATGCAAGAACTGATGCATTGACAATGAAAGAGTTAAAAAATATTCTGAAAAAAATGGCTAATGAAGAATACTCTAACGATATACCAGAAAAGGACCTAAATGTTAAACTGTTTATGACATCATTCTTAGTTCTAAAAGCCTGGTTTATTTTAATTTAATTTCACAACAGTGTGTTCATAATTCTGTATTTCTATTTATTAATCAATATGATTTTTATCTACTAAGAAACTTAAGCGATATTAAGTATGATTGTTTCTTTAAAAAGGAAAGCTGTACATTTAAAGGAGTCCTTACTTGTTAAAAATGAATTTAAGTCTCACTTGAACATACTGTCAAACCCTCCTGGTTGGCAATACATTAAAATAAATAAACCAACAGTTTTGTAAAACATGCCAATAAAATGTGCCAATAAAGATCCAGTTTACTTATCTAGGAATCTTACTCTAATTCTTCGTCTGTGCAGACCCAAAAGGTTTTTGGTTGCTCTTCAAATTTTCTCCTCCTTCATTTTGACACACATATTATTAGGAAATCTAAGTATGTATAAATAAATAAAGGGATTTATGTTGCAATATTTATGATACTGCAAAAAACTTCCTCAGTACCTAAGCCATCTTTTTGATTCTTTTCAATACTGCTATCTTGATATTTGTTAGGGAAGCTTTAGAACAGAGATACATCAAATTGCTCAGGGTATGTGTAGCTAGGTCAAAGACCAAAGTTCTGAGCTAACAAAGTGTCATGATCAGTTTTAACCTAAGGTCTGTTTATGTGCTTAAACTGAGGAATTACAAGCAAGTTGCAAACTATTGCTGTTATTGTCAGTACTGCAGAAGGAGCTGCCAAATATTTCAGTACACTCTTGCACAGTAATTGGTATTCAACTGTCATTCTTCACCTAATGGGGTTGAATAAACTCTTGATGTCATTCAAATTATGAGCTTTGATGATGGAGACAGCTATATGGGCAAAGAGCAATGTGGAATGAAACATAAAAGAAAGGGAGCTGATGTAAGTAGCAAAATTTTCAACTAACCTTTGTTTGTAAAACTTGAATTTTCAATTCCATCTCAAGGCCATAGGAAGCTAATTTTCAGAGGACTCCTACCATTATTTTAAAGCTCCACAGATGCTGTGGTTTTACACAACTTGAGTAATCCTTCAACAGTTTTTTGAAATTGTATACATTGTTTGAAATTATATATATTGTAGTTTAGGAATGGTATTCCCCAGTTTAGTGTTCTGACTGAAATGCTATGTGCTGCTTGATCACTCCTCACTCCTCCTCCTCCTCCCCCAGCATATAGGGCTGGAGAGAATGGGAGACACAAAAGGTAAATATAATGGATTAACAACAATTTATTGGAAAGAGCAATGAGATGAGAAAAAAACAGTAACAAGAACAATACTAATAATAGAGCATACAAGAAACAAACAATTCACACACATGTGGTCACCCCAACAATAACTCACTGCACCGTCATGCTACGTCACCTGGAAGAGACCCCTGCCCCTGTCCTCGCAAAACTATTTGAGTTGGTATAGAATAACTTCTGAGGTGTAGCCATGCCCCCTCCTGGCTACGGCAAAAATTAGCCCTGTCCTGGCATTTATGAATATTGGAAAGAATTAGCTAGCAGATATCCAAGGGTGGGAAGCAGGGGAATGAGAAGTATTGCTTATGAATGGGAAGCAGAAGCAAAACAAATCACTGAACCAACAGCTTGGGTTAGTATATTCCAGTTGTAAAATAAAGAGCTTTATACAAGCTTGCCAAGTCTGGCATGTTACTCACTCTCAAGAAGCAGAAAGTTTTGAAACCCATCATCATGATTGTGACTCAAGTACTAGATTCTGAGCAGGGCACACAGTTCTAATGGGATGAGACTGACTATGGGAACTGCTTCCTTTAATATGTTTATGCTGTACCTTCCTATTTCTTTGCTTAAATGAATGAAAAAGCCTAAAACCAGAGAATTTACACTGCAAACTAACTTTGAAGCATGTAGAAATGACTGAAGAGGAACTACAGGTATGCATGTTAAACCTTTTATCAGGTAAAATATATTTTCTATTTAAATGTAATTTTTTCATGCTACTTTTTGTTCTCTACGACTATGACAGGGAGATCAAAATATGATAATCCTGTGATAAAATCTGTATTTATTTATTAATTTACATTACATCAAGTCAAACACTTGTAAAACAGCTTAGATGTCTTGGATGCTTTACCTTCATGTGCTCATTGTTGTAAAGCCTGTATGTTGAAATACGTTGATGGAAAGAAAATTCTCTGAACACCAAAAGGATACATGAGAACAGACCTTCATGAATATGAAACTTTGTGCCTATCAGGGTTTAACTCCAGCCATCAACCAAGCACCGTGCAACCACTTGCTGATTCCATCACTAAAGGGATGGGAGGTAGAATCAGAAGGGCAAAAAGTGAGAAAACTCATGGGCTGAGGCAAAGACAGCTTAATATGGAAAGCAAAAGCTGCACTTGCAAGCAAAGCTAGACAAGGACAGACAGGTGTTCAGTCATCACCAGTAAAGCAGGGCTCCATCACACATAACAGTGTCTTGGAAAGAGAAACACCATCATGCCATATGTACCCACTTCCTTCTTCCCCCAGCTTTATACACTGAACATGACACCATGTGGAACTGGGGGTGAATAAAATGCTGGGGTTGAGTTAATTTTCTTCACAGTCGCTGCTATGGGCTGTGTTTTGGATTTGTGCTGAAAACAGGACTGACAATATAGAGATGTTTTTTTCATTGCTGAGCGCGGCTTACACAGAGCTGAAGTCCTTCCTACTTCTCCTGCTGCCATGTTGGCAGGAGTCTGGGGGTGCACGAGGAGCTGGGAGGGAAAACAGCCATAACAGCTGACTCCAAGAGGCCAAAGAGACATCCCATAACACATAGTGTCATGCTTATTTTGTAAAACTGGGGCAAGCAGGAAAGGGAAGACATTTGGAATGAGGGCTTTGTCTTAAAAAAAACCTGTGATGAAGGCCTGATTTCCTGGAGATGGCTGAATACCTGCCTGCCCGTGGGAAGCAGTGATCGAATTCCTTGCTTTGTTTTGTTTTGTTTGCGCACAGAGCTTTTTCTTCACCTATTAAAATGTCTTTATCTCAACCCACCAGTTTTCTCATTTTTACTCTTCCAATTCTCTTCTTATCCTGCTGATGAGGGAAGGAGTGAGCAGTTACATGGTGCTTATTCACCAGTTGAGATTAAATCATGACAGTGCCTAAATAAAAAGCTAGGATTTGTTCTATTTTCTCTTTGTATTACTATTTTATCCTTTATATATACTGCCTGCATAGATGTCCTCCGAGAATGTATAAAGGCATGCACAACCACACAGTAACAGATGCCCTATATATTAAATCACCACTGTCTAATTTTACAAGAGCTTACAAGCCAAAATAACAAAACTTGAAAGCAGAATGAGGAACATTATGTGATAGATATTTTTTTATTAGTTCAAATTTGTATGTCCAGTAACTCAAATCTTTATTGGCCATTCAAACTCAATAATATGCAGAGAAGCTGGAAGGGAAGCAGAGCTGAACATGAAGGCATCACCAGAGTCTGGCCATCCATATTTTGATTCTTGTTTGTTTTAATTTTTTTCTTGAAATGTTACCTGGTTCCCCACAGCATTGCTCTCATGAAAAAGAATTAATGAAAAAAACATAATCCCTGACTGAGGACACATTAATACAATACAATTTTCCTCGGGCTGCGGTCCAATTAATTATATTCTTATATAATCCTAATCTTGCAATGAATAATTTACCTGTGATATTTATGTAAAATCAAGTTCTCTGCAAAATCAGGGCCATAAATTTTGAAACCACATTAACACCGTTAAAATATAGGAAATCTGTTTTATTTTATTCTGTGCTTTGTACAATGGAAAAAAACCCATTTCATAGAGAGAGATAGTTTTTAAGTGAATACCATCACATTGATGTACAATCACATAATCTTTTCATATTGATGACTCATACAATCTTTCCATAGTGACAGGACCTGAGGGAATGGCCTGAAGTTGTGTCACGGGAGGTTTAGGTTTGATATAAGGAAAAGGTTCTTCTTGCAGAGGTTGACTGACAGTTTTTTGAAATTATATATATTGTTGATTGACACTTGAAGAGTCTCCCAGTGACATGGTCACAGCTCCAGTGTTACAGAGTTCAAGGGGAATTCAGACAATGCTCTCAGGCACATGATGTGACTCTTGGGGGTGGACTTGTCCAGGACAGGGAATTGGACTTGATGATCCTTGTGGGCCCCTTCCAACTCAGACTATACTGTGATATGCCGTTTTAAAGACCAAAACAATTGCTTATAGATTATCATAAACAATGGATGATGAGGATCAACAGGTTAAGCATTAATAAATTCACTGTTCATCGTAGGACACCTAATAGGTCTCTGTTGTTTACTCCCTCACCAAGAAGATGAATAAGGGATGACTGCTGTTACTTATGAAATTCTACTGCTCCTTTTACTTTGCCAAGTTGCAGTTTCCAAATTTTCTGGTTTTTCCCTAGGATTTCTTACCCTTTCATATCAGTGTTTTCCCTCCTGAATCCTTGATCTACTAACCACCCAGTCTCAGTAGTCTTCTCTCTGTCTGAAGTTTTACCTTTCTTACATTGAATGGCTTACAGCTTTTGCACTTTCTGATGGCTCCTTCCTGGTGCTTAGCAGCTTTCTCAAATATCTAAGCCAAGGTTGCACAGCTGTTCTCTATCAAAACCAGGCTTTTTATCACAGCCAAATGAATCCCTGGGAGGAGGGTTATACACAGGTTACACCTATGCTGGTTTATCTGACTGGGTCAGGGACCATCACAAGGTACTGGAAGACAAAAAACCTCTCATTAAGTTACTGCCACATTTAGCAGTTTGGTCAGGGGCAACCAGTACTCCCCAAGTTATACTTGGGCATGCTTTGAGGGGTAGTATTCCACAGTAACTCAACACCACATACTTTTGACATGCCTTCCCAGTAGAGGGGTGTGAGGGAGTTTAATAATGCAAACTTCAACACCACAGAGAAAATACAGGCCTGTATAATTAATTTGACAGTGTTCCTGGATGGCCAGGAAGGCCAAAGGCATCCTGGCCTGTATTGGGAATGATGTTGCCAGCAGGAACCCATTCTTCCCCTGTACTCAGCACTGGTGAGGCTGCACCTTGAGTGCTGTGTCCAGCTCTGGGCCCCTCCATTTAAAAAGGATGTTGAGATGCTCAGACACATCCAGAGAAGGGCAAAGAGGCTGGTGAAGGGTCTAAACCACAAGACCAATGAAAAGCAGCTGAGGGAGCTGGGGTGTTCAGCCTGGACAAAGGAGGTTCAGGGGAGACCTCATCCCTCTCTACAGCTCCCTGACAGCAGGCTGTAGCCAGGAGGGGCTTGGCCTCTTCTCCCAGGCCACCAGTGACAGAATGAGAGGACACAGTCCTAAACTGCCACAGGGGAAGTTTAGACTAGGCATTAGAAAAACAATTTCTTACAGGAAGTAGTGTTGGGCACTGGAATGGGCTACCCATGAAAATGGTGGAGTCATTACCCCTGTAGGTGTTTAAAAACAGACTGGATATGGCCATGGTTTCATTGCTAAGCTGGTGCTAGGTCATAAGTTGGACTCAAGGTGTCCAGGGTCTTTTCCAACCTAGCTGATTCTGTTATTCTATGATTCTGTTATTCTATGATTCTGTGATTCTGTGATTAATGCAGACTTAGCCTATCATATCACCAATCTGACATCAGCAACAATGTGAAAAAGGGACATACAAACTAAAATCAGAATTAATAGATTACCCATGATCTCAGCTATAGTGAATATATTTCAATTATAATGTGACACTTTCAAGAGATTTGGGGAGTGAGAATACTTGATTGTCCAAAATAACCAATCTCACTACAATTCAATAGCAAAATCCACAAAGCTGTGAGAGGAAAAAAAAAAAAAACCCAGTTTGCCAAATGAGGACAATTTTATTTTAAACCATATACATATTTTTTCCTGAAGAAATATGCAAGAACATGAATGCATGCATGCATGAAACAGAATATGTTTTAGTGAAGGTTGCTAACACATTCCTCCCAAAATAACTTCAAAGAATTAACATAATGAATGTGTAAATTGAAGCAGAAACTTGTTACATTTTTGCTGCCCTACAAGCTGAAAGCAGCTTGGCTGATTTGCTTTGAACTTTCGAAATATTCCTCTTTTGTAGTTTCAAACTAGGCAAAAGAATTTTCAGGACAGATAGTAGAACTTTAAACAATAACAAAGGTACTGAAAAGTAGGCCAACAAGTGGAATATTGGTTGAATCTTTAACTAGTCTCATTCTTTCAAGTTCTGCAGATTCATTCCATAGTCAGTAGAAACATACAAATTTGAAATTTTTATGTGGGTTTGCTTAGCATTGACACAAAGCAAAATTGAAACATTCCTTTTGATTTGCAATGTATTTTACATAGCTCCTCTCCAGCCCCCAGAATATTCTGCATTGTTAATGTTGAAAGAGTTGGAAAAAAAATGAAGAAAAGAAAAGAAGAAAAGAAAAGAGAAAAGAAAAGAAAAGAAAAGAAAAGAAAAGAAAAGAAAAGAAAAGAAAAGAAAAGAAAAGAAAAGAAAAGAAAAGAAAAGAAAAGAAAAGAAAAGAAAAGAAAAAAGAAAAGAAAAAAGAAAAGAGAACTTGTTTTGTACCTATTCCATGTTTACTCAAAGACAAACCAGGTAATGTATATCACGGTGCAGTTCACAGAGAAAGGAACAGAAGTAAATTAAAGTCAAAGAGTAGAAACTCCACATGCCACAGATTGTTGAACACCTGTTTTTCCCTAACACCCTGGAATCTATTAAGAGGGCAATGTTAGACTTGTGGAAGGGGAGCTTGTGATGTTAAAACCAAAAGCTATATTTCATAAAAATTTTGTTTGTAAGACTAGAACTGGCACATTGTATTGTGAGACAAAAGAGAAGAGAGGTTGACGTTTCACAGCTCTATGATGCCTGGTTGCTTATTATTGTTATTGGTCTTATTTTTTTTATTGCTGTTTTATGCATTTTCTTATTTTGCTTCTAGGCAGTTTTTGCACCGGTTTCTTTATTGTGCTTTTGTACATAGCAATCAATGATCTTGTTTCCATATCCAGCCCTACAGGAGACCTATGTTCTCTCTCTCCATCTGCCATCAGCCTCTCAGGTAATAAATGAGAGCGATGATAAGCACTCTGCTTGCCTCCCTCAGGTGCTCTGACTCACTCTTGTGGAAGTGCTTTTTGCTTGAGGGAGCCTGGCTGCTAGTGCTTTTCTCCTTTTTTCTCTCTCCTGCACCAATGAATAGCCAAAAGCAGGCCGTGGGACCATAACAGCTAGCCATCTGTTTTCTCTGCAAACTAAAATGTCATCAAAAATTTTGAAATAATTCACTCTCATTGTGAATTGATTTATTTAAAGTGTTATACTCCATGAACAAAGAAAGAGAAGCAGGAGAGAATTAGAGAACAAGAGACAGTTATTGTTTATCACTGAAGTTTTCCAGTCATAAAAGAATTAGAAAGCAGAAAGAAAAATTAGTAATTCAAGTAAATTCTTTATGAGTTTTGCAAATATGTGCTCTCTCTCAAATAATGATATTTTAGCATTATTTTACACCCATATATTCAAGCATCTTTTAAAAGGGACAAAATGCACTCATGAAAGGTACTTGGACTCTCATAGACTTTGAACCCTTTGAGTTAAGGTCTGCAACAGAAAAAAAATTAAACTTTAGCTCTACTTAATGATACAATTTTTTAATCATCATCTTTCTTTTCTGGCATTACTTCCAAAACACAGAAATAGTGTTAAAAAACTTGAAAAAGATAGCTTGAAAAAAATTTAAGAACTGTAAATGTTTCACTATTATAGGATAAGATTTTAAGTAAGAATTACAGAAAAAGCAAATTTAGTCAAAATGTTAAAAAGGAAGAAATCTCACAAAATCAGATAATGAGATGTATTAGAAACTGAAATAGATGGTGTGTTCAAATGATGGAAATTATATCAGTGACATTAGTGAACTAAATGTCTTGTTAAAAATATTTTCAATTAAAAAATAAAGTTTCTGAGTAAAATTGCTTAAATATGATGTCAAATTATTACAGTTATCATCAAGAAAATCAGTCACTTCAAAATTTGCTACAGTTTAGCTATGCAAAACAAATTATTTTGTCCACATTTTCCCCCTCCAATATTTTGCCATGTTGACCAAATTGCATGTTTGGGCTTACAAGTAACTTTGGTATTTATTTCAGCCAACAATCTGGAATATTTCTTCTTTTTTTTTTTTTCCCAATCTAAAATTTTTGTAAAATTTGTATTAACATTGTTTATCTACTGCAGATTAATATTATCCCACTATTTCCAGATGCCCACATGGGAAAGGCTGCTGCTCACAATGATAAAATCACAAACAGGTGTCTGGAAAATTTTCAAAGATCCTTTGATTGTCAGCAGATGTCAGGCCAAAGAAAGCTCCTAAGTATGATATGATTGTGTTTTTCAAAAGAATCTGCCTATATCTTTGAGGGGCAGGATTAAGAAAGATTGACTAACAGCTACTTATGGAAGATTAGATCAGGCTATTGTTGGATGATCATGAACCTCCAAAATCCTTCTTGCTATTTCATTGGGAAAAAAAGGGGCTGATTTGTACCTTTGGTTGCCAGAGGAGCAACAGCCCAGCAATAGCTTATTAATCAGAGCGAGAGAACCTCTCTGAGGTAATTCTGATTACATGAGGAAAAACCCCCAGAATACCATGTCTCTCATCAGCAGGAAAAAAGCTGAATTACCTTTTCAATTTCTGGTTTCATTGATTATACAAAGTTTAAACCAAGTATGTTAAAAAATGCCTTATATTATGGGAAAAAAACAACACTGGTTTTGTTTATGTGTCATCACATTACTGTGTGATAATACTTGAAATAAGATTTTATCTCCCATTCTTTTGAGGAAATACTGAAGTTAACATGTATGGTTTTGTTAAAAATGACAAGAGGGATGTGTAAATCCATACTACAGTGGACTGACCAGTTAAACTGAACATATTTTGTTGTTTTAATAGAGTGGTTTGAAAATAAGCATTGCTGCTATGTAACTATATTTATTTTGTAATATTCCATACTTCAAACTTCAAAAGTTCAATTTTTCTTTATTGTCTTCTGCATTTTCCAAATTGCAATTAATGCTTTTGGAGCACTATAAATAGTTTCCCAAACATTTGAAGTTTATCAGTTTTTCATCATTTTTACTACCAAATGAGTTTACCCCATGCACAGATGAATAGGCACACATGCAACCTTCCAAACATGTTTCAAAATAGTGTTGTAATAGTAGGGGAGACAATAAACTGAAAATTGCCCAATTAGTATAATCATCTATATTATTTGTGCAGCAACCAATATACTTTGTACTTAAGACACAACCTTGAAAAAACTGCAGGTTGCAAAGAATATACCTGTGTGTTGAAATGAGAGAGCTAACCACTAATTTATCAAGTACTTAATTTAATCATAGATTGGTAAAATAAAAAAGTTTAACATCATAAGAAATTATTAGGACATCTAGTCTGACCAGCATATTACAAGTAATTACATTCTTCTTCACTAATTTTATATCAAACCCAGCAATTTTTCTGTAACATATCTTTTATGAGTAGCTTGCTTGCATCTGAACTAATCAAGATATTTTAAATATCTTCCTATTTTCGTAATTTTCATTTTTTTCATTTGTGCAGATTAAGCCTTCAACCATTTTGTTTCCTTCATTATAGTAGAACATTATCCTTTTATGCTTTATTTCTTTCTTTGCTTATGAAATATTACCAAAAATGTCAGTGTCTTGGTTAAAAATGTAAAACTATATGAGTAAAACAATGTCATAGCATGAATCTGACCACAAGCATGTGGACAAACAGGTGATGGCTTAAGTTTCAGCTTTCATATTTTCCAGATTCTGGACTGCATTAATACATAACTCTGAACTTCATGTAAAGTGTTTGCAAGTTCTCTTCACAGTTTAGTTGGACAAAATCCTTTTCCAGCCTGAGAACCAAGGACACCATTGCAGCTTCAGGCCCAAAAAGTACAAACAACAGCGAATTGAGCAGAGCAATCTGGGAGGATGGAATTCATAACCTGAAGCTGTAATTGACAACTAACCCCAATAGAAACAAAACCTATAAAAGTGTGAAAACTCATGACCGGTCGTCCATCCTGGGTCCATCTTGGGTCAGTCTGGGGCAGAATCCCAGCCGGGCTCTTGTGCTGCCCAAGGTGTGTCCTTTGAAGACCTTTCAATAAACACCTACTTTATTCCTTTAACTCTGTCCAGCCTCTCTTCTAGGTATCCTCTCCAGGCATCACAGGTGTCTGGAAAATTTTAGCTCGCCCATTCTGTTGCTATTAACATTGTCTCTGAGGCTTTCAGCTGAGCACAGCTAGTACTGTCTGATGCAATGCCTGAGTCTAGTCCAAGGATTTAAGGCATCAACAGGGAGATCAGTTCTAGTGCTCAGTCTGTATGGAGCTACCTGCTTTCTGAAGGGACAGTGTAATTGTATGATTCATGACTTGCTGAGTGATAGGGATTATCAATAAACCTCCCTGAAATGCACTTCTATGGGTGTAAAATCAGTTTGTAAAAATGATGAGGAAATATTATAATTGGATTTAGAAGAGTTGGGAAAGTGAATTTGAAATGTTTTATCTCAAAATTAATCACGTTTTTCACCTTAGTTGCACTCAGAATATAATAAGAGACTGTGTGTTTAATTTTTCCTCCTCTGTATGAAATATGATTTACAAGGATATGTGCAAACTATAGCACTTAAATCTCACTGATGGCCCAGCAGGACACCACTGTTTAGAAGCCAAGAAACAATATTAATAGTAAAGAATTCAGGAGAGAGAATGCTTTTGAATGAAGTCACATTGAATGAGTATATGAAGAAAAAGGGCTCCAGACGTAGCATACAGAAGAATTATATAGAAATTCAAGGTAGAATGTGTCAGAAAAAAAAAAAAAAAAGAAATAGGCATGACTACATGAAAATTATTTCTGGCAAAGAATAAAAGGGAGTATTTTAAGCCACATAAATGCTAGCTCCAAATACAGGGCTAAATCTAAAAAGATTCCTACATCCAATCAATCTTGCTTTAAGCATCAGGATTAACTGGAGAAAATGAAAAACTGCAGTAATAGAACTTTATGAAAATTCAGGAGTTCTCATCTCTCAGGGAGTCTTCCCTTGCTACACAGTGATGTTACACAAAACACATGCGAAAGCTGAGATATAAAATTAATTTTACTGAGTTTCAATGACAGAAAGTTTTGGCACAGCTCAGTGGGCATTTTTCCTGTACATGGTTGATAACAGAAGCCAGTTCCATTCTGCTTCAGCTACCTACTTTTCCTTAGCTGTGTTGTTGCCCCCCAAAAAAATTTCCATTGCAAAAGGAAAGTCCTCAATTTTTATGCTATTAGACATAAGTGTCTGATGGAGGATAGGAGGATGGAAAGACAGCTGTCGCAAAACCAGAAACAATCTCTTTTATTTCTGTCTCAAACTGTGTAGGATATTTGGGATAAATATGTATATGAACACCATAGAGAAAGTTCCCATCTCTCAGGGAGTCTTGCCTAGCCACAAAGTGATGCTACACAAAAGCACATGGGAAAGTTGAGGCAGTGAAAACAGACATCAAATTCTCAAACTAGCAGGATAATGGGGATAAGTATGTGAAGACTATGGAGAAAGTTCTCAGTGACTGAATCCTGCAAAGCCAGCCACCTATTTGTACATCTTAATATAAACAAGTTGCTACAAACAAGGAAACTCATCAGAATCATAAAATTATCAAAAGTATGAGTTGGAAGAGACCTCGAAGATCATCTAGTTTTAAATCTGCCATGGACAGGGATATCTTCCACTCAGATCACTATGGTCAAAGTCCTGTCTGGCCTGACTTTGAACACTTCCAGGAGCTGGGCATGCACAACTTCTCTGGGTATGCTGTTAAAGTGGCTCACTATCCTCCTCGTAAAAAATTTCTTCCTTATATCTAATCTAAACCTATCCTCTCTTTGTTTAAAACCATTCCCCTTGTCCTATCACTGCAGGCTTTAGTTAAACCTATACCTTTAGAGCCCCCTTTAACTACTGATATACCACAGTAAGGTCTTCTATGAATGCTCCAAAAGTGGATTACACCCCTGATTATTACCATGCAAAGAAATTATTTCCACCATCTTGATATGGCTTTTTTCCTTGATAATGGCCTTATATTTTATCTTGAGTTCACCAACTAATCTTGAGTTAAACAACTCTGTAAGTCGAAATTTCTCCAGTGTCCCATCAAATGTGCTGTAAGCATAGCTACAGAGTTTCAAAAAAGGGTATTCACAAGCATGATTATCTCAAATTATCCAAGAAAGACAAGAATAAAATGAGGAAAAAAGGTGGTGTGTGAAGGAAAAAGGTGTCTTTGGTATTGACTATATTATCTTCACACAGATCTTTACATTTATAAAATATAAATTTAATGGGAAATTTCAGACTTCATAAAAGGGCAAATTTTTATGCCTTAATATCGAGTTGAATGCTTTGCAAAGTCTAATGAGACTTTCAGCTCTTTATGACAAAACAGGAATAGGAGATAAAGTAAATGTAAAGGGTAAGGGCTTGCCAGGCTAAATGACCATATCTTGTCAAAAACTTTTACATTTCCTTCTTAAATAATTTCTTTGTTTATATAATATCAGCAAAAACCACACTGGAAGACCTCCTAAAATTACAGCATAGGTGACATTTCCCTGAGAACATCTGGCAGGTTTGATAGTTAAATGACACATGATGTAAACAGAAAAATAATGCAGACCTCTACTACAAAAATTATTTTTCTTCAGTTTGAGTCTGTAAACCTTTAAATGTCCAGCTGTAAGTTTTCTCTTATTGAATATGTTAACATGATTGACAGTAAAGGAAATATGTTTGTGGAACCTTTGAACAAAAAAATAAAACAGAAAATACAATTTAATTCACTTCAAAAACATAGATATATGTATGTTCAAACATACATTTATGTTTATATGTATGTATACACTTATATATGTGTTGAATAAAGTATCTTTCAGATATCTCTTTAATAATGTACTTCATAATTAGCTATGGGAATGTGGCAGATTTCAATTAAGATTTAAACATTTTTTGCTTAATCTTGCACTAAATTGTAAAAATATCTTTATTATCTGCCCAGATTGTATGCCGCTAACTCATTTGAACATTTCAAAAAAATCCAAACATATACATATTAATCTATATAAATAAAATCCGAAACAAAATGTAAAACCCTTCATAACTCATAGATGTTCAAATGCATGCATTTTTTAAAAGATCAATCTACCTCGCATGTTGCTTTTAATAAAGAAATCTCTTAAAAAAGATGCATGTTAACACATGCTGCTAACAGCTTTGTAGTCTCAGTTCTCCATAAATTCTTCTTATAAATATTTAGAAAGAAAAAAATATCACAGATTGCTGAACACTTTTTTACCATATTGTTTTCTTTTAAATATTTCTTTGGTTAAAAATTATGTCAATAGTCAATCTGTTAACAATTTTACAGCATGTTTTGAAATATTAAATATTCTTTGGACTAATCTCTTCTATTAATTTTTTTTTAATATTTACAAAATGTTTTCTATTTTCCTTAAGAAAAAAAGCTTTCAGTCTTGAGGCTTGATATGGTTAAAATACATAGAAGCAATGTGATTTGAACTTTATTGCAGTGATTGGGAAGAGCAGAATATGAACTATGACTCAGCCCGAAGTTTCTATTTCAAGCCTTGTAAATTGCAATGATTTCAAAGTTATTATTGGGTCATATTTTGGCCAAGGTCTTCCAGGACCATATTTTAAAGTATCTTTATAAATGCTTTAGATTATTTAGAGAGCCAGGAAATGGAATTTTTGATATTGTGAAAAAATAGGTGTAATACATGGAGTTTGATGACAATGTTACACATCAAATTATATATCTGCACAATTTTTCTACATCCCTATAGCCATAAATGACCTCTGTAAAAGTAGAAACATAGTTCAATTTGTAAATATAATAATTCATTCATTATTCTATAATTTCAGACCAAATCCAGTATCATCTATAGGAATATATTTTTTATTTCATTGCTGCCTCAAAATCTGAATGAATATTTGGCCTTATCTTATATTCTTATGAAAATGATACAATTTCTTTTTAGCAAAATCTGCCTTTCAAAAGAAAAAATTAGTCCTAAAAAACCATAAAAACTTCAGCTTCCTGAGTTTCTATATTAACATTTTGTCCTCTGATTTGTATTTTTTATAGTAACTAATTAACAGGTGGATGTCTTCTAAAAACTAAAGTTTCAAAAATGTAATTTTCTATTACTTGCGCGTAACAAATGAAAATGAAGGACGGTCACGCTCCAAAACCTAGACACAGATAAGCAGCACATACTTGATTTTGTATGAGAGAATGTCCCTCGTTTAATCACCTCATTTGTTCCCTTTCACATATTTTTTTTTCTTATGTGAGATCATAGACACCATTTCATGTACAGGAATATCACCATTATTCTTCCTTGTAGTCAATGCTTCTTCCTTTCCACAATTCTTTTATACTTTGTGCACTCACTCACCCATCTGCTCCTTTCCGCCTCTCCCCTGTGGGGTCTGAAAAGTGAAAAGTGTCTAAGAAGGAACAGGCAATAAGTAAATTTCAGAAGATTTCTTTGTTGTAAGTTTCAAATGGCCAGTAATGCCAGTCCTTAGAAAGCCGGCCTTCAGCCTTTTCTGCTGGAAGGGCATGAGGTCTGTGTTGCAGGTAACTTGTCTGACTCTTGTCTGGATATGGTACGTGGCAGAAAACAGAAAACAAACATTTAAAACACAATGGAAGACATTATAGCTATTGAAAGGGCATATATATTCTCTTCCACATAGTTCTTTCCCACATCATTCATAAATGTATATCAATGACAATTGGTGCCCCTCAGGGATTTGTGTCATGATGGAACAGTTATTTAATATCCTTGTTAATGACATAATATGAAGGGATCAAGCGCTCCCTCAGCAAATATGCAATGACTCCAAGCTGAGTGGTGCATTTGGCACAACCAAAGGGTGGAACGTCATCCAGAGGGACCTGGACAAGCTCCAGATGTGATCCCATGGTAATTTCATGAGGTTTAACACCACCAAGTGCAAGGTGCTGCGCTTGGATCAGAGAATGGTATCAATACAGGCTGGGGCATGGGAAGATCCAGAGCAGCCCTGCCAAGAAGGACTTGGGGGTACTGATGGATGAGTGGCTGGACATGACCTGGCAACGTGTCCTTGCGTCCCCAAAAGCCAACCTTTCCCTGGGCTGCACCAAAGCAGCGTGGTCAGTGCAGTGAGAGAGGGGATTCTGCCCCTCTGCTCTGTCCTTGTGGGACCCCACCTTCAGAGCTGCATCCAGTTCTGGGGTACCCAGCACACAGGCCTGCATTATCAAATCCAGAGGAGGTCCAGCAAAATGGTAAAAGGGATGGAGTTTATTACTTTTCTTATGAGAAAAGGCTGATAGAATTATGTTTGTTCAGCTTGGAAAAGAGAAGACTTTGGGATGACTAAATTGCAGCCTTCCAGTCCTATAAGAAAACCTACAAAGAAGATGGAAAGGGACTTTAAAAAAAAAAAAAAAGAGCATACTGTGACAGGAAAAGGGGGAATGGATTCAAATTGAAAGAGAATAGGTTTAGGTTAGATATTAAAAAATTCTTTTCTATAAGGCTAGTAAGGAACTGGAACAGGTTGCCCAGAGAAGTTGTGGATGTTCCATCCTTGGAAATGTTCAAATCCAGGTTGGATGGAGCTCTGAGTAGGAGGTGTCCCTGCCCCTGACAGGGAGTTGTAACTAGGTCCCATCCAACCCAGGCAATTCTATGATTCAATGATTCTATTATTAGTTCCTATGGAGAATTTTTTAAAAGAAAAATCCTTCTTTCTAGTCAGTATTACTCAAAATAAAGATATGCTACTTTCAGGATAATGAAGTGATTCTTTTGGAGAATGGCAAGAGGATTTTAATAATAACAATAATGGAGGAAGTTGATTCAATTTCCATCTTATCAAATCAGACTACTAGTCTCAGACTGAAATCTTACAATTTTCTGAAGCTATAAGAAATTCTCTGTACACATTAGCAAAACTGCAAAATGGATATATTTCTATTCATCTGTTTTTACAACTAATCTGCCCTGTCCCACTAGTTCTTTCAAAAAGAAAAATATATAAAGAACAACAGCTGTATGATGGTGAGGTCACAGGGAATTAAGGTGAGGGAAAATGGAAGGACCCTAAAAAGCAGTAAGGAGAACCTTGGCTCTGACCCTGTTCCTTCACTGACAGAGAAAAATCCTGTAGGATTCCTCTGGGACACTCTAACAATCCAGAATGATTTCTCCCTTTATTCGTACAGGTGTCCATGAACAGAGTACTTACTATGCTTGGCAAACATATTTTAAATGGCCTGAAAATCAGTGTCTGGTCACATTTTCCTATTGATACAGGCTCTTTTTTTTAATTATACATTTTGATTTTCTCCCTGTGGAACTGAAATGAATTTAAATATTTCTTTTGTATCAAACATAGAAAACTGAACTAAGGAATTTAAGTCAAAGCACAAAGAAACTCCTCACTGCGTTAAAATATTCTCCTCTTTAAGAAAGCATGAATCTTTGGCATTAAGGAAAGCTTTGCAGCAGGCCATATATCTCAGTATGGTAAGGGGTTTTGTAAAGCTAGTATACTGAAAAAGTTGTAAGGACACCTTTTATACAAGTCTAAATTTCTTGGAGCTAAAAAAATTAGCATCATAAAATAGAAAGATTTTTCTGCCTTTCATCCTGCCTGTTCTCTTTGGAGTGATATGTTAAGTAATGCTCCACTTTCCCCAAACATTCTGTTGATATGTTATTGAGTTATAATAGTTAAGAAATTATTTTTCACACCTGAGTGCAAAAATCAAAATTTATAAAGAAAGAAAGAAGAGTCAAAATGAATGAATAGTGGACATTTGATTATGGAATTAACCACCTTTACATAGACTAGGTTAGATGAGACTGTAAAGAATGACAGAAAATGAGCTAGTAAAATGGGGATATGGATGTTTGAGAATGCATAAAAAATTATAGTTTTGTTTTCATTTTTCAATTAGAACCAAAGATATTATGAATACACTATGTGAATTGGAATTTTTTGTGAATTTTTCCTCTCTCATTGAATGCTAGTATGTTTATGGAATTTTTGCCTCATATTCCTAGACAAAGAAATTCAGTTCCTGCAATGGTTTCTGGGTTTTACAACTTTATTTTTTTATTTTAAATTTTACTGTGGCAAATTGCATTGGGTTCTGTTGTTTGGGGTTTGGGATTTTTTATCTTTTTTTCTGCGTAGCTCTGTCTTTCTAAATATTTTCATGAAGAATTGTTCAGCAATTTCAAATTACTAGTAGAAGAATTTTTTTGTATGTGTGTGGATGTTTTTTGGGGGGCTACTTTTTACAAGCTTAATGTTAAAATAAGGTTTTATGTTAAAAATAAGTTCTCTGTTAACTCTCCTAATACAAAGTGATTTTTCCCCCCCAAGATTTAATTTTTCTTTTAAATTCTGTTGCTTTAAATTATTTTTTTCTCTTTCAGATTTTTTAGTTGTCTTCTTTTTGTAGTGACTCAGTTGGACCTACTTTTAGCTGATTTATGCTACAATATGTCCTTGTATTACTAGACTCCACAAATTTCTGTAATGAATCTTTCTCTAGTCCAACACCTAAATATGTAACGCAGAAACACAGTGACAAAGGATGAAGAAAAGGCTGAAGTATTTATTGTCTTCTTTGCACCAGTCTCTAATAGTAAGAGCAGTTGTTCTCCGGGTGTTGATCGCATTAATAGTCAGTGACAGGGAGCAGAATAAAGCCCCCATTATCCAAGGAAAAGTGGTCAGTGACTGGCAGTTTGCTGAAGACACCAAGGTGGGTGGGGGCATTGATCTTCTGAAGGGCAGGAAGGCTCCTGGACACACTGGATTGATGGGGCAAGGCCAGCAAAATGAGGTTGAACAGGGCCAAGTGCCGGGCCCAGCACTTGGTCACAACAATGCCCTGCAGTGGTTCAGGCTGGGGACAGAGTGTCTGGAAAGCTGCCTGGTGGAAAAGGAGCCGGCTGTGCTGGTCACCAGTCTGCTGAACGTGATCCAGAGCGTGTCCATGTGACCAAGAAGGCCAATGTTATCCTAGCCTGTAACAAAAAAGGTGTGACCAGCAGGACTTGGAAAGTTTCTGTCCTTCTGTACTCGGTACTGGTGAGGCTACACCTTAAATCTTGTGCTCAGTTCCGGGCCCCTCACTAGCAGAAGGACATTGAGGCTCTGGAGTGTGTTCAGAGAAAAGCAACAATGCTGGTGAAGGGTCTAGAGAGGAGTTCTATGAGGAGTGGCTGAGGAAGCTGGGGTTGTTTAGCCTGGAGAAGAGGTATCTCAGAGAAGACCTTATCACTCTCTCCTACAGATGACCTGAGAGGAGGTTATAGTGAGCTGGGGATCAGTCTTGTCTCGCAAGTAACAAGCAACAGGACAGGAGGTAATGGCTTCAAGTTGTGCCAGGACTTTGGATATTAGGAAAAATTTCTTCACTGAAAGGGTTGTCAAACATTCGAACAGGCTTCCCAAGGAAGTGGTTGAGTCACCTTCCCTGAAGCTATTTAAAAGACATGTACACATGGTCTTTAGCAATGTGGTTTATTAGTAGACTTGATGCTGCTGGGTTGAACTTCATCGATCTTGAAGGTCTTTTCTGACCTAAATGATTCTATGATTCTGTAAGTTTGAACATTTGTTAGTGTGATAGCTACAAATATTATTAGCCTAGGGTAAGAAATGGGAAAACGGTAAAATCATCTTCCAGCCTAATGTAATATGTCACATAGAATGTAACTAGAAAGAACAGGAGAAATATATGGACTTCTGCATAAAGATTAAAAGAACTAATTTTAACAGGTAGATGATGACAAAGTAGGTCATGACATTCTACAAATATTTGAAGGCTGTTATGATGTATAGGGACTGATCATTTTGTGGAATAGTGGAATAACAAATAGAAAGTAAAAGAAAATTTGTACACTTGGGAACACTTGGCAGTGGGGAAATAGTGATGTCTCTTATGGAGACTTTTAAGGGTAAATTTTGCATAGAGTTAGAAAATATCCAGTGGGCAAAAATCTGAATTGCCAGTCTATAAATCTTTGCTGTCTCTCTTGTAATCCCCTGCAATTTCTATTTGATTAATAGGGTAAGATCCGAAATACCGTTCCAAAGTCAATTGTTGAGATCACTATATGCCAATACTTGAAAATTCTTGGGTAGACCTTAGAATGTTCTGGTATTCTGTCTGATCCTAATGCATCTGTGTTGATTGAATCCTCATCATCCTTTCCTGCTTTTCTTTGTATATCCCAAAAGAATTCTGTAAGCTGTCAGGCAGATATGTGTATTACTAGGGATTTGAAAGATAACCAAGAGCTGAAGCAGTGCAAATTCCAAAGGAACACTCATGAGAGTCAGTAATTGTTTAATTCTCATCTGGGTATTAAAACAATGTATTTAAAAAGACCAAAACAACATGTGTGACACAGACAAATCTGGGTCTTTGGCATATCTGGAGTGAAAAGCACCACTAAATAATTGTCTGAGGTGAAGTAATCTCTTATTTATTTTATTCTGACTGTTTATTAACATATCTCTTCTTTCCTGGCTGCAATAACAAAAGAGTCCATTGCAGCAAAAAGGAGAGCCTTATACAGAGAAAAAATATTTTCTCAAATACAAATTGCAGCTGAGGAAAGAAATGGAAAATTAAAAGGGACTTAGTATATCTTCTCCAGTATCAGAAAACCATGATATACAGGAACCAGAACTTTTGTCTTAATTGGTGAAAACATAGGTTTGCTTCATTGTGGTAATTTCTAATTCAGTTGTCAACTTCCTCTATATAAAAAAATTACTGCTAACCAGATCTTCAAGAATACTCTAATAATGTATTCTAACAAATCACTTCTCTAATCTATAGTTTCACAAACTCTGATTTCTCCTATTAAATCTAGTCTATGCTGTTTTATTGATTTTAGTTTTTGGATTTCTGGTGTTTTGGGCATTTTTGGTTGTTTTTTTGTTTGTTTGTTTTGTTTAAAACCCCATAACATTTAAAATATATTTTATTTACATTTCTCCATAAAATAAAGATGCATAGTAAGCTTTTTCAGGAACGGGAAGGATAATTTTTGAAACTTCATCTTAAGGAAAACATATATTATTCTCTGATCTCTTTGATGAACCCATAGTAAAAGAATATAGTGCAAACAAACAACCAAATCAAAAATTAGGAGGACTGGAAAAGAATAGAACTTAAATTGGCCAATCTTAAAGTAATAAAGTTGCAATGCATTTAAATGATGGTGCTAAAAGTCATCCAAGAGGTTACAAATCCCCAGAGTTAGAATTTGTGAAAACTTGTCTGGATAAGCATCTGAACAACCTGATGTGCCATTGAAGTCAGCATTCTTTGAGCATGAAATTGTACTAGGTGAACTTCAGAGATGCCTTCCAATATTTTATAGGATATATTTTGTATTTTGTGAAACAGCTGTCAGGAGGCTACAGACAATTCTTCTCCCATCAAAACTCAAGCAAGTGCTTTGGGGGCCCAGACAATGTTAAAGCTCAGAGACAAGGCCCGGGTGCTGGGCTCTGAAGGCAGAGAACAACCAGAGAGGTCTGGTCTGTGTAGAAAGTGGTGGCTTATCAACATGAAGAGTGAAATTCTGAGAGGTCTTTAAACAGTAGGTGATGAATATCTGGGTAATTACATAATTACAAGTTTGAGGACTGGCCCTCCAGCTTTTCTAGAGCAATAGAAAAGGTTAGTTATGATCCATGTTGTATGAGAGCTGAGCCAGAAACTTCAGTACGTATTGAAACTGCAACCAGTATTTATCAGCTCTGTATACACATTTAGACAGTTGTTAGAAAACTGCATGCATTGTAGGAAGCCTGCTAAGATGAAATTGGAAATGATCCATGCAACTTTTGCAAGGGTCTTTGTGTGTAGTTTCTATTCTAGGATACAACTGTTATTAACTTTGTTTCAGTTTTTGGGTCAAGTGTTTATGAGTGCCCAAGTTTATTTATTGTCTGTATATGAGTTTAGAGCAAGCAATTTTGGTTTGGTTTATTTTGGTAATTCTTTTTTTATTTTTTCAATTTCTTTAAATTAATATGCTAGAAGAATAAGAGTGGTCTATCTCAGAGATTTGAATTTCTAGTGATTTGCACTTCCAGGTTCAGATTTCTTGATTTTTTTTTAAGAATTAAAAATTAGATTCAAACAAAAGGAGGCCGTGGCACATCTCAATTTGCCAGGGTTTTTTTTGTTACTAATGCCTGTGGAACTACTTTATTTAAAAAAATGCAACACAAATTGTGTCTATCACATGCAACAAACTCTCAAACTTCTGTGACACAATGAATGCAGAATCATGCAGAAAGACACTAGCACAAGAATTTATGGTGGTATTAGGTTAACTAAACTTATTCTTTACTTGTAGACATGGATATTTAGACAAACACAAAATTATATACATTTAGTTATGTTGTGTCTTGTTCTGTGTGAGTTCTGCTATAGTTCATTTATATTCCTTGTGATCTATGGCATGTTGTGCAAATATAATATATATTATATATGTTTTGCAGGGCAAAGTACCTGCAACGTTGAAGGTCTCACTGATATGTAATGGTGACTAAATGCTGTTTCTACTACATTAATCAATTACCAATGAAAGAATAAGTCTTTCACTGCTTCTGATCAGGAATTCACCCTGGACCTGATAAATAGTGCTAACTAAAGGACTTCCAGAGAAGTTACTCCTTGACAAAGCTTCCTCCCCTCACCCCAAACCCTCTTCCCCCTCTCCCCTTATCACACTAGAATTTTCTGAAGGAAAAAATTCAACTGTTGCAGTACATGCCATAGGAGTAGAAAGTAAAATAGAAAGTTTTGGGTAAAAGCTTCTTTGAAGATTGTTTCTTTATGCATGCTTGATTTGAAGAATTCATTCCTTCATGTTGTTGAAAACTGTTAAGGAAACCAGGTAAAAAGAATTTGGGAAAAGGAGCAGGACAGTAGTAATGAGAATATTTTCTACCTGTCATGCAGAAAGAGATACTGAACTGCATAAAGATGAAGAACTTAGTAAACATTTCTCACTATTGATGTTTTGATGTTTTTATTGCTCATTTAAACTTGGCTTACAAAACCCTACAAACTTTCCATTTGCTTTTTCCGTCTTCTCGATACTTATGTGAAGCATACAAATCTTTAAAATAGATGCAGATTTTATTAGATATATTATGAAGAAAAAAGCATTGAATACTTCTGATGCAGTCATTTGTGAGAACACACAGTCATCCCTGGATGTTCCTTTCAACCAAAACAGAAGGCAAGCAAAATATTTTTGTGTCCCGATTCTTTTTCTTTTCATGCCTTTCAAGAATTCACAAATCTGTCTCATTAGTTTGTGCCTTGGTTTCCAACTATGATCTTAATACAGTTGTCAAATGAAGGTAAACTTAACAGTTTTGAAGCAACATATTCTGTATAAACACAACTGATGTACAGTTTTTGTTAAGAATTTTGGGCTAAGTTGGCCATACATTATGTGGAGAAAATATCAGTAAACAAGAATTAGATCAGGTTTCCTGCAACTCACTGACAGTTTAGTAGAAGATATTTAATGAACTTCAAGATCTTGAGGTTCTAAGAACTGTATAACCTTTCCCTTTTAGTTATAATATACTTTATTTACCATATTCGTAGATCGGATACAAATAATGGAGTCTAAATATTTGGAACCACTCAATCAGCTCTGATAGATAACTGATGGATCTTGCTTCCTGTTCTTAAGATCTACATTATTTTGTTTTAATATAATTAATTCAGTTTGGCTATGAATCCATTTTCAGCTAAATTTCTCATATGCTGTTCTGAACACAGACTTCAGTGACCATTCTGCAACCTTTTTGATATTCAATCCTATTAATTCATAACCTTAGTTTATCTTGTTTAAGTTTTTTTTTTGGTCAACAGATTTTCCTAGATAACCTTGTCTGGGCTTGGTTTTTTTCTGTTTTGTGGTGACAATGAATTTTCTGGTGACAATGAATTGTCTATTCTATAATCAATTTCATTAAATGTATATGCACATATATATATATGTTTGCACACACAAGTACATACAAGAGTAGAGTGATTTGTTATACATTGTTTTTTCTTGGGTATTACATACTGTTTGCAAATAGAGAATATGATAAAGAAAGCATGTTTCTTTTAAAGGCTGGGATAATCACATGGGAGGAGATTCTGCCACCTCTTTCCAGATCTGCCTAGATATTTTATAATACCTAGTCATGGGAGATGAATCAGAGAACAGGACTAATTTAAGCTTCTTTTCTGAATATTGCAAATTTAGATGATTAAATTAAACACTAAGTTTTTTCTAGGGTTGGTGGTGAAGAGGACCTTCATTAAAATTTAATCCATAAATAGTTGTGAGAATTGGGTTTGTGTAGAAATGTAGCAGGGGGAAGCTACGGGAGTGGTTTTTGTGAAAAGCTGCTAGAAACTTCCCCTACATCTGATAGAGCAAATGCCAGCTGGCTTCAAGATTGGTTTGACACTGTCCAAGACTGAGTCCCTCAGGAACAGTGGTGGTTCCTCTAAGAAAACGCAGTCAGGAAGAAACCCAAAATAACTAGGCAAGTGCAGTCGAAAAGAGGAGCAGAAATTTCAATGGGTTAATATATGTTCAGGTTCAGGTGAGAATGCCCACATACTTCCCCTGAGGATGAGAGTTTTACACTGTTATGCAACACAGTGGATCATGCACAATCTTTTGGTGGAAGCCCCAGAAATTCATTTGATTTATGACACCTTCTAGGTTGAGACCTAGTGACTAGGCCATGACAGCCTCGTTAAGTCAGTTATAGCCCATCAGAAGGGATGAACCTCTTCAGGCCAACACGTGAATGTCCTGATACTTTCCCCAAGGGAGGGGGGAGATTTACACCTGAGCCAATTGTGTAAGGGAGGATATTGATGTAGTAAAAAGTATTATCCCACCTCTGCAGGATCTGCTTCTTATCAGCCTTCTCATCCATCTGACTCAAAACCCAACTTGCTGCTAAACAATGTTTGGTTTGTTGTAGTCATCCTCTGGTGGTGGAGCTCTTCTGCACCAGGGCTGTTCTGATGCAGATAAGAAGAGGTTTTGCTATAAAACACCTAAGAACTCTTCTCCCCTCCTTTGGTTGGAGGGTACAAACCTGGCCTCAGCAAAGCACCTGCTGCTTTTGCAATTGGCCACTAGTTTGAGACATTAAACTTTCATATTTCAGTCTCTCACACGTGGAGAGGCAGCTGTGCCCCCGCAGCTCATGGAGGTCCATGCCGGAGTAGTGATGCACCGGCAGCCCACAGCCCACGCACCAGAGCAGGTGGGTGTCCAAAGGAGGCTGTGACTGTGGGAATGCTGCACTTTAGCAGGCTCTTGGCAGAACCTGTGGACCCATGGAGAGCAGAGCTCACACTGAAGCAGGTTTGCTGCAAGGAGTCACCATCACACAGGGAACTCATGCTGGAGCAATCTATTCCTGAAGGACTGAACCATGTGGAGAGGTCCCATGATGGAGCAGTTTGTGAAGAACTGCAGCCCGTGGGAAGAACCCAAATTGGAGAACTTCATGCAGGATTACCTCTCAAGAAAGAGACCCTACAGGGGATCAGGGGAAGAGTGTGAGGAGTGCTCCCTCTACAGAGGGGCAACGACAACATGTGAAGAACTAATGCCAACCCCAGTACCCCTGGACTGATGGGTGGCTAGGAGGTAGAGAAAAATTGTGAGTGAATTTAAGGCCAAGAACTTGGCGGGAGTGGAGGGGAAAGGTGTTTTGACACTGGCTAAATTCCAGGCACCCACAAAAGCAAAACTGGTGGTGATTGTGTTCACAATGGCAGGCAACAAGCTGTTCATGAGCCAGCAGTGCCCTTGTGGCCAAGAAGGCCAATGTTATCCTGGAGTGCATTAGGAAGCGCATTGCCAGCAGTTCTAGGGATGTGATCCTGCCCCTCTACTCAGCTGGAGCGATCTATTCCTTCAGATGTGAGGCACATCTGGAGTGCTGGGTCCAGTTCCGGGCTCCTCAGTGCAAGAGAGACTCAGAGCTCCTGGAGCAGGTCCAGTGGATGGCAACAAAGATGATCAGGGAAATGGAGCATCTCTCTTACAAGGATAGGCTGAGGGAGCTGGGCCTGTTCAGCCTTGAGAAGACACAACTGAGAGGGAACATCATCAATGTGTTTGAGTGTCCAATGGGAGGGTGTCAGAAGGATGGGGCCAAGCCCTTCTTGAGAGTATCAAGCAACAGGACAAAAGGCAATGAGCAGAAACTGATGCATAGTAAGTTCCTCCTGAACATGAGGAAGAACTTCTTTACTGTGTGGGTGACCATGCACTGTAACAGGTTGCCCAGGGAGGTTGTGGAGTCTCCCCTCACTGGAGATACTCAAGAGCCCTTGGGACAGAATCCTGTGCCATGAACTCTAGGATGACCCTGCCTGATGAGCAAGGTTGGACCAGATGACCCACTGTGGTCCCTTCTGACTTTACTCCTTCTGTAATTCTGAAACCTGGACACCCACTTCTACATCAAGCAATTGGAATAATTTTTTATTCCTTCAGACTGTCAGCAAATATGCCTATATTCACTCCTCTCTGTAAAGGTTTCATGGCTCAGCAGGTTAGGCTTTGCTTTCTTTTTAGCTAGAAACATTGGGTACTGTCTTGATTTGGTATAGGGCTATCTCTTAAACCAGAAATAAATAGCCCAGTGACTGAACTGTAATAAATCCAGGAAAAAAAAGGAAAAAAAAGAAAAGTGTGCTTCTTATTGTTTTTCTACCAAACAGATAGGTTTAAGGCAAAGCTCAGGGGTGTTATTGAAGAGGTTAATCAAATAGATATAAAAAATTGGATTTTAAACAGCTTAGACAAGTTCTGGTTTTTTAGTACTTTCATATATTTCTGCTTTTAAAGATCTCCTACTGTAAAGCAAGACAAACCTTAACATATATGCAAGTGTTAAGTTTAAGTGCATGTGGGTGTATGAGTAGGCACAATATACATTGATTTCACAGGAAGAGCCAACTGCAAATGCCTTACAGCTTTTTGTGCTTGATTTTGTCTTTCCGTTTTTATTTAATTTTTTAGAAATATGGTTTCCTTCTCTTGCCTTTTCCTCCAGGCTATTGTTTATCCCAATGGAAAAATTCCTTATAACCAGGATTTTTATCTTAAGCATAAATACTGACAACTTGCCTATAGCTATATTGCCTGTGGAAGCAATTACAGAATGACTGGATTGCACATGAGCAGACCAGAATAAACTTTTTACTGCAAATGTCTTTTAAATAGAAATACATTACCATTAGAAAAATGTTGGTTTTGGCTGCAAAGTTAAAGGCAGAACATCAACAAATCTAAAATGCTTTCATCCCTGAGGGAAGAAAATATTCCATTTCATGAAATAAGAGTTTGGATGTATAAAAAAACAGCTCATAAAAATCGCAGACTAACCAGGTTTCTTTTCCCATATCTAACATCCTCCCCAACTCTCCCCTTCCCTCTGAACAGACACAATGCTTTCCATCTAATTTTTCTAATTGAGCAAGCATTTTCTTAACCCATTGTATTTTATTCCTCTAAAACTGTTTGGTACTGCACTAGTTTTCTTCTAAATTGTTTAGAACAAAATCTTATTTCTAAAATACCTTTTTACCTTCCCTTTGTGCCAAAGCTTTGCCTCATGCCTTTGTAAGATAAAAAACAATTACTTACTTTCATCATCTTACAAGAAAGCAGTGATTAATATTATAGATTAAATGTTCCAAAGGACAAGTCTTTTCTAGAAGATACTGCAAAGTCAGATCTCTCATCATTCCAAGAATTCCCACCCCACCCTGCTGACTTGGGAGGTGCTATTTAGGGGGGTGAAAAGTTTAAACTAAAGAAAATAAAATTTTAAAAATTAATAAATTTTATTACAAATGCATATCTAGCTATATTTCAGTTTAAGATAGATAAATTGTCATTATATTTATAGATTAATGTAGTATTTTGAATCTCTATTTTATTTTAAATTAACTTTTTTGGCTCTGCCAAAATAAACAACCTTACTTATACATGGCCTGAATAATTTCAGTTCACTGCTGTGTAGAAATTGCTAATATATGCATAAAATTGCTGTAGGTGGAGGACCTTTGGACTAGATTGAACTGGCAAACAGATGCTTTTTCTATTTAAGTAATTTATACTTTCTCTATTTTGTAGCTTGATGTCTTATACAAACACCTGTATATGTTCGAGTATGTGCATTTGTTTCTGGTCAGATGAACAAGTAAGGAGAAAAAGAGAATTTATAAATTATTTTGGGGAGGAAACTGTAACAGAAAGACATCAGATCAACCATCTGTTTGATCTATACCTGAGCGGCAATAAAATTAATTTATTAATAATAAAGCCAGCAAATGCTTCATAGTTGAGATTTTATTTTTCAACATTACTTTAGATAAATTCCCTAAATCTAGTAAATCAAGTAAAAAGCTATAATTAAAATATTTCTGATAATACCAACCCATGTAGATTAGATCTGATCTTGTCAGTCAGCTCTGGACAGAATTCACAAGCCTGCATTATAAAGAACCTTCCCATGAGTCCAAGAATTCAGGTTTCCACAAACAAAATGAGAAACAGAATCCTTTTAAAGAAAGATGAAGTCCTAAAGGGCTTTCTGCTTTTTCAATTATTTGTAACTTCTTAAACATTTATACTCTTCAGTTCAGATCTGTGTCTTTAATTTATAATTAATATGTACAACAGATCTAAAAAATCCCAAAATAAATAAACCACCCTGAGATTTTTTTAATCTGTATTACACTGAGTACGTTTTCAATGATGCATTTTAGAGATAGTAGTCAGGGTTTTTAAGTTTCTTTCTGTTAATGCCTCTATTGACTGTATGCTTAATATTTAAATGTAGAGAGATTCATCTATGGTTAGTTTGGATACTATTCAAAAGTCTCTGAAAAGATTGTTTAAAAGATATTAAAATTTTTTCATTGATATATCAACTTCCCATTGAATTTAAAGTTTTGTTTTATTACAGAAAGTATAAGATCACGACACATCGTCACTTTAAACAGTCCTAGATTTGCCCAAGTTTGTTGGTGATACCAACTAAATGTTAAAGAAAAGTGAACTTTTCAATCTAAATAATAAGGACTTCAAACTTTAAAACAGCTACATATACAAGAATCTGCAACCTCCAGTAGAAGTTAAAAAATTAAAATCCTATCATTTTCATAGTTGACATTCTTAATACAGCAAATGTACTGCATTCTGTGCTGCAGAATGTCATCTCTTTGCTGGCTTCTTGATGTCCTTTCAAATAATAAAAACACAAGTAGATTGGTATCAATACTCTGAGTATCACTGCATTTCAGTGTTTGGCATCAGAGAAAACATTATTTCCCTGTAATAAATACCTTATTAGCATCATTCTTGCTACAGTAGCCCTGCCTGGAAATAAGCATGGGACTGAAATAAAAGTACCACCGAGATAACAAAATAAACTGTCCCTCAATAAATATGACACCTGGAGGTGTGTTTTAATTACATTTATTTGACTAATTAGAATTAATGATAATTACCTAATTGCATTTTGCTTAGAAATTTTGAGATGCTCAAAACACAGAGCTGGTTCCCAGAATACATCTTACTGACACCCCAAAACACTGTTGTCTTAAGAATTTCCTTTTCCACTTACTACAGCATTTCTAAAGACATGGAGTTTCTAGAAATTATGTTTAACTGCTGTCTACATTGTGTTGGGAGGTGGGACTCAGATGATAGATAAGGGCTTGGATTTCTCTGGACACTGGAGAAAATTAATCTTTGGTCTGAGCTATCTTCAATTTAGCTAAATTAATCTTTTCCTGACTTATTGAGATATTATTTAAAGGGGACATCACATCTACCCTGTGTTTGATGGGAAAGTTTAAACAAGACCATGGACTGTCTAATGTTGTAAAAACTGAAGTCTTTCAAGCATGTCAGGATATAAAGTTTTGGAAAAAGGAAATTACATCTCTGTCTCAGGAGCTTTCAGGAATAGGTGGCAACTTAACTGTGGCTGTGAGGTGCTACAGTTTGAATTTAGTTATCAAAGTTGAGATATTCTTTTGTGGTTAAAGCTCTGGTTGCAATGGTTCATTAACTGACCAATATTTAAATAAAATATCAGAAATATCACTATATAAGAATGAAACTTATTTTAATATCTCAATTCTTTCATAGATCTGCTGTCAAAAATGAAGACCTTATGTAGCTTACAACACTCTTTTAAAGTCCATTAGAACATGCAATCGTGCCTTAATCGAGAAGTATTTCCCCGTGTTTTGTCTTCTAAAAAAAGATTACATCAAATTTCCCACACTTAAAAGAATTTCACCTATTTTCCAGAAAACAGAAGGGTATCTCAAGCCTAAGCTATTTTTTTTTCTTCAGCTACAGTACTTTACAATTGACCATTTAGTTATTCTTTAGTCGCTAAGAAAAAAATCATCTCATCTTGGTTGCCATTGCACCTTGAGGAAAGGCAGGATTTGATTCCAGATCTTAGAGATGATACTAAAAAAGAAAATACCAATAATCTTTCCTGAGCCTTAACTGTTAATTTTGAGAGTAATTTTTTCCACGTTCTCAATAATAAGTGAGATTGGCCTAGAGGCACCTTAAACTGATCATAATTAAACATGAACTTTGGATTTTGCCACATTATCATCTATGATTGCTTTACTAAAATTTGCTGTTAACAGGAGAGAAAGGAAAAAGGAGAGAGGATTTAATGCTGTTGCATAAAAAGCAGACTGCATTATTCTTTGACCTTATATTCCATATTCTTATTCAGTGCTCACAATGTGATACTTGCAACAAACAGTGAGTTCCAAAATTCTGATATAAACTAGTAGCATTAATAAACTTATATATCATTATCTATATGAACATATTTATGGTGTATCCAAAATATCAATTTTCAAAGTGATGGGGTGCATACATAAAAGACCTTTCCTTTAGTCATAAACTACGTGGGCAAATTAAACAAAAAGGCTTGCATTTTCAGCTTGTTGTTACTTAATCATTTAAAGTTTCTTTCTGTGTGAGTAGATTTTATTTCATTACATGTGTCAGATAAATGTTGACTACGTTTCTTTTAAATAAAAAACTTTGGTAAACCTTGGACAATAATAACAGTAATAATATGTTAAAATGGTTTTTTACCCACAGTTTTCAATAACAGCATTTAAGTAAATAAAGCATATATTTGGTTACAAAAAGAATCATTCTAAAGGGAGATTTTCACCCAGAGAATCCAGTCACATAAATGATTTTTCATGTCTGTGAACTGAAAGAAGAATTAGAATTTTCTATGAATTAATCTACCAATACTTGTTCCCATATCTGAAAATTATTGTAGATCTATTTTCTGAGGGGAAGAAAAAGCATTTGAGGAAAATAAGTTCTACTGAGTAAAAAATTAAAGACTCAGTTAATCCCTAGTTCAGGTTTACTGCCTTTGGAGGGAGTGTGCATTGTTGCTGACTGCGTCAGAGAAAAACTCTTGTCTCAGTAATAAAATGGATTGCACACATTTTCCATTTCAGTTTTAATGTAAATCACTGACCAATCTTGCTTGTCTTGTGGCCTAAAATTCTCATAAAATAAACCTTTTTGTTACTCCCCGTGTTGAATTTTGCTGACGCTGCCGAAATTTTTCTACAGGAAAGGTGACCAAAATATTCTGATAGATCAGAAGCTCCATATCCTCACCCTGAACAGGGAAATAGAAAGTAAGCTTGATTTTTGAAAGGGCTGCATGATTCTTGATCAATGTCCCAGTGATTTTCAATGGATTTGGCTCTGAAGTTTTTAAAGGACGTGAGTATTGTGCAGAGATATTGGCTTGCATTGACCTCACTTGAACCAGCATTGGGGCTGTAAGGAATATAGCTCTGTTAGGCTTAACCTAACTCACGAGTGAAGCTGAGGAAAAGGTTTACTGTGAGTGAAGCATGGTGATGACACACCCTGTGGCACATGTGTCTGAGAGAGCAGAGTGACTGCAAACAGTTAGCATGGTTCCTGCAGCTTTACTGGGCAAGTTTAGTTTACTTTGTGCAAGGTCCATAAACGTTTTAAAGAGCCACCCAGTGAGAACTTGACACCTTTGTGAATACTCAGATCCTTTCAGTATGTGTTGCATTAAATTCATAAAAGGTACTCTAAGGAGACCTCAAAGGAAAGGAAGAATGTGGTCTATCAAGAAATCTACCTGCTGGATGGAGATTTTGGACTGCCCATTGATTTACCTTCAGACTGTGGCAGGGTGAGCAGGTCACTCGGTAAGGGGTAGTGGTAGCCTGTTTATTATTCATGTATTTCTCAGTTATCAATAATTTCACAGATCCTCATGACAAATGTTTCTTTGGCCCTGGCAAATAACTCCTTAAAAGACTATAAGTGGCAACAGTGGGTCCTTTGTTGTCATGAGAATATACTAAATCTAGGGTAAGAACTTCACCTAAAAGAACCCTCATACATATTCCAAATACTCTACACATTGCTCATCAGAATACTCTACACATTGCTCATCAGATTATCAATATTTATGAATTTCCCGTGTTTTATTTTCTGAAAATATACTGCCAAATTTGAATATATTTGTGTAAGATAAAACAAAAATGCTTCGGTGTAGATTTACATGCGTGATATATGAGATCATACAGAATGTACAGTTTTAGTGAATATTTCTAAATATATATGATTCTGAGCAAAACTTCTTTCTCCTTTTAATAATATTATTAGATATTTTAGAAAGAAAAATTTCCACAGTAAAAAATAGAATTTTGAAAAAAGATAAAACTCCCTAATAAATTAATTAATGTTCTACAAGTTGAGTCTGTTTTGTCCATGATGCTGATTTGTAAGTCCTGACCTCATGGTCAGACTCAGGGGCCTGGTTGCTGCCTGTGGGTCTTGAGCTGAGCTGTGGCTGATCATCTTCAGAGCAATCCATTGCGAAAACCCCACAACTGCAGTTTTTCTTTCTACACAATATTTAGGATGTTAGGAAAAGATTCTTCACTGAGAGGGTTTCCCAACATTTTAAGAGTCTGCTCAGGGAAGTGGTTGAGTCATCCTGCCTGGATGTACCTGAAAGGTGTGCAGGTCGTGACATTTAATGGCATGGTTTATTGGCGGACTTGGCAGTGAAGGGATAATGGTTGGATTCTGTGACCTTATGAGGCTTTTTCCAACCTAAACGATTCTATGAATCCATGATTTAAAAGTTTTTAAAAAACTAGTCCACCCTAAGTTCTAAAGCAAGGCAAGGAAACAGCATGTATATTTTTCTTTAGGTTTTTTAAAAGAAAGAATTTTGTACATTTTTTTCTGAGACAAAACAATCTCAAATTGTAGATGAAAAAATAGCACAAAATATTAGTTCTGAAAGATAAACAAATAATGATGTTAGAAGACATTGTAAACAACAATCTAAACTTCAGTGCTATTGTGCTTCAATATGCTACAGAGTATTTGAGAAATTACGTTAGATTAATTTAATTAATTGCTATGTTGCTTGTACAAAAGGCTGCCAGATATTTTATAAAACTTGTAAGAGTATAGCTTACTCCTATGATTTTCTAATTGAATACCATCATACTACAATTGTACACGAGTAATTATATGCATCACTAATCCCCATCTTGCTCTCAATGTCTGTTCATATGAATAATGTTTACACATTTTACTTCTAAATAGGAAATCAGACAATAAAGATAAAGGCTGTGAAATAAAATTTTAATAATTAGAAAAACAAAATAAAAGGCACTATAAAGAGCAGAAAACTCACAATGAAAACCCTGCTCCAGGATTTGAGTTCATATTTTTGAATAGCTGTTTTCCCATTCTTGAATACTTTACCTTTCATCTTTTCTAAGTGTATTTATCAGCTACCTTTTATGAAGCCTTGACCCTGAAAATGCTGTGAAATATGAACAAAGATTCTGAGAAATAGATTACAAACAAGAATAAAACATTAATTTTTATATGAAGAATTGGTAATATTGCAGTTTGTGGTTTTATTTACAGTAAATATTTTATGAAGACTAACTTGCCATAAATTTAAAAGTCACTTGATAGAATAAATATTCATAAAATTCTTTGCTAATAACCCCACCTATGGTCTACTAACAAGCACTTTATTTTTCCCCAAAATTTTAATTTCAACAAAATTAAGATAATAGGCATTCTTCTGTTCAGGAGTTATTAGAGGCTTGTGATCATGTCTCATGGTTAAAAGACTTAGTAACTACATTTGACATAACACAAATTTTAAGATGTTCAGTCTTAAGAATAAATGAAAATATTGTTTTTTAATGCTAAAAATTACAATAAACTATTTCAAATTATGTAAATGAAGAAGATTGGAAGGAAAGATAATCCCACTCATAAAAAATACCCCAAACCACCTCTCAACATAAGCGTAAAAAATTAGAAAAAAAATTATATATTTTTAAACTGAAAATACCAAATTTTTATTTTTAACAATAAAAGCTGGAAAATCAATTCTTGATTTTTCTTGTTATTTTAGATATTTTTTTAAGATTATTGCAAGGATTCACTTTTTTCAGCTCAAGTATATTGTTAGAAAGAACATTAATATGTTTTGCAACGTGTAAATTTCTGTGCAATCTATGTTGATGTCTTTTTGTCAGCTTGTCCTTTGGTCAAAATCAGTTGATGTGATCAAACTGAAATTATAATCAACTGATACTTGGTAGTATATCTTTGTAATCCTTCACTGTAACTCTAATATTTTGAACTGTAGTGAAGGGATTAAAATAAAGTTACAAAATAAAGAAATTCATGCTATTACCACTATATAATTTGACAAAATTTTGTCTTCAGTAATATACAAAAAATGCTGTCTTTAAAGGTCTCTGAATTATTATCTCAAAATCTACCAGTGATGCTCAGTCTTGACATAGCTTTCTCAGACTTCTGTAACACAAGGGGAAAGAACACAATTTTTCTTTTCTTTTTACCTTTCAGTCTTTCAGATTTCAGTTTCACAAAACCCCTAAAATACTGTGGCCTTTCCTTTTAGTGAAAGTAAATTATGTCAGTTTTCCCAAAAGCTTCTAAGTGGTTTGATTTTGTCATATTATTCAGCCCAAAGTTATATCAAAATACCAAAAAAAGTTGTACAGATCAGTATTAATGTGTACACCAGAAGCAGTTTTAGTTGACAAAACAAAACCACAGTATTATAAGAATGTGCTTACATTCAGTGTTGCCCTAACCATTTCATCTTCTGCGCAGGTTGCAAGCCAACTTAATGACTGCATTGGCAAAAAATGAAAAAAATTTCTTTCTATTTTAACTGTTGTAACTGATCACACCATGCCCATTCACATCCTTGCAGTATTTCTTTAATCTTCTCTGTGTTTGTAAATTTTTTTGTAGTAAGTGTTGCCACCAGAGATTTAAAGGAAGAAGTTTGATTTTTTTTTTTTTTTTTTTGAGACAGTGGCAGTTCAGTGTTTGGCTTGCATTACAGGGCCTCTGATATTTGGCAATGCAAGTTCTTGGTTTGTGCCAGACACGTTAATTAGTTGGACAAATCATAGAACCATAGAATAGCACAGAATCTACAAATCTTACCCATATTGATTAATGCCACACCCAGAATGCTTCATAGATATATGCAATGTCTAATTTGAAGGACAAAATAAATTCTTTTACTAGACTAACTGATATTTTGGAGAAAAACTTTTCAGCCCAGAATTTCCCTCAGGTTTGAAAGCACTAAAAGGCATGTAGGAATCTCATTTGAAAAGATTGATTTGTGCATAAAACTCCCTTTGAAACAATGTATCTAAACAACATTAAACTTGAAAGTGTTGGAAAATTTCAGAATTAAGTTTGTGGTCACGTTTCATTCCAACCATATTTTTTTCATCTTTTGATAGCCATGTATTGATTAAGAAAGGGAGATAAAATAAAAAGTCCTATGTGTTGCAAATGTAACCTGTTTGGATGCAATGAATTCTAGTTATAACTACTGTTTTGAAACAGGAGGAGCTTAGGCTTCAGTTGCTTTGTGTCTTCTTATATCCTTAATTTAAACTCATTCCTTTTTTAATTGCCATATTCTTGAGCAATATTCTTCAGCAGTGAGGGGTGGATCTCAGACCTGTTTTTAAAAATAAAGAGAACACTAAGCCACAGGAAGATTTGTGGATTATAAAGCATCAGATCTTGTAATTAAATACTTATATTTCCAAAAGAAACAAACATGAACTGCAATTTTAGTTTTTTTTGTTCCATCAATTAATGACTTGTGAATGTTTAACTTGACCAAAATCAGATGTACTGATTCATTTTTGATGTCTATTACTTTTAGCAGTTCCATTTTCTTATTTTTCTCATCATACAAGCCTATTAAGGGTGCTTTGGTCATCCCTTTCACTTCCTTGCTTCAAAGGTCAGTAGAAAGACTAGTGAAAATGCAGGCAAGACAGCTCTGTTCTGGTACCAGTGCCAGGGGAAAATAAAAGTCACTATTCTGATTACACAGCCCTTGACCTTCAGAAGACATGAATTGTGAAACCTGCAGTTACCAATTCTCTAATCTTATATCTAAATACTCTCTCAAAAGACTAAGTAAAGATAAACAGACAACAATAAAATCATACTCTAGCAGTTTCTCAGTAGAGAAATCTGATTTAGTGTGCAATTCTTTTTACTATGACAAAGTTAGGAGTAAGGATAAGCAGGCTCTTTCAATGGAAGCTGTCAGTCTCAGTGTGGTGGTTTAAGCTTTGCCTAATTAACAGATAGAGAGTTGGGTTAAATTATCTGGTAGTGGGAACTTTAATTCATAATCACGAACCTCAAAAAACATTTCAGAAAAACTATTTATTCTATGTTTTATAATGAAAAAAAAAAAAAAGTGAAACTATTTTATCTTTTCTTTAAGGCCCCAGAGCTGGATGCAGAACTCCAGGTCATGTCTTACATCCTCAGAGAAGAGAGGTTGGGAGAATTGGGATTGTTCAGCCTGGAAAAGAGGAGGCTTTGGGGGTGACCTAGTTGCAGCTTTCCACTACCTGAAGGGGTCTTAAGGAAAGATGGGGTAAGGCTATTTTCAAGAGCACATATAGGACGAGTACATTTCCATTTTTTCTTTTATTTGCACCTCTCATTCACAGATATAAGCTGTCAAAACTCAAAGTTGAAATTCTTCGTATGAATATGAGTATAAACTTCCACAGTTATTTACATTTATAATTATGAGTTAATGTTCACCATTCAGAGACTTCTGCAGCTGAATAATATAGTCAATATTTTTTGCCTTTCAGAAGTACAGTCTAAGAATACTATCAAGGCATGAAAATGTCTCAAATAAATTTTTAAAAATGTTAGAAAAAACAAATGATGCCTACTGTTTTCTAATAGAAGAACCATAGGAGGGACCTCTATGACATTATCAGATTCTGCATGTGTCCCTTCAGTGTTAGAAGAAAGGCAATGATATCTTTAACTACCTGTCCATTTGTCACTATTCATCAGTAAGGTAAGAGGAAATAAGTTCTTCTGTGATGTCTTTATATCATTAATAACATAAAAATATAAAAGGAAATCTTTTTTGCCAAGGGCTATTCTATTTGAAAAAAGTACAAAATGCTTTGGGTATTCTTGGAGTGTTCAGTATTGAAGCCAATTGCATTCCATTAGCAACAACATTACTTTCTTTCCTAATGATCAGGTGAAATTTCCTGAGACTCTTATGCAAAGGATCTTGAAACTGGTTAAGCAAAGCTGCTCCAGCATCTTTCTTTGATGCTGAATCCATAGGCTATTTATTCATTCTCTTCTTATCTTTCTTTTGCAGTCTAATTGAAATTGGATTATTTGCTCTTACTTTGCTGAAGGTGGTTGCTCTGAGCACATGCTTCAGGACACCGACATTTCACTATATTTTGTTTACTATGGAAGCCACCTCCTAAGTTAAAATTCCACATCATAATTATTCTCTGAGACAAAGTTTGTAGGAAGGGGTAGTAGCTGAAAAGCCCATAGAATTTTAAAAAAAAAAATTCAGAAACAGCCTTCATTTAGCTGTTAGAAGAGAAACAAAAATCACACAATCTAGCAACAATTCAAGAGCAACTTTTCTGGGTTTAGCTTGAATTTGCTCCTCAATTAGACAATTTTAATAAAGAGCTAGGTAGCAGCTGCAAATGAGGAACCATTTTAGCATGGGAACAATGACAATGTTAGTATCTGTATGACAAGATACCATCTGTCCTGAGGAAGAAATGAGAACTGTGGAAAGCCCAAAATTATGAAATAAACATTTTTAATTACTTGATTTATTTTTCTTAAAATTTAAGTCAGCTATGAATTTCAACTACCAGGATCTTAAGAAGGTGTTTCATTGAACTTCAGTCAAACTTTAGATTTTTAGTGAAAGTATTGTCTCATTGGTAACTAGGCATGGATAGCCTTTATTACTTATTTTTGTCCCAGCTCGTTTGGATGTAAGAGTTATATACTTTAATCTTCAACAAAATTATTCAGTATAGTACATTCCCTTTTCTTTCTTCATGTATATATTGGTTCTGAAAATGAATTTAGTAAGCTCAGGGACTGTTTGAGTGTTAGGAGAAAGCATTGTTTCAAGACAAACTCTCCTTTCATGAATATTATCTCTGATTTCATTGTAAGGAAACAAATTTCAGCATGCAGCAAACAACAACTTAAGTGTAGAAAAACCATAGTTTTCTTTTGCAATTTTGTCTGTTTATAGGAGGAATATGATTGCTTTTCAGACCTTGCAATAGAGACCTTCTATGAACAAAAGTGTTGTCATTTTATTGCACGGTTCCATACTGCTGTCTCCTTATCGCAGAAGTTCCATAACTTCGTGGTGTTTCTCGTGGACAGCTCCTCCAGGCACTGACTCTTTCTTCTTCACTAAGTCATCAACAGACTCCAGTACCCATCTCAAACAACCAACCCACTCTTTTATAGCATCTTCTTCTCATTGGCTACAGCTGTGGCCTGTTAAAGTCAGGCCTGCTCCTAATCTTTGATAATTAACCCAGCCGCAATGCCTTAGGGACAAGATTAATTTCTACACTATCTTCATTTTCTTATATTCTATCACACTACACAAAACTACTTTTTAGACTTTTGAGAGAAAATAAAAAAAAATTGTAATATATAGCTAGAGTCTTAGCTATCAAGGCCTTTAATTCAAGGACAATACCAAAGAAAATAGCACCTTTAATCATGTTTTATTAGTAGGTGAAACCAAGTTCCTGGTCCCTGATAGCAGTGTGGTGACTGTATTACTTACAAAATGGATCCAATAGCAAATTTACATAGGTAGAGTAGTCCTTGCCAATTAGCTATGACACCTTTTGAGAAAAACTCTTCAACAATATTGCACTTGTAATGTTCAAGTAAAGCCAAATCTCACTACATTATTTGCTAATCCTTGTGTTTTTCAAGTTTTAAAAGATTTTAAAAAATTAACACAAGTGCTTTTACCTCTTGAAAAAAAAAAAGTTCAGGTAAAATTTAAGGCAAAAACATTGATTGCCATAAAAGTCCACCTCTTCACAAAAGTTAGAGAGGTCTAGTTTTGATTTTGGAGAATATGTAAAAATTGAAATAAAAATGTATCCAAAAATAAAGGAATAAAGGAATCAAATAAAGGAAATTCATTAAAATGAGAGGGAGATTCATTTTAATTTAATGTCTTTTAATGATAAAATGTAATTAAGGAGGTTTTGTTCATGAAAATTTGGGGGGGCGTAATTTTTCAGTTGGCAGTAATGCTCATGAAGGCAATAATTTAATAAAAAAATTTTAAATCTGCAGCTCAGATTTCTAGAAGCCACTTTGCTTATGAAAGATTTGGCTAAATGTCAGTATATATAAAATCACATTTAATTTTTTTTCCTTGAAATGCTCACAAACATCCAACCATGATCAGAAGAAGAAATCCCACTAAAGTTTATTTAATAACTACTACAAACAATTTCAATTTAAGTGTTCTCATTATTGAATTTATTTAATGATCTAGAGAAGAACATTTTCATTTAGCTATAGTGATATTAGTAGGGTTTCCTTGGTTAATTTTGCTTTCTCCATTGACTGATTGTATTTCAGCAAGATAACATGAAAACCTGTGTTCCTGAAAATAGTAAATAAACAACTTACACTGATGTTTTAGTTTAGGTCAAGAATATAATTTTGAAGTGATACTCTTAATTATTCTCACTCTTCACACACATCCTTATCACAGAGTGGTTTCAGAGTGTCAGCTGTTTCCATTCTGGATGAAAATTAGGCCAAACACAGAAAAGAAACATTTCTAGTATTTTCTACCAGCTAAAATTTCACAAAGCCAGGGCCCCAGTCCAGCACTAGCAAGAGCAAAGCCTCAAATGGTGTGGACACTGCATTTTCAGTATTTATTGTTTGTGTCTGAAGGCCATCATCCACTGAGATGCACTAGTTACTACACCCTCTAAATATTTAGGTCTCATTCAGGTAGGGAGCTGTCAGGGAAAGAACAGAATGTCCACTCAAAGTGTTATTAGCTCAAATGGAAGTAATTTTAAAATATTTTCCATTATTTCTATTAAGACTTAATATTTCAATGCAAGCAAAATGAATGAAATATTTTTGAGGGCTTTTAAAAGGATGTGATTCTATTCTGTCACCTGACCTTGAATGTGTTTGAAATCATACTTTTCCAAGACATGTTTGCTTATTCTGTCTTGTAGCAGAGGCAGGTTTTACTTTTAATCTGCCTTTTTTATCAAGAAATTCAAGTTTCTGTGCCTCTTTCATAGTGGAATCACGTGGGTCAACAATACTGGAAAATTACTTACCATTTCTTAGGTGTTGCTATTCTTTTCTTTTTTTTCTTCATACAGGATACTAATATGTTTAGTATTCTTCATGGATCATATTCTGTTTGAAATACAAAACAATAAATCAAGTTCAAGATCAGTTTGAATAGTAAAAAACCCAAAGCAATAACCCCTAATAATGCATCATGTAAAGCAAAGTAAAGAAAAACTATATGTATTCTGTCCATATCTAGGCCTAAACTGTTCAAATTTTTGCAAGTTCCAGACATGCTAGTTATTGATATTTCTGGTTGTAAAGAAAAGCGAAACAGATTTTACTTCAGTAATAGATTTTCCCCTGTTTTTCTGCTTGAGATTCATAACCAACTCTTGTTTGCCTGAAAAATATTTTTTTCCTTCTGAAGAATCCTGTAGTGGTACTCTCTTCTAGGCTTGCTCAGAAATCAGACTTCCAAATAAAGATATTCTCTTCTTTTATAAATCTCTTAATCTATAAGTATTATTACTGATATTTTCTCTTTGTTTGCCATCTACTTCATTTAAATATACCCTTTTGTTTATGTGTGTGGAGAAAATCTGCATAGTAATACCAACAACGACAACGACAACGATGACAACAACAACGACAACAACAACAACAACAATAATAATAACAATAACAATAATAATAATAATAATAGCAACAACAATAAAGTAACTTTTAGGTGATTTGTGTGTTGAGACACAATGCCTCCTCCCCTCTCTTTTTGTATAATGTCTTTTCTTACACTGGGACTGAACAGCAATTTCAGTAATTGGAAAAGTATTACTGTTAGCTAATAGGAGTGACACATGAGAAAGTCCTTACACTGCTGCTGTGAGCATTATAAAGCACATATAAATATTCTAACCTGTGCAGGAATACCAGAAATCAGTAACTAAAGGACAGCAAGGGCAACAGGTTGCAAACTACACGGTGATATATTCCCTTTTGTGGCCCTTGGGAACTGCTTTAGCAATAGACTGGCAATATAGGTACAACTAAGATATTTATTTTGATATTGTTCCCTGTTTTCTCCAGCTTCATATACTCTTTCCCCTCCGGGATAACTGTACTTAGTGTTGTAGATTCTGTAAGACATTTCAGCAATTGTCACATATAAATATTTGAGTTATCCCTTGAAGACACCTTGCTGAAGAAATGTGGTGAATTGGGATCTGAGTGATTGAACATGCAAATTGTAATTGGTATCAACAGCAATGATAAGAATCTGTCTAGGTAACAATCTGGTTTGTCTATGAATCCCTTCTGATTATTATATGCATTATAAATGCATGCCAGGATATCATAACAAAATTTTAAGTAAGAAACATTACCTCCAAAATTATTTTGTCCTAAATTTCTATTTTGAAAAATATGCAAATCAGTACAACTCTTAAAATAAAAATAAGTTACAAATATTCCTTGGGCTTCAAGAAATGTTAAAAAAGCTATAGCATGTATTAAATGAAACATTATTTCCACAAAACAAAGGTCTAAACTCTAAGACCTTTTAAAGAGATTTCAAAGACTTAGTTGAATTAGAAAAGATTTGTTGAGGAACATCTAAACTGGGGAGAAAATGCTTGCAATTAAGCACTTTTAGAGGAAAGTACCTGAAAAACTCATCTCAACTCCAATAAATTATCTATTTCATGTTGTTGCCTTGCTGAGATGAGGAATGTCTGCATGGTACATTGAGGTAGGAGGTATGGAATAATTTAAACACATAATAATAAACACATGCTGCCTTCAAATTATAGCACTCTTGTCTTAAGTAATTGTTTGCACATTGTCTTTGTCAATATTGATTACACTAAGAATGTTATTAAAAGACGGCATTTCCTGGGGAGAACAACATGGCTCAGTGGATAAGATATTTATCTCTAGGAACAGACATCTATTGAGTGATCGTTTGGAAAAGAATATTATCTTTTTTTACTTGACTTTGAATTTAACTATAGTGTAAAATCCCTACGTGGTTAAAAAGATTGGCTAGCAGGTTTTTGCAATGACTATGAGGTTATGATATAAATAAGAAGTACAGAAATACATGGCACAGAGATTAACCATGTATGTTTGAGAGATTAAAAGACAGGAAAGAGTGTTCACAGAACTAGTGACCAGTAAAGTCCAGTTTTAAGCATGCAGTTTTATTTTCTGTGCAATTATTGGTCCCTAATTTAACAAATGACATGAATGCTCAACTCTTCCATATTAGCACACTAAACTTAACCTAAGTTATTTCACTGAATTCAAAAAAGTTAAAATTTGATCTCTAGGAAATTAGATTATTTATTTAAGATGCCCATCAGGATAGTAGTAAATAGGTATATTTTAGTTTTCAAAAAGAAGAGTAAAATTCTCCAGTTGTCTTCATTCAACCACTGACCCTTGTTTTCAACATGAAACAAAGTTGATTGTTGATTTTGAAGGCCATTATTTTGGTAGTAGAGATCAGTAGTCTACTGAGCTCGTAAAGCTCCTGAATGAATGAAAATTTGGGGCCAGTCTTGTTATTTGCAAGATTGCATATACGAAGTACCTGACATTACATATAGTAAATACACCACAAAAAAGAACATTGATGTGAACTCATTCCTCTAGAAAAGTGCTCATTTTTTATTAATTTTAGTGACACTAAGTAGTCACTGGTAGTGATACCTCTAAGTAGTCTCTCCTACTCTGTGATGCCTTTGGTTATCTGAGTGCGGAGTATGCAGTTTGTCCCCAAGTACAAAAACCCAAGTCTGTGTTGACACCCAAATGGAACACACCCACCTTTGTGCTGGTTGCCTCTAAAGAAGATTCTTGGTTATACCAGAAAAGTTCAATGGATGACTTGGCAGGTTTTAGGCTGATAAGAAAAGCTACATTGAAATGTAGACACTGCCTTAAAATTCAGAGATTCTTGAAATTCCTATATGTGCCTTAATTCATGTGAAAGACGTATTCAATATTATATGGAATATGACTTTTGCCCACAAAAGTCTGCACTTTAGGAGAGGCAGAGATTATAAATACACTTCAACCACTGCTTCTTTTGGGCTTCCCGCTCATTTAAATGATATTAGTTCCAAGCTATTTTTCTAATCACTTCCCAGAGAAGAATTCCTTGAAGTTGTCCTGTAACACTGAACAATTGCAGCTCAGGAATAACCAAGGAACAAAGTTAATCAGAAAAACTCCAAAGAATGTCAGAAAGAGAGAAATACTTAAAAGTGAAATATTTACCAGAAACAGACTTTTAGATACTCCTAAAAACAAAATGTTGCACAGTGTGATAGAGCTCATCTGTTTGCTGACTTCAAAATATATTTTTTTATGTAAAATAGAAGTTTAAATCCAAATTATTTATTCAACTTCTTGGTAATTTATGATTTGAATCAGCAAGCATTCTAAGCTACATTTTACATGGAATTTTCACTTTTATTCTGTTCTTGTTCTGTGCTAATTAAGAAAAAGATAAAACAGTTTCTGACCAGTTATAAATAAACATGAAGATAAAGACAAAAGGGTGTATCATCCTTTTTGAAGATGGAATAATTGTATTTGCTACAGTTATTTCAATTCACATTATTCTTGTTAACCCTCAGTAATACAGAAGTATCAGTAAGTTAGAATTTAATGATAAATACATATTTACAGCTGAACACTTGCTAAATGAAGCACCATTTCTTTGTAATTTCTAAACACATATTTAATATTTATTGTTCATCAATATTTGGTAATTAATTCAATTTTCTTAGTGATTATTACTCATATTACAAAAAGGAGCCAACATGCATGTTATAGAATAAAACAAATCTGTTTTAAAGTTGTTGCCTAATGGTAATTAACAAGCAATTTAATAAATTCCTCTTTCATGTGTTTTCTTTTGATGAAGAAAATGGATTGGATTAACCAGCATGGGAATTACCTGATTTTGAGTTGATTAACAATTTAATCACATATATATTGGCTGGTTTCCTTTATAGGACAGGTAATGGTCAAAGCAGCCTACTCCTAACCTTTATGTCTTCTTGATTACAAATACCAAATCTCTCCTGGCACTTGGGCATCTGACTGTGACAGAAACAAATACTTGTAGGTGCATGTACTTGATCAAAACTGAAACCTCACCTAAAGACATGTCAACTGCTTCTCAATTGATTAGAGCTGATATGCAGCACATCCTCAAGAGATCTTTAAGCTACCTTATTTTTCTTGACTAAAACTCTGGAGAGTACGAAAAAAATTTTCAATTTAGTTGCATGGTCATATCTATTCTCCCAGAATAACATTTTGTACCATTTCCAAATGTTACCAAAATATAGTTAAATTTCCATTCTGCACACATAAAACCTGATCTTCCTAATATTTCTTTCTAAAAGCTTCAAGTTTTCATCAGTTTCTGTGAAGAGTGCACATTTTCTTCCATATTTTGATTAATAATATTAATATACTAATTCTTCACAGCTATTCCTTTGTTGCTATTGTCAGGATCTTCAAAAGTCTCTCTATCAATCAACTGCAGCTGAAAAAAAATACATTATTATTTTAAAGCTCCACTGACATGACTAGCCTACCTACATGACTGAGTGTCAGAAATTACTATCATGGCGTTTGTCTCATAAAACTAAGTGCTTAAATGTCTCACTTTGATAAAATGAGATCTAATTCTGCCCAAATGAAATGTAACTCAAAATCTCTTTGATAGTTTGTTGCACAGGTGTTAAGAAGGCTAAAAAAAGCAATAAACCTACAGTTTTACTTGTTAATTAATGTTAGACATAGTAAAACCTTATGAAAGGAAGGTCTTGTAAAATCAGGCCTTGTTACTTGGGCTAAGCTAACATCTAGCCTGATAAATTCCCGTGAGAAAAGAATTGTAACAGTGAGAATCAGTTAGCATAACAATCTATTCTTGTGGGAAGACAGTTTGCACCTGTGCAGAGAAAGATTCTACCCGTGTGAAACACCCACTTCCCAGGAGACAAAAATGCAAACATATGTAGAAAAGGTTTGATGGACACATACACGAGCCATTACCAACCAATGAACTGTGTTTCAGTGAATTGCTGACCAATTGGAGTTAAACACAGAGCCTTATGATAATCATATAAATATGAGCTATGTGAATAAAGATTCAGCTATTCTGGATGAAAAACAGATGTCTTTGTCCATCTCTCTGTGACAAATTAATATGTGTTAATGTCTTAATTAAAGTGTTAGTTGTATTTAGCCATGATCACTTTTCCTGTATGATAGAAGTCAAGACACAATGTGTGATCAAAACATCAGATGAAAATATTGTGCAATATAAAAAGTCTGTTTACCTTGATATTCATAAATCTGACGGTAGCCAGAAACACTAAAGGAAGATTACATGTACATCAAAGTGTATAGTAGGGGGGTTCTTGGGGCGGGGGACTGTTCTTATTTGCTCTTTCAGTTTGTAGCAATTTCGGGGTTAGAGATTTTTATTTTGGACTCACAAATTGTAATTTTAATGTTTAATACCTTTCAGTAAATTTGTATTTCCTAAACTTTTCTAGGAACTTTTTGAATTCAAGATTGTTCCGGGGAACCATAAGTCTCTGTAGCAATGTTTTATATTACTGAGTAACACACAGTGTTCCATTTGATTTATTTAAATTTGTTACAATTTTTTTTAAGTAATTCTCTCTTTTCATTTAAATGTGTTCAAATATTTGTTTGTCCTTTTTATCACTGAGTTAGTATTTTCAGTTACATCTCCTTAGAAATTCTGAGATCTCTTTTCTGGAAAAGTAATAGATAATTTGAAGGGTAGCATTTTATACAGACTTTTTTGAGATTGCTTGTTTACATACTAATCATTTTACAGCTATTCATACTGAATTTTATTTGCCAACTTACTGCCCATCGTGAGATGTTCCTGTACCTTTTCACATTTTTTTTTCACTATTCTGTAATACCTTGCATACATGTCAAAGTCTGTCACCTCTTTCATTTTGTCTTTTTCTAAGCAACTTATGAATATGTTGAATGTCAGTTCTGTTAGCAGATCCTATATTTTCATCAGTTCTTCAAATTTCTTATATTGTGCTTACAGGCCTTATGACAGGCATGAATGGTGTTTGTTAAACATTTCATTTAGAACATCAATTTCTCTGCAGCAAGAACAGAACATATAATACCCCATTTCAGGAAATACTTGTATCATGAGTTTAGTTAAAATGGTGGTGGTACATACCTGGCATACATAATCTAAGTGTAATGCAGCATCTAAATTATCTATTTTGAAAGCTCCAAAAATAATCCCATAAAATTATCAAATAATTTAAGAAGTATTCTAAGGCATATATGTATCAATAAATTACAGAAAGGCTTGTTTAATGTCAATCTGTAGTATGCTTTTATAGTTGGTGGAAAATTTTAAGTCGCTATTTTTATTTGCCGTTTATCCTCTCCTAGACATCCATCTTAAAGTGAAACTTCAGCTTGATTGTCTAGTTTTCATTAGTTATATCAAGAATACATGTTCTTCAGTTTGGAAAAGTTTGTAGCTTGCAGATGGCTGAAAGTAAAATTCTGTCATTCTTATTTCAGTTAGAATTATTGCTGAAGTCTTCTTACTTAATGAATTAGCGACTAATGTTACAAAGAACATATACCCTCAAGTCAGAGAATAAGAAAACTTTTGGTCTACAAGGAATAAAAGACTAAAATAGTTAGGGACATGATACAAGCAGAGTAAGGTTTTGTACAAACCCAGATGGATGGAACTAGTCTAGATGAAGACAATAACTGGGAAAGAAAGAGAGCAATCATCTTTCTTTTTATTTTTTTTTTTTTGTGTGTGGGTATCGTGTATCATTAACTTCCTATAATAGACAATTTAAATAATCAGTTGTAGCTCTCTTTTTTGTGAAACATAAGGGAAATATAGAAATGGAAAATCACCTTCAAAACATATAGTACAAAGAATATGAAATAGAAAACTTAAATTAACTGTAGAAAATGTGATTACACCTAGAAGATATTTGGACCAAGCAGCAAAAAAGTCATCAAGGTCAGGCCATTACTACTGTTTGCATTACTGAGTGCTCCATCTGTGTTGATCTGTGTGGCCACACAGATTTATTGTGAGTACACGAGCATGTGTGTCTGCTAGGGATGCATGCTCAGCTTCATTAGTCATTAATAACAACATCCCAGAATATGGGGCTGCAGCACACTTGTGTTTACTAAGCTACTGAATTCTTCAACTCCTAGTAGTTGACATGACAGAAAAAATAAAAGGTAAATTTGATTAACTATATGCACCATTTAAATGTAAATAAATGCATATAAAATAGTAATAGATTCCGACTACATTTTCTGTTCCAATACTCTTCACAGTCTGTTGCTTTGGCTGTGCATCAGTGAGTGATACATATTGTCCTTCCTCATATCTGGCCATGGCCTTCTGCAGGGTAATTTGTATTATTGCAGAACTAAATTATGCAACTTGAAGCACACCATTAACACTGTACAAGGTTTTCCAGATGTCCAGATATCAAGTGATTAGTATATAGTCTATGGATGCTACAAGCCAAATGTTATTAATTGGCTGTAAAGGAGACAGAGATGAAAAGACTGTGACCAGGTCCTCTGGAAATATTGGTTCTTCCTTGTGAGAATATACATCCATCCTGTCCATCACAGATGTAAATGCACTTAAAACTGACTAAATTTATAGTTTCCTCAAGCAAAGGTCTGATTAATTCATGTTTCTAACAGAGATGGAGGATGTACACTTATTAGATGGAACTGAGATTCTTGCCTGGTAACAGCAAGAGTCTGTATTTGGCATATAGCAATATTTTTTTCTGTTTCAGCTATTTATGTTCATATATTACAGAAGGTAAAAATAATGCTTGTGAACATAAGATGAAGCAGGAACTTGCAGAGAACAAGGAAGAGAAATTTAATACCATTTTCCCCCAAAGTGCAAAATGGAAAACATCATGCTAGCAACAGAGAAACAGTAGCCAAAGAGCAGATATGTAGATAGATGTGGTAACAAATGTCAGTAGGAGATGCCAGGTGTGTTGTTATTTCCCTTTTAGACCATAAAAACATGCAAATATTGCCCAGATGGTATGATTAGAAATTATGAGAATGAAAAATCCTCTTATTAAATGCTAGCATAAGAGCTAAAAAAAAGAGGAGCCAGCTTTGGCTTCCAAAATAGTTATAGATAAAATACAGTGCTGTCTAATAAGGTGATTCAACCCCCCTGAGATCTGAGCCATTCTTCAGGCATGTCTATCAGTGTGTATTAACAATGCAAGCACTCTAATACGATAATGTTCTGACCCAGAAGCCTCATTTTGATGTCATTTTTAGATGAGATGCATCCCAAAGTCTTCACTCAGTTCTTCTCTAGAGGGTGCTGATGACAAAGCCCTTACTGTCTTTTCTGGTGACAGAGCTGTTATTGTTTACATCCTCGGATCTTCAGATATATCCTACTCATTTTCTGCAGTCTGCACTTGTAGTGCTGTAATTAAGATGTCATCTTTGAAATTTATGAAATCTCACCTATTCTGTGGAACACAGCTTACACATCCTCTCTTGTCCTTTACCACTCTATGTTTTTTGTTGAAAATGCTAAATGGAGTAAGGTGTTTTGGATTATTTGGTTAATTTGCACATACTAATTGCAAAGAACGCAGTAAAATTAAGTGATATTTAAAGCCCTTTCTCTTTTGGACAATAAATCACTAAGCATGACATATCACAGTAAAGTGGAATAAATCATGGTTTAAAAAAAATAAATTAATAGTAACTTATTTTTTAAAAAATTAGTGGGAAATAAAGAAATAATATTGCTGCATTCTTTTAAGTATCGGGCCCACTGAATACATTGCTCATATAAAAAAGAACTATTTATGAATATTGCCTGAGAACAGATTTTCAAAAGTGTCACATGCCAATTAACACAGTACATGTGAACAGAAGCATAATGAATTTGAGATCATAATATTCCCACTTGCAGAAAATGTCAACAAGAACATAATTGGCAGCTATAACATATGGTATATTGAGCTCAAAAACTTGTTTATACCATCTTGAATCTCCCACTAATAAGATTTCTCTTTATTAACAAAATATAAAGGAATATATCTGAAGTGCCATTCAGAAGTGTCACTTCATTTCTGAGATTCAGGCATGAAATTTGATTGATGTGTTTTTTAATGTCAAGCGTGATATTATATAATCCAGTGGGGTTTGTACACCACTAATAGTATGGAGTTTAATACATATTCACTGAGGTTGCATAAAACTGCTTGCTAGCTAAAAGTGCTGTTGACCATGACATTTTTGTGTGTCTGTGCATGTGGGTATATATTTCTGAACTTTTAGTGTCTGAAATCACACTAGTCAGTATTTAAAAAAAAATGCAGATCTGATTTCATAACTTTTTTGGACTCTGCTCTAGTCAAAGTTTGTTCACACTGCATGTAAATGACCAAAAAAGATTTCTTCAGTGTTCTAGGCAGGATGTTTCAGCTACTAAATCAAACTTATTTTCTTCATTTACATCTGACTGACAAGGGGATATAGATCTTTTGGAAATGAAATATCAGTGTTACAGGGGATGATCCTGATGCTTTCTAAATGTTCTATGAAAGGAGAAGGTGAGCACAATAAGAGTGTCTTAAGACTCCCAAACATATGCACAAGGAAAAGAAGTATGTATTAGAATGACATGAGATTTGAACTATAAATCAGACTGGTGATAATTTCTTCTGCATTTCTGACTCTTTCATAAATTCTTAGATACATGAGCTTAAATTCAAGTAGCTTCATTAACTATGATAATTTTCAGATTTTACATAGCTAAAAAGAAAAGAAAAAACTTTAAACAAAATTCTGGAATGATTCTCTCAAAATTTCCCAGGAAATTTCAAACCCTTCTCTTTAAATTCCTGTTCTACCTCTTCCAGCATACCTATTATATAGTATTAGTGACATGTAGTTATGGGTTGTTCTTAAAACCATGCAAACAACCACTGTAAATCACGTGGCTACTTTCCAGAGATTCCTCCTCTTGATAGTATCAGGCAAGTTGCATTTGCATATAAACCAAGAATTGCTTTCCATGAAAGTGAATCCAGGCTAGGCTCAGATGTTCCTTATAAGGATTTAAACTCCACTGAAACAGAGGTATCCTCTATGTGAAATTTTATATGAAGAGGCTGATACTGCAAGAAGATAATGTAGATATTTATCTACATCAAGTGCTTCACTCTAGTGTCTTTTTTATGAATTGGAAAGGGATGTCCAGAAAGGAATCAGATCTTAGTGACTCATGACTTTTCCTCCAGAAATATTTTTAACATTGATTTAAAAAGTCGTTTGCCAGTGAAATTAAATACTGATTACATTTGGGAGGTCTTCTGCTTTTTTTTTTTAACTTCTTAGCTACATGATCCAATATATTGGAGAAACTCTTTTTTTTTTTTTTTTTTAATTCTGAACACAAAGGAAATAAAAATTAAAAATTTTCTTTTCAGTTTAGACCCAATTTTAAATTTACAGTAAACAAATTTGATTACAAACACAATGATTTTGCAAAGATGATTTTAAAGGAAATAGAACAGAATCCAATATCCAGCTGAAATTGGAGGAGAACTGCAGAAAATTTGTATTTGCCTTTTTAAATTCATGATGAGAATGACACTGAGGTAAACAGTAACTGAATTTTTTAAACACCACAATGTTTACACTTCCCTGTTTTACAGATATTTTGATATTTCTCTTTACTTCCGAACCATGCTTCATTGGCTATTTAAGAGCTGTTTAAGAAAAGGGTGTGATTAGTAAGTGTCATTGTTCCCAATAGCTTTTCCCATTGTTTTTAGCAGTCTTACATCCATATAGTAGCTTCAACACAATTTGTTTATTAAGAGTACCTGGAAAATATTTGAAAATATGCTAAACCTTAAATTACTATTTCAAAAATGGCTTTAGTCTCACATGAGCCAAGTACTGTGGCAGCATTTTTCTGATGCTTAGCTTCACCAGGATGCACAAATTCCTACTTTTCTCTTTATATCCCTCACTAGAATGGGGGCTACGTGGTATATTCTTGCAAAGTTGTCATTACATGTCAGGTGTTCTTTAGGTAATGGAGGGACAATGATATCCTTTGAACAAATAAATAGATGTTTAAAGAATTCAAAGGTAACTGGGCCAGGAAGAAGATCACACAAAGGGTGTAGATCCACAAAGAGTATGGCAGGTACTACTGTGGTACTTAATTGTTTCATCCTCTGTTTTCAGTGGCATAGGAAATAAAATCCCTATATCTCTATCCCAGAGAGATGTCTCAGGTAAGTTTTTTTGTTTTCTTTCCTTCTATCGTTCAATATATCACAGCAGAACACCATCTTTATCACACATAGAAAGAATAAAAGCCTGAATTTGTAATTGAGCAATTATTACAATATTTAATGCATTGGTAGCAATAAAATAATTCTAACTTTACACAAAACCAATGAATTTTAGATGATAAAATCATGTGATAAATTAGTAACATGGTTTAGAGTTGCCCTCTGAGAGTTTTCATATTTTCAGCTTCCTATGATTCTTTTGTTGTCATTGTTATTTTTCTCTTTTTTTAACCAAATAAATACTTTTTGCAGATTTAAAAACTAGAAATTTTCCTTAACTGTCTTAATTTTTTTTTTTTAGTTTTTATTTGGTTTTGTTTGTTTTTGTTTGTTTGGTTGAGTTTTTTTGTTGGTGTGGTTTCTGTTGTTATTTTTTCCAAACTTTCAAGCACTAGAAGAACAATTTCTGTACAAGTTCTGGATATTTAACTAAGTCAATTTTTTTCTTGCTTGATCTTACCATTTTGTTGTCCTTTAAGTGTTTACGTGACACTTGGGTTCAGATCTTTGTTTCTATTTAGTGTGTTCTCCCTTAACAATCATTTGGAATGCATTTTGTAGGAGCAGACCCTCCCAGAATTTCTGAGTGGCAATGTTCCCTTTGACTCTTCTGAGGGCTCAGTGTTCCTCAGGAAGGTGGACTCTCATTGTTCCGCTGAGCAGTATGCAATAGATTAGATTATATTGTACACTGAGCATTAGTAAACGTTCTTAGAGTTGCATAAATGATAAAACCAAAATCCATCATATATATTGCTTGTACAGACATATTATATAGTCATATGTCTACAAACAGATAAGAGTCAACTTTTCCTTACAGGAAGAAGTTTTTATGTAAAATAATGAGAAGAACTATGTGATAATAAAGCCTCAGGCCAGGCTGTCATTTAAGACACTGTCATGGGATATATGGGTTTAAATCTCTCTCAAGAAAACTGGATGTGAGCCCAGAAATTTCATATCAGGTGAATTTTTTAAACAGTGACCAAACAGTGTTTTGAAAAAAAGTCTTGACCTTTTCTGAAAGATGTGTGGATCCAATTTTGCAGTAAGTAAAAAATTTTAAAAGACAATTATAATTCAATAAAGATTATGATCCCTTGACATGAGGGAAATCCTTCCTTGAGTCTGAAAAGGAAAGCATTTTAGCCTAGAAAAATGATAGGTATAAAAATATTCTGTGCCTCAGCATATGCAAAGGATTAGCATGAAGAGCTTTATGCCTACCCTTGTGAAGACTTCTGAAATTCTTGATTGTCCCTAGGTTGCTAATTTAGGGCTAATCTGGTAAAGTTTAAATTTAGCCCTACAATTCTATAATGACATACTAAAGCTATTTCTGACTGTTCAAATCATGACAAACAATACAGAACTGCTCAACATGTTCTAGTTATTTTTGAAGCTTATGGTTCTTGTTCATAATTGGCAAACATATCCTCAAAAATACTTACTACAACTTAAAAAAATCACCCCGTTTAATTTCCAGAAGGACCTCAAGGACAATTTAGTCTTGATTCTACTTTAAGATGTTACCTTTAAATGGGTTAACATTATATACTTACTGTATGATTTGTCAAGCTGATTTTTCTTAAAAAAACTTCTCATACTCTCTTTAACATTTACTATTTTATAGGATTTTTCCCATGGTGAGTCTTCAGTTGCCTGTGTGATCTTTCTTCTTAGGGAGGTAGTTTTCTTATACAAATGCCATGTAATTCTCTAGAGAATTGTACAGGTTGGCAAGAGATTTGTTTGCAATGTAAATATTTTGCTTCTGGCTAAATTATTATTATTATTATTATTTTGTTTGTAAAATTAAAACAAAACACAAAAGCAAAATACATGATGTCAAAATAAACACAAAGGAAAAATAGGTTTTTGGGCAATGTTAATAGATTTTGTTCTCTCAGAGATGTTTTTCTATGTGTTTCAGAATACAATTGAACTTCATCTTAAATAAAATATCACAAACAGGAAAGTAAGTCTCATGGCTGATGTCTTTTTTCTTGGTCTCATCATGTCACATGGGCAAGATCCAGTCCCCAGGATCTGGGGGCTCATCCCTAGCCTTTACTGGAGACTGAAAGTATTTATACCAAGCCTCAAAGTTTGAAACAGACTTTGCATATCATTCTGAGCTTCCACGATGTGGTAGAATTAGCAAACACCTGTTAACATAATACCGAGTTTTATGAGTCCAACATGAAACATATTTGAGCACTATACTTTATACCTGAGTTCCTGTTTTGATCCAACTTAAAAGAAAGAATGAGAAAGAATTATGCAACAAAAATATCTCTGCTTCAGAAAAAATGTGTCATTTGTAGACAAAAAATAAAAAGTAAGAAGAAAAAAGTGACATTACTAATTTTAACTCTATGAACACACTAGAGTTTCACTAGAAAAGGTCAATGAATTTCAAACTTAAATGGCTTTGAGTGGATAGTCTTTCATTTTTGAGAAGTGAAAATTAGTTCAAAGCATCTTCATCAATGTGTTCTGAACATGGTTTTATTGGCAAAATCTTATCTAACTGATGAGTTGCACCAGATCTCTGATTGCTTTTAGTGACTGTTTGAACTGAAGTATCTTTTTTTCAGTAAATTTCCTTCCTACTCAAGGGTTAAAGTAAGACATAAAATCACCCTCTTTTAAACTCCATTTGCTAACATCCCTTTTCAGAGACCAGTAAAACTCAACTACATTTTTTAGCCCCTGTCCTTTTTTGTTCTTGTGCTTAGATGTTTACAAATACATGAAGTGACATCTCTGAGTCAATTAAAGATAACTTAAACTTCTCATTTTGCAAGATATTGTTACAATTCACTATTAGGAAGGTAGAGTAAAAATTGCAGCACATATCCATTACACTATCACAGCAATCACTTTCGGCTGTTACTGGTTATATCTGCAACAAGAGGGAAAATAATGTAATGCATGTTACAAAGGACCATCCATCACTTGATGGGCATAGTCATGATGATATAGAAGGTGCAATTTAACCAGTATCAATGGAGCAGTTCCTTAGATCCCCTAAGGAATAATCATTGTACATATCCGTTTCAATTATTTATATCTTCCTATTGCCCATTTCTCTGAGGAAAAATTAATTTGGCCTAGCCAAGTAAAGCATCGCTGCCTGCATTCTCTTGAAGAAAAATAATCTAGACAGTAGGTAAAAATACAAAGCTAGTCTAAATCTGAGCAAAGAGCAAAAACTCTGTCATTGTGTAGCATGGGCTAGATAAATTAATCATTTAGAGTATAAATACGGTCAAGGATGATCCTATTTTAATACTAGGCCAAGATGTTGAAAAATTTTTTCTTAAGGAAAAAAACCCAAACAAAAATTGAACAACTTGGACATAGTTTGTTGATATGCCTTATATGCATGTGCAATCTAAGTCAACGTAGAAACACTTTAAAGTGATAGTAAGTGGCTTCAACAATATTACCTGGCTACAGAATTTGCAAACATATGGGCATGGGCACTTCATTTGAAAAAAAAATTTCCATCAGTAACATTGAAATCCACAAGAAAACTGCATTAGAATAAAGAAAACCAGGTTGCAACTTCTGGGCAATTAGTAGAATATTATCAATCTTGTAAAAGTTCTGTTGTTTTAGAACAGACTTAGGAAGAGCAAAGTCTAAAACTATCCAAAGTGGAACCTCACCCATGGTATAAGGATCACAAGGAAAGTCAAAAGACTAAGCAAATGCATAAAAATGGGCTAACCCCCCATTCCCAAAGTAAAGTTATTGATGAAGATTTTTCTAACTGATGAAAAGAGCAGCCCACTGTGAATAACTTCCCTGCCAATACCTAATATTCATACAGAATCTTCACACAAGCTAGATAAGGTATAGTTACTTCAAGAACTAGCAGAAAATAGATTTGTGATATATTAGCAGTTAAAATGGGATTCAGGGGGAAAAGTAAAATCAAGAAAAAAATTACCATCATTGCACCAAAACCAGTCCAGTCAATACACCTTCCCAAAGATCTGAAGTAGTGACTTAACAGGAAAGTAGAGAATTATATATACTTTCGTATGTGTCCATGAATCTAAAAGATGTTAGCTTTATAAAATGAAGTCCAAGTACCTTTCTCATACAGGTGGCCCCAGGAACATGCTCTTTCAAAAGTCAAAACTATGGATATTAGTCACATGTGACTGAACACCCAGTGATTTTTCTTTGCACTTTCAAAAAAATGCTTTTTATGCATTCATAGAAATTATTTTCAAAAATTCATATATATATTCAAGTTTGGTTTTTTATACTTCTATCAAATTAAACTAAGACAAATATGTATTCTTGATAAGTAAGCAAATATAGACATATGAAAGAAATATTAATCATGTAATGTTCTTTTGCATACTTATAGTACACAAATAATATGACTTCTTTCATCACTAAGACTGTTCACTTATTGTGAGTTAAAAGATGCACTACCGTGCAATATTTTAATGTAAAAAGAATCTTTACCAGTTGAATAAAAATAAATAAACTGTGATATCAGTATAAATGCAAGCACAAATATATTAAAAATTAAGATACAAACTCTTTAATACTTGTAGTAACTTGTCAGCATCAAATAAAAATGTGTATATCATAACGGTGTTGGGAAAAAATTATAATGTGATCTTCTAAAGCATTCAACAACATGGAGTGGGGTTATTTACAAAATTTGTAATTATCTGGACTTTTTGTCTTTTATCTTTTTTTTTTTTGTGAAAAAAGAAATTCCTCCAAATATTTAACTCACTGCTGAAAAATTCTGAGCGCTGTTATAACAAAGACAGTTTTGACGACAACCTGAATAAGAAATCATTCCATCCAAAAAACCCTATTGATTAACATACACATTTTGTACTTCACCAAGTCAGATGACATTTTACAATCTCTACCTTTTTTACTGTTTTCAAACACTTGCTCTGATGTTAAATTTTGAACAGTTGCCACCAGTACTGTAAAAGATTAACATGGCTGAAATGTTTGACATATAAAAGTGTCAGCATTTATTAGTGATAAACACCATCCTCTCTCCTCTCCTGATGGATTATATGTTCTCTCATTAAATGGAAAGAAAGGATGGCAGGGAGAAGCAATATTCTGGTGTTTTCTGTTAAAATGTTGCTGGCATTTGAGGTGACTTTTTTATACTTTTCTAAAAGAAAAGGTGTCATTGGTAATTGATTCTGTTGGGAAACTTATGATAAAAATCACATATACTCCCACAGCTTAGGGGGCTGTCAAATTTTAACTCCATCAGTTTTCTTCTAGACATGCCAGACAGAAGTGTTAACAAGAAAATGTTAAATAACTTAAAACTTTTAAACTGGTATTTAGGGAAAGGAAGATTTTAGATTAAAGCACTGATTATACCAATAAGCCTTAAATGGACATTTTGTATTTTCAAGATTTTTAGAATTCACAACGATTAAGTAACTTAATATCATGAACCTAAAGTGGAATTACAACTCTGTATTAGTTGAAACTGTAATATTTGTGACTATATAAAACTTGCAGCCTTATCATTATCTTATTTCTTCCTCTTTCTCTCCCATATTATCCCTGTTTGTCCTGGGAAGAAGCTACAAGTGCAATTTTGGTGAAAGAGACCTGGCTTAACTATATTCCTTTCTAGATGAAGCATCTCAGCCAACTTCATTAAGTTAAAGCTGGCACAATCTGAATTGCAAAATTGAGCATAACTAAAAATATCTAATTCTTTATGCAGTTTTGGCAGCTATTCCATACTCTGGTACAAAGTAGGTCATCTACAATTTTTTTAATGTAATGGCTATTGTGTTGTACAACAGCATCATTTACCTCTCCATTTACTCTAATTGAGGGCAGTTTAGTTTGAATTAAATTTAGTTTTATGGCTGAAGCACCACAATAACAGAAAAGTCAAGGTGAACATGGTCTTTTTTGTTTACTTGATTAAAGTGCATTCCTATGCATTTCCTACTAGAGTTAAGAAGTCCTACATACTGCACCTATCAAAGCCAACATTAATAAAGTAGAAGCCATTGGAATGAATTCCCACTGAAGAGCAGAGACCTAAAGGAACATTTTATCCCAATGAGGTATTTCTCTGATGGAATGTCAGTGCCACTCAAATGGTTGAAGGAGACGATTATAAAGAATAAATAATAACCACAGGTGCGCATATTAACAGATAGAAATAAATAATGGAGACTGTGACTTACGCCAACCAATCTGCACTAAGCATAATAACATAAGTATCTATATCATTAAATTCCTGTATTAATCAGAACAATGTTATTCTAATTGACAATTTTCTCCATCTGCATTGACTTCTTTCTTTTTTCCATCCCTTGTTGCTATCAGACCAGATACAATATATATGTTTTTCCCCCTTGCTGCTTTTAAGAAAAATTAAGACTAAACTGGCCACTGCGGACTGCCTGTGAGGATGCTTCAGGTTTCCTTATTCTGAGTGAAGAGATGACACATCAGATTACCAAACTGAGTTCTGGAAGCAACATTTTGTAACTATGCCATGGAAAGAAGTAGTATGGCTGAGAATTCCATCTGTTTTTAACGTCCTTGACTTGTTCAAGAAGTTTTATGTCTCTATCCCTTCTGGCTGATTTATCTTATTTTAAAAATTGTCCTTCTTTAAGTTTCTCTAGGCCTTGATTTTCCAGTATCATTTCATCTATGTGTTGTTCTGCCATTTTTTGTCCTCATTTTCAATACTTTTTTTCCTCAGCATTTATTGGTGCTCAATCCTTCACTGATGTTGCTACAAACTCTGGTTTTTTATTGCACCACATTTCCAGTTTGATTTTTTGTCTCTGATATAATTTTTCACTACTTTCTCTGATGTTTCCACTGATAAGGTCTTTGTTTCATCTCTCTTCTTTTGCAAGCTGCCATTAGATCAGGTACCTTGGAGCAGTTACCTTGGGTGTTTCCAATGCAATCTAGTGACAACTAAACACTGCATATAGTGAGCATTTGTTTAGGAATTGGTTTTTCTGTTCTTATTACCAGCAGAGTCCAGCTTGTATTTTCTTCTCTTTCTACATTTTAAATAAAGGCCAGAAGTTCTAGCTTTTAAAACTTACTTCCCAAAAGTGTCTTCGCTGAGGGGAAGTCCCCTAGCATCTTAAAGAAGACATTTGTCCTAGCCCCTTCAGCAAAATAATTTTACTGCCAATATATGCTTGCAGGAGTACAGTGGAGGGACTGATGAGATGTGGGAGCCTCAATACAAGACACCATAGCTGGAGGTCACACTGACTGGAGAATTACTGCTTGTGTAAGGAAACTGAAATATTTTGTGAACTAAAGAGCTAGCTCACAATAGATTTTTTTTTTCCCACATTTACTTTGTAAGTGCTAATTCACACTCTAGAGAGTATACACACCAATGAAGTTGTACATGGAAACCAGTAAGTTTTTCTTTTGGCTTTAGGAGGATTTAATGCAGTGTTCATGACAGATTGATATGAAGATTAGGTTTCTAAGACAAGAAAACTTGTTGCCTGTAACATGATAGGGAGTACAAAGCACAATAAATTATATTATTTGTGAAGAAAAAAAATCTTAAACTTTTTAGTTCCTCTTAGCCAAACCTGCCTTCAGTCCTCTATGTTTTCTATATACTGAGAAATCTGTTATTTTGAAACACAAAAATTTATAAGTACAAAAGCTGTTTGTCAATGCTTCTTCTCTTGCCTATGATATCAAGAATTGTGATAAATAGGCACTTCTATGGCAGATCACTGGAGGGTGACAGTAATATCAACATTTAATTTACTGATTTTTATTGTGTTGATTTCTTTTTTATGACTGCATGCATGCAGATTCTCTGATAAGTGATCATGGTCAGCATAATACAAGAACTAGCTTCAGCAAGATGTATTCTGGATTATATGAAAGAGCTTTAAAATCTAACAGAATTAGATCAAGGCACTTCTCTTTAGATGTAAGCACTAATTTTCAGGGGCTCAACATTAGGCATTGTCAGTTTAGGAATGCCAGAGCTAAATAGTCCATCGTTATTGAAAAGAGATTTCCACAAAAAAGGAAGATGATGGAGGAGCATATCAGCCCTATGTCAAAAGGTCTATGCAAATTGCTTCTTTCAGAACTCATTTAGCGTTGTCTTTTTGGTGCGATACCAAAATACTCCAGGATACCCACAAATCTTCAGTTTACTCTTTTCAATTTGCTAATCAGGATAGATTAACAGCCTAGAAAGTTGGGGGTTTTTTGAAGGTTTTATCCAGTAGAAGGGCTACTTTCAAGATGTAATCCATAAGTAGCATTTTAAACTAAAATATTTAAAGGAAATAAAAAAGAAACCCACAAAAAAAGTTAACAGAAAACTGTTGTAACTTACTTGTGTTCATTTAGGCATCCTCCATCATAATATGTACCTCTAACTCTACTGAGACATAGGTTATAGACCAGGGAGTTAATGAGATCATTTACACTGAGACTATAATATTGCAGCATAAGGAAAGTATACAAGGCTTGTCATAGCTTGGAAATCATAGTAACTGTACAGAGATGTTCAGATTTCTTTTATAAAAAGATGGTAAATATGCTAAATACTAGTTTTACCTTAAAACATGTGTTTTTGAATCTTTGTAAAATTGTCTACTTTTAATATTAAATCTTGTTGTATGCATTCTAAGCTTTTATTTTTCTTCTCATCATTCTACTCTCTCCTGCTTGTCAGCCTCTTCTGTCATTTTCCCTCTCTCTGTTATTCCTCTGGCCTTTTTTTGTGTCTTTTTTCTCTTGGCTTTATTTTTCTCTCCCTGGAGAGGCTCCCATATCACATTAGAAATGTAGGTTAGACTTCTGATGTCATTCTTAGAGAGAGAAAAATAAATTACAACCTTAGTGTTCAAGGCTATATAGGAAATCCTCTTACATGATTCTGTAGCAATGCCTTTTCATGATCCTGAGATGTTTGAATGTGTATTTGTGGATAGGGAAAAAATGAAAACTTGAGAAGGTATAACTTTAGAGTGTCTGAAAACAGGCAGGGTTGCTTGTCTCACTATAGAGCTGGTGTTGTGCTAGCCATCCAGTGAGAAAAAATTCAGAAATGTCACTTTAAAATAATTTAATGCACTGAGTTTGGGATTTGAGATGTATTTATTTCATCAGGTCTTCCTTGTTAAGACAATGCTGTGTGCTATGAATGCCATAAAACGATGCTTCAACCCCTGCAGTTACTGTGGGGAACATAAGTGCCTGACTCAGTTTCATAGATTCTACTGCACAGCCTGAAGCAATGAAATTTAGAGCAGTCAGGTTCCTTGTCAATTAGACATCTTTCTGAAAAGAAAGAAGTATGTCTGAAAAGAAAAATATATTCTTGAGCATCAGAGTTGTATAGGTTGTTTTGTCAGGTCAGGATCAAATTGAATTGTTAAATTATACAATATGTTTTTTATTACAGTATTTCAGTAACAAATGCTGCATACACAGAAACAGGAGTCCCATATATGTTGACACAATTCTTTCTGAATTCAAAGATCTCAGATGTAGGCTGTAATTCTATTTTAATGGTTGTAATTATGAGTCACTCATACAGCTGTTTCATGGTTTTAGAGTCTCAAAACCTATTGAAAATCACCCTGTATACTACAAAACCCAAAATGTTTTTTACAATTCCCTTTTTTAATTGACAAACCCATTTGTATAAGAGCAGAATCTTTGTTTCTAACAATTCACCTGCTAGACAGAAGACACTGTTGTAGAAAGCAATCAGGTTAGTCTGGCATGATTGCCATTGGTAAATTCATGTTGGCTTTTGTCAAGCACCTTCTACATTTCACTTGTAGGGTGCCTCAAGAGTTTAAAATAGGAAAGCTTTACACCTCAGACATGTATGTGACCAGGAAAAGGATTGGGGCATTTTAATATTGTTTGATTTAAACTCATAATTTTGTTTAAAATTTATCATATTCACTTCCATGTTCTTTCAAACTGCATCTTTTGGATTTAATTCTCTTGTCCATTTAGTCAGGTCTAGGCAGTGGGGTAGCTCTCTTTGTAATCAAGTACTGTCCCTGTAAATCTATAAGTTGCATTTCCCATTTGCCTCTCAGTAATTAATTCTGATGCACAGGCGCAGCTGTAGTTTCTTCTAGTGCTTCTGTCTGCTCTGAGAAATCAAGCTACAGCGCATTTTACCCACATCTATCTCAGTAATATGCACCACAAAACACATATAGCAATGGCAAAGTCAACAGGCTTTTATGAGAACCTGTTCCTAATTACTGTAGGCATTTTTATTATTAATTTCTTTTATTTGAGATCCTTGTAATTCTATGTATTTGTGCAAAATCCCATGTGATAGGACAATGTTTTTTTAATTTGTTCTCTCAGTGATACAGTTGAGAGTATGGTCACACAAAAATTCTCTGGATGAGCTATGAGGCTATCCTTTTTTCAGGAGGCCTTCACAAGAGTCACTTGTAAATCATTCATTGACAAGCTAAAATAAAATAAAAATGGAGAGTAATACATGAGAATCTTTTTTTTTTTATCCTCACTGAATATTTTGTAATAAATAATGTTGTTTACTGAAATGAATATTATAGAAAGGATATATACATACATATATATATATATATATATATATATAAATACATTACAGACAATGGAGTTTAAAATGCTCTCTTCTAGACAGTGTTTTTTATGTAATGAAATAGAATAAAATTATGCAACTGTGTGAGAAAGAAAAAAGACAAAATGTCATTAATTTCCTGTCAGTGATGCTTTTATCTAATACAAATAATGATTGTGTTTCAAGAGCTTGCTACATCCTAGTTTGAATAAATGACCACACTGTCACATTGATTGATAAATTTGGTCACCAAGGCTCACTTATTTCCTTGTTCAGTTCTGGTATTAGGGGGAAAGTTCCAAATGCCAAGCAAAAATTTCTCTTAAACACTAGAGAAGATATAGGTAGTTATTAAAACAAGATGTTTGCATGAAGTATTAGATAATTCCTCATTGTATTCACAAACTGCTGAAAGTTATTAAGACGCCTGGACTAATAAGCCCTAGGGTCCCATTTCTGTTGCCTTGATTTTTTCATTACATTTCTTTCAGAGGAAATGAAGATTTATTCAAAGCAGTAGGAAACAGCATGAGTGTTACATGGGTATTATTTCATGCACTTATGTTAGCAATTTCCAAGAGAAAGATGAGCAGAAAATGAGTTATGGCTGTACATGGAGTATCTGGATTTCTTCAGCTCACCTAATTTATAGTTTAAACAATACAGGTTGAGGAAATTTGAGGTAGCAAATCTGAAAAAAATACCTGGAGCAGGGAGGAAGAATTAAATATATTTCTTGTTATATATAAGGAAATTAGAGATATTTTAATGTTTTTGCTTAGTAGAAATTTAAAACAACCTCTGTGTAACTGAGCAACTGGGAGTAGAGTCTCGGGCTGCTGTTGGCAATTGCTACCCCGAGATGTGTAGGACGTCTCTGCTTCGGCCCGTGCAACTGAAGAACGAGTCTGGACTCCTCACTTTTCGGTGTTGAGGTTGTATATTCATTCTTATCTATAAAATTTTCTTTCTGCCCAGCGGAGGTCTGCTCAGCAGGGCAGCCGCAGGCACTCTGACTGCCCCCAAGGCGGTGTTGTCCTTTTATACTACACACTACGTATATCATATTTACTCTTAATTCCCAATACCCATCACCTATGTTAGACAGTGCACTTCTACTCTAAACTAATCCCCAAGTGCCAACATCACTGCAGAAAATGGAGAAGAAGAAGAAGAAGAAGAAAGGCTAGACACACCCAGATTCCTCCATCTTGTCCCCATAACCCCCATCCAAAAATCCTAAAATCTACATTTTCACCCTGTGATCATTTTATTATTATGCTATTCAAACCTGTGTGATTTTCATGTCCTCATACAAAACTGATAACTCGCTCCAAGGGTCAAAATCAAATCCCCAGGTGTTCTGGGCAGCATGCCAAGGTCTCCAAGCCCCCCAGTGGGGTCCTCGGCAACTCTGGACACCCAGAGTGTTGTCTGAGTTCCGACAGTAGAGAACAGGAAAGAAGGAGGGGGCCTTATTAAGAGTGAATACAAACAAGTTTGAAAACCAGTGCACTAAAAATTACTCCATTTTTCTATTGGAAAGAAAATAATATCTATCTACATTTATATAGGCAAATAAGCTTTAACATGTTGATATGTTCGATTTGTCAACCAATTTTTAAATTCATGTTTTAACATGAAAAAGCTGAACAGTTGTTTTAGGACATATCAAAGCCATTTTAATAAAGTAATAATCAAGGAATTATTGGGTATTACTTCATGCACTTAGAAGAAAATAGTCTTTTTTTTAATTGCAAGACTATTTTCAGGAAAAGAACATTCAAAGTTTGATTTTGTTTTCTTTGATAGTACTGTGGTTAAGGAACCAACTTCCATTGGACCAGTCAATGGAAAACTGAGGAACCTTTCACTGATTTTTTGGGTTCTGGGTTCTGTACACTTCTCTAGTTACATATAATATCTTGATTCAAACTCAGACTCTCAAACTCAAAGATTTAAGATTTTGTAGAGGAGGAAGATAATTCATGAACATTTTAAATCAGTCTTTCACATCAACGTTGTTGAAAGTTTTACGTGTAGACTTTCACAACTCTTTGGATACCAAATGATTATAAAGAGGAACAGCTAAATATATTTGTTTTCAAGATTCCAGATATGAAAAAAAAAACAAAAAAACCCAACTCAGCTGACATTAGTTATTGCTGAGGCAGAGAAAGAGAATTTTTTTTAAAGACAGTTATACATTTTAGAAACCTACATTATCACTTAACCTCTAGTGGCAAACTGATCACTAATTATCATATAGGCTTCAATGAGGCTTAATGAGACCATGCTCATTTCTAGTACCATTTCTATCTACATGCATACATTAAAAAAAAAGTCTTAAATATTTTTTTCTAAGCAAATCAACTTAGCAGGTTTTCTAAAAAAATAGTGTCTTTTTTATCCTTATTTGAAGTGTTTTGAAATGTCTGTTTGTATATGTAATATTTCTGTAATTAAGCTATCGGAGTTATGCGACTCCTGATACACCTCTTGTGCAAAGCAAATGGGAGTATTTTTTTTTTTTCTGCTGATATGAAATGTTTCTTAAACTAACAGATATCTTCTCCTCAAATGTCTCTTTTCCAAAAAAAGCCTTGACTTGCCTTCACAGAAGACTTGCTAGGTATTTTGGATTTGCCTGGCAATCCCAACAATGTTGACAAATACATGACATTACCTGCTGTCCAATTCTTAGGATGGAAAAAAGGAATAGGAGTTAATGTTTCCATAAAAAAAGTTACTTTACAGCAGTTTCATCTTTAGGGTAAGCAATCAATGAAATTTAAAGAAACTTCATGGATAATATGGTGATAAAACATTCAAAAAAGTGCTTTAAAACATAGTGAAAATCTGTCTTAATTGAAAGCTTCAAGTTGTGACTTTAGAGGGCCTGTGAGACCAACTGTTCCTGGTGGCCACATGGCTGGAAAATCCCATTTTATATACGGATTGTTTTGACAGCAGCCAACCATGAAGATGAAAAAGTAGCAGCTGCTGATTTAGTTTCCCTTGGCATCTTCCAGGAGAGCACCTAAGGTTCCCTGAGCATGTACATTAAGTTATGACACCTTAATAACTATAAGTTGTGAAGTCCAGAAGGAGGTTGTGATCAAACTGCAGGGCTTATTATTTTAATGACTCTAATAAAATGTTTTAGAGGAAGATGTAAATTCCAGCCAGCTTTGTAGTGAAGAGATCAGCCTGTGCTGCACTTGAACTCAAGAGGAGAAAGGGATTTAGTTCAATTTAGTTTGTTGAAATTCAAAGTATTAAACTTACTCCAGAGTAGCAAGTGAGAAATACAGTTTTATTTGCAAGTGTGGAAACCTTTGGGTGATTTGAAAATGTCATACTCTGCTTTCTGTGACTCACTCAGAAGTTCTTGGAATGAAGGTGTGAAGCAATGTTTCAATAGGGAATAAAAAAATAATAATTTGGAATTATTTCATAGAACACAGGCTGCACATTGTAAAGAAGACCAGCTCTGCTTATTCTTCTTCCAGGGGTTTCTATACCATCTGCTGAGTTTTATCAGTAGATGTTTTATCAGTATCTTTTTAATAAAGAGCTTTAAAATTATTATATAGAACTTTAAATATTTGGTGTTTTACTTTTATTATGATACATATTATATGAAAGTTATACTTTGATAATATTCTTACATGTTAGGTTTATAAACAATTAAAAATTTAAAAATGCTGTAGTCTTGGAGCAGTCTGTAAAAGTGGGAGACAGCAGGGTGTGGGGTTAAGCCAACACTGGAAATGTCATTCAGCTAGGAACACAAAAATGTCTGGGACAACTTAAGAAAACTTCTTTACTTTGTCAGCAGTTTTATGTTGGGGCAGTCTACATGGTGCAGGTGTCCAGGCATTCAGATTCATCCAGACCAAGTAATCCATGTTTAGAAATGTAATTTTTATTGTCAATATAAATATGTCAGCACAGTCTTTGGATATTTATTACTATTCTTTCATACTACCTACTTACTGCACATGTTTCTAATAATAACAATAATAATAATTTCTAATAATATTTTAATAATACAAAGATTAGTAAAGACAAATTAATTATTTTAATATGCATAAGGTGAATATTGAAAATGGTTAACAATTGTTATGAACTTAGGAAAAAATTCATAAAAATAATAACCTCAGTATAGTGGTATGGCTTTTAGAATGCTCTCCCACCAAAACTAAAAAAAAAAAAAAAAGCAGAATAGGTTTTGCACATAAAAGTACCTAAATTCTGTATCTCTTTGATGAAATTGTCACTAGAATAATACCACATATGCACTTTCAAATCAAGCCAGCAATGCACTGACCTTAAAGTTCAAATAGAAATTCCAATGTGGTTTGAAAAAGAAAATACTTGTAGCATATCCCTTCTAGTGGTCCATTACAATGTTCCTTCAGTTCTGCGCCATATAGATAAAAAGCCAAAAACTAGGTATATTCTAACTTATTTCCAAAGATTTGATGCTGAATGTAGAGCAGTTTTATTTTTTTTGGAACATGATGTTTTACTTAAAATCAAAGTTCCTGTTTCTGCTATCTGTGGAATTGCCTACTGTGTAGTCTGTGTTACCTGGGTAGAATGTGTAAAAAAAGATATTGAAAATGAAATTGCAAACATACTAGAAATGAAAGGATTTTCCTCAATAAATAGAGCTTCTAAAGCATAGGCAAAATAAAAAAATAGCATATAAAAAAAAGCACATGGAAGTATATCACTGTTGCAGTTCAATTGGTCACCAGCAGGCTTTATTAACAGAGGAATGGTGGATGAATTTCAGATGACACTAACTAGATTGTGCTCTGACCTGGAATATACAGTACTTGAAATTTCATGGCTCTCTCCCAGACTATTAGTAATGGCAGCTTGTATGCAGCAAACTCAGCATGTAGCAAATGATAGATAAGCCAAAATCTGGGCACCTGTCCATAACTGAATTGTAAATACAATTCTCTTTCTGCCTTTGGGAAAGTAGCATCTGTCTTACACTTTTTAGCATACAATTAAGAGATTACTTTAAATTAATATTCCCCATATTCTGCTGCATGCCATTTCTTGATTGATAAATTGATAATAAAATTTCAAAATGTATAATATTCTAAATATTTAATATGTTTACTCTGAATAAAATTTATTTTTAAATGTTTGAACATGCTATTCACACTGATGGAAAATTATGTGCTTTAACGTCAGAAGTATGTTGTGAAGTTTTACTTTAATGAGAAAAATAGAAATGTTTGTCTTTAAATAGCATATAAATTCTTTTCTCACTGTATCAAATATGACTTTTATATTTGTTTTTTATCTTTTGCTTCCTCTGTTGATTGTGTAATGTGAACATTGTAGGCATAAGGAGAAAATAGGTCCAATTAGATATAGCTTAGATTAAAACTTTTCTTTCATGCTTGAAAGATACTCAAGTTATGTAGAATTTAACCAATTCCACTTTTGCATTATACCTTTTGTCAATTTCTCAATATTGTACAAAAGACATTGCTAAGGTAGTAACTAACATTTCCTTCATTGGTTAGAATTTGTCATTATCAGAATTTTCATCTGCATACAGCATATACCAACAATTGGATAGCCTTTAAATTCTGATATTGGAAGAGTCTAAATTTAATTAAGTTATGGTAAAGCTGAAACATCCTCTTCCTTTCCTGAAAAAGTGCAGTTTAAGATCAAATTCAGGCAAGATTCACCAAATCTGTACTGCGAGTAGGACTTTTTATTCCAGTAACGGTTATTGTACGGAAATTAATTCCAGTGAAATAAAGATTTTCAACAACAACCCTTGCTGAATGTAAAATCATCTTCTTCCCCTGTAATTAATTTCTGCATTATTTTTTCACAATGATAAGTGTAACATTTAAATAAAATATGTACAAGTGAGATGCTGTTCAAAGTGCAAATATCATAATTTAACTCTTGAGAATAAAGAAGGAATGATAGTTATCAGTAGCAACAGTGCTAAACCAAAGCTTATACTCTTGACAATCCCAGCTGAAACCATTCTATGAATATTCCAAGCTAAAATTTGATGGATACGCAGTTAGAATGCATTCATTTTTAAGATATCTGGAATACTATTGACAGAGAAAAAAATCTCTTGTATTTAGTAAGAAATCTTGATGAGTTCCTGCAGAGCTGTGGAAAAATCAAGGACCAAAAAATCATCAGCAAAGAAGGCTTTTTCAGCTAGAAAGAGCTCCGTTTTAAAGCAATGAAGATGAGAAAAGCTTCATGTGCTGAAGAAAAGGAACTAATAATTCTACTTGACTGCAAAAGAAATTACACATTAAAGACAAAGCTGCAGTACAAAGTCTTGTTATAATACCAAGTCAGATAAATATATTGGGGTCATGTGGAGGAATTTGAAGGGTTGAAGGGAATAGCATAGGCTCTGAGTAATTGCTGTAGAAACAAGAAAAGAAACATAACTTAGAGAAGATGATACAATTGTAAACGGGAGTGACTTAGATGTACTCCTTACCCAGGTGGTTAACAAGATCAGATAGGCAACTGTGCAAAATATTTTAATTTTTTTAGAGGGAATTTTGTAGGAAAAACCTTTGCATTTATTTTAAAGCAGACAGCACCATTACTGAGATTGTCAGCCACTTGCATGAAGCAATTAGCTTATAGCATAGCAAATAATTTCAGGGAGGAGTTAAACAAAATATTGACTGATTAGACAAAAACAGAACAAGAATTCTGAAGAAAGAGACTGCAGTAGTAGAAGCCCAAGTGAGCATTGCAAGCAAAACAAAGCGGCTAATCATTTTTCCAGAATCATCCATTATCTGTTTTCTCTGCGTTCATCAGAGAAAACTGTTCTTCAGACCTTTGTGTGAAATATTGTGTCCAAATCTATTTAAAACTGTCCTGTTTTTCCCAAAATGTCCGATGTGATGACAGAAACAGTTGTTTTGACATTATCACTATTAATGAAAATACATTGAAGTAGGTTTTGGATATTAAATAATTATTACAACAATGACTAAATATTTATGCACAGAGAAAAAAAAAAAAAGCCAACCAAAAAACCAAATATGCATTAAATCTAAAGTAAAGCTAATAAAAAATCCTTTTACATCAAACTAATACAGGTACAGAGATAGCTATCACTGAACCATCTTTGTCCTTGGTGTGATAAAGGTCTCTTCCCATTTCTTGCTCAATGACCTCATTCTGTCAATGGGTTCACTACTCTGCAGTGATATGCATAATGTATTTTAATACATTATCATTAATAAAATCCTAATACAGTAATCAATAATACAGTAATATAACACAACGTCATCCAGACTCTGTAATATGTAGGAAACCGAAAAAAAAGCCTTTAAGGAAAATTTCTTAAGGGTAAATCACATGGGAAATTCCTCATAGCCAGCATATTACATATCCAAAGTGTCTGCTTGCTTTTGTCAGGGTATGCCTGAAGGGAGCAAAGTAGCCTAGCCCAGGACCACTCAAAGATCTGACCAGAGCAGACACACAGCTCCAGTGGGCAGGAGCAATCCAGAGCCTGGCAATACTTTACTGGCTAATACAGAGAGAGTCTGAGCTCCCTGCTCTGACCGTGGTTCTTCTTGAAATGTCAGCATTATCATAAGTGATGCTACTCTGGCCTGGGATCCAATGATCACAGCGTCATTTTGTTTTGTTAAAGATAATCTGTAGTTTGGTTGCATCAAAAAAAAGAAAAAGATTTCTCATGCTATAAATTATTTCCTTTATATACTTTAATTATTATTTTGATTTTTTGTTTAACCAGAGTTTTTCTTAAAGTTAATAAAATTTATTAATGATTGAAATACAAACCAAAAAATCACTGTCCAATGATTGTACATCAAATACATAAATCTTCTTGCATGTTAAAGAAAGATTGATTTAAAAATCAAGAGAGGCATCAGTTTGTATTTTTACTCTTTCAAAATTTTGAAAATAGACAAGAAAAGAGACAAGAGGTATTATATAAATTAATTTTTCTTTTTTTTTTCCCCAAGTCCTATATGTTAAAAAAGAGTGTATTTTTCTTCAAAGGGCCATTGGTTTCCACTGCCCCCTCACAAATGATCCTTTTCATGTAACTAATCTGTTAAGGACCACAGTACATTCTGTTTCATATATTTTGCTCATTAACTGTATTCTTACCCTCCTTAAAAATTACATCTTTAATGAGGCTATGCCAGTAGTAAAATCTTAATTGTTTATTTTCTAAATTCCACATTCAGCACTAGATATGGCAATCACAGTTCACATCAAACCCAGTTCCAAAAGAGCCCTCCTACTACACTGATATGTACAATGTGTAGATCCACACTTTGATCCACTTTGATCCATCAGAAAGTTTATCCACAACTTTCTTGTGGATAAGTCATGAATGGTGCTGACAAAAGTACATTCTTCTTGTGTGTTAATCCTCTTCTTACAACACTAGTCTTTTGGAGTCAGATTCAGATAATATATATTTTACTCCCTCATCCTTCTCCCTCCCAAAAAATCTTAGATATAAGAGTGAGGACCAAGAGTTCTTATTAATTTTGGTTTTTGAAAACGCATATTAAAAACGTAAGCCCTTCTCTGTTTAGCAGCTCCATAGAATACTTTTCCTGATTTGGAGATTCACTGATTCTCCATACAGAAAAAATTACTTTTTTTTTTTTGTTTTTCAGAAAGGAGGTAATGAGTAACCTTACTCTTGACTACCTTCACCTCAGTGTGTTAACTCCTCTCCACAACCAGTTTTAGTCTTTCTATAGCATTTCACCCTGTGGTTTATCTTTAATATAGATGGTTAGATGTAGATCAAAAAAATGCACAATTCTGAGTGTCATTTATATAATCCAAAAGGTAGGGCTTTCTATTATGACGCTATGTGCAGGCATATTTCTTAGAATGTCTTCCCTTGAGTTTACAAATAATTGAATGTTTCAGGATTTCCCTCTTTAAATGAATACTCTCTTTTTGTTCTGTGCAATCTACAGCAAAAAACAGATTTCATCCAACATGTAATGTTTGTCTTAAGGTAGCAAAAAAATAATAAATGTAAAAGACTGAAGTGTTTGTTTCCTTTCAGCCTTACAACTGTGCTGAAATCTTTAATATCTTCCTCATTCTGCCAGATTCCTTGATTCTCTAAAGCATTTTTTTCTTAATGAATGAATTCCATACCCACTAATTTATATGATTTTCTAGTGAAACCTTGATCTTCTCTGTGTCTCATTAATTGCTAGTATCAGTCTGGTACCAATTTTAATAACATCATATTAATGTGTGCATCTGTGCCCATACAAATACTGCATTTTATTTCAGACTGCTGGCTTATTTATCTTATGCAAAAATGCTGAGTATGGTTGTTGTGAATTACTCCTCTGAACTAATAGTCTGAGATTTTCTCTGTTTTGTTTGCTAACCTCTCATAACATTTGGTAGTGTATAACCCCCCCCACTCTTGGCCATGTAACACTATGATCTCAGGAATGCTCTCTAGCCCTCAGCCTTGATTGCTGGCTGTTCAGCTGCCCTTGACTTTGTCAGAAACACTGTCTGCTCCCAAAACTTCTGCTTTTGCTGATACCTTCCTGGTGATTCTTTAAGTGACCTAAAGCATTTGTGACATGGCACTTGCAAATTCTTGAAAAAAATCCACAAATTATTGCAGTTTCCTTTGGGTCATGACATTGCCTTGCAACATAACATTTCCTTAACCATGCAGTTACATGTTCTTTTTGTTGGTTGAATAATTGTAACTCAAATTTCTGCATATTGCCCTGCTTCAAAATTGTTTACTATTTCTGTTTAGAACTTGAAGTAATATTTCCAGTGTCAGAACACAGGCCATATTTCAGATGCTGTGAAAGCAAATAAGCAGTCTCTTATGTTAAGAACAAATGAGCTGGCTTTTGTAAGTTTGAACAGGCTTACTCACTCTGTGTTAGTCAAAAAGTAGTTTAGTTATAAGTGCTTTGTTTTTATCTTTGTTTTGACTACGTACTTAAAAACATCCTCTACGTGTCCTACTTCAAAATAAGTGAAGTTGTCTTCATCTGTATTTTAATTTTCTTTTCCTAACTTGCTAAAAGGTACAGGAAACATTAGATACTTTGGAGTAAGTTCATAAGATCTGCACTTTTTAACATTTTGCAAAAAGTAAATAATATTCAAGATGCTTAAATATTTTAAAGCAGTTCCTTAAGAGATAGATGTCTTTTCTTTCTCTCTCATGCCAATTATGTATTTTTGGTTTCCATGTTTTATTTCTGGTCTATCTTCCAATTATGCATTTTTAGTTTCCATGTTTTATTTCTGGCCTATCTTGTGGTCAAAAGTCACTCAAAAATAATCTGTTCTAGAATGGTTTATTGGCAGACTAGCACAGTTTAAGGCAAATTCCAATACAATAAACAGTTCCAAGTAGCTCTTGCTGTAGTGTCCTAAACATTCAAATGATACCCCACCATTTCCACAACAATTTACTAATGAAAATTTATCATTTACACTTCCATATCTGTCCACTCTCTTAAATGTGATCTTTCAGCATGTACAGTGTATTCACCTGCATTTCTCTATACTCAAAAGGGGAAGCCTTTGCTATCTACCTATTTTTAGATATAATTTATTTTTAAATTTTGCAAATGTCTTTTTACTATATTTTCTAAATGAATAATAAAAAATAATTTTGATGTTTTGTATATATGACTGATTTAGTAAGCATAGAGTTTTTTTGTCAAAATCAGTGGGGTGGAGTGGGAGCCTTTTACACAGTACTCCATGGGACAAGAGACAGGATACCCTCCCTATTCCCTACCCTGATTACAGCTAATAATGTCTATAACTGCAATGAATTTTCAGTAATAATACCACTCTCATGTCTAAATTGTATGAGATATATCAAAATAACTTGATTTCATCAAAATACCATGTAAATATAGTCTGTATTTTCTTTATGATATTTATTGCTAAGTGAGACTGTACTAGGTTTCATTTACCTGTGCTTATATTCCTCAAACTCCCCAGAAAGCACAAATCATGCCACTTCTCCTAAGTAAGTATATTTTAATATAATTTAGTGGGTCTATGTTGTCACCAAAAATTGCCGCTAGCAGAAATCACTCCCGTCCTGCTACTGAAAGTCTTAGTAAAAGTATAATTGCAACAATTCTACCTGTTTATTTTTGTAGGGCAAGTAATCAAGGATGGCAGACTGTGGCAATCCAAAATTAGCTTATTACAGCCATTCAACACCTCACTTTGTGGTCAAAATAACAAAAAATGGAAGAGTACAGCTGATAAGTGTTTATATGTCAAAGCAGAAATAGTGAGGAAAACATATTTGGGAAGTGCTTACAAATTTTTTTAGGGAAATAGATATTATTACTCACTTAATATTAAAGGTTTTATATGGTTTTGAACTGGCAAACAGAATCATACAATCTAAGAATAAGCAGGTTGCATTTGATATAATTTTGCTTCACGTGTCGCCACTTACATATTAAATATTTTCAAAATTGAAAATGTGGGGAGAAATATTAGGAAAAAAGACTTAAGTTTTCCCTTTGTGACTAAAAAATGGAAGAAAAATGTTTTAATTCACTTTACAAAAAGAGACTATGACTGGTTTTCCAAAGTATTTGTATACTTATGTGTTACAAGACAGTGCTGAACAATGACCAAGTTTAGGGACTCCTCACAGAATCCCAAAATGGTTGAGGTCAGAAGGGACCTCTGAAGGTCATTTGGCCCAGCTGCCCTGCTCAAGGAGGGATACCTAGAGCTGGTTGGCAAGGTCTGTGTACAGATGGTTTTTGAATGTCTCCAAGGATGAAAACTCCACACCCTCCCTTTGCAACCTGTGCTCAGTCACCCTGACGGTAAAAAAGTATGACATCCAGACAGGGTGAGCTCTGTTTCAGTTTGTGCCCATTGGCTCTGGTACTGTCACTGGAAAGATGTAGGCTCGGTGCACACTCTATGTTCTCTTAGGTATTTATACCCATTGATAAGATTGCCCCTGAGCCTTCTCTTTTCAGTTCCTTCCTAGATGCCTAGCTCCCATCATATCTTGACACCTTAGGTTTTTCTTCCCCAGGTTCAGAACTTTGCAATTCCCCTTGTTGACCTTCATGAGATTCTTTTGAGTCCATTGCTCCAACGAATACAGGCCCCCCTGGATGGCAGCATCACCCTCTGGGGTATTAGTCAATCCAGACATAGACATAACTAAGATGACAAAATAAAACCCAGAATATTATCTGACACTTTATTTTGTTCATTTGGAAAATACACATGGTCTTGTATAAAGTGGATGAATTGGAAGGAAGAAGAAAGTGACATAGAAAAGACAGAGATCGTAAGGAGTGATGCTATATGAAGCAAACACAATGCATAAATAAGGTTTTTTATTAGATATGAAAAAAGGAGTTCAAGAAAATACGTGTTCTTGAAGCGTTGAAAGAAAATTCCTTTGAGACAAGTCCAAAGAGAAAAAGAAGACTGAGAGTATAAACTAGGGTTCTTAGTGCTAACAATGATGAACACTAAAATAATAAATGGATTAAAATGTTACAATTACAATACTGGCTGGAAGGTAGACAAGGAGTCAGATGAACTATTGAAGGACAAGAGTGAGATGTTAATGACAAATGAGGTTCATATTGCCAAGAGGCTGAATGAATCCTTTGCTAGTGTATGCATGAAAGAATTTGAAGGTCATATTCCACAGCCTGGGATAAATTTTCCTGGTGAAGCAAGTGAAATGCTAAAAGGCTTTATGGTCACAATGAAGCAGGGAGTAAAGAAATTAGACCTATTAAAACTGACATAGTACCAGGCCAGGATAAATTACATCCTGAACATCTTCATGAAACTCTGTAACAAGAAGCAGGAACATTTCTGGATTAGGTATTTGTCTGAATATGAGAAAGGAAAAGACCAAGCGATTCACCACAAGCAGCTAAAATAATTTATCATTTACTTAAAAGATGTAAACATTACATGAGTACTACCAATCAAAGCTAAATATCAATTGATCTAATGCTCTGAATCATCAATAGGAAAAATATTTCATCATAAGAAACTGCAACTTACAGAGATTCCTCAGTATAACAATAAATATGTGGAATCAAAAAGGCATAACTATTATCTCTGGATGTTATTTTAATCAGCGTTATTGGGAAGATTAATGCCTAAATTATTTGTCAAATATAAAAAAAAATAGGGAATTGTGTTTTGGTCTGTTGTTCAGTGGAAAGGCTACTTTAATCAGTCTAATTATAAGTGGTTAGTGGAAAGTTGGTTGCAGCAATCAAAGGCAGCCAGATATACTGACCAATTACTTTGTTATGTACAATCAAATTCAGAAATGTCTTCTGGGTTGAATTAATCTTGTTAAGATTCTGAGCCACACACTTTATTATTAAGACATTTGATTTATAAGGGTATGTGTGTAGTCTTTTGTGTGTGCGCACATACATGTATATGATCTGTGTGTATAATATGTCTAACAATTTGTATTTATTCTTCTAAGTTTCATACTTACATTTTTGATAAATTGATATATTTTATGTTTTCCTAATGACATGTACATTTATTCAAGGATTAATATAAGTGCTAAAAATGTTTTCAGCAGTAGAGCCCCCCTAGAAATTTCCCACCATGACATCATGAAGTTGACAGTACTAGAATCAGTGGCATGATATATGCTGTGGAAAATATCAGGTGCATAAGAGAAGGACACTTGTGATAAACTATTCAGTTTTACTTGTCAATAGGCACACTTTATGGCAGAAGAACAGTTTAGAGATCTACAAGTCAGCATTTCATGACTACCATGAAGTATCATTCAAGGTAGTAAAACATAGCAGATTCCAAACATTTCTGAAAGAATAGCAAGACATGTGAAATCAGGAAGAAGGAAGAAAAGAAGGAAGCAAGCAAGCAAGCAGGAGGCAATTCAAAATCAGATGTAATGGTAAGATGTTGGTCAAATATAAAAGCCTGAAATTTGGGTACAGGTTAGGATTTGGACTGTCTTATATTACTGAGGTTACACAGATTGCTTGTGGTGGAAGGTTTATGTCTATGTAAAATAGCATCTCTGACAAAACATTAACATATTTATTTAAAGATTTTTTAGGTAGAGAAGGTGGAGATTATGATTTTCTTAGTTCTGGATGTGCCAAAAGTCACACTAACAAGGAGCCTGCAGAATGTAGCACTTAGAATACTAATGAACAATGAACAGACAAGACGTCCAACAAGACCTCCTGCCACTTATTGGGAAAATAGGTAGAAACACAATAAGGAAAAAGATCTAGAGAAAAATCAGTGAATGCTCCTCTGTCAATTTCTTTAATTCTGTTCTTGGAGATAATTTGCAGCCTAAATAATTAAAGTGAAACATCTCAGTTTATGAGTCAGTTCCACTTATTGAGCAGCCATAATCTCAAACCATTTCCAGAGACTTCAGGCTGGTACAATGTGGTCATCCTAATAATAAATATCTAATTAATAAATATCTTCATATTCAGGTGATGAAAGGTTCTTCAGCTGTAAGAAGTAAAGACTAGTTTAAAGGTGAAGCAAAGATTGGGCTCATTTTAGAAACAGAAAGCCAGACAGAGTCTCAGCCTTCGGCTAGTGTAGACAGAGAAGAGGAGAAATGAGAAATAGATGGGTGCTTAAAATCTAAGCTGCCTCAGAGAAAGAAACTAACCTTTAAAAAGATCTCATTCCCATTTTCTTCACATAAAACAGCCTGGAGATACATGGTATATGTCCCAGGTATCTTTTTCATTTTATACTCAATTAGCTAGAAGTGCTTGATTTCTTTCAAATTGAAAACCCCAAACTATTATTTTTGAAAAAAAAGTGTAATATCAAAACAAAAGCACAAAACCACCATATGACATACCGATTGCCGTTTGAATTTCTGTATGTTGTGCAAAAATGAGTAATTGAATATTTGCTTGTTAATTGCATTGTGTGCTGAGAATGTTCTTGGTACATTTTTGTAGAGTTACATTTTCTTAGCTCTTTTTATTTCCTAGTACAGCTACATTGTTGATGCATTTGAGCACAAGTTCAAGCCAACAACACATATTCATATTAAGATTCACAATAAAGCTGAGGAGATTTTTAAATGTTGCAACCTCTCTTTTTTTTTAAAACATTTCATTATCATACAAATTTTTATCATTCAATTAACTATTAAAATATATTTTCAAAGATGAAAATATATTTACATTGAGTTCTGCAAAACAATTAAACCCATTAAACTGTTTTAAATTTAACCCATTTTAATGGTTTTTCACAATATTTGACTAGGGGTTTTTGCATAATTATTTCTCCTATTGACTAAAGTCTGAAGAATCTTATTTTGAAACTACTGCTATTAACAGAAAAATATGACTAAAACCAAATTTATATGTGTTGTGATGATGCATTGAAAAAAGAGATAAAATAAAAGAAGATACTGCTTCAATCTGAAATAATAGAGTTTCATTTTAAGAAATTATAGAACCATTCTTTGAAATTCTCAGTTAAAGCTAATTAGACAGAAACTGAAGCACACAATCTCTTCCTGTTTATGCCATTATATCATTTTCTTTTTCAAAGTAAATATTGAAATACTCTGGAAACTATCTTTTTTTAATCACAGAAGCTTTGAGTTGTAACTCAACTGAGTTTTCATTAGTATAAATGTTTTGGATTAGTGATCAGTTCAATATCTCCAGATATCTGAGAGGAATTTATTTCAAACATGTGCATAATGTGTTAGGTTGAAAATTAAAGGCTTCTAATAATATTGAATGTTGATTTACTTTAAGACAGTCTGGATTAACTCATTTGTGCTTAAAGTCATATCTGTTTGTATTTAAAGACCTGTTCAACTTTGCACAACATCCTGTATCTATAATGTGGAGAGCTCTAAATTACCTATAAAATTAGTTAATGAAAAAAAGTAAGGGCATACATGTGTATGTAGAATTTCAATAACAATATTTAAACAAAACATGGCATATGTCTTCAAAATTTATTGCCCTGTGGCTTTTACTTACAGTAGCAGAAGTCAGAAAAATGTGAACATAGTCAAGATAAAGTTAACATAAATTAATGTATTTCTTCAGAAAGTTCTTGGTGTGTTTTATTTTTTCCCTTCTGGTCCAGTCTGTGAAAACTTGGGTCAGTTCTCATGTACTGAGATAAGCTAATTTACTCTTAACAAAAATACCAGTCTAAAATATTTAAAATTTGCTTCAGAAGTAGCAATGCAAGAAATTTTTGAACCAAACAAATTAGTCAGCTAGATAAAAATGTGGAATTATTTTTATTGCACTCAAATATCTTTCTGTTCTCCTCAATTTTCAGATTTTATTCACATTTCCTTTTGATTCTCTGTATTGGCTAATACATTTTCTGAGAATTTTGTTATTTGAAGCTCATTTTTCATCCAGACTGTTTAGAATAGTGTTCTTGTTATAAACTGATTCACAATTACAATACAACTCTCATCGTCATTCTGTCTTGTTTTAGTGTGATGAATCTGTTTTTGTTGTGGTTACCTTGCCATTCTTTCAAAGTCTGATTCCTTTAATTCTAAGTGGAAAAAATGTTCATAGTGATATATCAGGATGATACATTGTTTGTTATGTATGACTCTAAAACTTATTCTTTGACCCCTCATGTTCTGGGGGAAAAAAGAAATCCTTCATAGCCCTAATGGATTTAGAAGGAATGGAGGGCTAAATCTTATGGTAAAGTCTGTTCCTTAAATTGCATGTACAGTCTCCTATATATATATCCATTCTTCTTTGTCATCCTTACCAGAGAAAAGGTCCTACAGACCTTGAAAAAACCAAACAGAAAACTCAAGCTTTTATGAAAGTAAGTCTCTTTCAGGAGAATCTGAAAAATGCCCACCTATGAATTGCACAGAAGTAGCAGCCACCTGCAATACACTTTTAAATGTAGATATAATTTATTATTTGTAATAGTGGTTCATGCTGAGGGGCAGGAATTCAATGAACCACAGATTCCTTTTCCAAATTAGAGTTTGTCTCTGGTTCCTGCTTTCTCAGCAGAAGGCTTAAGCTTCTCTAAAATTGTGCAGTCCTCCCACAATGGCAGCAATCTTGTCCTTCTGTCTAGGGACGACTTTACAAGGTCTGGTCCTGTTCCGCCAGCAGCATTCTGGCAATATGGGAGAAGAGGGCTCTCCTGCTTTGTGATTAATGACAGAGAAAGCAAAAAAAAGATATCTGCTGTCAAGAAACCATGGATGTTTTGAAGCAGTAAAAGAAAAGATGCTACCTGATACTGGGCCCAGGGCGTTCTGGGGGTTTCCAGTCCTCAGTGTACATAAATCCATCAGATTGCAGAGCACTTTCTGTCAAGCAAGCATTTTGTTCTTGGATATTCACATCAGCTATCATATCAATTTCACTGTCAGCAGAAAATAAAATGCAAAATTGCAGTTCAGGTGAAATCAACGTATTTTACTTGGTCTTGTATTAGAACTGGGAGACTTAGGATGCTTTAGAAAAAGGTCAAAAAAGCATCACTATTTAAAGAAAAAACACATGGGCAATCTGGAGGAATGAATGATTGAAGAAATTTAGACTCCACGAGATAGTATTTTAAAAGTGAAGCATGTTTGAAGAAAACCTATAAAGATTTAAATATATGTAATTAAAGAGTTAGGGAAAAATGGAGAAGAATCCCAGAATAATTCATTTGAAACATCCCACTGTGTGAAATGTAAATTGACTTGCTCTAAGTTCCATCTATACCTTATATATCACTGAGGTATGCAAAGGATTAAAACAATAGAGAAGGAAAGATAAATTTTATCCTGGGTTTATGCAGTGGGTTGCTCCTGGCTGGATGCCAGGCACCCATCAAAGCCTCCCCACCTTTCACCTCTGCAACTGAGCACAGAGAAAATATGGCAAAAGTTTGAGTTAAGGATCATGTGAGAGATCAGTCGCTGAATATCATCATGGGAAAAACAGACTTGGGAAAATTACCTGAAACAAAATCAGAGCAGGATAATGAGAAGTGGAACAAATTTTAAAAACTCATTACTCCCACCCCTCCCCTCTTTCCTGGTTTCTACCTCCCCCCCAGCAGCACAGGAATGGGGTTATGGTCAGTTCATCACAGGTTGTCTCTGCTGCTGCTTTTCCTTCCTTGATTTCAGGTCTTAATAGTTGTGGTACATGCATAATTTTTAAAATATGGACTATGACTGAGTTAATTTCACTTTTTGTCATCTGTTTTTTAAAGTGACTCAAATAACTGGAAGCATTTAATGATGATATTTTATAACCTTTATATAATACACATAAGAAAAACAGTTTTTAAGTAAAATCAAATGAACATCCAAATATCAATACCTAAAAAAAGGCTATATCTTGTCACAAAGGTAATTCTGAAAACTGAAACACAACAACATAAAAGAAAGAACTAGATTTCCATCACTGCTTAAGAAAATGCTTTTCTACTTAATGGCTGCAAGCAAGTTCTCTTTTTGAAGGAAGTTTTCAATAATGCACAACACATTTTAAAAATTCTCTATATTGTAGGGGACAAAAAAGGCTGAGAAAAGTAAGCCTAAGAGGCTGTGCTGAAGTTATTTTTTCTGTTATATGTTCGAGAAGGTGTTTTCTGTCCTTTAATACTGTTCTACACTTATGGATTTAGTTCCTCTTATCTATATCTACTGACAGAAAATCCAGAGTATTTCTATTTTTTAAGCTTTATAATAATAATGGGAAAGAAACAAACTGAAAGAATGAGAGAGAAAAAGAATGTCTATTAAAATATTTGAATGCAATCTTTTATAAAGAAATGTGAATCTTCACTAGTTCAAACACAATATTCATGGCTTGCACCATCAAAGTTGTAAGGAACTAAGCATTCAGAGGAAAAGAATTATTTTTTTGGCAAGGTTATTTGGGGTTTTTAGTTTCTTTCATAAAGTGTGAGTGTCCTGAAACTAATAATTTTGATTTATACATGAGATAGAGCACCTTTACAGTAGAAGTGATGTGATTCCAGTGATCTGCGTAACCAGCAGCCTCCCTGTCTGTATGTAGAATGGGTGTATCTGTCTCTTTGTATCTCTTAAGCAATCCCTCTTGTCTCTGTCTTTCAAACAGCATTAAAAGATAACCTTTTTATTGATTGACATTACTGCTAGTGATGAAGTTACAGATTTCTTGAGAGTTCCACTGACTGGTCAAGTATTCATTTGAAAAGGGTCCGAAATTCTCATTAGTACATCAACTATTTATGTTATTCTGTAAGACTGTGGTCAATTGATTGAAACCAGATCAATAAAGATCTGTGGAATTGTAAAGAGTTTGCAAGGAAGCAAATTGTATAGGACTGCTCTCATAAAAAAAAAATTTCCTGAGTGATAGCATAAGCCTCTTTCTAGGCACAACTCTTTAAGATAAAGGAATTCCTGTGATATAGATAACAAATTATTACAGCAAAGTAACCTGTTATTGTACAGTGCAATCAACAGATATTATGTATCTTAAACTAATCTTTTTCTATACTTTTGATAGGCATTAAGGTTCTGCAAAAACCCTAAAATAAAGGATAAAAGTTAGAGATCTTTGTATGGATTCTTCCCTCCTGCACCACAAAAGAGCATTTCCTATTATTTTACTAATTTGAAGTACTTGCCCTGGAAGTACTATAAAACATTTCACTGAAAACATAGGTTTTTAGAGCTGTAAATGAATTTAATACTATTTTTACCCTAAAATCTTAGACAGAACACGTAGAGGAATGGAGCGACAAAGTCATGAGAAGAGAATCTAATCCTTCTCAGCTCATTTAATGAAACTGAAGCAGAAAGATACAATGATCTAGTTAAGCATTTTGCCTTGAGCCTCACTGGAGAGAAACAACCAACCAAAATAAACAGGCCTTTCTGAATCCATAATCTGACCTGGATCCACCTATCTAGAAGTGGAAGGAACATCTTAGCTGGCAGATTAGCTTACTTAGTGACTCACACCTTAAGCTAACAAACTTTAAGGATAGGGTCCAAAGCTGCAACACTTGTGTATTGATAAGTAACGGGCTGGATGTTACCTATGAAAGTAATGAGGCATGTCTTCCAAACCCCCAAAAAACTGTGCCAAAAGGGTGAGGCAGTCAGCAATGCAGCTGATGTGTCTCTATACCAATGGGTAGCAAACAGGAGTGGCTGGAAGTGATGGTGCAGCTGGAAAGCTCAGATGGTTCAGTTCACTGTCACAGAAAATTGGGATGAATCACATTTGCATACTCTGATCCTGTTGGGGAACAGTAACCCCCTAACACCTGAATAAGCAGCACAGCAAGCTGCAAGCAGTCCAGAAGACTCTTGGAATGTATTGAGGATAATTTCTTAATTCATGTGATACTGCCTGACCAGAAAAATGTTGTTAGCCCTGTGCTTGCCAACTTACAAGAACTAATTACAGAGGTTAAGATTGATGGCAGCCTGGGCTGCAGCGATCATGCCCTGACCATGAAAATGGTCAGAGAGCTGGAAAAACTCTCCTAAGAGAACTCAGAGGAGTTGAGGTTTCTCTAAACTGGAGAGAAGAAGGGTTTGGGAATACTTCATTGCAGCCTTTAAATATATAAAGGGAGCTTAAAAAGAAGATGGAGAGAGAGAATTTTTACCAAGCTCTGTAGTGGCAGGAAAAGGGGAAAGAAAATTAAACTGAAAGGGCTTGGATATAAGGAAGAAGTGTTTTACAGTGAGGGTGGTGAGACATTGGAACACATTGTTCAGGAAAGTTCTGGGGGTTCCATCATGTTGTTCATCCCACTGAGTTTCAGTGACAGGATCCAGCTTTCCAGTTACACAGTGCCTTCCTGCTTCTTGTGTTGGCAGCAATCATGCAACTTTATAAAACTTATTACACATAAATGCAACCATAAATACACAGCTATGGGACAAAAGATCAGAATTTTCCCTGATCTAGTCTTCTCTATCAAAATTCAGTCTGAATGGAGACAACTTGATATCTACAAATTTCACATGATCCTCTAGCTAGAGACCATCCTGCACTGAGATATTTCATTCTTCTTTTTCAAAGTGTTAACTTCCTTTCTGATGAAGAAAATAATTCAAATTATTTTGGAGTGGAAAGAGAAGCAATAGATGATTTAACATAATAATTTATATCCTGGTCTTGTATCCAAGTCACCTTCATAGACTCATGAAATCATAGAATACTTTGTGTTGGAAGGAACCAACAAGATCACTTAGTCCCGCCTCCCCTGCCGTGGACAGGGACACTTACAACCAGAACAGGTTGCTCAACACCACATTCAACCTGGCATTGAACACTTCCAGGGATGGGGCATCAACAGCTTCTCTGAGCAACAATTTGCATGTGATACATAAAAACATCACTCATAACACAAGGAAAATTATGCTGGACTTCTCTCTCCAACTGTTTGAGCTATACATTTTCTAGAATCCTTGTTTCCTTTTTCTGGTCTAATTTATTTGATTTTCTCTTACTTTGTCATATTGAATTTAAGAAAAAATTGAGTGAAGATGATATGATTGATACCTGTGATATCGTCATAACAAATATCTTAGTGGTTAGGATATTTTCTAGGGAAAAAGCACATATGTAAAGTGTATGTGCACAATGATGTCTAAATACGAAAAAGATTTTCGTTTTCTGGGAACATTGTGAGGAAAAAAAATCACCCCAGAAAATGTTCCAAGGAAATTAATAAAAGTAACTTCAAACAAGGTAATTTTTTATGATTTTTAACTAAAAAAAAAAAAAGTGTTTTACAGTGTCTCCAAACTCTTCTCATCACTCTGAAAATATTACTTTTGCTGAAAATCCCTTCTGTATTTCATTTTTTCATTTTTCTGACATAACATCGAATACTTTATGAAGCTGTGAAGATGTATTGTCAGTGTAACTCTATGGTACATTTTCCAAAATGCAAAATAGATCATTGTACCATATAGCTGAATTGAAGGATTCAGATTAGAATCAGATAAAACGCACTTACTTGAACAAGCTAGTAATTACACTGAATCATGTAATGTGTCTCTAGAGCTACTCTATTCTAGTTTGTTTAAAGAGCAGCTGACTCTGAAAGCACTGTTTACAAGCCATTCTGTTCCCATATTATATATTTTTCAATATTTATCCTCCATTGTCCTTTACTACTAGGAGCATTTGCATGAAAACAGGATCTTTGTTTTTTGGGAGTGCATCTGCTACTGCTGCTGATTCTCAGCCTGAAGTCATAATCCAGTGTTCAAGACATCAGCCTTACATTTAGAGGAACCAGATGAATTGTCATTATAAACAAAGTGTAAAAACACCCTCAAATTCTTTCTTCAGATGAAGTTTAAAAGGAGAAACTTGAGAACTCTCGACCATGAAACCTATTTTCTTACAAGTGTACATAATGATGCGCAGCTAAGAAAATAGTAAGAAGAACCAGCAACTTGGTTAAAAGGTATGAAGGTTCTCCAGGGAGTTAGGGAACTAGACTGCAGAAAGTGGGTTTTGCTATGGTAACACCACCTACACCTCTTCTCTAATGACTCCAAATCCTGTGCTGATTTTACCTTATTATGTGAATTTCTTATTCAGAGAAATTCTCACTTGCCATGCAGGATACCAGCAGAGATAGTGTCATGATTTTGAGGGGACCAGAGAATTTGCAGTCATGGTGCTCTAAAAAACCCAGTATTTTTACAGTTGGCTTTGACAGAACATAGATTTATATTTGGATTCAAAATCACATTGGTGATTTTTTTGTCATTGCTGTTTTCCATGTATTTATGTTGAGGAGGAGCTGGACATTAAAAACCCCAAAATATTTATTTAGTCTAAAATGATTTAATTTTTATTATGATGGCAGGGTGTCTCAAACAGTCACAATTGGATTTCTTCCTGTCCATGTCATTTGGTTTTCATTCTCCAGTTAGATTAACTTTTTAGATGGATAAAGAGAATGAAATAGGGCCCATTATTATTGCAGTTTCCTACTTGTCTGCATTCATCACAGCAAATATATTCCAGCTAGCAAACATGCAGGAAAAACCTACCTGGGAGATAGTATGTTGTTTTAAATTTACAAACCATACTAGTTATTCAGAAAGCATTTCTAAAACTATATTCTGTGACTTTAAACAAATTACAGTTCTACTGAGATCTATCAATCATGGTTCACTTTATCAAACTGAAATTTAAGTCTGCATTTAGGCAGAGTGGTTTTGTTTCATAGCCATGTATAGATTCACTGCTGTTGACCACTCTGAATAAGGATTGTAAAGAGCAACCTAAAGCTGCTATCATCTGTTTTCATTTCATCTTTAGTATTTTAGCTGTATTTTAGCTATATTTGATCCTCCTTTCTTTTCTCTTGTAACTTGGTCTGCCTTATTTCTCAGCAATGTGATATTACTTGCAATTTGTGGATGCAATTCCAAGGGATTTTCCTGCTAGCACTTAAGAAGGCAACATGGAAAGAACTAGTGAAATGTATGAAAACCTGAGGGAAGCTTTGGCATGCTGTAGAGAATTTATGTGGACTTTCTGTTACTGAGTGACTGCATTAAATGTTTGACACGTACTTTTTTGAAAAAAACTCAACTAATAGCCTTTCTCACGTATCAAAAGCCTTTCTATATCAAACTTAAATTACACCATCTACAGTATATGGTCTGGCAGTGCCCTGTAATGTCATTATAAAAGAAACATCTTCAGGCTTAAAAATAAGAATTTCTACTCCAGCCCTTCATGTAAATGTCAGAGATGGATTTCTATCAGTGTTCCAACTACTTAAATATGTATGAGTATATATCATTGAAAACAAAGAAACAGCATCTCCTTCAATTCTCAGTTTGTTATTGTTTATGTGTCTTGATTCCCCTCCAAAAAATTGCTTAGGACATTGGTTTTTGTTCAGATTTTATTTTTCTTCAGGCACAGGAACTAATAAACCTTGTCCTTAATTTCAGGTTTAGAACTGACAGTTGCATCAAACAGATTTGCTAAGAGAGATGAATGACTTTCATGAAACCACCGTGGACACCTGAACTGCTTTATTAGTTCCCTTTTTCTTTATCCAATAACTAACGGATATTTTCTTTCACATGCTAATTAAAAATTGTTTTTTATCCACTGTGTTACCAGTTTTTGAGCATTCTGAGTTTTGAGATCATATTAAAGAACACTTTTTCGGGGTCTTATATAAGATCCTAGTCAATTACTCTTTGCCTTCCAGATCAAATTCCTTATGGTCCAGTAATAAACACACATGTATTATAGAGAGACTATAATTTCCTTCTTACATGTAAACTGTAAAAAGGTTCAATTACTAAATCTGGGTTTGGGTTTACAAGGTTGAGTCTTTCAATTCATTTGTAGCATTTTTGTTGCATTAACTTGACACAGTTTATAAGCAGTCTCACATGCCTCAGTTAGGTTGGTAAGGATGTTTTAGGTTCTCAGGAAATTTCTCTGCTTTCCAACAATGCATTACAAAACATCTAATAAATTAATACATAGGAATAATTTATTTTCTGTTTATTTCTACATAATAAAACACTATGACTTTAATAGAATTCTTTATTTACATATGTTGACACAATCAGAAATTTTATTTTGCAAAATAAAGACTATGGAATTATGTATTATTTAATAGAAAATATATTTATTGATTTTATCAAATGTTGTATTTTAATTAATTTTTTTAGTTCATTGATTAAATTTTGTAATGACAAACATGTTCCATGAGCTTTTGAGAAACAATATTTGTAAATAATTTTCCTCCAAATTCTTCTATCAGTCATTTTTCTTCACCCTATTTCTGCATTCCTGCTTCTGTTTTTTCCCAATAGAAAGGGAAAGCACTTTCAGTTCTACCAATATTTGCCAATTATATGATCCATTTAAGGTCCTGTAGTATTGTGCCAGGGTTATCTCATGTCCAACATCAGAGTTCACATTTCTTTCTTAAAACTCTTAATTTTTTGTACTAGTCAAATACACCAGAGACAGAACAAAAAGATATTTGTGGGATCAAAGTGAAAATTAATTTAAACTTAAGCAAGGTTTAAATGATCTATGGCATGCTTCAAATATGTTTGCTGGATATCAATACATTCTGGCAGTGTGGACAGGAAAATTATAATTTAGCACATATCTGGCATTACGTTTCTGTTTAAAATGTTAGAAATTACATTATATATTAAGTCATCACATTACCTATCCATCTTTGCTGTATTTAACCTAAATGCATGTGAATGTAGTCTTCTAGTGAGTAGACTGTGATTGCCCTCAGTTGTGCAAAGCTTTAGTGCTATTATATTTCTCTAAAAGAATTGAATATTGACATATTCTATACCATATAATTTATAAAATTTAATTTAAGACTAGAAGATATGAAGAAAATTAGTTGCTCCTTCTTTGCTTATTCAGGTTCAGAATTTAGAAGAAATATATTTGAAACAGAACTTGAATATTAATTGCACACAGACTTGTTAATGAGGTGCTGCAGGACTAGGAAGCCTTGTTGGCTTGAATTTGAGTCACTTCTCTGAGTTCTAACCTGTTGTTATATACATTTTCAATAGCTGTTTATCAACAGATGTTTGGCTTTTAAAATTAGACTTAAACCCGAAGTTGTGAGACTCAGTCACAGTGAATAAGACCATACAGCATGGTTTGTCTCATTGACATGTACCTGAATAAATTAACTGTGTAGAAAGGCAACAGAACCTAATATTTTATGAGCTGTCAGTTTTCATAATCATCTTTTCCCTTCAATCATTAAAGCTAGCAGTGGGCTGATGGAGGACTCACAACCAACGCAAAGAATGGTTTTAAGCATCAACTCTTTACTATTTCCCAGTACAACCTTTTATAGCCTGTCTCTCACATGCGCCACACCTCTGTGCCTTTTTACTCTTTTGTGATGTCAATGCACCTCAGCATTGTGTTTTTTTTTCTCCTAACAATGGTCACCTGTTTTACAGAGCTGTATCTTATTAGGGATGAGGCTTGGCTGCAACCCCATTCCTAATGGCCCATAATCTAAGCTCCTACAATGATTATTTCCTTAAGTAAAAACAAAAAAATGTGGATAATCAACAACTTTCTTAGATAACCATGTACTGTATTTTATTATTTAATGTGTGCATTTTTTCCTTTGCATATTTTCTATGTATATATATGTATGAAGGGGATAGAATTATTGAAAAAATTTTTTATACAAGGAACATCAGATGAATATAGTAATATCTATTCTCTTAGGCTCTTAATTTTGCATATTAGCTGAGCAATGACAATAATAATTTCAGGTTTTCGTTCACATAATTATAGCTGAAACTCTGAAAAAAAATCTCATACACATGTTATGCACGTAAATTATTTTTCACCTACCTTGCTCAGAGTTACAAAACTAGACTCTACAAGAAATGAATAAAGAAATTATTTCCCTGTCTTCTTAAGTAGTTCCCTGGTTTCCTTATTTTCTGCAATTTTTGATTACTTGAGGTGGGGGGAGCTGCCATCCATTATAATAATTGTGCCACCTATAATTGCATCCTTTGTTTTTTCATCTATTGTCTTTTTATCTGTCTGCATCTGTAGTTTTGAGGATCTTGGGGATGGAGGAATTTTTTTTTCTGTCTTCATATGATGGATACAAGCCCCAGGCATATTTCAGCCTTGTCCATCCAACATACCTGCCACCCCTATTTTTTGCTCAACAGACCATTATAGCTTGGGTTGTAGCTGGAATAGAGTGCTTCAGCATGATTAACATTTTAACTCATAGACAGACACTTGGCCTTACTGTCCAGAAAGGATATGCACTGTCTCCCTCTCTAAGCACGTCTGTTTCTAAATCTACAGAAAGCATTTTGAGGCCCGTCTCTTGCTGAGCTGATAGCTAAAAACATGGTCATTAAGTGCATGGGTCCTGAAGTAAAATGCTTTAGCCCACTCCTAAGTCAACCCATCCTCCAGTAGCTTGATTGAGCCTTTGTGAACAGTTTTCTGTCTGCTGAGTAGTCTCATAAAGAGTATTTGGCTCTCACAATGCTGTTGAATCTGTTTTACTGCAATTTATCTTGCACTGTCTTGAATGGGCAAGAAAAGTTGTCAGACTCCTTATTTCGAAGAAAATTACTGCTTGAGGACATATCTCAAATTAGATCTCATCTCACAACTGAGCTATTACAACTGGAAAGCCTCTTCCTTTTGCGTATTTGCTGGCACAAGAACTTTGTCCTTGCAAAAAGTCAGTCCGTGGTCACCAGTCTGAAAGTAAGTTATTCATTTTACCTGTATTTATGCAAATGTGGAATGATGCTGAACATATACACCTTGCTTGAATTCTGATGTTACACAGTAAAATGTGAGCAAACCTTTTTTTTTTTTTTTATAAGTACAGGAGTTACTAAAAAATTTGAGTTTAAAAACATCCAAGAAGAGACCATGATGTTTAAACATTTAACTTTGTTTTAACTTAAAGTAAATTTCAAACCCAGTTTGGATTCCATTATGTTAGGTGCCTTATTGCAGTTGCTTATAATCTTTTTGTCCTTAAGTTTAAAAAAGCCCTCAGAATCTTCACATGTGACTGACCAGGCAACACATATATTTATGTATATACACTTATCTCCATATATATATACATCTCTTATGTGTATATATATATTGTATTAAAAGATCAACTGTACAACTGATCATATAAATGTTTTCATTTTTCTTCTTTAGATTTGAAAAATTGTAATGTCTGAATTTCATGAAGATCAGACTGGTAAAAGCTAATAAAGACTCAGCACCTCTGACTGAGGTCATGTTTCCTAAAGAATCAGCTCCCTTTAGCACTCAAATTAATTGGCCAGATTGCCAAAAGAGATTGAATCAGAAAAGTGTATCATAAGTGTTATGATTTGAGTTATTGAGTTTTGCTCCTATTTTTTTCCTTTAGAAGAAAAAATATTATTTTAAAGTAATTATTTCCAGTTTTAGAGGAAGAGTATTTAAAATCTGGCCTTGAGGTCTTCTCAAAATCTGGCTGTACTTGTGAAGCTGAAAGAACCTTCTCAAATCATAGCTACTCAAAATGTCATGAATATTCTGCTTAAGACTGAGTTTAATAACTTTGTCAATCAAGCCTATCACTAAACAAAATGTCAGATGTTGAGTTTGTCTATTTATTGCCAATAAAGTTTGAATTTTAACTTTGAAAATGTGCCTGAGAAATTATAATTTTCCATCTTCCTGTTAACTCTTCCAAGCAGACTTGCAAAATAGAGTCATGGTTGGTACTTGGAATAAAACAATTTACCTCATTTAAAATGAGATGATAGTTCTGAATATTATAGAAAAATAAAAGTACAAAGACCAACTTGCCTTGAATCCAAAGTACTATGTATCATGACAGGAAAAAAACCAATGAAGCTAAAAACATTTTTTAAAATGGATCCAGCTAACAAAAATAATTGTAATTGTAATTTTAATCTTTTCCATTTGAAAGATTATTTGTCTAAATTCTCAGGAGTTTCATGAAAATATTTGAATATATCTTTCTTTTTTCAAATCTCTTCAATATTTCAAATTAAATGTGAGCTCGTACTAGAGTGCAAAGTTATTGTGGTCCAGGCTCTCACTTGAAAGTTGTATCTATCTATTTCTTTGCTTCCCAGTACCAGACATGTCTGAAAGTCTTAATCTTCAGCAAAGATGCTCAAACCAAAGGACATGATTAATAATTATAACTCATTAGTCCTATACACAATAGTGTGATTAGACTTTTCATGTAGACAGATGATACATCTTCTCATAGAATACTAACTTATAGAGTTATTCTTATTATAAATAAAAGCATAAAGCTCATGACATTACATTACAGAAAACTTTATTTTGTCACATCTCTGCTATTTCAATATCACACGCAATTAACTCTTCCTATAAGTTATTCTGACCCCCTTTTTTTTACTGTATTCTCTCTAATATTTTGGTTTTATGGTGACTATTAACAATTTTTGTTAAAAAACTTGGAGCTTTTGTTTAGTGTATGAAATTAAACTTCACTGACAGAAAAATATAGCTATGGAATATATAGTGGTTTGTCAGTGAATCCAAACTTAATGCTTCTGTTTTTCAACAGTACTGTGACTTCCATGAATAAGGCACATAACTATTTAAAATTTAATATTTTAACACTGACATTATTTAGTATAGTGTAAATCCTACTGTAAAATTTCCTTCTTCTCCATACCTCCCCTGCCAACAATATCTCCCCATGATGCCCATGGGTTTTTATTTTCCTTAAAATATTCCTACCTTTGAATCCACTCTGTTTTTACTTCTGAGTAGGTGTAATTATCAAAGGGTGCCAGACTTCATTTTCATTCCTGATGCTTTTCAAAAAGTGTAGACTATGTGAGGTACTAAATATAGATACATATATATATAATCTGAATATGTTGCAGGCAATATTTCCTTATTTGGCTATACTGTTTCCTGAGAAGAACTAACATATGCTATACCTGTATAAAGATTACATTTCTTTTATGTCATCTCTGAGTCTTTGTGCTATCCTGCAAACTTTGAGACTGGCATCCTCTGTGACCAGCTATGAAAAAACAGTGTGATAGCTTCTATAACTCTAGCTGTAGATGCTGATACTGTGGGTGGAGGAAATATCAGATAGAAGAGAGGACCAAGTATGGATGAAGAAAATAAAACATTTCCACAAAACTGTGGCATTTTCATGGTAAAAAATTCTACTTTTCTACAAGTGTATGTCTGCATGCTGAAAAAGGGGGAAAAGAAATTTCATCTTTTCTATCTATGGGGTGAGAAGTAATTATGGAATGGGAGAGAATGAACACAAAGAAATGTAATCATGTAAAGGAGAACAGTCCATGGAGGATGTTCAAGAAGTTCTGAAACCTTTGCTGGGCTACGTGGGCTCTGTTCTATTCATGTGTGGAGGGATAGAATGTAAGAGAATAGTGCAGAAGGTAGGCTCACACCTGAGGAGTTGCACCTGATTAGCTGTACTAATCACCAAAGATTAGGAACAGGCCTGCCCTTAAAAGGCCACAGCTGTGTCCAATAAGGATGAGTGCTACAAAAGAGTGGGTTAGCTGGGTGATGAGAGAGTTGGGGTTTGTTGGCTGTGCTGTGAGGAACTGCCTATGAGAAATCACTGAGAAGGTATAGGAACCTTCGCAATATGATGATAGCATTCATGTATTTAGCTGGTGGCTGATACCTTCCAGAAGAGGCATTTAATTTCAGAATACAACCTTCTCATTGTGGCTGTGATTTTAAACTTACTGAGTAATGGAGCGTATTACCATTTACCATATGATGAGATGGCCTTGTCTGTCAGCCAGGGAGCTGCTTAATGTTATATATGGGTCAAATGAGCCAAAAAAAAGAGAGAAGGAAAAAAATTTAAAGAACCTTGAGCTCTCTAACAAAAGGGAAAACTTCCCTTATGGCAAATAGCCACATAGTGCTTTTTAAAGATCCACTTTCTCCTGAAAATTGAATAAGTAGCACTAAATCATATAAGATAAAGGAATTCCAAGGTCAAGGGGGATTTCTGCAGAATCACCCATTGCAGTGACTACCGTAGCAGATGTTGTCCTTTCAGCAGAAATAATTCTTTAATGTTTGCAAATACATTTCATTCCATGAAAAAATAGCAATTCTCCAACATATCATAACACTAAAGCCTCTCCTTGTGAATATTTGCACACAATAAATGAGGAAGAGCTGTAAAAACCAAATTAATCAGATGTTTGGAATTTGACTAGTTGCTCCCAAAGGCAGGTTTACTGAATGTATCCCTTGGAAGGTGTAATGCTATCTTCAAACCTTACATGACGTCTGGCTATGTAAAATTGGAGAAATATATACGCTAAAAAGAAATAGATTTATTGAACTAATCTTATGTCTCAACTTGATTTAGTGAAGGTGTTTATTTTTCAGCAACTTTGACCAGAAAAGCAAAATAATAAGTTCAGGTTCAATCCTTAAAAAAACTCTAAAATAACCATGAAACGTGCTGTATAAACAAAAAAGACAGCAGCTGCCATTTTCATCACCCAGATCTTATTTAATCAGATCAATATAGAACTGTTCTGGAGTTCACAGTAATCATAATGCTATAAATTTGCCCATCTTAATTCTTAGTCTTAGGATTTTCTTATTAAAGCCAAATTATGCTTCAAGAGAGATGTTTCTCTGATGTGCCTATGGGTGATGGTGAATTTCCAATATCAAAGATGAACCAGAAGTTCAGGCCATCCAATCAACACCTCTGCTCCAAAATTCATATTTGTAAGTGCCCTGTGGTGTTAAATTTTCTCTTGGCAGTCTCCAGTTTTCTTGACAACCGCTGTGATTTGCTTTCAGTGGGAGTATGTTAGCATTTTACCAGTAATTTGGAGTCATCTGAGGATTTTGAGAGGAAAAATATCTTTCCTTTTATACTGCTCTAGCATAATGGAGAAAAAAAGCGCTCAGGAAAATGCCCAAGTTCTAATTTACAAGTGATGGCATTCTGTATTGCTTCTGTAGGCTGACTTTGGAATTTTTGTTTTGTTTGTTTGTTGGTGTTTTTAATTTGTTGGGTTTTGTCTTGATTTGAAAAGACAGGTAAGGAAGGCAGGAGTATCCCTTGAAATTGAAAATGTATACCCCCTCCCTCCAAATTACTATAATTGTCAAATTAAGGGGCTCTCAGACAAAGATATGGGAATAGGAATAGCAGTTCTTTACTAGGAAGATTAAAATAAAAATGCAGTAGTACAAAAGTAAAAACAAAAAAACAAACTAAAACACTGACAGAGTCAGAATATGACCTGACACCCTGTGGGTCAGGGTGGTGGTAGCAGTCCGATTGAAATGGTGGTTGCAGCCCTCCTGGAGCGACAGACGTGGTACTGCTGAAGTCAATGTCCTGCAGAAGGGTATAGTTTTCCTCTGGAAGTCCAGTGCTGGTGCAGACAGGTCTGGTCTTCCTTCTGGGGATCCAATGGGAAAAGGCTGCTGTGGTGTTCCAAATCTCAGATTATATCCAGGTAGGAATGTTTGGCTCCTCCCTCTGGGCAGAGCTTCTCACAATGGGATGATGTAATCTTCATCAGCCATGCAGTGACAATCAATGGCCCATTAACAGAAGATATTTCCCTGGAGGGAGGATGAGTCATGGAAGAGATAAAGAACACTGCTCCACCTGGTTTTAACAGCTGGCCCATTGATAGAAGATAACTACCCCACCTAGTTTTAACAGATGGTAATAGAATACATACTTTCAGTTACATCTTGCATTGCAACCTAATGTATTTTGCTACATTTTTCTTCCTCCCTTTGTTATGTTCTATCTTTGAAAAATCAGGAATCCCATATCTTCATGTGTTCTTTTTCTTAGAGAAATGTGTTCAGATCAGATGACTAAAAACAGTGGCGGCACAGAAACCTGTAACTTGTGCTGCCACAGTTTCCTGTGTTCAGCAGAGTCAGGCGGGAATTCGTGTTAAGTGTGCTCCTCTCTCTCTCTTTTGAATATATGGTAATAGAGATGGTAAAGACAGAGTTACAGTTCATGTTATTGTCCTTTGTAACATCACACTGGGTTCTCTGAAGAGTAGAGGTAACCACAAAGCCACTGCTATGATGGTTTCATATACAAGTGACTCAGTGGCTGTTCCATTGACTTGGCTTCACAGCAGAATCCATAACTTGGTGGTCATAATATTGAAAATAAACAATAATAGTGATAATTAAAACAAAACAGCCCTACAAAGACAAGTTGAGACATTCACAAAAAAATAGAACGCTGTAAAACTTTTCTTCAAGCCTCTGTCTTGTTTGTTGTGAGATGTAAATTTATGCAGCTGTGAAAGGGCTTATAGAAGACTCTACACAACCATTTAAAAAACTATAATTTGTGAATGGCTCAGTTATTTGGAATCCTGGATTAATAGTAGAGAAATAATTAGTTCAAGCCATAAATTAGAAAGGAAAGCATAAACATGAAATCTATTCTTTTTAATTTAATAAATATTGTCAAATTAAGAAAGTTGCTCAATATGACAAAATACAAATTCAAGGGATGTTATCATACATCTGATATATACTATTCCTGCTTAAGGTTTTACAAGACATCTTTATTATCCTCTCATACAACACCAGAACAAATGTGCATTAATTTGGGTGAAATTTGTCATTCTTGAGTCTAACTAAACTCTTGTTCTTTTCTTAAATTGAAAAAAAGGATTCATTTCAGACCACATGGAAAGTACTTAAGATTTATTTTAGTTTTTTATTGCCCATGCAATATTTGCTTTTTTTCCCTCTGTTTATAAACCCTCAAATATTTTTTAGTTTGGAACTTGAAATCTACCACTAAAATGATGAAATGAAATGCAAGCTATCAAGGGATAAGTTTTAGGTCAGCTTGTGTTTTCTGAAAAATCACACAACAAAAAATATTCAAGGCACCACCAAATTTACAGGCTGTACAATTCACCATTTACTTAGGAATTGGACTTTATGATCTTTGTGGGCCCCTTCCAACAAAGAACATTCTATGAGTAATTCAATTGTAATCAATCTGAAGTGAAAGACAGACAAAGTGACTGATCTGTATGCATGCTGGAAGATACACTCTCTTTTGAAGGAAATAATGTACACAGAAATGGGCATTCTGATTGTAGACCAAACAAATGTATGCTGATGTAGACTTGTGAACACCTCAAAACTGAAATGCTTTTGGTTTTGGGGACTTATTGCTTTAACTGACAACAGTTTAATATGGATGCTTTTTAAAATGCCCCAGACAAGTATTGATATGATATGGATGATCATATACTATTGTGTGGCATATTTCTAAATGCGCCTTTTTAGGAAAAAAGAAAAAAAAATAGACTTCAGATATATAAATTTCTTTTATAGTCAAAATAGAGAGGTTGCATCTTTAAATAGCCGGATGAAATCATATGCCTCTAAAGAGATTTTTCTGGATTGAAGCTGCCAAAATTAGAAACAGCTATACAACCTCTATAAATGGCTTAATATTGTATTTTTTATCACAAGGTTCACAAAGATGTTTGTTGGGTAGGGTTTTTCCCTGTGTTTGGCATTTACCTTCATACCTAGGACTGCTGGAAGTAATCCATTGTGTGTTGACTATAGTGTTGACTTCATTACTTCATTAGTGTTGCAGAGAACAAGCCAGGTAATAATGTACCTGACTAATTATGCTTGCAAACTATCATAAGCAGAAAACTGAAACTGCTTCCCAAAATCAAGCTCAAAATAAAGCATAGAGTATGGTGTTTTCATAAACGCATGTCAGTATTGTAGGTGTTTGTTCTTTTTCTAGTTAGAAATGGTCAGAAATTTATCTATGAGAATCAGAACATGCACAACAGAACTTAAACCCTATCAGAGTGTCTCAAACAATTAAGTTACTCAAAACAAAGCACTGAATAAAGAAAAAAATCCCATCATTCTACTAGAAACTGCAGAACATTATTAAGTGTTAGAAACAGGAGGAATTAAAATTCCAATGCCTCATTCTCTTTTAGGTAGAGCATAATGAGAACAGAAAATAGTACAACATTAATCCATCCTTGTGACAAACCTTGCAAGGTAAAGGGCAATGGGTACAAACTTATCTGTCCTTGTTACTGTCTTCTTGTAATGCCACAATCCTCTCTAGTTACCAGAGTACAAAGTCATACAAATATTAGTTTTCAAATCAAATTGTACTGTTGGCAGTGGGTCCAGCTAAGTGAAACTGTAGTTTCTATTCCACTTAAAATAGACAAATAATGAGATACAATGGGCTGAGGATTCGGTCAATAATAATGGATAGTTCATACTTAAGTAAAGGACTGACTTTAACTCTTGGTGTCTTTGGATTTTGGCCTGGATTTTTCCGCAGAGGTTATGTGCTGTCACATATATCTGGAAGCTTTGGTTTAATTGGATGCTTTTGTATTTGAGTACAAAGAAACTCTGAATGACAATATTTATGCTAATTCAAAAGTGTGGGATGTAGTGAACATTTAAAAATAGACTACATGACTATGTATCACAGAATTGGAGTTTCAAGGTTATTTCAATAGACAAAAAGGTTTTTTCTGCTTAAACACCACTGCAAGAGAGGCCAAGCTAATCATATGAAGGCACATCTCTGAAGTATCCCAGATGATTAGATCTACTGAGGGCTAATTGCTTCCTACAACAGTTTCTAATGTCTTTGTGATATTCTAAAAAAGGTTAAACATCTATCTTGAACTTTTTGACTTTTTTGAAACAAATGAAATCTCATTTTTCAAATTTACCTTATTTTTGAAGTCAAGATTACTAAGAAATATTAGTCAAGATTTTAATTTTCACTTTCTCAATGGAGGAAAAATACTCAAGAGGAAAAATACTTTGCAAAAAGTTATTTTCAGAGAGGTTTAGCACAGCATTTCAACAGTATCATGGTATTGACTGGCCAAGATAAGAGAAATATACTAGTAAAAATGCAATCTCAGATATACCTCAAGAATTTCTTGATTCGCTAGTGTCAAAAGATGAAAATGTATTGTTTTTAATTTGAAGTGTGTTTAAAAATTTGTTGTTTAAAAAAAAAAGATAGCGGTCATCTTTTTTTTTCTCTCCATGTAATAGATCTCCAGCACTGAGATATATGACACCAATGTTCAGATTAAAAAAAAAACCAAAACACTTTATTTCACAAGAGTTTCAAATTCAAGAGATTCAAATGTAAATGAGATTAAATACGGTAAACTAGATAAAATGTGTGAAAGACAAGAATGAAGAAGAAAGCCAGAAAATAGTATGAGGTATTTCACAGTTATAGAGTGTACTATAATACAAATTACAAATGTATCAAGTAGAGATTGATTCTCAGAAACTAATGAGATAGTTGACATAGGTTTTAGTCAATAAAGCATGAAAAGAAGTGTAGAAGAATTTAAACCACTGTCCATTGTGTAAGGATAGCAACTAATTAGCTTTACTTAGTGCTTAAATAAGTACCTGAGTAGCATTATTTGGAAAGATTATGAATCTGGTTGATGAAGCTAATTATCCTTATCTGAATTTTTTAACTCCATGAGACATTTATTTCCAAACAAAATATAGCAATTTACCTGAGATGAGGGCTGGGCTAGCCTTGTAGCTTTCTTGCCAGCCTGAAGGTAAAGAGGAAATTCCCTGGATCATTCTTTTTTTACATGGGTGTTCACAGAGGCGTATCAGTTTCCTCAGTGGTTTAACAGACTGTCAATTCTCAAACATGATTACTGATTAGATTTTTTCAGATGCTGAGGAAACTGCTAGCAGCTTATCTTAGAACGCCACTTCCATGATGCAAGACCAGCACACTACCTTAAAATGGAAAGGTTTATGTGAAAATAGGAAGGCTGGTTCTTACTGGCTACGTTTGTGTCACCAGATCTAAAAGCATTTTCCTGCTTTTGCTTCAGGTATATGACCTGGTTTTATCAAGGTAAATGAAGGTGTATCCCCCACCCCACTGCACACTGCAGTCCCCTGCCCCATTACCCATCAATGGAAATGGCATCACAGAGGTGGTATTTTTGAAAATCAGATCCCTTGACTGATACTGGTAATATATCTAATAAGTAAAGCATTTTTATGATTCTGTTATTAAAGTTCAGAGACAAACCTTTTATCAAGCATGCCAGAGCTTTCATCATGTTTGGCTAAGATACTCTTTGATTGCACCAAACATTATTTTTAAGAAGGCTCCCCTTGCCACATTCGTGAACTTCCTATGATCTACAGAACAGGAGTATTTGAGATAAGCCTACATATAAGCTACACATATTTAAAATCCACCTATTTTCATTTCTTTTATGCTTTCCCTTCTTTCATAAAGTGGTGGTCAAGTAATTGGAAAGTATACATAGCTGGAGATCTTTAATTACTTCCTGATAAATAACTTATTTTTTCAAATTTTGCTATCCTATTTCAAAAAGACTGCATTTGACTAGGCCATTTTTTCTCAGGTCTGTGTTTTGTCCCTGAAATTTGCAATTCCCTTGCAGCTGAGCTTCAAATGCTCTCTTGACCTGAAACATAAATAAAATTTTCTGCACTTTTCCAGACACATTAATCCTACTATAGTAATTATGTGTATGTGAATTCTTAGGGAGGCACTCACAGTCTCATGGACAAAGTGTTTGTTAAAAGGCAAAACTTATTTATCAGTATCTTGGCAAAAGATAGCATTCATATGGGAAATCAAGTCTATTGAACAGCATGATCAGTTGTTGGCTGATGGCAATGAGGGTCTCCACTGCAATAATCACTGCAGTGGAATCTTCAGCACGGTTGGGTTAAATTCCAGCTGCTCCATGATCCTGTGTGACCACTCCAGCACATGAAAAACTCACTGCTATCGATAACCCTAACTACATATAAAGCATCTCTCAAATATCTCAACTATGTACAAAACGCTGTTCTGCATGACCTTTCTGTATCTCTATGAGGAGTTCTCTACTGCCTCTTTACAAATATTTGTTCTATGTACAGTTTGATCAGTTCTGCAGCAGAAGCTGCCTGGGAGACTTTGGGATAATTCACATGGGATATAAAAATCAGCAGACTTAAGGGCACCTTGATTTTTGAGCATTTGGGGATCCAGAGAGGTCCCAGGTGAGTGGAAGCTGACAAATGTCTCAGTTTCCAAGAAGAGAAAGAAAGAGAACCCCAGAAACTTCAGGCCCACCAGTCTCACTTCAGTGCCTGATAAAATCATGGAAAAGGGTATTCTGGGAAGTACTGAAAAACACCTGGAGACAACATAGTCACTGGTACCAGACAGCACAGCTTGGTGAGGGGAAGGTCCTGTTTGTTGAACCTGATTTCCTTCTATGACAGGGTAAACAACTTTCGTGATGTCTCATAGTATCCTTGTGGATAAAATGCTGGATTATAAAGGTGGTGGTGTAGTCAGTCAACTGGTTAAAAGTCCTTTGTCTACCATCAGTTATCTCACATATGCAGACGGCTGGCTGGGGAGTTCCTGAGCAACCTGGGAATTTACATCACCATCCTGATGTCCATCCACATCACAGTTTTAATTAAAGGGCAGGCTGGAATTTCATCTTTTAGCTCACTAATAGCTAAGATTCTTAGCATTTGCGACACAATAGATCAGTAAAATGCTTTGGCATATATAAGGTTAAAAAGACCCCAAAAAATCCAAGAAAAATATGATTGAAGTAAGAATAGGCCATGATTATGTTGGGGGTTTTTATTCTGTAGAAGAGTAGGATTTCCTTATCACTTGCAAGCAGGGTTGGTATATATATGTAAGTGCAGAAAATCTCAAAACATGCATGCAGATTTGAACACTGCTTCCAGTTCTATCTATCTTGTATTAGAAAACCACATTCCCAGAAAATCTGTTGTGTAGGCTAACATTTTTCTTCACCCTTGTCATGATGGATTTTTTTTTGTTGTTGTTCATGCTTTTTGGCATCTGAGCACAAAATACTGCATATAGATGGGTTGCTAAAGACAGTGTTTGGGAGGATGTAAATGGAAAACTAAGCATTTCTTAGTACTAAAAGTAAGAAAATTTTTCCTTACTTTTTGGCTGTCTGTTCTACTGAGATATACTTTTGCTGACATACTTTTGCATTCATTTCCCCTGTAGCAGGTAAAAGAACAAGGTTACAGGAGGATTGCATTATTGTATTTATTTATAATATTCTTATGCAAACAATATAGTGAGCACTTATTTATAACTTGTTTGAGATCTAATAAAACTGAGGCCTGTTATACTAGTTCAGTCAAATTTGTTGATTTTCTCCCCCTTCCTTATTTGCTTTGTTTCTGGCTTCTATTTATTTCCTTGCTATAATCCTTGTCTACTTAGAGATTTGTGTGGATAAGATAAAAACCTTTTTTCTGTCACTGGTTTATTGTCATTCCATCTTGACAAAAACTGCAGAAAACCCAGCTAGAAGACAAGGGTTTTTAGGCATACAGTGCCTCTTTTCTTTACCTACAAGCAACTATGTAAATTAAATAATAATAATAATAAAAAACGCGCAACGAAAAACCAACAAAACACCTTAAATAATTTCTTACCTTCTCAGAGCATTGTTTCCTAGGGCAATGGCACTTTCACTCCCTGTGGACTGCCCTTTTATACAACCTTCATGCTTAGTTGTGCGCAATCTTTTTATTCTCCCTCCTTTCCTGTTTTCTTGGTTATAAGTTTCATCACACAGAAAATATTTTTGTTGTTGTTTTTAGACCATTTCAAATCTGTCTCCTTTCCAAACTTTCAAAACTTTATCAGGAATTTCTTTTGTTTCATTTACACAATAATTTTATAAACATTTGAGGGATGTATTTGCAGTTTATAGCTCTCTGCAGTTGAATGTTTCCCCTGGGCCTGTTCACCTCATGACATTTCTGTAATTTCATTCTCATAATTATATTTTAACATGCAAAACAATGGGAGATAAAGTCTCCTCAAATGTTAGACAAAACCTGCCACAGATCTTACTAAAATTTCCTACCAATAATGATTTTACTGATAAGTGTCACAGTAAGACAATAGCCTGTTTTGTAACATGTAGAAAATTTTAACAATCTCATTAATGTACTGAGAGCGTTCAATGCTGCTTGCATTCATTGTGGAGGCTGGACAAGCCGCCTCAGTGACTGAGGAGCAAATCCTTTGTCAGGAGACTTCATGTTTTTTTCAAGGGCTAAATTCTCTGTCACTCAAAGGTGATTCCTCTCAGGGTGGAATTCCATGCACTTTCATACCTATGAATCTGACACACCAGAGCAGCTCAATTACAATTTCTTTATTTGAGAAAATGTTTAATCTCATCACCAGAGAAGTTCTTTTTGTTGTTCATAGCCCAATAGATTCTTTTTTGTCAACATCAGAGCACCCAAACAGTTGGGTTCAGCCTACTCATTTCTACATTAAGTACCAAATGTCTTAGAAAGTTTGCATTGCAGAAGGCAGAGGACTGCCAGAGTGCTTGTTTTTGTAATTAATCCCTAGGGAAACAAAATGTTGTGATTTGAAATTTTGACCAATCTAAGAAATAAATGGACTTTAAAAAGGAATTTTTTATTTTACTAATAAAATTTAGGTATGCTACATGATATGTAATGCAATTGGCAGGAGTTAATTTATAGTGAATATGAAGAGATGCTACTTCAATAAGTGTAGTTCCACACTTTGATATATAACAGAAATAAGACTGTACCTGATTTGTTTAATCATAGAATCAAAGAATGGTTTGGGTAGAAAGGCATCTTTAATGATCATCTATCCTAACACCCCCATTCCCTGCCATGGGCAGGGATACCTTCTAGGGACACCACTACATCAGGTTGCTCAGGGACCAACTTGGATTTGAGCACTGTCACAGATGGGGCGTCTACAACTTCTCTGGGCAAACAGTTCTAGTGTCTCACTCCCCTCTTAATACAGAATTTCTGCTTAAAACTTAATTTAAATCTCTACTCTTTCAGTTTAAAATTGTTACCCTTTGTTCTATCCCTGCCTGCCCATGTAACAAGTCACTCTTCCTCTTTTTTAAACCTCCTTTAACTACTTGAAGGCTGTAACAAGTGCCTTCTCCTCTCCAGGCTGAAAAAACCCACTCTCCCAGCCTGTCTTTGTAGGAGAGGTGCTCCAGCCCTCAAATAATTGTTGTGGCCTTCCTCTGGACCCACTCTAACAGATCCACATCTGTCCTGTGCTGAGGACTCCAGGCCTGGACACAGTACTTAAGTGGAGCCTCACACTGTCTGTGATTAAGAGAGCTGAGTTGAAATTTGATCTGTTAAAAACCTCCATTTACATGATTTCCATCTGGAGAAGCATAAGGAGTGATTCTGGTCATTTTCACTATAAAGAAAGAGAATGTTTTCTGTTTGACAGTTTGTAATATGATGAGAGTTTGCCAGCTGAGGAGGCATATTCACTTGTGTGACTCCTGTGTTACAGCATATCTGAGAGTATGTCGTGGTTTAACCCCAGCCAACAATCAAATCCCACTCAGCAGCTCTCTCACTCCTGCACCAGAAGCACTGGGGAGACAATTGGAAGAGTAAAAGCCGGAAAACTTGTGAGTTGAGATGAAAACAGTTTACATAGGGAAAGCAAAAAGCGCATACTCATGCAAAGCAAAACAAGGAATTAATTCACTGCATCTCATGGGCAGGCAGCTGTTCAGCCATCCCCAGGAGAGCTGGGGCACATCACGCATAAATGGTTCTTTGGGAAGACAGATGCTATCACTCCAAATGTTTCTCACTTCCTCCTTCTTTCCCTCACTTTAATGGTGAGCATGATCTCAGATGGTCTGAAATATCCTTTGGTCACTTGGAGTCAGCCTGGCTGTGTCTCCTTCCAATTTCCCCATGCAGCCCCAAGTTCCTCACCAGGCTGGCAGTATGAAAAGCAGAAAAGGCCTTGGTTCTGTGTAAGCCCTGCTCAGCAATAGCAAAAACATTCCTATTACCATCACTGCATTCAGCACATATCCAAAACACATCCACTATGAAGAAAACTAACTCCATTCCAGCCAAAACCAGCACAAGAATATCTGAATCTGCAGCTGAGGCAATCCGCAGCCTAAAATATCTTGTACTAAAGGACTTTCTTGTTAAACAAAGAGGAGAATTAGCTGCTTTCAAAGAGATTGAGGCAAATCAACACTTTCAGAGCAGCCAAGAGCGCAGGTTTTTCATTAGTTCCCATCAAAGTTAGGAAGGGAATCCATGTACGAAGACATTTTCCAGCTAGGAGAACAGCACCTTCTTGGAACAAACCTAGGGGAGACTGATATTATTAACTATAACTACATCCTAAGTTACCCTTAATGGTAGTTAAAGGCCTAGATTTAGGTTTCTGAAACAAGCCCTAAGGTGACCAATGACCAGGGCTTGAGCCACCTGTAATTCGAAGCTCAGCTCTTTGCAGAATGGCTGCATGATATTCACCAAGTTTTATCACAAATACTGTTGCTGAACTATGGCAGACTACAGAAGGCAGGGCCAGGCAAGATAAGTAGAGTGAAAACAGAGAAATAGAAGTGTTGAGATGGTAATACCAACATAAAGATCTAGAAGAGAAACACCAATGCAGTAGGATGCATAAAAAAACTAAGCAAAAGAAAGAGCAGGGAGATGGGAGATCTCAACCTGACAATGTCAGGGGTTATGCTGCTCCAAAGAGCAATGAAAGCCAAGTCTTTTCCCAGATGACTGATGAGACACAAGTTAGCTCAAGGTGAGATTAGGCAGAACATTAATGATTAGCCCCATATTTGCATGTCCTACTTCTCAGCTGTATCTATCAGACAGTAAATATTTTCTGGATGCTTATGGGAGTGTGCATCTTGCTCTCAAGGTCTCTTTGTGCAGAGCAAAATATGCCTGGAGAAATTGTGATTCAGTAAGGGAAGGCTGGACCAGGAGACTACTTCAGAATGAATGGAATCACTCTCCAGAGGTTAACTTTCTGGCAGGTAATATAGGAGTTAGGTACCTCTGATCTTTAGAGCAGCCTTAGCAGTGCTGTGAACAGATAAAACAATCAATGCAGCCAGTCAGTCAGTGTGGGATCTTTTGTACTTTCATATCCACATCTTCTGGTCTGGTAGAAGTGCTTTGCTACACAGTTCATATCATTGTGAGAGAGATTTTTACTCTTCTTGCCTGCTCAGGGAAACATTGTTTTATTACTAGACCACATCGTAATATTTTTTTCCTTTTCCTTTTCTTTTTTTTTTTTTTTTGCAAAGAAAGAATAAATTCCTATTTTACTGTGTAGCACCAGAAAGACAGAACTAAACAGGCAATACATTGCTTATATTCTTATGCAATCCTTCTAGTACCTTCCTATCTAACTTGACATTGGTCCGAATGGTTTTAAGCCTCCATTTGCTTAAAATAGCACAAAATCTGGGTTTATTCAACCTCACTTTAGTCTTTAGACAGATATTTGTGTCTATACCTGTTGGAGAGAAGTAGGCTCTCCACAGGATGATTCAGAACTTATCTCATTTAAATTTCTCTCTTGAGGTGTCATTCTGTTAAGTCCAGAAATAGCTTATGCCATTTTTGTGCCTAGGTTAGACTCCTCAGGAAGGTGACAGAAGCTAAGAGCAATGAATTTAAATTAATTTTTTTTGACAAAAGTTTTGGCTCAAAGATAAAAAAAAAAAGTCCTTCCAAAGATATACATTATATCTGAAAGCTCCTAACTTACTGAGAAGGAGAATAAACATTAGACTTCCTTTCAAGTTTACTCCCAAATTTCCAGGAGCATATGGCCTGTTAACTCACCTAGCTGCAATTGCATTCAACACTTAACTTCTGTGCCTGTGTTGCCCTGTCACCCAACAGATTGGTACTTCTTTGCTGGAGAGTTATCCACTGCTGTGCTATCAGTGTTCAGATGACATATAATTTTGTGTATAATTTTGCTCACTTCTGCTATGATTTACAAAGTTATTCAGGGCCTCAGTTTTGATTCTCCTCCCCTAAGGTTTGAACAGCTGACAGTCTCAGCCATCTAATTCCTTGAGTGCAACCAGAACTCAAACTGCCTGAAATAATAGTATATTCCATTTGACTTATGTGTGCTTTTACAGGTATTATTGCAGTACTTCCTCACAATTCTACAGTTAAAGCCAAAGTGTCAGAATGCAACACATCTCCAGAGAGCAATACTTTGTAAAACAAAGCAAAAAGGTAAAATTTAAAAAGTGAAGTCTTTCCAGCTACAGTTTCTATATGTGCCTAAAGATCTATTGGTCAGAAATTATATAATTCTTTGTGAAAATTGGGGCACAAATTCTACTTTATTCAGATCTAGGACACAGAACTCACACTGTGTAGTAGCCACAAGAGCTAGATGAATTATTGATGAGCAAAAACAGGATATTAATTCACCGGAGGAGTAAGATATTTTTGTTTTTAACCTTTTCTCATGCTGGTTATAAAATATCCTCCATCCTTTGGCGTGAGCCTCATTAAATATATGCATCCTATGCTTTCATAACACTTTTATGTTTTCCAGCCTCTATTTCAGCTTTAAACACTGGCAGTGAAATTAAAACACATGAATTATTAAGAGCAAAGATTTTGCTAAAATGACAGAGCCTTCTGTCCATCTGTCTCACATTTTTAAGTCTTTCTATTCACATTTTCCAAAATTACAAAAGTAATTTACATAGATAATTCAAATACAATTTTTCCCCTTTATAATTTTTAAAATAATTTTTTAAAATTATTTTTTAATTTTAAATGTAGGCACTTGTCTTCCCAAAAAAAAAAAAAAAAAAAAAGGTGCCAAAAACCACAGGGAATAAGCTTTTTGCAGGTTGTTTCTCTAAACCACAGGAGATCATGGTCCTATATCTATGAGAGTTGATACCCATATTTCCCAGTTAGCTTGATAATTCCTTAGTTGCCAGACTGTAAAAAATTCTGATTTTTTTTTCCTCTCCAGGCTTCCTCCTAGATTTCCATTAGAAAATGAAGAAAATAATTGTAAGGCAAGTAGAAAAACAACAATCAAAGTGTGATTTTTCAGCCTAGTAAGATATTTTTTTCCTAAAATGGTACAGTTCTGGATTTTGTTTCAGTGCTTCTTACTCACTATATTTTGTTAATCTTAAATGAAAATTCAGAAACCATTATTAAGTATGTGTGTTCTAACCCATACTTTGTGGAACTGAAATTTTGTCTAAAATGAGACTTATTTAGTATCTAAAGATAATCTGCTGTCACTCTCTATAGCTGTTAAAATAAATCAAGTCCAGGCAGTTAGTTGGGGAAATGGACTTGGACTTCCTTGCCATTGAGAATATTTCAGTCAAAATAATCAAACAACTATTATTTTCAACAAGCAATAAAGTAATATCATGGAATCACAGAATCAAAAAATATTAGGGCCAGGAGGGACTTGTAGTTTAGCCCAACGTCCTACTCAAAGCAGGACAAATTCAGTCAGGCTGTGCAGGACTATGTCTCCAAGGTTTAAGACCTCCAGGGTTTGACACTCTCTGCATTATTCTCTGGGTAATTTCCTCCAAGATTTGGTTATCTGCACTGTTAAAAAATCCCAGTATTCAACCAGAGTTTCCCATGTTCTGACTACTGTCCTTTGCCAATCACTGGGCCTTTCCATGAGGATGCTCTACATCCTCCGTATCCTCAGATCAGGCAGTTGCAGACAGCAAGAGGGTCTCCCTGAGCCTTCTTTTCTCCAGATTGAGTCTGTTCTCTCAGCTTTCCCTTGTCTATCACATCCTCCTGCCCCTTGACAGACATAGTGGCCTGTGCTGGACAACCCCCAGGATGTCCATGACATTTTGTAAGGGGTAGCCCAGATTCTGTGAAAAAACAAAACACTGCAGTTGTGGTTTTGCCAGTGTTGAACTGAGTATGAGGATCATTTCCCTGAGCTGCTGGCTGCAGTCCTGCTTGTGCAGCCCAGAAGGCAATTGGCCCCTGCTGCAAGGATGCACTCTGGCTCATCACCTGCTTAGAGCCTTCCAGCTTCTGCAAAGCTGCTCTCCAGCTGGTCAACCCCCAGCAGGTACTAGTAATTGGGTTTACTCCTCTCCAGGTGCAGACTTTTGCATTTGCTTTTAGTGAAGTTCCTGAGGTTCCTGCTAGCCTATTTCTCCCACCTGTCCAGGTCCCTCTTAGTAACAGTCCTGCCCTCTATGTGCTTTTCATACTCTGGGGTTGTTCACAAATTTGCTGAGAGCACACTCTGTCCCACCATCTAGGTTGTTATAAAGACATTAAGATGCACTTTTTCCAGGACTGATTCCTGAAAGATGCCTCAATATCAGCACACATCAGTCCAGCATCTGCTCTTTCCAGCATTAACTACTGGTCTTTGAGTCCAGCAGTTCAGTTCAATTTTCTGTGCACCTTGATGTCTACCTGTCCACACCATATCTCAAAATTTCAATACTATGGAGACTATGAGGGACTCTTTCAAAGACCTTCCTAATGTGCAAGTGTGAAGCATCAGCAATAACCACTGTTGCAGAAAGCAGTAAGGTTGCCCTGGGATGAGTTACTCTTGGTACACTCATGCTGCTGCTTCCAGTTACTTTAATTGCCTGTTGTGTCTTGAGAAATAGCTTCTGATCAGATCTGCCCCATAACAGATGAGAAGAGACCTTTGCCTGGATCCTTCTCCTGGAAGATGAATGTGGTGTTTGCCTTTTTCCAGCTATCAGAAACCTTTCACAATTTACATTTTATTTTTAAAATTATAAGGTTGGCCCCTCAGCAACATCAGCCAGCTCCTCTGGTAGCCATGGATACATTGCATTTGGACATACAGGCTTGTCTATATATAATTGTCTAATATTTAAAAAACAAAACTGAGAAGTCTGTGTTGCTGATCTTTCCACTTTTTTTTAGTCCTCCCAAGTAAAGAGGGAAGTTCTATCGAAATGGGAATTTCCTACCAGTCAAAATTTTGAGAATGAGATAAAAAATATTTTTCAGTTAATCTTTAAATCATTCCCAAGCCTTTAAGGAGTTTAGCTTTTATGTCATGCTAATATTCCATTCCTTCCTCTATATTTTTTTCTTAGGATATTCCCAGGAATATCCTCAACTGCTCAGCACATTTTTCAGTTTTCGTAGTGTATTGATTTGAAATATACTGAAAATTAAATACATTTTTAAATCTTTTTCTTTCAGTCATTCATATGAATTATCACATGCTTTCTCTAGGTCTTAGATTAATCAAATATATTTTCTAAACTTTTATATGCAATCCAAATAAAAAATAAACTCTACAATAAATTCCGATATGAAGCAGTAACAAGATGTATTGGCATAATATTTATGTTGCATCAACAGACATTAAAAATGAGAGAGATGTCTTTTCATGTCATTGTCATCAAAAACATTCCAAGCAAGTGACTTAATTCTATTATTCCAGTTTTGTGACCAAATTTGGTTTATTCAGTTAGGGGAAAATAAAGCTGTTTGTATTGTTGATTTATTTTGCACAAACCACTTTAATTGAAGTGGCGTAATCAGTGGAAACTAAAGAGCTACTACACTGCAATGAAAGGAAGAGTAAAGCATATTCTGCTCCCTAATCAGCGATTGGGAAAGGACATAAATTTTGTCTTTCAGTTATCAAGCAAAAGTTTGGAATTGAGGGTGAAGGAGGGGAGAAAAACCAGTTTATTTACAGTTGACTTCATTGTTTGTTTTCTATGAGAACATAGCTGTGAATCATTACCTAGCTGACAGAAAAACAAAGATTAGCACTATGGAGACGCATGTATATATTTAGCATGGTTAAATTCCCATGTGTTTCCTCGGTAGCCCAGTAAATATGCTGTCTGTCTGCAAAGGGCACGGCCCTGCTGAGTGCCAGCCTGGCACTTTGGGGGCTCGGCGTCGCCATGGCCTGATCTGGGTGTCGCTGGTTTAACCCCTGTGCTGGGGGCAGTGGCTGCCGCCCACCCTGCCCCAGCTCCAGCCCCGTGGTGTCCCCACTGCGGAAGGGGTGACAGTCCCTGCCTGTCACTGCCCGGCAGTGCACAGCCCTTTGTGTGCATGGGGCTGGAAGAACTTCAGCTGGCAGACCAGGAGGAGGATGCCAAAGGGATGAGAACGTTTATAAAGATAAACCCAAGAATAACCGAGGCCAGAGGCGAAGGTTCCACCCGCCATCATGCCCCTCCCACTCTTCAGAAGGCAGGATGCTGGCAGCTCCCTGTGCCACCCTCACTGCTTTTTCTGACATTGCCAACAGAATCACACTGAATCACAAGATTAACTGCGGTGGAAAAGACCTTTGAGATCATTGAATCCAAAATGATCCCAGTTTCATAGTATTGCTGTAACTGAAATACAAAAAAAAGTCTGTATTTTTATTTACTTGTTAAGATTATAATTAGGTTAATAAATTATTTTCCACATATACACACTGTATTCTATTTTTGCATATAACAAGGTTTGGAGCATAAAATGTAATACCTAGTCACACAGAAGGAAGTGCTTTTCAGCAGTATAATTTGAAGCTGTAGTTCATACAGTTCATCATCCTATGAACAGTCTTTAAATTCCTAAATCACAATTCATTCCTTGTTCTTTTTTGAGACTAAGTGGCAGCAGTCTGCCTGCAGAATAGAGGTAAGATCCTGAGACAGGTTTATACAAATATCTACATGAATACATCCTGAGTTAGCTCTGGTTATTTTCTGCACCAGAAGTGAAGATTTCCACCCATGAAGTAAATGAAGACAAGTTATTAGGTATGGTCAAACCACATCTCTCTTTCCCTATTTTTGACCTGTTTACATTAAGACTTTGGAAAGGATTTACAGACTTAACTGAACGTTAAATTAGAGAATCTCAAAAATTCCTGAAGCTTTTCTATTTCTTTAGGAAGTAGTCGTTTGTTTTTAATTTCAGAGATTCTATGTAGAATCTTTGAGGATTATTTAGCTGTAAGACAAATGTTACAGCTCACACAAAGGATTGAAATGTGGCTTTTATTAAATTTATTATTAAGCACTCAATAGACCATATCTAGGCTACTGTTTCCAATGCAATTGGAAAATATTCTGTTTTCACCAATACAAGCAAGATATTGCTATACTTGAGTAACTTTAGCAGAGGCCACCAGGGTGTTTGTGCATTGGAGCACTTGACCTGTGCGGGAATACTGAAGAAGATGAGCTTGTTCTGTCCAGGAAAGAGAACACTTTGGGGATTTGTTAGAGAAGCACCAGATGTATATGGGACAAGGTAGATCAGCTGTTAATAGCATTACACAGCAGAAAGAAAAGAGTTTTAAAATTAAACAGCAGTTATCAGACTGGGTACGAAGAAAACCTCTTTTTTTTTTTTTTCGCATGAGCATGATCCAGCAGTGGAGGAAGTTGCCCAGAGACACTGTGCAGCATCCATCTCTGGATTTTTTCTACAATCAATTGATAAAGCCCTGAGATGCCTGGTTTGACTCCATAGCTGATCCTGTTTGGAGCAGGAGGTTGGGCTAGAGACCCCCTGAGTTCCCTTCTCACTTGAACTGTTCTGTGCTTCTATGGTCAGAATGTTTACCCAGACCTGAACAGATCTCACAATTCTGGAAGTGCAGACAGAGTCGGGATTCATGGATATATGTCTTTGTAGTCTTATAAAACATCATATCTATGGTATTCCTTTTTTGACTCTAGGATTTTAAATAAAATACATTGAATATAAAAAAAGTGATATAAACCCCATTTCAATGGAGACTAATCCTTTTTCCTCCATTATTAATAGGAGAATGTGTACATGTACAACAATAAATACAAGATGATTCATATATAAGTCCTTCTTTTAGGTAGAAAGAGAACAAACCACCAGATGATAGATAGGCAGTTGAAAATGAATCATTCAAATAATGGATTGATCAGGAAATATCAGTAAAATCTGAAAAACAGTATCTTTTTATATATTGCTAGGTACCCAAACTGTCATTTATGGTAGTATATTGTAGATTAAAAATAAATAGTACCAAATTATTGACAACTCATTGATATCATTGTATTTGCTTTTTAAACAGCTAGCATGATGTTGAATTACTGCATGTCTTTTAGAACCTTTTATGGTGACACACACATCAATTCCTCATTTCTTAATTTTCAACAGAATTTCTGTCATTGTATTGTTTTATGAGATTTTTTGAAATTCTGGCTATACTTAGATATGTGTCTGTGAAAAGAAAACTGATGACAGTAGAAAACATGAACTAAATACACTTTTAAAATAAATATCAAATACAATTTTAAGTTTGATCTGAACTTTTAGAGAATTCTGCCAAAGCTCAAACATTAATATTCAGTACAATTGAAGCAAAACATCTATGGAAAGATTATTTCTCACTGACTGGAAGAAAACCAAGCTATTCTTTAAATGTTTTATTTGTGTTCATTCCTAGACCTCTTCTTAACCACTTTCCTATCCTCTCTCTCATTTTTGCCTATTTTCTTTTCCAGGTGCATGTGTTTGATAGGTATAAAGAAATTATATATATTCATAACAAAAGAGTGTTATTTCAGACTTATTTGGTGAAATGCAATTTCAAAATGTCTTCATTTCTCTGCCATTGCTCATATTAACATGCTTTCTTCTCCCCTACAAAGTAACAAAATATTACCACATGCATTTTTCTTTTCAACAATTTTCTTTTCATTCTACAGTATTCCTAGTCTTTAATTGGTAAATCAACAGCAGCCATTCAGTAAGGACAATGTTTTTGCAATACAAAATCTCATTGGAATGTATTTTTATCTTCCTAAACAGAATTGTAAATTACATAATAAATGTATGCTCAAGGCATCTGAATGTCATTCATATTCGTACTTTTCAAGCATACTCAAAGTAGATGCGTTTACTAAAGAAAAGTTTTTTATATGATGCATGTTGGATTTGCCAAAATCTATACAGGGTACTGCATCTGTACCCTGTAAAACAGCAATTGTGATTAATGTGGATGGATAACTGTAAGGTCCCAGAGCTTATTCAACAAGGGTCTTAAAAAGGCTTGAGATTCCTTTATGTACCCAAAAAGATATTCCTTAAGAGGTTAAAACCTTTAAAGCAAACTTCAGAAAATAAGGGAACTTTAGAAAAGGTTTAAAGCAACATTCAATCAAAATAAAGCATTTCACAAAGCATTCCATAAGCAAACTCCAATTTATCCAGTTTTTAATTAACTCAAACTTTGAGAAGAAAAAAAAGATAGAAGAGATACAGAAAGAGCAAATATAGCTACCACCCATGGCTCCAGCAGTGTTTCAGCTGATTCAGAGCCCAAGAGGAGGCAGGATCAAGACCTGTGTGTGCCTCACGCTCTGGTTTAAGTAACCTTTGGCTTTCCTGGGCCCTTCCCCCATGTGGGACTTTGTTGGCCTCTCAGGGGTTGGGCTAGGGCTCCAGGGTCGGGGTGTGGAGCATTGCCTCCCAGTGACTGGGTCCGACGCCATGCAGGGCTGGGATACAGGAGCAGGGCACACCTTGTGCCTTGTGGCCCGTTCCCCGCACATGAGCCTGAAAAATGTTCTGAACGAGGTTCTTCCTCCAGCCTCTCACAACAACCTAGCTCTAAAGTTCAATCTATATGGTTTCAATATGGACAAGTAAATTATAACTGGGTGCAATGCCAAAGAACTCACGCTACTAGTCCTTAAAGTGTATATCTAGTGGAAAATAATTTTTTTAGTTTTTGGCAATAATATTTTCTTAAGAAGAATTGCCTACCTGAAATGTAATGATGTTACAAAACTGAAACCATGAATTCTATTGTGTAGTCGGCAACAGCTTGTATCCATCTACAAATGTTGTAAATTGTGCAAATAATTCTGTGGTTGAATAATTTCAGTTATGGATGTTGAACAAGATTCCAATATTGCTGCAACATTGTTTTTAGATGCTAACTAACACCCAAATGAGAAAAGAGTAGAAAATTACTTGTTAGTTAATGATTTCAAAGAGATTAACTGTTTCAGAGCAATACTTTTGTTTATTATCAAAGTAGAGTGAAAATTCTGTGGATTCTAGAAAAGAAGAGTAGCAATTAAGGATCTTGCATCAAGCATTGATACAACTTAACTCCCCTCAGTCTATATCAGGGATGTCATTGGTCTTTTTGTCTACTACTTTTTTTTCAGACTGCTGTAGGATTTTTTTTTACATGTCAAAACAGTAAATCCGCCCTACACACTGTTCACAGAGTCCTTCACATGAGGAAAGGTGCTCTATCTTGCAAATATAGCCTATTTTTGGGGGTTTTTTGGTGGGTTTTTTTGTTTGTTTGTTTTATTCTGTCTTTGTATGGAGTAGCTATGCCATCTAAAAGTGCAAACTGTTTTTGCCTCAGGTAATTCAGGTAATTGTGTGTAAAACATCCAGTTTCCAAATTATCGCTCTTCCAAGACTATAGAAATATTTTGATATATATTTGCTTGTTTGCTTCCAGATTAGTCCATCAAAATGCTTCCCCAATAACCATAATACAGTAAACATTCATGTAATATAGTTTTTGGGTTTTTTTCATTAAGCTATACCTAGTTACATAGGGATAATCTTCTGTATTTATAGGGGAAAATGTACAGATCTGATTTTACTATATTCTTCAAATTACCTGCACAATTAAAAATTGTGTGGAAAGATGATACAAAATCAAATGATCAGATGATTATTCTGATTCCAAAAAAAAAATATTCTGGTTATTCAAAGCAGGAATTGGTATTTTCAGCTGGTTGTACAGGGCTGTGTCCAGTCAAGACTTGAATTACCACCAGGGTTTGACACTCATTCCTCTCTCTGTCCAGTTCTTTCAGTCTATCATGTGCACCAGGCCCAGGTGGTCACCTGCACATGGGTTTAATCTTTCTCATGTGCATTTTTTTGCATTTGCTTTTGTTAGACTTCCTGAAGTTTGTCAGTCAATTTCAGCGTCTGGTCCCTCTCAGTAGCTGTCCTGCCTTCCAATGCATCAACAACGCTCTCCATGAACATATTTCACATATTTGAACACTTGCTGAGTGCGCAGTTTGTCCTGATATCCAGGTCATTGTTCATTTTTCCTGTTTCCTCATTAGTAGTCTTTTTCCTCTGGATATTTGATGGTGGTTCCAGACATATAAAAAAATTGACCAAAGTGACCCAAAACTTTCCTTTAATAGAACTTCTGCAATTCTGTTGTCATTGACATTTAAAGCTCTACCTTCTGGCAAAAAAAAAAACCACAATGAATAGTTTAAGACTGTTTTTCCTTTTGATATTTATTAAATTCTGCTTTTGTTTTTACACTGGCTCTGGCTGGGATGGAGTTATTTTTTCCTAACAGGCCATATTCTGATAGTTTTGGATTTGTGACTAGAACTATGTTGATAACACACCAGTGTTTTGGCTGTTTCTGAGCAGCATTTGCACAGTGTCAAGGTTTTCTCTGTTTCTCACATGGTCTCCCCAGTGAGTAGGCTGGAGTCATTAAGAAGTTAGGAGGGGACTCAGACAGGAGAGGTGATCTGAGTTGACCAAAGGGATATTCTATGACATATATTCAGCAATAAAAACTCAGCAGAGTTTTTTTGGGGGACTTTAGCCATTTCTTGGAGATGGCTGGGTGTCAGTCTTCTTGTGGAGGGTTTTGAGTGATTGTCCTTGCGTCACTTGTGCCCCCTTTTTTTTCTTCTTTTTTTGTTTTTCTTTCTCTTAACTTCTAAAACTATCCTTATGGCCCATGAGTTTTCTCTCCTTTGTTCTTCCTATCGTCTCCCCCATCCTGGTGGGGTGAGGGAGTAAGCCAGCAGTTGTGTGGAGCTTAGGAGGTGACAGCATCTGATCACTACTTGAGGTCTTCAACTATACTCCAGAAGTATTTTAGTCATGTTGATTTCCCTTGAGTGTTTTAAATCTTGACTATTTTGTTTGTTTTTACTACTTGTTATCAATTTCCCTTTTTTGGCATATTACACTAGTCTGTTATAAACATATTTTTTCATGTCAGTGTAGGTACAATTATAATATATCAATGCTTCATCATTCCAGTCATACTAATTTTAGTTTCAAATTTTAGTTTGGCTGAACTGATGTTTATAAAAAGCCTTTGCTTCATTATTCTTGCTTAACAGTTTAGGTCAATAAGTAGTTAAATAATTTCTTCCATATTGTGTGTCCTAATTAATGTTGGTATCTTGATTTTTTTGTCAAATTCCTTTACTGTTGCTTTCACTTCTCTTTGGTCAAGCCAGCCCATGTACCATGATGATTTGTTCTGCTTTTATCAGGAATCCATCTGAAGTGAGCCATTTTTCTGGAAAACCTGGAACACACAGGGATGAGGAGAGAAAAACAACCCAAACAAACAAATAGATATGAAAGCAAAACAGAAACACCACCACCCACTTTTTATCTCTTATTCAACCTAAACAATTATTCATGATAACATGAAAAAAGAAAACAACCACAAGGCAAGCACAGGCTCTGTTGTAATTTAGAAACAAGAAAATGCTTTTAAAAATTTCAAATTTAAAAATTTGTTTTACTCCTGTGATTATGGGCCTTTAAGACACTTAATGCATACATAAAATCCTAAAACCAACTCACACTGACAACATTGTAGATGTCTTAAATCTTACAATTTACTGGAATGCCAATAGCTACCTGAGAATATTAAGGCACTAGGAAATCCAATTATTTTTAAAAACTATAATGTAATACAATGAAAACTCAAACTGTGTGGTGGTTTCTTTTGCCAAACAGAAGAAATAATTTTCAAATATTTATTGAAGGTTATGTTTTTGTATCCATATTTTAAGCTCTTGTAAAATGTCCATTTGTCCTTCATTGTGTCAATGATGAATATGTTTTGGTCTCATGAACCTACATTGATATGTCAATGATCATAATTAAAGGCTTGCTGAACTCTTTGGGAAATTGTGAATTGATTTAATGCTTCATAAAACATGCCTGTAACAGGCATGGAGGACTGTCCCTCATGTTTTTAAAAAAACACACCTAACTGTTTAAAAAGTCAGTATTTCTTTATCTGCTGCTCAATGGTAGTTGACAGTAAAAGCCGTGTCACTGTTTCAATAAGATTGTCTATAGTCCTCAGAATATGCTTTAAAAATCAGTCATTCGCTTCTACCAGTTTTTTCTTGTGCTGATGTAAGTTCTCAGTCTAAAAGAGACTCCAATCTTTGGTTTTAAACAATTCCAGGGATCAAAATTTTATTAGCTCTTTTTATTTTGTTGGCTTGTTTGTTCTCAAAAACACTCCATCATAAACAACTTCAATCTTTGTTTTTCAAACAGAAAAAGAAAAAGAAAAAAAGAAAAAGATTAAAATTTTGAGCTGTTTTCCAATACAGCTATTATTCAGAACAAGTCATTGTACTGCTTCTAGCTGAGCCAGAATACCCCATCTTGTTCTAACTTGCAAAAATAAAACAATGCATAAAGATTTCCCCAGCTGTACTGCACGAGTGTGCCTAGCCTGTATGAACAGTATCAAATCCTCTACATCAAATCAAACTTTCTAATGATTCCTTCCATAGCCAGACTGGAAACCTAAGCTTCTTTAATATTACAGTTTCATTATTCTTATTTTCTATAATTTAACAACTTTTCTTATTATACTTAATGGAAAAGTCATGCAATATTGAGCAGTAACTGCTGTTAATCTCCTGCTGTATAAAATTTGCATTTTTTGTTGCTAGTGGAGAGTAATTAACATGCTCTAATTATCATATTGATTGTCTTCTTTAGCTTATGAGGATATACTCATCTCAAACCTCGTTGATCTTACAATAGTACATTTTATTGCTCTCAGTAATACTATGCAAGGCTTAGTTTTTTACTGAAAAAATGGTGTGATCTAGCTGTAACAAGTTCCCAAAATGTTTCAATTTGGAATTGAGCAAGTTTTTAGAGTGCCTATCAAGAAAATAGAGCTCTGCTTCTACAGTAGTGCAATGCCACCTTTTAAATAACTGAATTATGGTTGTATTATCATAATGACAAAAAAAAATATTTCTTGTGTTCCACTCAGATTATGTCTTACTCCGTCTGTGAACAGTTAACACAGAAAACACATTCAACTTGAAATATTCTTACCAGCAATAATGAGTGTTTTTTCCTCTTGCAAGGGCTCTTTTTAGGCAAATAGACCTTTATCAGTAGGAAAATGCTTTACTTGATCTAAAATTTCTACCTAATTAAACTCCTTAGTAAATTTTATATCTGCCTACAACTACCTTATAAAATAGTACTGCAGATAGGAATATTTAAGTGAAATCAAGTTTTCTGCTGGAATGCTGTATACAAGAACACTGAGGTGTTTGGGTTTTAAAAAGACAAGAAACATCAAGTACAATGAATTACAGCTGTACATGCAAATAGATTGCATTGTTTTCACAAGATCAAGTGGTGATATTCAAATGGGAGATTTTGTATCAGCCTGTTCTGCATTTATTTAAGCACAACCATTTAGTCTAGGAGACACAGAATTCTGCACTGTGTCTTACAACTCCCTGGGAATCAGAATTCCATTTGCAACAGATTCTTCCCAGGGATCAATAACTACTGTGAAGATTTATGACTACTTTGTAAATGTTCTCCATTAATTCTGAAGTTAATATTATCTCTCTGAAAGAGAGTGCTATATTTGGATTTTTTTTCTTCTCAAAATTATCCACAGTATTCGCAACTTTTAGAATGTCTGTATGAATCTGCAGGTGTATGTGGACAGGCAATGCTAGTGTAGGAGTGAGACAAGCTGTGTGCTTTTTTTATTTGTGTGTGATTAAGTCTGTTTAGTATTATAGATCACTTTTTCTGTGCAGTCTCAGGATAGCTGTACTCAGAAGCAACTAAAATGCTGGTTTTGAATGATACTAAAAACCAATAGCTGTCAACAGAGAAACAAAGTAAAGCAATGCCAAATTACAAAGCAGAAAGTTTTTTTGAGTTTTCTGTATTCAAAGTATGAAATAACATAGCTCAGAGAAAAGCCCCAGAGTGCTCTTATCAGTACAAGAAGCTGAAGTAATTTGCAGCAAAATCAGAGGAGACATATACCATATTGCATCAGTGACAGAAGCCAGATTGACATCACAGACATCTAGAAAATATCTGACCATGAGCATGTAAATAGCTGTCCTTTTTCATTATTTTAATTTACTGTATTATTACATATGGGGTCAAATATTACTCTACCATATTGCACAGGATTCTATCAAAATAAGTAAAGGAGAAGGTACCTGCTAATTGATCAAATGAACAATCAAAGGCTAAAATAACTCATTTACTGAGACCCTGATCACTGCAATGAATGAAAATTTCAGGATCAGAGAAGGAGTAGAAAACAGTAGTGCTTATTAACACTTAGAATTCTAGGAGAAAGTCATAATCTTTGCTTGATTTATTATCTTTCCATTTTTTAGCTTTTTTTATTTATTTCCTCATTTCCTTACAGTCCTGCTTTCTCCTGCAATATTACAATTGGAGTTAAGGAAGAAACAGTAATTCACTCAATTTAGGCATCTACTCCAGGACTCTGTCAAAGGGCTCAATATAGTCTTTCTAGACTTGATGATTCATAGAATCATTTACTTTTTTAACATTTTCATTTTGGATTCTAAATACCCATTAGTAAAGCAAAGAGTAGGTACAATGTTCTTTGGGTGAATAAGAAAGAGGTGACATCCAGAAATAACCCCAGATATTAATTCTCAGAAAGATATTATTTTTTAAATTCTAAGCTGAAAGCAACACATTTGGGTTTTTATTCTGAATTGAAATGTTTACCTAATAGCTGGCATATCAAAGCAGGAAATCACTCACTCCAAATAGGTTTATTAGTCCATGTACTATATTATCATGCATTGAGGGTAACATCTTTAAGTATTACAAAATAAGAATGTACTTGTTAAAATAATAAAATATGCTATTAATTACTGAATACTGACTAGCCAATAACTAGTGTAGCCAATGCTAGCTATAGGAACTGAGGTAGAAGACCTGAACTAACTTACTGCACGCTCATCCTGATTCCAGTGGAAGCCAGAACTTTTCCATAGGTTTCAAGAATTATAGCTGCATACAATCATTTCTCGTGTGAATAGAGAAAGGCACCGATTTCTCTTTTATTATCTGTCAGGGTCCAGGGAGAGCAATATGGAGCAGAAGTTAGTAGGTCAGAGGCCCTGAATAAGCTGCATAGGTTGTCCTTCATGCTCTATTGCCTTGTGACCTACTTAGTACTTGTCAAGGACTAATTTAATTACATAAACTTAGCCAGCTATCAGTTACGTCCAATGTCTCTAATTTCTATTGCCTTCCAAATGTTTTGCCAATAATTCTATGATTGCCATTTCTAGTCTATAAAGAAAATTACAGCATACTGGATTTTGTATTAAAAAAATCTGTTTCAATAGCATAGAATGTTCTACAGTTAATATCTTTTAAGATTATGAAACAGGTCCCTGGTATGGACTATGGGCCAAATTAATTTCCTAGAGGACTACAGATTAAACATAAATCATGGTTTCGAATGTGAAAGGTCATGTTATTCAACCACAAACCCACAGTTCAAAATGTGACTTTATGACTTCTACCACTTCTTTCCACTCTGAATTATTCATCAAGTTAATATTTCACTATCATAAGTTTCGAACCCTTTAAATTTAGAAAACAAAGTTTGTGGGTTTATGTTAATAAAAGCAATTTCAAAGAGTAATAGAATAAGCCTAGCATACCCAGAGTACAAGAGAGAATAAAATATTATTTTTTAAGCTGTGTATGAACTCTCTCAATCCAAATATTTTTGAAAGTTAATAAAGCTTAAGAAATATTTGCACAGATTTCACAGAATCACAGACTAAATGATGTTCTAGGAACCTGGGGAGATGTCCATCTATCTGCTGAAACGAGGTCAGCTGGTGCAAGTTGCTCAGGGCTGAGTACAGTCAAGTTCAAAATTTCTTCAGGGATGCAAATGCCACGACCACTCTGGACAACACAAGCTGTTCTATTGTTTCAGCACCTTCGCTGTTAAAAAAAGAAACAACAAAACAATAAAAAACCCCTCCTATTTCTCATACAGGAAATATGTCCAAGAGACATCTGGATCTGGCACTGGGTGATGTGGTTTAGTGGTTATGTGGTTACAGGGGCAGCGCCAGGTTGACAGTTGGACTGGATGCTCTTGATATTAAGGGTCTTTTCCAAACTTGATGGTTCTATGAAGTGGATTTCCCATGGGAAATCTTATTTATAGCCTGGAGAAAAGGAGGGTGAAGGGTCACTTTATTGCTCTGTACAAATGAAAGGAGGTTGCCAAGGCAGGAGTCAATCTCTTCTCCCAGGCAGCTACTGACAAGATAAGAGGAAATGGCCAAAAGCTATGCCAGGAAAAGTTCCTTTTGGGCATCAGTAACACTTTATTCACTGAAAGAGTGGCTAAACATTGGAATGGGCTGCCTAGGGAAGCGGTAAAGTTGCCATCTCTGTAAATGTTCAAGAAATCACTGAATGGGGCACTTAGTGCCATTGTCTAGTTGTCTAGACAAGGTGGTGTTTGATCAAAGGTTGGATTTGGTGATCTTGGAGATCTTTTCTAATTTTAATGAATTTTTGATTCAGTGTTTCGGACTTTTTCCATTGTTTCTTGCCCTTTTACAGAACCCCTCTATGAAGAGTCTGGCTGTACATTGTATACTTTTCACTTCATGGCAGGTATTTTTATATATTGATTTAAACAGCACATACATACTTTTATATATACATATATACACTAAAGTACACATTTTCATAATATTAACAAACAAAAATTTTTGGTGCCTTTGGACTGTTTTAAAATTTTATTTCCAACAAGTTACTGGAGTTTGAGTATTTCTAACATTAATTAACTTTATAGAATAGAAATACACAAAATACAGTAGAGATGGAAAGATTCAATAGACTAGTTTGGGGCTTTTTTATTGCTTACTAGGCTTGATCATCCTAAAGGTCTTTTCTAATTCAAATGGTTCTATGATTTCATGATTACTTGTCCTAAAGAATCACCTTAAGAAGCTGAGGGGGAAAATAATTATGCTTTCAAAATTACTAGTATAGATTAAACAGAACAAATAGAAATTGTTGCTTTGCATTTAAAACTATTTATTCCTAGAAAGAATGCAGTGATGAAATCATTAATGATTTTAAACCTCTATTAAGCTGAAGGAAGATAATTTTAATAGATATTACAACAGAATTTTACCAATGTAAGTTAGTAGGAAAGAAATTATTGGAAAAAATGAAAACATAGATAAATAAACTCACTCAGTATGTTCAACATAAGAAATGCCCAGAGGTTTTGAAAGCATTAGGTAATTATCTCACTGTAAAAATGTCCATTATTAAAAAAAAATAGCATTTAACATATATATCCAGTGCTCTTAATGCTGCTGTAGAAGCTTCTAAGTGACCTTCCAACAATGATGAAACCAATGTCCAGTTACTACTGATGACCATAGGATGAAAATTTCACCTCTAACTCTTCTAACTATTAAATGAGTTATAAATAGTATTCCTATTAAGTGAGCAACCCAATATTCAATTAACAGTTAATGATGCATAGGGAGATAGTTTCAAACACTCTAAAATGGACTTGAGATGATTTTCAAATTTAATATGAGACTTCCGGATACTGGATTGTGACTAATGCCTAGTGATAATACTTTTCGAGTTTTTCATCATGTAGTCTATTATATGCAAATTGAACTCTGGCAAAAATCAGTTAAGTTACTCCTTGGATCAACCCAGAATCCCATGATATTTTAAAATAATGAAGTGGTCCAAGTGTTTTGATTTCTTATAGAATTTTTTACTATCTTAGAATCACAAATCTTTTAACAGTTTTTATTACATTTTTCACATTTAAATCCATTCCTGAAACTTACTCTGAGTATTTAAAAAACAATTTTTGCTATGACTATTTGAATGTGCATTTGATGTAGTATTGGTTTTGGGTGGAAAATCAGATAAAATTATAAGAAAGGAGGTTGAAAGGTCATTTGTTCCCTCCCTAATCCATGTCTTAATCTAATAAATCTTATTCCTGAAGGATATTCTCCAGGATCTTGCAAAGTAGTCAGTGACAGACACATCACAACTTCTTTAAACCATTTCAGTGGTTTCACTATTATGAATGTAATATTTCATTGTTTCACAATAACAAAATCCATAGAGTGTTTTTATAAAGCTTTTTCTTTCCTAATTTCTTACTGAGGTGAAATCCGATAAAAATTAAATCCATTATTCTTAATCTTCCTTATTACAAATGTGACTTTTTATAGTACATTTTGCGTATTTGAATGCTTTAGTGTGTCCTCCCAGTCTTCTCTTCTATAAACTAGGTTAATCTTTTGTTTTGGATCTTTTATTATTCTTGATGCTCTTAGGCTGTTATCTGGTAGTTTACATCTTCCATAATATTTATGCCCAGTTTTTCCACAAGAGGATTCAGTTAAAACATTGCTAAAACTAGCAAGAGTGGAAAGTGAATTCACCTAATGTGGAAGATACATTCTTGTTCATTCATACTGATTTTGCGACTGTCTTTTTTCGGAATGTGACAATACTGTTCAAGTTCATCTTGGGATCTGAAGTAATAACCCTAAGAATTCTCTTAACAGAGCTTTTGTCTAGTTGCTTCCCTTTTCTTATAAATGTTATAAAGATATTTTTATTCTTTAGTTATATTGACTTTTTTCCCACCTTGCTACAGTTTCCGGGCACTGCTTTAATTTTTAATCCTACTAATTATTGGTATATTTAGCAATAGTATCATAGATCTTGCTCATGACTTTTTCTCTTATGTTATGGCTGTATCACTCAGAAAGACTGCAAATAACACAAAGCTGACCAGTGCAGTTGATTCAATGGAAGGAAGGGATGCCATTCAGAGAGAAAGGGACAAGACTGAGAAATAATTACAAGAGAATGTCACAAATTTTTCCTAAGGGCAAGGTGCTGCGCCTGGATCCGAGGTCTGGAGCATATCCCTTATGAGGACAGGCTGAGAGAGTTTAAATTGTTCAGCATAGAGATGACTCAACTCTTTGGAAACCTTACTGCATCTTTCCAGTATTTAAATAGGGGCTAATAAAAAAGAGAAAGACAGATTTTTCACATGGGCAGATAGTGAAAGGACAAGAGGGAATGGTTTTAAACTGAAAGAGAAGAGCTGTATGTTAGATGGTAGGAAGCAAATCTTTAGTGAGGATGGTGAGGCGCTGGAACAAGTTACCCAGAGAAGCGGATGCTGCATCCCTGGAAGAATTCAAGGCTGGAGGAAGTCTGAGCAACATGATCTAGGGGAAAGTGAACCTGCCTATGGCAGGGTCGTTGGAACTACATGATCCTATGATCTCAGCTCTGAGGCATGTCATCCTTTCCCCGACCATTCCTCCATCTGATGTAGTATGTGAACTTTATGTCTAATTTTAGACTGCAAATGGCTCAACAGTACATGTGTTTCTGTAGGTAGTAAAAATGATAGAATAATTTCAGTCACAGTACAAACAATTAGTACAAATTAATACATACCAATATATGGTTTTAACAAGTATTAGCACTTTATGAGTTGAATAAAAAGTCATCCATATTAGAAAATAGATCTATCGCTGAGCCTAATTTATGATTGTCCAATTAGGCTATAGATTAAGGATAATTGCCATAGAAGATCTTTAAGATTCTGAATCCATTAATCTAATGTTTCATATTTAATGAAATTGTCAGCAATTTTTAGTTTAAAATGTGAGATCATTTAAGAGTGTGTGAGTCATCACTTTCCTGCTACTGATTTGGTATATAAATATTCCTTTCCCTTCATCAGCAAGGCTGCAATTTTCTTTTTAAATTTTACCCAACATATGGTCATGAAATTCTTATTTAGGAAAAAAATCAATTTAAAATTAGTGAAATAAGTATCAGCAGGGAAAAAAAATGCACAGTGTTTATTCCTAAAACTCCTGAGTTTAAAGTGTAAACTTTTTTACAACCCTGTTAGAATGATTAATTTGGCAGAACACTTTAAATGTTAAACCTAGGACTGGAAATTGATTTTAGAAAACAGGTTTGGAAATATCACTGAATGTAAAAAAATCTACATTTCCTTTAAAAAGTAAATGAATGCATCTGTGTACAATAACATGATGGACTTTGGTTAATATATTCTAAAAATGAGGAATACATAACCTTTGGTATTGTATCGCAAAGAGCTACACAATTTGCTGATATACACTACTCCCTGTAGCCTTAATTCATGGCTCCTGCTCTGGAGTCAGCAAAGAGTTTAGAAGCAGCTACTGAATTACTCTCAGAAACATATTCAAACTATTTGTGTCATGCCAACATACAATGAGGGCAGGATTCTTTCATTTCCATTCTCATGTCCATTGTGATCTGACAGTATAGCATACAATGTAATATGTTTATGGTTGTTAGACCTAAGGTGCCAATAAACGTAAATCATCAGATTTTCCTGTTTCTGTTCTTCACATATCCTTTATTTTATGTATATCACAGGTTTAATCAGAAAAGGTTTTTGAGGTACAGTTCACACTCAGATATCAGTTATAGCCTTATGTGCATGGCAATTGGTGTTGGGAAATATTTAATAAAAATGTGAAATTATTTCACATGGCTCTATTTCTTATCAAAACATTGCCCAAACCACATGTTTTCTCACATTGCATAAGACAAGAGCAGTGAAGCTGTACAGTTTTTGAAACTCAACATAAAAATGCACCTTGATCTAAAAGGCAGTAGACAGTAGTCAGCTCACATTCATTGGAAGTTTAAAGGAACTTCTATTTCCAGAATAGCAAAACACACAAATAATTGTCTAGCTAAACTACTCTGATGTGAATACTAGACATGAGGTTTTCATCCAGATTTGCAGAGGACAGGGCAGGGACTACATAAAAATGAAACCAATTGGCCACTTTTCATAGAGCCAGTTGGAAAGGGGTAACAAAACTTCAGGTGTAAGTGACAGAGATGTTCTATTCATGACTGTATTCCCTTGCCCAATAGCAAAAGTTTCTCCAAGTCTGTCTTTGCAGAGAGACCTAGGACAAAATTATGTGTTCAGCTTTGGAATGTGTATGCATGCCTTACTGCTTAATTTCATTGAACTCTAATTCTGAGCGCACAGTGATCTCCCCTGGGCAGCTGGGAAAGAACAGGAAGCAAGTGATGGTCTTGACATCTCCTGGTAGTTTTGCATGCCATGTGGCTGTGTGTTTCATTTTACTCTAGCAAGTTGAAGAAAGCATCCAACAAGCCTTTACAGCTCATTTGCAGGGCTGGGGAGTTCAGCTGGTTTCTGTTTCCTGAGCTGTTAAAGGAAGCACAGAATGCTGGTAGAACAGCATTTTGCCACCAAAGGACGAAGATAATAGAAATTAATTGAACAAATTGGTGTTTGTCCGTCTTATTACAGGTTTTGAGTTAGTCTTTTTTTCAGGTTGATGGTTGACTACAGCTGTTACTGAGAAGTCAGATTTTCAGAACAGAATTTCTTCAGTTTCCTTAAAATGCCACTGACTTAAATAGGTAACTTATCTTTTACAAAGCTGGGAACACTGAGATATTTGTCTAGAATCAAATTATCAGCTTACTACAGCCAAATGTTTTGAAAACTTTGGATTGAAGTTCTGTACAATGCAGTCTATATTCTTTATGTGAGTTAACTAAGGATCTGATATCACAGCACTACAGTTGCAGAAGTTTTAACCATGGACATTTGTGGAATGTGGCTCATTTTCTAGCAGCCAACGACAGACAGTGAAATAGGTCAGATAGGTCTGTCTAATGATTGCCATCTGCATAATCAGCAATCTATTAAGATTAATGAGGCTCTCATATGATATTCTGTACTTCATCTAGCCCACATTAAAATCATATTAATCAGAAACTCCATATATCTTCTTTCATATTTCAAAATATGAAGTTCAATCCTTACCTATTTAACTAATAAGTTAAATAATTATAAAAGATATGCAGATCAGGGGAGTTTGTTTTGATCATATATATTATTATTTACTGAAAAAGAATCACATAAAAAGATATTCAGTTCTTAAAAAGCAATCCTAAATCACAGTACATATGCCAAAATTCCCTGTCCAATATTTCTGAATAGGGCCTTACACATTTTGCATGCTCTTTTACTATATAAGATAGTTACAATCTGTGTCCATGGATTTTATCCACTGTAAGAAATTCTTTTATTTTACATGAAAAAGAATACCTTCGCATTCTATTAGTTTTATTTTTATGTGATTTCCAAAGAAAGCTTTCAACTGTAAGTGTAAAGCACTATTTTCACTGCCATCATAGGAGTCTTTCTCCACTTTGCTTCTACTCCGACATTTTTCAGTCTTGGTAAGCCTTCAAGCAGGGGCTTTGTTAGACAGGAGCATCTCTCTCATGCTTTTGCTCACTCTTCAAATCTTTTCCTAGAATGTGCACATCCTAAATGCACTTTCAAAATCTTATATAGCCTTCAAATCTTTTCCTTCTGTGCATGTCCTAAACAATTGCTCATCCTCTCCCAAATCCTCATCCTCACCAATTTTTCCTAATTCTCCTGGCTCAAAAAGGCATTTTCTGATTCATAGAATAGTATAATTATTTAACTTGAAAAAGATCTTTAAGATCATCAAGTCCAAACATAAATTAGTATTCCTAGACTCTGAGCCAGTAAAATATTGAGGTCTTTGTAATTTTATTTCAATAGGCATGTTTAGTATCTCTAAGCTTATCTCATGAATAATAATTTGTTAGGCCAAAGCTCTGAGTAAGTTCAATGTTATTTGAGATAAAAAATAGAGTAAAATTATTTACTTCCATTCCTTGGACTCTTTTGCCCATTGTTTTTCACCTGTACTGATGTGTTACTATGAAAAATATTTCAGGAAACTACATCATAATTTTATTTTTTTATGTGTGCAGGGTCTGTGATCTTGGAAGTTGAGTTTCTTTAAGATAAGATTCAGTACAGGAACTGCAGAGCTTGCACATTTTTTATCTTACACTCATACCTATCACTGACACAAACCATAATTCAAATGCATAGTCAAGTCCATCCATAAACAATAAATAAAGGATATTAAAAATAAATCCTCTACTGTGACCGTATATACCTTTTACACTAATGAAAAAAAAGAAATCCTAAAAAAGGCAGAAAACCTGATAAGGATATCTAGTGGGGTCCTTCTGTACTTACAGAAAAGCGAGTGACAGTTTTTTTAATGATATTTTATATTCAATGAAGCTATCTTCAAAAGCTTAACCCAGGTCTGTAAAATACCCTCTGCTATTTTTAGCTTTTATTCATCATGCTGATAAGATTTAAGCTTCTCTAGCATAAATTAAGCTCTTCTTTACTTTGTAGGTCACCTGACTCTGAATGGCACAATATGCTTCCAGTCCAACTACTTCAGTTATGCTGGATAAAGAAAATACTGAATATTATAGTTTCACGGTATTTGTGGGCCATATGCAAAGAGTGAAATTCTATCCTGATGCATTTTTCAAGGAGAAGTTGTATAACTGGAACAGAGGCAGCACATGCTGGTCTCAAAGGTGATCTTTAATACACCTCTCTCTCCTTATCTCCAACACTGATCTAACTTAGGCAGCCTGGGAAATGGTTCCCAGTCACATTTCTAATAATTCTGTATATTTTATATGGTTTTGAGTGTAAAAGCCAAACTATCTACAGCATTCTATATATGTCTTTGACATATTTCTTTTGCTGCTTAGTCATTGTCATTGTCTCTATGCCAAGTTTAGCGGAGCATTAATGTAATACAACAGTCTGAATAGCCAATCCCACAGTAATTATCTTATATTTTTCAGCCCATTTGTACTAGCATATGTCATGGTGGTGATGGATGACTAACTATATTATTCCCATGTTGCTTTTCCAGTCAATGTGTGTGTGTAACATAGTGAAATATCTGCTGAAATTGAACATATCATTCAGATTGGTGTAATGATACACCAAGATGTGTAAGATGGCAACGAGAGATGACACAAGAAAAACACCTAATAGATTTCTCTTTCTTTATCTTCAATTGATCACTGAATCCCAGTGAATTTCTAAGAGAATTCTACATGCCAGATATCTTTAGTACCTGAATTTCCTTTGTGGTAAGATTAAAAATGGATGTAAGAGATCTTTAAAGTCATCTAGCAAGTATGCGATATCAAACTTTAAAAATTGCACTATTCTCTAACAATAAAGCTAACTGAGGTGAAATAAAAATCACCTCTATTAAACCACTTTAAATTTATCTAATTTTTTTCCCCAGGCAATGTGTTTTCTTATTTTGTTTGGTGGTTTTTTTTCCTTTTAGAGGGAGATGGGGTGAGCTGCATTCTTATTATTTTTTATTTTAGAATTCCAAAGGAGAGTTTGAACTTTGCTGAAGTTATTGTAGTTCAATAGTAGAAAATAAGCAAAAAGGTCTAAAGGTTTTCAACACCTTCTTTTGGAAGCCAGGACATCTCTCTGGATGTCTTGGATGGCTCGAGCCCCTGCCCAGGGGGCTCAGAGACCTTGGCACAGAGCCAAAGCCCGTGACTTTGATTTTATCCATGGGGCAAATAACCACCATTACATGAAGAATTGCAAGTCAAGAGAGTTTAACTAGAATAATATTTAGTTTGTCACGGGGTGAAAAATAGATTGTTGGGGTTTTTAGAATGGGGGCTTGGAGTCCCAAGATGGAGGAATTTGGGTGTACCCGGTCCTTCTTCTTTCTTCCTCCTAGCCTCCATGTTCCGGGAGATGCTGGCACTTTTGGTTTGGTTTAAGGTAGAAACTCACTGTCTAACATAGGTGATAGGTGTTGGGAAGTTCTGGTAAATAATGTACACGTAGTTTTTAGTATCAAAAGACAACACCACCTCTGATGTGGGCAGTGTGCCCCTGACCTGCCGGACAGACCTGCGGTGGGTCAGAGAAAGAATGTTATAGATAAGAAATAATAAACAACCTTGAGAATGAGAACAGAAAAATTCTGACTCCTTCTTTGATGGCCGGGCTGGAAAAAGAAGCTTGTAAGTATCTCAGAGTCACTGTGACCAGCAGAGATTCTGAGAACCTTCCAAAAGAGGTCTTGCTCAAAAACCTAGCAGAGTTACCATGTGACTTTGCCTTCACCTGTCTGGGGAGACTCGTTCTTGACCTCCTCAGTTGAATACCTTTTCTGGGCTGCTCAACAACAGAAAAAAAACCTAATAAACTGAAAGAAGTCTGTTGAAGGGCAACCAGAATGTACAGGGTCAGGAGCATTTGCCTTTTGGAGAAAGCCTGTGGAAGAGACACCCCTGGGAGGACCTGGCAGGAGCTCCTGATGCTTAGCGAGAGATGTTGAAGGGATGGACCAAGGTGTTCATGGCAGTGCATGAAATTTCTAACATGCCATGAACCTGAGTGGTATATTTAGTGCTACACAGAATGTCAGGCTGGCATACACAGAAAAGTCAATATGTGTAAAGGGGCTTTTAAAGATAATATCAGGAAAATAATAATAGCTTCTGAAATGTCAATTTGAAAACCTCTTTTTAAATTTCTTGGCCAAGCCTAAGTTGCAAATTTGGTAAAAACCTATATATATATATATATATATATATATATATATATGACTATATGATTAATGTTCCAAAAGCATGCTGATAATTTTTGCTATTTTTATGCCTGTTCATGCTGCTCAGAGATATGTTTTTGCACAAGTACTAGTTGCTATTTCTCTTCCAGAATTATTTTCTTCCCTGCTTTGTTGCTTTTTTTTTTCCCCAATTTATTTTATTTTAGCTATTGTGGTAGAATTAATACTCAGCTCTATTAAGTAAATGACTTAAAGTTATATAGGTTTAGATTTCTTATCTACTATGAAAATTATTTAGACAGAACCAGCTACTAGCTTATTCAAACTCAGAAGTTACTAGTCTGAAAAAAGAAATAAAATACAAAATTTCTCCAGAGGTTCTTCATTATATCTGAATATTATCTACCTAAGGTAAAAGAGAGGCTGAAATAGCTGCCACTTGAGACCTCTGTGACACAAAGTCTGGTGAGCAGTCAAATACTCAAACAAGTGCCATGAAAGGATTGACAATTTTAAATGCAAGCTTTATGACCTTGACAAAAGAAAATCTGAGAAAAATCAACATCACAAACTTATGCTTTTCCTTTCCCATTAAGAAAGAAATGAAGAAATATAAAAATATAATCTGAGCAATTCAGTCCCTTCAACTTTTTGTTTACTGTAGATTGCGTCCTACAGATGCTTCTGAAGAGATATTTTATCACCACATTATTGCATATTGTATGGGGAAAATTATAATTAGGTACTTAACATCTTTGGCAGATGTGTATGAGTGCATTTTAAATGACTATATAAAATTTTCAGCATTAAAACCATATTCTGTCTCCAACATAATTTGTTTCATTTTTCTGTTTAATGAAGTGTAAAACACTGATAAATTGTGGAATTCTTTGTAAAAAAATGTTCATATTATTTGTATCATACAGTTGGTGAACTAACTGTATTTCTAAAAGCAAATTAGTTGCTGGGATAGAAATGTAATTTGCTGCTTAAAGATCAAAAAGCAAAGCAATACCATGACTCTGTTGATAATTAATTAAATTAGAGTGAATTTTACTTTTAGCTTCAGTGCTTCAGCACAGTAACCCACCTAGCAAGCACAGTACAACGGACATATACTGAGGCACTTGAAAAATGGAGATGGCAAGCTCATTTCCACAGGGAATTCCAGGTGCACACACAGAGCTCCACTGCCATTAACAGAGTCTAAGAATCAAAAGGAGAAACACAGACACATGGCAAAGTCAGTTAAAGGATTGTGACTTGGCTGCTTCAAATTGATCACTATTTTAACAGAAATAAATACAGCACATGAGGAAAAAAGCACATCATCTGGACTTTAGGAGACAGATTGTGAGGGTGACAAACATAAGAAATAAGAAAGTGAACTGGTGAAACTGCATAAATTCTAGCTGATTTTAATGAACAGTTGCCTCCTATGTACTTTCACATATTATGAAACTTAAGATTGTCTCATGTAAGTGTACAGATTTCATTAGCAACATACATCAGCAGCAATTTAGGATTTGTTACTAAAAGCTTTCCCAGTCAGTACAACGAAATAAATTTAATATAGGATATTATATTCTTTTCTCCATGTGCTAGAGATAGGACTGGAGCTACAGAAAATCCCTAGCATGAAGTGCAGATAAATTAGAAATTTGTATTTAGATGGAACTTCCTATTGATATCAAGCTTTCTTAACAGCTGAAACAATGGAATGATTCTTATTGTAGCCATCAGGGAAGAGAAGAATAAGTGACGAATATGAAAACAGGAAGACAAAGTAGGTTCCTTGAAAATAGTTAGGTCACACAGCTTCTAGAAGAACAAAACCAGTATGTAACAAGTTAGTATTCATTTCTCAAATTAATGAGAATTTTATGTTTTAACAAGAGCAACAAAATTCTTCCAATTATGCTAGATATCTAATTTAATAAATAAGCTATTTTGAAAACAAGAAATTAAATTCTCTAAGCATGGAAGGTGTATTAGTAAGAATGTTTTAAAACTGGCTAGTCATTCCAGTAAGATGGTAGCAACCTGACTTTTTGTAAACAGACCAAGAACTTCCTACATAAACATTTTTGCTGCAATTGCACTTTCATTACTTTTACTGCCTTTTTTTGGAGTTTCTGGAAAAATAAAGCTCCCGATCCCATGTGTAGGCCTTGATGTCGCAGTGTTTTTACAAGCCTGCTAAAAGGATAACTGCTTTGAGTGGTTATAATGCTAATTCTTTGTGGTAATGTTTCAGCTTCCCTGCTTAGGAGGACAATTTAATGCATGGGATAATGTTTCCAGCGGCCTGCAGACTATGTGTCTGATGCAGTGTTCAAGATGCAGTTTGGAAGCCTTTGAGAATGGCTGCTGAAAATCATGCAGTCTCTCAAGCATGTAACTAAATATGAGGAGACTATTTCCTTTTAAAGCCCTTCTCTCCCCAGAAATTATTATGGCAACATACACTGTATTAATGCTACTTAGCCACCACATATCCACTATATGCACTCTCAAGGGTGAATTACAATCAAATGTATTTAAATTAAAGGCAGAAACATCATCAATTTAGAAATGCACTTTCTCCGAGGTATTATTAGAGAAAGATGCAAAGATACTCCTCATGCCTTTAAAAATGCTGTTAGTATTAACAACATGACTAGATAAAAGCGTCATAAAAATGTAATGACAGTCTCATTTCCAATACATAGAACAAACAAGCTCAGTTACTAAGGCCAAAATATATGGCCCAGAGGAAAGCTGTTTGGAAATGGTACAGTAATTTAATAATTGTAAAAATGCTGAACATTGATTCCTTGAGGGTTCATGCCTTGTGTGTTGCTGCACAGATGATAGGGACAGATTCCTTCATTCACAGCCAGTAAATGAAAGGGCCCCTCTATCAGCTCATGTGCATTTAACTCTGAGCTTTATCCCAGTTTGTCCTTTTCTCTCTGTCACTGTCAAGTTAAGTCTGATCCTTTATAACAGAGGAAGATGCCACTGTGGCTTCAGGGCAAGTGATTACAGAATGTCTTTTAACCTCTGTACTTCAATCAAAATTTATAAAAAACATGAATAAAATTGAAACTGCTCTAGTGCAGTCTATCATTATTTTCTTCTGTGAGCCAAAGAATTCACTCAAAGGCTACTTTGGAGTCATATTGTCTGTTCCAAGAAATTCCCTGTACTTACTGGAAACCATTCTCTGCTCTGTGCCATAGGAATGCCATGTGAGCTAAGAGATAATGTGTCCATTTTTATTAGTACAAAATCATTAATTTGAACAAGAAACATTTGGATAAATATTTTGTAATTTTTAAAAAATATTTTGCTTTCCATCTATTTTCAAATTTTATCTTCTATACTTTTTAATGACCTGGAGAATATGTATTACATTTACTTTGGTCTTTAAGTCTCTATGGTGAAAAATGCATGTTTTTGTGAGTGATGAAGTATATTATTTGTTACAGAATGTGCAGAAAGAAAATAGTAGTAAAAATATTCAAATAACAACAGTCTGAATACTATTGGTATTCAAATACCAACAGTCTGAATACTCACAATAAAAAAGACAAAATTTCTATTTATATTTCTCATTTTTTTCATTTGCAGAAGAAAAAGGAGACCATCTGCTGAAGAAGTGATGGCAAAGTGATATTAGGAACTTCCTGTAGTATAGCAACGTGAGAACATCAGTCTGCTTTTGTGCTAATTTGCAGGACATTTCACATAAACTTACCTTAGATTTATCTTTAAGTGCATTCACTTTACACTCAGTTCCTGTTGTCTCTTAACCACTCCTGTATCCTTCTTATCTGCCTTGGAATTACAAGCACCCAAAGTAGCAGGGCTGGAAGGAGGCAGATTAAATAGGAATAAGAAGTAAATGGACATCTGCAGTATTTTGAGAAATCAAGTCCTAACTTATAAATGTAGTCTTGTAATTACAGAATGATCTGAATAAACATAACACACCTAAGTGCCTATTTATGCTTAGCTTTATTCAGAGAATTTGCATTTTATTCTGTGTACCAGTCTCTGCAGCGTATTTCCAATTTCTATGAATGCTTTTGTTTAACAAATAACATTCATAAGCTTAGAATTATATAAATGAGATCAATAATATGATGAAAATAATTTCCATACTAATAAATCTTTTTGATGAAGAGACTAAGTGAAGAATAAAAATTACTTATCTGCATGAAAGATGATACCTATTTCTCCTTTTTCTTTAACAGATTAAAAATCTTCATCTGATTTCAAAAGCTCTATCTTTTCATATGACTGCTTCCAGGAACTGCTAATGGTCTATAGGGCTTTTTTTGCAGAACATTAGCACTATCCATTGACCTCTTCATTAGCTTGAAGTTATGAGATGTGAAGTTATTTGGAATTCCAGTTCTTGCTGGGAATTTGTCCACATTACAATGTTCACGTCTGTGGCAGCCTTATCAGCCAGATCAGATACTAAATGGGCCATAAAATATACTAACATATTTTAAGTGAGTCTTTTGCAGAAGAAGAAAAATGAAAAGAAGTAGCCAGGGCACTTTCAAGATTAGTAAATATGAAGATATGATGATTTATCTATCCTGTATTGTTCCAGATCCTTTAGTACACATAAACATTTTGGGACTAATTCTACTGTTAAAAGCTTTTGCCAACAATAAGGAATACAGGCTCTTGCTAATTTAAAAAAAGCTTTATATTTAAAACTAAGAAAATTACCTGGCCTCAATAATTTAGATTTTAAAAAATGTTAATACAATGTTAATGGATTTGTATTGGAATTGCATGACCTGATTTTTGGTAGTACAAGAGCACAGAGGTGGCTTCTGTGAGAAGCCTCTAAAATCTTCCACCATATCCAACAGAGCCAATCCTTATTGACTCCAAAGATGAACATGCTGCCAGCCAAGGTAGAAATTGGGCCAATTAGAAATGGTGGTAACGCCTCTATGATACCATATTTAAGAAGAAATCAAAACAAAGGTTATGGGGCAGTTTTAATTCCAGCCAGACATGAGTGGGGCAGGAACACGTGAGAGGAATGGCTCAGCGGACACCAAGGTCAGTGCAGAAGGAGGGGCAGGAGATGCTCCAGGCACTGGAGCTGAGATTGCCCTGCAGGCCCTGGGGCAGCCCCTGGTGAGGCAGCTGTGCCCTGCAGGTGTGGAGATCCATAGGGGATGCAGAGACCCACCCTCAGCCCGTGGGAGGTGCTCATGGAGCAGGTGGATGCCCAGAGGAGGCTGTGTGTCTGTGGGAGGCCCATGGAGAGAGAGCCCTTGTTTCCAGGCTGGAGCAGCCTGTCCTTGAAGGACTGCATCCTGTGGAAGAGTGACCCATGCCACAGCAGCCTGAGAGGTAATGTTGCAGATGAGATGGACTCATGGTGGAGCAGTTCTCGGGGGACTGTTTCCCGTGAGATGGAGCCATGCTGGAGAAGTTCATGGACAACTGTCTGCCATGGGAGGGACCCCACGGTTCAGCAGGGATAGGACTCCTCTCCCTGAGCAGTGGAAGAAGTCTTGGGAGATGAACTGACCAAAACCCCCATTCCCTGTCTCCTTGTGCTGCTAGGAAGGCATGAGTGGTGTTTTGAAGGGCTTATTTTATTTCTCGTCAACCTGCTCTGATTTTGTGAGTAATAAATTCACATTACATCACTAGACTGAGCCTATTTTGCCCTTGATAGCATTTAATGAGTGCTCTCTCCCAGCCTTTTTCTCAATTCATGTACCTTTTGTTAAATTTTTTCTCCTTTGTCCAGCTGCAGAGGGGATTGAGTGACTAGCTTTCATGGGTGACTGGCTTTCATGGATGCCTGGCATCTGGCCAGCATCACCCCACAACAGTGTTTTATAAAAGTATGATTTTGGACTGAAACCTCTTGCCATGCTGAGACTCAAGTCAAATGTTGTGGTCAGTGTGCTTAAGAAATAATTTTATCCCGTAATTTTTACTTCATCCATTATTTATACTTTTAGGGGTATTTTTATATGGGTTTGTTTTTTGTTGAGGTCAACATTACCTATATCTGGAGTTTTTTGGTTTTATTTTCACAAAATCTTTATCAGACACCATTTTAGAAAAGAGTATTGATATTCCCTTTTATAATTTATAAAAATGCATCAGAATTTCAAAACATGACAGAGATATAACCATAAAAACCAAAAGGGGAAAGTTAGGAATATTTTTAAGAGTTTGATTACTTTGTACAAGGCTAATTACTTTTAAATAAGGAAAATTTCACATAACACTTCATGATTAATGAAGCACACAGTTGTAGTTATTGTTAAAAGCGTTCTTCACACCTTTTAAACAGAGAGACAATAATGCTCAATTTTTGAAGTTCTACAATAAAAATATCCTTCAGTTTATTCTTTGCAAGCCTACATGAGACTCAGCTGACGCTCAAAATGACAAGAAAGAAGCCCTAGTTAATAGTTAACTAAATATTTCTGACATAACCTCAAAGATAAATAGAGCTGTGAAGTAGTAAAATTCTTTAATTGAACACATCTGAATGGCAGTTTTTCATTTCTTGCCTGGTCTCAGAAAGATAGATACACTGAAACAATCCCTGTCAGTATCTGAATATAACAAGGAGTTTTAGGCTTTCAAGGACACAGTTTTTGCTTTCTAGAATGTAAAAGTTGTGATAAAAAGCTATGAATGGCTCACCATTTTTGAAAAAGTGCCTTTATTTCCTCAGAGTCTGAAATGACAGCTAAACAAATGAGGGTTCAGCAACCTTATATATATTTTTAAAATGTCAATGTTTCACTAGCATTTAGCTCAGAAGAAATGAGCTGTGATTCATTAATGATAATAGAAATTTTACTATCGAAGGTGGGCCAAAAGAATGGCTTATAATCAAGACATTAAAATAATAAAGAGGCTACAAGTTTGTCCCAAAAAATTAGCTCCATTTGTTACTAGTTTTCATTAGATAGACTTTATCTACAGGTAGCTAACATCATCTTATGCTTAACGAAAAAGATTAGAATCAGGTAAGAAATGAAACCTTTTTTTAATTATTCAGATGTCTCCTAGACTGCCAGGATTTTTATAGTCTTTTCTTAAATTCATGTAGCATTTAGCAAAATCTAGCCATGGCATTGTTTGGTTCTCCTAGATACTGTTATGATAATGAAAATCTGTCTGTAGACTTAGAAATTAAGTGTATTTTTTCTCCAAATCCTAAAATCTCTGTATTCTTCTCTTCTCTCTTTAATAATTTTTTGTAGTATAATTTATATTTTAATTGACATATCAAAAGTGAATAGTCCTAATATTAAATCTGAATATAAATTTGTTGGAGAAACAAAACTGCTGGAATGCATGAGAATATTCAGTGTAGGTAAAGCTGCCGGAGCATTCATTCAAAAGGAATACGATAGTTAAGTGCAATGAAAATATACCAATCACTATCAGTAGTATAAAGTGTTAAAAAAACACTCTTTCCATGGAAGTCACTGCAAAAGTCATATAGTTGTTCCCACAGAAAATGCTTCTAAAAGTGACGATGAAAAATATTAGCAAAAGAGAAAACAAATGGTGCACACTGGATCACATGATGGCAAAGTTAGCTTCACAGATGTAGAGAAGGGTCAATGTCTTGAAGCAACCTGCCAAAGTCAGTTTCATTTGTGCTTGCCTGTTTGATTCAGACTTCCTGAAGTGACTGGACAGTGGACCATAAATTTGCATTGCTTCATTCACATACCATACACATAAGTGGATCTCCTCCAGTGACAAGCTGTTACAATCCAGTTATTAAGAGATGTGTCTGCCTGAATCAAGGTGCAAACAAGACTGTATGCCAAAGTCAATAGCACAGATTTTATTCAACAGTAAATGTCAGGTAGAGACAGATAGAAAGAAATAGGAAAAAGAGTGGGAGGGAGAGAAAGAGAGTGAGGAAGGACAGATTAAGTAGAATTCTATCACCACCCCATGGATCCAGAGCGTGTCCTAATGGTCCTTCTTCTGGTCTTGTCAGTCTTGGGGATCCCCAGGTTGTTCTTCTTTGGTATCAGCTTTATGCAGTCCAGGTTCCGAGAATACACGGGGCGCAGAGGCTTTTCTCACAACTTGGGATGGCATGAGTGTAGGCTGTTGCTTTCTTCCCCACAGTCTGCCAGAGAGGGAATTTTTGTGTGGATGCATCAACCAGGATGGATGCTTCCCAGATCTGCCTCGTCAGGCCTGGAACTAATGTCCTCTTGTCACAGATTCCTCCCTTCTGTTCTTGTCTCAAGTTCCCACTGTGGTGGGTCATCTTACAAGTTCCTTCTGTGGTCTTGACAGTGTTTAAAATAATTTTGATGTTTGAGCATCATACATATGCGCAGTGGAGGACAGGCAGATCTATTTGGTTTTGGACCAGTCTTAGTAAGAGCACAAAGAGAAGGTATTACAGCCTCTCCAACATTTACTATCCTTCTTTAAAAAAAGAACAGATTGTTTTGAGAGAGGCAAATTAAAGACACAAGAGAAAAAACTTGCAATTTGCTAAAAGCTCATATGCATTCTCCTCATTCTGAGCTCTGCTCTAATGCTGCCCTGGGTAAAGAATGTCCCTGTTGTAAGCAGGAGGTAAGCTTAAACATTATAGTCCCTCTAGTCTGAAAATTTAGGAGTGCAAGAATTACATTGATTTAGAGACCAATCAAATCTTAAATAGTGAATTGCAAATAATATATTAGTAACTGAATATTCTGCTAAAGTTCATAAAATCCCAAAGCTCAAATATATTTGCAGTAACTACTGGAGCAGTCCTGAGAAACAAAACTATACAAATTTCCATCTGTTCATAGAGACAGAATAAAGGGCTTCAGTCAGCACATACAAGACTTGTGATGAATACTTCAATCAGCTAAGAATAATAATGTAGCTTCAAATGTCTCATAATCTTCCCTGCAAGCTTGTCTCTCAACAAGCTGCGGGGTCTCACATGATCTGAGATTCCTGAGATGAGGATGGCTTTATTTGTGTACATGCATCTGAATGTAACTTAGTAATTACACAACTGCGGGCACAAAAGACAGTCCAAATTACTCAAAGAAGTTTTTAAAATATATGGAAGTATTTAAGGAAGTGGAGTATAAAAATGGTAATCTATTGCAAATCAAATTTACCTGACTTCTATTTGACACCAGAGCTGCTATTATGAAGAACTTGTGCACAGGGTCTTTGAAGGAAGATTAAATAATTGAAAAATAAAGATATCCAAACTGGTGCTCTAAATATTATCTTTGGAGATTGAACATAACTGCAAAGCACATGTAAAGCCATCCAAAATTCTAAGGTATTATGAACAACAAAGAAAGATACATAAAGTAGACCATTTAAAAGAGATTTTTCTAACAGACACATAGGAGTAGGTTGTTACGAAGTAACATCTCATCACTTTTATCCCTTAGGCAAAATAGAAATAGTGTGACAATAATTAACATCCTTTTGAAGTGGTTTTGGTGAGTCCTGTTTTCAGTCCCTTATATAACTTCCTGGTGGCTGTCAGTATGTGTGAAGTTATTATTACTTCATTACATTACTGGCCTCACATGCATTTAAAGCTACGTGAACAGACAAAAGCAGAAAGGAAGGCACATGTAAGTAGTGAGATTCACTTGTAATGGTATTTCATGGAGAGAATTGTTATACCTCTGTATGATAACACTAAGCTGCTCTGTAGCATTTCAAAACAATGGCTCTTTTTTGAGTTATTTTCAGCAAGTCTTGAGAATCTTCTTGCACTAAGAACCACAAATATTCACTTTCAGATTCACATGAAGCTGTGTTAAAGAGAGTGTAGATATTTGTATATAGATAAAGTTATTGATGAATGTTCTTTCAAAAGTTTTGGTAGACTTGACCTCAGAACTTTCTCTGTGTATATTAATATTTTGGATTTATATTTCAAAAAATATTAGTAAGATTGGGGAATCTTATGCTTTTTTTTTTCAAATCTTCTTTTTCTCCCCAGTAGGAAGTGGTAATTTAGGGTGAAAATAATCTGTTGTTCTTTGGTTAAATTAGACATCTGGGATTGCAGATTAGATCTCTGGGATTGCAGAACTGGTTAGTGCTCTGATAAGTCTTCAGAGTGTCTCCCCATGAAATGGTAACAAAAAAGCACCTGCATAGAGAGATTTATTCTCAATGTCCCAGACCCTGGTGGAGATAGAATGAATCATCACTGCAGGCATCTGTTCCCTTCAGACTGGGGAGAAAATGAGAGACATAACTGGCAATGCACCAACTGCGGCATGACATTTATCTGGCAAGTGGCCAGAGGTACACGAAGTACTGCCCTGGCTGGGGATCCCTTTGATGATGTCACTGCTGAATTGCTTTCCTCCAGATGAATGAGCACACCGTGGGATTTTTTGGAGCCTCTTTTTGGCTTTCTTTTTTTTTTAAATTTTTCTGCTTATGAAATGAAAACTCACTAAAGACAAAGGACAAAAGTGTTCTGGAAAGCTATCTTTTCCACCTACATAAAAATCTATATTAAAGCCAATGGAGTAAAAGACTCCAAGATATTTTAGGAAATTCTCCACTCTAACTTTTCCGCCTTCATTACTGCTTTCTTGAAGTGATATTTTCAGGGAATTAAATAGGAAACACCTCTCTGCATAGGTAGTGTAGGAGCAATTGTTTGTCACATTAATTTAAATAATAGCTATTCAAAGTGACAATTTTATTTGCTAGCAAAGAATTATGTGCGTGTCACAGACCTTATGCCCATTACAAAAATTATATTTGACAACACCATAAAACATGACCACTTCCAGGAGAGACTTCATATGACTTCTTAATGCAATTTTCCTTCTCTAATTTATTATTAACTTAATATTACATTTTTTAGAATGTAAATAGTGATTTAGATATATGTTTAAATATAATTAAATTTTTTCTCTTCCTTCAATGATGTGTTATTTCTAGCTAGACTTACTGAATTTTTTTCACTTACTATAAAATCAAATTTTAAGTTAAATACATAGAAGATCTTATTAATACATAGCTCCTAATTGAAAGAGACAATAGTTTATGTCCACAGTGGGTATCTAAAGTTTTAAGACATTCATGTCAAGTTAACTCAATGTCAGCATTGTATTTTCACATATTTAGAATTTCTGATACCTTTGTATGACTCTACATTCTAAATGAACTGAAAATGGATAGCAAACAGCAACAAATATGAAGTTATAATATTATTTGAAATGAAAATGTGCAGAAAAGAATCAACCAGTAAATTAAAAAAAATTAATCATGTGACTGCAATTTTAATTTTGCATATATTTTATAGTTGAAAAAAAATAAGATGAACCTGCCCTGCTTCCAGGTTTTACAAAAGAAGGAAAGATATAAGAAAGCAAACATATAAATGGCAACTCAAATTAACTGCATAGAGAAAATGTTTAAGTGTCAATAATTCATTAGAGATAAAAACATAATGAAATGATTACTGGAATTTATACTCATCAGGACAGGGACATTGCATCTTACGTGGTGAAAAAAGAATTAAAATTTCAAAATATTTTGTATTTATTTTTGAGAAACCTGTATGTAAGGAAAATAAAGAGCCTTTAAAATGAAACAACATTCAACAGAGGTAGTACCTGTACATTTAAAGGTTGCAGCTGAATACAGATATATATTTATATATGGCTTTTTCACTCAGCTGAAATCTGCAGTATGTGGTTGCAATAATTATTTATATCCAGAAGAATTTTTAGTTAAAAATTGTCTTTTTTTTTTTTTAGATTTTTTAAAATGCTTTAACCTGTCTTTTTATAAGTTTTCAGAGAGATAATATAGCTCTCAGACCATCTGATTTACTGTATGCTCAAATTCTGTTCAAATCAAATATGTAGACCTTCTCCTCGGGGAATAAACAAAAACAAAACCAAACAAACCCACTGCCCCCCCAAAAAAAAACCACACCAAACTAAAACAAAACAGTAAACCAAACCAAACCAAAACCAAAACCCCTAAAAACCCAAGAAAAGAGTCTTCACATATTTGGAAAAGATTGAATATAACATTTAGAGAATTTTCTACTACACTTTTACACAATGAACGATGAAGCCTATAGCCACTGTGGTAGCTCAAGGTCGTTAGCTTCCTTCACAACCAGAGGCAGAGAAGAATAACTTCTGAGGAAGATTTTAAATTATTTGAATAACTCTCTGGAGGTAGCATAGAGCCACCTGCTCTTATCTCCTCTCAGCTTGTTCTTTTCCAGCTTTTCATAGTTATCACTACAGCCCTGGAAAGTGAATTGCTCCCTTTATTTCAGAGATTTGAGGTGATTTCTGATGAGACAAAACTCTTACCTTAAGCAAGAACAAAGTATGATAAATGTGCCTCATACATTCCAATTTATCTGATAAACATATCTATAGCACCTGTCCTCTAATCCTTTCCCTGGTTTATTTTTGCATCTCACTGCCCATAAATCGTGATTTAAACAATTCAAAATATCGCATACGTATTTGTTCCTGCACATATCCTGAAAATCAGATTAAAATGTGTATTGTTAAATAGGATAGTTATCATTATAAAAATGTGTGCTAATTTATATACAGTGAAAAATGAAATTACAAATTATAGGATTTTGAGGATGTATAATTCTATAGCCACTTTTACAGGTGAACTGTGAAATATTTATAATCTCCCAAAATTAAATGGTCATCACCAGCTAGACTTAGAACACTCAAATAATAAAAAGTAGATAATGCATCCTGAGGCTAAATTCTGAACAAGAAATACACACCGATATGGCAATATTTTTCCTTTAATTTTGCTATAACTTTGAAATAATTAACATCTAATTCTTTGCAGCATTATTTTGCTGTTAAAGCAGCAGCCAGTAATTTTTCTTTTGTGTTAGATCCTTTGGTAAGATGAAGACTCTTACTGCAGCAGCTGGATTGCAGTCTCCAAATGCCAATTTCCACATTTCTTGTCACTGTGGATTTATTATCTGCAGAAGTGCTTGGAGGGCCCATAATTATGCCAATCCCCACTTGACATTTTAGACCCTTCTGCCACTATCTCAAGCCATCCTAAGTTTCAGCATCACACTGCATCATCAAAATACTGTTAGACAGCTATCAAGTAGCATCATGAGGATTAGAGATGTGCAATACCCAGCTATAAATGACTATTACAGCTCTTACATCTTGTGCTTTGGACCATAGACCTGAAAGCAGATCTACTGAATCTAGGTGATAAAAACTCAAATTCAGAGCTCACATTTTTCTTGCTTTTTAGGTTTTTTTTTTTTGTTCATAAACCAAGGTATAATTTTGCTGCTTATTAAAAGATAAACATTCTATTATACCAATTAACCCGTTTTATATGTTTAATGGAATGCTTCATTAAAGTGTTCAACAAAAACAGTCCAACAGATGTAATTTAAATTCCATATGGAGAAACAGTATTTTGTATTTTGCTGAGACTAATTACTACTGTATGTAATATATGAGCTACAAAAAATATAAGCAAATACCTATAGACATAAATTCTGATCTTTATGTGTGTGCTTTATTGGTAGCAATCTTTAGACAGATGTGGTAAAAATATAAAGAATGATGGGTTCAGTATATCTGCATACAGGTGAGTCATTTCACTAGAAGTCGCTTGTGGAGATATATAAATCCCAAACACTGAAAATCTTTGCAGGTGTCAAGTTCCAGCAGGAAACCTGAAGTGAATGGAATTATTATTATATTCTAATCCTGAAACTGTCAGTTAAGAAAAGCTTGTTTTGTTAGGCACGAGCAACTGAGAAAGCTTAACTTTCAAAGTTTCCTTTTAATTTCCCTGTACAATGGAAACACAAATGGTGATCAGAAATATTTTTATACTTTTTTATTCAAGAATATAATTTTTTAAAATTCAAATGGAAACTCTTGAACCTTTTGCTTTATTGGTTCTGGTAAAGGAAATAATTTTAAAATTCCTGCAATGTATTTTCACTAAAAATTAGGGAAAACAATGCCCAGCTGCTAAGACAAATGGAAAATATTGACAATTTCAGTATAAAAAAATTGGAAAAATTCCTAACATATTTCTGCTGAATGCATTTTAACAGGCTGCAGTACGTCTCTTTTTTTCCTGAACAGGATGGACCATATTCTCAAAGTTTTCCAGTTCAAAGGTGAATCAATAACAATCTTCCCACCTTCTGTAGGAGATGGATCAGACCCAATGGGAAGAGCCATTTATGCAGTTCTAGGACTCTCGCAATCCAGCAGAATCAAAACTAATGCTGGAAATATGACTCAATGCAGTGAGAAAAATGTAAGTTCAGCCAAATCCTTTGTGTTTTCTCCCCTATGACCTACCAGTGGTTCTTCGTGCAGTGTTAGCTTCACAGCATGTCAAATTAGGTAAAGTCAAGGTCTCAACTTTGCTGCCTTTTTTTTTTTCACTTTTCCCATCCATAAGTGGAGTGAAGGTGAAGTTTCTGGGACCTTTGGGATAATATACTTGAAACAGCTTCATTTTTTTCTGCCTTTCTCTAACATAAATAACAAGTATCAGATACACTTTGTAATGAACATAAAGAAATGTTGGAGGGAAGAACCAGAAAACTTGTCTTTATATGTTAGTTCAGCGTAGTTTTCCTGCTTTGTCACTGTCTTTAATTTCCCCTCTAGCTCTATAAAAACTTCTAGCTGTCTCTTAAATTCATTTATAGTATGTGCTTCAGTGGGCTTACCTGACAACTTATTCCTCACGTTTATTACTTTTAGAATGAAATAGTTGTGCTGGAATACTGCTGCTGTTTCCACTTAAAGGGATATTGTCCACTTATCAGGTTTTGTTTTGGTTTAAATTGGCTAATTTTTAAAACAGACTTTTTTACTGACATATCCCTCTTTAAACCTTACACCCAGATCTCAGTATCTGTAATTGTATCTGTGCTCCACCAGTGATGTGTAGAGCAGTCCTGCGGACAGGTTAGAGAGACTCAGCCACCTCTCCTGAGCCAGTGCGGGAGGTGATCCTACAGCCGTGCAGTCTTGCAGGCGCCTTGTCTTCCAAAGAGAAAGTCAAAGAGACAATTGCACTTTTGCTGAGGTGCTCTGGGTGTGACCGCGCATTGGTTTAAGAGCAGTGCTGTCCAGTCACCCAGCTGCCCAAGAGGAGCTGACATACTGACCCTGTCGCAACGGGACACGAAATGAACGGCGCGCAGAAGCTGGGACGTTCAAGGTAAAAAGAGTGTACTTCATTTCTGACTCCAATATTTCTAGACTTTCAAAAGTGACCATGGATTGGAGGATGAAATTGCTACCTCTCCAGCTGGTCAAACCAACAGTCTATCAGATTTCTCCTCCTCCAGAAAGGAATGCAAAACAATCATTATTTACATGAAAAGTGAGTGAGAAAATCCATTACAAAAATGTAAACATCAGAGGGCTTAGAAGAACTTAACAGCACAACAGAGCCTGTAAGTCGTTCAGCACTGGAAATATTCATGGGTATTTGCAACAGTCATTGAATCTTTTCCCTGTCACCCTCTTCTAAAGTAGTAACAGCAATAATGGAATTTTTTTATAAAAATAATCCACATGCGGCACTTAAAATGTCAAAAACTGTAGCAAAACAGTCTTAGAAATTTCTGTAAGAACTGCTGGTTACATTTTTTTTCTAAGACTCTTTGGGAAAACAGGAAGTTGTTTGTTAGTGTATTTATTCATGATGAAAACACCAATGAAAAAAACCTTCTTGCTGAATGCCAGATGGGAACACTCTGCTTGCAAAAAGAGGTTCTCAATTAGTCAGGTGCATTTTCAAATTATGAAATGCCATGCATATATTTTTTACAATGCTGACAGGAAACTTGGGATGCACATAGGAAAATTAATTTTTTTTTTTATTTTTAACTCATTGAAAATATGTGGAAAATCTCCAGTGTATCTTCATCAAAATCTATCATTTGGAATAGCCAATTGCATGACATACAACCAGCTGACATAAGAGAAAGGTGTAAAAATGAATCATTACTGGAAAATAATTTCATCAAATGTATTCCTTCTAGGTTCTTCCTTTACCCATCTTTTAAGGATGGCTGAGACTCCCAAATAGAATAAAAATTTTAGGGTTTTTAAGAGGACTACATCATGGACGTCTGGTGTTAGTAGAGGGCATCGTGCTGATTCTTCTTAATGTTGTCTGGTTCTTGAGCAGCAGGTGTGGTGATCAGCCCCTCACTTACAGAGTTTGTTACTATTCCATGTTTTCATTTACTGCAGGTAAGGTAATGATATGGAAATAACCTTGTTAAAATAAATTGGTTTCCCATATAAGTGGTTTGTGTCTGCATTCTAGTGAAGTGCATGAGATGAACTTTCTGGTACATCTTCCAAATTCTCTTTTTTTTGGAAATAATACTTTACAGTCCAACTCAGGTCATCACATAAAAGAGTATCTGGGCTGGTGGACAGATATACTGCTGCTGATACATACAGGTGCACCAGAAGACTCAAAATGGCAGGAGGAGGCATTAAATTTTTCTTAATATACCCCTTCATTTTTATCTTTTCAAGCTAGAGCTGGTATGCATGGTTAATGATCTATTAATAATAAAGGATAAGGGAAGAGAACACATCTGTTGCATAACTGTTGAAAATATGTCAGAAATATTCTTTATAACCTACATAGTTCAGAGAAAGAGAGAGAAGCTCTTCCAAAAATACACTGTGTTTACATGTTCTGCATTTCCCTGAAGGAGCTATTTCTTTCCATTGACTTCATCTCCTTTAAGTCTGAAGTAGCTGGGATGAACAGAGTGAATATGCCCACCAGATCTCTTGCACAAAATTCTTCTTGGTTGCTACAGAGAAATAACAGCTTTCCACAGGAACTGGCTTTGAAGTTTATTCTCTGGTATTTAAATTCAAGAAGTAAATATTTTAACAAAAAAATGCAATTTATTTTTTAAATTTTATTATTAAAAAATAACAATTTTTCAAGACAATAGTTTTATCAATTCTCAACACACTACTGCAAAATTCTAGAGCTTCTTTTTCTTATATATATCATTATATGATTCCAATCTTTTTGAAAGATGAGAAAACACTATTTTTGCTTAGACAACTGTAAGGAGAACAGTTCTTTCACCATTGGGAAATGCATCTTTAAAAACTCTGTTTTCTGGGGAAAATGTGAAGAAGGTAATTTCTCAAATTATTAAATGAGATTTATCCATTCATCCCAGCTAATGAGCTCTGGGCTAGATCCTAAATTTGGCTGACATTATACTGCACAAGGAGGCATGTTTCCCTCTACTGATGAGGGTTAAGCATGTTATAATCTTAAAATGGATGTCCTTAGGCACCATCTCTGCAGTGTGGGTTTCATCATCTTTTAGATGTTGTTGCCATGGAAAACTTTTATATTGCTCTAAGGACTCCTTCAAATTTTCTTTTGCTGTGTGTCATTCTGTCTTCGAACATATGGAGGGAAAACAACACTCTCTTGGTTAATTATGAAATTTATCCGAATTTTAGTGTCTAGTATGAATCTCAAATGTACAGTTGTCACACAATAATGAGATACTTAGTTTTGGAATTAATGCTTTTGGTAAAAAATAAGTATTACTGCTGGATCTCAGGGCAGAATATTTTCAGTATGACCATTCCATATATGTGGAATGGAATGTATCAAAACATGTGATGCTTGTTCAATCTATTTTACATATTTGTGTGTTAGTCATGAATATAACATTTTTTGTGGTTATAAGATATAATTATTTTGATTTCCTGTTATCGACGTAGCCGTGTCATACATTTATGAGTCTTCTTTTTCTTTCTTTAGTTTTTTTTCCTTAATTTATTTTTTTCATATCTCAAATAGCTCATGAATTGGCAATGTTATACAAATAAGGAGATTCAGTTAGGCTGCAACAAAAATTAAACCTGATTTTTTTTTCCTTTACTGCTACCTTTTTTCTGAAGGAAAAGAGAAGACTTATTGGTTTATTTAAGTCTGTTATGTTGGCTTTTTACTATTTACACATTTTTATGAGGCAATTGCAATCTAAAAATAATTATATGAAGAACTGTGAATTTACTTTTTTTTTAACTGCCAATACAAAATAGCATTTTGCCCCAGAATTAACAGTATTAAATCCAGTAAGTATAATCTTTCCTCATTGAGTTTTCCTCAATGTTTGAAGGACCTATAAAAGAAAAATACAGCACCATTTTTTTCAGCTTATGAATCTACCAAGAGAACTTAGCTGTGATGAGCAACATACATTTGATCATAAATACTCTGTGATTCTTGTTTTTAATCATCTTTATTCTCGATTGTTGCATCAGCCTCAGAGCTGACATTACTGATTTGCTGGGCTGTTAGGACTCAATTCAGCAAAGTGCTTGAGAAGTGCTCGTTTTAAACAGGGGAATAGATCAATCAACTTACTTATATCTTTAGAATTTAAGTACAATAAAGTGCTTTTATGAATTCCCTTTCAAAAGGAAGAGTTAGGATCAAAGGTCTCTTTATGTCCTTCATAATTCACCTGCATAGATGGTGTATTTGTAACTGATTGCCAAACTCTTGTTATTATTTTTTTCTCCCCGCTAAAGGTCCTGAAGATATAAAAGAAATATAGTTAGAAAAGCAGGATTTTTTTTTTAATGCTGTATAGTTTTAGATATCTATTTTGGCAACCACACATGCAAGATTATATCACCAGAAACATCAACATAGAAGAAATTTCAGAAGGTTTCCTTGAATATTTAAATAAATAGGACTTAATTGTATTCTCAATAATATTACTTTCTAATAGCAATATACACAGTGAAGGCAGAACTGGTAAGCTGAGGCAACAGAAAAAGAATTCTTGCATTCTGTTTATTTATCTTTTGAGGTTGATTCTTTATCAATGTTTGTGTAATAATATGTTTTCCATATAAATAAAGGAGCATTCAAAAAAAGCTAAGAAGCTTTTACAAGATTAGTTTTGATCCTGACAGTTCCTAACAATGCAGCCACCTCTCATTCGGGAAATTGCAGCTGCCACATGCATTGAGCATCCAATCATTCTGAGAATTGTCTTTTGAGATAAATAGGGAAACATCCTGGTGGGTCAATACTATGATCCTTACAACTACAACCAAATTGTTCACATTTGATGGATAATGGAACAAAATTAGTCTCCAAACACAATGCAGGTATTATTAAAATAGATAAAAACAAAATTAATTTTAACACTGCCATGGTTTCAAAACTTCCTAAAATTTCAAATCTGAACTTCCTGTAGCAAAATGGATCACTATGGTTCAGTCCATCATTTAAAGGGAGGATGGCAGATACCTTGCACATTGACTGCATTTCCCAATCTGCTCATCAACCTACATGCTGAAACAACATGAGGAAGGATACATTGCCATGAAGTTGTGAACTTCTTATATCACCCAATTTTTGCTGGTTTTGGTTACTTAACCACACTGCAGTGAATCTCTGGAGAAAATGTGAAATGTTGCTTTTAGGCCTGCTGTTTGTAGCATATCTTTCAAAAAATCCAAACAACCCCATGCTCTTGTATTGTTAGATGGAAAGTTTTGGAAGTCAATTGATCATCAGAAGGCTAAAGTCATTCCAAAATGATAAAATCATTCCAAAATTATATAATACCGCTATATCATTTATAATAATTAATTGTAAACATTTATATTAAAGTACTTGTACCAGATTCACTTATTAATGTGTTAATCTGTAAATCAACAAAAAATGCACAGTTCAATGGAGGGAAACACTACACTTAAACTTCCAGTAAGAGGGAAATCATTGAATCAATCATAACTGGAGGGACAGTTTTTATTTTTATAATTGTGACTTATGCTTTTACAAAGAAGTGAGGAAATTCTTAATTTGTTTATAGGATTACTGATCACCTAACTTGAATTTATGTGAGGGAAACACAATTTTACCTATTATTATTATTATTTTCATAAGGAGAGAGAGAAGGTTTAATTTGCAAGGGTTTCCTAGAGAAAAACAGAATCAAGCATAATTTTTCCAAAAGAGACAGTTATCTTTAGATAATTAAATTTTAAATTCAACACATGCAGAAACACAGTTGGATGAGATAATTGCTGCCATTAGCTTCCAACTGGATCTATTCTATTCTAGTGAGATAAAGTTCCTGAAAAGTCCACTTCAAGACAATATTTACAGTAACTTCACTGGCTTAAGAGGAGATTTTTTCAGGCAGAGTTTTGTTATGAAGAAACTTTAAAATTGTTTCATTTCTTCTTGAGTATGAGTAACAGCTTGAATTTTCAGTTTTCCTGCTTTTCCATAAATTTAAATAAAGCATTTCCCAATTCTAGTTGTACAAAAACAGTGGAATGAACTGGGCCTCCTCATTGTGAGAATATATCTAAATAGAAGAATCGCATGCTTGAAAAAATAGCAAACAAGGTATCTTGTTGGATCAGCATGAAGGAGTATAAAGAGTATTTTGCTGTGAATGTGGTTAAATAAAAAAATTCTACAGCATGCAACAAGACAGAGAGGAGCATGTCTGCATCTGAAGGTCCTCAGAACATTTATTATAGGGCTAAACCTAAATTAATAAATAGAATAAAAACGAGTGACACACATTGAAAAACTCAAACTCATGTGCATTTTCCCTTATTATAAACTATAGCTTTCAAATTCACTTAATGAAAAACTTTCATCATTTAGTCAGCCATACAATGCACAAGAACTTTGCTACAAGATGGATGCCCATGTAACTAAATTTGCTCCTGTAGGCGAAATAAAGTTTACATGCCTTCAGGAAATAATATTTCAATAAATTATGCTTACACATAACCTAGGATACTATAAAGTAAATTAATACATTAATATCTTGATAGCTAGTGTATTCAATCCACTGTAGTTCCTACATTCAACTTTCCACACAACTACTGCACAATTCTTCACCCTGACATGAGGACACTGATCAAAAGACCCCAGTATTAATACTCTGAATTGAGCACTGATTTCATTCAAATACTGTCTCACTTGCTTGTTTTCCATTCTATGTTGATCACAAACAGGTCCTAATATATTTCCACAGCTTTTATTGCAGCAGAGAGCAAGAGAATTAGCATTTGTTTAGCTCTACTCAGGTGATGTTATGAAAATACTAAATGTCATGTATTTATTTCCATCAGAGGATAATTTAGAATGGTTTTATTTTATAGGTTACTAATATTTAGAATTTTCTCTATACCTTTTACTTAATCAATCATAGAATGTTTTGAATTGGAAAGGACTTTAAAGCTTATCTAGTTCTAAACACCCATGCCATAGACAAGGACACTTTTCACTAGACTGGGGTGCTCCATCAATCTGGTCTTAAGCACTTCCAGGGATGGTGCATCCATAACTTCTCTGGACAAATGCCTCACTATGTTCCAGTGCTTCCCTACTCTACAGTAAAGAGTTTTTTTCCCAATATCTAATCTAAACCTATTCTTTTTCGGTTTGAATCCATTCCCCCTTCCTCTGTCACTGCATGTTTTGTAGTGTTCAGGTTCTGGAAGGCAGAATCACCTCCCTCATCCTGCTGGCCATGCTGCTTTTGATGCAGCCCAGGAGTGCACATGGTCAGGTCAGGTTCACCCTCTCATCCACCAGCACTCCCATATCCTTCTCAGTAGGATCACGCCCTTGATCTGTTCATCCACCAGTCTGTATTGGTACCTGATGTTGTCCTGATCCAGGTGCAGCACCTTGCAATTGGTCTTGTTAAGACACATGAGATTCCCAAGGGCCCCCTTCTCAAGCTTGTCCAGGTCCCTCTGGTTGGTGTTCAGGCATGTCCATCACACCATTCAGCTTGGAGTCATCTCAACTGTACTGAGGGTGCACTTAGTGCCTTCAACTATGTCATTAATATAGATATTAAATAACACTGTACCCATTATGGACCTCAAGGGGCATAATATGTTGCTGTTGTCCATTGGCATTCTGACCCATTGACCACTACCCTCTGGATACAGATGTGCGGCCATCATTTCTTATCCATCTAACAGCCAATGCATGTTATTTATTAATTTCTTTGCAGAAGCTTCAGTGCAGAATTTTCATACTTGTTCTGACCTGATTTGTATTATTCCCATATTTCCAGGAAAATGTGCATTGTGAATAAATCTAAATGTATTTGTTCACATCTCTGAGTCAGATGTTTACTCATTACCCAGCTCAAATAAAGTGTATTGGATATTATCAGAACAATGTGATAAGTTTTTTTTTAAATATAATATTTGATGAATAAGTTTAACAGTGCTTAACCTAATCTGATTGTGACTTGTTAAAAAATCAAGCATTAAATTTTGGGTTACAGATCTAAGGAGGAAAGGTTCACTTGTAACATTGTCATGCTTATATTTCAGGTTCCAACTGTAATCAGAAATATTTTAATTCCTCAGTAATGAAGCAGACTAAAGAAAGAAAAAAACCAAAATATTTATTTGCAAATTCAGGAAAGTTTCTGAGATTAGCTGCACTCTGATGTCTGCCCTCACATCTCTTGTGCTCATCCATTCGAGTGTATGAACTTGGTATTTGGAGACCCAACCAACATGGTTAAAATTCTTTCATTATATTGCTTGGTGAACTTGAATAAGTAAGGAAGTGCAGGGAGGAAGTGCAGGAAATCTCTGAGAGGGGTAACACCCCTCATGAGTAAATTGCCATATGAAGGATCTAAGAAATGATAGCTCTGCATCTTCTCTACCGAATTTCTTCTCTCTTCCTTTTTATTTGTCTCCTATCACCTGCCCCCAAAAAATCTCTTCTTGCTAATAGTCACATGGGAAGGAGGAGAGTGTGGCTGGAGTTTCTTCATTAGCATAACCAGTGTAGTAACTCTGAGCAGCTGCTCTTCTCCAGATCAGGCAAATTCTGCTCACGCTTATGACCTGAGATACTTCTCTAGAGATGCATGCAAGTTATTTCTGGTCCTAGAGAAAAATGGTAGTACTGTACCTGGTTTTATTTGCTGAAGTTAATTCAGACATGCCTTTATGGGGCTGAATTATATAAACACATCCTTAATTTTAGATCCAAAATGTTATACAACCTATTGGTTTACTGACACCTGAGCTTGTGCAAGAAAAGTTATGCAGCTCAAAGGACATTGACAAAAACTGGCCTTTAAATCAATAGGCCACTTTTGCTTAGACAATGGCTTTGTTGGATCTTTCAGGCCAGATGAAGAAATAATAAAACATGATAAAAAGCCTATATTCCTGGACTTTCCATTAAAACATAACCAGGAAAAAAAAAGAAAAGAAAAAAAAAGGGGGGAGGAGGAAGGTGAAAATAACCTTTGAGATTAGTAATAGCCTATCTTCCACCTGTTCTTCATGAGTCTCTGCTTTCACGCTTTAGAATTTCAGTAGGAAATAAAAAAAATATATTCATTAAAATCACTTCTTTGATCTGTGTGTGAAAGAAAAGTTTTCATCCTGCTTAATGCTAAGGATGGCTGAGAATTTAACCCTTTAATTTCTAGGAGAAACTCTGGTATACATTAAAAAAGTGTGAAACCAATACTTGGGATTTAGTCTCAACACTTCATCTTTTAAGATCAAAGGATAGTGCTTAACAATTTTAATCATGCACAGCCACTAGCTGCTGCTCTGTAAGTTATCACAGTGATATTTTTAAAAAAAAACCCTTATTTATTTTTATGAAGCATAACATGAATGAAATTTTGGGACTAATGGTTTACAGATATAAGTTGGAAAAGAAAACTAACCCCAAACCAGAAATAATAATTTTGAAGCTCAATTTCCAGCTCAAAATTAGCTGGAAATGCTGGTCACAGCTGTCTATCATGTAACGGTCTTGATGCAGATCTCTATATCAGAATGTATTTCAGGAGGTTTTCAGTAATATTTCAGTATTTCACTAAACAGAAAGGAATAAATTTTATTAGATCTGTTCTCACTTGCCAGCATTAATGTAGCACCAATAAATCCTCTTTTTGAAATCTTCAGATCAGTGTATCTTAAAGTTATACCTGACTTTGAAATACTTCCACTTCTTTTTATAGTCAACAGTATCTTCCAGAGCTGAGCTAAAATTAGAGAGCAGAGGAGGACAGGAGCAGGCATGATTTCCTGATCCAAGGTTTCCCTGGTTTCAGTTACTGTTTATTTAGGGAAAATGAAGGTAGACAAGTGTGCAAGGTGAAGGTGCCCTGGTGCTGACCTCAGCAGGGGCGGCAGGGAGTGTCTGTGAGGAGAGGCTCAGGCTGCCCCATGCAGGACACAGATGGTTCCAGCTGCTCCAATCCACACATCACAGCGCACAGCTGAGGTGGGTGGGGGAGAGACATCTCAGGGGAAACGTATTTAAGGAGGAAAAGAAGATAAACACCAAAAAACTGGAACTGTGTGTGAGAGGAGTGAGAATCTGTGACAGCAACAGCTCCACAGACACCAAGGTCATTAAAGGAGGGGGTTGAGGTGCTTCAGGAGCTGGAGCAGAGATTGCTGTGCAATGTCTGAAAGAGACCGTGGTAGAGCAGTCTGTCCCCTGCAGCTCATGGAGGTCTCTGTGGAGCAGATATCCACCTACAGCTAGGGAGGACCTCTTGTTGAAGGATGTGCCCTGTAGGAAGAGGATGACCATGAAGAGGAGCACAGGCTGGAGCAGGGGAAAGGTGTGAGAGGAGCAGTGGCAGAGAACATCTGTTATGGACTGATCACAACACCCTGTTCCATCTCTCTGCACAACTCCGGGCAGGGGCAGCAGAGGAGACAAGTGTAAAGGACTGAAGTTGAGCCCGGGATGTTTATCACCATCCCACTGTACTTTTAATTGGTAACAAATTAAAACAATCTTCCCATAGTTGTGTCTGTTCTTCTCATGATTAATGAGCGATTAATGAGTGATTTTACTGTCATTATCTTGACCCATAAAGATTTTCCATCTGCCTTTTCTCCCCCTGTTTTGCTGAGAAGGGAGAACAAGAGTGGCTATGTGACAGCCAGGTAGCCATCTTGACTCACCTTGAGAAATGATTAGCATATCTGAGTTTACAAAAATATTCTTGGTACTATGTCAGAAGTCTTTCTTACATAACTATATAAACTTCCACAAAATAGCCAACAACTTTTGGCAATGCATTCATTTTTTCTCTAGGAAAAAAAGGTAATTTTAAAAAAACCTCTGTTTATTTCATTTAAATAAAAATTAATATTTATTTCTAATATATTATCTTAGATAGTAGTTATTCCTGAACTCTCCTCTTTTATGTAATATTGAATGTAAATTTTGGCTTTAATGAAAGGGCCTTTAATAAAGGCTTCTTTCATGATGAGAATGCTGGAGAGAGTTTTTCCTTTTTTTAAGTCTCATCTTTAAGAGTCTACCTTTAATTGTGTTATGAAATTTTAATCAAACCAGTGGGACAATGCCATATGAACTGACTTTGTAGTTTAGCAAGACTATAGTGCTTTCTAAAGACATTAAAGATAAGGGTCATCCTCTCCGCTTTTTGTGTTATAACATCATACAGAGGAAAAAGTTCCAACTATAGTATCATGACAGAAATGATGTCTTATTTTGGCTGAAATGCTGCGACTTGTGTGAATCAAGCAGTTGGGAGAACTGATTGTGATACTTTCACATGTTAAGCAAGTACTTACACAGTGTTGCTGTTCATACAGGTAGGTGGCTGTGATTGCAATAGCTCCATTTTTGTCCTGAATTATATGTGTGAAGATGAAATTTTTGAACACTCAGCCTGATAAGAATTGAAATAAAAATAAAACGTCATGAAATACTGATGGGAAATACAGGCAAAGAAGAATGAACTTGATTTCAGAAGATAGATAGCTGAGGATGAAGACAAGCAGCCACTGACATCTTTACTATGCCACTGGCCTTTCATTAGCCTTACTGCTCTTGAAAGAAAAGCTGTGAGTTACTGAAAATCATACTATATGTTCCCATTTAGGCAACAAAGTATTTAAGTCTGGGTCAGATGCTGTAATTGTAAAAACAGCATGATCTCTGGTTGCACATCATTAGTAAATAGACTGCACAGTAGTAAATTAAATCAGAGTTGGTGTCTACACATATTTGTTTATGGGCAAATCACTGAAACTACAATGTATATGGGAAGAGTAGGGCACTTTTTAATCAGGCTTCTTGATGGTAAATAATATATCAGAAAACACCAAAACATTTCTTCAAACCACACGTCTATATCGTCTCTACAATATTTAATAATTCTTGTGGGAGAACAAAAAAGGAGGTAAAAAAAAGTGTTAAAAGTTACCATCTGTTCATTAATTAGTGCAAAATATTTTGATTTCCTGTTAAAACACATTTTTCAATGTGTTGAAATGTGTCCAGTTTTGAATCTAGGAATTTAGTATTGACGTTTGAATTACTCACTAATGGGACAGATTATAAGGCTTAGGAAAATGAGTAACAGGGTTAAAAGAAGAAAAAGCAAAAAAGGTGAAAGTGCTTTGAATGCAGCTCTATAATCTGTTAAAAATACATATTCATGTTTTAAGTTTTTGAAAATTCACTAACCACAGATTCTGTCTATACTTATAGGAAAGATAAGGAAAAAAAAAGAGAGCAAGAGAAAGACAAAGAAAACTACAAAAATTTTCAAATTATCCTATCTGTAACTTTATCTTAAATACCTGTAAGAGCTTATTTTTCTCTTCTTTCAAGTTATTTATCAGAGCTTGTTAGTTTACATCACTGGAGAGTTTATAAACTAAATCAGTAATTACTACCAGTAGAGATTTCTTTCTACAAACCAAAAGCTTTACTTTCAGCAAGAATGTACAGTCAAAGATTTTTAACAGGTATCTCATTATTTATGTAACAAAGAAGCATCATAAGTATTAAATGTATTTTGATTATTCAATAATCTGTAGCAACTACTAGATACGTATTGAAGAAAGTATCAAACACATAAAATCAGATGTGGTTCATGGCTACAATCACCTGTTACCTAATGCCCTGAAAATTCAAGGGATACACATCTCATTTTCCTCTTGGTTTATGACTTTTTGTAACACGTAGTGCACACAAGAAGAAGAATCCAATGCCTTCCATAGAAACTGGTTCTCAGCAGAACAGAGAAAATTGAAACTCTCCCATTACAATGCTTGATATTTAGAGATTTAAAACTATTATTGATGAATTCAATTCAACATAGTGTTCAGTTTTTGTGGCTCCAGTGCAGAAAAGGATAGCCCATCTTCTCTATTACAATTCCAAGTTGCCACAAATAGTGTTTTGTCCACAGTATGCCATCTTTTCTCTGGAGATATTTATAATTCTTTTTTTTTCTGAGGACTTTATTGAGATCAGTATATATTCACCATCACTGCACTGGTTGTATTTTGTAATTTTTTTTTCTAGCCAGTTCATTCTGCAAGGGAATGAAAACTATTAATATGGTTTCAATTTTTTTTCCCCAGGAAGAAACCTTAGATTTTCAACAGCATTTTATTTGGTAGTAGAAGATTAAAAAAGTGATGAACAGTAGGTTTTCCATGGCGCTCAGTGTCATAGCTGAAATGACTTTGTCAGGCTAGCAACTTGCATTGGTAGTATTCTTTTTCATGGGCCATGTTTTGACAGATAATATTCCACAATACAGTAAAAAACTGCAACCCCTGTCAAATTTAGATTTACTTCTTACACTAAGAACTCATGGTTTTTATACAAGTAGAACACATAGGAATTTCCAGCATCAGGGTTTTTATGTGTTACTTTGTTTTTTTCATTATGTTTGACATCATGAGACAGATGATTGCTATTGATGGCCAGCCACATTCTTAGGAGAGTAAAACTTCAGTGAAATATAAAATATGCAACAAGTTATAGAAACTTGAAATGAACTTGTCTATGTTGGTAAATTGTCTATGTTGGTAAAAATAGTTTACTATCTCCTACCAAGTGCAGAATATACACAATATATCTGTAGAAAACTTTCAGAACAATGAAGATTCTTCTTCACTATAACCGACCTTAACTGAAAAAAACTCACATAATTTAAAACATTTGAGATGACTTGTTAGAAATTATTTCATGACTCAAAAATTGCAGCATGGTTTGAATAAAATTTTGCTTTATACATACATGCATATTTCTTTTTCTGTGTGATGTACTAACAATTTTAATGTAATTTAGAATTAGGACGTGAAATTAAGTATAGGTTTGTACTCACTATATGTATGACCTTTAATTGTAAATATCAGTTGTTTCCTATGAAGAAAGTGAAGTACTTTATTTAGTCCAAAAAAAGCAAACAGTATTCTGAAAGAAAGCTATTTATTCAAAGAGTACTCAACAAATTAGAGATGTGGATATAAATAAAACCCATGAAATTCAGGAAAAGAAAATGACCAGTCTTGTACTTGGGATAGAATTAGGCAGCAAGAAGAGAAGATGGTAATTGAAAAGAGCAGAAAGAAGTTTTGCAGCAAAGGATTCAGTTTGCTGATGGACATCCTGTTGATCATGAGTCACTGGTGCACCCATGCAGGGGTGAAGATAAAATATGTTTGGTCTGCATAAATAAAAGCTGAGCTGACAGATAGAATGATGGGGTTACTCAAATCTGTCCATCATGTATGAGACCAAATCTACAGTTCTGTGTCTAGTTTGGGGATTTGAAATGCCAGAAAGATATTGGAAAACTGGAGAAAATTCCAAAAATTGCTGCTGAGTCACAGGCTGGAGTTTAGAGGAATGAGGTGAGGCTACACAACAGACTTTGTTCAGCCAGAAGAAGGGATCAGGAAGGAAGAAATTTCTGTGATCAATTACCTAATCATAGAATCATTGAACAGTCTAGGTTGGAAGGGACCTTAAAGACCTTCTAATTCTAATCCCCCTGCTTTGGGTAGGCACATCTTTCATTAGACCAGGTTGCTCAGAACTTTATCCAGCCTGACTATAAATATTTCCAGGGATGGAACACCCACAACTTCTCTGGGCAACCTATTCAAGTATCTCACTGCCTCCACAGTAAAGACTTTTTTCATAACCTCTAACCTAAACCCGCTCTCTCTCAGTTTGGATCATTCTCCCTAGTCCTGTCACTACATGCTCGTGTAAAAAGTTCCTCTCCATCTTCCTCGTAGGCTCCCTTCATGCGCTAGAAAGCTGCAATTGGGTGGCCCCAAAGCCTCCTCTTCTTCTGGCAGAAAAATCCCAATTCTTCCAGCCTTTCCTCATAGGAGAGATGCTCCAACCATTTACGGAATTATCTTTGTGGCTCTCCTCTGGACTCACTCCAACAGGCCCATGTTCTTCTTGTATTGGGATCCCCAGAGCTGCATGCAGTACTCAAGGTGGGGGCTCACCAGAGAATGGCTGTGTGTGGAGAAATCACTCCGGTTTTTTTTAAGGTGAACAGTGTGAGGAATAGAGACAGCGGAGAGGAGTTTCAATAAGAAAAAATCTAATTTGAGTTGAAGAAAAACATTTTCAGCGCAGATGTGAGCAAGCATAGGAGCAGTTTTCAGAGAGAAATAGTGAATTTTCTGTCTCTAGAGATGTATGAAACTAAACTGGCCTTGAACAAAACTGTATTACTTCGAATTTAATCTTGTTGTACACAAGACATTGCACTAGGTGATTTCCAATTTCCAACTTGGATCCTTCTATGAGTCTGCAATATCTAGACAGGGCTATCAAGGTTTGGTAAAGGAAATGAAACATTCCTGAAACATTTATTCACTGGTATCTTACATAGGCTCTTCTAGTGTCTTTAAAATGAAGTTGGAGGTCTTTGTACAACTATATGAAGATGCCAACAGTATTAAATGACGTATTTTATGGACAATATGTGCACTGAAGCAACATGAAACTTAAACTGGAATAAATATTGCAATCATAAGTTGGAAAATATTTTTATTTTACCTTTAGATCCGTGTTCAGTATTCTATTCAATCCAGACTGTATTCAAGCATCTGATCTCCATTTGTCTTTGAACACTTGTGAAGAAAGGAAAATAATCAATTTACAGTAGATGTTTTACCTGTTAAAGCATCAGTGCTGGTCACAGATTTCTGGAGTTCAGGACTCCCTAGTGCATAAGGCAGTGGGCACTGCTACAGTAACCAGGCATGCTTTGGATTTTTTGTGACCTACCTAACAACAACGTGAAGAACTGTAAAAATAATGCACGTAAAAAAAATAGCACAATTTCTTTTGTGATATTATTGAAAGTGATCCAGAAAAAGATGTCTGGTTTTGAAGTGTTACTCCTGCTTGATTTAATTTAAATATTTATGATCTGGTGAAGATATGTAGTAGATGAAGTTATTTGAAGGCATGTTCTTACACTCAAAGTCATGTTATAGGCCATAGTCTCATTAATAATACAGTTAAATTGTGGGGTTGTTTTCTAAAGTCTTCCTAGTATCTATGCATTTTCTCTGATGTTATGATTATCTTCACAACATCCCTCTGGGTCCTAAGGTGGATGCTTCAGCCCTTCTCAAGAAGGATGGGAGACAGGGTCACAGCTACTTGTCAGCATGTGCAGGTGTCTGCCAAGACAAGTGTGACATTGATGTTTTCTTTCTCCTCCGGCTTTGGCTCTGTCTGGTGCTATATTTATAGGTTTCCCTGTCACATTCCACTTACTTCTTCTGCACTGCCAGCTGCAGCCTGGCAGTGGGCCCTATCATCCCAAAGGGACTCCAGGCACACAAAGAGCTGTGGTTTTTCAGACAGTGACTGCAGTGGAGAGGGGTGACACCTCTCTGTTAACCTTAGAGCTGAAGCTGGAACAGGGGAAGCAGAAGTAACTGGCTCTGGTGCAGGGCTTAAAACAATGACACCCAGCTCAGTCTGGTAAATTTTCAGCTTCTGTGTTGGCTGAGAGGATGTATGAATTTGATGTATGTTGGATATTGTAAGAATCACATACTTGGCTTGAATACCATGCAAAAATTTGACCTGAAAGAAGAAAAAAGAATTTCTTATATCAGAGAGCTAGGCAAATTAGTATGAATTCTGGAATGCAGGATTACAAATACACAGTGCTGTTGAAAAGTTAAAGAATTAGTTTGGAATAAAGCACCATAGAGGGGAGTACAAAATATTTCATCTGGGTAGGAATACTAATCAGTGTATATATTCAAAATGATAAATAGTGGGCTAAATCAAATTTCACTGCAGACTGTGACTAAAGAATTGCAGTGGACAACAAAAGATGTTATCCCAAAGAATAAGGTATGAATAGCCTCAGGTGTCTGTCTGTTCTATCTCTGATTCATTACAAAGAATATTCTGTGTCATCCTTGACCAGTATTTGTCCAGTTTGTTGTCAAGGACTTAGAGTATAAACTTTATTCTCCCGATTTTTATCTAATGTTTGAACTTTTATTTTTTACTGCAATATAATCTCATTATTTTTCCTTTTCTATTGTGTGCATAGAAAACGGTTTTCTTTTTCATTTTGCAGCCTGTTATGAACCTGTAGACAAAACATACCTTTCCCCTTTAGGCATGAGGCCTATAGCCATGAGATATGCGGTGAAAGGATTACTCTGATGGGCTGCTGATAGGGATGTTATCAAGCAGAGGATGACCCTTACTGCTACAATCAGCCCTGGATAGGGAGAGTGATACTGAGGTGCCAGATGTGTGATCTGCAGTCTTTGTGATCTTGCCCTTTAGTTACAAAGAGAGATATTAACTCAAAAGCCCTCATTTACATGTGAAATGGCTGCCTTTCCCCCTTCACCTCCTCCTCTTTAAAGAGCAGCAACAAGTTATTTGGCTACAGCCTTACCTCCACTTCTCCCAAAATATAATTTTTTCACTTGTAACATTCCATGGAAGAATTCAGGGACACCTTTTTTGTAAGATTTGCACCTCTGGATGCATCGAATGATACCCAGGTGAATTTAAGCTTGATTAATGTCAAAATTATCCTGATTGAATTGATACATTTATGAATGGCAATTCTGAATTTGTATCTCTGTAGTTTCAACAAACCATGAATCTGTGATTGTAAAAGTTCTTGTTGAACTTTGCAGTCTTACAACATCAAAATGGCTACAACCAGAAATTAAGCCCAGCTACACCTGATAACTCAAGAGTCAGAGATAGTTGATAATAAGCCTAGGGAGTCACAAGAAAGTGAAGCAGGTTCTGAAACAGGGGCCTTGTTTCAGAAGGGCCTTGCCTTATCAGTAAATTGAAAAACAAGCCTCACAGTCTCAAAGATGGGGAATGATATACTGCTTTGCTTAGTTTCTTTAGGCCTACAGTTTTACAGCAGAGTTTGGGTAGGATGTGCTACTGGTAGTGGACAGAGCTCAATAACATTTGTCAGAGATGAGAAATTAACCAAGTCAGTTCAGCAACTGTGCTGAAATCAGTCCAAACTAGGTAAAAGGTAATTCCAGCAGGAGGAGATTGCAACACACAGCCCACCTACTCAAGAAATCATCCAGCTCAAAAGAAGAGAAAGACTGAGTATGTGGACTAGTTAGCATGAGAAGCAAGAGAATTGTTTAAGCAATAGAAGGTAGAATATCAATTAAGACAAGAACTATGTAACTTGTAGCAAAAGAACCATACTACTTCTGTGTATTAAAATGCATAAATAGTGTAAATTTTTGAGAATCAGAGTGCTGGCCAAGTGGATTTACTACCTAGCACACAATTTAGATTTACTATCTTCACACAATATGAAATTAACAAAGACCTCTGCTCTGTGTGTGAGATTGGTTTATTGCACATTGGGTGACAAATCCCATTTTTAGGCATACTACACCCAGCCCCTCTAATCTCTGAGGTCCAGCTAGAAAGCCAGGGTGTTTATATCCTTCCAAATTTCTATACTCTAAACTTGCAAGTCCTTTTTGCAAGATAGCAAATAAGTTTTTTGGTCTTTCTGTGCTACTAAAGATGTTGTCTAAGAGTTTGAGCTGCTTCAGATAATCATTACCAAAGCAGTCGTGGCCTTGAGATCATTGGTTTTTGAAATAAACAAGGGCCAGGAGAATTCTTCTCCTTTTCAATGCCTTTATTAAAAGTGATCAGCTCAGGATTGGGCGGCTCAACGAGTCTGCAGCGTCCGTCGTCTCTCCCAAGGCGACTCAGAGGAGGAGGATATGCACAGCTCTGTCTGCAAGGGGCACAGCTGGGGATCAGATCCTCTTGGGAGCCTTTAGGGCCTGCTGATCCCGTCAGATGGTGCCCCTCACACTCAGTCGGCCTGGTCTCACCGCCGGGGTCAACTCCCGTGGTCAGGGCGAGAGGGTCCGAAGGTGTTCCGCGTCTCTGCAGGCTCAGCACTCGGCTCCTCACGTCCAGACATCACTCCAGTCTCTCAGCTCTTAGGTGGCTCATTGTTTTTGGGGTTTCTCCATGAGTTTGGAGATGGGGGTCCCACAAAACATTCTGGTCTTGGGAGTCACTTTGCATAACCCCCCCCCACCTTCTCAGGTGTCTCCCCTATTCTGAGAAAGGTAAAACTTAGCCTCGGGCAAGGTCCCCACCCAGGAGAAGGGCCATTACCTCGCCCCAGCCAGGGCTTTTACTAATACAAAAACAACCATTAACGACAACGACCCGTGATTACAATAACAAAGGCAGCAGCCCAGCAGTAGTGGTAACTTTTTCTCACAGAAAAAAATATTAACCGAATTTTTGTTCATAACAGTTTTCTATGAGGAAGCCAGGTGCAAATAAAATTAACATTATTCAGGTTATGCTACAACTTGACTATGGGAACATCCAGGGCTGGTTTTTCAATGGACTCCTGTAGAGAGTTTTCCAGTACCTATCTGCAGGCTCCAATGTTAGAACCTGTCCATGGCTTTGCAAGGTAAATGGTACCTACCTTTACTGTAGAAAGGTATGAAATGTACCTGACTGGAAGTAAACTGCTGTTACAATAAAGTGTATAATTCTGGACATAGCCAAAAATCACAAATTGTTCTGTCAACTGATCAGATCACAGATATGACCACTGTAACTCAATGTTAAATTAACTCTAATGTTAAATTAATACCACCATCCCTAGCTTTCTTTGAGATGGTTCAACTTGTCCACATCCAGGAAATTTCCAGGCACTATTTTACAGCTGGCATAGGTCAGGTACTGTTCCCAATAGACAATCTGGATGTAAATCCTTGGTATGAAATTTTATGAATTAAATAGTGTGGATATTTAGACTGTTTACTTCAGAGTCATGGAGTAAGCTCTGGTCCTTATTTAACTCTTTGTAATGCAGTTCTGCCCTTTTACCCTGCTCGTGTCTTGGCACCACACTTCAAACATATGCTGGTTTAGTAAGAGCAGAAAATTGTGTTCTAGAAAATGTGTCCTAAACAAAATATTGAAAGAGCTAGTATTTTATGACAGTAGGTAGAAAAGATTTCAGAAGCATACAATAATAGCATTCGATGAAAGATTGTGGCAAAGAAGCAAATAAATAATTACACTGTACGCTATGAACAAGACAAGAAATAACAGGCCTATTTTGCAGGAAAGATTAAGCCTGAGCACAAATAAAGGTTTCCTGATGGGGAGAGAGCTAAGCACCCAAGTGAGTCACTTAGTCAGTCTATGGAAATAGGATAGCTAAAGTTTTTTAGATATACGTTAGAAAACAAAAAGTTCAAATTAAGTAGAATTAAAATAGAATATTCTGAGTTGGAGGAGATTCATTAGGGATCATCAAGTCCAATTGTTGACTGCACATAAGGCAAGATAAAAGTTCTATATGTATAAGAACATTGTCTTTACGCTTGTTGAACATAGAGAGGTCATAACCACTTCCCTAGGGGACTTGTTCCAGTGCTTGATCACCCTCTCAGTAAAGAACTTCTCCCTAATATCCAATCTGAACTTCCTCTGGGGCAGCTTTACACCATTTCCATGTGTTCTATAACACACTAGAGAGAAGAGATAGACACAAAATCACAGAATATTATGGGTTGGAAGGGACTCACAAGGATCATTGGGCTCAACTCCTAAGGGAATGTCCCATAGAGATCCTCAAATTTGGCATTATTAACACCCCCTTCTCTGTCCTGTCTTATAAGTAAGTTGTAGACAGCAACGAGGTCACTCCTCAGAAACTGAACAAAGAGCATTCTTAGACACTTCAATAAGTCATGCCTCTAGTACTTTCACTACTCTGTTGTCCTCCTTTGGATACATCCTGATATTTTTATGTTCTTATTATATTGTGGAGCCCAAAATTATTGACATTATTTGAGGTGAGACTGCAGTAATACCAAGTCTAGTGGGGGAATCACTTCCTTTGACCAGTTATCTATGCTGTGCTTAATGCTCCCAAGGACACTGTCAGTACTTTTAGCTGCCAAAGTACACCTTTGTTTCATTTTGATCTTAACTGAGCATTATTTGACACAGTTGGAGAAGATCCCCCTTTATGGCTTCTTCCAGCCCTATGGTTCTACTACCACACCTGTGAGTGACACCAGGGATGATACTGTCATGACCCGCTGATAAGGGAGGTGATATTCATTATAAATTCTCCTCAGGCTGAAAATGACACCATACCCCATTTTAAGGGAACATTTGTGCTTTTGTTAGTTTCCTGAACTTTGGCAACCAGCCCACTATTTACACTCAAATAGTGTTGGATAATGACCTCAAATTTTACTTCTCAAAAGTAGTGGCTAACTAGTACATTTTTTTTACAGCTCCTGAATTCTTAGAGTATACTTCAATAAACTCCCAGCTCCCGCAATCAACTTTTCAAAGGTGCTGGCTTAAAAGTCACAACACACCTCCCCAAGCTCCCCAGTCCCACAACAAACCTCAGTATGGAGTATGGGGTAGAATATGACTGACATTATTTGCCCAGACAAAGCAAAGCAGGAGAGAAATAAAGGTGGAAAAGAGAGAAAGAGGACAAAGACCATCTGTCCTCAGATCCCACATTCGTTTTGCCACGTGGATGGTCCAGATCTGGATTAGCTAAACAAAGAATGTGAAAGAGAAGCAAAAGAGACAGAGGGGGACTGATTTGCTTCATTTATTAAAGTTAACCTTATGCATGCCTCTTATGTAAACAAGACTTTTTGGGCCATTTCATTCATGCAGGTGCAGCCCGCCCTTTTGAGCTCTCCTCCAGGAAGCGAGTCTGAGGCAGGGCATGACTGAGCATAAGTCTCCAGGTGGAACAGGAAATTGGCTCAAAACAACATTGCTCCAACTTTGTGGGATCATCTCTGCTAAGTTTGAGACAAAACATGCTTATGCCTGGTTCTCTACAGGCAGCATCTTCTGAACTGAGCCTATGCATTGTGTGAGAGATGAATGGTTGGATGGAGCTAAAATGGTGCTGGGGATCCTGCTAACAGTTCAGTGCCATGCTGTTTCATTACTCCAGCTTGTGCTTTGGATCTGACAGTATCCCTAGCACAGATTTAAGCCAGCATGGGATGATCAGGTCATATCTGTGTGGTAAACCAGTATTACAGTAGAATTTAAAACACGTAAACAAAGGGATTTGCGAGATAATAGCTAGGAAAATATTTAACAACTGTTCAGAGCCAAGAGAGAAGATATGGAGGACTGACAAACCTGTAATTAATGTTGCTGAGACTGGAACAGGGAGAGACATAGCAATCCAGTATGTTATCCAAGGTTCAAATCAGGAGAGAACTTGAAAACCTGGAACAGAACCTTAAAGTAAATGTAAAACAAAGATTAATTTGGGGAAATTTTCCAGTATTTTTGAGAGAAAAAATATTTCTTATATTGCTATATAGGTGGCAGTCTAGGCTAATGGTTTTAAAAATTGCAAAGAATAGCTTGTTTTTATGTAGGTCTACATTTTAAAAAAAGCTTTAAATCATTCCTCCTTTTTTTTCCTTTTTTTTTCATAATGGAGAACAGCCTGTCACACTCTGGCACTAGACTAAAAAAAATGGGAAAGTGGATTTTTCCCAGCTTCCTGAAAACTAAATATACACCCCCATTTTAAGGCAATGACTAATCCTGAGGGAAGCAAGGCAGTCTTAACCTATTTAAGGTTTTCATCTGAAAACCAGGGATTTTAATGAAAATTCTTCAATTAAAAATAAAGTAGAGTTTTTAACATTCAGAACAAATATATAAATCTGACTATCTGATTTTCATTGTCTAAAAGGTTTTTTACTGACTTGGTGAAGTCCCTGAAGCTACTTATAAATGATGTATGAAATGAAAGCTCACTGTCCAAGGCACAGAGAGAATACTGACACCACTTTTCAATCACTGCTTCCGTAAGCTTTATAATTTACTATACTGCAGGGGGTTCAGGTTTTGTTTGTTTATTTTTTCTCTAGTCTGAGGAGAAGCCACAAAACAGCACTAAGAAAAGTCAGAAAAAATATAAAAAGAAAGCTAATTTTTAAAGAAAGCTTGATTTTGTGTTCTTACATAATTTTTCCTTTATTTTTCTGAGGAGATCTGTTTAAAACAATTTCCTATGCTTTTTTTTACTAAGAAAAGTTACACCAAATCATACATGTACTTCTTCCAGTCTCTAAGAATAATGCCTATCAGCTACATCCCATAAAAATCTTAGAAAATGGAAAGTCTACAAGGCAGTATGAAATAAAATTTTTAATTCATTAAAGCAACAAAATACATGATTTTAAATGCAGAGGTTTTGCCTTGGGGGTAACATAAATGCATCCTTTTTGATCAAGAGTAATGTGAAACTCCCATTTTTAAAAGTATAAAGAACATGATTAAATTAATTTCTAAAAAAGTTAGTATTGCACAGATATTTACACATTCTGCTGAAGTATGTCCATAATCCAGATTCAGAGGACATTATCCACATCACTAAAATATATGTGGCTACATTTGAAGGTGACAATACTTGATACAGTTTTTTATGTTTTCCTGTTACTGATTTCATATGTCATGGTTTTAACCCCAGCCAGCAGCCAAGGCCCTCACAGTGACTCACTCCCACACCAGCAGGACTGGGGAGACAATTGGAAGGGTAAAAGCTGAAAACTCATGGGTTGAGACAAAGACAGTTTACCAGGCAAAGCAAAACCTGCGCACACAAGCAAAGCAAAACCAGGAATGAGTTCAGTGCTGCCCATGGGCAGGCAGGTGTTCAGCCATCACCAGGAGAGCAGGGCCCCATCACAGTTAACAGGGACTTGGGAAGACAAAGAAAATCACTCCAAACATTTCCCCTTTCCCCTTCTAACCCCCACTGTAGGCACTGAGCATGATGACACATCATCTGGAATCTCTTAGGTCAGTTTGGGTCGCTTGTCTGGGCTGTTTCTCCTCCCAATCTCCCTTGCACCCCCAACTTTGTCGCCAGCCTGGCCACACCAAAAGCAGAAAAGGCCTTGGCTCTGTGTAAGACCTGCCCAGCAATAACAAAAAACACCTCTTTATTATCACCCTGCGTTCAGCACAAATCTAAAACAGCCCCATGCCATCCATTTGGAAGAAAATTAACTCTACCCAGCCTAAGCCCAGCACACTATAATTTTTTGGGTAATTGCACATAGTGATGAAAGGACTATGCATTCAGATAACATAATACTAAACTGCTGTTATTCAAAACAGTAACGTGTACCCATTGCAAGGCTGAAATCTTTCCACAAAAGTCAGTCAGAGGTCTGTTAGGACCTCTATTTTCTTTCTCATCTCAAGATTAATTCCAATACATGCATCAATATGAAATATTAAAGTAATATGTATTTATTAAATTGATACTTCAAAAATGTATTATTATATGAAAATATTTGATATAAAATTTCAAAATACTTGTGGCATTTATTTTGTGTAGAAGACAAATCCTGTTATATTGTATTGTTGAATTATCTCAGCTAAATAAGAACAAATTCAAAGGAAATGCACTCAATCTGAGTTTATAGCAGGTATTTGCCTATTGTATGGCATTAGTTGCAGCTAGGTCAAGGCTTAGCAGGAGTTAAGTATCTATCCCATATATCTTAAATTCCAACACTGGATTATTTTAGCATTGGATTATCTTTCATTTATTTATGCTTCTTTCCTAACAAAAGAGTTGAGAATATTCAGAAAGCAGAAATAAGTGTTTATTTCCCGGTCTATTTTGAATGCATTACTTAACAACCATGTCATGATTGCTTTGTCACATGTAAGAGACTAATTCTTATTTATAGTGTAAATTTGTGTCTCATCTCAGGATAATTATTCTAAATAAAAAGATATGTATTGTATGAAATGCTCACATTATCTTTAGATGGTATAGAAATCTTGTTAAAATACCAAGCAGGAACTTGAAGAGAATAAAGTACATAAAAACTCTTGAATCTGTATCTTGTAGTGCACCACCACAGTCAACACTTAACTAGTATATGTGAAGAGGTGTTTTAAAAAACAGAACCAAAAAAAATTAGCTGTAGAAAGCTTTCTAGAAATGTGTATTTCTTTCTCTTACACAAGGAAAGCTACATGTGAATTTCAGAATATCAGTAAGGCATCTCACTACTGGCAAAATGGACAGAGATATTTCTTCAGCTTTTGGATGATAAGTGATTTTAAGTACTATGGTGTCTTTTACAATATATTAAGGTAGGTTCTTTGTGAGAACAAGGCTTTCTGCAGATTTCTTTGGTCTGTGACAAATCTGTATCTTTTTCCTTGTAAATATTATATTTGGCTGACAGCCTTTTCAAGTAATACAAGTCTTACCCATCTCATTTAGTGCTTATAATGCATCTAGAATAATAAGAAAACTAATATTAAGCAATTATAAGTGTGATAAAACTGAAAACTACAGTGGAACAGAAATCCAAGTTGTCCATATTTGTCCCTTCATCATCAAACTAAAAAGGAATGTATTTTGCTGCTGAAAATGGTGAAAAGACAAGATAATAAGGTTCTTGATGTCTGTGATTAAATACAGAATGACAAAGATGAATTTGGATAAAAAAAATCAATAACATTTGTCACACACATAGAATCAGGAGTGTTGGGCTCCTTATCAGCAAGAAAAGAGAGAAATTGCAAAAACAAGATCTGCAAGAGTAGCCTGTTTCATTAATTTGGATTTGACAATTAGAAAATCTATAGTTTTGAATGGAAATTACTAAAGGATAACAAACAGGCATGTACAGCAAACTAACAAGAGGATTTTTTTTCTTTTAAGCCTGGATTTTAACAGGCTTTGTGTTTATCACTGGTGTTCATCATGCATGAGTGGAGGGAAAAAGACAATGAACTACTAGGAAAGAGAGAGACTAACAAAAGGTTTTGAACAAATATGAAAGCCAGAAGGCAACCACCAGCTTACACAGCTGCCTACCTGCCAAAAAAGTGCAAATAATTGGGATGCTTCTATCTAAATTGAGTGCGTGGTTCAGTTGTTGAATGTTCCTTTATTAGCTGTTAGGAAATTATATCACTAAACAACCAAAGAATTTGCTACACAACAGCTGAGCATTCTGTAAAAAATGCAAATGTAATTGAGTGTTTTACATAACAAAAACACTTCTGAAAGGGATAAAATGTACTCAGTAATTAATTTTTTGTTTATGATACTTGTGCTGCATTCCAGTGCTTGATTAACAAATGCAAAATAAAACACTTTCAGAGCAGCCCTTATGGAACTAAGAGAAGATACCAAAAGAAGAAAAGAAAAAAATAAACAAGGGGTACAGTGATTACACTGATTGGTCTTTCTATTTTTATTTTAAAATATGAGCCTTCTAAGAAAGGCAGAAAGATTTCATTGTTAAACATCAGGAGGGCAATACAAAGTCAAAATACAGCCAGGTTCTTCAAGGTTCAATGTAAAAGCTATTCATTTATTCCAGGAATTAAATTTGTCAGAGCAGTGAATGATAGCCATTGTCTGGCACATCTCCCTCTTTTATTCCTTCAAACCATTAAATGAAAATCTGACATGAATCAAATCAAGGATCTTCAACATGGAAAGAATCAAACCAAGGGATTCATTTGGCTTTCAGGCTGATTAATTTCAGAAGCTCTGTGGATTTTGTTTGAGGGACTGAGCACTACATTGTTTAACACTGGCAGAGAGCACATTCCTATAAATTCCCAAGGCAGACAATCATAGCTTTACCAAACTTTGACTATGTTTTAGTTTGGATAGACTGTTTCCGTGAACAACTACATAATGTTCTTTGTGGTATGTGCAAGGGCACAGGAGGGTAGAGTGTGTTGTCAACCATCCTTTGTGTTACTGAACTCATGGCTATTAAGCTATTTGAAGAGTGTTGCTTCTTTTTAGCTGCTCAATCATACTGAGTTTAATTATTTTAAAAAATAGCAGATTATGAGAAATAAATGGCCAACTCAAAAATAGGTATCACTATGTGCTACTGTCAATGCTCAGTTACATGTATATATTTTCTAAACTTATTTACATGGGCTTGAATATATACATACATTCCCTAATAAAATTAAAGGTTCTAATATTTATTACAATTTATCTAGAATGTATGCTATAGATTTTTGTCACTTTACATTACTTTAGTGATGGGAGAGTTAAAGTGGAATAATTAACCCATTTTCTTCTAAACTTTCCTGCCTTCTAATGGTGAGATATAGCTGAGTACCAATGTATCCTCTGTTTACTATAATTAATGACATTCCCACTGATCACAATAGATACATTGTTTTTCAGATGACTGATCTCCATATATCAGCATTCTGTACTAATAACACATTGTCAGTAAGTCAGTATCAATTCAGAACAGAAGAGCAGTTGAATTGTAGCTCCTTTATCATAAACCTACAAATGAATAATTCTTTCTGCTTAGTGCCTCTTCTAGTAACACTTTTACAACTCACAAAGTTTAATAGCAAAATATAAATGGACTGTATTTGCAGCAGTTTTTTCTTCAGATTAATTTGCATGGCTAGAGTCAGTATTTTATTAGTGACTTGTTCTAAACTAGGAAAAACAAATTTGAGGAAAAAAGATCAGGAAACCATGTTAGACTAGTATTTTCTGAAGTGTTTCTTTAAAAATCAGGCTGAGGATTTGGGAACTAAATTATTTCTAATGAATAAAGCTCTATTAACTGCACACGGTTGGAAGAGAGTACATGCAAAAATAAAGAACAGAATTTATGAGAAGGAAAAAATAGTGGAAAATTCTACTACATCATATATGTATATATGTATACATGTATATATGTATATATGTATATGTATGTATTATTCCAATAATCTTGCTATTAGAAGGATCTCTGATATTTCTAAGGTTCAAATTCTTTAGATGAGCTATTTTTGTGTAGCTTACCTGACATTTTCTGACAGATACTGATTTGATGCTGGGTGAAACTGTAAAATGAGTCTTAAAATTGTCATCCCTACTCCTAGCTAATTTTACTTGAATATTTTATTTTACTTTTCCCCTCCCTACACATGTTTAGTAACTATATAATTTAATACACTTCACTTCCTTTTAAATTAATACAAAACTTTGACAGTTAATATCCTTCACATTTTTGTGGGAAAATTTTATCTAATTTAAATTTTATCAGATTTAAACAGTAAATATTCCTATTTTGAAGCTTGGAATTATATCCACAGTTTTACATTGCAAATACCACATCAGTCCAACTTTTAAAATCAGTGGTTGTCTATACACCTAGTTTAAACAGAGGTGGATCAGGTTCAGAATCAGTGACAAATTCTTGTGCACCAGACTAAAAGAGACCAGATTTTTCTTCTCTAATCTTTAAGCAGTGAAGGATAATCAAAATAAATAAATGCCAGTTGAATTTCAACATGCACAATTTTCAAGTATGAAGCATATTAGGCTTCTTTTTTCACCTATAAAGACCACTAATGAAACATCTTGGAAGAAAATTGTCAAGTATGAGATGATATATAAAGTTTAAGATCAATTGTTGGTCAGTATACATTGTAGGGAGAGTAGTGAGTATATAACGATAACAAAATGTATATTGCAAGTGATAATTATCATGTTCTTTAATAGGGCTCCAATCACATAAGAGATTAATGAGAGTCTTAAAATCCAGGTAACATTTCTGACAAAAATCAATCAGCCAAATTAGTGTTTTATATATTTGAAATTAGGAAGAAAATCTGCACAAGTGAATTATTTTACTTTAATTTCCTTATATGTTCTCAAATACAGTTTCATGCCCATCACACAAAATAGAATACATTACAGTGGTAAAAATACATATGTCTGTCTGGAAATGGTGCACATTCAGTGTATTCAGGTATGTAGGTATCTAGTCCATTTCTATTTTCGCTGTACTTTTCTATAAAAGGATTGCAGAAATGCAGGGAATTGGTGTGAACAGGACAAACATAAACTCTTTATTAAGCAAAAAAAAAAAATCATAAAATATCAATCTGAAATGAAAAGATATGAGTTCAAATATATATTGCAGACATTTTATAGTCACTTATGAAGTTTTTCAAGAAACAAGCTAAACAAAACATGCAAAGAATAGATCTCTCTTTAATCCTCTTCTGTATAAAGGCAATCTGCCAGTCTGCTAGAAAGCTCACTTTTCACTTCTATATGAGTGATTTTGAATATGTGAAACCAGTATTTCTTCCATCTGTGAGTGACAGTTTGTGACTTTAAAGATATATGCTTCTTCCATTAAAAGAATTTTGTTTCCAGAACTAAAAATATTTTCTCTCATAAGCAGTACTTAAGTTGATATGAAAGTGCTCTGCTTCTCTTCCTAAGTGGCAAAAATGAGAAGGTAAGATAGAAAATGTAATCATCTAGATAAAATACAGAAATTTAAACTTTCAAATTAAAATTACACATAGTCCAATGGAAAAATCTGAGGTCATGAGCTCTGGAAACAGTTTTTTTGTTTGTTTTGTTTTTTTTTTTTTTTCCTATGGAGTATGAGATGTATGATACTTCAATTTACTTTTCATTCTAAAACCTGATGTGGCCACCTAGAGCTAATCAATGACTATTTATTCATGAAAGTTATCAGTCATAACCTGAAGCAGTATGAGCTATGGTGTGTAGAGATGTATTTGCAAAGACCTGTGCCTTACAACATGTGCTGTAACGGTTTGAGGCTTTGTGAGGGACTGGAAGCACTGCTGGCCTGAACCATTTCAGGCACACGCGGGGGGAAAGGGGCAGGTCAGGCCTCACCCTGGCAAGGCGCTGCCCTGCCCCACACCCCCGGCACCCCCAGGGGCTGGATTCCAGCAGTGGGGCCAGACCCTGGCACTAGGGAGGCAATGCTCCACACTCCAACCCTGGAGCCCCTAACCCAGCTCCAAAGTGGCAAAATGACCAGAAGCCTCATCTGGGGAAGGGCCTAAGAAAGCCAAAGTGAACTTAAGGCAAAGCACCGCCTGAGCATGTCTTTGCCTACCTTCCCTTGGATTTTATATCAGCTAAAACACCATTGGAACCAGGAGTGGTAGCTATATCTGCTCTTTTCTATATCTCCTAGTTCTTTCTTGTTCTTCTAATTCCTTCTTCTTGAAATATGGGATGGAGTTTGCTGAGTTGAATGGGCTTAGATTTTGCTAAGGTAATGCTTTGTGAAATGCTTTATATTGATTGAATGTTGCCATAAATTTTGCCAAAGCTCCCTGATTTTCTGAAGTTTGCCAGTAAAGTTTCTTGTTGTTTTGACCTTTCAGAAAATCTTGTCAATGTTTCTCTTTAAACTCAAGGTACGTAAAAAACACCACGGTCAGGTCCTTTAAGGGACTTTGGCAAATGCCTTCTAGAGCCTCACAAGCTTCCACTATGTACATTACAACTGTGGGTTCCTGCTGTCATTGTTTGAAGTCTAATTTTAGACTGAACTCAAAATTATATCCTAAAGTTGAAAACAGCCCTCAGACCTGTATATAATCCACTTGATTCAGTTGATACTAGAAAATCCTAATTTATCTTCCAAAATTCAGTCAGATAGATTTTGACTTTTTTTTTACCACTAGGAGAAAAAATAGTTTTTTATACACTATTAATATGTCTTCTTTTAGAAACAATGACAAACAATGTCAAACAACATGCTTTGCCACTGGTTTGTTATACAAATGTAATTTTCCGTGTTTAACTAACAGTCACATTTCTATAGAATCCTTTATTATGGGTGGCTCAGGTAGTGGGCAGCTATTATATCACCATGCTTTGCTCAATGTATAATTTAAAGCCAAGCTCCCTAAGTAATCTGAAGGTTACCATGAATCTTAAAAGTTTTTACAAGAGTGGTCTTGCAGCACACTTCTTATTTAGTGTGTCCTATGTCATGTACCACAAGTAACTAAAGCAAGTTAATATGCAGAATAATTTATAGTTTCACTGTTGTGGGCTTAAATTTCATTTTGCTTACACAAGAATTAGAAATATTATTCTTTGAAATTTTCAGTAATAAAAATTAATACATGACTAGAATACATGAGTATTATAGTGCTTTATAGAATAATATTACTAATTTTTTAAACAAAACATTAGAATTATATTTCAAGTTGACTGAAATGTAGGCATAAATGGGGTAAAGAACATTTTATCTCAGAGTCTATCCTTTGGATTCACTGTTGGAAAATTAAATACAAAGATGTACATAGAAACACATCTATAAGATATATGTGGAAATATATACATAATTTTGGTTGTTTTTTAGAAAAATATAGCACTGTTGTATGCAGGAAAAAAAGATCTTTTTGTCTAGAGACTCTGTCTTAAGACTCTCAATGAGAACTTATTCGTCTCCCTCTCTATATCTTAATGCTCTTGCTTTGAAAATTTTTCTTATTTTCATTTTTTACATTTAAAAGACGAGATAGCACAGTCTCAAAGCCATTACAGTCATTCACTGAAGTTGAATAAGCAACAGGCATCTGGGACAGGGATGACAGATGAGACAGACATCTCTGAAACAAAATATTTACCTGAATACCTACATCATTATTGTTATTCAGGAGATCTTGCATCACACAGAGAAAAAATACTTGTGTAAAATTGACTCAGAGTCAGGCTCTGCAAGGTCATGTTGACTTGTTGCTGATACATTTAAATTCTAATTAAGGGAAGAAAAATAGAGGTGGTTTTACCATCTGGGAAAGGCAGGTGACCCCAGCTCTGAGGGTGGACACATAAAAAGAAGGAAGGCTGCCGTATAATATGGTTACATTTTACACCTGTCTCAGAGAACTAGAAGCTATCCGCAAGAAACTATCGTTTTGATACATTTCATATGTCTTTTTCAGGTAGGAAAGTCAGTTTGTCAGGTGACAGCCACTTTCCCGGCTGATATAGCTGCATTCACCCTCCTTAAATGCTCAGTAAGGAGCTGGAGGTTTGTCAGTTAAACGTATGACATTGTTATGACTCTTGATGACATGTGCAATGACACAACTTAGCTAGAGTGCTAAAAGTCATCTCTCTGCCAACAATGTGAAGTGACACAGCGCTCATTCCGTTGCCAGTTTTGCCTCTTCTGTAATTGATATGTTTGCCACAGTTGTACCAGTGATACAATTTTGCACCTTTTATACAGTTTTCATCCAGGTCATGTGACAGCTCTGAGAGGCTCCATATTTATCCTGCAGGAAAAAAAGATAAGGAGGAATTACTCCACTTCAAATCCACCTTAAAAATTCCGGTATCATCTGGCCTGTACTTACATAAATAGTATGTTCAGATACAAGAAGGGCAGACTTTTACCTTCAATGTCAGTGTTTTAATGTTGAAGTCCAAGAAGAAAAACCTCAGCTAAGGTCTGAAAATGTCTGCAAATACAGAGTTTATTGTGGCTGTTCACATCTAAGAGATAGTTTTGAGAATGTAAAAAAATGTTCTGTTTTGAAAACGGCATCTTAAATGTTAAGAGAAAACCTTAAACCAAAGTGTGAACATATTGCCATCAAAAAAAAAAAAAAATTACATGCTTACAGCCATGAGAAATGAATTTTTTTTTTTTTGTTAAATACTATGTGATACTTGTTCACTGCCACTGAAGCTGGAAAGCTTCAGCTGATTCCCACAAGAAGTGAAAGTAACTTCTGTGCAATAATGGAAAAATGGATATAGGAATTAGCTTCCTAGAAAAAGGAAAGTTGTTCCTGGAATAAATATGTACGTTTACTGCTTTGGAAGTACATTATTTGCTATTTTTAACAGTTCTTAGATGCAAACTGTGATGGTAAATGTCCAAAAGTATACATGAGCCTTGTGGTGCTCAGCACTAAGTTATGCTTTTCTCTGCAGCATTATAATTGTAATCTTTATTTTTAACTGAAAAGATAGAGGTGCCTAAGCATGGGACTCACTTTAGGCAAAATACTAAGTAGAAAAGAAAGAGCTGCCACAAATCTCACTTCCACCAGAATTTCACAGAATCACAGAATATGCTCAGCTGGAAGGGACCCACAAGGATCATTTGAGTCCAAGTCCTGGCCCTGCACTGGATCTTTAGATTCTAATTAGGCATTAAAGGGAAAAGTTAAAGGAAAAATCTACTTCTGTAGATGAAGTAGGTGGCAAATTAATTCCCAAGGAAAGGTGGAAACCTGAGCTTCAGTAATTCTTAAAATTTAGGGATGATGAATGAATATCCCTTCTTTTAAAGAAAAGTCATTACATCTTTTTGCTGTCTCAGCTGAGCTGTAATGTAAATGCAAGATTCATAGGAACTGAAACAAGAACCACAGCTCAAATACACTGGTCAGTACCTTCAGCTGCAAATCAAGTGTGACTTTTGCTGCCTGAGTTTTCTTAGATTTTGTGTTTAATATGAAATAACATGAAACCCTTGCATTTCTTATAGACATTTTGAACGTACACTGGGTACTATTCATTATTACATGTAGTGGTTTATTTTTTTGCTTATAATTTGTTCATGACAAATCACTCTTAAAAGTTCTAGTCAAATTTTGTTAACCTGATTATTACTCTTTTTCTTTTTTTTTTTTTCCTTTTTATCTTTTTTTTTTTTTTTGCAGGTCTTTCAAAACTGATAGGGTCTTTAATGCAATACTTTCTGTATTAAATTTGGGCTATAATTTGGGAAGAAAAGTACATATTATAAAGGTGACAAAGAGTAAAACATGGCAATTACAGATGAAATATTGTGATGAAGATTAGATTACATGACCAGCCATTAGATTGCATAATCAGCAGAATTAAGAAACCTTTCTAGAAATTGGTGCTTTCTGCTCATTCTGCTTTGAGCTTTTTCTCCTTTGCTCAGGTTTTGGGGAAGATGGTCAAGGACATTAGCAATCCTATTGCTTTCATAGACTGATATTGACTCATGTTTTGATATTGAGTTTTAATTTCAGTTTGCATTAAAATCAAAATAAGAGAAACAGCAGAGGCAATTTTAGTAGGTACACTGAAAGAAGCATTTGACTTTTGATATTGGAAATGTTTTGAAACATTTGCAAATATTGTAACTTTTTTCTGTTTCAAATGTTCATCAAATGTAAAAGACCACAATGTGCCACACATCTGACAGACATTTACATTTTTTGAACTAAATGGAATAATAGATATAAAACACAATGTGATATAAAACACAGTGTCTAGTGTAATTTCATTTCAATGGTGCCTCTTAGCAACACTTGGCAACAGTTACATGGAAGATAGAAAAAAATATAGAAACTTGTTTCTGAGTGATTAAACAGCTTTCTTTTACAAATATACAACATTTCATTCTGAGCATGGATCAATCTATGAGTGAAAGTGGCTTCTTGAAACATGAAATGAAATAAAGCCCTATTTTATTATTGCACTGCTTGTATTTATGCAAGACAAAAGCAAAGGGAAAAGACAAAATGCAGGGGAGTAATTTTGACAATTAAGTAATTTCTGATAATCGTAAGTACCAAAAATGATGAAATTATTATTCAGATATGAGAACTGTTGGTTTGAAGAGAAGACATGCCTCAGATATTCCAGAAAAGGGTGTACAATGTACTAGAGCACAGGGACCTTGTATGATTTGAGAAAGACAACCAATTTGGTAGTAGCTCAAAAGTGAAAGCGATTTGTTTTTCATGATTATTTTCTGGTAGATACATTTTGCCTCTCAAGATCTACTTGACCAGCAGTTTATTCAACTCTGGTTTGCTTTTCTTTATATTTTTCCTCAAATTAGACATGTAAGACCAATGTTTCACCTATTGTTTATAATATTTATCAAAAGGAAAAATATGCCATAATTTTTCAGGGCTTTTTTCTCTAAGTTAATCTGTGCAATTTATTCTTAAGCTTATTTGCTTTTAAAATTATAAAGTAATTAAACCATAAATAGTACTTAACATTAATTTTGACGACGCTTCAAATATACTTCTGGATCAATGGATATAACTTCATTTGAAGGTCTGTGGAAACAACATCAAAAACTTCGATAAATTATAAAAGTGCCTTTCATTTTCAACTTTAATAATAGTTGATATTATATTTGCAAAGCAAATCACTCCAAAGTTAGAACAACTTAGAATGAAATAATCGACGGAATCTTGTGTTCTTGAGCATAAGCAGTAAAATAAAGTTTTTAATTCATTGCTCATGTACTGTTCTGTCCATGAAACCCTTGCATCATTCAGCACACATGATTAATAGCACTCAGTAAATAGGTAGCTTTTCAATAATTTGTTTTCTTGTTATTATTCACTGAGAAGCCTAAGGCCACTATTCAAGTGCTGCTAGGGAGACAGAATTATTAATCTCCTCATGTTTTATTTGATGGCAATGATCATTGTAGCATCTAATGCTTCACAAATAGTAATTAATTTGTTTTAGCAGAACTCCTGTGAAATGAGAGGGTATTATTCCTGTTTAAAAGGTGGAGAGCTGAGATAAAGAGATATGAATGACTCAAGCTTATGAACATTTTGAGATTTCTGAGATCTGCTTCCTTGGAAGAATGTCAAATTTTGTAAATTTCATTTATTCAAGACATAAATCTCATTTATTTCAGATGTAATGTGAGATGTGAATTGCTGCAAAAGCGGGGTCTTAGGGCTGGGGATCAACTCATGAAATGCAGATGCCTACGTTGCAGAAAACAGTAGTTGATTTAGATACACTTGACTCCATTCATAGTCTGTTGAGATACTTTTAAGGTTTAGCTCATCTCATCTTTAAATAGGTATGTCAAAATGCTACAAATGCTTTCTTTTCTCTCTCTCGTAGTCTTGCTACAAGAGTCAGTGTAGACTAATCATAATGTAGCTCCTCATCTCAATGCTCATTCTTAGTCACACTCTTAGTCAAAGACCTGGCATTATGGTTGTGAATTGTGACAGAGAGAAGGAAAGCTGGCAGACCTTCTGTGCCTTCTGTACTCTCAGATTCTCACTTTAGATAACAGCTGTCAATATTCAATACTAGTAGTGGGAAAGTAATTCACAATAATAACTGGGAGCAAAACTTCTGTGGGTAGAATATGTGATGTAGTTCCCTAAAAGGATTTAGAGGATTTTGCTGGGAAGATTGAAAAATAAAGATTTTGTCTGTGCTAACACACGCTTTCTCATAACCTAAACAAAGGAGGTAGCTTTTCATGGTAAGAAACACCTCCTTAATTGCCTGATTCCTCATGGGTAAGCTGGGTCTGTATAGAACCTGCAAAAAATAACTCAAATAATCTAAAACCAATTCTTTAAATTCAACATAGATTTTATTTCAAGAAAATCGATAGCTCTGTAAGATTACAGATTTTTAGATGGCCTATTTCTAGGAATTAAATATCTAATTTTTTGTTTTATATTCAATTAAACAGGTTGCAAGTTTTACTTCCATAAGCTTCTTTCTTCAAATATCAGATATTTTCAACTGAGAGTATAGACTTAGATGTTGTAGAATGTAGTTACAAAATCTGATCACTGTTTGAAATTCACTGTTACATTTACCTCATGGTTTGTTTTGTGCCTGTCTACCATGACTTGCCAATTGACAGAGTTAATGGAACAATCAAAAATTATCTTTCTTATATTGAAGAGCAGTTTTTAGGGCAACCATGAATGATAGATGAGATTTATTCCAGACCAATGCATTCCATTCTTTCTTTTTTACTTTACGGTTGTGAAAAAACACCTTTCACATGACAAAAATTGGAACACATCTGCTGAAGGCTGAGTGATAGAAGTCCCTTGATGTTTGAACATGCAAAGTGTATCATCACTAATGCAGAGAAGTGAGAGAATATGGGATCTTACAAATAGTGTGAACAGTGAATAAGGATATAGGAAATGGAAGTTTTCCTTTGTACTGATTGTTTTTTTTAACCCTTAAAACTTTCACAAGACACTTGTATCTCTGTTATTGGATTCCAATTTTTATTCTCACATGAAAACTGGATAATGAAAACTTAAAAAAGCATAGAACCTTCAGAAATTTAGGAGCTTATGTAGATACAGATAAATGACACATAAATTCAGTCCAACTATTTTTTCAAATGCTTTATTGAAATAAATATTTAACTCTTCAAAGCAGGCAGAGATTCTAAATTCAAATAGTTACATTAGAAAATAGATTAAAGTAGTCATAAATAGTATAGGTGTGTTCACTTTAAAAAAAAGGCAAAAAATGAAAGTAAAAACAAACTAAACCCTAACAAACCCTTCCAAAATATCATGTGAAAGTGTAAAAAAATCTCACACTAAAGAAATAAGAGAAAAAAAATTAAATTCCATGCTCATTGAAGTGTTTGGCTTTATCCTTAGCTGGGGGTGAATATAACTAAGACTGCCCCCTACAGAAATATTTTCTTTTAATTAATTCCCTTATGCTTCAGTATTTTATTGACCCATTCTGCCCCCAGTTAAGTAGAAGACCAAAAAAAGTGTACACTTAAGAACACAAAGAACACAGAGAAGCAACTCACCTTGCTGCAGCAGAAATTGATATGTAGGTGCTGATAAAAAGCTGTTGAAAAATCACCAGAAATTCAAAGGATGTCTCCAACATGAAACAGAATGCTTTTCCTGCTAGAGCTGAACACACAGATTTTAGAGAATGTCAAGCTTGTTTTGCTTTGATGGCTTAGATCCTTATATTTATACATGAATAATAAAATTAATTTGGGAGACTAACTGGATTTATTAGTCATTTATGCTTGAGCTGGAAGAGGGTGATTAGCCGACAATAACATGTATTTAGAACTCCTATGTTGGTTGAAACAGAATTTGATAATAATAAAATATCTTAATACTAATACCAATTCTCAAACATAAAATTATGTCTACTATGTTTTTATATGGTCAAAATGAATAAAAAACATTATCCTAGTTTTATTTGATGAAAGGAATCTATAATTTTCTTAAATTATAATTTTAATTCTATTAGCATGTGGTAAAATATTTTATTGTTCAAAGACAAAACCTAACTACTGTCAAGTCAACAGCACCTAAAAGATGAATACATTGGTGTATATTGGAAATAGTATTCTGATGTGTCTAATCAGTCACTGAAGGGCAAAACAGTAAAGGAGTAATTATAGCCTGCAACTGTTCTATCAGAATTTAGAGCACATAATTTTTACACTACAGTGCTGTACAGCTGTGAATGATCAGAAAAACAGTAGTGAGCATGAGGACAGTGAAAATTTTAAAGAATCATTTGCAGTGCTTTCACATGAATATGACATATTGCATTACAAACTTACCCCAAAGCGTTGAGATGCATGAAAGGAATACCTGCTCCGTCTGTATTAGAAAATCAAATTCCCAACTGCAGTAAGTCATCTTTTCCTGAGCAGCAAGTCATCTCTTCCTGTTGCATCAAAAAATATTTGAACCTATTAAGATATGATCATTGAGAGATGCCTGCCTAAATTAAGGTGCAAAAGAGACCATGTGTTGAAGTCAATAATAGGGATTTTATTTAACAATAAAATGTGAGGTAGAGAGATAGAAATAAGTAGGAAGGGGCGGAGGAGAAAGAGATCAACATATCAAGCAGAAGATAGTCACCTGCCATGGATTCCTTTGGTCTTTCTTCACTCTGGGCTTCTCATTGCTGACAGTTCTGAGGGCATTCAAAATTCTTCACTGTTCTCACCTTTTAACAAACTGAGTAAGCAGTGCTCACTGGCAACATAGTTGTCTTTATTGCTCAAATGATTCCCTCACTTCTAAGGCTAACTAATTCATATGCTTAGTCTTTCTCTCTTTCTCTTCTTTTGAGTTGGTGGAATTCTTGGATTGCTGGGATATGTGTTGGTGGTCATGATCTCCCCCCTCCAGAATTACCTTTAACCTAGTCAGAGCTTATTTCAGAACAGTTGCTGAGCTAACTTTCTTTGTGGCCCTTGAATTCTGCATTCTTTTTGTCCATTGCCCGTGATAAATTCTTCTCCCTCAGCTTTGTTAACCCCACACAAGGTCTGAGATAACATGACAGTACCAACTTTGCCTTCAAGTTCCTGCTGCGGTGGCTTAACCACAGTTCCAGGTATACGAGGAAGGATCTTCATAGGGGGCTTCAGTGGTTGCTGGTAGTCACAGGAGTCACAGAACTTCAAGTGATCCTTATTTGACTGGTGATAGTTGTATAAGGAGTTGCTTCTTCAGAGTTTGCCACAGTGGGAATTTTTATCTGGATGCATTACCCAGTATGTACTAACTAGATCTTTTCTCAGCCAGGCTTGGAGTTAGTGCCATCCTGTCTCTCCTTTCTGTGCTTATCTCATGGCAATGTCCTTTTGTGTCCTTAACAGTGTTGGAGGTGGGAAACTGTGCTCTTTAAGACCTAAGAGAATCATTCTCTTTTCAGATGATTATGTAGAAATATTTTCTGAAAAGGTAGTTTATGTTATATACAATGGCATCTGTTGATCATGAGAGATTATGTTGAGAAACAGAAGTTTCTCAATGTATTGAGAATGTTTAACAGCAATTTACATTACAGATGTTTGGCTAAATCCCTTAAACAGGTTTAAATAGATCAATCTCACTAATTCAGGCTATATACTCTGCATGTTCTAATATTAACTTGGGTACATCCAGGAGTCATGACTGGATGGTTTATACACTAGGTGACTTACATAGGAACCTGTGGCAGGAACCAGGAATAAAATCTCACTACTACTCCTATCTTGAAGACAGGATGATAAAATGAACAGGCAGAAAATATGGTAGTGCCTTAAATCCCAATTCTTTCCTTTGAAGAATTCAGAAGTTTAGGGTACTAACTTAATAACTTCTTTTTTGTAATCATTAAATGAAAGGCTCTATAAAGGCTCATGACAGACACTTCTGAGCATAACACAGATTGTGGTGTTGCAGTTTTGGTACTATGTGTGTACTGAATCTGAGCATTTAACTTGTCCGGGACTTACTCATTTTGAATCTTAACTGAGCATCAAAGAGAGCTTGCACAGTGTTGGTTTGGAATTTAGATTTTCAATACTGCTGTGAAACTCTGACTTAATAGAAAAAAAAATTACCCTTTAATCTGTTACATTTAAAACAACAATTAAACATACAATTAAAACAACATAACCTTCTCATTGAGGTAATAATGATATAGCTTGGTCCCATGTGGAGAGATAATATTAAGTACTTTTACCTGTTTAATAGTATATTCACACCAAGTTTTGTATTGACTGTGCCTCATTTGATTTCATAGTATTGTTTGTCTATGTATACATCCCTGGTATGATTATTTTAAAAATCCACTAAAATCCTTGTCTCCATTTATCTACAATTTGGCTTTTAAGAGCTTGACAAAGACTGTGGATCCAGGCTATGGGCTACAAAATAAAAGGCTTCTTTCAAAACTGTTTTACAGGGTTAGGCACAAAGGATGCATTTCTTCAGGGTGTTCATGAATTCCTAACTCAAAGAACAATGGAATTCGAATAAATAGTGTGGTTCAACAGTAATAAAAAACCTATTAATATTTCTCATCCAAAAAGAAGTTTCAGACTGGTAAGAAGTTTTAGACTTCTGAATTACCTTTGGTTAATTGGCAATCCAAAGCTGAACTTCAATGACACAGTGCTAATTCATTTCCTTTGTGCATCTGATTTGTAACACAGCAGTTTACATAACACTGCAGATGTGAAGATCCCGTCCTGAAAATTTTATGCTGGAAAGATGTAGAAAAAAAATAGGCATCACAGGAAAAACAGATTAACCAACTTACCAAATCAAACCACAGTAAACAATAACAGCAACCTAACAAAACAAGAAGTGTTTTTTCACTTGTTCGGGAGTTTGTTCTCAGGTGAGGTGAAAATCAATAATTTAGCTGTACTCTCAAATAAAGTAGTGTATTTAAACAATTCTTGCCTGTTAGAGATTTACTGGACCTCTTACCATCAGAATTATATTCATAAGGCAGGTATAGATGTGACATGCTGTCATATGAAAGGAGAAGATTTTCTTGAACTCTTTATATTTGATCAAACTATCAGAGCCCCAGTATAAACAAGAACCTTGGGCTGTCCCAGTCTGTCAGTGCTTATTTATAGGGACCCCACTTGTTGCCTAGAGTCAAAAGAGCAAAAACGCTTGCAACAGTGTTAAAATTATAAAGTAAAAAGTAGACCTTTGTTTGGAAGCTTCCTGGTGGTGACAGGCACATGTTCATCAGATTTCTGCAATTTTATAAGGTTTATTAATTAAGATAGAGAACAGGTACATCCAATAAGAGATTCAGTTGCCCCAGTAACCCACCCCTGGGTCAGCCCCTTGGAGCTGGTCCAAGGGCTTCTTCGCCCCACTTCTCGTTATGTGTTCTTTGCCCTACTTGGAAATAATACTAAACAATATTTCAGAAATATATTAGAAGGTTAGTTTATCACTCTGAAATCTAACAGGGCAGAAAAAGTACCAGGAGCTTCATAATTAGTACACAGAGCTATGAATACATGAAAGATACATAAAAATTAAAAATTTTTAGGCATCACACATCATACAGCCCACTGTATCAGAGGGTGGTCTGACTAACCTATTCAGGGTCACACAGTGACAGCATGCACATTCTTGGTATATTTTCCAATGCTGGCTTCTGCTGCTGTCCTTGAAGAACTCACAGTTCATGGAATAACACACTTTCTTAACAAACACACAGATAATAGAAAACATTAGTGACGAAGTTCAGAGATTGTCGTTGGTAGTAACTGACTGAAAGATGATTCTGAAGCACTAAACAGACAAACTCTAGTCACCCATTAAAGCTAGCTTGAGGTCATAATTTAGCACACACAAAGTATGGCTCTTACCCAGTAGGCTTCCATATGGAAGAAAAGACAGGTTTAGCCCACTGACCAATCCCAGAAGCTTCAATGAAGTAGTCTTTGGCCCACTTAAGCTACATTTACGTCATTTTCTTTGAGGAAGACGAAGTAGTGAAGGTACAGCTGATGTTATTTCATGTTTAGGTGGAATTGAAGTGGCTTTAGTCATTAGCATATGTAGGGACATAAAAAGTAACTTTAATTTTAAATTTAATGCATTTTCAAGTTCATGAAGCACAGTTCAGCTTTCTGGTATCATCTGATCATTCTTTTGATCTAGTTCCTACTGGCTGTATGGTTCTTGATGGAGCACAACCACCACAACAATCACAACACTGCTGTGTTGCTTCATCTTTGTTCCATATCTGCATCAATTTCAACAGAGCACCACTGTCAGCACCTATGTGCAATCCTTTGTTTCATATCTGCTTTAGAGCAGCACACCAAGCTCCCTCAGTGTTCCTGCTCCTATAGTGTGCAGCTTGTCACTGGTGTGCTGTAGCCAATATGCACAATTATTCTTGCTGAACTTTGCTTTTAGGTCCCAAACATGCTCTGAATTTTTGCCAGGACCTTGGTATATTTAAACACTTCTGGTTTTCTTTCACATGAAGTTCGTCACATTGCTGAATTTTATTATTAGTTTTCACACTGAAGGTAGGGACTTTGACCAAAGAACTAACAGACAAGAATGCAGACTAATGTAGTACATTAGACATTACTTCAAAGCTTCCCACCAAGAAGGTGCAGAACTATTGGTCCTTTCCCTCTTCAATTCTATTCCTCCACAGGGAGCACTCTAATGATTATTCACTGCCTTTCCTCTCTATTTTTCCAGCCCAACTGAGTTGAAAACCATTATGTAACACTAACATAGTTAGAATTCTCTGCATGAAGAAATGACCCTTGATATTTGTTTAGAATTTGGTGATTTTCTTTATTTATTTTTTTAGCCTATACTCTGTAAATCTCAAGCACATAATTCTTTTTCTAGAAAAGAGCCTTTTTTGTTCAATATTCTTTCAAATGTCTTATTATGAAGCACTTTACATGTTTAAAAAGGCTGACTATGCCAAGGAAATCAACACATTATCCTACCTTTCACACAAAATTTTCTTCAAAAAGCTGATAAAACTGATATAGGTAGCATGCAAAAATCATAAATTGGAAAATCATAAGTTGGAAAATCATAATCTGCAGAAATTTTTGTTGTTCTAATATGCAAGGAAGTATTAATTACTGCTGCAAGGAATCTCTGCTCTGGGAATTGGAACAGCTTCTTCCCTTCTTTCACTGACCTTGGAGTCAACACAGTTTTGTTCTCACATATTCTCACTCCTCTGTCTCACAACTTCAGCATTTTTCCCCCTCTTACCAATGAGATGGTAACAGCATAACAGCATCACTGATGGCTTGACATCAACCAGTGTCAGGTCCTTGGCCATGGTTGGAACTGTCTGTGTCCAACAGTGGGGCAGCTCGTGGTGTCTCTTCACAAGCCCTGCCTCTGCTACCAAAACCCTGCTGTAAGCCAAACACATTAAATCTAAAACAAAACATAATGACAAAAAACAAAACAAAGCCACAAAACCTAAACAAAACATGAAAACACCTCCTAAAAACCAAGCCAGTAGAAGCTGAAAGAAAAACAAAATAGAAGGAAGTTTTGAATCAGATTTATAAGCAGAAAATACTTTGTTTCCTTCTTGCTGAAAAGAGCACTGAACTGTTTTTAATGTGAGTCAGTCTTGCATTCTGACTCACAATCTTCTGAATCACAATCAAAGGTTCAGAACCATCAATCAAAAAAAAAAAAAGGTATGAGCCCTTGAGATGTTTTGTTGGTGTAAATAAGTTTGCTTACAGATTCAAAATAAAGGCAAATTATGCATGGCTGACTTGCAACAGATGAGGATCTAACAGATCAGTTCTGAAGAGCTGTCTAAAGTCAGATGTTTCACCAGTTCTGCAAAGAAAACAAAATAAAATATAAAACCTTAAGATTAAACGTATTAAATTGTGAAATTCAAATTTATTTGTTTTGTATACCTTCATCTACTTGAGATTCGTAGTCATTGGCCCCTCTTTGAAGATAATTCCAAATTTTTCTCAAGACTGAGTCAATTAAACTTTTATCTGACAGATAGCAAACTACCACTTCTTATAAAGATTCCTTATGAATCCTTAGGCTAGTGTAAAACCTTATCTGCTATGATGGAAGGAGAACAAAAGAATACAGCTACTGGTCAGTGTCCTCAGATGACACAAGAGTGCTCTGGATTTAAGTAATTTCTTGTGACTAAGTCATCCTTCTGCTAAAGCATGCTTTGCTGTATATTCCGTGAGAAAGTTACCTTTAGGACTTAGAAGTCTAGAAAAGGCACCAGTTAATTCAGATTTCCTAACTCCTAATTGGAGTTAGGAAATGGACATGTGTCCATTAATTATTTTCTAACACAAGGTCTTTACAATCTTCTGATTACATTCTTCAACTTAAAAATAAAATGCTATAAAAAATGCTATAAAAAACCTAGCAACTCTTTCTTCTTAGGCAGGGCCTTGCCCTGGTCTGTTTGTACTAGGACAGTGCTAAGAGCAGCTACCAAACTCTGCCTTTCAGAGGAGCTGGGCTCCCTTGCTACCTGTCTAACTCTTAGCCTTTCTTTGGTTCTAGTCAGGGTCTGACAAAAGCACAAGCAGAACATTCTGACCAGATGCTCTGGGTCTGTATCTGCTCCAGAAAGGGGTTGCAGGCAATGTTTGGTGAAGATGAGGGCACCTACTTAGAGTGGCTGAGCAATGGCTGAGGAAGAAGGTCTGTCACTGCAGCACTGGTGCTTTCTTCTGACCATGTCAAATTTGGGCAATAACTTTTCAAGACAGTGTCTTTCTCTTAGTTCCTTGGGTCACGGAAAGTTCATGGAACTTCATTGCCTACATATGCAGTGCATTAATTGTAGTGGAATCATGATCAACAAGAAGCATACATGGCAGAAGCTCTCTCTATGCTGTGATAAACCCATTTATCTTTGACAGAACTGTAAAAAGAATTAGAGAGAGCAATCGAGACATATAGGATTTGGGTTGGGGAAATATTTTCTTTTTTTTTTAAATTTTAATATTTGATATAATGTCCAAAGAAATTTTAGACTTTTAGTTCAGATCTAAATCGGCAAGAAGTACTGTGGATGAAGATTCACTGAGGCAATGCAGAGAATAACCAAGAACAACATTTCAAGATGAAATGAAGTGTCATATACTGCCCCAGGGGTCAGAATCGTCTCTTGTCCTATTAGACATCTTCATTAACAACCTGAGAGTAAAGAGCATATTAATGAAACTTGCAACTGAAAGTGCAGTGAGCAATCGTGAGAAAGAATACAAATGCAACTAGAAAGTACAGAAGTATTTGAAGAAAAAATTTGAAAAACAGTCTAATTGGGGAAAAAAAAGTATTATGTCGGAAGGTAACACATGGATGATATTGTTAAAATAGCAATAATTGAAAACAAATAATCACTATGAATAAAAATGGTAAGAACATTTTTACTGAGTTTATTTTTTTAGGATGTGTCAAATTGTTTATGCTATGATTATCCATGGAAAAAGTGATTTTCTACATCTCGTTGCATACTAAATCATACAGAATTATTCAGAATATCCTATTTTGACCTTCAACATGCTTAAAAAATTATTAGCTTTTTTTTATGCAAAAATGTTAGTTAATTATAGGTGACGTCATTTAGAAGGATAAAATTGCAACATTTGGAAAATACCAAAATGAAATATTCTTACTGACTTTAATATAGAAGATTATTGGTTCTTTTTTTTTTTTTTGACTATTTAATTCAGTTCTTAAAAAAAGGAGAACATCTAATTTTTGAAAAAATTCTGGAAGTATTGACATTTCTCTTTCAGCTCTAAATGTGATATTTAAGGGGAAAAAGTAATCCAAGGTCAATGGAGATTTTGGTATCATATGCCAAAACATTAACTAATCAATCATGAAAGTATTAGTCACTGTCTATCATGTCTGTTAAGACTGTGTCTGGAATACTTTATATATTTCTCAACATCTTGGTACCTGATTGGGAAGGAAAATGGAACAAGCTGAATGAAGATCAGAGAAAAGCAGTTAACAGATTGCTTGAGAAATTCATTTAAGAAGAAAGGTCACAAACACCTAAATATTCACTACTTGACTAACAATGTGCATAGGTATGCAGCAAATTTAAAAAATGATAAATAGAAACACTTATTTATAAAATGCCTAATCAATTATGTGTCCTATGGGACATATTGCAATGAGATGTAATTAATGGTAGATGCCTGAAATTACAAATAAAAAAGACAAGAAAAAAGTCTAAGCTTTCTTGAACAATATTTACAACAGCAACCACAGAAAGTATACTAAAAACAAAATATAAGAGAAACTACGGGACTTTTCTTCAATCTTCTCAAAAAAAAAAAGTTTTCTGTAGGTGCAAAACCACCAATTTTTGTACCGTATCTCATAAAGCCTCACTCCGAGGTAGAGAATTTGGGTTTGGGGTTTCTGTGTTCTTGGTTGGGTTTGTTGTTTTGTTTTTTTGTTTTTTTTTTTGTTTGTTTTTTTTTTTTTTAATTTGGTTTTGTTTCTTTTCTTGCCCCCTCCCTTCGCCCCAGTCACCGTCTTGGATTTTGGAAAGTTAAGTTCCATCCAAGTCCATTCTGTTATTTCAGTTCATTTTAAGATTTGTCATTTTGTTCACAGGGAATGTAATAGTTGTTCTATGTGTAGTTGCACTGATTCTTAACTATTTAGAAAACAGTCCAAAAGACAGAAATATTACACATAAAGTGCCAAAATCAAGTTTAGGTTTACAGTTGGTTTTGGGTTGGTTTTATTTTTTTTTTCCAGAAAACAGTTCTTTTCTTTAACTTCCTCCTTCTCATACTTCTATCTGTCATTTTCTAAACAGAAATGTTTCCAGAGATACAGTGTGCTATATATGTAGTGTGAAATGAATTCAAATCTGAGACATGCACCCTGCACAGATGCTTTTCATTTGCAAAATTAATTGGTCACATTGGAAACACATTGGATTCATGCTGAGAGGCATTTGTGGGATTTTGGTCCAAAGGAACTGGAAAATACCAGGTCTATTTATTGGTGCTTGAATGTTATAAACACAAACACAAGGACCATGTTTAGAATTGTTGGTTCACAAATGTTAAACAATTGTTTACATTTTCCTGCTTGTAGTCACAGAGTAGATGCAACACCTCTGGAGAAAGGAACCAACTTTAATAAATAGTTCCAGCAAAAAGGAAGCAAAGACAAAATCTATTTAGTAGAATAAGGAGCTTCTTGGAAGATAAGCTAACATACATGCCTTCTTGAAAGCAATTATAAAGGAGTATTTGCCATCTTTACAGCTGGTTTTGGTCCAGTTTTTTGGTGCTGTAATAAGCCCTTCACCTACTTGATTACCTGACTGATAGGATTCATCTTACTGCAACCTAATTATTTCTTCTTTTTTCTACCTACAGATTACTCTACTCACAATTTCAAATTCTTTTTCTAACTGACCTGGTTTCAGCTGGGATAGAGTTAGTTGTCTTCTTAGTAGTTGGTACGGTGCTGTTTTGGATTTAGTATGAGAATAATATTGATGAAACACTGATGTTTTAATTCTAAATCTAGGACTTTCTAATGTGTCAGACTCTTCCAGTGAGCAGGTGCCCAAGTAATGGGGAGGAAGCACAGCTGGAACAGTTGACCCAAAACAACCAAAGGGATATTCCACACAACACAGCATCATGGTCAGTATATAAATAGGACAGAGTTAGATAGGAGGAGCCAGTCATTATTTGGGGCTGAGTTGTGCATCAGTCGTTGGATGGTGAGCAGTTGTACAGTGCATTGTTTGCAGTACAATAATTTTAAATTGATAGACCTTGAGACTGCAAGTTAATGAGTGCCTCTAATATGATAGGAGTACATGGAAGATATTTTTGGATCGAAGCCCAAAATTTTACTGTAAGTCTTTCCATCTCTTGAAAAAACTATTTTAGTTAATTTCTTCAGTCTCTTCATGTCTGGCAAAGCTTATTTCAATTAGTTATTTCAGATTTCCTTTTTCTCTCAGCTTTTATTTATTATGTCATTATGCTCCTAGACTGATGCATTACATCATGTAATACAAAATAAGTATAATTGAGTTACCTTAGGGATAGTGGTAGCAATTCTATAGTTGAAGTTGAATTGGCTGTTATACTATAAATATTTGAAGCATGATTAATACCTTGGCAATTTCTAGTCTCATTTTGAAAAAAAGTTGAAATGTAAGATGAAAATATAGCTGCAAATTGACATAAAGGGAAAATAATCTGAATTTATCACCTTTTCTAAAACCTATCTAGGGAAAAATTTTCCCCTCTGTGTAGAAAGAGAAATTTCCAACCAAGTTCTTCAGCTTTTTATTTGCTGAATTCTTTGAAGCTTTGTAATGCTCACTTTTTTCTTTGGGTTATGTCTTAGGACAAAAAGGTTCTCCTAATCATGATCTTCTATAACATCAGAAAGACTTTTGTAATTGAAAAATTTAAGAGTTTATCTCTATAAAAAGCAAAAATTAAGAGTTGCTGCCCTATAAACAAGGCAGTAGGCTAAGTATGTGTAAAATACCTTAAAAACTACGTAGAACATAACAAACTACCCTTTAGTCTGTTAAGAAAAGGCTGAATTCCCACAAATAAATATGGCCCTCTACATTGTACGTTAAAGGAGTTTAAAACAGCTGAATTCCCAGTCTCTCTCTCAAAGAAAGTAGATAAATCCTGCCCACAATACCACATAAATTTCAGAGAGATAAAACACCTCGGGAGGAATATGGACCAAAGAAAACTTGACTGGACTAACGGCTAATTTAACTTCAGCCCAGAAAGACTTTGAATTACTGCGATGAAGTTTTCTCCCATTTCCTCCTCCCCTTATATTCCTCCTTTTAAATATTATGCACATTAATTTAGAGAAGGAAACAGTATAACTACAGCTTAAAAAAACCCACACATTATATTTTCTAAGACTGGGATAGTAAGGTTGCCTCCTGTCTTATCTTGGCTTGAAGGCTCTTGTGTTCATTGGTGTAATAAAAGGTTTGATGGGCTAAAACCCTCACAGGAGTTTCAGCAAGGACAGACCTTTGGGAAAATAGATGAAAAAGCATTAGCATTTTCTTGTCCTTCCTATATCAACAGTTGTTGTTATTATATTATTTATAACATTTCATGTTTTATTTAGTTAATAGCACCTAAAACTGGTGTTTATAAAAATAATAAAAATATATTTGCACAAGCATAGCAACACATACTATAAAAATAGGAGCTAGCACTGAATGGTGCATTGTAATTTGTTAACATATAACAGTTTTATTAGAACACAAACCAGAAACTTGAGCAAAGTAAAAATCAGACTTGCTGCCCCAAATTGATTAAGCACAAAGTTTAAAAAATAAAGATTTCCAACTTTCTGACTATCCAACTCCATCTTTCTGACAAATTTGGCAACTTTAGGACTCCAAACATTCTTACTGTGCCCATAACAGCTTCCTTGTCTATAGGAGTAGTTGTTGACCCTTTTTAAGTTTAGACTTGGCTTTGCTCTCTGCATCAGCTTCTGCTTTGCTCACCGCATTCTGCACGGGTCAGGATGTGCCCTCTCTGCTCCTGCCCCCTTGCCTAACCAATGATCTTGGAGGTTCTCCCCACTGTGCATCATCCATTAACTCAACGAAGTAGAAATGTTCCCTTTCCCCCTGGTCCTGCCTGCCAAAGCATGCAGCAGCCTTGACAACGAAACCACTTCTCCTCTCTGCTGCCCATCTTGTCCTATACAATATGCAGCTCATGTACAATGGACTATGAACAGAAACTCTCAGCGAGTAGGTAATTCATGACAAACCTGAATTTGTCTTGAACACTAAATACTGCATAACTGGTCACTCAGCTCATAGAAATAGAGGAAGAGTTTTGTATCGATAATTTTTTTGAAGTGTGTGAGCATAATTAATATAATAAGACCACCTGAGAGAAAAATAAGTTAATTTGAAAATTATATATAGTAAGATTTGAAAATTTATACGTCCTTCAATTCCTATTAGCTGTGTTTACACTCCTCACTAGGTGCTAGTCCATAATCCACAAGAAATTAACTTCATTAAAAAGTCAACACAAATTCTAGCTCTCAATTAACATTATCTCAAGGGCCTTGGGAGGATTCAAGGTATAGATAGGTTTTCTGTTTGAAGCAGATAACTTAATTCTAGATAAAAAAAATTAAACAAATGGCAATTATAACAACTATTTCTCAATTTTTGTGACGTTTAAAATGTATACATCAGATAATAACATTTCCTAAGCAGCAGCCTTTAAAACTTGCATGAAAAATATGGTACCTTCTGAAGAAACAAAAACCAGTTTATTAAGGCATTGGAGGTTTTACTGAAAAAAAATTAGCAAAATTCATGACCATTATTATATGTAATTTTCTCTGAATAATTTTTTTTCCCTCTTGCAAATAAATACACAGTCCTTGTCTGGTTAAAAGAAAAATTAATAGGAAAATAATTTCTTAATTGGAAATAGAAACCCAGGTTTTCAATATGATTTATATGAGATTACATAATAATTAATTAATCATTAAACAATATAAGCTATATAAACTAATCTATATGACCTATTTAATCTATATAATATATAGAATATAATCTATATAATATCACTTTGAAGTCAGATAAAATAGTTAATATACAGAAACTAAGAGAAGTTTGAAGTTTCTTAAAATGGTTAAAAGCAAATAACAAGATTAAATATTTCTAGTGGACTAAAATTTCTTATTGGCTTGAATTGTTTTACATTTTTAAAGAGTCATCTAGAAGATAACCACATTTAAAAGGTTTAAAGAGTTTTAATTTTACTTTAAAATCTGCTTTTCTTTTTTTAAACATCAAAATTTAAACACCAGCTTGCACAAATCTTATTTAAATTTGTATGTTTTTATCTCCAAACTATTTTCTATAGTCTCTAATCCTGAACAGCATGAGGAAAATGTAAACTCTTCCTGATAAAATAAATGAAATTACTAGCAAATATTATTTTGAGGGAAGAAAATTGAGATGAAGTGGGATATGTGAGATTTGTTATGTGGTAGCTTGAAGAACTAGGTTTAAGGTAGCTATTCAGAGCAAAAATAATAAACAAAAATACTGGAGCAAAATGTATTGAAATATATGTTACTGGATAATGACTTACATGCCAAATCTAATGGCAATGACATACAGATTTTTGATAAAGTTTAGTGAAAAATGGACTTAGAACCAATCAGCTGATACTAAAATTATAATACTAACGATATTTTCCAAAAATACTTTCCATAAAATTTCATTAGATGAAGAATCATTTTTTTTTAACTGATAAAGCATCCTTGCAAATAAAGTTTATCCTATCTGAAATGTAGAATAAAATAAACATCGATAAGTTACTACAGATTCCAGCATTTTTTTAAAATAAATTTCGATATAACTTGGAGGACATGATAACACTGTTGAGACCTTAGCAGTAACATTCTAGAAACTGCATGTGTGTTTTTGGTAAAAATGGAAGCTAGGAAAAAAATAATGAAATAATGCTTATGATGTGACAGATAAATGATTCATAGGGAAAATCTCTGAAAGTTCTCTATTTTCTTCTTCTACAAGCACCAGATCAGGAAGACAAAAAAGAGGATATTACTGTTCTTCAGTCTCCTTTCCCTGCATAAAAAGGAAAGTTAATGCAGTATAATTAACTGAGTTTTCTCTCCCTTTAAAAATCACAAAATTTTTAATATGCTTTAAAAATTAGAAATAGTTTTCCCTTCTTAATTATCTAACTGTTCAGAGAGTAATCCAAGGAAATTATTTCTCTGAAATGTTCTCTCTAACTATAAATATCTTATAACCTTGCCATGTGGCTAGTAAGTATGTATTTACCAACATAACAAAATTGGTTACTATTGCTAAAGCAATCAAGCCTAGTGTAGAATATTTACAGGAGGATTATTAGTGTACCTGGAAATCATAAAGCATTTATTTATAACAAAAAATAGAAAATAATAATTCTAAAGAAAATAAATCTTGAAAAGCTTTTGAATTTTGTCTCTGGTGATCATGAAAAAGACAGTCCTTAGGCTGAAAGCATTTATATGAAAATATTACAAGTGTTAGGAATATTTTTAAAAAGAATCTTGTGTTTTATCCATAATATTGATGCATTCAAAATAATGTCTTTAAAAAGATATATAATTGAAAACAACTTTGTAAAGATGTTGTTAGACTCGCTTTTTACAAGGACAAAATTACCAATCTGCTGCATTATTGGAAAGATTAAATACTTACAAGTTTAAAATGCAACTGAAATTATCAAATTAATGTTCAGCCAATAAAGGAATGACAGCATTAAAATTTTAGTCCAGATCAAATTTCAAAGAGGAATATCTTCCTCTTTCAGTGAAAATATGAAAGCCAAGCAAATAAATCTCTCTGAACCAAGTAAGCAACTTTGCCAGTCCTCTGTCCCTTTGAAGCAAAATTCTAAAGTGTCCTCTCAGGACACTGAGGCTTGAGGAAGGAAGATGGTTTTGTGTGGTCCTCTGCATAATGCTTATTGCAGAGATTTGATTACATCTAATGACTAAATATTACCAGGTTTTGCCAGTCTCCCAACTATTAATTCAAATAATTTGTCTGGTCCCGGGAAAACCCGAGCGTGATCTGCCACTTTGATTATGTGTCGTTTATTCTGTAATGAGGCAAGAAGAGGTCCAAATTAGCAGGATACACACAAACAGTGTGATCTGAAAATTCTTTACTACGGTTTTAAGATAACTGAAAAATTGATTAAATACACCAAAATACATAGCAATACTCTGATGCCCTTTGTTTCACACTTTGAAAATTGTAACAATTATCTATGAAGAATTGTATTGGGCTGACAGAATACTAGCTGAGAATTTTTTAATTGTTTCAATTATAAGCAAAATATAAGCAAAATATGTCTAAGAATATATTAGAGACAAACTTTCTCTAATATTGTCTTAGAAATATTAGACACTCTAATCACTTACTATTTCAAGTGATTTTGTTAAAAAGTTATCTATCATTTAAAGTATTGTGATCACTTTTCTTCACAGTTTGCCAAAAATTTTCTTTTTCATCTCAATATTTCATTCTAATGCAGGAATTAGTGAGCCAAGCATGCACAAAAGGTAGGTCTATAATGATATGTACTTGCTGCATGACTGAGCTATGGAATTGAATAAAGATTTAAGTAAATAATGATTATTATAGTTTCTGACACATGAAATTCCTCTGTAAGAAAAGAATCCACTTTTCTGTAAGATAACCATTGCACAGAAATTTCTGAAAAAGAGGAATATTTACAAGTGAAGAAGGCTTTGTAGAATATAATACCTTTGTCTACCTATGCACATTGTAACATCATCCCTCAAAGTACATATAAATATGAAATTAGAGCCTAGGACAACACAGATATGGTAGAAAAATGTTACTGTCAATGAGCTAGACTTCCCTTTACAGATGAACAGAGGAATTTGGGATGCTGCTGCTCTGTGTCTGTGTCAGATTCACCTTCTACATGCAGAAAGAATAACTACTTGATCAGCCAGAGGATGTGAATACCTGTTTCTTGATTTTATTGGTATAGAAATACTTCTCTGTATCTCCCTCCTGAAGTTGTTTTATTCCTTATGTAAAGAGAAATTGTCAAACCTGATTTCTTAAAACTGGTCCTATTTCCTCTGCATATGGAAACTCAGCTTAAAAATGGTTCTTTTTATGCTTCCTTCTATTTTAGAAAAGGTAATTTTGTACTTATCTTTCTCCCCTTCAATTTTTTACTGAGAGATGAAAGGTGATTGGAAATAGCCAGCATAAATCCATCAAGATAAACCATGCTTGATTGTTCTTGACTGTGCCTGAAATGCTATGTCCAGTTTTGCAACCCAAATAAAAGAAAAATATTTATAAACTGGAATTCAGCCATCTGAGGTGGTCAGGAGCTAATTGCAATCTCCCAATAATTTCAGAGAGATCATCAAGATGTTAGAGCCAGCCATCTACCCATAAGTGTCCAAAACCCTAACAGGGTGACTGGGGAAGTTCAGACTGAACTCAGGAGCAACAATTCACTATGAAAATCAGTAAGAACTGGAAGTTACCAAGCCATTTGTGTAAGCTCCATCTTTAGAGGCTTCTGAGAGCTGGGTGGACCAAACCTGAGTAACCTGCTCTAAGGTCAGTGCTGATGAGGTGCAGCAAGAGGAAGAAATTGTCCCTTTCTCAGGATATGAAAGGTCTCGTCCATGTGTTTTGTGGCAGCAGACAGTACTGTCTGTAGGATACAGTACAGACCTCTCCAAAGCCTGATCAGAGATTGTGGAAAGGCAGGCAAGGGGATGGGGTGGGGGTGATGACAACAGGGGGAATGGAATGATGGAGGGGGCAGCACCTGGGAGTACAGGGCATGACACTACATGTGTCACAACCCAACTATATATTGCTGTAATCACAGCAAACCGATAAACATTAAAAATAGCAGTAGAAGATTCATTAATAAAATTATTCATAATAAAATTAGAACTCTTAGTTCTTAATTAATTCTTTCTTCATGCTTGGAAAGAAGGTTCAAATGGAATAGATTATTTTGGAAATTAAAGAGACTACTTTGCAGTGATCTCATCTGAACATAAGAGGAGCCTGAATTCCATAACTAAAAATTATATTCCAACACCATAGGTACATACATAGTTACAGGCAGAAAGCAGTCATAATATTCAAGCACAGCGATGTTTGAAGTGTAGAGCTATTACGTAAAAAGGATTTTTTCCTCGTTGTTAGCACACTCATATTCTAAGCAACAAAGACTTCACCTTGTATATATAAATAAGGATTCAGAGGACTACCTAGAAAATTATGGCTGAACAAAACTCTTCCAGTTGCAAGTACTTCTTTCAAACTGTTTTCAATGACAAATACAACCTTGAATATGTACTAAAGCTAAACAATAAAGACCAAACAAATCATGATCCTTGCAGCCATATACACAGTAGCTCATGGCCATTTTCTCATCTTCCTTTAGTATTTTCTTCATCCTGCCAGTATAACAAATGATAGCATAGGTGCTGTCGCTCCTGATAAAGTTTCTGCGCTCTTTGCTGTAAGCAACAGCTCCAAAATACAGGCTGAATGGTCTATAATTTCCAAGTGCTGCAAGGCTGATTTCAGTGCTGCCATTCTACCCACTGAATCGATGTCTAGCTCTCTCGTACTTTTGCTTTCTTTTCTAGTATTTGGGATAGTGATAAGATTACTTCATGACAGCTTTTTTTGTTTGTCCTGACAGCATCCACGGCTGTCAAGGTAGTGTAAGGAAGGTTGAGGTTCATGTGACACTGGGTAATTGTGTTCTGACTTCATGAAGTTGTGTTGTACTGTGAGGATGGTGTTCCCCACTCAATGCTTTTCTTGATCTGTTGAATGTGGTGAAGTACAGGTTTGTTGCAGCAGTTGCTGCAGTTACTTGTCCATGCTGCTGGAACCAACATCAAATCTCCCTGCTGATGGCCTGAAGTCAGCAGCATTGGACTTGTAAGATACAGGCAGATTCAGAAATTTTGATGGACTTTGCCAGTAGGACTTCAATAGTTGCCTACCCAGGCTTATGTGTGCTAAGTTCATTTACTCATCTTCACTAAGGCTAAAGTCTCAACAAAACTCATCCAAGAGCATCCTCATTCTCATCCACATGGAGGTCCCAGGTCTACTGCTTTGAATGCAGACCATTTTATTCATTTATTAGTGTATTTGATTTCTTGTTCTTTTTCTGGAGAAAAATTATATCAGGATGGTCATCCTGATACCATGCAAAGCTTGAAAAGATCATCAAAGCTTAAAAAACATCAGAAATATACATTGCCAGAGTATATTACAGAGTACACTGGAAAATTAAATAGTTACATGGAAAATAACCAGGATATATCATAAATAAGAGAGATGTATCCCCAACATAACAACATAAATAAAGATAAATGTTTACCATGCATATTCTGCAGAGGCCCAGAATAGTTATTGTTGAATTAGGAAAGAGCTAAACAGTTCCAAGGGTCTCATTCTGACTTCAAGATTGACTTGTAGTCTACAATGTGTGGTCTACGATTCCCACATCCTGTTTTATTTATCCACTCAAATGGATTTTTCCTCCATACAAACAATTATTTAAAAGATTTTTTAATGAAAAACAAAACAAAAAAAATCCCAACTTGATAATACCTTTTGCTATAATATTTTTAAAACAATATATTATTTATTTTTATTCTATTTTGTCAAACTTTAGAACTTTCTAAACTATTCTGGAAATGTTTGATAGTTTAACCTTAAGATAATAAGATCAGCTGGCCCTAAGGATTTATCTAACTTTTAGCTTGCATTTCCTACATATTTTTATTATTTTTTTCTAAATAATATTCTGTGCTCTAATTGGGTCTGTGAGCAACATCCACATTAATTGTTCTTAGCAGTTGTTATATTTCAAGTAAAATCTCCTTGCTTATGTTTGGTGCTATACTTCTCCACCTACCATCTCTATTTCACTGAGGTGTATAAACTATAGTCAGCAGACAAAAATCTCAACCTAAAAGTGGCTTCAGTGTTCAAAGCTCAGCTTTAAATTCACTGCTCACGCATGTTTTTCTCAGATAGCTAAACACTCTGAGGTAAGAAGACAATACTGAGTGGTTTTTTTCCTGTGTGTGTGTTTGTTACAGGGTAAAGTAATCCCCCAGGAAGAATTAAATAAAACATCAAGATAAACCTTGATGTTTTACTCAAGTATTGGAAAGAGCATAGAAGAAAAACCAGTGAGGCTTAAACTCTGGTTAGACCTGAACTTCTTCAAAAAGTGTTCATAATTTTTGAATTGGATAGATAATTATGCACATGATGAAGTGGGTAAAAAAAGTAATGCAGATTGCAAATCCAAGGCCAGAAATAAATAGCCATTTATAAAGCCATAACTTTGAAAAGTTTGATTTCAAGTGGCAAAATTGAATGAATATAGGTACCACAGGGTACAGCTTGACCTTTATTTCTCTTACAACTGTCACAAATACTGAATGGGTTTGTATGCCACAAATTAGAAAAACTGCTTCTAATTTTGCCCATAGGAAGAAAATGCTAGTTTAATCTGTTCATAGAACATGCAATATTGAATTCAGAGCTTCAGGGAAAGTTATATGACAGAACTGAACTGTGATTTATGATAAGTTAAACACCTTCATACTTCATTAGAATTCTCCTAACATTGTGAAATATTTTGGAGACTTTACTTGGAAATTTTGCAGTGAAGGATTCAACCTGTGGTTATGACTTATTTGTAAGCATGTGTATTAAGTATGTGACTCTTTTAGTACCAGCACATTATTCTTGATGTATTCATGGCTCAATGGGAGCTTTCCTTGGATGAACCAAGCTCCACTGAAGTGCTAATTTACACATATATAAGAAAACCAAATGCATTTATTAACTAGAAAATACAACTGTTATACCAAGGATTAGGAATGTTTGAAGTTACCTCTGTTTTGTACAGTGTAACCCAATTATTTTTCCTTATTGACATATTTTTATTTTAATAATATCTCTGCATTTAACTTGCAGAAAAACCTAAAAAAAATTATCTCTACAAGGCTTCTGAAGCATGCCTGCACAATTTAAGTCCAAGGGTAATTATTTTTTGTAGTAATAATATTTCTTTTAACATTCTGATAAATGTAATAGGTGCAACTGAATGACATATGAATGGAAAGAGGGAATAATGAAGTGGGCACAAAACTAATTGTTACATCATAGTCAGAATTTCAGTGGAATTAGAAGTTTAAAGTACAAAATATTAGTCCAGTGAAGTACTTGACTAGGATGGACTTAGTAATGAGGGTGTGGATGGAGAGGGAGAGAGAGACTGACAGGCAAATAGATATGTTGGATTAAAATGTCCATGTACATTAATGTACAACTTTCATACAAAACAGAGTGGTCAATGTTTAAAAATAATCACTGAATAACAAATAAATTTCACCAAGCATAATTTTTGTTTCAAAATCTGAAGTTCACCAAATCCTGAAACTCTTGTTTTCCTCAAAATTTTGTTTCTTGCTCAAAAATAGAACACAATGGAAACTTACTGTCAAAGAATGTCTAACTCTTTCTTTTGCTAAAACTGAGAAAATATTTTAGCAAATTTCCTTTGAAGTGGGCTTCAAAGTGGGCTTCTGATGTTCCAAAATATCTGCCAACTAGTTTTAAATTTAGAGTTACTAATGGAATTTTTAAAACTCTTTCTCCATTTCAGTGTGAAAATATTTCCTGAATTCATGTTTACTTGTGTTTCCATGATACTTCAATTTCCTCCTGATCTTCTTTAGATTGGATCCTACACTCTTCCACCTCAGCATGACTCTTTCAACCTAAATCTCATGATAGCCTCTCTTGAAACTTAAAATAGTATAACACAAAAACATTCTTTTTTTTCCACGTCACAAGTGAGTATTCATTTTCTCTCTTCCTTTTTTTTTTTTTTTTTTTCATCCCTTAAAGCTTTAAACTCAAGATCAGGAACAAACTTATTTTTTAAAATGCAACAGGATTGCAAAACATAGGTGCACAGTGAACTCACCCTTATTCTGATATAAAGGTATTTGAGGGATCAGGTTTTTATTGATTGCAATTACTCAAAAGATGCATCCTTCAGTAACACTTTTTCTTCTTTAACTATTGTTCCTTATCAGGAAGAACGCATGTCTGTCTGAACAGAAATCCAGTATTTCCATTTACACAGGCTAGATAACCATCTTTCAGTAACAGTTTTCCTAGGGGCCTCAAATAGAGCAGTTCAATCTCAGCTGGGTCCTCCTCAGTTCACAAACTAATCACAAGCAATTGTCAGCTCCTTTCACAGGGTCTCACACTGCCAAAGCACCTCTAGTTTCTATACAGAACTCAGATAGCTGTGCTCTTATTAATGATAATTCCAGTTGAGGTGATACTTGGCTCACATTCAAAATTCATTTCACTAAAAAGTTATTTATGAGAACGAAATGCTGCCTGTCTTCAAAACATGAAACACATAGAACCTACACAATAGAGGATTATTGCCTTTAAATTCTCTGAATATTTGCAATTCATTTATATTTGAAATGCACTTATGTATTGATGTAGGAGAGATTTTTTTTCACTATGTTATTATCATAATGATTTAGTATCCTTTTCTCTACCTATTCATATTTGAATCTCCTATTTTCTGTTCAGTAGACAAATATCTGTATTGCATTCCTCTAAACCAAAGTCTCAGCCAAAAATAAAGCCTGAAAATGAAATAAAACTAAGGCCTTGATCATGCTGTTATTTACAAGCAAATTTAATTTATCATTTTCCTGAATGGGTTAGTAAATATATAAAAACAATAGGATAATCATATTGCTATGAAAATTGAATAGAAATTTGAGCATAAAAACATTTCTGCTGACCACAAGCCCTGAAGGAAGCAAAATAATCAATTACTTCATTACCACATGGTAGAGGAAAAAGCAGCATTAGGTACCAAGATACCAAGGTGTCTAAATGTCAATTCAAAAAGTTGGTGAGATTCTTATCTAGGTCCAACCAACCAACCTTACTGTTCAGGTGTTAAACTAATACAACATATGAGATCTTCTCAAGCCCTCCTTTTTACTGATTCCAATGTTTTATAAATTTTCATCTCAAAGGGGAAATACTACCTAGGAGGAATGAAGAATGCTAATTTCCATCAGAAAAGGAACTCTATTATTTATAACACATTTTAAAACAGCCCCCAACACTCAAAAGTAATCATAGGCATTGTCTCCAACTTGAAATAGATTTGCTTAGAAAAATATTTAACAATGTGTACTGTTCCTAGAGCAATCTGAAATACAAATGATTAGCCTGTTTCCCAGATGAGCACTCTATACAATTACTGTGAGAGACAGATTCTTCCCATTGTTTTTCTGTCCATCACAAGTTTTTCCTACAGAAAATTCTATCACTTTATCCATCTGGGGAAATGTGGTAAAGTCTTCCTCATTTTCCAATTCAGACAGTCTCTCGTCTGCTAGTCTGTTTGAAACTCCTAAGGCACAGGAAGGCACTATATTTTCATTTCCCATATGGGAAAGCACTGCATGGTTATGACATAATCTCTTTATTCATCTGTGTTCTAAAATAAATGAAACTTTTTATAAAATGTTGTGAAACTAGTAATCCAGGGGTTTTTTCTCTTTTTTTCTTTTTCTTTTTTTTTTTTTTTCTTTTTTTTGTATTTGGTTTTTTTTGTGTGTGTTTTCTTCTAGTTATATCCTAAGAAATCCTGCTTATAGAATTTAGGAAGAAAAATGTACAGTTATTAAGAAAGCATCTTGAAAGAATAGCATCTAGAGATCTCCCTGCCCATTGCAGGAGGGTTGAACCTAGGTGAACTTCAGTCTTATCCAACCCAAACTTTTCTATGTGTCTATGACTCTATAATTCTGTACAAGAATAAGGGAAAATTTACTATTTTTGCTCATTCTGCACATGATTATTCACCTCAGAGGGTATACACAGAAATAAATCATGCCTGTTTGAAATGGATAAACTATAAAGGTATCCAAGATATGCCTGGAGACCATTCAGCTTTACACACCAGCTTCACTCCATACTTGTCACTGCCTCATACACAACATTGCTGTGAAATATGTGTGAGTTTGAACATCATCTGCTAACACAGTGTGATGCCATTCTGCATCCAGTCTGCATGGTTGTCCCAGATGAGGGGCATGATACAAGTCTTACCCAAAAATTCAGGTCTCTATCACTGCAGATTTCTCATTCACAGGGTGAACATATAAAACCACAGTGAATTTCATATATTTTTCTGAAGAGGCTTTCAACATATCCTTATACTAGCTTTAATTGATAATAAAAGATTTTCTCCTATTTACAGCGAAATTGAATAGAGTCAGAACATAAATGACAACTGTTTCCCATCAGTTTCATTCTGATATCTTATTTATTAGGACAGGTAAATGGAAATCAACCCCTAACATAATGTTTTACTACTATGACACCATTTAACCTGAGATTTAAGCTTTATGTAAGTATTGCACTTGTAGGATTAATTTGGGTCTGATGCTTTAAAATAGTCCCTAGAAGTAAAGCCTTGAGTCAGAAAAGCTCTCTCACTTCATGTGATAAAGGATTTGACACAGGGTCACATCGTTTGTTTAGTGGACCAGTCACTGCTAAGTTAATGGTTGGACTCAATCTTAAAGGTTTTTTCAACCTTAACAATTCTATGATTAAAAAAGATAAATAAATTTGAATGCAAAGGGTAAATTCTTATGATCTGATCTTTATGTAAAATCCTGCATAACAGTTTAATTTTCCAAAGACATGTGTGACGCTCTGCTTTTGCAATAGGCTGTATTAAAGGATATTTGTATTGTGTTTAACCTGTGAAAAAGCTGAAGCTGTCTGTTAGATTTTGCCCTATGAATGCCTAAAAAAATATAAATAATTACATCACTGTATTTCAGTGTATTAAATTGAATCAACATTGTATTTAAATATAATACGGTAAAATATAAATATTAATTTTCAAAGAAATAGTTATCTGAAACTTGCAGGCAAAATGGCATTATTCTTATAAAATGCTCATTCTCTTTTGAGATTTATTTATATATAGATATAAAAAAATTAAGAAGTTTTTAATATACTTTTTAATCAATTTTGACATCTATATTGTTTTAACCAGAGGTTAAATATCTTCAGAATTAGACTCCCTAGTACACGAAGACCGATTCAATATTACTGGGGACATATGATTCTTGATAAACTGATGCAGGTCTAGTATAATAGCACCAGGTTTTTAACCTCTGCTTCCATTAAGCAGTCATGTATTTTTCTGAAAATTCAAACCAATGGAACTTTCTAATAAAAGAAAATGAAAAAATACATTTGACAGAACTGCTTATTTTCACCGCCTATTTCAGTGATTTTGGATAGTATATATTCTGAGCATGTTTAAAAGACTTTAATATTTCAAAACATAGAAATTAGATTAGTTATATATGAAAAAGTTAAATATTTTGAGCAAAAATATATTTTATTTTTGCATTCACTAAATTGTCTTTTTCAAGTAGCTGAGTTGAATTAAAACATAAACAAAATATTATAAAAGTAGTAGTTATTTTGCTCTATATATCAAAACTCAAATGGCATTAGTCTATGATAGCTTTCTAGTGCTCTAAACAGCTTGTAGCTTAAAGTTTTGACCACAGCTGTAAATGGGATCTTGTAAATGCCAGTTGGGAGAAGCAGGAAAATCAGACATTGCAGTAAGTTTGGAATTCAAGATTTGCTTCTGTGCTTCTATCAACAGACCCTTATGCATACCTCAAGCACGTTGCTTCTTCAAATAATCACAATGTCAGTAAAGATTATGACATAGTTTGAGTTCCTAAATTATTTACTGTATAGCAAAATATGCAAAGGAAGTATAATAATGTTTGCATTTCTTGAAGCTGTAGTGCCAAAAGTGAACTTGTATTCAAGGTAACTGTGAATTTTACATAACAAGTTATTGTTATTTATTAAACCTGCCATGCAATACTATCTCATCAACTAATGCAGAGATATCAGCATATCTCCTCTGACCATTCTTTCTGCCAACATTCTTTTTAAAAATAACAAGTACCTCTGTTTGGCCTTCATGTTCATTTCTCAGCAAAACGCATTCAGTTCCAGATATGCTATTCCGTTAAATGTCATTCTTTAATTATCAGACTCAATGCCTAGCCTTTCACTGACAGCATCAGCCATATAGTGTAATTTACTGCATCCAGAATTGCACAGTGAATTTGTATTCATTAGCAGAGGGGGAAAAAAGACATACTGAACTAGCCAAATCAAATACAGATGGCCAGCCAACCATACAATTGAAAGTGATAAGCATGGCAGACGTTGGTGTTTACCCTTCATTTCCGTCCACTCTTTGAATTTAAGAGTAGATATTAGCTAAGTAGTTGATAAATGGTGTCTGATCTGAAAGCCATTATACTAGCACATCAATATATTCCTTTCAGACTAATTCAATACAGAGTGTTACAATAATGTAATGTCAGGCATTAGGTGTTCTGCAACAGAATTCTTTCTGGGTACCTTCTGTGACTGTAAATAGACAACATATGATCCAAATATCTGTCAGGCAGAAATGAATCTTGTGAATTACTCATGAATGGTTTAAATCTTTGAACTGTTTTATCTGTTAATGCAACTCTGTTTAAGTAGCAAATGTAATTTTTTTTTTGAGGGAAGGTAGCAAAGGAAATTTTGTGACTATAAGTAGGGGCTAGGTTTCTTGGCTGCTCTTGTGTGCATAAAATTTACATGTATAGGAAGAAATATTCAATCACAGTCTCATTACAGAAATCTCTTTTATTTTTACTTTCATGGTCTATGAAATTTTTGTACCTTGAAAATTATCACATTCAGCAGCATAGGTTTTTGTTCCTAATTCCTGTGAAATTTTACACTGAAATAGCAGTGATGAAGAAAAAGAAAAAAGTAGATGACATTTCATATGTGCTTTTTATTTAGTTTACATTGGTCATTGGACTAGCCTTAGACAGATCAATGACACATGTACTACAAAGATATTGAAGAGGAGTATTATGTCCTAGTTCCAAAATTTCTTTCCAAAAGTATAAACATGTCATACTTAGAGTTATAAATATCAGTGTTTCAATTTATACTTTAATGATTTTCTTATTGAAAATCCAACATGCATATATGATCCCTCTGTGAAAATATATTTACTTTATTGACAATAAGTCAAGGTTGACATCAACACTATTGCCAGTTATGCAAAATTATTAAAAATGTCAGTAAAGTTCTGGCTCTCTGTTATACTATAATCAGGCCTAACTCTAGCAAGCCTCTTAGCTTTATATATATTTATATATATATACATTGTGGTCATATCTTTCTTAAAGTCAGTGGCAGGTCTGTTAATGAGTTCAAGTCATGTCTGAGAGACTCCACTTGCATATCAAGAAGATTAAAACTTAAATGTCTTAAAGCAGAACAAAATTTTTGTGTTATTATGGTAAAATTTCTGTAATATTACAGTAATATTGTAGAAAACATAGCTTAACCTTCTGCAGAAAGTTGAAGCTGCAGAAGACAAAGTGGATTTAGGAGTTTTTCAAAAGCAAAAATGTCCTCAAAGCTATCAGATATCAAAAAAACAGAAACAAAAATTATGTCAGTGACCGTACATTAAGGGTTTTTCAAATCACATTTTTTATCACACCCTCTTTCTTCTTTCTAATTTTTGAATACAGAAACAATTCAGCAATGCCATTTAAAACATATTCTTATATCCACATTTAATTCTGAAGAGCTGTAAACTGATAAATGTAGTCTGCAATTAGGAAAAGGATGCATTAACATCCAACTAAGAAGCTGCCAACTTTGAGGTCTGAGGATAGAAGTACTTCCTGCCATAAGAAATTATTCTTCTGATTGAAAAGGATAATAATGCAGTTTCTGCTTTCAAAAACCACCTAAAACCTTTTTAAAAAACATTTTAAGGAGCTATATTTTCAATTAGATTTATTTGTAAAGTTCTTAAACATATAAGAACAACAGTTCAACCAAGTATTTAAGTAGTGAAATAGTGAAAATTGTTGTGATTTTATATGAAATTCAACATTCAAAAAACAAATTGTCTGACACTAAATTTGTGATATTAGCACTCATGCTCTGATTGTTAATATTGCAATTCTATGAGAGAATGTTATAAATTCTATTGAAGAATGTGAAACCTTTGTTAGATCTGTTTAAAACTGCCCAAAGAGTGTATGGACAACTGAAATTCAAAACTGGAATCATAAAACTTCTTTCTGAGACACCCTTCCCACGCAAAGTTATTTCCATATTTTCTCATTATTCCAAAGAAGTTACTTTTCTTTTAATATTTGGGAATTCACCTATATGCAATATCTTTTGTGGATGCAGTGAGACTGGCCTTAAAGGAAGGCTCTTATCTCTCTCTGTTTCAATTCCCAAGCATTTTTCATCTATGTAAAAACAGATTTTCAGTGAGGCAAATTAATAACATATACAGATTTTACATACATGAGTATTTTAATCCAGAATAGTGTAATTTTTTAATGAACCCTCCAATAGTTCTTACTTAGAGTATATTTGCTTAGTCTGCATTTTTGGGTAGATAGACTTGGTACCTTTTGTAGCACTGTATCAGATGTAAGAAAAATGTTCAAGGACCATATTAAACCTAGTTTAATCTAACCAATATCTGCTTCAATCCACTCCTGTTGGGCCAAATGCTTATATCACAGTAATAAGCACTCACATGTTCATTTCACTAACAGGAACATGGAGATATGGATAGCATATGTAGATAAACAGTCTTTGATGACTATTTTGAAAAGTATTTTAATGCAACTGAACTAGTACCAACAGAGTTCAGAGCAGAAGGGTTAACTAAGGTAGAAAAAGGAGCCAGAAAGAAAACCAGTTAGTGATATAGCAGCATTTGTGTTTTCACAAATAGGCAAGAAATGTGTACAGGAATGGCCACAAGTAAGTTATGCTTTCTTGTCCACAGAAAAATGAAAGTGTGAGTCTATGAGCTGTTTATTGAAGATAATGCATTGAATCTGTGAGGAACTAATTTCCTACATCTTTGTGCAAGGGCGCTGACAGCCTTCTTCAGAATACTTTTATTTCCTTTTTTTTTTAAACTATGATTTTGGAACCAACACTCAAAAAGTAATCAATAAACTAAAACATCTGTTTGCAGTTATAAAGTATTTTCTTCACAGCTTGAAGTTTAGACTTGAAACATCTCCATTTATGTGTCAATAGGATCAGAAAAATTATACCTACCAATTTACATCTCTTTAACAACTAGACATACTCCTGTTGTTTCAGAAATGCACTTGGAATTATTTTAGTATTCTTGTCAAGGAAATGGGTCTTCTTATAGTTTTTTAGTGTGGAGAAATTTTTCTGTAACTTTTCTTGAAAGATGGCCATTTGTTCATAATTTTCTGTGCCTGCTTTCCTTGAGCAAACCAATAGTTTTATAAGCCAGCACAGATGTGTTGCCTCTTTTGTCAGAAAGTTAGACACCAAGAACACTACAAATGGCCTTCAGGACTGGTATAGATTGTCATATTTCACATAAAACACTGCAGAGTTCTTAGTATTTCACCAGTTAGAAAAAGTCTATGCCATATATCACAGACACCTTCATGTTTAGGGAACAAAAGTTATGAGGAAAGCTATGATTCTAACACTTCTAACATAAAATATGAGATAATATAGTTAAAGACTACAAATAATAGTTGAGATGTTCATTCTTCTTAGCATGCTTCTCGGGCTAGTGTATAGTTTTTAGAATTTCAGCGAGAATTTTCTGCACCAAATTGAGACATTTGGTGGGAAATGAAATCTCAAAATATGTATTGAAATGTTATATAAACTTTACTGAAATTTACAGCAAACAGAGATATTTAAAACACTGAGAAATTTTTCCTACCTGAATTGGATAGCTTTTTTTACTCTTCTGTAATACCTAGGCCACAGGATGGCTGGCTGCAGCCCTTCTGTGTGAATAAAATTAAGGCTAGTGGAAGAATTCCAAATGCCTAATTGGGTCATCTAAAAACAAGATATTTAATTCTAAGCCATTCAGCACAGATTTTCTCAGTACCAGTCCAGAGAAATATCTATTTCTAGAAATAATTTTATAGGATATTAAACCTCCTTCTAAAATATGTGTGATTCTTCAGGTGAATTTTCCTTTAAAAAGTATCATTCTTCCCTAACTGATTATTTGAACAACTAGATACTGTGCAAGCTTTTGAAAAGGGGTATATAAATACCATTCAAAAAAGCTGTTGCTTTTTCAAAAGCCAGATATTGTACATATAAGCCAGTCTCTAGTATAAGTTTAGCGGTAAAACATGCTTGAGACAATACAAGGTATTTTGCTTAATGAATGTATCCTTAAGAAACTCTTAAAAAAAAGTTAAAGCATCCATGAGGAGGCTGATGAATGTCGATGAAGAGTTCAAAGGTACTATTCTGATAGATCCTCTATATATATTACCAATGAATTTGAGTGCATGGGCTCTCTTGTGTTAGGTATGTTACTTCTGGCATGACCAGTGTAAAACTTTTGTTCTGCCTACTTGATCCACCTTTGAAATTAATTTTAATGTGATGAATATAATTGGATTTTATGGTCACATTTTTTACTTTAAATGCATAAACTTCTTGTCTTTTCATAAACTAAGTAATCCTTTAAAGGGCTTTTCATCACAAGACAGACTATTCTCTGTTTCTGATGAGCACATTCCACACTCTTGTTGTCCCTTTTAATATTGTATGGCAATAGAAGTTTTTACAGCTGAAACACTTTCATTTCAAGAAATGGGTTTTTTCAGCTCTTATAAATGTTAACTGTATTCTCTGCTGAATTATTCTTTCCAAAGGTCTTTTCTTGGTAATAGGACGCCATGATTTACAAGTCAAGATCTAAAAAATATTCTTTCTGACTTAACAGAAAACACTATTTGGTTTTCAGGTTGGATTAGACAAGACCTATCTTATGAACCCTTTGTGTCAAATTATTTCAAGGAACAGTAATTATTCACATCAGAAAGAAGGAGACTGGAAACACTTAAAAATATTTATTCATGCTAACTTTTTGAAGCATCCAAGTTAGAAGCTGCAATGTGTTGACCCTATCTGGATGCCAGGCACCCACCTTTTCCAGCTGGACAGGAGAGAGAATATATAACAATGGGTTCATGAGTTTAGGACAGAGAGAGATCACTCACCAAATACCTTCATGGGCAAAACAGACTCGAATTAGAGATATTAACTGAATTTACTGCTAACAAAATCAGAGCAGGATAATGAGAAGTAAAATAAAATCTCCAAAACACCTTCCCACTCCCTCCTCCCTCCTTCCCAGCTTTACCTCCTCCCCTAGGGCCCAATGAGAAAGGGAATGGGGGTTATGGTAATTTCATCATCCTTTGTTTCTTCCACTGCTCTGAGAGAGGACCTTGCCCCACTCCACAGTGAGGTCCTTCCCACAGGAGATAGTTCTCCATGGACTGCTTCAACCTGAATCCATCCTGTGGGCAGCAGGCCTTCCCAAACTGCTGTAATGTGGATCACTTCCACAGGGTGCAGTCCTTCAAGGACAGGCTGCTCCAGCATGGGCTCCTCTCTCATGGTTTCTCATGGGGTCACAGTCTCCTCCCAGGCACCCACCTGCCCCAGTGTGGGTCTCCTCCCAGGGCTGCAGGTGGATCTCTGCACCCCCACGGCCTCCATGGGCTGCAGGGCACAGCTGCCTCACCAGGGGCTGGGCCAGGGCCTGCAGGGGAATCTCAGCTCTGGCACCTGGAGCATCTCCTGCCCCTCCTTCTGCACTGACCGTGGTGTCTGCAGAGCTGCTCCTCCAACATGTTTTCACCCTTTTCTTTGGCTACAACTACAACAGGACAAGAACATTTTATTTCTTCTTTTTAAATGTCACAGAGTTATTGCAGAAGTGTTACCAACAGGTCTAATTGGCCCAGTCTTGGCCATCAGCATGTCCACCTTTGGAGCTACCAGGGATTAGCTCTGCTGGACAAGGAGGGAGCTTCTAGCAGCTTTTCACAGACGCCACCCTTGCAGTGGCCCCGCTACAAAAGCTTGGCCATGCAAACCTAATACAGAAGCATAGATTGCCTGGCTTGTGGGCATAAAAATTTAAAAACATAGATCACCCTAAAAAATTTTGAGAGTTAGATCAAAACAGCTATATTTACCACATATATTTATTATGTTCCCAGTTCAGATGCTTTAATGATATGTTAATTATGATGCACTTAATAAAGATATTAAATCTGTCTGAGAAGTATTTAGAGACTATAGAGAATGAGTCCAAGATTCATAACTTTGAAAACTCTGGTTCTATTTTTAAAAAAGACAAGAATTTTTAAACTACATGACTGTAGACTGAAGTATGCCTTTCTGAAGGTCATGTACACCATATGTATAACATTTTTAGATTAATTATTCTTTTATTTAATAGTGCTCCTTGTCTACATACAATCCTTTCCCTATTGTTTTAGATTTGAGGATGTTTTAGACTACAGAGAGCATTGAAAGAACAATAAATACAAATTGTGACTATGGCTTAGTTTCCTGAATATTACAACCAATTCTGATTCCATGAAAGGTTTTTTATTTATATTCGCAACAGCTGAATTAAGCCGTAATAGGAGAAAAAACTGCTAAATTATATGACTTTTTTTTTACACAAGACTGTAATTTTTGTCAACACTTTCAAATTCTTCGACTAAAGAAAATTAATTCACCTGAATGAAAGGCACTGGCTTTTGATCCTTTATGCACACATTTAAGTGTAATATCCCTAATAGCAAATAAATTAGATTAAATATAGTTACATGTGCTTAGGAATGGATTTGCATAAAAATGTAAATCTACAAGCACAGAGAAATTTCCACTTTATTAAAGATATTAGATGATTGCTGTATCCTTTATAGAAGCATTCTTGTTACTTTGATGTTGCAAAACCCTCGAGAAAACCTTTTACTTTATGGAACTAGTAGTATTTTAAATTATTTTCTTGAATCATGGCCTAGATTGAATTCACAATAACTAAGATCATTAAAACCTTTCTGCTTTCATATTCATTTTTAATTGAAAAATTATTTCATATTTTTGTTTTAAAGTGCAAATGAATATAGGGTTATTTCCATATCAATTTCAATATTAATGAAAGAGCACAAATTATTCATATTTTTTTGTATGAAAAATAAATTTTAAAAAAATCCAAGATATAAACTAAAAGTTATTGACTATCCCAGTCTTGACCTAAAAAGTCTTCACAAATCAAATAATGTCCAAAAAAAATCCATAAGTTAAAAACAAATCAAAAGAAAGAAGATAAAGACAACAACAAGAAGAAGAAACGAGAGAATTCCCAATGTGATTCAATCACACAGAGAAAGCATCATTCTGGTGTCACAGGATTAGAATTGTAGAGAAAGATAAGACTTGTTTATTGCATATATGACAATTGACAGCAGAACCATTTATTTTCTGTAGCCTGGGAAATTAAAAACTTACCTGAAATTGACTCAGTAAATTGTTGTTGTTATTAAATTATTTTTTCCTAAATATAACATAATTAATATTGGCATCAGCACTTTATGTTTGCCGCTGTTATCTAATTACCATGGGATGTATAGCTCCCCAACCTCACACACAAATTTGTACATGTGAAACTCAAGTATAATGCTAAATGAGCTGAAGTGAAAGCCCTTATGTATAACCTACATAAACACATACATATCATAGATGTAAGTTTATTTGCTGTAGCATGCCATCATGGGGACTCACATGCATGGTCCTTGCATGAGTTTTCCTTTGAATGAATAGCAGGAAAGCCATTTTGTTGTTAGATGCATCTGTACAGACAAATGCATCATCTAAACATATATTTTTTTGTACTCTTTCTAGTAATTTTGGCATTATACTGTATAAAAAAAATAATTCTGTTCCTGATTCATAGTTGTTCCTGATTCATAGTTGTTTCATGCAGATTCAACCTGATGACATATCAAAGGATGGATAGTATCTGACGATTATTTTGTAGATGTGTTTGCAACTGAATTCAACACATTTCTTCCCTCCTAGCTCTGATATATATACATTTGTATATTTTTATAATTTATGTTCATCTTCTTCCCTTGTGAAGAGGTCTTCTTTTGTCCCAGGAGAAAAGCAGGATATCTTAGACCTTCATCTCACACTGCCAACTACCTGAATGAATGAAGATTTTGCTACAGATCCCAGGGTTCTGATAAAAAGGATCTCTTAGTATTGACAGTGGTTTCTTCTTTTGGTACGCTGCTACTGGAAGCTTTTACTTGGTAAATCCCCAAAACTGGAAGAGCTGGGGAAGTATATTAAGGGAACATACTATTATTTTCAATCTATAATCTTTCCTCTTAGCGCAAAACATTTTCCTGTAACTTTTTATTGCCACTGATATCTTCTGTTTTTAGCTTTGCATCATTGTATTGTTCTGTCAACCACTCAAAAAGTATACTAACAAAACTCTCATCTGTAGCAGCTTTATTAGTCTTGCTGGCTTCCTGCAAGAGAAATGCTACAACCAATTTCAGGCTTTCGAAATCAGCTAAAAGAAAGGAATCAGAGTTCTTTACTGCAATACCAGACTCTGAGCCTAGCTCCTCATTTTAAATATCAAATAATAACCAAGAAAATCTACAGACTTCAACAGAAGCAGCTTACTCTGTAAAATGAGTACAGAGCTGAGGAACAGAGCAGAGCCCATGCAGATGTAATAGAATATTTCCCCTGTTATGTTGTCAGACATAACAAATTCTGAGTTCTTCCTGGAACTCAGAACGTGATAGATAACTTTCATGAATCCTTAATCTATTACAAAATGGAGGTTCCAGAGAATGTAAAATTGCATATCAGAAACTGGAAAGACTGACAGAAAAGTCATTTGTAAACTGAGTTTCAGAGCCATGGTAGGAAGAAAGTATTCATTGATGACCTTTTTGAGTTATAGGCTACAAACTAGAAGGCTGTCTTAACGTAATCAAAGCCTTTTATAGGGTGATTCCAACTCCAGGTTAGGAAATATAATAGGGTGTCTCTGAAAATTTGTGTCAACTTGTAAATGAATGAGTCCAGTCAGTACAGTCAGCATATTCCACTAATCAGCTACCAGGTTAGGATTGGCAGCCCAGACATAGGACCAAGTGCCAGCTGAGACACTGCATGGGTCACAGCTCTTCTGGAATGGCAGCTGGTGGCCACGTAGGACATCCCAACATGTTTCAAGTGACTTCAAATGCCAGAGCCTCAGGGATTGATTCAGGCATTAGGGGAGTATTTTTTTGATGAACTAAATTGCTTCCCAAGTTATACGGACTGTACAGAGATGTGCGATGATTGTAATGAGATTTATACACCACTAAGAAGTTTTAGACAGTTGGAAATATAAATGTGGGTAATTAAATCTTGAACTGAATCAAAACTGGATGTGATTCACCTGCCTAAAAACAAACTTGCAGTGCCACTTCAGTATCCTGTCTAGATTCCTGTCACCAGCTCAGAGAGAAATTTTTCTGATTAGGATTTGTGTCACATCTCTCATTTTCTCATGTCTCTTTGACACCTTTCAGCGTATTGAAGGATATTGGATATTTAAGAAACAGATGCCAGCATATCTCTATATCTTTAACCTCTTGTGAAGAAAAAAGCAAAAAAAAATTAAAGGAAAGTAGTTATAGGTTACTCAAGAGCAACCACTGGTAACAAACATATAAATAAGAAATATATAACAGTGTCAAATGGTAATGGCTTTAATATCATTATATTAGTCATCCTAGTAGTTCCAGGTGGTGCTCTAGGATTTGCAAAGCTCCTGATCTTCCTCGCTCTCAGATAAAAGATGTTGCACTGCCATCATAATATTTAAATAGTTGATATAATTTTTAAACATTAAGGAATAAACAAATCTGATATTAACAATATAGTTCCTCTGAAGCTTCTTAAGTATAGCTAGTAACAATGAAAGACATTATATGGTTAGTATAGATCTAGATACATTATTGTATTTAGAATTTCACTGTTCTGAGAGCTTTGTGTCTAAAGTTCTCGCAAACTGTGTTAGGATTCCCACCAGTGGTGTATTAAAGCACAAATAAAAGGCAGTTTTACGACCTTCTAAAAAGTAGAGACGCTACTGTTGGTAGATAAATTATGCATGTTCATTGATACTCTGTGTCTGTTGATTTGCCAAAAGCTAATTAAAATGCTTTAAAGCCATTATGCTGTTTTAGGCACATTTTGTGTTTTCAAAAAATGTCATTTATTTAGTAAGAACCATGCTTGTTTGAAAATTCATTTCACAAAGTAAGAAGGACACAGCTTCTGCATGCAAATGAATCTCTCAAGAAATATGCCTCAGACTAGTTTGACCTATAGGGAACAAGAGACAAGGTTTTACCTCTATTGACAATAAAATTTGTTGCTACAAGACAAATTCCAATGATGAATTCAATGTGGCTTAAGGAAAAAAAAAACAAAAAAACAAAAGAATAAAGCAATCGAAAAAGGACATTTGTTTATCTTTACCTAGAAGGCTGTATGTTCCAGACAATGGGAAATTCAATTATGCTGTGAAACACTTCCTACTCCCAAAAAAGAAAAATAAAAAAAAAAAAAACAAAAGAGCCCAAACAAACAAACAAAAAACTGAAGTAGGCTAAATAAACAAACAAAAAAACCCCAGAAAACAAAAAACACCTACACACACACAAAAAAAAACCCACCCAAAAAAAAGCATACACATTCATCCAACAAACTGTAGCCTATGTTTTCAGGAAGAACATTTAAATGATAATAGTTTTCTTCATGTAGTATTTTAATCTTAAGAGGTTTGCAACAACAATAACTAATTAATCTTCTAAGCAATTTTGTGAATTAGAAATTGATTTCTTCATTTTGTTTGTACAGAAAGAAGACTTGGAATCAAGTAGCTTTATTTGCTGAAATTGCAGCAACTTACACAAGGCTTAGTTTGGCCAGAAAAGATCAAGAGCCAGATTGTCAGATGGTTGTAGGAACTATGACATACAAGACTACAGTATCTAAGAAATAAGTACGTAGTTCAGAAATGGCATTTCAAAATACAGAACTAGAAACCTGTAGAGAAAAATTGGAATGAGATTTGCAAAACTCCGAATGAAAAGTGAGAACACGCAAATTGCAAATAGTAAACAAACAGGACAAACAACATTGGCTGCCTGTATTTTATCCCTGCAGGAAGCAGTTGCCCAGTTTATCAAAACAGCCTCTGGATTACAGAATGTATCTGGGAAACAGAAACCTAAGTAAATCTTAGTCAGAAGAGATTTGGATTGATGGCCAGCACTGTGCCTTAATGCAAGCCTAAGCAAGAATGAATGTCATCTTAGTTGACATTCAACAATCTGCAACCAGAAATGCCAAATTCATAGGAGTTGAAATCGAATAATAATATACATTCTGATAATGCAGTTCACCAATAGGATAACATTTTTGTTTGGATGTCAGGATAGCTTAGATAACTCCTACCAATTTGAAATTGTGAGACTTAAAATGGTCCACTGGAGGAGCTCGGATTACAGAGTTTATGTTTACAAGTAGACTGAAGAAAAAAAAGTCACTTTTATGTGTCTGATTTTCATCCTACTAAACTTCCTTTGACTAAGATAGTTGTTTAGTACCTGACACACAGGGTGAGATTTAGTTACAAATAAAAATAACTTAGTTTAGAAGACTACATATAAATATCTATATCTGTGCTAAATATCCTGGACTAAGGAATAATAGATGCTTAGTTAACAAATCTCCCCCCCAAAATTAGCTCACTCTAAAATTTACCTCTATAGTTTCATTCAGCTCCTGAAAGACATTTATTCCCAAACAGAACTCAGTGGAACAGTTAAGGCATTAATACAGTTCTAGGAGGAGTGACACAGAGCCTATGTGAGAATATAGAAGAGCAAGGAGACACCTTTAAGACAGCTGGGAAACATTATTAGTATGCCCATATAATCCAGTATCTAGTGATTAGTCAGAATAACTTTGGGTTTTTTTAGAAAATTTTTCACTATTGACTATGTTGATTAGATTTTACCGTGTTTGACAGAAGCTTAGTCACCTAGAATGGCATCAAAATCTGTTGGCAAATATTTATTTTTAGGTCATAAAAATCTACCCTAATGGACACATTCACTCAAAAACTGTAAATGTTTAAGGAAATTTTGAGGAAAACGTACTTAACAACAAAGTGTAAATTCTGTGATTAGAGTTTGGCACCTATAAGACCTTACAGATCCAAATTTTAGCTTTACCAAAAGACCAGTAGCAAGTTGTTGCTGGGAAAAACTACTGAGCAGTTCAATTTAAACTAACTTTATGGAGTTTAAATCCAATCAGGATTGATTCATCCATTTATTAGCAGCATTTAATTAACTGGCAGTCAATGAACTATATATTGAGAATCCATATCAGTAATACAGCAGATAATCAGCAATGCACTCAGTTACAAAATGCTAATAAAGACCTATTTTTTTGCTAAGCTAATTTATATATCTAATCCCAGAAGATGTCAGTCATACGCACGCACGCACACACACATGCACACACACGCTTGCATGCAGTCCCAACCAGTGTGGTTTACACATACCCCCATCCCAGAGTGTGGATGCAGGTTTCCAAGCACAAACTGTCCTGTGGAGATGTGGGTGCTCCAGCTGTGTCGCAGACATTTTTTCACAGAAATCCTTTCTTTCAGATTTCTGCATCTTCTGGAAGGCAGAGGCCTCAGAAGAGAATGTAAACAATTGTTATCAGCTGCTGTGGAATGCAATAGGATGCACCTATTTTGACCTGTGATTGCTTCATGTTCCCATGTTTATAATTAAGGGCCAATCACAGGAACAAGCTAGGGACAGAGTCCCTGGACACCACTTTGTTATGGATTCTTTCTTTCTATTCTTAGCTTAGCAAGCATCTGCAAATTTCTCTCTTTATTCTTGTTAGTATAGTCATTATGTATTATATATCATATATCAATAAATCCAGCCTTCTGATCAAGAAACAAGATTCTTGTCTCTCTCTCACCATGGAGACCTTCGACAGGTCCCTGTAATACCAGCTGAGCATGTATGCCTGCTACTGCCCATCCCAGCTAAAGGAAAAGCCATGGGCAGGAGCAATATGCAGCCCCACATCCATCCTGGGAAGTTGTGCACTCTGGTCACACGCTGGGTGAAGGCTGTTCCTCAATCCAACTGGGAGGTGCTGGGCCTGGCCCAGGCAGGAATTCAAGGGCCACAAGGTGATACCTGGCAGTGCCCAACCAAGGTTGTTGCTCCTAATCCCACTTCAAGGCTTCTTTTCCACCTTTAAAAAAATTTCACGTTTGCTTTCAGTTTCCCTAAGTTTTACTGTCTTACTGTAATTCCCTGATTTGACCTTGACTGACTGCCAAGCTCCCAGTCAGACTTTCTCTCTCTTACCATCAGCAGAATGAGGGGATAAAACAGGGTGGAAAAACTCCTGGATTGAGAAAAAACAGGGAGATGATTTACCAAATTGCAGTCATGGACACAATGGACTCATTTTGGGAAAGTATTAAAATAGACTTAGATTTTGAGAAGCAAAGACAAAATTAAAATAAGACCTTCTTCCATCCTCCCTTTCTCAAGGCTCAAATTAACTCCTTCATTCCTGACTCTTCATTCTTCGCCACTCGCCAAGGAGTGCAGTGGGATGGGGGAATGGGGGAGTTATGGTTAGCCCATACATTTGTCTTTTCGTCCTCTCCTTTTCTTTCTCTTTAATCATGGACTGTGCTTGGGCTTCAGTTTCCTTCTCAGGTGTCAAGTCCTCAATGTGCTACGTTCTAGATACCTGCTTGGGTACCTGGAGCACCTTGTCCCCTTCTTCTTTCTCTTGGTGTTCACAGATGTGTTTTGTAAATTTTTGGGGTTTTGGGGTTTTTTTGTTTGTTTGTTTTTTCTCACCCCTTTTGCCTCTCTGATGTTTCCTGTGCTTTCTTAAACATTGTGAATGCCTGGACACAGACAACACAGACAGCAGACACAAAAGCTGGTGGCCACTTCCATGTTAGACATGATCATTTGAGGTAATGAGGGTACATTTTTCACTCAGATGCAAGAGGTTTTGGGCAAACACCCTACAGACAGTATACTGGATGTGCACATGCTATTTACACCCACAACATAACAGGTGCTGTCATCCATGATGTTTTCAAGGGTGGACCATACAGGCACTCTCACATTAATTCAGCAACAAAAATCATGACAGAATGCATGGAGGTTCAGTCTTTGCAGCTTTGTATCACTAAACTTGTATAATTTCATTTATTTGTGTTTCTGAGATGGTAGATATACTTTTATCCTATATCCTACTGTTGTACTGCAAGGACAGACTGCAAGTTAAGAACATGTTTTAATATTTCCCCAGCATCTGTGAGTTAATACAATGGAAATTCAAACTCAGGTCATTTCAGTTAGAAATGGCAATGAATGCATAGCAGACACAAGATGAAAAAATCTTAATGTACTGTGATTTAAAAATGTACCATTCCAACATATAGAATTAGAACAAGAAAAAGTACAGAAATTCACACTTACAAACTCAGTGAATCACAGAAAAAGTTTATCCCTCAAATTAAACCTATAAAACAAGGAATTCTAATTCTATGTCTAGGCAAAATCATATTTCCCATCTGTTTCTTATTTTCCCTAATTTTGCAAATTTGCCTCTTAAGAACAATCAGGTAATTTTAACCAATCAGTCATTCTGATTTCTTATAAAAACTGGTCTGAAAAGGATCTTGAGAAGGCTTACATTTTATCCCTCTAACCCAACGAGATATAATTCCTGATATACACTTGTTTGAATGTGTTTTTAAATATCCATCCACTGATGGATGCCAAAATCTTCCTCCAAGCAGTGTGTGCCAGCACTTAATTATCATTACTGGTGTAATTTTTTCTAAATGTCTAACTGGAAACTTTCTTGCTGAATTTAATTTTCAACACTTCTCCATAGAATCATATAATGGTTTGAATTGGAAGGGGTTGAAAAGATCTTCTAGTTCTAATCCTCTCACCATGGGCAGGATGCCACTATATCAGGTTGCCTGAAGTCCCATCCAACCTGACCTTGAGCATTTGTGGGACGAGGCATCCACAACTTCTCTAGACGGCCTGTTCCAGTGCCTTGCCTCCCTCACAGTAAAGAATTTTTTTCCTAATATCTCATCTAAACCTACCCTATTGCAGTCTGAATCCATTCCCCCTTGCCCTGTCACTACATACTCTTGTAAAATGTCCCTCTCCATCTGTTTTGTATGCTCCCTTCATGTACTGAAAGGCTGCAATTAGGTGATTCTGGAGCCTTCTCTCCTCCAGGCTGAATGATTCCAAATCTGCCAGCCTTTCTTCATAGAAGAGGTGTTCCATGCTCTAATATCTTCCTTAGCCCTACTCTGCACTTGCTCCAAGAGCTTCATCTCCTTGCTGTGTTGGGGTCTGCAGAGCTGAACATGGTACTCTGCCGAAGCCTTAGTAAACAGGTTGTTCTCCTCTTTGCACCAGTCATTTAACTTATGAAGACTACATTATGCTTTCACTGTAAAGGTCTTTAGACTAAAAATCCTACAGCTATTGCAGTCATGGACCTGTATGCTGACCATTTCAATGTTTTCCAATAGGTTCACTTTGGTAATGCAAGGCCACAGATGCTCAGTATAGCTTCCAATCATTTTATAGAGAAATCTATTAAGCAAATTTTCCCTGTCTTTTTCTTTATGCAAACAGGTATTCCAAACTCTACTATACTGTTTAAATTCAATCTATCTTTACAAACATCCCTTCAGTTTTTAAAACTATGTTGAATTCTACTGGTATATTTCTATATAATGACAGCCCACCCCAATAATGACAGGTCAGAGACTAATTCTACATTTCAAGACTAAATTTCCGTGTATGACATTTTCATCTTTCAAGCAAGGAAAGAAACAAATTCTTTTAGAATTCCATTTCAGAATGTGTCAGAAAGCATTAATTTGCCAAATTCATATACTTATTATCACATAAGACAAAGGTTTTAGTGATGCTATTCTATTAATTCCAAATCACATGAGTTAAAGAGCTGAGAAATGAGTTACAGTATTTAGTAGGAATAGAAACCCATGAAAAATATATAAATGTAATACTAAAGTGAGAACAACTGACTGTGCACTTCTTTTTACCAATAACATTATTTTTGTTGTACTTAGATAAAGAACCAAAAGAAAAAGAGTATAGCAAACACTTTTTTCCAAAACCAAAAAAAAGCCCAAACTCTATCAATGATGCCAGAAAAGCTTCAGCTTCAGTTTCTCTTTAACTACACCTTTTTAGTTGATATAATAGTGTTCCAAATCTTCTGTATCCAGTAGAACTTAACTTGTATTAGTTATGAAAGCAATTACTTGTAGTGCTGGAACAGCTCATTAAATTTTTTTTCTTTTTTTCCTTTTTCTTTTCACACCATATAATTGAGTGCTGCACCACTGGAACAATTAAACCATTGGTGAATTGTATGCGTTCATCTGAAACCTCATTGAACAGACAGATATAGCAGGTCATTCTCTCATGTTTCTTTTCTGTCCAGGCTAATACCTCCTATGTCTAGTTAAGCAATGACTTGATTAACTTAATTAACAGAAACTTTCTTAAGGCTTCAATGCTTTCTGTATAACAGATATGACACAATATATTTGATCAGTTATTCTTACATTCATTCTAATTAAAATGTACTTATTTCTTTTCTATCTTTTTATAAGTCCTACTAGCACAATATCCACATGCCAAACAGACACGTTTGATGACTTGCAACTTAAAAAAGCAGTTTAAGTGTGTTTTCATTGTATCAGATAAGACACAAGTTTAGTTTGCACACAGCAAATGAGAAAACATTACAAAATGGCATCAGATAAGCTTATAATACTTACAGTTGCACTTAAAATATCATTTGGCATAAAGAGATGATAACATTGTCATGTTTATTTCTCCTGGCTGCATGTGGCTTCCAGGAATGGAAGCCAGTTACATTAGAATGCTAATGGTATTCTTGACATGGAGGAGATCTTTGAATTAAGAGTATCTACATTTGAATAGTAGAGATAAGTCAGTTCTTCTCTTACTGTTGTCAATAATGGAGGGGATTAATGTTGTACTATAGTCTCAGCCTACAATCCTTACCTAGGAAGATCAAATTATGTAAAGTTGTTCAGAGACACCCACACTAGTATGACAATGAGTCTCACCTAAGGCTTAGACATCACCTGTCTGTGGAGACATATAGAACATGTGTACACATGATGGTAATATTTTACTTTATCCTGCATAACCACAGACCTGGGCCATGTGAATTTGGTGGTGCTTTTAATCTGTAAGAATTATCCAGTAATGGGCAAAACTCCAAAACATAAATTAGAATCACGGAAGTTGGAGTATGATTTCTGCTACCCCAAAAAGGAAAATACTTCTTTTAGATCCTGCATTATGTTAAAATTTTCATCAATGACATAGTGGGGTTGAGTGCACTCTCAGACAGTTTGCCGAAGACATCAAGTTGAATGACACGGTAAAGGGGAAGGGACATCATCCAAGGGGACCTTGACAAGGAGAGTCTGTGCAAACCTCATGAAGTTCAACAAGGGCAGGTGGAAGGTCCTGCATGTGAGTCTATGTAATCCCAATCATAAATTCAGGCTGAGCAGAGAATGGATTGAGAGTAGCCCTGAGAAGAAGGACTTGAGGTGTGGATTGACAAGAAGCAAAATATGACTTGGCAATGTCAGTTGGAATCCAACAAAGTTATTCACTACCTGGGTCTCATGAAAAGATGTATGGCCAGTAGGCCAGGAAGGGTGGTTCTACTGCGCCACTGTGCTCTGGTGAGACCCCACTTGGAGAATTGTGTCCAGCTCTGGAGTCCTCCGTACAAGAAGGACAAGGACGAACTGGAGTGGGTCTAGAGAAGAGCCATAAAAATGATCCGAGTGCAGGAGCACCTCTCCTGTGAGGAAAGTCTGAGACAGTTGTTCAGATTGGAGAAGAAAAGGCGCTGGAGATATCTCATTGCAGTGTTTCTCTGCTTCAAGGAGTAGAGGCCTTTCCACATTAGAAAGATGGGCACAAACTATTCCGTAAGACCTGTTATAATATGAGACGTTGCCATTTGCTCTAGCCTGGGGTTCCCTAGAAGCTACATGGCGTACTTCTGCTTCACCATCATCCTCCATGGGCTGAAGAGGTCTAAAACTACTGATAGATGATGATGGTGATGATGATGATGATGATGAATAACAATAATAACAATAATATTAACAATAATAACAGTAATAATAACAAAAATAATAATAACAATAATTTGTATTACTGGAGTAATGCTGTATGATCCAGCTCACTGATGGTGGTCTTCAGTTAGTAGCTCTCATGGCAGCTAGGACAAAACTAACTTGGCTTAATGCAAGACGTCTCACATGTCCGTAAATTACAAAGTGCAGCTAATACAAGTTTATTCTCTTCCTATCAACCTTATCTGATTATGAATTATCTTTCTTTAGGAAATCTTTTTCATCCATAATTTCTTTGACCTTCAAACTCAAACTTTTCAGAGGTTTATACCCAGATACAGAGTGATCAGAGGAGTTTTCTAAGATCTATTAATAGGGCACGTAGGTTGCACTCCACAAGTTTCCCACAGTACAGCTTTTCCCACTTTGCATACTGGAGTGTGTCTGAGTTTCTAGTTAGAGGTTTTCCAGGAGTTTCCCATTCAGTTCAATGAGCTGGCACCACTAGCAGGGACAGACTCCTAAGGGTTGTCCATTCAAGTGCTGAAAGGAAAGGAAAACTGATTTCTCTGTCCACTACTTGCTTCTATTTTTATAAGCATTTAATTAGTGTTTGGTAACACAGTGGTTCACTCAGTATGAGGAAGATATCTCTGAAGAATATCAAACCTCTGAGTTAGTGCTTTTCAGGACAGTCATCTCATAAAATTTTTAAATGGACAGCTTTGCATGTGGTTGCATTGAAATAATTATCTCAGATTATAACCAATTGCCAGATGATCCAAACCATACTTGTAAACACATCGTATTTTATTTAATATTTATTATCCTACTAATTTAGCTTTAAAAGCAAATATTTTCTACAAGCACCTATAATTTTTATTAGAATTACATTTAACTGTGCTAAAGGAGAAGTCTCCCCAGAGTACTTCTGCTTCTAAAAATGTTTCATTTTTTGTTTAGGTAATTTATGTTTTCTCCACTTAGCAATTGCGTTTTGAAATTTGCCCTGTGCATTTAGAGAGGCATAACTATGCTTTTTCATCTATACACTCAAACAAATATTATCACAAGATCAGATGTAAAGTACTAATGATTTTAGTTGAGGTTACAGGAAATCTAGAGGGTATGAAATCTACAGAGTATGAAATAAAGTATCACAATAAAATATTCTATTTTCAGCAGCTGCTGAAAAATTTGCAGTTATCACAGAATCATAGAATAAACTAGGTGGGAAAAGATCTTTGAGATCATCAAGTCCATTATGAAGGCCCTTACTAAAAATCATGGCTATGTAGGCAATATAGCCACATTTTTAGAATGTCTTAATATAGAAAAATCTGCTCAGGTTCACAGAAGATAAATAAAGAATACAAAAATGCAACACTCTGAGAGTTTGCACGAAAGAAGCATAATTCCATTTTTAACAAATACAATTCCAGTCAGATTTCTACCAGAAAACTTGGGAATCTAGCCCAAGAACAAAAGGGATTAAATGCCCTGGGCTCTTTCAGCACCTGTGCATGTTATACACTTCAAATCATTCCAAAAAACCCAGTTAATATTTTTTTATTGGTGACTCAGAAAAGCTGTTCAAAAATATCATTATTATTAGCAAAGCCTTAGAGATTTATTTTCCCAAATACAGGCAAATTTCTGCCATGTTTACATATAAGGTGGCTTTGTAAAATATATCTTCTCTAAACAGCACTGATTTGCTGCTGTTGTGTCCTCAGACAAGTATTTTTAAAATACAGATGTTTAGGAAAAAGTCAGATGACTGCTCAGAATTCCATGAAGGAGAATAGTGACCAGTTTCATCACAAGTAGTGCATCACTGGCAATAGCCCAAGATAAAGGTGTGAGATATAAATATGTATCACTGCCAAGAAAAGTATTTGTAAAGCACAATGAGACAGGACCATTTCACAGCTTTTGCTCTGTTTTGACTATGTATTTTGGAAATGAAAATGAGAAAGCTAAGGAAAAATAAAAATAAAAAAAAAAGATAAATAGAATAGCAAGCAACTCAAATACAGATTTGACACTGAATAATATCAAGGTGTGTAGACCTAAGAAACAGATTTGATTTTCCAGATTCCAGCCAGGACAAGGTTAATTACTGCAGTAGCTGTGAGGGGACATGGCCAGGACACAGAGGTTATGTTATATCCTCACACCATTTCCAGGGATAAGGGAAAGGGAGAAGAGTTTCATTCTGGTTGAAAAAAACGTGATGGTGTGAGCCTTCTGGTAATATCTGGTTTTGGGGGCTGGGGGGAGGGCAGAGTGTATACATGAGTTTGTTCTGACTTATATCCTCTGTCATTGGTATTCCTGCTGCTGCAGTACATTTTATCTCATTGTGGTTTCCAGGAAATTGTTCTTAACTCAACTCATGATCTTTGCCTTTTGTGCTTTCAGTCATAGCCGGGAAGAGGAATGGTGCACGGTTTTAGTGGAAGCACTAAATTGGAAAATACCATTTCTAAACCATGACAGGGGTTTATAGTACTGTTCCTCTTAATGTATTGAAACATGAATTACTGAAGGGTTTTTTTTTTTTTTTCTCCTTAAGAACAATGCAGTATACGGCAGATTTAACTACGTGCATTCATACCTTAAAAACACAGACCACAACATGGTGAAGTCGTCTTGTGGAAGAATTCTTTAAAATCATAAAATATGACTTAATAAACTTAGTCAGAAACCAGCAGGTTTAAATTCATAACTGAAACATGCGCAAGTTGTCCTCTCACTACCTGTCTGTACCAAACACCGTGTCAGGGGCAAACTGGTGCTGACAATATCAGATACCTGTTGACTAAGAAGATTGACCAAGAAGAATTGAATGATCCCATCCAAATATAAAGACAGTAAACTGTAAAGACTAATTGTAGATAATAAATCCTCACATAAATTATTAATATAATTTATTGATACTTACGTATTTATGAAAAATATACTTCAGCTTCTCTGTTGAGATATGATGTTATTGCTTACTGTTCATTGTAACTAAATTAAATGCAGTCATATTCTGTCCATGTGCCCAAATAAAATGTAATGAAAGCAAGTTCAAAACATGCTTTTTAGTCACAGTGATTTATTTCATGCTCATTGATCTCAACTTACCCATAAGTAAAAAGTACCAAGAGAAAATCCCCAGGTTGTTACTGGAGAATTTATTAAAATCACATTATGTCAGCTACAAAAATATTCATTCTTCTTATATACTTACATTCTAACTGCACCAGTTTTGCACAAAGTTTTTAAGTGGAATGAAATCTGGTATTTATAGATAGTCTGTTAAACTCCAGAATTTATTGCACAATACAGATTCCTGCAATTTAAAAACAAAGTTTTTTTTTCTGAGAGGCTAAAAGTCTAAGATTATTTTTAGATTTTCAGATTCTGAAGCCTGAAGTTTGATGCATCTTTATAGTTTGTAACCTAATATCCTTATTTGCACATTGGTCATATATTTCAAGTACTTTGATGAAACAAAGAATCTAACACAACAACAGCTCTCTAATGCATGAAATAATCATGTACTTACACCCAAAGGCAATTCAGTACTAGAGATAATGTACAACAAAATTCAGGAAAAAAAATCAACTCAGTGCATCACAGAAATTGCAAAATTTTCAATTCAGTATGAACCAGTTAATTTGTCAACAAACTAGATAATATTATTGTATGGCAACCCAACATTTTGTAAGGTATGATTCTGCTTATTTCCAGTTTGAATGGCATGGCTGGATATACAAACCACAAATATTAAGTAGAAATAAGATACTGGTAGTAACTGTCTGTATGACATAGTGGGTCTCTTCCACAATATTAGGCTTTGTTCTAGTGTTCTTATTTTGTAATGGAAGTTAAAAATTTTTGAAAGAGATCTGTGAGTAATAAAATAAAAATTTAAGATTTTCACTATTAAATTTGCCAAGAGATGGAGGCAATTGCAATCTTCTAAGACCATCTTTTGCTGCTGATAAGATTTTTCTTAGCATAAAGGCCACACTATACCTGAGTAGTTGTATGTTCTGGTTTAAAAAGTAATTCTGGACTGAAAATTAGCAAATTTTAAACAGCAATTTAAAATTACTCAGGAGGTCATGCAAGATTATCATAACATCTTTCTTTGACAGTAAAAGCTGCCACCCAGTGTATGAATTAGCAGAAGACACATGTAAGAATATTAAACTGAAGTTCAGTTTTCAGCTGCTTTCACAGGCTTCAGGAAGATAAATTACTCCATGTACTCAGGGCTAAGCTTATATAACTAACATGTCGTGAGTGATAAGAATGGTATATTCTCACAATCTGGTAAATGAACTTGCTTTGCATCAATGTAAGAATAGAGGGACTTAATTTTGTCTTGGTAATTTAAAAGCATGATTAGTTAGAGTAAGAGCTAAAACTCTCAAATAAGCTTTCCTTGTTAGCCAAAGGCAGGAGTAGTTATTCAGTAAAACTGTTTATCAGCTATATTACCTATAACTGAAAAATGACACTCATTCCGTGCTACTTTGGATGAATTTTTAGAAGACTGTGAACATAAAGTTGGTATTAAATGACTTCTAGATGTTGATGAATTATGCCTATGATCACAGTAAGGAACCTGATTTATTTGGAGAATCTGAATTAAATTTTGAACATTACATTTGATACCTGCTCAATATTTTATATTATCATTTGTAGACTATTGCTAGACTTCAGTCATGCTTATCTTGTAGAGACTGTAAACAGCTCATTCAGTCTTTCATTGCCCCAGATCACTGCAGAAACCTGTTTCTGTGTCTGTGAGCATTCATAAACTCAATTTTCTCATGCTTTCACTAGAAGGGTGTTACTAACACAGTGTACCAAGATGCAGTATTATTTACCATCTTTCCACGTTTTGAATGGGGACACAAATTTTAAGTTCTCAGACAAAATTTAAAATAAATGTGCAAAAGAGCTACAACACAACTGCTGTAACAGCAATTTTCTTTCACACTAGGTTGCTTTTTAGGTGAGAACATTGGTCCTCTAGATCTTTTTAGCAGACTGGGGAAAGATTGGCCCCTTGGAAGTCAAAATTACTGTTCTGCTGCATAAACTTGGTATGTATTTAAATAAGTCCTGACAAAAAGTCTAGTTATAAACCATCACAGGCCATTTAAAGAATTAAATTAATATAAAAATTTTCTTTTTATAGCTGTTCTTCCATCAGTTTGAAGGATATTATTTTCAAAGGCAGACACACAGGATTGTTGTACAGATTAGCCACACCATCTGCCTATATTTACCAGATCACATTTTATTTTTATAATTTATATTTTTCTGATGTTATTAGCATTTTCTTTTTAAATTAATCCTCTATATTACTCAAAGACAAAGAGTGTCAGATATCTTATAGATCAGACCAATTTCAGACTCTCTTTAGGACATATCTTTTTTTAAAATCCCATTTTAATAGAAAAATGGCCATAGACTAGTCTCCTAGAAAATATTTTTCTGCCATAATATATGCCTCAAAATGCACCATTAAATGCCTTGAACATTTGACAGTAAGTAGCAAGGTAACTACCATCACATTGTCTAACTCATAGGGTGCAACAAAGGACTTTCCTAATAAAGTATGTGTTCAAAAATGCTAACTAAATGAAGATATAGCAATGAAAGAACCCTATTCCTGCACTATTGAGAGAATTAACCTAAGTTTCACTAAATACCTTAGGAAAGACAGACTTGCATGTGGCTGAGAAACACACTTAGGATATATTTAACCTAGTTAATGACATTGAAAGCTGAATTAAAAAGAAATATATTATAGTTTAAGGACATTTTAATAGGTACTAAAACAGGCAGAGAGCACAAATACTGCCCTGGCTTAGCAAACAGGTGGATTCACTGATTAACTGAAGTTTTCTATGATATATACTACAATATTGTCCAGAATTATGAGTTTTAATAAATTTATGCCTGAAGGTACTGGCCTTGAGCTTAATGTGTCAGTCACAGTAACTAAAGTGCATGCTAAATATTTTGAAGTCCACTGAGGGACTTCTATAGTTTCAAAGAGTTTATGTGGTTTTATCTTCCTCTGAGCTTATAAAAAGTATAGAATTCAAGTGCAAAGTTTAGAGTAAATGACAACAATTATGACAAAAAATTTTTAAAATGTAAGGTGTCAGCATCCACCTCTGCTAAGACATTATGTTTAGAATCAGAGAATCATTCAGGTTGGAGAAGACCTCCATGAACATTGAGTCTAACCTTTTATCATCACTTTTACAAATAGACCATAGCACAAAATGCCAGTCTGTTTTAGGTTATTTCTTTTACACCTCCAGGAATGTTAACTTCATCACCTCCCTGTCTCAATTTCTATCAATCCTTCCCACTAACAAATTCGTTCTAATGTCCAACCTGAACCTCTCCTGGTGCATCCTGAGGCCATATCCTATGTCTTGTCACTGATCACCTGGGAAAAAAGGCCAACTCTCACCTCACTACACTCTTCTTTCAGGTAGTTATAGGCAGTGGTAAGGTCCCCCTGAGCCCCTTGTTCCTCAAGCTAAACAATCCCTGCCACTTCTCATAGGACTTACTCCTGAGACCCTTCACCAGCCCCCTTGCCCTTCCATGGACTCACTCCAGCACCTCCATGTCCTTCTTGTACCGAGGAGCCCAGAACTGCACACAGGATTTGAGGTGCAGCCCCAGCAGATCTGAGCACAGAGGGACAATCCCTGCCCTGGCCCTGCTGGCCACACCATTGCTGACACGGGCCAGGATGCCATTGGCCTTTGGGGACACCCGGCACAGCTGGCTCGTGTCCAGCTGCTGTTGCCCAACACCACCAGACCTTGGCTGCTGGGCAGTTTTCCAGACACTTCTGCCTCAGCCTGTAGCACCGCATGGGGGTTTTGGGACCCAAGTGGGTGAAGTATCACTCTAACAGGTACAAAAATACTTTTACTTGAAGAATAAGAGCTACTGGGTACTACTGAATATATTGGTAATAAGTTTTTTCAATAGCACTTTATCTCACATGATGAACTAATTTAAAGTTTTAATCAGTATCTGACAAATTTTAGTTTGCTTCCTCATGGCAAAAAAGCTACTAATACAAAAACAACAGGATTATTCAAGAAAGGATTTTAAAAAATATAGCCTGATATAGCTCTTGATACTATTTTGGTTTATCTTGATTAAAATAACGAAATACTTAAGCATTCAAGTTAATGAAAACTAGATTAGGTAAAGTATAGTGGCAGTGAATTTAAGATTAAGGTTACATAAATTCAGGTATTGCTGTGTCTACTAAATCTGACAAACATGTGCGTACAAGTTTGTTATTCAGTTTTTAATCTCTGACTTTTACAAGATATTGGAAAGTAATTTACAGAACAGCCTTTAGGCCCAGCAGTATCATACATATGCACAATAAATAAGACTCAATCTGGCTCAATTTCAACTATTTTCTAGGTTGAGACTTAGGGGGATTTTTTAATTAAACATTTTAGTAGCTACAAAAAAAAAAAAAAAAGAAAAAAAGAAAAAATTACCACTGGATAATATTTAATCCACAACAGTTAACTTTATCTATTTCCAGAAAGGAACATCCAGAGATGTAAATTTCAAATCTTTTCCACAAATAGCATTTAAAAATGCCTTAACATTATAAAGGAGCAAGAGCTTATTTCCTGCTAATGTAGGAACAGAATCCACAGTATTTCAGTGTTGTTATGATGTAGATTCCAAGATAAATTTGTCATTCCAAATATGAAAGGTTGATATCTTTTAATAATTGCAAGAAATCTCTTTTGCTAAACAAATACAAAAAATCTGAGAAATCTGATTATTTTATTAGCAAGTTTATTTGGATGAACTTTTAACTTAAAAATTAGAGAGAAAGGTCTTGTTCTCTATTATTTTAAGTGACTGCCCTATTTGGAAAAATATAGCTTTTTTTTTAATTTATTTACTAGCTCTTCCATTTCTTTCCCTATTTTCATTTCCACATCGCCTTTTTCTCTTTCCTCTCTTACCATCTTTTTGCATTTGCTTCTTTACTTAAAATATTTTTTGTTAAAAATTATGCATGTTTAAAAATATTTCTAATTTAATAAAAATAACATTTTCTTAAACATTCTTGTCCCCAAAGTGTTTTTAAAATAAGAACTCCTTCTGAAATTCCTATGCAAAATCTTGTCTTTATAAATTTACATTAACACTAAGTATGGCTTCCACTTGAAGAATTCTTTTTTCAGATGAAATTCCAGAATTCTAAGAGTTAATTTGAACTTGTTAGTCTTGGAAACCCTGTTTAATATATGCAAAACTTTGGAAGAAGGTCAAATATCATATAAATATTTTCCATCATTCACCATCCAATTATAGTATTCAGGATTAGCTGTCAGGACTCTAGACCTTCAGATAATTATTGATTATTTGTCAGATTATGCTCATATGGTCAGTATTACGGCAGATGAATATTTGTACAGCCAAGTAATATTTGATAGTAAATGTGTACATACTGTTTAAGATAGAAATGTCAATGAATCCATTCTGGTGATTGAGAGGAAAGTGCACAGATCATTAAGATCCACCTTTCCCTAACGGTCACAGGACCAGAAAATACAGAACATGATCAAATTTTCTTTTTCTTATTGAGGCTGATTTGAAACAAAAAATATCTATCCTAGCTTAAAGATGTGGAAGCACAATATTTAAGAGGCAGAGTGAGTGAACAGTTTTATTTCCATAAATATGTTTATACTGTAGCATGGTTAACCAAAATTACTAGATAGTACCTTGTAATTTTGTAAAAATTAAAATAAATCCTCCAAAATTAATACTCAGTATTTATTTTTTAAATCTAGATACAGACTATTATATCTAAAGTGTCTAGATCTATAACACTATTTTGACATTTAACTTTATTTTCCTCTTTGTTCTAAGCACTTTGGTTCTAGACTCCGTAAAAAGATACAAAGACAGAGAATGACAAATGTCAGAGAATGAGATTTTATAAAATTGGGAGACACCATCTTAGTCTGCTAGAAGTAAGCAGAAGTCTTCCATATTTTGTTTCTGGCAGACAAAGTTACTATACTATGCATCAAATCCAGGTGAGCTATTTCTCAAATAACTAAGGAGCTAATGGCTATCCTGTCAAGGTAATTGGAATTAAGAATGCTTCCCTTGAGCTATGAAAGTTCAAGATGCTGTGTTGTCTTTAGGACAGCCACAGTTTAACACAACAATCCATCTCATATGATTTCATTCCTTATGCTGCAGAGCAGTTTAACAAAGAGAAAAAATGAGCTTCTTACTTGCTTGACCTGAAATTAAGTATGCACTTTGGATGCCCAACTGGTACAGCCAGTTTCTCCTTGACTGGACCTGATGCTTCAGTGTTGGAAGTCTAGGAGTTGGGGAATGAAGGCAAAAACATTAACTTGAACTGTAACCAAACCCTTTTACTAATGAGCTGTGCATTAACATAATCCAGCTCCAGTTTTGTCAGAAAAATAATTAAATATTTATCATACTAATCAAATAGGTTTCATCTGCCAACAGGGAAGGAAAAGAATGTGGCAGTATTTGAAAAGAAAATACCAAAGAATAGTCATCAGAACTTGATCACATACTCAAAAGAGTTCCTGTAAGACAGTACAAAGTTAAAAATGAAACAAGGTGAATGAAGATGTTGCTCATTGATATTCTTTTAATTAAAAAAGAAAAAAAGTTCAAAGGGAATTTAATGAAAACAATGGTAAAAATATTACAAAAGTATGCCTCATGTTGTACATCACTGAAAAAAAAATGCAGATAACTATGCAGCAATCAGCCCTAGTTGGTGTTCCAGTCCCTGTATTATGTTGTATGTGCATGTCATTTATTAATTAGAGCTATTGAGCACACTATAATACCCTTGGAGAACCACACCTTGTTTTTCCTAACCCATGGAATATAATCAGCAGATTGCTTCTAAATAGAAACACTGCTGAAACATAGCATATAGGAAATTATCTCTGGAGTTTTAACCCACTGTTTCTCACAAGATAAAAGTATTATAGCTTGTTCTTCCTCTTCAGTGGTCAGCCTTTTCAGTAGAATGAATTTATAAATGGAACATTGCTCAGAAATGCTACCTTGTGCACAAAGGAGTGAATATAGTTACATATTTATGATATGGTCAGGCCATAAGACTTTGCAAAAGAGGACCCCAACTGAGAGATAAGGAAGACAGCAAACACATAAGCAGGTGTTTTCATGAAAAGTCAACCTCAAACCTTTAATGCAGCTCATATCAACAGTGTTGGGCAGTGGGAACGAAACTGGTGTTAATCTGAGTGGGTGAATATGCACATATAATGAAATTTATAATTAAAAAAAAGAGTAATTTTAAATATGGAATTAAATTTACCTTATTATATATACTTAACTTTATTAAGAAGTAAGATGGTGGCTATAGTAGTTTTTGACTAAAATATTCTTAGATGGGCATGTATCTACTTCAGTATGAGATGAAGCTTTGAAGTGATTTTCAAGGAAGATGTTCATGAAACTGAGACTAAGTGCCTCTGGAATATCTAAATATTCTAAATTAATGGACACCTTAATAATATCACCAACCAATGACATCAACATCAAAATTATTAAAAAAAAATAAAACCTTTATTATGAAGTAAAAGCAATACATATATAAAAAAATTCTTTGCGTTACTTCAATCTGCTCTTTAACTTTCTTCTCAATAATATTTTGTTAAAAATTGAGACAAGTACAGGAATATATATATCTCAAATTTATAATTATAATTCAGATGACTTTCGTACTGAATAACTACATACAAATATCAGGCCAGATAAGGAGCATTATATTGTTTTCCAGCAATTTCTACCCAACAGGAAGTGTATAGTTCACTTTATTAACTTATTCATTTAAAAAGATATCATTAAAAACACAGATTACTTCAAAGGAAAAGAAAAATACAAATACAAAAAAAATAACAGCTCATTATGGAAATTTGTCTATATTTATCTAAAACCTTCAGGCTATTATAAAGGACATTGCAACCTTATGCAAATTTAGCAGTTCTTCTAATTACATTGTGATTGATATGTAGCCTCAGTAGAATATGCTTTTGGGTTTTTCTCATCTTTGAGATTAAAATTACTGGTACATTATGGTCATTGAATCAACTAATGATTCTGTATTCAGAGCTCCCCCAAGCAGGTGTATATTCATTTCAAAACAAGCTTACTAGGCTAGCATTTATGCCCCTGACACTGTTTTCCCCACAGATTCCCCTACCACGACCAACACTACCTTTTTATCTTGTTCAGAGATGTCCAGTGAAAAAACTCCTAACAACACATAATGTGACCAGTGGCACAAACAATAAGCTGTATAGTCTCTTCTTTATTGATTTCACTGTTCTTATGTAATAAATATGAATATATTCAATTGATGAATTTATAGTGTATCTGAAACATATGTGTTGCTCTGTGTGAGTGGGACTGCTTAAGAGTCAAGCTCTTGACTCTTTTAAGCTGTCCTCACAAAAATCTTAAATTGACAGAAATTTGATCTTAAAGCAATTTTTTTTACAAGTCTTCCCTGTTTCTCAGCTCATTACTAGGCAAAGGGAAAAAAAACCAGTCTGGCAAAATTGACTGTAAACTTGCATGAAACAGATATTAAAAGAGATGCCTCTTCCATTTTTTGAAGTGTACGAGTCTCACCTGACAAAATAATTATAGAAATGCATATAATTTTCACAAAACCAGCATGGTACTGTTGCTCCCCTGAAAGAAGGAAAAATTTCTCTTGTACTAAAATTTTCAACTGAGGACCTCAAAACAGATTATGACCAGAAATTTATTCTGTTTCTGCTTTTGACATTTTGACAGACAGCACCTGTTGCAAGAACATAAAGCAGAGGAAAAAGCTTCTCTTTGGGGCTAAGCCTAAGCAGTCTGTGTAAGAAGAGTCATTTGGATAATACAGGTATCTCAGTACTTGAAGGGAGCTGTTTAGAGCTGACTTTAAGTTTCAAAATACTACAATAATGGGAAATACTAGGATACACAAAGACTTAATTGGTCATCCTCAAAGAACATTATAGTTCTACATTTGATGAGGAAAAGATTCAGAAGATCAGATTCAGCAATTTTTTTTAGATTTTGTCATACTGAGAACAGAAGAGTTTAAATATCAGACCCCTTAGGACTGATCAACACCCACATTTAAAGTAAATTAGCTAGTCTGTATAAATTTTAAGCTTTTCTCTCTGGAAGACATATAGATCTGATTCATAGTTCTAAGGGTGGTTTCTCCATGGCTGAGATTCAAAGACTAGGAAATTGTGAGCACCTACTTGGAGCATCACACATTTAATATTCATAAAGAGAAAACTTCAGACTGTAGGAGGTGCCACACTGACAGCTCTCAAGTATCACATTCTCCAATTAAAAATAAAAGCCACTACTGGTACATCTAAAAGTTATCCAAAGAAAACTTCCCTACATATTTTAGTTTCTGTGACCCACTTTGCGGGAAGACAATGACACCATGTGAAGTAGATCTTTAGTATTTCTGTCATGCTGAATATTGTAATTGGAGAAATATGGCTCAGCTTTCCCTGAGGAAGAAGCAAGTACAACCTTAATGAGTTTCCCTAATACTGCAACTTGCTTAAATAAAATAAGAATACAATTAAGCATACTCAGATGTAAGGCTAAATCAGAATGCCATTAACTATTGTTCAGTGCACTGAAGTGTGAAATATATGCTTTTATGTTGCTGCAAAAAAGCATGTACTTTTAACTTTGAAGGCATTGGATGAAGTAATACAACAAAGAAAAGAAAAGATAAATAATAGATAAAAATAGCTACAGTCTGAGACTTGCATGCATAATATAACACATGAATGCACATGAACAAGTGAAAAAACCCAACAGTTTTGCAATGCCAAGGGAAATAAAACAGGACAGAAATCCTAACCAAATTATTGAATCAGCTAAACTTCTGATACTGCCTGAAAATTGTATTCTAGATACTTTCAAACAGAATGATATACAATTGAGTGGAAACAATCCAATCCTGCCCTCCTATCCTTATGTTCATCAACATGTACTCAGATTGGTTAGACGTGTTCAGACTGCTTTAGCACCTGTGGTCAAGATGAGTCTCACATTCTTGGAACTAAATGATGCTGTGGTCATGGGTTTGCTATGAACACAAGGGCACAAACCACATACATAGAGCAAAGAGTTTATTATTAGCTCAAAGTTTAAACCTAATAATCTAAAGTGTTAGTTCAGTCACGCTAATATTCACTAATAATCCAAATTAACTCAGAGAAACCTCTAATGGTAGCTAATATAGCTAACAGGTTGCAGAGGGAGAAAGGGAAAAAACCAAACCACTTGTCCTGTTGCTCTCCCTCCCCTACCCCTGGCATCCTAACACTGTCAGCCTAGAGGAAGGGAGAATGAGGGCACCTTGCAATGAGCTGTCAGCACCCTGATGATTTGTCTGCTAGGGTTTTCCTCCTACTTTTTGCCAAGAGAAGTGTGGGGATGATAATTTCTTGCAGTTCAAGTTTGCAGTATGTTTGAGTTTGGGTTTATGTGTTTCACTGTCACAGCTGACTTGCTTCCCCCACACAGAAAGCTGTAGCCTGGCACCGGCCCCCAGAGCCAGCCTCCCCTCTCTGCCCCAAGCACTTGTCAGACAGACAGAAAGGGGATGTCTGACCCCAACAGGGATACTCCCAGAGCTCAAGCTGGAGCAGGGGAGGCAGCAGGCACTGGCACCTGCACAGGGGTTAAACAAGCAATACCCAGTCCAGGTCATAACAAAGTATAACAAAGCATAACAAAGCATAGCAAAACACTGTGACAGTGTTCACAGGGGTCTTATGCTGAGGGAAGAGACGAGGATCTGACTCCATGTTTCAGAAGGCTTGATTTACTATTTTATGATATATATTACATTAAAACTATACTAAAAGAATAGAAGAAAAGGTTCTCATCAGAAGGCTAGCTAAGCTAAAAATAGAAAAGAAAGAAATAATGATAACAAAGGTTTCTGTCTCCGCTCTCTGTCCGAGCCAGCTGCGCTGTGATTGGCCATTAATTACAAACAAGAACATGGGACCAATCACAGATGCACCTGTTGCATTCCACGGCAGCAGATAATCATTGTTTACATTTTGTTCCTGAGGCATCTCATCTTCTCAGGAGAAAAAATCCTAAGGAAAGGATTTTTCATAAAAAGATGTCTGCGACACGGCCCTTGTACTGTCAGATCAATGCACAGCTGAGGACCTTATGCAAGCAGTGGCAAAAGTCTTATTTTTTAGGCTACAGTGGCACAGACCACGTTCAGCTTATTGGCACAACTCAAGTGTGAACTATTTACCTTTGCCTTAATTTCTCAGCCTAATTTATCTGTATATAGAAAGAGTTGTCTGCCTCCATCCTGCCACTTTGATGAAAGTTGGCACAGAAACAAAACCAAGAAGTCTGAGCTGGAGGACAAGCTTGATCCTCAAGTTTCTAAGATATTATAAACACACTTTTAGAAACCTGTCATCCAACGGATACAAGAAAACATGAGGTAGTGACTAAAGAAAAAATGGTGATGCACCTGGGAAGATATCTGGTGCATATAATCTGAAATTGTATACATTTTTCAAGTAAGTAATAATGGATTACAGTAATAATAATTATGAATATAGGCTATGAAAAATCAGAAATGTTTTAACATTGGTGTTATGAAACTTTTTGGTTGAATTTTAAAAGGATATATCAATTAAACATGAAGAGTCATAAAGTTCTGACTGAATTAACTTCAAAGAGGATTTGCACTAGAGGACATCTAGCTTTCATTTCATTTCTCAAACAAGAGCAGGAAGCCATTGTGTTGTGTTTGCCATCTTTTTTTTGTTTTCCTTTTCCTCGTCCGACTGATCAGACCCATAAGGTTCTAAAGAGCTAATTTTTTTCACTTTACTGCTATAATCAAAGATGCAAGAGTTGATCCTATAGATTGAAGGAATATAAACTACAAATCAGTAAAGACTAAATCAGCGATGTGTTTGGTGTATAAGTGATATATTTGTTTAAGGTTTTTGGATGGACCCTGATTAGTAAATAAGGATTCTGCTGTGAACCTGTCTCAAAGGGGAAAAAGGATCTTTGCACAGGAGTTAGCAGGGAGATTTAAACTAATTTGAATGAGGAAGGGAGTAAACCCAGGTTTGCTATGGATAAACCTGGGGGCAGTACAGCAGTGTTTGAGATCCTTCAGTCTACTATTTCAATGTAAGTAGATGTAGATCCATCCAGTGGTAAAGATCCAAGGTTGATCACATAGGAATTAGGGCTAGTCTCTCCAGAAAGGTGGTGGATTCAATCACCCAGCTGAAGTGCATCTCCACCAATGCACAGAGCAGGGGTGACAAACAGGAGGAGCCAGAAGCCATGGAGCAGCAGGAAAAATACAAAAAATTTGTCATCATGGAAACATGGTGGGACGACTGTCAAAACTGGCATGTTGCCACAGATGGCTATAAACTCTTCAGGTAGGATAGGCAAGGAAGGAGAGGTGCTAGGATAGTCCTGTATGTTAGGGAATGTTTTGGTTGTCGAGAATTTAAGGATAGTGATGACAGCGTTGAGTGCTTATGGTTAAGAATAGGGATGGAGAAGGCCAATAAGGCAGATATGCTGGGAATTTTTTTTTCTGGAATTTTATCCTTGATAAAAATTTATTCTATTAATCCGAGTATCCTCTTTTTCTCTGTGTCCTAGTTCTGTTGATGTTATGGATGCACACAAATGCTGTAGGACTGAGGCAACTTTCATCTTTCATCTCCTAGAGTTTCAGTCTGAAACCCATTCTTAATGCCTGAAACTTATTCACAGTTGACTTTTGTCTGGCTATGATATCTGCCAGAACAACCTCCACCAGGTCCACTAATAGGATTGCATTGTGAGTCAGAGAGGAGCAGAGGGTGGAGCTTCCTCAGTTGCTGCTGAGTGGCTGATTATAAGAGGTGTCCGGGGAGCGCGGCGACCCGGAGCGCGGCGACCAGGAGCGGGCAAACAGGGGTGTGGTGAGTCTCTGGGGAGTATACAAGGCAGTTTGCGTGGCAGTTCGCGCAGGCAGGCCAAGCAGGCAGGGTTGCCAGCTTTCTTGCTAGTAAGGAGTGCTCTGTGTTGTTTGAGCTCTTTCTGCTGCCTGGTTATTTTTGAGGTGTTTGTCAGTAATGGTTTCTACACGGTCAAATCTGCGGCTGGTATAAGTGACCAAGTCGGGCCCTCCAAAAGGGATGTGTCTGTACAGACCCATCCGTGCCCAGAGTGTTTGAGCTTATCGGTGGCTTCATGGAGTGTTGTTGAGGAGACCTGCCTGTGCTGTGAACAAGTGAATGACCTCCTTTCACTGGTGGTTGAGCTTCGGGAGGAAGTTGAAAGGTTAAGGAGTATCAGGGAAAGTGAAAGGGAAATAGACCGGTGGAGTTCAGCCCTACCATCTTTAAGGGAGGCTTCTGACCAAGAGACTGAGGACTTATATGCCTCCCACTCTCAGGCAACAGAAGGGCACCTGGTAGATGAAGAGGAGTGGAAACGGGTCTCCATTTGGGGAGGTAATAACAAAAAGTCCTCCCCCTCCCCATCATCCAGCCAAGTACCACTTCAGAATAGGTATGAGATCCTGGATAGAGAGACCCAACTAGATGATTTAGGAGAGAATTGCCTGCCCAGTGAACCCCCCAATTATGATTCATCTGCAAGACCGATCACTACCTCTAGCATCAAGAAGAAAAGAAGGGTAATCCTAGTAGGTGATTCCCTCCTGAAGGGAACCTCTGATTATTACCCACTGCTGATACTCCAGGCTGGCAGTGGTGAGATTGAGAAGCGGAGTGTCAAGGCAATTAGAAAGGACTTCAGGGTACTGGGTCAGGTAGTTGATAGGGCAGGAGCACAGGTAGTGTTCTGCTCAGTCCCTTTGGTGGCGGAGGAAAATGATGAAAGAAACAGAAGAATCCGCATCATCAAAAAGTGGCTTAAGGGTTGGTGTCATCAGCAAAATTTTGGATTCTTTGACCATGGGGAAACTTTTACAGCATCTTCTCTGCTGGAGCCAGATGGGGTACACCTCTCTGTTAAGGGCAAAAGGTTTTTAGCTCATGAACTGGCAGACCTCGTTGAGAGAGCTTTAAACTAGGTTTGAAGGGGGAAAGGGAACCAGCTGAGCTATCTGGAAACAGGCCCAAGGGTTGCAAGGCTGAGTTAGGGGTGAAGTCAGTAGCCCAGATGAGGTGCATGTATGCATGCACGCAGCTTGGGCAACAAACAAGAAGAGCTGGAGGCCATGGTGCAACTGCAGAGCTATGATGTAGTTGCCATCATGGAAACATGGTGGGACGACTCACATAACTGGAGTACTGCACTGGATGGATACAAGCTCTTCAGGAGAGACAGGAAAGGAAGAAGAGGTGGAGGGGTGGCCCGTTATATTAAGCAAACTTTTGATGCCATCGAAATTGAAACTAAGGAAGATGGAGTTGAATGTCTATGGGTAAGAATAAAGGGGAAGGCCAACAAGGCTGACACCATTCCGGGAGTCTGTTATCGTCCACCCGACCAGGAAGAAGAGGTAGATCACTTATTCTATAAGCAGCTAGGTAATGTTTCAAGATCATCAGCCCTTGTTCTTGTGGGTGACTTTAACCTACCAGACATCTGCTGGGAACTTAACACAGCAATAAAGAGGCAGTCCAGGAAATTCTTAGAATGTATGGAGGACAACTTTTTGTCACAGCTGGTGGATGAACCCACCAGGGGAGGGACTATGTTAGATCTGCTGTTTGCAAATAGAGATGGGCTGGTGAAAGATGTGGTGGTTGGAGGTTGCTTGGGGCAGAGTGATCACGAAATAATAGTTCTCAATATTTGGTGAAGTCAGGAAGAACACCAGTAAAACTCTTGCATTGGACTTCTGGAGGGCAGACTTTGGCCTGTTCAGGAGACTTATTCAGAGCGTCCCTTGGGAAGCAGTCCTAAAAAACAAAGGAGTTCAGCAAGGGTGGGCATACCTCAAAACAGAGATCTTGAGGGCACAGGAACAGACCATCCCTGTGTGCCGAAAGATCAGTCAATGGGGTAAACGTCCAGCCTGGCTGGGCAAGGAGGTTTTGGAGGAACTTAAGAATAAAAAGAGGATGTATCAGCATTGGAAGAAGGGTCAGGTCTCTAAGGAAGTATTCATGAAGGCTGCTAGAGCATGCAGAAAAAAAATTAGGGAGGTCAAAGCTCAGTTTGAACTTAAATGGCAACTTCTGTAAAGGATAATAAAAAATGTTTTTACAAATACATTAATGGTAGAAGGAAAGGTAAGACCAGCCTTTGTTCTTTATTGAACAAAGGAGGGAACTTAGTATCTGAAGATGAGGAGAAGGCAGAAGTGCCTAATGCCTATTTTGCCTCAGTTTTTAGTGGGAAGATGACTTGCCCTCAAGACACCTGCCTGCCAGGGCTGGTTGATGGTGACAGGGAGCAGAATGGTCCCCACATTATCCAAGAGGACGCAGTCATAGAACTACTGAAATGCTTGGATATTCATAAATCTATGGGACCAGACGGGATCCACCCCAGGGTAATGAGAGAGCTGGCAAACGAGCTTGCAAAGCCACTCTCCATCATTTACCAACAGTCATGGCTCACTGGTGAGGTTCCGGATGACTGGAAGCTGGCCAATGTGATACCCATTCACAGAAACGGTGCAACGGAAGATCCTGGCAATTATAGACCAGTCAGCCTGACCTCAGTACCTGGCAAAATAATGGAACAGTTTATATTAAGCGCGATCACGCAAAATTTACAAGATGGCCAGGGTATCAGACCCAGCCAGCATGAATTTAGGAGGGGTAGGTCATGTTTGACCAACCTGGTCACCTTTTATGACCAGGTAACCCACCTAGTGGATGCAGGGAAGGCTGTAGATGTTGTTTACTTGGATTTCAGCAAGGCCTTTGACACTGTCTCCCACAGCATTCTCCTAGACAAACTGGCAGGCTGTGGCTTGGACAGGAATACCCTTTGCTGGGTTCAGAACTGGCTGCATGGCCAGGCCCAGAGAGTGGTGGTGAATGGTGCTGCATCCAGCTGGCGACCAGTCACCAGTGGTGTCCCTCAGGGGTCTGTGCTGGGGCCAGTTCTGTTTAATATTTTTATTGATGACATGGATGAGGGTTTAGAGTCCTTTATTAGCAAATTTGCAGATGACACTAAGCTGGGAACGTGTGTTGATCTACTAGAGGGACGTAGGGCTCTGCAGAGAGATTTGGAACAGTTGGATGCATGGGCAGAATCTAATGGGATGAAGTTCAATAAGTCCAAGTGCTGAGTCCTGCACTTCGGCCACAATAACCCCCTGCACCAATATAAGCTGGGGACGGTGTGGCTGGACAGTGCTCAGGTGGAAAGGGACCTGGGGGTGCTGGTTGACAGTCGATTGAATATGAGCCAGCAGTGTGCCCAGGTGGCCAAGAAGGCCAATGGCATCCTGGCCAGTATCAGGAATGGTGTGGCCAGCAGGAGCAGGGAGGTCATTCTTCCCCTGTAGTCGGCACTGGTGAGGCCTCACCTGGAGTATTGTATCCAGTTCTGGGCCCCTCACTTTAGGAGGGACGTTGAGATGCTTGAGCGTGTCCAGAGGAGGGCTACGAGACTAATAAGGGGCTTGGAACACAAGCCATATGAAGAACGGCTGAGGGAGCTGGGGTTGTTCAGCCTGGAGAAAAGGAGACTCAGGGGTGACCTTATCACTCTCTTCAACTTCCTGAAGGGTGGCTGTGGTGAGCTGGGGGTCGGTCTCTTTCTCCGGGCAGCAACAGACAGAACAAGAGGACACAGTCTCAAGCTGTGCCAAGGGAGATACAGGCTAGAATCAAGGAGGAAGTATTTTACAGAAAGAGTGGTCAAATACTGGAATCATCTACCCAGGGAGGTGGTAGAGTCACCATCCCTCGAAGAGTTTAAAAAAAGACTGGATGTGGCACTTGCTGCCATGATCTAGTTGAGGTGTTAGAACATGGGTTGGACTTGATGATCTTAAAGGTCTCTTCCAACCTAGAATTTCTGTGATTCTGTGATTCTGTAATAGATAATCCTGACCTTAAGTGGAAGTTTCACTGATGCAAGAGAAATGAATGCTGGATTCTGCACCCAGGCTGGGACAACCCTGGATAAATGTACAAAGTGGGGAATGAGCTGCTGGAAAGCAGTGACACAGAAAGGGACCTGGGGATACTGGTTGACAGAAAGTTGAACATGAGTCAGCAGTGCCCTGGCAGCCTGGAGAGCCAACCCTGTCCTGGGGGCATCAGGAACATCAGTGGCAGCCAGGCAAGGGAGGGAATTGTCCTGCTCTGCTCTGCACTGGGGCAACTTCACTTCAAATGCTGGGGGCAGTTTTGGTACTGCAATATAAGAAGGACATTAAACTCTTAAAGGGCATCCAAAGGATGGCAACAAAGATGGTGAAGGGCCTTGAGGGGAAGCTGTGTGAGGAGCAGCTCAGGGCACTGGGTCTGTTCAGCCTGGAGGAGACTGAGGGGAGACCTCACTGCAGTTGCAGCTTCCTTGTGAGGGGAAGAGGAGGGGCAGGCACTGATCTCTTCTTTCTGCTGCCCAGCGACAGGATCCAAGGGAATGGCCTGAAGTTGTGTCAGGGGAGGTTTAGGTTGGATTTTAGAAAAGGGTTTTTCCCCCAGAGGGTGGCTGGGCCCTGAACAGACTGGCCGTGGTAAAAGTGGTAACTGCATCGACCTGACAGAGTTCAACAAATGAGGACAATACTCTCAGGCATATGGTGAGATTCTTGGGGATGGTGCTGTGAAAAACTTGGAGAAGATCTTCGATGATCCTTCAGGATTTCTTCCAACTCAGTTTACTTTGTAATTCTGTGAATAAAAGAGAATCTCAAAAATTTGATTCTTTGTTGTTGGATTTGTTGAAAGTTAGTTGTATGACTTTGGTGAGACACACTACGTGTTTGACTTTCTATTTTTTGATGTCCATTTACTTCTCTGCTTTCCAATAAGGAGCAGTATAGGACAGTTCACTCTGATGATTACTCGTCATAAATGCATGTGTAGAATTATGGTCTTTGTAACAATAACATTAACATCTCAACTATACAAGACTGGATGTATCAAAATTTACTAAGCAGTAAATAATATAATTTTTCCCTGTGTTACTTCTTCATTTGAAATAACAAGAAATAATTTTTAAAAACCTTCTAAAATGTTTTTCATGTTTGATCTTTACTTATAGTTTTAACAAAATATTAGTAAAAACTCAAGACAAAAGATGTATTGGGAATAACCTGAGAGACTAAAGAAATCGGAAAAAAGGATCTGACTAAAAATACTTTTAGAGACTGCAAAAATAGAAATAAAGACAGACTTGGCAAGAATGAACGTATCTGATTGCAAAAGAAATAATAACATTGCCTTTTTTTTTTATTCTTCTAAAAAATAAAGATAAAATAATTGGCTTTGCTATCTAATGGGGGTGGATAGTTATGAGGATAAGCCAGATAATAATGATAGTATGTCTATCATTACTAAAGATAGACTATCTAAAGATATCCCAAAACCTTCATAACACATTTTAGTAAGGAGAACGGCCTAGCAAAGACAAGTGGGATATTGAGTTCATGTACAAAAGAAAAAAGAAACCTATCACATACGTAATGAGAATAGAATGTTACATTTTAAGAAAATTTTTTTCTGTTGAGGAGCCTGACAATATCAACCCTATTGTATTGCAAGAATTGGCACACATAATCACAGTGGTAGCAAGCGATGATGATCTTTAATGAATCTGTTGAACCAAGGTTAGTGCTATGTGATTTAAGAATAGCAAATATTCCACTTACATTTAAAAATCATCAGACAACTTGGTTTGCCTTTGGTAGTAAAGTAAGCCAAATGTGGCCTGCAGTCCATTGCTTTAAACAAAACTATGTATTTTCTATGTACATGTCATATACATATGACAAGAATGTGGAATCCACTCTTTACGATAGAAATGTAAGTGCAAGGGTTTGTGTGTAAATCAAACATGAAAAACTGTCTGAGAGGAGATTCTAAATATTAACCAGGGAATTACAAACAGGTACAAAAAGTTCAACATGAAAGAAATTTAAAAGAAACAAATAAATGTGTAAAAGGTGGGGGTAGAGGCCTTGGATCAGGATGAGGAGCAGTGCCTCTAGCTGAGCCCTGCAGGGCATCACCTGTGGCATCTCTAGCCCTACCTTGACCAGACTCAGCTCTTTCTTTAGGACACAGAAACAGCTATCAACTTGCCTACACCACAGGAACAGTGTGGGGCCACCTCTGCTTCGAGTGTGTGGGTCACCCTGGGGGCCCGGCCCACAGATGGTGCCTTCGTGGGGTGCCAGCAGTGGCACGGGAACCTGCTCATGTGGTGCATCCGCACCTTCACAGAACAATCTGCATGTGGTGGAGCCTCACCTACACACTAGGTGGGTTACATTTCAGCCAGTGTGTGATCCTTGTTTTCACGGATGAGTTAGAGAAAGGTTGTTATAAAACTGTAGGTGCTTGATAACATTTTATATGTCAAATATTGTGGTGTATCTTTTTTTCTGCTTTTATTGGAGGACAGTTAATGTTAATAAGTTGAAAACTTGCTTCTATACTGATTAGACTAAACTATGTGATTTGCATTTTCCCATTAGACCAGCAAATCATTGAAAAAAAAAAAAATCTAGAATAACAGAATATGCTGAGTTGGAAGGAACCCATAAGAATTATTGAAACGCAACTTCTGTCCCTGCACAGGAGAGCCCCAAGAATCACACCATATGCCCAAGAGCATTGTTCAAATGCTTCATAAATTTGCGTCAGGCTTCGTGTTGTGACCACTACAGCAGTCCTGTAGCCTGGACAGGAGCCTGTCCCAGCACCAAACCAGCCTCCAGGAGAAGAAACAGATTTTTCTAGCATTTAATCTAAACATCTGACACATCTTCAGGCCATTTCCCTGGGTCCTGTCACCGCAGAAAAGAGATCAGTGCCTGCCCCTCTCCTTCCCCTTGTGAGGAAGCTGTATGCTGTCATTAGGTCTTCCCTCAGCCTCCCCTTTTCCAGGTTGAGCAAGCCAAGTGATATCAGATGCTGTTAGTATGACTTCCAAATATTGCTTGCCTTCCTTCTCTGCTTTCCAATTTTCCCTATTTTCATGCTCCAGGCTACAGGACTGCTGTAGTGGTCACACCAGGCTTGACACAAGTTCATGTAGCATTTGAACAATGCTCTCAGGCATATGATGTGATTCTTTGGGCTCTCCTGTGCAGGGACAGGAGGTGGACTTCAATAAATTATGAAGGCCAAGTAGAGTGAATCCTGAAAGGAACTGAGATGTATAGGCATGAAAATATCTAGGAGAGATTGAAGGAGGTAATGAAAACTACAGACATGTTCAATCTGATAAGTCAGAGTTCTTCAGGGCTTGACCAATCACTTGAGTTGTATTCTCCTTCTTTAGAAAATGTCTGAACAAAAGGCTGGAGACATTAATGGAAAATGGCATAAACATTAGTGAATGTGGATCACATCTGACCAATTTCATTCATATTTGGAGGCCCCTACTGACCTCCTATTAAATAAAAGAAGGTAGCAGATCTAAGCTCTCTAGATTTCAGATATATACTTGCAAAGGTGCCAAATAGGAAGGTGGAGAAAGGGACTGAAAGAGAAACAGTATAGGGAGAGAATTAACTGAAGAGTACTCATGGATACCTCATATTGAAATATGACTACTAAAATGAATGCTTAGTGAAGTTTTAACAGTTAAGACATTATATGAACAAAAGAAAAAGAGGAGTATAACATATATGTGAAGTTGAGAGTGAGAGTTCATTTTTAGTCTTCTTAAAAGTTTTACGAGTGTAGAAAAATGCAATAAACATTATTATTAGTCCAGCTACAATAATACTAACACTCACTCTAAATTATCTAATCAATATAATATAGATCTTGCTAGTAATACTAAAGGTAGAAATTATTATATATGACAAACCTGCCATTATCTATCCCTTTCCCAGCTAGTGTGCTCATTATTCTAATATTCCTCTGCATTCTAAGAAGGATGGTTTAGCTGGTGTAGGAGGCATGCAGCAAATTTCAGCATTGTGAGGTCTCTTGAGGGAGGGCTGTGGTATTCATGATGAGGAGGTTTCCTCCTGCTTGGATGTGAGCTTTTCTTGGTTTGGTTTTCTTAGTTTTTTTAATCACAGCTCACTTTCCCACTGCAGCCTGGCAGTGTCCCCCAGCCCCTTGCACACAGAGGGATATTGTGTGGCAGACAATGACTTGGGGACTGGGGGGAAGTTGTGTCCAGAGCTGGAGCTGGAGCACAGGACCCAGCAGTCACTGCCCATGGCACAGGGGTTAAACCAGTAACACCCAGCTCAGCCTCCGATAGGCTAAAATCTGGCATTGAGAGGTCAAGGTCCTTTTAATCAATTGCAAATGTCCTAGCTAATGTCCTAGCTATGGAGCCCCTCAAGAAATATCCATTGAATGATGCAATACAGCTTTCTTTTTAATTTTCCTGGCACAAAATTTCTGTATGTATTGATAAATTTTTCAGATAGGTACATTGGGAGGAAGATTTTTTTTTTTTTTAGCTGAGAAATAAAGCAATAGAAATGGAATAAACATTGGAGACTAAAATATCTTTCATTTAGGAGCTAATGAGAAGAAATTCTTCAAGAAGTTGTGGTCTCATTAGCTGAAAACTGCTGAGAAACAGAAAAGTTTGCATATAGTAGTCATTGAAAGTCTACAGAATGCCAGAGTGACATAATAAAAGTGGAAAAATAATCCTAAAATTTGTCAGACTAGGTTTTACTTACCAAATAAAGGATTTATTAATTTCATTATATGTAGTAACAATCTTTTCTGTAATACTATATGCATTTTTTGGCCCACCAAATAGTTTGTGAAGATGCTTGCAGATTGGAACAGGGGCAAGAATGTCTCACAGCTGCCGTGATCAAAAAATGAGCCTGAGATGTTGCCTTTGTAAAGTTCCTGAGCAACTGCATTTGAAAATAAATGAGAACACATTGAGTATCCAGGTGTGCAGGGAGGTGGCTGTTGCAAAGCTCCCTAAAAGGCAGCAGCCCTTTCCATCTGCAGTCAGATGGGCTAACTCCAGGGGAGAAGCACTCAATGACAAACACTAGACTTAGGGCTCTCACCACTCACCTGAAGGCAGCAATCACTGCTGCTTACTTCCAGGGAACACCTGTGAGAGCACGCTTCATTTTCTCTAGTCTGTGTGCAAAGGCCACCTGTTTGCATGCAGGAGTTGTTTGCAGCTGTTTCCCACAGCTGAGACCACTTCTCTTTACCTTTCAGCAGATAGATTTCGTTTGTTGAAGCCAGCCATCAGCATCGAATTCCACCTGGCTATAGCAAAGCTGATTATGCTAGTCAGTCTCAACCTTAAATAAAAGATTAATAGAACCTTCTAAAAAGAGATAACATTCCTCTCGTCCTCTATACCTAGTATGGATCAATGAATCATAGAATGGTTTGAATTGGAAGGGACCTTAAAGATCATCTAAGTTCCAGTCCCTCTACCATGTGCAGGGAACATTACACTTGACCAAGTTGCTCCAAGCTGTATCCCACATGAATACTTACAGGAATGAGGTGTCCACAGTTTCTTTGGGCAACCTGTTCCTATATCTCAACTCTCATAACAAAGAATTGCTTCCTAATATCTAGTGTAAACATCCCCTCTTTCACTTTGAAGCCATTCCTCCTTGCCCAAGCACTACATGCCTCTGTAGAAGCCCCTCTTCAGCTTTCTCATAGGCCCCTTTTAGATACTGAAAGGCTGCTCTTCCTGGAGCCTTCTCTTCTCCATGCTCAACAACTCCGTCTCCACCTGTCTTCATATCAGAGATGCTTCAGTTCTCACATAATATTTGTGTCCCTCACCTGGACTTACCCCAACAGGTCCACATCTTTCTTATGGTGGAGCCCAAGAACTGGATGCAGTGCTCCAGGTGGCATCTCACAAGAATGGAGCTGGAGAATCACCCCCCTCAACTTGTTGCTCCCGCTTCTTTTGACGCAATCCGGGATGCGTCTGGCTTTCTGGGCTGCAAATGCACATCACCTGGTCACATTGTGCTTCTCAGCAACCAACCCCCCCAAGCCATTCTCCTCAGGGTTGCGCTCAATTCTCTGCATAGCCTGTATTTCTGCTTGGGATTGCTCCAGCCTGTGTGCAGGACCTTGCATGTGGCCTTGTTGTACTTCGTGATGTTCACACAGGTTCACTGCTGAAGCCTGTGCAATTAGCTCTCTTCTTAGTCTGAAGGAAGGCATCCCTTTCCTTCAGATTGTCGACTGCGCTGCACTTGGCATCATCACACACTCTGAGGGCTCACTCAGTCCCACTGCTCATGCCATGACAAAGATATTAAACATCCCCAGTCCCAATACTGATCCTGAACAGCGCTGCCTTTTCATTGAGACTTTTTGATAGTGAATGGCATGGCATTGGGATAATTAGCAGCTGCCTAAACAGATGGTTAGAGAAAAGTTCTTTAAACAGTCCTCAATCACAGCTATTTTAATTATTCACCATTCTGGCTATGGTGTTTATCAACATGATCCCCAGCTTGGCACAGAGGAGGCTACAACACACCATAGTATAATCAGCACCTCAGGCTTGTAAGGATTTTATGTTAGGGAGTGTAGATAAAGGTAAGTTCTTGGGTTGAGACCTCAGTCAAATATACATTCTAGGAACAGGTTTTATTGAAAAGAAGAAAAAAACATAAGGTTACTATTTGCAAATGTACAAGGACACCAAGGAGCCTATTCATGCTGGCAAATAAACAAGTAGGTGTAAATTCACCAAGAAGAAACACAGGAAATTAAACAAAGCTCCTAATCACCAGCAAGGGAGAGCTGAATAAGTGGCAGGAAAAAAAACCAGCTTATTTAAAGTTATTCTTCTATATCAGATAATTGACTATGACAGGAGAAATCTGGTTTTAGTATTTTAAGAAATTCTTTCAAATTATATGTCCAATACTCATGGGATTTTTAGATATGATTTTTACAGTGCCAAAAGTGACAGTATGTCTTGTTATTTCTATATAAAATCTAGTTTCTGTCTTGCAGTATGCAACAATCACCTGCTTGGTGTTAGGCAGTTTGGGTCCTACCAGCAAGCCTTTAACCATGTAGGCAATTTTAAATTTTATAAGCATCAACATCTATGGGTCAGACAGCACCTGAGTGGGAAATCTTCATGAAAGGGTAAGGTAAGATTTGGTTGATAAAATCCTTCTGTGGCTTTAATCCAAAATCCTTTTGCAATTCTCTCCAACTTATGAGAGTGGGGAAAAAATTCAATTCCTGCTGTAAAAGTGATCCAAGGGCCGTCACGCTTCTGAGAACAAAGCCAGAGTAAAACCACCCTCAGTTCAAAAACTTGACATGGGCAAAATCCTAGCTGATAATTTTTTGAGTGGATTAGGGAGGATTATAGAAGAGAGAGCAGTAGAATAAAAATAAGAAGATAAGAAATTTTTCTCCAGTCACTTCTGAGCACAGTAAATTGGTACCTCTAAGATTTTCACAATGCCAAACGAAATGCTTTCAGTTTTGACACTTCACAATCCAAATGTCCAGACTGAGCTTGTATTCTTAGACTGCAGTCAGGGCTCAAAAGAAGGAATAGAAAGTAAACCAAATACTGAGATATAAAGATTTTAAAATTACCCTAGTCCACTTTTTTTGGTTTTGTGGTTTACATGGTTTCTTGTGTTTTTTCTGTGTATAACTAATGGAATATTAATATAGTGCTGAAGCAATACTTTCTACTGGATTTAGACAAATCTTTATCCTTTTAAAATTCTTTATTGCAGTCATTAAAAAATTTTGTCCTTGCATTCATCATAGCTTGATAACTGATGGAAAATTCAGGTCATGATCTTATTAATATTCTTGATATTTTCTTTTTTTATGTATACACATATGTATATGGGCTAAGCTACTCAATTTCTGTGAATCATTTTTTTCACTATTTGTGTATGTGTATTTTGATTCATTGTTCCTTGCTCTAAAACTGAAAACTGGTGGGGACCTAAGCTTTATATTAAATGGAAGAAAAAATAATGCACTGTGGAAGGATGTGTAAGGAAGGCAGGTAAAATACATAAAGTTTAAGACTGGTTAGAAGATCTACAAAAACAAAAATATTTCTTTTTATTTGTTTGTGGCTATGCCTATTGCTGGTTAGTGCAAATTTTCTCTATACAGTTACATAAGGAAAAGCTTTGGCTGACGGCATTTGTTCCGAAATAAAAGTAAATTGTCACTGTTTTTTGCAAAAGGCATAGATAGCTCACATGAGGGATATTAAATGAGAATGTTACGCAACTGCTTCTTTTTCTATACAGGTTGTAAAATCAATTCTGTAGGGAGTCTGTTGTCATCAGAGTAACGTCTGGCAGAGAAGCCATAATAAGTAAAAGTAAATATGTAAGTATATTCATTGAGGAAAAAAAATGAGAGTCCCTTGATAGCTAGGGCTACACTCAGAAATTACTCTTTGAGGCAAAGTCACATTTTTGCTTAAATACATATTTAAAAATATATTCATGAGCAATGCACTGGTTGGAGCCTTACTGCTGTTAAGAGTTCCATAAGGAGTCTGCAAACTTATGTCACAAGGCAGTTCTGTACACACCCTTGCACCAGCATCAGTCCTGTAAGTGACAATGTAGGCTCCCTCACTCTGGCATTGGTCCATCCCTCATCACCACACCTACTCCCCAAATGTGGCTCCCAGTGTTTGCATACCAGGAAGGCCACCAGACAATGCTGTGATGATTTCTTACCTTATCACCAAAGTAAGATCACTCCCTTGCAGGTAATTGTGTTGTCTCTGGCTTTTCTGCTTCCAGCCAGATGTATCCTTGGCCACAAGTTACCAATGCTAGGCAGTTATGATTTTAATTTCCCTTTTAGGTAGCTGATGGCACTTCCCCCTCAGCTGCTTCTATTCTTAAAATAAGGATGACTTTAAATCCAACATGGTGTCTAATATTAGCCAGATCTGATAATCAGTAGGGACTGGACACAGGTGGAATGGATGAAGCTCATTTTGTGTCATGAAGAACATAATGCTAATTGCAGAAACTGGGGCTTTGTTTGTGTTAGAGCAGGTTCCTTTTTATAGTGTATTGAAAATCAGGCATTGACAATGGCCAGGAGCAGAACCCTAGGCAATGATTATAAGAGGTAGGAAAGCAAACTGTGATATTTGCCTGGGTAGCTCTGTTACTAAAACTGCAATTAGATTCTTCCTACTATATGTAGGCACCTTAGAAGTGCCTTAATGAAGGGTGTCCAATATAATTATTTTTTCTTCTTCCATTAGAAAGGACATTGAAATAACTCAAGATTATATTGTAGTACCCTGTCTTTAAACCTGATGCAATCCTATCAAGTGCAGCAAAGATCATTTGTGAGCCTTTCCTATGGAAAACAAAGAAATGTTAACCACCTATATACAAATGCTAAACCAAACAAATAACAAATACACTATGGAAAATCGGAAAGACAAAATCCAAAAACCTGAAGCAATACAGTGAAATATTAGCCCCAATTTTTTTTTGTTCATAGGGAAATGAATTATTAGGATTTAAATAAAATTTCCAAATGTGTTTTTGTAATATATGCACATTTATATTATGTTTATTTTGCAGTGGTCTCATTACACTAGAGGGAAAAGACACAGATTTTGAATAGCAAAATAAAACACCTTTTTCTTTTAATGCTTGGTTGGGTACTTTGTTAAAAATCACCCAGTGGGAGAACATATGCGCTTTAATCTTTATCACAATAAGCTATGTTTCAGACAGGGATGAATAGCAGTTGATCCATCTAACAATCCAGGCATCCAAGTTTGTATCCTAAGTTCCTCATTAAAGTATCTGAAAGCCATCTCTTTCCATACTCACTTCAATGCAATAACATCCATGTCACTTTGATTCATTTTGCTAGATGGCTGTGAATAAAGAACTTAATAGACACTCTACTCATAAAACTCTTGAATCCTGTTTATACTTTGGCAGATAACAGATCTAATGAGTCAGTGTTTTCCATCATCTATCTCCACAGGCACACATATTGGCAGTCTTAACCATAGTATCTGAGTGCCTCCATAATGTCTGAGCACTACTCACTATATTAGGTTATTAATCCTTAGACACTGGATTCCAACCTTTCTTCTTTCTTAGGGGTTTTATTTTTGCAGCTCTAATTGTTTTTAACTTACACTTTTTTCACTGTAATAAGCTCCTAATACTGGATGGATAAAAGTGAAAACAGAAGCATGATCCTCAGTATCATTTTGATTACACCCATGCAATATTACACTCTGATTTTTTACTTACCTAGAAAAATATTTGAAAATAAAGGCTAAAAATGTTATTTTGCATAAATGGAATCTGTGGAGACATATATCCTATGAAGAAAATAGATCAGGAAGTTAAAAAAAATGCACAAAGGAAAAAAATAAATAAAAAAATATTTAAATTATTCATTTATTACTAAAATACATGGTTATTATTTGAATACAGAATTATTCTTTGTTTGGAAGATGACAGCTATATTTCTTAAAATGATATATATGACAGCAGTATAGTGATATTTCAAAAGTCTTTTCAGGTATTACTTAGATATCTTTACTCTTTGTAACAAAATTTTGAAGGACTGAAAATAATGGAAAATTATATGAAACATTTGACCTGGAGCACCCCACCTCATCCCTATCTTCCAGACTGTTTCATTGTATTAGCCTATTCAGATAACAATATGAAGTGGCAAAACAGATTTCTGCCTTTAAATATCCATTGGGAGCAAAATGGTATTCAAACTATTGCTTTAGTGTAAGAGTGCTGCAGAGACCAAGAGAAGAAAACATGACAATGAGAAAGTAGTCATGCAGTTTTGCCACAGCCTTTGTCAAGGAAAATGCAAAATAAATAAACATATCTATTCAATATCCATCAAATAATGAGGCTTTCATATGAGTTCTGTGTCTCTTTTAAAATATCTTGAGCAGAAGGTTTAGGTTATACTCACAAAAGAGAACACTCGCTGTGTTTAAAAACAATAAAATTATAAGCAGTTACTCAGGACCGCATTATTCAATTCTAACTGCTTTTGGTATTTATTTGATTAAATCATCCTTTTAGAAAACTACTTTCATGGGTAAGCTTCAGATAACATAAGAGCTTAATTATCAGACTCTTTATATTTTATTGCTATATTTGGCAGAAGTTCCATAGTAACTTGCTTAAACAGGGAGGTTGGACCAGATGACTCACTGTACTCTCTTCGAACCTTACCATTCACTGACTCTGTGATTTTGCTGACATTAATTTTAATAATAATTCCTCTTGAATGCCTTCTTGGTAATTTAGTTATGTAAAAGGCCTTTGATTTCATCAGTTTACTGATTGTTTCATTTATATTCTATGTTACTAGATTGTTCCAGTACTAATCTTTCCTTCTCTCCCCCCCGCCTGCACCTCTCTTCTTTTATAATCTATTACAAAATCCACCTTGAAACACTGTGGAGTGCCCCTGCCCCTAAGAGGCAGGAATTTGATCTTATCCCTCTTGTGTTGCTAATCACTCCTCCCTTGACCTAAATCCTGAACTCCACCCCTGTGATACCCTGTAAAAGCCCACAACCCTCCCTTTGCCCCGTCTTTTGTCTTCATCCTGCCTGGGGCTCATAGATGGATTCTGGAGCTTTCTGAAACGAGGACCCATCTCGTCTCCTTTGTTCCCCTGCCCCACACTGCCTGCTGCATTCTCCCTGGTCATGATGAACTCAGTTGCAACACGCTGCAACAGAACACAATAATGAAACGGAGTTCTAAATAGCAAAACAACTCCCTCATGCCCCTAAAACTTGAATGCTTTCTTACAGATTTTGTACTTCCTTAGCATAACATCTAGTTTTAAACTTCAAGCAGGATTCACCAGACAATCTTTCTTTCCATTTCACCTGCACTAAGTGTGATTGACCCTCTGGAGTCAAAACAAACATCCCCCCCATGTGAGTGATACATTAATTAACGCACAGCCTTTCTTCCCCTTGTTATTGGTCATGTGTCCTAAGAACAGCTCCCAGGTCACAGCTACTCAAGCAGCTTTTCAGCTTTAAAAAGACACTAGCTGTTCTACTCCCATAATCCAAAATCATCTTTCCCCACCCATGTTCAGCAGCAGTTCACACTCCTGCCCTGGCAGTGTGTCCTGCCCCTTGTATGCCCTTGTCCGCATACTTCTTTGTCTAATCTTCAGCTGACTCCCTGAAGAATGAGTAGGGTCAGCACCTTACTTTGGGACTGGCTCTCAGAAAAAATGTGTACCTCATGTCATGGGTCTGCCACCCCATTCAAGAGTCAGCAGCTCAGTAGGCATTGCTTTGGTGGACAAACTGTTTTTTTTCCAACATATCATACCAGTCCAATGCCTTGTGTATTTTCCTAAATCCTTCTCCAAAACATCCCTATTCTGGATATATAATGGGAAAAGCTGAGGGACCTGAGTAGTAGACACTTTGCTGCTGGTGGGACTAGCCTTATTGAATATATGGATAGATAGATAGATAGATAGATAGATAGATAGATAGATAGATAGATAGATAGATAGATAGATAGAATATCAATATTTATAAATGTATCATCAAGAAACTGACTGAGCAACCCATGAAAATAATTTATTTTCAAAAGTCAAAGGATTTTGAATATGACCAAATCTAAATTATGTACAATGTATACAGACTTTACTTAACATGTTTTCAAAGCTATAAACAATTTTGATTTCTTATTTTAATAATGCAATCAATAACATACACTGGTGCATTCATTAAAAAATAAAAAACCCACAAGAAACCAACATAATGTTTTCTAGTAAATATATCACTGTACATTACCTGAGAGAAAAATTATTGATTCTTTTAAATGTCTATCTGCTGCACAGCTTTCTGCAGGATACATTTTGTACTCACTTTACAGCCCTACTGCTTGAGACTGATAATTCAGTCTCTGCAATATGATTCCTAAATACCACATTTGAAGAGAGGAGTAGATAAGCATGTCATAGTTTTCCAAAAGCATGGTAGTTATAGCATCTGTTAGTTGTCCTCAGATAATTTTTGATCACTGTATGTGTACAAAAACTGCCATACTTTTGGAAGGCAGATAGAATGCCAGTAGTTTATGATGTCACCCAAAATAGAAAAGCATTACATAGCTCTACAATCCCACACAAATAAAGATCATTTTAAGCTTTCTACTGAAGATGCATTTTCCCAGGTGGTCAATTGCACTTCTCATCTGTTATTTTGGAAAATGGACAGAATTTAATAGATGAGGTATATCAAACTAACTACATTAGGAACACACCAGCTGTCAATATGGCTTCAGCCCAACAGCATCTTTTGGGAAAAGCAAATTCCAAAATGAAGACTGTATACTATTAGTCTGATAGAATGATTATAAGTTTCACCATCTGTTGCATATTTCACTATTAATCGTGATTTGTATCAACAGATACTTTCTAAAATCCACATTTTCTTTTTTATACAAGAAACAACAAAAGCAGAATGACAACACATTGTCTCAGGTAAAGATGTGCCAATGCTGAAGCTAAATCAGATAAACTTCACCCTTGTTTAACAAGCTAGATATCTAGGCCACTAATTACAGTTAATAGATCTAAAAATATCAGTGACAGAACAGAAAAACAAACCAGAATTATCCATATTTGCTTGGAAAACTTAATAAATTTGGTTTTCAAATTTATTCAATTGTGCAATCATATACTAGTTATGTTTTATATTTCAAAGCCCCATCAGTTGAATGTGATTGGATTTTAATTACATTTGATCAAACATAAGTGCAAAAGCTACAACAATTTCAAAATGTTTCATGGCTATATCTAAACTAGAGAGGAATTTCTTTTATGTAAAATTGAATATCCAGTCAATCTGTTTAATGTAGAGGATTATCACATTGTTTAAAGGTATATCAGAAAAGAAAGATAAATAAATATTTAATTAGGTTTGCATCTTGGGGTTGGGTTTTGTGGTTTTTGTGGGTTTTTTTTCTTACATTTTTTACTTTGCCTCATAGCCCTAGGGTTGGTGGGGGTTTTGTTGTTGTTGTTGTTGTTTGTTTGTTTTTTTGTTTCATTCTTTCTTCCTACATTTCTTTCAACATGATCCCCATCTGTTTCTGAGTGAAAGGCCTGGTTCTAGTCCCAGCCACTATTCTTCAGTTTTGGCTTGTTGCCTATTATATTATTAGGCTCTGTACAGGACTTTAGAATTTATTTAGAAGTAAGATGAGACTCATGGTCAGACTAAGGGTTGATAATGTTTGCAACACTGTAAGCACAGGTTAAAGACTTTTGAAAGAAAAATATGGTATTTTAAATTTTTTTCTCGTTCTTCTCACCTGAAACTAATATTTTGCTTGACCTGAAAAAAAGCCATCACTCATGTCATCTTTGTCCAAACAGGACTCAAAGCAAAAGGAAAAGCTGTAACAACAGGTACTTAGTATTATTGCCTAAGCCTCACACTGAATTCAGATAACATTTTGGTTTTTTCAAAAGCTTTTTCTACTTTTTCTTCTTTGCATTAAAGAAACTATAGTTTCTGGTTCTTTCCCTGCTATTCTTGTAACTTCATTAACTGATTAACAAAGGGAAAATAAAACAGAGCTCTGCATTGCCTAATATGAGAGCGCTACTCACTATAGGCAGGAAATTACTATAGTAATTTTCACTATAGGAAATGACAATCCAATATTCAGAAGTCTCTGGAAAATCTGAGAAATAAAAATGAAGCCATTCACTCTTTCTCAGATTGGAAGCCATACCAATGATTGCTCAGGTCATCTGAAGCATTTGATGGTATCTACATTAGTAAGGTAAATTTTTTGTTGCCTCTTTGGTAGGTTTTTTTGGTTTGTGTTTTCTTTGGTCACTATTTGGCAATCAGTTAGCACAGCAAGTGTTATCTTTTAGGACAACTGTTATCAATCTCATAACCAGCACTTACCAACTTGCTTTACCAGATGAAAAGCAGGCTTTCAACTTACTGGGGAAAAAATAATGTCCTTTCCAAGACATATGATGAAAAGTGGATCTACTGACACTAACAGCTTTTTGAGAATTTGCTGTGACAAGAGCAATTTAGAAGTCTGTATCATGTCCATTAAAGCAGAGATAACTTTCTCAATTGGTCCTTAAGCTTCATATGAAATTCTATTAGAAATATAACATTCTGTGAAATTGAGGAACATAATTGTTCCTTTACAATTTCCTTAATGTTTATAAAAATATTATTGACAGAGAGAATTAAAAGGAGTGTTTGTTTGTTTTTTTTTTCTTAATTTCATGTAAGGGTTTGCTTCTGGAGTGACATTTAGAAAGATCTGCATGTTTTATAGTACAACATCAGGCCACCACAGTGTATGAACGGATTTGGAGAGAGACTATTACAGATGCACAGCAGATTTTTGTCAAGTAAAGTTAACTAGACGTATTTCAAATTGATTGCCAAGGTTATGGCATTGCTGGCATACAACCAAAAATGCCTGCTTTTGTCCAGTACTATAAAGGTATTTTATGATATTAAACTTCAGCATTAAGGAAAAGGCCATATATGGGTATTTTTATTTTAGAGAAGACACATTTATAACAGATCTTGAATAATTTTGCACTCTGGTGACAAATTAAAACACTCTAGATAATATTCTATATGACCTAGTAACATGCTTTGTTTTTCCAGGACATTCTGTGTTTCCTATCGATTAGTGAAACATCACATTTTTCTTTTTAATCATCAAGGTCTTTATATTAATATTTTTGCTCTTAGTCTTTATTGGAACTGCTAGTGAAATCAGATTCATGTTCTGGCAATAGCCTTCTCTTTCCTTTCTTCTTACCAGCTCTTGAGTTCAAAGAGCTATATCAATCATATTTTCAAGCCAATTACATTACTCTGGTTCTTTTGGATGACTTTAATGTATTTCTGAAAATGAATATATGTCAGCCTGCTAGGAGCTGAATCCAAATTCCACATTTAATGACAGCACCTATGTCTATCTCTTCTTTCATCCTTTGGTCAAATAGCAACTCCAGAAATGTTCATTATCCTTGTTTCTTTGTAAAGCTGATCCTCCTATTTGAAATTTTTGAAGTTTAAAGCAGAAGGTCCATTTATCTGTTTAATATTTTCAATCTCTCTCTTCAGTCTTGAAGTAATGTTCAGGTCTTGTCCGTTACAGGACATACTACGTTCTGAAGGATAGGGCAATGGAACATTTTTCACAACCAGAGATTTTTCCACAAGATGGTATTTTTAATATCCCCTAAAAAAATAGAATAGTAACTTAGATCTGTGACTTTTCAAATTTTTAGTTCATTCATTGTCTCTTCCTACATTTCAACTGTATAAGCAAAAGTTTAGCTCAGCAATGCTTATTTTGAAGTTCTACTATTTTTACTTCTATTTTCTACAGAGTAAGGTAAACCTAACCCATCTGATTTGAGGCTATTCATATCTCTGTATAGCAGTAACTTGAGCAACTTTATCAATTTTTTTTTTCTATGTGTTGGCAAAAGAGCACCAAAGACCCTAATGTCACCACTACTGGTAAGGACTTTTGTAGCATTGATTAGAAGTGTTCCCTCTTAAATCAGTCTGAAAGACCACCATCAAAATGGTAACATCCAGACTTGTAAAAGTCTTTTGTCTGTTGATGTTAAAAATTTGCTTCATTTTTATTTTTAAACAGCTCTTTGCCTTAGAATCATAGAATAGTTTATGTTGGAAGGGACCTTCAGATGTCATGTAGTCAAATCCTCCCTTCAAAAACCACAGACATCATCAACTCAGTCAGGTTGCTCAATCTGACATGACCTGACCTTGGATGTTTCCATGGATAAGTCATCAACACTGGTCAACCTGTTCCAGTGTTTCACCATCCTGTTACCTAGTCTAAAATGGTCTTTTTTTAAAGTTGAAAACCATTACCCCTTCTGTTGCAACGTGCCTTTGTAAGTCTGTTCCCATCTTCATTGAGGTCTTCCTGGAGCCTTGTCTTCTCCAGGCTGAACAACCCCAGCTCTCTTGGCCTTTCCTCATAGGAGAGGTGCTCCAGCCCTCTCACCATCCTTATGACCCTCCTCTGGACTTGCTCCCTATGTCGTTCATATGTTGAGGCCCTCAGACCTGGAAGAAGTGCTCCAGGTGGGGCTTCAGAAGAGCAGAGTAGAGGTGGAGAATCCCCTCCCTCAACCTGCTAGCCATTCCTCTTTTGGTGCAGTCCAGTATATGGTTGGCCTTTGGGCTTCAAGTACACACAGTGGCTCACATCCAGTTTTTAATTCATCAGAACCCTCAAGTCCTTCTCCTCCTACTTCTCCCAGTCTGTGCTCGTGTCTGGGTTGTCCTGATGTATGTGCAGGACCTTGCACTTGGCCTTATTGAATCTTATTAGTTCTCAAGGTCCCTCTGTATAGGTCCCTCTGGATGGCATCCTGTCCCTCAAGAAATCCCTTCTTTCCCATGCATTTGCTTCTTGCTCTTTAGTTTGATCAGTAGTTTCCTACTCACCCAAACTGAGCTCTTGCCTTCCTTTCCTGATTTCTTGCACCTGGAGACCAAGAGCTCTCTTTCCCTGTGAAATGATTCACAAGCTCTGTTCTGCTCCCTTCCCCATGAGGACAGTTTCCCAGAGGGTCCTACTGACTAACTCTTTTGAAGAGCTGAAATATGGCTTTCTTAAAATTCAGGGTACTTTTTTATTCACCCGAGCCATATCCCTCTGGACTGTAAATTCCACCAGTGCAATCACTGCAGCCCAGGCTGTCTTGAATTTTGATGCCACTGATGAGTTCACTAGCATTGATGACCATCAGGCCCAGTAACTCACCCGTCAGGTAGGGCTGTCTATTACAAGGGTCAGGAAATTATCCTCCATGCATTACAAGAATCTCCTGGATTGCCTACAGCTTGTTGTGCTACTTTTCCAGTAGATGTTGGGGTGGTTGAAGCCCCCCACGAGGACAAAGACCCTGTGAACATCACTCTGCATGATCAAGGGAAGCCTGTAGCAGACACAGACAAATAAGTTCCTTTTCTTGCCTTGGTCTCTGATTCTTACCCACAAACTTTCAACTTTCTTATGGCTGTTCTTCAGAGACAGCTCTTCACATTCAATCCAGGTCTTGATGTAGAAGGCAACACCTCCACCCCTCCCTCCTTGGCTGTCTCTTATGAATAGGAGGTACCATCAACAGTTGCACTCCAATCATGGGATTCATCCTTCTCTGTACTGCCTTCTGTTGCCTGGATCTATGATTCTAGGAATTATCCCACAGTGTGTCAATCCCCTATAATCTCTAGAAAAGGATCAGCCACTAAAGAGATAGAAATATCCCATAAAGAAACTAATGACACAAAGGAAGCTCCCAAACTTAACAACTACTTACACCCCATAACAGATGCCAGCATCAAGCCAGGTGACCAATAACACACTGAGGGATTAGACAAAATTGCTAACCCCCCAAAGCAAAGCTTCATCCTAAAAAAATTATATAAGTTGAGTCATAGCAGGTCTTTTTTGGCTTTTCTTCAAGGTCTATGGCCTGATTAAAAAAAAAAAAAAAAGTGAAAGAATCTAGCTTGAATGAACTGTCAGAATGAACTTCCCTACAATTCATTTCCTGCCTCCCACAGTTCTATCCAGCCAAAAGGTATATCCAGTAACAGGCACAACCATGCTACTTTTAAATGCATGACTCCCAAAGGGGAAAGAATTTTATGCATGGCTGCCACTGTATCTGGCAGTGAATCAGGGGCCTGTGTTCCCCGGACAGAACTAGGGAAGATTTATGTGTCTCAGAGTAGGGTCAAAAACAGTCAGCATGCTGAACAAGCAGCTGGTAAAGTAACACTGAAAACAAACTGTTGCAGAACTTCCACTTCAGTCTAGAATTTGGGTTGAAGTTTAGGCAGTTATTTCAGGATCTGATTTTAAAACATACTGTTGATATTTTGCATTTTCATGTAGTAGATGTCAGAAGCATTTCTGCAGGGATTGTTTACCTGGGCTCAGTGATATTTTCTAGATATGAATTCCTTTTTAAGATGTGAATTTCTGCCTACCCAGGTGTGAGAGTCTGTCAGAATTTTCCCTCATCTGCCTCACAATCGTCCTTGGGAGACCATTGAAGAGAAGACTCCCCCCTGTCTATATCTGGCTCTGAAGGAGAAAAGTCACATGCCATGGGCCCTGAGACCTGAAAGCTCAGTGTTGAGCTATTGTTTTCACAGGAGTGTTTACTGTATGCTAAGAAGAGGGCACCATGCCCCATTTGCAACAATAGCAGCTTTGGAAACTGTCCCACTCTCGGCCTGGCTGGACTTCTCCTGAGTTCCAGGTGGTCTCCCGCAGAAGACCCTCACCTGTTTTACAACCACCGTGACAGACAGACGGAGATGTGAGAAGCTTTTCCATCAAGGACTGAGACATGAAATTCCTAACAGGATTGGGACTGAAACCTCCAGCCTGGGGGAGGTGTGTGGGGAGGCAAGCTGACCGAAGAGAGATGTATGCCTGCAGATTGTGATCACCGGAGCAAGAAAACAATGGCTCTCGCTTACTGCTGAGAACATAGACTACCTGTTACATCTATCAAGCTCATTTACTGCTGAGAACATAGACTACCTGTTACATCTGTTCCCTATTGTACCTCTTCCCCCCCCCCCCAATTTTCAGTAATAAAAGCCTCTGAGTTAGCTAGAGCCTTTGAAATCTCCCCAGCGTAGCAGGCGGACCCTCAGCTGGACTGGACCAAAGGACTTCGTCTCTGCATTGGTAGCTATATCCCCTCTCTCTCTCTCTCTCTCTTTCTCTATCTTTTTCTCTCCCTTAATCCCTCTATCGCATTTTTGCTGTAGTTATTTCAATAAAACCACATTTGATTTGATTATCACTGCAAACCCCCTTGTACTGTGTTGGTCTTTGCACTCTGAGATCATTCCTACGAACCATCAGGTCATCTGTCCACTAGGATGGACCCTGACACCAGGGAAAAGCCTGAGCTGAGTGCTGCCAGTGCACAGAAAACACATCATCTTAGTAAAAAAACCAGAAAGCTACAAGACAGGTTCAGAATCTGGAAATAAGGAATCTCTCAACCTAGCAGGTTCCTGAGTCCATAGGCTTGTATTAAGATGCTTCCTAGGATTACTGTCCTTGACCCAAGGATTCAAGCTGTTTACTGTGCAGTAACTCACCTTAAACACAGAAACAGAAATTGATCTCTCCCACCTCTCTTCAAGCAACAGCCTCAGAGTTAATAAACTTGCATGGAAAATATGAACTTGGATGTTCTTCCCTTTGCCTCCCAATGCCTTACATCAAAGCTATAGGAAAAGATACACCTAGACTTTCTGAGTGAATATTTTCTCCTGCAATAGAAATGTATGTGCTTTTTATTTGAGGTATAAAAGCAAGCTGTATATTAAGTACTGCTCCATAATATCCTGTAGTTCCTCAGAAAAGTGCTAAATGTCTTCCTAAGAAAAACATATTTTCACATCAGTTTCAGTTCTTTTCTAAGGTCCTCAGGGACAAATTTACCTGAAGTCAATATTTCACCAAAATCATAGTGTGGCTTTTGGTAGTGATCCAAAGTAACAAAAAACTGAAAACAAAAGGGTCCAGCCACCCTAATCACTGTCACAGCCCTGATGTCCTGTGTAGTTCATTAATGTTTTGTTCATCTCTCTGCCTTGGCTTAACCACAGTCAAGAGCCAAGCCCCATGCAGCTGCTTGCTTACTCCCCTACCAGCAGGATGGTGCAGACACCTGGAGGGGTAAAAGCTGAAAAATTCGTGGGTTTAGATGAAAACAGTTTATTATGGAAAAGAAAAGCAGCAAACACAAACAGGGAAAAGCAAGGAATTAAGTCACTGCTTCCCACAGACAGGCAGGTGTTCAGCTGTCTCCAGGAGAGCAGGGCCCCATCAGGCATCTTAGTAGTTACCTCCATGCTGTCTTTAAAACAGAATGATTCCATATTATTTCCTTTCTGATTTCCAAAACACAGGCTATTATCCAAATTTAAAGCTAAAAAGCTAACCAGCCCAAGAGATTTTGAATCTTCAAATGGAAATTTTGTGTAATTTTAGTAGTTTCTGCATACTTGCCTAAATATGTTTAGAAATAAAATTTTGCAAATGAATGGAAAGACCACTAATTGTGGCTGTTTGCAGATGATTCTATTTGTAGAAGTTGCTATTTCTAGAACGCTCACTGTATGCAGTCTTCTGAACAGGAAGAAAAAATTTTCCAGCTACTTAAATTATCAAGTCACATTTTACCCATTTAACAAACTACAATGCCTACCAGATAATTAGAATATTCTTAGCCTTTATCTATGGAATAGATATGTACAACCGTTCAATTCTGTCTGTATGAAAACATTTTTATTTTAAGCTTGTTTACACCTTTAAAAAACTCCTGTGGCATTATTCATGTGTTTTCTTAATGTAGGATATGATTTATCAGTTCCTGGAAAATTCTATGTCATAGAGATCTTACAAATATCATCAGTATATCAGATGTTGAAATTTTAAAGATGTTCAGCAAACCTAAATAAAGTCTCATTGGTGTAGACGATAGAAACTGGAAAAGAACTGTCAGAGCCAAATTTGTGAGAGCTCTTCACTAGGCAGTGAATATATGCTTTAAATATATAATAAACCTTCCTCACAGATGGAGGAATAAGCTGCTGCTGCTGCAGTGACAGAGCAAAAAAGTTGCTGCTTTTGTCATCTGTTAGAGCCAGCAGCTGTGATGGGAATGGCATCACCAGCACTGTCACAATCAGCAGCGCTAATAGATCTGTGGAAGTGGAAGGAGACATGAGAATTTTCAGATGGAGAAAGCTTATTTAAAAATTAATAAGCCTTTCCACTGCTGAAAAAGGAAGTTTAATGCATATGATACTGCAAGAAGGAAGCTATTACAAAACAGAAAGGTTAAATTTAGTCTACAGCTCCATGCTTGAGTTCAAAAGATGAGAAACATGATTGTCCAGATGAAATAAAATACCTTAATTTTAATGTCTTTTTCATGTCCTTTTCTGGTTATAACTACAATCGTTTAAGGATATAGCAACTAAGAGTTTGAAGAGTCCACATTTTACCAACGGCTGAAAATGACAAAAACCCCTTGCTTTCAGCCACACAAAACTTTCAGATCTCATACTTTAGAATAGATTGAGAAATAAGGACAATATTATGAGCATGAACAGCCCACATATGGCAGAAAATTAAATACAATCTATGCATTACTAAATATTTTTCACATTTTTTATATATGATCCTCCTTTGTGCTGACAGTTATCTTTATGTACAGAAAAAAGTGTCAGAATAATGTGAGCATAAGTATCTAATATTTATGTACAGATGTCCTTCATAAATGAAATTACAGCAGAACTGGCAAAAGAAATTGTGGCATTTTATTTATGTGAAATAAGACAAAGTTATACCATTTTTCTCTAGAATGTTTTGTTAAAGCCAGATAAAAATAATGTATTGTACTTGTCATCTGCAAAATTTTTCTTGTCAAGTACAGCCATCATCAGCATCTATCACTGCAAAGCAGTTGCAAGCACTGATACCAGGTGTTTAGGGGTAAAAGCAGCTCTCCTTTGTACAGGACTTTCAAGTCTTGCATTTCCCAGTAGTGCATGCACTGTACTTTGGGATTCATGGTCCTAACCTATGCAATCCTAGTTGTGTCTATAATATCCTTCATTAACCAGCAGGTGATACTTTTCTAGAATAATGTTTGGCACTGTACATGTATATTATATATGGTCACTGTTATTCATATTTTTTCTTCATTTTTGTCAAGGTCAAGCTTCCTTTTAGCATTTCAGATACTTTTTGAACTCCTAATCCATCTGTCTAGAAACTTAGCTGCCTTTCCAAAATTTTTTCTTGCTGCTTACCAGTATATTATTTGAATGCATCATGAGATTATTTATAAATGATGCATAAATCCTGGTTTTACCTTAGAAATATGAGAGAAAATTTACATTTAGATGTACATAGGTGCAATTACAGCTATGAAAAAAAAATTAAAAACACTTTGGCTTAAATAATATTCCAATAAGGAGGAGGATGTGCATTTAACTGCTTCAATTTTGCACATATTTGGGCAATTTTACAGGTATCAACAATTAAAAAAACCCAGACATGTATCTGCCAAACCAAATGTAATGGAAGTTGGGGTTTTGTTTGGCTAGTTTGTTTTTGTCCTAACACTGAATTTATTTTTACAGCTATTGCTAAATTATTTTTAGTTCCAGCATTTGTATATGTAGGGCCAAGCGCACTTCAAGGCCTTTGGCACCCTGAGCTCAGGGATGTGCAGCATCAGGGATGCACATCCCTGGGTGTCCTGGGTTGACTATATGATGCCTTTATCCCCAATCGTCTCATTCTGTTTATGTTGAATAATAAGTTTTGTACCTTTAAGAGTGTTCCAGAGAGTGAAGAGGGGGAGACAAGAAGCGCGCAGTTTGTTTTCAGACACTGCACTCTTCCTCCACATTCCTCCTCCTGGACTGTGTTGTCTGTGGATGAACAGACAGCAGGACAGAGCTCTTCTTTTGCTTTTTAGTTAGTTCTAGCTAGCTGAGGCAGAGAAGTTCCCTGGACTGTTTATTTTCCTTTTCTTTGGACCTCTTGAACCTGCTCTGGACTGAACACCCAGGAGAGCACCGGCAGCTGCAGCTGTGGCCCACCGGGCCAGGCCTGGCCTGCGACAATTCCAGCACCGGAGGGACTGACCAGACACTGAGTGAGCTGCTGCTTGAACCCAGGGTTTTCTCAGTTTGTCATCTCTTTTAGAGTGGCAAGGGGTCTCATTGTTTGATATTGTTTTGGTTTTATTGTTTAATAAACAGGTTTTTTCCACCTTTCTCCAAGGAGGTATTTTTTCCCTCCCGGACCAGTTGAGGGGAGGGGCCGATTAGATCTGCTTTTCCCACCGGAGCTCCTTTGGGGGATTCTTCCCCAAATTTGCTCTAAACCTGGACACTGGGCTACACCAGAGGTGTGACTGTGCTCCGCCTTACTCTGGCCACTCTCAGCTACTGAATGGCCTTTGTGGATGGGTACCACTCCTAACTCATTACCTTGCCTTGCTGGGACTGTGGTACACCACATCCAGGTCACAGAGGGAGAGGGATTGGCCTCAGGTGCCTTTCCCTATGCTGCACTGGGGGTCACGCTTGACCCCTGGCTTGTGTTTCCTTGTGGAGCAGCCCCATTCTAGTATCTGCCTGATCCTTGTATAGATTGTGATTCCATTAGACAAAACTGACAGATTTCTGGATTATAAACTAACCACAAGACACACACAAACACATAAAGAAAAGAAATTCAAGACTCATGTTCCACTGATTTGTTAATTGGTCATTTATGAGTAAATAAAACAGATTGCAGCATCTTTCCAATCAAGTCACACATAGAATTAATTTTTTAATGATTACTGAGCAAAAAAAATTGCCTTTTTTCTTATTCACATTTTCAGAAATTAAATGTTCTTCTTGATATAATGATGATATAAACCACAGAAAAAATGTTAGTATCACTAAGCAACAGAAAATTAAGTCAGTCATTCATGACTACAAAGCATATTCTGATAAACAGAGATTGACCAGAATGGTAATAAAGGAATTTTAATGTAGACAATTGCAAGTACAGCACAACAATCTACCTCACAGCATTTCAGTCTTGTACAAGCTAATCTACATGACCTTGCTATGTACAGAAGGTTGAACCAGATCATTTCCAGAGGTCCTTCCAAATTCCTCCTTTCTGTGATTCTGCAATTCAAAAGTTTCATAACTTAATAACATAATAGTTTCATACGTTTCATTCCTCATCCTTTTGGTTCTTCTAAAACCACCAACCTTTGACTATGCACGTTTCACTTTCACCTCAGCATGTACCATGATGGATAAGCACGTGTACATCTCTAGGTTTAGTTTCTCATAACAAGCATATGTAAAGAGCTCTCCCCACATCACAACCTGACATTCATGTCAGGCCTCTGCACCTGATGTGCTTCTTTCCTGTTTTATATCCCTACCCCCTCACATATAATCTCACATTCAGGACCTAACATACAATATTATTTCCACTCAAAGCAAGTAGTGTCACAAAAAACTAGTGCAACCAAAGATAGAAGTTCCATTTTAGGATTTTTGCTGAGCTACAGATTGCTAATGGCTCAGTTTCCATACTAGAAACATGTCATAAAAGGTCTTCCTTGTCCTTGGAAACCTGTTATGCCTTGTGGGGCTTTTTTTCCTACAGATTAATGTAATTAAAAATTATATATTTATATTTCTCCATGAGTATATATTATATCCCTCTGTATATGAATGCAAGAATTGGATTCTACTGCTAACAGAATGCTGTCAGGGGCTCCCCCTAGTAGCATTAAAAGGAAGCACCTACAGGAAAGTACAGTTAGAGAAAATTTTAGGAAAACTACTTAATAAATTCCAATTTCTTGCCTCTATTTTAGTTTCTTTTGAAAAACAATTTCCCCAAAATAATTTTATTTCACCTAAAGTGATGATGATTTTGTCAACTTTGTGAAGTATTTTGCTATGTACAGATGACAATATGAGCTATTACAAAAGATAGTAAATTATGTATGTATGTAGGTTATATACTAGGAAAAGGCTCTTCACCAGAGGGTGGTTGGGCACTGGAACAGGCTCACCAGGGAAGGGCTCACAGCACCAGCCTGACAGAGTTCCAGAGGCATTTGGATTATGCTCCCAGGCACATGTAGTGACTCCTGGGGTGTCCCGTGCTTGGCCAGGAGCTGGATTTCAATGATCTTGATGAGTGCCTTCCAACTCATCAGATTCTATGACTCCATGAAAATTTTACATCTAGAGATAGCACAATTGTTTATGAGATTGTGCTTACCCAGTCCAAAATACTACTCAACCCATCACTTTAGATACCCCATCTAAAATGGAAGCATGCAGAAAATTCCAACCATTAACAGAATATAGGGTTAGAAGATTGTTTGCAAATAATGGATTCAGACTCTGAAAATAGGACTTATTTTCCTTAACATCTGTCTTCTATGTTAAATATCTCATTGCACAGAAGAGAAGGCAAAACTTTCCAATGCATAAGCAATCTCACTTGAAACATTTGGTCTTGGATGGGAAGAATAACATGGTAAAAGAACCAAATTTTCCCTCCTAAGTGTGAAAAGTCTAGTCTAAATGAAATATAGGTGTGAATCTTGTAGACTCTTGTGCCTGTTCAGATAATAATAAAATTACGAAGTGGAAACAAAATTGAAATTAGATTTAAAATATTTTGCAAGTATTTGTTATTTATTAGTGTGCCCTCTAGTCTTCCCTAGTGACTGTAGCATTCACTGATTTCCAGTAGAGATGATTTTACCACCCTAGTACTACCCAGTACTGAAATGCTCTACAGAATTACACGAGATATTGCAGATGAATGACATAAACCTTCACTCACTTTTTATAGGAACCAGGTTTGAGGTACTAATGTGAGTGACCAATTAATGAGATTGTGGCTGAGCTCTATGTGACCTCCCAGATTCACTAGTGTAGAGTGCCTTAAGGATGACATTTTGACAACCCAGTGAAAAGAACTTCTGATAGGAAAATGTCAATTTGTAAACTCTGGGAAAATCAAAATATACTTCTAGCTGGAATAATTGTGTTTCATTATGAATGAAAGCAGCAAAAATGTAAGCACCTGAATACTTACTCATGTTGTTAAACCTGAAAGTGTAGGAGATCCAAAATTGTGGTTAGACATCTTAGGTTCCTATTTGTGTGATTCTAAATATGCCTTATATAGCTCATCTTGACTTCACAAAATTTAAATAAGCAGCTGTTAAGAATGCTTTTGTACATTCTATACACAAAGGAACATGATTTATTCCTGTTGTAGCTGTATTTCAAATTGTTGAAGTTGCACTGATCTGATGTTTCAGTATTGCTCATTTTTGTAAGTCTGTCATTAGCATATAATATGATTTTAACAACTTCCTTAGTTTAATTTTAAATTTGAATATTCATGGAATGTATTATAAATTCTAATAAGAATGATGACTATTGATATACTTGTTCACATCCCCACATGACTATTTTCAGAATTTGCCTTCATACGACTTATGCGAGGGACTGAGTGTCTTCTCATTTCATGCTCTGGCTGTACATATTCTATCTTTAAGCATCTGACACTCTCCATTTGTGGTACAAAGGAAGTAGGTGCCAGATCAGGGACTGTGAATTCCATATGTTTTCAGAGCCAGGTGTCCAAAATATATATTCATCAACTTTAAGGTGGTGAAGTAATAGACCACACATTTACGGCACATGGAAAAGTCATTACTTGAAACATCCACCATGCTGAGGGTGAATATTTCAAATAGAGAGACCAGGCAAAGCAGTGAACTGTTTTGATGTCTGTACTCCTGGTGGCTAAAACAAAAGTCAATTGAAGTCTTTGGGTCCTTGAAGTACTCTTTTCTGAGGGTACTTGGTTGGTTAACACCAGAGTAATTTCTAAATGTCCTAGTCCTGCCCAAACAGAACCCCTACAAAGCCTGGGAGAAAATAAAGCTCCTGTAGTAAGAGATTGGGAAAGGCAGTGTAGATTATTCCTCACTTGTTTAAAGGCAAGCAGCTGTGGGATTGTCTTCGCTCAAGGACCTGGGTGTACTTGGTAAATAATGCAGAAGGATGAGGAGATCCAGTGCCTGCTTTCTGGAGGATTTTCTTCCTTGGGAAGAAATAACCAATGATGTGAGTTCATGTCATAGGAAGTAACGTAGCAGAAACTACCTGAACTGATGAAATGGGGGCTTCACAACGAACTGGGTGAGTTTGGGCATTCAGCAATCAAGCATATTGCTTCTGGTTTCCTGAGCAACCACCATGAGGCATGAGTCTCAGATCACAGTCTGTTCTTCTGGACATTTCGTGGAGTGACAGAGACTCATAGAGTGGGCAAATTAGGTCTCTCTGCTAAGGCATGGGATGGTTAATCAAAATCTATTAATCATAAAGACGGTTTAAGGATGTAGCATAATTTCTAAGAGTTGGTAAAAGGGGATTTTGGGAATAAGAAACATACAATTGAATGGTCAGAAGATATCTAAATTAATCAGATTGTGTGGGACCCGAGCATTTTGCAAATGGTATGGAATGTGGGCTAGAGATTTATTAGATTTGGCTGTGATGGAGTTAACTTTCCCCAGAGAATCCTATGTAGCACTTTGCTTTTAGTTGTAGTTGGAAGAATGTTGATAATATTTTGACTGTTGCTTAGCAATACTCCTACAGTATCAAGGCTATCTTTCCCAAACTCCCACACAATAGCCACTAGGCTGGGTCCAGGCAAGAGTTTGGAAGGACACACATCTGGGACAGATAACAGAAACTGTCCAAAGGGATGTCTCATATCATATGGCTTTGTGCTCAGCAATAAAAGCTGAGGGGAAAGAGGAGGAAGGGGAGCAGTGTTTGTTGTTAAGGCGATGCTCTCCAAATGCTCTCCAAAGCAACTGCCACACGTACTCAGACTCTACTTGCCCAGAAGTCACTGGACGTTACCTGGTGATGGGAAGTAGACAAAAAATGATGTTTTGTTTCGCTTCTCTGCACAACCTTTGCTTTCTTTGCTTTCTTTGCTTAAATTGCCTTTATCTCAGCCCACAAATCTTTCATCTTCTTTTCTCCCGCTGCCCTGTTGAGGTGGAGAAGTGAGAAAGCCACCAGCCAAGGTTAACCCACCACATTTACTTAAAAAGCAGGTCCAGTCTTTGGAGTGAAAATATACTCCAGTGACAAGCCTTCATGCCTTTTGCAGATCTGGAAAATTTGAGTAGTTAACAAAAGAAACTTAAAACTTGAAAATTGAACTGAACGGAGACACAGAATGAAACCAAAACAGAAAGAAGACAGAAAGAATTTCTGTAAGACAGAAATTATCTTTGCAATCACCAAAGGAATTGAATTTTCATTGACTTCTATGAGATAAAAATTTTGTGCTGGTTTGTTTTCTTAAGTTCCACCAAATAACTTGGTTTTTTTTTCTGGAAATCACTGGTTCTAAATACTTTTAGACATTCATAAAATAGATTGATATTTAATCTTTAGGGAAAATGCATCTGTTAACATTTTCTGCAAAGCATTAGTGAGAAGTATTTCTCAATTAAAGACAGAAGTTTTCAGAGGATATAATGGAATCACCATAGATATTTTCCAAAGAGTAGAAATCTCAGCAGGTGGAATATGTTGGGTTTGTAATTAACAGCATGTAATTATTGTTAAGGAAGGTGATTTTTATTTTTAAAGCTGACAATTTTACTTCTATGTTTCCATTTAAATTTTCTACCAGGAAAAAAGTACTGAAGACGAAATATGAATGGTTAGATAGATAAAGATGTTTTTTCTCATAAAGTGCATGCACTTCTCCTTTCCTTAGGCCAGTGTTACTGAATGTCTGACATGTTCTGTTTTTTTACATCATGACCCATGTTATGTTGCTTCTTGTTCCAATTGCTCTCCACTATTTTTTCTCCACACAAGTACTTGCTTCATTTCTACCAGTCTGTTCTGTCTAGTAGAGTGTGAAAAAATGTCCAAAGATACCATATCAAAATTTCCAAACAATATTATGTATCATCAGAAGATGGAATTAAAAGAATAATTTCTCCCTCAGCAGCTCCAGACAACCAAGGAATTCTGAAACACACTTCTGTATTTTCACTAGAGTGAAGTATGGTTGCATTCAGATAATTCCTCAACACAGTCTCCTCACTCATTTGTTTTAAGGTTTGGAAAGGCAGCTTTTCTTTTCTTTTCTTTTCTTTTCTTTTCTTTTCTTTTCTTTTCTTTTCTTTTCTTTTCTTTTCTTTTCTTTTCTTTTTTCTTTTCTTTTCTTTTCTTTTCTTTTCTTTTCTTTTCTTTTCTTTTCTTTTCTTTTCTTTTCTTTTCTTTTCTTTTCTTTTCTTTTCTTTTCTTTTCTTTTCTTTTCTTTTCTTTTTCTTTTCTCTCTTCTTTCTTTATTCTCTTTTTCTTTTTGATAACGATTTGTTTCAATAACTACTACCTATATAAAATTGTGGTTGTAACACAAAAAGAGAAAAAAAGTAAATCAAGCTAGCCACAGACATCTGGTCAATTTGAGAAACTGTTAAGTAATGGGTAAATCAAATAGAGCTGATGAAATTCCCTTTCTTAATTGAATATTAGTAGCCAATATCTACTGGATCACAATGACTTTTTGTCACATAACTCATTAAATGCATACATCGTATGGCTTCATTTCCATATTTCTCTTTAAATATGTATAAGGGGTAAAAGATTATCAATGCATTTAACTAAGTCTAAATACCCACAAACTGAGAGCTTTTCTTGAGCAACAGTGGCATGTAATTCCTGTGAAAAGCCTCTTATAAACCTGTTCGTTTTCCTATTTTTCTATTATTTGCCTTAAAAGTGTTAATGCAATTCATCCTTCAAGAAGGAATTCCACCTGATTTCAGAACCACATAATGTAGGTGTGATAAAGATTGCAGTCATCACCTCAAAGATTTTCCCTTTATGGATGATGGGAGCCAATCAGGGAGTCCTGGGTGGATTACAAAGAGTAGTTGTGCCTCTAAAGAGACCAGTTGTAATCTAAAACCTTCAATAAAATGAACAAGATTTTATATAGCAAATACAGAGTTCTAATTCTATTTAGCTAGACAATGTACAACTAAATTTAGATAAAATTACATGTGTTTATCAAGCCATGAATAATTCTGTGCCTGGTATGGGGGTTTTATGTGGTTTTTTTTTTTTTTTGGTCTGTTTGTTTGTTTATTTTGTTGTTTGTTTTTTGTGCTTTTTTTCATGGTGTTTGTTGAATACTGTCTCTACAGCCTTCTCGAATTTGGAATTTTATCAGCATATCCAAGGACATCCAAGGATGTTCCTTCACTGATATTCTCTCAACCATGCCATAGTAAATGGGTTCTTATTCAAGTTGTTCTAAAATTGCAGTTGTGTACCTAGCCTTCATTTTGGTAGTGCTAATACAAATGTCTCAGGACGCTCTAATGAGATCAGTCTCATGGAAGGTTTATATCTTTGGGTGATACTGTAGTAGATGTAATTAAATAACTGCTCTCTCCTACTTTCTTCTTTTTCCTTTGTAGCTTATTTTCTTGTTTCAGATTGCTCCCCTACCCCATAAAATGCCTTCTTAAAATGATAATATAAATAAAAAGAGGTGAAAATATTGTTTAAAATAAAAAAAAAACTCCAAGACTATTTTTTTAGTTAACTTTAATTTTTTATGCATAATTATTTCAGGTCCTAGACTCTTTGCTGGGAAAACAGCCCAGTCTGATTTACAGTGTGCTCAGTTTTTCTCTAGCACTTCAGCTTTCAAGAGACTGATAAGTTTTGATCTCACATCTCAGCATTTGCAGAACAATGCCCTCAGAGGATGGGAGCTAGAAGGATTCTTTTCATAGCCACAAGGTGCACGGCCCATCACTTCACACTTTTCTTCTACTTTGTTGATAGTTTTTGCTGTTCTTGATTTAAACACATATGGGGCTTCCTTTGACTTAATTTTATGCTTTCAGACAGGCAGAAATACAAAACTGAGCAAAAAAGGTCACAGATAATAGTCATTAAAATTTAATACATGCATTTTCTCAGCTCTTCACAGGGGATTTTTATAAGCATAAACAAGGAAATCTTCAATAAGAGTGTTCAGCTCTGCATTTCTTCCTATAGCAGTATATGAAATGCTAGAATGTTTAATAATTATCTGGTAGTGGAAAAGCTATGTATATTTTTAATTTGCTGGTTTAGTGTATATTGAGATACTGATAAATAGCAGGTTGCAGGTAGTTAGGTTTGTTATTCATTTTCCCCTAAAAGCATTGAAGCATTTTTATATAAAAAATATGAGGAATGTTTTTCAACATAGGAAAGAAACAGAAAAATGAAACATGTAAAATTGCCAAATATAATTGAAATAATAAAATATTCATGAACCAGATAATGCAAACTAGCTTTTAATGAAGTGATTTTAACATGCTAACACCATCAAGTAATTTGGGTAATATTTTATTTTGATAAATATACTTTACATCTTAAAATACTAACAAGTTTTGATATGAGAGTACATAATGAAATTCAAAATTAACTCCTTTTTCAAACTGAAATTACTCCATGTGAGTAATAAAAGCACTTAACGCAGAAACATAAGGTGGAAGAATGTAGTATTAAATATGACTATAGAAGCTAAAATTTTAAAAGGCATCATCTCACTATTATCTGTGTGTTTGCAGAAAATGCAAAAGGAAATATTAGAACTTTTGGAGATGGTAAAGTTATGAATTTATCTCTATAAATGAAGGAGCATTTATTCTTTAACAAAATGAAAATACATATCTGTTTACTTTAGTTAATGCACCTTTTCCTCAAACACTCATTTGCACCTTATTGCTGAGTAAGGTATATAAATACATGACTAGTTCTTGAAAAGTTAAATGACAGTAACTTTGGGGTTCTTACATTTCTCAGTGAATCTAAGCTATAAGCTTAGAAGAAAAATTGGGAACAGTGTCAGGCCTAGTGGAGATACAGAAAGCAGAACTGCATCATCTATGTAAAACAGGAAAATAATCCTAGATACTAAAGAACTGTAGATGGAAATAAAATCAGAAATACCTTATAACACTCTACTTATATGCCATTCAGTTTCTGTTTATATGTAAATGATAAAAGCTGCATCAGGTACTTACAGATCTGGAAACATGCATCATTGAATAGTCTGTCAGGAATCAAATTTATAATAATATATCTAATGAGTTTCAACTTCCAAAATCTTCATGTTTTGGACCTTATAATTTACCACAGTCAAAGTCCTGTCCTTATGGCAACCTCAAATTAAATATTCAGTAGGATGTGGTAGGTTGGCCCTGGCTGGACACAAGGTGCTCCCCAAACCCACTCTATTGGTCCCATTCTCAGCTGGTCAGGGGACAGAAAATAAAACGAAGGCTCTTGGGTCACGAAAAGTGCAGGGAGAGATCACTCACCAGTTACTGTCGTAGGCAAAACAGACCTGACTTGGAGAGTTAGTTTATTGCCAAGCAAATCAGAGTAGGATAATGAGAAATAAAATAAAATGTTTAAAAAATTTCTTCTTCCAACACCCACCTTATTTCTGGGCTTAACTTCACTTACTAAATTCTCTGCCTCCTTGCCCCTGGCTGCACAGTAAATGTGGGTTGCAGTTAGCTCAGCACATGCTGTCTCTGCCACTTCTTCCTCTTCAGGGAGATGGCTCCTCATACTCTTCCCCTGATCAAATGTGGCATCCCTCCCATGGGAGACAATTTTCTGGGACTTCCTCCAAACCCTTGCCATAGACTTCAATTCTTCATTAACTGCTTCAGCGTGGATGTCTTCCACGGAGTTGCAAATCCTGCCAGCAAACTTGCTCCAGTGCTCCTCTCTCCACAGGATCACAGGCCCAGCCAGGAGCCTGCTCCAGCATGGGCTTCCCACAGGGTCACAGCTTCTACGTCCGGGCATCCAGAAGTACATGAGCTCATTTGTGCAATTCTCCAGGAGCTGCAAGGGGATCTCTGCTGCCCTGTGGACCTTTGTGGGCTACAGGGTCACCATGGTCTTCACCAGGCTGCAGAGGAATCTCTTCTCCAGTGCCTGGATCGTGTCCGCCCACACATTCTGCACTGACCTTGCTGCCTGCAGAGTTGTCAATCTCAAAATTATCATTCTTCTGTGGCCACAATGGGTTGCATGAAACGTTTTTTTCCCCTTCTAAATTATTTTATTCCAGAGGCACTACCATCATCATTGGTGGGCTCATGATGCCTTGGCCAGAGTAATTGGAGATGTCTGGCATTGGATGTTGAGGAAACCTCTAGTAGTTTTTCTGAGAGTCCATCCCTGCATCCCCCTGCTACCAAAACCTGCCACATTGACTCGATACACACGATCCCAGTGGTCCCAGGTAAATTAAAACAGTTCTTTCAGACAGTACACACACAACATATACATGTTTATTTTTGGGTGCTTGTGTTCATGAGTATGTAATTTTTCCATTGGCCTCCAAAAGGACTGAAAAACAGATCTTAACTCCCTTAACAGGTTTTTTCTGCAATTTCTTTCTTCAATGTATACATTCTTAAAAATATTATATGTGGCATTTACCCAAATACTTTATGAAGCTACCCATCTAAATTTCCCTTACTTGGACTTTGAACTTTTGTCCGTAGGCTGGTTTTTTTGGCTGAAATTTTCTGATTGTCTGCTTTTGATTTAAGTTATATGATTTACATTAAAAAAAAGACTACCTGAAAAAAAAAATCAGGAAATCTCTAGATGTTTTGAGGACATAAGTGTGATGATCTCTTCAGGGAGAAATTAATCTTTGCTATCTTGTCAAGCATTTTCACTGGAAGTATAGAGACTCCAGACTCAGGTATTCCCCGGTAAGTACTGAAAAGAGAATAGATATAATTTCAAAAAGTGAGAAAGAAGGAGTAAAAAGTAAGCAGCTATGATTTGTAACATATCTTGTAATCATTGAAATATCCAAAACTAGAGATAACCATGAAAAAATGGTCAAGACTGGTCAGTGGTGTAAAGTAAGACAGAGACTGTTTAGGAACACAGGGGTCCCAAGAGAACATGTCATAAAACAGTTCTGCTGAAACTGTTTTTAGGATTTTTGTGCTACATTTGTGCTCTATTTTTAACTGTAATACAGAACTGTAGATTTTCCATCCTAACTTCCACACCATTTTTCACATTGTCATCATTTCAGCCATTGTCATGACATGGAACCATACTGTGAACTGTCATGCTTTGTTCTTTCAGCGGTAACAGTTTCAGAAAGTATATGAATGATGTTTCACTCAACTGAAAGACAAAAAGTTAGGATTTCTTTATTCTTTTAACAACTCGTAAATTATTCATTAAGTGGCCTTCACAATGGTAGCAAGAGGTCTTTTTTTCTGCTGTTTATTTGGATAGAATACCTTTAATTTAAACTCAAGGGTAAAGACATTTTTTTTTGTGTAGCCTAGCAATTGCCAGAAAAGAAGTTACCATTATTTTTTTAGCTATCAGTAAAAAGTTGTTATGTTTTTTTTTAATGATCTTCTTTACTGGTAAGCCTAAAAATTAGAACTAATTCATAGCTGTAGTGGGTTGACCTTGGCAAGCTGCCAGGTGCCCACCAAACTAATTGCTCTATCACTCACCCTCCTCAACATGATACAGAGAGAAAAAATTTCTGGGCTGAGATAAGGACAGGATGATCACACAGAAATTACAGTCACAGGCCAAACAGATTCAACCTGGGGAAATTAATGTGATTTATTGCCAAATACACAGAGTAGGATGATGAGAAATAACAAACCCCCAAATCTTTTCTCCCACCCTTCCCTTCTTCCTAAGCTCTTCTTCGTTCCTATCACTTCTGCTTCCTTCTATTAAATGGTGGATGGGGAACAGAGACTGCAATCTTCTCCCTTTCTTCTTCATGACCTTGGTGCTTACAGAGTTGTTTCTCTCACATCTTCTAACTCCGTCACACAGAAATTTTCAAATATGTAACAAAAAACCAAAAAAACCCCTCTTTTTTTGAATTTGATATCAAAGAAGAGCAAACAGCTTCAATCAGCAAACAGTTGAGTGTCTCAGCTTTGACCAAGAGTATCCATCCTGGAGCTGGCTGAATTTAGCTGTGCCTGATAAGGTGAAAGCTTCTGAAAATTTCTCACAAAAAACCTTCTCTGACACTCCTTCCATCCCCTGCAACCAAATCTTGCCACATAAACCAAATAAAATAGTTCTGAATAAAACCTTCATAGAGTATTTTCTGATTTTTGAGATAAATTCCCTAGGTGTTTAACTCTCTCTGAGGCATATTTTTTACCTTGCTAAATAATTTAAAAAATGTTAATTTCAAGAAAAGGGGCTAAAATTTGTTCACTGTGATTTTACATATTTGAAAATTAAAATTTGTGCAAGAAATAAGAATTCCCCATTCCTACCCTTTTTACTTCTCACTTTCCTATTTTAAACTGTCAGTCCTTACCCATTGTATCTTTGTATGTTGATTTGCAGAAACAACTGAGAGAAAAAAAGCCACAACCAGCATAATGAATATATCTAAGTACATTATGCATTTTTTAAAACCAGCTCAGCCCCAAACGAAAATTGTTTTCTTTGCAATCAGCTCATGCGAACACATAGACTATAATTACACAGATGTTACAAATATATCATGACAAACAATTCTTTATGAGTTTCAGCAGAGAAAAAATTAACCAAATAAATCCAATGCACTTTGAAATAAATGTGGATTTTACCTACTTTTTTTGTTTATTTGAATTCAATATTTCATTACACTGCGATATTTTTAGAGCATGAAAAAATTACCCAAAACTTGAAAAAAATGCTCAAACAAAAAAGGTATCAAGGTATCATGGCTTTGTTATCTCATACTTCATAGAATGTTTTGTTAAAGTCATAAGAGTATCAATATTTTAGCATCCTTTTTTTAACTATTCATAAACGTTCTTGCATATAAGTGTGAATAAGCAAGCTGTGTCTTTAAAGTACATGCCTCAAGAAAATATATTTTCCCTAATACAAGATTTGGGCAATGACTCTAAATTAAATATTGATAACTTTGTGAAATAAATAAACACATAAATAAATAATATATGATACAGTATTTACAGAATATATATAGTGATAGTATTTTAGTTTTAGGGCTATTGTCTTAAAGAATCAAATTAATAAACAATTAATGCTCCCATTTTCATTTCACCATGCTTTTTACTGATTACTTCAATGAAGCATTTTGGTGTCACTGACTGTTTTTAGTAACATTGGTTTTAGCTGGACCTTAGAACATTATTTCATGCACAAAACAGCACTTAGTAACAACCTACTCTGCTTCCTCCTTTTAAAATAATATAATAGCTGTAGTATTTAACTTAGAAAGCGTAAGACAGAATGTAATTGCATTGTATCTGAGATGTAGATTGTTAGAGTGAATTACGAGATACTTGAGTTTATGTGTGAAGAGTGACATATTTATTAGATATTCAATGTTACTTCTAATCTTATCCAAATACTGATACATTTGCCAATAATGAAGGCTGTTAGTTCCTTGCAGCTTTCAAAAATTAACTTTAAACTAAAAGCCTATTGAATTTATTTTCTTCATGTATGTAAAATTAGATTTTAAAAGATATCTGAGGAGACCCTGGTATTTTATTTCTACTTCTGAATTGAATAAGAGCCACCTCACTTCTAAAAACTGTTTGGATCTTTAAAATGTTACTATACTCTTTTAAAAAAAAGTCCTATTGTCAAAAGTCCAGAATACTAGGGGCCACTACCAAGGCCAAACAGATTCAGGTTTACACAAGTTTTTCTTTAACTAGTTTTAAATTATTAAAATTAAAAATTTTTAAATTTTGGAATATTTTAGGTTAGACTAGATTGTCAGAGGTCATTTTATCCCACCCCTTGCTGAAAGCTGACCCAGTTAAGCATGTTGCTAAAGGGCCATGTCCAGTTGAGTCTGAAATTTTATTAATGTTGTTAAAGCTTCTGAGGATTGGCTATAAAAATTTCCTGTTTATATATTTGAGAATATTTTGAAATTGTTTGCATGCAGGAAATGCTGCTAAGACACGTATAATTTTCCTATTGTATTGCAGAATTTACATCACTAATATTACTTCATACCTACATATTTATATGAGGGACTATTTGAACTGACTGTCCTTAAAGTCTCAAATAAGAGAGACTAGTTCTCTCACATTTATTCTTTAAAATTTAAAGACCTCATGTTAGATACTAGACATTAACATAATGCTATTGACCACAGAATAGAGGAAAACAGTCACCTGCTCATCTACTGGACTCACATCACTCTCTCATTCACATATTAATTATATTGTGTTGAGACCAATCAGATGATACAGTTTAGTGGAAAACCGAAAAAAAGAAAAGAATTCTCAAAGAACCTGTATTTTAAATGAGGTCCTGTAAATATAATCTACAATAATACTGCCTTGCTTACTGTATGTATTTCAGCACTTCTTTTTTTTTCTTTCTAAGTATTTGCAAGTTTCCCTGAAACAAAGGGAAAAGTAACTTCAGCTGTCATTAAAACAGTTCCATAGCTGTTCTCATGCCACGAAATCCAGTGGTTTCCACTGCTGTCCAAAAAGTAGATACACTGTGAAAAACTCAATAAATGCTATCAATGACAAAGACAGTCAATGACATAATCCAAGTATTATTATGTTACAACTGTTTATCAGATACAAATTTGTATTTTTTAAGTGCAAAAGTTGGATCACTCAATCTAGATTTTTTCCTGTGATTTATTTTTAATTGAAAGAGTTCAATAAGATAATGAAAATTATTTAGAGGATCGATAAGGTTAACATATTTGTTAGTCAGTTTTTCTGTCATTTTTTTTTATGCCAGTGTTTGTGAAAATCAGTTTATAAAACTAATAATGAGGTATCTAGTCTAAGTTTTTCATTCATGTCCCACCTGTAGCTCATGCACCTGAACAAACAGCCATCTGGAAGAACTTGTCACTTTGTAAGGCGGCAGAGCAAAGCCAGACACACCTTTTTGCAGTTTGTACTACAAGACTTGCTTTTATATGATCAGATTTGTGGAAGATGACTACTGGGTTCAGGGTTTCTTCATTAAAAAAAAAAAAAAAAAAGGACTAGGAGGTGTTGGCCTTTGAAAACAACTTACAAAAAGTGTTTTATTAGAACTAACTGTACTGAATTGTTTAGATTAAACAGAAGATTAATTTATTAAAAAGTTTCCATGATCCTCAATACTTATTTTATGCTCAAATGGGCACATATCCACAGCAAATGAATCCATAAGCAAAATGGCATGATGAAATTTTTATCAGCAGAAATATCCTTCAGTTATGAAAAATTCCACAAAAGATCTTTTGAACATGAACTTATGATATTATACAAAAATATTGTATCAAAGAGCACAAATGTCGAAGTGTGACAATTTTTGAACACCAAAAGGATACAGAAAACATTCCTATTGTGTTTACATAGACTAATTGTTATGAACAATTTTTTTCTTTTGTTTTCCAGAAAATTTATTTATTTATGAAGGGCATTTACTAACACTGAAAAATATTAACATTATAGTAAATCTTCCCTAATGGACATACAGGAAAACCAGGTAGCAAATCATTGCTTGAGCATTTGTGAGCAGTGATTTATATAACTAAAATAATTCAGTCTTCTGATCAGTCACTTCACCTAGTATGAGTATATATCTGATATATAGACTGGGATCACTGTCTTTAATTATTAAGTGGAAGGCTTTTAACTTCAAACAAAATTTAGCTTTTGTTAACTTCTAGCTTCTGACTGGAAAGGTCAAAGTCAGGACTGCAGGGTAGAAAACAGTATCCAAAATTTTTGCATTAGTGAGTCATAGTAAAGTTGACATAAGAGCAGAGCATATTAAAACTAGTTCTCCCAAAAATAAACTCAAGAAAAGGGGAATGAATGAAACAGCTAAGAGAGAGAAGGAAACTGTAGAATAAAAATCAAATCCTAAGGAAGCATTTTCACAGCATTAGTTCATTGACTTGGTAAAATTACTGTTTTACTATCTTTTGTAAAATTATGCTTATCAGAATTAGCTTTCCTGGAATCAATGCATTTACAGTAGTATCAGCTAAATGAAAAGTGACCAGAAAAGTTAATAACTCCCTTTGGTGTTCAAATATACATTACAAAGTAAATTTCAGCATCATTTTCCTGTGGGAAAGGTAGAATTGTTTCTTGTAATTTACTGCTTCACTTTTACAGCCCTGTCCATAGCTGTCTGCCTGCCACATTGGAGTCCAGAACTTAAATTTCCAAGTATTATAATTAATACGCTTAACAATAGGGGGTAACATAAAATTAAATTTGTACTACTAAAAGATACTGAGGAGGAATCAGATGTTTATGCTAGGCTGAAGAAAAAGTGTTCTTAAACAAATTATGTAAAACTCAAACTTTGAAAAATTGGGTGGCTTTTTTGTTTTTAGGTCTAAAGATGAAACATTGGGCAGAAGTTTAAAGAAGCTTGCCTAACATCTCAACCAGGTCACAATGGCACCTGGCAAAAAAAAAAATAGTCTGATTTTATAAAAAAGCCTATTTAATTTACTATAGTATGACTAGGATTTGAAATGATCTTGCTGAAAGATCTACTTTTAATTATGCTTATAACTATTGCCAATCATGAAGAGAAAGTAGAAAAAAAATTTTTAGGCAGCAAAACTTAATAAATATTAAATCAAACTTTAAAAATCTTCCATGCTATCCTATAAAGGGATCCCTTCCTCAGACAATTATAATAAAAATTATTCCAGTCCACTAAGCTTGATATTTAACTAAATATTTTTAGAAACACAGCGAAAAGGTCAAAAAATGTATTATATTTTTTACCGCTACTTCAGTTCCAAACCTAGCCTCCAATATATTGTACATCATAATCAAACTTCCAATTATCTATGGAGTAAGTAGTTAAGTAGGTACGGGACATGCCCATTGATGCAACTGCAAAATTTTTAAAAAAGAGTGAAGAATAAAAAACAATTACTCTGTCATTAAATAACTCAAATTACCTCTCAGTCAAAGTTCAGTGATATACTGTCACCAAGGACCATCCTCCAGTCCTTTTTTTTTTTGTTTTTACTTTCTTTTGCTAAGGCAAATATAGCCTACCACTTGCAACAAAGCAGCATAAATATTAACTTTCTCTATTGCCCTCTGCTGAAGTGCACTAAAGACCTGCACATTTATTCCAATGTCTACCCTGCTGTCTGACCTATAACTTGGATCAAAGAAAATTATATAATAGAGGCTTTCCAAATAATACTTAGGTTAATATTGACCAAGTATTTGATCATCAGTGCTTGATATTCAACAAGATATTTATACAGGCATTTAAATTATATCTTCCAATAGATTTAAATATAGTATTCTGATAAAAAGAAATCTTTAGTTCTTTTAGGTCTAAATAAAAAGTGTAATTTTTTAAAAAGAAAACTATTTCAATCTAATTTCTAAATTTGATCTAACTGTGAATTTTTAATATTTATATTATGCACAAAGAATTTTCATCAAGGAATAAACACTGAAACATTCTAAAATAATGACTTTGTAAATGCTAATCATTACAAAAGACATCTTTGTCCTCTAATCAAAAGTTTAAAAATTTCAGATCTGTTAAAAAACAAAATGTTTAAACCTCGGTTCAAGAAACTATTCCGTTGTGCATCTAAGTTGAAAAACAACCACCAATTCAAAGACTGAATTTACAGCTCACTTCTGTTGTGCTCCTTGAATAGCACTTATTTGATCCTCTACATGGGTCATTTTCAACCACGGCTGGTGAAATACTCTAAATATACATCTTAAATAGTGAATGCATTAACTCTGACACACTTCATCCAAAGATATACTAGAAATCAAAAGTGATGCAGTAATCTGCACTCTAATATAGAGCTAAGAAATCCCAAGTTCCAGTCCATATTTAAATGTGTAACTCCTGTGTGTTATAGCATAAATTATTCCATCCTAGATTCTTCCATTAGCTGAGTCACTGCCTCAAGAAGCATAGGAGCTGATGTTACCTTTCCTATCTTTGAAATGAAGAAAAAAACCCAAAGTTCTGTGGTATAGGAAAAATACTTACCAAAAAAGTCTTTAAAATGATAGTGAGAGATTTAAAAACTACTAATAGATGCTTGTGTAACAATTAAAACATGGAGTTTCTTACCTTCTCCACTCCTCTAGCTTTCTGTGTGTCCTGCGACACATTTATTAGGATCAGTTAACTATAAACCAGATTAAGTTTTCAGCTAATATGGATGAGTTTTATCAAAAATTAGGAACTAACCAAACTCAGTGGAATATGTTCATCTGAAAGTTAACATATACAATTCACTTCATTTTTATTTCCCACAAGATTTTCTTTATAAGATCAAGGAAAAACTTCTTTCCTGAAAGGACTGTCTAACATTGGAACAGGCTGCCCAGGAAAAGAACGAGTCTCCATCCCTGGGAATATTTAAAAGCTACAGATGTGGCATTTAGGGGCATTTGGACTCATTAATGTTAGCTCAAGAGTTGCATCAATAATCTTAAGAATCTCTTTCAACATAAATGATTCCATTATTCAGACTTACTGCTTTATATTATCCATGCCCACTTCTTTTCCTTTCTCTGCTTTGTTTCCATTCTTTTCTTAAGTAACAGAATTTTATTCCTTGCTTTCTTTTTGGCTCTATCTCTTAAAAGAGACCTGAAAAATAATTTGCTTTTTTTTCTTTATATCCAGTGTCTTTGAGTGTAGTCTGTTAGGATTTTGTGTTATTCAGGGATCAGAGAAAAAAAGTCAGAACTCAACTTCTAGATATCTTTTTTCCATTTCTTAACACATATTATCCGAGTGTATTATGAGCTGCATCAGGTAGACACAACTAGAGCCTTTTTTTTTTACTTCTTCTCCAGTGCCTAGTTTTGTTTTCCTTCTCAATATACATACACCGTTAAATTGTTTTCTCTGTTTCTGCTTAAGAGTCAGTAAATTTAAATATTTCCGTTTCCATGCTGAAAACCAAGGCCAGAGCAGTGTATGCAAGACTTGTGATTTATTTTTACTATCTGAAGCGCTGGAAAACTAAGAACAGTAGAAAAATTGCAGTTATCCACTTTGTTTACTTCCTAATTCCCCCAAGAAACAGGAACCGTTAACATTGAGGCAAATAACTGTAATTTTAGGACTAAAGCTCCATAATACATAAAAGTTGACCTTGGGTACAAAAAATCCAGTTCAAACCCATATGAAATCACTATTTCTTTCCCAGAAATTTAATATAAATTGACTGTGTTTTTCCCTGGAAATTTGAAATTGTAAAGAATTTTTACAAAAAATACCAAAGTTTTATTTTCACTTCTCAATTGATATACTGACTTTAAGGATAAATAAAAACCCAATTCTCTGAGTACTAAAAGCACCTATTAAAAAAGCCAATAAAAGCAATGAGTTATGGAAAAATGTCCAGCTGATAATTAAGCCCTCCTTCTACCCCTTCAGGCAAGAGAGACAATAGGCAGAGATATTATGAGGTAGAGATATTGAGGCTTGAGATAACAATTTACTAGAAACAGCAATGAGTTCAGAAAACAAGCAATAACAGCAACAATGTAAATAACAACAGTGTATAAAAGAGAGTGATTACATGCAAAATTCTCACCAAGTGTGACCTGATGTGACCACGGCCAGCCAAAGAGACAAAGGACAGAATGGCCCCCGGACCCTCTGTGAATATTTTTTTCCCTAAGCCTGAGACATAGAAAAACAACTGCAGACAAACCCTGCAGTCAGGACCACCATTACCCCATGGCTCATTCACTGCTTGCTCCCTGGAAAAGGACAAAATGTCTCTGGAGCCCTTCTTCTCAGAGGTGAGAATGCCCTACTTCTGTGCCCAGGAATGATGTACGCGGTACAGAATAACAACATAGACACACCCACATGGCTTCAGACTGTGCCCCCTCACATCCTGGGCTGAAATTAGAACAAGAATTTGGAAATTATCTACTTGCAAATGTTCTTAAATAAGCAATAATTATTATCAGTAGGTCTTTAGTCTTCATTAATTTGACACTAAATGTTGAGTCTCCAAAGAGAAGCAAACATATTTCTAGCTTCAAATTGTAAGATTAACAGAATCAAAGAACCTTGTTAATTAAACATAGTCACCTTGTCAATTACAAAAGTAAGCATAAAACACCCTTGGAGAGTGAAAAAGAGAACAGGATCAGTAAGCTTAAAATATTCACAAAGAGCTCCAAACCTATCTGAATAAGCTTTTTACTAAATTAGAGGGGAATGAAAAAAAGCAAACAACCACTAAGCTGGAGGGTTTCTATAATTTTCTTCCCATCCCTGTGACCCTGGAATTGTATGAAAACCATTCCAAATGTGGACTAGAACCAAACCTATGCAATAAAAATACATATAATACATAGGCACAATGGAACCATAGACCACATTATAAATATACTTAAATAATTGCAGTAACTCTTGCTAAATAGCGGACCTTACATTAAACACAGTACTGAAAGACAAGCACTGGTTTACACTGAGCTAAAAGAAAAATAACTGGGGTTAATATTAATTAAAACTTATTCATGTTTATATTTCCAAATGTGTGTTTAACAAAGTCAATAAGAATTCAGGAATATATCCAGTATAAATGGTTTACTTCTGTGTAACATGTTTTGTCCATATACACCAAGACAAAGTTGAATCAGTGTAATACAGGTGATTAATATAATAAAAGAAATATTAATATACTTACAGATAAAAAGAAAAGGTGAATAAGATATTTACACATGAGTTATGTTTAAAGAAGGAGGTCTGGTGGTTAGGGCATTATTACTGTTATGCTTCTAGATAAATATGATCCTGAGTGTTTAGTTATAAATAAATTTTTATATAGCTCTGGATAAAAAATAATGCCATCAGGCTCACAAACAAAATCTTTTTAGGTAAAGAATTTACCTGGGTAATCCAGTGTGTCAAATTACAACATTCAGTATTGACACAGTGCTTTTATTTCCTACCTATAATATTGCACTCGAAATTATACTATGGGTAAAAGGGGATGGTGTCACATGAGTATCAATGAAGTTACTGTAAAACTAATGCTAATTATATAATGAATGAACTAATGTCCCGTTCAGCAGTTTATCACTGTCATAAAGTCCCTTTTCCTCTATTTACCCTTATTTCTCAGGTGCTATATCCAATCTTACACTGCCTAAGTCCTGAGGCTGATGATACCCACCTTACTTCAGATGGATACTGGGGGTTCCAAAGGGTTGGTAATGACAGATATTCTTCACGGAGAGACAGCAGGTTTGATGGAGAGAGATTTCTTCCTTCTCTGTCTTAGATCTGCTTAGTGTGACTTTCATATATTTGCTAATGCAGTCTTGCTCTTTCTTCAGTGATCCTCTGCACAGATTTGTTAAACATTTATCATATATCAGATTCATGAATATAACCAAACTCCCAAGACACTGAATCATTACCCAATCGTTAAGCAATTATTATGACAGCTTAAACAACCTAAACTTAGCTCATGCCAAATCCACACAGTTCTTCAGGCTTCAATGGTGGAAAAAGCCTGGGTCTTTTATTACCCATATCAATGATGTATTTTTTGGACTGCAGAGCTATAATTTCAAGTATTAATTAATCCATTAATATGCCATTTTTGCTTAATCAATAACCTCTATGGGAAAAAATAAAAGACAGAACTAGATAGCCCACACTTGCAGAGCATTACTCTGAGAATTTTATAGGATTCTTTTTCATACAGATAGTGCAGAAGACAAGCAGACCTTTGAAACAGCCTTATTTAAACCATTATTTGAGTGGATTTCGTGAATTAAGGACATATTAAGTACTTTGAATTGAAAGTCTGTCTAACCAAACATGACCTTCCTCACAATTTGCCTTGAATTTTCAGGTTTCTAGTAACAGATATGTATGTGAGTTAAATGGGAGCTTTTGATATAGTCTTACAGTGCTGGGATCATATATTTAGATATGCAAATAGACATAAAATTTTTAGTAACCAGACAGAATGATTTATCCATCCCATCTCCTCTTCCATGTCTTTTAATCTGTGGACTACAGTAAGAAATTAATCATTAGGGATAATAGTTTATCTTATTCTGTGCACAGAAAATTTATTGGAAAAGATGGAAGTTGTATGCTGGCATCTCAGGAATAGTCATTTAGAGCTGAATTACACTTTATTTTCTGTCTCTTCCTTTTACAATCGCAGTTTCAATTCTATGATTGTAATTAGTAATTTTTGTACTCTTGACAAATTATAGACCATATGAACTCTAATCTCCAAATCAGATAAAAAAAAATCTTATATAACTTAAACTTTTTTTCCCTACAGTTATATATAATTACATTCTCATGATTGGCTTCAAGAAACAAAATTTAACTCTGCCACAGAATAAAGTTGTCCTGAGAATATGAATAATTCGGGAATCAGCAGTTTATGTGTTTGAAAAACTCTAGATTTATATTTCTGATAATCTCAAGATTTTTGACCTTAGAATTTCCTCTTTTTAAGTTACATAGTCATGAATAATTTTCTTTTTTCCATACTTTATTTTTTCTGGATAATTAGGAGTACTAAGTCATCTTAGGAGTTATAAAATAATTCAAATTCAATGTTTTATTCAGAAACAGCTCCTGTGTTGTGCTGCACTGTTCACTTGGAAAATTTCTAGGTGCACTTTTATTTTACAAATATGAACATAAATTATTCTGATGAGCTTCTTATTTATAGCCTGTCCATATAACCTTTGTTTCAAATAATTTCAGAGATGAGGAATCTACTGTGACTGGGGACCTATGTAAGTTCATTCTGGCATCAGTAAGGTGTGAACTATATGGACTTTCAGAGACTGCACATACTCAACCATCCTTTTAACCTTTTGGATCACAAAAGATAGCTGGCAGAGGTCTTAAGAAAACATATTATTAATTTAATTATTTTTGCCAGTAAGCTAGTATATTAAGAATTTGTATTCAGCAAACTCTAAGATCAGACCCAGGAACTGAGAGCTAAGTGTTTGGAAAATAGTTGAACAGAATAGTGTAAACAAAGAGTAGATATTTAGGACTTTATTTATCAGTACAAGACATAAGCTTTTTGGCTTAAAATGATATATCAGTTATGCGAGATATAAAGACTGCAGCACATCCAATGTCATGTCCATAGGGAACAATATAATATCTCTGACAACGACCACTGGGATCAGTTGGAGAATTCTATGAAAGGCAGATATGTGATGATATTTCACCATGAAGTTTTCTCACCTTCAGCTTTTTGTGGATTGTGAACATCCAAAAGATCTTTTTCTTCTGCTTCTTTGTCCAGCAGACTTTTCAGAGTTCTCTGAAATTGCCTGACATTTTTAGGGATTGTGTTGTTGTTACTTTATATATATATTACTTTTAAATATATATATATTTAAAAGTAAATTAAATTAAAAATATGATTTTAGAATATCTGTTGTTATTGCAGTAAAACATCTCTCTATTAAAACATGCTGTGACATTTCATGATGCTCATTATGGGCAGCGCATTTGGATATTCCTTTGTTTCCTGTATTAAAAGTGTGGTAGAACTAGGCTATTGAAAATATGATATTTAAAGTGAAAAAAAAGAAATTCAATCATATACAAAACCAATTAAATTAGTGTTAAGTAAATGAACATGAGAAAGTTACACTGCAGAGCTGCTGGCATCAGTGGATGGGTTTGTGACTGTAACTGAGTATATTTCCTTAATGCGTTTAGCTGTGCATTGGTGAGGTAAATGGCGAAAAGTGGAAACAAGTCATGCTTTGGAAAATTGCTCCCTAAATCCTTCAGTGAAAATTTCTGCATCTATCCTGAATGATGGCCACACATAATTTCTCTTTATGGAAGCAGAGAGAAAAAAGGCACAGCAACACAGAATAGAAGAAACCCAAGAAGTTCTATGGAGACTCTCTAGTTCAATGCACTCATGCTAAAAATAGGGTCGACTAGAGCAGCTTGCTCAGTTGGGTTTTAAATATCTCCAAGGATGAGGACTCTGTGGCATGTTCCTGAGCAACCTGTTCCAGTGCTCAACCAATCTTACAGTGAAAATGTACCCTCTTCATTCCAATGGACTTTCTTGTGCTTCAGTTTGTGCCCATCGCCTCTTGCCCTGTCACTGAATACCACTGAGAAGAGTTTGTCTCCACCTTCTTTACTCTCCAATCAGGTATTTATACATATTTCTCTATGCTTCTCTAAATCCCTTACAAATTTTAAATAAAATTTTGGTACCTTGTTGACAGGTGGTATTTTGTTGTTATTTTATAAAAATACCATATGGTTAATTTAAACAACTCTCTCCTTTTGAGCTTAGGGAGTGTTTATAATATTTAGCAAGTGTGATGAGAAAATTATAGTGGTCCCAGAATTAAATCCTACAGACTCTTCATTGAATGCTTTTTATATACTTGTTATGTATTTATGTACACTTATTAATGTTTTGGTTGGTAAGATGTTTGTTTAATAATAATAAGCATTAAAAGAAAGTTCTGTGAAAAGCCTCTACCATGTAATACTGAAAATCCCACATATAGTTTGAAACAACCATGTTTTTTCATTGATTTTGTAAGCATTTTTATATTTAATTATTTCAATTAAAGAGATAAACTTTAAAAAACAGTAAGGAGAAGATTAGTGAAAGCTTATTAAAATCTGCAGGTTTTAAAAAATTTATATAATAAATTTTTGTGCTTGGCAAAGTTAAATAATCTATAAAATTGACTGTAGCCTTTTGAAAGTTCCTTTTTGAAATGTCACTTTGCAGTACTTAGCATTTCATTTGCCTGAAGTGCAATAGACTGTTTTTCTTGACATGTGTGATATAATCATTTATTTAAATGCATTAGGAAATGTACTCAAGTTTAATTCATATAGGCATATTCTTATCTATCACTCTCTCTCCACAGAAGTTACTGTCTATTTGCATTTGTATGAATAAGAGCAAAAAATATGGTAAAACAAACAGGTTTATATTTAAACATATATAATATAATTTTATTACAGAAAAAAATAGCCAAATCTAATTGTTGTTTCTTCATCTAAAGCAAATAGACTATGTATTTTTTTCATGCAAGTGATAATTTTTCCAGACCCTCATCTGTCTGGCACAATATGGTTAATTAAAATGTACAGCAAGATGAGTTAGAAATGTCTGTTTATCTTGCCTTACTTGCCAGATAGTCACTAGCAAATATTTTTAATTTTTTTAAAAGGGCATGTGGAGGAAGGGTTAGCCTTTCTAGCATTCACAGAAGGTAATGTACGCTTTAATGAGTCACAGTAAGGAAGGAAATCCAACAGATTACATTCTGCCAGTAATTGCCTCCCACTTTAAAAGAGAAACACCAGCTCAGAAGTTGCCACTGGCATAGTCTGCAAGATTATATTCATGAGAGAGTGAGCAAAACAGAGGAGCTGAGACATAATAGGTATATTACAGGTTAACACAAAGACCCTGCATAGCCTGCAGAAGCTTTTTGAAAGCCATTACTTCTCAGAAAGTGATGTGATGTAGTCACAACATGAAAACTGCAGTTAACAAGCATGATCCACACAATGTATTGCTTCGTTCTCTGAGTAGCCTCAAGGTGATGACCAATGTATATTTCATTACACCTATAACAAAGGAATAAAAAGGACTTGAGAACATTGAACTGTGTCGCAAGTGAACAGGATACACTCTTCTTGTACACAGATGAGAATTTTGGGCTTAGTTAGAGTTATTTGGGCATGAAAGAGAAATCATGTGTACATCCTAGGGTATGAATTCATTATTTCTTTCAGCTAAAATAAAGGGGTTTTTTTTTCCAAAACATCATCCTTAACTTTCTCAGCTACAGTTTTTGTTGCCTCCCTTCAGTCAATGCTAAAATCACGGGGCCCTACAGCAAGTCAAGATTAGCTACGACTGGAAACTAATTATGGGGGAAAACAATAACCAACTCCAAAGATAAATGATCTGACTCACCTGATTGCAAGTGCTGATACAAGAATGAGAACAGTGAAAAGTCCCTTTCAGCAGCAGGCAGAGTTAATTTAGTTTGTGCTAACTGTAAACCAACATCATTAAAAATCTACCAACTCTTCTTCCCATTTTTCCAAAACTATCCCCCACCATCTCTCCTTTACTTCAGAAGAGATTTATAGGTCTCTCAGAAGTTCATACAGGCTCAGGAAATAATTCATAAATACCTGAGCTAAGTTAAGAATTATCTAAGAGATCTAAATATAAATACTGAAAAGTACACCTAAAAGGAACACAGAAGCCGAATTCTTCAACAGAAAAATAGATAATCCCATATCAACATTAAATATATAAATTTAGATAGATATATGACAGGAATAAAAGAAAGAAAACAAAATGTAAAGATGCATTCCTCTGTTTGTCCAATGATATCATGATTATGATGGCTACAGAACAAAAACAGACAGTAATTTTAAAATTATCCTTTGTAAAAGACACTTAAATTTCCATTTCCCACATTCCCGGAAATTGGACTAATCATCAGTGTTTTGGCCTACACTTCTTTAAACATTTTCTGAGGAAACTCTTTTACCTGAAACACGTATTTATAAAACTTGAATGAATATATGCCCACACTAACTGCCCAACATCTATTGGTGACAGCCCTGAGCACTGAGCTGTGGCAGAGGTCAGTCAAACCTCTCTCTTACTCATTCTTCCCAAGCAGTGAAGAGAAGTTTGAACTCTGCTAGCACCAAGACCTCAGCAGCTTTGCCTGCTTTCACTGACTTTGGTCCCCAGATCTGAGGTGCAGATGTGCTCTGCCATCTGACAGCAGACAGCGAAGAATTGCATCCAGATGAATTCCTAGTCAAAGCCAACCTGTGCATAGTCAAATCAAATCCATCAACATCCATTTTTATCCAAACAGCAAACTGGTATAATTTACACAAGCAAATGTAATGCTCACAACAACAATAAATTAACTATGCAAATTATTACGTTATGTACACATATAAATTCACTTTGTAAACAACCAATCTGTCATACAAACCTTGAGTTCCTTAACTTTAATTGACCAGTCACAAGCCATTAAATCTGACACATAGACAGTAGCAGAATGTCATGGATAGATCAGGCCATGAGTGCCACTCTTCTCTAGGTAACTAATTTTCAGTGGGGTCTCAAACACAGCACTAAGGTCAAAAGATAGAGTCTGAACAAATTTAAACCCATAAATAAGCATCTAAACAGCTCTACTAATTTTCAAAGAAATTCCAGAGATTCTACAAGCTTGACTGAATTTTTTTTGAGTTTCTCATATAACTGGCAGTCTCTGGAAGTCCTATGCATTCAGAAATTTCCAAAATAAGGCTATTTCATGGTATAATGTGGGCCTGAAATACATATTTGCAGCAATACTGCTCTTATTTTCAATCAGCACATTCATTTTCAAAAGACATAAATAATTCTTAAATGGTTTATTTATTTTAATAGGTATATTTTTTTTATCTGTATTTCGTTTGTGTATTTTTAAATCCATACTTAGTTTATCTGTTTTTCTGAGGAACCTGTACATGCCCAAGTCCATAAGACTTGAGGAGATGTATCCCAGGGTCTGGAGGGAGCTGGCTGGTATAGTTGCTATGCTGCTCACCACTGTATTCAAAGCAGCAGTCAGGAAGGTCACCAGTAACTGTAAAAAAGAAATATCATGCCCATTTTTAAAAAAAGGAAGAAACGAGGACCCTGAATACTACCGACCAGTTAGATTCACCTCTTTGCCTGATAAGAATATTGGAAAGATCCTCCTGGAAGTATGTCAAAGCACATGAGGGACAGGAAAGTGATTAGAAATAGCCAACACGGCTTCAAAAAAGGCAAATTGTGCCTGACTGATCTGATCATTCTTCTATGATGCAGTGACTGCACTGGTCACCAAGCAATTAATGTTGTCTACCATTACTTTTGCAAGGCCTTGGACATGATTCCCACACAACAATTGAGTTCCTAAATTGGAGTGATATGGGTTTGATGGATGGACTATTCATTGGGAGAGAAATTGTTGGGATAACCATGTCCAAAGAGTAGCAGTTAATGGCTCAATATCAAAATGGATATCTGTAAAAAATGGTGTCCCTCATGACCTGTATGGGGAACTGGTACAATATAATTATTTCCAACTGAAAGCCTTGCTGATGTAGTAGACAATGGGATTTATGGTAAGTGTTTTGGTTCTTTCAAGACTTTCCTCTGTGATACTTCTCTGCAAAAGTGTTTGTTTTTACTGTATGGATTTTCTTATTCCTTTGCCTGAATATTTAGATTTGTACTTTTTTTCTTCCACAAGAGCTATGAGATGAACAGTTTGGGATGTTAAATCACTATTGCATCTCATTGAAATATATATTCCTCAGGGTGTGAAAATCTTTGTACATTTTGGATATATGAAACTCTCAAATACTTTAAAGTAGATAGACATTAGTTATAGAACTGCTTTCTAGAGAGAAAAAAACATTATATGAAGAAATAGGTGGTTTAGTAGAAAGAAATTCCAAATCACTCAGCTACCACAGCTATTTCTGTTGATATCCCAACAAATATATTTCTTTCAATCACTTCTAAAACCTCAAAGCACTGGAGTCTGAGTTTCTCTTGCTGTTTCAGATATCTGCATGTCTGTTAATTTATGTCAGATTTTGACTTTTTAGTGACAGCATTATATATTACAAAGAACTAGTCAGGCTTAAAAATCAAAATTTGGATTCTGTTTTTCATTTCACATAAAACTTGAGGGGAATCAGTATGAGGAGCAGCTGAGGTAACTTGGTCTGTTCAGTGCGGAGGAGACTGAGGGAGACCTCACTGCACTTACAACTTCTCCATGCGGGGAAGAGGAGGGGCAGGCACTGATCTCTGCTCTCTGGTGACCAGCGACAGGACCTGAGAAGGCTTGAAGTTGTGTCAGGGGAGGTTTAGGTTGGATTTTAGAAAAGGTTTCATCACTCACAGGGTGGTTGGGACTGGAACAGGCTCCCCAGGGAAGTGGTCACAACCAAGACTTACAGAGTTCAAGAAGCATTTGAAAAACACACTCAGGCACACGGTGTGACTCTTGGGGCTGTGCAGGGACAGGAATGATCCTTGTGGGTTCCTTCCAACTCAGCACATTCTGGGATTCTGTGATTCTATGTCATAATGCATAACGCTATTTAATTTCTTATCCCAATGAAATTATTATAATTTTTCTGTGTTTAGTAAAGAACATATATATGGAAAATCAGGCATTTTTGTCATGATCGGTTAATGTGGAAGAACCTGCTTATGCGACTCTTTGTGTAATACAGAAATAATAATAAGTTCTGCATTTAACCATCACAAAAACAGTATTCATAATAGTATGTCCTAAAATCACAAAAAGCTACAGTTTTAATATTTTTCTAAAACAGTATTTTAAATAATTTAGCTTCAGTCCTCCTTTACATCTTTTGAATTACTAGATTTAAAGGTTTTATTTAGTGAGATCTGATTCGTAAAATATATTTATTGCATGCACATAGCATATAGACCATGAAAAAATTATATTACTGCTTGTGCATTTTGAAAACATTTTGTTAATATGAAGGAATATTTCTTTGTAGAATCTTAGAATTACAGAATGGTTTGAATTGGAAAGCACCATAGATACCATCTAGTTCCAAACCCTCTGTTTTGGGCAGGAATACCATGCACCAGATCAGGTTGTTGAGTGTGCCATTCAACCTGGCCTTGAACACCCCAAGAACTTTTCTGTCAAATCCTGTGAGTTCAATGATTTCTGACTGGCTTGTAGGATCAACACAGCATTACTCAGGTTTCTTTTCACTGTAAGAATAATTCCTTCTTCCTTCCTCCAAACATCTTTGCTGTCACCAAATTTCCTCTTGAAGCGTTTGTCTTTGTCTCTTTCACCATCTCAGACTCTTGTACCCCTCGGATTACAAGTCTTTTTCACCACTCAATGGTCTTGATTAAAGTTAAAAAAAATATTCTTCCTTTACTGCCAATCCTGTAGCAATCAACTGAATGGACACTATCATTCTTCTGAGGTTATCATTGCTCTGATGATTTAAATGTCTCACCAACAAATACTTTTTTTTACTGAGTATAATCAAAAGACTATAATTTTTTCCTTTTTTTCCCTATGGTATTTTACTTTAAAAGTATTATTTCAAGCATATAATCAATGATTAATTTTTTTATTCCCTCCACTCATTTCTCCAGAATATCTTGCTATAACTTAGCTCACCATTAAATTAAGTGTGTGTACCTATGAAAGTGAATTTGTAAATCTTCTGAATTATACTGGCTGAAAAAGGCAAACACAAATTAAAGGTAGTCTCTAAAGATAAAGCTGACATTGAAAAATTAATGTTTGCAACTGAAATGGTATGAGGCCATTTAACACTGAACTGCACTACATGAAAACATACAACAGCAAGGATTGGTTTATATCATTTTATACACAAAATGAAATGCCACAATATTATGAATAATCTGTTTGATACAATTGTTAATGCAGTCTTCTACTCCACAGAAATATTTTTTTGCATACAATTATTAATCAATGCTTACTGTAATGAATTGGTAATAAACAGGGAAATTCATATGTATGCATCTTTAAAGCACAGCAAATTTTCATTTCCCAGTAGATAAAATGCATATATACATTCATTTAATCAAACTTCTAGGAAGCTAACTACATAGAAAATCAAGACAATAAAAAATATAGATTATACCTTTTATTCATGACTCAGTGGAGCATTGTAAGTGCTAAAATCTGTGCAAGCAGCCCTGGTTGAAATGTCTAGGTGAAATTAATAATAGAATTGATTTGAAAACTCAGCAGTGACATGAGCTCTATTGCTAAGGTTGGACATATAAATAAGACCCATGTACATATCTTAAGCAGCTACCAGGTACTGCCAATATAAATATCTAAATTTAATTTCTTTCTAGCAGTTGAATACCTGCAATTTTCAAAAAAAAAAGAAAAAAAAATCAAGCTCCTGGGTGATGATAGAGATATATACATCCCAAAATAGATTCTTTCTCATGAAGACATCTAGAAGAATCTGGAAAAAAATTTTGGTCAAAAGACATATCTTGTGTCCATTTTAATAATATGGAATCTCTTTTGTGGAAATTCTATCAACATTATGTCATATTGGGATAGGGAAACTGCCCTTTTCAAAGTAGTGATCACCAAGATCATTAGCAACTGTTTAACTTGTCTTTTCTAGAGGAACAAATGTCAGAGTACATATGTATGGATTTAATCACAGTCTGTACAATATTTTTGTGACACAACATTCAATCAGAAAATCTGAATACAGAACTGGTCAGGTAATATGGTGTTTTCTTCTGCAAGAGTTGTTGAAGGAGGTGGAGCATTACTGAATTTTTATGAAGCTTTTTCCTTAGAATAAAGGACAATTTCTTCAGATCTATGAAACACAACCTGAACTGTCACTCTATATACATCAGGGATAAGAAACTGACCAAAGTTTTAAACAAGATACAGTAGCTTTTCCCTTGCTTACATCATCTACAATAAATCCATCTCCAACTATAGTTGTATCTGTGGGAAGTAATTGACTGAAAAATCCTGTAATCATTTTGGAAAGAAAAAAGACAAGCCTAAAATAAAACTTAAAAAAATAAACTATAAAACAGCAGCTATGTCCCCACCAACCAAGAAGAAGGAATCACAGCCTTTCCTGGGTGCTGTGGTTTTTTGGACAATGCATATTCCAGAGTACAGTCAGACTGTACAACTTTCCATCAAATGAACCAGAAGATGAATGACATTGAGCAGTGTCCTGAAAAACAACAAGCTTTTGAACAAATTAAGCAGGAGACAATTCATGCAGTAGCCCTTGGGCCAATCAGTATAGGGCAAAAGGCAAAATTGTGCTCTATGCTGCAGCTGGGAAATATGATCCTTCATGGAGCTTTTGGCAAAAAGTAGGGACACTTGAGGATAGCTCCTGGGATTTTGGAGTCAGAGATACAAAGGATCTGCAGCCTGTTAGCCTCCAACTTTAAAAAGAGATGCTGTCAGCTCACATGGTTTGAGTCACTTCAGAAGTGACTGGCACCAAAGCACAGCCTCCCCTGACACCTTGACTGCCAGTGCTGGTCTGGATGTCAAAAGGAAAAGTCCCTTCCACAAGTCATGCCACTGATGCTGCATGGAGCAAGTACCTCACTTGATCACACTGCAAGCTTGAATAGTAAACCCCAATTGCCCAGGAATCTTGGGAATTATCTTGAACTGGCCTGAAGGTAAAATATTTTGGCTATCATCAGAAGAAGAGGACATGCTGAGGAGGCCTCACCATATAATCAGCTGCCAGAAAATGAAAAGTGATATGCTCTCTTTACTGCCAGTTGCAGCTATGTTGTAGGACTACATACACTGTATAGAGTCCTACATGGTGAGTCTCAGGAGCTCTTGGGCACAAGGAGGCTGGCTTGTGGTGGCTGTGGGCTCTGTGACCAGTCAGGTCACAGAGCTGAAAGCCATCCAGCCGGCTTTAGATATTGCTGAATGAGAGAAATGGCCAGCACTTACCTCTACACTGACTCGTGGATGGTAACAAATGCTCTGTGGCTGTGGGTGGACCAGTGGAAAAAGACCAATTGGCATCACAGAGGTAAAACCCTCTGGGCTGCTAAATTGTGGCAAGACATCACTTCCCAGGTAGAGAAGCTGGGTATAAAAGTGTGTCATGTCTCATGAGAAGAGTAGCACATGGACCCATGGGCTGGGCTACTGAACAGCACTGGAATAATAGACAGGTAGATCAGGCTCCCAAGATAAAACTGTTTCCCTGTCAACATCTGATCTTGACCTTTTCTGCCTTCAAGTCTCTCTCCAGTGCAATGCAGTGGGTTGGGGCAGGGCGGGTGCAGGGAGAGAGAAAGCAGCACATGGTTTGGAGTGTTTCAGTTGAAACACTAAACTGGGGAATGCCAGTGCTAAATCATGATAATGAGATGTGCTGACAAAAGGAGCACGGAATAAGAGCTGTAGGAATTTTTTTCCCTCTTTTCTAGTAGTATGTGGGTAGACTTTTTAAGCTAAATATTGCACTCTTGGGGTGAGCACTCTAGTCTGTACATGGAAAATTGGCAATACATGTATAAAAGAGAAGCAGTTCCAGCTTTTTGAGTTTCAACAAACACTAAGTTTTTCGTGTAATTTTAGATGTTGTGAAGGTCTTCTGAGGGGGGGAGCTTCAGACTTTCTGCTCTTGGATGGAGTTTATTACAATCTGTCTTGGGGAACACCATGCTCCCTTTATTTTACCTAACACCTAAAGGGGGGTCTAAAAGAAAGCTGGAGAGGGACTTTTTGCAAGGGCATGTAGTGATAGGACAGGGAGGAGTGGCTTTAAACTGAAAGAATCATTTAAGGAAGCAGATCTTTACTGTGGGCTTTGTTAAGCTCTAGAACAGGTTGCTCAGACAAGTTGTGCCCCATCCCTTTAAGTATTTAGGCTGGATAGGGCTTTGAGTAATGCAGTCTGGTGGAAGATTTTCTGCCCAAGGCAGGGAGATTAGAATAGATGAATTTTGCTTTCCCTTCCCACACAAACTTTTCTATGATTCTATGAATTTACCCCTGGTGAAAAAGCCCAACTAAGTTCTCAGATTTAGATGCCTAAGTTAGGACTAATTTTGACTGATGGAGCTGAAAGCTTTTATTTTTATATATTTCAGACCTGAGCATTACTATCTTTTTTAATACAGTCTTCTGTATTAAGTGCCTTTTTAATGCCAATTTAATAAGCACTAGTTCCTGACATCAAATGGGAGGATGAGAGCAGTGAACTTTCATCCTGTTCTCCCTGAGAAATAAAAAAAAGTGAGGTGAGCCACTTTGCCTGTAAGGAAAAGGCCATAGGAGCCCTCCCTGTTAGTTTGCAGATAAAATTGTGCCTTGCTCTTCCATAGCACACATAACTGGTTGTAGACAGTGAAGTTACAATTTGTACACTCTTATTTCTCATCTTCTTAGTCTTTAAGTGCCAGTTTACTCAATAACTCTCTTGATGTATAAAATATATGGATGGCATGTTAAAGGGTAAAGCAAATACCACTCTGCTAAATGGATGGTATGGCAAAGGGTAAAGCAAATACCTGGTAAAATTCTTCTGTGCTGTAGTCAATTCCCAGTCACCCGTCAAATATTGCTCTCACATAGCTTGTTCATGTGTCAGACTGACTTCTCTGATAGTTGAAACAGATTCATTCCATTTCCTTCCTGTAGGTTTCAGTTATTGGATTTTTTTTTCTCCATATTAGCTGGTTCCTCTTCTTTGCAGAATACATCATGATTTTGATTCCATGACTGTGTCTAAACACTATACAGTATTGTATGGACCTAACATATTTTCTGGTTAACACTTTGGGTTCAAGGCCATTTGAGAAATAGTGACATTCCTAATGTCAGCAACAACCTCTACAAACAGCACAAGTTGTCCTGGCTTTTTTCAGTATCTTCTTAGCCGTGCAAACAGCAGTGAACATTCCTCGCCATCAGACAAAGTAAATAAATAAAGAAATCCAGCCAAAGGAACCTGGACTTGTCAGTCCCACTTCCCAACAGATAAATCTGTTACCTTGGTGTCAAAGCTCCGGATGAAATTCTGCCTTGATCTTGTCAGCATACTGCAAGTCCAAAGTTCCCCTAAGATTTGTGAAGCAAATTTCCTCTCAGGAGAATCACACTTTTCTTCACCTCATCACTATTAGCTGAGAGTTTGTAGTATCAATATAAAATGTCATTTTAGTCCAAATCCCAATGCACATAGAAGAATTGCAATTAGAACTCAAGATTCAGACACAGAGGTTTAATTTCCCAGAACAAAATTACCTGTAACTCTGGATATTAAATGAATATTATTTATTCAACTAAGTGATAGGTTGGTTGAAACCTCAACTTTTCAGCTACCCTTAATGAAAGCAAATATGTATCTGATGTTTTAAAAATGTACTATTATAATGCAGAATCTTATAGAATAGCAGTCTATAGAGTCTGGTTTAATTTAGCCTTCATAAATTTTGCCAATCATGTATAAGAGATGTAAAATATGTATTCTAGAGATGTAAAATACAATAAAATAGAAATTCTAATTTAATTTTGGCTGAGAAAAATAAGAAAAAAAAATTAAGAACATTTATCCTGAGACTTCTTTATGGATTTTAACTTTATGATTGACAATAGTTTTTAATCAAGAACAATTGTGACTAAACTGACTGCAGGTTTACATTTATATTATATAAAATGCTTAACCAAAAGAGAGTTTCACTATCGGTTTATCTGCTTCTGGAGTACTTTAAAGATAGACCCTAAGGACAGAGCTTCTTAGCTGGACAAGGACAGAAAACCACCTGTGAAGAGTTGATTTTATGCTTACCTTATCCATAAATGCTCTATATATCAGTATTTGAAGTCATATTTGTGTCTGATATGACTGTGCATGGAAAATAAATCTGTTGTTTATGCTAAATCAATTAGGACAGCATTAGAAAATAAAAATCAAACAAGAATACATTTCCATCAGATAACTACAGAGTGATGCTTTTCCCAGCTGTTTTCTAACACATTAATATTTTTTCCATCTAAGTAAGGTACTAGTTAATACTGAGGTATCCTTACTCTTCAGTGTTATTTTCTCAGTCATGCAAGGGTGCAGAGGCAATCAGAACAAAGAGCACTAAATGTCTTTATCATGCATGTGATTCAAAGCTATCAGAAGGTTGGTTTTCCAGCACATGCACTTCCTCACCTGCAGGGCTGTTAACACCACAAGAAAGGATACCCAGATGAATCTACTGTGTTTTACTGCCATCAGCCATGTAATGTCCATCATGCAAGCAGAGAAAACAATATTCCTATTTGTTTCCTGAACCCACTCCTCATTTTGAGCTGGTCAACACCCATATGAAGAGGTCACTGCTGGGGAATAGTTGATTCTTGGAGAATACCGCAGCTGAACTCATCCTGGTAATCTTAAACTGCCTTTTGTATAAGAAAAATCATGGAATGAAAATAATAAGAAACCATGTTCTGTCTTTATTTTCTTCTTCCTCATGACCTTTTTGGTACTCCATATTACTTCTGGTTTATGTATTAATTTCGGCACTGTCTGCTAAGATATATCTCTCTATCTCTGTCCGAGTTTTAAGTTGTCCTGGGGTGATTTTATGATGTATGAAAGTATCTCTATTCATCTGTATAGCCCAGAAATAAGTCTTGTGCCTTTAAGACTGGTTCCAAGAGCGAAACAGGGGGAGAAGAAGCGCGGAGTTTGTTATCAGAAACTGCACTTGCTCCCTTGCATCCTTCTCCTGGACTGTGCTGGTTTTATTGCTTAATATTGTTCACTTTTTGTGCTGGTGAATGCTTTACCTGTTAAATAAACAGCTTTTTTCTACTTTTCTCCAAGAAAATCTTTTTCCAAACCAGTTGTGGCAGGTGCTGCTTGAATGTGCTTTCCAGAGGAACTCCTTTGGAAGTTTTCTCCCAGATTTGCCCTTAACCAAGATACAAGTTTAATGACTATTTCTGTGCTGTCACAACAATTTTGTGGTCTAGGTAACTTTGCAGTGATGACTGCAAAATAGCTTAGGATTTGTCTTCAGCTGCCTGAATATCCTGAAGAAAATATTTTAACCAAGAAAATAACAAGATTGCAAAACCAAAGAAATGCCACCAAACATAAAAATATTTGACTTTTTAATTTATTAATGTAATTCCAAGAAACTGTCATCCCAAATAAATACCCTTATTAAAAACCCTTCAAAAGATTGCCCTCTGTCTGACCACAAAGTCATCATTTGAAAAAATCTGGTTGTTGAAGCACGACATCCTTTGGTTGCCCCATGCTAGCTGCTCGCATTCCAGTATAGACAATTCACGTCTTTTGGGAGTATTATGCCTTCGTTTTCACTCAGGACTCCTTCTTGGATCTACAGGACTATATAGTTTAATAGTTATGAATATATCCATTCCCTTTTAAAAGGAGATGTGTTTTCTGTACCTTACTCTAAATCCCTGCTGAAGGACAGTGATGTAATTTGAATATAGAAGAGTTGTTTCAATAGCCTGGAATGTCACAGTACAACACAGGTATTAGGTAAACTAGACTTTCAAGACAGTATGATCAGGAGACACAGTGAAAAATAAGTTTGTTTAGCTAGGATCAAAATGATATAAAAAGAAATAGAAGTTATTAAAGAGAGCTTTATATTCCAATTTCCAGCATTTATAGAGGTAGCACAACCTTCAAACAATTTTAACTGTGTGTTTATGTTAAGTAATAACAATTGTATCTTTAAATTTGAGACACTAAACTGAAGCACCCCCTTTAAAGTCAAAGAAATATGGCTGTCTCAGATATCGAGTAGAATGATTATATTAAAAGCATTAGTAAAATTCTGAGGCATGATTTCACTTAACCAGTCTATGAGACTACCTAGTTTATCTGGGATGAAAACTTTGTAAGGATATGGAAGAATGTGAAATTATTTTTGTGAACATACGTCAATTTCAAAGCAGGCCTTTATCTGAAGACATGCTATTTTTTCTCATATCTTCTTTTGCAATTTAAATTTACTACTTTCCAGTTCAGTAACTATTTAACTTCTTTAGCAACATATATTTGAAGAGAAGATAAAGAGATAGAAACTTATACATTGGAATAAGAACTTGAACTGTAAGTGGATTTATAAATCATAAAAATTATGTTACAAAAGTTTTTTGGTTTTTTTCCTGTATCTCCATAGTTTTGCTCTGTATAGGAGCAAAGTATCTGCCCTGATCTCTATTGTAACAGGAACTGGGCTGCCCTTCCATAGTTACTGTGTTAATGCCTGAATAAAATGACCATCACATATATTTTTCAAAACCAAATCAGAAGTGAAAACTCCACACACAAAATTGTCTTTACTAGATATTTTTGGTTAAATAAATTAGGACTAAAAATTTAATATTTTTAGCTGATAAAAATAGGAGGACAAACTGAAACTCCCAACCAGGATTCATTCAAAAGTTAAGAAATATAGACAACATCAAAAGGAGCATCTGCAGTACAAGTTGACTAACATAGAGAATTTAAAGATTATCAGAAATTTGGTTTTGTCACATTTTAGACAGGATGTCAAGCAATTCATCATCACACTGCAGCACCTGTGAAGTCCTTGAGGAAGATGTAGGACTGCTGACTCATATATTCTTCTGAGAGCTCTTTGGAGGACTCTGGTATAAATACTGGACACACACATCTTGTGTAGCTCATGATTCTCCTTGGCAAAACTTGTCAGATATCCACTGAACCTAATTCTATTCCAGTTACTTTATTGACAAAATTTCTATGATGCACATCTATAAAGACACTGAAGTTTGTGACACTCTTTAGTTTTATCTCTCTTTTTTTGGTGGTTAGGTTCTTGAATGCCTGAAGGAGATCTGATATATGCATTACCAGAAAATAACAGCCTTTGAACAAGATGAGAACTCACTGCTTTACATTTTGCCAGCTTGCAACATATTCGTGAACTTCTTATCAGAACTCAGTAAGCACAGTGTGAAACCTTGTATTTTTAAAAAATGATAAAATTTCTATCAAGGTCCTCCTCTACCTCCACCCCCTCAATAAAAGAAAAAAATTAATTGTTTTTTGATTAACAGATATTTCTTTCAGGCCATGCTATACTACTATATATAGAGGCTTCCTATTTGTCTACTTTGGCAAAAACTGCTCATTTAATGATATAATTGTTTATTTTGCTTTGAGAATTATTTCCTCCCTAGAATAAATATTGAGGTGTAAAATGCTGATGTCACTATAAAGCATGAAAGAGATAGAGCAGATCTGGGAAAAAATCCAAAGTGCTTCAGACTGACTTTTCTGCCAACCTCAAGCTTTTTTACCCGACGTCCCCATCCTCAAAAACACAGAGACATCTTCAGAGATAATGCAGGCATAATCTGAAAATATTGGACTGGTGTGATTGAAATGCAATATGCCAGCTCCTTTTGTCACAGTAGAAAAAACCCAAATTCTATCCAAAATTCATTTCTAAAAGATTATGTAGCCATTTATTATAAATTTTAAAACCATAATTTTGCAGTTTATTTTCCCCCATCAGTACTAGATATTTATGTCTTTCCCAGCACTATGCCTATTTTAAGGAATGTGTATGTGGGGCCAAAAGAGGAACACATTTTTGTAAGTACTTTCTCTTTATAAAAGAGTTTCAAAGTGCAATCAGCAAAGCTACATGCAGAAAGCAGACATTTAAATTCTACCATTAGCAACAAAAGTGTTGTCAAGTGTCTCCTGAGATAAACCTGAAATCTTTGTGATTCCAGTACTTTCACTGTAAGTCATGTAGCCAGAGAAAATTTCAGAGTTTAAGCCAACCTAGGTGACACAGAAAATGAGGAAAAGGTTTGATTAATTCTAAAGCAAGGACTTATTTTTCTAGCTATATTGAACAAATGAAAGGAAACATGAATCCATACTTGTGAAATTAGGAAATGGCCCAATAAATGGACAGAATATATATTCTCAAGTTCCATGAGGAGAAAATAGGAAAAGAAATTTGAGACAAATATAATTCTGCAGAGCACAATTCTGCACTGCGGATTTATAAAAGTTTTGAAGTTGTTTGTAGTCCTCACTACCTTTTTTGTAAGGTCTTGTGCTAAGAGATGTTTTAGCAACCTACCAGGAGCTCTTGGAAGCACTGCTGAAATCTCTGCTAGGCTGTCCTTAGTAGTTACCCCTTGAAGTGGTAACATTTATTAAGTATGCAGCCAAGAGCCACTTTCAGGAAGATGTTTGTTGCTTCTGAAGATGAGCATTCATTTTTAGTCAGAAAGGATTTTCTTTCTTGTGCAGTAGGCAGATAAGGTCAGGACATTGATTTAAGGTAAAACACACAGTGGCTTGTAGAGAGGGGACAGGGAGGAGCTCAGGCCACCCTGTGCTAATGGAGGTGCTCCCACCACTCCAGCTTTTGTATTCAGAGGGATTTCATCCATATTTGGGAGGCACCTCTTGCTGGGACAAGATTGTACATGGTAAAATCCCATGTACGCAGTGAGCATCTGCTATGTTCAAGTATATCTGTGTTCCTTGTATTTTATGTTGACTGAGTTAAGTGGCTGAAAGTGTGGGCTCCTGAGACAGTCCCCTGAGAGAGCTCAGGGTCTTCCTTGCCCTGAATTGAGCTACCAAGGCCACTGCAAGAAGCTCACTAAACAATTGTGAGAAACTAAATCAGGTTGATTAGGACTGATTTATTTTCTGGTATTGCTAAACATGGTACCTACTTCATTTGGTCTCTGAACTCTCCAACCACAAAATCAAATGAGGTTTTGATTATCCTTACTGCAGTCACTGGCTGAAAAAACTAGTCATGTGTGTATTTTTAAAGAGGTCTGCTTTAGTTCCAAAAACAAAAGTGTGAGCATTTCTTTGCACAGGGAAACTGAACATAACAAATGAGTTATTAGGAAGGTGATATCTGAAGGAAAAAGACTAGATTTGTTCTTTATTAGTTCCTTTATATTGAATAACAGAAAAATACAGGCATTTTCTTACCTTCTATTTGACTTTTAAATTAGAAAATCATGGCTTTCATAGTTAGGCAACTACTGAAACAGTGAAGTAACAATGTCATAACAGCAAGAGAGTAAATTTTGAATTACAAAGTAAAAAAAAAGAAATCAGTCAGGAATTTAAAATGCAAGTTTTTTGCTTGTTTTCAGGTGCCCTTAAATAAATTTTGGAGATAAAAAACTTGAAGAAAACATTTAGTACTCCAACTATTCCTTTAAACAGATGAAACTTTAAATTTACTATTCTGAAGCTCCTAAGAACTTCCAAGACAATGAAATAACAGAGATGATTTGCACTTCTGATATGTTTTAAGTATCAAAAGCTGAAAAAACCCTAATATCTTCTTTTAAAATTTTGCATTTTCCAAAATTGATGTAAAGAACTTTCAAAGGAAACAGAGCTACTTTCAGCCATAAACTTTGATAAGTCTACTTACATATTCTTTATCTGGGAAATCAGATTGGGAAACTTCATTTAACAGATTGTCACCAGACAGACTGAAGTAACCAGACAGGTCAGACAAGCAGCCTGGTTATACCTGACTAGCTCTTTTTACACCCCAGCCCACCTGCCACTCTTTCTCCTGCCCACTTTTATCCTTGCCTTTCTCCACCATCATCTTTTCCAAAATACAGAAGCTAATCCTAGTTATTTACTTGCCAATGGTCTTAGTTTTGGTACCAGAGAAAGCTGAATTTGGTGTATCTATTGTGACTACCTAGGTAAAATTTTCCTTTTACAGGTTTGCTAATAGATAATTCTGGTCTTATCAGATTCTCCTCTCCAATTTAATATTCTGTTAAATTACCTGTGAATTTTTGCCATCACTCATAATCCTGCTGAACCATCTGTGAAATCACCCATACCTCATGGCACCATCTGCAACTGCATAAACTTCTAACCCTAATATGGCCATCAGTTTCTTACTCCAAACCCAGTAGTTTCTCATGAACTTTACATTTGTCTGAACCTCAGCCCACTAACATGAAGATATCTAAACCAGGGGCTGAAACTTCATGCCTAGCAGCTGATGGCTGGATTACCAATTGACTGTTTTGGTATGATAGAGTCTGCACTGGTTATAAAAGAGGACTAATGCTGCCATCACCACTTGGACTCCTTCTCTCAAATTGAATCTTACCCTTTGCAACATTATTTTAAAATCTCCAACATATTCAACAACTAGAAATACTGAGGGAGTGAGCAAAATCAAAGTCCTGAAGGGCTTCATATACTTCACAGATACAAAAGGCCTTGAGCAGATTTAATTCTGAATCACACTGTATTTATATGAATCTCATCCCTTGAAGCCAGTTTTCCACCAACCCATCTCAACTCACACTGTTCAGCTCTACATACAAAGTATTTTTTTTTCACTTTCTCTAACCTCTGTCTCTTGAGATCAGTTTCCTCATAATCTATTTCTTCAAAACTCAAACTACAAGAACTCATGGACTAAAACCTCTTTTCCTCAAGTGGGCCACAGGCTACCTTTACAGTAATAACTTATATGTTCCCTGCTGCGTCCCCAGACACAAAATGTAACTGGTAGAAAGCAACCTATATCTATGTTGGTAAAATGTTTTAGCCTCCAGAAGAGCATGGCTACATGCTAAATGCATTGGAAATGGTCAGTAGAGTCTTGTAGCTCCTAAAACCTCATCCAGAAATCATTTCTGAGACCTCTAGTTTACACAGATTGAAAACATGAGACCTCCTTAGCAGTTTAGCTGCAGAGATGATTGAGTTTCAGCACCCAGGAGTATTTCAGGCACTGTTTAATCTACAAGTAGAACAACAGCCATATGGTCTCCAACAAGAAGTGCCTCATCATTCAGTCTCGTTAAACTGTAAAAGAAAATGTAAAAAAAACACCTGCTTACACTGACCAGGAAAACCTGGAGCTGTTTGCCCTCTTGTTTCAGAGGAGTCTCTGGAAGATTAGGATAATCTTCAGCACCTACACATGATTAGAGAGATCTAAAATGACAACACAAATGTAGCACAGGAAGAATGAAAAAGGGAAAAGGGAATTTTTTTTTCTATGCATGATAAAAAACAATTCCTGAAAAGGACTAAGAAAGCTGCTGAAGATATTTTTCCCTTTCCTTGTTTAACTGAGGTTTGATTAATTAGAGGAATAAAAAATGCTTTGAGCTCTAAACGTTACCAGCAATTTGTTTAGCTTTAATGCACATTCAAAACAGTGTATTGAAAATGAAAGAAGAGCTGCCTATTTTTCAAAGGAAGAATGTGGCGTATGTATCTGTATTTATTCTATGTACACCTAATCTAAGCCATTACATATGTGTCACCAATTTGTCTGGGGATAAATTGATGGATAGGTGAATATCAGCATCATAAGTCTGCTGACTGAAAGCCCCATACTAATGTGGTATTGACTTACAGTATTTAACAGAGCTTATTTCACTTTAAGCATGTTCTACACCTATAAAATAACTTGGTTTCTTGAGTTACCCCTGGGTCTCTGTTTGAAATGCATGAATTTTCATTTACAAAAATGATGACTTTTGCAACAGTGCAATGAGTTCCTTGCACAATGAAAATATTGTACGGTAGTGGGACAGTTAACACTCATTACAGAAATACAGATATAATCTTGCCAACCTTCTCTCTGTCTGCTCTAATCTTCCAGCACAGGAGATGCAACATATATGTCTTTAGTAGCACTACAGAAGTACTACTCCTGTGAACATTAGTCTATTTCCACATTTTTCAGGTAAACCACTATACAGAATAGCAATCACATTTTGAGGAACAGCACACAGACTCCAGAAGAAACCTGGACCAAGTACCCTGCAGACAGCTCAGTAGAATGCTAGATATTAGCCACATTTTAACATGTGGAGCCAGGAATCTCAAGGTATCAATCCACAGAATAAAAGTGCAGTCACAACATTGTGAAGTAAAATATAGATGGTTTACCTTCAGTGACAATGCAATATATTGTTCCTAATTATCTGCCAGGATGGCATTTATGGTCTAGCAAGACATCAGGTGTATTAAGTTTTCCTCTCTTTTTCAGTTGGAACAAGACATATATTTTAAATCACTGATTCCAATTTGCTTCTGTATTAAAACCCTGTATCTAAATGTAACCCTTTTTCTAAATGCTCAAAAATGTATCTTAAAAAGCTCAATTACCATCCTGACAAATTTAAAAAACAATTTTTTCAAAAGCCTGTGCATTTAGTGAAACTAATTTTTGTCATCTCTTTACAAAAATACTCACTGCAATGTTTTTTGGAAATTTATAAAAACAATATCCCTCCCTTTTTTTTTTTTTTTTTGCTTTTTAGGTAATGCAGACATTATTTTGAAATAATAAGATCTATTTTTTTCTATAAGACTGTATGCCTGATGTGAATGTTGGATTATTTCTATTTTTTACCATTTTATAGGTTTTTACATGTTATTCATATAACATGAAATTAACATACACACTAACAATGCTAGTCACTGAGAAAGTCTTGAACGCTAAAGAAAAAACTATGTTTTTGGATGCTGAACATGAGGTGACAAATGACAGAAAAGGCAGTGTTTACTTTTCTGTCCCATTGAAAATCCAAGTTAATATAAGTTAGTAGAGTTCCAATTATCTTACACTTTGAATAGTAAAATGTCATGAAGTTATTTTCTTTTTGTTAGATATTTTTTCTGTCTAAAATCAAGCCAAAAAACAAGGCTCAGCTCTCAACACATTTGTAATGGGAAGAGGAGAGGCAAACCCTAAACACTGCACATTGGCCTCCCTGGTTATCATCAAATACAAGTGATTTGTTTTGATAGTCCATTGGAAGCAGGAAGGAAGAAGGCTGTAATTGTTACTATGTTAGTTAGACCTCACATTTTTCTAACTTTTTCTAAAGGGACTTCAGATGTAGTTCAGCCTATGAAGGAAGAATGTTGAGAATTGAACTCTTCTCTCCTATACCTTGTCAGATCATACACAACATTTAAACCTCAATCCAATTTTCTTACTAATTTATCTGGCAGCCAACCAATACCTTTTAATCTTTTTTTTTCTTTTATTGTGATACTCTTGTCAGTGAGAAAAATTTTCTTGGGTGTTAGAAATTTTATACTTATATAAATAATGTTTACTTACTTTTAGGTAGCATAAGTGACACAGCTAAATGTTTCAGGCTACAAACCTCTCAGAAATAGAACTTTAGACATATGTCTTAAGCTTTAAGTGGATGACACAGATCCATAAAGTTGATCTTAAAAGAAGAGCAGAAATACATCAGACTTTAACAATAGGCACTGTAGAATCTGCTGCCTGCTTCAAATGATGAATTCCAAAGACAGATCATGGCATAGCATCCAAAGTATGAATGTGGAGTGACACTGCATTTGTATAGACTTCTGTTTATATTCTTAATTTGCATCAGAATATGTGAGAGATGAAGTTTACTCACAGCTTTGCCTTTGAATAGAGGAGTAGAGATCAATTCTTGTAACAAGTGAAAGCAAAGTCATTCAAATGCCTATTGGCATTTCTCAGATTGGAAAGGAGCAGATACGCCAAAATTTAAAGACAATTTCTTCTGATTAAAATTAATCATAATATTCAAAGCCTATCTGATCTTCTTTATTAAAAGAAATTTTTCCACACATTCTCAGTAATTTATTGTGGTGATGTACAGCCAGCTGATATGTGAAAACATTCCTCACAAAGATATTCTCTTTAAAACCCATGTGAGTGCTTCAGTGCAGCCTATTAAAATATTGGTGTCCTGTACCTTTCCCTACAGCTGTATACCCTGTGTAGTATAAACAGAGTCTGTGGGGAAGAATATTTTCATCAAGGTTGAGGAAAAGGCTGAAGTATGTCACGCCTTCTTTGCCTCAGTCTTTAACAGAAGACTGGTTATCCTCAACCAGAAGATAGACCAGACCCTGAGCTGACAGAAAGGGATGGGAAGCAGAACACACCCCTGTAATCTAGGAGGAAGCAGTTAGTGACCTGCTGAGCCACTTAGACACCCGTAAGTCTATGGGGCTGCAGAGGATTCACCCAAGGGCACAGAGGGAACTGGAGAAGAGCTCACTAAGCCTTTCTCCATCATTTGCCAGCAGTCTTGGTTAATCAACGATGTCCCAGATGACTGCAGGTCAGCCAGAAGGCTCAGAAGGAGAATGTGGGGAACTATAGCCCTGTCAGCCTGACCTTGGTGCCAGGGAAAGTTATAGAACAGATTTTCTGGAGTGCTGTCATGCAGGACAACCAGAGTATCAGGCCCAGCTATATCAGTTTAGGAAAGGCAGGTCTTTCTTCACCAGCCTGATCTCCTTTAAAGACCAGGTGACTTGCCTAGTGACTGAAGAAAAGGCAGTGGACGTTGTCTACCTGGTCTTCAGTAAAGCCTTTGACACTGTCTCCCACAGCATTCTCCCAGAGATGTTGACAGCCCACAGCTTGGACAGGAGCACTCTTGGCTGGGTTAAAAACTGGCTGGATGGCTGGGCCCAGAGAGTGGTGTTGAACGAAGTCATATCCAGCTGGCAGATGGTCAGTACTGGGGTTTCCCAGGGCATAGTACTGGAGTGAGTCCTGTTTAATATCTTTTTTGATGATCTGGATGAGTGGATCAAGTTCAGCCTCAGAAAGGTAACAGACAACACTAAGTTGTGCTGCAGTGTTGATCTGATGAGAGCAGGAAAGCTGTGCAGAGGCATGGAACCTGGACAGGTTGGATTGATGACTAGCTGCCAATGGTGTAAGGTTCAACAAGGCCAAGTGCCAGGTCCTCCACTTGGGCCACAACAAGCCCAGGCAGCACTACAGGTTGGGGACAAAGTGCCTAGAAAAAGGCTCAGGGGAAAAGCCATGGGAGTCCTGGTTGACAGCTGGCTGAACGTGAGCCAGGGTGTTCCAAGGTGTCCAAGAAAGCCAATGGCATCCTGGCCTGTGCCAGCAACAGTGTGGCCAGCAGGAGCAGGCAGGGATTGCCCCTCTTTGCTTGGCACTGGTGAGGCCACACCTCAAAGTGCTGTGCTCAGTTCTGGGCCCCTCACTGCAAGAAACACACTGAGGGGCTGGAGTAAGTCCAGAGAAGGACAGTGAACCTGGTGAAGAGTCTGGAGAAAAAGCCATATGAGGAGAAGCTGGGGATGCTTGGCCTGGAGAAAAGGATACTCAGGGTAGACCTTACTACTGTTTATAACTACCTGAAGGGATCCTGTAGCAAGGTGGAGGTCAACCTCTTCTCTCTGGTAACCAGCAACAGGACAAGGGCAAACAAGCTGCACCAGGGGAGGTTCAGGTTGGTCAGCAGCAAGAATCTTTTCACTGAAAGAGTGGTTAAGCATTGGAATAGGCTGCCCAGGGACGTTGGAGTCACAATACTTGGAAGTGCACAAGCAATGAACATGTGTGGCCCTTAGCGCTATGATTTAGTTGGTGAGGTGGTGTTTGCTTAATAACCTTGGATGTCTTTTCCTATCCTAATTATTCTATCATTCAATGTCTTTTTCCCTATCTCATCGAAACTTTAGTTTTCTTTTGGAAGAAATATTTTTTGTGTGAGTGTTAAACAATGTCTGTTTTGACACTTTATTGTATATTGTGGCTTCAGCCTAATTTGAAAATTTTAACTACACAATGAAAGTATCAAATAGCTTTGTAACACTTCTTTGTTGTTATACCATACCTAATATTCCTGGCACTTAGAAAAAGATGCGTAGTTTCATTCTGCAATGTCTTTTTTTTCCTGGCAAATATTTTTTTCCTTAATGTGTTAAACTACAGTGTATTTGATTGTCTCATAGTCTTTAAAATAAAAATCAGCCCCCCCATCAAAATAGACAGAGATGGTGGGTAAAAGAGAGTAAGACATATTTTTAAATCCTTTTACTAACAAAATTTATGAAGATTATTAATTTTGACTCTGACATACATCCGTGGGTTCACAATCAGCCTTTTTACTGTCTTCATAACTATATATAAATGATAGAATCATCTACCAATATACCTCAAGAGAGATGGCAGAGAATAGACATGGCAGTCATGCTGACATCAGCACAACATCTGGGATAAATCTGTTGATACCTGTGAAATTATAAAGTTACCAATGTGAAGCAGCAGCTTTGTCTCCTTGTGCATGGGTGGTCCTCGAAGGAAAATCTGCAAGTTGAATCTCTGGGCATTTTCCTAATTCTCTCATCGCTGTTTCGTAACACCGGGGGAAAAAAATGTGTCCAGTAGCTTGGCATTATCCATCATCCAGACAGTGTACAGTTGGGAATGACATAGATCTGGTGCCCGAAAGCACTGTCTGACTAAAATAGAACCTGGTTTCCATTCATCAAACTCTTAAAGCATTATCTCCCACTTACTGAGCAGGTGGATGAAGTACAGAAAAACCATAGCAAAATTTCTGTGGTAGTTGTATTTTTTGTTGTATTATAAATCCATATAAATCACTTTCATCTCTCAGTGTGTCAGGAACAGGTGATAGTGAGACAGGTTGCCAGCACAGCTATTTGAACTTAAATTCCAGCTTTACCATCATTCAATAGGCACTATAGGAGACAGAAAAAAAAAAAAAACAAACAAAGCAAGAGGGGAGAACAGATATAGGAAACTGCAACTCATGAATATTTGTCCTCAAAGTAGCAGAAAATTATTAGCACATTTTTGTTGATAAAGAAATTCTTCAAACCAGTAACACCAACATTTACTGACAACATTTAATTTCCTCTTGGCTGGAATATCCAAGATGGATGTTATTTTAAGTGGAAATATATTATTATTTTTTTGTAGAGATGGTGATTTGTAAAAATCACTTTTAAGGACTTTTTGGGATTTTTTTTTTTGTTTTTTGTTTTGGGTTTTTTTTTACCTGTGTAATCACTTTTCAGCTCCAACTGCTTGTTTGCATCCTGTAAAACAGTAACTTCCTCCATGGGCCAAGTGATTTCAGTAACACTTCAGGCCCTCTTTACCATCTTTGCTGGGCTTGCTCCAGTACATCTGCACCTCTCCGACACTGGGCAACCAAGACTTGCACCTGATACTCCAGACATGCCTCACCAGGGTTGACCCAGAAGGGAAGAATCATCTCTCTTGAGGTGCTGGCAGTGTTCTGCCTAATGCAGCCCAGGATGCTGCATGGTTGCTGGCTTACATTTAATCTGTTGTCCATGAAGACCATCAGGTCTCTCTTTTTAAAGGCAGCTCTCCAATAGTCAGTCACCAGGCTATCCTGGTGCATGGCGTTATTTCCCCTCAGGTGCAGAACTCAGCACTTTCACCTGCTGAAGTCCATAATGTTCCTGTCAGTCAATTTCTCCAGCCTAGTCAGGTTCCTCTGACGGGCAGCACAACACTCCTTTGGTGTTATCGACCACCCCTCAAGGGTTTTTATTAGATGAAAATTTTAAAGCTAATTTCTGTAAGTATTCTTGCATGCAACCTTTTTTTTTCATGAACAGTCACAATCATAAAACTGAATAGCATTCATTTCCCCCAGCGGCCAAAACCAAAGGAACATTGTGCCACAAATTTTTTAACATTCTGACAGACAGTCACAATGGAAACTGCCTTGTTCTCCTGTTTTAACTATTAATCACCAAGCTGTGAGATGCTCTTCCTTGGATTTTTCCCTCTGTCCTCCATTCAGCAGGAGTATTTGCATCAGCTATACAGTTTTCCCATTCTGGATGAATTCACTCCAGTTTCTATAAATATCCCTAGTGCACTTGGCATGTTCTAGTGATACAGAACTGCATAAAGCCTCTATCCAAGCATATTAAATAACATAAAAATTGAGCACATTTGAACATCTTTTCTTATTTTTATACTAAATAGAAGGTTATAAAATCAAAAGCCACTTGATTTACATTTCATATTGCATTTGATTAGAAGTCACTTATATACAAAGAATTACCTCCAGACATAGGAACAAGTTCTATACAAGCCCTATAATTGAAGTTTGCCAAGCAAGGCTCTTGACACGTCTCATCCATTGGGTATTTCTGCATTGCCTTCTTGGTGGTGGTTCTGTGTTCTCTTCAGGGATAATCTGGCTTTCCCACCACTTCCACAGTACAGAGGAGACATAATTGCAGGGATTTCAGTGGAGATACTTCTGATTTATCCTGCCACCAAATTACTGCTGTTAAGTGTCCTGGTTCTGGCCCAGATCAGCAGGAGAGGACAACACCAATATATTGTGTTACTTCATACCCCATTACATCATTGAAGGGGTGGGGGAGGGAGGAGTGACTCTGTCTCACTTCTGGGAAGGATGGCAACCCTTTCTGGTGTATGGCAGGGTGGGGAACCCATTGCCCATTGTTCATTGTCTTGGGCACTGCAGTGAGCATTTTTGCATGTGAATAATTCCCTCTTTTTTCAATATTTTTGTTAATAATATTGTTTTCACTGCTCATTTTCTTGTCTCATTGCTGTTTCCATGAAATTATTCTTCTCTCAACCCATGATCTTTGCCTCTTGCAACTCCAATTCTCCTCTCTGGCTACTGGTGGGAAAAGCGGGTTGGGGTGGGTGATGAGTGAGTGATCAGCAGTGTAACTTGGAAGGTCTTGGTGAAAGAACTAAATTGGGAGTACTATTCCAAATCCATGACATTAAGTCTCAGATTTCTCTCACAAATAAACAATTTCCATGAGGTTTTAATCTACCTCTAGCTAAAAGCAAATTGCTGTACAGAAAAGGGTAGACAGTGTTTTTAAATGATTTTATATTTTTTCCTTTCTTTTTCTTTCCAGAAATGGATTTGAACGGTTGTTACTGTAGCAAGGAAATAGCAAGTAGAAGAATATAAGGTAAACAGTTTCCAAAATAAAAGTGCTGTAGGCTTTTTTTCTCAGTAAGCATCTTTAATGTAATAAATGTATGTATTTTTGCCACCTAAGTACGTAAAATGATGGTACATTAGTTTATAAATTCTCCAAAAGTTTTTCAGTTTTTCTGCCTCATAGTTAGGACTTGCTATTTGCATTTTGAATTGAAAAGTACCATTTACGTATCTAGCAATACCATATATATTTGCTGGCACTGAATGCTATTAGAGAAGTGGGCATATAGAGACCCAACAGATATATTGCTAATAGTTTGCTGATAATTTAGCAGAGCTTGAGCCTCAATAAATTCTAATAAGCATCTGAGAATCTGAGAAATCATATGCTTAATATTAAGCATATGTATGAGAGAATTTTTGGAGCTGGATATCACACCATCTCTAGTCATAGTCTGAAAGTAGTTAGAACTACTTTTTCCAGTTGTGTTTCTTTTCAGAAAAATAAAACAAACCACATCTGTCTCTATTCAGTATTTTAAAATATTGTCTTTTAAACTATTCTCACAGAATCACAGAAAATTCTGAGTTGGAAGAGACCCACAAGGATTATCCAGTCAAACTCTTCAGTGAATGGCTCATATGGGGATCAAACCCATGACCCTGGTGTTACAAGCACCATTCTTTAAGCAAGGGAGCTAATTTTTGTAAGACCTAGCTTCTAAGGAACAAAAGGCAATGTTATCCCTTACTGGAAAAGAAATGTTTACAATTGAAGATTGTAAGGAAAAAGGAATGGATTCTGTGAAGTATTGAGTAATCAATTACACCTGTGCATATTTAGTATGCTGGACCTATATATGCAAAACTATAATTATCTTTAAAAATGTTTGCACCAGGCATACTGACTTACAAATGTGGAAGCCATTAGATACTCCTAGAAATTGCATTTTTCTAGAAGTAGACATTGGAAAGTTTGTCTCTGGTAACCTTCTAATAATATTTTTTTACATCTTTCTTGTGTATCTAAAGAAATCAACCACTGTAAGCTGAATTTAAGAAACCATAAATGTATTTGTTTCAAATATTATTGTCAACTATTATGCTTTACAACTTGGGTTTTACCCTGAAGCACGTCCTAGACATCAAAGGGTGAACTGACAATGTGAAGTGTGGGAAAGCATCTCACTATTCCCATTAACAGCAATAGCAGCAGCACTTTTAATACTTCATTGATCACATTGACTATTTCCCCCTCAAGAGTCACGAAAGCCAAGAAACTTACTGTGAAGGGTGAAACCCTTGTAATGGACTACTTAACTAGATTTTGATACCTGAAGAGAAAAGAAAATGAAATTTCAGGAGCTGTATTTAACTGATAACATACTACATTCCAAAGAAGGCTATACAAGGATAAGCAGCAATGTTAGAAAAATGGTCCTGGAAGCAGTGGTTGTACAGAAAAATAAAATATAAAAGATAAAAGCAACAGGTTGTTACCCCTGGGACTGGAAAGAAGCATTAAATTGCTGATGGCTAAACATAAGAGCAGTTATTCTTGGATTCCTGCTCATAACAGAAGAGTCTCCTAAAGGAGCTTACATTTTAAAAGCCAAGGAAAAGATAGCCCGGCAAGGAGGTACAGCAGCCTTTAATGATGATCCAGAAAAAGGAGAAAGATAAAGTGTTCCTGCCAATCTATTATAGGTGTATGTAGGAGGGATAAAGGTGTCAGTGAAGGACCTTACCTGCCTGTAAATGTGTGAGGCTGGGTAATGGGAACTCTGCTTTTGCAGAGTTTGGATAGAATGCTAGTCCTGCGTTAATGAAAAGACAGTTCTGCAGGCAGAATTTAATCCCAAAATTTCATCTGTGTCTTTCTTTTGTCTACATGCTCACTGCATATTCAGCCTGCACATTGTCAGCCATGTCAGCACAAGAGCCTCTCCTCTGCAAAACCTCTCATTTAATGCATCACTTCTACATTATTGCAACAATTTACTGAGCTTTCCTCATTTGAAAAGGCACTGGAAATATTTTTTCTTTAGTCATTAGTGGTCTCTTCTGTTTAATTTACATTGGTTGATATTTACTGTTGATACTTATCCTTTTGAAGTTTTTTATATACGGCTATATGAAAGTTACTATCAAAATGCATATAGATGTTCACATGTACACATTGACATAATTTATTCAGATCTAAATGTAAGTTTAAGGTCCAAGACCCATGTTTAACCTAATAAAATACGTTCTTACTTTAAATCTTGAAGATCTTGGAATTAATGGTAAGATTTAATAAGGGTCTTAATGACCAGATTAAAGGTCATTTAAAATAAAAACGGCCTGAAATTGAAATTATGTATTCCATTAAAACAAAATAAAAATGTCAAGTTGTGTGTGTAGAAAATTCTGAATAGCTCTTGGCTAATTTTGAAGCTAGAGAAATGAGACCAATACCATACTGGTTTTATTTTGAAGTTTCTTCTGATATATGTATTTAAGTTTCTGGTATGCTGTATCTAGTGTTCAATCTGTAAAAGTACAGAGGCATACTTCCCTGTTGTTTCTCAGCAAGATAATCACATCCTGAAATGTAAGACATCTAATTTAGCTGCTTGGAGTCACCTACTGACTCTATAAGAACCAAGGATTTCTTTCAGATATTCTTCATCACACTCTAATGAAACACCTGAAGTGAGTGATAAAAATAACTTCCCTCTTTGGCTTGATTCAGCCAATTTTAAAAAGTCAGTGACATACCACCAGAAGCACTCAAGAACATAACTAGTTTGCTTCAAACACACTTGCTTATTCTGTGACAAAATTTGCTCTTTGAATTTTCCTAATTGTGAAAATATATGAAAGTATCTGTGTTGTGAGGGTTTTTTTGTTTGGTTTGTTTTGGGTTTTTTTCGGTTTTTTTTTCGGGGCGGAAATCTTTGGGTTTTTAAAGGTAAAATCCAGTAAAATGGCATTATATTCCTGTGAATATCCTCTTCTTTGCCACTTTTTTAACAGAAAAAAATTGCTTTTCCCCTAAGAGAGTGAAATTCTTCCAAGTTTTACCAAAGGCAGGTGTCTGACTTGAGGACAAGATGGATTAGTTTATTTCCAGTTTTAGGTGAAAAGTTCCTTTTTTAATATATATTTTTTTTCTGAGTAAAATAATGTTTCCCCTGAATTCTGATGATTTCAGCTCATTGATTTCACCTTCTGTGTTTAAAACATGTGTTGAGCTTTGCTCTCAGTTCAAGAGTCAATACTTCCAGTTGATTCCTCTGGGATGAAGATGGAGCTCAATAGCTCAATATCTAATTCTTTCCCTGATAGTAAAACACATTACTCAGACAATGGAGTTTTCATCATCAAACCATAAACAATTCAGCTAAGTCACACAGGAATAAAAATGTATTTTATTTTGGCACATACTGTACAAACAGTTACACTGTTTTTGTCACAGATACAGGAAAGGATCCCTGAATGGATACAAAATAAATCATCTCTATTAGGTAATCAAGATGGGAAACTGATACTGTTCTTGTTTTAATCAATCCATGAAATGAAAGCGATTATAAAGCACACCAGCACAATGTATCCCCATGAGCCTCTTGTAATTGGGATGATCATTTAATTGGCACATTCTGTTTCCACTGGGATATGCTGTTTAAGAGGGATCTAGTTTACTCGGCAGTTGCAGGGCTTGTTATATGATCTCCTCAGCTAAAATTACTCATATTGTGATGAAAAATGAAAAAGATGTATAGACTTTTCGTCTTTATTTTGTCAACTGCTCAAACTACAGGAGCTTTATTTCTCATACTGAGGGAAAAAAAAAAAAAGGCAATTATGCTGCTTGGAAGGAATGTACATTTCTCCACTGTGTTAAAAGGATCAAAGAAAAAATCTTCAGTAACTGTATTGTTATGCAGTATAATCAACATAGCTACACAGCAGCGGGATGAACAGTGAGAAACACAAAGAAAGGGTAATATAAGAGGGAAAATGACTGAAAAATAAATCATTGAAGGTAAGTAGTGATTCTTGCAAATGGATTTGGATTTACTTATTTATTAAAAGTATAAATGAAAATTTAAATTTATGGAAACAGCAAAATCTATTTTAAATACATTTCAATATTATGTCAAAGGCTTAGTATTAGATTACTTGTTCTTTTTTCTCCTAGCAAGGTGGGTAAGGAGGTATTAGCATAAACAAACTCACGTGTTCATTGCAGAGGAGTGGGACCAGATGACCCTGAAAGGTGCCTTCTAAGTCATCAGCTTTCAAATCCCAGTTGAGGGATAAACCCTTGAATAGCTACTGTAACTACAGGTATTCACACTACCTTGTAAGAAGCCTTCATTTAACAAATTAAAGAAGTATCCCACATGCATTTTCTGTTCTCTGGCTCACAGATTCATTCCAACATACATTTAAAAATTATAAACAAATCCCAAAACCTTGCCAACAAAAACAAACAAAATTCTATTTGTGATAAAAAGAAATAACAACTAATAAGGGCTAGAATTTGGCTTATACAAAAGGTATTTTACAAATAAGTGAAATAATCACAGATCTGTCTGCGTGTCCCTGAAGATAACTTTTCATACTCCTTCAATGGTTTCATTTTCAATTAGTGTTTCCTAAACTTTTTATTTTGAAAATTTAAGTACAAATTAATCCTGAGCTACATTGTGAAAGAATCTGTTTATTTCTGCAATCTGGAAGACCTGTTTTCAGAAATACTACTTGAAAATAGCTTAGAGGAAGGAAAAAATTTAAAATATTCTTATTTGACAGGGTAAAAGAGTTGAAATCTACTCTGGAAGAAACAGAAACTTGATAGAACTAATTTGGTATTGGCAAAGCAACAGAAGTTTGTGAAAAAATAAACCAGACTGCTGTTACTTCCACTATTCCCACACCTCTAGTAGCATCCTCTGCCCTGCCTACATCTCTAAGCCAAAAAAACCCTTGTATTTCAGTTGTCACTTCTGCCTTCTACCTACACACCAGAAACCCAGAGGACTTCCATATTCCTTCTCCACTACAAGTAAAACCCATTGTACCTATTTTGTATTATAGCAGCTTAGGGCTTTAGGTGTCATATTAAAGTGGAGGCAGGTGATATCTTATCAGCCTACCTTTAGTAGATGTTATTCACATGATTTTCACCTTCTTTGTGTAATTAATACTTAACTGCAGAGTGCACCACATGTCCCTCTACAACCTTAATTGCCATTTTCACCTTCTCTCATTTCAGCTTCTCTCTGCCATTTGCTGTTGTATACTCTGACTCTGGGTTTCTGTTGTAGTGTTTTGTTAAGTTTCTTGTATTATTCCCCCATTTTATGTATTGTTCTCCCCTGTTCAATGTAAAATGGCTCTGCCCTCCCCAGTTTTTCTGCCATAGCCCTACCGACAGTTATGTCACCATGGTTACCCCGCTCTTGGTTGTGTCAATTACTTAAGTTATATAATTTCTCCTCCCCTTACCTCCTTATAAGTAAACTTTTCCTCCTCCCTGGGCCCAGTCAATCACCCCCCACTCCTCCTAGCATTCGAGAACCTTCTCCTCTCTGGGGGCTGTGGTTGGCTGTGGTCCCGGGCCCCTCCTTTACTTTGTATTCATTGGTTTCCCCATTATGTCAGTTATGTTAGGTTCATCCTCTCACCTTTCTTGATTGGTTCCCTGTGAATCCCTCCCATATACACCCCCCCCTTCCTTTATAATCTTGTTTCACCCTCCATTCCTGGTCACTCCCCGGTTGGTTTCTCTTGTGTTGGATCGCCTGGAGCACCAATAAACCGACATTAACCCTGGTGAAGTGTCCTGCTCCTTCCTCGTCTGTTCACCAGCGAGAGCCCGTCCGCAGCCAGCACCGCCCAAGGCCATACGGCTGAGGGGTGCTGGCAGGGAATTGCAGCTGGGCGTTGGCCCCTGCCCATAGCTAGCCGGACACTGACCCTCTGGGCCGCGTACGCCTCGCCGCAGGTTTCTGCTTTGTGTTTTCTTTCATTTAACTTGTTTCTCTACACATATGCTTTCCCAACTATCAGTCATTTTGCCTGCTCCTGACATCTTTTAGTAGAGAGGATGTATCTATGAAGGCCACACTTGCACAATATATCCAATCTAAAATTCCTAGTAGTTTAACAAGAATGTCATTTCAGAAATGTTGAATAGCAACACTGAAGTAAATAGCATCTATGTCTATTCAATAGCTAAAAATCAAGTACTGGAGGCAGATTTATGAGAATAACTCTGTGTGTATGGCCTTGTAAACAAAGAAATGAACAAGAACAGAAAAATGTGAGATGAAGGCACAGGGAAAATAAAACTATAATTGCTCTGTCATACTTGTTCTCAAAGTTATGCTACATTTTTGTTTTCCAATTTTTTTTAAAAATAATCTTTAATTTTTAACTTTTTCAGGAAAATGATGACATTAGTTGCTGTTTGCAGAAAGGTAGTTTGCTGCCAGATTAATATCAATATCAATATTATTAACCAATAGACACATAGAAAACCCTGAACTGGTCATATGAAATCCTTGGCTTTTCAGAGATAGCAAATACAAAATATTTTATCAGTGAAATTATATTAAACAAGAAATACTTTATATTACTTTAACCAGGCACACCAATATTTCATGAAACACTCAAAAAAATTCTTTTAAACTTGAACCTCATTTCAGCTATAGTTAGTTCAGATTGAGAGTAATTAAGTGGAGTCATGGTGGTAAATACCTGGAGCTATTGATTTAGGAATGAAGTCCATGCCTTTACTGTGAAGAACAGTATTTTCTTTGTGTTTGCATCTGTTTCAAGGTATGTTGTTTGTTAGCAAATAACTATTTTTCTTATTTCATGTGGATACATGTAATATTTACTATTAATGATTTTTTAGCACAGATCATACATTTATATCTGTACAAAAATATTTGTATACTTAGACTTTATTTAAATCTATATTCAATTTTATTAGATATTTTTTACCCAAAGTTACTTTGACTGGACCTGATGATTTCCCCCACATGCTGTCAATTGTGTTTTTTCACTCAAAATCACTCTTCAACTAATTTATTTATATATTTACTTAGTAAAAAATGTCAGTTAGACTACACAATACTTTAAATGTCAGTGCAAAATGTCTGTATTTTGCAGTCACTACCACATTTTCTTTAAGATAAAAAAGAGTAACTTTCTCAGGATCTACAGATTTTCAGGTCTCTAATGAACAGATCAATACAAAGTATCATCTTCAAAAGCAGTTCCATCCTCCCTCATTTTCACATGCTTCCCTCATTTTAAAGTCAATCACGTTGAAAAAGAAAGGAGTGACCAAGAAGGGTCACTGTGGCTTGTTGTTTTAATTGCAAAATGTCATAGTGTTGGTGTTTTGCTCCCTTATTATATACAAATGCACCAGTAACTTTGCTTTTCACTGTAGCAATTTCCAGAGGGGATTCAATAGTTTTATTGACATCAGAATATATAGGGTTTGGGTATACCCCAGTTCTGAAGCTGAAATGCAGGGAAGCTTGCTAAGTATTTGCTTGTTGATGCATTTCTTCTAGCCATTCCCTTTTGTTTTTGAAAATCAAGTAGCAGCTGAGAACTATCCAAAAAAAAATTTAAAAAAAAATCTTTCCCAACCTTAAGACAAGTCATGAGGAAAGAACAGGGAAGGTGTAAGTTACAATCAGTGTTTTTAAACTCCAGCTGAAGTAATAAAACCTTGCAAATGATGTGTCTATATTTTATTTTATGCTTGTCATGTTAGAAGCCATGGTTTAGTAGCCCCCAAATATGAGCAAATAGTGATGTTTAGTTTGCTTCTCCATGGGATCTAAGTTGGACATTCCTTTAAAGTAAGCACCAGATATAACAGAACTCCAAAAATACATATTTATAAGGACAAACTTTTGCCATGTTAAAGTTCAGAGCTTCATTAGGCTTTCACACCATGGAATAACAGTAAGAGAGGGTCTAAATTTAATACTGAAGAATTTTGTGTGTGTCATTAGATTAATTTGCAGACATGCATCACTTTCACATTCCACTAATAAAGCTTCTTTCTTGCTCTTTGGCCTTGTCCCTAATATTTTTCTTTCTGAAGTCCTTCTGATTAGTCTTTAATGGGAAAGGACACTTCTATCCATGGCAGCTTTGGCTTAGGTCATACACAAAGGGGAAAAGGAAGAATTAGCACTCATAAAGTCTTCACTTTTCAACACTTCTCATTTATTAAGTTCCATAAGTAAATGGCTTGTCTTGCAACTCTTAAGGATGAGCTCAGAAAAAATGAGAGGAAGTGGCATCTCTCCACCATTTATTTTTTTAAATAATTAAGAAATCACCTGACATAGATAACTAGTTTCAAGAAAGGTTTTTCAGAGAACTGTGGACCTCTTTATCCCTTAACAGAGTGTTTCTCACCAGTTTGGTACCTAGAGCTTTAGAGGTGTGGTACTTAAAACCAGCCATCTCCTTGATGTTTCCAATTTGTTAATTAATATAAAACTGAGGAGTGGCTGACACACCAGAGGGCTGTGCTGCTATGAGATGGGACCTTGACAGGCTGGAGAAATAGGCTGATAGGAAGTTCAAGAAGTTCAGCAAAGGGGAATTGTATAGTCTTGCACCTGAGGAGGAAGCATTCCAGACACAATATATGTTGGGAGTCAACTGTCTGGAAATACCTTTTCAGACAAAGGATCCAGTGATCCACAAGCCAGCAATGTGTTCCTGCTGCAAAAAAACACTATCCTGGGATGCATTAGGAGGAGTTTTACTGGCAGGCTGAGGGAGATGATCCTTCCCTTCTACTCAGAATTGGTGAGGCTACACCTGGAGTGCTGTCACCAGTTCTGGACTCCACAGCACAAGAAAGATACAGCCACACTGAACAGAGTTCAACAAAGGACCACTAAAATGATGAAGGCACTGGGTCATGTCTCTATGACAAGACTGAGAAAGCTGGAAGTGTTGAACCTGTAGAAAAGAAATTTCAGTGGGAATTTAATCAACAGATATAAGTACCTGAAGGAATGATGCAAAGAAGACAGAGCCAGGCTTTTCTCAGTAGCACCCATGACAAAGGCAATGGACATAAAGTGAAATGCAGAAAATTCTACCTTTTCATCAAGCAACACTTTTTTCACTGTGAGGGTGACTGAGCACTTGAACAAGTTGCCAAGGGAGGTTGTAATGTCTGTGTATCTCTGTGTACATACTCAGAATCCATTTGCACATTATCCTGGGCTTGAAGTGAGCCTGTAGCAGGAGGCTTAGACCAGATGACCTCCAGACATTCCTTCCAACCTCAACCAGGTTTTATGATTCTAGGATTACAAGGCTCTCTAATAAATTTACTGGATCCATTATTGCTTTAGTATGGACCCAGCTCTTTCCATGGACTGTATATGGAATTTCAAAATATATATATTTATCATGGTGGAGAATATGAAAGGAAGATCTGGTTTTCCAGGAGTTACCACTTTCTACTTATGATAGATCAAGAAATTCATGCTTTTCCATCATATCAGTGTGATACTGCGCAAGGGCGTAGGTGGCCCTAAGTCCGGCTAGCTGGAGGGGAGAAGGCCGACACCCTCACCGCATCTGAGGCCAGCCCCCCTTGGCGTCCTGGCCTCGGGCTGGGCTGGATCGCGGACTTGGATTATTCACGCTGGCGAGACGAAGGAAGGGAGAGACCACTTGCTGGGGGTTGAAGTCGGTTTATTGGAAGACGGTAGGTCACCAACAGAGGGAAAAACCCAGCAGCAAATGGCGCAGAACTAGGGGAGAGGCAAGGTTTTAAAAGGAAGGGGTGGAGAAGGGAGGGAAGCCCAGCTAACCAATGGGAGAACATAACGGGAGGTACTTAACATAACTGACACATGAACATATCCAATAAACACAAAGCAAAGGAGGGGCCCCGGGACACCAGCCAACCACAACCCCCAGAGAGAAGAAGGTTCTCGAAAGCTGGGAGGAGTGGGGGGTGATTGACTGGGCCCAGGGAGGAGGAAAAACTTACTTATAAGGCAGAATATGGGAGGGGGAAATTACATAACCTGGGCGATTGACAACTGAGGGGGGCAGGGGTAACCATAGCAACCTAACTGTAAGGAGGGCTGTGGCGGGAAAACTGGGGAGGGAAGAACCATTTTGCGAAGAACAGGGGGGAACAATACATATAATGGGGGAGCAAAACAAGAAACTTAAAAACACACTACAACATGATACCTTTTGACTGACCATTCTGGTTCTCAGATGCAGTGGACTGATTATGTTCTAACAAAATATGTAATCAAAAACTAAATACAAACTGTTCCACTGAGGAAAATCAAATAAAGACATGAAAGACTGTCTTGGAAGGCAGTGACTAAGAGACCAAACAATCTCAGCATAAGTTTCTACTTTAAAGTTATGAGGAGTAATGAGCTTCCTGGATACAGAAAAGTAGGAGTAAAATGAGCTCCTAATTTGATCATTTTGTGCCACAGCAATTGCACCAATGTACCCAATTTTTAAGTATATTCTTTAAATTTAATATGGAATATCAGATTTATAGGGTCCTTGGGCTGAAAAGTAATCCTTGTATATCTTAAAATGTAAAATCTTACCAAACAGATGCTCAGTACACAATTCAATCCCTAAACAAAGGAACAGGTGGCAAAAAAAATATTAGTGAACAGGAGCTCTTCACAGCTGATGACAAACATGTAACAAGTTCAAGAGGCTGAAAACTAAAATTACACAAATTCAGCCTTGAAATAGGATGTAATTTCCTAGCTGTGAGGTAATTAGATATTAAATAGAGTGCTTGGAACTGGTCTTACTTTCAGCTGATATTGTCCAAGGAGACTAGATTTCTTTATTTACACATAAGCTTCACTGCCATTTGGGAATTAAAATATTTAAAGGTCAAAAGGATTTGGGTCCTTGGTGGTGATCACCCTCTTTTCTTCAGTTGTGTATCTTTGTACTGATGGATCCGATATTCACTGATTTGCATAAATATACTTATTGTAAAAAAAATTCCTGTTTAAAGGCTCTCTCTACCTGACTGTAATTTTGAGAAATATTTTTTCTCTTGATGAAAAGTTGGTCAAATAGGTCTTATTTAATGTTGTTTTCTCCATCCTCTGTAATATCAGGGACTAGTCACAATCAGAGAGAAAATATTTGTCAGAGGTATCTAACACATTATATCATCTGGACAATCCAGTTTCTCAGAAACCTAATCTTGCTTACATTCTAAGGCTCACATTAATCAGTTAATTTATGGTTCTGAAGCAATCTTTTAGTTGTGTTTAAGTTTTCTGCAACAGAGAATGTGTTCATTTTGGCATATCTCATACAAAAACAATCCCCTAATATAGAAAGATTTTGGTGATTGGTGCAACCTTGATCTTTCATTTGGTTGATCTACAGCATACTGCTGATTCTTTTGTTTTCTAAAAGGAACATAAAGTAAAGTGTTTGATAAATGTGAACAGGTTAAGGACCTTTGTATATAGGAGGTCAATGGGCCTTTGATATATAGAGCACCAGCTTAAGTGATCTAAAAATGCTTTGTAATGAATTTTTATAACCCATGAACACATAGCTTAAAATTTGCATTCAGTGTGATATATAAATTGCATTGCCTGAATGGATTAAAAATTGGAAATATAAATTGGCTGAGGATGAAACATTAGAACAATGATTACATATGTTGTGCACTGAAAGAATAAAAATGCATGTATTTTTGATAGAAAAATTATTTAAGGCAGCAATGAAAAAATATCCAAATACATTGATTAAAATATTTTTTTATTTTATTTTATTTTAGGTGTTAGTGAAGGATAGAAACAATAATTGGGAAAAAAAAGAACAAAAATGAAATTTTTATTGATCTAGATTTAAGCACGATTTTTTAAATTTACTAATAATTTCTTTTGAAATAAACATTCAAGTCTTAAAAGACTGAATAATTATGCCAGAAATATTTTACTAGATTTGATCTAAAATGTAGTGATGCCTTTACAAATGTCTTATGTATTGACATTGACTTTTAATGGTTCACCATAGTTTTAAATGATGGAAATCATGCACTTCACAGTGTGCTAATTTTAGTTCACAAGCTTGTTGCTGCCACTAGGCCTTCAGGCTTACTCTTCATGGAGTTTGAAGTGTTCTCTTAGCACTGTTACAAACAATCTGAAAAATGTAAAAAACATCAAAGCAGTCAAGTGAAAATAGAAAATAGAGCTGGATAAAATTGCTGCTTATACATATTATCAATGAGAGATCTTTTAAAATGAGGGTTCTTTTATATATATACATGGGGCTGTTGAAGCAAATGTGCATATTATTACTTAGGGAACGGTGCAAAAGAAGAGGAAATGGTGCACATGGATCAATACAGAACTGTATCACTTCACCTCATGAAGCTGTTAGGTAGAAAATCTGGAATTACTCAATACAGAAAATACAGGCATTACCTCAAGCACAGCATTTAAACCCAGTAATCTAAACTGTAATTTACACAGTTTCTAGATTGCAATAGTGAAGAGCATAGTGAATTATTTTATCAAGAACTGCAAACTCCATTTCAGACCCCCTAGAAGGAAAAAAAAAGAGTTGAAATTAATCCCTCTGATTTAGAGTAGAAATTTAAGAGAAGTACCCTGAAAAAGATTGAGAACTATCTAACAAATAGATTAACAAATACTTGAATTTAAAAGCACAGAGAAGTAGGAAAATGCTAATTTCAACCTGGTAGAATTAACCAATATTACAATATCTTGATGTGATGAAGATAGTGTATCCCAAATGAGATATTCTTATTCTGAGAAATAAACAAGGATGAAAAGTGAGGATCAAAGAATTTGTTTAAATTCCAGACATTCACTATTGGGTAAGTGTACTGTAGTAGCAGAAGGAGGACTGGGCTTATTTTTAATTCCTCAAAAGATACTCGAAGGTCAAAAATGTTCTGAATCCTAAACACAAATTTTATGGTACATCTCCCAGGATGTAGAAGTTTAGAATTCCCTCTCTCCTTCTCTGCCCCCATTAGAATGACATCTTCAGTTTAGTGCATTGACAGTAACAGCTACAGAATGGCAAAAGTTACCTAATCAAAAGCAACAAGGGAGAAATGTACCTGGCCCAAAGGTATTAGACAGCCAAGAGACTGCAAGAAATCTAGAGCTAACCACAAAGACAACACAGCCTATGAACACAGGCGATAAAACTCAACAGTGGTGTCACAACATTCACGGCAAGGACGATGAAAGGAGTACCAAGTGGAAATACATCCCAGCTCTGGTAGCACCTGTGTGGGCACACAGCCAGAGGGGAACACAAGGCACATCACTTAGAGGTGCTCACCCTTACAGATACTTAGCCCTTCCTTCCCCTTTGGAAATCCCTGGTCCTATCCTGCTGTAAAAAATTGCACCTTATCTGCAACTAAGTATAAGAAGATGTCTACAAACTTCCTTACATTTATGGGGATGGACCCAGAACTGACTGGAAAAGGAATCCCTTTCAAACCAGCCTATAAATGTAAGGTTATTTCACAATCAAGGTATTGACAGCTCAAAGAAACACTACACAACAGCTGAGGACTCAGCTGTGCTTTGTGACCTTAGGATTGTGAGGAAAGGTTGTATTTCTCCAAAGAGAAATGGTAATAGAGTTGCTCTCAGGAGGAAGCTGATAAAAGTGTGCTAGAGAACTAATAAAGTAGTGCTGTGCAGAGACTTTCTGTGGTTGAAATCATCCTTAAAAAATCCTTATTTTGGAAAGGCTGAAGAGAATATAGCTATGTAGTCTCATTGCAATAATTTCATGAAAGGAAAATGTAGGGTGGGTCTCAAGGGCTATTCAATCATGACTTTTATATGCACTGAAATTGTCACGCTTGGTGTAAGCTCATAAAATAATATATACAATTGGGAATGATGGTATATTGTACTTGAGATGTAGGTTATTTGCCTGTATCTCAGAGGGATCAGATGGCAATTAAGGAATCCCTTGAGTATCAAAGCATCTCTGACAGCCTGGAACTTTCTCTTAAATTTTATTTATATACAATGAGCAGTTCAAGTGTGAATTATTTACAGAGGTAAGGAAACAACAGGAAGGATATACAAGAAAGGAGTGTTTGCATACCTTGATTCTTGAACTACACAGGGAGACCTTACCAGGAAGAGTATATTTGAGTTAGTTATCATGTAGCAGAAAATGGATCAAACAGGTGAGTATCCTCTTACAAAGGCCAGTTGTTGTAAGTCTGAGGTCAAATAGCTGCTGATCAGAAGCTCCATAGGAAGTCTGAGAAATTAAATTGGGCAGCAGGTAGACACTGCTGCAATAAGACCTCATTTTAGCTGACTGTTTAAATGCTGTCTTCAAAAATTAGTCTTCCCAAGTCAAATACCTATTCACCCTAAGGAATCAGTCTTATCAATGGTAGAACATATATGCTCTGTCTTCCCCAATAACTGATGTCTATAGTGACATCCCTAAGGAAAACTTCATTGGTAAATACCTTTATAGACTGGGTCCCTGGAGAATTAGCATCATGCTTTAAATTTAAAACCCCTCTCTCTGTTTATATGTGCATTTCAGTCAGCTATAAATTGCTTCAAGGTCTCTGAAGTCATTATTTACAAAAGAGATTTTCTGGTTAAGCAAACATTTCTCAGCATCCATGTAAAACCAATTTGCAAGAAACACTTTTGCTTTTCCTTTGAAGGAAGGTAATGACATTTAAATTGTGCATTTGTCCCATGGGTCTTAACTGCTAGAAGCTGGTACACCGACAGAGGCAAGGCTACCACAGCTCCATGTCCCCAGGTCTAGTTAGGAATGAAGCTGACTGAGTGTTCCCAACAGGCACACATACACACAGTACAAATACACCTGCTTGGCTGCATAGGTCAACAGAGATTGGAAACACAGCCCTTGCTCAAATTTAGACACCACCAACAGCCTCCCCTGTTCCCTTCTCTCTGCATAAAAGGCCATTAGCAGAAGATACATACATACATACACACACACACACACACATATACACATATATGCATATATATAAATATATACAATGTGCATGCCCCCCAGCTGCAGGCACGCATGTAATAAGTCTTTCTGTTGCCTGGCTCAGACCTATGGCCACACCAGGAACGAATCTCAGATCCTGTAGACTCTGCAGTCACTGGATTAAACCTCCTGGTCCCTGCAGTATCTTCTGGTCTCCCCAGCACCCTGCACATATTCAGAGAACTTCCTATGTAATTCTCTCAATATAGGAACTGAGAGAATGGATCAGCTCAAAGGTTCAGCAGCAAGTTGAATCACAGACCTACTGAGTCACAAAATAATCTAAGATTACTGAGTCCAACCTTTGGCTGAACAGCACCACATCAACTTGACGATAGCACTAAATGCCATGTCAAGTAATTTGTCAAGTGTTCAAGTTCAATTTCTTAAACACTTCCAGGCAATGTGAAGCCAACATTTCCCTGGGCATCCTGTTCCAATGCTAACCATCCTTTTAGGGAAGAAATTCTTCCTGATGCCCAACCTGAACCTCCCGTGGTGCAGCTTGAGGCCATTTCTTCTTGTCCTGTCTCTAGTTGCATAACAAAAGGGGACAGCCTTCACCTTACTGTAGCTTCCTTTCAGGTAATTGTAGAAAGCAATAAAGTTTGCCCTGACTGTCCTTTTCTCCAGGCTAAACAACCCCAGGTCCCTCAGACATTCCTGACAGGACTCAGTCTCTAGACCTTTGACCAGCCGCAATACTGAGCCCCAGGAAATCCCACTACTGACTGGCCACCAGATGGATGATGTGGCATCATTCACCACACTCTCTGGGCTCAGCCAGCCAGCCAGCTCTTAACCCACTGAAGAGTGCACTTGCCTAAGCCATGGGCTGCCAGCTTTTCCAGAAGAATGCTGTGGGAGTCAGTATCAAAGGATTTGCTAAAGTCCAGGTAGACTACATTCACAGCCTTTCCCTCATCTACATGTCAGTGTGTTGAGTTTCCAGCTCTATCTGGCAAGTTAGTCTCCCACAAGAACAAGGGCTTGCCACAGTGAAATTTCAGACAGCTACTCTTAAAATACATCTGCCTCCTCACCCTGGTTGTGTAATCTACAACAGACTTCCACCATGACAGTGGCCTTGTTAAGCTTTCTCCTGATTCTTAGCCATAGGCACTCAACCTCATCATCATTGTCCTGGATCTCTGTACAGTCACAACACCCCCAGTCTCTCCCACCTCACCAGTCCCTTCTGAAGAGCTCAGAGCCATTCATTGCAGCACTCAAGTTCCTGTAATGGTGACTATGTCATAATTTTCTTGCTGCACAATGGCTTCCAGCTCCTCCCGTTTCTTCTCCATACTGCATTCATTAGTGCAGGTGCACTTCAGCTAGGCTTTTTATTTCACCTCCCATCAACAGCATGCCATCCCCAGGCTCCTCTCTAGCAAGCCTTGTCTTAACCTTGTCCTGCTCTAAACCTGGTTAAAAACTCTTTCAATCAGCCCTGTCAACCCACAGCCTGGAGTCTTTCCCCCCTTTTAGACAGGTGAAACCAATCTGTCTCCAGCATGCTTGGTGCCCTATAAACCACCCCATGACTGACAAAAACAAAATTCCACCAGTCTTTAAGACACATGTTGATCATGCAGGTTCTCCTGTACCTTTTGGCGTTCTTCCCTGCTACCAAATGGATTGAGGTGGTCACCAGTACAGACTACTCCAAAGGAAGTTGCAAGAAAGTAAAATTATTACTTACGGAATAATATGTTCCCAGGAAAGTTAAATGTAATCTCCAAAGTTTACATAAATATGAAGTCTAAAATATAAGCAAAACATTCAACATTACTCACATTTTTGTGGTTTGAAAAAGAAATTAAAATTAAATTATAAATAGGTTTACCCAAGTATTTAATTGACAAATTTAAATAGTACCTTCTTTTTTTCTATCACTGGGTGAGAGTAGACAGGAAGACTGAGTCCAGTGCAAAAATGTCAATATATATGTTTATTTCTGCAAGCCCAGCAAGTGCAAGTTGCAGGTACTTGTGTATTAAGTTCAGCAAAATCTTTGCATGCAATAGACTGAAATACATTTTTTAGATCTTATCTGCATTAAGTAATGATTTGTGCCGTTCTTATTAAAGATGAGGAATTTCTACCAGCTGAGAGGATTAAAAAGAGGGAATTAAAAAAAAATACTTCAGGATAAGACTTCACTCTTTTTGTAGGATCATGGAAAATCTGAACAACACCATTACTGCTTAAGCCTTCCCTTAAATCACTACTACCTTTCTCTCCAACATTTATAGCACAGTATCAATTAACAATAGATTGAATCAGGAATTGTTCTTTGGCTTCATTATCAAGCTGAGGCAATTGTTAATTCGGTTTCTATTTCTCTGTTGCATGGCAAAGACTTTTAAAAGGTTCATAATAAACTCTTAAAGATAATGAACCTGAAGTAGTGAAGCAGCTCTTGCCTGTAATCATTATCATGATACTTGGAAGTAGAAATTCTTAAAAACTGCCTGGATTTTGTGTTTTGATTGTCCCTTAGTATAACACAGAATTCACCAATAAGACATTATTTTGTTGTTACCATGGAAGTACTATAGTCACTTTTTGTTCATGAGCTGCAAAAGGAAAAAACCCCACAAAAATCCCTGAAAAGCCTCCCCCAAAAAAGCCAGCCACAGTGACAACCTATATGTTACAGGAACTAAGGTGAGGAAATGTTGGCCTTTTTAAAAGTGATTGTAAAGTTGACATTTAAAACAGTACTTACTAGTAGCCACAAGTCCATACTGAATTGGACCCCATGTGTGGTACTGTGTGAGGGTGCTTTGAAGAGTGTCATGACACACCTTACTCCTAGCACTTTCCAAAGCAGTAGTAAGAACTAAAAAAAAGCATTTTCTGTTCACTACCATTTACTAATATTCATCTAATAAGCACAGACAACTGATTTCTTCTTTTTCAATATAGGATACTCACTTATCTTAAGCATCAGCTGCACAATGTCATCAACCAAACTCATTTTTATTGTATAATTATTAAGTAACAATTGCTAGTTCCTGATTTTTAAAATACTTTTTTTATCCACCATGCCTTTGGTTTTTTTTAATTCTCAATTTTTTTGGACAACATGCACAAAATGTTTTTCCTCTTCTAGGCCATCTTGTTTATGGACAACTCTAGCTATTCCTGGTGAGGATTCTGGAAGACAGCATGTGGGGCGTGGGACTCTTAGCTAGAAGATGAAACAACGCCTTGGCCATTTTCCTTATCAGTGCAGTCAGTGGACTGTGCCACAGAATTAATCAATACATATTTAATGCTTGTACACCCCACACTGGGCTATGGGCAGTGTGAGCCTGAGGTGCAAGACGATAACTTAGCATATTTCCCCTTTGTTCCCATGTTAGTCTGTCAGCCCTCTTATTCAAGAAGAGATTCTAATAAATTATACTACTACTGACAGCTGCTTCTGCCTACTGCTAGGCATGTCAGACTCTGTTATATCATTGACAGCTGAAAGAACTCTACAGTTTTCGAAATAGTTTCCTCCAAATAGAAACCAACCACCACCACCCAGTCATCTTTCCTGAGTTGTCACCCTCCCTTTTGCAAGTGAGGCAAGTGGGCAGAAATGCAAGGCAATGCAATGACAGTTATGTTGAACCAAGCCCTCTCCTGAGTCATTTAGTGCTGTGGGGAAAAAGAAAATGTGTTGTTCTTATAAAATTGTGGGGTTTGGAACAAGACTGGCTGTCATTTAAGCCTCTGGAAGAGCATTCAAGAGTGTACATGAGCATTTATGTGCACATGGCTTTGTTTGTGCATGTGTGAGTCAGAGAGAAAAAGAGGCCACAACACAAACACCAGAGGAAAAATACCACATTTTACAAAACATAATTCTTCAGGAGGAAAAACATATTGATCAAAAAATTACTTCAGTGGAAAAAGGAGAAAAATAATATTTCTTTGCACAAAATTTTTCAAAGACATAATAATACAATACTACAGTTGATAACTTCTTGTCTTCATTCTTTGGTCATCTCAAAATATTTTTATCATAAAGTGAATGGAGCAGCTAATACTTAAGGTGTCTGTATTTCTTATATAATCTTAGCCAGGAATTCCCCAAATGAAGACATTTTTCACTGGAAAACATTGATTTGAAACAGAAATATGGAGTGAGAATGCTCTGGAGCCCACTGACTTCTGTAAAAACAAAAAATATAAAATAACCTATCCTGCTCTCTTTGATTTTTCCCAAGCAGCTTTCTTGGGATGCTAGGCTTTGAGAATCATAGTTTTTTCATCTCCTTTCTACAAGTATCTCCCAGGTCCTCTGTCCCTTGGCATGCCATCCTGAGAATTTTCTAGCCCAGGGAAAGGTGGGTGGATAGCGGGGCCACAGTCACAAGAGATCCAGAGGAAGGTGTTGGATGCTGTGGAACAGACCTGCAGCAACTGGACCGTGCTGAAGTCACAAGATTCCTTCTGTTTCAGTGGCACTGCTTCATGGTCCTATTCACTTACCCCATGGTACCAATATGGTTTGGTAAATATTGTCTTTAATTATTAGTTGCTTTATGAAGTTGTCTTTTTTTGTGGGTTTGTTTGCTTGTTTGTTTGTTCTCCCCCTTCTTCCTCTTGAACTTCCAGCTATCCTGGTATTCTTTCATTCAGTTAAATGCAGAACAGATGGTTGGACCAATTTTTTTTTTTTATTTCCATGTCTATGTTGCTCTTATAATCCAGATTCCTTGCATTGCTTGAGAGGAAGGTAGATGTTTAAAAAAGCCCAATTCAGTCAATAAATTTTGTCTTGATTTTTAGTTTCACATCATTTTGACAAAGTGATCCATCTCCTAGGAGACAGTGAGCACTAGTGAGGAAACTAAGTGTACCTTTTGAAAACCAGTACTAGAAAACTGTTATTAATTTTGTTTATATTAACAGTGTCTGCAAAGATCTACCCCATTTTCTTTTCATCACCTAAAAAAAAAAATGTCATTTCTTGTGAGAAATTATAATATCAAACATTAGTGAATTGAATCAGACATTGTCTTTTCATTATTTTTTTCTAAATTAACATCTTGTGTTAGTGAAAACACTAGTGTCGTAAATTAACACCAAGTTCTGCTAAATACAAAATTTTCAAAAATTTTTGATAATAGTTTTAAATAAAAGCACAAAAAATATGGAAAATGTAGAAAATAAAAAAAGAGATTATTTATTACATGCTTTGGGGGGAAAATCTGAAATAGATATTTTTATTAATATATATATACTTTATTAAAAATCATACAATTGCTAATAATATTAATGGGTTTTTAAATTTCTTTAAAACTCCATTAGGTATCCTACAATGAAAACATAAAGTTATACATCATTGCTTACTTCTCTTTTTCTTTCAGTAACTGGCCAGGAGGTATTGGCCAAAACCCTTACTGATAAGGAGTTTCTTTATAATAACATATTCGGACAATATTTTGGTGTTATGATTAGGAATTCCACAAAACATTTACACTCCTACAATATTCATGCTTCTGTAAATAAGAAATGACAGTTTCAGTGCTTGGGAAGAAATTAGCAGCTGAAAAAATGCTCCCAAATTTTGTCACCGCAAAACCTATTTTAACTTTGTGGATCACTGTTCAGTGATTTTTGTTACACAAACAACAGGGTAATGAATAAAAATTACAGAAAAATACTTTGAGATAGGGAAAAAAACCCTCCCACATTCTCTTAATAAGCCTGGTTGTTGTGAGAAAATGTCGCACAATTCTGTCTTGTTCATGCTCTTGTTCATGCTTTGAACATTTAAATATTTTAGGAGGAGATTTTAACCAGAAACACAAGTCAGCTACAAAGGTTTTCACAGAGAAGATTCACTGTCAAATGTAGAAAATATATAATTATGTGATATAGCATATTCAGAGCTATGGGATGAGTTCTCTACTGGTTTCCATCTACACCACCTCATGATTTCAGAAAAAAACATGACTAGCAATGAACTTTCAGAACAAGACTGTATAAACGGTAAAATGGAAAAGTTTTTTACAGGGGGAATGTTAAGATTTTGGCAGTGTTCACAAGCACTGCTGACAATAGCAAAACGTGAGATAGTATAAATAAAAAAACTATCCTAATCATTTCCATTTTAAATAGTTTGATATTTCCATTATATGAATTTACAGTTCTGCATAATACAGGTTGAAGAATTCTTTTACTTGAACAGTACAAAAGAATATCAAAACTTGATTTAGAAAATTAGAAATATGAATAATATTTTGTGGGTACCAATTTTACTGGCTCTTGTACTCACGGTTTAAAATATCACTTTATTTATCATCTGAGATGATGATTTCTACTTGCAAATCTTCAGTCTTGGTGAGATGGACTGTATGACTTCTCAGCTGAGAATTTTATCATTTTGTAAACACTGATAACAGGTGCCAGGTTGTGCCAAGTCAGCAGGGAGTGAATGAGCCTGTTTAGCAGGGAAATGATTCCAGATTGCACCATTTCTGAGATGTCATTAGAGAGGGATTCACAGCAAGGATTGGGAGTCTGTAGCTCACAGGAAGCCCAAAAGACTCTGAGATGCAGGGAGAAACCAGCTAGGTTTCTTCCTAAGGACCAGAGGTGTTACAGAGATTTTTTTTCCCTCTTTCCAACCAATCAGGCAAGCAAGGGACTGTGCCAGAACCATCTGCAGAAGCTTTAAAGGAGCTGACGAAGCAGGTCTCACCTTTATCCTGGGCAGCACCAGTACCATCTGCAGGAGGTTTAAACAGGTCTAAGGAGTGCGGTGAACAGGGGTGTGGCATGGCAGATCATGCAGGTAGGGTGAGCAGGAAGGATGCAGGTGCCCTCCTGGCTCTTGGGGGTGGGTTTTGTGTTAGGTGGGTGTCGTGTTTTGGCTGGGTTTCATCCTGTTTTGGTTTTTTCTCCCCTACTTGACAAGATCCAGCAATGGTTTATAAGCAGCCAGAAACCATTGCTACTGCTGCTCCCAGGCCTGTGCTAGCACTGACAGACTCCCCCAGACAAACCCTGCTGTCTGTCACTGAGTGGAGTGTCTGAGCTTGGAGTTAGTACTGAGGATTGTGCAAATGACACCTGTGTGCACTGTGAGCTGGTGAATGATCTTCCCTGTCTGGTCACAGAGCTTAAAGAAAAAGTGGAAAGGCTAAGGAATATCAGAGAGAGCAAAAGACAAAGAGACTGGTGGAGTTGCACCCTTCTAACCCTGAGAGAAGCTCTGCAGAATTCAGAGTGGTCCTGGCCCTCTTTCCATCAGGCAGAAGGACACCTAGCAGATGGGAGGGAAGGGAAATGTGTCCCTGGTAAGGGAGATTAAAGAACCCCAGACCCCCAGATACTCTCACAGAATAGGTACAAGGCTCTGATCTAAAGGGTCAGGCAGATGATACCACATTAAAAATCTGTCTGGAGAGTCTCCCATTTGCACTGTCTATCAGACAGATCACAGCCTCAGCTAATATGAAGAAAAGAAAGGTAGTTTTAGTAGATGGCTCCCTGAGGGGAACTGAGGGCCCTGTATGTGGACCAGACCCACCCCACAGAGAAGTCTGCTGCCTCCTTGGGGCCCAGGTATTAGCAGGAGACTGCAATAACTAATTCATCTCTCTGCTGGCTGTCCAGGGTGACCGTGGTGATGCTGATAAAAAGGGTACTTAATCTGGCCATTTCTGTAAAGGATAATAAATGTTCTCATAAATACTTTCATAGCAAAAGAAGGAAAAGGAAAACCTCCATTCTTTATTGGTTGGGGAGGGGCAAATATAGTTATCAAAGATGAGAAAAAGACTGAGGTAGTTAACACCTTTGCCTCAGCTTTTAACAACAAGACACATCATCCTCAGGACAGCTGCTCTTCTGACCTGATAGGTGGGGTCAGGGAGCAGAAGAGCCCCCTTTATAATCCAGGAGGAAGCAGTTAGTGACTTCCTTAGACAGTTAGATGCCACAAGTTTATGGCACCAGAGACTGGTGCACGAGGGCGTATGTGGCCCTAAGTCCGGCTAGCTGGAAGGGAGACGGCCGACACCCTCACCGCATCTGAAGCCAGCCCCCCTTGGCGTCGTGGCCTTGGGCTGGGCTGGATCACGGACTTGGATAACTTGCGCTGGATGAGACGAAATGAGGGAGCGACCACTCACTGGGGATTAACGTCGGTTTATTGAAGGATGCTGGTAACAGCAACGGCAACCAACAGGCGGAAAACACCCCAGCCAATGGCCCCGAAATGGGGGGAGAGGCAAGGTTTTAAAGGGAAGGGGTGGAGAAGGGAGGGGAACCCAGCTATCCAATGGGGGAACATAAAGGGAGGTACTTAACATAACTGACACATGAACATATCCAATAAACACAAAGTAAAGGAGGAGCCCCGGGACACCAGCCAACCACAACCCCCAGAGAGAAGAAGGTTCTCGAAAGCTGGGAGGAGTGAAGGGTGATTGACTGGGCCCAGGGACGAGGAAAAACTTACTTATAAGGCAGAATATGGGAGGGGAAGTTATATAACTTAAGCGATTGACAACTGAGGGAGAAGGGGTAACCATAGCAACATAATTGTAAGAGGAGCTGTGGCGGGAAAACTGGAGGGGGAAGAACCATTTTACAAAGACCAGGGGGAAACAATACATAAAGTAGGGGAGCAAAACAAGAAATTTGAAAACACTCTGCAACAGACTGGAAGCTGGCCCATGTCACACCCATCCATAAGAGGACTGGAAGAAGGATCTAAGAAAACACAGGCCTGTCAGCCTAACCTCAGTGCCCAGCAAAGTATGGAACAAGTCATCTGGAATGCTATCGCACAGCACCTACAGCACAGCTGGGAGATCAGGCCTAATCAGCAGCATGAATTTAGAAGGGGCTGGTCCTGCTTGGCCAACCTGATTTTCTTGTATGCCTGGGTGACCCTTCTGGTGGAGTGGGAATGGCTGTGGATGTTGGCTACCTGAATTTCAGCAAAGCCTTTGACACTGTTTCCCACAGCACACTTCTGGAAAACTTGGCAGCTCACAGCTTGGACAGGAGCACCCTTTGCTGGGTTATGAACTGGCTGGTTGGCTGGGCTCAGAGAATGATGAATGGTGCTGCATCCAGCTGGCAGCCACGGTGTCCCCCAGGGATTTGTGTTGCCCCCAGTTCAGTTTAATGTCTTTATTGACAATCTGTATGGGGGGATTGAGTCTACCATTAACAAATTTGAAGATAACATGAAATTGGGTGGAAGTGTCAATTTGCTGGAGGGTAGGAGGGCTCTGCAGAGGGACCTGGAAAGACTAGACTGATGGGCCCAATCCAGTGATGTGAGGTTTAACAACACCAGGTTCCGGGTCCTGCACTTTGGCCACAACAAACCCCTGCAGTGCTACAGGCTGGGGGAGTGATTGGACAGTGGCCAGGCAGAAAGGGACATGGAGATACTGATGGACAGCCAGCTGAACATGAGCCAGGGTGTGCCCAGGTGGCCAAGCAGGCCAACGGCATCCTGGCCTGTGTCACAAGAGTGTGGCCAGCAGGGCCAGGGCTGTGATTGTACCCCTGTACTCAGCAGTGGTGAGGCTGCACCTCCAGTGCTGTAATCCAGTTCTGGGCACCCAATTTAGGAAAGTTGCCGAGATGCTGAAATGTGTCCAGGGAAGGGCAATGCCTGGAGAAAAGGAGACTCAAGGGAGGTGTTATCCCTCTCTACAGCTCCCTGAAAGGAGGGTGTAGCCAGGTAGGGATTGGTCTCTTCACGAGGCCACCCGTGACAGGATAAGAGGACACAGTCTTAAGCTGTACCAGGGGAGGTTTAGGTTGGATATGAGGAAGAAGTTCTTCACAGAAAGGGTGCACTGGGGCTTGGAATGGCCTGCCCAGGGAGGTGGTGGAGTGACTGTCCCTGAAAGTGTTGGAGGAAAGACTGGATGTGGCACTTTGTGCTATGGTCTAGTTGACAAGTTGGTGTTGGGGCATAGGTTGGACTCAATGGTCTCAGAGGTCTTTTCCAACCTAGCTGGTTCTATGATTCTGCCTAGAAGGCTTCTTATTTGACTGAGAAAAGGACTTAGAAGGATGAAGAATTGATTACACACTGTTTCCAATCTTCCATTATTTAAAAAATGAAAATTCAACTGTTTAAAAAGTACATATTTTTGGTGTTTTAAACAAACTTATACATATTATACCTTCCTTCAATAAAATTTCCAGGAAATCTAACTCTACAGGTCTGGACTGCAGACTGCAAAGCTAGAAAATCTTCCTTAAGCAGGAGAAATGTTCCTTTCATTAAGAATATGATGTGACTAAACGTAGAGGTTATTCCAGGAAGGGAAAATTTCACTCCTACCCTTTTAACCCATCTCATGGAGTTCACTGCCAGATTTCATGATTAGCCCACAATGGGTCCACCATTTGCTTTGGGAAAAAGGCAGAGCCAAGATTTTAAGTGATGAATTGTGAAACAGAATTTCAAATATCTAGCTTCCACTTCTCAAAAGAATGTATTATCATTTATTCAACCTATGTAAGAGAAAAAGCCTAAACCAGTCTGAGGATTGTTAGAAACATTTTTGTATATGTTCTGTAATTTTCTTATTGTTTATATTTAGATAAATGTAGCTCCATCTGATATTATTCCAATACTGTTCTGTGCCATACATACATAAAACAATTCCAGTTGATTTTAATGAACTAGTACCGGTTAAAACCAGGAATATTTTTTCTGTGTTTTGTTTAAGAGTTACTTCCTCCAAGTCTTAATTGCTGTAATCCTTTAGATCTATTTCTAGGGTTTGGGTTTTTTTTTTTTTTTTTTTTTTTTTTTTTTTTTTTTTTTTTTTTAATTGGAAGATTTTGAATTGAGACATCTGCAACTATCCAAATGAATCCTTTATTTTTTAAAAAAAGTTTTCAGAAGAAAACTTATGCTGTAAGTAGATAACTAACCAAGAGTCAATTATTTCATATATTCCATGTAGTTTTACATTTAGCAATGCCACCAAGAGGGATCTCAATGGGCTTTGTAATGACTTGACACTCCATGCTGGGCTTGTTACTCATGCAGTTTTGATTCTTCTGATCTCTTACTGCATTGAATTCCATGAAGCACTGAAGACAATTTAGCCTTACTAATTTTTAAAAATTGTCTCCAAATGTGGCTAGAGTTAATAATATTTTTAATATATATTTTATTTGTGAAGCTAAATATTATATTCTTGATTCTGTGCAAAATGCATAGTAAAAATTATCTCTTTCAAATGCAGAAATCCAGTTTGTAAAGCTGTGTCTTGTTTCTCATTTTTTCTTTTATGAACAAAATTTTATTGTTTAATATTATATACAGTGGAAGTTTTTCTAAATAATACTCTTTTCTAAATAATAATTGTATCTTAATGAATTATCATTTTCCAGCTTCCTTTTTCTTTCTATAATGCTATTTATAAGTGCACATTTCTGTTTGTGTTAGTACTTTTCTGTTCACTGTTTTGCCTTTTCCCAGTATTTTTCAAAACAGGTATGTGTAATTTTTTCCCATTGTAATGCAGATAAAGTCAGTTAAGTAAAATACAGTCTTAGAAAGCGCGCATGATTTATCCCTTAATATTCTCTCTGGCAGCTAACCTCAGTCAGCATGAAGTATTTTCTGTTGCTGAGACAGTGTGAAAAAAGCCTGATATAAAAAATTAGATAAAAGATAAAATAATGTCCTCTTCCCTGTGGAATGCCTCTCCTATTGTGTTGTTATTGATAATTGCAGTTACTGCGGCTATCCCCTGGGTGTGGGAATGGGGAATATTTAAGGTTTCTTGATATCTACCCAGAAGCCTGACTTTGGATTTGTCTTAAGGCCTACTGTCAAAGACATAAAGAGAAATCCAGTATTTCATTTACACATTGATAATTTATTTATATTAGTTACTTATTTATGTAAAGCCTTATGTTTTAGTCTGACTAAATTTTGTGAAAAACAAAGATTTCTTTGGGCCATTTTTTGGTTTTAATTTTTTTTCCCTCTGGAAAAATAAAGTTTGTTCCCTTTTCTGACACACATCAATCATGGAACCTTGGGATTTGATTATTGCAACTAATTTTCAATTTGAATTTCATTACAATATGTAAATTATTCTTGACACTATTTTTAAATTCTGCCTTGACTGCTATATGACACAAGTTCTTGGTTGTCAGAGCTGAATTCAAGGTGCCTTATTTACCTTGCCTAACTCATACACAATATGAAGCTGCTCCCATCAGGGGAAACACCGTCTTTTGGGGAACATTCTGTCCTAAAAGGCAGTGAAATTTTCCACAAAGCAGACAGAATGCAGAATGCAATGGGGCTCCATGAAGCTCCTCAGTGACAAGTCTACCTGCCTCAGTTTGTGTCTCACATGTGACTGTGTAGGAAAGCATTAAGGAATATTGCTTGAAAGCCACTGAGATTGCTTCTTTTAATATTAAAATAGAAGATCACATGATAGATAGTTAAATAGTACAGTAAGCTGTAGTGAAAGTATTTATTAAATAATTATGGGGCAATGTCCAGTGAGTTTTGTAGACTTTATTATGGTGACATCAACCTAATATCAAGTAAATCAATGCATAATAAGCCAATAAGAAAGGGATCACAAACAGTATATAATATAATATAATATAATATAATAATTACATATAATATATATACATAATATGTAATATATATATATTATATGTAATTAAATATAATACTATTATTATAAATCCATGGTAGTGTGAGCAAAATGTTCAGGGCTAGGTATTATAACAGTGTAACTACTGGAAAAAGAGATTCAACTCATTTTTTTATAATTTTCTGTACAGCCATCAACCCACAAGAATTTTTTCACAGATATACTGAGTGTGAAGTAATCATTAGATTCATTTTTTCACCTAATAGCTTTCTGATAAACTTGTTCAAGACTTTTGTTGTTGTTTAACCCCAGCTGGCAACTAAGCTCACGGCCTCTCACTAGCCTCCCACCACACTGGAATGGGGAAGAGAATTGGAAAAGTGGTAAAATACTAATATTGTATTGATATAAGGACAGTATGATAGATAAAGCAAAAGCTGAGCACAAATGTGAACTTAAACCAGGAATTATTTCACCACTTCCCATGGGCAGGCAAGGTGTTCAGCCACGTCCAGGAAAGCAGACCTTTATAACTCATTAACGGTGATCATGCTCATCTTTATGGGCTGAGCATGATGCCCTATGGTATGTCATATCCCTTTGGTCAGCTGGGGTCAATTGTTCCAGCCGTGTCACTTCCCAGATCCCTGCAGATTCCCAATCTACTTTCTGGTGGGGTGGCGTAAGGAAAAGACCTTGGCTCTGTGTAAATCCTGTCTAGCAATAGCTAAAACATCCCTATGCTAATAATATTGATACTAGCACAAATCAAAACCCCAGCCCCATACTGGCAACTATGATAAAAATTAACTCAATCCCAATAAAAATGGGTTCACTTCACCAGAATTAGCACTGTTTTATTATCCATCCTTCTCCTATAAATAAATAGCATTGTTTATTCTGCTAAGTGCAAATTGTAAATAATCTTTTTTAAGTCCAGTTTAATGTTTATTGCCATTAGCAACTTTTGAACAAAACAATTCTATTTCCATAGAAAAATATATTTATAAGTAATAGGTACTTTTGGGTGTCTATTTTGTATTCTGATGACTTTAATATTTCTTAGAATTAGCTGAGCTCTGCAAAGACAAATCTGTTTGCATCTCTAAGGTTTACATGTAAAGTTCCATGCAGAAATTGATTTTTGTGACAGTCCATTGTTATATGAAACATCATCTTGAAGTTCTGTTCTCAACTCGGCCTTCGACTGTTTAGAAATTAGGTCTAATTGTTCAGGGTCATTTTCTTGGGGTTTTTTCCCCCTTGTACTATGGCACTAATCTCACATATTGGGACTACATCCAACAGCACTGTTTTACAGATCTCTCTTTATTACCTCAGTGTCTGTGAGATAATATGAGAAATACAAGAGAGAAAAATAGAAAGGGGAATCTTTTCTTCTGACACCAGTTGATACATGTGGAGTTACACAGAAGTAAATCATTATGTAGGTTCTCTTCTCATGATTAAATCATGTAATATAAATTGACTGTAATAATTAGAGTACCTTAGATTCATTTCAGTAATAAGGAAGGAACAATATCTGCAAAGACAAACAGTGAGAGGCTGGGGAATAAAGTAAAGCTTTTCTCAGTTCATTGTTAGCAGAATCCAGAAATACATACTTTATGAAAAACTTAACTACACACCAGGATAATGTGTATGCTGATGAGAAATTTGGAGTCAGTCAAGTGAGCCACATCATAAAAAAATGCATAAAATAATTTTGGTTTTCAGATACAAATGGAAATCTGAATACAGTAAAGAAATAAAATACATCACTACTATTAAAGCAAATGAAAGAGAGTTATAGATAATTAAATACAATATAATGGAAGATTAGAGACTAGCAGAGAAGTTTTAATAGAAAATAGTATCATTCAAACTGACAGGCATAGGAATTTCTGATGAGTTCATGAAGTGGGGATAAGTTTAACTTTAAATACAGGTGAGCAACATGGCAATTTCCATTCAAATTCGATGATGTGAATAGAATATGATGGCCATATCTTCAAATTTCAGCAGGGAAAAAGGCTTCCTTGGCCCTCTCAGACTGAGTAGCCTGTCTTTTTAATCCACTTTATTCTTATTCTATATAGATGTAAATCGAGTTTATATAAATTCTCCAAATGATTCACTGTACATTTCTCCAGATAACATATTCAGGCAATATTAGAAAAAAACAAACCAAAACCAAACCATAAAATCAAACAGGAACAAAACAAAAAAGGAGATTAGTGTCTCTAAAACCTGCCCTGTCAACTCAGTACAGCTGGAGCTGCAGACAGGTCTGCTGGAGAGCCTCTTCTTCAGGGGACACTCAAAATTTGTTTGTGTAGGACTACTTAATAAGTGAGTCATTAGACTTAGGTTTCCAAAACAAGGGTTTTTTTTCCCTAATTACATGAGTTATATAGGTAAAATGCTTTTACCCTTTTTGCTTTGGCATCAGGGCTTTGATCAAATAGCCTGCTTTTTTTTTTTTTTTTTTTGTTTGCTGTGGCCTACTCTGCTCATTCTTTGATGGTATGTATACACTAGATAGGTTAGAATAGCCATCAAATCTAAGACACAGTATCAGATGTAATGTCAGCAAGAAAAGTGCGCTGGGAAATAATACAGCTGTGTAGAGCAACCCAAAAATATGGGAAGGAATTCAGAGGAATTCAGCTTTTGGGACTGCTCAAAATCTTCAAAGTTCTATTCAGTTGCTCCTCAAATCTTATCTGGGGCCATCTAAATGCCCTGATTATTACACTGGTATCTGTCACAAGAATGGTTGCACAGCTTAAAGAACCACCACCAAAGATACTGACAAAAAGCAGGTAAGCAGGTTTCATTGTAAATTTGTGGAGGTGCAACTTTAATATAACTCAAATACAAGGTTTGTTGCAGCATGGCAGGGTGGTAGAAATGTTGCAATGCCCTTTGAAGTGTCTCCTGCAGAAGCTGCTCAGAGTAAGGCCATGAGAACAGCCATTTCAAGTGCATGCACACACACACACGCCACAGATAGCTCAGCAGAGGACAGGAAGGGTTTGTGTACGATGTATTCCAGCAAAAATTTATTCCAAACCATGCTGAAGGGATCAAAGACAAAGACAAAACCATGTAGTGTGCACAGACTTAAGTATGGTGTCAGTGACCAATGACTTGAGGGCACAGACACTTTACAGGAAAACATAAGTAAAAACAATGATTACAACCTGAAGAATTCCTTTAACAAATGATGAAACCCATCCTGTCAACCCCTTGTCCGAAAAGTTCATTGATGTAAACTGAGTTCTTCTCAACTTCTAAATCCTTTGCTTGCTCCTTCAGCCTCTAGATGTTTATGTGGATAGATGTTGAGTCTGAAGAAAGGTTGAAGCAGTACATCATTTTGAAGTCTTGGTAGCTGTCTCCATGGGCAAGCAGTGAAAAGTCTATTGCTTCTCAGTTTTCTAGAGTTACATGCTTTGTGTTATTAGTATTTGTTAGCAGCTCACTCGTGTCTAGGATGCGGCACTACTACATTTGCTTACTTCCCTAGCACTTTTGGTTCTCTTAGCATTTTTTAAGTTTTTATAGCGGCAACCCTAGGGGCCAATACTGAGGCTACTATTTTCTTTTTCTACCTCTAAAGTCAACTTTGTTTATGCAGTCAGATTTAAACTGACGGACAAATCGGCTATGCTTAATTTTTTTGGTCACAAACTATGTTAATGTCAAGTGCTAGCATAGCAGTCTTCCCGAAGCCACAGGGTGTTTTGGCCATGGAACGCTTTATTTGTTGATGGGGAGTAAGATTTTTAAGAGGCTGCATGGGTGAGCAGGGGTTCCTCAGAAGTAATTTCTCAGAGAATAACCTGTAAATAGAATACATCTACAAGAAAAAATTAAGTTGTGATAGGCTGCAGGATTTAGTAAGGACTGAGTGTTAGGGAATTTTGCTCAGACATGGCTTAAAGAAAGAGGCCATGAAAATATACAGCTGATGGAAAAGTAAAAGGCAGCTGTAAAGCAGCAGTTCTCAAGCCCGTTTCTGTAAATAATTAGGTTCTCAGGCACATTTTATAAACAGCAGGATTCTCAGACAGTCTTCTCATAACAGGTAAACATTCTGTCCTTGGGAACAGACATGGAGGTTGAGAACCCTTCATATCAGGGTGAGAACAAAAATCTTGGTTTCGATAAACAAACCACAGGTATTGAAAACAAAGGGAGGGGTTAATGTTTGCTCAGTAGCCTATCATGAGCTCGAGTTTTGCAATACATATGATCTTTATTAACACGGTTACAAAAACGTGCCTTTGGATCAATAAATTTGGAGTCGATGCTGATCAACAAGGATGGGTCCTCTCCCTTCGCTTTCAACAACTGAATATCTGCAAATTTCAATTTCATGGATTTGTTATGTCTAAAGTACATAGAAAGACAAAATTGTATTTAGTTACATGAATGCTACATATCCTTTAGTAAGGCTGTTAGAGGCTTTTGCATCTCTGCTTCTCAATGGCTTTAAAGACTTGTTATTCTTAAATAAAAATTACTTGGATCTTATAACTACTGTTATAAAAAGGAGACAGTTGTGCTGTAAGAATATAACAGAATTTTGAAAACTGAAAGCATTCTTAAACACTCACAAGAAATAGCTATAAAGAAGCTATGGTTGTTTTTTTGGGTTTTTTTTTGGTCAATTGCATGTGTTTGAGCAATTGAACATTGGTATATATATTTGCATGAAATTCAGAAATATAAAATCAAGAGTCTTATGAACTCATGAAGCAGCGGAGGGACATTTTCCGTGATTAACATCTGTGGTTACACTCTTTTTCCTTCTTTTCTTCCATGCCCCTTGAGCTTGGTTTTTTTGTTGTCTCAGAGGCTCAGGAGAAGGGTCTTTCGGTGCTGTATTTGGCTGTTCGATGTATTGCTTGATGCTTATGCCTGTAGACATGGAAGCATACACTCTCTCTGAGGTTATTGATGGAGAGGGGTTATTTGTATCTAAAATGGGTGTGTTTTGATCAGGGTCACTCTCGCTTCCAGCATGGGAACCAGGAGTGACCAGACTGCAGGAGGAAGGAGGACAGGGTGCTAGGCTTGAGAAGACCTGCAAACGGTCCAGAAACCAGTCAAAAATCAAGACTTGTGCAACATTTTTTCCCCTTAAATATCAACAAAATACACAGAAATAGTCATGGATCTTGAATGGAATAGTCTGCCAGAGCCATAAGTGCATGTGGCCCTGGTAGTTCTCTGGACCACGAATGTGTGGCAATAGACTCTGATTGAGGCTGTTATTTCAGTAACAGAGCTCTTGATCTCAGGTTTTTGCCATTTGCTCGCCTTTGTTTTGAAAAGAAGCAGTACTTGAAGAAGTTCTGATTAAAGTCAGTGCTAGTGCTGTTTGCTATTTATTTTTTTTATGAGTGCACATTGCTTGGTCATGTCCAGCCTCTCATCCACCAGCATCCCCAAGTCTTTCTCCCCAGGGCTGCTCCCAGTCTGTTCACAGTAGCAGTCCAGATTCAGCATATCTGTATTCTAGTAACAGAGTATAAATGTGACATAATATATTATCTCGTTCTTCAAACTTTCAGAAGTTTTTCTCTTTAATGAGGTTTTCTTCCAGTACCTGTGGAGATCTAAGACTTGATTCTAGCTGGAATTATAAGGGTGGACAAATCATTAAGTGGACAATTTCTCTTCTGGCTGCTTCTGGCTGTCTATACTGGGAAATCAAAAATAGTATTTTCTCTTTTGGTTATAGAGACACATATTTCTTGAGCTCTGAAGCAGCAGGCATCAAGACTGCTTAGGGAAGAAAAATCTTTCTGCTACAAAAAGAAGGAATTGAACCTAAGTGAATGAATTTACAGAAGAGATATATTCTCACAAATGAGGGCAGCAACTTCTTGTTGACGTTAGAGGACTGGATTTTTGACAAAAGACAAGGAAGTTATGATGCAAAAGGCCTGTGCCATGCCAGATTCTAGTTATAGATGATAAGTGCATAATGAAAAACATGTTGAACAAGTCAGCCCTTTAGAAAGTTTAGATCAGTTTTGACTGAGAGAATGCTTTTACTCATTTTGCTTTTGCATCAGGGCTTTGATGAAATAACCTGATGCCATGACTGAATACATTCTAAAATGAACTTAACAGCTCATGGAACTACAACCTATTTTGTAAATAATACAAAAGTCCCTCATTTTTGAAGCTTCCTATAATATTAATTTCTGATCAGTTAATACCTTAATTTCATTTCCAGTAACCTATTAAATCACATTCGATGCTGCAAAGGTTTTATGCACATATACTTTAGCTTCATCTTTATTTTTTACCTTATCCATGTTAAAGAAAAAAAATCGCAGCTAGCACAATATAAATGCTCTAGACTTCCATTATTAAGCATATCTATAAGGTTTAAAATAACACTTTTAGTACCAAACCATGGATTTGGACAAATAAAATTAAAATGCAATTTAATTGGAGAAAAGCTTTCTTCACACCTCCTGTGACCTCACATTAAGTTGATTTCAACTGTCTTTAACATCTGAGTAAAAATTCAGCTGAGGTTATGAAGTTGTTGAAACTCCTGGATGAACATGGATGCACTTAAGTCCTTATTTTTGTCTGGAACACCTGGGAGGAAAAGAAAAATAGTTTCTGATTTTTTTTTTCCTTTCATCTCTTCACCTTTCCTTTCCTTCTGTATAGTAATCAAAACATGCAGTGGTCCTAGGAAGAGATACATTATACATGTTAGAACACAGCCCTTCTTAAAACACCAGCAGGGATGTATTGAAGGAAAACACCAAGAATCCCTTTCTTTGCACCCCTAGTAACCACAGCAGCCTTCCCCCTGCTCAGGCATCTCATCAAGGCTTCAAGATTTCCTTGCTCTTATGTAGGGCATAAGCCAGGTTCTGTGTAAAAACCTATAATCTAATTACAGTAACATTATTATAAACTGCTTTAAATGCTTTTTGATTTCTTTCTGTCACATGTTAATACATCTTCAACTTCTCTTTAATTACCTGTGACTTCCCTGTAACATAAGCAGAGCAGGCCCTTGATCTTGTCTTTATCTCTTGCTCTAAGAAAGACTGGAGATTCACCCTCCTATCCTGGAAAGCCTACCAAAGCAGCAACCTGAAGGAAGCAGTTCCTTTCATCTCCTGCTTAAACAAGACAAAAATTAAATAAAGAACTACTTAAATACGGAAAATCCGACAATAGGAAAAGACTCACAAGGAAAGCAAAGGGAGCAGGAAGCATAAGTCTGTAAAAAGCTTCAGGCAGACCCTACAAGACTGGCAATGCTCCAATCCTCTGAAATAGAAAAATCAATTAGATACACCAAGCAGAGATATGATGCACTAGGGAAAAAGGGGAAAAAAGTCCTGTTCTACACAGAGACTGAGACAGAGACAGAGACTGAGAGAAGTAAATATGCACCCTCATCTTTCTCATCAGAAGCAGGTTGCAGCAAATCCATACTAATCACTCCAAAACCCACAATCAGATAGTTGTGGTGTCTGCGTGACTCTCAATAAATTCATGATTTCATATTTTAAACCCTGAAATGAAAGTATTCCATGCAGCCATCAAGTGCCTGCATTCTTGAATCCACAAAAAGACAAGCTGAACTCATTTTTTTCAGAGGAGATGGTAATAAAGGTAATTAGATCAGGCAAACTGAAAAATCACCCAGTTGGATAACTTGTATACCATGCAAAATTCTCTTTAACTTCCTTCCCTACTCAGAAGCTGTACAAAGCCACGTTGGGTCCATCATCTCCTGCAATTTAGACAATAAAACATTTTGGACAGGAACTCAGGCAGTAACAAAACTGTTGTGGACAATTTTTCAATCAGGCCTCAGAAGGAACTGAATGAAGAATTTGATATTAATAATTGACCCACTGAATTTAGTCCACTTCTACTTATTTAGAAGAGTTGAGGATAAATGTTTAAATACTTAATTTTGAATCAAGGCTCTGGAAATGGAATTTAAATGTGTAACTTTAGGAGGACCTCAGGGATAAAGTGGTGTCTGTTTATGGCTGTGGATAGTAAATTATCACAGGCTTGAGATATCTAATGCTTTCTGAAACTCCTTGGGGTATAGTAAGAGTTCATCCTTTACTCAGTATGGAATTTTGCATAGAGATGCCACTAGTTCTTTGTTAGGACTCTCTGTGGAAGAGACAAATGCACAGATTAAGATGCAAACTCAGCAGCTAAATTTCCCGGGCAGAAGAGATTTATCTACAATCTCCCATGGCCCTAAGCAGGTCAGCTGCTCCTAAGAAGCAATCTTGTTCGGTGTCAAAGCTCTGCATCAGCAAAAAACATGCTGCACCAATTGATGCAACTGTTGTCTTCTTCATAGAGTTGTTAGAGGCTCATGGTTTAGGCACTGTTAGCACTGTGTTCCCTCATGGGCACCGTTCATTAGGCATGCTCAGAGCAAAGCTAACATATATTGACAACACCGAGCTCAGCAGAAAATGCAAGTCACAACCCATTTTATTCAAAAGTAGGGACAGACATCCTTATGGCATAGGTTTCCTGCCTTGTGAGCAGAAGCAATTTCTGAAATAGGTTTAATAGGAAAGCCCGCTCCAGCAAACAAGAGTCCAGTTTTGCAGTATATACACTCTTATTGAGGAAGAGTGCATCTCACACCCATGTTATGGATTTTATCTGATTTTACCTAATATTTGCCTAGCTTGTAATATATGAAAAACATCTTCTGCACACAAAAAGCATTAATAATTTTACCTAGATTTCCTAATATTTAGGTTTCTCTGTGGGCTGCAGGTGGATCTCTGCTCCACCATGGACCATCATGGGCTGCAAAGGGACATCTGCCTTACCATGGTCTTCACCACAGACTCCAGGGGAATCTCTACATCTTAATGTCTTAAGATAAAATGAAATAGTAGCAGGAATGTGCTTTACACTCTGTAGTGAACAGAAACAAAAATCAGGAAACATTACAAGGAACACCCTTCTCAGGCTAACATTTCCAGTCCCCCTCATTTTCCTTTTGCATATTGATATCCTATGTAAGATGTACAAAAATATCTGTTGACAGTTTCCTGCTCTTAACTGCTGTTTAAGTGGCCTCTAGTGCTAAAATATTCAGGATTATTAAACATGATAATTTTTAGTAATTATTGCTTGTATGGCATTATACTTTGCAAGACTTTGCAAAGAATTAATAATCACTTAATACAAAATTTATGGTCTTAGAAAATGCAATACTAACTCAGTTTTGTATTTCTTTTTCTTTGTTTTGCCTTTATGGATTATATGCACTACTTGAATTAATGTAATTGAAATGTACATTTTAGACCAAATAGCAGTCAATTAACTTACCAAACACCTTTCAGGATAAGGCATGACATAATGCACTAGGACTTTTGTCTTCCTGCTTTTTAAATTTTTTCTCAATATCATTTACTCTTTCTTTGTTTTGGTATGTTTTCCTTCTTTTTATTTTTTTCCTTGGCCAAAGAAATGGCTGAAGTGGATTTATTTTTTTTTGCAGGTAATTGGAATTGACCTACCAGCTGTGAATAAATATTTACTGTCTGCTGTACAGAAATAGATATCTCTATACCTGCCCATCTGTAGTTTTGTAGAGTAAGACCTTACTCATAAATGTGGCAGCTGGCTAGAATAGTTAAGGTATGATTTTTTTATGACTTGCTAGGAAAGACAGAATAACAAACCCCACATAAGTCACCAAGAGATTAGTTACTTCAGCTTCAGGCTGCAGCAACTTATGTTACCAACTTTTGTCAAATTTCTTCACCTTCCCCATCTTTCCCGCACACCTACACGCTTCATGTGGGAAAAAAAAACTGTATCCATTTTTTATATCTTTCAATCTTGAGCATTAAATTTGAGGAGTGAAAACATGACTTACCTCAGTATTGAAGACAGCAATTTTGTGCATTCAGATAAATGCAGAATCAAAATATGGTTTTAAGGAGTCAAAATTTAGACCTTGTTAAAGGATTTTTTACTGAAAATTCAAAATGAAATGCTTCAAAATACAGTGGCACTGTATGTAAGAGATTATCCCAGTCTGCCTGCCATAGCTTCTCGCTTCATTTAAGACAAATCATGTCTGTTGTCAAAATACATTTACCTTTGACATAAATAAAAATGCAAAGGCATAATGCCATATAAATTAAGGATATTACTTGCCCTTTAATATTACTTGCCATTTTTTTTTGTCAAAAAAAAAAAATTCATTTAATAGGAGGTGTTAAGTGGCAGTTTGGAATTCCACTGTTGAGTTTTTATCAGAAGTGAAGTTTTCTTTCACCAAGTTTGCACCAGTAATTTTTCTTTTGCTTCTTCAGATTGAATGCTACAGAGTGGATTACTTTTTTTTCACTGTTACCTGTTCCCATTTAGCATCTTCTAACACTCTAATTTCAATTGCTCCCTATGCAAGTTTAAAAGTTTGTTTCTAGTAAGTAATAAAATATTCTAGCCATCTCCTTAGGAAGAAGTTCCACAGAAAAGGAGCAAGCTATTCAGTTCATTTATAACCTTTTGTTTTGTTACATTAGCACAGAGATTAAAAAGCCATACTAGCAAAAATTTAGCAGTGGGCTGATTTTAGTTAAGATGGAGTCCAGGCCCTCCATGCTTTTACACCACCAAATAAACAGTGTAGGAAAAGCCACCTAGAAATGCTTAGCAATCTCTGCTTTTATTCCTTAACAGAATATTACTTTGGCTAAGATTTCAGCACTTTATTTTTCTGCCTGGTGTATTACATAGAAAGGTATTACATGACAGAATTCTAAACAAAGCCACTGGAATTTATCAATAAGCTTATTTTCTATGTAAAAATAGGAGAACCTACACAGAACCATTCAGCACTTCACAAGTCAGACATTAGGGCACTTATCTTCCTCATTAGCATTTGTTTGGAACACCTTCTTTTTTGGTGTTAAGAAGAGTGTTTCAGCTCATTGGTCCAAATCCAGTTTTACTCTCTTTTTCCTCTCCCTTTGCACACATGGTTCGTCTTTTTTCTCTGCCCTCCTTTGATTTCTTTATGCTCTTTTCAGGCTCCATATTTACTGCAAATGGATCTTCTCCACTGTGTCTCTCTTCAAACTTATTGTATATTATCTTTATTCACCCGGAGGAGCTTTCCTACATAAATCAGTCTGAATAATCCAGCACACTTTTTAAATCCATTTACTGACTTCTCCTTCACTGCAATCCATAACTTAAAGATTCCAGAGATTAATTTTCAATGCGTAACTCTATCTTCTTCTGTTCAAACCACTCTGCCCTTTTATCTTGCCTCTTGCCTCTTGCAAGAGTTATTTGCTCTATAAGGAACATAGCACTAATATTCTGGCAGTCCTTTTCTTCAAGTAAATGCCAAAATTGCAGTGAGTATGGAACAAAGATCTCTCGTGCTGAACACTAATGGGTTGCTGATCATCTAGACCATGGTATTAGCTAGTAGCTGATGTTCTGCACCAACATCTCTCCATCTCTACCCTGAGGAGCTATTTATTTGTTTTTTTGGTTCGCCATCTACAAAAGAAAGACTAGTTTAGTCATCTGTATCAAAAATATATTTACAGAATAAATAAATCAGAATATGTAGATCTATATGTACGTATTATAAATAGACTAAAATGTACAGACATCATAAAAGAGGCCTTATGTATTTATTAAAAAATCCAGTTAAAATCTTTCCTTAACACCACATCTGACCCATTTTTTGTTCGGTGTCATGGCAACAAAAAGATTAAATCCTATATTGCTGTATTTCGAAGTAGAAAATAGCAGCATGTCATCCATTAATCTTCGGTTCTATAGAGGAGGATGAGATGTGTAAAATAAAAGAACCCCACTTGAGATTTCACCTCCTGTCCCCTTGTTCCCTATTTGTAAAAACAATTATTTACTAACTCTTGTACTTTTATGAGAATATAGCAATTAAACATTTATCAAGAATACATTTTAGAAAGAGAAACTAATTAACAAATTAGCAAATGGCCCTTTAGAGATCATTTGGATCACCCTGGATTAACCATTCATTTATTAATTAAACCAGAGAGGAAATCTCAGTCTCTTATATCCTAATGAACTTTTCTAACAGGTTTTTTTTGGACTGGATTGAGTTAAAGGAATAGAGAAAGGAATAGATCTGTTAATTTTTTTGGAATTCTATTCTGTCTGTGTAGTGGAGTTTCTGTCTTCTTGATTCTGTCTTCTTATCCATACCAAGGAGCTTCTCAGCACTTGCTCTTTTGTACTTCAAAATAGTATTTCTCCAAGGATACCTGAGAAAAATGCCTGAATAAGTTATTTCCTCTGGATTTTTCACCTCAATGTTTTATATAATTATTCTGACACTTGGCCTTTACAGTCTGCCTGTATAGAAGGACTGAAGTAAAATTTCTACTTCCTCCTGTCGTTAGTCATCATTAAAGATGAGTGAGTTTAGTCACCCTTTTCAAAAATTCAAATTATTAGTTATAATATTCAACAAAGTCTGTAAGGAAAGCCAATGAAATGCATTCAGTATGCTATTGGATGAAAGAAAACATTCCTGGAGTTACCAGCATATATCATAACACTCTCGCTACTTTTCAGCACTAGTATATCCACGTAAATCACACTAACACCAACAGCTTCAAGAAGAAACCTGAATTACATTAGAAAAAAAAGGTGGTCTTGGATTTCCTAGAGATATCATTTTAATTTTAAAATATCAACTTTTTAATAGGAAAATAAAAAAAAAAAAAAAAAAACAAACCTGGGTCTAGAGCTTTTCCTTTCCACAATAACTAGTTTCAGAAAATTAGAAGTACTTGTTTTCCATTTATTGCTAGGCCAATCAGCAGCAATCCTTACTTCTTCTCTTGCCACTCTCCAACATTTCTACCTTGAAACTCACTCAAGGGTCTCTAGAGCTCAGAAGCACTTGTTTTCCAAGCAGTGTTCAAAAAATAAGCAGGAAGAAAACAAATGAGAGACAAAAAAAGAGAGAGAGAGAGAGAGAAAGAGAATGAGATTTATAATAGTCTCTGAGACTGAGTCTTGAGAGTGGAACTATAATCACGTCCACCTGAGTGATTTCAGTTCAACAAAGAAGTGGTGGAAATGTTTTCTTAAATTGATTTATTTGAAGAACTGTGGTGTAACATTAAACCACTGTGTGGTCTGTTTTGCTCAGGTTTTGAGACTGTGACTGTCTTCAGTGAGGTTCTGTGTACATTTGTCTGCCATATAAAGTGCAAAGCATGTTTTCAGTTCCTAAAGGCTTGAAACCGAAGGAGTATTTTAACCCTTCAGTTCTTTCAGCAGGACTTTTCCTCTATAATCCGCTCCTGATAAGAATGTCTATATGAGTGATAAATTTGCCTTAAGAGTCCAGGAAACAAGGGAAAATACCACTCTTCTTAGGTCTTCATTTTGGTCAAACTCTCAGGGCCTGTGGTATTTTAATAACTGAATGACATTTAGAGCACCGGTTTACTTGTGCAGTGATATATGATTGTGTAATATCTTCTCAGCTGAACTACAGTAGCCTAATGGCTTCAGAACCCTTATCAAAAATCTGCCTGTGAGGCTTTCTACAATGTGTGTTGAACATCAGGCGGTGAAGCTTTGAAAAGCATTTTTATTCCCTAGATGGAGAAAAAGAAGAGGAAAAAAGAATAACACTTCTGTTATGCCCAGGAAGATTTGTGCTTTTGTAACTGAAAGAAAAAAAGGAAGGAAAAGAACAGCTTTACCATAAACACGTAAATTTTAAAAACACGCTTTAAAATTCAGTTGGGCAAATCTGTTCTCATATTAAGTAATATTCCAGAGTGATACTGAATTCAATTTACTTAATCTCTATTTGTCTAGGGCCAGGGATCTTGGGGGTGGGGTGGTTCCCCCCCACCATTCTGTTCTTTGCCTTCACTCTTGCCTGTCAGAGGGTGTCAGAATCCATTCTGATGACCTGTTTCCAGATGGTCCTCTGCTTGGCAGATTTGACATGCCACGTCACATAAAAAGCTCATAAAACTGAAGTGGCATTCACTTCATACAAAGCTTTGATTATCAGCAGACATACAGGGAATGGCACAGTATTTCCCTGCCAAGCACTTAGTGCCCACTGGTTCCATAATCCAAGCTGAGCACAGCAAAGTTTAACATTTTCAGTCTTTTTGTCACACTTATATCTGCTTGGCTTCTTTTGAGTTAAAGAATGGACATGTGCAAATAAAAAAAAATTAAAACATTTTTTAAAAAAGGGAAAAACTATATTCAAAAGAAATTTCAGTTTAAACAACGCTACTTAAGACATGAAAACTGAGAAATTTCAAGTGTTATTTCTAGCTTGATTGTTTTTTAATCTTTATTTATTATATATCTGCATGCTCCAGTTTGCACTGGAGTACAGCACTATGTAAACTTCGATAGACAACAGGGCTACTATCTAAAGATCTTATTTTTCCATCTGAAATTTGAATTAATGTTTCAACAAACAGTATCAGTAAGACAGTTCATTTTGTTGACTTTAGTTAAGTACTCTCAGCAGAAGGATGGCTGGAGCAGCCTGAAATTGTTTAAATAGTATAATTCACTACAGATATTTGAAAAAAAAAAAAAAGTTAATTCTTTATATGAAGCTACATTCTGAATACATTCTGCTGCTGGAAAAATAGCAGTTTACCCTTTTGTAGATTTAACACAATCAATGCCATCTTTACTGGCCTTGTCAGAGCAAACAACAATTAAAACAGCAATGAATAGCTTTCTCAGTAATTGTAATACAAATATAAGTTTTAATATATCTGGACTTTTTGCTTTTGCATAGGTCTGACCTGCAAACCAAGAAGCTTACATGACACAGGAGGGTCCCTTCCAGGAAATACATGGATTAGTAACCCTAAAAATGTGAATATTTGCCTGCTCCTTTTTCCTTCCATCTACCTCTTATGATCGTGGGCAACATGTCTAAAAATAAAGTCTCAATTTAGTGTTTTAGCGTTTCTGTCATTTTACCTTGGAAACAGACATAAGTGACTAATCTATACAGATTCCATGTTTATGTAGGTAAGAAAATCGAATATGTACCTATGTATTTTGTATGTATGTATGTATTTATGTATGTATGTATGTATGTATATGTATCTGTCTATCTATCTATCTATTTTGAAAGGAACTTACCAGGGAGAATTTTGAGGTCAAAACTAATCAGTTAAGAATTAGAATGTGCAAAAAAGAAATTTAGACTCTTAAATTCCTGACTAATAAGAATGTTTGTATACTTACTTTTCTAGTTCTAGATTCTAAATTAATTTTTACCATCTAAAAATGTGAAATCTAATCACACTAATTGATTTTATGTATTGAAAAATGAAAAAACCCCATAATCTTGTGTATATGCAAACTCTTTTCATGCAGATGAATACCAAAATGAATGCATATAATATTAATTTTTTTAATCTTTGTTATTAAGTTTGTTACGTTGTTGTTTCTCCTTCACAACCTGTTGCTATTGTATTCAGAAATCTTTTAAATGAAATTAAGACACATGGCATTTATAGGTACAGATTTCACCAATCACTGCTCTACAGCTCAATTAGCAGCTTTGTGTATCAAGGAGATTCTCAGTCACAGTGAAACAGCTTAAAAATAAGCACTAAATTTTTTCAAGGTGTAATAATGAGTGGGATAATAGAAAAAAATAATGTCTTTAATAAAACTGAAAAGTATAACTTGAGCAAGAAGTCAAATATTAGACTGAATCTGAATTTTCAGATAAATGTAAGTTATTTTGAAATCATGGGAGAAATTTCTGCTTCAGTTATTGCACAGAATGGAGTAAAAGAGCTTTGGTTGATTAAAGTGGAAGGATTATGGGTTTTTATTTTAAAAATAAGAATGAGCAGCTGCACAAGAAGTGTTCTCAGCAATGTTGAGCAATTTATGCACAATGAAGTCACCATGTAAACACAAGGTCAATGCCTCATTGGAGCACCTGTATTGTCATTTTTACTATTTGAAAGGATTTAATTCAGCATTTCTGAACTTTATGTTGAGGTAACAAATTGTATAATAAAATATTGTAATGAAAATGAACCACTATTTCTCCCCTTCCTGTCTTCTTACATAATTGGATGAACTTAAAAAGACTCACATTTCTTGCATGACCAAAAGAAAAAGAACCCAAAACAATGCATAGCTAGCATTGCCATCTGTGTCCATCAATTTCAAGGTATCCTCCTTGTCTCTAAAAGTCTCCATTGTGAATAGTAGAAGAGAATCTGATGGTAACTCAGTTATAAAGAAAGAGCCGTGTCCTTGGCTTGACTGTTTAGGTTCTTAGTGGGAAGAAACATTGCATCTACTGCCTACAGCCATAACTTTATTTCTGTCTGCATCAGGTCTCACTAGAAAATTCAACTGTATAAAAAATCTGAAATGGTTTCGTACAAGTAAAGCAGAACTGTATGTGTGCCATGACAGATCCATCTCTAGATCATTCCTAGTGCCAAACACTTTTTCTAAGCTGGGTTTGGGATCAAGAGACATACTAGGAATATTCTAATGAACAAGTAACACAATTAATTCCTCTTACTCGTTCATCCATGGGTTCTTTGTTTAAAAATTAATGTTTAGGCTGACTGATATTCTTTAACTCCCTGTGCTGATAATTCCAGATGGAAGAAATATCTGTGCTTATTAAAAATCATTATGCATTGGGAATTTTTCCTTCAACTTCTCTTTTTCTTCTCATTTCCTAAAAGAGCCATTTAGAACTAATGATGTTTGCTCCTAGAATTTTTCCATAGAACAGACCACTTTATCAACTTTCTATATAGGAGTAATCTTTTGTTTCTGCAGAAAATAACCATCAGCAAAATAAAAGGCTTGAGCAGGTCTACAGTAGTTTATTTGTCTGTCAGTAGGCAGGCAGCCATGCTTTAACTGTGGCTCATTATAGTTCCCTCTTGACATTACCTATCTTTAGTATATCCCTTGTCTTGCATCAGTAATGACTGTCTTCAGATGCCTCAGGCTTTTCTTAGACTGCTTTCAACCCCCTTTTTTCACTTCATTTATATTTCTCTCCCTTCTAAATTTTTCATGACTTTCAAATTATCTGTTGACTGTAATTACATTACTTCAGGCCTTTCAGTCTGTTTTACCTGGAAAGACTCTGTGAGTGTATACAACTACACTACTTCATTGTAAATTATAATGTAATGTCAGATATACCTGTCAACCCAACAGTTTTTATTAACTTCACAAACAGAAAAAATTGCAGTAAGATCTAAGGCCCTATATATAGTGAGTGACTTCTAGATACAGAATGAGAAATGTGCGAGTCAAATACACAAAATTTAGAAAGTAGGTTCCAAAACCTGAGGGAAGGATTTCACAACACGATTTTCTGTTTACAGGATATTTCGCCGGTGAATGTGAAATGGAAGATAAATAACAAAAAAATACTTCCATGTTTGTCATACCTATCTAAGGAATAATAAAATGAAATTGTGTCAAGAGGCAATCAATGAAAGTGAGAGAGGCAATTTGAAAACGATATGCAGCATTTTTTTTCACAAAACAAGTATGTATGTACATATATATAAATAGTAGCTGTGTAATAAATAAAAAAGATGAATGTAAACAGAGACAGTCTAGAATCATACCTGTGAAGTGTACTGCTTTTAAAAAGTTCATTCCAGCAATGGCAACTTATACCAAGTCATACAGTTCAACTGTTGGGACACAAAGGTCACTGGATGACAGTCTGTGCTGTGTATTGTCACAGATAAACATTTTTTCTGTTAAATCTGTGGAGATTACCTCTTTTATTTTGTTCAGTACCTGTGGAAATTGCTTCACATTTTGAAGTGGTGGAGTCTTTGTCTGATTATTACTGTCACTAATTAATGTTATGGAAATAATTAAAGTATTTAGCAAGACTTCAAAGCCTGTTTGTGCTACAACCTGTATTCCCTTGCCATTAAAATATTTATCTTTCCTCAAAAAGTTATGAACTAAAACTGTAAAACTGGGTGGACACAAGAAACAGAAAAGGACAGCACAGGGTAACAGCATGACAATTATGAGGAGTGTAAGAAGCAGAGGTCAAAAAACTCCAACTGCCTAGACAGAGTTATACATGTCTTCTTTCTCCACTTTCCTTTATGTGTCTTTTAATTAAAAATAAGTGGCCTGATTTTCAAAAATCTGAGCACTCAAAACCTGCACTGATTTCACAGGCAGCTCTGGGTGTCAGCACATTAGAAAATTAGGCCAGAAGTGTTTTCATCTTTGGAAACTTCGTAAGATTTATCCTTTAAATGTGAGTGACTAAAGGAAAACATTGATAGCTGTAACTGGCAGCAGTGGAACAGGGCAAGCTTCCAAAAATCTTGACAAATTTAGTGTGTTATAGTTATCTTTTGCCCCCTCTTTCTGTTTCCTGGTATTGCATCTCTTGCCTGACACATTTCTGACCCATTTTGATATAGGAAAGAGTCAAAGAATCCTGGGCAAATTTCATATTGTTCTTGTCAGGGCAGTGGGGTGGTAGGCTTGGAAATTTACATCCAGTATATATCAGGTAAACAACCTAGAAATATCTATACTGTCTTTTTATTTCTTTTCTTGTTTATATCACATTTCTTTAATAATAAGATATTCAGGGTATCCCAACCATTACTATGGTTCATACTTGCTTTTATCATTTGGGACAAAAACTAAGGATGCCAAGATTTTGAAAGAATGCTATGTGAAATATCAAATTTTTAATTATTTTCATATATTTATTTATTTATGAGAGAAAGGTTTATTGGGTGCTAAAAATCCATTTTCCTTTAACTGTAGGAAAAGCTGCTGCACTAGTAATAAAAAAATGGATATTCAAAGAGATCTGTGAAAATGGGTAAAAAAAAATATCTGCACTCCCTTTCTTGTTATCAAAACACACCTGATACTGGCAAGCAGCCTCTTTTCTTTGAGCTGAAATTATTTGTGTCTTCACAAAGAGATTATGTTAATGGAGCTAATGTCCTAGCTTCTCATAAGTTTCTTGCATACCTTCAATATACACTTACATTTTATACCTGCAGTTCCCCTTTTGCTTAAAAAATATCTTTAGTGATGTTCTGATGTAGCGATGTAGCTGATTCCATCATAAAATCATCCCCAAATGACCAATATTTTGATTTTTCACATCAGAAACTTCATAAAGAGGGATCAGATGAATTCCTGTGGACTGTTTCAGAGCCCTATTTCCGTATTATTTTGTGTGCTGGTTTCAGCCAAGGACAGGGTTAATTTTTTGCAGTAGCTGAGAGGCTGTGTGGCTGAGGGAACCTGGCCAGGACCAAGATGTTCCTGGATATTCACTTACCTCATTGCAAGGGGGTAGGGAGGGGGAAGGAGCTCTGGCTTCCAGAAGAAAGCAACGGCTTCGGGTCAGTAGAGAGTGTGGGGGATGAGCTGTTGGGGTAGGGTGCCAGCAGTCACAGTGCTTTGGGTCAGGCTTGGTGAGCATCTGCATGTAAAACACCTTCTCTTTTGTACATTTTTGTTATAATGTTGTTGCTGTTTGTAAAGTTTTTTTTATCTTAGCCCATGATCTACAAGAGCCTCCAGTTGTGCTCTTGGGGGAAGGATGTGCATGAGGGAGTGGGAGAGGGGGGAAAAGGGAACCTGGTGAGCATCAGTGTGGTTTGGTGTCTTGGTGGAGAACTCAGATGGGGAGTTCCATTCCAAAACCACAACATTTTCTCAGGGAAGTGGGAAGAGCATGATCTGTGTGACAGCTTACCTTGTTCTAATCCTTTTTGTTTTCTAATGTTTTGTACTTAGGTTTGTATGATTTCTGGGGCTTCTATTTCTCAATTGACTTCGATATTGACATTCATAGTCATAACACACTTCCCTCATATCTTAACGCTATCTTCATAGACTTTTAGGTTAGGATGTTTTGGTATCAGTACAAATGGGAGCTGAATAAGTAAAGAATAGTCCTGTCAAGAGGGACTTGGGGCGCGCTGGTGGGTAAGAGAATGGACATGATCCAATAGTGTGCACCTGCAGCCCAGAAAGCCAATTGTATCCTGAGCTCCTTCTAAGAGCAAGAAGGGTAGGGAGGTGATTCCACTCTGGTCTTGTGAGAGTCCAGCTGAAGCACTGTGTGAAGCTCTGGGATCCCCAGCACAGAAAGGACATGGACCTGTTGGAGTGAATCCCAAGGAGGGCACCAAGTTGATTAGAGGGGTGGAGCAGCTCTGCTATGAGGAAGGGCTGGGAGAATTGGGACTGGGATTCAGCCTCAGTCTTTGAGGCGACCTAATTGTGGCCTTCCAGTTCCTGAAGGGAGCCTACAGGAAATACAGAGTGAGACTATTTACAAGAGCACATAGTGTCAGGAAAATGGGTAGTGGCTTCAAACTGAAAGAGGGTAGGTTTAGATTAGATATTAAGAAGGAATTCTTTATTGTGAAGATGGTGAATCAATGGAACAGGTTGCCCAGAAAAGCTGTGGATACTCCATTCCTGGAAGTGTGGAAGACCAGGTTGGATGGGGCTTTGAGTAACCTGGTGTTCAGACCTGGTTATTAAAATTCTTAGAGAGATGCCTCTGCCTGAATTAAGGTGCAAGGAGACCATATGCCAAAGTCAATAAAGTGGATTTTATGTAACAGTAAATGTTGAGGTAGTGAGAGAAAGTGAGAAAAAGGAAAGAAATAGGAAAAGAGGGTGGGAAGAAATAAACAGATTAAGAGAAAATATCACCACTTCATGGATCCCAAGTGCATCCTCTTGATCCTCTTGTGAGGTCCTTAGTGGTGAGGGTCCTGCAAAACATTAAATGAATTCAATGGACTAATATATGTTTGGGTCAGGTAGGAATACCCAGGTACCTCCCCTGAAGGAGACAAGTTTCACAGTCCCTTGCAGCAGACTCTGGATCCATTGCATCACTTTATGTCATGTGCAGGGCTGGTGCAAGGCCTCAGGAATCAGTTGGGGGCACTTTGGGTGTTGTGGTGTGTTTTTAAGTTTCTCAGTTTGCTCCCTCATTTTATCTATGTTCTCCCTTTGTTCTCCATAAATGGTTCCTCTCTTCCCAGTTTTCGCGCCACTATTGCCCTGACAGTTGAGTTACTATGGTTACCCCTGCCCCCGTTAGTTGTCAATCTCCTAAGTTACATAACTGTTCCTCCCTTATCCCACCATATAAGTAAAGTTTTCCTCCCCCCTGGGCCCAGTCAATCACCCCCCACTCCTCCCTGCTTTCAAGAACATTCTTCTCTCTGGGGGTTGTGTTTGGCTGGCGTCCCGGGGCCCCTCCTTTGTTCTATGCTTATTGGATAAGTTCTTGTGTCAGTTTTCTTATGTACAGCCCCACATGTTCCCCTATTGGTTAGCTGGGCTTCCCCTCCCTTCTCCACCCCTTCCCTGTAAAAACTCTGTCTCCCCCCCGTGTTCGCGGCCATGTGCTGTGGGTTTTTCCACCTGTTGGTTGCCCTTTTTGCTGCCTGTGGGCTCTTCAATAAACCGACATTTTACCCCCAGCAAGTGGTCGCCTCCTCACTCATCTCGTCCTGCGTGAACCCAAGTCCGCAATCCAGCCCAGCCCGAGGCCAGGACGCCAAGGGGGGCTGGCTTCTGATGCACAGGGGTGTCGGCCGCTTCTCCCCTTTTGCTAGCCGGACTTAGGGCCGCGCACGCCCTCGCGCATTTGGGGGTCTTTGATGCTTTATGAGCCTTCTCAGCTGCCTCTCAGGTGAATATGCCACGTGTATGTGGCCTTCCCAGGGTGGGGGTTTCACAATGAGCCAGTTTGTGTAAGGGAGGATGGCTGTTCACTGCCTCTGACCAGAAGTTGCACCCAAAAACTCTCCTCATCCTCCCCATCTTAATCCCAGCCAGAGCTAATTTTCAGGACAGCTTCTAGGTTTGACTTTCTTTGTGGATACAGTCTTTACACTCAGCCTTGTTCACTTCATCCTAGACCTGAGAAAACTGGGAAACCTTTATCTTATCTGAAGTTCCTTTAGGTGACTAAACTCACAGTCCAAAGTAGGCGTAATCAGGGACAGGTAGGCTTTGGTGGTCACAGCTTCTTAACACAGTTTTGCCATAACAGGAAAACATCCTACATAACGATGTTTGAACCATTAACCATAACATTTTAGTCTCTCACAACTGGTCCAGTGAAAGGTGTGCCTGCAGGGGTGTTGGATGTAGATGATCTTTAGTGTCCTTTCCAATGCACGCCATTTCACGATCCAGTGTTTCTATGATTTTCAAGCTTCAAGTTCCTGTGGCCCATCTTGAATTAATTCATCTGATGGTCTGCATTAGGAAGGTCCCCAAGGATCCTCCATATGCATTTTTTTAATTAATATAATTCACTGAACACTGTCAACATTTCTGAATACTCATGAAGTAGAGCAAAACATTAATTTCAGTTGCACTTGAGTCCCTTTCACATCAGTTCACTTTCTCTAAATGTAAGTTCCAAGTCATTGATTAATTTTTGAAGAGCAACTGATAATCTATTTAAAACTAGAAAGATGAGTATTTACATTTTAATATTATGCCATTTATTTATGATTTCATGTGCATTGATTATAAAATATCTATTTTGCCTCACTTCAGCTACATAACAGTAAATTAAACAATTTAAATAAATAATAATTGTTTGTTTATTGGCCTGGGAAATGCAAGTACTTGTTTCTTTGATGTCTGTAATTAACAAAGGAACAGGTATTTCCCAGAACTGAGGATGACAAGCACAAATTTCTGACTACAACATCTAATTCTGTGATGTTATTCAAAGATATAAATATGATTATGTTTAATATGAATACTCTTGGTCTAATGGGAAATATGTTTTGCAAAGAATTTTTAACATTGACTTAAAAATCCATTGAATTCAGGCAAATTAACAAAACTTTGATTTTAATTATCATCAAACTTTTTACATTGGTCTCTAGTTGGTTATTAAATGTTGTAATATGCCAGTTCTCATTACAGTCTTGAATTTTTCTTTTTTCATCCTAATTCCAAACAGGATATGTTGAAAGGTCATGGAAACCATCTGATCAGCATTACCAAAGGCCAATTTAATTCCTTTTACAGTAAAATGAACTTTGAAGAGGATGGTATTTAAAGCAACAATTTGTGATTCTGTCCATCCAAAATGAGCATTGACTACTTTCTAATTCAAAAATACAGAATTCTAAACCATATTAAAAAAAAAACAAACCAAAAACCTTTGTATAAGAGGTTATATAGTGTTTTGAACAAAATATCAGAAAACTAGGCAGCTACAAAGTTATTGATGAAATTTCTATTTCTGTTTTATCATTCTTTTGGAAATAAGAATAGGAGATCAGAAAGCTTATTTTGGTTCATAAATCCTGTAAAATGAGTTAACATTGGAGGCAGGTGGTCCATTAATGGCATTACTACAGACTTAATACTGGTTTGGCTGAAATAGAACTATTTAAATATTTTTTTTTTGCCTCTTAATATGTGCTCTACCTGGACAATGAGATACACATTAACAAACTGGAGCTACTGATGGGTATTTTATTGCCTATTTATTTGTATATTTTTTCAGGATGTTCTTTAAGAGAAGAATTTGGCAATTCTGGCATTACTTTTGGTTGCAGCAGGAAATAATCATGGAGTTCTTGGGAACGGCATTTTCATTTTCCATGAGGACATAAAGAATACTGCAATAAGTAAAAAAAAAATAAATAAAGGTGCAGATGTCTTCATTAACTAGTGCTCATATAGCATTTTTTTAAATATGTATTGCATTTAAATAGATGGTAATTTCAAATAGATGTGTGTTTTCAAATCTAGCAGGGCCTTTTTCAGGAAAGGCATCAGCAGACATTTCTATTGTTGTCACCTTATTGTAAATTTTCCATACCTTCTCAGTATGTTCTAATGGGCATCTCCTCACAGCACTGGCTCATCCATCTTCACAACACAGCCAACTCCATCTCTCTCCCCACCCAGCTAACCCACTCTTTTGTAGCACTTGTTGTCTTATTGGACACAGCTGTGGCCTGTTAAGGGCAGATCTGTTCCTAATCTTTGGGGATTAGTACAGCTGCAACTCCTCAGGGGTGAGACTACCTTCTGCACTATCTTTATTTTCTTCCATTCTATCCCTCCACATTCTGTCAGTCAAAATTCAACAATTTAAGTTTTAATATTTCAACATCAAATTATTTTGATTGCATTCAAAGGCCTGGGTGAATCCTGCCTCATTGTTTGCATTGAACTGAGTAATTTTGAAATACATAACGGACCATAAAAGAACAAAAAATTACTTTTTTCCATCTCAAGCATCTATTTTTAACCACTTGAAGTGAAGATAGGTTGTCACCAGATGTCTTGTATGACCTGAAATTCCTCCTCTTTAAGTCTTAGTGTTTCTATTTTAAAGTCCTCTGTTCCCTCCATTTGATTTATCCCCCATTATATTCTGTTTCCAAACATATGTCACCAATATCATCTTTGTCATAGTTATACCAGCATCTCTTCTCACGTTCATTCACACATAGATTTTTTTGAGTACTGTGTTTAGAGAAAAGGGGAAGCAGTACTAAGTACAATAAGACATTTATTAAATTTTCAGTAAATAACACAAGATATAAAAATAAAAGCAATGATTTTCAATCTTCATGGTATTTCTCTTTTCTTCCATAGCTTGCACAAGTAACTAAAATACTTGAATAAGAGTTAAACAATGCAGAAATTGTCTCTTCTATTTCTGGTTTTATTCTTATGTTAAGAGTATAGTGACAAAGTTACTGAGCAGCACATATATGCTGGTGATGGGCAGAAAATAAAAAGTAATATCTTAAGGTGTCATAATTTGGATTAATATGTGGATGCAAAAGAGTGTGGTACAGAATCCAAAATACTCTGAAAACATATAAAGGGATCACTTTTGGTTAGCTTTTTTCCCAGTTTTCTGTTTCATTGAACTGGATGGCAGTGTTCTGGTGTTTTGTTTCATTAGTGTCACCATCAATACCTAGATCACTTTCTCAAGAAGAATAATTCTCAGTGCTACCTTTTAAATCAATGCAGGACTTCTGGAATATGCTTGAATGGTGTGCATGTCATCAGCTATAGATGCCTTTGGACTTCTGTATCTTCAAGCACGAGAATCAGAATAATACTAAAAATGATATGGTGATTTATTCATGTCGCTCGATTAACTTTCTCCCATCAAACTTGTGACAACTGGGAAAAGTTTGAGCTTTGGTGGAAAGGATGATGAATCATTATGAGGTGGCAGGGATCGAATAAATGTGATACTCTGAGTTTGTATTGATTTTCTTGCATTTACTGGCTTGTGTTGCTCTACTTACTAATTTCTGCACTTTGGTCTGTTTCAGTCTTCTACATTTTTAGTTCTTCACATATTCCTATTCTGCCCAGAAAAATTTTGTGAACTATTGCCTTTATGTAATGCAGTAACATTCAAATTCCTGCAGTAATTAGGGTTCTTGGTCTTTTGTTGGTTCTTGTCACGTCTTATTACTTAAACCCTACTTGTGTTTCTCTCTAAGACTTACAGTCAGTAGGTGTGATATTTGGCAAAAATTACCATATCCTTGTTTCACAGCAGACAATAGTAATAATCTGACCAGCACAATCAAGAAATTGTGGTATTTTATGCATCCAGACCTAGGATTACCAGGTTGTTTCTTCCTAAAGATTGATTGTAGTCATTGACAAAACTCATGGGAGTCTTCATACTAAAAATTGCTCTGTGGGGTGGTCAGACTTCTGCTCTAGAAGTGTGTAGAAGATAAAATAACCTGTAATTTTGATCACTTTTATCATTATATAGCATCTGTAAACTCTTACACAGAATTAAAACCTGCCTCATGCATGTATCTGTCTTTCAGACATCATCCTATTAAGATTTTAACCTGCTTAGGTTGTTTTGATAGTCTAGATGTTGAATTCTTGAAGAATTAGGAAAAAATAGTCAGTTGGCTGAAAGAAGAAAATAATTTTGTGTTCTTTCAAATCTTATTTGACATCAGAGAATCCTCCCAGTAAAACACAAACTGAACTGTGCTGGTGCTACTACTCATGGTCCTACTTATTTTCTATATGGTTCTGGAAGCACTGTACAGCAACTAATTCTGTGTTATTGCTGTGTCTATTTTACCATAATTTCTTTAATGTAATTTTCCTGCCAAAATATCTAATGAATGGACTCCTCAAGGCTTGCTGCCTTATTTGCAAGATGTTTGCAGCTGTGGAAACTTCTTTGGATTTCTATGGTTTATAATAGTACAATTACTTCAAACAGTACAGCATGAGCAATTGTTACCAAGTAGAATGAAGAATAAAAACAGAGCGATGGTTTAATACTCCTTATGTTTCTTGAAGTGTCCATTTAATATGATGAAATAATTTTTGCACAATTTTGAAAATATCTAGCTGTTTGTATTATTGAGTCCCAAAGCTAAAATACTTTATATGATTCTCCTGTATGAAAAATGTTCAAGTGTTGGTTTACTCATGGTCTTATTTCCTTTCCAGATTACAAACCCTCAACTAACTATTTTAGTAATTTCACAGAGAATCAATTTGGGGATATTGAAAATCCTAATCAACCCACTAAAACATTAAGGATCTTGAATTATGTTGGACATTAATGCATCTAAATATTCTAAAACATGTATTGCCAGAAAGAATGTGTTTTCCAAGGTCTAGTTACAGTAATTATTAGAGTGATTCTCATTAGTGCTGCTCTGAAAGGTCAGTTATCTGTTCTTATCTTGATGCCATTTTTTCTTATGACCCAGCTTATTTCCCCTGATTTCTCACAGTGTCAGCTGCCTTCAAAAGTAAGTGTTAATCAGTGAAATAATTCCATAGGCAAAAGACACTAAAAACCCTTTCCTAATGGTTTTAAATATCTATAAAGAAAAGATTCTTTTTGTATTTCAATAATTTCTTCAGAACCTGTCATTTTTACTGGTGAAAAGAATAAAGACAGTTGTTATTTACCATAGAAAAATAGCTCCTAAGCATACCAAGCATATACCTTTATTATGCTTTACCTTCTGCTTTAATGGCTATAATAAATCAGAATGGGACTGAAATAATTCCATTGACATTTGATTATTCTAATATCCCTGGCTCATTCTAAATCCAAATGGAAAAAGTGTGCTTTCACTTTAAATTGCCATTATACATCTAGATGTACAAAAAATAATTATACTGACTTGTCAATTTTTCAGACAATGAGGGAACACCATATTGACATTTTGTTGAAGAGGGGCCATTATGCTAAGAGTAAAAGAAAGTAGTTTTTGAATTGACATATGAACATTATCACTTCAAAAGCTTTTTTCTAAAACAGTGTTTTTATGAATCTGTGTGTTTCATGCTTTGGTATCATTAGGACTAAAAAATGGAATAATAAATGTTACCCTGGAAAGTAAAACTGAGCATGATTTAGAGTGAAACAAAGAAAACCACTCAGCACTTCTCTTATTTTATATATGATGCTTTCTTGCCCAAAACCATACCTGTGTTCTTGGTGAGTGACTACTAGAATAAAAAACAATTCTGAGGCAGTTCAATGTATTATTCAAGATGGGAAGTTGAATGGTGTCATTTTTTTCAGGATTTTCCCACAAGTCCTTTCTATCATTTGGAAATAAAGGAAAAAATATATTCCTTTTTTGGGGATAGGCCATACACTATTCTCAGCTCATTATAGTGCTCATCCTCCTCATTTTTGCAGCAGAGATGTCAGACTGCAGATATTTTTACCTCAGCAAATGCTTCTGGCTCTCTAGAGGAATTCTTAAGCATTTGGGCTGGCAGCTTTAGTGTTGTCACTTCTATTGTCATGTAGATATGTTTCTGATTAGTTCCTCTTGCTCTGCATTCAGATTATTGTCATTTTTTCTTGTTGATATAATTTTTGTTTTGTTATGACTTGTGCTCTTGCATTTTATGCTGGTGGGGGCTTGCTTGCATCTAACCACTCATAAAATCTCTTTGTGAGGTGTTTTAATAGCTTCTTAGCAGCAAAATATGGGTGAAAATATCATTTTCTCACCCTGTTTTCTTGGAAGTCTTCCATTGTACAGTTAAATTCATCTATAGTCATGTACTGGGCAAGAAAATTACATTTTGTTGTGAGCAGAGGTTTAACATTTTAAAACATGTATTGCATTAAAATATACATTTTGCAACCAGATTAATAATTTGATGTGACTCTGAACTCTTCTGAACATACAAAAATTATTTGGGTTGAACATTTGCATGGAAACTATTAGATAATACTACAAGATATAAATAATGGAAGTTTTCTAGTATGGCTGCATTAGTAAGGGAAACTGGACATATCTATATAGTAGAGACAGGACAGAAAGGAGAAACCTAAGGGAAATATGAAAACCTTTAACTCTTTTCTTACTATCACTCAGGGACTTCAGTCATCTTCATGACTTTCTTCAGACTTTATTCTTAAGTTGTAAATTATGTTGCCTTTTGCTTTAATAAATATATCTAATTGCTTCTTATGTGAGATTGTGGATCCACAAGATTGTTATTTACAGTTAAATTTGGTAACAGGAGGTAGATTGAATGAGCAGAATGAAAAAAACAGGAGCAGAATGAAAAAAAATCTAAATAAGTGGCTTCACCATCCTTTCTATGTCTTCCTTCTTCTTTTAAGAAATCTCCTGATAACAGTTCAAGTTGTGATGTCAGAATTTCCATAATTTCAAATGATGGAAAACCATGTTGAAAGAGTAAAGATTATTGGACATATTACACAAAGTATTTTAATACTCCAAACCTCCTGCTATGAGGAAAATCACAGAATCACAGAATGGTAAGGTTGAAACAGACCACGGTGGGTCCAATCTCCCTGCTGGCAGATGAGCACAGAATTGTGTTCAGGCAGTTCTTGAATAGCTCCAGTGAGGGAGACTCAAAAACCTCTCTGGCCAATCTGTGCCATTGCTTAGTCACTCACACACTGAAGTTCTTCCTCATTCGGATGGAATTTCTGCCCATTGCTTCTTGTCCTATTGCTTGGCACCACTGGGAAGAGCCTGGAAATGTCCTCTTAACACCCTCTCTTCGGATACTGATCGGCATTGATGAGGTCCTCTCTCACTCATCTCTTTTCAAAGCTGAACAGGCCAAGCCTTCTCAATCTTTCTTCATAAGAGAGTATCCTAGGGTGATGTTATGATGCTTGTATCCCCATTCATGTGTTCTGTTATGTTGGACATTATGTTCTGTTCCTTTAAGACTGGCTCTGTACAGTGAAATTTTGTTTGGGTTTCTTATCAGCCTGCCTGGGACACAGAGACTGTGGCTTTTGCTTTTGCTGCTTTTGCTTTTCGCTTTGCTTTCTCTCTCTCCCTCTTGCTCGCTCTTGCTTGCTTCGCTCCTGCTTGCTTTTGCTTCTGCTCATTAGCTAGTTTAGCTAAACAGTCCAAATTTCTTCTTGGACTGTTTCTCCTCTCCTTTTTTTGACCATCCCCAACCTGCTCCGGACTGGGACCTGGGAACGCCGAGAGTTTGCACCCTGTGGCTGCAGCAGCTGCCCCAGTGCGGGAGGGACAGAGAACAGAGCGACCACCCCAAGAGAGACTTTCTGAATTTGTCATCCTTTTCAGAGCGGTGTCATCCGGTACTGTTCCTGTTCATTTTGTGTGCTGGGGGGTGCTGTGCCTGTTAATAAACAGGTTCTTTCCACTTCTCTCAGAGGAATTCTTCCCGAACTGGTTGGGGGAAGGGGCCGTTTGCTTTCTGGAGGGGCCCTCCCTTGGAGATTCTCTACCAAATTTGCCCTAAAGCAGCACAGAGAGTTGTTCAGAACTGGACACAGTGCTCCCTACACTACCTCACTTGGGCTAAATAGAGGGGCAGGATTAACTCTTTTATGTGTTGGCAAGAAAGAAGTGTTAAGAAAGTGTGTTTTGGGGTTTTTTTTGTCCAGCACTTTTAAAGGTCCTTTAAAAAATTAATAGCAAGAGTTTGAAAAACTTGTGCCTCACCAACTAAATCAATGAGTGAAAAGCATTACAGATACATTTCAGGGAGTGGAGGAAAAAGAATTAAGGTTGAGAGAATGAAAAGTGGCTGAACATTTTTGTTTATGAACAGAAGTATTGTAATTACATTAATAAAAAAATCTAAAAATTCCATCTGTCAAAAATCTACGCACAATATTTCAATATTACTTCTTGTATTGTGAAGTTCAGTTGCATTTTGGCTTGGTCTATATTTCAGTCACTTCAACTAAATTATTCTCCTGAATTTTTCAAAATGACAAAAGCTTTTGTGGGATAAGTAAACAGTTTCTCTCAGGGCATAACTATTTTCATGAGTAGAAAGCACTAAAGCTTTTATTAATGAAACAGGGAAAACTTTACACAAACCAAGGGCTGGAAACTGATGCCAGACAAATTCAGATGCATGAGAAGACACATGGTCTTCTTAACAGTGATAATAATTAACAACAGAAGCAGAAGATTTTCCATCATTGAGTATTTAAAAAAAAATATATAATTGAGGGCCCAATTCAGGCTGCCTCCATTAGTTTTCAATTTGGTAAAGGTGTCTGCATCATGCACCACTTCAGAACACTCAACTGATTGATCTTTCTATAAAGAACATAAGAGCAGAAATATTACAGCTCTAGATATGATTTCATGGAGTTGACACAAGCCTTCATGTGTTATCCTCCTGAACCAATGTGATATTTAACATGAATATGTAGCATGTTGTAGGACTGAGTCAAAGCGGTACTGATATGAAATATTTCCCAATACTGAGAGGAACCACTTGGAAGAAGTCGACAGAAAACACAGAAGTGCTTGTCAGCATCTTGCCAAACTGCAAGATGTTCCATTCAGTTCAGGTTCAGAGAATCAAAACCTGTACTGAACATGTCCACTTAAATGATCGTTAGTCTGTTGTAGAGAGAACTGCTGTGTGTCTGAGTTCACTATTCTAACAAGAAGAGTAGTACCCAGAATGTGGGAAACTTGTGCTGAGCTGAGCAAGTGCTCTGCTTGCTGGTTTTGTTGCTGCTTTTTTTTTTTTTTTTTTTTTTAAGTACAAATATCTCATATGTTATGCATAAATATCTCTGGTAGACAGAGACCAGAACTAGTTCTCTGTGTATTTTCAGTGTGAAAATAGTAGTGCTTCCTCCTGGCCTCCTGCCTAAACACATTTCCCTCCTGCCTGGAGTAATTAGTAGACCACCTACTGAACAACTTTTAAGTTTTACTCTGTTTTAATATGATTTTCTCTTGAGGCTTCTGTATTGCTTTAGAATTTATTCCCTAACCATATCACACCTTGATGTAGCTGAGACCAAGTCAGCCTTCTTCATCCCTTAAACTACCTGAGGCTGAGCATGGCACTCCAGATCACTGTCAGCTGAGTATAGCAAGCCCCAGTTAAAAAGAGATGATGAAATATTGCTTTTCTTTTTAGATAGATTTTTGCTGTTTAAAAATCACAACAAATCTGTGTTGAAAAGCAAAGGTGTTTAGATTACTGATGTAAGCCCCTTTAACATCAAAAAGCTCAAAAAACTATTCAAAATCTATACAGTAAAAACTAACAATCTTTAACAGACAGGATGGCTCAGAGGCCCAAACCTGACCTGCATCATGCATTCCTTTAATTTTTCCAAGACAAACTTGTCTTTGTTCTTCCTAATGAACATGAGATTACTGTAGGATGGTAGCACCCAAAGGCCTCCGTGGGGATAGTGCTGCATGCTGTACAAACACAGATAAATAGCTCACCCAGCACAGCTTATGATCTGAAAGGCACAAAGAGTTTGAGGGGGGCAATGGAGATATAACTTCTGAGAAAATGAAAACAATGGTGATTAACAGAGCTTTGGTAACTGAACGCTTTCTTGTTCATTTTTCTCTTCTAATAGGAGTAGAGGTCAAATACAGGAATGGAAGGACTATGGAAGTTAATGAACAAATACAGAGAACAAACATGAAATGGGAGGAATAATCACAGCTTTCTGTCTCTGGTTCTGGTTTTTACCTGTAGGAGCAGGTAGGTGTGACATTAGAGGGAGTTTTTAAAAGAACTAAAAAAGAATTTATCAATTTTATATTTAGATGAGATGTTTTTTCTTTATATTGTGGAGAAAATATGGATACAGGTTATCCTAAGCCTCTAAGCCTTAATGAAAATACTTCATTAAACATATAACTTAGTAAAACAATAGCTGAAAAAAAGTGTCTAACTTAATCCTCATACTGTAGATATGAATTTGCCACATACAGCTGAATAATATACATCTCTTCAAGTATTCATACCTTCCAACCCAATCTATAACTAAACCAAAAAAAAAAAAACAATTAGAACAGATATGTTGTCTCATAGGCTTGAAAATGAAGAAACTATGAGCTTAAAAACGCTGAGCAAGGGTAAAACCTACTAGAGTTAATTTAGAACCTGTGGATGCCAGAAGAGATTGCTGTCTCTTCTGTGTAACCATCTGGGGCCTGTTATAATTCCCTAAAGTCTCCCCTTTTGTTAAATTTCAGATGTAGATAGAAATTTGTAAAACAAGTGCATCAGAAGTAGGAGGGCATGATGCACTGTAACCCAGTTGGCATTAAGAAGAGAAGGCTTGTTAGAAGTTGCCAGAAGAAAAAGCTTAAAGATCACTTCTTTTCAGCATTTAGGCGCCTCAGTCTGTTCAAGTGACAAGAATGATCTTGTCCTTGACAAAGGTCTATAATCACCTAAGTGAAGTTCATAATTTTTCAAAAGCTATTTACACCCATCCTTTTAACGTGATATTGGCCACAGTACCCTGTTTTCTCAGTGGTCAGAGTGCCTCTTTAGGATGCACTGCACAAGAGCTCAAGCCCGTCTTGTGTCTGAAAGGATTCAAACCCAGCACCCTTTTTTCTCCAATGAAAATACTGTAAATATTCATAAAATTGGTTAGACTGCTGTGATGAAGAGGTAATCTCAATACTTCCTGCCAAGCATTTTTTGCCATGCAGAAAATACAAGGAAAATGCCATTGTTTAGTGGGACTGAAATTAGCACCTTTTCAGATGTCAACATATCAGGTGCCATTTCAATAGGTATACTATGAAAAAATGGATTATGTAGATTTTGAAAAATTGCCTGTATCTGTACCTTAATACAAATTATGAGCACATGATTTATTATAATAAATATCAATAATAGAATATTAGATATCTTGCCTAAGGTTCTGAATCTATCTGTAATAAAAAATATGCAGCATACTAAAGTATGTCTGTATCTGAAGCATGAGCAGTTGCTCAATCACTCTTGCAGAGTTGGCGTACACTGGGTACCTAAGCAATTTACTAAAGAAACCCCTTCAAAAATATTATATTTGAGCCTGAGGTAACATGTATTAGGATATTATTTTCAGCTTCAGTACATAAATAATGGTAGTAGAGGAATGTAAAAATATAGAGCATGTTCTTGCACTTTTGAAACCTTTGTTATCATAAGCGGATATCTAAGCTATTTCCTTCTAATCTTCCTCTCTCCATAGATACGACATTAACCACAGGTAGGTCAACAATTAAAAATTATGCTACCGATACAGGAAACAAGGGTTAGAGACAATACAAAAGGTAAGTGACTTTAACATATATCATGTTAAGTGCTGTAAACTCTGAAAGTTAGACATCCAGACTAGAAAGAGAAATCCATAAAGCTGAATTAAGAGCCTAAGGGTGGTGTTCATTGATGCTTTCCTCTAGCAGTAAAACCTGTAACAACTTTCTGCTCCCTCCTCTCTCCCAGTTATTTATTTTCAGCCTACACAGCAGTATGAAGTTTTCTCAGTCTGTTCTGATGCAGCTGTGTGCAGAGAGCATTCTAAATGGGTTCACTGGATTAAAAAAAAAAAAAAAAAAAAAAAAGGAGCTTTACAACAACAGCAACAGTAAAGAGGATTTCTTTTTTTTTTAAACCTCATTCAGGTCACTTTAGTGATCCCATTTATAATACAGCCCAACAAACCCTACCTCATCTGATGTGGCAGTGAACTGTGTTGTCAGGATGCATAGTATTTTTACTTTCTGACCTGCTAGACAAAATATGTTCCTGAGCCCATACCTGAGAATGTGATTTAAAACAGGCAGATCTATGAAGGTGTAGTCTGGTAGTCATCTGTGTTATGGCATTTCATAATAATTTCATACTACATCTATTGCTGGATCACAAAGCACTGCAGATCATCTTGGAGCACAGGAATGTATTTCTGTTCAAGTAATCAGAGCAGATGATGGGAATTTTATGCTGACTTCATACTTTTAACCAAGGTTTATGCTTGCTGTAAGTTGGTAGATGACACCTGAAGCAGCATAAAAATAGAGTGGTACAGACAGGTGATATTTTATCCAACATAAGGCCAGCAAAGAAAAAAGTTCTTCCTTCAAAGGCTTGTAAACCAGCTTGACAAAATGATCATGTGGCCAAAGTGTTTTGATCCAGTGTGAGTCGGCACTCTAAATCCACATTTATTATCTCATCAAAACATAGCATGTAATGGCTGGAGTCAGCACTTGGCTCAGCCAGTCCAAAGTGTTAAATAGGGGTCTGGTGGCCTTTTCACACATAGAGAGGTAAGTCTGCCCTTGGACTGGGAAGAACTTTCTTACTGTTTTCTTTATAAAAATATACATTGAGTATATTCTGTGTCTCTTTGCATATTAGCCTAGCTATTACATTATTTGTTTTGCACTTGGAACTAAGTGCTCCAGTCTGTGCTGACACTGAAGCACTAAAATGCTTCAGCTGCATGTTTCCCTCTGGCCTTAACCAAGATGCTGCTGAAGATTCTGAGTGAATTTTTTTCAGAGTGGGTCAAAGAGGTTTCCAGAAATGCTTCATACAACCAGAGAGGAAAGCAGATGAGCATCCCGTAGCCTAAAGATTAAAAAGCTTTTAGGGGCCACTTGGTAGTCCATTTCCTTGCTCCTAACAGACTTTGTGATTTTTAATCCAGTGATATCTAGGAGCATTCAAAGTAGTTTGAATTCCCATCTTTCCTTTTCTGCAGTGTGTGAACTATTTATTCTGGTATTCTCTCTGCAGGAACTCATACTGTGCCACTCACTACAGAAAAAAAAGGAAACAAACCTAAACTCTTCTCCACCCCAAGCAAACAAACAAACAAACAAAGGCACAAAAATTAGGGTAAGCAGAAACAAAAAATGATCTTTTCTTAATACAAAGAAAATTCCTTTCCCAAATTGTATTCATTGGTCCTGTTGGCATGGTAGAGGTGGATGAAACACAACATACTTCTTTTTACTGCATAATCTCTTTTACAAAACCACAGACTAGCAGAGATAATTAGCTAGAGCCAGAGGTAACTTCTTCCAGATCTCATTAACGTCATTCATGTCTTGGACAGGGATGATCAACAGCAATACATAGTGTTCATTTCTCATAAAATTGATGCAAAGGTAACCCTTTTATTCAAAAGGTGATTTATGACTGTCTGGTGTCACAGTATCCTAGTCCACTGAGGCATATGTAATATGATATGAAAGTCCTTTATTGACAGTATTGTAAAAGATTTTGTTCTACCTAAAGTACTTACATAGTCTCCACAACAGTACATGGGTCTCCCTCAACCTCAGAAAAAGTTTACCTACCCAGTTTCTGGGGAAAGTAAATACAATTAGCCCAGTTTACAATTGGGGAATGCATATTCATCTCTCTTCCTACAATACTGAAATCCACAGCCTTGAGTCAAGTACCTAAGCTACCTACTGTGATAATTAAGTACTCAAGAATAAAATTAAACATTAATTTTGCACCTTGGACAGTAAACAGGAAGTTATGCAGGAGTAGAATGGGTCAGACAGGTAATAAATATTTGTCTTTATCATTAATATGAACCCCTATGGCATGATATTCCTAATAAATTAATTTATGAGCAAAGAAATGGTAGAAACTAGCAAGGAAACTAGATTGCTTGTTTTTCTGTACAATAACCAGGGGGTTAATCAGCAATGTATGTAAGAATGTATGTGGAACATTATGGTAACTGCTCATGTCACTATTCTGTGCTTTTTCTAAATTCACTTGCTAAATTACTTCATCCCCTTAACTAAATGAGAGAATATGGAAATGGTGGTGAGTTGTAAGACACATGATCAATTTAGGGCTACACTGTTCCTAAACAATGGACCCTCTTGTCTAGGGCACAGAATGTGAAATATTTCTGGGCAAAAGTAGATTCTTGTATTTGAGGTAGTCACCTTATATTCTATTTGTAGTGAGTGAGAAGAAAATTGGTACTTTCAAGTAATTTTCATTTTATGATTACCCCACACATGTTAAGTACCTCAGGTGGTCTAGCTATTTTCTGAGTCAAAAGTGATCAGATCAGATGTAGATGTCATGACTGCAGACATTTAAACTTAGCTGATGTGAATCACACACAAAATTAATTTTAAAAGAACCAAATATTTTATTATTTCTAATAAAATTGATGCTATGTTCAACTAACAGACTTTCAAGAGATTTACTATTCACTTAGGCTATGAGGTAGAAAAATTAGTAAGGAAAACACAGGAGCATTAGAGAGAAGATGATATCGGATAAATGTAATACCTGGAATTACTTTTCACAGGTAAAAAAATGAGGGCACTACTAAATACTGAATCAGCAAAAATATTTACTTTGGGACATTTTCCTTCATTTCTAATCATGATGTTGATGCAATTAATGAATCAGTCAGCACTGCTGATGTTGATAAATCACTTCCTTGGCCAAAAATCATCCTTATAAATGGCTATGGGTTGCTGACTGAGCAAGACCCCACTGTAGAATAAGACTTGACAACCTTTTTAGAAAAGTTTCGAGAAAGTTTGGGTGCCTGAGGAATATGGACATATATAATTTTTTCATGTCTCACAAAAATGTGTTCACAAAACTGGGAAAAAATCCCTGAACAGGAATTTGATTACATAATCACAGATTTACAGTACCCATCTGAAAAAAATGGAAGAGTTGAAGACTCAGCAGGGAGTTAATCTAGATAGTTTCCAGAGTCTGAGCATTTCCCACCACTTGCATTTCATAGAGTAGAGCCATGTCCTATGAGGTGCTTTTAACATTTATTTCAAATGAAAACCAACCAGGATTTACTACAGAAGTAGAGTGGTAGGTGGCGCTGACATTTTCTCCACACAGCAGCTGAAAAGTCAGACCATGAAAATACATGAACTTAATACCTATCTTTATCTTATTAGATTCAATCCCAATAACTCTTTGACTGGTGTACTTCTTTGAACTTCCTTTGGAATATGCCTAAATCAATTGCAAGAGGGGCTGAATTTTTGGTGATGATTTTAAGGGCGGCTTATCCATTTTATCTTACAAAGGCACTGATAAAATACCAAACACATGTAACAAACTGGAACCCACCAGTCCTCAGATGAACATGGTGAACATTCATTAGACTGATGTCCAGGCTTTTATACAACACCTTTGCTTTCAATATACTCTTTCTTATCACATAAAGTGAGCAATTTTTTTATGTTGACTATAGTACTACTGCCTTAGAATAAGACATTTGGAGATGTGGAACATGAAGATTTGAACTCCTATCCACAGATATAAATTTATCTTATGTTTCTTATCTGATCACAGGGCCAGAGTAAAAAGGAAATCTCTACCTTTCCTTTAAAAAGACAAATTTAATCTTCAATCACAAGGGAAAATATTTGCTCTTTCCTTAAGGAAAGAAAGAGAAATGTCTAGTTTAAAAGAGTCTGGCAGAACTTACTTTTGTTATAGTCAAGTTGCTCTCTAGTGTCAAGACCAAGGTATTTATATATATGTAGAAACTATTTCTGGAACCTTAGCAACTTCCATGTGAAACTGTAAAAACTCATGCACCTACCCTGTTTCTAGACATCTACATAAACAATCTTAACATAGTTTGAAATGCTTTACTGTCCTAAAATCAATAACTTGAAACATGTGAGCAACTGGATGTGTTTGTCTCTTGTTTCACTGCATGTCTGACTTTTTATTGCTGCTGTCTTCCCTTAGCTTCCACTCTTCTCCTGGGCCAGTTTGCTTGGGCATCTCTAGGCAGGTATAAATACGCTCTTCAAGTAGGATATATACAGTCTGTTATTATAAAGCATTTGGAGCTTTTGGCTAATGCACATAAATAGAAATAGTATCTAATGAGCAGTGGTGCCTCACTCTGGCATGGTGCTCAGTGAGCTTCACCTGCTGGACAGACATCAGTGAGTGGGGAAGTGGCCACAGCTCCCAGGGATATGGAGCTGCCGTGTTACTCCTGTTGATGACTTCAGTGTTTTGGTTTCAACACAGTAATTCCTGACTCCCTGACCCAGTGAGCTACTCCAGACTCTTCTAGTTAATGGTAAAAGCACCAGGGCTAGGCACTAGCAGGCAAAATCCACAAGTTTTACTAGTTAACTGCACATAAATCTTAAACAAAATGCCATTTAACATGTATAAACACAGCACTGTTTATCATATTGGGAGAGTTAGTATTTCCAGAACTTGGAAGTGGCTCCTTGATAAGGCATGGAATGAACAGCAATAAAAACTGGGTAGTCAGACTAATTTCAGTGGTAGATGTCAAGACCAAAATGAAAATAGAGAGGGGAAATAACCATGTTTGTGATGAGCTACCACTGTGACTCCGTTTGCAAATGTGTGATTAATGTAACTTCATGTACCACTGGGAATTTTACTTATGAGCTTTCCTTGAAGAGAAATACTAGTGTAGCAGTGTCATTGCTCAGAAAGGTGAGAGATCATCACCCTGTGTGTCCTGTACAGTTATTGAAGCTGTACGTCATATGTCAGGATACAACAATGAATCTCTCACAGCCTTGCAAGGGATTTATTAAAGCACTGGAGCAGCTCCCAGATTAAATGCTCTCAAACTACATTTGCTAACAGAGTGTGAAGTCCTAGAAGGTCCAATAAAATAGTCCTCACAGTCATTCTCTCCTGTTTACCCAAGACTTTCTCCTTTCCAGTGTTCACAGTTCACTTCAAACAGGACAGTGGGTGAGGTTGGGTGTGCTCATCTCCTCCTGCAAGGAAGGTATAGCTGCAGTCTAAAAAACCTGCTTTTACCCAGCTAATTTGTATGGTGCTCCATTAATTTTTCCACAGCACATACACTTCAGTAAGTCACTCAGACCCAGTGTGTTTCTATCCTCGAAGCTGTTGCATTTCTTGGGAAATAATTCATTTCATTCCAGACAGCCACACCAAATGGAAGTAAACTACATGACATGCTTGCTGCTGTGTCTTTCATCTCAGTGTATTGATTTGAAAGCTTGTACTGATTTCTCCCAAATTAAGCTTTTTCTTTTTTTTTTTTTAATTATATAAATAAATAATGTGAGGGAAAGCAAGTGAAACTGAAGAGAGAAAAATCAACAGCACAGCTATATGAGCCTGAGCAAACCACTCTGAGCTTTCTTCAGGGAAAAACACTTCTCTCATCCCATTTTGCTCTTAGATGTGTCAGTTTTACTGATTCCAATAATATTAACCTGATCAAAATTTAACAAAGACAAATAGAGAAACCGTATACATAATACATAACATAAAAATACATGCACTACTCTCTGCTGGAAATCTCTTATTTTTATATGATTCTCTTATATCCCTAAGATGCACATTTCAAATGTGAAACAGATAAAGAATTTATGATCAAAACTCTAAACCTTGCCTCATGTCTCTTCTGATTTACCTTTAAAGAACTGATTAGCAAATTTTATCTTGAAATAGTCACTGAACTGTAAACAATATTCTCAGTAATTTGTCCAGGTGATGCTGCAAATTCTGGGTGGGAAAGAAATGAAGATTACTGTCATGAACATTCTGTGTCATGCCTACTAGAAAAAAAATGTCAAATGCTCTGGCAAAAGAAGGCTAACCTCTTAGATTTAACTCAGTGGTGGATCCAAAGTTTCTGCCATTTCTTATAGAACTCCAAGATCCCTTATCTTGCCTTTTCCCATAAAAGAGCCAGAGTGTCAGCTGTCAGCATCCCTTTTCTCTTTCTTTGAAGTGAGTTTTGTTACTGCAGGGCAGTGTGGTGCCTGACCTGGGATGGCCTGTAGTGCCCTATGAACACATGGCTCAGTAGAGAAGCAGGTAGGCAGTTTCATAGCTGCCAGTGTATCAGCAGAAGACACTGGACTGTTTGAAAGGCAAGCTCCCTCCCACACCATCCAACCTTGTTTTTCTTCACAAAGGCATGGAGAAAAGCTGCAACCTGAGAGGGCAGAGAGAAGAACATTTGAAAGCTTGAAGTACTTAGTGACAATTTTAAGAGGGAGCAAGAGTTCAAGAAGAAAGTAGAGGCAGAAAAAAAATCTTTACTTAACTGGCCAAGAATCTCTCACTTTTTATTATTTTTGTACTCCAAATTGCCTCCTTTTTTACTGTTTGTTTGTATCGTCTCTCAGTTTTGTCTTGTTCTGATAATTATTCCCCTGTAGAATCCTCAGCCCTCTGCAGAATAGGGTTGGATACATATTACTTTGCCCTTTGGCTAACGGTCTAAAAACTCTTCTGCTTCTGGCTTCACTTCAGGGTTTATAATCCCCATTTCCATTCTCATTTCTGGGGTCATTTCCAGACTTGCAACCACATTTTGGTTCACATGGCTATACTAATTAGCCTAAGAGGGATCATGACTGCTGGAGTTTGAGAACCTCTGTTCTAGGAAATACTGCAAATTAAAGGATAAATAACAATGAGGTGGGAAAAAAAGGAATGCTAAAAAACAAAATTGAGAAAAACAAGGTTATGTCAGAACAAGGAGAAGAAAATTACCAAGGAACAGAAAAGGAAGATGAACACAGAAGAAAAATGAGACAGAAATTATATGGAGGAGGCTATGTAACTTTTTTAAGACAGTGCTTTGAAAATGTGTCTTATATTGTGAAATCCTTTCTTACTAGCTTTCAAAAAAAGAATTGCATATTCCCATCCATTAATATAAAACTTCTTTCGTACTATTTACATAGAGCTAAACTGTTGATTGTTTCTCTGGAAATTGCTTTGTTCCCTAAGTAGAATGTCTGTAATCCATTTTATCATATCACTTTAAAGAAAAAATATTTTTAATTGTATTCATATTTTATTAGCTGAAACATATTTTATAAACATGATTCTGGTGTGTTGCTGAATTTGACCAGTGTCAAAAATCCCCTCAAAATGTGAGCCCCTACTGAGTGCCTCCAAGTCCTCAAACACCAAAATACTGTTAAATAACAACTATAACTGAAAAAAAAAGTTTTGTCAGGTTTCACAACTTTTATTTGTTAGTATACAGAGTCAAAATATTATATTAATGCAAAAATATCTGAGATCCTTCAGAAACAAATAAGTCCATACATTATTTATTTCCACTATTATAAGATTTAATTGGCTTCTTAACAACACACATACTAATAAAAACTGGTATAAAGTGGCTGTATAAAGCAAGGTAAAGTAATAATAGTAATAATAATAATAATAATAATATAACAACATTGCTTACTCTGGTGGCACAGTCAAGAATAAATGAAAGAGATCATTCAAAAATTGCCTATGTAATCACTTCCTGAAAGGGATTTTTTTAAATTTTCTAAGATATCCTGAAAGAAATAATCTTGCAGAATCCTAATCGTCGCCCTGTAAAATTTGTGCTGATTTCTTTGTCTCCTGCACATGTGTTTCCTACTGGGCAGTGTTTTAGCTCTAAGTACTGATGTCCAGTATCTACTATTAACTTTCTCTCAGAACATGAATGTTCAGGAACCATGAAAAAGACAAAAAGTGTCATCAACTATGTTCAGTAGCATTTGTAAATGCACTGCAGGGACTGTTCTCTGGGCAATATTATATAATTCTCCAAAAGTGCATGTGGGTGAGATTTTAAACCTCTGCTTTTTGCAAAGGGACAGCTAGCTAAGGCATTATAAGGAAATGCTAACGGAAGGAAATCTTGCTACATCTTCCAAAGTTAGTCTGTGTGATCTCACTTAAGTAGCCCTATGCTTATTTAAGCAAGGCACAAGCAAAACAGCAAGGGAGCAGAAGCTGATACTATGAATAAATCCATCATTCCTACAAACAGCTACAAGCAAGTGATTTTCCATCCTCTGCTAATTTTATCAACAGCTACCAGCCAGCTCATGAGTCTGGTCCTTTCCTGTATTTAAGAGTCTTGGAAGGAAAGTCTGCCTGCCCCTGTTGCGCACTGACCTGCTGAGTTGGATCCTAAATTTTAAGACTATTAGAGTGGAAGCAAAAGGCTGAGATAATCCACAAAGATAATGAATTTTGTTTATGCTGAGAAAAACTGGTTCTATTACACATGCTTGTGACCATGGTCACAGGGGTTTTCAGGTGAGGCAAGAGACGACAACGTTGACTCCATGTTCAGAAGGCTTGATTTATTATTTTATTTTATATATATTGCATTATAAATACACTAAAAAGAAGTAGAAGGAAAAAGGTTTCCTCAGATGTTAGCTAAGTTCAGAATAGAAAAGAATGATAACAAAGGAGCTCTCAGACTCTGTCCGAGATAGCTCTGTTTTGACTGGCCATTAATTATAAATATTCAAGACAGCCCAATCACAGGTGGACCTGTTGCATTCCACAGCAGCAGATAACTATTGTTTACATCCTGTTGCTGAAACTTCTCAGCTTCAGCAGGAAAAATCCTAAGGAAAAGGATTTTCACAAAAGCATGTCTGTGACACATGCTGCTGCAGTTAACATAGCAATTGAGATCATGGTAAAAGTTCTCTCAAGTCTGCAAATAAGACTTCCCAGATTAGGAGATGAAAAATGTCTTGGCCAAGCCAGTGATAATTAACAATTCTAGTCAAAGTATCGCAGTAGGCATTATTTGCAACATTATTGCAGGTCCCTCCACCTTCAGGCATTAAGACACTAAGTAATTAATTCTCCTGTCAATCCTTTAAACTAGATTAATATCTCCATGTTTCATATAGGGAACGTGGTGGACAGAGAATTATAGTTTGCTTAGCTAGACACAAGTTTTTTACTTCAAAAACTTACTGTCCCCCCACTCTGTCTTCTGAGAAGAAGAGAGGATTTTCGTCAACCACATTTATCTTTCACTACAAGTCATATGATTTAACTCTAACTCTCACAAAACTAAAATACGGAAAGTAGCAATATTCACAATGCCAATGAGCACACCTTAACTGCAGGGTGATCACTTGAGGTAAACTAACCTCCTGAAATAGTTCTAACCATTTAATTGATTGGTATATCCTATATCACATCTTAGTGGTAAAAATAAAAATTCATTTCTTCTATCTTTCCCTTTCATTTTTAGATCATTTAAGCCACAAATGTAGTGATGTGTTTTTATAAATAATATGAGTATAAATGTAAATATATATAAATAAAACCATAATCATAAAATACATACTATAAATGTGCACACACACACATAATGTGAATATAAAACAAACCAATTCAGAGCTAAAAGCTGTTTATTTGCATGCCTATCATACACTAGGAAATTTTCCAGAAAAGCTTGGAAATGATGAGTTATGCAGGGGTATGGAGGATGCAGTATGAAATCAAAAATTACACCTAATTTCTATTGCACATTGTGTACCTCCATACTTACAAAAGGCTACTGTGTTTTGAAGCCAAGCATATACAAAGCCAACTATTTAATTCAGAGTTAAGCATTGCTGGTTTGAAACTAATCATAGAATATGCTGAATTGGAAGGAGCCCATCAGGATCATCAAGTCCAACTCCTGGCTCTGCACAGGACACTCCAAGAGTCACACCCTGTGCCTAAGGGGACCGGCCAAATGCTTACTGAAGTCAGCCAGGCTTGATGCTGTGACCACTTCCCTGGGGAGCCTGTTCCAATGCCCAAATACTCTCTGGATAAAATACCTTTTCCTGATATCTAACCTAAACCTCCCCTGATTTAGCTTCATGTAATTTCTTTGAGGTCTGTCTCTGGTGAAAAGTGAAGAGATTGGTGCTGGACCCTCACCTTACCCTCACAGGGAAGTTGTACCTGCACTGAGGTCTCCCCTCCTCCCTACACTTATCTAGACTTCAACTGCAAGCAAAGTGAAAATTAAGTATTCTTTATCCAATCCATAGGGGTAATTCAAGTCTCAGTTAACAGATGCTAATATGCAATCTTGAGAACATTTGAAACTATTACTATACAGGGGAAGAAATAATGACTAATTTTGCATAACAACTTCAAATGCAAGGGAATATTATGCTAAATGCATAGTTTGACCCATATATCAACACATTTGCAGGTAATTTATTTGAAGATAAAATAATATGTTGTAATATGCATTCACCTATACTTTTTAGTTATATATTAAAAATAAAACCAACAAAAAAGCAAAGCCCAAAAACGTACAGTTGCTTGGACAAAGAAAAAATTTTATTAATAAATACACAGTATACAATTTTTTTACACTAATATTTGAATGCTTTATATTAATGAAATTATGCCTTTTTTTTTTTTTTTTTGAGGAAATAATTCTGCATTTTCAATGTTTAGTCATGAGAGATCATTGTTCTGCAAGAAATTTAAGAATATCTAAGTCCAACCATGGAAAAACACATATTGACACTATGACTATATAGATATACAGAGAATGGATGCTCAAGAGTATTCATCACGAGATGAATAATACTTCTGTGATCCATCACCATTTTATAGGAGCACCTCAAAAAACTTAATAATCTTCATATACCCTCAGATTTGAAATATTCCAGCCACATCCTTGCAACACTGTGTTAAGAGAAGACCATATTAGAGTAGGGACTGCAATGGGGCTATATCAGTCCAAAGTCCAGAAGTATTACTGCTGGATTGATTTCAGCATTTGTCAATTGTCCCCACTATCAAATGGCAATCACACGTTTAACTTTGCACTGGTGACTATCCAGCCATTAACATAAAAAAGAAAAAGAGATTCTATATATGAACAACTACCATTGACACACTTTTTGCTACCAAAATCTTGTGATTTCTTTTTATCTACCTGTAGAGCCGGACCTCTTTAAGATACACCACTACAGTGCTTTTTGATACTTTAATTAATACATCAGCTAAGTAGGTATTGAGTTTGGTGACCCACTGATGTGCTTTGCTTTCCACTTGATGGACAAATATCACCTAACGAAGGTAGCATAAATTGTTTTAATGTTGTTGTGCATCAGCACTATTGCATCACAATTAAAATTCTCTATTCTTTATTCTTTATTCTTTTTTCTTTATTCTTTATTCTTTATTCTTTATTCTTTATTCTTTATTCTTTATTCTTTATTGTTATTTATATTCCAACACATCAACAATGTGTTGTCAATGTCCTGACACCTAAGCAGCTACCATTTTTGCTTTATGAAATTTTGGGCTATGAGTAGGTGAAAGACTCATTAAATTGAAAATCTGCCAAATGATATCTAAAACATTCCAGACACTAGCAAATATGAAAAGCTTTATGGAGTAAGTAATTATAGATTCTTCAGCCTCTATAACAGTAGGTACTGATTCTCTTTTCTCTTCTGCTGATAGTATTTAAGAAAAAGTTTAATTTTAAAGGAATTTGGTTTATCAGTAATAAAATGGGAGGAGACTCCAGCAGAAGATTTTCATCTTCTTTTCTAGCACATATACTTTCCCCTTGACTTTAAGACACATAATATAGCTTACAAGGTATTGATTCCTGAGACCTAAGGCTACATGGAAAACAGAAGTCTCATTTCCTGACTGAGTTTGTAGCTTGCTTTCATTCTGCATCAGAACAAAACGTAATTTTCCTTTTGTAATTTTCAGAAAAGAAAGCACAGAGAGTATAAAATGGATATGTATACAGCATCTCAGTCAAAACAGCATTCTGAGGAAACTTTTACTGAAAAGTTATCTTCTGAAGCAAACAGAATGGGTTAATATCATCAACTGGTGAAACAGTCTTTTTTCCCTCTGTGAATGTTTTAATACTGTGCCTGTAGCTGATTGTGATCCGTAGTCATTTGCCAGCACATATTTGTCAAAGAGGTCTCAGTGAGGTTTTAAACTCTTCAAACTTCCTTGATAATGGCAAGAATTTTGTCACATTAAAATGACTTTAAGTATAATGAGAGCTTGCTCCTTAGTTATCTGGTCTCTATAGAATGATGAGAAGGTGAAGGTTTATTTTGAAGTATTAAATTTATGTATTATACTATCAGATTTACATCCACAGCTTTTAAAATTTTTTCTTCCTATTCTGTGTAAGTCCTCTGATATTTTGTTGCATTTGCTTGGCTGTTGCATGTTGCATTCCTTGGCTGTTTTGAAATATTTTGTTACAGAAAATTAATATTCTGTTGCTTCAGTTCATGAACCGGTGATCTCAAAAGACCTGAAAACGAATTTCATGGTGGAAAAGTATGCTATTCACAAATGACTCCTCTATCAAAGCTTTGTAGCTAAGCACATCTAGAAGAGCTCTCTTTTGCTGGGAGTCAGTGGAAAGCCAGCACAGTGTTTACATGTGCTGCTCTGGCTCTCAGGCTGTAGCTTTGGACAGGTTTGTTGTATGCAGCCAAACGATGCTCCAGGCCAGAAAAAAATAATTCAGATAACATAGAGCCATGATGTATTAGCTTGGTCATTTCAGAATTATAGCAATTAAGCAAAAAAGTGTTTCAAAAACTTATCAAGTTCATTTCAGAATAATAATATTTAAAGTTGAGCAGTTAAATTCAAGGAAGTTTAACATGTTAAAAGATTTTTTAAGGTGCTTTTATGACTGCACAAGAGAAGATCTCCATACAGGAAGAAAGGTACAGTATATAACAGTTAAAAGTTACTCAGCAGTCACTTATCAAATAAACTCTTCACATGTAAAAATATAACTTTCTAAATAGCATTTAAGATATATAGGCTATAGGGTCAATTAAATCCCTCCCCTGCATGAACGTTGTTCATTTGTGAAATGGGTGACTTTTTCTGTGAGAAATGCAAAACATTTTTAAGAATTTGCTTATATTTGTAAAAAAAATGTGACAAATAATTAATTAACTATTTTTCTCATTTTTTAATAACAACCCCAGCTTTGCCTTTGTGTTAAAAATCAGCTAAGAATCAAAATGTCTCCTCTTAATGTATATAAATTTTGGTTTTGAGTCTTATTTATCATCTTTTGCAGCAAGACCAGAAAAAGCAGATCGCAAAAACTGAGAAAACTGAAAGGGAAGTACTGTTTCAATGTTTTTCTTACACTTTTTAATTCACGCTTAAATGAAAGTGCCACTGGGCTCCAATGGGATATTACTACTATTTGTTTTGGTAGAGGAAAAAAATTAAGCTTCCATTTTAAAGCCTAAACTGGAAGATTGATATGTCTGAGCCCTCATGTTAGAGAAAACAGTGGTCTAATGGTAGATACACTCCCACCCCAAATCAAATAATCTAAATTGTACATCTTGTAGCTCACAGACAGCCTGCAGGCCCTTAAGTGCTGTAATACACATACTGTAATACACATACAGCTTTTAAAATTGAACTTGAGATGCATAGAAGGGGAGGGGCAGGGAGTGTGCATACCTGGATACACTGAGATGTTTGATGTTATGCTGTAGTCCTGTTTGGGGTAAAGTCAGTTATTCAGGAAGAGTAAAGCAACCAAATAAGTGACAGGCAAACCTACAATTCTTCTTACGAAGTGGTGAATGGTGAGAGAGAGGAAGAAAAGAGGAGATATGTACCTGCATGATGATATGAATCTAATTAAAATTCTCCCAGAAAAAAAAGCTTACTTTTTAATGTGAGGCTACATATGCATCTTTACTTATATTTTAATAATGACTTACAAGCCACAAAACTACCCAATAATAGTAGTACCCTGCTATTCCTGACTAGCCCCACAGTCAATTTTAAATCAAACACTTCAATCAGATAATACTTTATAAACTAATTTGCTGATGTTTATAGGTTTATCTGCTTGCTTAGATACAAACCTTACAGTCTGACCTATGATTTTTAGGGGATGAACATAATGTTTGGAGGGTAAGAATGAATTTAGGCAGCCTTTTTAAAAGTACATAATTTTTGTATTATATCAAACCCATATTTTGATTGGTCATTTGAAATATACCCTTTCAAATAAAGTGCTGGAATGCCTCTCCACACTTCAAACTAGAATAGCTTCCAGGAAAATATGGAAAGATAAACACAATTACTGAAGCAATTCTATTGAATAAAAAAAAAGTCTGGAATAGCACAAAAATATAAAGGGCAATCAAATCAAAGTAAAGTACCTCCTGATGTACTCATGGTAATTTTGATTCCTTTTGGGAGTAAATGCATATTTTAATATATTTTTAAGCTTCATTAGTGAGAAAACAAGCTCTCTCCTTTCCATTTACTCAGAAACAAAACCAACCAAACAGGCACAACAAACAAGCAAATACAAATATATAAATAAGAATCCTGGTGTTGAAAATTTAGATTTACGAAAAATAATTGCTGTTTCCCATTTTTTAGCTGTAGACACAACAAAATATTTATGTTCTGTGGATCTCCATGGCTACTCTTTGGCACTTCAAGTGGACATGGCAGAGATACTTGATCTCCTTTCCAACCATCTGCATCCACAACCATGTGCACTTCTGGAAGAGGATAGAGATGTTTCTCCATTGTGTGACATGATCATGGTGGTGTTTACATCCCTTAACCTCCTCTTTTACACTTTTGCTACATCTGCTTATTGTATGGCACACTGTGAAATTGGCATGAAGCCACCAGACAAAGAATGATGCTGTACAGACAGGAAATTTTCTGCCAATGGGCTTGTACACACATTTAATATTAACTGCTGTCGGTGATCCTACAGCCAACTCCTCTGGCATTGTGGTAAATATTGAGCATCTCACTTCTGAGAATAATCATCTGTGCTGCTCAATAGATTTCTTCTCATAGTTCACAAATCATTAAATGAAGCAGAATCAAGATTGCCAGGAGATGATCTAACACTTGAAAATTTGTCCTTTCTAAATGAATATATGGAAATTATTAAGCTATTCTTGCTTGTATGCTTGACCAATTTTCATAGCTCTTTTTATATGCACGATTATTAATATCTCTCTGTATAAGTTGGAAGAGATATCTCTTGTTCATTTAAGTTCATATGAATGGAAGTTTTCTGAAAGACTGAAGGATTTATATGGCTCTTCAAGCTATGATACAATACATATTTTTCTTTTATTGTTTGTAATTTCAGTGGAAGTCACTGACATGAGAACGTGAAACATCTAAACTAGTTCAAGACCTTTTAAACTTATAATTTTATAATGGCAAAATTCCCTAAACAAATATTTATCATGTGTTGTCATTCGGAATGCAAAATAACAAATGGAAAAAATAATTATTTCAAGCAACTGGTGTAAGTTATTTTGTGTAAGTTCTGCACAAGCAGGCAAAACACTTCTGGCATAAACTCAGTATTCATAAAGGCCAAGGATTCTTAATTTAATTGTAAAATCATATCTGTGCAAGCAACTTTTTTCTGATATAAACCTGGACTTATAGTTCATCATAGAAAATTCCTATACACACAAGAAACTTTATTCCAGTGTTCATACTGTTGAATTTGGTATGATTGGTCATGTTTATATATCTTCATTCATGAGTGAAAATTTGTTATAATCTAGCTTCAATGTTTTTTTCTTAATTACATCAGTATCCTAACCTAAGGAGAGGGGTGAAAAGTAAAATAAATTCTAGTAAGCAATCCTGTTATTGGTACAAATTATATTTTTCAGTAAAAAAATATCCTCAGGTACAAATCAAAGAAACAATAGAGAACTAGATGAAAAAATGGACATGTGTGTTTCTAAGGCTAATACTTAGGTATTTTTAATGAATGACCTACTCATTATTCCTAAGCCTTGGAGGTTGTCTTAGCCAGTGTCTGACCTCCAGAACGATAACATGAATGATTCTGCCCTAATAAATTTTAAATACTGAAATCTACCACTGCAATTATAACCAGGCAGTGTTTTTAATACCATTCAGCAAACCAGTGTACTGAGAAGCTACTTGAAAGCAGCAACAATGGGGAAGTTAGAAATGACAGTATCTCTATTAACAAACACAGAGGACACCTATAAAATTGGTTTTACATCCTGATTGTGTCAGTGTTCACTCTTATTGCCATTATACATTTGCTAAAAGGGGAAATGAGATAATCATTTTACCTTATTGAAAATGCATTTTTCATGGATCAAAAGTAGACTTACCTTTTACTTTGTATAAAATCCTATTTCTTGATTAACAATTTTATCAACTTCTCATAATTGATCTTTGTTTCCATTTTATTTTAATGAAGACCTCAGCAATGTAGATCCTAATTTACATTGCTCCATATATAATTATTGTTTCAAAGATGTGAAGTGCATTGACTTATATTAGGATGTTACTTAAGAAATTTTTGGAATATTGTTATCAGAAATATGCTTTGGAAAATATGTTTTATGATGTCACTATGTCTAATATAAACCCATAAAATAGTTCTATGAAAGCAAGAGTTATACTGTCCTTAGCTCATCCTCTTTGTCCCTTAGTAATGCAGAAGCTTTCTCATTCTTTTTAACAAATTAACATGCCAGCTGTATCACCATATGCAAATATAGCAGAAAAAAAAAAAAGGAAAAGAAGAATAGTCAAGGTGTATGAATGTGTAGGAGGAAGAAATGATAATACCATTGAAATTTGCTTCATACAGATATCAAGCGACACGGAGAAAAGATTGGAAAACCTAACCTCTTAACCTCTGGTGCTTGGAGATTAATGTGGAACAAGTTCTACATCTCTGTAGATCTGGGGACATCTGCTCTCTACATACCCCGTTTGTCTCCCTCTCTCTGAAAGGGCGTTGGCTCTGGCTGCAGTGCCGTGGTTTCCAGACCATATGACATTTAACAGCAGGCAGCAGTTCAAAATCACCTCATCGGACAGTATTGCACTGCCATGGCACGAGAACAACGGGCACAACAGAAATGTTTGAGAATTTTGTGGCAGCTGAGATATTCCTGAGAGAAAACAAAAGAAAACAAAAGCCTTCACTTTACCCTGTTGAAAAAATCATGATTAGAGAGTGACTGATGCAAGAAGAGAAAAATAAAAAAACAATTAAAATGTGCAAATATTCCAGAACAAATAAACAAACAGATGCTGCATTTTACTATTAAAAAAAAAAAAAAAGCATATGTAGTACTGAGTCCAAACTACATGAGTTCATCAGTTTTATCTAGTGTGAATAGGTTGAGAAATTGTTTTTTACCTTTTTTTGATTTAAAGTGCTGGACTGACAACAGATTTAAAGTATTTAGCATGTTCTGGGTGTAAGCACAAATAGAGCTACAGATGTTAGCATGTCATCTAGGCTTGTCTCTAGGTGCTTTATTGGACCAAAACCTCAAGTTCTGTGGCTCAGTAGAGAAATTTCAGCAGTTTCACATTTAACAGTGAATTCCAGTGACAGACCATTGTGCTGTAAGGCAAATCAAAATTTTTCTTTTTGAGTTATCATGAAGATGAGTTTTTTTCTGTTTGTCTAAGTGTTCAGTTACTCACTGCACAGTAATGCTTCCCAGCAGAGCAAACAGGGGACATGCAGCTTCTTGACCTTTTTTATAAAATTCCCTTTCAGAATGCAGGGTTTTAAATTGATGGTAATTTTGTTCTTAGAAGGCCTCTGTGCCAAATGATATTTTTCTATAGTAGAATCCTGCAGACCCTCATCTCTGAAAAGTATTCACAGAAGCAAATACTGACCTCTTAAGGCAAATCTCCCTGGATTTCTTCAGTTAGCCAAGGAAAAAGATATATTTTCTAGAGGACAATTCATAGTGGTTGATTTAGACACCTCCTCTGAATCACTCTTCCAAGGACCTATCCTTGTGCATGGATTACTGAGGAAGTCACGGGAAATTAGTCTCATGAGGCCAGTTACTCTTTATGATTACTGCCTGTAGCCTTATATTTTATCTATATATCATGAATCACAGCTGAGCCGGAGTTGCCAGGTGATAAGACTTGGACCATTAGTTCAGGAGGCAGTAAAATGCTTCCACTTCATATCACTTTCTTTGTAACATTTCACGAATGACTGCTAAATAAACAAATACACATTTCTTTATTAAAATAAATATATATTGTGTTATAAGTTACTTAAAAATTGCAGTAATATACATTCAATGTCATATACTTGCAGTCCTGCACACCCACTCAAAGTATGCTAATAGCATACTGAAAACATACAATTTTGAATCAGAGCCACAACATGAAGGCAGTAGTCTTTACTATTACTTAAAAGGCATGAAGATTTGAATCAGAGTCAAAAGCTCCAAGAGGCTTATCATCTTTAGCATACAAGAAAAAATTTGCAAAAATGACAAGTAAAATTGTAGGTCCAGGATAAGCAATACTCAAGTAGGATCATAGCAGTTATTTTGTTATTTTAAACCTAGCTAGATTATCAAATTTATACATATATTAAAAATGTAATATTTTCCCTAAGCTTCATCCTTACACAGATTTTAAAAAAATAAAAAAATTCAAAGAGGAAATTCACAGCCTTTTAACAAAACATTCTTTCTGAAACACTCTTCTCCAAAAATGGAGTAATGGAAAAGCTCATGGATGGTGACTACACATGTACTATATGAGTAGCATTTTCTGTTTTCAGAGAGATGTTTCATAAAAATCATAATAAAAAAGACCTAAATGCAGATACTTTTGAATATAACTTATTAGACTACATTTTCCAAAACAAAAGCATTATAATACATACAAACTATAAATTATACGTACAATAATCCACCTTCTGTTACTTAGAAAAATTAGCAATGGAAAATTCTATTCTCATGTGTATGGACCTGATTCAATGACACATTTCTAACATCAAGGTGCAGAGTCATCAGAATTTTTACTGACTCTTTTGTCTTACCCTGTAATGACACCTCTTCACTTTGAAATGAAACAAAGCAGAACCAATCACAAGGAAACAAACCATAACAACCACAGCACTGTCTTCTGTAGTCTGTGTACACCTGCATTACAGTTAGCAGTACAAATTCATTGCCCAAAAACATATCAATCTTTATCTAATATAAGCACTATTATTGGCTTGGTTACAGAAACTTATATTTCAGCATGGATCAGAAAACTGATAGGAGTCTTTCATCCTTGCACTTAATGTCATCTTTCCATGTATATCTTAGGGCTTTCCAAATAAATTAATTTCACCTCAAATTAAGAAATATTCTGTCATTAAAAGTACATGTCATGAGAACCTCACAGTGCTGAGTGAGATTGATCAATACAAGAAATGTACCAGAATATCTACTTTTCATTGCAGTCTCAATCTAAGTACTTAAACAGTATATTTAAAAAATCCTGTGCTATTTGCCACTAACCCAATGAAAATAAACTAATAATCTTTCTAATGTCCTGCCAACCTACAGAACTAATGGGAGGAAAACGAAACCAAACAAAACCAAACAAAACAACAAACCCTACTTTAGTTACAACAAGCATTAGAAAAAGACAGATTTTTGTGCCATGATGGTAATAGAATATATGTACTTCCACATATTGTGCTGCAGCAACAAGTCATAAATAGGAAAGAATTTATCCTATTTGTTTATCTGCAGGTTTGATTCTGACAACTGCTGACATGGGCAAGGCAATTGTTGTCAGCCAGAGTCGTGGTGCCCATTCAGCTGGTCTCTTTCTTACCCATGTGAACTCAAGAAATAAGAGCCAGTGTACACCATAATTTCTAGTGATGGAAATAATATCTAATGAAGTGTAGCTACAAGACACTGAAGAAAAAACAACACCATTCACTAGAAATAAGTTGGTTTTTTTCCACAAAGCAAACTTTTTCCTTTAATGAGAATGGCCACATTCTTCCTTGGCAACCATACACCACACTGCTGCAATATTAATTTGATACCAGAAAGTATCAGCACATTGAAAAGCTGTGTCTTAAAATGACCAAAGAGAATCATGTTATCTACAGGAAAGATCAAATGTTGTAGCCCATCCTTTCTATACGAGAAGTTAATGAAAATAAAGACTCTTTGTTATTTCTTATTTTTATGCAAAGCAGCTACAAAAAGAAAATTATGTTCTGTACAAATTGAACTAATATGAGCAAACTGGATAGAAGTACTCTTGCAAGGAATCCAGATAAAGTGTTTCCATTGTCACATTGATTAACACCCAACACCTGTGCCAAACAGGTTGTAAAAATGTCTTTAGCTCAATTCCAGTAAATATGCTGATGTACAGGATAAGAAAATAGGTGCCATCTTACTCCCTAAAGAACAGCTTTATCCATGGTCATTTGGATAAGAGTTTATTGCCTCAGAGAAAGCAAAAATCAGTAATATTACATATTACAATTCCACATGAGACTTCCCAAGCAGGAGTAGTAAATTCACTTTTTCTTCAATGTGATCAAATAGCTTGACCTTTATTTAAGATGAAATTTACATGAATGACCTTAGAATTTTTATAATTTCTTTTTATCTGCACAGTTTGTATAAATACTTTAAATTCTAACCAATTAAATTTCTGTTTCAACTTATTTTGTCATAGCTTGAAACTTGATAGGAAGATTGATTTACTTAACCACAAGCAAAAAGTAAACAAGGAATTAAAATAGTAAGAATTTTAAATCATAGCTATAGAGACTGTGGTTAAATTCAATGGTCAGCTCTTTAAGATACAAGTCATTAAGATGCACAACTTTGCTGTTTCAGAAGCTTGAAAGAGATTTAAAAATAAATGTAGTAGAATAAGCAATGCTATATACAATTGCATTTTATTTATATCTTCAATTGTTAATGGTAATTCTAACCACTAATATTCTTTGCAAATAATGTAAGTATAATATCATTCTAGTTTTTAAACTATCAGATGTATTGTCTGGTTAAATGAATAACAATTTAATAATAAATCACCAGTAACTCAGAAATATAGAAATTCCACCAATGCATGCAAAGGATAGTACTGACAGTAAGAGAAAATTTAATTAAAATAAGAGAATGATTTAACTTTTAAGTCCTCCTTTGCAAATAAAGACTGAATGTTCCTAGGACCTGCCAAGTACTTGTAGATCTAGGTTATTTGCATTTGAATCCTTATTAATACCAATGAGAGAAACTTGCTGAGTCCTCTCCGCTTCTGTTTGCATTTGGATTTCTGCAAAAATCCTGACCCTGCAAGAATTTCTAAGTTTAACAGAAGTGGCCACAAAAGAAGTAGGACCATTCTTTTAGGAAGCCAAGCATCTGCATAAACATCTGTAGATTCAAAGATGCAAAAGGTCAAATTAAATCCCTCTCTTATTTGTCAGCATTTTGCCTAGAAGATCAAGACAAAACAACATACATAATCTGATGCTGAAAAAAACCGAAAGGGGTGATTGCAGAATGTTTTAAAATCCCTTACAAAAATAAATTCAGTCAGAGCAACAGAAAATTTGGGAATAAAGAATCTAGGCAGCAATATGCTTTACAAGTCAAAAAGTAGCACTTTATTTAGGCATCATCATGAATTTTACAGGAGCTTTGAAGCTTCTTTCCCTAATCATATGAAGTTCTTCCTTGCTGGATGATATGAATTCATCTGTTAGCTGCTAAAAAATGCATCAAATAAAAATACCTCTGAAGAGCACACCTTTTTTTTTTCCTTTGAGCTAGATTGCACAGGAGTGAGACGTTCCTAAAAAACATAGTGTGCTCTGATTTATGCAGTTTCAGTATCACGATATATTAACAGTGTGTATGGAAATAGCTCTGAGTAATAAAGTTTGACATTTTCTGTAAACGGTCTTGATAACAAATTATTTGGCAAATATTTTGCTTTTCATCTTGAAAACAGAAAACATCCAAACGTAAATTTACTTGCAAGAGGACAACATTCACTTCAGTCCTATAACCTGTTTACCTCAGCTTGCATCAATAATATAAAAAAAGCATTACCAAATATTATTTATTTAATATATTTATGACACTCTGTGCTGTATTTTCAATGCAGTCAAACCTCGGGAGTAGAATATTAAAATAAACACAGACATTATTTTGCTTTAATGGTAATTAAATACATAACATTGTGGGATACCAGGGTCATTAATTTCACATAACCAGTTCTGGAGTAGCTATCCCTGTACAATTAATTGTTGATTTTGTTTTCTTAAATATTTTCAATTATGCTGTCAGCTATAGGCAGCTTCACTGAGTTGTTGCACCATTCTATATCAAGAAGCAACTCTTTTATGTGTAGTCCTTAGACCTCTGACACCATCCTGTGCCTGTGTACTTGCAATGCCTCTGCTATTTTACATGCTGGCTCTTCCACTGCAACCTTGAGATGGTTCACTTTCACATGCACTCTTATTCTGGAGTCAGATTCTAGTTCCATTCTACACTCTGGGAATTTCTAAGCTTACTTGTATATACAACTGTAGCCCTTTCTCAACTCCTTATTACTGATATGTAACTACAGCAATGTTAATGGCAATCACCAAAGCTGTTTACTTAAATTCATATGGTTCTCTCAACAGCTTTTATTAAAATCTTGACTTCACAGTACCAAGGAATGAAATTATAATAATCGTAGAGGTGTGAGCATTATACAATTAATATTGAAGTAGCTAGCATTTTTAATTTTATACAATAATGTCCAAAGATACTGTTTCTCCATTCTCAAATACTTATGCTTATTTAGAGCGAAAGAAATAAGAAGTATATGACAAGCCAATGACAATTAAAGCTTTACCTTTTAATCCTATAAAAAGAGGTATCTTGAGGAAGAAAAAAAGACAGGAAACAAAACAATAGATTGATTTTATTTTAGTTACAGGATTACTCCAAAACACTCAGGGTAGGTGTTGAGTTATCTAACCAGTTTAGGATATATTTTAAGAGATATGTGCAGTTTAATCACGTAACTAAACTCAAAACTTTTGTTTCTTTTTCTCCTGTCTGTAATTTTTTGTGACATAAGCGACCATAAACTTCATAACCCATTAATTCTTCTTACAAATATGCTCCAGTTCTTCTAAGGTTACGAAAACCTATAGGTACCTGCTGCAAAAATTCTTGCTTTCTACAAGATGAAGCAACCTGAAGGTCAATTATTTTCTGAATCTTACTTTATAGGACCACTATATACTCCAAATTACAAAATACAACCTGCTTTATCATAGGTCTAGTACTACTCCCACTGAAACATTTTCCCATCAACTCCAGTGGGAGTTCAATGAGACTCTTAAAATAAATTCTATCCTATTTCCTTAATATTTGTGTCCTCCCCTTACGTCAGATCATCTGTCCTGAATAATGAGAAATTGAAACACTTACGAAAGTGTAGGAGAGACACTGTCAATATTACATAATTTAAATTCCACAGTCATCTGATTTTGCATTAAAACTTAAGACAATGTCAAGTACAGCAACACATCTAATACCTGCATTTGGATGTGTTGAATTCTACCTCAGTAATTCTGCTTTTGCTCCACTGGTTACAAATGGCACTTAGGTTATCAGCTTCAGCTGTCAGTATCTGCATCCATTGTAACTTAAATTTTTGAAGCTAAGAATCTAGATTCCTAGTATGCCTTTTAAGTACTTCTCAATTTTTTTTCCCCAGAGCTGACAAGAATCAACAACAAGGTCATTCACAGACTTTAGCTGTGATTATGCCCATGTACTGTAAGCTGTGGAAATTTGAAAAAAAACTTATGAAATTCTAGAACTTGAAAGAGTTTGCCATTTAAATTCAAATACTGTGCTTAGGAATTGAATTGAAATATTCAAATATTGGAACTTAACTGAAAATGAGAACACCAAAGTTACATTTTTCATATATTGTCAAAAGGACAAACTTTTTTTAAAAAGTTTTTGAAAGGGAAGACATTAATTTTTTGCCAAACATGGAGAGAAAAAAACTCTATCTTGAGAATATGAACATTTTAAATAAACTTTCCTGTTGGCGGTGTGAGCTGCCTTTAGTCAGAGAAGCACAATTTAATCTCAGTGTGTATGTGATGGTTTAAGTAAAGAAGTAATAACAAAATTTACACTCCTGATTTGTGAATGTTGGTGCCCTTTCCTCTGAATCAATCATATTACAACCTGTGGTTTCAATTGTTTAGAACAATATTTTGAGTTTTCAGATAATTTTTTTTGCATTGCATGGGTTATTTCATTTTTGAAAGATCGGTTTCTCAAAGTTGCTTATAAAGCTAATATCCATAAAGCACTGGTGCTAGTTCTTCTACTTTATTTCAAAAGAACACTTTCTTTACAAAACAATAGAAAAACAGGAAACATTCTTTTGCATTATGTGTTTCTTAGCTGTGGAGTATCACCCTAGAAAACTTATGTAAACGGGCTCCAGACAATTAGTAGTGAGTCACTGCCTCTTTCCCTTTGTGACACAGTTTTTACGTGTCACACAGTTTTTTACACAAAACACAATTCATTGCTGTGGAGTATACATCACCATCATCATCATCTTTGTCTCTTTTTAAAAATATTAACATAAATGGCTTCATGCACAACTTTTCAATCTCATCTTTCTTGTCCTTCATACAAAAGGAAGCAAAAATATTTGCATACACTTTATACTTTATTTGAAATGGCAAGATTGCTGAGAAATCAGATTTTTACTCTTAATCTGCAATTACTACTTTCTTTGGAAGCCAAACTGGACTGATAATTGCTCCATAAAGTCTCGTTAAATAACCTCACAGTTTCCAGAAGATCAGAGATTTACTGTTGCTTTTGCTAATGAGCATCTTTGAACTAGGCAAATGGGCACACCAATGTTCAGTTATGAGGGAAACAATGAAATAAAGGGAAGCCTTTTGTGCATTCAAGAAATAGCCAGACAAGCTGGAGCCATTTTTTAAAAATATGTTGAATGAAAAACAGCTGGGAAAGGCATACATAGCACCATATCTTTCCATGAAGAATAGAGGAAAGAAGTTTGAAAAGTTCATTTTGGAAACAATAATGTTTTGGATGTGTTTCCAAAACGCAGTCACCAGACTTCTGCAGTTTTCTGACATCCTATGAAATTGTGATAGCCTCAAATACAAACTAGACTAATTTCACAGAATTTCTGTTTTCATTGCACTTCTTATGCCTGTTGGGCCAACTGGCAAGCAAAAATTTATTCTTCGTAGTCTCATATTCTGTTTAAATACTGTCTGCATATTTATACAGCATTTGAAAATTTCAGAGGAAAAAAATATATCTACATAAATAAAATGCCAATACTGTAGAACTGTGGCAATGTCAATACAGCAAATGCTGTTATTAATAATAACAATATATTAAAAGCAGTTGTTAGCTTTGCTTATAAACTCTACGTTATCTCACATTTTTGTAGGCAATATATTTTGCCAACATTATATTACCTAAAAATTGTTGTCTTGTAGTTTGCCATTTAATAGTTATAATCCCATGGTTGTTGCTTTGGTAGCTGACACATCATTCAGCAATAAGTTTAAAAATTACTTTCTTCAAAACTCAATGTCTTTTCAAAGAATATTGTCTCTCTCTCTCCTTGATGCATACATGTATCTCCTAAAAATGTTAATAGTCTTTTATGAAGTCATTGCTAGAGAACATAATTTAAGAACACTAAATGCTTCTGTAGTGTGTCAATAACAATCATGTCTCAAAGTGTTTGATTCTAACTTTATTTACAAGGCTGGTTTGACATTAAGATTCATTATTCAGCTACTGAGGGAAAAATACAAGCTAATGTACTAGACTATCTACAGAAATTATCAGCCATCTTGATTATCAACTCCATCACAGCTATCTTTTATCTATATTTTTAATTTCATTAAACTAGGACAGATCCTTAGCCTAGGTAAGTCTTTTTCAACATAACATATTCTTCACAAGAATACAAAGGAGAGGAAAGAGAATCTAAAATATGGTAGTTTCTCGTGTTGTTTTCAACCCTTCCCAAACTGTAAGCTCAAAACTTAGATTTAGTGTTCAGGAATGTTAGTTCTGTTGAAGTCAGTGAGTCATATTTCTGCTTATGTAATGGCATGGAAATCAATGGAATTAAATCAGGAAAAAAGGGCCAAACAGAAGCTTCAGCATGTGTCTTGAAGCAGAATACTTATCTAGTGAATCACTGTTGCATCTGTGTGCCAATTCAACCCAAATGGTTATTTAATGAATATACATATGCATATGAGGGAAAATTTGGAATTGCAATTATAATTAATTTTGTATTGAAATAACATGATTCAGCAGGTTCTGCCTACTTATTTTCCCAGGTAGAAATACATGTGTATCAATAAGGACTATAAAAATCAGAGAAAATGCTTCTATTTAATGACTTTTTATGAAGATCATGGCAAAGTCCTCAGTGGTATACTTCACCCTGAGCAACTCACTTTGTTTAATGTCTTTTCTTCACTTCTCAAATTTTTTTCTTTTTTAACTGAGTTTTTCTCATGCTCTTTGCGATATTCCTTTTCCTGTCCCTAAAACAGAAATTCCACTTTAATATTATACAAAAAAAACCACAACCTAAATGCTTCAGGTAGGTTAGGAAAATTCCTTTGGAGGATCTATAATGTTCCTGTGAGTAGCTGTTTATGTGAGGGGTTGAGAGGAGTCTGAAACTGGAGTGGATCTGTGAGCCTTGTGACCTTATACTACACAGGACTCAGCCACTAGACAGCCCTGGCATCCAGAGGCCAGTCACTCCCATATTCCAATTCTAAAGAATTTTTATGCATTAAACTTTGAAAGAGATGCTGCAACATTTGCATCTTAATACCAAGCACTTTTAGTTAATATAGATTATTTTTTCTTCAGAAATAGCCAGAAAGTATATGGAGAAAATTGCTTTTTCTTAAATTATTTTTCCTATAAGTAAATTTTTAAGTTGATCTCAAAATTCTAAACATCCTGTAGTTATTTCCATCAATAAAATTGGAATGTGATGTGGATTATATATGGTGCTAGACTAGAACAGCAGCAGCCTCTACTTATTTTGCACAGCAGATGCAGAAAAACGAAAAATATTGTCTTCATAATTTGTTTCATATTTATGAATCTAAATTACCATTTATATTAATAATAGCAGGCAGTTTACTAAGTGGTTGTAGCCTAGTAGTTGCTACAAAAGAGACCTTTAGCAGCATCTGTAAATATTTATGCATGAAGTATACTATTGGGTTTGATGTCCACCAGTATAACTCAAGCCTGCCATGCATATTTGCTTCTGAAATAACATATTGTTTCACTAGTGTTTCTAGCAGTGGAAGCAGGAGTTTTCTGAAGTCACATTAAGTCAGCATCATCTCAAAATTATTTTTAGTGATGAAGGGTATGGTCATTTCTGACATAAATTATTCAATGTAGTGAATTCTTTAGTGATGGATGCACTAAAATAAAAAAGGCAACCTAAAGTAAATCCTCAAAAACAAAGACACATTGATGTTGGGAGGAGAGAATACTATTCCTTTGAATCACTTCATACAACTGTCCAGGAAAGCTACAGAATGGTAAAACTAAATTCTTGAAATCTAATCTATTCGTGTAATAGTCAATGTGTTAATACATTCAAGCTTGTTGATATAAGGAGTTTATGTAGTTCCAGTATGGTCTAACAGAAAGAGAAAACCATGCAGTCACAGTTGCTTAAATTATATGTTTACCTTCCAACATAGTCTTTCTTCCACCTCTACTCGATGTCTGCAGAGTACTCGATGCCTGCTTTTAGTCCTAACAGGTATGAAATTGTGAAAAACCATTATAACTTCTCACAGCATTCCAGAAACATTAGGAAGCATAAAGTCTCTATAGCAGTGAGGGCATACTAAGCAAGGACAGTGGTTACAGACACTTGAGTGACATAAGTTTCTCCTGGCCAGCAAGAGCAAATACCTCAGGTACCCACTGCTTGTTTTCAGAAGAACAGTAGGAAAATATATTCAGCTTGAAGTGACTTAAGGCAGTTCAAGAAAATTCCAATTTCTTCCCAGTCCTGGCAAGCGTTTGATTAAAATACTATATACCTTGACAACAATACTTATTGTAAAAAATTCTGCCAGAAAAAAAAACAGTTTCTATGGTTCTTGAAAAATACCAAACCTTTAGGAATAATTATTTATTTTATTCAAAAGGCTTAAAATGAAAGCAGCTGCCTCCTCAATTATATATTTGTTTATCTTTTCCGTTGCAACATCTGGGTTTTCCTGTGAGACACACAAAGCCCTTAGCTATAGCTCTGTAGTTCTGCAATTCTTGTAGAAGTAGATAGAAACTTGTAGACACTTAAATAGAATGTAAGAGGGCACATGACAGATCTGTGGGTTAGCTGGTGTGAAGTTTTCTGGATCAACTAAGATGTTGGGTGAGAATAGAGCTAAGGAGTCGAGTAGGCAAAGTATTAGTACAAATCCTAAAATGTCTTTAATGTATATTATGGGTGGAAGGGGATTTTGTCGCAGTCTGAGGGGATGCCTAGTGGGTTATTTGAACCTGTTTCATGGAGGAAGGTGAGATGGACGAGTGTGAGGCCTACAATGACAAAAGCTACAGCTTTCATGTACTAACCTTTAGCCCCATTCCCCATCCCCATGTGCTACTCCAGGGCTGGGAAGAGGTAGAAGAGTGAATGGAGGAGTGAAGTAGAGCCTGGAAAAAGGAGGACATGTTCTATGGTGGATCAAGTCCCTTCCCCTTGAAGGCGCTGCAGCCCATGAGGAACCCACACAAGAGAAGAAGAACAGAACATGAAGAATGGAACACCAGAAGGAAGTCTTTATGCTCTGACTGCAATGTCACTGCCTGCTGTCTTACTGAAAGCACTGAATGCAACTTGCAGCATGAACAAGCCAGGAGAGGGTGATGTCTGGAATGAAGCTGAGCCTGGGAAAGGAGGAGGAAAAACCGTTTACCCTTAGCTTGTAAATGTTTGATTGTGGTTTTATTTTTTTTTAATTTTGTTTTGTTTCCCACTACCTGAATCAGTAATTAAATACTTATTTTAATTGGCAATAAATTAGGTAAATTGCTCCAAGTCAGATCTGGTTTGCCTGCAACAGTAACTGTAATCTCCCAAATCACCCCTTCTTTAATTTGCCCTCATTTTTCTTTATTTCTCCCCCTGTCCTGATTAGGGGGAAGTAAGCAAGCAGCTGGATGGGCCTTTGGCTGCCAGCCAGTGCCAACACACCACAGAGTAAAACTTTATTTTAGAGCAGCTATCATTTAGCAAGCAGATGTGAAAAAATTTCTATTATCACCCTTGCTGAAACAGATTCAGCTATAGAACACAAAGCAAATGGTACTCTGACTGGGGAGAAAGTATCTTTCATTGGTTACTTATCCTGCTAGAATTATTCTTATTAATGATAAAGAATAGAAGTAAATGAACCAATCTAATAAGTCTTTACATGATGAAGTGATCCAAAACACAAATGAAGTTTACTGAGATCCAGCTTCTCATTAACAAACAGCAACTAGACTGCACAAAAACATTTATGGAGCCCCAGTATTTTTTACATAGACTGTGAAAAAGTCTTCAGGTTCAATAACATACTAACGGGATACAGGAAATAATGACAACAGGAAGGACTGCTAGTATATCGCCAGTTACTAACTGAATTCTGAGCAGCTGGAAGAAGGGTGTTACCAGAAGTAGTGACAACACAAATATTCCATATACATGTATAAGTATACCAGTGACACAGGCAAAATACAGCACTTTGCTGCCCACCTTAAGCCTTCTGTCTTCACTGCTAAAAGTAAAAGAAATCTGAGTTTCGTTGTGAAGAATATAACCATTGTCCACATCTCTTTTATGAACTATTCCTATCCTAAATAAGTCTTCCATGTTATATCTCTGAGGACCTGGGTGGTTCAAGCTACAAGGGGAAAGATTGTCTTCAGAAAGACCAGAAGAATAGCTCATAAGATTGGTGAGGGTGGCATGTCGCAGACATTTCTCCACAGAAATCCTTTCTTTCGGATTTCTGTGTCTTCGGGAGGCCAGAGGCCTCGGAAGACAAGGTAAACAATTATTATCAGCTGCTGGGGAATGCAACAGGGGCACCTATTTTGATTGGTGATTGGTTCATGTTTTATGTTTATAATTAAGGGCCAATCAGTGCAAGCCAGGGGACTGAGACCTTGGCCACAGCTTTGTTGAGGATTCTTTTCTATCTATTCTTAGCTTAGCTAGCAGCTCTGCAAAACCTCTCTCTATATTCTATTTAGTATAGTAATAATGTATTATATATAATATCTTAATAAATATGCCTTCTGATTCAAGAAACAAGATTCGCCATCTCTCTCTCACCAGCTGCGCCCACTCAGGCGCGGTAATAGTGGCACTTTCCTTAGGAAGCTGATGTTTTACATTTTCTTTCAGTATTTGGAGCTGAGCATCTTAATTTTTATTAGTATACTAGAATAGCTGCATTTTGGGCAGTTTTCTATTCTCGTATCTTTACTGGATGGTAAATTTTTTTTTTTTTTTTAGTAAGGATGATAAGATAGTGGAACAAGTTTCTTAGAGAGGTGGTAGATGCCACATCCCTAGAAATATTCAGGGTCAGACTGCACAGGTCTCTGAGCAACTTGGCTGACTTGAAGATGTTCCTGTTCATTGCAGGGGAATTAAGACTAGATAAAATTTAAAAACCCTTTCTAAGCCAAACCATTTTATGACTGTATGAAATAGCTCACAAAATCCTCACTTTCTCTCAATGTATTGTTTCTGCTTGCTGTGTGTTCACTGTTCTTCTCCCTATACTACAGCTCATGTTCTCAGCACTGTAATACAGACTCAATATGAGAACTAGTTCTCCAAGATGAAAGGGTGTATATAACTCCCTTTGACTGAGATACAGCCATCATGGATTGAGATTCTGGGGACAAAGACAGAACACACAGATGATCATGGAGAAACTATCTTCATTGTTGCTTTTCCAAGATTCCAAGCAGCATGTTAGGAAACTATGAAACATGCCTAGACCCTAGTCCTGCCAGGAGTACTGTAGCGCTGAAATCACACAAAGTCCTATGCATTGATGGATACCTTTTTTAACAGAACCAAGACCTTATGTTCTTCTCCCTACATTATTTTTGCACAGTACTTTCCCTCCAATAATTATTCCATTTTAAAATATTTACCATCTACCATTTTTCTAAACTACGAATTAGCCTGATTGCATTTTTACATTACATCCATTTATGACAACAGGCCTATTGCCAACAGCCAAAGTGATCTTTAAAGACAAGGCTTGTGGGAGATAAGGTCGTTAAGGTTATTCTTTTTTCTCAGTACAGAAATCAAATTGTCCTCCCACTTACTATTCTTTTTAATATCCCAATGAGAGAATTACTATTAATTATAAGATGCAGTGATAGAAACAATGTAAAATGTACATGTGTAATACAAATCATTGTTATCCATAAGTCAAACCCTTAGCTGAGATTTATGTTAATCAATAGATGTGCTTTATATAGTACTTCCCAGTGTAAAATTGGGCATATTGCAATACATCACACTCTTTGCTAATTACAGGGTTTTAAAGTTTTCTTCTAAGGAATTCATCTCCACAGAATGCTATCTTTATCACTTTGGTATCCATTAGTGCTGCCATTTCCCATTTATCATGATGCTGTCCTAAGCCAAAATTCTTTGCAACACTTATGAGTCAGATAGACAAAATCAGTTCAAGTTAAAACCTGTAACCAGTTATTTGCCTGATAGATTATCTATCATCCTTGTTGATTTTTGCTCAAATTGGATTAAAATATAAAATTCAAGAGCCAATCCTGGCTGCATTTTTCTTATCATTGTATGTAAGTCTCAACTTGCTTTTTAAAGCATAGAAAGTAATTAACTCCCTTTTCAACTGTGAAAATGACAGACATAAAACATGGTATATTCTTAGACTTTTTATAACATCAGCATAAAGAATCTGTTACTTGGTGATTTTTCCTTTTTGTCTTCTGTAAGATTGAACTCTGGGGGTAAACAGAAAATACCTGTCACTAGGAGCTTGTCAAGCAGACAACTATCTGTATACAGAACTAAAAGGAAATGGTGATATGAAGGGAATATAGCAAAAGTCTACAAAACTGTGAAGGGCATAGTGCACATGGAGGAACTGTTCAGCTGTTTATTCTCTGTTCCATTGCTCTGACTTGTGACCTTCATTTGAAGGTACTAGAATACAGATTCGGACTAATCAAGCACAACTGATTCTCCACATCATAGCAAACGGATCGACGTTACTTCCTGACAGAGAATGCTGTGGATAAAAGAGCTATGTAAGTTTAAGGGGAGACTGAACAAGTGTTTGAGATAAACTGAAGCCAAGTTTAGGATGGCAAAGTGTTGCCTGTCCCATTATAGTTGTACATTTTCCACATTTATGAAGTAAACACAATGCAAAGTCAATTGTCTTGGTTTAAGTGCATTTCAAATAAATGTTCATTATATCATAACTTCATTAGCAATACCTATTGTTATTTCATTTAAACATGGTATTTATTAGTTATTTTTACTCTGAAACATAGTAAGTTCATACATATGACCTTTAAAAACACTAATGGTCTCAGAATGTGCCAGATGGCTTATCTTAAAAAAAATATAATGTCCATGTTTAGTATACTGACACTATTACCATTTTTTCTGATTGACTACTTTCCCGTTGAAACCTGTGACTGATTTATTATCTAACAGTTCTAAGGGAAACTCTTACCAAAGGTTAAAAAAGATAACCTTTCAAATTTGTAATTTTAAGGTTTTATTTCCAAAGGTGAATCACCCTGCATCATCATCTTTTGAATCATTTCCAGTTATAAAAATGTTCATTTGGTCACCCTAACTGATTTGGAGGTCAAATTTGTTTTTCCATTCCACCTTCCACTTTTCTGCTATCCACTAATATTATTAACTGTAAATTTCTTTATTTTTTTGATTGTGCTTTCTGAAATGCATAAATATAACACTGAGATTGTTTTGTTTTGTTTTTTTAAATTTAGTAATAATACTTGAAACATATTTATGTTAATTATTTTGGATTCATTATTCAGGTTCCTTAAATTTTTCACTTCTCATTGTTTAATTCCCTTTGGTCTATTTCCTTGTCAACAGTTTTTATCCTGCCTTCTCTCACTTGTCATGTTCTGTAAAAAAAGGCTTTTTATACTGTTGAACCAAGACCTCTTTTTACCACATCTGAGCTTGTTTGACTCAGAATAGGGCTAGCCCATGCAATCATATAACCAGCACAAAATAAGTGAACTTTGTAGCCTCCGCCCAAGTCTGTTTTAATTTCCTTTTTTATATACCTGTGACCTAGTTCATACCTTTTCTATCACCTCTTTGCTATAAGGTTATTCTTTGTCCCAGACCCAGATTCATACTCTAATGAGTTCCTTCTGTTTCTAACATGTAAAATATTGTGTCCTGGGTTTCCTTCTCTGGGTTCCATAAACTCTTTGTTTTGTAAAATTCTAAACAACACCATGAAAAGAAAAGATATGGCAAAGGCCATAGTAATATTTTTTCTGACACTCTTTATTCATGATTAGTGAGGCATAATTAGCACAGTGTCATAAAATTATCAAGATACCTGTGATCAGAATGAGCTGGGTATTTAATACATCCTAAGTATAATCCTCAGGTGCTTGAAACAGTAAGAATTAGGGCTTTTGATAACCATGCCAGCAGCTAAGGGACAGATTTCTTGCTATTATCTGAAATCCTAGCCTGCATTAGAATATGAAAGTGGACTAAAGGATTATATGCTTGCTATCCACACCAAAGTATTCTTATCACAAGCAATTCATACTATACTATTCTCCAAATCATTCCATGAGTGGCACTTTCTGAGCTCAGAGATGTTATTATTGTATTTCATGACCAGATTTTGATTTGTAGGAAAATGTAGCCCATCAAATAATGTCAAATGTTTTTAAAAAAAGAATTTCCTGTAATTTCAGGAGGGTGGAGAGGCCTACTTCTGTTCTGGAAAATTCTGCAACTTCTATTTGAGAGGCTGGAAAAGATGAGACTTGCATGAGATATAGCACAAGCCACTAATTACCATCAGTAGACATTTCACAAGCAGATTATGCAATAAAAGGAGTAAAGTTGTAGAATAGATGGTTGTTTGTCTCAGATTGAGGAAAAATAATTGGGTGACACACTCATAGCGAAAAAATTGATAAAGATACAGATGTGAATACTAAGTTTTGGTGTACTCAGGGTACTGAACCAAAATTAAAAATTATGGGGGAAAATATGGTTTCTATGCATCTTGCAATATTATATTTGAAATTGTTGCCATAATGCAATAGGGATTTATTTTGACAGATTAAAAGAAAAAAAAGCTAGATTATAATTTATTAGTTCAGTCTAGCTATATACAGAAAACTATTCACAATTCCCAAAACAATACTTATTAAATAAGCAGAAAATTCTTCTACTGAGAGGAAAAAACCCTATTTATTTACTTATTTGTTATTTACTCACCATTTTACTTATACACCTTCAGAATTTCTCCCGATAATGATAGAGAATATCAAGACTCTGTCTTTATTGATAACTTATGAGTGATTGCAGAAATCACAAAGGGTTTTTGCCTATGTGAAATATTGAAAATAATATTTCAGTCTTTTGGGAACCGTTACCTCTTCAATCCCTGGTAAAATGTCAATCCACAGAAAGAGGCAGAGGCACTGTGTCCTGCCCACAGCATAGATTCACTTTTGTCTGTGTCAAATTCTTCTCTTAGTGTTGAGAGTGCATAATTTTCTGGCTGATCCATTCCCAGTGACTACTTCCATTCAGCTCCAAATATCTTCTGAGAATACTTTGCAGCTGCTTTGAACTGCTGTGTTTGCGCCAAGCTGCCAACCCTTTCTTTCTATACAGGCACAAAGGTAGCTAAAACACATTTTCTCCTGTCCTCTGAGTTCATTTTAGAGAACCAAGGTGAAACAGTTATATATATGAATATCAAAGCATTATAACCAATCTATTGATACATCAGATCAGTGTAGTTTTGTATTTCATACATATATAATCTCATATTATATTCCAGAATGCCATTACACTAATAACTGAAATTTCTGCATATCTGTCATCTATAATTCATTGCAAAGAAAATGTCTGTCACAAACTTACTAGGATAAAAGGATGAAAAATAGAATCTGGTCACACTGACTGGACAGTCTATTTATCTGAACTATTTTTAGCTGCAAAAATTTTCTAAGCAATGGAAGGGATCACATTTGCAGACACTGAAAAAGATTACCCCTTTTCACTGGCAGCTCTTTCTCAGCAGCATCTTTTTCTCCGTAGATGTTAGGGGTAAATAGCAAAACACTCCAACCAAAATATTTTATATACGGTATACATCTCTGAATGAAACATTAGCCTTCTCCTTCCTTTACAAACTTTACAGTAGATTGCAGATTATAGAAACTCCACAAAAAACCTAAGGATGTGCTTCTACTTAAGCAGTTTCAAGAGTGTGCTAATATGTCCTGCACATGACTCAGATCTATTTTTTTCACCCCCACAGGATATTCTGGAGTGACATAAGTTAAGACGGAGAGGAACATAAATTGAAAGAAAAATAAGAGCAACTACCAATATCTTTTTCCCTAAGATCCTGCACCCAGTGTAGTGGAGCTGACAAGCAACTCTTATGTTACAATAGTGCATGGTACTTTCTAATATAATAAATTAATTTGTTAAGTAACACTTCACTGCAATGAAGCATGGAGCTTCAAACATGCATATATATATATATATATGCACATACATATAATCCTACAAAAGAGGTTTTTTCCAAAAGCATCAGTAATAGGTCAGCTAGTTCACTCCATTAATATGGAAAGACTAGCAAATCTATTCCTATTTTCTTTGAAAATATATTGTAGTTGATGGAGTGACTCACTTTCCTTGTAGGAGACAAGTAAAAATATGTTAATTGATATAAAAAAGTGATTTAACAAAATTTTATAGGAAATTAAACAGTGATTTATCAAGATTCAATGGCAAGATACACTTGATTATTTACCTTATAGAGGAGAGTGTAAGACAAAACTGTCAGAGAAACACCCCACATACAGTGAGTCATGGGATTCAGAAATATCACTTTGTATTCTAAATTCCCTCTCAGAGAAGAGTTTACATGCAGCTTAGTCCCAGACATGATCAACATTTATTTCTAAAAGAGCACATTCACAATCAATCTCTCACATCAGTCACCTAACCTTCAAAGTTTAGCGTGCTATTAGTCACTTACTCTTTCAGCAAGAAATCTCTGCATCTTGAGGAGCAGCCCTGAGAGGTGTCTTTGCTCAAGACAAGATCCTGGCGTGCAGGAAAGCTCAATGAACTCTGTGCTGTCCACTGTTTATAAAAATGATAATGTCTGCTTTATTTTTAGTAAAGTCCAGTACTGTTGCAGTACTTTTAGGTAGTGGACTAGACTGCCCAGAGAAGTTGTGGATGCCCCATTCCTGGATGTGTTTACGGCCAGACTGGATGGGGCATTGAGAAACCTGGTCTAGTGGGAGGTGTCGCTGCCCATGACAGGGGATTGGAATTGGATGAACTTTAAGGTCCTTGCCAGCTTTAACCATTCTTTGATTATATGGTTCTGTGATTGAATTATAGCCATATTTAACTACCAGAAAGATATTTGGGTTCCCCACTCCATGCAGCTCTTGGCTACCACATTGCCATTCATTGCCCAAACTATGTTGTTAATTCATCTTCCGAAGTGCGGAGTAACCGGGACGCAGCATCTCAGCTGCCACGGGTGGTATGGCCCAAGTGAGGAGAGGGGCAAGCAGCTGCACAAGGCCACAATGCTTGCAGTGATAGAGGTCATGCAGTTCTTTAGCAAATATGTTCTAATGCTTAACTATTTTTATAGCTAAAAAAAAAAAAAATATCCTGACATAAGTAATGCTCACTTTTTAACGTATTTACAGGTGACTAGGAGAAAACAGCTTATTACCTTACTCTAGGAAGGTATATTCTATATGTAATGGCTATTATTTAATCTTTCTTTCTCCTTTATTTCTACATAAAATAACCCAATTTATTCAATAACTTAGCCAATTATTCTCTGTCCTCATTTCATGCGGCTGATTATTTCCACCTTGCAAATGTCCTTATAGAATTTAATCTCTTTGTCTGAAAGTTTTCCCATTTTCTCAAAATTATTCTGAATCCAGCTTCATTGTGCTTGCAGATTCCAAAAGGTTGATGTCATCTGTAAATTTAATCAGTGTACATGCCATTCTATCAGCCAGGCTGTTAATAAAATTGCTGAACGTTACTAGAGTCACCAAAGGCTCCCTTAGAATTCTGCTCAGTCCCCCCCTCAAGTTTCACAGTAAACCTTTAATAACTGTTCTTTGTGAACAGCTTTACAATCAAGTTTTTGTTCATATGAGAGGAATCCTATGGGGAAAATACTGTAGGCCGTATCAAAAGAATTGTAAAAATCAAGCTTTATGGTGTCTCCTACTTCTCACCTGCAATTGCTACATTTTTTATCTTATAAAATTGCCAGAGTGGGAATAGTTCTTGATGAAGGAAAGTTGGTGGCTGCTCATTCACCTGGTCATTTTTGGAATGATTAAAAATTGTGATTATTTGGGATTTGCAGTCACAGGTACAATACAATGAACCACATTATTCTCATAATAAATATAATTATATATCTTGACATTTTAACTTATAATATATTCTAAGTAAATATGCAGTTTCCAGGTACATTTTTCACTAATATACTTCCAATATGACAGCTCTCCCACTCCTTGTTTAAAAAATATTTCCTTTTAATGTATATGTTACAAATATCTTTTCCAGTTTCTGCAATCTTGCTAATCTTCCACATTTCTATAGGTAACCATTAAGCATAATCTTATAAAGTAACTTTTCTACACCACATGTCGTATTTGCCTCTTAAAAGCATGTTGCTATAGTTCTACAATTCAAATTTATACTTCTAGAATTATAAATGTAGCAAATGCACTTAGCTTACATATCATCTAATTCTATTTTCTTCACTGGTCTTTGTATAAGCCACAGAAATTTCAAAAAAAAAAACAAAACAACCAATCACTCAAATAATAATAAGACATACATTTCACGTAGGCAGATTATTCAATTGCTCTTTTCAAATTTGCTCTAACAAAATTAAAATCTCTTGGAAAATCCCAAGGTTTTTCAAGGGCATATTACCTCAGAAAATGTTGAGGTGGTTTGTTAGTTAAAACATGTTAATTTTTTTAAACAGATAAGGTTACATGTGATTTTTAGAGAATCAGTGTAAAAATGATATATAAATATGTTATAATGTAATATAGATGTTTTAACGCTGTGTAAAGTTGTTGATGCACTGTTTCCAAGACTAAGAATTGCTGCATTTTCATTAGGAATTTTTCATGGGACTTGACTGTTTTTCACTTCTGTAATTCTTCAGATTGGACTGAAGTTGCTGAATCAATTTGCTTAAGTCTTTCATTTGGGATGGGATAGGGAGGAAAAGGCAAGACTAATATGGGAATTCCTTACCTTATGGTTTCATAAGTCCATTCTGTGCAATAAGTGGCTAACCAAACAAACAGTAGGTAGATAGGGGATTTATTTAATATACTTTACAAGAAAAGAGATAATTGAAATATTACTTTCAGATTAATGGCAAAAATGTATGCTGCAGAACACCATAATTCTTAATACTTTATAAGAAAAATGTAATTCATCAAATTGTCAAAGATTTTTCAACATATTTCACCACTGTAGGAAGAAAATTTGTGTGGCCAGAGCTTGATTAGAGTTCAAGCAAGCCAGCAGTGTGAAGAACAACAAAAAGGGCATTTTAAAAATTTGTTAACAGCAAAAGATCACAAATTAAATTGATCTGTTATTTCAGGAGGTCCATTACCTCACAAAGAAAGAACACAGACAAAGTAGAGAAGTTACATTTCTTCTTCACCTCTGTTTTAACACCAGTGATTGGCCCTGAGACTCTGGAGCCTGGTGTTGAAACACCATGACTGAGAGGACAATGAACTCTCAGTCAATTCTGAAATTGTTTGAGATTTGCTGCTCCAGCTGGATGTGTATAGATCTGTGGGGCCCAATGGGATTCATCCCAGGTACCAAAAGTACTGACTCATGTCATCATGGGACCTCTTGTCTTTATTTTTCAATAGTCTTGAGACTCTGAAGAGGTCCCAATTGACTGGAAGCTGGGAATTGGTGTCCCAGTTTTAAGAAGGAAGACTATGGTATTTACAGGCCCATCAGTCTCACTTCAGTGTCTGGTAAAATTGTGGAGAAGTTTATTCTGAGAATTAAAATCCACTTGAGAAAAAACACAGCAGTCAGTCACAGACCACATCAAAGTAACCTACTCAGTTTTCTCTTAGGACAAAGTCACCCATTTTGTTGACCAAGGGAAGCCAGTAGATGTGTTCTGGGGGTTTTGTTTGTTTTAACAAAGCTTTTGATGCTGTCTCTCACAATATACTTCTGGGCAAAATATCCAGCTCACAACTTGACAAGTCTGTAGCATTTTGGGTGAGCAATTGGCTGATGGGTCAGGCTCAAAGGGTTGTAGTAAATGATGCTGCATCAGGCAGGCAGCCAGCTACCAAAGTGGTTCCCCAGGGTTAAGATTTAGGGCCAGTGCTTTTCAAAGTTTTTGTAAGTGACCTTACAAAATTGAATATACAGTACATAAATCTGCTGATGATACTATGTCTGGGGGAGCTGTAGAATCCCTCATGGATAGTGAGGTCTTAGAGAGAGATCTGGGTAGACTAGAGAGCTAAGCCACCACCAAACATATGAAATTTACCAAGAGCCAGCACTGCAGTTTTCACCTGGGATAAGGTAATTCTAATTATATGTACAAATTTTAGAATTAGAAGCTGAAGAACAGCCCTGCAGAAAAAAAATCTGGGGTTTTCAGTGGATGGCTAATTCAGTAGTAGTCAGCTCTATGCCCTGTCACCCAAAAAGGCCACCCATATCCAGGAATGCATAAAGCACAGCATCTCCAGCCAGCTGAGGGAGGTGATTGTCCCACTCTGCTCTGTGCTGATGCAGCCTTTCCTCATAAAGTGAGTGCAGATTTGTAGTACCTCAAAATAGGAAGGAAATCAAACTATGAGAGTGTGTCCAGAGAGAGACCAGGAAGATGAAAGGCCTCAAAGGCAAGATTTATGAGGAGCAGCTGAATTCACTTGTTTTTTTCTAGCTTGGAGAAGGGAAAGCTGAGGGGGGACTTCATTGCAGATTACAGCTTCCCCCAGGGGAAAAACAGAGGGGGAGGTGGTGGTCTCCTCTCCCTAGTGACCAGCAGAAGTACATGGGGAAATTAAATGAAGCTGCCTCAGGGGAAGTGGTGATTGGACATTAGGAAAAGGTTCCCCACTGTGAGGATAGTCAGTCACTGGAACAGGGTCCCAACGGTGACAGTTCAAGGAGGATATGGACAGTGCTCTTAGTAATGTGGTTTCTTTTTAGGTACTCATTTTAGGAGTGTAGATTTGGACTCAGTGATCCTTCTGAGTCAGTTTCAGGTGTAGATGATACTGACTGATTCAATTTACAAATTTTTTAGCAACAGTTTCAGGCCACAATATAATTTACAATTAAAGAAAATGAAAACCTCGCTGTGTATAATGTGAATTTTATAAGTCAGTTTATTGATAAGGTCCTCAATGTCATTACATGTAGCGCTGTTTGCACCCCAAAAATCTAACACAAGGGCATGGTTTGCTTTTTTGATGTTCCGGTCCTCAATAATTAGCAACAATATATACTCTTCAAAGTTGCCTTAGTATTTCCTGTCTTCATCTGATCCCTACATCAAAATGAATTCTGTAATTGGATTTTCACTGGTGTCATACTTTCCTTTTCCCTTCCCTTTTCCTTCCCTATTCTAACTTCCCTAGTCATGTCATTGTTTAACCCCAGCTACCAACCAACCAAGCTGAACACAGCCACACTCCCCCACCAGTGGGCTCTGGGAGACAATTGGATGGGTAGAAGCTGGAAAACACATGGGTTGAGATAAAGCCCATTTAATGGGGAAAGCAAAAGCCATGCACACAACAATGAAACAAAGAATTTAGCCACTGCTTCCCAGAGGCAGGCAGGTGTTCAGCCATCTCCAGGAGAGCAGGGCCCCATCACACAAAACAGTGACTTGGGAAGACAAACACCAGCATTCCAAATGTCTCCCCCTTCCTCTTTCTTCCCCCCCTTTATACACTAAGCATGATTTCATGTGGTCTGGAATATCCTATTGATCATTTTGGTCACGTGTCCTGGCTGTGTCTCCTCCCAGACTTCAGTGTACCCCCAATCTCCTCATCAGCATGGCAGTTGGAGAAGCAGAAAAGGCTTTGACTCTATCTAAGCCCTGCTCAGCAATACAAAACATCTCTGTATTACCAGCCCTGTTTAGTGCTGATACAAAGCCTAGCCCCATACCAGCTATTGGGAAGAAAATTAACTATATGCAGGAAAAGTGAACATCAACAAAAATGTTGCTATTGCATGGCCTCTTTTTTAGTAAAAATTGGACATTTATTTGCTAAACCCCTCAAAGACCCTCACTTTACATTTGAGACCAGAACCAGGCCCTGAATACAGGCACAGGAAAAAGGATTAATGGAACAGGCGAAAACCTCTGCACTGGTCTGTGACAAATAACAGAATGTCTGAAAAAATGCCGTGGGTGTGAGTCATGATGGATAATAGCCTTTGAATTTTCTGCATGACAACCACTTTGCATTATAACCTAAATTAGGTTACAATAAGAAGGTTGAATTATTTCAAATTATCAGTCACTTTATTGCTCATTAAGGAAGCAACTAGTTACATCACCATTCTCAGTAAAACTTGATTTTGATCAGTATAATTCTTGATGGTTTATTTATATTGAGAGTTTTCATGAACCAGGGCTTTGTGGTACATTTTTACCATTCAACCAGGTTACAAAAGCTTTCTGAAAGACATGAGAGCTACCTTCAAGATTAACAGGGAAACAAAAATTCAACCCATTTTCTTGAATATTACTAGTGCAGTCTTGGTAACATAAATCATGTCCATCAATTGATTGTTCAAGGTCTTCTTCCTGCTTCTTAATTTTTTTTCCTTTGGCCACCAGCCCCTTTTAACAGTATATTTATTATCATAAGAAAACACAAAGACTTATGAAGTCTGAGACACTAAGTGCCTGAGATTTCCAATATGTGCTAAACTCTTTGAAAACAGCAAATATTAATGTGACTGTTAAATCTAGTGAACCTCTTCAGGCATTCTGACATGCTCTAAAATTAAAGATATGGAGAAGATAATGAAAGACTGAGGACTATAATGACTGGAATAGACTGTGATGAAAAGCATTTTGCAAATGAGCTGACTTATTCAGACAACTCTGATTATATAGGATTATTCGCTGTGAGCCAAAGTATCATAACATGTTCAAAAAATAATGCACTACATTTAAAAAGTAACATTTTAAGCACTTCGTATCTAAATACAGAGGATAACTTCTGGACTGTAGATCATAAAGAACTAATTTTGTCATGTCTCACAGGGCATCTATTTGAGGCATTGAAAATACTTTTTAACATGCTCTTCAGAAACCAGTACAAAAAAAAGAAATTAAAAGTCTAGAATCACAAGAGATCCTATTCATTCCTTTCCCACTGGTCAAAATATGTCATTGTCTAAGCATCACTGAAATTCCACTATTACTATGTACTTGACAGAAAAACCACCTGTGGACTGTACTATACATAGATATTTGATATTACCAAAGCTGAGTGATCTTTTTCTGTTCAATAATTCCTAATTAAAAAGAAATTAAAAATAGGAAATTATTAAAATAGTAAAAAAAAGTACTAACTTGCCTGCTATATTTTTCAAAAAGAACTAGAATTTTAATACATGTATTTATATTTGCTTTTGTCTGATGGTGACTAGTTCCAGTTTTAATATAACTTTTTAACATTAAACAACGTATTGCATAAAATCTATTTCACACACTTGCAGAATCATATAATCCCTGTGACTGAAAGGAACGTCTGGACATTCTCTAGTCCAAAAACAGTTTGCTCCAGCAGGTTACCCAGGGCTGTGTCCAGTCATAGTTTTAGTATCTAAGTGTAGACACTCCCCAAATTCTCTGTGTGGTTTCTCCCAGTGTTTGACCATTCCTACAATATAAATAAATAAATAAATAAATAATTATTTTCCTGTGTTTAGACTGAATTCTGTGTGTTTTAATTTGTGCCCATTCATGAGATCCCCTCAAACCTTCTCCAGGCTGAGCAGATCCAGCTTTCTCAGCCTATATTCAACTGAAAAATGCTTCAGTCCCTTCATAATTTTAATATCCTTTTGATGGACTTATTCCAGTCAATTAATGAGCTTCTTGCACTGGGGAGTCCAGGCATGGACTAAGACCTGCAGATGTGTCTCAACAGTGCTGAACAGAGGAGGAGAATCACATCTCTCAACCTTCAGGCACCGCTTACCCTCAGGCAGCCCAGCATGCTCTTGACCTCCTTTGCCATGAGAAGTGCATTGCTGGCTCACGGTCAGCTAGCTGTTTGCCAGGATTCACAAGTTCTTTTCTGCAGAGCTGCTTTCCAGACAGTTAACCTCAAATCTGTATTTGTGCCTTGGGTTATTCCTCTGCAGGATTAAAACTTTGCATTTTCCTTTGTTGAATTTTGTGAGATTACTGGCAGCCCAATTGCCCAGCCTGTCCAGGCTAATCTGTCTGGTGTATCAACTGTATTTCCCAATTTTGTATCATCTGCAAACCTGCTGAGGGTGCACTTAGTCCAAACTTCTAGGTCATTCAGCAAGATGTTAAACAGTATTTCACCCAGTATCACCACATGGAGTACACCACTGGTGACTGGCCTCCAGATGGAGTTTGTGCAATTAATCACAACCCTCTGGACCAAGCTAATTTTCAGTCCAGTCTCTAATGTGAAAAGCCTTACTAAAATTTATTAAACAAAATTAGATTATACTGTAGTTCTTGGATATGTGAAAACTTGGGATTATAAATATAGATATGTTAGGCTTTGATGTCATCCAAAGTCATACTGAGATATAAAATTTTGATAGGCAAACCAAATTTCATTTTTATATCTTTTATTTTTAAGAAAGCAAGCAAGCAAGAAGCACTGAGTGGCCAGGGAGTCACCGCTCCACTCATGGCACACACCACTTACAGATTCAGTAAAGTATATTTACTGTTTTTAAGCCTACAAAGCATTTTCCAATGTTCTTGATTAGTTCAAATCAGCAAATATCAATAAGCTGGGATCAGCAATTTCATACTCTTTCCAGGTGGTCATTGGCTTCCTGTCCTTCTCATGGTCATGTGGAGGGAGGTCTTACACTGGTGTCTGCTACATGATTTTGTCAAGTGCATCAAACTATTTATTATATATAAGCATTTAGTTGCTTTGTTGCAATATCTCTTAGCTTTACCACAACTTCCTCTATTTTATTCTAAGCATCAGTCATCTTGCAACCTCATCTGTTTCACTCTATTATACTTCTTTTATTTCGATGCTTTATTTGGCTATTCGGTCAGAAAGTTTCAAAACTTTCGACACAGCCGATACAAGCATTTGCTGATTCCATTTCCAACGGACACGAATCACAAAAACATTTTTCACACTGAAAAGGAAAAAAAGAAAAACGAACAGGATATGCTCGAACCAAGCATAATTGCTTCTTTGACAAACCTTTTAAAAGCAATGCTAAAAATTTTGGATAAAGCTGTTATGTCACATTTACATGAATTAGAAGTGACTGATAAGCTCTGGTACTCACTAGGCAGTGATAATCACTCCTCTGAGCTTATTTTTCAACCTATAAGATAACGTTTTCTAATATCTCAGTCAAAACAAAAATATTCTATGATGTGTTCTTTTTAAAACAGCAAATTAGATTTAGAGCACTTATAATGTATATATCTGGGGAAATATTTGCACCTGATATTTCATATTATTACCAAATTAGATTTGTTATAGATCTTCTTTAGATTCTGAAAGTTATACTCTATTTCAGTGCACCAGAAGTCTAAAAAATTAAATCTTTGAGACATGTTCTTTTCTCAGACACCATCAGTCAGTAAAGCTATTCATTCAGTATGAATGTTTTGGGGGTTTTGGGGGGTTGTTATGGTTTCTTTTTTTATTGTTGTGGTACCAGTATCCTTTGAATTAAATAATTAATTATTAATTAATTAGCAGTTTTTATAAAATATTAACTTCCACAATTTTTGAGCAGGGATGCATTGAAACATGATGTCTTGCTAAATAATTAAGTTTTCATTGAAAGCTAAGATTGGAATTTTAGTGAAAAGCAAGCATTAAGGAAAGAGAATTCTAGACACAATCTGCTTAACTTCTGATGACTTAAATATTTAGTCTTATAGAATGTTAATCAAAAACTGGCCGTTTTTTACAGATATCTATTGATATATGAATAGTCTGTGCATGTGTATATTTGGGTTGGCATCTGTTGTGGAATAGCCCCATAGACACCTAAGTGCCACACAGCCAATCTCTCATGTCCATCCCCAGGGGAAATGGGGAAGAGAATCAGAAGGGTAAGAGTGCAAAAACCTTTGAGTTTAGATAAATACAGTTTAATCAGGAAAGCAAAGGTCATGCATGTAAGCAAGGGCAAATAAGGAATTAATCCACTCCTTCCCATGGGCCATCAGGTGTTCAGCCATCCCCAGGAAAGCAGGGCTGCATCATGTGTAACAGTGACTTGGGAAGAAAAGCACCATCATTCCAAATGTCCTCCCTTCCTCCATCTTTTGACCAGCCTTTATTGCCAAGTATGACATTATATGACATGGAATCCCCTTTGGTCAGTTTAAGCCACCTCTCGAGATGTGTTGTCTCCCAAATTCTTGTGTAGCCCCAGTTGCTTTCTTTTGGGTTCTTGTGAGGAACAGAAAAGACCTTGGTCCTGTGCAATAGCTGCTAAAATATCCTTGTGTTATCAGCACTGTTTTGGTCACAAATATAAAACAGCATGGCAACAACTTCTATGAAGAAAATTAACTCTATTCCAGCAAAACCAGTACAACATTCTAAACTACATTTGTCTTGTAGCTCTTTATTTGCTTTCTATATTCACTATTTAGCAATCACAGGAGATCTGAGTGGTTTGAATCTGTAGTAATAGTGACATGGGAACACACATTATCTAAATCCTTCCATTTCTAAAAGCAGAAATGCTTCCTGATACTCTATATGCTGTGTTAATCTGATAATTCTAATCCTTATTATTAGCTATAAGTCAATCTACTGCAACAAATATTACAAGGCAAACATCTTGCCCTTCAAGAATCAAAAAACCCTCAAAAACATTGACACCATCCTCTTCAAAGACAGCTTACTGAAATCACTATTTCTCCATCTGCAGCCTGTGCAGAAGCAGATTTTCTGGCAGAAGCTGTGTTGCATGGAAAAGACCCATATCTGAACAGTTCATGAAGGACAGCATCCTGTGGGAGAAACCTGATGCTGGAGCAGGGGAAGGGTGTTAGATGGAAGCAGTGGCAGAGAGAAAGCATTATGAACTGACTGCAGCTATGTTTTCTATCCACCTTGGCTGCATGATCAGGAGGTAGAATAGTCAGGAGTGAATCTGAATCTGAAAAAATACAGGAGTAGAGATGGGAGGGGAGATGGAGGGTGTTTTCATTTCTCACTGTCTTACCCTATTACAAAGAGCTGTCAGTAAATTAAACTTTTTTCCCTGTGTCTGGTTTGTTTTACCCATGACTGTAACAGGCAAATGGTTTCCCTGTTTAAACTTTTTTCCCTGTGTCTGGTTTGTTTTACCCATGACTGTAACAGGCAAATGGTTTCCCTGTCTTTATCTCAACTCATGAGCTCTTCCATCACATTTTCTCCCTGTGTCTTGTTGAAGGGTGGAAGAGGGAGAAAGCAGTTTAGTGGGAACCTGGCAGCCAGCTAAGGTCAACCCACCACACACACTGAGGATCTCTCCAGCTCTTATAATTTATGAGCAACACAGACATTTATCAAGACAAAGAGATAAAAACAAAACAATTGTTAATGTGTTCTAAAAGAAAGGCCTTACTGCGTACAATTAGAAGGATGAACAGCAAAGATGCCCATAGAGCAGTCTGTCATAATCTACTTCATTTATACTGCTGTTCTGAATTTGAATTTTAATACAGTTTGCTAACCAAATTAAAGGTTTCCTCAAATATCACATACAGAAATTCTGACAAATAACAGTAAGCTGCAACCTTTCTCCCCACTGGTATTTTCTGCCTCCCAAATATATATGTAGCAGTGTTAAACACACCATCTTCCGTTTAAACAGATGGTGTCCTCATTAATGATAAATGTAAAACTATATTTATGTCAGACAGCAAATTAAATCTAATTTAGCTTAATTCAGTACTGTGTTCGCACTGCTCACTCTGAACCTATGGCATGGTTTTCTTTTGTTTAATTTCTTCAAAAATTTATCTCCTGTTTTCCTCAAGATCTACCAGAAGGAATAATTAGTGAAGAAAATCCAGATAAATTACTTGAAGAATTTTATCCTTCTGGTTCAAGAAAGTCCTCCCTTCCTCCCACTGTCAGGAGTGATAAAATGTCCAGAAAGATTTTCTTCTCAGTTACGTGCAACTGTTTTCTTCTCAGTTACGTGAACTGTTTTGTTCATGGTCCAAGAATTATGCAAACATTTTATAACTGGATGAAATTGATACTTTTAATGACATATTTAAGTGGAAAACACTGAATCATACCAATTTTATCTCCTTGGGTTTCAGGAATCTCAGTAATGCCTTTAGTCATTAAGCGAGTCAAGCAAAAAGGAGTTGTTTTCAATATGTATTTTCAATGATCCTGACAATTTAACTCAAACAAAGATAATGCCAAAAAAAAAAAAAAAAGGAAGAAAGAAAAGGATACCAAAGCACAAACAGCAAAACCTTAAAGAAGCTAGAAAGTCAGTGCTTTTAAACTTGTGCAAAATTAGGCATATCAAAAAACACCAACAAAAAGAAAAACAAATAAATACCAGCCAAGATGGAAAAGAGCTACTACATTTACCTTAGATATTAATTGCACAATGAAGGACAGACATTTCCTCATAGGAGTAAAGTTGCATAGTAAGTTTTACCAGAATCTACTTCTAAGTATAAATTATTACTTTTAATGGTGTCATGGTTTGACACTGGCACAATGCCAGTGCCCCCATGAGAATACCTTCTCCCTGGTGTCTGCTGTGAGATGTGACCAGAAATAAGCAAAGCAGGTTCCTACTTAGAAATAAAGAAAACTTTATTAACTAAACTACAAGAAAAGGAAAAGAAACCACAAGGAAAATGAAAACCTTACAAAAGCATTTTCCTCCTCCCCCACCACCAAATTTCCCAATGCAATGCACTCCCCCAAATCACCAACTCTCAGTCCGGCACCACCCCTTAGAATACTCAAACTTCAGTCCATGAAGAGGAGAGGAGTCCTTCTTGCACCATAGGCTCCCCCTGGAAACACGCTGAAACCTCGTGTGCTTCCATGTCACTCAGCACTGCCCGGAAAGTCCTTTTGCCGCTTGTGACATCTTCCTTCCATGCCCAGTGCTCTCACCACTGTGCATGGACCAGAGCTGCTTCTAGGGGTGTCTTTTAAGGATGCCTTGTCTCACTCCAAAAAGGCACAGTCTCTCCTTCGGGACATCTGTCCCCCCCATTTTTTTCACCCCCTGGGGCCGAGGGGTCCCCACAATGAACCCTCCTGGTTCTGAGCCATTGCCTCCCCCTAAATGCAGTCTCTGTGTCACAGGAATAAAAATGGTTCCATCTATGGCCACACAAGAAAAGTCCAGCCAAAAGGCCACTCCATCATCTTTCCCCCCACTCAAGAGTCTTCTGCATGTCCCTTGGGTCTATCCCCTCTTATCTCATCTCTTTTCTCTCTTCTCATTCAGCTCCAGGAGGATCATCATTTGCAAGGTTTCTATCATGCAAGAAAAGGGTTAAAAATTTCAGTCTCTCCCTGTCCCAGAGCTCCAGAACTCCCACACTGCCCTGCTGGGCACCTCCTCGCTGCACTCCCCCCCTTCTCCTCCTGGGCCGGCTGCTATCACATTCCGTCGCCGCTCTCCCTCTCTCTCCCTGGGGGTGGGGGGATGGCTGCCCGATGCCTCTTGGGGCTCCTCCACCCTTCCATCCTCAAGGGCCTCCTCACCCCCCATCTCTGTCCAGCCCCAGGCCTACCGCATGCTGCCCCTTACCCCCCAACAGCAGCAGCGGCTGAACGGGGGAGGGAGATCCGACCTCTTTGGCTCCAAGTCCCAACAAGAACCTCCCAGCGCCGAAGCTCTGGTTTTAACCCCTGTGTGTTCTCAGAGGTGTGTCCAAACTTCAGTGGCTACATCAGGTGCCAATATTAAAATCTGAGCACCCATTGGTAACCACCAATTAGCATATCCCAAACAACTACTTCCTGTCAATGTGAAACCACGACAAATGGGAAAGCCTATTTTGGTTTTTGAGGATAGATTCCCTGTCTTCATCTCTGATGGTTTTCTGTCGACCTATAAATTTTAAAAAATGTCATTAGTGCTAGGAATGTAGTTTCTTTTAATTTTAGTTACTTTGAAAATTAAATCAACACCAAAACTGAGCAAAAGCAGACACGTGAGAAGTCTGCTGATGAACCTGGGTAGTAAGAAAAAAAGCAGAACGCATACTGATTGAGGGTCTCAACAAATAGTCAACCTTTTCTGAATTCTTATTTTTACTTGAGAAAATTGTACAAATGCCTGTCATTACTGGTTTTGTCAGCTTCCTATCTGGTACCTCATTGTGGTCTCAAAGCCCTGCTCTTGCCTCTGCTCCACTGAATATCCAGCACACTAGAGTGACCATCTACAGCTAGCAGATAGGCAGGTAGCCATCAGATGCTCTGTCTGCTCAAATGGCCATCTGACTTCTCTGTTCCCAGACTCTGAAAAACACTTAACCTTATATTTTCCTGCAGAAAGTAGAAAGAGAGGAATTGTTTGAACTGGGAACTGTATTTCTCAAGAAGATAATAAGGAGAAAATATAAGGACAAAAAGAAATATACAAGACAAAAGGAGGCAAAATATGAAAGGCAAAATGACTATCCAAATAGGAATGGGGTCCAAGATTTCATGGGAACAGTAACATGATGTTTCTTTTCATATTTGTTTCTTCAGAAATATTTTAATGTGGCTCTTAGTCAAGATTTCAGACTTAAAAGTCATTAAGTTTTTTATATAATACATGCAAAACATCTGAAAGACAACAATGCCCACAGGCAGAGCAGGCAGCAGAAAGGATGAAGAAAAAAATCACAAACACTTTTGCTGTCCAATACTGGGCTCAGTTTCTGTATGAGCTACAGTGTTTCACTGCTGTCTCTGCCCAATTTCATGGTTCATTGTCCTTGCTAAAAGAAGACTGGTTTCAACTTCATTGTCCTATACAAAAGAATAGTCCATCCTTCCAAAGATAACAAATGGCCATTAGGGCTTACTGTGAGTACCAACACCACAGACGCTGGCAGGTGCACGGTGGTGGAGCAATTCAAATCTGTTATGGTTGTCCTCTAGCAGGGTAGTTGTTAAATATATATTTAGTATCACTGTCAACCCCAGCTCTTTCCAGCAGATGATGAGCAGACGTAGCCTAAAAGCAAGACAATTTTTTTTATAGTTTCTCCTCTCCCTGTTTCTATTCTACCATTACATCTGCTACACAGTATATATTTTGTGATAGAGAAATGATTGGTTCAGAGAAAGTGCAACATTTGGTTGGTTGAGATTGGGTCACGAAGGCATAACCATTATTGCCGTCATAAAACAGAGGTGAGTCAAGGACAGAGCATTTGAAAGAGTTCCAGATACACCAGGAAGAACTGAAAATCTTGGATTATTTTAACAAGTACAGGGAAATGGACAGAATACTGTAGCCTGGAAAGCCCCTTTTCCTCTCTTGTTTGTAAAAAAATATATAGGAAGTATTAGGGAATTGAAGCATGGTTGGAAAGAAGAAATTAGAGCATGATATAATATACCTGTATGAGAGGTACATGAACCTGTCCCCAGATAAATGTGTTCTTTAAATGAATATTCTGTTCCTTTCTGAGCAATTTGCATAGGAATTTACAATGTGACTAATCCCCTTTTGGAAGATATTCTGGTAGTTTCCTGTATCCTCAAAAAATTTCTTAGGCTATAGAAGACAATATCATGTCTCCCACCTTCTCATCTGTCATCTAATATAATTAAATAAATTTTAACAAAATAAATATCATATTTTTACATGAACAGCAGAAAAAGAAAAAAAAAAGAGCAGAAGAATAATGTCACAGTTGCTTTTCTGAGGAGAGAAAAAATAAAATTTTTATCAGTAAAAATGGAAAAGTTTTTCAATATCAGATTCTTACACTGAGGTGTCATTTTTTGTCATTGTACTCTAAATATCGTCATCACATCTTTGGTGTCCTAAGATTACAAAAAAGTTATTCTACCCTAAATATATATAGAAAATATAGAATAATAAGCAGACTTCTTGACTTCTACAGAAAGCAAAATGTCAGTGTTTTTAAACTCGGTAATGCTAGACATTATTGCCTGGCAACAGCTTTACATGGAAAATGCATTGTGTTTCACAGAATTCTAATTTTAAAAAAAGGTTCATGATTCTCTCATTCTGGGCAGGTTTTTTTTTCTTCTGAAAAAGAAAGTGGGTCCAGTCTATGCCACATCAAAATTGAACCTCTAGTTTCAAGACAAAAGAAGCAAACACACAAACTAACTTAATTGTTTATTGTGTAAACAATGAAAGGAAAAATAATGACTTCACATTTTAAAATCACCAGTTGAGAGACATTTTATTACATTGAGAGACATACTTATTACATTGCATGCTTGATAGCACCAGTAAAATCAGAAGGCATTCATTCTTCTTCTGGGGAGCTCTAATAACCAGCTGATAGAATTTGAGGTGGAACTCCTTAGATGTGAATTTATTTGCTTGGGAAATGGAATGTGACCTCAGTCAAATGTTCTTATGATAATTTAATGAAAGACTTGACTTGGGATAGAGAAAGAATCACATTCATGTACCTCTGTATTGCGTGTGATTAAGTAAGTTTTAGTAAGCTTCAGAGGTAAAATAGAAGAAAGAAATGTACATACATTTGAGAGGAACTTAGCTGTTCCTGGAAAAAATATAGGCATTTTTTAGGAATCATCTTTGACATATATCTTGTCGTTTTGGAGTGTGGGGAAGAAAGGGAGATGAGATAAAAAAAATAAAATCATAAACAGTGCCAAGGCTGTATTCTGACCCACAAGCCCAGAAACAACTTGCACCAATATTGTTAATACTCCCAAACCATGCACAGATTCCTTTCAAAGGGTGCGAGTCACCCAAGGCTGAAACTGTAAGAATCAAGCCTATAAACTGATCTCTCAGAAAATTTTCTGTCTTAATTCTACGGTAAGAACTGTGAGGCTGTTTCAAAGACAGCAGTCTTTTTTTTTTTTTTTTGATGGAGTTAAATGGATTGGCCAATTTTCTCCTTCCAATTCCATGTTGGAGTCTTACACTAAATGAGGTATATTTGTTAAAAAAGAAGTATCTCTGTCCAGTCTTGATATTCATGTAGAAGATTCTGTTGCACCAAAGCCTAGTGACATTACATCATCCACACCTTTTTTCTTTTGTTTCTTGTTGATCAAGAAGTTACAAAATAAAGTTCCTTCTGGATGAATGAAATACTGAGCAATCAACATTAAAATGATGCAATATAGTCTTATGGCTGTGAACATTTTACTGTGTTTCAGTAACGCAAAACTTATTGTGTCTATGATGTACCAAAGCACAACTAGGCTCAATTTTAAATGGGAGCTATGTCATATAATCTTTAAGTGTAAACTATTAATGTTATTCAGCAAGTATCACAGTTTAGTGCTCAACACAATGTCTGTAGAACGCTATCATCTAATGAATATAAAGCCAATATTGACTTACAGCTCATTGAGTTCATTGGTATTTGTCCATGGGTCATTGACAGTAAAACATTTTACATCTACTATGATTGTGTTTGGATACATATTTATACCCTACAGTTTATTATTACAATTATATGGAAGATTTTAAATTACCCTGAGTTTAAAGCAGCCATGTAAAGAAAACTCAGCTTAAAGTGATATCCTCATAAAAATCTTACAGCAGGAACCTGGTATTATCCAATTACTGCATTGCTCCACAAAATAGAAAATCCATCTTTTAATCAATACTTTTTATTGACTAAGCAAAGCTTAAAACTGATTGGACTTCTGTTAAAACCCCTGGATGATGGACCATATTTTGCTGGACCAGCCTTTCACATATATTAAAACAACTCCACAGAAGGACAAAGTCTTTTGGTTCCCATTTGTTTCTCAAAGCCCTTTAATAACCCAAATTAATGCCCCTGAATATTAGGACTTTCGTATATACTGGTGCTATATTTCTAGTCAGAAAACACATCTCTGTAGAGGAAAACTTTAAATATTCATTTATTTATTTATTTATTTTATAGGATTTTATATCACTGAATCAGGAATAGCTATTAGTTACAGTATAGTTAGGTACAAAATGTAACCCAAACTTCAATAAGGTACAGAAAACGACAAAGACTATCTTCAGAAGCTAATCAAAGAAAATGTAATGGCCTTAGGAATTGAAAACCACTTAGATATATAGAAAGAAATAAAGATATTTCAATTGTGAAAACTTTTTTGTTGGTTTTTATCTGTTTTATGAATCAACAATACCCTGCTTTACAGGGAGAGGTAGGTCTAGCCTATCAACTGCCAAATGACGGAATGAAAAATACTTTAATCTCAAAAGCTGTGTTTTCAAACTTTGGAAGGGTAACAATAGGTAAAGCTTTAGCAGTGAAAGGTCTCACTTTGTTACAGAAAAGTGACTCATTCAGTACAAATGGAATTGGAAGGAGAAAATTGGCCAATCCATTTAACTCCATCAAAAAGAAAAAAAAGGCTGCTATCTTTGAAACAGCCTCACAGTTCTTACCATAGAATTAAGATAGAAAATATGTTGATTGAAATAAAGAAAAAACTGCTTGTTCTTTCTCTAGCTGAATAACCTTATTGTGAAAGTTATATATCCTCATAATTAAAAAAATATGGGACCTGAATTCAATTCTCATAAATTTAATTGCTCCACTTAGACATTTAATTAAAATCCCTAATCTTAGCTGGGTTGAATATAAGTTTGGTATGCATCCTGTGTATCTTGTTTCTTCTCCTGAGATTTAGATAAAAGTAAGATCAACATTCTTCACAGAACCCTCTTTTCAAAGGTTTATTCTTACAACAAAAACACCACTAAGCTAAAACTTGCCTCACAAGTTTTCAGTCCAGATAGGAAATTCTTTTTTAGAATCCCAGCTATCACTACTGTGTTTTTTATTAGTCTAGAAAGAAAAGACTAAGAAGGAATCCATCATTATGTATAAATACCTCAAAGGCAGGTGCCAAGAGGATGGTGCCAGACACTTTTCAGTAGTGCCCGGTGACAGGATGAGGAAAAGTGGCCATAAACTAAAACACAAGAATATCCACCTCAACATGAGGAAGAACTTCGTTACACTGAGGGTGGCCGAGCACTGAAGGGGCTGCCCAGGGAGGCTGTGGAATGTCCCTCTCTGGAGACATTCAAAACCCGCCTGGATGTGTTCCTGTGCCACTCGCTCCAGGTGACCCTGCCTTGCCAGGGGGTTTGGACTTGGTGATCTCCAGAGGTCCCCTCCAACCCTAACAGTTCTGTGATTCTGTGATTGCATAGTCAAAGGGATTTTTTTTTTTAAATGCTTGAAATCCACATAATGGAAAGAAATTATTGTTTCAACCTACTCTCTGTATGCAAGGCCTCATTCTATACTGTTGCATTTTTAATATTATAAAATAATTTCTAACAATGATAATAGGCTAACATGGGCGTTGTGGCCAGTAAGTACACATCATTGATCACCAGTTAATAATTCTTTCTCTTCCATCTATTTTAATATACACTTAAGTTTGCTTTGAAAGTAGATCATGAATACAATTAAACATTGAAATTAATGTTGAAATTGCATAAAACAATTTTCATATTTTATCAAAATTCATATCTAAAGTGATATTTATATTTCTATCCTTAAAGTATTTTATTCAAACACTTAAATGTGTTTTATATTTATCTTCCTTAAGATCTATATAATTTTAAAAATATTATCATATATTAAATACTGTAGACTGGATGATATATACAAAGAAAACAGTGATAGTTTATACATATTTAAAGTTATAAAATGATTGACATTGGCCTGCTTTTGACCACAGATTTCATAATCAAACACTGGATTACACAATCCTAACAAAAGACTGAGTTAAGCAAGGAACATTTTTTGCCTAATGAGGAATTGGAAACCAGAGATGTGACTGTGTCATAATAAAACAGAGTGATAATCTCCAAATTCACACCATATTCACCATTTCTTCTTTATGAAATAACTGACAATTTTCTAACTAAATTGTTGAATGGCATAATTTGCCTATTACTTGTCTTTTTTGCTTGGGTTTGGTTTACAATAGGTGGAAACAGCTTAATTCAAGTAAAGTATTTTAAACTATTCTAATAAAAATTTAGTTTTGTTTTCTTTTATTTAGATGTAGGAAAATAGGAAGGTTATCATATTATCTAAAAAAAACAAATACCTTTTAAGTAACACGTTGTGTCATAAAGTTCTTACATTTTGACCTCCCCAAAAGTAGGAAGCTTTCATTAATGGTAATTTATAAATATAGTGACACAAACTGAAGGAACTCATGTAGAAAATGCACTCTAAATATTGAATTTACACTCCCACTCCTACTTATGGTATCCCAGGAGACTTATAATAAATAATATCAAGATATCCAGTCAGCAGGATTGTTTTCATATGATTGAAATTGTAATGATAACTGTATTTAAATAATGATGGGCAGCTAATTTTTAACTCAGAAGTGAGATCACTGAAGTCAACAGGAAAGAAGCCCAGGCCTGTTTTGCTGTTCAGACACCACTGGAAGGACACAAGGCTTGCAAAACAAACGAGAGTTTGACTTTGTTCTATTTGTGTATGGGGGGGCTTTTCCTTTCTTTTTTTCACATTAACTTCAATGTCACTTATAGAATGTGCTAATATATGGAATAATGGTGGAACAACTGAAATCAAGACTTTCCAATTTTTTCCCACAGGACATGGTTTTGCATTGGCATAGCAATTCTTAACACAGTACTGTAACAGCTGAGGTTCCTCTCCCATAAATCTTTTCTTATTGTGTTCTCTCATTATGGATAGTTTTCATTTGGATTGTATCAGACTTGGAACTAACCAAGTGCCAGTTTTCTGATCTCTGATTATCTTCTGCATCTTTCTGATGCTACTGGTTTCTGGTTTCTGAAAAGTGTGTGTTGAAAATGCTTTGCTCAAGTTATCTTTAAAAGCTCAGATATAGAATCTGTGCCACCTGTCCACGTGGGCTATTTTGCAGTCTGAAAGGCTGCCCTGTATTCTGGAGTGTTTCCTTGTAATCAGTCTATGCTTTCCCTTAACTGAGATTATCCAGTTTATACCTAAACAATCTTTTCTCTTTCCCACTGTCATGTTTATAGCCTTCAATTACATGCCAGTCTTGTTTCATTGATTATACTGAGCTTCCACTGTGGTATAATAATGTCATACATGTATATACCTTCCCAAAAAACCCCAAGATTTCTAAACTTCAGCATATGGAAGGGTGTTTATTTGTTTGTTTTCCTTTTTATGTTCTTATATATTCTTACTGCATTACAGAAATAATAATGATTTTAACTGAAATCATCTGTGGTTAGTCTGAGCTATTTTTTGAACTGACTCCAAGCAAGTAAATGTAAACTTAATTTATGCATATAGACAAGGTCAGGAGTTGGCATTGAATTCAAGCACATCCAGATTACTCTTTACAAAGTAGAATGGAATTTTTCATTTGTTTGCAAACTAAGGTATTTCTGTTCAACACAGTGGCCCTATGGCACTTCATAAAACTGTTTTGTAGTTCCTAGAAATGAAAGGTTATGTGCACAGAGGTATTGAGGTAAAACAGAAAAGGAAAATAAATAAACACAATGTTAATATATTACTAGTATCTTATTTGCATTATTGTTGCTGGTTTTAGGAGTACCTGGAGATCTTAACAAATTGTAGTATATTCACATGTTATAATTGAAAAGTATGAAACAAAAATATGCAGAATGTTGGTATTTTTATGTCTGGATTGAAAACATATACTTGAAGATAAAAGAAAAACAAAGAAAGTACTAGTAATGACACACCAAATCTAACAGTTCTTAACTTGATCAAATAAAAGTCACTCTTTTAAAGAAAATCAAAATTGCAATCTGATCCATTGGCATAGCAGTGGAGACAGTTTCTCATCCCGTGAATCTGACACAGTTTGTCATTTCATGAGTCTGACTGATAACTCTTGCAGTCTGCATTGGTGACAGAAGTATTGAACTATTGAATTGTTTCTTCTTAATTAACACTTGTACAAGTTGAAACTTCTGTGCCAGTCTAAGACAGAAGAAAGAAACTTTAAAATAACACATTAATTTGCAGGATATTTTTATCCAGAAAGAAACAAATATTATTCCAAAGAATTTAGAAGTTTTTCAATTATACAGTTTCCTGTTACCAATGCGTGTGCTACTTCAACACTCAAGATAATAAACAGGATGGTTTTTAACACTTCGTATATATTTTATTTTAAAATATGTAAAATATGTAATATAAAAGTATTATTAAAGACAAGGATCAATGCCAGAAAATACATAAATTGTGGATGAATTAATCTGTGATGACTTTGTAGCCCACACACATTTGTCCAATCACATTTGAGATACCCAAAACACTGTGCCTGTCCTTCAGGTTCTGCTTCACAAGGGAACAGTTCTCCCATCAATTCCAAGTCACGTTTGTCAGATTTCTTGATATTGCTAATATCCTATAACATTCAAAACACCTATTTACATGGATGTTTGGGTAAATGAATCAAGCTTGTTCTGTAGCCTGCACAGAAATTCTTGGGCAGAGTGCTAAGTGAACTTTTGAATTCCTGTTAGCATGGTGTGACCATAATGCAGCAGTACCATAAGTCACTGCCACAGTGGGCTGTTCCCTCATGTACTCATTTGTCATAAGACAGATGTCATTTGTATATCTTCTTATCAATGTGTGCAAATATGCGGTGGGAGCAAGTAAAAAAGATGCATCCAGACTGTATCCAGAGTTGTTCAGTGACAGGACAGCACACAGTGGTCACATATAGTGGTCACAGGTAATTCCATTCAAGCATAAGAAAAAGAAAATACTGTGAGGAGGATCAAACACAAGATCAGATTGCCCAAAACAAGTTGTGAAGGCTTCATCAGTAGACACATAGTCCTGAGCAACCTATGGTAGCTGACCATGAATGAACAAGGATGTTAAACTAGATAGAACTCGGGGATTCTTCCCAAACTTAGAGGTTCTGTGATTTTTCTTCCATTAATGGTCAGCCTCTGTCAAACTTGTTAAACTTTTAACAGGTACAGCTTCCTAGAGCAAATACAGCTTGGTAACCATTGCTTGAAACATCTTGTCCTCTTTTAAGCTAGTCTCCTCCTGGATTGTTCCAATGTGCCTTCAAGCTTGTGTTGAAAAAAAAAAATGAAAAATCAATCCCTATCCTCCTTGCTCCCTTACCCATAATTTTTATGCCCCTATAAACCTCTGTCATGTTCTCCTTTGCGCATGTTTTGCTCATAATGAAGAGTCTGAATGTATTTATCTGTGCCTTAGTCATTTCTTCTCAGGTGGGTTTCATGCACTGCCTTTATTTCTGTTCTTCTGAAGCTTTCCATTTTAATACGCTTTTGTTGAAATGTAGAACTCCAGTATATACATTCATATCTTGACCTAATTCTTTACAGTCTAGTATAGTAGTTTTCTATTATTTTCAAACAATTCTTAGCAATATAATCATATGCCTGTTATCTAGTCCTTCTAAATACTGAACAAATGTTCATATGAAACAATTTACCTTAACCCCCAGATTTCAGACTGAGTCACAATGATCAGCTCAGAACACATTATTTTTTATGCAATGTGATATATTAATTTATTTCTATATTTTGGTTTAGTAGATTTATTGCCCACCAGTATTGTAAGAACTTTTCATGATTATTCACAGACTGCCTTTGTACTTGCTAAAATGAGTAACAAGGTGACATCAGAAAATTTGTCATTTTTCTCTTATCAAAGGTCACATAAGCATATCTGGCAGTTTGTTGGGGTTCTTCCCTGTGAACTCTGATTACTATGAAAATTGATCATTTATCTTTACATTCTATTTTCTATTTCCTAATCATGCAAGGCCTTATTTTTTCATCTAAAGTTTTTCTACTTCCCTGTCAAAAGACTTTTGGTAATCTAACAAAATACATGTCAGTGGGATTGACCCCTCTTCACAAACTGTTTAACAAGGTATGTAAGGCAAGAGAAAATTTTCCTAAAGCAGTGCTGATTTCTTCCACTATTCTATACTTGTGCATAGGACAACAACTTCTGTTCTTCATCTACCAATTTGCCTAGTATGTATTTGTTTTACAGAACTGTATGTCAACCTTTTCTCTGAGGAATTGCACTTGTATTAATAGTATATTAATAGTACATTTCCTACTATAAAAATTTCCTACATTTCCTTTCATATAAAAAAGAAATATTCCTAATATTATAACTGCAACAAGTAAACTGCAAAAGACTTCCAATTAAATAGTTTCATATGTAGCATGAGATTATTAGGTGAAGGAGAACCTTAATGGAACCTTCAGGAGCCTCAGCAAAGAAATATAATTTCAATGACTAGACAGACTCCAAGTTACATTTGTAAGATTTTATTTTCTAGTGGAGAATACTTTCAGAGATATCCTATTGGTTTCAAATGTCTAATAGTTTGCAATATGCAAGGTATTATTAATCTAAAGGTAAATAAATCATCACTAGTACATTTTAAAATGCACATTTTCCCCTCTGATGTCAAAGTAAATCAGTAAATCACAGATCATCACTCAGTTTTGCTCCAGTCTTTTTGAGAGCAAAGTCAATGTAATCTCTACTGTACAAGCAGAAGAACAAAAAAGAGACCAGTCTTGACACATAGGGTAGCATATGATAAGTGTCCTCTGATATGTTAGAAAGAAATGTACTCTCTCCAGGAAGTTTTAAGCTATATGTGTAATTGAATCTTGGAAGGTTCAATTGTTTATAAAATGACAGAATAAGAATTCAGCTGTCTGGTGGGTTGTTGAATTTCTTGCTAATGGGAACTTACATTTTGAAGATGAATTTTTTGGTGAGCTATGTGGTAATTCAAAATGTAAACTTTGTTAATATTCACGTACGTTTGGTTAACCACTCTTAAAACTGTTGTGTACCAAGGTCCTTATCAAGATTAAAACCTGATTCTTCCATGTACTATATTAACATGCAATTAAATGCACTTAATCTCAAATAGGTGAAAGATAGTAAAGAGATGGAAAACTGAATCTTAAATAAGTGAAGTTTTGTTTCCTGTATTTTGGGCTAGGTACAAACCAAGCCCCTAATGCAATACTTCAATTTCAGTTTAGTGTCATTGAAGTCATCTTAAGTAGTTGTCCCAAAACTGTGTGATGCCTGTGAAGAAACTTAATATATGCACTGCTGTTTGCCTCTGACTATTACTTGCCTGGTTATTTATTTTGGAGGTAAGCTGGACATACCAGAACAACCTTTCCATCAGACTTTTACTTTCAAAGGAACTGAGGTTTGCCCATATAAAAGAAGATGATGAAACGGAGTCTATGAATTTCAAATGTAGGGTCAGAACATGATGAGAGACCATCAGAACATGACTGGAGAACAAACACTTTTAGATTTAGCTTGATAATATTCTAGATTTCAGCAGTTTAGATACAACCACTGCAAATTTCACCTTTTGATTACTGTAGTTCAGTGATTTGTCTTAAATACTCAATCTTGCCTGTTCATAGCTTCTTAAAGCTATTTTTTCCAATAAGACAAAGTCTTACCACGAATTTTCTGATTTTCTGTTATATGCTGTTTTGGGTTTTGGTTGTTTTTCTTGTTTGTTTTGGGTTTTTTTTGAGTTTTTTTGTTTTGCTTTTGTTCTTGTTTTTATTTTCTTGATCAGTTTAACAATATGATTGCTTCCTGTTAGTTTGCTTGTTAGCCATTCAAAGTACCAAGTGACCACTGAAAACAGGTGCAATAGTTGAAATTTTCAGTTTGGTAGAAAAGTGGAAGTAAATACACCATGTTACCCATTTATGGAAAGATAAATTTTAAAATACTATTTCCATTAAACGTAAGTCTCATTTAATTTGGGGGGTATTTAAAATGTATCTATTTTTTTTGTTACGCCATTTTAAAAAGAAAATGTAAAATCAATTCAAAGGTGTCTAAATGTTTTGGTATTTCTTGAATGAAGCTCTATTTTGACTTTGCAAAAAAAAGCCCAGGTAAGTACTCATTAAGTAAACCTATCCTTAGAAATAATGTCTTGTACATTACACTAGAGCTATTGACTAGAATGATCATATGTGAAGATAGTCAAATATGTTTCCCTATGACTGAGGAAAAATTTACATTTTAGTCCACTAAGAAGCCAGAGCAATTCAATTGACAGTAGATCACCATTTGGCACTTAGTTTGGGCATTTTCAACACCCTCGTGGCATTTTTATTTTTCATTACAATTCTGATGAAAAATTTCATTTGGGAAAGTAATTAATTTGCTTGTTCCCTTGCCATCTGAATCTGTCATGGCTCAGCATATTCATCACAAGGGGTCAAGCATGGGTAATGAAGCAGTTACGAGCTCTCTGGCAACTACTATGCCAGCATTGTTACTGAAATGTAGCCCAATCCTCACATTACAGTTGTCTATATTAGGGCACTGAATTTTTTCAGAGACTCTGTCATAGCGGTATCATCATCATCATCATCATCATCATCATCCTCCTCAATACTTTCTCAATACTACTACAAAGGTTTTCCCTCAAATCAAGCTATGAAACTTTACTTTGTTTACATGTCAATAGATGGTCTTTGCCTCAAAAAGTGTACAGGTAAAGGACAGAATAAAAAATAGTTAATCTACTGAGGGTATATTGAGGCATATTCAGCTTCAGCTTTCCGTGATTTCAGAACCATTCCATTTCTTAATAATCAAAATAATTTGCAGATCATTTTCACTTGACTCTCTGAATAAGTTAGTTAAAAGAAACTGTTATTCTGCAAAAAAAACAGAGAAAGAAAAAAGCAGGAGATATCTTTCTTGAGATGATCTTCACAATGATCATCCTTGACATGAGGATAGTACAATATCAGTAAGGTTTTTATTCCCTAATCCTAATACTCTTCTGAACATTGTTTTCTTGTCATAAATGTTTTGAGACAGGTGATATATTTACAGAGATTTTGTAGTCTAATGCTTATAAATACTACTTATGTAGCTGTATTACAGCATTTATTAGGATTCAAATTTGCATTAGAACTTCTATTCTCCACAAATTGTCACATTTTAAAATTAAGATCTTCCATCCTCCTGTGTTATTATCTTTGAGGGGAAAAGACTGTTTGAAAGACAGAGGTCATATTTAGTGCATCATCTGATGCAGCGTCTTACTTAACAGTTTTACTTATCCTTTAGTGAATAGTGAAATACTCATTGTGTAAGTGCTACAGTGTGACAATTCTACATTGATGATGGTTGTAATAATGGCTTTATTTCATTAATTGTTTATCAAGGTAAAATTGATTTCATTTCATATTATGCATATGGTAATGTGTCTTAATTTGGTAATAACTAGTATTCTGTTAAGGTGATCAAGATGCTTTTTTTAGCAGTTTCATTATCTATTTTTCCTTGCATAATATAAATGAAATATATCTCAGAAAATAAATAATTATCTAATACTCTTTTTCACTGAGTTCACTGACAAGCTATTGTTCAATTCAATGAAGGCAGAAGGTATAAACCATTGCCTTCTGTTAAATTTTATGCATCTCATTCTTCAAAATCTTATGTACTATAGTCTACTACTGTCAGAGACTGAAATATTATAGTTTATGACTTAAACATTTTTATGAAGGACTTTTAGAACTATATTACAGAAGCCATACCCTGAATAGGCCTCCTGACTGAGGCCCTACACCTTTGCTGATGAAGACAAGATAAAGTAACAGCTCAGGTCTGGGGACATTCACAAAGCACAAGTTTAGCCCCTTCAGGGAGGAGATGACAGCCCCAGGGTTATCAGCTGCCCGGCTCCAACCGACCCTCACACCAAAGAATGGGGAGAGAGGCTTTGGGGTGTGTTGGAAACCTCTGGTGAGAGGCAGCGACCGCCCATCCTCTTCTGGGCAGAGGTGCCCAGCTGAGGGGCTCCTTCCCCCCAGGAACAGCTTACCCACAGCAGAGGGGTGACATGGCCCATCAAAGGGCCCCCAAAGGAGTCCCCCAGGGGTCTCTGCACCAGAGCTCTGTTGATGACGCAACAAACCCTCGGTGTTGCAAGGGACAGTGTCAAACCAGGCCTTAGCAAGGGAGGCACCTGGGCATTCCCACCTGCCCAAAGTGTGCATTAAACCGTGCAATTCTGTACTCTTTGGCATGGCCTGGTGGCAGCGTGGCCCTGTGAGGTGGTGACAGGGGACCCTCACCACCAAGAAAACCAGATGGAGGGGAGCAACAAGACATCGCTGGGACCCTCAGATGGGTGATAATCTTCCACCTAACCCCTGTCACTCTCTCCCTGTCCCCTATCCCCATGACACTTCTTTTTCTTTCTTTCTTTCTTTCTTTCTTTCTTTCTTTCTTTCTTTCTTTCTTTCTTTCTTTCTTTCTTTCTTTCTTTCTTTCTTTCTTTCTTTCTTTCTTTCTTTCTTTCTCTCTCTCTCTTTCTTTCTTTCTTTCTCTCTCTCTCTTTCTTTCTTTCTTTCTTTCTTTCTTTCTTTCTTTCTTTCTTTCTCTTTCTTTCTTTCTTTCTTTCTTTCTTTCTTTCTTTCTTTCTTTCTTTCTTTCTTTCTTTCTTTTCTCTTTGATTCTCTTTGTCTCTTTTACTATAAAATAAAATATACCAATCTTTTGGCACCAGCATCTAGCCTTATTTGGTTTAATCAAATTTTTTGTGTTAGTATTGAACCTTCTAAGTTCTTTCTGTTTTATATACAGTGACTTAATTTTCTTTGCTTTTCTGGGTTTAAACTGGATCATAACAACTACCTTCCAAAAAAGTGGTTTGGTTAGGAATTATGATTATCGGCCATGACAGTGTAGTATTTCCCTGCTCTTGATGAATATTCTTTTTTTTCCCCTGATGCTTTGATTACACTATTAGCTTCCTCAGATGACTGCAGTAACTAGTCTCCTTCAATGAAGGATTCCTAAAGGAGACAGAATGTGAGTTTCTCTTCTTCTGGGAAACTGATTTTATAATGGTGAAGGTGTCAGACATAATTAAGATGAATGATTGTGTACCCAACTATATGAATCTTATTGCTGTAAATTTGACATTATTCCTATACTGTTCATGAGCCTAATAGGAGCACACCAAATGCACATCTTAGCAGGAGTCAGAAGCAGGATAAAGTACACAACACTGGTAAATACCTGCTGAAATTGCAGAAGTCTGAAGTCCTCCTTCAGACATAATCCTTTCAGTATTTTCAACACAAATATTGAAGGTGCAAATTTCATATTTTAAGATGTAAATGTGATTTATATAAATTTTTTATAAGATTATTGATGATTTATATAAGAAATCAGATTTCCTCATTCAGTCATGTTAGAAAAAATAGTCCATAGGCTCTTAGTCATGATAATGTACTGAATCTCTCATGAGATATTTGGATCACTTTAGAGATTAGTGAATAAGACAAAAATAAGATCCACTACTATTATTAATCTTGCCTTTCTACCACCTTATCCCAACAATCTTTAAACTCTTTTCATGGTCGGTTTGAGGTTTTTGGGTTTTTGGGGGTTTTAGGTTTTTTTGTTTTTTTTTTTTTAAATAGCAGCTAATCCAGGACATTACAACAACTTTCTCAGTAAGTTAGCTCTCAAATGAATTTCAGATTCTGATGAAGATGAGCATATACTTATTCTTTCAGAAAAAAAAAACCAAAAAAGCTAAAAAAAACCCAAAAAATACTTTTATGCATGCCATCAGTTAGCTTATTATCAATCATTCACAAGCACTACAAAACTTAATTAGTTCTCAGTGTTCTGTAGAAAGGGGAGACATCTAAATGTCTTGCCAAATTTACTGGCAGAATCTTTATTTATATTATGCATTGCTCTGACTAATTATTTAATATTAAGAAGTGAGCAGTAAATATCAGCCTACAACATCCAATGGTCCAAGACAAGATAGTGTTATCTTTTGATACTCTGACTTTTGGAAAAAAAATCAAAACTGTTACAGAGAGAAGAAAGACAACAAAGAACAAATACCCAATGCATTTAAAGTAGAACACACATAGTAAATTCAGATATCATATCTAATTGCAAGTCAATGAAGAAAATAACAAATACGCAAATTCTACTATCTAAAAAGTATAAAGATTATCTCAATGTAATCCAAATGAGCAAGGAGAAATCATTGTCTTAAGCATAAGATTCCTTCTGCCAAAGAGCTTGGGATGGTAATTTCCTATGTCTGACTTCTTCCTGAAGAAAATTCTTTTAATCAAACCTAAGACCCAAGGAGAGTCCATACATGACCTGTATTCACCTGCTTCACACCCCTGGTAATGTGGTTAGTATCATTTACACCAGTTGATAAAGCAAGCAGACATTCTCTGTGACCAAGTGGGTCACACTTCATTTCCTGTCCTGTCACTATTAGGGCTGAAGTCCTGTAAACCAAGTAGAAAAATAAAAAATAAAAAAAAATAAAAAAAAAAAAAAATAAATAAAATAAAATAAAATAAAATAAAATAAAATAAAATAAAATAAAATAAAATAAAATAAAATAAAATAAAATAAAATAAAAATGTTTCTACTTCTACTCTGTATCAGTCTCAAGATCTCTGTGTGCCAGGCCAATTATTCCTTTCCTTCCCAGCCACAAAGGTCCCAGGCACATCCCAACAGATGTTTTTGATGACCCCATCAAAGAACAAAGAAGCATAACAACACACCATAAAATCAAGCAAGCAGCAACTTCTTAGTCCTAAGTGGTGATCTTGAATGGATAGGGAAGATCTTGGGGCATACCTTTCACGAAATGATAGACTTTTCAATTCTCAGAGGAGGAAGGAGGGGAGTGAGAAGAACTGCCACCTTGGACTTCTAAAGGGCAACCTTTGGCTTGTTTAGGAACCTGGCCAACACAGCTCCTGGAAGACAGTCCTGAAGGGCAAAGGAGTGCAGGAAGGGTGGACATTCTTCAAGAAGAAAATCCTGAAGGTGGATGAACAGGCCATTGCCATGTCCCAAAAGACGAGTCAGTGGGACACACCAGCCTGGCTGAACAGACAGCTTTGCCTGGGTCTTGGGGAGAAAAAAGAGAATTTATGATCTTTGGAAGAAGGAGCAGGCAACTCAGAAGGATGTTGTGAGATTATACAGGGAGAAAATAATTAGAAGGACTAATGCCCAAGTAGAACTTAATCTGTCTCTGCCATAAAAGACAATAAAAATGTTTCTATAAATACATCAGCAAGAAAAGGAGGGCTAAGGAGAAACTCCATCCTTTATCAGATGCAGAGGAAGACAGAGTGACAATGGATGAGGAAAATGCACAAATACTTAAGGTTTTTTGCTTCAGTCTATAATAGTAAAACCAGTTCTCTAGGTCATCCCCCTAAGCTGGAAAACAAGGATGAGGAACAGAATGAATCCCCACATCAGAGGGTAAAAGGTCAAGGAGCTGCTACTTAACACAAGGAAGTCTATGGTGTCAGATGGGATCTACCCAAGGGTACTGAGGGAGCTGATGGAAATTCTCAACAAGTCACTTACAAATATTTATCAACACTCCTGACCAAGCAGAGAGGTCCAAGTTGACTTGAGGTCAGAAAATATGATGTCCATCCACAAAAAGGATTGGAAGGAGGATCTGGGGAACTACAGGGTACAGGCTGTCAGCCTGCCCTCAGTGCCAGGGAGGGTTATGGAACAGATCATCTTGAGTGCAGATACATGTGTGTCTGATCATATAAATTTCTTGGTATGTTTGGACTGATACCTTTGTCTTTTAGACAAATGTTAAAACTTTAGTGTAACAAATGGCAATATGTCATTTGACAATATGTCATATGACAATATGCCCTCCAGTGAGCTCTGATAGGGCTCTATTGTCCTGGAAGCATTTTTCTTAAAGTATGACAACTGATTTCCAGCATATAATTGGGAAGCATAACAATGACTTATACTGGAATTTGCAATAAATGCAATGCAATACAAAGGTCAGTTAGACAGACCTATACAACTAAAGTTATAGTAGGAACAACATAAGACAAAAGAGTATGCTGTTGTGATCCTCTTCTCTGAAACTTAACATAGCACAAGACATGAAAAAGTAAAAACAGGGCAAAAACTGGAAAAAGAAAATTTTTATCAGCTGTCATCAGTGAAAAAGGAAAAAGAATTTAGTATATATAATTCAGTGTATCTTCCTCTCCCTACCTTAACAAAGGGTCATCATGATTTGCTTGCTCAGTAACCATTAGAATCTTCAATGTTAGAAGCAGAGACAAATTTTCTATAAGACTAGTGTTTTTCGAAAGTGTGGAATTCCAGGCTAACATTTCTGCTATAAAAATTATCTTTAAAATGGTCTTTAAAACTTTCTCACACTCAAGTGTGAAGAAGTGGAGAAGTGGATCTCCACAATCAGTACCTGAATTCCACTCTTTAAAGGGATGTGATTCTTTCCCTGCCCTCGGCACTGGTGAGGCCCCACCTTGAGTGCTGTGTCCAGTTCTGGCCCCTCACTTTAGGAGGGACGTTGCGTTGCTTGAGCGTGTACAGAGGAGGCAACGAGGCTGGTGAGGGGCTTGGAACACAAACCCTGTGAGGAACGACTGAGGGAGCTGGGGGTGTTCAGCCTGGAGAGAAGGAGACTCAGAGGTGACCTTATCACTCTGTACAACTCGCTGAAAGGGGGCTGTAGTCTGGTGGGGGCTGGTCTCTTTCTCCAGGCAGCAACTGACAGAAGGAGGGGAGAAAGTCTTAAGCTGTGCCAAGGAAAATATAGGAAAAAAATTTAAGGAAAGAGTAGAATGGCCTGCCCAGGGAGGTGGTGGAGTCACCATCCCTGGATGTGTTTAAGAAAAAACTGGATGTAGAACTCAGTGCCGTGGTTTAGTTGAGGTGTTAGGGCATGGGTTGGACTCAATGATCTTGAAAGTCTCTTCCAACCTAGTTATTCTAAATTTTAAATGCCAAAGTGTTCATTTAGCCTAATTAAACTGAAGCAAAAGTTCTTTAAAAAATAATCAAGAAAGCTAGAGAGTAATGAGACAGCATTTACCAGATGACCTGTTGTACATGCACAGGTTTTCAGTCTTGGCCTGCGGTCTCAGGGAAGTAACCAAAGTGAGCCTTTGTCTCAGTGTAAGATTCCATGACTCTGAAGTTTCACACTGGATCATTGTTTGATGTAGACCATGAAATGATACCATCTCATGTCTGGACCATAGAATTTTATGGCTTTGTCTTTTTTCAGTTTCTAGGGTTAGGCTGAAGTAGTCATGCCAACATAATTTTAGGCTTTGTCCAGTGATCAGGAAGGGAAGACATGTACAGAGATCTCCTAATCTAATTATGCTTTCTAGTGGATATTACTCAGAGTGTGACTCAGACAGTAGCAGCCTTTTCTGTTAAAGTCAAAGGCTCTAGTTTCACTTCCTGCAAAAAATACAGCTAGGATCAGTGTTGCATTCAAAAAAGTTCCTCAGAATTAGCATATTGCTTAATACTGAGAGCTTTTACAGCCAAAAAGCATTGGTAGATGAGAATATGAAATATTTATAATGAACTGTCATCTTGATTTCAGTGGGACAACTCACATCAAATAGATCTTGTAAGTGTTTAGGATCAGCCCCAGGCTCTGTCTCTAAACTTTTGTTAGGCATAATCAGTGTCTCACACACAGAAACATTAAGAGGTTTTCCAACTGCTGTAATGTGTGCAGTAGCATACATTATTTTTTAATCTTGTTTCTAAGAATTATATTAAAAAATAAGGAAGGGTTGAAAACTTAAAGTTTAAATAAGCATTGAACAGATTGCTCAAGGTGGTTATGGGATCTTCTTAACTGAAGGATATTAAGAGTAGAAAATACTAGAAAATCCTACTCTGGGGTAGGAGCACAGATTACCTAATTTCTTGAGGTCCTTTCAAGAGAAAATCTAGATGATTGTCTATGCAGGGAAGAAAAGTACTTCTCCCTTCCCTGATGGTGCTGCAAACCTTCAGTCTGCAGGTTGTTGAGGAGAACAATGTCTCTTGGTTGTCAAATTGTAATAAAGACGCAAATAACTATCAACTGGAATTTAATTGCAGTCTGCTTCCTCCCTACAGCAGGAAAGAAACACAAAGTTAATTTAAATTCTGAATGAAAACCAATTCACTAGCCCAGTCCTGAGCTTTGGACCCATACTTATTCTTGAAAGAAACTTCCATGTTGCAAACTGTCCCCTAGGAAGGGTATAAGCAGATTGAGGATATACTATATAATGGTTCTGTAAGGCCTTATAAAGGATCAGAGTATTTCATTATATCTGAAATCATATTTATGGAGATGGATGATTAGGCATTAGGATATGTACAGAGTGTGTCAAATATGGTTATTATAAGGCAAAATGGCTTCTAGAATTGATTAGGCCATGACCAAATAGCATGTGTCCAGAAGGGTTAAAGAAATAAGCAGAGAAATTGAAGAAGCTTTGGCAGACATTTTTATGTACTTCTGCTCTTCAAAATAGATCAAGTGAAATCTGAGATGACTGGAGAGCAGCCAGCATTATGCCATTATTTTAAAATGGCCTAAGGAGAGACAAGGAAGGTAAATACTCACTAAGTCCTTGGGATTCTCAGAGGATATGGCCATCAACCTAGACAAAGGAGATATGCACATCTCATGAACTTTCAGAAAGCGTTCAGCAAAATTCTGTGTTATAGGTAGTATGAGTTGCAAAGTCAAAAAACTAATTAAGAGTAGACATATTAAGTTGAATTGACTAAATCAGCTATAATAAATGCACGCTGAAAGTAGAAAATAAAGTTAATGAAGATATTTTTGATCAAGTCAGCTGCTTAAAAAACAAATGTATAAATGAGATGTGACACAGCTAGATGCGTGAGGGCGTATCTGGCCCGAGTGTCCGGCTAGCTGATGTTAGGAGGGAGGTGGCCGACACCCCCGGCGCATACACTGCCAGCCCCCCTCGGCGTCTTGGCCTCGGGCTGAGCTGGCTGCGCGGTGCGGACAGAAGCGCGAAGGAATGAAGTCAGAGGTGACCACAGGCTGGGGGCTAACTCCGGTTTATTGAGGGTTCGATGGCAGGAACAGGTAGGGAGGGCGCCAACCAGCAAGTGGCCAGGAATGAGGGGGGAGGTACAGTTTTAAAAACAAGGGGTGGAGAGAGGAGGGGAGCCCAACTAGCCAATCGGGGATGGGTACAAACATAACTGACATAAGGGGTTAACCAATTAATATAACATAAAGGAGGGGCCCTGGGACCACAGCCAACCACAGCCCCCAGAGAGGCGAAGTTTCTGGAAAGCAAGGAGGAGTGGGGGGTGATTGACTGGGCCCAGGGAGGAGGAAAAACTTACATATAAGGAGTGTAAGGGAGGGGTAATTACATAACAAGGGGAGACTGGCAGTTGAGGGGGAAGGGGGTAACCAAGGAGACCAACAGTCAGGGGAGGCAGTGGCGGGAAAATCAGGGGAGGGAGGAACCATTTTACAGAAAACTGGGGGGAGAATACATAAAATGGGGAAATAACTGAGGAAATTAAACAACACACAACAACAGCTAGACTGCTAACTGCACTCCTCCCTCCAAGGAGACTTTCCAAAGGAAGTATCTTGCTTGAGATTGACTCATTGATGTAGATCCTTTGAAGTCTGACATGTTTGTAATACTATTGTACTACTCTGTGCTGTCAGAGCTTCCTCCAACATACTGCCCTTCTTCACTTTAACACAGGTGAATTTTCATATTCATGAAAACATTTTCCTGTCATCCTCAGAAAATAATTACTCTTTATATGCACCACGGGAAACTGCAGCATAAGGTTCCCACACTGTCCTGTGAGACAGGTAAAAAACATCAATTCTGTGTCTATACCATTCAGTCCATGACAACTTTACTGATATTACTAGCAATGGAACAATTTTATATGTGAGGGCTGTGCCACAAGCTGAGATCACAAGTGTAACAAATAAGCGTGTTCTATTGAACTGTTTTAAGTCACAACCTTTGGTAACAAGTCAAGATAGATTTGTATTTGTAGAAAGCAAGAACTGGCTCTGATCCTGAGCCATCCAGTCCTATGATTGTTAGTTATGTTTCTATACTGCTTTTAAAGATGGAAGAGATGAAGAAAAAAAATGCAGAGGGATATATCAAAAGCTTTTATACCTTGGGTTGGCATCACCAGTCTTCCCTAGCAAATATACTAACAACAAAGCAAGGAATTTATTATTTATTCAACATTTTCCATAACATTAATGAAGGATTGTATAAAATATTCCTTATCAGTTTTGATATCAATATGAGAATTAATTGGGGATACTTTATGAGGCTAATACAATCCAAAAAGAGTCAGACATATTTCTAAATAATTAAGACATTTTTGAAGTTTTGTTTTAATGAGCAAGTGGAGGATATCCTCAGCAGTGTCTTCTTTCCCATATATACTTTATTCTTTTTAAGTTATTTTAAATATTTTAGCTGAATTTGTATTTTAAGATGGCTTTATTCTGGAAACATCCTTCTTGAGGATGTGAGGAAACTATTTAGGGAATTGTGTGTTAGTGCAGGTCTTCTTAAACAGGCAACCTTATTCTAAACTGAATATGAGCAATCACCTACATGCAAAATAAATATATTGACCAAAACTTCTAAATTTTGTTGAATCAGTTCCTTGTGGGGCTTTGCATGTGTTATACACATGCAAGTGTAGTTCTGTGGTGCTTAAAAGTCTCCTCCACAAAATTGGCCTATCTCCTCCATTTTAAAGTATTCTATCTCTCAGAAATTTTTGTGCTGTTACATATCTTTAACCATCCAGACATTGTGTTGTACGGGGCACAGTTGGCAAGCTGCTGGCAGAAGGGGCTGCAGAGGAGCTCTTTGAGGAGCTCCCTGAGCCAGGGCTGTCCTGTGGCAGACACAGATGGCTCAAGCTGGATCCAACCCACCCGCTGTAAGGCACAGCTGACCTTGGGGCACCTCAGGGAAAATGTATTCAAGAAAGCGTTTAAAACACTTAACAGAGGGAGGATGGAACAAAAAGTGTAAAAAACAACCCTACAGACACCAAGGTCACAGAAGGAACAGAATAAGAAAACATCTGCAGCCTGTAGGGAAGTCCATCGTGGAGTAGATATCCATTCACATGGAGCATCCTACATCAGAGAAGTTAGATATTCCTGAAAGGCTGGTGACAATGTAGAGCCCAAGTACAGTGGGGAAGACTTGAGGATGAAGTGGCAGAGAGGAGTTGTTACTGATAGCAAATTATATGTCAGTTGGGGTGGGACTGGAAGTGGAGCTCCGAATGAACAGGGTGCAAACATTGTTCTTTGCTTGATGTTATCCCAATCTATTTTAAGTGACAACAAACTAAATTAAACCTCTCAAATTTGAGACTACTTTGCCCATGACATTAATTGGTAATAATTATTCCCTATTCTTATTCCAAGTTTTTGCATCTTATTTTCTCCCCAGTACTCTTTAAGACAGCAGCTGGATGTAGGTTTGGCAGCCAGCCAAGGCTGGCCCACAACACACCTATGTATCTTAATGGGATCTTCCTTTACTGAGAGAAGCAACTCTAACTACATGAATAGGCAGAAGAAATGACTGAAATATTTTTCTCTTTTCATTGTCTCTAGATGGAGCTAAGACTAAACAATCAATTTATCAAGTCTAAGGTCAGGTAAGTTGAGTTCTGTTGTGGTTGGCAAAATGAAAGTTAGAAAGGAAACAGAAATTACTAAAAAGAAAGTGTTTCAGATTTACCTGATTAGATATGGTGCTATTTTCCTATATCTGACAAATGTCATCAGATTAAGTTAATTAAGAAAAGTGTGATATGTATGTATTGCACTGAGAAGCGTTAAAAGTAATCAACCATCAGATAAGACATCTTCAGCCAGAGAACATATGCCACATACAAGACTTTTGTGAATCTTGATCTACCCCTAAAAGGTAACAGGCAGCAAGGAACTGCTTTGAAATACAAGCAGCTTCTGCTGTTTCTAATGGAGGGATGTCAAATACTGGAATTCATGTGTAAAAGAGAAGATTCAGTTTAAAATAGAAAATGGAAGTGCACATCTATTTTGGTCTTTGTCATTAACTTCTCTCACTAAACATGGGTATTTTAGGAGTCTTGTAGCGCTACCCATGTAGTGATTTATGTATTGTCCACCAGTGTTCCAACAGCCAAATCTAAAAAGAGAAAGACCATAAAGAAAGCTATGTTGTTTTACTTTTCTCCCCATCATTCATTTAAGAAGTTTTCTCAGGGGATCATTTATAATACTTTCTGACCTACAGTTATGATATCTACCTGCTTCCTTCTAATTAAAGACGTGGCCCTGTCTTTTGCACCCAGTATTCTTCTGAAGATCAATTCCCCAGCCATGAACCTTACTAATAGAAAATCCTAACTCAGTATAATTACAATACAAAAATAAATACTGTGGAAGAATTGAAGATGACTTTGTAAAAAGGTCCATGTTTACACAGTGTACTTCATCACTGGTAGCCACAGCTTATAAGGTCTGACTATTAAAAAACCCATTTCCACTAAAAGGATGTGTTTGAGGTATTTAGCCCTAAAAAAGTCCTTGTTTTAAACAAATAAAACTGATTCATAAACATGAACTTTGCATACACAATACAGAAAAAAACCCCAACACGCCAAAACCCCGAAACAAATGCAGCAAAAGAAACCTTTTTTTTAACCACACACACACACAAATATAGATATATAAAAATATATATAGTGTTCATATAAATAAAATAAACCATAAATTCCCAAATGGCAATCTTTCATTGCTTGATGCTTGAAAATGTGCCTGAGCTTCATGCACATGTACTCTACAGAATTTTTGCCCTTGGGAAAACTTTACTGAATTTTGATTTTGATAAGATACTGATTATTAAAATTAATGTAATCGCCTAATGATGTCATCTCTATTGAAATGGAAGTAGTGCACTGAAAAAAATGAATTAGAAGAAAGCAAATACCACAGGAGTTTGTGTCAGGTATTCCTTTTCTTTTACTTTCAGCTGTGAAAGAAAAAATAGACAAATGACTGCGATATTGAAATGCTTAAAAAGAACCAGTAAAGGGACGATTATAACATAAACAAGCATTGCAAATATTTAATAACTTATAAGTTACATTAAGACATATTATAAATAAAAGCACTTCTAAGCATTGCTTTCAGCAGTTCAACATGCTAAAATTCTTTTTTTTGTTTGTTTTGTTTTGCATTGTGCTTATTCTTAATACATAGCAATCTTAGATTTTAAAGGATGCAGGAGATAGCTAGATTCCAGGTTTGTGGGGCCTTTTTCCCTTTCTTTTTTCAAGTAGAATTTGAAAGCTACACCTCAAGGTTATTTCCCATTTAGCTTTTTCCTAATATGAAAATAGGAAGAATTTTAATGTTCCCATTTGTTTTCTTTGAAGAATATCGATGAATACAGAATTACCAGAAAATTCTCTGGCCAGAACAATTAGAAAGACTTCTGAATTATGATAAGCTTTTAAAAGTGCCTTTTACAGCCCCTTTTCAGTCTTAAAGCAGAGACTTCTCAGCCTCACTGTGTCCCTGAATGTTTTCAGTTGGAGTTTTAACTTTGTTTTTTCAACAGCCTGTGTAAGGGTCATTCTACAACAAAGTAAAAGGTCCATGTGCACCATAAAGAACTTCTGTATCCTATTAACCTCCATGAACTCTTAGAACACTCCATGAGGCAATTAGGATATCAAGGTAAGTCAGCAGCCAGCTGAGCATTATGTTTTTGGGGATGTTTTTCATTCAGGACTTAGAGGAAAAGAAATTGATCTAATCCTTGTTACAGGAAGCAACTAAAGACTTATGGCACTCACATTGAAAGCAAAACTCAAGACAGCCTATAAGATGTTCAATGAACATTAAATATTTTTACTAATCTTGTCTCCAGTGAAGTGAACCAATTCCTCCTTTATTTATACACCTAATACTTAGACTTTAAAAAAAAAATCAAAGCGCCAAAGGTTTGCCTCAAAAGACTGCCCTAAATGAACACCATGTAACAACACATAAAAAGTAATTTATTTTGAGTATAGAATCCATTGTTTCATTTGTTCAAAATGTCTAGTAAGGCTAGTGATATCCTGTGTTAAAAGTACATTGATATTCCTAATATCTTACAAAATAAGCACTTCCTACATAGTTATAAAGTACAAAAACCAAACATATAACTGCCCAAAACCCCAAAGAGTCATAAGTATTTCTGGCCCTTGATAGGAACACTTAATTTTGTTCCAGACCTTGCTTAGTCTCTAATAACTGGGTTTTAGATAACTAAAAGTGTTCATGCAGTCATTTCACTAAGGTACGACTTTTTCCAAAATTTGTTTTGTTTTCTTCCTATTGCTTTTATTGTTGTCATCAACACCTCTCCTATGACCTTTCATAAATCTTATCTTCAGCATACCTTGGAAGTCTGCTCAGGTAACCCTGAACACCATGTGTATGGCCAGCTCTTCAGGACAATGTGAAACTGAATATCCCACAGAGAATATTTTACATGTCAGATGTGAATGACAGAGGAAGCTGGAGATAGAGCTGTTGTCTGTTTCAAGCCTTTCCACTCTTGCTCTAGTTGAGCAGTTCAAAAGTTTGGCTCATCATCTCCTAGTCACACTTGGCTTCTCCAAGCTACTTCTGCCTCTTCAAAATGTTCACATACCTTGAAAGAAGACTCGTTCTTCATGTAAACAAACAACAAATAATATTGGCATGCAAGTAATCAAATGGAAAGATAAATAGTTCAGTCATCCAGCAACTTGAATCTAAAGATTACTTTCAGTGGCTTCCTTATACATAATTAATGTCTTACATATCTTCTTGGATGAGACTTTTACCACAGATTTTCATCTTTTTCATCTGTCTTCCACAATCTTGCTGAAGTTAATATGTGGAAAACTTCTTACCTTTATCATTATTTGTCGTTTTTAAAATTCTGGTTGCAAGCACCTGCTTGGTTGAATGAATGAGATGTTAAAGGGATTCATCATACTTGTTAATCATGTCCTAGCAGCACATAGATCTCATGTTTCACAGACTGTTACAGAACAGCACTTAATTCTTCACTTTTTTTTTAATCTTGACAAAAATTTAAAGCAGGTTTCTTGACTTCCAAGCACAAGTTTCTTTAACACGGATATCGTATAAATACATCCCTTCATAATACACCTGTCCAACATTAGGAACCTTTTACGCAACTACATCAAAATGAACATTTAATTCATATCTTGGTAAGTGCTCTTATTTTGTGAGCACAGCTATCCAATAGCATTCTTAAGCCAAATAAGCTTTAAAAAGGAAAAATATTCATGCTCACTTAAGATCAGCAGTACAGAAGACAGCTGATCTAACTAGAAAATAAAAAAAGAGAAAGAAATGCCACAAAATTATGGTCGCTCAGAATAGAAGAAATGGACAGACAAAAAATACTCAATAGTATGGAAGAGAGAGAAAACCATCTAAAAAACTCCAGGAAAAACTGGAGAAATATCCCCATTAAGCCTAAAAAGTTGCTTTTAAGTTTAATCCTTCAAATTTAAGCTTCAAATTGAGAATGTTTTCAAAAATTGCCCTGATATTCACAGGGGAAAAGTTTACATGGTTTTTCAACAAACCAAAGGAACAAAAACCAACTGTCTTTATTTTAGGGGCAGTACAGGGTTGAAAAGCCAATAATTGAAAATAAACTTCTATTAAGAACGCAGTCAGATTAAAATAAAGTGAAAGTCAAATCAAAAGTGTCCAAACCTAAAAGATAAAATGATAACTAAGATATTTGAGAGTGTGCAGTAACAGACCTTGAGTTTTCAAGGATGCTGGGAGTTTCATGAAGACAAATTTTATAATATTGTCAATGGTCTGTATTGCAGAAGGATGGACTTTTTCTTATTTCTTTTTTATCAATTTCTATATTCCATGATTTTAAAAGTGGAAAATTAAGTTTTTCAGAGGCAAGGGGAGATTGATTCTGCTGGGAAAAAATATGTCCCTGTTGTGGTGTGATGTAATAGCCTGTCTCAGTTATCCCAGTCCCTTCCCCAGGTGTGCCAACAACCTCTCCCTTCCCCTCCCTTGCCTATTGCAGACATCTTTTGTGAAAATCCTTTTCTTTAGGATTTTTTCCCTTCTGAGAAGCTGAGGCCTCAGAAACAAAATGTAAACAATGGTTATCTGCTGCTGTGGAATGCATCAGGTTTGCTTGTGATTGGGCCATCTTGAATGTTTACAATTAATGGCCAACCACAGACCAGATAGCTTGGACTCTCTGTCCGAGCCATGGATCTTTGTTATTCATTCTTTTCCATTCTTAGCTAGCCTTCTGAGGAACCCTTTCCTTCTATTTCTTTTTAGTATAGTTTTAATGTAATATATATATCATAAAATAATAAATTAAGCCTTCTGAACATGGAGTCAACATTCTCGTCTCTCCCCTCATCCAAGAACCCCTGTGACCACTGTCACACTTCCCCCTGCTGAGTGCTGTCCGTCAATCTTGGCATTCCAGAAAGGGCATCCTGTGACTGGCAAAGTTCAAAAGATGCCTCTCAGCCCTGGGGGACATTGGGCCATCCAGGTGTCATTTGTCCCCTGAGACTCCCCTCCCCTTACCTGGTTGGTGGGATCTCTACCCCTTCCCTCCCCCTCTCCCTGGGGTTAAAAGACACAGCAACCACGCGGTTTGAGAAATTTTGTTGGAGCTGTTGCTGCATTCAGAGGCCTGTGTGCCAGGAATAAAGAAGGATCAAAACCCTCTATCAGAACTGACTCCTTTCCTTCACCCCACTTTGAAGCCTCTCTGCCAGAGGTAAATCTGAGCTCCTGCATGCCTGGATTTGTCCCAAGGGCCAGCTGCAGCATCCAGCCAGCCAAAGGTGTCTCTGAGGTGACACCACCACAGCTGCCACCTTTGGTCAAGCAGCAAGGGCCAGATGAGCCCAGGCATGTTCCATCCAGCTATATTGGTATTTAATTCCAATATAAGTCCCAGGGGAAAAAAATTAGCGAAAGTAGCAAGACATTGCCAAGTGAAAGGATCACACCAATAGCAAAAGCAAGTCACTTGTAAGCATGGAGATTACTAAGAGGAGCAGAGAAAAGGCACGTAAGTCATGAAGGTTATGGAAAAATGGAAACTAAGTCTTAATAGCAGCTGATTTTTTGCAATTTTATGATCTCAAGGAGGTGTTTATTAGATGGAGACCCTGAAAACTTTATATCTTCTCTTTCAATCAAGAAAGTTATGATCTAAGCCCTTACATGTCTGTATGTTTGATGTTAGTAAGACTTAAACTCCTGGAATGCTAAAAAGGCTTAGAAGAAGAAGATAATACACAGAGGAATACAGAAATTGAGAAAATGTGTACCACAAGTTAAAAAATGTGAATTGTGAAGATTAATATAACAACGTTCTTCCATAAAGTCATTTTTATATGGAAAAAAAAAATAAAGGAAGGTGATAAACCAAATCCACCTGAATTTCAGTATGAAATTGAGCTGTCACTATGCCCCTGTGGCTAGGAGGGTCAATGGTGTTGTGGTGGTGCATCAGGAAGAGTGTGGCCAGCAGGTTGAAGGAGGTGATCCTCCCCCTTTAATTGGACCTAGTGAGGCTATATCAATTCCAGTCTTCACAGTCTAACAAAAACAAAGAGCTACTGGAGAGGGTCCAACAGAGGGCCATAAAGGTCATAAGGAGTCTGGAGCATCTTTCTTATGAGGAAAGATTTTGGGTCTACTTTAGCCTGGAAAAGAGAAGACTCAAAGCGGATTTCATCAATACATAGAAATATCTCAAAAGTGGGTGCCAAGAGGAAGATGAAAGAATCTTTTCAGTGATGCCCAGCAACAGGATAGGAAGTCTAGGCCATAAACAAAAACACAAGAAGATACAGCTAAACATGAGGAAGAACTGAACTGTACCTTGAGGGTGGCAGAGCAGAGGGTGGCAGAGCACTGAACAGGATGCCCAGGGAGATTGTGGTGCCTCCCTCTTTGGAGATATTCAAAACTCACCTGGAGGTGCTCCTGTGTCACCTGCTCTAGGTGACTCTGCCTTGGCAAGATGATTTCCAGAGGTCCTGTCCAAACCTAACAGTTCTGTGATTTGGTGATTTGGTCAAGAGCTTAATGTGGCTCAACACTGGAAATATTACCAGGGGGAAAAACCAGAGATTAATGGAGGAATTACAAGGTGAATATTTGTAATTCCTATAAGAAAAATTCCGAATGAGAAAATAATAGAAATTCCTAATAATTCTTAATAAGAAAAACTAAAGCAGTGAAGTATTAGACTGGCTACGAACAAATCAAAGATCAGCTTAGAGAGAGTTGTTATTTAATGATTTCATTTGCGATATTGGCATGGATATAAGAAATATAATAATGAAGTTTGCCAAAGACATTATGTTGGAAACATCATCAAGCACTGTTTAGAAATAATATAGAAAGAACATGATGGCCTTGAGAATCATGATAGTAGAAATTAAATTAGATATGGCTAGTACAGATATAGTCGCACACTTTGTGATTAACATACAAAACTTCTTGTCAGTAGAATTGTCAAATGAAAATTGAAAAGAAAGAGGGTAAGAGTTTTAATATGAGATGTCTAGAACTGCCACCATTTTTGATCTGTGAAAGAGAAATACAAATATAAGGTGCATCAGCTGATAAATTTTTCAGTGCAATTAAGGAAATATTACTTTTATCAAGTATATTCATCAGGATATAGTCTTGGTAAACCAGATTTGATAAAAAAGAAGTCAAAAGGAATTAAGCAGAGGAAAGAAATAATGTAATCATGAGGAGAACATAAATAGTAGACCAGAAATGCACAAGTTTTTACCAAATCTCTAAAATGAACTCTAGTCAAACCAGGTGTATTAAATACGCTTCAATTGAAAGAGCTTTTTAGAATGCATTCTGTAAACACCTCCAACTTTTCACTTAGGAAAGCACCTTTTCAATTTATTAATTTTGCTTTATATTTACTATGAAAAGAAAGCTAGAGAGGTATGTCAATAAGATAGGTAATGAGTTTATGAGCAGAGCCATAAAGAAGATCTATTGGGGAAAACTCATCTCAAGTAAGTTTATAGTGCTAAAATTATTCCTTTGCTAAAATTATTCAAAATGCTAAGCAATGCATTATTAACTGTATTCTGCTGGGTGCTACATAAAAACATTCTTCTGGTAGAAATATTGTTACCCACAACACACCAGCCTGTAAATTGCAACCTGCCTTGTGAATGGTTATATGATTTGGGATACACAAAACCATGTTGCAATGAGTGAGTTATTATTTTCCTTTTCTGGTTTTGCTAAAAAAATTACTGCATTGAAAATAAAGGTGGAAATAAATTGAGCTGGGATGGCTTAATCTGCTGGGATTATCAAGACATCAAAAAAACTTATGGGAGGAGAACACAAAGCCAGAATTCAGTATTTTGCTAAATCTTCCAAATGTTAGAAAAAGTCAGGTAGTCTCAGTCTAGGTTTTATTGGAAAACCAAATAGATTAAAGTGATAGTCTCCCGATTGAAAATGAACACATCTAGCTTGTTTAGGTGCGGTTTTATCTCCTTAAATCCTTAAAACAAGGGAAAACTGTTGAGGGAAAAAGGTATCCCAGTGGGGAATTTATTTTCTATTTAGTTTCATTCTGTCAAAGTAGCTCTATATCAGCTTCCAGAATCCAGACCTTTGATCTATCCTTCTGGTCTTACCAGAAAGAGAGCATTGAACAAAGGATTCAAGCTAAAGCTGAAAATATATTAAAGGAAGTAGGCTTCCTTTTCCAAAGGAATTGGAAAAAAAAGAAAGGAATGATACACTTGTGTTGATGTCCCCAAGCAAATATGTTACCAAGGAGATTTTTAAAATATACGTAACAAAAATAAATGAACAAACAAAAAATCCCAAAACCAAAAAAGCAAACAAAAACCCAACCCAAACCAACCAAAACAAACAAACAAACAAAAACAAAACAAAACAAAATTAAAACCAAACAACAGGATGAGGGAGAATGTGAGAATGTGGGCAGGAGTCTGTTGATTTGATACTTTGTTTTATGTCTTCTCTATCTTTTGGGTTAAATAATAGACATAGATTTGTTTTGAAAACACCAATGCATATTTCTGATGTATAGGTTTAATGTATAAAGCAGATGAAAAGAACAGTAATTTGACCAATAAATAAGAGGTGGCCTGAAGGAAATCAGTAAAAGGTAAAATCTAGGACATGGAAACTCTGCCAGCCACTTCTAAGAATGAGCTTGAGTTGTTTGAGAAGTGGAAGAACAGAACAGGAGGAATAAGCATGTTCGATTATTTATTTTTTTTAAACAGTCTTACTGCCCAAGATGAAATCATATCCAGTAGCTAAGATTCTGCACTTACATATATTAACAGAGGTATTTTAAAAATGGTCATCTGATTGAAAGTACGTGGTTCATCTCTGTAATAGTCAGGACAGTCTCTGTATATATAGTGATATTTCCACCTGAAAGCGGAGATCTAAATTGTATTAATCCTATGGTAAAATCAGTTATTTTTCACTTGACTACAAAAAGACTACAGAGTGCTGGACTCCAATATATTTTATATTTAGTCATATGAGTCCCACTGTCATGGACCTGTGTGTTCAAATATTGTGGAGTTCAACTCAAACCTTTATTCAATCATACTTCTCAGTTAATACTGTGAAGAGTTTTGCTCTTAAATCCTTGTCTCAGCTCTTTTATTTAAAACAGTAGGATTGATATTTTATTTAGTAATTCTGGTGGGGCAATTAAAAAATAACTAGTAATATTTTTAATGTCTGCCAATGTTGGAATGGATTTAGCAATGGAATGTTTATAACCTTGGAATAAGCATATGCCTACTGTTCCACTTAACATATTTGTATGAATGTAAATAGAAGCAGTAACAAAGCTTACATATTTTTATAATACATTGATGGCTTATGTATTTAAAACTCTACAAAAAGTTGTAAAATATTTCTATGCATTGTTCAATTTTCCCATTATTTCAATATGATATACACTTGTTTTTCTTGTGGTAGCACTTACTTGAAACAGCTCATGATACTGTTTTTAATCCTTTTGCTTTTTCACCTGAAACACTGCTGGTGCCAGTATTGCTTCAAGCTCTTTAAAAGTAATGGTTAAGGGCCAGAAGTGCAAAGAGAAGGACAAAACATCATTGCTTCAGGGCTCTATTCAATTCTCTTTAATCAGGCAGAGTTGCCATTGAAATCAGTGACAACCCTGCTTGAATAAGAAAGGCTGGATAGGGATTTCAGTAGTATGAGTGTGTAACTTAACAATCTGCCCTACATGGCAGGAAAGGACTAGCAAAAAAAGAACAAACAGATTTTCTCAGTTCAAAAACACTCTTTATATTTCTTTTTCTGTAGAACTGATAAAGCTGTAAAATTTTTTGAGAAATACATTCTTTTCTCTCCCACTCCTCTGTAAACATATAAACAATTCAGCTAAAATCTCTCATCCCCATCCCTGTACATCTCTTCCAGTATCATGCCCACTTTTGCACAGGTGAGCTTTCCCATCTAAGAAACTGTCCTGTCATGGCCAAAAATAAAGAATAAAGAATATAGGTGTACTAACAACATGACCCAATGCAACCAAAACACTCTGATAATGTACCCCGTAGTTTAAAAATCTTTTAAAATCTTTTAAAATCTTTCTTCTTAGCAGAAAAGAAAAAAAAAGTCTACAATATATTTTGAAATTGAGAGAGTATTCCCTACCAGATTGCTGTGAGAGCCACTGAGTCATGACTTTAGAACACTCTTAATTCGTCCCATGGGAAAAAAATGCCAATTATTTATTGTCTGAAAATAAAGATAAATGGCAACTTGGTGCTTTCCTGACTTTAAAATATCATTTTTGATATCCTTTTATTTTCTCAGATAAAAGTTTCGGTGAAAGATATGGTAACTGTAAAACACTGAAAAACAGCCTCTAGTGTGAATTTCCATGCTGCTAAATATATTGTCCTCATTTACTGACATGAGGAGCCACTTGGCAGTCTCTGGTGGAATAGAATTATAGATTATGCAATTCTTAATCAGCTGTGTAATTCAAAAGCTTTCCTCACCCAATTGTACCAGTTCAATTTAGGTCATTAAAACTGCCACAGGGCAGCTCTCTTCCTCTGGCATTGACTGTCTGGAAAGACATGATTTTCCAGCAGCACACGTCAGCAGTCACCTGCTGAGAGAGCCGGTGTGGCTTTTAAAAGCTGGTGCAGCACAAGAAGAAAAAGAGAGCTGACGCTAACTATAGTTGTCAGAAACTCAACTACTCTGCTTTTAAACATCTCAGAAAACCAAATTGGAATGGAGAAGGAAAAAAAAATAGGAGAATTAAACCAATTAAACAAATGGGAAAAAATAAGCCTAGCCAAGGTAACAGAAAGGAGAAAAAGTAAAAAAAACAAATAGAAAAGAAAGGTCCAATATTAAATCCCTATAGGAAGGTACTGAAAAATAAACGAACAAAAAATATCTGCTCATACTTAAAAAAGAGTTCTGCTCATACTTTAAAAAGCTTAAAGTAATGAGTAATACTTTTCAATTAAAATGGATTTTTAGTTTTGACATTTTATAGAATTGATCTCTCTCCATTGAAATCTCTCTGCTAACCTCAGCCTGTATTGGGTGTAGACTCAAAAAAGCACAGAACCAGAATTACTTGACTAAAAAACAAAAACAAAAAAAAAAAAAACCACCAGAACAATAGATGAGTAAATGTATATATATAGTAATTATTTATATATACCTACATGAATTTTCCAAGGATGCATCTGCTTTATTCACCTGCAGTTTCACAGGTGACACACACTCTTGTTAAACCAGAGTGTACCACCACAGAGTGTGGTGGCAAATTGTAACATAACATTGTTCATATAGATAGAACATATTTTACCAAAGAACCTACAAACAATATGCTAGAGTTTTGCTTGAAAGCACATCTGCAGAAACAAAGTACATGATAATATCCATGAGGACTGGGCATTAATTCGAGCTGAAATTTTTTTGCCTAGGCAGGCTAAAAATATTAGTAAATATGAACAGCTTATTTGAGATGAAACAAGGAGGAACTGGTTGCCATGGAGGGTGGGAGTAGGGAGAGGAAGAGACATTTATGTTTCAAAATTCAGCCTCTGAATTTAAAGCAAAACTCCTACATATCAAAGGTAGCAGATGAATTCATAATTGGTCTGGATTTAATTTTTTACTAATTATTTCATAATACGATCTAGAAAAATCTTGCAAGTCAATCCACCAGAATTATTTTTTTAAAGCAGGAACTAGGTCAAATGAATGGTTTGTGGGACATTGGTTTTCCATGAGCAAGTTATCCTGCCTCAAGGCTGGTATCTTAATTGCATCTGAGCATTGTAGTAGTTTTCCAAGATGGAAAAGGTATGCAGCTCTTGAGATCTCCTCTGAAACACAAAAAACTAGAAAAAAATCAGCAAAGATGGAATGAAGGTAGCAAAAACAGCTCTAGTGTTAGCTATTTTAGAAGAAGAAAGGATGAAAAAATCAGGTGGATTCTCAGTTTCTGGTTCATTTTCATGCACAGGCTTGAATATATAAATAATAGCTTATTCAATACTCTGGCTTTAGCACAAGGGCATTCAGAAGAACCATAGTATGGGTGTAGAGTAAAATATCTAAGAAAAAAACATTGCAATTTAAGTAGGCTTACAATTTAAGTCAAAAATATTATGAAAGGGTTAGAGTTCAATGAGGAAATGTATCAAAGATAAATTGGTGATGGTATAATTTCTGCTGATAAGGCAAAGATTCCAAGATGAAGACTATACCCATATTCCATAGTTTACAATGTACAAAATTCTAAGGATTTTACATGATTTTCTTTTTCTTCCATTCAAAGTAATTTGGACTTTTGGTTTGGATGAGAAAAGAAAAGCAGTTCTGGCACCAAGATGCAATTTATCTGTTTCAGATTGTGAAAGTTCCTCTTTCAATTGACCTATACTCAAACTGGTTTAGACTTGGCACACACTAGTTCTATCAATGGATTTTCAGAGGATGGTGGCTGGTTGCTAAAAAGCATTTATGTTCCAGAGTCATGTTTTGTTATCCAAAGGGAAACTCTAACTGGAACAGCCATACTGTGTCAGAACAAAGACTCTTTTTGACACTGTCTTATGCTGATACAAATTGTCACACACGAGAGAGTGTCTTTGGTGCCACACATTGGCTTTCCCATATTTGCCATCTCCAGTAGTACAGCACTCACTCTCTTCCTTTTTTTTTTCAGTTACCGTCCCTTGAGATTATTTTGTTTGCCTCAATTCTATTTTTCTGTTCTTCGTTTGGGAACAGTAGATATACTTTTCAGTGTAATTATTGTGTGATGCTGATTGGCATGAGTAAGAACTCTGGCCATTAGTAGTCAGACTGTCCAGGGTGCTCTGCCTAATCCCCCATATAGTACGTGGGTTTTGGCAGAGGGATGACAACTTATTTTTGTCCTCCTGTACTCATTGTTTGCTCAGCCCAAAGGGGAAAACCAACAGGAACAATGGTAGATGAAGTTGTCTAAGTGAATAAAACAGCTCTATAACAAAGAAGTCTTCTCTGATCCTGTTTTCTGTTTTTAAATTTTTTGTGGCCTAGCATCATGATATCCACAATTATATTAAAATCTTTATCAGACTTCTCTTCTATCACCTTCCAAAAATTTAGAAACTGTCTAACTGTCTGCATCCAACCTTTATGGAGGAAAACTTCTGAAAATCTGCATTTTTTTTTTCATTCAAGAATGCTGAAGGCCAACGTGCAAGCAAAACTGTAAAGTTACAATTCCCTAATCATCCAGCAGACTTGGAAACATACAGCACCTCTTTGATGTTTGCAGACAATGTGCTAAACTGAAGAGAATGGACTGAGGTACCCAAAGGAATTCAGTGTATTTATGGAGTGTTTTCTTTGCTCTTATTTGTAATTCATCCTGCCTCATCTAGGGAATCGGTAAACATAGATTTGCTTCAATGGCCTAAAGAGAATAGAAGCTTCCAAAAGATGAGATCTTTTATTTAGAAAAAAGTGCTATTGTAAGATCTATGTGCTGTCACATCTCACAGAATCACCATAATAGCATTTTGATTGCAATAGAAAAAAATCTAATTACAATGTAGAAAATATTAAACCCAAACTTTGATGAGTAACAATGCTTAATGCAAGGGGATTCTCAGGTGATGCTATTTCTCAATACATTCAACTATTTCAAGTTTATAAAATGACCAAGGTTTTTCTTGAAAATTCTGTATTAGCAATACATATATATAGAAGAAATTATCTGCAGAAGAGTGCAGCAGTATCTTGCCTAACTAGCAGACTGCACTGAAGTATACGCATTTCAAATTTGCGTCATAAATGAGCAATTAACATTTATTGTAACAAAATTTATTGTTTCACAAAATGGCCTGAAGTTTGCTTGCTAAAAATCATATCAATAGCAGGAGTTTATCAGGTGAAGTCATGAAGTTTTCACCAATTATGTGTTGCGACTTAAGGAGAAACTTGGAGTGAAAGGAATTCATTGGGATCCTTAAGAGCAATAAACTTACACTACTCATGAGGTAAAAATATTTATCTTGATGTCCTGGTTTAATCCATTTGACAGCTAAACACCACCCAGCTGCTTGTACTCTCCCACAGAATGATGGGGAAGAGAATTAGAAGGGTGAAATGAGGAAACTCAAGGGTTGAGATAAAGACACTTCAGCAGGGCAAGGAGAAGCTGTATGCCCAAGCAAAGCAAAACAAGGAATTCTTTCACCACATCCCATGAACAGGCAGATAGATGTTCAGCCATCTCCAGGAAAGCAGGTCTCCATCACATGCAACTGTGAATTTGGTAGACAATTTGGTCAGTTGGATTCAGCTGCCCCTGCTGTGTCCCCGTTTTGTGGACTGTAAGGGCTGACACCCAACTCAACACATAATTAAGGCAAACTGGCACAAGACAGGGTTCCGATTGTAAGCCATTCAGTTCTTTCTGATTATATCTAAGGGTATTAAAAGCACAAAGCACCCAGCAAGCCAAGGGAACTGCAGCACAGACAAATATGGCTTTGATTCAATGGTCACAAAGAATAATTGGTTTGTTTTGTTTTAATTATTCAAAAATATCTGAACTTAAACTTTCTGAAGCTCAAAGTAGGCACATAACTCTATGTATGCAATATAGAATGATAAAAATTGCTGACAGTTGCATGTGCTCATTAGGAATTATAAGTCAGCAGCACTACTTTCAAAAACAGAAAACTGTTAATATACAGAATTCAGCTGAAGGAATAAATTGAATAAATCAAATATTTACCTTGATACATGTAGTCATTTTTCTATCTATACAGTATATTTTCAGATCACAGCTTCTTTGGATTTATTAATTATTCCAATATATTCCCCTTATGAATGCCTTATGAAATTGTGTATTATATGAAATACAAATGAAGAATCATAAGCCAGGCATATCTGGTTCATAGCTCCTCTATGCATCTGAAATCATTTGTCGAGAGATCTGTCCCAACTCATTAATTCAAAAATAGGTTAATAGGGAAACCAGCATCAATAAGCCAGCAAAATCCCTTTTACACTTTTCTAGAATGATCAACACCTCTGAACAATGTAATTCATTGTGGAAAAAGTTTGTCAGCCTGCTGATGTCAAAGGCTAGGCTAAGAGAGGAAAATATCGACAAAACAACCAATGGATTATAAATTTATAATATTAATATCTGGGCACATAGAAATAATCCAGTGAAACAGATTTAATGCTTTGTATTTAAATTATCCTATTGGAAATAATATAATTTAGATGAATATTAGAGACATGGCAGCTGGGAAGGTAACAAAGTTAGAACTCTTATCTGTGTAATTTACTTGCATTTACAAAGCTCTCAGTCTGCACTTTACTTATAATTGGGCACTCATATTTGCTATCTAGGACACTTTCCTTGTGCTTCCTGTAAAATTATCTACTGATAAGTCAAGCATTCAGAAGCTTAATGCTGTGACAACCAGGCTTGTATTTTCAGTTTTGCATTAGGCATTGCAGACTCCTGTGTTCAGAGGTTGAAGAAACCAGAATTTGAAGAAATCAGAATTTGAAGAAACCAGAATTTGAAGAAACCAGAATTCAAAGTGAGGTCATTTGAAAATGTAAACAAATCCAGCTTTAATCCACAGGTAAATTTAACCTGGAAACTACTCTGAAGTATCAATGCATAGCAGGTTATCCCGTTGATGATGGGACAAAAATGATTTATAGTTTGAAGCAGGATTATCTGACAAGTTATTTCATTGGGATGCTCTGTGAAAAAAATAAGCAATGCCAATAATTTCAAGGTGATCTCAGCAGGGAAGTTTGAGATTGTTACATTAAGTGTTTGTAATGTAATTCCTTTATTTCCATGTAGAATTACTAATGCTAATTAATGAAGGAATGTGCTTCAGCCTCCTTTCTGCCCCTTGCTTCTCCCCACATAACTACAGTAGGATGAGTAAAACTGCTGTAGAAAAGTTAGGCTTCATGATGGATCAAGATCTTTCACAGAAATCAGATTCTTCAACTGTAAAGATTCTTCAACTGTAAAGATTCTGTTATTCAATCACTTTGCCTGAAGAAAGCTGATCTACTGTGACTTTTCTTATTAGTAATTTACATTTAAGTAGTATGCTCTCTCAACACCTGGAAAAATGCAAATTACCCTATGAAGAAAGGGAGAACAGAGACCAAACCTGGTCTGGAATAGAAACAAAAGACCTCTCCTACTTATATTGCTTTGATAAATGTTTGTACTTAAAGGTATAAATTTAATCTTTAATAATATCCTATGTCTTTTACTAAAGAAAAGTTCAATTACTGTGTCCTACCTACTTGTCAAATACAGATTTAGTGTTCTAACAGTTAAGAAGACATAAGAGAATGTTGAACAATTGCATACGATTTTTTATTTCATAATGCTAATTTCAAACAAGAACATTATCCTTATGAGAGATTAGTACAAATATAAAGACACTTTTAGCCTACATTAAAATTTTAAGTGTTTATCAATTTCATTGGTAAGAGAGAAAGCTGTTTATGAACAAACTGCATTGCACTAATTAAGGCACTTAGAGATAATACGGAAACCACTTCCTCTTTGGAAAAAGAAATTAATTGTCTTTCTAAAAAATTGTCTCCATTTACTGAAAAAAAAAAGTTATTTTAAAGGAAAAAAAACCAGCATTTCTCTTTCCAGACATTGTAGGGTACTAAGCATGAATCATAACAAAAGGATATTTTGTACAGATGTTCTTGTTGGTGCACTGAAACAAATCAAAAGGAGTCTAAAAAACACTTACCAAATGAATAGGTTTTATGTAAAGAACCACTGATAATTAAAATACAGATTAAGCAATAGAAATTAGCTGTAACACTTGCAAAATGCTCCCCAGGGGAATATGCTTCAGGGCAAACTCTGTAGCCATGCTATGATCCGAGCTGCACCCTTGATTCAGAAAAATTACTTTGAAAATGGAGAATGTTGGGGATGAGGCATCTAATGAGACTGCAAGGTCTACATTTAAAATAGCTTTCAAGTTTCCTTTACCTACAACTGTGATGAGCTGTCTTGGAGTAAAAATACAGGTCTGGAAACAAAGACCCCTTTCTATCACTAAAACAGACGGAAATTGAAAAGAAAATACAGATTGCATAGCAAATCTTGGACTTGGAAGCATTCTGAGAGCATCCTGTGACAAGCACGCCTGGAATTATTTCAGAGGGAAATAGTAACCCCCTTCTCTGCTCGTGGGCATGTTTGAGTCATCCTAGATATATTTTGTGATACATGTAAGTCTGAAAACACCTGTGAAAGAGAAACCTACCTCACAGACCATAGCCATGAGTCTTAGCTGTCTTGGTTTTGTCCCGATTGCATGACTTTGAGCACGTAACAACACTTCTGTCACACTCTTCAGAAACTCCACCAGCAGAGCTGAAAATGGTAGGTCGATGAGTAGGCTGCTGCACTGAAATCAGGTATCTGATTGTGGTTGCTCTGTTGTCAGAACTGTTCAGTGGGCAAAAAAACACACACAAAAATAATGAATTCTATTTGATTATGCAAATAATTGTGCCTGACTTCTACTCTGCTGTTTCATCTAAATGAGATCCTCCTGGGTTTAGTGATCATTACATTTTCAAACTGAAATGCATATCTGTGTTTAAATGACAAAGTTAGCATTTGGAAAGATTTGCCAACATTAAATTACAAATGTGCACTGCAATGCAGTAAGTTTGAGCAAGTAAAAAAAAGAGAATGGTTCTGAATTAAAATATATTTATGTAAAAAATTTTAACTTTGACTTCATTTAAAAAGGAATACTGTTTCATAGTGCCTTAGCTTTATTTTAAAAAAAGGTTTGTTATTAGTCTCAAATTTCTAAAATAATTTTTCATTTCATCCTTTTTTTTGATTTTAAAAAACCTCACAGAGCAGTTATAGTAAGAGAGCTTTGCAAGCAGTTCTTCTTCAGTCCCTATTAAAAATATATGTGAGATCAGAAACCCTCAGATAATGTCAGCTGTATAGCCTGGAATCAAATGAGCCTCTACTAATTTTTTATGAAGGATCCTCTTCTGTGATGCCAAGTCCCTCATGATTTCAGGAGCTTCTGAAACACATGGTACTAGTCCAAAAGGCATCACAGGCACAAAGCTGAAAACAAGGACCTTAAGACCCCCCATGGGAGTCTCAGCCTTATAGACTGTATTATGTGGATCAAGAGGCTTCTCTAGTACCCTCGAATTTCCCTGGTGGTTTTGTGCTGTCTTAAGCCAAAGCCTTTAAACTGATTCTTTTTCTCTTAACAATTACGAAAGTTTGACAATAAGAAAAAGCCCACAATCTCTGGAAAGTTGGTGAGAAAAACACCTGTCTCCTGTTCCCTGTGTGTTGGACTAGACCCAAGCTAATTCAAGTTACACAGACAAACTGGATCCTGTTAAAAACATCAATATAGCCTCTAAAAGCCTTAAACATTATATTCATTACATTCTAGTTGGGTATAAGCCTTAGCCTTACTTTCAAGATTGTCAAAAGATTGTTAATCCCAAATATGCATGTTTAAGAAACAATCTTATAAGACTGTAAGTTTGGAATCAATGCATATTTTATTTAGTTTATTTCACAGAAGCTTATTTTTTTCAAGAATTATAACAGGTCTTATTCTTATAATGATACTTTCAAGTAAGTTACCAATATGTAATTCAATAGCCACTCATTATTTGCTAAAATTTAATTGATTGGACTAATGAAGAACTAGTAGTGCAACAACGTTTTTATCTGTATGATTCTTTTCATAAATATTCTTCCATTTCTTACCTTTTTATTGTGTATTTGTTTCCTGTGACATGTGAGACTCAGACTAATCCTTTCAAGTTGCAAACTAATAGATGAATGACAAATAACTTATTTATCTTCTAAATTGAGATTATGCCATTATTGGAGATTATTTTCTGTTTTAGAGGTATCAAATACATCAATGATGGCTTCAGCATGCTGTTTATTTATCTGTGAAAGAATCTGTGAATTCATTTTTACTTAATGGCTTGTTCCCTCACTCATGGCAGTATATTATACACATATTTGGTTCATACAGAACAATTCACTGGACAAGGGGCATAAAGGCCTGTGCAGCTGGCAGCTGAATGAAAACTCTGCCTAGAAATGGAATAACACTCAAGGTCTTGTTGCAAACTGTGCAATCTGCAAAAGGCTGAAGAAAGGAACCTTCTGGTTGTAAGTTTATCAAACCCTTCACTCACCGAGCCTCACTTTCTCATATTCTTTCCTTCTGTGCAGTTACAAAGCAATCTCTTCTATTCATACGACTCACAATGGACCCCAGTCCTTTGGCACCTGTAATTACTTCTGTAGACTAAAAACGGATGAATTGCATTCTTTTTCTAAGGAAAAAAAATCCCTTCCAAAAAACAACCAAAAAAGCAATAAGAAAACCCCCCCAAACGAAAACCATTGCAAGCTTAGTGCTCCTTAGAGTAATAATTGCACCAAAAGAGCACAGCAACTTTGGGAATAAAGGCTTCCATTTTCTAATTAATTTTTACTTATGTCAGCAGAAAGCTGCATAAGGCATTAGCATGGAAAATGAATTGTACAAACTTGAAAGTATAGTTATAATAAATTGCGACATTTGAAATATTCTTGTCACCATGTGAATTTGTTCCCTAACACATTCTACTATCAACAACTTTTTGATTAAAGGAAATACAAATGTTTCAAAGAAGCACAAAAGGTCAGAATTGCAAAATGTGAGCTAGGCACTTAATCTTGTGTTGACAGGTGTTAAGTGCTTAAAAACTTGTGTGGATCTGAGTCTTAATTTTTGCATAGTACTCTACATTTTCAGAAAGTATACCTCAGAATTTTCACATCATTAATCCACAAATTACATGTATAATTCCCACTTGATACAGAGCACAAAAAAAATTATTTGCACAGGTTGGTAACGGGGAGAGAATTAGTACTCAAGACCTATTTATGCTTCACCAAGCCTGTATTCTCCCATGTTACCCAAATTTCTTATAATTGAAAGATAAAATGATACTATCATCTCTGCTTCAACCAATATTTAAGCACAACAGACTTCCACATTAACATATTTCACAATGTGTCTAATGAAATTTATGAGTTAGAAGACATATGGAGTGTTTTCTTTCTAAGTGGATTACCTTTGGTTTGGTTTATGTATGATTTTGCCTGTCTGACACTCAGCTTTAAAAGTCTTCCTCTGTGGGTATTTTTTTCTTTTCTGTGTGTAATTATAATTGCAACCAGGTTGTTTTTTTTTTTTTAATCTGAGTCTTTATAATTTATATTCTGTATTGCAATTCAATTTACAGTTCCTAACAGCAAGGGGTGAGTTTTCTCAGTAACTAAGTAAAGAGGCTGATAGATATGATTACTTCTGAAGACAAGGAGAGAAGTGATTCTGGGAGTATAATTCTCTTTGTTTCTGAACAAGGGAAGTTATGATCAAGAAAGCTCAGCATATGAACTATAGTTATGATTAAAATAGTTTTGATCATGTGTATGAGGAGTTTTCTCTAAGACTTAGAGCACCAATAGGGAGAACTTCATAAAGCAGGAAAGCAAGGTAATTGCAACAAAGGGAATAAAAGTCTTCCTTGAACAACAAGCACTAGGAACTGGAGGTGGCATTTCCAGACACCAAGAGATTTGCCTGACCTACCCTTCAGAGCAGAAAGGTAGTAGACTACCTAGCACAGATATCAGAATAACTACAGCTGTAACTAAACTGAGGTCGGTAAAGGTTGCAAAACCTGACTCAATAGTGAGTAAATCATGCCCAGTCCTCTAATGCTGTATGCATATTTCTAGAGGTCACCAAGATATGTGGCTTCAGTACAGCACTCTTAAGTTGGTGTTACACTGATTTTATTGCCCTGACTGCAGTAAGGGTATGCATGACCATCTTTGTCATATAAATGCCTAGTTTTTTTCTGATAGTTGGGTTACTGGGTTCAAACTATGCAGCATATACAGCATTATTAAATGACTGAGAAAAAAATTACTGAGAAAATATCAGCCAAATCATCTACATTTCTAGATCCTTTTGAATATTGCATCAATTATGCTGAAAATTTAGGATTACAGTATTTTTTTTCTTTTTCCCAAACATAACAACAATGCTGATCTAAAGAAGGATAAGGGGTGATCTATGCGTGATGGAAACTTTTATCAAAGATAAAGCCTTGCTGCCAAATTGCACTTAAAGAGAGCTTGGTTGTTTTAAAGTGGTAGAATTAACAATTACAGGGCAAATTGCAGATTTCCTGATAGAGCTCTGTCTCTATTAAGAGACTGCTTTGACTCTATCACACACTAGTGTCTTACAGTGTATTTCTAGTGTAGGGTAGTCCAACAACAGCAGAATTTCTGTAGGGTGAAGTGACTGCAAGGGGAAAGTGTCAGAACAGGGAAAAAAAGCAATGTTTTCAGTCATGCAGTCTACTATTTCACTGTTTAGACAAACTGTGTAATTTTTGAGCAGTAACAATCAGCATATTTGGAAGGTTATAGAAGTAATCCAATAGTTTTCTTAAGTAGATTGAAATAAATTTAATTCTTAATTTCAGGCTTTAATTTAATACTTCCTCAGTTCCAAAGAGTATGTTTGACCAAAGTCTTCTTTCTGGCAGTAACCAGTAACAGATGCCATGGGGGAAAAATGATGGAGCACAAGTACAAAAATTTCCACAATTTTCAAACATCAATAATAAGTAAATTATAAAATCATAACATCCTGCAGTTAGAAATGCCATTAAATAATTAAAGTATGAACTGCAAAACTCTCTGAAATCCTAGATTAACGGTGTAATACCCTTACTTTATAAGACTGATCCTGACTTACCATCTAGTGCTTGCCTAACTTCTCTTATAGCTGAGATATAACACCGTAAACATGCAAGCTGTCCCAGTCCCAATGGCAGACAATTTGTAGCATATTCTTAGCTTGTATCAAGCCCACTCCAGCAGGGTAGAAGCAACTCACGGAGGAAATTTTTCTAGGCATTGGTTTTGAAAGCACATTGCCTGGGAAGTCACCAAGACTTTTGGACATAACACAGGACAAATTTTGCAACAATTGTGTAGTGTATTTTGAAGTTGTAAGAGATTGAAGAGCTACAGTATTTTTCCTCATCACATATCTACATAAACAGGTTTTTAACTTGGGAACTAAGTAAGCCAATCAAGTCAAATAGCACATTTATTGCACGACAATAATAGGAATGGTGTTTCTTCCCATGTTAGTTATATTTCAAATACACACTGATGTTAGAACATTGATCAGCATGTGCCTTGAGTAATTTAAGTTCATCCTTTTTAATTTTACCAAGTTTTGTTCCAATTATGAATTTAGAATGCTGAAGGTCCAAGATGCTGAATATCTATGTAATGTGTATGTCTACCCACCTGCAATGCACCAGTGAAGAGAAAATATCTCTCTTGTTTCACAATCTTCTGCAAAATGTTTACTAAATTAGGGACCACATGTCTTTTTGTCAATGGCTAAGATATTTACTTTAAAAAATTAAAGTCTTAAGCATAAATTTTTCATATTTTATTTAGAAAATAAAGTATGACATGCTCAAAAAAGCTGCATATTGTAAATCAACACTTTTAATGTAATATACTCGCATAGGAATGATTAGATCAAAGAAGCAAAAATGGTTCAATAAGGTGACATTTCAATTGTTTGAAATACCATCCTTCTGCCACAAAAGCCAATATTTCTTGCATTGCAAATTAATGGAGGAAGCAGATGATCAACCCACCTCTATTCATGAGTACTGCAGTTTAGAAAGAACCCAGTGTTCCCTGGGGCAAACTAGTTGTTGTTGGCAATATGTGCTGCTGCTGTTGGTACAAAGGGCAAGGTAATGTAGTAATATTTTACTAGTGTCAGATGGTGCTGTGCAGTAAGAGGCCAGGGCAATTTAATGCAATGCCATTTATTTATAATGGAAGCCTGAATCTCCATCCACTGAGCTATAAACTTGCATTTTGTTGGATATAGTCTATTTCCCTAGATGGCTGAAGCTATTAAAATCTGAAGACTAAGTTATTGATATGGAAACCTGTTGCTGAGCTGTTTAGATCTGTCTAGTTTTCTAGCACATATATTTTGGAGGTACTAGATATTTGTTTCTTTTTCAGGCTTTATGGTATACTTAAGCTTGTCACATAGTCACTGTTTATCTTATAGATTATGTAATAGGAAATATAGTTTTAATAGCCAAATGGAACAGAAGCTCTTACATAGTATAAACTGACTTATCTTCAAAATCAGCATATTGTCACTAACCCTTAATATTTTGAGAAAATGACGTGATATAATTTTACTAGAAAAATCTTCACTGTCAAATTCATGCTTTTATTCTTGTCTTGGATATTGACATATTATTGTCATCACTGAGTTGAACGTTTCATATAAAATAATATCTAGAAACAATGGAAAAAGACAGTAAAAATTTGTTCTTGTACTTTGTAATAACTTAAGCCATGCAACACATGTATTGTAGTGTTATCTCTCTGTTCAGTACACATTGCTACAGAGCATTATCCAAGCACCATAGAGGAAATAAGATGAATTCAGACTTCTGGTTTTGATAGGTCTAATATACTCATGGCCACTGGATGATAAACTATGATTACAATAAATCATATCTGATATGGCTGGCTAACACAGTGCTTTTATGTCTCACCAATACTTTAGCAATACCTACTACATCTATAATTTTCTTTCTTACTGCCAAGGATACTCTATCAGGTCAATTTTTTTCACAATTTTTTTTAATTCAAGCAGGGTAACTGGTTTAAAAAGGCCTATATGAAACAGAATCTACATCACAATATCTAACAGGTAATGAATTTTTTTTACTGAAGCAGGTTTAATTCAAAAAGATATTAAATTTTCCAAGGACCCCAACTTTCAAAAAATTGAATTAATAACATATGAATGTATGATAAGAGAACAAAAGAGTCCAAGATGCTTTTCCTAAGTGTAGTACAAAGGTTACTTCCACAGTTCCAGCTGTGTGACAGACATTTTGACTGTTCTCTCACTAGTTCTGCCAATAGCTGGATATAATTCATTCAAAATCTGCCAACAATTTTAAATTTTAAAAATCTGGTTAAAATTCTGTCTTGGAAAAATCAGACACTAAAAACTGAGTCAAAACTATCATAATGACTATTACAGATGATCCACATAGAAGGTGCTCCTCAGATCCTGTTGAAGTGCACATTAGTTTTCTGCACAGAGCAAGTGTAGATAAGAAGAGTAGAAAAATACATACAATGAACATTCACACTCTTTTTCTTTCAATCTACAAACATTTGTAGTGAAGAAATTAAACTTGTTGGGTATGTTGAGTAAAATTAATTTTTGGTTTAGGGCCACTAAAATCAATGTAACAAAAAAAATCTGATGAAAAATTGGAAGCCTCTTAGTGTTATGCCTAAGGCTGAGTAACAGCCACTTATCACAGGAGAAAACAGGGCTCCTGCATTTATCATTAGGAGTCCTAAGTTTTCAGTCAACATTAAACAGAACTGTCTGTTCTCCCAAATATTGGCTAATGGGCATTAGTTTTCACCAGGTCTTTCACATCTTCGTATCACGTTTATAGTTACAGCTCAAACACTTTACCTAGAAGAAGGAAACTTATATTTGTGAGTAACAGGAACCTATGGAAATTACAGACAAAAACATTATGAAATATAAAATATATCTGTGGAACAACATCTGTTTTTATCAGATAAGACCTTGTCCAATGTGCAAGGATATTTCCAAGGATGATTACCAGCTGTGAATTAAGAATGTCCATTCATGCAGCACTGTGTTCCTGCAAGGAGAATTTGGGGTAGCTGTGCTTTAAATACTGTCTTAATTGTTCACAACAATTACAGTAACAACAGTATTGACAAAAACAAAACCAAATGGAAATGTTATTATGTCCAACAGGGAAGTAAAAGGACTAGAGAGACTTTTCCTCTACTGGCTGGTAACTATCAATTCAATATTAATGATCTCTGAAAAGTATTGTGTCTGTACTAACCAAGTTTTTCAGCTTTCTGCTTCTTTTCTCATATATATTTTAACTCCATGTTCTGTGTTATAAATCATAAAAAACAGCAATGCCACCCAAGGAGTACACAGACTTCAATCCAATAACATCCAGGCTGTGAACTGGACTGCATTATTATCATGCCCTGCACCTTTCTAATACTAACAAAGCTTAAAAGAATTTCTGTTTTCAGTCTAACAGTTTCCTTGGTTTAATTTCTGAATTCAAACTCAACTCTCCAAAAGGGATAGTGGTGAAACTCCTGGGTTTTGCACTTGATTAGCTGAAGGAAAAGGTATGACATCTCCCTATCAACAGAGTGGAGAAGAGAGATCCCATACCTTTGGCAGAAGGAGGACAAAGCCAGCATAACCAAGGGTCTGTTAAAATGAAGTTGTTACAAATCTGATTAATTTTGGGCCCCAGGTGATCATACATGATGAGAGCATAAGGCAAGATGGAGAAAAGGCACAAAGGAGCAGGGCTTATCCTGGTGAGTCAATTCCTTCAGCTGAACGATGGAGGCCTCAATATTTTGTAGCATCATGAGAAGGATGTCTCAGTGGTCAAAGCCAAGAGCCAGGATTCCTGCCTCTTAAGTCTCCAGACACAATGCAAAATATGACTTAGTAGGAAGTTATGTCATTGGGGCAGATCTACTTTGCATTCAGACCTCTGAAAATTGAAGGAGCTTTATCTCTGCAACTATATGATAAGACATAAATTATGCAAGTAAAAATTATTCAGCATTGCACATTTATTCAGAAAAATAAAAATCCCAGTCATGTTCACACATATTTATTCGAGACATTTCTATAGATGAAGGCCTTTAGGTAGCATATTCTCACAGGATCAAGAAGTTAAAACCATTTCTGTTCACGCTTAACTGAAAATAAATCAGTACATGCATTCTTAATTTTATTGGAGGAATGTAATAACACTCTAATCCTAAAATTTATAACATGTAATAATGCCAACTATTTAAAAATAAACATCTCAATTGGCATTATAATTTTCAAGACCAGAGACAGATGTATTCCATCAAATTTCCTTTAGTACACAAAGAAAGATGTTAATAAAGAAGAAAAGAAAACCTCTCAGTTCGAAATCAATGCCTGTCAAATTTTGTGAAACTGGGTTCTCTAAGTACTTTGTTACCTTATGCATTAAGTCACTCTAAAAGATTACAGTGCTTTTTGAAAAGTTTCAAGGGCACAGTGAAGAAGAATTAAATTATCAAGTAATGTTACTGCTTGCTCTTGTATTTACATTTATCCTGGATGAAGTTAATTTATTGTGGGGGAGGGGGCAAAGAGAACCATACATCACACTAATGCAAAGTCCATGAAAAATTTGTCCTTCATGGTATGACTGGACACTGTCAAACAAGGTTTACAACCTTTTTATCTGTAGCTAAGAAAAGCTGCAGTATTTAGCTATCTCACTTACCACTAGATACTTTCCTCTGATTATATTTATGAGGAAAGGTGTAAAACAATTCCTCTGCTACAAAGAAATAACCTCTAAAGCATAACCTCCAGAATCTGACTATTGATTCTCTCATGTTTTCCCAGGTGGCAAAGTGGTGAAACAGAACCAAGAACACCCAAAGGCAGTTGCTGCAGCTTCTGTGTATGGAGCTGAGTAAAATCAAGATTATGCTTTCATTGTCCGTAATATTGCTTTGGGTCCTCTTACATTATGTGCATACAGATTCCCATGTGAAATCTGTGAAGAATTAGATTTAAAATAGACTGCAGTCATGACTAAAGAGCTGTCAGTGAAATCTCGTAGAATAGGTACCAGACTAAGATTGAAGTCTCACCCATATAGAACAGAACACTGTAGAAGAGATCTTTGGACAATAAGGTCATGACAAATCCATGATACCTTGTTTCTGCAAAAAAGAGATCTTTTAAATTCAATTTGAAGTAAATTTCATGTGTGAAAGCTTAATCTTATTTTCACTCATATTCTAAGTATTGTAAAAAATTATTGTATTACAATTAGAATTGCATTACAATTCCAAGTACTGTAAAAAAAGCCTAGAGTAGAAGCTTTGTTCAGGAGAATTTATATTGTATTCTAAAACACATAATAATCATCATTATTTGTCTTCTTGAAATTAAAGAATTAAAGATAATGTTTACATTTTCCAGTATTCTAAAAATAACCAAATCAAAATTAAATTACAGGTGAAAAATAAAAGCCCCAAATCAATCCTTTGCATGAATAATAAAGTGAACAGTAATAGTTTATTCTTCCTGTAGCCACAGCATTCTCCACTTTTTTTTTTTTTTTAGCAGTATTTCATCTCTGTCATTTCATCTCAATTGCTCTGTCTGTTTCAAAGGCAGGGATGCTGTTTTATGCCTGCTGCAACACAGAACTCACAGACATATGGATTGTCCCACAGAGACCCCTATGGGCTCCTAGAAAAGCTTTGCAACCCACATATGGTCCTTTTAAAGGTATTTTGCTCCTTTCTAGATTCATAAATCTCATAGGTAATATGATAAGACTAAAAAAAAATTTCCTAATGCTGCCATAGATCATAAATTAATATAAACAGACCAACCTGTTTATTAAGAAATACAGAGTAAGTATTATCAGTGCATCTGCTAATGAGTCTGGAAACTCTTTTTTCCCTTCTAATAGGGCAAAGAGGATAGTGGCAGCAGTGAAAACATTTAGACATTATGCACTGGATAATTTTTTCTGGCCAGAATTATGATATTGCTCTAAGCAAAAGCTATTAAAATGTGGGAAAAGGCCCAAAACTATTCAATATATCTTGTGGAAACACTCTGTGGAGCACATAGTTTTAAAAGGTTTTTTCATTAAGATGGGATCAACTTTTATTGAAGTATTGATGCTTGGTGCACTTTTATATCTAAATCTTATTATTAACATCCCCTTTGAAAATTCAGTGTGTAAATGCAGGCAAATATTGAAATGGGCAGTACAGGGAACTGCTCAAGAAGTTGATAATCAGTATTAGAACTTGACAGAACCTGGGACATCTGAAGTTTAGCTGGTCCTCTCTTACCTTTACTTGCCTTACTGCTGAGAGACAATTGCTATCATCTTATGAAGAACTGCATAATTCCTTGCTAATTCCTTTCAGATTGCTTCTCAAGTCAGCATTTGTCTTCCTGTTCTATGACATAAATACTTTTATCTGTGTTTAATAAATTTTGTTAACAGACTGTAGATATTCTGTGTGCAATTATGCTTTTTAAAACCAAACCAGATCGTAATTGTACCATTATATTTCATGCTGCAAAGGTTTTCACAATTATTCAGTAAACTGCACAAATTAACAGATTATTGATCTGTTATCAGTTTAAATAATATTTACGTACCTGTAGATTACCAGTAACCCAGCTATGAAAGTCAAAGTAATAATTTTATTGTCCCAAACTGATATGTAGGGGTCCTGTTTAAAAGATGCTGGAGCAATTCTGTGGGAAGCAATAATAATCTTGCCTTGCCCTTCTGAGCAGACACAGCATACACATGCCAATGTATGTCGCAGTTTTGGTCTTTCTCATCCTGCAGCAGTAGTAAAACCACAGTTATATTAGAGGAGTACAGACTTCTTGAAGAACAGCCACTTTCTCTTTCTCCTTCACCAATTTTCTTACTCTAAGTGTAAGCAGTGGCATCAAGAAATTCTGTTGCTGCAAGAGCAAATTCACCATAGCGTCAAATCTTTTTATGGATTTAGATCTACCATAAATTCAGAAGATTCAGACCACGTTCTGCATTTACTTTAAATGTAACAATACCAATGAAATTTTGATATTTTTGCTGTCAAACACCTTCCAACAAAGTCCTAATTTTCTCTATATCACTTTTACGTCCAGCACTGTTCTTTTATGGGCTATGTGCAGAATTAGTTAATGGACTGCAGCCAGTACTATCAAGAGAATGTCTCCTTATAGAAGTGAATGATTAAAGAGTCTTGTCATCAAAATATTGGATAGATCATGCAATAGTGTATTGTAACACTGAAAATACTACATAATACACAGGAAATGTTTCCCATACTTAGCTGTCATAAAATTTGTATGTTTACATGAAATTTTCTGTTGATTTCCCATTGGATTTTAAAATCATGCTTTTCTGTGGGCCTCTTCAGATGTGTTGAGAAGGGAATAAATAAGCAGATCTTATTATTCCAAACCAGAAAAGAGTTCTAAACCAAAACCAAGGCAGGTTTTTTAGACTTCCATTCTGTAACACCAAATTACCCCCCATCTCTGTAATTTGAGACCTCAAATTGCAAGGAGCCTATGTATTAATTTATTAGCTGAAAAATTACCTCTGAATCTCACTTAATGTCTTGAATTAATTTCTAATTACTCTTCAGGAAGGGGTGTGTTCAGATTAAATTTCAAATTTTTTTTAACAGATTGTTTTGGTCTCTTAATACTGCAAGAATGGTCTCTGAAAACAAGACATAAATGATGATTGCATTGCAGTATAATTGTAAAAATCTTGAAAATATACTGCACTGTTTCCAACATATGAAAACAAGACCATGTAGGGATACAACACAAGATTTCAGACACTGTATCAGCAACTAAAACAAAAATAGAACTTATTTTTCTCATAAACATATGGTAGAATCCCATCTGGTATATCTAACCAGTCTGAGAATTATAACATGTCCTGTCTTTCAAATTTTTTAAGTCTTTACTAGCAACATTGGTAAAATTTTTATATTTGCAATGCAGTTGATAAGTCTGAATTTATGTGGGAATCATGAGAAGAGTCACACAAAGTGATTTTTACAGAGATATGTAGGTAACAGTCTCAAAATACAACTTATACTTCTCTGTAAAATAAAAGACACATGCTTGATTATAAAAATCCATATGTGATTATACAGTCAAGGTGATTTCTTATATAGTAATTTAAAATTAAAAAAAACCTGTGGAACTTTTTTTTCATTCTCGTTCTTTATGAAGACAGGTTAACTGCAGCCAACAGAATATCAGTCCTTCAGTTTGGTGCATTGAACATTTCCATCAGAAATGAAAACACACAGGTTAGCACGTGTTTCAGGGCAGCATCATTGGGTCTTTTACCAATAAGTGGTAAATTGGCCCACCTATATGTTTTCTCCACTAAATTAAAACATTTTGAATCCCTTCTGATATACTTTTCATCATGAAAGTGCATAGATAAGACAACCATAGTGACACTAAGTAATATCAGAGTAACAATGCAATAATTCTGGATGTGTTTATGCTGTGCATAATGCTATATGTAGAAAGGTTGCAATAATTAGTTCAGGTAGAAGAAGGAAAACTTCAGAATGGCTAGCTTGACCTAATAATTTCTTCTGAATTTCTTGCATTCTCATTATTTTCTTTATCTGAATAGGACTAGCAACATATAAGGTTTTTGATACATAATCTTAACATATTGTTCAGAAATATATATAGTTAAATAATTTCTACTATTGTCATTGAGTGAGAATGTAAACAAAGTAGAGCAAACACATCCTCACTGCTTTACTGTTGTACATCAAATATGCCTGATGAATTTAATGGAAAGCATGACAATTGTTATTTAAAAATTACTATGAAGAAATATGACTTTATCTGAGGCAGCTATATTGTGTGACTATTACAGCCACACAGCTCTACTAAGATTGTCAAAACCTCCATTGTGTCGAAAATACAAGCTATAAGACCATGCATGCTGGAAGAACAGGATTTACTTGTAAAAGATCAGTGAACTAAGATTTAAGGAGTCCCCTAGGTGTCCAAAGTATCTACATTGATACAACAACAGATACAATACTGGAGCTTGGATGACCCATACCTTTTTAAAAGTGGCTGCTGAAAGGGACCTGAGCTGCCCTGGGCATTAGATATCCACATGTAAACACCTGAATGATTCACAAGGTGTGCAATGCCCGGACAGCCTCCTGTCCTCATAAATTCTGTTGCACATATACCAACTTTAAAATTTGAAATGATTCTGTACAATTACCTGAAATGGGTCTTTGTCAGTTATAGGCCTCATAACACAAATAAACCAATTCCACCATTCCTTTAGGTAAATATTTACCACCCTTTTTTGATTTTGAAGCAGGTTCACTAATGAAAGTGAATGCTAGACTTGATAAGCTCGACAATTCCAAATTTCTCACTGAAAATAAAAAACAGAGCAGAGGCTTTAGGGGATTTCTGTTTCCTTGATGCTTCTACTTTTTGAACAACTATGTAACTATTTTTTTTTCCACAGCGTACACAGAACCTGGATATATTTCATCCCTGCTATGGAACAAAGCAGTTCTTAATACACTCCATTTATCTTGCCAACTCTAAACCACTTAATTATAAAATACTCTGTCAAAAACTTCATATTTATACTCCAGTTTGCTCTCTATACTCCAATTATAATTTTATTCAGAATGTGATACCTTTTTAAAGATACTAACTAAAGAAAAAGAATATAATCTAGTCAATCTAGTTTCAGACTGAAAAATTTCTCTAGCTCTTGCAATGGTAAACAGGCTCTCTTTAAACCTGATTTATTTTTTCTCTCCTCGGGGTGTGAGGGGGGAGGTCTGATAAAAATTACAGCATAAGAACTGAGAATTAATGATGTATCTACCAGCCCTGTTCCAGGTCCAGTTATTGCACTTATCTTGGATATATTTAATCATTGAACTCATTATGAAGACCTTTATAAGGCTGGCTTACCAGATGCATAAGGACTGCATTTTCTTTCTCTATTATCTTAGTGTTTACAGTAAAAAAAGAAATTACTTTTTTTGCCATGTGCCCTTTTAAAATAATGCTTATTTATATATATATATCTTAATTTACATACAATTATTAGGCAACAGTTTCTGTTTCCCTAGCATGAATTGATTTTAGCTCCTCTTGCTTTAATAAGGTTTTGCTGCAGGTACTGTGGTGGCACAAAGAACAGCATTTTGCTCAGTGACACTGTGCAGATGCTTTCAAATCTCTTCCTGTGTGAAACCAGGAGAAAGGCAGAGAATTCAGCCTGCATTTGGGGGTGGAAAGGTTCTGTGCTTTCTCCAGTAGAGAAAGTTTTAGTGCTACAGCTGAATCCACACTCCTGACTCATTTTTAGGGCAAGTCAGAGCTTAGAAGTGAGGAGACAGAACAATAAAAATATCCAAAATATTACATGTGCAAAGCCTAACCTTTGAAGGTTTCTTTAGAAAAGAAACAGACACAAAGTTTTATTCCAAAAAGAGTGCAAATTTTGTTGGCCATTTTTCAGTATACAAAAGGAAAGTCAAATCTAATAGGAATATCAAAGCTTCCTCCAAAGCTGGAAAGTAGCAAGTTATCAGAAGACAGAAAAAAGTCCTTGAATAATTGAAATACAGCTACCTGCTCCACAGGGAGTTGCTCTCTTGAGATTTTAAAATGGTAGTAAAAAATGCTGCTCATGCCAAACAAAGACTATGAATTTGAATTGAAATAATAAACTTCTAGTAGAATATATATTATTGAATGCAAAATAGTAATGAATAAGTTAGCTACTGCAAGTGTCTACACTAGCTTTTGGATTATTCTGGTATTGTTGCTTATTTGAAAAATGTTTATGCTGGTTATGTTCATAGGATGGTGAGAAATAAAACAAAAACTAAAACATCCTTACCTCTCCTTTCTTCTCTCCAGCCTCAGCTTCACTCACTTTGCACCAACTCTCCATCCCTGAGCAGGGCAGGGGTGGGGATTGGGGTTGTGCTCAGTTCATTACTGCTTCCCACACTGCTCCTTCCCTCACACTCTCTCCCAGCTCTCACATGGGCTCTTCATGTGCCACAACTCCTTCAGGAGATCTCTCTGTGCTCCAGCATGGGCTCCTCCACAGGCTGCAGTGTGGATGTCTGCTGCCCATGGTCTTCTTCCCATGCTGCAGGCGAATCTCTGCTTCAGTGCCTGGAGCACATCCTGCCCCTGCTTCTTCAGTGACCTAAGCGTCTACAGACACTTGTTGCTCTTGTATATTCTCACTCCTCTCTCTCACAACCTTCAGTATGGCATTATTTCTTCCTTTTCTTAACATCTTTCTGCTGGGATGTCCCCACCAGGGCTGTGGGTTCAGCTATGCCCTGCACCAGGTGGGTTGGAGCTGCTTGGAACTGGCTGTGTCCAGCACCAGGGAACCTGAACCCAGTACTGCCCTCAAAACTTGACCAATTTCTTCTAATATGAGGGATTTTTTTTTTAACTCCTACCTAATAAGAAGCAGCTTTAAATATGTCCCCACCATCAGAGGATCTGCCAGGAATCTCACTGAAATTAAAGAGGACTTATGCACTTAAATCTACACATACAGCTGCTTCATAAAAGCTACTTCGGTTTCAACTACCACAAAAAAAGTGTTATGTTCAATACAGTCAGCAAAGAAATCACATGAAACCGTGCGTGTTTCCTGAAAATATCTCAATGGACACCTGATTTATCAAGGTCCTTCATCCTATCAGCCACGTCATAACTGTAACTGAGAAGATGAAGTTAGGGAATGGTGTGAATCCCTTAGATACACGAACTAATTGGAAAGTTCTTGGTTTTGCTGATTAATTCTAAAAATGGATCATTACATGCCATTTTTTATTACAAACATAAAGTATAATGTTGACCTGTCATCAGAGATGAAGAAATATTTTAAGTACAACTGGACAATCACATGCTCCCTGGAAGTATTTTCTTCTTCTGACAAGTCTTCATTATGTTTTATGGCTTTAATTAGGGACAAAATATAGGAAAATATTTCAACTGTCTCATATACTAGACAAAAGTAATATACTTTTCCAAATAATATGAGTTAACCTCTATATTAAAAGTGCCACTGGAGTATATGATAGTACTCCTTGGATTGTCTAAGCTTATATCTATTTAAACAATATAGTACAGATTGTCACTGCTTTACTGAATGTATGTCTTCTATTGTAGAGCAATAACCAACAACATTTCGTATGATGGATTACAAAAAAAGTCTGAATTGTTTTGGATGAACTTTATTCTTTTATAACAGTAGAAATCGCAAAACACTTATTAAAAATAAATTGAATATAAATATTTTTAACCCATGTTTTCTTAGAGAAATACCTCCAACTTGTGGAGACAGGGCAGTTACAGGTAGTTTCAGTCATAACAAGAAAGTATATAATTATCCAGGTGAGCTAGTTAAACCTTCAGATACAGAAGTCTTTCCCTTTAAAAAATAATTGGTCTAGAGCAGTTTCTCACATTGTTAGTTGTCTGGCAGCTAAGTTGAAAACATCCACAGGGCCAAAGGACTCTCTGCAATGAACACTTCAGCCTTTTGCAGCTCTCCCCAGGCCGTACCTGCAGAATAACACAGCAAACTGCTATAGTCTAAGTGACCTTGATGCAGGATACACTCAGCCACTTACAATTGCTCTTTTGCACCTGGAAGGCTTGGCTCAGTTTTTGCTAGGAAACATTTAGTTATTTGTGTGGCAGATTTTATGTGGAAATTAGCTTTTGGATGATCTGGACTGTGTAGCACAGACATAAGAAGACAAACTGTTAAAAAAAAATAATTTTTGTGCTCTGGACACCGGGCAACTTTTGCATGGAGAATGAGAATCAATAACAGGACAGTGAGTTGCTCTACAGATGGAAACAGAAATCTCTGTTGCATGCATCCTACCAATAGTGTCTTCAGCTGGATCACAAAATTTTTATCCTGTTCAGTTTGTAAATTCCAGCTGGTCCCTGGTTCTACATGGCTGCTCCAGTTATTTGCCATCTTAACTACACATAAAATCTCTCTTAACTCTCTTCCCTATATACAAAAGGCTGGTCTGCATGACTACTTCTACATCTGCTGCAACCGTCTCTATTGGCCATTTTAAAGTGCCTTATCTAGGTGCAATTTTGATAAATCTACAGCAGGAAATACCCAAGGGAACTTCCTGAAGGGCCAGATTCTCCACTTGGGGTTTTAATCCACATGTTTGAATAGATGAAATTAGTACAGCCAGAGCAGAAACTGCCTGAGGGAAATACTCCAAAAGCTTTCTCGAGGCCACTTTGAGACCGTTTACAGCATTTGCTCAAATACTTTGTTGTGAAGGATGGGGGATCTCAGTCATTCAACTTGCCTCGTGTTCAGTGAGTTGCCTCTGCAGAAGAGTGCCTGGGGAAATTTCTCACTCCCCAAGGAATTAATGATCCAAGTTAACTGGATGTGTAAGAGGTACCACTCGGGTACCCAGCAATGCAATAACTATAACACATAAACTGTATTTTATACTTTTAACTTAAATTCTGTAGTGTTTGCCATATTTGCAATGCCTCATAATATAGACTTAAAATGGCATACATATTTTAAGTTGGTTTATAAACTAGATTATAACTAGTTTATAAACTAGTTTCTCAGGCAGAAACAGAAATAAGGGTGTTCAGAATTATTTCTCTACTCCATCTCCCAGAAGAATTTATCTTCCAATTGTAGAAGATTCCTAAAGTCCCCCAAAGCAGTACCTCAGCAGAGGCTATATGCAGACTCTTTGCTTAAAAACAGACATGTAGGAGACTTTGCAAAAAGCAGTGGACATGAAAGCAGCTTTACCTCATACTTTATTCCCAGCAAACTTGGAACAAAGTCACATCATTGCAGGTCTTTTAATTCATGTCTTTTACTCTAGGTTAGTTCTTGACCCAACAGAACTCCTGCATACTGAAAAAAAATTTTGAGACATTTCAGTCCCTATGCTAGTGTCAGGTACATAAATAAATACATTAAATATGGAACAAACAATGAATTCTCTTTGTCAGCATGAAGAACTCTTAGATTATGTCTAAGAAATTCTCTCTTCTGTATTGGTTTTTTTCCCCAGGCTGGAAGTAGTTTTGAATTCTAGATTCAAATGCTTTGTCTCTCCCCACAGTGATCTCTGTTGTCCACCTCCACAAAGTGGATGGATCCAAGCTGACTGTTGAAAACAATCTTTCACACAAGTATCACCTGTGAGAATCAATACGACAGAACAGTCCCAGAGACTATTTAATGGCCAAATATATACAGAAGTAAAATTTAAAGAAAGTGAGTTTTTAGAAGACTGATACATTAGTCCAGTTTTAAACTTTCCTGGACTAGAAGTCATTACTAACACCCTTCCTGCTAGTGGCTAGTTCTTAGTATCGGTCATTATAATTTTATCAGTAAATATTGAAAGTAGTCAGTCTTTAGCAATCACAACTGGCACCAGCTGCAAAAATGCAATACCAAGGACTTGATGCTACCTAATTAGCACTGATGGCAGCAGTCCTGGATGTTCTTAGTCTCCACAGTAAAAGTAAGAAGGATCTTCAGTGGTTGTCTCCTCCATTCCCACCAAATTCTGGATCTTTCATAAGGCTAGTAAATTCTCAGCCCTCAGCCTCAACTCTGTTCTACTACCTGCCTGATCCTTGGGGAATATTACTTTTCCAGGCTGTGGCAGCTTCTTTATCCTGTGTTCATCTGCTACTGCTGCTTTTCATAGAGCAAAAGAAATGTTCCCATAGTTCAGTATGTTACATTTTTCAATGGAGCATTTACCATCCATTGGTGTGTTGTTAATAGCTCTGGAGATGCTGCCCTCAACCAGTGCTCATATTTCCAAGGTCTGTGCTATTAACAGGCACTTAAACTATGCATCATAACAAGAGACACCTGGCATCAGGTCCATGTCAACCATTTCTCATAACAATTTGATATTCAGCCTGACAAGCCAGAACTAGAACTTCACACTGTTTGCATCAGGCACAATAAGTATAAGGCCCATGGCCAGCACTAGTAGCAAATTTTTACTGGATTATTAGGTAAAAAATGTTCACATAGTTAATCTATATTAACGTGTTCCTGTTTGGGTTCACAGAAGCTGCAATTAAAGTCTGCTTTTTGTGCTTCTACATTTAGAGGTGCAGTAGGCATCTGCTTTAGCTACAGATGTTTTATACACTAATATAATTGTAGCATCAGGGACTGAAAACTACATAGGGGTGGGCAATTTTATTAAATCTATAGCTGGATGAGTTCCCTTAGGAAAAGGAGCAGCTTCCCTCTGTTTACCAGCAGAGGATCCCTTATATATATTGATGGCATTTTCTCAGTGTTGACCAGGTCAGCTTTGAAAAAAAGTTGATCTCATTTCATACGCCTGTAGAAAATCTTCCAAAACATGAAGCGTTGATCCAAAACCCAACACTGTCCTCTAGGTTCTGCTAAACCTCGATTAAGTAGCTTCAACTGCCTTCTGCCTCTCCTGTTACATCCTATTAGGCAGAGAAGCCATCACAGTCATCTTTGTACCCATTACTTGGCTTCAAGGAACATTCCTGACTCCTCTGCCACAATTCAGTGCCATATCCAGGGTTGATACTTTACATACCCTTTTGTGGCTGAGACTGTCAGTAGCTATTGAAGAAGAGAGTAATGAGCTGCTATTCTTGGATTTTGAGCTACATATACTGCATGACAGTTATGTCACCTAATTTTCAAGTATTCGCTGGTTGTATCCAAGCTTTTCTCAGCCTCATATATTTAAAACTCTGTGGAATGGCTTAACAGTGTGCAGCTGCTTAGGAAAAAAATCCAAAACATCTATTTAGGGTTCTAAAAATAAGCATTTAAATGTACCTAATTACAAAGTACTAGAATCCCCACAGTACCACAGCTATGTAACCCTGAAGGCAACAGAAATTCCCCTCTGCAGGTTAATTTAAATTCCCTCATCTGATCAATGAGACACAAAGTATATATTGGGGATCAGGCTCTGGAACTCTTTCTTCTGGCTTACTTATAGATCCTTTCTCTCTCATCTGATTTCTACATTCCAACAAAATAACAGACTGCCTTTCATACACAGATTTGAGAACATTTTTAGACAGACTCAATTGCCTAATCACTGAATTACTATATATAATACTTAATTTTTCTTGGTTTTACAAAGGACATAGGGGTTTCATGAGTTAAGAATTTGTCTTCAGGAGAAGATGTCCCCCATGCAGACTTCTAAATAGACAAAAGTGATCATCTGATAACTTTTAAGCCAAGGATCCAGGATCTAGAGTCCAGTTTCTCTGATTTCAATCACACACTGCTCTTAGTGGCCTTGGTTTCCCTGGGAGGTTTACATATCAAGAGGGACAATTAAGCTCTTAAAAGTATCTAATTGTATTCATCCAACATACAAGGACCTCAACCACCTTATTTCATCATTTTACCTGGCTAAGCTGGGTAAAATGATGAAATGGGTTGACATTACAATACTAAATAAAGTAGGGGGTACTAATTTTATGAATTATATCATTAAATGAGATACATGATCCCAGTAAATGCTAGAACAGCTCTAAGAAGGAATATGCTGCAAGCAGTCTTCCCAGTACTCAAAGAATGGTGTGTCACGTTTTTCTTTGCTGATCGATGAATGGTCCATCATTATTGCCTCCTATTAAGTGCTAATAGGGGTATCTTACTCACCCTCTTATCTATACTCTCCACTAAATAACATACCTTGGAAAACAATTAGTCTTATTTTGTTAATCTCATGTGTATAATAATTATCTTGATTTAGTGTTGGAGCTCAGGAGAGAGGTCAGAAGTTTAAAAGGAAGAGCGATAATGCTCAGCAAAGGTAATTGTTTTAATCTTGGATATAATCACACTCTTCAGTATTCACACAGATCTAGCGCCAATGTTTAGTTCACACCAGATGAAAATAAATGGATTTGACTTAGCTTCTCAGATGCCAATCTAATTAAACTCTTAATGTAGAAAATATAAGTGACATATGTAGAAGAGCATAGAAGTGTTTCTGTAGTTTTTGTAGCAGATTTCAGGTGTAAAACATCAATGATTAAAGCACTCCATTGCTTATTTACTCACCACAAAGCAACTGGGCTCGGTTTTATGCAAAGCAAAGGCAGACTTTCGTTTTAAATTACCCTTATGGGAGTTAAGTATCACTCAATAATGACAGTAGGGAAAAAATTCTGCTAAAAAAAATCCAGCTGCAATTTAAACAATTCAATTATCCTTTACAATAGCTGGGGCAAGACCAAGTGCTAATGGGTTCTAAATGAGAAGGTGACTTTTTTTCACTGGCTTTGTTGGTCATTTTCTGTTGCTCTTTGCACTTTGTCACTGTTAAGGGAAACTGAGGTTGATTGATAGAAAGTATTTAAGAGTTAAGGCAGAAAGGAGAGTACCTAGAATTTCAGGTCATAAGCTGCCAGTCATGTCAAGTGGCCCTGGATGATCTAGCCATTACTGCTTGTATTTGAGCTGGGCTAAGCACACAGCCAACAAACCTGGGCTCTGGAGCCCTGCATTCATAGATAGCTATCTTTATTGCCTGGTGGGTCTGGTTTATTATTTTCTCCAGACCACTTCAGTTTGACTGATAAATGGGTGTAGGCTCCCAACATGACCACACCATGGTAGTTTTACATTTGAATACTCACAGCATTCTCTGGTGCTCCAGTCTGGTTAAGACTACGTCAGCCTATTGATGACTAATGGCTCTCATAGGATACCCTTTTGACTATTAACTGATATAGGATCAGTAAGGAAGTAGATAGGAGGGCCATTCCAGCACATTTTTATTCATATTTACTACACATTACACTCTATTTCCATGCTGCAGTAGTAGCTCATTCAGGAACTGCTGAGAAAAGCAGTAAAATAAATTCCAGTTTCTGGGGTTGATTTCTGGTGTTAAAATAATTTCAAAAAAATCTGTCTGTGAAACTATGTGATGAACAATGAAATCTTATATTTGAATGAGTTTCCTTTTTTCCTTGTGTACTGCAAACAAAGAAGTGTAAGTCCTCCTGCAGGGATTGTTTGCTTATATATTTCTGTATGTTATCATTGTGATAATTCTACATTAAACCATTCCACTTGCAGAAGAGATCCCTCTTTTATAGCCCCAAAGAATATTCTGCATCTTAAGCCCCTTCTGCTTGTCTTCATATTAAACCCCTTCTGCTTGTTTCTGATTCCACAGAAATTTTTTTTACCCTAAAAGGTTTTTATTTATGTCATTGCCCCTGTATCTTACTCTTTCCCAGCCATTCCCATATTCCCTCAAAAGATCCGTTTTTAATTTGATTTGAGCTTTAATTCAGTCACTGTAAAAAGACAATTTCTAAAGGCAGGAAAATAATGTCCTAAAAATCAAGTCTTATGGGAGATCTATAAAATGACAATCATCTTCTTAAAATATCACAGACTTATTTTGCTAAGTATATCAGTAATGAATACTGTACTCCAATCTTTAAGCATGCAACCCAATTTCTTATTTCTCTTTTAAGCCATTCAGAGGAATCTACTGACTGAATTATATTTCTGCTATAGGAGAGAAATATTATTGTATTTGTGCAGTCCACTTTCTTCCTTGCTTATGCAATATAACCTTTGATGGCTTTAATACACAAATAATTTTATATGTATATATATACACATTAGGGATTCAATTTTGATTTAAAGTGTGACTGCTTCTACAAAAGTGACAGACTAGTATTATATAGATGGGCAACTACAAAGCAAAGCTCATAAAGTACATCTATAGTTTGGCTTTGTAACACAACATAATTAAAGAATTGTGATGGTGTCTGATGACTGACAGCAGCCTTCTCTTCCTTCCTTTTTTTTTGTTCTCTCTGACTTACCCCAAGGCTGTACAATTACTGATCTATTATTCCATTGCCAATCATTAGCTAGTTCTTATTAACAACTTTTTGCCTGATACAATACTGTAGATGTCACAGTGTTACACAATCCTTGTTACTGCCTTTCTCCCTGTGGATTTCTTAGATGAAAATGGGCGTTGAAGTAATTTAGACTGTGGCAGAAATGAAATGGAAGGGGCGATTGTGAAGAGGTAAGTGAGTAACTTAAGGTCAGACTTACTAAATCTTAACTAAATATCCAAATAGAGACAAAACTTAGGCACAATTCAACCTGCATTTCTGTCCTTTCCTAATTATCTTTGTATTGCATATTAATATTTTCATATATAAGACCCAAAAAAAAACTTTTCAAATATACATACACACTTACACATCTTTCTTTGTGCGTGTGTGTATTAAGAAAATCGATGTGCTTCAATACATATGTCTGTTTCGTTTGTCAAGTTAAATTCCTCTTGTTTTGAGTGAAGTATCATTCAATATTTTCACCAGTAGAATAACTGCAGACTGTTCTTATTAATCATTCCACAAAGTTTAAGCCAACATGGGTAGCCAGTATATTTCCAGACTGAAAGAAAATTAAAAATAATTTTGAAAATTTGAACAAACACTTGCATGAAATTCAACACAAGCAAGTTCCAAGTGATTAATCAGTTGCATAATCTTGTTTTAAAGGCATCTGGCTAGTTAATAGTTCTGTATAAAAGCATGTAGAGGTTGTAGTAAATCATGACCTGAACATGAATCAAAATGCTGCCAAAGAAATCCTAACCAAGCAAACCCAACAAACCCAAAAACAAAAACAAGAAAACACCACCCAGAAATTATCATAGATATCGAAAAAGTGACATTCTCTGTCAGATGCATTTCTTATTTTTTTTCCCTCTATTACCTCTAAGGCCCCAGGGCAGAAACATTAGGTGCAGAGAGTATAGTAGAGAGCAATGAGAATTCTTGGTCTAGAATATTGGTCTATATGAGGTCTAGAAAGCATGAGCTATGAGAAAAAATTGGAAAAATTAGAACTGTTAAACAAGAAGAGGACTTAAGTGGATGGAGATAGTCTTGAAAAATATGAAAGTTTGCTGTTGGAAAGAAAGGAATATTATATTTTTGACCACAGGGGACAGAATAAATAACAATTGGCTTCAGTTTAAGAAATATATAAATTTACATTTAGAAAAAAAGTGCTTCATGGCCCTACTAGTGAAGCTTCCTGTGAGACTGTGCCATTGCATCACTTTTTTTTCTTGTGACCCGGACTACTCTGTTAGAAAGAACTGAAGGATCATTACTCCTGTCTGGGATATTTAAAATATTAGGTAACCTACTGCAGCTCATTCCAGCATTATGAATACATTATTATAAGATTTTTATTTACATGTTTTTTAGATTATTTCTTTTTATGCAGTAGATATATTTATATTAAAAATACAGAGATATTTTAAAGTAGAGCAGCAGAACCTTCCAAATGTACTGCTGTGGGATGAGTAAATGACAGGAGTATTTAGATGTCTTTTAATAGATCAATATGTGTGAGGTTTACTTTGTGTCATAGCTCTTAAAAATCAAAACCATCAGGTTGCATTCAGAAGGCTGGACAGTTCACATCTTGATGCACAGCACTAGAGCACGTAAAATTTAAAACAAAATAGAATTTACAGGAAAGAAGCATCAAGTCAATCCTTTGCTATATTATAAATTCGCAAGCTTTTTTAAACTTTTTGAAAACTCCAGAAGCTTTAGAGCCAGGCTTACATGGCTCCAGTTAAGTCCCTTCTGTGTTGTGCATGTCAAAATCCATTGAACAGCTGACCGCAGCTGGCTTGATATACTGAGCTGTTTATTTCTGGGAATTTTATGCATTTGTCCAGTTTCAAATTTTAATGAAATGTCTATGGCTTAACACAGGAGAAAACAATAAAGTAAATGGCGCTGATTCTCATACTGCTTACATCAGTTTGTGTTTGAATTAACTTCACAAATGTCAGTGGAATTTTTTCTTGATTATATTTATGAAACCAACTTTGAATCAGGCATGCTTTTTACAACAAAATAAAAATATGTTTATTTTTAAAAAGAGACTTCATCTCCAAATGCTTTAAATACATAGCTAAACACCAAGTTAATAGCAAACACCATTGTTCTCCCGAGCTGTGACTCAATTTTCGCACTCTGATTAGCTAGCAATTTGTACAATTACACCTAAATGGATGCAATGCTGATTTCACTGCTTATTTTATTATAGCACTAAAGCAGGTACAGACTTATCTGCAATGCTTGTTTACAGTACTACTCATAAACAATTTTTTACATACTCTATTAAAATTTCCCAGCTTGATTAGCTACCAATCTGCAGTAAAACACTCAAGTTAAAATGAAAAGCTAATTGCTCTGAGTTGCTCAGATCATTTACATGCAACAGGATTTAGTGGGGCTAATGAAGCTCCAGAATGGAATAGCTTCTATCTCCCAGACTTTTTCTGCTTTTCTACTTAATAATAAAATACATTTAAAATGTTAGTACAAGAAAGTTCTTTTAGACCTGTAAGGTAACCAATCAATCTAGTGATACTCTTAAGTTTGTGAAAAAGAAAAAGAAAAAAGTTCCACTGAAATCAGTGGAACTCTAGAAACTCTAACTAAATTTGTACTTCAGAACTAATTGTTTAAAGAAAAATATGTAGTTAAATAAAAAATACCCTCTCCCAATTCTAGCTTATTAGGTAGTTCATCCTACTAAAATTAATTTAATTCTGATGTAAATCAAACTTTTTTTGTTGTTGTTTTTACACAAAGGGAAGGAAATTTGGGAATTCTATAACAAGAGCTCATTAATATAATTTCTAAATAATATAGTTGCTGTAGTTTGAAATATCACCTGATAATAGTTTGTTTGCTAGACCACAGGTTTATTTTCACTGCATAATGGTTCTTTCTTTTCTCTGCCTTTTCTGACTTTCCACATTCTGCAATGTGCGACATATTTCTGCTGCATTGTTTCATATTGGTTCAAGAAAGAGGAACACAAGCTTGTCATCAACCCCAGCCTGATTCATAGCTTAAAAAGGCAAGGCTTCTGATCCTGGAAAGGCAGAGGCTGGAGAAAACACAGAAATCAGGTCTTGGACAAAAACTCTGATTACTGAGAAACTGTACTTTTTCTTGTCAGACTTGCAACACACGAGTATATTTATGAATCCACAGCTTAAACCCTACAAAAATCATGTTAGTTTGATAAACATTTCAGCTTGACAGATGCAGAGTAATGATGTAAAGAGAAAGAAGACAACGAACCAAGTCCAAAAACATGAAAGGGCTGATTGACCTCTGAAAAGCTCTGCAAAGGAAAGAGGAGGCCACCATAATGTACCCCATTTTCAAGGTGCAGTACTTGCCTGAGAAGTGGGGAACCTGAAATTCAAAATCTTCTTAGGCCAATAAAGTTAAATGCCAATAACTGCTTAAAAACTCAGCTGTTGTAGCTACGGTCTACTTTTTCTACTAGAGATGGAATGATATGGATCAAAGTTTCTAATAATCAGGCCCAGTAAAAACATGAAGGAAATTGACTTTTGTGCTGAATCTGGCTGGGATTAAGTGAATTTCTTTCATGGAAGTCCTTATGGTGCTGTGGTTTGAATCTATGATCAAAAGTTGTTAAAACACCAGTGCTTTGGCTACTGCTGAGCAGCTGCACAGCATCAAGGCTGATTTTGCTTCTCACAGTGCCCCCACCCCTCCAATAAAACCCACTGAGGGTATTTTTTTCTTCCTTTGTCTCACTCTGCTTCCTGAGCTAGGGGACTGGGGAGGGGGAACTAGCAGACTTGGGAGGAGACACAGATGGAACAGCTGACCCCAGCTGACCAAAGGTATATCCCATAAGATATGAAGCTCTACAAAAAAAAAGCTGGGGGAAAAGGAGGAAGGGAGGGGTATTTGGAGTGATAGCTTTTGTCTTCCCAAAAAACTGTTATACATGTTGAAGCCCTGCTTTTCTGGTGATGGCTGAACACCGGCCTGCTCAGGGAAACTATTCAATGAATTCTTTATTTTGCTTTGCTTGCACATGCAGCTTTTGCTTTTCCTTTTAAACTGTCGTTATGTCCAGACACAAGATTTTTCTCACTTTTGTTCTTCAGATTTTATTCCCCATCCTGCTGGAGCAGAGGTGTATGGACTGCTCTGTGGGGCCTTAGCTGCTGACTGGGATCAACACACTGCAACTTTCAAAGTCCACTCAGGAAGGCTGAGCTGAATTTGAGAAGCATAAAATATTTTAACATAGTGATGTGAAAAAGGTAAAATCCTTAAGAATCACACAGATCCCTGCTGGTGTTTTAAGTCCAAGAAAAAAGAAAACAGTATAGTTATAGCAAAAAAATCAAGAGTTGTAGCCTGTGGGCTGGATATCAACTGGCTCTTTAAAACACTTGCACTAGGCAAACAAAAGTTTTTCTTCAAATAGAGAGGCCAGAGATTTTTTCACTGATTTATTCATAAGTAGAATATGTCCCTCAACATGTCAAAGTCATTGGCAAAAAGCAAATAAAAATTCATAAGTGAACTTTGTTAGAATTAGAATACAGAAGCTATCTTCTTAATATTGTCAGGGATATTTCTTAGAAAATTAGACGGAATGCATGTATCAGAAAAAAAGCATTCTTTGATAAGTAGATGATAACAAGTGTTCATTAAGAGTTCACTGAACTCAGTAATGTTACTTTTATTTTGGCAGGAATAATCCCATCAGTAACCAAATACACGTTAATAAACTGAACCCTAGAAAAAATTTCACATACAAAACCACTGTCAGTTTACAGTTTATTTTGAATTCAGAAATATCTTACTCCACCTAGACAGATGAAATGTCAGTGGCTTTCCAAAGTGTTAAAGCTTTTCAAAAGAAATATTGTGATGACATTAGAAATTAATGTGATAAGCAAGCAGTTGCAGTAAATATCATCTTGTTAAAATGTCAGCAGTAGGCAAGAAAGACAAACTACACATTCTAATATGAATTTGTACCCAGAAGGAAGGTTTATAGTGTAAAAATATTACAGAATAAATATTTTGAAGCAAATTATTTTAAATTCTATTTGGAACCTTTACTTTTAGTTTTCTGTCAGGGTTTTTTACTTATGTTAAAAGATGGTTATCCTTTAAAATTCATAATCAAATTAAATAATGACAAATTAGTAAAAATTAGTTACAGATGCTTTGACAACAATAGTGCAAGAAATGGGCTATTTTCTTTAGTATAGAGGATATCAAACTAGATATTCAAATCGTCCCTCCAACATTCCAAACCTCACGATTCTATAAATCTCAAAGGAAGTATAGAAGGACCTTAAAGATCCCACATATGATGTAGTTGAGGTTGTTTTAGGAAGCACACAGTCATGAAAGCCGTAGAAGCAGATATTTTCTTGAATACTTTATCACAGACAAAGCAACAAACTCAATCTGCCAGTTTTATTGAAATTGAGTCAGATGTAAGCACAATGAAATAATACCAAGACTCTAAATGTCAATAAGAAAAGCGAAAGAAGAAAAGAACATAGAAATTTGACTCTCTGACCTAATACCTGATGTAGTCGTATAGGGATTTCAACTCCTTCAAATCTGAGCTTTGTTCAACAAATGTTGAATTAAAAATTGGAAAATAAATGCATGAAACATCCCCTTTCATATCTCCATACCAAGGAATTTTTTTCACATCTTAAAAAAAAAAGAGAATAATTAATAACATTGGTTTTCTTGTAATTTTTCATTTCCCCTTAGAAAGTGATTCTGTGAAAATATGTCTGTAACAATAGCATAAAGGTTTAACAGACGACACTAGCAAAGTTGTGTGTATCAAAAGCAAGCTTGGTCAAATGGCACACATTCAAAAGCAGGGTTTTATCTGAGAACAGGCCTCTTCATTCTGGTATATTCCACTAAGTAAGTCAAAGTCTGTATATGAGAAAGAAACAATATCAATTTTTATATTAATAACTCAAATAGAATAAAAGACTATATGTGTGCTTTTGGGCTATTTCAGCACCCTAAGATGGAAACAGTATTATTCTAGAATCTTCAGGGCCTTCGTTTAAAGATCCAATTTATTCTTCAAACAGAACAAATCCAGAAGGAATACAAATCAATGCAGTTTTCTTATTAAAAAAAACCAAACCAGCTGTAGTCTCTGCAAGGCCTTTTCTACTTGTTTGTTTTTCATATGCCCTCTCAGAATAATGCCTCTTACTTTAATAGTTTATAACATATTCAGAGACAGAGAGTACTTAATCTTCTTTTGACTATTTCACCCTGCCTGGGAGGGTGTCCACACTGCAAACAAATTAAAAGATGTGGTTTTAACTTTCAATGACTTTTCTGTATCACATAGTTTAAGCTGAATAAGGAAGAATTATTATTTCAAGCTTATAGTATTCTCAAGTATTAATGAAAGAATCCAAATATGGAAAAGATATTTTAAATTAACTCTGGCCCTCAACCTCAATAGATAATTCCTTAGTGAACATTTTCTCATTGTTTGTCCATTTTAAATTCAAACAATCCAAAGCAAAATGGGGTTTAAATAGAATAAAGACAGTACAAAAATTTTGAGTTGTCTTCCTTTCTTAGTATACACTACTGCATGGTAAAATATGTCTCCATGTATTTCAGAGGCAGTTATCTACAAAATAGTAATGTGGTGATTAGGAATATTTCAAAATTAAATTAATAACATGGAAAAGCATATCCATATGCAGAGCATTCTGATACCACTGAGAAGCCCAGTTGATTGAAATGGCTCTTATGCCATTTGATTCTCTTGCCCTTATTTGAGTTTGATTTATAACTTTTCACAAATGTTCAAAGAATTTGAGTGATTTTCTCTCAGAACCTGTCTACCTTTTACTTAGGAGAAAATCATCTGAAACTTTCTATGCATTTGTACCTAGACACTTATGTGAGCTACCTTATACTCTTACCAAAGTGCATCTTTTTGGGAAATGGTATGCAATTCATAAAATCATAGTGTTCTTGAAAACTTTGTTTAGCAACAGGTCACTGAAAAATGCCGCAGACATTTTTTCATAGAAATCTTTCTTTGGGACTTGTTCGTCTTCTGGGAAGCTGAGGCCCCAGAAAGAGAATGTAAACAATGATTATCAGCTGCTGTGAAATGCAATAGGATGCACCTGTGATTGGTTCATGTTCCATGTGTACAGTTGGGGGCCAATCACAGGGCAAGCTCTCTGGAACACAGGGACAGAGAATTCTCTTGGTTTTGGGTATTCTTTTCTATTCTATTCTTAGCTTAGCAGCCTCTGCAACTTCTCTCCTTATTCTTTTTAGGATAGTTATAATGTATTATATATCATATATCAATAAATCCAGCCTTCTGATCATCAAACAACATTCTCGTCCTTCTCTCTCACCCCAGCGACCTCCTCAGGTGGCTGTAATAGAAAAACACCATGAACTGCAATGTGTGTGGTGATAAGACATCAGAGACTTCATGACGTGATGCACCACGGACACGGAATAGGTCCCTCGAGAGCCTGGTGATGTTTATCTGATATTAAATGTCACTGAATATGGCTGATGTTGGAATATTAAAAATTACTGTGGAAATTAACATATATGAAAGATCTTGTCACATTCACAGAATCACAGATTCACAAAATCCCAAGACTGGTAAGGCTGAAAAGGACCACAGTGGGTAATGTGATCCAACTTCCACGCTCAAGCAGGGTCGTCCCAGAGCACACAGCACCAGATTATGTCCAGACAGTTCTTGAGTATCTCCAAAAAGCAAGACTCCACAGCCTCTCTGGCAATCTGCTCCACTCCTCAGTCACCCTCACAGTAAAGTTCTTCCTCATATTCAGGTGGAGCTTCCTGTGTGTCAGTTCCTGCCCTTTGCCTTGACCCATTGGTTGGCACCACCAAGAAGAGCCTGGAAACCTCCTCTTGATACCCTCCCTTCAGATACTGATAGACAGTGATGAGGTCCCCTTTTAGCATCTCTTCTCAGGCTGACCAGGCCCAGTTCCCTCAATCTTTCTTCATAAGAGAGATGCTCCAATCCCTTAAATATCTTTGTTGCCCTCCCCTGGACCTGCTTCAGGAGCTCCATGTCTCCCTCTTCCTGAGGAGCTCAGAACTGGACAGAGCACTCCAGATGTGCCTCACCAGGGCTGAGTAGAAAAGCTGGATCACATCTCTAGACCTGCTGACTGTTCTCCTAACACACCCCAGGACACCATTGGCCTTCTTGGTCACAAGGACACTGCTGGCTCATGGAGATCTTGCTGTCTACTAGGACCCCCAGGTCCTTCTCCACAGAGTCTGTGCTGCTGCATGGGGTTATTCCTCCCCAGGTGCAGGTCCCTGCACTTTCCTCTGTTGAGTTTCAAACAGTTCTCTGCCCATCTCTCCAATCTGTCCTGGTCCTTCTGAAGGGCTGCACAGCCCTCTGGGGTATCAGCCACTCCTCTCAGATTTGGATCACCAGTGAACTTGCTGAGGTGGTCTCTGCTCCTTCATCCAAATCATTGAGAAATAACTGAAACAATACTGGACCCAGTACTGAATCTTGGAAGGCACCACTAGTGACAGGCTTCCAACTTTTTTTAAAAAAGAAGAGAGGAGAAGGTTAGGAGTGGTCTTGTGTTTTAATAAATCTGCTGTAAAATGGATTGATGCAACTACTATAATACCAAGTAATTTCTTTTGACATTCAATTCACTATATTTGTATTCATTTATTATTTACAGTTTTCTGATTATAATTTATATTTACAGTTCTCTAGTCTATAGGTTTCATAATGGCAGGAAAGAATTGCATAAGAAAGCTTTCTGAAAGCTGGACAACTGAAAATCTGGCAAGGGAGTAGACTCATTATGGATTTTACAAAATTATGATTGTGTTATCCAAATGATATTCTCAGAACAACCAGTAGCAATTGACACTACTGGCTTGCTAAGACTTTAATAGCAGCATTGCTAGATTCCAAGTGCCAATATGCCAAAAATTTTCAACATTTTTTGAAAAAAATTATTTCCAGTCAACATTATACAACAAATAAATAAACTAAGTGTTCCATAAGTAAATCACAGGTAGATTAACTGATGGTATTCCATTGATTGCTTTACTTTTTAAATTACCTTTTTCAGTATATTTTGTACAACCAGAAATAATTACAATATTTTCCTGATTTACAGCGTTTCTGATGAGCAGCTTTTTCAACACTACAATATGAAACACTCTTTCAACTAGAAGCATTCTTTCAAAATTAGAAAGCTTCTATTCTCCTTGGCTTAATCATTAACAGAACAAAACCAATATACCAGCAAGACTGCAGAAGTAGTTCTTGAACACAGCCATTTTATAACCAGAGATGCAAACTGTGGATTGAAAGAAGAGTTTGATGGCAATTTACCATTCCAAGATCTCAAGTTCCTGTGAATTTTTTACCTTGCTAATACTGCTTACCCTTCTCTCTCTCTCCAAAGGCATTATGAATGAGATTTCTCTCATCTAACTGTATATGTTCATACTGTAAGGTCATATTTCAAAATTAGCCATGTTAGAAGCCTTTCCCAGCTAGTAAACAAACAAACTAACAACAACAAAAAAGTTGTGACAAAATAGTTTAATCTCTGCTTTTGAATAACATGAGTTTTCCCTTTATTTTTTTTTCTGCTGGCTCTTTCTTCATTGACATAATAGGAGTTTTGAAGTGACTAGTTCATACAAGGAAATTTCTGCTTTTGCTCAGAAAAATATCTCCTCCCTTGTTCCAAAAAACTGTAGTTTCTACATATCTAGATATGATAGTGCTTTCAGTAATCAGGTTAAAAATATGTGACCATCTTTCCTCTCCAATGCAACAGGTCATTCTCCCTGATACTAATAGGGGCTCCTGGTTGCAGCTTTCTCTAGCAATGTGCTGCTATTTTCTGTGTGGAGGATACAGACCTTCAAAAGCAGGTCACATGCTCTGTGAATACAGGAGATGGAGCACAAGTAGATGGCAGAGTAAGGAAAATGGTTATCTTATTCATAACTTTAAAAGTGTTTGAGAATAGTAAATAAGTAGATTATCTTTGTTTCAAAAAATAGTTTCAATGATTGATTTTGATCAATTGGGTTTCTTAGAAAATTTTCCAGAAGTTCTGAGGAATTCTTAATGAGATTAATAAATTATGTACAGTAATTTCAGTAATTGCAGTATGACAGAATCACAGAACAGTTTGGGTTGGAAGGGCCTTTCAGAGATCATGTAGTCCAACCCCTATGTCATAGACAGGAGCTTATGGCACTAGACCAGGCTGATCATAGGCCATCCACAGCTTCCCTGGGCAACCTGTTCCAGTGCCTCACCTTGTCATAAAAAATTTCTTCCTATCTAAATATATATAAATATATCCTCCTTCAATTTAAAACTGTTGCCACTTGTCCTGTCACTACAGTTCTTGGTAAAAACACTCTCATTCTTTCTTATGATTATCAAATATATATTTAAAGACAAAATTTCCCCATAACCTTCTCTTATGGAGCCTGAACAACCCCATCTGTGAGACTTTCTTCATAGGAGATATATTCCAATCTTCTGGCATTTTTTGTGGCCTTCATCTAGACCCACTCTCACAAGTTTATATCATTCTTGTTCTGAGGATCCCTCAGTTGAGTTCAGAGGAAGAGTCAACGCCCTGAATCTGCTGCTCTCAGTTCCTGTGGTGCAGCCCAGGACACAGCTGGCTGTCTGGGCTGCATCAGTTATTGGCGAGATTTTCATCCACCAGTATCCCCAAGTCCTGTGTGGGGATGTTCTCAATCCATTCAGCACTCAGCTTGTATTGATACTGAGGGCTGCTCCAGCCCAGAGGCAGATCCTTGCATTTGGCCATGTCAAAATTCATGAGGTTTACATGGGTCCACACCTCAATCCTGTAGAGTTCCCCCATCAGTCTTCAAATTCTAATAAACCATGAGATAATTTTTTTTATTTTTACACTATTGCCTAAAAGAATGAGACTTAATGATAATGACAATTTTCAAATATTTTTAATTGTCTTCTGATATTATCTTCATGTTTTTCCTATTTTTTTCCTCTATCCAGGGGGCCAAGAAATTATTTCCTACTACTTTTTACACAAAGCTCAGCTTTTAAATAATTTGAATTTCTAGAATGGCTGCTGCTATCAGCAAAAGTAAGTTTAACAATATGAGAAATAATTAGCAGTAACAACATCAAATAGACAGACTGGAGAATGAGCGATGCAAACCATTTTGTTAAATAGCTGCACAATCCAGTAATGACTGATGGTTTGGAGAGAAGAAAAATCTAGACAGAAAAATCATCCAGAAACCACCTAAGGACAAAGGTTTCAATTTACCAGTCACTTGCATACCCAACTAAGTCAGCTCGCTCAGGTAGTTTAAATGAAGTTAATGGAACTGTTAGTGGAAGATATAGCTGTCTGCAAGACTGGGGCCAGAGAGGGCAATTCTATTTTCTCTAATAGACAAGGGGAGAACAATTTTTTGACACAAACAGGAACTTGTTCAGAAAATAAGTGGGGCAGACTAATCTTCAGTTGCCACCAATTAACATATTATAAAGCATGTTGCAAGACTGGGTTTATTTCCCTCTTTGCTTTTTGCAAATACTCTTTCATTATTGTTTAAGTTTTTTAAAGGCCATGCTCAGACCTTTCAGTCATGCTAATTGTTGCAGAAAGGCATAAGGAGATTCAGTTCAAAGAGTGTACAGTCCTATAAACTGGAGAATGAAACAGAAGGGGAAAAAAGTACAAATATATGAGCTGATATAAAATTTCCACAGCCTGCAGTTAATAGATTAAAAACATTAAGTGACTATCTGATTGAAGAAAAAATTATTTCTATTGGAATCAATATTTATTAACAATATTCAGAATTTCAGAACTGATGCTGGAAACAGTTTTTTGCAGAATAAGCTGTAAGAACATAAAATTCATTTATAGCAAATGCTTTCTTTCCTGGAAAATTTATGAAGGAAAACCTTAGAAGAGCATTTATGAATAATTTCCCCACTGGTCACTAAAGTTGAGTCAATTCTATCAATATCTCCTGGTTTCACTTTCCAGAGAGAAAAGTGTGTGCATCTCACTAAACTCATTCATTATGAATGATGAACCTCAAAACCTAAGGCTTGAAGGTAGAACGTATGAGTATCTAGTGCCATCTTTTACTGAATCTTTTGCTTCCTAGGAGGACTTCTGCAGCACTGTAGTGCTGATCGCCAACAAAAATTGAATTTTTGCCGAGGAGGAAAACAAGGTTTTTCTAAATTAAGAACCACAGAAATGGTGGGTGTTATAGTTGCACTCTTAGTGCTGTCCTGGTGAAAGTACGTTTTGCTGTGGCAAGAGTGGGAAACTCCCTGGGAAGTCCATGAGCCTGTTCCTACTGGTTCTGAAGCCTGGAAAACTAAAAACTGTATCTGCTTATCACAGAGATAAAGTCATGCAGTGTACAAAACTTCACCAGTGCTGGGATACAGCATGAGGACGTATAATTGCCACTTAAGTGCTGTGCAGTTTGCTGCTGTGGGTGTGTTTTGTGGGAGCTGGGGAGTGCTTCTCACCGTAGGGTGTGCACCAAGCATGAACAGCTGTTCAGCATGAACACTCTCCAGGTGTTACTCCCTGACATTGCAGTGACCGTGTTTCTGTACTCACCCAGAAAACTAATCATTCGTCTGCAGACCCAGCAGCATTTTTGAAATAGTTCCTGTAGGACAGATGGGCTCAACATTTAGGTCCAAATTCAAAAAAATACGGAAGATGCACCAGTGGGAAATCTGGGTTTCTGAGATTTTTGGAGAGTAAAACTCCCCTAAAGCTATAAATCATTTAAGAAAATCTTGACTTATGGCTTTTTTTCTGTGAATCCCAAGAAGCAGTATCCTGGGCTTTGACACACTTAAACTTCTCTAATAGTCCCTGACTTCCAGGGTCCCTCTTGGCCTTTCCAGCTGTTCACTGATTATTCTCAATGCTTGACTGCTTCTCTCAACTACTCGCCCTCATCCTTTGTGACAGACCCTCTGTCTTTGATGCTGTGATTTTCTGCCATGTCTTTTTTCACCTTTGTGCCTTTCTCACCACGCATAGTCTCAAGGACTAAACTTCTCTCTCAGATTTTATCAGCAGGGATTTAAGATTTGGCTTCAAAGAAAATTATGTTCAGATGAAGCTGATGCATCACTTAAGCTCTTAGCAGACTAAAATTTAGGTGTGTGTAAAACAATTTTCCCCCACACCACCAGATAATGCTTTTAATAAGTGCTGAAATGGCCAAGCTTAATAGGCAGTGTAATTAAAGCAGCAAAATTATATGCTTTTGTTTTGAAGTTCCATGCAGCAGTAACAGGCTATTCTGTAATGCATTGTCCAAAAAATGTCAAAATCTTATAGAAGATATAACTATTACTGGTTGCAAAATTCTTTTGTTTCATTCTTTTGAAAGCTTCTGGAAGCCAGGAAAGGAATCAATATTTCACTTTCTAAACACATTCTTTCTGAATTGTCTAAATTTTCATGATCAGGTTGTTTCCTCTGCTATTTCCTCTTCAAATATTGATAAGTGAAGTCTGCCCCACAAAATAGTTATTACTGTGTTACCAGACTGGGCCTAAAGTTACCTTAAAAATACCATAGGGGTTTGGGTTTGTTTTGTCAAGAAAAGATAAGTAATTGTAGCATTGTTTACTGTGCAAGGTGCCATGTCCAATCAATGTCAAAGGGAATTTTTAGGGCTGCTACAGGAAAGAAGGATTGCTTTCACCTGAGTATCCTTATAGCTGCTAGCTACAAGCTTGGTTTATTTCCCTTGTAAGTAAATATTGCATTAGTGAATGAAATTTTTTCATAAAAGACGCAGAAAGGGTGGTTTTGATTTTTTTTGTCTAAACCTACTTTAGCTCTTGGGAAAATTCTCTAAACATCCAGTTGCCAGTGTTCTGACAAACTATTCTTGTATCTGCTAAACTCCATTTGAACTTTTTTCCTGTGCTCTAGATGACGGCTGCAGTTTGTGTTTGTGAGATCAAATGAAGTCCTCCACAGTATTCCTTTTTTTTTTTTTTCTTCACTTGGGAGATGTTTGTAGTACTATATTACATATGTAATTTGCAGTGTACACAGGAACATGAAAGATAACAGTGACTCCCTTTCAACCAGTTTTTTTACACCTAACCATTCCTTCTTAAAAAGCAACATTATTGAGAGGCATTTTTAGATTTGGAACCTGACAGTATAGTACAGTAAATTTCATCCTTGTGTCCAAAACCTCTTGGTGCTGCCACAGGAATTGTTAATGTACCGTGTTATCCAATGTCAGAAGCAGTAAAGAAAGGACCATACAGAGTGAATATTTAACTTAAAATTTCAGTCTCTAGAGATTCAAACTCTGACTGACCTCTCAGGAAAATAAGCTATCGCTGGGCATGTTTGCAGGCAACAGGTTCTCCTCATCCTGGCGTCTTGCCCCTTCTGAAATGCAAGCCATTCTCATCAAAGATTTACACTTCCAAGCAACACAAATGGATTTTCTTTTTCCTCATTATTTGTTTGCTTGATTATTTTTTAAGTTTAATTTATCCACTGATACATAATTGCTCTTTGATTATAGACCAGATCAATTAGATTGCAGTTCCTTTTTAATCGGGTTTGTAATATTTCAGGACCTCTATGGTCAGAAGCTGCCCTTATTTTAGCCCAGAGGCTCCTCTATGTAGTAGATCTCGCTCTTTAAAAAGTTAAGGTTAATGTATGGTTATGGATTTATTTGTTCTTAAGAATTTTAGCTTACAAGATTATACAAGGAACAAAAATTAAGCCAAGTATGTTATTCGAGGTACTTCAAGAAAAAAGGATAATTAGCATAGTGGTAGAGAAACATTGTATTTTTAAAATTGAATGTTCTGTGATTGCTGAGAATAGATAAGATGTTAAGTGCAAAAACATAGCACAATTTCTGATTCATGATTTAGCCCACTTTATCTCACTGCTTTGGGTCCTATAAAATTGGACGTTGCTCAAATGGGTCTTTTTGAGAAAGTTACATATTGGGAGAACCCTTGGCAAAGCAAACACTGTAAACCATTGCTAAGTCCTCAGGAAGGTCAAAAACACTGATGGAGATATGATTTTTGCCTGAGCTCCAGTTCTGTCTTTACTGACACAGATGTAAAGAGAGATTTAGTCTGCAGATTCACCCTTTCTTTTCTCAGCTTCTCCCTAATGTTTGTTTTAGAAGATCATCTTGAATGAGCTACCCTCAAAAATTGTTCTTGATTTTCTGTCATACGTCGACCTCTATCAGTCCACAAACTTTAGTATAGTTCTGGGCCTTAGTATCTTTTGTAATCCATGCACTTGAAATTTCTCCTCTCTTCTCCAATCTCATCCCTATCTAAAGAGATGTTCCCCATTTCCACTGATAATTTGATTCTGTCTTCTTATAGAGTAATTTATTTTGCTTAGGTTTTCCTCTGAGATGTTCTTCCTCATTTATTTGGCTATGTTGTAATCATTCAAACTAATTATGAAACAATATTTATCTGTGCATCCCCTCCATCTACTTTATGTCAATATTTATAAAAGATTCCAGTCATTCTTTTATATATCCAAACACAACATGGTGAAAAAAAAACAAAAAAGAAAAGCCCAAACCAAAGTCCAGAGTTTATGACCTTTACTAGAGTTAAAAATAAGCATTAAGTGTCTTTGATAGTATTTTTTCATTTAAATTTCACAATACAATCTGAATGAAGAAGCAAGCAAGGTATAAACAAAGGAGAGTAGTACAACTCTTAGTTGTGGTATCTAAGGGAAAGTAAAAACAAAATATACATCAGTTTCTTCAGATAAATGTGGACTGTTACTCCATGATGCTTTGCTCAGTAGATGTAGAAATATCCTGTCTACACTCAGTCTTCTCTCTTCTTCCATCATGGGGTTTGTGCCCAGCCTTGATAAGAAATTAAATATGGGAATATAATCAGAAGTTGAAGAGGGAACAGGCAAATCTTCAGTCCATAGTTCCTCATTCCTCTTTTACCATGAGCTCTTATCATCAGACATTGCCCTTGCTGCCTCCCTGCATTGCAACAGGCTACAGGTGACCCCACGGAGGTGAAGACCCCATGGACCCTGGAGAACTCTACAGAAATCCAATATAAGATAGTTCTTCGTTTCCTTCCAAAAATAAAAAGAAAAGAAAGTGAGAGAATTCTTCTGAAAGAATTAGAAACATACAACAAATAACTTCAAAATTAAGAATAAGTACTACCATTAATTATAATTTGTAAAACTGTGTATATGACAAAGATTGTGATGTCAGCACAATAACTTAGGGATAGCAACACAACTTACACTCTTATGAAAGTTCACTTTCTCAGATATAAGACTTTACTGGGGAGTTTAAAGTAATTGGAGACTGATATGCACAAGTGCACAGAGCCACAAACATGCGTGCACATGCACATACCCATTCCTTTCACTCACCTGTCTATTCCTGTTTTCTGAAGAAACACTGACTTACATTTTGTCACAGAAGGAAGAAAACAACACTTTTAGAGGTGCTGGATGTGAGTCTTAAGTGACTTATCAGCAATGACAGCAGTATGTGTAAAGAACACTACCGTGAGCCTGGAAACAAGTTTAGGTTTAGCTGTTACTGGAGTAAAAAGAAAAGAGGGAGGCTGCAGCTCAGTGGCCTGCCAAATACAAGGCACATGTACAACTAGCAAAAAGGAGCCAAGCATAGTTGACCTACTTATATCTGATCTGCTTAATGCTCTCATATCCAGTTCTTGAAAGCATTAAATATTTTCAAGGTTCTGTGTGCCTTCACTAGAGCCCTCAGGGTTTAGCTGCTTGAACTCAGCGAAAACTTTGATGATGCTTCTCTCTGGCTGCGAGAAACCCCAGCAGTGACTTAACCCACTGCACCTGGGAGAGGTTTTTAACCTTAGGCTCCCACTCTTGATATTTCTCTGGTATCCCAGTCCTGTACCTCCTTGACTCTGACACAGAGCCCACCTTGCAGGTGACTTTGTGACTTTTTAGCTTGATGTTGGACTTGCCTCATTACTATGGATCTACCTGATGTTTTGGACCCTTGGCTGATCACTGCAGACCTCCCTCCCTGTGTCCATCCCATGTGTCCCCTGCACTGCTGCCACTGCCTGCCACCCCATCACCTACCCCGGCAGGAGCTGCCTGCTATTGCTGCATCCTGGCAGCTGTAATAGCTGATTAGCAAGTGCAACCACTTAGAGAGCACAAATGTCCTATAAATGCCAGGTGGAAGGTTAATAATAAATAAGCACAATAAAAATAACCCTGTCTAATACATGGAGAGCACTAGATTACTTGAACTCCCCTGTGCCTATTCTGTAATGGGTGGCTGCCTGGTCAGCAGGAAGGGGGTTAGATTGGTTTCACTTGATTTTGGCACATTTTCTACTCATCATATTGCCCAAACAAAGAAGCCTGAGTGATGAGGCCAGCACAGAAATGTTCTGGTGACTGAATAGTTTGGGGTCCCTGAAAGAGGTTAGAAGGACCCCAAAATCATTTGCCATTGACCAGTCTGTGAACAGCTGGGCTCTGGAACAGTAAGTAAGCTGCAAGTTGCTGAAAGGAGTAGAAGCAGCTTTCATATTAGAAAGGCCATATGTTTCTGTTCATGGCACATTCTTCATCAGGCACTTATATAACATTTAGAAAAAAAAAAAATCTGAGATTTTGGCTGCCCCAACATTGGGGTATTGAATTGCTTGTGATTAGAGAATTTAAATTAATTTTAAATGAAAAGTCTCTCTCCTTGGTAAAAACAGAAAGGCAAAAGCAAAAAAAAAAAAGAAAAGAAAGAAAAAGAAGTGTGCAAGTGTAGAACTCAGTGGCTGAATTCTCTCATTATGGCTGCATCATTGATCCAGCTGTATACAACTATTTGATTCTCAGGAAATTCCCTGCAGCTCCCTGTGGGCTCAGACTTTCAACTTGTAGTCTTTCTGCTAGCATACTAACCTGAGTTGTGTAGCCTGAATTTTGGCATTGGTCTTCATTCAGCTGAGATCACTGCCTGCAATCTCTGCTGCTGCACAGTCACAGCGAGGAGTTCAGTGAGAGTGACAATCAGCACTATGTTCAGTCTAAAAAAGAGAAAGTATGAAAGAATTCTCATAATGGGAAAAGAGTAGAGAAATCTAGATAGGTGAAGCCTAAAGGGAAGGCTTTTTATTTTCTATATTGTGTTCAGAGCTATTTTTTGTGAGAGAAGAGGATTTTTTCTGCCTTTGGACAATGTTACAATGCTGAGTTATTAAAAAGAAAGTGTAATCATTCTCATGGTAGTGATTCTGCCTAGCAGGCTGACAGGTTGAACACACATATATAATACAGTCTCTGAAAATCCATCTGATATCAGGTCACATGAATGAGTCATGACTACTTATCAGTGTGTCTGAATATTTACAGTAGAAAAAAAGGTTTTTGCTATATGGTATCATGTTCTGTGCCAAACAAACTTATGAAGCTAGTAGACAGCCTAATACTCTCATTGCTGTACATACCTAATTTAACACACCATGTTGTCCTGGTATAACATATTATATGTTATATATTAAAGATAGCACTCTATTGCCTTGCTTTAGATACAAGTTTTGTTGTAGCTGCTAACAGATCTGTAGGAAATCTGAATGTCACTTTCTTTACTCCACCGGTAATCATAAATTACTTCATGTCAAATATCTTGAGAGTCCTCTGTGGGTTTCATTTCATTATTTGGCTGTGTATATACCTGCTGCAAAAGCAGTGTTCACTTACCTGGGGTCATTTTCATTCATAGGTATTCTGTAGATCTGTCATTTATAAATACCTAGGGTCCTTGTATGCTCAAGCATAAACTGTTCATTATAGCTTCAATCATTTCTCACTTACTGAAGTCAATAAAACACTTGAAAAAATATTTTCTAAGAAAAATGTAGACCACCAAACTACTTAAGCTTATTTATAACTTCTTTTTAAACATTCAAATAAGCACTCAGTGCCTGAATTAAAATATAGCTCTTGTAAAGGCTTTAGAGACTTTCAGACGTCTTCATATGAAAACCAGAAAATTCTTAGTTCAATTTTATATATGCAGAAACTCCCTATGTTTGCCTTTGAGATTTAAAATCATAATCTACTAAATTATGTTCAGAAAGATCCGCTCAAAGACAAGACTAAAGAAATCAGCTCTATCAAAAATTCCACAGGACCTTGCCATTTTTCCAGTGCTAAAAGAAAAAAAATTCTGAAAGTCAAATAATCTGAGGGAAATATTTAATAGAATTAGGGGAGACGTGTTCAGTTCTTGTTTGTGAAAACTATCCAAAATTCTCTTATTTTAAATCACTGTTCTAGGTTTTGTTATTTGCCTTAAAAATAAGAAGAAAACCTGAACCTTCAAGCAAAAGATCATTTAAGTAAAAAAACCTATGAACAGCTTTATATATTAAGCTGACTTATATATTACTGACTACTAGATATCTTAAAACACATACTCTTGTGGACTTTCCACAAATGTCTAAACAGATTATTTAAAAGGAAATAAAAATCCCCAGATTTTTATATTATAGTCATGTCTTCCTCTGGCTTAAGATAAACATTTCATGTTATACAGGTTTTGCCCATGAACAAGTGCTGATAACAACTTATTCCACCTCCCCATGCATATCATTAAACTTTTTCTCAAATAAGGTGTTATCTGCGACATAAAAATTCAGGATTTCTGTTATGGTTTTAGTTTTCTTTTGTTTTATAGGAAATTACCATGGCTAAAACATATGATTATTTATGATTTCAAAGGTTCACCTAGTTGTTATAAGGACCATGTAGGACATCTTATTCCTTCCACAGTAACAGAATTTTCTTATCTGTTAACTTCTTCTTTATTACTACTATAAACAAGATGCTTATCTTCTTCAAATGCCAAACTTAATTCTGCCTCAACACATCTGTCCAAACCCTGTGTTTGGATGGGAAAAGATAAGTTAAAGTCTGTATTTCTAAACACCATTTTTAGCATAATTTTCTTTCATCTGTAAAAGCCATTTCATAGCTCATTGCACTGTATTTTATTTTCTTGGCTTTGGAGGATTTCTGTGGGATATTCTATTTTAGAAAATAGAAAATGTGTATGTAAAATTGAACACATTTTTTGTATTATCATATGAAGTATAAGGAAGACTTTATATCTTAACTTTTTCTGTTATGGGGGTCAGTCACAGACGGCCTTAATTCCTCTTGATCATAGCCCATCACAGCTCCCATACTGATTTTCTTTCAGTTCAGGTGATATTTTGCTGGATGTTCAGTTTGCCATTGACTCTACAGAATTAACAGGCAGATGCTCAATATATTTTTTCAAGGCTTTATGCAATGTGATAATAACAAAAGAGATTGTTGCAAAGTCTTTAGCACCTACTGCAAAAATACAAAATGGTATAACCTTTTCTAGGTTCCTAGAAATCCAAATAGAATTACTTGTAAAGAAAGAAGTTGATAGGAGGGAAAACTTCTGTTTAAAGACAAATAATGTGAAAAAAAAAAGTCTGTAAACCACAGAAACTATGTCTACTATATGTCTAGCAGCAGCTGCTAAATGGTGAAAAATTTGTTTATGTTCTTAGTCAAGATATCAGATGTACTTGTCTGACAAAATGTGTGTGTTCCTCTTCCAGGCTTGGTCTCCCTCACTGATGTGAAATACAATGAAATATGATTGCTATTTCTTGAAAATGTCTCAAGGCATTTATTAACTCTGTGTGTTCTAATTTAAAAAACCTTGGCATGGTTTCTTAATTTTCCTCTATTATTTTCCTTTGCCTGCATGCCTTCTGTGTTCTGTATTTCACTGCGTCCATATTTTTATTGTAAAAGCAGGTACCACCATCAGATTAAGATCCTAGAACAGGATGAGGAGTGTGGGTCAACATAAGGCAAAATCTGCAATGAATAAATTAATAATGTTAGATTAATATCTGTGATTTGAACAGAAAAGACTGAACATAATAACTAATAATAATGAATGCATTTTCCTCCAGCATTGAATACTATGAAACAATAGATTCGTATATGTGGCACATGTGCAGGACAGAGAATAGGTCATTGAGGGTAGAAATTATTAAATTCTCTTTCACTGGCACAAGGTCATTTGTTATTACTGGATATGCAAAGGAAACGAGTATGTTTAAACATCTGTGAATCCTCACATACCTAAATGCACAAACAGGTGCATTCCAAAATGTACCTATCCCCAGTCACAGCCTTCCTTTTGACTTCTGAATCACTGAGTTTGCCTCTAGGAACATTTGAATCCTTCTTTGTTCTCCCTCTTAGTCAAAAGCATAAATTGTTTTCTTCAGGAAGGACCTTTACAGTTCAAATTCATGGTATAACAATGACATTTTTTGACAACTCCCATCACTAGCAAAAGAAACAGTTCACCTGTTGCAAGAAAAAGGACTGGAGCTACTTTCAGGCACTCTTCTGAAGTAAACAGAAAGTCCAAGAAATTTTCTGAGTCTTACAGAGATGACACTGTAGTACTGGGAGTCTCAAAATAAAATTAGGTAGGAAAATGTGTTTGTTCTGTTTAGCTCCCTCTCAAAGGCAGTGCTTTCTTGTCTTTTGATTGTAAGCTACAATTCATGAACAGTTCTGGTGTATATGGTGTTTTTTACCCTACATATTTATACACGTACAGAAAGAAGATTTATGGACATCACATCAAGAGCAATTGGTTTCCAATTTACCAAGAAGAACATTTTTTCTTTCCTAATTAGAAGTCTTTGAAATTGAAGTTTCAGTTACTTCTGTTCTCCAGTGTTTTAGGTCCCAATTAAGAACTTGAGATCAGCAATTTCTTATAGTGCAACTTTGAATCAAGTTCAATTTATACAGACCACATTAGGATTATGATGATCTTCTTGAGTGCATTATTACTGTTAGGGTCTTCCAGATTGTGTTAGCATGTATACATTGCTGAACAAAATAAAAGAGGATAAGGTATTAGATAGAGACCTAAAATATAAAAAATTCTTGGTGGTAGAGGGGTTAGTTTGGGGTTATTATTGTTGCTGTTGTGGTAGGGTGGATGATGATGATGATGATAATGAATAACAATACTAATAATACTAATACTAATACTACTACTACTAATAATAATAATGATAATAATAATTCCTTTAAAATTATTAATTTTCATATTATGATTTTATGTCATTAATTACAAAGTCAATGGAAAGAAAAGCCACAACAAAGACATATGTTGCATGCTGCTGGCCATACTATGTTCAGAATTTATTTAATATATATGTTAGACCTAGGCACTAGAATTAAACTTAGAATTAAATTCCACTTGAAAGTTGAATCATCTAAAACACCAGATTAAAGGAGCAGCTCTTTCTGAATTTGTATGCTATTGAGAGGATCATTCCATTCTTGTCACTTCTTGCTACTTTATATGTTGCTACAACAGTGTAGAACCTGATTTAGGAAAGGTTGTTCAACATTGTTCAGAAAAATATCTCACTGGAAGACAGACTGAATTGAGAAATAGGCTTAGATTGTTCCTGTAGGGACAGCTGATTAATAGCTGTTTACTAACTGGACTTCATAAAACTTCTCTGTTCTTTTCATGGGTTTCTAGCCATGCTCCACCCTAATAATTTTTTTCTAAGTTAAATTGGTAAAGAGTTTATATTACAACTGTTCCTGAAGCCTGTTTTCAGAAAGAAAACTGCATTTCCTCTTCCTATAGTTTCTTATCTGTGAAAGAAAACTTGTGTTTTCAGGAAATGGTTGTAATTTGTCTCTCAACTGACTGCAATTACCTGAAGTTTGACTATATCTCTTAAACTAGAAGACTGCAATTATTTATTTTGACATTATCCCTCTTGTTTTGCAAAACATATGACATTTTATCTTATGTTCTTGTTAATATTTTCCACATAGAAAGCAACCTGCATATATAAATGTATTTTGTTTCTTTGATGCTTGAAGCTGGGTTTTATATATATTGAAACTGGTGAGAGTACTGACTGCCTGTCATTGAGGCTAAAACCAGAGGGGAAAGCCTATGGAAACCATGGTTAGCTTTGAATTGCTGAATGCTATCTGCTGAAACTGTCCCTGTTGGTAAAAATAATGACATAAGAACAAAGGATGCACATTGATAGGCTGGATAAGAACACATGTGGATTTGAATAACATCCTGAGAAAAGACCTTTGGGATGAGTGCTGGCAAAAATATGTCTTGGAATCTGAGCAAAGAAATAGTCTCCAGATGTTTGATTCTTCTTATGTAAAAAGAAAGAGGATTTTTGTTGACTTTTTTTTAAATACAATAAGCATCAAAGACCTACCTATTTTTAGTACTTTCATCCCAGAACAGGAGCAATGGGAACAACTAAACAGAGGTGAAGATTACCTTTTGAATATAGATATAAGAATTCTTGAGGATAAATCCCATTGTTCTTGTTCAGAGGATTTGTTGTTGTTGGGGTTTAGTTTTTAGTATTGGGTTAGGGTATGCTTGTTTGTTTGTTGGTATGGGTTTTTTCATATGGATTATTTTTACCTGGTTTTCGTAGGCAATTCCATTTACCAAAAACACATTCAAGTACTGATCAAAAGCAGATATACAGAAAATATAGTGATAACATATTGCCAATATGCTCATGTTCACTACAGAAGTCTAAAGGAACTGCAAGTAAAAGGAGTCTATCAGTGTTTAGTGTACCTTCAACCCCAAAGACTGATGTTTTGTCCAAGATCAAAATGAGGATCTAAGCTACACAGCGCAATAGGCATGAGGATAAAACTAATGATTGCAATTTTAACTAGGGTCTTATATTTATAATGCTCTGAATCTCTAACAAGTGGACTTAGACTCTGTATTTCAGAATAAAGCTCCATAAGGCAATGCCAAAATCTTATTTCTGATTATGCAAACAGCTTGACAGCTTCAAATGATACAGAAATAATTTTAGAAAGTGTATCTTGTGTATGTTTGACTATTCTGGGCATCCAGTATCTGTTGGGCTGATTTGAGCTGCAAATCTGACAATTTTAAATTGCGTACAACTGACTTGGAAATGATGGATGCTGCTCAGATGCCTTGTTGTTATTCTTTAGGTGGTTTAACTTCATGGATACTTTTTTGCTACCTCAAAAAAAAAAACAAAACAAAACAAAACAGAGAATTATAGGGATTTTGTAGCAAGCACTCAGAAGTTAATAGAATATTTTAGAGCAGGAAAAAAAAATTTCCTTTGAGAAACAAGTTCAAGTCAGATAGCTGAACAACAGGACAGGATTACTGGTTTCTTTGGGTATGAGTTTTGTCTCTGTGTTATTTAAGAGCACCATGTTATGTCTCAGACTAACAACAAAAAATCTTCTGAGGTTACTCTAATAAATCTTTCCAGAATACCATTTTTGAATTTTATCAATAGATTGTAAAACATAGGTCACATCCGATATGAAAGAAAAAAATATTATTTAAGTAGAATTATTGTGTCAGTCTACTATCAAAATATTTTCATCCAAAACTTTCTTTCTAGACTATGATGAATGGACAATAAGGGAGGCATTAAGGACATTAAAGGTGCAAGACTGCATTTTGAAAAGAGGGAGTTTCAGTCTGGCATATCAGAAATGGGACTAGTTCTTGCATATATTTTTAAAATAAAATATCAGAACAGAAAAGTTCAAGGCAGTTGTATTAAGAAATATTTAATTGCTGAAGTTTGTCATGGTTATAGGGACATAGGAGTGGTCAGCAAGACTTGGTTCACCCTTTATAGTCTGGTATGGCCAGTGCTTAAGTCCATTGGAGAGTGGAGATTGACAGTGGACTATTGTGGCCTGAATGAAGCAACACCATGCCTGAGTGCTGCTGTGCTGGGCATGCTAGAGCCTCAGTATGAACCAGAGTTCAAGACAGCAAAGTCTTGGACTTAGACACCATGGACATTGACAATTCATTCTTCTCCATTCCTCTATCAGCAGAGTGAAGGCTACAATTTGACTTTACCTGGAGGGAGGGGTGCAGCACACCTGGAACCGACTGCTCCAGGGAGGGAAATACAGCTCCACTGCTTGCCATGGACTGATCCAGACTGCACTGGGAAAAGGTGAGGCTCTGGAACACTTTCATTATGTAGATGGCATTATTGTATGAGAGAACAGGGCAGAGGAAGGAAATGCTTTTTTTGACATAAAACACAAGATAATCCAGATCCTCCTGAAAGCTGTTCTGTCATTAAAAAAAAAAAAAAAAAAAAAAAAAAAGGTTAAGGGATCTGACCAGAAAATTTAGTTTTTAGCAGCAAAATGACAAGGTGGATGTCATCAGATCCCAGTGGATGTGGTTAACAAAATAACAGCTATGTTCCCACCAACCACAAGAAGGAAACACAAGCTTTCCTAGGTACCATGGGGTTTTGGACAATGTATATACCAGAGAACAGACAGATTGTAAGCCTTCTCTACCTTATGAAACAGAAGAGAAATTATTTCAAGTGGAGTCCCAAAAAACAGCAAGCTTTTGAACAAATTAGACAGGAGATTGACCATGAAGTAGCCCTTGGGAGAGTAAGAACATGATGTGATGGAAGGAACTCCACACGAGAGAAGGGGAGAAGGAGTTCTTTCCAAGGAAGGACCTCTAGCAAAAAGTACCCAGGGAGACTTGAGGACAGCCACTGGGGTAGTGGAGTTTGGGATACAAAGAATATGAGCCCTTTTAAACCCCACCTGAAAAAGAGTTCTTATCACTTTATGAAGGAATTTGAGCTGCTTCAGAAGTGATTGGCATGAAAGCAAAGCTTCTCCTGGCACTTCGACTGTCAGGGAAAAGTCCTTTATACACATCATGCCATCATGCCCTGTGGAGAGAGTGGATCGTTTTGATCACACACTGAGCACAAATAGGGATTCCCAGTCATGCAGGGCTCTTGGAGATCATCACAAATTGACCTGGAGGTGAAAATTTTATACTATCATCAGAAGAGAATGACAAGTGCTGAGGAGACCCCACCATAAAATCAGATGCTTGAAAATGAAAAGCAACACACTCTCTTCTCTGATTGTTCCTGTTATACCATTAGGGACAAATTGAGAACTAAAAACTGCTTTATGGAGTCCTGCATGGTGAGTCTCAGAAGCTGTTGGGGTACAAGGTGGATCCAGCCAGGTCACAGAGCTGAAAGCTGTCCAGCTGGCTTTAGATATCGCCGAATGAGAGAAATGGCCACCACTCTACCTCTACCCTGACTCGTGGACATAACAAATGCTTTCTGGATTTGGCTAGGCCGATGGAAAAAGGCCAGTTGGCAGCACAGAGGAAAAAGCCATCTGGGCTGTTGAACTGTGGCAAGACATCCCTGCCTGGATAGAGAAGTTGTCTTTGAAAGTACATCATGTAGATGCACATGTAGAGTGGCCAAGAGTTGGGCTCCTGAAGGGCATGCAACAATGGACAAGTGGATCAATCTGCCAAGATAAAAGTGGCTCAGGTGGATCCGGACTGGCAACACAAAGGTGATATTTCTGGCTCAGTGGGCCCATAATGTCTCAGGTCATCAGGAAAGAGATACAATATACAGATGGGCTCACAACTGAGGGATGGATTTGACCATGAACGCTATCTCCCAGATTATTAATAATTGTGAAACTTATGATGTGATGAAGCATGTGGGTGAAGCCCCTTTGATATTGGGGACAATGGTCAAAACATAAATATGGGGAGACCTGCCAAATTGATTACATCACACTCCTGCAATCACACTCCTCCATCACACTTCTGCAAGCCTGCCAAGGTTTATGTTATGTGCTGACAATGGTGGAGACAAATAAGGGATAGCTGGAGGCATACCCTGTGCCTTACACCATACCTCTAACACCATCCTGAACCTTGAAAACAAATCCAGCACCCAAAAAAAACCCCAAAGTCAGACAAAGGACTAATTTCAAAAACAAACTCATAGATATCTGGTCCACAGAGCACAGTATTGAGTGGGTCTTTCATATTTCCAGTCATACTCCCATTTCCAGTCTTTCATATTTCCAGGCACTGGGAAAGTAGAATGGAACTGTTAGAAAGCATATTGAAAGCAATGGATGGTGGGATCAGACATTGGGATCTACATTTAGTGAAGGCCGTCTGGTTAGTTAACCCTAGAGGCTCCACCAATCAAGCTGGACCTGGCCAACCAAAACCCCTCCGTACCATAGAAGGAGATAAAGGCCCCATGGTGAACATTAGAAGAGTGTTGGGATGAGTTAAGATTAGTCTTGGCTCAAGCAAGGGCAAACCCATCTATGGCACTGTTTTTACTCAAGGACAGGGGTGCACTTGGTGGGTAATACAGAGGGACAGGGAAGCAGGATGTATAACTCACAGGAATTTGATCTTTGGTTGAGAACAGCCTGCATGTTTGATTGCATATGTGATATCAGTTCCTAAATAACACTGCCGTTGTATGTCATCAATACCATGGACGATGAGTATAGATTGCTCCATGACACCAGTCAGGGACTAAATGAATTCAACAAACATCTTGGGTGGATTGCCAGTGACTATTGAAACAATACCTGTGCTTGTGTATAATTATATGTCTCTGCATATATGCATATATATGTGTGTGTGTATAAAGTTGAAAGGTATAAGATCTGGGCATGACTTTGGTGGTATAGAGAAAGGGGTGGATAATATCATGTGGAGTGGAGTTTCTAGCACTGTTTGGTTTCATACTACCCACATCATGGCAGAGGCATGGTTTAAGCAGGAAGAAGATGGAGCTGGAAGCAGAAGGGCCACGGTCTTTCAGGGCTCAAGGGATGGGGTGTTCAGGTTCCATGGTCGAAGCTAGCCCCTCTCTGCCGCTGACAGTCCCCTTCCCATTCCTCTGAGCTGCAGCTTTCCAGCTTTGGTGCTAAAAGACAGCACTGGCAAGCCCAAGACCCTGCTCTGAGGAAAAGGAAAAGAGAGTGGGTGAGGAGCAGAGCCCAGCTGAACCATGGGGACCCCAAGCTGCAGCAGTGGTGACCACAGCAGAGCTGCAGACGGTGACCAAGCTGCAGTGGAACCGTCAAGTGCTCCAGTCCCACTCCTGTAAAGTCAGGCCAAGGAAAGGTTCCTCTGACCTGTTTCAGAGCCCTGTCAGGTCCCACCAAGTTTTGTCTTGTCCTTGTATTTCCATTGTGTTTGGGCTGGGGACTGGGGGAGGGAATTTAAACCATGACCCTCCCTGGCTTACTGCCTCTGCTTTCCTATATACAACATGGCTCAGCCAGAAGCCAGTGGCTATTTCACCTCTGTCTGGGAAAACAACACCTGGAGCTGTCTTTGGGAAATCTTTTCCTTTGTTGAGTGGCGAATACTTTTTTTTGGGTAAAACACTCTCATTAATATTGCTGCAGTTATTGTGATTTTTCCATGAATTGTGATTCCATCTTACACTCTCTCCTAGTGTTTCTTCCAGTATCAGAAAGGGTGGGGGGACATCTTGAGTTTAATTTTTCCCTGGATTTTAAACACACCATGTGTAAAAATGTGCATGATAGAAGAGAAAAACTGAGCAATACAGAAATTAAATTTGTGACTCCTACATGTTTTAATTTGCCAGTTAACTACTATGTATTTTTCTGCTCTGCAACTGATACTAACTTTTAGGAAAATCTATAAATCATGGTTTAACAGAATAAAGGAAAGTGCTGTCATCCCTTTTGTTGTTCTTTCTTTCCCTTAGTTCCTTCTGTGCTTCCTCTGCCTTTTGTATCAAGCTAAATTTTTTCTTCCCTTTCATTCATATCGTCCCATCAGGCTATCTCAGGCTGTCTGTAAGATGTGCTTAATTGTGTTTTTCTCCTCCTTCTTTCCCCATGAAGCCAGGCTTGACTTCTACTCCATTTCTTTTACATTAATAAGTTCAATGTGGTTTTAGGTCACGGTTCTAGTTTTGTGGCTAATAGTTCCTAAATTTCAGTTTCCCTAACCAGTATATTTTCTTGATAAAAGTGCTCCAAAAGATGGCTTTCTAAATACTTCTTCAGATAAAAACCATAAATGATATAATTAATTTTAATTGTATGACCAGGATTTGTACATATTATATATGTGAGATTGTGCTCTCTTATGGATGCTGCTTGTCTTTTCCCTGTGGCTCTGAAATCTCTGAACAATATTGGTTCTTCCACTGGACTGATTGTCATCTGACAATATCTGACGTGTATCACTGACACTATTAGCATCTTCTTCCTTTGAATCTATTTAAATTGCAGCAGTGCAGATATTCATATATTTTCTCAGGAAATAGAAAATTGAAATAGAAAATTGACCAAAAAATATTAATTTACTGCTTTATTACAGTGAGAATACCTCAGCACCAGAAACTATTCCCACCTTCATTTCAAAGTTTAGTACAACACATAAGAATAACTCAAAATGGACACCTCCCTCACCTCCTCAGCTAAACATGTATTTTCAGCTGGTTAAATTTCATTTTCCTTAGCTTGTGGGAATATGCTGTATCAAGTTGTGTGCTGAGAAATCAATCAGAAGAGCAGGTGATGTAGCACAACGGGAGAGCCACATGGGGTTACATGATAAGAGAGGTTTTTAAAAGACACATGGCAACCAAGTAATATGCCTTCTACAGGGATATTGTCAGCATAGACCTTTCCCTGAGAAGCACTGCCCCAGCTGTTCTGCAAAGCCCTGGATCCTTGTCTACCCCTTGACCCGTGTGCAAGGAGCAGCTGGTTACCACATTAACACACCACCAACTAACTGTCTGGCATGTGAAATCCTGAAAAAGGAGAAAGGCCAAGGTACAACACTAGAAATACATGAGGCAATTATGAGAAGGGGCTCAACACTGTGCATCTTACAATCAGTGCATGCAGTTTGACAGGTTTTGCATTTTTGCCAGTATCACAGCTCAGTGCTCATTTCTCTGAGCAGCTGCAAAATTTGGGAAGCTTCCAGCTCACAGGAAATTCTAGATTTTTTCTTATTTGTTCATTTGGGCTGATTCAGAACAAAAACCCTTATAAAAAATTCTGGAAAGTATAATGCTGCTTTTTAGCCAGCTCTGCTTTATGAACTACTACATGGCAGTATGGTACACCAATTACTGACACTCCGTTTGGCTTGAAAATGGAATCTAAGTGCTGATGGCTATAAATGTCACTTTTAGGAAACACTGCCCAAATAAACTTATCCACACATGAACTACCTAAGCTGTCCATTCAGTATTCATAAATTTTAATATTCACTTCCTAATTTAAAAAAAATTGTCAAGTACCAAAAAGGAAAAAAAGAAAAAAAAAAGAAAAAAATTTCATCTTTGAAATAATGCTCCTAATCTCTTTTATGAAAGAGAGTAATCTACACTTGCAAATTCAGCTTTTCTGTAAATTGATTATATATTTTTAAGTAAAATAAAATATTTTATTTAGCATAGATTCATTCTTTAGCAATTTCATTCTGGCCATTGAGAAATCCAAAGCAGAAATGGAAAACTGTCACCTTACAATTTTTCAGGATTTTCACATTTATCTGCAACGTCATGCTTGAAGACCTATGGAAGAGTAGAAATGCTTAACATTTCTCATATACAGGATAAATTCAGTGTGCTTCATCATAATTTTAAACCAGCTTAGTTTACTATCCTTCTGAAGAATCAGTCATGTTTGTAGCATCTATGTCATATATTAACATGAAACATCTCAAAACTCCCACATTTAGCCCCAAATAACCACAACTACCGTGGCACTTCTGTAAAACATTGCGACTGTCAAAGAGATCTTGACATGTTCACAAGAACTGAAGCAGTCAGTCATTTTCAATACAGCACAGATGAAGACAACTGAAACAACATTTCTGAAGGCATGTGCTACAATGGGAAGCAGATTCACTGAATGGCTGAGGTTGGAAAGCCTCTCTGGAGAGCGTCTAATCCCAGCCTTTTGCTTAAGCGCGGTCAGGTACGGCAGGGTTCCCAGGATCATGTCTGGTTGGGTTTTGAGAACATACACAGATGGTGACCCCTCAGCCTTTTGGGAGAACCTGTTCCAGTGTTCAGCCACAGTTATGGAAAACTTTTTTCCTTATGTTTATTCAGAATTTCTATATTTCAGCTTGTAGCCACTGGACACCAGTGAGGAGAGTTTATCTCTGTCTTCTTTATTCCTCCCATCAGCTATTTTTACAAATTTATCATTTTCCCCTGAACCCTCTTTTCTCCAGGATGAGTAGTCCCATCTCTACATTCCTATGTCAGGTACTCCAGCACTTCAATATTTTAGCATCAGTTTGCTGGATTTGTTGTACTCTCTTGTATTCTCATTTCATACGGGCGGATTCAGCACTCCAGATGTGTTTCACAAGTGCTGAGCAGAAGTAAAGAATCACCTCCTTCAATCTGCAGGCAACGCTCTTATAAATGGGTGTCACAGTGGCAGATGTGTTTGGAAGCTTCTACTGCGTCCTTTGTTATAAAGCTGTCTCTATAGCAGAAGTTTTCAGCATCAACTTACATAAATTATTTTCATTAATTGTAAAAATAAAAAAATCAATGCAGATGAAAAATAGGACCAAATGCATTGCAAATAAACCAAATAAACATTAAACTTTTGGTTTCTGGGCTGAGACCTAGAAAATTCAGGTCTCTATGCAAACCTTCCTAATCTCTGTACTCTGCCTACTTTATTTAAGCTTAAAAGTACCTCTGAGCTTGTTTAAGACTAGAAAATTTAAATTGAATCATTAAGGTAAAATTTCATTATTTCTTCTCATCAGCTGAAGCTGTTTCTTTCACAGTCCTTGAGGCATCTGCAATCTGCCCAGCAGTTCCCCTGTTCTACTGAATAACGACCTCAGAGTGTTCACATCACTAGAAAATAAAGAACCAAGTACCTGTGAGTCCCACTACAGCCATAATACAATGGCCACTTCTCACTCCTGATATTGTCCCGGTCCCAGTCCCAAGTGTGCACATGATCTCAGTAATCTCCTGACTTGCTGTGGCTAAATCCAACTGTTACATCACCAAACGCATCCCAGGTGCAAGGAAACAGGGAAGCAGAGGTGAGATGTGAGTTTTCTTTTAAACTGCCACTCAGCCATCCCATTTTTAATTTGCTTGTACTAGAACTGCTTACAGTGCTCACAGTGCTAGACACAGATTTGCATAGCATTAAACAGCAAACAAGGGGTGGGATGCTGACCCTGCCTCAGTTGTACTAAATGTAAAGACCATTTCACTCTGTTATCAAATCAAGCAGTTTTGTTTAAGGTGATGAAAGTTTTACCTAATCTGCCTTCAAAAATATATTTTTTCCTCGTAGAATAAAATCATAGAAATGTTAGTGTTGGAAGGGAGTTTAAAAATAATCTACTTCCAACTTCCTATGCCACTTTTCACCAGACCAGTTTGCTGAGTCCCACTCAATCCAGTCTTGAAAATTTCCAGGGATGGGGCAGCCTGTTCCAGTGCTCACTAACCTCACAGTAAAGAACTTATTCCTAATATCTAATCTAAACCTTCTGTCCTTAAACATAGAACTTGAATTGTTGTCTGAAGTCAGCTTTTTGATCTATAGCAGTTAAGGCAACAAATTAAAAATACTAAGAGTTTTAGGAGAAAGAAAAAAACCCAAAACATTAGGTTATACTACAGTGGTTTAGGTCTTTTAATCGCAATATCTTGCATGTAGTCCTCTTCTTTCTGTCCTAAAAGTAAACTCAAGAAAGTACAAAAAACCATTACACAGATGATCAACATCTTGATTAAGTTTTGATTAAATAAATTAGGATGCATAATTCTGTAAAAAAATATTGAAAGGTATTTACGAAAGGTAACCATGACATCATGGACACAACTAAAAAAACTGAATAGGGAGCAACCATTTATTCTCAAAGGATATCCTAAGGAAGGGGGACATTTTAAAAGAAAAAAAGAGATGCTTTATTCACACTTGATTGACAAAAATATCACCATAAAGAATAAAGGACAAAAATACATATATAACAATTACTTTTAGCTCAGAAACTCCCTGATCTGTAAGTTGATGGGCTGTGTGAGAATTATCAATGTTCCATTAATCTTTTCACAGATTTCAGGTATGCAAGCCACTGTCAGATGCAGGAATGTATGATAGAATGTATCTGGTAGCTTCTTGAAATGTCATCTATTAAAAGGAGGGGACAAATTTTGTGGCTGGAACAAAGGTAATGAGATGAAAATATGTGATTTGTGTCCCCTTTGCTTGCGCTTTGCCAAACAGGCCTTGGAGAATGACTGTAAGAAAACACTTCTTCCATTTTTCTGGCACAGGTTACTATCAAACTCTGATCAAAATTGCAGAGGAATTGCAGAGCTTTGTGGAATACTTGATCAATAAAATACTCAAAGCTGTTGTTACCCAAGGATTTGTCTTCTACTCTATTTTATTTCAATATTAACAGTGAAATAAATAACGATTTCTAAAGCATGGACAATGCATTGGAAATGTCAGAAAAAAATTTAAATGCAACCAACACTTTTTACTTTACCAAAGCTCAGAGATTTTAGGTTGATTATAACAATAAAAGCAGAAGTTGTGCTCAAAAAAATAGAAATTTGGAAAGCAAACACTGAAAATTTATCTGAGATCATGGTTATTTTTCAAACTGACATGCAAAGATCTCTGAGGCTTTTCTCAGCTATGGAAGCCAAGAAACCAGCTGAAGAGTATTTCACTGTCACACTGCTGCCCTCAGAGCAGGTTATAGTTGAGATTTCACAGGTAAGCCAAAGGAGTAGCACTGCAGACTTAGCATATAAAAATGTCTGTGAGCCTACCTAAGCTCACTACTCCAAACCTGCTAAAATAGATTGCCATGACTCTCCATAAATGAAGATTTTTATTTTATATTATGAGAAAAATTGTCTTTTACTCACATTGTGATATGGGGAGGGGCTGTAAAGCAATTTACAATCCCTTCTAAACCTATTTTTCCATGAACTAGTCTTATCTGTGATTTGCTGGCATCCATGAGTAGACTTTTGTGAGGCCCAGGCAAAGAAAAGGGAACTCATGCCCCATGTTTACAGCTTTTATCACCAGAAATACATTAGATATTAGTAATTTCTTTGAATGTCTAAGAAATTTTTGTAAAATAAAAAGTACTGTGGAAACCAATTTCTCGTCTGAAGTTTGAAAAATTCATGCCATGACTGTAATATATTTTTTGTGTATCAGTGTGACTTGTGAAAAATGAAAAAGCCAAATCGCACTAACTATGTCCAATAAACTTGGACTATGAAATATATTGCTGAACATTCTTCTGATTTTTTCTGATTAATTACAGTGTTTTTCTTTCAGAACAATTACAAAATCTACAAATTGAAACAAAGCACACCATTATAAATCTTGATGATCAAGTCTGGATTAAATTTGTTACAGCAAAATGCTGAAATGGGCCTGTTTTTTTGTTGGTTATGTTTCCCTAATGATGATGAAGATTTTTCTTTTCCCAATGTGTCTTTCACTACTAAAATCATAGGGATTTATAAAGGTCAGTTTTATGTAGTGCAAGGAAATAAAAAAATTTGATTTTGTTTAATTATGTTCCCATTGAATTCAGATTATGCTAAAATAGTTTCAATAAACTTTTCTGTTGTTTTCTGAAAACTGAATGTTAAAAAGGGAAGGAAAATAAGATCTTTTTATAACATCATAAGAAAAAATATACTAGAGAAGAAAAATAACCAATAGCCAATCTCATTGTCTGTTTTATAAATTATATAAAAAACATTAAAAGAAAAAAAAACCAAAAATTTCTCATTATAATGCAAAATTACTACTTTTTCAATGTTTTAAGGCAACAAAAGTAGGTTAAAAAATTTATTTTATGTAAGAATTTTCAGCACTGTTATAAACACTCATTAAAAAAAATACTTAGGTTGATAGTGGTTTATTTGATCAAATGACTTCCAAAGTCTGATTAGACATTTTGTGTAAATCAAGAAACAAGCAAAAACCCTGTTTTATTTTATAAATTTTACATTAATTGCTTTTCATTTCCTTTGAGAGTACTCCTTTGTTCCTATTCTGCAAGAATAAATATCCAATTTGCCTCTCTGTATTTTTATTATTTTGTGCAGCAATACTGTTATCTCCCATTGTATACATAAAATAAATAGTCCCATTTTTTGTGAGTTGTGGAGTAACAACATTAAAACATTATTTGTTTCTATTTCAAAATGCTATATAAGTACTTTCATGTACTGGCTTAGGACAGCTTAAATTTGCTTTAGCGCAAGGTCAGAATTTTTAAAATTTTCTTTCCTCAAAGTAGCTTTCCTTAACCATATGGTTCTATAACTCAAAAGGCAATAAATTAAGTAAAGAGACAGAGGAAAAAAATCAGCTCTGAAACTGAGTATTCAACACAATGAACCTAACTGGTGGAAGTTAATTGAAGCAGTATTCTTAATGTTTGGTAGAAGTAGTTTCTTCTTTAGAATTTTGGTATTATTCTTTAGACTTATTATTTCATTTTCTAGTATTTCAAAATCAGGGTGAACAAGCATTTGCACTAGGCATGATTTTACTTAGTGAGGAAAGCAGCCCCATTTGCCTTTAAATAGACATATTGGTTCTATTTCATGTTTCTCTTAAAAAAAAAATTAAAATCCCAGAAATATTGATAAACCCTCTCAGCATTCACATTTTCAGTGCACCATAATTAAGTGTCCAAGTTCTCATTTTTCATTTGCTAAATAAAAGCACATTATATTTTTCTTATTGTGCTTGCAGTAAAAAAATAATTGAACACCAGTAGGGCTTGCAGGTGCATATTATACATTTGACAAAGTTTAACTACACAGAAGAAGAAACCAGAAATTTTGTTGATTCTCTATGGAATGGCAAGACTGTTACTTCACTTGAAGGTTTTGCTTTTCTACAAAAGAAATGCAACAAAGGAAATCCAACACATAAGAAAAGTATATATCAAAACAGTATATAATAAAAATTTAATCATTTGAGAACTAAACCATATGCCATCCTACTGCTTATAATGGAAAGAAACATGTTAGGTGCTTTAAAAAAGACAATTAAAGAGAAATAAATCCACATGTGTGAAATTATTAATCCATTTTTCCCTACTGTATATCCTTTCTCTGCTTGAATTCGGGTTCAAAACCAAGAAGAGGCTCCCAAAGTATTCAGAAGTGTTTCTTTTCCTTTAATGAAGCAAACAGCAGAATTCATCAGAGCAGTGAATTTAATACCAACTTTAACATCTCTGGTGTATTTCCCAGAGATGCACTTTCTCGTGGTAAAGGTTTCTCTAAGCTAAGGCACGGTGTCAGTGGAAAAAGAGGAGTAGCATGACTCTTATGTTGGAAGCCTAAGATACAAACACATGGGAGGCTGAGGATCAAGTTCTTATCCTGCTCAATTCAAAACAATTCAAAACCCCTCACATTCAAGGGGACAAGAGCACTCCCCTCACACTGAAGGTCCTGTATTTGCCCTGAATACCAATATAAAATGGTACTTCACAAAGGCTTCTGTTTTCCTTCCAGCAGAGAACAAAAGCAAATGTCAGAATCTCAGAAGTCACCATGTAACAGAATAGTCACCGTGCCATCAGCTGCATAGGGAACAGATTTTCAAAGTCAAAAAGTGGGACACCTTATGCCATCTCCTTTTATAGTCATGAAACTCTTATGTGCTTGGTCTTCTGCCTCTTTGAGTTGGTGTAGGAAATCTCCTTCACAGCAGTAAAGGCATCAAAGAAAGTCTCAGTTCTACTACTTTTCTCTTATGGGAATAGTCATTTATAAAAGCATTAAAAGTATTTTCATACTATAGCACAAGTAGCATTATCAAACCCAAGAGTTTAGGAAACCAGTTTATAAGCTAAACTTTGTCCTCTGCCTGTTGCTCTGAAATGATTCCTGTGGAACAGAATTTCTTGTATAATTTTGTCATAGCACATTTTTCATAAGCCCCAAACATGATTTTAAACTTCATTATAGTTGAATTTCTGCATTATTTAACTTTTAATAAATGTAAGAAAGTCAAAATATGTTTAAGTTCAAAGTTGTAAATTTATGTGAATTTTCTTTTTTAAAGCCAAGAAATAACAAAATATAAAAAGAAAAAAGGCATTGAAATGCCACACACTAACTTGTTTTTAGAATTGGAGAACATACTGCAGTTCATGCTGGTATGTTTACAGACTTTTCTGTAAAACTCAGTGGCATCTGCTGAGTTCTTGTAAGGATTTTGAAATCTACACTCAACAATTTTTTTATCTTTAATAACACCTTTTTTGCACAGAATCTATATATACCTCTATCATGTATACATACAATTTCAAATACAAAGATCAGGTCAATTGCTCAAAAAATGTTCTTTTTTTGCAAGATATTTTGAGAAAGTCCATCAGATCAGTTGCAAATGCAATTACAAAGCAATGAGATCTTTATTTTGAGAGATTTTATAATATTTATGAGGGATTATATAATTTGAGAGAAAAATAATGTTTGAAAAACTATGAATATTTTCCTGCCTATTCTAGGAAAGTAATAAAAGTTAACTACATTTTAAAATAGTGTTTTGCAATTCAGAGTTCTCTTGAATAGTTTTGAATATTAGTTGATTTTTGCCTAAACTTTAATGAGGTGCATATGTAAAAGGCAACTTTATGGCCTGTTGCTTCTGTAACGCCTAGCTTTAGTACTTCATTCTCATAATTGTTTATTAATATCACACTCATTTAACCTAAGTGCATATCTCACTGCTCATGCCATATGCACACAAGTGAGATTAGGTTCTTTGAGTCACCGTCCCTAGAGGTACAGACTTAGGGACATGGCCCTTAGGGACATGGTTTAGAGGTAGAGTTGGCAGTGTTAGTAGAATGATTGAACTTGACAATCTTAAGGGTCTTTTACAGCCTTAATGATTCTATAGTTCTATGATCCTGTGAGCAAACTCACCTCATATTAAGAAAGAAAGGGAATTACATAAATGTGAAGCCTTCAAACTTCTACAGTTATTGCCCAACTTATTTTAAAAATATAATAAATTTAATGAGTTTTCACACTTTCTGCAGAAGACCCAGAAAAGTCTAATGCTATGGCAACTAAATTGCTGTGTAAAACTTATTTTGATGCTGTTGATACTGCACATATTTATTCATTATATTGAATTACTAAATGAAGAGTTATACCATGCTGTAACTGTGTACATCTATAGTGAAGAAATCAAAACACTGATTATGTCTCATCCTCAAAACACTTCTTATGTCTGATTTTACTCACGGAAAGTAAAAAGATAACATCACCTTTATCTACAGTAGTTGAAGAAATCTTCTGAAGAAGAGTATTCTGACAAGTAGAAAAATTCTCTTGATTGTTAGAATTCTAAAACTTAATTGAAACAGAAGTTCAGATCGGGAGTTATTCTATACCAGCATCTGGAAATGCACTGACTTTTGTTTACCTGACTCTAAAGTCATAAAATACAGCTAAGTATCTAAGAATGGCAAAAGAATAAGAAAGAGATGGGTTAAAAAGAAACTTAGTAAAAGCAGCAAAATATAAGCTTTTACAGAATTCTATTATCGAACACATGGAAAAGAAATGCACCTGAAAATCTCTGTCTTCTGCAGAAATTACAAGAATTTCTTAGAGAAGTGTAGAAATGGATATTATTGTATTTTAGGTTAGGTAGAGTATCATAGAAGAAACTGAGATATTTGATTTCAGAACCTTCAAAATAATAAAAAAATCTGTGAGGACTCAAATCTCAAGACCAGATAAAAGGTGCATAGAGTGAGTGAATATTCATATATATTAAAATACTTGTAAAGATTCACATGTCTATCAGCTAAACATGTGCAAAGTAGGGGCATTATTTTGAACTCACTAGATCTATGACAACTTGCATCAGATGTTGTCTTTCCTTTATTTGATTGTTATTGTTTAGATTGAGATTTCTATTTTTTTCCAATGCAGAATAATGATTAATTAGAGCAGAGAACACATACCCATTCTTTTTCCTTAGTTTAGTACAGAATTTCCATCACTTTTGATTGATTAATGTTTGATAAATTAATCTCTTTAATATATAGGCAGATGGATGTGTGGATGGATGGGTAGATGTATATTTCTGTGTGCAGATGTGTGTATTTTCATGAAGTAAAACATAATATAAGTCTTGTAATAGAAGGGTTAACTTAATATATGTTACATGTGAAAGTTACATACAAAAGAGGATCTTATACAAGAATTATATGCAACTCAATTAATGGGGCTCTGACAAAATATAAATAGGTCCTTCTAAAATTTACCAGTCTCATTGTGTTATTTTTAGTGAAAAATTTAAAAAGTGTGATCATATTTGAAAACACACACTTAGCTTAGATTTTAAGTAGCATATGGAATTTTTGTGGATCTTTCTTGTACTTAATAAAAAGTAGTAATATTTTTTAAGAATAAATGAATCATAATAGTGAAAATGTCTTTAATGAAAATGTACTGGAATTCTATTTTTAGGGAGAATGCCAGTATTGGCTATTATGTATTTTTTTATAAACATGATCAATTAATTTTTTTATCAAGTCATATCTGAATTCAAAAACTACTCATGTCTGAAGAAATTACGGTAAATGGATCTTACCTTTCCTTTTTTATGTATGATGGATATAAAGTTCAGCATCATAGGTTTAAGAAGTTCATTTTAAGTCATGTACTTCATTAAAACTGTTAACCCGTTCAGGAATGAGTAATAGTTTTACTTCAGATTTTAGTAAACAAACATCAGACTACTTATGAGTTGGAATAAATTTTATAACTCTCTCAGTTCTCTCTGCATAACATGTCCACATACAAAGTCTAAAGCTTTAGGACATAGTAAAAGAAAATAAGTGTATTTCTAAAGGGTTATGGACTTTTACTATATGTACTTCAGCTCCATATGTTTAGTTCAGCTAATAACTACTTATATGTTCTTTCTTTTTATTTATTTAAAACAGAATTAGAAAAACTGCTAGGATAGTGGTATTCACTCTTCCTTTCACACTTTCACACTTGGTTTTCAACCCAATAGTAACATTCATTTGCTCAGCTGGTAATTTTTTAATGCTTATTAATTAGGGTTCTGAAGCATTTATCAATTTCTTATCTCAATTACTTACCTCAATCTCTTACCCACTCAAAGTCCTCCAAGCAGACAAAAAAAAAAAAAAAAATAAAATTCACTGTTAGGGTGATCAGGCATTGAAATATGTTGCTCAATGACATGGTGGAGTCCCCAACCCTGGAGGTGCTCAGGAGGTGCCCAGATCTGGTGCTGGGTGATGTGGTTTAGTGATTACAGTGTTGGGTGGACAGTCAGACTGGAGGATTTCAAAGGTCTCATTCAGCTTTGATGATTCTATGATCCTACAATTCTTTTATATGTTATGGTGTGTTGTTATATCCTGTTTTAAACTTCCGGGTCCCTTCCCCAGGTGTGCCAATACCTCTCTTCCTCTTCCCCCCTCGCCCTCTGCTGGGCTGTCAATCAGGTTTAACATTCCAGCAAGGCGTCGTGTGGGATGCCCCTATGCCCAGAGGTCATTGGCCTGTCTGGGGGTCATCGTCCCCTGAGACCCTGCCCCTCCCACCTGATTGGTGGCTCACCTGTCCCTTCCCTCCCCATCCCCCGGGAGCTTAAAAGGTAATCAAGCCATGCGGTCGGGATTCTGTTGGAGCTGTTACCTGTGATTCAGACCTCTGTGACCGTGGAATAAACTCTGGATATAAACCCTCCGACAGAATCCGTCTTCTTCCTCCTCACCAAAGCCTGAAGCCTTCCTACCTGAGGTAAACGGAGTTCCTAACAAGCCTGGACATGTTCAGTGCCCAGCTGCAACCTCCAGCAAGCTCAAGGTGTCTCTGGGGTGACACACCACAGCTGCCGCCTTTGGCCCAGCAGCAAGGGTCAGACTGGCCCAGGCACAATCTACCTGGTAATATTGGGATCGTATTCCAATATTTATATTTATCAAGCATTTATAGGAAGAACTTATGATTTCTGATGGTGATGATGCAGTGTTTTGTCAACACTCATATGTCTGTGGAGTTTGTATAACGATAAGCATTTTCGGTATTTCAACATTTTATCCCCCTCCTAAATACATATATACAGTTTACACTCTACGGGTTAAATATGCTCCAGATCCCCTTTGACAGGCAATAGAACTTAGACCTAAAATGTATTGTCTTTTTATTATAACTGTATGAAGGATTTGGAATATTAGACATTTAGAAACTTTAGGCATTCCAGGATTTTAGGTGCAACATCTACATTTTATCACATCAAATTTAGGCATTTAGTCTAGATTAGTCACCCTCTCACCTCTAGGTAATGGGATTTCCATCTGCAGGTTAAGTATGTTTCACAAAACTTGGCATCCTTTGAGGTTGTTACTATTCAGACAATGAACCCTTAATAGTAAATAGTGATATCACACCTGCTTAGCTATTTTGGAAAATTCATAGACTCATGCCATTAAAACAAAGAGAAAGACAGACTTATCATAATGAAACAAAAGTAAATATACTGTTGTCCATTTACATGGAGTATGTTGGATTCCTAGGGACTTTCCACAGGATTGTTTTCCATAAGTTCTAAATACAAATATCCCTGATGCTTATCACTGTCTATGTTTAATCTAGAATTGAACTGCTCTTTAAACAAGTAGCATTTAATAAATCCACATTTTCAAACAACAAGCTAAAATACTTGGTAAAATAGATAATTAGAAGCTGCATTCATGTCTGTGGTTAAGCTGGGTATGAAAGCTCATTTTCCTAAAATCACTAGTAATATCCATTTGTGTTAGTTTTGGCTGGGATAGAGTTATTTTCTTCAGAATGGGGCTGTGTTTTGGACTTGTGCTGGAAACAGTGTTAATAACAGGGATGTTTTAGTCATTGCTGAGCAGTGCTTGGACAGAGTCAAGGCCATTTCTGCTCCTCTCGCCACACACCCATCAAGGAGGCAGGGGGTGCACAAAAACGTGGGAGGGGACACTGCCAGGACAGGTGACCCCAAATACCAAAGGGACAACCCATATTGTATGGGGTCATGCTCAGCATATGAAGCTGAGGGAAGAAGAAGGAGGCAGAATTGGAAGGTGTTTGTCTTCCCAAACCTTTGTTATATGTGAGGGAGCCCTGCTTTCCTGGGGATAGCTGAACACCTGTCTGCTGATAGGAAGTGGTGAATGAATTCCTTGTTTTGTTTTGTTTCCATGCAAAGGTTTTGCATTTAAACTATCAACCCATCGATTTTTCTCACTTCTCACCTTCTGATTTTCTCCCTCGTCCCAGTGGGGGGGATGAGTGGCAGTTTTGTGGGGCTTAGTTGCAGGCTGGGGTTAAACCACAACAATATATTGATTTGCATATCTTCCATTCTTCTTCCCAAGACTTCAAAATAATCAAAGCAGACTAAAACATTTTCTTATTTTTAGTCCTTCAAGTACTTCAGAAGACAGAGTAGGGAGCGCTATGAGGATGAGGCAGGAGATAGGTGCATTACCTGTGAGTAAAGGAGGAAATTTCTGTGGAGCAGCAGAGCATAGGATCATTTGCTTGTTTATTTTTAACATGTTAGAAGGTATTGGTTTCAAATTGACTAAATCTTTCTTTGTTCATGGATCATTGGCTGGGTAGATTGTAACAGCTCCTTTGGAACCATTGTGGTACATCATTTCAGTACAACCATTGAGAGTGTGTGTGCAGCCTCTCAGCTCCAACCCCACCAAAAATGTCATTGAAATCATTGCCTGTGCGCTGAGCATATTGTTTTTAAACTTTCATCTAATAGTTACTTATATTTTTAAGTATCATAAGCAGTTAGAACATGCTGTAAATGAACTGTTAAAAATGTATGTTCTGAAAACTAAAACAATGGTATAATTAAAAAAAAAAATCCCTCAGCAAGTAAAAAAAAATCATGTAGAAACATTTTTAAAATCTTATTAAATAAAAAATAATAATTGAAAGCAAAATGTTACCAAAGTAGAAACACTGCCTCAGACTACAGAGTTTGCCAGGATTGGTGGGTACGGAGCTGATTGTCGTTAGCATGCTGAGCACGCTGTAGCTCTATAGTGTTTCCTAAACCTGCAGATAAAGCCATGATCAGATCCAACAGAGGAAGCTTAAAGTACATGAGAGAGAGGCCTTAGAGTTAATAAGCATTTGGGAAATGTTAAGAAAGGAACCAAACAGTATTTCAGGTAGAAATAATGCCCCACTTGAAAGCAGTGAAGGTTGTCCTGCAAAAAAGATAGTTCAGTCTAAAATAGGGAAAAAATATGTGTAAATAATATTGCATGTAATGATCATTTCCAATTTCAGATTTAAGGTTTCTCTTTTAAAACATCTATTTCAGCAAAACTTTCTAAGGGAAACTGGTCCAAGTTATATCACAGTCTAGCAAACTTTCTGTTTTGTGAATATCATGGTTTCCAAAATCAATGGATTTCAGATTTTTCCATGGATTACAAAAATCAATTACAGTCCAGAATTTTAATTAATATTCTCAAGTCAGCATATGTTATTTTATGGTCCTTTCATTATTATTGGGTTCTAATTCTTTCTTCCCTCATAATAAAAAAGAGGTGAAGGAAAGAGCATTAAACAGCAGAAAATATATGGTAATTGTCTTCTCCTGCATGTGTTGATTCTTCATCTTCAGGTAGATTCTAACTAACAAATATATCCAGCACAAAAAGAGACTGTGAAATTATGTTTTATATTGCAAATGAATATTTTCTCACAATATATGACAGCAAGTCATGGAATCATAAAATCAATGGCTTGGGTTGGAAGGGACCTTACAAGTCATATACTTCCAAACCCCCTGCCATGGACAGGGACACTTTCCACTCGACCAGGTTACTCAGAGCTCCATCCAACCTGGCCTTAAGCACTTCCACAGAGGTATAAGACAGCCACATCTGGGAAACCTGTTCCAGCATCTCACCACCTTCACAGTAAAGAATTTCCTAATGTTTAGTCTAATCCTACTTTCTTTCTCTTTCCCCTTTTCTTATTACTACATGCTTTTGTAAAAAGTCCCTGTCCAGCTTTCTTGTCATCTCTGTTTAAGTACTGAAAAGCCTCAATTAGGTCACCCCAAAGTCTTTTCTTCTCCAGGCTGAATAACCCCATCTCTATCAGCCTTTCCTCACTCCAGCCCTCTTATCTTTGTTTCCCTGCTATGGAGTTGCTCTAAAATGTCCATGTTCGTATATTGTGTGTGCCAGAAGTGGATGCAGTACTGCAGGTGGGGTCACACCAGAGTGGAGTAGAGGGACAGAATCACCTCCCTCACCCTGCTGGCCATGATGCTTTTGATGCAGCCCAAGATGGATTTGGCTTTCTGAACAACAAGTGCACATTGCTGCTTCATGTTGAGCTTCTCATGAACAAACATACCCAAGTCCTTCTCCTCAGAGCTTCTGCAAATTCATTCTCCACCCAGCCTGCAGCTGGTTTTGGAATTTCTCTAATCTACATGCACTTGATTTTGTTGAACTTCATGAAGTTCACACAAGCCTGTCTCTCTCAAGGCTGCCAAGATCCCTCTGGATGATATTCCTTTCCTCTGGAGCGTCAACCACACCACACAGCTGGGCACAGTTGGCAATTACTCTCCCACCGTCCATGCCACCAGCAAAGACAATAGAAAGTGCCGGTCCCAAAGCCAGGCCCCAAGAAGGATGCTTTTCACTTTTCTCTACTTGGACATCAAACCATTGACCTCATGCCTTTGAGTGCGACCTTCCAGCCAACTCCTTAAGACTGACTGTATTGTCTTCAATAAGGCTGAAATGAAGATTTAGGGAAAAATATATGATTTTTCACAAGCACAAGTTTTGATAAACAAAGTATCTCACCCAAAACACAATTCAAGTTCTACTTTGAAATAGTTCATAATTTCCATCAGCTTCCTTCTCTTTTTCTAACCCATAAGAATTGACTTTGTGTTGTGTTTCTGAACTGCATCTTTACAAGAGAATCATGTATTTTATACTGATTAGAAAAAATCACATAACAGAATAAAAGCTGAGGCAAAAACCAGCAAGTCGTTAAAGTGTTGTATGACCTCTCTGCTTGCTCTCTTCCTCTTGAACTTCCAAGCCCTGCAGTCTTTTACTGAACAAAGGCAGCTCCATTGGACTCATATTCAAAAGGGTTAACAGTGTACAAAATGTTATGCTCCAAAAAAACCCCCAAGAACTAAAACTGCCAGGCTTTTACTTGTCTAGAATTTAGAACATCATAAATGTGGCTGCGTTTCTGAAGCTGTTACAGATAAAACTTCCAATATTCCTTTGAGACTATTGTATTATTTCTGCTAGGTCTTAGAGCAGAAGCCCAGAGTCATTCATCATCTCTGAATATGACATCTCTCTGACCAACAAGTCACTTAACAAAATCTTCCAGCTGGTCACCAGTAGTATATGTAAAGAGAGAAGTAAATCCCAGCGGGAAACAGATCCTTTCCTCCCCCTTGTCTCTCGTCCAAGGAGCATAGATTGCCTGGAAAACAGTTTTCAGGCATCTTAATTGAATGCCAGATGAACTTCCTCTTTAATGAGAAGTAATATTACTGCCCAGGCAGCAGAAGTTAGTGCTCTGCTCCACGTCCCAAAATATTTCATTAATATTAACCAAGGTTTCCTACTCTCCCCAGGCACCAATGCTGTAGCAGAGAAGAAAGATGCAAATAACTCTCATAGTCACCCAACTAATCGCTGGAATAACGAGTGCAGGAATAACGAGTACAGAGAAGTGATGTTTGTCAGGTGAAGGAAATAGGTCTTTTCTACCTGGAAAAATGTTTTGCTACTGTAGTTACAGGTAAAATCCTTTTGTATAGTATTTTAGCTTTAAAAATGTACTTTTCTATTATTGGCTTTTGCAATTTTAAAAATAAAAATAATTCCTAATAGGAAGACATTATTATTACAAATTTTGCATTAGAGGGTATTAAAAATAAGAAATCCTTTGTCATGGCCTGCAAAAGTATTCTGTTCAATGATAGGTTATAAAAATTTCAAAATTAAATTTGATTGTAAATACAAATGCGTATAAAGAAGACAGAAGTGCCTTCAAGTGTTTTGAAGGGCAGCTAAGCTCTCAAGGTTGGAAAAAGACCATAATTTTTAATGTAGCTGTGCAATTTGTTCAATATGAGGCTAAGACATCCTTAAGCTTTTAGAACCTAAGTACCAAATTACCATATCTGATTCATGCCATCTTTTGAATAGTTCCATTCTAACATTTGTGTGGAACACAAAGGAACATGGATAAAAATGAAAAGGCCCAGCATGAGACCTGCCATGCATCTATCCATAGCATATCACTATGTAAAGTACATATTGTTTGTGTAGTGAATGTGTGCATTCATTACCAAAATCTGAGTATAATACGAATGTTTACTTAATTCTAGTCATAGAGAGCTTATTTTCTTTGGTATTGTTACCTAATAACTTACACTACTCCAGAAGCCTTCAAAAAGTTGTCCCATGTGTAAGGATTTTACAAATTACTTTATTTTACCCAGTTTGCTTGCCTTGGAGAAAGGAAATGGTGACCCTGAACAGCAGCTGGCCTGATATAGAATATTTCCAAACATGGGGGCTTCTTAAGTCATTGTGAAGTTTGGCAATACTTTATAAAGACTGGTAACAAGTTATAGACTCCTATCCATCCTCAAGGAGAATGTACTGGGTTTGCAAATAAGGAGAAAGGAAAGAATTTATTACCAAAATATTCTTCAAAGTGGATTAGCAGATATGTTACATTTGCTGCCAGTTACTGTGGGCTGAGAGTATAAAGCTAAGAGATTCTTGGGTAGAGAAGGAACAGCAGGAGGCTCTGCCTATTTTGCATCTCATTCAGGAATGGTGGCGTGTCTCCCGCTGCTGTAACTGTTCCCCAATTTCCCTTTGACTCTCTGATTCCTTCTTCCTTCTGAATACCCCTGCAATTGCTTCTCTTTGTCATGTCCTAGGCATATTTTCATCATTGCATCTCCAATGGATTTCTAGAAGCTACCTGGCAGCAAGTCATGCTTGCACTAATAATTTCTTACCTCCTACAATCTTTGAGGTGCATGTCTGAAAACTTTCCTACTGGAATGTATATGATAAAATAATTTGTTGAAAGATAGACACACACATTAAAAAGGATAAATATATAAGAGTTTAAAGACACAATTTTTAGCTTAAAGATATATACATTAGTGGCGTGGTCACTGCAATGCTACTGTAATTCCTAAGCACTAGTATCTTCCTCAGCATCTGAATCACCAGCCTTGAGTCACATGCAGAGGCATGAAGTCCATAACAACTAGGAAAAAAACAATGCTGTGCTGGGAGTCAACAGTGAGGAGAAGTGTAAAGAACAACTAGGCTCCACTCTTCCCCCTGTGGTACTTCTTCCTCCCTCACCTTACATTTTTAACACAGAACCAAACAAACATTGTCTGACTCATTCTTTGAAAGAGCCTCTCACCTGGGGAAGGGGCTGGAGGGTTGGGACACTGATTCTCTTCTCCACATAAAGCTACATGCAAGGTTCGTTATGATACACACTGCTCAGGCCATGCTCTCTTCCTGCAAGGCAAAACAGCTCAGTTTTCAGCAGGCCTGAAAATATTCCCAATTCCTGAGTAGGCTGTTATTTAGAGATTGAACTACTCTCCAGAGTAAGGAAATATAGATTTATTTGCATATAAGATTTCAGCCATGAAAAATTTTTATTTTTTCCCCTTGCCCTTTCAGTCAAATTATAGTTTGAATATCTCTTCTTCTCTGATTAAACTAGCATCCTTGTCCTGTTTCAACCCACAAAATCTTTGCTCTATTCTACACATAAGATGAAACTATTTCTCCAACACCCTTAACAGCTTTTAATCTATTATTTATTATTAAACTACATAATTTTATTATTTATAGCTTTTCTTGTAAAGTGTCTTGGGATGCATTTTTATGAAGTGCTATTCAAAATAAAATTGTATTGCACTAAAGAACAGATCTCATTTATTTTTTAATAATTATTTGATCTTGCCTTGATTTACTGAGTCACTAAGGCATCTTATTCCGGATGATTTAAGGGATGCTATGAAGTTAAAACTCATATAAACTCACATCCTCAGCTAATGTAATAGGCAAAGTTCCAATGCTATCAATGGAGGTCTGCCAATTCATACTAGTTCTGTCCTACCACAGTTTGTAAAAATCTCTTCTTGTCTGTGTTTTAAATGACATTCTAGATGCCAAATAATTTCTTTTAATCTACATTGCTTGTCACTGTATAGAGTTTATTTTTTCCATTTCATCTTACTTAGACAGGTAAATCAGACTGGTTTATTTCTAAAAGCCTTTCAGTTCTCCCTCTGCTATAATACTATAATTTTGAAAGGTTTTTCACTGCTAACTCTGTGGGGAAATGCAATAAAATTGAAGCTATATGCTTTGCAAATTTTATGGAAATGCTTTTCTCAAATCATTGTCACCAAGAACTTCCTTATTAATATAACATTATAGTGCTCTTTCTCAAACACTGTAAAAAGAATATAAAATAATATATACACATGAACACCTGAATTTTTAAGTGAATCAATGATTTTAGGTGCTTCCATTGTCAGACACACAACTAAGAAATCACAGGGACACCTGCATCATTAAGATTCTGAAAAGTCACATAAATCATGCAATCAAAGAGAGACTCAAAATATGACAAAAAAATACAGTAAGAAAACCCTGCTTCTCTATATGAAAAACAAAGTAGGTGCTATTTTACATTTTGCCACCTAATCTGTTTTTACATTTTCTTATTAATATTGACAGGAAGTTGTTACTAGTAGACATGGAAAGCAGAAATCCTAAAACTATCTAGTGATATGAAATATAGTTTTGCATCCTGATAGTCTACATAACTTCTCCAGCAATGCTCTTCATATCTCCCATTTCAGTATTAAGCCTTTACCTTCAGTAGCATCCCTAATTTTAACTCTCTGACTGCCTAGTTATAATTTAAAATTATATTATTTTAATATGCAATTTACTTCAGGTACAGAATATGTGGTGGTTTGGCTCTGGATGCATACCAGGTGCTCACCAAAGTTGCTCTATCACTCTTTTCCTTAGTTCAACAGAGAAGAGAACATATAGTGAAAGTGTCTTGAATAAAGAGAAGGAAAAAAGAGAGCACTCACCAATTCCTATCAAAACTAAAAGAAAGTTAATGGGGAAATTTGGGGGAAATCATTTATTACCAAATCAGAGTAAGGCATGAAAAAAAAAAAATTAAATCTTAAACCACTTTTTCCCCACCTTGTGATACTACTTGTCCTGATTTACTCTACCCCACTGCATCAGCACTGCAGGGCACAGTGTAGAAGCCCAGAAGATAAGGGGTTAATGTGTTTGTCTCAATACAATAGCCAGATGGCCATGGAGCCAACCAAGGTCTGTTGGTAAGAACACATTGTAGGAAAAAAATGGATGAGAGAGCCATATGGAGGTAGAGAAGCATTTTCCTGGGATGAATATCCTTGTTCTGGCTCCTGGAGATAAGCTAAAGCACAGGAATGAAGTTGACAAGCAGGCATGAATTTTCAAGCAAAGATTGACGCAGTAGGGGGAAAAAATCAAGAGCACAAAAGATCCCCAAAGCCCTTCAACCCATTTCCAGAAAGGTCTAGAATGAACTGGACATGATAAATAATTTGCATAGAAAATGAGAAAGTAAGCTTCAGGGTGGAGGAACTTATCTTTAAAAAAGTATCCTCACAAATCCTGGGCAGCCCCCCCCAGGACCATGGGACACCCCATCAATTGGATCAATGCTGGAGCCAGAACTGATCTTCTTCTTTTCCTTTCCCTTCCCTTTCACTGTCCCTCTCTTCAGTCTCTCTCTTCTCTTGCACCCTACTCCTTATTCAAAACCTAGCACCATGTGTTTATGCTACAAGATAAGAAACTGGTTTACCAAGTTAACATTCCATGCCAAGTGTATAATTTACTAATAAAATTTTGTAAGTTTTTGCAGACCTTCTGACTTTTATTTTTCCACTTCCTCCCACTGCTCCAGCATGGGTCTCTTCCACAGAGTGCTCTCCTTCAGGAACAGACTGTTCAGCATGGTTCCTCCATGGGATCACAAGTCCTGACCAGTGTGCTCTGGGACAGACTTCCCACAGGATCACAACCTCCTTGGGGTGTCCACCTGTTTTCCAGTGTGTGCTCCTCCATGGGCTGCCTCACTATGGCCTTCACCACGGCCTGCAGAGGAATCTCTGCTCTGGTGCCTGGACCATCTCCTCCCCCTCCTCCTTCACTGACCTTGGTGTCTGCAGAGCAGTTTTTCTCACTTCCACTGCAGTTGCACAGGTTTTTTTTCCTGCTTCCTAAAAATGTTATCCCAGAGGCACTACCACTGTCACTGGTGAGCTCAGCCTTTACTGGCAGTGGGTCCATCTAAAAGCCAGCTGACATTGGCTTCATCAGACACAGAGAAAGCCTCTAGCAGATTCTCACAGAAAACAGCCCTCTAACTCCTCCACTACCAAAATCTTGGTATGTAAAGGCAAATAAAAATTCCTTATTAGTTAAGTTGCTTCCTGGTTATCATTATTATTTTCAGACTTTTTACTATACAGAATTACCACAGTAAAATATAATGGAAGTTCATGTTTCAATTTAATATAAGGTAGGAAAGAAATGAAATTGTACCATGTGTCTTCAGACTAGCATTAATACAAAGGTCTAAAAGCTGCTTACTAAACTGAAAGCATATTGTTGCCTTAAATTTTGTGATGGTTCAGCCCCACTGGGAAACTGAGCTCCACACAGCTGGTTCTTATGTCCCTCTGGTGGGATGAGGGAGAGATCAGACAGGTAAATTGAGAAAACTGATGGGTGGAGATAAAGACAGTTTAACAGGTAAAGCTAAAGCAATGCATGCAGGCAAAATAGAGCAGGGAATTCAATCACCACTTCCCATGAGCAGGGAGGCATTCAGACATCTCCAGGAAAACAGAGCTCCCCCACTCTCCTGGTTACAGAGAAAAGGCAGTGGAGATTTTAATGCTCTTTATTCCACTCATGTCATTGCTGGGTGCCTGGTGTCAGCACGAAATACTGGGACCAGAAACAGGGAGCTTGTCCTTCTTGCCTAGGTCACTGCAGTGCAGTGGACTGCCCTCTCCAACCCCAGTGCACTTGGGCCCTTCTGCTGTCTGCTGGCTTCATTCCCTCTTTCTATTTTTCCTCCAGAGCACTGCTATGGAGTTACGGAGTTAAAGCAGACAGCTCCAAGTGGCAGAGAGTTGGAGGTGTTATTTCAAGCAATCACAGAGGACTGAGCTCAGCCAGCAGCTGTAGAGCCCCTTTATTTGGATGAACTAGCCTATAGATTTTGTTTTGTCACAGATTTTCATTTGTTTTGGGCTGGAGGGGGTGTGGGGTGGAAAATGTTAATCCAAGGAAGTTTTCCCCACCATATTGCCCCTGTTTGCAGACCACACTGGGCGCTGTCTTGCTCTGTTCCCAGTGGTGAATGCCCTTTTGTGCATAGGACACCTTCTTCTTCTGTACTTTTTCCTATAGTTTGTGTACTTACTGCTGTCGTTATTGTGATTTTAGTAATTTTTTATTTTCAATTTATAATCTCTCCTTAATGTCCCTCCATTATCAGAAGGGTTGGGGGGGCAGAGTAGCATATTTGGAGTTTATTTCCTAGCTGGTTGTTAAAACCAGCACAAACACACATAATGGTGACTTTTGAAGACAAATGCCATCACTCTGCATGTCCTCCCTTTCCTTCTCCCTCCAGCTTTATGTGCTGAGCATGACCCCATGTTGTATGGGATGTTCCTTTGGTGTTTGTGTTCAGCTGTGCTGGCTGTGTCCCCTCCCAAGTCCTTGTGCACCCTCAGACTCCTCATTGATGACATGAGGAGCCAAAAAGGCATTGACATTGTGCTTGCAATAATGAAAATACTCCAGTGTTATCAACATTCTTTCCAGCACAAATGCAAAACTTAACCCTATTCTAGCTACTATGAAGAAAATTAACTCTATCTCAGTCAAAACCAGCAAAAATGGTTGTTATTTTTCCATAAAATTGTAAAAAAATGTTTTGATAATTTTAACAAATTAAATCCACAGTTTGATTTTTTTTTTTAAATAAGAGTAATCATCAGTTGAAAATGCTATCAATACTGAATTCTTTACTTTACTGCTTTTGTGGGAATTATTAGTTGCTACTATTTTGACAAGCACTTTTAATTGGCTAATATAAAATGTAAAAGTGTGGTAAAAATTTCAGTAGATCATTTTTCAAGTAAGAAAACCAGCAATACAACAGAAACAGGAATGAAGTCAGGACCTCCTTTTGCTCTTAAAAATTCAGCAAGAAAGAAGTATTTTAACTTCTTCTACTTGTCTTTGTTTCAGTTGGAAGAGTTAATTTACCTTCTAATGGCTGGTAGAGTGCTATGTTTTGAATTCAGTATGAGAATAATGTTGAAAACACACTGATGTTTTGCCTTTTGCAGACTACTGCTTGCTATAAAGGAAGAACTTCTCAGTGTCTCATGTTCTGCCAGTGAAGTGCAGATGAAGCCAGTGTGGAGCACAGCCAGGACCTGAACAGGCCAAAGGGCTATTCCTTACCTCAGAACATCATGTTCAGTATATAAACTGGGGGGACCTGGCCAGGAAAGGCCAATCACTCTTCAGGACAGGCTGGGCATTCCTCAGAGGGTGGTAAGAAATTCTATTGTGAAAAAATCACTTGTTTTCCTTCAGGGCTTTTTTTTGTTGTTGTTTTGTTGTTTTGTTTTTGGGTTTTTTTTTGTTTTTTTTGTTTTTTTTGTTTTGTGGGTTTTGGTGGGGTTTTTTTTGTTTTGTTTGTTTGTTTTGTTTGTTTGGGTTTTTGTTGTCGTGGGTTTTTTAACAGTTCTTAGCTAAGCACTAAGGTTTTACTTTTTTCCCATTCTTCTCCCAGTCCCACTAGGGCAGGGGAGTAAGCAGGTGACTGGTTGGTACTTAGTTGACTGATGGAGTTGAGCCATGAACATATTTACTTCATAGCATACTAGTGCATTTGAGAATGATATTAAATTTAAGATTGTGAGCAGTCCTAGGCATAAAGAAACTGGGTGAACCACTAACAGAGTGTATTTCAGAAACTAGCAGATATTAATGGCTGAGCTAGTCACCCTTACAGTAAAGGAAAAGAAATAGGTACTGCTGGCACGCACTTCAACTAATCAAAAGCAGAAGTCTGAAATGAATCTAAAATTTCCAGTCACTACAAAAGACAAGCTCAGCTGTTAGCATGCAAGATTCAGTTCAAGATGAAACCACTTATATTTAGGTTTCTATGTTTAATTGTCTAATGGCATATGAGATATCAAGGCTTACATCATAGACAATGGAGATCTAGTAAATGCAATTGATGGATCCAATTAATAATATGATATGCTAATTAATAATATGATGTTTGCTTTAGGATCTTTTTCATAGTGAGCCAAACTGCTCTCCACAGTCTATTGACTAAGCTTTTACTGTCTGGTATGAAAGCTTAGTTAACTAAGATATTACTACCTACTGCCACACGGGTAGTTACAAACTCAGTTCTTTATCTCAGATTGAATCTTGCACCTTGGCATAAGGTTCAGTTGCCTGAAGATGGATGATTCATGTCATTAAAGCACCCTCAAGCATACACATTGCTGCTGTTGCAGGGTTACAAGGTGTAACACAGGACTTGTGGAGGACTGTATCCTTTGAGAGCAGCAGCTGGAAGCCAGGAAGATACCCAGTGAGATCTCAAATGACACTAGATGTTTGGGTTTAGGCAAACTCTTAACTATTTGAAAAATCTCTGTTTTATTTATATCCATATATTGTTGGACAAGGACTTCTAAAATCAAATAGTATGATGAGAAATCTAAGTCTCAGCAGGTCTAGCCCAGGCTATGGGGCTATGGGAAGGGTTGAGGTACATGTCTTTTATATATATATATAATAAAGGGGGCTAAGCTTCTGCTGTCTGAGTATAAGAGACTGAAGAAAATTAGTAACTGTAAATTAAAGCTGTGTCAGGCAGCCACCCACACAAAATCCAGCATATTAGGGAGTTTTTTTCCTCATGTATATCACAGCATATCATTTCCATATTTGAAATGGGTTTATATCTCGTCAACCAAGTCAAACATATTTCAGTTTTTCTGCCTCTAGAAATGAGGCTAATTATCATTTCTGCAGGGGCTCAATAATGGAAAATCAAATAAAACTTGCACTGCTAGTATATTTCATAGCTTCATATACAAAATTCATAGTGGGCTGGCACTGAGTCAATTTTTGGGCTGCATAAGTAGTGACCAATTACATTGGTGCCAGGCAGAAACCTTCTCTCTAGGGTCTGTATATCTGCCTTTCCTAAAGTGCTGAAAAAAGATTAACAGATTCACAAGGATTTTAAGGGGTTTCTGTACAGTAGCATAACTTTGAAAGTAATCTTGAAGCACATCTACATGTGTGTATATATATATAGATAGATATAACATTGAAAAAGTTACTTAGAAACTTAGAGCTAAGCATATTCTATGATGACGTCTAAAACTGGGAAACATAAGAATGAATGTCCTGATTATAAAGTTGTGAATCTGCAGAAAATATGGGTGAGAAAGTGGTGTTTGTTATCAAGTTTTGCCTCTACCTGTTCTGATTTCCACAAATGAAATAATTCTGTTTCAATGTTCTTGGAAAAAACAAAAAAATATGTAAGATAAAGCCCTAGTAGACATGATTGCTAACTTTCAATCACATAACCCAGGAATCAATTACTATAAATATAGCGAGGTAAATTGAATTTGACAGACTTGTAGTGGGACTCATTTTGGTTTTTAGGTAACTATCTCATGATGAGTTCTTTGCTACTGGGGAAGACTATAACTTGTACATGGACCAATCAAAAAATTAATTCAAGATTCAGTCACAAATTTGACTGGATCATAGAATCATAGAATACTTTGGGTTGGAAGGTATCTTTAAAGGTCATCTAGTCCATCAATACACTTTTAATTTTTCCCACTGAATGTGTTCCACTTTGCATGAAGTAATTAAATAATTTTTCAGCCACACAAGGAGGGCAAGGGTGAATTATTTCTTATTTCTTTAGAACAGCCAGCTGGCAGACAGAGGCATGGGTCCCAGTCCCTGCCACAGGGACAGGCTAAGCAGTGGACAGAAAGGCTTTGTGAACAGAAAAGAGGCAAACACCCTGGTGCTCAGAATTTAACACCTACCTATCACCTACCCAGCTTGGCAGCGTTTAGATCTAGAGAACATCTCAGTGATAATTATAAAAGTATAAATAATTATTTAAAAGTTTAATCTGTATCACATAGGTCCATCTACCTCTCTTGCCCCTTTCCCCCCTCTGTCTGCCTAAACTATTTAAAAAGTAAAATTTCTCATTTAGCCAATCTTCATCACATTGATAGATATTACCACTGTAGCTAATAACTGTAAGACTTCCACTTATCTCTGATAGAAGTCTAAGCACAAAGACATAAATTTTGGCCTAAAGTGACCCCAAGGATGTCTGTGGCTTGAAATCCTAAAACAATTTTGTAAAAAAATTAGTTTCTACCAATTCCTAACTAATCCTTGATTAAAGCAGAAGATATAAAGAGGTACAGGTGGAAGCAGCATTAACACAAAATTAATTCAGTCCAATCAATTCCTTTGCTGCGCACATAAAATAAATCCATGGTGACAAGACACTTGTTAGATATCTCTGAAACTGACTAAAAATGTCAAGTAAACAAACAAAGCTATCTGTAAGGAGTAATTTGAAGTTTATTACTTAAAGCAAACAATGGAAGGAGCAAATGGCCATGGTCTGCATTCAGTGATATCAGAATAAAGCCAGAGTAGTTATGTCAACTTTACATACAACTCTACAACTCTGCTAAAACTCTATTGAACTAATAACTACGCTCTTCATTTCTTTATTCCAGAAATTCAAGCAGTCCTTTAATGTATGCCACTTGGAGCACTGAAACTCTGACAGCCCCTCAGATGTCATTTCAGGAATACCTCTTTTCATCCTGGAAGACTGAACTACTTCCATAGCTCTGAGTCTGCCCATCCGTGATCCAGAGATGGCATGATCTACACAAACTTCCATTGCTATCTCTCACAGCCCACTTTCAAAAAAGTGAAGCACTCATAGTCATGGTGGAGATAGGATGGATGACATTAAAGTATATCTCCCAGTCCTGTAGGCAGCACATGATATTTTTTGCCCCTCCCAAAAAAATCACCACTGATGCCTTGTGAAGGCTGACCTAGAACAGAGACTAGAGAGCATTAAACAATAAAGTAGGTTTTTATTAAGAGGCCTCAAATAGATCCTCCTTGGGCAACACAATCCAAAATGGCCACAAAATGGACGGCCTCACACTTTTATAAGTTTTGGTCCATTAGCATATTGGAGCTAATTGTCCAATTACAGCTTTAGCCCATGAAGTCCCATCCTTCTTGTTTCCTGTCTTTGGTCCACCCTTGTTTATGCTCTTGGGCCTGAGATCTGGATCAGCTGTCCTTGGGTCCCCAGCTAGAGAAGGAATTGTTTTGTCTACCCATTCTGTGAAGAGAGCTTACTATCCCCTAATATGAAGCCTAGACTTACATGCTAAAGCAGAATAGAATCTGAAAAATAGAAGGGCTAAAACCTGAGGCATAATACTACAACGATTATTCCAGCTATTTTCCAAAGTTTTAATGAGAAGGGGGCATTGCCTCTCTCACTTACTTTCTTCAAAAAGGTATGTTTCCAAAGTCATCTGTACATCAAACAGCTGAGTGTGTAAAATATTATTTGTTTACTTTAGAAGAAAATTGTTTATGAATCAAAAGAAAACTTGTTCAAAAATTTCCCAGTCTTCACTGTAGATTTACTATCATCTGATAACAAGGGAAACAAAGCTAACTTAGACAAAATTTTAATTATAACAACATTGCAAAACCCCCCACATATTTCACTAATGGTGGTAATCGAAACAGTGTTTACTTTGCTCTCACTGTAATTGCACTTCTAAATCCCAAGGAGCCACAGTCGTTCGGTTTGTGAAGATGTACTTTAATAGCAAGAGAATGTAATGTCAGAAAATAGAATAATAAATATGACTTTAGATGAAAAAGCCTTGCTTAGAGAGCTGCCCAATTGTAGGTTTAGCCTGAGTACTACCAAAAAAACTCTGCTGAAACTAACTGATTCCATCAGCAGCTTATTTTAAGGACAAGTTATCTACTGTGATATGACAGTAGAGCATATTCTTTACAATTTTGCCATAAAATATTTTGTTAGTAATATGTTTTACACAATTTTGTGCTCCTAAAAAGCTCCAATTCCAACACCACTATTATTTTCAAGATATTCTAGATAAATGTAATGCCATTTTCCAATGTGAGCTCAAGGATTTTTCTATTAAGACGTTAATAAAAATATATGTAGACAATATTCATGATTACAAAAATTCATGCCCTATTTACAGAGGTTTTGAGAAGGGAGTATATAAGTACATGAGGTTCAAAATTCTGTGGAGTTTTGGCTCCTCGGTCCATTGTACATTTGGTGCTTTGGAATCCAATTGCTGCTTCAGACTGTAATTCAGCAAGACATGAAGGAAACAGCTTTATACACAAAAGTTCATTGCAACTTTCTATACACTTAAGTATGTCTTAAAGGCTGAGATTTGAAAAATGAAGGAGCTGGATATGGAATGGTTACTTTCAAAAACTGATGACTGTAATACTCAATGGAAAACAGCTTTTTTAAGACCTCTCAATCATAATTACCCCAGGATTGTAGGCCTAGCCCTACTCTCAAGTGTCACAATTTTATTGACATGTAATGGGAATCCAATCAGGTCCTAAATCTGCTGCTGAGGAGATTGGCTGTCCAAGAAACAGTTTTATGGAAAACAGAAAAGGGATTTTTAGAAAAGAGAAAAGGGATTTTCAGAGACCTAAAATGTTGCCTTTCAGCATGGCACATTTTTTACTGGTTTCTGAAGGGGACTGAATCTCCAGCAAATAAAATACATAATTCTTAAACAAGAGTGACAAATTCATGCATGGATGAAACTTAAAAGGGAAAGAACTATATCTCTTTGCTCAGTAGCTTAGTGACAGTCTCCCATATGGTTCTCTTTATGATCATTCCCTTTTTCTTCCTTTTCAGTTCAGCTAGAATATGAACTCTCAAACAAAAATCCTTCTGTTCAGATTTTCTAGATAATAATTTTCACCCCTCATTTTTTTTTCCTTTTAACAAAAAATATTATATTACAGACATTCTGGCTTCTGAAGAAGGCAAAATATCAGGGAACATATGTTACACAGTACATTTAACTCAGTGTTCCTTAAAATAAGCTGAAGTTTTTTGCTTTTTCTTTTGTAAAATGCTTTCAAATATTCAGTGCTTCCAGATTTTTTATTTTATAAAAAAATAATCATGTACTTACCACATTATTCTTCCAATAGGGTTTAATCTTTATATTTATAAGGAACCTTTGAGCAAAAAGGAAGTAAACATTAAAAGATGAAGGAGCTGGAATATCTTGTGTTTTGTTTGTTTTTTCTCATGACAAATTATAAAAGAGACGAGTATTAACTGAAAGAATGCACATTCATTTGCAGATGTTCTACCAAAATAAGTAATTTATATTATAAATATATTTTAATTTTGAAGTATTCATTAATTCATAACAGCTTAAATTTTTTCCCATTGCTGCTTAAGAAGTATTAAAGTAGATGCTAAGTTTAAAGAAGAAGAAAGACCAGCCCAGCCTGGCACTAAACTAATATTTTTAGATGTGTTTTTCCAGTAAAGAAACATTGTTTCTTTATGAGATGCTAGTTTTACTGTTTTCCCCCTGTGTCCATTCTGTCTGTTAGGCAGATACGTGCACATATGTGCTCAAAGAGTTGGTTCATCAGGTCACAGGTTCCAAATTTCCTAAATATATCAACAGGAGTTAGGAGTTAGGAGCATAACGCTTTTGTGTCAAGAGGTGAGGAAAATTCTATCAAAAATGTGAGGGAAGGAGGAGGGAGGACCTTATGGAAAGACCTTTACATACCTTTCAGTACTTAAAGGGGACCTACAAGGAAAATGGGGACAAATTTGCAATCAATTTTATTAATTAATTTCTTCCCCAGATCGAGCCTGTTTTGCCTGTGATGGTAACTGGTGAGTGATTTTTCCCTGTCCTTATGTCAGGCCATGAGCCTTTTGTTTTATTTTTTCTGCCCTATCCAGCTGAGATGGGGAGTGATAAAATGGTCTTGGTGGGTACCTGGCATCCAGCCAGGAATAACCCACCACTTGATTGACTGATTCTAAGCCTTCATTAGTAGTGGTTGAAATTTGCATAAATTTGATTCCTTACGCTCAATGACAATACAATATTTCCTGAATACAAATTTCAAAAGACAGTATTTTTCACCACTAATGTATTGCCATTAAATTAAATCCATAATGAAATGGAATATGGGCTATGCTACCAAATCAAAGTGAAAAGGGCCCAGAAAACAAAAAGGGTATGAAGATGGAATACTGACAGGTTTGATAGCCTGAGTGATATATTTTACTCTGAAGTTACTCTTGCAATACAACCTGGAAGTAATTACAAATTATTCTCAAAGTAAGAAGTGCATATAGTATAAATCAGTGCAAATTTTGTGGTTTCATTACATTGTTCCATACTTCAGGAACTGTACTAGTGAAATGAATGGAATTATTTGCCTAATCAAAATGTAGCTGTAGCTTAACTCATAATACATATTCCTCTGACAGTCTGAATTATTAAGCAGATTTTAAAAGACAAAAGAAAAAATACAACTATATACTCTATATATCAAATACACTGTTATCCAAGAAAGCATCACAAAGTACTTGGCAATAGGTGCTCCTTTACCAAAAAACAGTCCAAGGGTTTATCAAAATACTAAGTATTAGTTCAGCAGTATTAATCTCATTCCATTTCCCTTGACCTTGAGAGAAGTGTTTGAATTCTACACATATGTGCAACATGAAAAATTTAGATTACAAATATATGGTTGCATTACAGACAAGGAGATAGTAAAAAATCTCAGAAAGTTCTGAGGTTTAGTTAAAAATGTTGAGTTTTGCAAACATTTTCCATTTTCAAACTTCCATCTGACATGCAACTGACTCTTTACTCTCTACAACTATGTGTAGGAAGAGTATTAGACTACAAGAGGACTATCAATAACTGATTTTTAGCCTCATGATTCATCTTTCAAAATAATTTTCAGAGTTTAAATTGTTCATATAGGTGCAATAAAGATTGAAAGGTGCAAATTGCAAAGTATATATGAAAGTAAACATCTACTCCATTACAGAGACTGCTTCAAGCCCATATCTCTGCCATGTCAATGAGAAATATTGTGCTTTCCAAACCTGTATTGAGAAGCTGGATCAGTTGTGTAAGATGTGCTCACCACCACTGCAATGCTCCTGATTCTACCACACCCAAAAAACCTATCTGAGAAGGGAGAACACAAAGAGTATAGAAGAAATACAGATTTAAAAATGTCCATTATGATGGTCACTGAAATCTGCTGTTGTTTATAATGGTGTTGAGAGATTGTGATACTAAATATAGAGGCTGTTTTCACTCCTTCCCTAGCAACTTCTCCTGCTCATCCCTCTTCAGTAAAGGACTTATGAAATCAAGCAATAACAATACAGGGAGGGCTCCATAGGAATGCAACTGACTGTTGGCTGATAGAAAAAGAAAGAAAAGCTTTTGCTCTTTCTGAAGTGTGAAGATGTTTACTCTAGAGTTTTGTTTGCTTAACCTGCTAAGTGACTCATTGCAGCAGAGTTGAGCCCTTCACCTTAAATCATCCGCAGTGTTATAGAGTGTAAGAATTAATAGCTGGGTGCTGTGATCAAAAGTGCTACTTTTCTCTATAGTGCCTGTATACCAAAAGTGTTTTACGAGAATAGGGTTTAAAATAGCTGAAATTTTCATGTCATAAAGTCTCTAAGTTTACGAAGTACCCTAAGCACATCAGATAAAGCATATTCAATTATTGTCTGAATAACAACTCTTGGCAAAAAATGAGGAAAGAATATAGAGGAAGGAAAGGTAAAACCATCATATAATCCAAATTTATATGTTCTAAACAACCAATCAAGAAATTTTCTTTTTTAAAGACTGTGTCTATTTATAAAAACAATAAACGTGTCTAACTGAAAGCTTGGGTTTAAGTTTAATTTTTAATTTCTCTGTTCTTTACAGGAATTAAGTACTTCATATGTGTATAATACATATGAAATCACATATAAATGTGTTACTTGGTATACTCACATGCATATTGCAGGGAAAAACTAATCTTCATATAATTTTATGGGAAGTCAGCAAAAAGTAGAGTTATTCATAATTTATGGGCACGTATCTAAGGATGATATACTTCCTCATATTTACTTGAATATATGTGGACAGTAGGAAAAATATGAACAATAGTAATTCCATTGAAACTACTAAATCATGTATGATTCAGAAAATCATCTGCTTGTCATGATGACCTGGCACAGAATATCACTGTCAGGAACTGAACTGTCCTGAAGAAATATCTAAAATTTGTTTCCCTAGATATCTGAGACATCTGAAATTTCTATATCTGTTCCACAGAAAATTACCTTTGTTTTCATTATCTATTGTTGCCTAAAACAGATTAATAATTTAAAATGTTTTTTTTTCTGATTATCTGATTTTATCTGATTGATACAAGTTTTTCTGCTGGAGGACATAAATTTGCTGAAGAGCCCCTGAAGAACTGAACAGATGAGCAATGAGAACAGATGTAATTAATAGACTCACAAAAAGGAAGGTTGTAGTGTTGTATTAAGTTTTTAGAGACACAGAAACTTACAGGGATGTACCTGTACAGTTGTAATTTGGAGTTCCTCTCTCACACCCAAAATCGATCAACTCCTGTTTTTCTCCAGGAGGGACTGACAATGTAATCTTGCCTTTATTACTGCAGGTTGACACACATTACTGATGACCTGTAGCTGCCCTGCTCTTAGGATACTACAAAACTGGCAGTTCTAACAGCCCAGGACTGTCTTGTCTGATATTTCAGGCTTAGTTGTCAAAGCACTGGCAGTGGCAGGGGTGGAGAGCCCATGCTGGAGCAGTGGAAAAGAAGAAGAAGTGATGGATAGGAGATATTATGAGCACACCAGAACCCACAATGCAAACCCTTCAGTACTGTGTGGTGGAGGGACAAGCCAGAAATGAACCTGGGAAGAGGGGAACAAGGAGCAGGTTTCGAGATTTTAACTGTTCATATCTTATATCATCATTGATATATATTTGAACAGGCAACAAATTAAATTAATTTGCCCAAGTCAAGTATGCTTTTCCCATGAGAGTAACTGGTAAATAATCCCTCTACCCCTTAGGCTGACCAAAAAACTTTCTTCCATCTCATTTTCTCCTCCTGGCCTGTTTGAGGAGGGGGAGTGTGCAAGCAGTTGGGTGGGCATCTGACAGTCACAGTTAACACACCAAAACTGCACAGATACCAGAAGCTGTGAATGGCTGATACAGATGCCACGTCAGCTGGGCAGTGCTATGGGAATCACAGTAACTTCCTGGAATTATGCTGTGACGACAGAGAGACATGAAAGTCCCACAGAATGCCTAATGGGTAGTCGTGCTCCAAGGAAAATGCTATCATTTTCTGTGATGTGTGATTTCTCCACTTCGTTTGAAGATCCACTATCTAATTTACTGTTCTTGTCTCTTAGCATTGAAACCCTACAACCTCCCTAGAGAGTCATCTAGATACTTGATAAATTCATGCTAATATTAAACAAAATAATAATTAATTTTTTTTCAAAAGATATCTATTATTTCTTGTTCTATCATCAGTAATCATAAAAAGTATACTTAATTACTCTGACTTTTCCTTTACATTTCATTTAGTATTTCAAACCAAATGTTACTGCTGCCTCAGTTTCTTCTTTCTCTTGATGTCTTCATTTCATATCCCTAATAATTTATATTCTTGCCCTCTAAAGTGTCTCCTATTAGTCCTTTTGTTTTTTAAGTCCACTGCCCAATCCTAGAGGCAGTATGCCAGCTGTCTTCCATGCCAAACAAAGCATCATAATTACCTTCTGTGTCTTACACACATTATTCCGCTTAATAAAGCAGAAGTTGTAGGGAAAGGTAAGATGTTTTATTAGCCCCATGAATGTAATTTAGATTATCACAGCTGCAATAATGTCATTATACATTTTTGTAATGCACTGCAGCATTTTCCTCTATAAAGGAATTATTCCTCATTTATTTGTGCAAATAATAAATAATGCTGCTAATTTACAGTAAGTTTGCAGTCCATTGAAACACACAGTTCTTTTCTGCCTTAAGACCATCTGCCTAGTTAGTCCTCCCTTTTTATTTTACCATTGTATTGTGCATTTTTCCCTTTCATTGCTTTTTATGTCTTTGTCTTTTGTAAGTCTGTTTAGTCTTCCCCTCTGGCCCCTAGTTGTATTACTCTTTCATAGTAATCCTTGCTTTCTCCTTATTTATGGATCATTAAGAGGTCCTAATGTACCATTTAGTTTCTCATTACCCTTCTTCCATGTCAACACACTTTTGTGAGTTTTCAAGTTTCTGAAACATTTTTATTTTATTAATCTGTAGTATTTCCTGATGTATTTCTTCTAGATGACTTCCAGGTAAGCTATCTTCAAATTATAGTCTAATGTGGTCTGCCTTTCATTTCAGCTAACTATTCTACTTTTGGAAGCAAAGGGACCTCATGTATAGTGGAAGAACTCATTGGATAATCTTTTATTATTCAAATTGTCAAATTTAAGGAAGCCAGCATACGTCCTTGTGTTGTCTTTTACAGCTGATAAAGGGAGTTCAGTTAGCAATCTGCTTTCTGATTCATGTGTGCAGTACATAACCATAGTGAACTAATATGTGCTCAATTCCATTCCTTTTGGGCTATATTTCTTTCCTTACAAAGATCCATAAGAAGCAGTGTGACTGACATATTTTGTGAAAATCCATTCACTAGGATTTTTCTCCTGAGAAGGGGAGAAGCCTCAGAAAAGAAATGTAAACAATAACTATCTGATGGCTGTGGAATGTGGTCTGGAGACGGTTTACCAACAGGTGCATCTTTGATTGGTCTCATGTGGATTGTTTTTACTTGATGACCCATCATGGTCCAGCTGTGTCAGACTCTCTGGCCATCACAAGATTTTCTTATTCATTCTTTTCTAGCTTTCTGATGAAATTTTTTCTTCTATTCTTTTAGTCTAGTTTTAGTATATAATTTTCTTTTAATATAATATGTAACATAAAATATTAAATCAGCCTTCTGAAACATGGAGTCAAGATTCTCATCTCTTCCCTCAGCCTGGGGACCCTCAAACACCACCACAGATTCTGTACTTTGGAGCCTAAAGTGAAAAAAAAAAAAAAAAAAAAAAAAAAAAGGACCAATTGTAAACATTTTAGAATATCAACTCCAGCAAAGTTTTGTACCCAGAAGCATTTTGAGAATTTAGGAGGGAATTCAAAAGAAAGAAGGAAAAGCAAGTTTTAAATGAAGATTCAGATGGAACCGTGTCTATGCAACCATCATGCCTTCTTCCATGAAAGAAACAATATTGAGTCTCTACTGTTTGTGTTGTATCCTAATCAAGATATTAATATCCCCTTATAGCCCTTTTATTCTACAATTCTATTTCCAGTTATTGTAACATAAATTATGGGAAAGGATATATTTTCTCAGAAGTCTGAATGGGGGTGGATTCTGCTGTGATTTTACTGTGGCCCCAAGATCCCACTAAAGATTTTCGGTAGTTTTCAAACAATCAGTGAAATTTCACAGAACTATTTTCAGAGATTCCTTCTGTATACACAGTCAAAGGCTTTATTTGATTTCAGTTATTCAAAGGCTAAAGGAAACTATCTGACTTTTTCATTCAATCTAGTATTTACAAAAGAGTCCTTCTGTGATGTCTTGCATTCACTTTCACTCATCCAGTCCCTGTTGGAATGTCCTTTGATATTTCTGTATCAGTTCCAAGTTAAAAACTCAGTGGGTCTGGCAAGCTTTCCAGGAACAGACAAGACATTGCAGACTTCATCAAAATTACAATATCTGTTTATTATTTACCAGCTTAGAAATAGGCTCCTTTGTGTCCTAGAGATAGTTATGATCAATTTATTGATTGTTATTGGGAAGTTAATTTCCTCAATGAAGCATGAGTGATCCTAAGCATAAATTTACTTCTATTTTCAACCCCAGTGGGGAAAAACACTCCATCACAAGTCCACACAGTTATATTGCTCCTTCAATGTGCAGCATGGTGTCTCCAGGTTAAAGAACACTAGTCATTCTGGCAGTTACCATGGATGTTTTACCAGACTTTAAATCTATTCAAGGCTGGGTGCAATTCTTGGGTGCAGATATTGTTTTGCATTGCAGATACTTAAAACATCCAGGTCTGCAACTTTAAGCTTTAGTGGTTTTGCTCTGGCAGCACTCTTGTTGGGCTCAGCTGTAAATGCACTTGGAGAAAATATATTTCCAAATTCTTTTGAATGGCTCATAATTGAGATGTCTACTTTTCTTTCCTGTTGGAATAATTTGGCTTTAATTTTGTGGCAACCAATCTATTTTGATATTTACTCTATTTTAATACATCTTAAGAGTTTCTTATATCTGAAAGATAATTAGTGTTGTGCATTTGCAATTTTTTTTAGAATATTCAATCTGTTATGGATTTTTCCTAGTCTGAGAACCGTTTCTCCTACATGAAAATTCAGTTAGTTTCTTGTTTTTAAAATTGAGATTTTTGTTCAATAAAATTATTTTTTCAGAGATTTTTTCAATTGGTTACTACATTTGCTGAATTAAAATTAACTTTATATTAGATAACACATAGTCCAAGTAATATACTTATGATAATTTAAAATTGAAATACTGCTAAATAATGTATCTATATATTACTTTATATAAATATTGCACATCATTTTCCAGAGAATGGAAGTGCAGCTTACCATTTCGCTGAGCTGTGACTAATCTGCTGCTCCATTCAAAATAACAGCTACTTGGATATGAATATACTAAGTTTAAAGATATTTTTATGACCTTATTTAATCTAAGCAAGTATATCTTGGAGCATATTTTGGAGAAATACACTCTTTTTGAAGATATTTTAAATTTTTTTTGGTGTCTCAGCAGATGAAAGGTTTTTGTATGCGTCACTTTCATTGTTTAAAAAGTAAATATCTAATTTGGTGTTAAAACTCCCTGGTTTCTGGTGACTTAATTTTCAAATTTTTTTAATGTTTTTTATTTCTCTTCTAATATATGTATTGTGGTGAGCATCCAGTTTTCATTTTTAATTGATAAACTAAACCAAAAACATTGGAATTTTCAGTCCCTTTTTTTATACAAGGATAATATACAAGGAATCAAGGACATGTAACATATCAGGGGGGTTTTATTACATATATTTATATATTATATGTATTTTATTATATATTTACCACAGAAAACTGTTTCCTTTTTCTTTCTTTTTTTCTTTTTTAAAATTTCAGTATGCAGAAAACATGACTGATGAAGCCATCCACTAGCTAGGGTCTTTTCAATTTCAATTTTTTAAGAAACTTTCCATACTACAAAATTATCAAAATTATAATTATGCTAATTCAACATACCTCAGTATCCTGACACTTTTAATTAAGAGTGAAGTCCGTCTTTTATGATTGTTTTTCTATTAGCTGATATTATTTTACTGAGGCCAGCAGAAGCATCACTATTCACTAGATTAAGATCAAACACTCATTTCATGTTTGAAGAACTAATTCTATAAAATAATTCCATATGCAGGTAGAGCTTCAATCCATTTTTTCTTTATTGGCTATCTTGCCCTTCTGCTCTTATTAAAGAGTGTTTTATACTTCTCTCATGGTTTTTTTTATTTGTTTGTTTATTTGGTTCCAGTTTCTGAAGGCAGCTTTTGAACGTCTGGAATATTTATCCCTGTCCATCACTTTACTGCTCTTGGCTATTTTCTTCAAAATCTGGGAAACAGCACGTTAGGAGCCCTTAATGAGACAAACATTCTCTGCTGAAAATTCTGAACTATCGCACTCTCTGAAAGACTTAAAATTAATAAATTGCCTTGATAAAGGGTTAGGGAATATCTGTTGTCTGAATTTTACCTGACAAGGGACTGAACTTCAGTTCAAGGAATAACAAGGTAAACCTTAATTTTACCTTTTTCTAGGTTAGAGAACAATGGGAGCTGGGCATTTACCTGGCAGAAATTGTTTCCCCTCCTACCTGTCTGAGCTGCCTGGGGCACTTAGAGCAGAGATGAAAATAAAGGCAAACTGCCCTCATCTCTTCCTCTGCAAAGGGAGAGGATCCCCACCATCAGAGGAGCTGTAACTCAAAGCAGAGTCAACAGCAGGGGCTGTGCTGGGAGCACCAAGACACTTCAGCATCTCCTGCACGCATCCTCCATTCAAGGAGTGCTTTTTACTCAATCCTCCTGGTAACACCTACAATCCTCCTCCAGGGATAAGTAAACACCGCTGTAACACGGCTGTAAATTCAGAATGATGCCAGTGCAATGAGAATAATGATTTAATTTTCAAAGAATTTTTAATACTAGCATGATCTATCAAAATTTTATTAACCTTCATAAAAGTGGGGTTATGCTCAAGTCTGCACCTTCAAATTTGCATACAGAAAAAATGTTATATGGAAAGTTTAACATAAAGAAAAATGGACTTTTTATAAACAAAATATCTTAATTTTGAGTCACCATTTCTGTCATTAAAAAAATCAAAGTGAAGAAAATTCAAAAGTTTTACTTTTTCATAACATATTGGATTCTATACGATTTGGGATATATGAGAATTAACATATAAATATATCTAGTCCTGCCAAGAAACAGATTTACAAACATAGCCACAGTGAGAAATAACACAATAAGAGTTAAATAGTAACTCTGACCCACTAAACTTAAACTGATCCATGGAGCAGAGATTTTTCTATTGAGGCTTATTCTTTAAAAGAGAAAAGAAAATTAAGATATTGATAAAGTCCACTACAAATATTCAGTCACAGCTTTCTGTCTTACTTTAGAGATCTCATATTGCCTAAACCCAGAGACCTAATTATTTTTCCAGATAATGGATTTTTAAAGCACTCTTCTCTATTACCTTACTTAGTTACAGAAAACAAATTCCAGTCTCCTATTCAATTGCCACAAAATCATAATGCCATATTTCACAAAAAAAATACATCAAAACAAAACCCACGCAATCCACCCTGAAAATTTAACACAAATCATCCATAAAACACCCCAACATGGTTTTCTTCCACTGAACCCCTCAGATAGTAATGCCTGTATTTTATCTAAACATCAGAGGCCAAAGAGAGCAGGACCACCTATCATGCACAACTGAGCTTCGGTAGACTTACACACTTCTACCTTTGCAAGAGCATTTTTCAGTGAGAGGATCACTCCATGCTTTCTGTTTCTCCATTGGGACATCTGTTAGAAGTTAGATGCTAGAAGTTAGATCACTTAATTGATGACATAAATCTCTAGTCCGAGAGGCATTTTCATCACACAGCAAAATTTGCCTTCAAGTAAGGGAGAGAACAAGACATAGGAACTCTCACTCAACTAAGGTCAGGTTCGACACCGCTATTTCTTTCTCAGGCCTAAAGTATTTGTTGGAGTACAGAACTGTCCAACAATAGGAAATGACCTTCAAATATCTTTGAATATATTTGTCTTTCCTGTCCAAAACTGGTATGACCTAACCAGTAGTCTACAGATTTTTCTCTTCTGTTCTTTCTGTTTGTTCTCTGAAAAGATGTATTTGCATTTCTTGTGGCATATTGATAGAGCTTCATATTCAGTGGAAATAAATGGAGTTTATTCCACATTATATGCTTAAGAAAGACAGTAGTTAAGAAAGGGTACTTTGGTCATGAAATATATATTTGTTGCTCTTCAGTAAGGGAAGTGTTTGTCTACCAACTGCTAAGTAAAGGTTTTAGCAAGCAGATCATAATATAAAAATACATATTCATGCAGAAATTTTTCTATTAATAAAAAATATAATAACACTGTACTAGCAAACCAAATTTTGTTAATAAATATGGGACAGATGGTTTAAAAGATTTTCCCAGTTAAGTATACTTTGCCCATTTATAACAGTGCTATGTGATGAATATGTGGCACACCTATTATGAGGGTGTATTAAAGATTTTTCAATTTACACATAATAGGATCTTGCATGAGGAAGAAAAATGTATCTCAGGTGTAAACTAAGCAGCAGTGATAATCTTGGTGGAATGAAACAGTGTCAGAGCACACAGGCACTTGAAACACTTCTCAAGTAACACTGGATCTCTTCTTCAGTAGTTGTACTGCCATGTAGTTGCAAGACTAGAATATTAATTAACACCATGACTCTTTGGCCATGCAGAGATGATCTGGGAGTACTGGGATTTCTGTGACATAAAAAGAGCTCTGGTAAAAACTAGAAAGCTGTGGGTCCTTAAAGCACTGAGGACAAATCTCAAACACCTATTGGACCTGCCCCACTTATCCCATCTTCCCTCAGTCATTGAAATTAAACTCACAATCATTCCTATACAGACTCATGCTCTCTTTGAATAGTAAAAGAAATGCAGAAAGAGAAGAGGACAATGAAATACAAAACCAAAAATCAAATAGTCAAGACCTAGTAAACACAAACATACATGAGCCTGGATACTACAGCCTCTGTGCTGCACTTGACGGACCTTCTGGGCAAAGCAGATTTTAAAATAGTTCCTTTAAATTTACCATCTCTTATTTATTACACATCTCCATGTGTACCCTGGTTTAAGGGCTGAACTCATGCATGGACCTGTACTGGCTCACCAGGCTGTGACCCTGCCAGCCTCAGGCAGCCCACCTTCCCTAGCAGGGACCACCTGGTCCCCAGCTGCTGCTCCAGAAAATCCCAGATTTGACACAGGTGTCCTGCCTGCCAATGACACCTGAGTGCTTAAGGTGCCCTTAGGTACCTCAGACAGCATTTACTCATTTTCACTCAAAAGTGAAAATGTAAGCAAATGAGCCTTAAGAGACCTTCTTTGGTGGGGAGACATATATTTTTGATCCCATTCTGATGATTCCAAGGAGGACCAGCCCAGTAAAAGTTAGGCCTAACAACAAACAGCAGTTGGTTTTCTATATCTGTAGTAATAAACACAACATTAGTAATTTATAAACTTAAATAGGATTATCAGCTTCACTCTGGTAGGTATAAAACTCAAACATGTTTTAAACTACAGCTTAAATTATGCAAAAACATTTCCAGTGGAAATATTTTCTTCCTCCAAATCCCTTTGACTGACAATGTTTACCTCCAGCTTTCATATTATTCATCTGGAACATTCTCTAAGGGAAACTGAAATCTTTAGAAAATTGCAAAGAAGGACACTAAGTGCAAAGAGTTTTTAAAATTAGGACTTTGGACAACCATAGAAATAAAATAAGCCAATAAATGATGCTAACAAGTTATAGAAGGCATTTAATTATATGAGTTTGGTCTTGGTAAGGATAAACAATAACTGAGTCTGTGCATTCCTGTATGTACAACAGAAACCAACAGCAAGAGAAAAATGGATATTGGAAAGTAAATACCATATGCTTAATTTATTTTAGATTTATTTTTATATTTGTATGTGATATAGCTACAAAAATACATGTAAAGTGTATGATCAATTAGCATTAGTGTTTACCAGCATGTTTCCAGTCTTATACAAAATATAGTTTTCAGAACAGTATCACTTAATTGTCTTTCCAGAAGTACTTCAGTATATTTAAAGAAATACTAAAGTGTGGTAGCAAATCCTGTATCATACCATTTATATCCTGGAAATGTGGAAAAATATCAGTATTTTTCTTTAGAACTCTTGGTTTATCAAGGGTATATTAATTGCTCTTTTCAGAAAAAGGGAGCATTTGCATATCTATGGCAAGTTGTCAGTTTAAGACATATCAAGGGAAGCTATGTGAGTCACACCATGTCACAGTACAAAGCACAAAGTAACTTTAAGCAAATGCTGCAACCTGACATTCTATGTCAGAAGCAGATACATCATTACCAAGGTAATCCAATCTATGACAACTTCATTATCTAAAATTTTCAGCACTGAAAAGCCATGTTAGCTATGGTTTGCAAAGGCCTTTTCTAATCTGAAAACCTCTGCTTCATGAGGGCAATATTGTTAGTGATTTACATGCCATGCCCAGGGCTACCCTTGTATGGAAGGAGTAGAATTTTCTTTTCACAAACAAACTAGCTACAACAAGATAGTAAGATATAACACTGAGATATCATAAATTTATCATACATGGAAAATTTACAAGATCAACAATGCCACAGTGGGAAAGATTGATTTTTTTTTTTAAATCAGAACAATTGTGCATAGTCAAATGTGCACAGTCTAGCATTAATAAGCCAAGAAAAGATTCACCCAGCCTTGTTTGGAACATTTAATTTGGCTGCTGATTTAGGAACCTACAACCTGTTTAAAGAGTCTCTAAGGCATCCAAAATTTGTCTAGAAATCTAAAATCTTAGTAACTTTCTGTCTTTCTTAGGTGTCTAATTCAGCCACCTAGGTAGATGTTTAAGCCCTTCCTAATCTCTTGTAGTCATTGGTTGTCGAGGAAGTCTTTCTAATAGCAAATTTACTAGACTTTACAAAGGTGAATTACTGTAGAATATAGGAACGATCTTAATCAAATACATGACATTTGTCACAATTCCAACAAAAATGCCTTTCTGTATAGCTTTGAAGACCTTCTTTTGGGACAGTGGGTGCTGAGTACACTGCAAATTTAATATTTGCAGTTAATGCATCTTGGTCAAATTTGAAGACAATTGTCCTCATAGAAAAATCTTGACTTGAGAGAGACAACAGTCTTCCTAACTTTGATTGTTTGCTTGCATGTGTTTAAATTGGTTCAACACATTATGTGGATTATATACTTATATATATTATTTTGAGCATTTGAGTATAAATCGCTAGAAAATTTGTTTTGTGAGAGCATTACTGGTTGTGGAAAGACCTGTGTGAATCTAACCATATAAATCAATCCAAAAGGCAGTACATGCACTTAAGTGAACTTCTTGGAAAATTTTGACTCTATGAGCACAAAAAGTTTAGAAATTGCAGCATGGACAAACCATTGAAAGTTAAATTGTTTAAGTGCAATGTTTCCCAAGTCTCCAGAGTTTAGCATTAGACAGAGAAATACAGCAAACAAGGTACTGCTCAGGAGACCAGCAGGTTCTGGTTTAACAACACTGGAATTCCTGGGAAAAGGGAAAGACTCATAAGGGCCTAAAGCAATCTTTCTTTTTTTTTTTTTTTTTTTTTTTTTTTTATTAGAGATACATGGAGGTGCCAATTAGAAAGAATTTCTCTTGTTCATTATTTAGGCTATTGTCAGGTTCTTGATCCCCTTATTAGGACTACCAGTGCACATGGCTCATATCCCAGGGCAGACTGCTCTGTTGTATTCATACTCCTTTTTAACAGTTTAAAAATTAACTGTCTCTTTTATCTGGGTACATTTGGTACACGCGCCTATATCCTGTACAAGCTGGTTGTCCTGTTGAGTGATGCTTACTCCCACTGACGTCTGCTGTGATAAGATGGAATGAGTCACACTAGGTGTTCGTAAAGGTTAACAAGTAATATATTCAGAGCTGTAGATAAATCACGATGCCCTTCTATGTGGCAGATGCTACAGAGCAAATTGCTGAGAAATGCCTAAAAGTAGGTAAATAAATAGGTAGAATCAGTGGCTTCAAAATAAATTTAAAGGTGCACATTCAGAAAGCTGAGCATTATCCCTGCACGAAATAGTGACACTGAATGACCTCTGAATATTATTTCATTGTTAAGAATCTGGATACACCATAGATAAAAACAGCTTTTTAGCATCTTGTCACTGTGTGCTGCCAGTGTTAAATGTGGTTCACATCCCGATTTTGCAGCTTTTACACCTGTCTGATCTGCACCCTCCCTAGAGGATTTTCTAGCCAAGACAAATCAGCATAACGGTTCTGCTCTAGCTGCCTGCCCCTCTGCTATGAGAGTCAAAGAGACAGTCAAAATACACTGGTGGGGTTTCTTTCTTTTTTTCCCTCCTTCCTCTCTTTCCTTCTATAACAAAGAAGCCAAGGAAACCATTGATCATCCCATGAAGGATTTGGTAACTCAGCACATGGTATCTGTCTTCTGAAACATTACTGCAGAAAGGTTTTGTCACAATTTTACTTAGGCCAATTTTCAGGAGACGTGGAAATATATTGGTCTTGCTGCAGTCACTACAGATGACTGCACAGAATCCAAATAAAGATATTATCAAGGCAAATGCTTGTTCTTACTACTTTATTCTGTCAAAAAAAAAGTTTTCCTCTGGTTTCTTCAAGTATGTTGCCCAATTTCCTTCCTAAAAAAGTCATGTAGTTCTGCTACTACAGTAAAAGTTGATTTGTTCTGTCCTTGTGTTATCCGTATTCATTAATTAACTAGTGGCACTAACTCTCCTCCATCCTTCCTTTACAAGGGAGTAGAAGATATATAGTCAAGGCTCTGGATTTTCTATGCTGATGTAATGGCCCATAGAAAATCATTGCAAACTACTAGGCATCTGTTCTGCAAAGCAAGGTCATCAGTAAATTCTGATGGAGGAATATTTTACTCCATACTCGTATATGCTAATGCTAATATCTTCAATATCTAGTGATTTGTTATTTGCTGGGTCTAGAAAAGTCCCTGTACAGTCTATGCAAGTACTATATCATTCTATGGATGTACCTATCACTGAGACTCTCTAAAATTGTTTTTCAGAGGCAGCCATTTTCTCTAGTGACTGGACAGGGAGTCTGTCTGTTTAGCTAAGGTGCTATGAATCAGGATGCCAAGACAGCAATCCATTCATTAGACATTGTAGTATTTGCTTCAGGTGAAAACTCTACATTTCAAAATGCATGCAACTTATATTGAATATAAAAGCTTTTACCTATACAGTTATAATGTTGCTTATTGCAACATTTTATTGTCTAGGACTTCCATTCAACTTCTAAGTCCCAGGGTTCAAACATACCTAAAACTATTTTAATCTAAACAAACTGAAATATAGCAAAATATATGATTTTGAGGAAAATTTAAAAAAAATAAGGGAAATATATGAAGAGGGAAAAGTTTCAATGATCTAACTCCATCATCACCAGCTCATCAGCTTCTGTCTTATCGCTGGTCTTGGTCATGGATTTCTCTGTACTTGTATTTCAAGACTCGATTCCCAATAAAAATCACTACCATTATTGCTAATTTTGACATCATTGCTCCTCTCTCTGCTTTCTTTTTTCTTCAGTTCCAAGGAGATGGAGCAAAAGAATGCCTCACTGCTTTGCCTCTTAGGGACAGGTTCTAGGCAGACAAAAGTCAATCAAATATCATTTTTAATTGGCAACAGCTTCCTGTAATGGATAGTATCTATTAATGCACCTGGTATCTATTAAAAAATATTCCATTTTTATATGAGCTTTTGGTAACACAATCTTTCCCTTTACATAAAACTCACAAATATTTTAAAATTTATCATATTATTATGTACCCATAATAATAATACAAAGAATTGAAATAAAATCCTTCAGAACCCCATAGTCTGATATACCTGATGTACCTTGTGGCAAGGGAGACATTCATGTTACAATGATTTCCATGAGTACTCATAAAAATAAATGCAATAATTTTAAAATATGGCCTGCAGGCTTGACCTTCCTTTTAGTAAGGCAGTGACCATACTTCAATATCATTTAATTACTCCATTTTAAAACCTTTCTAAAAAGTATATTGTCTGCTTTGAGTAATGGTGTACAGGAGCAATCCACCTCAGCAGTTAAACATTTTAAGTGAAACAATCAATTTGAATGACAATCTGTTATTCATCCATAAAATGTATTAACTAATGAAAAATAGACGTTTCTCCACAATATTACAGTCACACATTTCAGTGAGAGACTTAAAACAACTGGGACTTCACAACCTTTTGATACAATTAGATATGTCTATGGCTAAATCAGCAGTAAAGTGTTTGAAGTCTATCAGGGTTGAGTGAAATAGCTACATAACTAGAAGCTATGAATAAAATGAAAGAAGACAAAGACTTAATCACTAGTCAATTCCTTTGTGGGCAGAGGGAAAAGAGCCTAGTTATTTGACAGCTTTTATTTATCTAAAGGCCAGAATTAAGAAATATACAATTTACAGAAGCATTCTTTCTATAGATCAGGGAACATATTCCTTCATATATTTATATCGCAAAGCAGCATTCATAAAGCATGGGCCATGATATTGAAAATGGAAAAGAAAAATATTTTGTGTAAAGGCAGATTCAGAGTCAATTTCCTGTTCCAGGAAACAATTTTACCATATTTGATTTAGAACTGGATAAACAAATTCCATCCCCACTGCAACAGGGAGTGCTATAGCATGGCTGCTTTGAAAATTACTACATCGCTACTTTAAGAAGGTTCTGATCAAAATAAAAATATCCAGATTTCATATCATTTTATGTAATAAAAGCTTTCAGCCTCATGATGTTTTAAAACTGCTTTTTTAAGTCACTTTATAATTTTGCTTGTTATTCTGACAGAGAAGAAAGAAAGAAAGAAAGAAAGAGAAAGAAAGAAAGAAAGAAAGAAAGAAAGAAAGAAAGAAAGAAAGAAAGAAAGAAAGAAAGAAAGAAAGAAAGAAAGAAAGAAAGAAAGAAAGAAAGAAAGAAAGAAAGAAAGAAAGAAAGAAAGAAAGAAAGAAAGAAAGAAAGAAAGAAATAGCATGAACTTGTATGAAATAGCATGAACTTGTATGAAATAGCATGTCAACATGCCTGTAAAAGCTTTTATGCATCCAACAGCTTTAGTAGCAATGCACTGATGGGCCATTACTCATCATAGGAAAAAAGCACCTGTGAAGACTGCTTCTCCTTTAGGCAAGGGAGCAGCAGCCAAGCAACAGCATGAGGCATGTGCTGCAGACTGGAAAATAATTTTTTCCCAGGTTCAGGCAGTGTGTAGCTCAGTGTGGGAACCAAGGACTGGGAATTGACTTGAAAATCAACCACCTTGTGAAATAACAAGAACTTGGACTTCGAAACAGCTAAGAGTGAGGAGATGCTTACTTGACCGAGGACCTGAAGTATTGTTGCCATCCCTTCTAATTACACGGGTAAACTCTGTGCAGTTGAGTACTCACAGCTAATGTTGAGTGTGCTTCCTGGGTAGTGATGGCTTTGAGTATGTAATGATAATGGCTAATAAAAAGAGCAAAAGAAACGTGTTGTTAATTACTACTGGTCTAGAAAAGCTTTATTTTACCATTACAGTCATTATTTATAATGTTTTTTAAACATACCCATTACAGCGAAATCTGATTCCTACCTCTTAATTTCTTTTTAGTGTACAGGTATGTATGTGTACACACACTTGTACACACAACCATATGGAACAAATGGTTTCATCCCTAAAACTAAGATGCATTGATAGGGAAATGAAGGAAAGCTGGTCCATGGTAATGAGGGAAAGTTCCTACATGATAACAAGTAAGCGAGCTCTAAGAAAACACTCTAGTTTGATGTATATGAAAGAAAAATTACTGTTATTCTCATGGTTACCTTTCATTTCAATAACACTTGGGTCAGTCATGAAATCAGTTGTGTAAATCTTCTCCAGAACAAGAGTGTCCTAATTTCAAAGTATTTTGAAATGAGTTTCTTCTAAGCCAGTAATTTGTTAACATTTGAAGGGTATTGTGCACATGAACCATATCTGTCCATGAATTGTTATTGGCAGCCTTCAGCTACTGAAAACCTGTGCATGTTCACTGATTTCAGAGCAGCTATGCCTGTTTACCATGGTTATGGATAGGGCCTAATGATTATTGGACTACACCTGGGCCGAGAATTTGGTAAGGAGCAAAGATAGGCCTGTAACAGGTTCAACAAAATTAAAATGCTTAACTTTTGCACTGCACTTTCTAATGCATTTTGTCTGTTTTATGATTATAATTTCTAACTGACCATACCTAAACAGTTCTTCCTGATTCTCCTAATACTATCCTGAAACAATTTATGCTGAAGACCTTCAGATCAGAAATGGGTTTCTTTTTGCAAGCAAAGAATTTAGCAAAGTCACAAAATATAAAAATAATATCTAAGGTATAAATGATAGCAGACTTAAGATGTTCCCTTATTTAGTTTTTAATCAACGTCAATTTTTTTTATTAATTCTATATCTTCAACACCTTATATTTTTCTATAGTTAAACACTTCCAGCACTTCATAAAAAGATAAGCTATATTTTCTACTTCTCTCATATCCAGGGAATCAATTATTCTATCAAATAAAGATACCAAGTTATCTTGGTATTATCTATCTTCTAAAAGATGGTTTTGATTTTTCATTAATTTCTATTTCTAGAATTAACACTTCCTAATTTATTCCATAGGTTTCTACACTCTGGAGTTTAAAACACAGGTTCCTCTTTCTCAGGGAAATGTTTTTCTTTCTATTAATTAAAGTACAATGTTTATTATTTTACAGCTATACTCCAAATTTGATGAATCAGTTACTCAACAAAATTTATCAGTGTGCTAGGTTTTCATTATTCTGCAGTGACAATCAATAAATGTCTTGATCAGAGCACATTAAATTCTGAGTTCTCTTTCCTCCTCAGATGTGGTAATTTCCATTTTTATTCTGACACTGCCATTAGCCATCCTGTCTCTGGCCCTGGATACACTTTGGTGTTACTGAAAGTGATGCCAAGTTTTAATAACTTTGATTATTTGAAACTTGGATGATTTCAATCTCCTTCCAAAATTCTTTTGGTCTCAGGCTTGTGTCCTACCATTTTATATCCATGTCTTAAAGAAATTAAACTCTAAGCAAAGACCAATATCTCTAAAGAGTAACTCACTCCTGCTAAGATAACCAGTGATATGCCTCTTGGAGGAACCTTCCTTTGTCTGTAAATTACTGGGAAAGCCTAGCTGCTGCTTAATTTAACTGTTAGTTGACATGAATTTATCCATAAGGATTGACAGTTGAATAAACAAGTAAAAACATGGAGAATAAGTGTTTACTTATAAATTCCTAGTTTTTCTTACTATAGTTGTAATCCCAGGTATCACAGACCCCATCCAGATACCACTGGATTCAGTGACAAAATTTTTTAGTGAACTTCACTAGGTAGAAAATTGGGATGGAAAATAGGCATAAATTTCCCAGTGTTTCAAGTAGATTGCTACACATTCGAGGATCAAAATAGCAGAAAAAATCCATTCAGAGTGGGAAATTATTCATCACTTGAAGTAATAATTCCCTGCTGAATTTCACATGGCTCTACGTAGGTACTTAGAAGATTGAATCATACATTTTGAACAAAGAATATTAATTTCTCTTTTGTCATTCATATTTTATAGAATAGTTTAGTTGCTGACAGAAAAAGTGTTTGGGGAGTAGTATAGGAACAGTAAAAGGATTTAAAATTATTAGCCATATGAATTGCATTTCTAGTGTAGCCATCACTAAAAGCTGGCATTGAGAGTGGCACTAGGAAAATTTTACTTTTCACAGAAAACAGCGATTGCAATGCACAATTATAGAAGTATTTGACCAGAGGTTGAGATTGCTTATGCTATGGTTTGATTTGGTATTCGAATCTGAATCAGAAGGGTTCATACTTGAGGAAAAGAATAAATAGTATGGAAATTGTTACATCTTTCCATCTAATATTTTGACCCAACATTGCAGAAGGAAGGAAATGTGATATGTTGTTCTGGTCAGCATATTGTGATTCTGTGAAAGAAGACTAATTTCCTCAAAAAGCAACCACCACTGTAGACCAAAAATTTGTTATTATGGGATCACTGTTATCTACTGGATAGACACATTATGGGTTCATTTGTATACATTCCACTTGGAGCAGTACGCGAGGAAAACAGTGATCACAATTTAAGCGGCTTACCATACCATCTTTTCAGCTGCTCAATTAGCACTTGCATAAGCCTCAGTTTTCAGCACAACTCTTTTAGCACAATTACAGTAGAGAGGTTGGGAAGGAGAAGATCGGTAGAAGATGGCACAAAACAGGTCAGCAGGACTAAACCAACCCATTGCTATATTCCTTCTCATCTGCCCAGCTCTAAAGTGTGAAGCTCAAACAGATTTCCAGCTGGTGGAGAAAGAAGCTTCCCTTTAAGTGTTACATCTGTTAGATCCATGTCATCTGACTGTTAGAGGAGCAATACATTCATCCCATCCTCCCTTAAGGAAAAATGAGTGACACTGGAATAAAGAAATGCAAACAGGGCATTTGTTTCTACTGCTGTTATTTTTCAGCACTTTTACATGTATAGATAGGATTTGCCTCATTAACTAATGGTCTTTGTTTTCTCCTAATTATTTTCAACTCTTTCTTGAAAATTAAATTGCTAGATTTCCTCAAAGGTTTGCACAAAATATTTACTGGAACATCTGGATCTAAGGTAACTACTGTTTGAAAACAACAATTAAGAATATTAACAGGCAGTGGCAAAAGTATTAAATTAACTAGAGGTTAATGTGTACCTGCCACTTCATGCACCATAAATATTCTTCTGTGTATGCTTTAATTGAAAAATTTATGAGAATTTAGGCTATGAAAATTGAAAAGCACAGTTAGATAAAAACTGCAGTTGGATAAATAGCTCAGTAGGAGCTCATCCTACAGTTAATGCTAAAAAGTGAACATGAGGCATCAAAATATTGACTATAGCAAATAGATATAAAATTCCATTTTATTTTATTCTTGGCACTTATCTAGCAGCCTCCAAAGAAGTTATCTTGTTTGTGCTGATGTAAAACTATTCTGTAACAGTCATGACTATACAAACTGTAAGTGTAATCAAACTAAATAAAGAATAGCAGTCAAAAAGAAAACATGAACAAAACCCCATAAAATTATAGGATTGTGTGTCGTAAAAAACACATGGTATATATGCAAGCAGTCACTGCAACAAGCAGCCTGTATCTAAGTCTATACACCTTTAGTTTATACCTATCCAAAAGGCAGTACAAGTAAGAATATTCTTTAAAAATTCTTAAGTAGACATATCACCTGAACAAAAGACCAACAGGATGAAATCAATTTTCTTTGGCTTCAGGAGAGTCAGATCTTCATTTAAGAGCAAATAAATTCAATCTATTTTTATTAATAATAATTTTCACACATTTCACATGTACTGAAGCAGACAGACTCACTGTTTTTCTTGTCACATGCCTCGTGACAGAAAAAACCTAGAGGAAACAAAGGAAAAAATAATCCTAGCTCAGATTATGACTATGTTTAAAGACTAGAAAGCATTCATAGTTTTCTGACAAGTCTGTGCTAAATAGTAGAGCATCTTTTGTCCCATGGAGTGTATTTCAGGTATTTATTTATTGCAGAAAATTTTGGTCCTTATATGATTTATTCAGATACCATGGAGATAAATAAATTCCAATTTCTATATAGTGTTCATAGTAGTTCTGCTGGAATCAGGCACTTTCCATGTTGTAACACCAGCATTGCAAACACCAGTCTTCAATCATAAACAAAAGGAATTTTTTTCAAATATCTATATACATACACATATATACATATATATGTATTTTAAAGTATACTGGTAAGCATAATATAAAGGACACATGCATATAGACACACACACTCAACTACCTTGGCACATTCTGCTAGCCAAAAATGACTTTTGCAAGCAAATTCTGGTAAATCTATGTTATGTAACTAATTGAGATAATCAAGGTACTCAAAATCATAAAATCGTGCCTATTGCTTCCAGAAATGATTTTCTGATTTCATTAGCTTTTAGAATTAGTACTTATCTTTGACTTTAAATAGACTACAAGCTCTGTACTGTGCATATAAATGTTCAGTCTGTCTGTTTAATCATTCAGTTTCAGTATTTTGCATGATGCCATATGTTCCTGTGACTAAACAATCTGCAGTTTCTATTCTGCTGGCTTTTATTTTTGAGATCTCTGGGATTTAAAATTTCTCTACCAGAAGTGCCATACCCTCCATACTCTGATCTGCCTCTTAGCTTTACAATCAACAACCCATTTTATATTCCCTAGAAGAGAACATGGATGGTGTCATTTCTTCACATGATGATGTTAATTACTGTCACCCCATCACACTCCTTTTTCATAACAGAAACTGTAGGGACACATCAAATTAGCTTCTTCCTCATCTGTATGCCTATTCCAAAGCCAAGAAGCTTTATTTCTAAATTACCTCATCTTTGTATAAATATATTTAGAGTATTTCAAAGAGAATGATCGAAATTTAGAATGCCCTTCTTGTCCCCATAAAATTTACATCTATTTATCTCTTTCCTGGGTTTTATTTTTATCAAAATTATATGATGTGTTACATTGACCCTGGGTGGATGCCAGGTGTCCACCAAAGTGGACACTCCCCTCCTCAGCTGGATGGGGGAGAGAATAATACAAGAGAAGGCTGATGATTCAAGACAAGGACAGGAAGAGACCACTCACCATGGACAACACAGACTCAGCTTGGGGAAATTAGTTTAACTTATTGGTAATCCACTGAGAGGAGGGTAATGAAAAATAAAATTAAATCGTAAAAAAACCTTCCCCTTCTTCCCAGGCTAAACCTCATTCCTGAATCCCCTTCAGCCAGTGGCTCAGCAGTACAGGGAATGGGAGCTCTGGTCAATTCATCACACATTATCTCTGTTTCTCTTTCCTCTGCAGGGTGAGACTCCTCACACTCTTCCCCTGCCACAGGAGACAGTCCTGCATAAAACTCCCCAACATGAGTCCTTCCACAAGCTACAGTTCTCCATTAGGTGCTCCAGCATGGGTCCCTCCCATGGACTGCATTCCCTCAGGAACAGAGTGCTCCAGCATGTGACCCTCACTGGGTCCAAACATCTCACCAGCAGGAGCTGCTCTCTCCTCAGGACCACAGGTTCTGCCAAGAACTTGCTCCAGTATGGGCTTCACATGGGGACAAAGTGTCCTTCAGGGATCCATGCTCTGGTGTGGAATCCTCCAGGGGCTGTAGAGAGATTGCTCCACCATGGACCTCCAGGGGCTGCAGGGGCATACCTGCCCCACCATGCTCTTTACCACAGCCTGCAAGAGAATCTCTTCTCTTGCACCTGAAACTCTTCCCACTCATCCTTCACTGACCTTGGGGTCAGAACTTTCTCTTGTATTCTCATTTCTCTCTTTGCCTGCAGCTCCCAACTGGGTTTTGTTCGTCCTTCTTGACTATCCTATTCCAGAAGTGCTACCATCACCACTGATGGACTTAATATTGGCCAGCAGTGGGTCTGTCTTGGAGACAGCTGGCATTGGCTCTGTGACATAGGGGAAACTTCTAGCAGCTTCTTACAGCAGCCACACCTATAGCCCCCTCACTACCTGAACCCTGCCACATAAACCCAATCCTGTGATCACTTTAAGGAATTATAGTCACTCAACTGTAAACAGATTACAATCAAGCATTATGTTAGAAATATGTGTGCCTAAAAATCATAGAAAACACTAACAAGAAACATGTACTACAGCAACAGAGACGGCAATTTTTCTTCATACTATGCCTGAAATGGGAAATAAGTGAAAGAAATTGGACACCACTGTCTTGCTGCTGTTAAAGGCATCATTACTAATTCAGGGCATCCATAGGTTAATGAAAGATTATAGAAGTTTTCACCTACTGCAGTCTTGATTCAGGCAGGAAATCAACCTGGCTACCAGAAAGAGAGAGAGGCAGGGGAAGAGAAGAGTAAATAAGCAGCCAGCCTTGCACCATTTTAGTTAGCATGTCAGGAGCAAAACAAACTGTACCTGAACCATGTTTTGACTATAATGCACAAAAGTAATAATGCCTCTCTTAAGGCAGAGACTGCTGCCAGTTGTGACTCCCACAGCAACTAGTAAGTATCTACACTTCTTGAAAGAAAAGGCATCTTAGTGATGAATTTGCTTGTCAAGGTGATAAGCTTATCTTCAGGATCATTCCACAGTGAAGTGGGGTAACAGCACACCAGAGTGGGTCCTGAAATTGGAAAGCCCCAGGAGAGTGCAGAGACCTCCCAGGAGCTGGTAGCTCACACAACAGATGCTGGGTGGTGGCAGAGGCAGCTCCCTCCTGAGAGGTGTGAGGGCACATGTCTGTGAGCCTGACACACTCTCTACAGGGGTGTGCTGCTTGCTGTGTGCTCCTATCAGGGATGTCACCGAGAGAACACCAAGCCTTGTGCAGTTCACTATTCCCTGCTACTCTAGCTCTTTGTGGGCACCAGTGGTAGGAGCAGCATGAAGAGGACCAAGAAGGATTAGGGAGTCCTTGGACAGGCAGTAAGGATCTCTGGAGGACAGGTTTGTTTTGGTTTGTTTTGTTTTCATAAATTCTACTGGTCAAAGGGAAGGAGTTTGAAAGAGATTAGTCAAAAGCAGCATGGCCAACAGGGTTAGGGAGGTGATTCTGCTCCTCTATCCTGCTCTTGCGAGTATGGACCTGGAGTGAGTCTGCAGGTGAGCCACAAAGCTGATTAGAGGGCTGGAGCACCTTTAGAGAGTGACAAGGTTGTTCAGTCTAGAAAAGACCTTATTGCAGCCTTCCAGTACCTAAAGGATGACTACAGGAAAAATGAAGAGGGGCCTTTTCATGAGGGCACGTGGTGACAAGACAAGGGGGAATGGTTTAAAACTGAAAGAACTGGTTTAGATTAGGTATTAGGGAAAAATTATTTACTCAGGGCATAGTGAGACACTGGCACAGGTTGCCCAGAGAAGCTGTGACTGTCCTACCCCAGCAGTATTTAACATCAGTTTGGGTGGGTCTTTGACTAACCTGGTCTTGTGGAAGGTGTCCCTGTCCGTGGCAGAGAGTTTGGAACTTTCAGGTCACTTCCAACTCAAGCTAATCTATGATTTTATAATTCTGTGATTATTGAAAAGACTTCCAAAAATATTTCTTCCCTCATAGCTGGTCTTTTTATGATTTATAGTTTTATGCAGATAAAATTAGAGGCAAGTTTATGGGCCCTAAAAGGAAACAATTTCTTCATGTTCAAAAGTAGTTTACTCACCAAGGGCAAAATTTACACATTTTCTTTTATGATGGAAATCAAGAACACATTATACTGGCAGTTTCTAAGGCTCATTAGACCAACTAATCTGATGCTTTTCTAAATTAACACTGATTATTTCTTAATATCTTTTTCTAACTTTCTTAACAAACTTTTTTGGGTTTCATTGTTCTACAAAATCAGCTCCTGCTTTCATGTCAGAGCTTAATTCAGCAACAATGTTTTCTGAAGTGTATCTTTAGTCCCTGTGTCAGATCTAACAGCTTCACTTAGTGTTTTAGTTAACTTCCATGCTCAGCTGCTTTGCCATTTATAGTTTCATCTGCTTCCATCTGCTCTGAACAAAGTTGCAGTAAATCTGGCCTCTTGCCTTTTCTGTCAATTTTTAAGAGAAAAAAAGTCTAGAGGGCAGGAGCCCCAGATTTGGAAGGCTTAGTGGAAATCCTTATTCCCTCACAGACCCGTGTTATGCTGAATAAAACACAAACAGCCCATTAAGGGTTTAGGATCCTTAAGCTTTATTATATCTGGGGAGGACCTGAGGAAAGGAAGAAAAAAGAACTTGTAAAAGAAATTCTGTGAGACCAGAAAATTATATTTTACCCATGATTATAGAATTATTCACTAATTTTAGGTACCTTAACCTTTCTCCAGTTGGCTTCAGTTACAGTAACAGGTGTTCCTCTCTTTGATTCATCACATACTAAAAGTTTTGAACTGACAGGTGCAACTAGCTTTTGATAAATTCAATTGAATTTTTCTGAAAATTGAAAATTAAAAAAAAAAAGAAGAAAATATTTATTATTGATTCCTCTAAGAACATTTACAAAACACTCTTGTTTTGAGCTGACTTAGGGAGTTATGAAAGAAGGTGAGAGCTCATTTAATTTAAATATGTATTTAATCAAGAATTGGAATCACTAAGATGAAAGAGAGAAAGGATAGAGGGATGAAAGAGAGAAAGAATAGAGGGAAATGTTTGCCTTCGAGTGTTGAACTATTTTTAATTGAATGTTTGTATTAGTTCTCCTTCCTCCTATACTGCACTGAAGGGGAGTGATGAAGCAGCTGTGTGGTGCTTTGCTGTCTAACCACAGCAACATCAGGAAAAACAACAAACAGCCACAGACTGAACAGATCTATTCTACAGAGTAAATACCAGAAAAGAGGCAATTAAAAAATCACCTATGATGTCTTCTTGATGCAATATAGTTTGGGTGCAGGACACATAGAACAAAAAAGTATTTGTCTTACTGATCATCAAGTGGCACAAGGCTAGGCAGCATGAATACTAACTTTGAAATAGTACTTTCATTTAGTTGCAAGCTCCTAAATTTCCCCTCACCCAGTAGAGATCTGTTGCAAGCCAGAATTGGTTTTATATTAGAAAACTGGATGAGTCATTACAGTGATAACATGAGAAGCTGAACTATGCCTGGAAAGCATTACACAGCCTCTTTAAGGAGGCTGTTGAAACAGTTAACAAACGACATAACAATTTACCAGTATAAAACTCATAAAACATTGTCTAATAGAGAAACAGCTTCCACTGGGGAAAGCTGGCAAGAGGAACTGGATATAAGATGCCGTGATTCAAGTGAGCACCAGAAAATACTATTCTCCTGTTTCCAAAATTCCTTTGTGCATTGCACATGGAAAACTTAAACAAATAGTTCCACATCCAAACCTTCTATTTTTGTCTCAAAATCACATATATAAGCTAGCCATACTTCATGTTGGGCTATGTCAGTCCTAGTGATGCACCTTTTCTTTTCCTTTTAATAATTCTAAGGAGAGAGAGCTTCTGTTCACCCTGATAGATCCCCAAGGGTGGACAATAAAAGCATTACATTTGTGGACTATAAACCACATTCACTTCACAGTATACACATAATTATTCACTGAGCAGCTTTATTTTTCCACTTTTTAATTAATACCTTCCTTACACAGAAAACAGAGATAATTATACATAAGCTTTCCTGAAATAAGATCCCACTTAATATTAAGAAAAAGTAACATGAAATTACTAAGGGTGCAAGAGAGAAGAGAATGAAAAATGATACAAAAACCTCAATGAACAAAAAACACAAATAAAAAATGTCACATGGAAATTACTTTCTGAAAAAATTATGCATGGGCATTGATATATGGGAAAATAGGCTTATGTATTGGGTTTGCAAGGGTTTGGTAGCAGGGGGACCTAAGGGGTGACATCTGTAAAAAGCTGCCAGAAGCTTCCTCCATGTCCAGCAGAGCCCATGCCAGCCAGCTCCAGGACAGATGTGCTGCTGGCTAAGGCTGGGCCGATTAGAAATGGTGTTAACACCTCTGTAATAGAAAAAATAAAGGTATTGCACAGATTTACTTACAGCCAAAGAAGTGTGGGGTGAAAATATGTCAAAGGAACAGCTTTTCAGACACGAAGGTCAGTGCAGAAGGAGGGGCAGGAGGTGCTCCAGGTGCCAGAGCTGAGATTCCCCTGCAGGCCCTGGCGCAGCCCCTGGTGAGGCAGCTGTGCCCTGCAGCCCATGGAGGCCGTGGGGGTGCAGAGATCCACCTGCAGCCCTGGGAGGAGACCCAAACTGGAGCAGGTCGGTGCCTGGGAGGAGGCTGTGACCCCATGGGAGGCCTGTGCTGGAGCAGGCTCCTGGCTGGGACCTGTGGACACATGGAGAGAGGAGCCCATGCAGGAGCAGGTTTGCTGGTAGGACCTGTTACCCTGTGGGGAACTCACACTGGAGCAGGCTGTGCTTGCAGGGCTGCACCCCACGGAAGAGTGACCCTGACTGGAGCAGTTTGTGGAGAACTGTTGCCCATGGGGTGGACTCATGGAGTTGAGTCTGTTTTGTCCCTGACTATTCAGCGAGAGATTTCTGCCGACACAGAAAACTTTTGTTGTGTCTCCTCTCCTCGGCCTACTTGTGGAGAGGAGTGATAGAGCAGCTTTGGTGGGTGCCTGGCATCCAACCTGAGTCAACCCACTACTACTACTTAAAACCTCAAATACTGAATTCCTTATACACAGTTCTGGAGAAACTTCAAACAAATAGGAGAAAGCACTACAGAACACTAGAAAAAAAATGTATTACATACCTGAATTCTGCAGGAAAAACATTTGAACTCTTAGGCTTGGAATAGGTGGAGAAAGAATATTTCTCCCCATCCCTTTGGCAAGTGGAATATGCTTTTCTCTCTTATGCATCTGAAAGATGAGATTTGGGAGAATAAAACTGTTCATAACTGTGATTAAAAACTCTTGTTATATGCTGTGCTATAATGAAATAAAGCAAAGTGTGCAACTGAAACAGCGTGTAATTCGTAGCACATTTCTTACACAGAGGCAAAAGAATGAAGGTTATAAAGGATTCCTTTTAACAGATGAATGGAAGAATTTAAATGCTACGAACATTATTAAATACTGTTGACTGCTCCAATTTTTGAGGAGTCTTTTATACTGCAAGCTACAGAACACACCAAACCATGTTTGTGTTCCTTGCTTGTCCCATCTGGATCCCAGAGAAATCATTCAAAGAAGAAAAAAGGAAAATACATCTGTCTGGCCAAGAAATTGAATGCTCTGAACAAGGGACATTGTCCTTCTCAAAACTTAGAATTTTAATATTTCTAAAACTAGTGTACAGAAAAAATTTTGTGAAGTTTCAGCCTCCAGATATGTCTTCAGCCACACTGAATCAATCTTTGCTAGCACCACTTTAATGAATCCTAACTAAGCAATGCTCTGTGGCTTTGTTGCACAGCTGAAGACACTGGTGCTTTGCTCACCTCATCTCTGTGAGGTTTCAATTGAGTACAGCACCCTGCAAACAAAACATTTGGATAAATCTTTGACGAGACTAATTTTTTATGATGATTTTCTTTATAGACCTGTCATTTAGGATTTTTTCACAATCTTTCTCACAGATTGCAAAAGATAAGTAGAAGAAATCGGCTAAATGTTTATTCATAGAACTAGAGTGGGATTATTTTTATCTCAGTAGGCACATCATAAGTTCAGAAGAAAAGTATCTACTTTTAAATTGGATAGCACTGAGGAAATAAATTTCAGGGAGTGTGAAGATACCAAAGAACAAAGATTTTTTTTCAAGGTTGATTTTTTCTTTTTAAAAAGGAGTAACCTGTGGGAGAGAAAAAATAAAAATCACAAAAGTAAACTTTATAAATAGTAGTTATACTGAGTCAATTTTTATAAGAAAAGGCATATATTTTTAGTAAAAAGAAATAAAATTGAGGAAAAGAGTGGTAGCAAATAAGGGCTCATGTCTGCATACACTAAGAGGTAAATTGGTTTACCTGTGGTAAGTATAGCCCTAAGAAGGAAACAAACACATGCAATCTTCAATTAGGATAACATTTTACATGTTTGCACATGTAGTGATGGCTACAGAGAAAAGAAGGTGGCATTATACTACAACTGTTCTGCTTTGACATCTAGCTGTAGCACTGGCTCCAGGCAACTATTAGCCTTTATATGACCCAAGATTGACAGGTGTTTTCAGTCAGTGTTTATTCATTATTTTAAATTTGATAAATTTATATGTATCATTTGTTTCTTGCTGTTGAATATCCAACAGATCAAATTTAAGTCATAATTCTTAGCTGTAGCCATCCACAGAAATTAAATTCAAAAGAAAAATTAACATGGTGAGAACTAATTATCACTTACAGTGATTTGAACATGACTGGATATTTTTCTCATTTTATTTGTTTGATTTTTCTGCTGGCATCACTAAATAAACTTTAGCAACAGCAAAAGACAAAGCTCATGATCCAAAAATAAATTTCACAAGCTCTGACATGCTTTTCAAAGTGAAATGTACACACCTGATGAAAAATATTCATACTGACAAGTGAATAGTTGACACTGAGGAAAATACATCCAGGTATCTTGAAGGATCATCATGAAGAAATGCACAAATTTGTTGTGACAGAAAAGAATGTCTCAAAATTGAACACTGAACAAATGGAAGAAGATTTAGTCTCCATTTTAGATACATGCAGATATAGCTAGGAGAAAAACTTGCCCAATATTTGCTGCCATGGGAGATGGCACAGTTTTAGCCAGTTGTGTTAGATGCTTTCAGTCACAATGAAAAAGAAAATAGGGGAAAAGCAAAAAAATAAGACAAATTCAATGAAACAGTTCTACAGATAAAGCACAACAAAATCTCAGAGGAGGCAAGGTGGAAGATAATGTTTAAAAAGTAGAAAATTGTTCAATGTCATGTGGCAGAAAAGGAAGAAGTTCAGAGAAATAAAACAGTGGAACTGAAAAGGTGATATCAATGAGTAAGATACCAGGAGTGCACAAACAAGGTAAGTGGTTATGGGACAAAGTTTATTCTGTGAGATCAGAAAAAATGGTCGTGATTCTGGAAAGAAATTATATACTCTTTCTTGAGATGTTAGAAATTATAAGAAACCTTTTAAAATGGTCAGAAAACAACACTGATGTAGTTTCAGGCTTTAAATGATCAATCACCTGGACTTGGTGGCCTAGATTTACTGAAATTTCTTAGAAAGTGTTTTTCAGAAAAAGTTACATTGATATATTCAGGAAGGAGCTCTATAGTGGGGGATGATATTGCACTGGAAGTAAAATGTCAGAGAAAAATTTACTCAAATACCTTAAAAATTAAAGCAGAGAAATGGGAAATATGTGCTAGATAATGACCTAAACTCCAAGGGTGTACTGAAGCTACTCATTTTTGTCTACAAGCTAAAGTAGTCTGTGCTTTTACAGACAGAGACAAGGTTAGTGCTGCTGGAGGAAAAAAAAAAGTAATGACGGTGAGTGGCAATAATGAATGAAGGAGTAGAAGAGACAGAGTTTGACACCATAAATACTATTTTGCAATAATATTGCCTGTTAGAAACACTATTAGAAGGGAGAAGTGAATGCAACATGTTTTTTTCACAGACATCTCACTACAGTTATGACCTTCAAACTGTGTTGTTTGCCATTTGGCACAATTTCTCTAAAAATAATTTGAAGGATTTGCCATTGTTTAACTCAATATTTCCTCAATTTAACAGCTCTTGTCTACAAAGTAATATTATTTTCTCATAATATGCACCCAAGCACACATATAAAAGCAAACACACATACAGATGGCATGTAATTTTGTGATGTTCTTTGTATCATAACAGCCATTGTCAAAACTCTTCTTAACACAGGGTATTATAATTGCTTGATTATCCTGTTAAATTTTTGAAGATTTTTGACACTGTTTCATGAGTGTTCCAAGCCATTAACAACTTTTGTTTTCAGCACAAAAGAATCTTAATTCTACTTTCATGCTATTCATTCATCTGTACTGCTTGTAATATTTGTTAATTCTTTTTTATATGACTAAAAATCAGAATGTATGACTAAAAAAAGATGAACAAGAGATAATTATATTGAAACAAGTATTCTGAGATAAATGTATAACCTGAGTCAATCACAAACATTTCTTCAGAGATTATAGTATTGAAACACAGTTTGTTGATTTCAACAGAAATGGAATTAGGGAAAGTTACATTGTAGAGTTGCAAAAAGAATTTCTGAACAAAAACAGATTAGGAGGGTTAAAGTAGCAAGTATCCTACTGCTCAGGATTCAGCAGTAGTCTGATGAAGTACAGGGGAACAAAACAACTAAATCCATTTTTGGCTTAATGTAAACAAGGAACATGAATTTGAACCTTTTCTATCCAAAATTATTATTCCAGGAATTGGATACTTTTTGTTATGATTAGGTTCATCCCCTAGAAATAAAAGCATTAAAATTAATTCAAGAAGGAAAAAACATATTTCATGCTAGGGCATACAAAATGTTTTACACCATCTGTCAGATCCCACAGTTTGTTTACTACATTTTTGTGGTTGTTGTCTGAAGTCTACCTACCTTATTGGCTTTTTTATCTTGTCTGAAATGAAAGATTTGTGGTCCATCTCCTACTTGTATTTTCTTGTTTACATTTGCTCTTTCCTGTATAAAGGAAAACGACCTGAAAAACCTTTTTTATTAGAAATTCAAATAAAATTAAACTCTGCTACCACATACCAAGCAAGGATCTTGGTAAGGACTCTAGACTGTCATCCTGAGGTTCAAATTTCATAAGCTGTAATTCTTAGGAAACTCCTGTTGGTCTTGTAATTTTCTTTGTTTCTCAAATGCTTATTTGCATGGATAAACATACAACCAGATGCTCAGTCCCTATCAAAAGATGAAAAGCCATCCATGCCTCCAAAATAATGTAAATTTATTATTATTTAGGATGTCCATTTTGTTTTTTTCATTTCACCAGAAGAACTAGGCGTTAGAATTAAAATAATCTCCAATATGTCTCGGACATACTTTCAGAGGTATTCATTGTGAGGCAGAAAATAGAATCAGGGGGTTTGGTTCACAGAGTCTACACCTACACCAGCAGGGTGTGCAGCCTGCCAAAAGTGACTTTGAATGTATTCAGGTTTGCACAGGCTTTGAAATTATGAATGTCCAAAGATGTAAAGCGCATCATAATTTTTATGACACTAAAATCACTGGAATTTCTAGTCATGACAGTATGTTAATACTTCTAAAAATCTTGAATTATGTTTGCTTTTCTTTTTTTAAGGCTTCTCTTTAAATATGTAGGTATATGTTGTGGCACAAACATATAATCAAAAAGCATCTATAAATATATAACAATGATGAGAAATGCCTCGCATGCTCTTTCTATTTAGTCTGCAGAAGAAAAGCTTTAAGATATGAATCTTGCTTTATGGAGGGGAACAGCTGCAGTGAAAGTTTTCCCTACAGATTGTACCACTTAACTAAAGAAATCACAGTAAAAGAAAAAGATGGAGTTAGTTATGCTGCATAGAAATAACATAATAATAAAAAATCACAACACATACACAGACATGCATATTAAGTGTGGGGGACTCTCCATGTCTTTCTTTCTGTGGAATAATAGAATGGAAAAAACAATATTGGAGGAAACTGGTGTGATCTTTATTCCTTTTTGAGAATTTTTTTATTCAGCATAGCTCCAAAAACATTGGAAAAATGGATAAATCTGGAAACAGATGATATTTAAGGTCTAGCCTACACCATTCTGTGATTGGGCAAACTTAAATATTCCAGTATGCCATACCAACATGTCAGCTACATTTTTTCCAGTGGCTAACTGTATACATGAGGTACATGTAACTTTTCAAAGTACTGTGAACACATCTGGGTGTGATGTGCTTTTGTTTGAACTGGGAATCATCAAATTTTGGTTATATTCCTAAGCCACTAGCTTCCTGCCAGACCTAGGACAACTCTGTTAACCTTTAATTGACTCTGTCACACAGTCTGAGATATCAGGACAACATATTTGGCTCTCTTTATAATGCACTTAGACAACAGTAAGAGAAAAAAAGCTGGGCAGGTGCAAGACTGTTCTGTGTCACAGAACTGTCATCAATGCAAACAGCTCCAGGGACGCACAATGGAAGATATGTGACTGCTCTGTTTACTTCAGCTAAGCATTTTTCAAAACATTTGCCAATTTCTAATTATGTACTCTTATGAAATATGACTGAGAAGAAACTCATAGGGTTCTTCAGTCAAACCATTCTGCCCCAAGTCAGGATCAGCTGACATTTTAGCTTACAGCTTTCTGTCTTTTTTTTTCCCCAGTAGGCACAGAGAATTTATTACCTTTCAATATTTTGGCAGAATGATCAACAAAGGAGCCAGCACCAAACAACTTTTTGTTAATGATATTTTTTGTAATTATTAATTTTTTTTTTATTTAAAAAAGACAGGTCATTTTTCCTCTGTTTCTTGCATCAACTCTTTCATGTCCTGTGAACTTTAGCAAGATACATAAATAATGAACTAGTCCTCATATAGGTAAAATGATTTTTCCCATTGCTTAGAATTATTTTCAAACTTAATATTTTTTCTGTTAATAATAGGCAATATTACCATGAACTCATACAGTAAATGTAAATGAATTTCTTTAATTCATTCTTAATTAATTTCTTTATCTCCTTGTCTCTTCCTTTTTTTCTTTTTTCAATTTTGTATATATTGGTTGGTTATGGAAACAAAAGCATTATATCTTGGCATATATTTTCAAGTACTTAGGTACATTGTAGTCTGGTGTGATTCCTTTTGAGTACCTAGATTTTAGACTGTCCTTTGTACAAAAACACAGCAGTATTTTCATGCATAGAATAGCAATGGTGTTTACTTAAGATTATCTAAGTGTTTCTAAACACAGTGATTAATCATGCATTATTTCTTAAAAAGATTAATTTGTCCTTAACTTTCGTAATCTGATTTACTATTTATTCCACATCCTCTTCATCATCCTGATGCTGAATAGTTTTTCTGGAGAAAGGGATGAAAATAAGAGTGAACAGTCACTTAAATACATACTCTGAATTTTTAAATTATTTATAGTAATACAAGAAGTGATATAACAAAATATTAAATTATAATGTCTAGGAACTGAAACTGTGATTCATCTTCAGAATTCAGAAATGAAATCAATGATCTCAGAGGATTCCCTCTCTAACTGTTAGGTCATCCTCACACTATAAATATTTCTGTTTCACATGCAGAAAAATTATGCAACAATTAACATTCCAAACAAGTATTACATCTAACCAAGTAAAGACAAGTTACAGGAAAGATTATTCTGTTCTTATAACTATGTATAACGCTAATAATGTGAAAGTGCAATGCAAAAAAAAAAAAAAAAAAAAAAAAAACCAAAACTAAACCAACAACAAAAAGAAAAACAAACCCAAAACTTATCTACACTGTGTTATTTTTTCCACTTTAATTAGGAAAAAAACTCCATAATTCCATGACTGGCTACCACAGATAATGGCTTTTTCCTAAGCATTTTCAGGGGTTATTCTGATGTCTTCTCTTAATGTTGACTACTTAATGCATACTTTGAATGTACTAGCAAAAGACTGAATGACCTAATCAGAATTATTTCACTAGATTTCTTTCCATGGAGTTGGAAAATGTGAATTTGGGCAAATTGTTATTACTATGAGCAGACTGTTAACTGGGTAAGTATTGTTTACATAAACAGAAATTTTACAACTGCCTGTTCAACGAGCTGAAAAGAAGCACTAAGCTATTGAAGAAAAGTTATGTGCTGACATTAGTAACTGCAGGAACTTGTTTTTGAAAGTTTCCCTCATAATACGTAACCTGAAAGACTTGAAGATCTAGGGATTGATTCTGCTGAAATCTGTTACAGCTCTAGCTGTGCAAAATTACTGAACACATAAAAGAGTGCCACTAGCAATTTTTTTTCTTCTTTCATCTCATTGCTGGTCAATTGTTCATACTCAGGAAGTACTGCAAGCATTTCACTCTGTAATTTAGTTAGTATCTCCATCAAATATTCTAGACTTTGCTTGCAACCTGAGATTTCCTGTGAACACCTGCTCTTTACCCTTCAGGCCAAGCATTCACCAATGGGAGACATGTCCTAAGACTGTTATGAACGATACAACCATGTCTCGGTTTCAAAATAAAACTGAACAATCCAGGCTGGTCATTCAGAAACTTTTTGTTCCAAGAAGTCACTCTGCTCTCTCCAGTCCAGTTGCAGTACAATCTCCCGTGCCTGTTGCTGGCATCCAGACCCCTTCCCACAGGCACTCTTTTTAGCACTTTCCTGCATCCCATAATATGTCCTATGCTCCAGCATTGATTCTCTGTGATGGGTGTCACATGTGGACTCATCACAATGAATCAATGCTGGAGCACCTTTTGGGCTGAGTGAGGTGACTGCCTAGGTATATAGAACACTTTATGGGATGCAAGGCAAGGGCATTTGCAGATTGCTCAAGACTCATAAGGGGATGTTTAGGGAAGAACCAAACAAAAGTGTTAAAGGGAATCCAGATGATCTGTGTAGGAACTAGACTGGGAAAGCATAAGGATATGGAGATAAAAAGGCTAGTCGCATGTAAAAAGCTTGCTGCTCAAAATAATTTGTCTGGCCATACCATGCATTTACGAAGCACAATTTTTAGCTATTTTTTTCTGTGGGAAAGACTTCCTCTTCTGTATATCTGTCTGTGGAATGGGGTCTGAATACCAGCAATAGGTGTGGGACCACAGGTCAGAGGGTGCATTGGCCTGGGTGCCAAAAACGGGGCTGGAGAGACCAAACTGAGTGAAACCCAAGCACCAGTCCTGGTGTGGGGCTTGAGTCAGGGGCCCATGTGTCCACAGTTACCCTGGAGTTACCCTTGGTGCAGCAATGTGTGTTATCATCAGCAAAATTTCAGTCAGACCAGCCAGCCAGCAGGTGACTTCAGGGATCTGGAGGGAAGAGGTGTCTCCACAAGGGAGACTCCAGGGGAAAATGGGACTTTCCCAGACTTTGGAAAAGCAGAGGAGTGACAGCAGTTTCTAGAGAGACTATAGGATCTGGAGTCTCTAAGGGCAAGACCTGCTGGTGTGTGTGACTGTAAGGGTGAGAATCTGGGGAACTTGGCTGCAGGGTACCAGGAGAGTCTCAGCCAGCTCTGGGTGTTTGGGTGTGATCATGTGTGCATTGAGAGAGATGGTCTGCACCAGCAAAGAGGGGCTGTAGTGTCAGGGGCTTGTTTGCCCAGGTGCTAGAAACCAGGGAGACTGGGATCCAGGCACAGCTACTGGAAAAACTGAGTGTCAGAGCCCAGCTTCTGAGGCAGGTCCATGTTACACATATGTAGATACATATTTCTATTCATGTGCATAAATATATTTTCACTGGCAAACCTCCACCCTCCTCAGCTAGAGAAGGGGGCAGCTGCTTCTGCTCTCTGTGTTTGGGGGAGTGCTCTGTGTGTCTGTGCTCTGTGTGGAAAACTGTGTCTGCTTTGTGTGTGTATGTGCCTGCTGGGGCCACAAGCTCAGTTTGCTGCTGGTTGCACCTATGGCATGGAGCTGTCACAGCCTCAGAAGCTTCTTGGTCTGCTGGACCCAGCATGATGTATTTTTCTGTAACAATAACCTTTTTTAAAAAGAAAATTTTTTGGCCTATTCTCCATGATATCCTATTCACTGTGCTTTACCCAATGCTTCCTTGTTTTCTAGATCTCCAATCTGCATCTGGGACTGCTATAATTTAAAATTCCTCTCTTTGACTGACACACATTTTGAAGGTGACCTACCCCAAGAGTACTCTACCTGTTGCCCCACTAATGAGTAAATAGGTTTAAGACATTTTGCACATCTACATTCTTGATTACATTTTGAACATGATGTTTGTTTTCTTTCACGACAGGATGATTTTACAGATTAAAGTTCAGTTTATGATCCACAATAATCCCTGGAAAGGCAGGAAATTAATTTCTTCACAACCATTTGTTTTTCTTCCCATTTACACTGTTAATTATATCTGTCTAAATGTAATTCCTTGCACTCGTCTCAGTTAAACTGCATCTGTTTTTTTTTTCCAGACCATTTCTTCAATTTGTCAAGATCATTTTTGATTCTCACCCTATCCCCCAGTATGGCTACAGTCCTCCCAGCTATGTGTTGTCTGAAAATTTAATCATATGCTCTTGATTCCATCATCCTTGTTGTTAATGAAAAAACGAATGAAGCTCCACTCTGTACATCTTTTCGTTCTGGCAGTGAACCACAAATAATTGTCTGGGCACAGTTTTCCAAACATTGTTTAAGGCTTCTGTAGAGGAGACAACAAAAATCTACTTCTTTCTGGAAAAAAAGAGAGAGAGAAAGGAAAGAAAGGAAGGAAAGGGAAAGGGAAAGGAAAGGAAAGGAAAGGAAGGAAAGGAAAGGAAAGGAAAGGAAAGGAAGGAAAGGAAAGGGAAAGGAAAGGAAAGGAAAGGAAAGGAAAGGAAAGGAAGGAAGGACAGGAAAGGAAAGGAGGAAAGGAAAGGAAGAAGGAAAGGAAAGGAAAGGAAAGGAAAGGAAAGGAAGGAAAGGAAGGAAAGGAAAGGAAAGGAAAGGAAAGGAAAGGAAAGGAAAGGAAGGAAAGGAAAGGAAAGGAAAGGAAGGAAAGGAAAGGAAAGGACGGAAGGAAGGAAGGAAGGAAAGGAGAAAGGAAAGGAAAGGAAGGAAGTGTCGGAAGGAAGGAAGTGTCGGAAGGAAGTGTCGGAAGGAAGTGTCGGAAGGAAGGAAGGAAGAGAAGAAAGAAAGAAAGAAAGAAAGAAGAAAGAAAGAAGAAAGAAGAAAGAAAGAAAGAAAGAAAGTAAAGAAAGAAGAAAGAAAGAAAAGAAAGATAGAAAGAAAGAAGAAAGAAAGAAAGAAGAAAGAAAGAAAGAAGAAAGAAAGAAAGAAAGAAAGAAGAGAAAGAAGAAGAAAGAAAGAAAGAAAGAAGTTATAACAGACAAAAGCATACTAAATCCTAATTTCCTTGGGCCTCTGATCTTGTGATGTAAAAACATGAAGTGAGTTAGACCACTTTTTTTTTCAAACTCTGATTAATTCATCTGTCCATTATCTTTCAGAAGCTTGATGTACTTTATGAATTCTGAATTTTTTCTGTGCCAATATAAATCTCTATCTCTTTCCAATACACCCTTCTTCCCCACAAGTTCTATGACCACTACTGCACTGCCTTTCCTCGCACTTCAGAGCAGAATATATGTCTAATAGATATATATTGCTAAGTTTATAAGGGTATAATAGCGTAACTTTTTATCTACATAGAAGCTTCCACAAGTTTTGAAGATGTCTAAGCTCTTAATACAGAGAATACAGACTCCCCCCACTCCCAGTTAGATTAAATTACACATACAAGTGTCAAGTACCATTTGAGGTCATGCAGTATCTCCAAGACAGCCACTGGAGATGTAATACCAGATCAGTGTGAGCCCCATGTCCTCATTAGCTAGCCTGAAGACCATAGGTGGTACCAGAGGCTTAAATCTGAGCAACCAAAATGCATTGTTTATTCCTCTGACCACAGTGGGAATATAGGATTAGCAATATCTGTTGATATTTGAGATGTTGCAGGGTATTCTTACTCTGATTCAAGTTCTTCAAGTTCTCTGTTTGGTGTGGGTACATGAGGATATTTTAATCCAGTATCTGGCATACCTTTAAGCACCTAAATAACAAACCTGAATTTAAGGGTTCTAATTTCAATTTTATATGCATTCATAGACCCTTCTTGAGATGACAATTAATTGCCATGAGATGTTTTAAAAATTGGGAGTTAAATAAATCATCACTAGTATAAAATTCCTACTGATGCATAGATTCAGTTCAAACATGTAGTCTTTGCTCAGAATAATTATCTACTGCCTCTAAGATACTTCCAGGTGTGCTGACTGACCTACTGCCTCTAAGATACTTCCAGGTGTGCTGACTGACCTCCAGTTGTTTCTCCAGGAGGATTTGTGTCATAACTGCTATTTCTGTGAAGATATCGCAGATATCCTAAAGTTCATCAAAAAACATTACATTCCATATTGCAGTAATGGAACATGTTTTCTTATTCTTCCTTCACTGGCATTGACTACTCTAGTCAGTAGCTCAAGCTAATATTTTGGGGAAGACAGAAGGAAAAAAGATGCATTAAATATTCCATCCTCCTTGGTGTCATCTGTTTTCAATCCACCCTCCCCAGAGAACAGTAGACCAACAATTTCACACTAATCCCCCTGCAAAGTTCACTACCATTTTCGATGACTCATACTATTTGCATCTTGTTTTCTGTCTTAGCCTTTCCCACCCAAATCTTTTTATGCTTGTGTTACTTTCTTATAAACCTAATGGACATTTGCATCATGTTTCTATTTTCTATAATATTTCTGCTTAGGTTTGAGATTAATGAAGAACTCAAGACACTCACATTGCTCTCCCAACTGTGCTTCCTTGCCTTCTTCCATTTTGGGATAGCTAGTATTTGTGCACACATATTGTTCCTTAACTCTTTTTTTGTCCTTAAGAACTGAGTTATCAAGACAATTTGATTTAATGGTTTCTTTTATAGACTTGTAAAATGTGTCTTTTTCATTTTTTTCCTTTAAATTAGGTCAAAGTAATTAGTTACAACTACTTTGAAGCAGTGTTAACAGTTTAATATATTACTTTAAATACTTCTCATTTACTTCATTCATTCAGTGGTGCAGATCTTGTCTGTACTAGAGTGAAAATTGAAATAGTCATCCAGAATTGTCTCTCTGGAAGGCACTACTCCCATATTCTATTCATGAAGTCTGAGGAAGAAAAGGCCTTTTCACATGCACAGAATTGTAGAATAACAGAATCTTAGAATAACAGAATTGTTAAGGTTGGAAAATATCTCAAAGATCATAAAGTCCAACCATCAACCTGGCACCACCACCATGTTCACCTCCAGACCATGTCCTCAAGTACTATATCCTATGCTTTTTTGAGCATTCCAGGGATGGTGACTCTGCCTCAGTCCTGGGCAAAGGGAAGCAATGTTCATTATGTAGACATCAGTTAAGATGTTAAACACAAACTCTTCTAACAAGTAATACCCTCCAATGACTGAAAGCCAGAACTACTTCAGTAAAAAGGAAATAAATATTGTATTGTCTGATTGATTCCATGACAACTCCAAGAGGGCCTCATCTGTCTCAGTGAAAAGATAGATATGAGGGTTGTTAAATCAAGTCATGCTGACCAACAGTTATGTCATCAAAACATTTTTTAATTGCCTAAGGGGACCAGGCAGATAACAAACCATAACTGGCTTCATTGTTTGCAGTCCAAGACGACTTTATTTACCTAAATTCCTCAACAAAATGAATTATCTCTACATGTTTCTTTCTAGTCATATCTTCCTCTTTTAGGAAGTTAATCTGGGGTTCAATATGAGGGTAATATACCTAAACACCCCAGTTATGTTAGCATCTACATGCACACTGTCTCCCAGCTCTTACCATAGCCAGCTGAGATACAGGGCTTAAATTATTCCCTAAAGGCAGGTCTCTCCTGTGATTGGAGATACGGTGGGCTATGCTGCCAGGCATTCATGTGCCATGACAGTAAGATCTTTTGTCGATAACCTTTTGTAGGCATGTTTTCTAAACTGCCAACACACACAGACACTGGGATCCTTTTGGTCATCTCAAGTGGTAATATTTAGCCAGCTGAACTGAGGCCCTACTGGCTGTAACTTGGATATAGAATAGCTCAAGCAAGTATATGAAATAAATGCAATTTTGATGTCAAAAAATAGCATAACAATTTTTCCACAAGATGGCTTATTCCCATTTTTCTGCAAAACATAAACTAGTTTCAAATTCAAGAGAAAACTGTTAAGTTTATTCTTTCTACACCACTTTTAGAATACCTTAGACTTGATATAAATTTGACTTGGAAGCCACAAGTTTACTTTTTATTTTTAAACTCTACTGCTTTCCAACACCTTTCAGCTCTCTTGCAACATTGATTTGTTCAATGTAGCCCTTTTTCATATACAATATTTTCTATTATCTTCTCTTAAAATGAACTACTAAATAACACAGCACCCTATAGTTTCCCATCAAGAAAGTGTCTTTCAGTGGCAATTGGTCAAGCTGAATTAAATGCATTTCTACACTCAGTGAATTACAAGTCTTTTGGGATTACATTTTAAGAGGTTCTGTAATTTGGCAGCTCATAGAAATGCATCAAGTAACTTTATTTGAACACAAATAATTCCAGTACTGGACAATAGAATACATTTTACCAGAGTTGCAAATATGCCCCCATGTATAACAAAATATCTTCTCAATGCATTGGGAAGAATGAGCATTTATTTTTCTGACTGTGTGTACATGTTTATATTTAGTAATTAGCCAGGAAATGTAAGAAACCATTAGTTCTTTTGCAAGGTTTGTTGTCTGGTTGCTCATAAAATCCAAACACTTTTATTTCTCATTCTTGACACTGAAAAATCTCTGTTGGCTTTTCAGCCAGTATGTCATTTTTGCCTTTTGAGTTTCATGCTCAGAATGGTTTGCATAATATGAGATTATACACATTTTAAGTACCCTTCATCAAGTCATGTGCTACATATCCTTCCTGATATTTGTTCTTCCAGTTTTATGCTTCAGTACCATGTTAACCCTTCACTACTTGTGTTGGTTTTTTCTGAGTATCTTCTGACAGTTCTACACTTCAACATGAAGCACATTCACTGACTTTTTCCTTTATAATTTTTGTTGTTTCATCATCTATTGCAGGAATGTTCCATCAATCCATTTCTATAAGAGAAACATCCAATTTTAAACTATGTGACCACTAGAAAACACTGAAATTTTGATGAATAGGCCTGGAAATCTGTAAACTAGTGAGCCTTACTGAAATGACCCACTTTAATTTGCTAACTATTCCTATAATTAATAGGAATCCATATGAATGTAGTCTAATTTAGTCTCTGGCTAAATTTGCAACTCCCCCATTCTTAAATTAATTTGGAAGATTTAAAATGCATCTTCATAGCAAAAATGCCTCCCAAATATATCTCATGAATACTTATTTTGAGTTTCAGTGCCAGGCCTGCAATAATCAAGGACATTTGATAGTGATGATGGATACGTTAAAACAATACATACTTAGAAATAATTTAAACCTTATAAATAGATCAATTTGACTGGTTGATGGAGCCAAGATTCAAAAATTATCATTTGGGGAAAACTATTGTTTTCCTGACAAAGAAAAAAATAGATTTGTAATCTTAAACCCACAAGATCATATCTTCCCATTGTTCTCTGTTAAGACAGGACTTCAGCAACCTCTCCTCATCTCTCCCTCACCTGAGAGCCTTTCTCCATCATCACCTGCTCTTTCACATGCCAAAATATATCACATGCTCTCTCACAATTGCAATTCTCCCTTTTATCTGCTGCCTAAACTTCCACCAGTGAGAAACATCACTCTCTCTGCTTTGCAGAGTTTACCTACCAGATTCTCTCCAGAGACACTTCAGGGCAAACACTAATCCCCGCTCTCTGAATAGTCCTGATACCTCACTGCAGCACACAGGCAAGGTGAAAGAAACTGGAAGGAAACTGAAAGCAGCTGAGGTACAATTCAGGGCCCCAAATACAAGCTTCAGCCTCTAGGTCATGTTCATAAACCCTTATGAAGTCTGGGATATCTGCAAGGGATTCCTGCATAGGAAGTGTGACCTGCTGGAGAAATCTTCTGAGAAATAGAAGGCTAGAGGGAATTTTACATTGAAAAAAGCACTCCTAAAAGTCTATATTTAAGCAATGAAATCTGCTTTCCAACATGTTTCTACCTAGGCATCAACTAATCTTGGCCAAGCATACCTAAATTCTTATCTACTTCCCTCTGGATATCCTCTGTGACTGCAGTCCTCTTCCAATCCTACTTGGCAATTGCTCACATTTTCAGTGGTAAGTAAAGCTTAGAAGAGGTTTTAACTTATTATTTTTCATTTTGTTGCCAGACAGAGCATTATAAGTAGATGAAACAAGTTGTGTAGAAAAGATAAGTAGGTGGCAAAACAATTAGCAATGTTAAGCAAAGAAATGGACGCTTAAATTTGCCATTTATAGAAGCAGTATCAGATAATTGTGATCTCTTGACATTCCAACTTGCTACATTTAAAATATATATAGCTATATTATCCAAAATGTTACAAAATGCCTGATTTTGGTTGAAAATACAGGGAAGTTTCCATTCTCACAATCATTCAGAGTCTATCTGGACCTAGAGCAACTCAGTACAACAAAACATAGGGTAATTCTGGATAACATGATTCAGTGTCAGAACAACAGTACTTAAGCTGAAGCTTCAGGCTAAGTAACCTAGTTCCTACTGAAAGATGGATAATCTTTTTTTTTTTTTTTTGTGTTAACCAATGAGTAGTATGTAATCCCAGGGTGGAAATGCATCTATAACAGATACTGTAGTGGTACACTAGAAGTGGCAGAATATGTTCTGTTTATGCTACTGGCCTAGATGTCTGAAATGCTTGATTTAATTTTTTACTGTAATAGCTGTGTGATTTCCAAAAAGTTATTCACTGATTTTTCTGTCACTGCTCTTTATATAGAAAATGATGGAGTAGTTATTCATAGCTATAATTATCTCTAATTATAGAAAGTGCTTTTCTTCCTTACACCCTATAACAGTACTTTCTTTATTTCCTACAAATGTATGAAATCTCTGGACCAATACTGCTTCAGTGTTACCTAAGTACCACTCAGAGAAGAATGAGTGCAGTCGGAGGGGAATTATGGTCAATCCATTAATGCTGCTCTCTCCAATGCTGTTTGTGTTCATGCTTTTCCCATTCTGCAGTGTGAGGTTCCACAGGCCACAGTTCTTTCAGCAGATGCACCCATGCTGCAGTGTATGGTCATCCAGAGGCTGCAGAGTGGATATCTGCTAACCATGGTCTCCCCATGGCCTGCAGGGGAGTCTCTTCTCCCTCACCTGGGGCACCTCCTCCCCTCCTGCTTCCCTCCCCTCAGTGTACCCTCTGCTGTTTCCTTTTGTTCCCTCCTCCTTCCTCAGTGATGTTTCCTCATCTTTCCTCAATCCATTTTCCCCAAGGCACCACCACCTTGGTGGCCAGACTCAACAGTGCCCTGCAGTGGGTGGCCTGGAGATGGAAATTGTCTGTGTGGGCAACTGCTGAAATAAATGTGGCCCATGTAGAGACCATGTTGGAGAGGGGGAAAAGCATGAAGGGAAGCAGTATTGGAGATGACCTGTTGTGGATTGTCCACAATCCTCTGTTCCCCCTCCCTCTCCACTGCTTTTGGTGGAAGGAAGTGGAAGAGTCGTCAATGAAGTAGTGAAGTTGAGCCAGGAAAAAAGTGTGCTGAGGGGAGAGTGGTTTAGTCTTCTTTTCTTACCATCCAACTCTATTTTAATTGACAATAAATTAAATCAGTTTTCTCAAACTGAGTCTGTTTTGGCCCATGTTGGTACTTGATAAGTGATGTTCTGTCTTTATCTGAAGTCACAACATACTGCATCCTATTTTTTCTTATGTCTTCTGTCCTGTTGAGAACAGAAAATAAGAGTTGTTGGGTGGTGATGTGACAATCAGCCAAAGTCAAATCACCACAAGAAAAAAATAAAATTTAAAAAAATCTTTTATAGAAAAGTTCTAAGTATTAACAGCAACACATTTAACTTTTTTACACCCATTTCCTGGAGTTTATCACTCCTGTTGTTTGGGTTTTTTTAAATTACTCTTCACTTCTCTGTGGGGTGGTAATATTGATGTTCTCCATCTGTTAGGGTAGGGAACAATGAGTCATCAGTCCCTTGCCCTTCACCAAGGATGGCTATGATGTTTGTGGGGTTTTTTCCCTTTCTAGGCTCTAGTTCATTTGAATATTTGTTAATATGCTTTTACACCTTGGTTTTCCTTGATTGGTCAGCAAGCTCACATTATACTCAAATATGCTAGATAGGGTGCAAGCTATTTCCTATTTGTTCTCTTCACTACTCCTCAGACTGTCTTTGTCTAGTTCCAGGTCTGAGCTTCTCTAACTGACTGCTGATCAGTTGTTTATAAGGATGGGGTTATGACAAGTACCAAGCCTATGAACCACATATTAACATCCCATGCTGGTACTCTCTTATGCTGCACCCTTTTTTTCCACATCTCTGGGTCTCTGCTCTTATAAGAGGCATATATTTCTCCACACTACATTATCAAGTGACAGTCACAAATTTTTAAATTTATAAAGAATAACTGCTTGTTACTGTTATCTGTATAAAACAATGGTATATCACACAGAGATAAGCAAAAGTAACACTGTTAGACATAGACTCCTGATAACAAAAGTTGCTGCTACCGCAAAACCAGGTAAAATAAAAACTCCAGACAGGTCAAGATAAGTTCAGAGTGAGCCTCTCAAGCCTCAGTCCTGAGGTCCTCAAAGTCAGGACTAATCCTGTGGCTTAACTTTACTCACAATCTCTACCTTCTGTCCCCCCGCAGCCCAGGGAGATGGGGAACAGGGCTTGGGGTGGGTTCATCACAAACCTCTGCTGCTTCTTCCTTTGCTGGGTGACAACTCAACACACTTTTCTCCTGCTCCAGTGCGAGGTCCCTTCTACAGGAGACAGTGTTCCACAGCTCCTGCAACACAACTCCTTCCCACAGGCTGCAGCTCTTCGCAGATTGCTCCAGCATGGGATGCCCTACTTCAGGAGCAGACTGCTCCAGCATGAGTCCCCAGTGGGGTCACAAATCCTGCCAGCAAACCTTCTCTAGCATGGCCTTCTCCTGGGGTCACAGCCTCCTTCTGACATCCACCTGCTCTGCCCTCCTGGTTGGTCTCGGCTCCACCATGGACCTCCATGGGCTGCAGGGGCACAGCTGCCTCACCAGGGCCTGCACTACTGGCTAAAGGGGAATCTCAGCTCTGGCACCTGGAGCACCTTTCCCCGTCCTTCTTCACTGACCTTGGGGTTTGCAGAGTTGTTGTTCCTGCATATTGTCACTCGTCTCCTTTGACTTCTGCTGGCATGGCAGCAGGGGTTTTTCCCCTTCTTGACCACCTTATCCTGGAAATGCTGTCACCATCTCTGATGGGCTTGGCCTTGGCCAGCAGCAGATCCATCTAGGAGCTGGGTGGCATTGGCTCTTTTGGATATGGGGAAAGCTTCCCATAGAGCCACCCCTGTTGCCTTCTCTCTACCAAATTCATGTGAAAAGGGGCACAACAAATATATCAGAGCTGCACAACTGAAGCTGGTTTTGTCCTTATATCATTAGAATGATCTTTGTCAGATAATGGACATTTGTCACGTTGATATACGAGATGACTGATTAGTCCAAAAAGCCCATGAAACTATAAAAAAGAACATAATTATTTCCCAAAAAATAAACCATTATTTTTTGTTCCAGTGAAGCTTTATATAGGGTTGTTGGCTTTTGATTGATTGTTCAGGTATTTGTACAAACCAATAAAATGACTATGCTCTTTATCTCATTAATGAGAGAGGACACAAGTGGAGAAAATAAAGTTTTTATTACCAAATGAATAGCACAGCAGGGTATGACTTGATAAATAGAACATTTCATTTTACCTCATGGGCCTTCCTATCACAATCCACATCTCCTGAGTAATTTAATGAACACTGATGGTTGAACCTGTGCCAGTTTTAATACTCAACATTTTAATCAGCTAGGAAAATAAGTTATAACTGAGCAACACTTGAATAGCACTTCAGTGTGTAAAGGAATATGTTGCAGAGAATGATGCTTGTTAGTCTGGATGAATTAGAGAAATTGCTACCTCTGCTGGATGTAGCTAGTTGGACACTGGGGGCTGTTATTATTTCCCCTGCACCAGGCATTCGAATTTTGCTCTTTATGATCTAATCAGGTTTATTCTTCTGTTGACCTGGTCATCCTCCATCTGTATTATTTTCCCATTATTTTCTTACTAAGTGTTGACTTTATTGCAGCCATACAGTGTAGGTCTGGAATTGCAAGCATCACATTCCTAGGTGTATATATGTCCACTGGTGTGCATGTTTATTACCTGCAATAATCCAGGCTTGTAAGTGCCACAATGGCAGAAGAAAAAGCACACTCCAAGAATGCCTTCACAATAGGAGACCCTCTTCTGAAGAAATGGAGGTAAGGTTGTTATGTTTGCCTCATCCTCTTAGTTTCCTCACAGTGTCCTCTATCCTTGCAGGGATAGGTTGAAGAAAGGTGATTTCATTTTTATCTGTTGAACATTTCCAGTTCCTGCTGTGAACCCAGCTGCTGGATGGAGGCACTATAGAGAAGGTGGGGCAGGGTGTGTGTGGCTGAGGCTGATAGATCTATTCCTAATTACAAGAAGTGGAAATAGCAGCAGAACTAAGATACTGAAAGTCAGTGGACTTCCAGAAAATTAGACAGTAGATTTTGGCATTCTGTTCTCATCCATTCATTCAGCCCAATAATGGAAATTGTCATCAGAGTGGCCTAGAGCCTGTTTAATTTGGCATAAGCATTTTATAAAAGACTGTCCTACTTTTCCTCCTTCTTGTTTTAGAGAATGATATGAAAGCAAAAAAAAAAAAAAAAAAAGAAAAAAAGAAAAAAAATAATGAACAGTGAAATGTTCTTTTTCTCTTTCCAAGCAGGAAATGAACAGAATCCATTTACACAGCTATTTTCTACTTTATTTCTTAGTCACTGCAAAAAGAGGAGGAATGAGTATGAAAAGTGGAAAAGAGAGTTTTCGTTCAAATTAAGTTAAAGGGATTATGGTAATTCTATCTATATTTGTAACAGGAAATTCATAGGTCCACATTTGCTATTTAACCTATAGCAGTTGGGATGAAGTTTTTCCTGATGGAAAGAATAAATGCTTTTCAGGTATTCATGTATTTGCTTTTAATTTTGACACATCTCACATTTTAATCCTAAATATTTGCATTGGCCAAATATTCACTCAATTGTTGTTGTGATTTATTTCTCAGCTACTTTTAATAATTATTTCTTATGCACTGCAAAATTGTTGGAATGGCATGTTCGGACACCTTTCTGACAACTGTAATGCCATGTAACATGTAATTCCTTTGTAAAACACTATGCAACCTCACTAACTAATTCTAGACATGTATTAAAAGTTTAAAATGCATGTCATATCCACAATAGGTGTTCCACAAACGCCTTTTTTGTGTAACATTGAAACTTCCACACCCTTAGTAATTGCACTGTACTATTGTGCTGGCATAATCCATTGTATATCTGTTCTGAATTTTCTCCTCCACTGCTTCCTCCTACCCTATTATTTGTCACTTTATTTAATTTCTATGTTTGATACAGTGTCTATTGTTCTAATGGAAGGTTTCTAATAGGCTTCAGTGAGTGTTGCATTGCACTTTGGGCCTTTGTGTCTGAACAAAAATACATATGACAAGTTCATCTGTAAATCAGTTACTTCAGAAAAAAATATTTTAAAACCTAAAATTAAAATACTTGTATTAGATGCATAAATGATCATTTACTCCTTATTCAGTTCCTAATATATTACTCAAAGAAAACAGTCAACTGTTTTGAGTGTTTGCCTTGTAAATTTCAATAAGAATTTAAATATTTTAATTTATTTATTTGTTTGTCAGCACTTTTAAGGATGTATTTAGTAGAAATTCTACTGTTAATTTAACTGTACTGAAATGCTTAACTTAAAAATCTGTCAATTTCTTCAAGATACTGAATTAAAGAGATGTTCTGATGTTTAATACCCCAGAAACTATTAGCTCGTGTATATGATGTTAACCAATTGTTCCAGCTTTTCTCTTGAAAATCTCATGTTTAGCTAAAATATAGGTCTTGAAAAATTCCATTATGATAGACAGCCCACCATTTTGAAAAGTTCTCCATACTTTCAGTCTTTGTTAAAAAAACGCCTACATTCTTTAGGGGTTTTTTTGTTTGTTTTTTTATAAGTGAGCATTCCTAGATTGTTTTATGGTTTTCTCAAGGAAAAAAATATCATCTTTTTGCACCTACATCTATTTGTATCCTTGCAAAGATACTGATCATTGCAATTAACTTTGTCTTGGGTAGGCAACAAGAATGCATATGAGGAATATATTAAATACTCCAAAATAAGCTTCCTAATGAGCAAACACAGAAACAAAACCACACATGTGATTGTCTTGTTCATCATTAACAGAATTCCTAAACTTATTGCTAGTATCTGGTCATTTTTAAAATTTCATCAAGTCTGCTTAACCAAATTCATTTCCTTCAAAACCCTATTGACTCAAATTAGCACAACCCAAATCCCAGTATACTTGGGTTTGTGGTTTTAAACTATTATCTAAAATATTGGGCTGTATTTCAGCTGATCACCTGGTTTGTCCTTTCTTGGTACTTACTCAAAGATTAGAAGCTTTCCAGTGCTGCAGATGCATTTTCTTACGATGTATTAAAAACTGATCTTGACAGACAGACATTTGTGTAAATTACCAGGACTTGTCAATGTGTAACTGCAATGCTTTTTCCCAAGTTAATAGTTTTCTTGAAAGCGCATCATTATGTCTTAGAAATCATGAGCAAGCGAACCAATAATATATAATTGCTTTCTTGTGATCCCCATTCTGCTTTAATTATATCACTGTTGCTGTATTTTTATATTTTATTGTAAACAATTTTTTTACTGGAAATAAATTTTATTCAGTGAGTGTCTAACTTAAAGCTTAACTGAAGAACAAAAATTTTACCACAATAGAAATAATAAATAATTACAGAGCAGGCAAAAAAATAGAACTCAGTTTCAAAGAGGAGGTTCTTGCAATGTGACTTGTAGGTATCTATGTCTCTGAACTTTTAAATGCTTTTTGTGATGCTGTTCACATAGTCACTCAGACAGATATCTGGATATGTTTTATTTGTAACACAGCTAATAAATTATTAGTTTATTAATTATAATTTAATTATATTTAACAAATATTAAAGAAATATGAAGCACTATATAAAATAATTTTCCAAATATATTCCAAAGAGATTCTGGTGTATTTCAGGAAATTATAGTTTCAAGGTAGAAAGTTTGGCATTACAAGGGTAGTGAGGTATCCCTGCAGTAGGTGTCTCCTGATTGTCTATCTAGTGTGATCACAAAATAAAAGATTGTGCACAAGAAATGTAGTCAGAAAATCTGTTATTTCTGACCTAACACATTAATTTAGTAGTAACAAGGGAAGAAGGGAAGGGAAAGGGAGGGAGGGAGGGAAGGAGGGAGGGAAGGAAGTGTCGGAAGGAAGTGTCGGAAGGAAGGAAGTGTCGGAAGGAAGGAAGTGGCGGAAGGAAGTGTCGGAAGGAAGGAAGGAAGTGTCGGAAGGAAGGAAGTGTCGGAAGGAAGTGTCGGAAGGAAGTGTCGGAAGGAAGTGTCGGAAGGAAGTGTCGGAAGGAAGGAAGTGTCGGAAGGAAGGAAGGAAGTGTCGGAAGGAAGGAAGGAAGTGTCGGAAGGAAGGAAGGAAGGAAGGAAGGAAGGAAGGAAGGAAGGAAGTGTCGGAAGGAAGGAAGGAAGTGTCGGAAGGAAGGAAGGAAGTGTCGGAAGGAAGTGTCGGAAGGAAGTGTCGGAAGGAAGTGTCGGAAGGAAGTGTCGGAAGGAAGTGTCGGAAGGAAGGAAGGAAGGAAGGAAGGAAGGAAGGAAGGAAGGAAGGAAGGAAGGAAGGAAGGAAGGAAGGAAGGAAGGAAGGAAGGAAGGAAGGAAGGAAGGAAGGAAGGAAAAGAAAGAAAGAAAAAGAAAGAAAAAGAAAGAAAGAGTTGATAGGGTAATCTTATTCAAAAGAAATTGCATGTTTTGTTCTAAAATTTTACAAACCTGGCAGAGCAAAATGCAGGTAAATATAATTTTCTGAAGTGAAAAACATTGTGATAAGCACTGTAAGTGATTTATCTTGAGAGGGAAAGCATGGAAGACAAATCAACAGAGTATTGCAAAATTCCTTGCTGATTCTTTGTCTGATATAATTTGTAAGCTGTTTACTAAAATATTAAACTTTTTATCTTTGAAGATTAAAGACAGCCAAATTAGATTCTGGCACATAGACTTGTAGAAGAATTAGATAGCTTTGTTATTGTAATGAGGTCAGAAATAATATTTCTTGGGTTTTGTGAATTGCTAATTTAATTCTTAAGAGCAATTTGCATTCAAGGACACTCTGCAGTTCCATTTTTTGTGAAAACAATCAATATTTTATTCTCTTTATTTAAAATACTGCTTGCAAAATATACAACTAGTTGGCTTGCAAACAACAACCCTCACTGGGGTTACCTACCAGCTCTCAGGCACGGGTGAGGAAAGTTGATCAGCAACCTGGAAACAAAACACCATAATGTTCCTGTGAGAACTTATCATTAAGCCTAATTTTGAAAGCTTTTTTGGCTATAAAACTGCTGGACAAGGAAAACACAAGCCTGTCATTGAAACATGGTATCTGCATTATTTCTTCCATAATATAAGCAGTGTTCACTTGGCTGTCAAGATTTTTAAATGAACATGCAGCCACTTGTCCCACCATAACTATAAACAGACATGAAATTGGGAAGGTTTTTTTCAAATTAACATGGAGATAAGGGATCTTTTCTTCAGATGTATTAAACTGGAAAATATGTTGGCTGTCTTCTCCCAAAAACCTCAGAGCTAACAACCATCATGAAAATATGACTTAAGATATTAGAAATATTAATCCAGAATGACAAAATGAATGCTACCTTTTGAACTAAAGTCTAAGTAAGTTATTCCAAACTGTGTTTAGTGGCCCAAAACATTTGAGTTAGACAACTGAATGAGACTCTTCAGATGCTAAATCCTCAAAAATTACTGAGAATTATCAATAAACAACCATTATTCTCTCTCTCTCAAAATTAACTGAAGTCAGTAAAGCCTAAATTGGGGGAAGACAATAGAAAATATGACACCAAAGATACAAAAATACTTAAGCAAGAAAGATTTGCTATATGGTAAGGGATGGAGTTTTAACTTATATGGGTATAGATCAGCTAGTGATCACATTTTTAAAAAAATAAAAGGTTACATGAAACATCAAATCCATTAATCACAAGTTAGAAAGTCACTTAAAGCTGCTTATTTTACTGGCAATACAGTCTTGCTCTCTAAATTACGTCTCCCAGGCATAGACTAAGCTGTGTAAATACCTAGCAACAAGTGCTTAGCAGGCACTGGGGCATCTGAAACATTTCAGGTGTTTAGTTCCCAAAGGGGCTAGGCAGTGTAAATCAAGTTCTGCAGGAAGATCAGTGCTCTTCAGGGGTGGCAGCTGGGGGTCAGGCAGGATAAAGTTAGTGCTTAGACACCTCTTAGAAAACCTCTGTAGTTTTCTCTAGTATTTTGGTTGTTCCTATTTAAACACTTCAGATGATGGTTTCTCAGCTGGATTAACAGCTAATATAGAATTTCTGCGACTCAGTCTAATTTTACAATCTCTGTGTTTTTTTCTTTTCCTATATTCTTACATTTTACCATTTCAGAATAAGTTTTATCGACTATAGGTGATATTTTTGCCTGACATCTGGGAGTAATGACGAGTTGGACTCCATCTTATTAGAAGGCTAATTAATTACTTTATTATATTATATTTTTCCATATATATTACATTACATCTAAACTGAATCTGCCAAGCACTCAATTGCAGAGAATTGCACAGCATCTCATGACTCTCAGCCCAACACACACATACCTGGATTCAATTGGTCAGTGAATCAAAACACTCACACCAGAATCCAATTACCAATTCCCTTCAGGTAAACAATCTTCCACAATGCATTCCACTTGTGAACAACACAGGAGCAGTAAATGACATAGGAATTGTTTTTTCTTTCTCTGAGGTACAGGCAACATGAATCCCAGAAATATTCTTGGGAAGCTGTGGCTTGCTTTTCTCTGTGAAGAGAAATGCCGCTACAATCCTGTTGTCGGTCCTAGACTGGAATGGATTGAAAAGACTATAAGCAATTGAAAATACCTTTCATAACAGCTGAAGGAGCCAAACAAACTCTGGAAAATATAGATACTCCTTTGCCACATAAACTTCTGCACTTTTTAGGGAGAATTTTTGCTTCCTGGTTTAAGCATATTTTCACATTGTTATGTGTGTCTGTGTCACAGCCTCATTCTAGTGAAATCTACTTCAACCTTTGCCTTCAGGCACGCAGGTTATGACATTCACTTTGACCTCAGATTTGAGTTAGAGAACAGTGTACATAACCAGGTCAACTGGGATGCTTTTAGTGATTTCATCTTTTTTTCCTCAAAAGACTTTTGGTATGCTATAGCACAGCTCTTCTTTCTCTTATTTTGTTTTCTTCTGCTCTCTATGAAGTGCAATTTCATTTAATTCAAAATTTTCTGACACCTTAAGTTTTAGCTGTCATATTTTCTAGGTTCTGTACTGCATTATTATGTAACTATGAACTTCATATAAAGTGTTTGCGAGTTCTCTTCACAGTTTAGTTGGACAAAACAATCCTTTTCCAGCCTGAGAACCAACGACACCATTGCAGCTTCAGGCCCAAAAAGTACAAACAACAGCGAATTGAGCAGAGCAATCTGGGAGGATGGAACTTCGTAATCTGAAGCTGTAATTGGACAATTGACCCAAATATGCAAATGGACCAAAATGTATAACCTATAACTGTGCTTAAGTGCACAGTTTTTTCTTTCCTTTGCTTGTGACCAGTCGTCCATCCTGGGTCTATCTTGGGTAGAGCCTCGGCCAGGCTGTTGTGCTGCCCAAGGTGTATCCTTTGAAGGCTTTTCAATACCTACTTTATTCCTTTAACTCTGTCCAGCCTCTGTTCGAGGAAGCCTCTTTAGGCATTAAAACAAGTTCTCACATAGGTAACCTAAGCAGCATGTGACATTTATCTAAATTATACATAACAATGCCTCATTTTTCATGTATTCTAGCTACTTTTCCCCCCCTAATGCTACTCCAGTAACTCTACATGTATTGTCTAATAAAATGTCTTTACTGGCTACCTTTAACTTACAGGCTGTCTTTCTACAGATATAATAATTATATGGAGTTTGTGGTTTTTTGGGTTTTTTTCTGAACCACAAATTGTACATGAGGAATAGAAGATACAGCTGTAAAGGAAAAAAACCCCAACAAACAAAACATGACCTGTGCTGGTTTTCTGCTCATTTTCTCTATATCAGACTGTAAGGTGCTGCATTCTGGATATGTGCTGGAAACCATGTTGATAGCACAGAGATGTTTTATCTGCTGCTGAGCACTGATCTCGAAGCATCAAGGCCTTTTCTGCTTCTCACTGCACCCCACCAGTGAGGGGCTGGGGATTATATTCAGCTTATAAATGTGGAGTAAGAAAAGGGAGAGGGACACATTCAGAGTGATGGCAAATAACTGTGCATGTATAATAAAATCCTGCTTTCCCAAAAAATGGCTGAACTCCTGCCTGCCAATGAGAAGTCTCAATGTAATTTCTTTTTTTCTTATGCTTAAGTGCAGTTTTTGCTTTCCTTCATCTTGATTCATGAGTTTTCTCACTTTTACCCCTCTGATTCCCTCCCCCATCACACTCTCTGGGAGTGAGGGAGTGGCCACGTGGGGCTTAATTGCCTTCCAAAGTTAATCCACAACACAATTTTAAGAAGATGGAGTGGGGTTCAAGCCATGTCAGAATTTTTGATTTCTCTGTCAAAGGCTTTTTACCAGAGTTTTACAGAGACTGAGAATAGCGGGAAACAAACATTTTCAGAACAACTCTGTGGTGGATTTCCTTTTTTATGTCCGAGTGCCAGTGGGTGGGGGAAAAACACCTTAAAGGAAGGGAGAGATGCAGAAAAGTCTGCTCTTTTCTAAAATGGAAAAATAAACCTCCTTAATGTCTGAGGAAGTCCTAAAAACTTCTGAAGGAAAAATTAAATTATAGTTAATCTTCATTGCCCCTTTCACAGAAATACACCATGACTTTCCTCTAAAACGTTTTGTAGAAGCAGTATGAATAGCCTCACAAAGTAATCACAGTAATTTCCAGACTGTTGAATACAAGGCTTCAAGGACCAGTTCCTGGAACATAGGACAAATGGCTTATACTCAACACTAGACCATGACTAAAGCACCTCCCTGCTCCCTGGGCAGCCTCTTCCACTGTTTCACAATAGAAATCTGTGGAAACATCTTTTCTAAAATCAAATCTAAACCTCCCCTGGTGCAACTTGAGGCCATTTCTTCTTCTCCTATCACTTTTTAATTGGGAGAAGAGATCCCCAGCTGTCTACAACATCCCTTCAGGTACTTGTAGAGAGCAATAAGAGCCCCTCTGACCCTCCTTGTCTGCAGGATAAATCCCAGTTCCCTCAGCCACACCCCACAAGACACGTGCTCTGAACCCTTTCTCAGCTTTGTTACTCTTCTCTGGACTTGTTCCACCACCTCAACATCTTTCTGGCAGAGAGGGGCCCAGAACTGGACACAGGAGGTGTGACCTCACCAGTGCCAAGCACAGGGGTACAATCCCTGCCCTGGGCCTGCTGGCCACACTAATTGCTGATACAGGCCAGGATGCCATTGGCCTTCTTGGCCACTTGGGCACTCTGCTTATGGTAATTTTTGTTCCTATGCTTTTTCAGTTCAAATTTCTTGAAACAGCATGAAAATTGTGTTACAGGCCACCAGAGCTATGCTGTTATAGCATAATAAAATGCACATGCTAGGTGCTCCAGCAAGTGTTACAGGGGTACTATAGTAGCACTACCAAAGGAAGGAACAATGAAGCTAGCTCAGGCTAGGCTTGCTTTTCCTTTTAATTTTTTTCCCCTTTTATCTCTTTCTTTTCTTTTCTTTTCTTTTCTTTTCTTTTCTTTTCTTTTCTTTTCTTTTCTTTTCTTTTCTTTTCTTTTCTTTTCTTTTCTTTTCTTTTCTTTTCTTTTCTTTTTTATTTTAAGACCAAATACAGAAACATCACTAGTCCTTGTCTGTCAGAAAGCTAATTGTGATGATCTGTAGAACAGCTGGGAACAAGCTGACAATTAAGCAGGATGGACAGAAAAGTGTTCAGTGCCTGAGTTTGCTGCCTGGTGAATGTAATTGCCACTGTAGACATCTACCATTTATCTCTAGATGATCTCTATCCAGCTCCACCTCTATCAAAATCAGCCATGTGGCACCTGCCACCTCAATTGAGCACAGCTGGGGGGGGTGCAGGCATAATGTTAATAGTACATTTTATCTATAAACACCATTTTCATAAAGTCTGAAACTACAAGAATACTGCAATTTAGTCTCTACACACTGTACCTGTCATTCTTCAATAGATTTGTACCTATTAATGTAAGATATGTCCAACTAATCATCTGGAACTGCTGGTGCCAAGGTGAACTTTGTTGCCATGCTTTTTCTGAAATACAGAAACCTTTCCCTACAGCCATCACTTACCAACTTGCTTTGAAGTCCTTCCCCTTAACCCCGGGGGACAACATGGCTAGGAAATATTTTAGGAGTTTAATTTATTTTTCAGGTGGCTATCAGTGACCGCTTTAGATAGAAGAATGTTCCCAGGAAAGCTTTTTCATTCAAGAATTTAACATTTTTTTTGTTCTTCCCTTAACAAAAATGCACTCTTGCAAGCCGTAGGCTATGTTTATTTATGCTATAGCAGCCCTGGGCAGCACAGCCAGTGTCACAAATCTATGTCACATGTGTAAGTGAACATGAGGATCTTCACTAACATTGCAACAAGAATTTTTCACTCGGAATGGCAAGCTTGTTTAAAATGTGTACTATGACTGCTTTTCACTGTTAGCTACTCATCTGTCATCAACTTCCACGCAAAAGGCTGGAGAATTGGAGAAACAGACTTAAGCAGATTTGATCACACAGACTTTTAATGAAAGCACATTCATCTGTAGCAAGCTTTAAGCAGTAAGGATACACCTCAATTTTATTAAAGCAAAATTCAAATGCCTCTTTGTGATGGTGAAGATGTAATAAGCAAGGTTATATGAATTTTCCACATGCCAGAAGGACAAAACATATTTTCAAAAGTCAGTTAATAATTATTCAACAGTGATTTTTAAAGTGTTAAATTAAATAACCCTACAAATGTAGAGTTTCCTCAGGGAAGGTTTTCTCTATGGAAATTTTGCTGTATATTGTTTGCACATGTGGGTATGATCACATGACTGAATGTGGTTGTATTTCCATGGCTTAACAAACTACTGCCTGAGACAGTTGACCACATTTTTCATCTTAATCAGCAGCAATTATAAGTCACATTTATTCACCTCCATTGTATTTCATTACATAGTGTAAGAGTAAAAGAAGTCTTGAGATTTTAAATGCATATGCAATAAAATGAAGAAAAAGGAAAGACTTATCTTATGAAAGAGGTACAGCCATTTACTGGGCTAAGATGAATAACCAGCTTAAAAATCCACATTTTAAATCTAACAATAGCGTTTGCTTATTAAAACTGTTAAAAATATTTAATCAGCATGTCTTTTGAAAGCTTGGCGAATTAGTGTCTTCTATTATTAAGTAAGACTCATATGTGAAACTGAGTCTAAACTTTGAAAAGAATTTATTTTACTTCCATGAGTAGTACAAAATATTTTTAATGGGGTTATATACCTTCAAGGATATAGAAGAATTAGAGAATGGAAAAAAATAGTATGTGATTGTACCATTATTTTTTCCAAGTGAACAGAACAATATAAAGTAGTGTGTGATAACAAAGGGAAAAAAAGGCCTCTCATGCTTAAGCTTCAAAAGTACTCTGTAGTAACATACACAGAAACTATGAAAAAGCATAGATATGAAAGCATACCTTGACTACATGTTTAGGTGAAATCAGGGAAAACCTCTCCCTACCAGCTTCAAAGAGATATGATTTTCTCCAGTAAGTGGTGAATAACTACCAGAATTTTAAAAGGCAATATCTAAGGCAAATATGTAGTTGTATATATTATTTATGAAAATATTTTATCTGACATTTAGGGATCTGTTAGTACAACCATTGTAGAACACAGAAAGGAAGTAATTGCTTCTCCTGGAGATTTTTTTATCAGGAACACTAAAACTTTAAACACAATTTCAAAGACCTTCACTTTGCAGAAAATATTCTCAACTATTTTAATGAAAAGGGCCTTAGCCATAAAGATTTTACAGCACTTACTGGCTTATTATGTCTGTGACTTGCATGGAAATCTTATATTTTATTTTTACTTTAAAATTGCCATTGATCAACAGTATTTTCAACATACTATGGCACACTCAATGAAAATTCAGGGACAAGAAGAAAGAGAGGCAATATAACATATGTATTCTGATGGAAAAGTTATCTGTGTAAAAGGAAGTTCTTATTAAACCAGGAGGCTAAGGCCTAACTGGACTTGCACTAGCTCTTTTGGCTTCTGACACACATTTTCAAATCACATTCATTTCTCATCAAATGGTCTGACATGTAGGTTTCATTTTTGCATCAGTTGCATCAGAATGTCACCCTTGTTTTATTCCTTCACCACAGCTTTTTAAATTATTCTTTTAACATGGACTTTTTATTATAATTTTTTACACAGCTCTGAATTATCTTCCTTCTGTACCACTGTCTTGCCCTTTTTAAGGACATTTTTCTATACAGGGGTATCATATATACCTTGCTTAGTATTCATTCTCTTGAGGCACTTCACAATTTGGCTGCCTGAAATTCTGAAAGTTCCCCTGTGTCAAAAGTAAGTTTCAAAATATGCTTTGAGAGCAATTTCTATGCTATGTGTAGGATCTCCACTGTGTTCTGTGGTGGTCCCTCTGCTGCCAGGTGCTGACTGCTTTTCAGGACTTCAGGAGAATTTGAAAAGTCAGCCCACATGACTTCATTTCTGTCACTTTGTGCTACAGTAGGGAGCTGAAAGTGGCAAAATAAAAGCAGTAATTAGTACTACAACTGGCAGCATCTAGATCACTGGGGCTTTGGTAGGACTTTTACCTTCTTATGAAGCTTATGAAATTCCTGTGGCAAGGTTCATCATCAAAAGAGGTGAAAGGGAGATAGAGAGCATCTTGTCTGAGAATAAACAGCTTGAAGAACACTCAATGTCGTGGTAAATGCAACCTCTGGAGAAGAAGGATGGAATCTGGTGGCTTCTAATACCAAAAGGAAGGCTCCTGTCCCATCTATGTGATTACAGAGGTTAGGTTCACACTCCTCACAGCTGAAGAGATGTCAGACATGCCTGCAAGAACCTGGTTCACCCAACTCTGCATCATGCAAGACTACCAGAAGGTAATTGTGAGTCATTGTTACAGGTGAACTCCTGTTGCAGGGGAAAGAGACATTAAACTGTCAACCAAACCAACAATCTAGAGAGGTTTTCTTCCCACCAGGGCCCAGGATCCTGGATGTTTTGGGAGGACTATCAAAACTATCCCTCTGACTATCCCAGAAGTAATTCCCTGTCCAAGAACTCCATATACTGGTGTGCTTCCAGACTAATGTGTGCAATTGTGGGGAACACATGTGATGAGTTAAAGACCTTTGCACAAATGCAGGACTTTGATCTTCTTGGGATTGGGGAAACACAGTGAGATAGCATCCATGACTAGTGCTGCAATGGAGGGATACAGTCTCTTTATAAATGACAGTGTCTGCTTCTCAGAGGGAAACTTTTATCACCCAGTTATCTCCTGGAGGGACAACACAGCTGGACATAAGCAGCCCAGGAGGTTTCTGAAATGCATCAATGATAACTTCCTCCTCCAAGCTGAGCCAACGAGGAGAGGTGGTCTCCTGGTTCTCATATTACCAATGAGGAACTTGTTGGGGTGTGAAGATCAAAGGCAACCTTGGCTCCAATGACCAAGACAAGGTTCCTCCAGGCACAGAGGACATGAAAAGCACGATCATAACCATGAACTTCAGGAGGGCAGATTTTGGCTTCTTCAGAGAACCAACAAATCATGACCTTCAGGAGGGCAGATTTTGGCTTCTTCAGAGATCTGCTTGGCAGAGTCCTGTGGGATAAGCCCCTGGAGGGAAGCAGGACTCAGGAGAGCTATCTAGGTTACTATTCAAAGGACACCTCATCCAACTCCAGTATTCTATGCTAAAAATAGAATAGGTCAGGTAAAAATGTCAGCATGCCAGTGTGGATGAAAAAAGGGACCACAGGAAAAGGCTGGAATGAGGAAGATGTCAATGAATACTTAAGCAAACTGAATATACCTAAGCACACCAGTCTTGATGCACCAGTGGGATGCACCCACAAGTACTGAGGGAACTGGCAGATGTCATTGCAAGGCCTCTCTTTATAGTTTTGTATCAATTGTGGCAACTGGGAGTTTTGCCTGGAGGAAAACAAATGCCACTCCTAACTTTAAGAAGGGCAAGGAGGCACAGGCAGCCACAAGTCAGTTTCAATCCTTGTGAAGATGATGGAACAGGTAGTCTGAAAATCATTTCCAGGTTCATTAAAAAGAAGAAAATCATCAGGAGTGTCAGGACTATGCTAAGGGAAAATCATCCTGTATCAACTTGTTGAATTTCCACAATGAAATTACTTTGCTGGGAGAGTAGTGAGTGTCTGCCTGGACTTCAGGAGGACCTTTGACAAAATCTTTCATAAGATCCTTATATACAAGGTGTTGCTGTATGGACTGGATAAGCACACAGAGAGGTGAGTTATTAACTGCTTGAATGGCCAAGTTAGAGCATGGTGATTAGTGACAGAAAGTGTCCTGGGAGTCCAGTTAATAGCAGTGTACCTCTGGGGTCAATACTGGCTCAATCTTTTTTTTCAAAATCTTAATTATCTGGATGAGGGAGCAGAGTGTACCCTCAGCAATTCTGAGGATGACACAAAAATGGGAGGACTGGATGATATGCCAGAGAGTTCTGCTGCCATCCAGAGGTATCTCAACAGGTTGGAGAAATGAACTGGTGGCAACCTCATAGATTTTGACAAGAAAAAGCACAAAATCCTGCACCCAGGGTTGAACAATTTCCTGCCACCCAGTTGGAATTTCCAGAAAAAGACCCAGGAATCCTGGGAGACACCAACTTGAATGTGAGCCAGCATTGTGCCCTTGCAGCAAAGAAGGTTATCCTAGTGTGCATCAGGCAAAGTATTGGCAGCAGGTACAGGGAGGTGATTCTTACACTGTCAATTGGTGAGGCCTCTCTTGGAATGCTGTGACCAGCTCCAGGCTCTTCAGTATGAGACCAAAAAAGGGCCCACAAGGATGACAAAGGCACTGGAGGCTCTCACACATGACAAAAGACTGAGAGATCTGGCACTGCTCAGCCTAGGGAGAGAAGGATAAGAGGGATCTTATCAATGTATATGAATGGCTAAAGTGAAGGCACAAAGGGGATGGAGCCAGGCTGTTTTCAGTGGTGCCCAGTGATAGGACAAGAGGCAATAGATGCCAAGTGGAATACAGAAGATAATGTCTGGACATCAGAGAATACTTTATCTCCATGAGGGTAGCAGAGAAATAGCACAGATTTCCCAGGGAGGCTCTGGAGATACTCAGAAGACATCTGGGCATGGCTCCAGGCAACTAGCTCTGGCCCCACCAGATCAGTCTGGGCAGCTGGACCAGATGGCTTCCAGAGGTACTTCCAACCCCAACCAATTTGTAATTCTGTGATAATTCCTTTCTCACTCATTCTACCTATTTAAATAAGACTACTGTCTCAAACCTCAGAGACCCAAGCCTGGACCCAAACTTGGATCATGACAGCTGGTAGAATATCTGGTGGCTTTTCAAATAACTCTTTGTAGATGCTTTTTCACAGAAAAAAAATCTAATTCACTGGACATCTGTCATTTGGTAAGTTAAAGCAGCACATACTCTCCTTTATCAAGTACCTCACCAGGTCCTAACAATGGATAACCCTTTTGTCCACAAAGATGCTCTTGGCAGGACATATCTGTACCTCCATGCCAAGTACACAGTGATCTAGTGGCTCACCTGACCTTCTCCAGCCAGTTCCTCTTTAACCTATCAATCAAAAAAGTCAGATTGCTCCTAATGGGGACCTAGCCATTTCCTCTTAGCAAAATAATCCATCTTCTCTCATTTACTCAACTTAAAGCTTCACCATAAATCAGCACAATGCAGGCACCTGTTTTTCCTTTTTGTTATTTAAAGCAGATGTGTTTTTGCTATAATGACTTGCAACACAGATTTTGTTGGCTTTTTTTTTTAATTTCAGTTCCATTCCTTGGTATTCCTGCTGGGTCATCCTTCATCCTGCAGGAGTTCTGAAAACAGTACAGCAAAAAGCTAGTATGTGCAGTCCCACAGGGCACAAGAGGTTTAAGAATTCCTGCTTCAACATAGGCAGCCAGTTTTATACTGGAAAAAACCCTTGAGATGGGTTTCTACTTTTGGAAGCATGAAGACATACTCAACAGTCACAATTTGGCTCCATCATTAAGAGAAAGAAATGTTTACAGCTGGCCATGGCAATGTATTACTGTCATTACATCTAACATTTCTAGTACCTCTCAGACTGTACCTTTCCTTGCAAATATTCTGGGACTTGAGCCTTACAACATCCTCATAAATCATGCAAATATCTCATTTGAAAAATGGACAACCTTAGGCACAAAGCTCTCAAATGATTTGCCCAAAGTTACACAACAAGTTAGTGTCAGACAATAAAACCTAGGAATATTGATTCTCAATTCTGTATTCTAGCCACTAAACTCACTCTTTCATTTTGATGCACCCAAACTCAAACACACTAAGACTGTTGACCTGATTAAATTTGAAAACACTCATGGTAGATTTATCTTCTTCTTTATGCATAACTTTGTTCTTTCTGTGTGCATACAAAGCATTTCCTACCTTTCTGTGTATTAGCAATGTATTTATGTCCTTATATGCCAATTTTGCAGAACACTAATTTTACATTACAGTTGTTGCCAGTAGAGTCCTGTTGTGAAACACGTTCTATTAAACATGAGAACAATAGTGTGTTCAATCTTTTAAAGCAAATAAATTAGCCACAGCTATAGTTTAGTTTCTGAGGGCCATTTGCTCACCACAAAGTTACCCCCATATTTAATGCTTCTATTGTTTGCTGTGGGAAGAACCATGCCACACATGTCTCAGTAGTAATAGCATTTCACTGTGTATATTCAGATAATTATTGTTTTGGAGGCATTTATTTGCTTACTAGACATTGAAAATTATGTTCTTTGTCTTCCAACAATAAAATAGCAGGCTTATTCTTACCAGTCATTATTGATGCTTGAGCCAAGAGTTTTTTAGGATCAAAGTCACCAGAGACAACCTATCAGAGAGCATTAGCAAAATCCAAGTTAATTGACATACCTAAATAGATAGACAGTATCATAATTTTTCTACTGAGTTGAAGTTTAGGAATAGTTTCAACAAGATTTTCTGGCTACCTTTTTTCCCTTGCTAAGCAGCTAATATACAAACTGACTGGTTCACAAAGTGCATGTCTGAGTTAGCAGTGATCTATTTTCTACAGTGTCTCACCACTAGAAACAGCTTGATTTCACATCAGCTACAGCAGGAGGAATTGGCTGCTTGGAAAAGCAGTAGAGATTACAAAAGTAACTAAATCACAACTTTTTGGGTGATTTTCAAATCAGAGCATGAGTGGCTCAGTCCTGTGTATTTTCTAACTTCTCACAACAGCTGTGGCATAGTAATAAATTGAATGTATCACTTTTTTCACATTAAAAAATCTTAAGAATTTGCTGGCTATAAAACAATACACTGTGAAATAGACTAATAAGTGTGGCAAGTTTTGGGTTTTTTTTAATTTTTTCATTATATTGCTTTTCACTTAGTTTCCATTTACTCTATTCCCGCATGGATAAAAGGGAATAAGAAAGTAACTATCTGCAAAATGAAAGGGTTTTTTAGGCAGAAATAATACTTTCTTTACCTTCTTTTTACTGAGAATTTCTTGTAAATGCTAACTAGTTTGCTTTTTTTTTTTTACCATAAACCAGAAGCACACATTACCAAATAACCTCCACAGTAATTTTAATTGTTTCCCTCCTTCTATCATCTACTTTGTTTCCAGGCATTTGTGACTTATCACTCATGACCTCAGGAGACTATTGTTCTTTCTTAATTCCAAGAATACTTTTATCACAGAAAACATGCCGGTGAGCATGGTTCCTGTGTTTAGGAAACTGTGGTCTTTAAACTTTTAATTTACCACCAATTTCACAGCTAGACTATCTTGCTGCAAAGATTTTGCATTCCTCATCAGTAGAACTCAAGAAGGAAAATTCTTTTTTTTCTTTTTTTTTAAATATAACCTAGGATTAAATCTGATTTGGCAGGAGAAACAAGTTACATTTTCATTATTCCTACAGCTATGTGGGTAAAATGTTATCTTTCTGCCTTTCAGACAAGTAGCATGGTCATTGAGGAATTAAGGGACAAATCCTGAGAAAGTAGGTGTTAACAATCATGTATGCCAGCAGATGCCTTCTCTGTTTCATTAATGTTGCCACCTGCAGATGAATTTCACCAAAGGGAACGTGGGGAATTTACACTGAGTGGGGCATAATTTAAGTTTGCCACTGCTTATTCCTTATGTGCGTAAGGTCAGCATATTAAGTCTTTGGATAAGGGATTGTGAGATGTGGACCACAGAAACCAGGACTATCATCTCTTAAGCACTATAGAAAGAGATTCACAGAAATTTTGCAAGATTGGTAAACCTTCAATTGTCTTTGTATTCTCATCCTAACATAGTTAAGGAGGGATCTGTATTTTTGTTTAAGGTTGTTATTTTGTCCTTTGTTTCTGTAAAATCCTAATGCATCCAGACAGAAATAAAATATGAAATGTTTTAAGTAAGGTATCATAATGCAAACTTTTATTATTTCCCAGTGCAGCATAAGCATGTATGTCTGTGTAGATTAAATTGTCTTGCATTTTCTCCTTCTTTTACAGGTTGTGGAGAAAGCTGAAACTTAAACCTCTAAAACAAAGGGAATAAAACCTGAAGGAAATCAGAGAATCAGTTGGGTTGGAAGGGACCTCAGTGGATGGACAAACCTCCTTGCTCAAGCAGGGTCATCCTAGAGCACATGGCACAGGATGGCACATGGCACATAAGGAAGGAAACCCCATAACCTCTCTGGGCCATCTCTTTCAGTGCTCCATCACTCTCACAGTAAAAAAGCTCTTCCTCATATTTAGGTTGAACTCCCTGTGCATCAACTTCTGCCCATTGCCTTTGGTTCTTTTGTTTGGCACCACCAAGAAGAGCCCGGAAATGTTCATATGACACCTTCCCTTTAGATATTTATGCACTTTAATGAATTAATGTGAATGGAGATAGCTGGAATATAAACAGCATGTTTTCTGCAAAACAGCCAGAAGAGACTATCCTTGGCCATGCCTACATCTTCTTGCTAAACCTCACTAAGATATGTCAGATTCTCTTGACCCAGGGTTAGTTGCCACCAGGTGCTGGTGTTTGCAGTGTCCTCCCATAAATGTTTTAAGTCAGATGACAAACAGGCTTAAAGCTTCCAGGCTTATTTTTTGGTGAGGTCAGAGTAATCAATCACACTAGGCTTTTTTGACCATAAAAATTATAAGGCTTTGAACTCTTCCTTAACATTTCCCAGAGAAGCTCTCTTCTTCGTTTTTCTGGCATATCTCCACACCAGAGGGAATGCTATAATGTTATGATCTCCCAGAGGAATATCATACTCTAATGATCAAAGAAGGAAAAAATCAGAGGAAAATTTAAGAAACCATATGAAGAATATTAAAATGAGTTAAGAAGTATAAAGTATTTAAACAATTCCACTGCACTAGCACTCCTGTCATTTCTATTTTTTACTTTGTTGAAAAGCTATATTTCTATAATCTGCCACAGGGAGTCATTAGGACATCACCGAAAGATCTCTGCCTTCTCACTTCCTCAATGATACATGTAATGGCTTTCTCTCATTGTTCTTCTCTAAAGTTATCTCTACATGTTTGCTGACATATTCCACAGGGCAAATAACATATTTCCAAATAATACTGGCAAAACCAGTATCACAGGAAGAATGATGCTAATCAACATATAATCAACACATACTAAAGAAATTTAAAAGTTCCAGCTCAATTTATTTTCTTAATGAAGAAATCTCAAACATTAACACCACAGAAAAAAATGGCAAAGATTTAATTGTAGAATTGCTCATATATCTTATATAATTACTCCTTTTATCTATGAAACATTCAAATAAGGCTCAAAGTCTAAATTTATTATATTTCTGACATTCGTTGAGACTAAAATGGACCGACTAAAGATTTTAAACTCCTAGGTAACTAAATATTAAAGTCCCATCTCATGATAACCAGAACAGTTATTTCAAGACTTGACAGAGGTACATATTTTGGACATTTTACAGACCCGGACAGTAGAAGACAATATATGTCATACAATGAATGTAAAATTAAAATAAGTATCCTAATATAGCATTAATATAATTTTTGTCTGAGGAATAATAAAGCCAGATATTTTCCCTGATAGCTTTCCACCTATCCATTCCACTTCCCCATTTTTTTATTGGCAGTGCTACTCCTGCACACTGATGCCCTGATTCTCTCCTTAGCTGGTCAGAGGGTTAGACCTAATTTCTGATTCTGTCATCTGCCAGTTAGGTGCCAGCATACCACCCACGTTGGAATGGTGTCTGAACTCAAGCATTAGGCACCCAGACCTATCTGATGGATGTTCTGTTGGAAGCTGTGTCCTTGGGCAGAATGGAAAGTCTCTGGAGCAGAGGGCACAGTGGAGGCATTCTACTCTCCCTGAGGAGCGGCAAAAGTTTTTCACAGTTTTCAAAAGCAAAATCAATCCTTTTTATGAAGGCAAATGCAGAGAAAACACATATGCCATTAAAATAATTTCAGTAGAAAACTCTTCATCTGTTTGCTATGAAGGATTTCCTAAGAGAAAATCTTCCACTTTTCCTTGTTATGACATTATTACAAGAATGTAGACTTTAAAAAGAAAAAACAACAAAACTTAAAAAATTTAGGGTTTATGATTTTTTTATTGGTGACGACAGCCTTATCAAGAAGATTTTGCATTAAAAAATAAATTATGGAGCTAGAGATCCTGCATGGAGAATTAAGCCTATTTGAAGCATTCTGGACAGTAGCCCTTTGAAAAACTCATCTTAAAAGGAGGCTGTTGCTAGGATACTATGGCTGCTGTCATCAGCGCAATGTGGTGGCATATATAGAATGTGGTGTGTTTTTATATATATATCTACATATATATATAATTATTATTATTTTTTTTAAATGAGAGATCCTGACCAATGAGCAGCATAGACTATAAGCAATATTTTCAAACCTTCCTGTTATATTAAAGACTGAATAGAACATTCAATTTCATGCTGAAAAGACAAAGTGGAGTTAGTCTTCAAAGTGAAGCCCATGAAAAAATGTCAGAAGAAAGTCACAGTGCTTGTTAGTGCTTGAATACAAGAACACAGACACATGACTCAGAAGTGAGCTGAGAACAGAAGCCAGAGAGAGTAAAGAAAATGACTGAACAGATGTTGCTGCTGAGGTAAGGGAAGTGTGTAGACATTTCATTCTACTGGAATCAAAGACAACTAAAAACATAAGGAGCAAAAATGACCATAAATGGGCGCTGAAATAGTCTTCTTATTGGGAATGGCTAGTTAGCTGAAATGATCAAAACAAGAGGATCAAGGGAGTATATGGAAACTATACAGATCTGAAGTCATATTAGGTTTGTGGGCAAAATTGTGACTCTGTTAAGACAGCACATCTCCTCAACTACAAGAGGCCATTAGATCCTCTGCAATAAATTTTCATGTCAAAGAAATTGTCCCAGGCTCTCCAGGCTGTTCAGATATGCATGCTATCTATTTCAGTGCAGCTTTGCCTCTGAGAGTCCAGGCCTGCAGTCAGAGCAGAACAGTTCACAAAGAAAATCAGCTCGCATGACAAATTTTGTACTCTGCCTCAGGAAGAGTGCAAAGGTATTCTCTCCTAATTAAAATATGAATGCTGTCATCTGATAATTTTCCTTATGAGAAATAACAAGCTCACTAATTAAATGTGCAATTTCTTGACATTTAAACAGGTCAGTTCTCTTTTCCATGTGTCTGATCATTTATTTGAGGTGCTACTTTCAGGCATGTTTATTATACTAACCAAAATTAATAACCAGCATAACAGACCCTTCTAAAACAGAAGGGTAAGTATTGTGGTTTTGTCCTTTTGCTCAACTGTAGTTATTTTAATATAGAAAATTTTTATAATTAAATAGAGAAGAGATTTCATTTTTATTAAGTCCTCATCATCTTTCTGTGCTTCCTATGTATGTCGTCTGATGTCTGTCTTTCATAAGGTTATGTTTTTATTCAATTTGGTTTTAATGAATAAAATGTTATTGCATAAAGCTCAAAGAACATGGCAAGACAGACCAACTTTAATTTAGTGATATAATTTTTGAAAAGGATGTTATTGTAGATAGATTGCTAGTTTTGGTATGGATAGACTGGAAGACCTGTGGGCACAGACTTTTATTTTTAAAAGCTATGTGACTTCCACAACTGTAATGACTGAAAACATCTTGATTTTTAGTGCAATGGCGAGAATATGATAAATCATATTTTTAGTGTAGGTTTCAACAAGTCAGTCTAAAATTAAATTTTCTCTTTCACAGAAAATTCAAATTTTCTTGAAATTTCATTTAGTCTGAATGGGATTGAAGAGTTCAAGTTTTCAAATATTCTGCAAATCAAAATTTTAAAAGCATTCTGTTTTGAAGAAAGCAAACCCAGTCCCTGTGAATTTACCAAGATATTAATCACAGAATCACAGCATAAGCTGAGCTGGAAGAGACCCACAAGGATCAAGTCCAACACCTGGCTCTGGACAGCACCATCCCCAAGTCACACCATGGGCCTGAGTGCATTGCCCAAACACTTCTGGAACCCAGGCAGATTTGATGCCATGACTATATCCCTGTGGAGCCTGTTCCAGTGCCCAGCCACCCTCTGGGTGAAGACCCTTTTCCTAATATCCAATCTAAAACTCCCTGACACAACTTCAGGCCATTCCCTTGGATCCTGTCACTTGTCACCACAGAGTGATCACCACAGATCAGTGCCTGCCCCCAGTCTTCCCTTCACAAGGAAGTCGTAACTGCAATGAGGTCTCCCCTCTGTCTTAATGAAAAATAAACTCCTCATTTCATAAAGTTATTAAGATGTATGAAGAAGTTGTATGAGTTATGGATTTAAATGTTTTGAAGTAGGGAATGGTCTTTCTCACCAGATATCTAAAGACAATCTGGCATTTATTACCATCTGCTTTGTTCTTCAGCAGTATGAACTTATTTTATGTGATCCTTCTGATGAAAAACAAATGCATGCCCTTCATTGCTTTGACTTTCATGGCTTGGATTTTTTTATTTGTTTTTTAATTTTTTTTTCTTTCCATAAATGAGAAGTCTGCCAGGGGGTTGACCTGTTACCTTTATGCTGCAATTTATGAAGAGGTTACAGTAGTCAACTGTTTGTTACCCTGCTGCAGGGACATGGAGTAGGCAGCATATCTATTACGCAGCATTGCAGTTCTCAGACCAGGACAGTAATTGCAATTAGCGACTCTTTGAGCTCATATACCCAGTTATCAACTGAAGCAGTAAGAAACAGATATACTGCCTGCTTAGGACAGAGAGCTAGGGCAATAACCTCATACGCTCCAGCAGTGGGAAATGGCAAAACATGTCAGAGCTCTCAGAAATTATAATTTTCTGTGTGTAGCTAAGGTCGACAGTTGACTTTTGTATAATGAGGAATGAATTACTCAGAATAAAAGTAGTGCTTTATCTTGATTTTTGATCGTTCTTATTTTAATGCACTATAAGAGACTGAACACTTTAGCATATGTGATATTTTATCTTTTTATCTTTTCTCTCTTAAACTATCCAAACCCTAGGTATTCTGCTTTAACCTATTAAATTTATCTTAAACTTTTAAGGTATGGAAAGGTCTTAATTGTATAGGTGACTGGTGACTCTCAGAAAGATTTAATAACGGCCTAAAGCAGATACTCAAACAGGGCAGGAGAAACCCAGCAGGTAAATAAGCACTGAATTGCACTTAAGTCTCTTTTCAACTAGGCTTCAGTAAGAATACTAGCAACTGAATTGACAAATTCAATTGCCAAAACTACACTTAGTGCCATTTGAGGTTTCCCAAATTGTCTATCTGCACACAAATGATATATATGACACATGACAGGGTAAGGATCTAATTTAGGTATCAATATTGAACTGAATCCTTCCCCTGTACTTCTGATGGCTGGAGTTAAATGTTACAAAAATCTATCTAAAAAAATTAATACAGTTGACTACACACAGCTTCTAAAGCCAGCTGCTATTGCCATATCCTAGGGTCTCCAAGATATCTGCATTAGACTGCCAGGTATGCACCGCCCCTACTAAAGACCAACTCAAATTTTGGGCCAGTAGCTGAAAAGCTCAAAAAAAATGTTTTGGAAAAAAGTCTTAAACATAATTCTGAACCACCATAAGCCCCTTCAGATGATGCTGTCTCTAAACTACCACATAAAAAAATATAAATATTGGTATGAGAACGGTGTGTTTATTATGTTGCAATCATTGAAATTTTAAATTTACTCTACTTTGTTTCAATAAGATGTAAGCCTGGAAGAACTGCAAATTTGGGAAAGAATTGTTTTTTCTTAGATACTTTTTGTAGTTTCAAATTTCCCTTTTTGACCAATATATTTTAGAATAAGGATTTATTGAAATCTCAGCATTGATAGATTGTAAGTTATATTATACACTTAAAATCATGACAAGGTTTTGTGTTTCCTTACATGAAAAATCATCTCTTTCAAAATCCATAAAAGGCAAAATATGTTGCTAATCCGTATGTATCAATCCACTTTCCTTTATATCTAGAAAATCTTATTTTGTATAGGGTAAAAATAATGATTTCTATCTATCTCAGAGTTTTATTATTAATTCTAAATACTCATTGTAGTATTTAATTTAATTTTTTAATGATAAAGATTGCTATCTGAAACTTCTCATTCCTGAAGAAAAAATACCAGAAAAGGAAGAGACCTAGGACATGGCTGAAATACGTGGGTTATTATTAGCTAAGAAGACATGGGCTTAAAGGTGTTAATATGCTATGGAGTGCAAAGGAGTTCATCCTTCCTGGACTCTGTTGGCCACGCTGCTGCTATGGAGCACAGTCTGTTGACAGGTAATGAAGAGAAATGTGGTCTTTAAGATAACTGTGATTCAGCACACTGACTATTTGAAAAATAAATTGGATGCAGAACTGACATGATTGTAATATACATTGGTCATTTGTTGGAATATGCAAAGGAACTGTATTAAAACCTAAGATAAAAATAAGAATAGTGTCAAAATTAGAGATAGATTCTATATGCATAGAATCAAGGAATAGTTTGAATTGGAAGGAACCTTTTAAAGGTAATCAAGTCTTTTTTTATCACTAAGTTCCATTTTTAAATCTTGATTTGTAATTGTCAACTGTTTAAGATTGGAAACAATTAATTTTTTAGGATTAATTTTGAGCAGGCAGTGGTAAGAAATAATTAGCTTTTGTGAAAATTAAAAATACACAAACTGCATAAACATGCCTCTCTAAGTGCATTGTTTTTACTTATAAGTTATGGTCTTTTTTCACCCTGTGACACTCCTTAATTTCTCTGCAGATCAGCCAGAGCATAGTAATAATGAAAGCACATTTCAGCCACAACAGTAACACAAAACATTGCTGGCACCTCTGGACCATGCTACATTGCATGGAAGAGCACATTCAGAGATGCATGAAACAGACACACTGCACACAAATCCTTCTAGGAAGATAGCTCTAACTCTTCAGTGATGATGTGACATTCATCTGTGGCACCTCAAAAAAAGGGATTAAAATACCTCACTCCCCCAAAAAAACCAGCTACTGTCCCTGTTTATTTCTCATTGAATAAAACAGTGGAAAATTAACTGAAAGTAATTTAACAATGTGAAAAAAAATCACACTCCATTGAGCTACCAGACATCAGGTAATGCCAGACAGTGATTACTGGCCAATATCCCTATTTAAATGTCACACTCAGCAGAATGCTGATATACAAAAAATATAAGTTATTTGCTAGTTGGGCTGTTTATGCACTAGAAAGGAGGACAGGAATTGAGCAATGTAAATGAAAGTGTACACAGCTGCAGTGATTCCCATCTCCCAGATGAAAAGAAGTCAGGCAGCACTGTGCCAGGACTAGGATTCCAGAAACAGATATCTATTTTTTATGAGACTAAACCCCTTCTCCATTTACTCATTATTGTCAGTATTCAAACATCGCTGATACTCACAAGCTCTGCTATACATTAAACACGATCCTAGAGCAGAGTTTAGAAGGAGCATCCAACATACAAAAACCCACTCTATATGTGGATAATTCCTGAGCTTTCCAGCTAGGCATGAGGTTTCCTTCCCTCAAAGGAATGCATGGGTGCACAGCACTGCCTCCAGTGGGCTGCAGAGCTCCCGCTAAGGCTAGCCTTGCTAAGGCTGCTGCTGCTGCTGCGCTGAGAAAAGAGGGAAGCACAACTCAGAGAGATTTTGCCTAGTTACAGAATTCCGTGGGCAATAGATCTCCACACACCCCACAGTCAGAGCTGCCCCTCTATGCAGCAGCTCTCTAAGTGTGTGTGCATGAACACATGGGTTTGTACAGGCTGGGAAACTGTTCAAAACTGTAAAACACCTTTATGAGGTCTGATGCAATATGCAGATTTGCCAATGGATAAAAGATTTAAAAATAAAACATGTTTGGCAAGTTCCAGTTCCTGCTTGCCAACTTGGAAAGGAGAGGAGTGATCTGGGTAAAGTAATTAAACATTTTTAGCCTTCCTTTTCCATGTTATTGTCTCCATTTTATTGCTCAGTGTTAAGCTAGCCTAAATATTGCTTCAAAGCATGAGCTCCGAGGTCCTCCCCTCCTTGCACTCACACTCAGGGTTCTCAGCCACAGTCTCTAGTCACCGCTTGTGAGTAATCACAGACTGGCACAACTACCACTAAACAACAGAGCACAAATCTGGTTAGCAGAAAAGACTGCACTTTATAGCCTTTAGCTCAGCAATAAGATGTTTTTGAGATTTCTTCTTGTACAGTGCATTGTAATGGGTTGTGTGATTAACAAGCACCACTGCCAATGGAGTCAGACACCAGAGCAAAACATTTCCCTGCTCTTGCCAAGCAACAAATTTAGGGCCCAATTCAGCTTGAGTACAGCCAGTTTCCTTGCTACAGGAGCTGGCCATGATTTTTACTGAAATAAGCCCTTTGCTTTTAGAATGCAGATGAGCATTCAAGACAACCTAATTAAAAACATCAATGATTTTTTTCCATTGCTGTTTGCTTCTGCTTGACATGATTTAATGTCAGATAGCTTTAAGCATCAGAGCTTTTCTAGATGTATGGCTGCAGCAAAGGATTCTTCATCCATCGCAGCCACAGTGTACCTTCTGCTAGATGACCTTTTTTTTTCTTAAATTCTAGAAATGTAAATCACTTCTTCCAAGATGATGTTCCTTTCCTATTAAGTTACTACTTTTCCAAATATTCATGTTGGCTTCCCAGCATAATAATAAAATCACCTCTTAGCCTCTACAAAATATTTTTATAGTGAGTTTGTTAGGTCATCATTAGCCTGGCACGAAAATACTTTGCAAGCAAAATATGGATAACTCAGAGGTATAAAGCAATTCTTTATTGGCCAGTACACATAAAGCACACCTGGCATTTAGTGAACTGTGGGGTTCAGCAGGGGTGTGCTGACAGCCCAGTACAGCAGCTGGAAAGCCTTCACCAGGCAGGCAGGGCTGCTGAGGAGTGAGGGGTTGGTGGCCATGGCTCCCAAGAGCCACCCTGGGGCAGAGCTGCTCCTCCCTCTTACTCCATCAACACTGATGGATCAGCCCCAGCCTGGCAGCTCCTGACTGTCCCTGACTACACCACCCTTCAGCTACCTTCATTTCTTTTCTTAAGGTGTTAGCATTTCATGTTGATATTTTCTCTGCTGAGTCCTTGTTCTCCTAGCTATCACAGATGAGCAGTCCTGCCGCTCTCTGTAATTTTTTACTTTTCTTATCCCGGTACAGACGGTCTCACAGCTCTGGCTCAGCAGTCTGAGTCGAGGTTACACCGCTGGAATGTATCAAAGCTGGACTCCCTACTTGAGCAGCTAAAACCCCAGCAGTGGGGGGCTACAGAGAGAGGGCAACAGTGTGCCATGGCATCATATGTGATTCTTCCTTGGACACTGTTTTATTCCCTCACACCTCATTCCTGACTGCTTCCCTGATCCTTCTGACTCCAGTGCCTGTTTTTCTCCCCCAATATGGAATTCTGGAAGAACAACTATCATTACTAGCTTCCTTCAATTACTCTTTAGTTTTGTAACATTTACTTCCCAGAGTTGCCACCAGCTATTGTCTGTTGGCTTTCCAGTACCAATTTGCAATCTACTATTCATAGAAACAATGCTGGGCACAAGTTTCTCACTGTAGGGTTACAATACTCTTTCAGTAGGGAAAGGATATAATTCTGGACCTTTCCTCTATGAGTGAGCAGAAATTTAGCCAAGGAAATATGTTTTCTTCTCCTTTAATCCGCTTCACAGCAAAATTTAAGAGGAACACCCAGAAAAGTCACCACATGCTTGAGAATATGCCATCATATACTTTGTGAGCCCTGTAGCTGCTGCTGCCCTTTAGCCATTAAAACTGCAAACTGCAATGTTTCTAGGTAGCCAGATCATGTTTATCACAGTACATAAATCCTGTGTGTCCAAACTGATCATGAAGTGCAGCAGTCATTTCTCTGGAGCTTTCTGAAACCTTCAGCAAGTCATCAAATTCCCCTTTCCTGGGCAGGGAAAAGAAAAAAAAAATCATTTAAACACAAATGACATATTTACTTACATGATAAATGGGGATCTGTGCTTGAATCTAGTTGTAGGATAACTTCCAAACTGTGTTGTGGAGTCAGCCAAGATATAACATATATTCAGACAGGGTAAAATTGATCTGAAGTGGTTCACCATGAGTCCAGAAAATTGTGGCTCACTTCAGCATTTCAAACATAGAACTACATAGCCATGCTCATGTAGTTCTATTTTTATAGGAAAAATACAACTTCTATTCAGATGCTTAATTCGAGTCTAAAATTCTTTTGGACAGAAACTATATCAAAATCAATCAACTGATTTACTATTCTTCCTCAATTTCACAATATTGTCTCTGTGCAGTCTTTCACAGAATGCAAAAAGAGCAGAAAAGACATATACAATGGGAACATTAAACTGAATTTATGCCACAAATGAATGCATAGTGCATAAACATCAATCCTGATCTGACTGTTTTGCTCATCTAAGCAGAACAAAGCAGACAGTAACACCTTTCAGGAACAATATCCATCGAGTAATATAGCACACAGCTGTCCCTGGGGTCTAATCTGAAGGTCATCTCCACCTGACTCAAGACACAAAATCCACATTTTTAAATCCATTACTTTGGACCCATCCTACAGTGATGCACAATCTGCTTTTCAAAGTCCTTTTAGGACTGAGCCTTCTTTCTCAGTCCCCACTTGCTCTAATCACAAGTAAGAAGAAAGAAATAAAAGTTTGTAGAAGGCTAGAAACGATGGACCAAGAAATTGCAGAATCACCACCACTGGATTTTCTGCAGCTAAGACTTTCAGTATATGGATGAATTTCATATTCAGCAGGAGGGGCCAGTAGACACCAGTAGACACAGTGTGTTGCATTTGGACATTCCACATACTGCTGAATTTGGGTACAGCCAGCTGTTGGGGACTACACTAAAGTAGGTATTTTTACCCAAGATCAACAGTTACAAGCTTAAATATAAATTTATGATTAAACCTAACATTCAATATAGATGTAACTAGACCCACACAGATAAGTATAGTCTTGTATTGGAGAAGAATTTCTTCTTCTGCAGCATATTCATTTAAACAATCTACTATTTTCTCCCAAAACTACTTCTCAATTTTATCCAAATTTCCTGCATAATTTTAGGTGGAAGAAATAAGAAGTTATAACGTTCTGGAGGACTGAATGCTGAATGCTCTAACATTACGTTCTTTGTTTATTCTGTGAGAAGCGCATACCTTGAATAGTAGCAAATAGTTTCAGTTTCTTTTTCCAACTGAGGGAATCCAAAGCCACAGCTCATATTAGTTATATAAATTCTCCAAATATTAACTGATTGCTCAGTCATTGATCAGTGCAGAAAGATGAACCACAGGTTCCTACCTCCTCATTAAGTGCACTCACAAGAAAACTATTTACCATTATATGGCTTCCTCAGGCATTGAAGTAAAAATTGATCTTTGAAAAATACCTAAACATTTTTGAGAAATACAGTAAATATTACCCTACAGCCAGAACTTTGAAAATTCATCTTGAGCTCCAAGTTGCATTAAATCATTAATTATTTCAGATATGCAGAGGAAGCAAGTTCTTGTTTGGAACTGCTCACTAAAAGTTAAGAGATTGAAGAAGTAGTTTTGCATAATTTGGTTCTGCACATTATTTGTATGTAATAATTTCAGGGTTAGTGCCAAATCTAGTAATATTTTCAAATACTGATTTCATCATTCCAAAACAAAACATTAAAAATATTCATACTTAATTTTGTTCTTAAATAAGAGTTTGGCATTTTATTGCTAGAATTCCAAGGGAAATAAGAGAATTATTGAGGTTTTTTATTCCATACATGCATGTATTCTAGGCTAATATAGACAATGATATAAATCAAAATTTGAGCAGTACTGGTTTATTATTTCATTGCCGTGTGAAGAGCTGATGAAATTGAACTGTTGTGTACCATGACATTTTGCCTGCATAATGCAATAACCGCTTTACGGAAAATAAGTTGAGAATCTCATTACTTGACCAAGATTTATGATGGAACTTGTAAATGTATTTGCTTTCAATAAATCTGACAGAGATTGACCACCATCCTTGTTAACATTTTGATAGACATCCTCTTTTAATGGCACCTAATTACAAAACAGCCAGAGCAATATGGTACTAAGATCAAAATTCAGTCTAGAAATAGTAATAACTGCCAGATTTAACTCATGCATTTCTTTTATGGAGATCAGAAATAGCCCTTCTCTTTTCTGACATGCATATTAGAGAAGCTACTCAAAAAAGATCTGAACATTTTCTGAGGAATTATAGAATCCATCTCATTGTTTTTTCTGAAGTATTCAGAAAAAGCAGTAGAAAGCATCTACTTCCATTATGACAGTGTGAGGAGCTCCCCTGCCTGTCTCCAGAGGAAATCCTATGCTTCCTGTTACTGGATGATGCAGATTAGTGTGGTCTGCAAGTGAGCAATTCCTGGCACAGGCAAAAATAAGATCAGTTGATATATTACCTGTAACATAAGATATTGCATTCATTGTATATTCTGGGGATCAACCTCTTTTACTTCATTTCCTCAAAATCCTTTTTCTCATTTTGTTCCTAAGTATGAAGTTGTTGTTGGAGCATACCCTCATTTCTCTTTGTGGTTATTCTCTCTGTTACTGGGATTGCTGCACAAAGATCAAAGCCATGAAATTGCCTTAAGATTTAACCTTTTTCCTAGGAAATTCTCAGCTCTATCAATACTGACGATGCACACACGGACAAAATTCCAAACTAGTAAAACAGATAAAACATGTTGCATTATAAATTTATTTTGGCAAGTGCCCAACAAAGCAGTGTTAAGAGAAAGTTAAATAGATTTCAGCATTGTACAAAAGGTTTTTTAAAAGACAGCCTTTAAAATGCACTTCAGTGGCACATGTTTAAAATCCCTTATGCATCAGTTCACAGGGGAAACAGATCACTTCAGTAACTGACAAGTGTTTCTGCAAGGGGAAGTTTAATTCAGATGTTTCAATTTCAATATTCTAATGCTACAGTCATGTCTACCACGGCTCACATAGACCGAGTGATTCAGGAGTCATGCAGGTGAATGCAGAAGTAATACGAGAAGCTTAAAAATGCAAAAAAAAGTAGAAACAAACACAGTCATTTTTGATTAAACAATTTATTATGAAATTTATTTTAAAAAAAGAAGCCTTACATATCTTCAACTGTTTAGGGGCTGTTTTTACATTAGTCTGAAATTTGTCTACGCCATCAAGTTCTACTGGACTCTCTTATCTTTTCATCCTAGTTTAACTATCCTATCGCATGAACAGACATTTTTCTGCAAGTTTAAATCTTGTTTCATCAGGACAGATTCAGACTGGTAACTAAGCCATGATTAATCATGTTTCTAATTACATTGCATAGCCTAGTGCATAGATGAAGCTCAGTGTTTTGGGGACTTTGTTCTCATCCCTCATGAGTTACTTTTCTGTATCCTTCCTGTTTTCCACAGTCTCAGGTTCAGAAAAAAAATTCTTTATTATTTTGTGGTGGTTGACCTTGGCCAGTTGTCAGGCACCCACCAAGCCACTCTATCACATTTGCTCCTTAACAGGACAGAGAGACAATGAAGAACACATGGACAGAGATAACAGAGATAACAGACCAATTGTCACAGGGAAAACAGACTGGACTTGGGAAAATAAATTTGAGTTATTACCAGGCAGAATAAAATAATAAGAAATAAGAACAAATTTTTAAAAAAGCCCCATATTTCCCCTACCTTTCCCTTCTTCCTAGGCTCAGCTTCACTCTCATCTCTTTTAACTCCTGCACCTCAAGTGGTGCAGTGGGATGGGGAAAAGGGTCAATTGCAGTTGGTTCATAACACTCCATCTTTGCTGTTCCTTCCTCCTCACACTCTTCCTTTGCTCCATCACACGGAATTTCCCATTGGAGACAGTTCTTCATTAACTTCTCCAACGTTAGTCCTTCCCCCAGGCTGACTGGTCCGGCCTGGGTCCTGCAGTGGAGCGCTGTCCTTGGGCACAGGGTCACAGTCTGACAGCAGACTTTCTCCTTCTGGTGTCCTCTCCACGGTCTGCAGTTCCTGGCAGGAGCTCAAGCACAGGCCCTTCATGACTCACAGCTGCTTTCAAGGGCTATTCACCTGTGCTGATGTGGGGTTGTCTACAGGCAGCAGGTGGCTGTTTGCTCCACAGTGGATATCCATGGGATGCAAGGAAAAACCTGTCACTACACTCTCTCTGCAGGCTGTAGGAGAGGAGAAGCTCCAGTTGTATGCCTGGATTAACTCCTCCCCCTCTTTCTTCACTGACCTTGGGGCCTACAGAGTTGTTTCTCTTTCATATTCTCACTCCTCTATCCCAGCTTCTGATGGATGCATTTTTCTCTTTCTTAAATATGCTACCACAGAGATGCTCCTGCTGTTTCTGATGCGTTCAGCTTTAGTTAGTGGTGGGTCTGTCTTGGAGCCAGCTGGATCTCTCTCTGATGTAAGGGCAGCCCTTGATGTCTCCCCGCAAAGGCTGCTCACACAGCCCCCAGCTACCAAAACTTTGCCAAACAGATCAAATTTGTTTTTTCAGTTTGTTCCACCCTACATAGTAAGGCTGTAGAATGAAAAATAGAAAATATTAAAAAAAAAACAAACACAAACAAAAAACTTTAGAAATGTCTAAAATGCACATATTCATTGATGGCAATACCAGACAGTGCTATTTTTTTTATGCAGTTTGACTACTACTTTCATCCTTTGCTGTGAATACTCACACCTAGTTCATTGCTTAAAATTGATCTGTTTGCAACTCAAACTTACCAGCTTCTTCATTAGTCACTGTACTTAACCATAATGAACTATTGACTGTGACTTCTGGCAGCAACCAAAGTTTCAGATTCCTCTGCAAGTATGAGAAATACTTCCCATCTTGAGGGATCTAAAGCTCTGCTGTAGCTGCCCTCCGTACTGTAGACAAGATTAATCTCACTTAACTTCAGCTGACTAGTCTAGTCCTGGACAGAGACAGGAGATTTCAGGCAGGGCTTTATCAGTCTTAGATGCCATGGGCTTTAGATACCTCTCCTTATCTTATGAAATAGTCTAGGAGAATAAAATTCCTGAGATTAAATCCATACTGCAGATGGGGTAAAGAATTCCTCAGTGGTAAGTGAACACTAGCAAATCAGTGGTTCTTAAAACACATTAATTTAAATCTTCCAAAAAATAGAATATTAAAAATGTGTAGACTTTCATACATTATTATAACAGACTTCATGCCAATGTCCTATGGTGAAGGCAAAAATACTTTTAGCAAATAGGTATAATTTGCAAGTATCAGCCTACTTACAGTGTAAGAGGGCCACACAGTATTGCAGTAGATTGCACAGTGTTGCAGTAGTATTGCTTGCTGTATGTATGCTTGCTCACATACAGCAATCATGCAGTCCATGAAATACACAGGGACAGGACTGCCCAGAAACACCACTGGAGTTACTGTTGACTATAAAAAAAATTGGCTTTTTCAGTCAACATTTTTACACCATAAACATTTAAACATAAACCAGTAGGACTGCAGGTCTGTAGGATGCTGAATGTCTGTTATGTGTTTTTTAGACGTGCTAGACCTAATGTCAGCATGGATCTACTGTGTGTTTGATCAGTAAAACCCCTTAAGAGTATTAGACATAATTCCACAATTCATCTAATCTGTGCTGGAGTTTAATGTAAAGCCTGTTATGTTCAAAACATCCATCTTTTTGCAGTGCTTAGCACACTAGGATGACTAATTTTCAAGTTAGCACTTCCATCTAACATGCAGTATAAGTAAGAAAGTTGAAATATGAAAGTGTACAGGTCATTTACAAAGTCTTTATACTAGAATATACTCACTGTACAAAAGGCAGAAACCTACTTTCTGACACTTTGCCCTTATTATGTCCACAGACACTACAAAGATTTCCTTGGTATTCTGCTCTTCCTGCATTTAGATTAAAGTTTAATACTAAAATCAACAAAAGTATTTAAATAGCTAAATGAGCAGAAGTTATGTGCTAAAAGGGTACTCATATTTCAATATCTCACAGATGAGACTATGCCCACAAATACAACAGAGAACAATTTCCCCGGCTCCCTGAAGCTTAGAGTTGCTTTCAAAAAATGCAATTTTTGTTCCTCCTTTCAGATAATCTATCTGCCTACTGAGAGGGGTATTAACTATCTCAAGACAGTCCCATTCTCCTTAGCCCTCATTATCATTTCCCATCTTCCTCTCTGTAGAATTTAACCAGCTAAAACAACTCACACAACAAAATACTCTGGAGGCAAACTGCTTGTAATGCTTTTAATGGTCGCTCCCCGTGCTTGCCACTTTGCTGTGAGAGCCAGCGTGGTAGGTGCTCCTGAAGCTGCCTGATGGGGCGTCTCTGCAGGACTTGAACTCTTCCAGTACAGAATCACATAAGACTCTCACAAGTTATTTATGAAAACAGTAGACAGTTCAAACATAGAGCATTCTCTTCTTTTCAAGAAAACAACAGAAAACTGAGGACTTTTTAGCCAAGGTACCGTCAGCACCCCATGAGAGGCTGTAATATTGGATTAGTCATCCAGACTGCGAGTATGGAAAGGTGTTCTTAAAAGTTCTAGCAAAAATAAGGGAAAGTGAGCAGTGCACAAATGCTCTTGTATCCATTTTTAATAGTTTTCGCAGAATCTTTTATGTTTTTCATTTATGCAAAAGGAATTTAAATGAACTTATTTTCATGCAGCTAATCTTCGGTTTAAAAAAAAAAGTGATCATGAAAATTTTGAAAATGTTTTGTTTGAGAGTAAGTTAACACTGGAATTCCTTGGTCTATTTAAACTTGTCATCTTCAATTGTTCATAGTGACAGATTTCCTAATGCTCACCAGGCACTCACGCATTTTATGTTTGTTGGAGTGTGCATCTTGTAATGTTCACAGCTTCACTGATTCAATCATTCCTATTTTTGCTACTGATTTGGAAAGACTCACAGTATGAGGGAGAACAACAGGAGTGAATTGGTGATGCTGATTTAATCCAAGCATTTTTTCAGGATTCATAAATATACAGAAAGCCTAATCTCACCATTTTCTTGGAAGAGATTTAATTTTCGTCATTCTCTTGTCTTGCAGAAGATTTTTTTATTATTGTAGAGCATTGATTCAAAAAAAAAAAAAAAAGAAAAGCAAAAGAAGTAAAAATAATAAAACAGCCTCTAAGCTCTAGATAAGCATTTGCTCAAGCTGTTCAACTTTGTCTAAATAGTTCCATACCTATATTTTGCAAAGACTTCAAAGACACACTTTGCCTCACCCATTCATTGAATACATAACCCCTCCTAGGAAGCGAAACATTTCACCCAGCAAAACACATGAGCTTCCAAACAGCATGAGAACTAAATAACCATTCAGAGTGACTAACCCAAATTTCTAGTCCAGAGTTTTTCAGTCCTTTTCAGTTTGTTTACCTGGATAAATTTCCCAAAGGAGATGTGGATCCTCTCAGAAATGTCACATGTGTGTAGATTTCAGCAGCATCTGGGAAGTTGAATTTTTATTTGCTGGGGTTTTTTTGCTGAAATCCACAGGGGTCTGCAGAGCAAAGGCTGAAAATCCCTGTTCTGGTCTAAATCAGGCATTACAGAGATCTGAGTATGCACTTCACCATTTACACTCCAGGGCCTTCCTCATCAATTGTTCACACAGGAGATGGCTTATGAGGCCAAGATTTAAATCAAACATTGAATGGGCAGGGAGGAAACTGTGGTTTATGCATCAAACAGGAGGCAAGCTTCTTACACTTTTATTTTCCTAAAAAAATTCTAAAGGCTGTAATTTCATATGATTCATGATAGGAAATTTTTAACATGTTGATAGAATGTAGATTATTAAGATCTAGTTATGACCTTGTCACACAACCTGATTTGTTGAGAACTTAGAAGCTCTGAGATCTCCAGGGACAAGAAATACATGGGCCAAATTGTGTTCACAATGTAATTTAAAATATTTCTGGAATTTCTCAAAACTCTCCTCCATTCAAAAAAAATAATTATTTCTTCTACTTACAGAATTTGGGGAAAAGGGAAGAAATACAGATTAGGTTAAGCACATACAAAAGTGATGGTGACTTCTGAAACTAAATAAATAAAAATATCCAAGCCTCATCAGTACATCCTGACTTTAAATTAAAATAGTTTAAGACTTTTTCACTTAAGATTCTTATACCCATCAATCTTTTAGCTGAAAGCATGCAGCTTCTTTCTGTAATGCATGTTATACATAGACATATGGGCCATATTTTGGAATGGAGCTATGAAGAACATATTTTGCTGCTACTAACACGAATCTCAAAGGAGATTATAGTGCCAGCTGTGGCTGTATTACCTATCTAGGGGGCTCTCTGAAGTCTTTATTTTTCACCATTGCACATTTGGTCTTTTCAGAACTCAGGTGAAATATAAGATTATAGAGCTGTCTAAAATCATGGAAGGTATTTTTATCTAAGTGCCTAATACAAGGTTAAGTTTCTTTCATACACATGGAAAAGCACTAACATGGCTGTTGTACTAATTGTACATAGCTCAATAGAAATAAATCCGACCAAGCCCTCACATAGCTCAAACCCCCAAATATGCTCACAGTACCAGAACAATAAACCAACAAAAGGTTAATAAATAATGCCACTAATGTACAATGGAAGGTCAAATGATCATAATGCAATACCTGCCACATTAACAATTCATTGTAAATACCCACACTAAATAATTTTAAAATGAAAACCAATAGACTATGTTATCTTATTAAAGAAAGTTTAGTGAAAGGGCAAAAATATATCTTAAATTAAACTAGGGAATTTAAAAAGTAAGCTTAGTATTTCCAGGAAGCTCAAACAATATATTTTTCCCCCATATTCTTTTAGAGCATAAATCATTAGGAGAGTTAAATATAAAACAGCCTTTAAGGGAGTAGGACTCAGTCAATGAGATAAAGAGGCAAGTAGCTTGTGAACAGGAGAGCAGTTAAAAGTAAAGATTCATCAGGGATCTTACCTAATGAAGACAGAAAAGACCTTGGAGTACCTGGAGTAGCTGCTATTTGAGGTTTTCAAGGACAGGCTGGTTAGTGTCAGCATTTGTCAACAATGACTGAGGTACAAATTATTCTCCTTTTTTCTGAAGCTTGCATTATAGTTTGTCTCTCACAGCCCCTCCCAGACCTCTTTTAGTAGGGATGCATGGATTTGGACTGGAAAATTACCTGAGAGCCTTCATAAAAAAATGCTGAAAACTGTGTTTTGTCTGCATCTCTTCCTACATAGAAGAAAGTATTGGAGCACTTGAGAGCTTGATTTGTCACCCACATTTCAGCAGATCTCAAGAGAAGAGGTCAGGAAACCAACTGCAGTTCTTTGATCCCAGACCACCACCAATGTACGAGATAGGACTGAGTTTCTAGATTCAAGTTATGTGTTAAGTCTTGAGAGAGTATGCAAAGGTAGCATCACAGGGTAGAAAGTCCCTCCTCTGGGGTGGTCCTTGCACAAGATATTGCCCCTGGCATTCTCTGTCCTTGGCAGAAGGAGGCAAGAGGTAGGAGAAGTAAGCTACATTACCCACTACTTGGATCTTTCCTATGAATGAGTACAAACTCTTTCTATTTCTTAATGCTTATTTTAATTTATATTTACTTCAGAATGAAGCCTTCATTTCTAGCCTCATTTTCCCCAGGTATATGGATATTTCTGAAGCTATATAAACAAGAATATATGGCGATTGAATACTCCTTTATAAAAACGCAGTGGTAGGATTGACAGAATATTTGTACTTTTCGTGACTGATGTCAAAAATTGAAAAAATATTTTTCCCAGAAGGCCTATGTGGCTCCTGAAAAACCTGCCAGTTTTGTGCTTTACATTTGAGGGGGGAGAAAGAGCAAGAAAGAAAGGGAGAAAGAAAGAGAGAAAGAGAGAAAAGCAAGATGCAGGGGGAAATGCACCAGGTAGCTTGTGACGCTGCAGTTAGCAGGTGCCTTTTCCCGAGCACTTCTCCTGCTGCTGTTTGAGAGGCAGAGGCTGCACTGGATAACAAGTTACAGTGCACACAGTTACACAATGGCCATCAGTGTCAGGCGTTGCACGGTGACAGCCTCACGCATCCTTTCATGCCATCCTTGTTAGGAATAATCCGGCGGTACAGCACTGCATGGAGCAGCTTTGGGCATGGCAACAACACCATCATTTCATTTCTTTTTTCCTGTGTGTCAGGCTATTAAATGTCTACAGCTTCCCTGCAACTTACCTTCCAGTCCTCTGTAGCACTAGGTAAAGGGTTCTGCTGCCATTTAATTCTCAGAGTTGCTGCAGGCATAAATTAAAGGACACAAATCATGCTCATTCTTGAGCTGCTAATTCAGTGCTGATACAATCCTAACGACAGGGCAAGTTCCCCTGTAGTTAGGACTCAGGAATTTTTACACTGTGCAAAATTAGTCTTTTCCTAATAACAGTGCTGAAAATTTGGCATGAGATTTGTTCATGCAGATGCAGCCACAGAGACCTTGCTTTTGTGCTTCATTTTTGCTATTTTCCTTAATTCAAAAATAATTCAGTCTAGATTGAACATAAATGTTTTATTCTTTGACTATGGAAACAATGAGATGACAATCCACGACTAATCACATTTTCAGTAACAATAACTGAAATGGTTTACTCAGCATGCATACATTTTAAAAGACAGTTTTGTAACTGCATTTTACTAGAGGGCAGTAAAACCTTCTGCTTCGCTGAGCAAATCCTGTGTCCAAATCTTCATTTACATCCCTGTGTGGGCTGTTACATTGCAAACTTGGATCTGAGTGCATTTTCCTCCCACCTTCTTCTTCTTCCAGCCATTAAAGTTCATTTGAAGAATAACACTAGATCAACATTAAGCTAGAAGCACTATTGCTACTTGTGGGCATCTTCTGTTTTCTTGCAGTCTTAGTTAATCTATGTACAGGAAGGCAATCTCTTTTTTATTTTGGTGGATTGTTTCTGGATTTTTTTTGGTTCTGAGCATCTTTGCATTGAAACACTATTTCAAAAAAAGCACATTTTATTTATGAAAGCAAAAATATCTGTGACCCTCTTCTAAATATCATATATTATGGACAGGCATCAGGGTTTTTTTTGTGCACCACATGATGTAGTTAAAGAAATGGGGAAGCCCCTTTTCACACAGGCATCTTACTTCTGTTTGCATTTTGCTTTTAAACTGCTGGGCAATTGTATTCAAATACAGATTTTCTGATTAAGTGACTTGTGGATGAATGAGACATCCTCAGTTATGCATGACAATCTTCTATTGTTAGAGTATTTTTCCCATTATGCAATACCAGTGTTGAAATTCCAGTGTAGCTATATTAATTAGCAGAAAAACAAACCAGTTTTATTATCAAGGAGGATGTATTTTGGAAGCAGTTGGTTACTTAGCAACAGCTTCAGGTATTAAAACTTCTTTTACTAACAAGCAGGAAAAAAAACAAAAAGATACTGCTTACTACAGTACATTAGATCAGCATGCTTTGTGTAAAGGATTTTAACAGTCAAGAGATGTGACTGTGTTTAAGATTCCTTTTTCCAGTCACTAGTTCATTGTCAGCAGCATCTACAGAGCAGCTTTATGTGCATTCAGAGACAGCCAGGAAATTAGTTCTGCATGACTGACTCAGCACTGTAGCACTGAGAACCACTCTCACCCATTTCCTTAAACAATTGTTTATTTCTTGGGTGATAACAATGTTAATTATCACAATTCTAGATGCAAAAGCTCAGATGTTTTATTTTTATTAAAGGTAAAAAAGTATTAGCGCTAGTAAAGTGAAGTCCTAGTTTATTTTTGCCATTACAAGACTTTTTTTGCAATTATTATTGAAAGTTCAGAATGATTCCTGGTAGCTTGTTTGGTATTTTCTTTGATGCTAAATGGAACTGAGAGGAAAAATGCCAGCAAACTAAAATGAAATGCAAGTAATACTGCCTTATCAAAGTGAGAAATCTAAAATCAAATAAAATCTTTGAATCAAAAAGAAGATCTATTAGACTTTTCATGACAGAAAAACAAGTCAGATCTTATTAAGACCTGTATGCATTGAGAATTCAGATGATTCAAGATAAAGCAAGGAGTTAGGGTTCAGATGATAGATATTCAGTTGTTTCTTTTTGAGTTGCCTTTTGCCCAAGCTGCTTGGGATTCCCCAGCGATGGGCATTTGGACATCTGCCCAAAGAAAAGCACTGACAGTCCCAAGCAGGAGTTTGACAAATTTGCACAGGCCTGGGGAAGGCATTTTGCTGCCCTCCAAATGCAATATGAAGCAGTCTGGTCTCTGAAAAGAGAAAAAAGAAACAGTCTGGTCTCTGAAAAGAAAACACTGAGAACAGAGTGCATGCAGCATATTGCCTCTCTACCCTGATGAATTTATGAAGACACATGATGTACTCAGCACTCATAGTATTGAAGCCCTCCCTGAAATTATGAACTATAACCTTGATTCTTGAGCACTATCAGGGCTCACACATTTTTTTCAAAACACATCCAGGAGAAACCTCTCATTTCCCACTACCAGGAAGTAGAGGCTTGCAAACTTTATGCAATTCCAGAGCTAAGTAGCAGCTGAGTGGTTTCTCAGCAACACCATTTTGGATTTAGGCAATACATTCTCTCTAAGGCCTGCCGAAGGGCCGTGAACACTCTTATTGTATCCTACTATTTTCTGATTTCTTTCTAGTTATGAAGTTAATCTGAAAATACTGTCTGTCAGTGTTTAGTGTTGCTCCTGTCTTAAATTGGAGAGCTCTCCAACCAGAGGTTTGCTTTCTATTTTAAGTTTCCACAATGTGTTAGTGGATAGGGCTAAAGGACCACAAGAAGCAGTGTGTTTTCCAGTAAATCTCCCAATTGCTAACACAGTTTGGCTTCAGCCATACGTGGAATATTTTTCAATTTGTTTCTTGGCTAAAGCAAAAAGTCAGCTCTTATTTATGGATTTATCTATTCAGTTGGGTACATTTGTTTCCTGTAGCAACATGCACTGTTTATTATTAAAGAATGAAGGAATATTGCTTTCTGTTGTGATAATTTTGCATTTTCTTTGATGTCTGATAAGAGATTTTTTTCTTATTAACCTCTGGGACAACAAGACAATTTCATGCTGTCAGTAAAATACTGACAAGACTGGGCTCAGAGTTTCCTTTTTTTGTATCCTGTTAAAAAAAAAAGGCAAAATAAAACTCTGATCCATAAATATAGATTTCATGAAACATAGAAAACATTTCATATTGGTTATATGCAGGAAAGAAATATAATGGCACATTAGTTTGTCTTTTTAATACATTTTCCTACTATATGTAGCTGAGTAACTTCAGTTTTCAGTCTTGAATGGGTTAGTAAGGAATTCCCAAGTGATGGAATAAGAGTGATATGTGAAGGATAAATAAATGTTGCAATGTAAGAAAAATGTGTTATGTGACAGGAGCAAAGATATCAGTTTGAAATTTATATCATTCTGTCCAATCCAAAACATCTCCTCTGAAATGTGTCTGCAATGTGCCTTTGTTCAGCAAGGAAGACTTGGCATTACAACCAAAGTGACCACCCTCACAGTTACTGCAGGTAGATGCACCTATCCAGGAACATGTCAATACAAAGCCAGATGGAGTAATAAAAACTCTGTCAGATCATCATATTAAACATTAAAGCTCAAACCTCTGGGCTGTGCATGGTTCATTAAGATCATGCACGTTATATAATTCCCCTGATGCTGACATCATTTGAAAGCTTAAAAATACCCAAAAAACCTGACAAAAATTACATCTTATTGTAAACAGTACTGCATACATCTCAGACCTCTCATTTCAATTTGGAAGAAAAATAGAAATTGTTCATGAGTTTTATCACAAATCAGTAAGACACCATATCTAAATAAATTAAATTCTTAACTAAGCATCCCAGTGTAAAATCAAATTAACAAGCCAGTAATGTCCTCTGAAGGAAGAAAGGTCAACAGTATCCTCAGCTGCATTAGGAAGAACACTGCCAGCACCTCACTCACATCTGGAGTAATGGGTCCAGCTCTGGAATTCCCAGTACAACAATATGTACACAATAAAGAAAATGTATTGAAGGATCATGGAGCTGATCAAGGATTGGAACACCTGATGTATGAGTGGATACTCAAGGAGCTGGAACTGTTCAGCCTTCAGAAGAGAAGTATTAAGGGGGATCTCATTAAATAAATACCTGATTAGAAAGAAGTGAAGATGAGAGAACCAGAATCTTTTCCATAGTACCCAGTGACAGAATAAGGGGCACTGGGCACAAACTGAAAGACAAGAAATTAATCTTAATTTTATTTTTTTAGAAGTTGATTGGATTCTAGAATAGGTTTCCCAGAGAGGTTTTGGTGTCTTCATCCTTCAAGATATTCAGAACAACTGAATACTAACAGAACAATCTTGCTCTAGCTGACCCTGCTGTAATGGGAGTGGTTGCACTAGGTGATTGCACCTGTTATTTGATGAGCATGGTCACCTCACAAGCAGGGACACAGACAAGACAGAGGTGTTTAATGCTTTCTTCCCTTCACTCTTCATCACCAGTGCTGGGCTATGGGGGTCCTAGAGACCTGAGCTGGGCACCATGTCTGTGAGAATGAAAAAATCCCTGTCAATCCTGATTTCAAGAACTACTACCTTAGGTGCATTTCTCTGAGTCTCTGGGAGTTCAATGGAATTCATCTCAGAAGTCTCAAATCTCTGGCTTATGTCATCACAAGGCCTCTCAACAATTTTGGATCCAAAACTCAGGCTTACCAGGTATCACACAAACCAGCCATCACAAAAGCTACCGTGGAAGTCATCAGTCAAGCACAATAGTGGATCAAGTGGGAGGAAATAGGATTTGTAGTATCTCAGAGTGTGACCCAGACGGGAAGCTGAATGAATTTGAGCCCAGGAAAAAAACCCAAGCAGCTTGACTACACTGCAAATAATGGTAGACAATGATCCTGAAATGTTTTTGAAACATAAAATGCTTTGGGTTGCAAGGGATCTCTCTAAGTCATTTTGTCTACATGCTTCTTAAAGCAGGACCATGAACAAAGTTAGGTCAGGCAGTTCAGGGCCCTGTTGAGTCAAGCTTTGAGTATGTCTAAGGATGGAGTTCTACAGCCTCTCTGTGAAAACTGCTCTAATACTTAATCACTCTCACTATGATTTTTGACTTTTTTTCTTTATGTATCCTGCTGGATGGTCTTTTGCTAAAATCTGTGTCTGTTGCCTCTTGTTCTTTCACTGTGAATGGTTGTCAGAAGTCTGGTTATGTCTTTTCTAAACCTCTTTAACTTTTAGTAGACTGCAATTCGATTTCCTTAATCTTTTCTTCTCCAACCTGAAAAACTCCTATTCAGTTTTCTTCACCTCCTGTATCATACGCTCCATTTCCTAATCATCTTCTTAACCAAATATTGGACTTTCTGAAGTTTGTCAATCTCCCTTTTGTATAGCAAGAAACAATACTGGACAGAATATCATATATATGCCCTAAGGTGTCAAAGAGAAAGGAATAATTGACTCACTGACTCCACTGCTACTAACACACTATGCAGTTAGCTTTCGTTGATGCAGATGTTTTGTCCACCAGGGCTGCACAATCCTTCTGTGCAGTGCATCTTCCTGGCTGGCAGGCTGTAATGTTCCATGAGTTTATTCTATCTCAGATAGCAGGACTTTCTGTCTTTCCTGAATTACTGAGTTTCTGTTGGACTCTGTCTCTAGCATGTCAAGGTTTCTGTGAAAGGAAACTCTGCCATCCAGTGTATCAAGTAGTTCTCCCATTCTGAGGTCTCACATCAACCTTGTGATCAAATATTCTGTCCCCTAAGCAGACTGGATTAAGATCTTAAGTAGCATGGACTTTAGTATTACCCAAGAATCATCATTCACAATTAGTTGCCAGTTAGGTTTCAAACCATGAACCTTAATGGAACAGCAAATTTTTCATATTTATAATTTGCCCATCTAGTAAATATCTCCCCAGCTTGGATACAATGATGCCATGGGCAACACTGCCAAAGTCTAGACACTACTAAAGCAAATGTCATCCACTGATCTCCCTAGTGCCAGCCATTTTCTCAGAGAGGGCACAATCATTGGCACAGGAGTGTGCCCTTACCTGACCAATGCTAATTGTTTCAAACCACCTTCTTGATCTTTATGTGTCTTCAACTGGCTTTCAAGACAATTTTCTTAATAATGTCCCAGGGACTGAAGGTAAAAGAAGGTAGTAAGGACTGCAGAAACTCTTTTGTGTCCTTCATTAGTGAAAAATCACCCCATCCAACATGCCAAAATTGTTCCTTGGTTCTCCTTTTGTTTCTGATGCAGCTTTAAGAGCCTTTCATATTCTCCTTCATAACTTATTTTCCTTCCTACTTCCATTTGTAATTCCATCTGAAATTTTATATTTCAGTTCCATTTCAGCATGTTCAGAGCATCATTGTACATCCCTCCCTGGTACTCCAACCATACTTCCATTTTCCGTATCTACTTCCAGCTCCTGTTACAGAGGCAAGTATATCCTGCAGTTGATGATAATCTTTCAGACTAGCCTTAGGACAGCAAGATCTCCAATTATGGATCTTCTTCATAGTAATCATGAGAAGTATGATGTCTTGCCTATCTCTCACTGCACTTGTGATTCTAGGTTGCTTTTGTAACAGTAAGTCTCTGAGGAACTTCCAAACAAATGGAACAGAACATATAATTCTCTCTCAAAACACATTTACAGCTAGGCTAAAGAATCTAACTTTACCTGAAGTCACTGTGAAATTAAAAGAACAATCAGATCTTTCTCCTGGCAATTCTGACATAATATCCTTTTTAACTTTGTAACAGATGTGCTTTAAACATATCACAGGAAAAGAGAAACAAAATTTCCCAGAAGAAGTTTCATTTTCCTTCACCCTCACTGAGAAACAGCTGGAATGCAGATAATGCACACTTCTCTAATTTTCTAAACACACTCATTATGGTTAATGACCTAGTCAGTACAATTTTTAACTTCATCTATACTTTACACATATCTAGCCATGTCTTCATTTTCTCATCATTTTCTAAAATATCTTCTGTCGCTTTCACTTGCAAAAAAATTCTTATCTGGTCAAAGAAATTCCACTTTAGAAAAACAGTCCTGTTTAGCTCCATTCTGATAAAAATTATTTAGTTTAAAGAAATAAGGATATTTCAATACAAGGAAGTTGAAGCTTATATATACAAGACAATTTAAATCACCTGTTTTCTTCACATCATTACGTCTCACCTCAACACTGTTGTCAGAGAGCAATGATTCAAGGGGTAAGGAACAGAATCATGAGATGCATATTGAAAAAGTGATGCTGGCCTAGACAAGAGGCAGAGACACCTTCAGGTTCATGATGTTTCCAACTTACAGATTTTTGAACAAACATGACCATTAATTCTATGGAATAAAGTTTTTCTGATTCCCTTCCAGCTCCTTTGAGACAATTTATAGCTGCAGGGAGTACCGAAGGAAAAATTCAGTGAACTGTCCAAATGCATAATTGAAACTGCATAACCATAAGATTTTGTACAGCACCACAATGGTGGTGAGATGTTTTACCCCTTGGCTCTTAAGTGCTTCACTGGCTTAGATTTTATAGAATGCAAATGTTGAAAAATGGTAAATAGAGGGAGTTGCAATTACTGTTATAGGAAGTTTAATGTTTTGACAAGGATCCAGAAGTGGCAAAATGGATGTATATATTAGCAAAACGAAGAAAGTACAGATTTAAATATCAGAAAGCTGGAAGTAATATAGAGGTCAAGAAAAGTCATTTAATCTTATACCCAGAAAGACACTATCCTGAAAGACCAAATAGGAAAGTGAGATGCAGTCAAACAATGAAAATGAATGAGGTACATTCCTGTGAAAATGGAAGAACAGACTAATTAGAATTGAGTGTAATGATGTTTGACTTCCATAGACTGGTTGTTCTCTGTCATAAACCAGCCAAGACTGAAATGAGCAAATAAAGACATTTTACTATAGGAAGTATTGTGGGGTAGTGTAGATTATAAAATCTGAAAATCTCCATAAATTTAAATATAATAATATTAATAATAATTATAACAACAACAATAATAGAAAAAATAAAGTTGAAAATGAGATCTTGTAATCTTTTAAAAATACAAAAGCAGGTAAGATTAGCTTCAAATTTCAGCATTCTAATCAAATCAAGCATTCTGAATATTTATTCAACAAAACCATATGACTTATCTTTTATGAAAATTCAATAATCACATTCAAAATAGTCCACAAGATCACCCCAAAGCTCATATGAAGATAAGGAATGTCATTATCTCTAATGATTCAATAAACTTGCTTGAAAAGGCCAGTTTAGCAGTTGGCTAATCTCAGCCAAAAAATTATGAAGGTTAAAATTGTTTTTTTCAGAAGAAATTTGAAGGAAGCTAATAGATAACTAGATATCTGTGATTCTTGTGACAAGCCAAAGTAAAAAAGTAAAAGTAGGTAGAGACCAGAGGATTAAGTATTGGATCCTTGTCTGTTATTCAAAAAGGAGACAATGATTCACTAAATAAGATTCAGGGACCAGATATCCTGGTCCCTGATAAGTGTCTGAAGGATCACAGAAGCAAGGAATGGTTTAGCAAAAGGAAAGTTGAGTTACAGGGAACGTTCATTAAAAGAAAGAATATAGACTATGAGATACTGATGAATTTTTGCACAAATTTATTGTCAGCTAAGCATTTTAACCATACACACCCCACACACTTTTCAATTATTTTACTCACACACCAAAATTGCCTTTTTATGATAATACTGATGGATTCCACAGGAGTATTGAATAAACTTAAATTGAATGTTTTCCCTTGGAAAAATAATTAAACTTCTTATTCATTTTAGAGCATAACATGGTGCATTTTAATTTGGAAAGAAAAAAGGATGACACCAAATTACACTAATAACCAAAGTAGTGTTAATAATTTTGAAATGAAAAAGATAAGAGTTCATTGATTGTGAACAGCAGGTTGCATGAGATTTCATTTCACTGAAGAATTTCTATTTTTTTTACTTCAAAGGATTTAGTTTTTATGTTTAAATGAATTAAAAAAGAATTCCGAGGTGCCATAACATGAACACACATAATGTTACAGTAGACCTTTGCCCTTTCCCCCATCTAGACTCCACTTCCTCCATGACCTTGACTGCAGACAGCATTTAGCTTGTAGGGTTTCCAGGGAAACCAATTTACTCTTCCTGAAACACTTCACGCTCACTCACACCCAGGTATATTTTTGGATATATCTGAACTCCCAGATACACAAACCAAGAGTTGCCAAGATCACATGTGGACACCAACAGTGAGTGGTGGGTTGTGGTCTGACCTTGGATGGCTGCAGAGCTCCACCATCTTCTCTGTCAATCAGTCCCCTCCTCAGCAGAGGAGTGGGGAAGAAGTCAAATGGAAACCTCATGGGTTGAAACAAGGACAGGGCGATCACTCAGCAATTGCCATCACAGGCAAAACAGACTCAGCTTGGGAAAAATTAATTTAATTTCTTACTCATTACAAAAGGGTAGGATAGCAAGAAACGAAGACAAAAATGAAACCATCTTTCTGTCACCTCCTCCTTCTTATTCTCTAACTTCGGCATTTGCTCTGCTGTTTCTCACTTTTTCTGTTCCTTCCTCTTCCCTCCGTGAAGTTTTCATCTCTCCTGAACACCTTTCCCCCAAGGTGCCCCCACCTCAGCAGTGGGAGCTGGCTGGAACAAGCCATGTCCAGCACAGGGAAGCCCTGGCATCTCTTCACAGACACCCCACTGTCAGCACCAGGACACCTGTACCCTCTACACCTCCAGAATCAAGCCCAGCTGAAATGTACCTAGATTTTGCTCCAGGATTTCTGAGGTCCTAATGGAGAACAGGGGCTTCTCAGCCCTTCTCTGTCTGACAACAGTATGCTTTGTTTTTACACTCAGCATTTACACACAGGTAGTGCTCACACACTCCTCACCAGATGTTTCTGCAGCACAAGACAGATGTTGGATGGCTCTGGCTGAGGAGGAGCTCATTTCCTCCACAGGAGCTCTCACCCTTCTGTGCCTCGCACTGGCAGCCAGAAGGGTGTTGATAGCACACCAGTGTTTGGCCACTGCTGAGAAGTGCTCCCTCAGCATCAGCACTGTCCAACATTCCTCCCCTTCATCAGTGAGCTGGGGACAGGAAAGAGGTTGGGAAGGGATACAACTAAGAGAGTTGACCCAAATTGACTAAAGGGATATTCCATACCATAGGACATTGGTTTAGAAAGCTAAAGACAAGGAGGAGCAAGGGGAGCCATTCATTATTTATGATGTTTGCCCTCTGGAGTAACTGCTGCACATGCTGAAGTCCCGCTTCTCAGGAAGTGGCTAAACTTGGCTTGCTGATGGGAAGTAGAGAATAAAAGTTTGGGATTTTTTTTCCTCTGCCTGTGTATGTTAAACCTTTCACTTTAGTAAATTGCCTTGTCTCAAGCTATGAGCTGTTTTTCATGTTATTTTCTCTCCCCTGTCGAGCTGAGAAGGCAGGGTGAGAGAGTGGTTTGCTGGGCAGCTGTGTAGTGGGTTGGTGCTGGCTGAATGCCAGGCACCCAGCAAAACCTCTCTATCATTCCCCTTTACAACTGGACAAGGGAGAGAAAATATAATGAAAGTTCACGAGTTGAAATAAGGGCCAGGAGAGATCACACACCAAATACTGTCACAGGCAAAACACACTCAATTCAGGAATATTAACTGAATTTATTACCAACAAAATCAGAGCACAACTGTTGTCATCTTATTTCGGAAGTTCTATACTGTTGTCTCCTATTGGCAAAAGTTCCACAACTTCTTGGTGTTTTCTTGTGGGCTACTCCTCTGAGCACTGACTCTTTCATCTTCACAAAGTAGTCAACTGACTCCAATTCCCTTCTCAACCAGTCAACCCACTCTTATAGCACTCTTCTTCTCATTGGTTACAGCTGTGGCCTGTTAAAGCCAGGCCTGTTCCTAATCTTTGATAATTAACCCAGCTGCAACTCCTTAAGGGTAAGATTACTTTCTACACTATATTTATTTTCTTATGTTCTATCCCCCTACACATGACAATAAGAAGTAAAAGCAAATCTTAAAAACACTTTCCCCCATCCTTCTCTCCTTCCCAGCTCTGCCTTCTCCTTCCCAATGGTGCAGGTAGACAGGGAAAGGGAGTTACAGTCAGTTCATCACACATTGTTCCTCCTATGATTCTGGGAAAGGAATAGTTCCCCTGCTCCACTGTGGGGTCCCTCCCACAGCAGACAGTCCTGCACAGACTCCTCAATCATGAGTCTATCCCACAGGCAACCATTCTCTAAGAACTGCTGTGACGTGGGTCACTCTTCCATGGGGTGAAGTCCTTCAGGCACAGCCTGGCCAGATTGGGTCCATGACAGGGCCACAAGTTCTACCAAGAAATCTGCTCCAGCATGGGCTTCCCTGTCCATAGGTGCGTAGTCCCTACCAGGAGCCTGCTCCAGCATGGTTTCCCATGTGGTTTGCAGGTGGATCTCTGCATCCCCTGTGAAACTCCACGAGCTGCAGGGACAAAGCTGCCTCACCACCGTCTGCACCATGGGCTGCAGGGCAATCTCAGCTCTGGCACCTGCAGCATCTCCTGCCCCTCCTGCTCTGACCTTGGAGTCTGCAGAGCTGTTCCTCTCACATGTTCTCATCCTGCTTTTTTTCTGGCCACAATTAAATCTGTGCAAAACCTTTCATTTCCTTCTTAAACATACCATCATAGAGACATTACTATCATCCTAATTGGCTCAGCCTTGGCCAGAGCAGGATCTATCCTGGACTTGGCTGAACCTGGCTCTGCTAGGCATGAAGAGAACTGTCTGGCAGCTTCTCACACAAGACACCTCTGCAGTCCCCAAACTTTGAAAACTTGCCCACACAAACCCTGTGCAACCCATCAAGGTCAACCTACAACCAATGCACCAGCAATGACTGTAAAGCTGCTTCGGAATTCTATTATTTTAATTATCCAGTCACTTTGTGAGATATTTTGACAAAATGTATTTGTTTTTCCTAAGGCTTCCTACAGCACTACTATTAGCCTGTTCCCCTGTGACATTCTGAGCTCTGCATACTGCTCTCTTTGGGTCCAGGACACATCAAACTGCAGGAGCAGCAGAACTGATGTGCTTTCTTGCTATGTACGGTTTAATAGCTATGTTAGGAGGATAAAAGAAAATTCTGACAAAGACACAGAATATTTTCTGCTTCTAGATAATTAAGAAGGATTCATTCATGTTTACAGCAAGAACATGTCATTACTTCTTATATGCAAACTGGAACACTTGAAACATGAAAGCTGGACCAAGGAGCAGGATCCCATTGTCACAACCACCATATGTGGTCACTTAGCCTAGAGAGGCATTTATTTGATACCCACCTCTATAAAATTCCTCAAGATATTTTAATGCTTGAACATTTCAAATGCCTCTTCCTAATCCTTGATCCTTGCAGAGCTTGCAAATGTAAGAGAAATTTTGCTGTATTCTTCTGTGTGGCAAGACAACATCTAATAGTTTTTTGGTTCATCTCAGCAACATAAACCATGCTGCATTTTCACTACAAGTTGGACAGTAAAAAAGTCTTCCTTAACAGAAAATCATGCCTCTTTCCATATCTTCACCAATTGTAATGCTCTGTACATAACTCATGCAGTTGAGTCTGGAGTCAAAGCACACACACATTGGACATAAAGATTTTACATGGAGGCAGTTAGGAGGAAGAAAAGAATAAAACACAGGTTACAGGTGAATTATAAGGTTTTAAGAGCTATATGCCTGAGCATAACAACACTGTGTCAATAGTGAGGAGAATTACAGATGTACTGCAGTGGCAGGGAAAGAAAATTAGCTTCCTCAGGATCTAATTTGGGTACACTTGTTTGTTGTACCAGAGCTGTGTTATAAATACATTCTGAAGAGTGTCAATCACTTGTAAAGCAATCTCAGAATGATATGCATTCAATTACAAAGCAATGTCCTGGTGTGAAATCTGGAAGACTTTCAGTAATTTTAAACTGGACTATATAAATACCTAGACAGCACTTTGTAGAAAGAATCATACCCTGAGAAAAGCTTTACCTTAATGACCTTCTAGATGTTCTGATTTTCTAATTTGTGTGGCAGTCATCTGATAAGTGTACATAACTAGAGGGCTGTAACAAATACATGTACTTTACTTATTATATTTAGTAACAGCCTCTCAGACCTGCAAATATTCATTTCCTTATTCTTTTGTGCTTTTGAAATGTATGTCACAGTATTTCAAGGGCTGCATTTACAAATTAAGGATCTACATCTAATCTACATTATTCCAGTGAGAATTTTTTTTTATACTAACAGCAGCATTCAAACACTTATACAACTATTACACTTTAACCAGTGATCATGGTTCCTAAACTTTTATAGTAAAACTGAGAAACACAGACTCATGGTTCAGGTAGTCCAAGTAATGGGGCTACCAAAAATTTGCTTCCTTCTTTTGCACAGCAACATGGCTGGCAGCTCCTTCAGACTTGCACATTTCTCTGTTGTTACAATGGCCACTGTTGGATGACAGCCCTCTGCTTTTACAAATAGCAAGCAGTGGTGCACAGTAGGAGTAGGTTGTTAAAGCTAAACACCTGGGGCTGTGGACCTGATATTGATGAAATACATGTTACAGAGATGAATACTCTAAAAGCTGCTTTGGAACCATGAATCAGATACTTCTAAGCAGCCAGGGTGCCTGAGATAGGCACACCAGGAGCCTAACCCAACACAGTCAGCTTAATTTCATCACTTCTGCACAGGGCACCTGCTCTGTGACACCAACGCCTGCCTCTATGACACCAATGATATCACAGAATGGGAGCTAACTGCAAGACTGATCTCAAAAATACTTCTCCAATCTTAAATAAAATCCTGATTTGAACGTTTCCTGTCAAAGACTCCTCACACAGTGTTCCAGGCTTCTTTTTGTTTTCTGTCACAATATAAAACATATAGTCACCACTGGCTTCTGTATTTAGTTTCTTGGAAACTTAACAATAGTTAAGGAACAGCAAGATTCTTTGTACAAAAGAACATCCAAAATTACTTTCTTATAAGAGCTTGCTAGAATGTAAAAACTCCTGAAAAAAAAAAAAAAAAGCAATATTAGACAAGGTCAGGTCCATGCATATCTAAGTTTAGCACAAAAAAATGACTCATGGCCCCTATGTCAAAATAATCCTCATTCTAACCTGCACTACAAATGTTACTGAAACTCAAAGACTGTAATAGTGTTAGCAACTGCTTGAGGGAAGCATTAACAAGTGGATTCTGCATCTAATACTCCTTCAAAGACCAGTTGTGATGGAATTTTCTGTGAAATTGTGAAGTTGATCTGGAAGGGGCAAGGAGATGGGCCACATAACCTTAATAACATTTGAACTACAATTGTAGTTTGGCAAATATTTCCAGATGGAAATGAAAGGCAAAATTTGCCTCTGAAGTAATAAAACCCTATGGAAAGTTACTTCAGTACGTCAAAGGCTAGATACTGAAAGCAAAGAAGACATCAAAAGAGGGGAGGTGGGTTGGTTTGTTCATTTGTTTACATTCTATGTAAACAGAAAAAAAGGATTTTTCACATTCATTCCACAAAAATTATCAGCTCATTGTCTGCATGTTTTTCAGATTTAATGTAAAAGCAACAGGATTTCCTTACCCAAATAAACAAATATAAAGAAATATATGTAAAGTAAAAAGTGTCTTAAAATTCAAAGTATTAAGATACCTCTGACCTACTGGTATCCTGTACTTCTATACATGTGGATATACATAGCTATTAAAATACACAATCAAGTAGTACAGAATTATATAATATTTTGTTCCTGTATTAAAACTTAATGACTGCAATATATGCCCATTCAAAAATGTTTTGGAGTTCAAAAGTTTTAAACCCATTCCACTACTCTCCAGACTCCTTCTGTTTCCTACATAGTTCTAAGTTCAGTTCAGTTCGATTCAATACAGTTCAGTTCAGATCCATTCAAGGTTCTAAGTCAATACAGGAATGACTCAGGGGAACAAGACCTTTCCTTGTCTTTGGTAAAGACCCTAGTAGACCTGTAATAAACACCTAATCCTCACCAGAGATGGTGTGAGATTGTGCCTTGCTTGAGAGATGCTGCATAATTCTGCTCTCCCATTAATCACAATCCTTATGCTTCCAATGTCACACAATAAAACACTTTACTGTAAATAAAAATCTCTAGTAGTTTTCCAGCATAGAATTTTTGTTTTCCATTATTAATTGTTCACTTCAAAGATAATTTTATAATTCTAAATATGCCATTTACTCAGTAAATTGTAGGGGTTGCAATGTGCACATAAATTCACACGCTTTTGGCTATTTATCTGGCTTAGCCATTTAGCTTAAGGGATATGGTAAACTTTGAAAAGGAGCTAGTTAGCAGTAGGTTAAGAAGCTGTAAATATTTTGCTTGTGTGTATTCTATACAGAAAATATTGCCAAAAATGAATTATAATGTACAAGCATCTTTCTTTTTACATGTAGATGCAAGATTTCATTCTGAGTGGCACAATATTTTTAAATTGTTAACTATAATTCCTTTCCATTCTTATAGGATAATGAAGAGTAATAAAAAAGAGAGTTCTATGAAATATTTTAATTTATGCACATTTTAGAAAACAATTTGGTAAATGAGAAACAGCAAGGCATCTTTTTCAACATGTTTTCCAACAACTCCAGGGCAAGTCTGATGCGGTTCATCCTTAGCATTACAATTTAACACTTACTCTCTCCAACTTTCTCCTCATTTTACTGTTTTGTATATGTACGTAATTGAAGTAGGTCTTGCATTTCTTTCCCACTGATGTTATTAGTCATGGCAATGAACTTATCCATGACAATAACTCCACAACATTTTCAACCCTTGTACTATAATTCCAATGGCATCTGGGTGGAAATGTGCTAAAAATTACCACAGTTTTGGTTTTTTTTCATTTACAACCCTTATTAATGTTTATATGCATTTTTTAATAGGCAGTTTCTATGGTACCAAAAATATGCAAAGTGTTTCTTAGTCAAGTAGCAATTGCTAATTAATCTCTCTATGATATATCATTATACACATTAAAATAAGTTGGCAGAATTATGAAAGAATAGATATGAACACCTATGTACAACTCTAGTGTTTATATGAAATGCTTTTAAAATACATTTTTATGCTGTTTGTCTACCTTTTAAAATAATCAAGAATTATTAAGATTTTTTATTAAAAAGAAAACCTCAAAGGCTTGGTTTTTATTTGAGTAAATGTTTAACATTATGGTTTTTCTTAATCAAACCAAACTTCTAATTATAATTCTGTAGATTAATGATAAAAGAGGACAACACAAACATAATACCATAACAAAATGAGTTATACAAACCGCAGTTCCTACCAGGTCATTTGAAAAATAAAATAGTTCTACAATTGCATTTGCAGCTTGTTCAAAATAGCATTAAAGGATTGTTAAATTTTATTCTTTACATATGCTCTCTTTCACTGCAGATTTACAATATGGGGGTTGGAACTGCTGTGACTATACCCACATCTTAGATTCATTAAAGACTTGACTGAAGAAAAAAATAGACACCACTGTGTAGACAGGTATTTAGCTTTTTTGTTTGTTTTCATCTTCCAAAGAAGAGGTGATTTTCCAATTATTACTACTAATGCCATATTATCCTGCATACCATTATTAATAGTATTTGGTCAAAGGTGTATGTCACAAGACATCATATTACACGTATTCACACATTACACTGGTTCAACTCACTTCAGAAATTATTTTTCAGTTTCAGCTCATTTTAGAATGCATCATATATTTTTCAACAACTTAGTAAAATCTCCTGGATGCTATGATAAATGGATATCTGTAACAAGAGGTTAACAAATCTGAGGTCCTTTTCATAAATCTCCTGATTTCCATGACATGTAAAAACATGAAAAAATCAATGGGTCAGAGAAAAGGGTCCTTTTTGTGTCCATTTAGCCGAGACTGCCAATCACAAAATTCTTTTCAGAGAACCAATGAACCTGCAAATCCTGTTTCTTTTAGAAAATCAGCAATCATCCTGGATATTTTTCTGTGTATAGTTTTCCTGCTTGGTGTAATATTGGACTAAAACTGCTTAAATGGTCACCTTCTTCTGCTGGTCCTTATCCAATGAAAGGAACAAGACTTTGGCTTCAGACCGGGGTGGACTCTGTTGACTGCAGTAGTTTTAAAACCTCGGCTGAAATATACAGTGCAACTTGAAAGTTGGTCCTGAAATGGCACAGAATCACAAATCATTTAGGTTGAAGAGACCTCTGAGATCATCACATCCAACCTATGACTGATTACCAACTTGCCAACTAGCCCATAGCACTAAATGCCATGTTAGTTGTTTCCTGAACACCTCCAGGGATGGTGACTCCACCACCTCCCTGGGCAGCCCATTCCACTGTTTAACAGCCCTTTCAGTGAAGAAATTTGTCCAGCCTGGACCTTCCCTGGCTCAGCTTGAGGCTATGTACTGTCACTTATTGCTTGGGAAAAAAGACTAATTCCCTCTCCAGCCACACAGTCCTTGTAGGTGGTTGTAGAGAACAATAAGGTCCCCCCAAGCCTCCTTTTATCCTGGATGAACAACCCTAGATCCCTCAGTCACTCCTCATAGGACTTATCCTCTAGAAAATTCACCACTTCTGTTGTCCTTCTCTGGACTTGCTCCAACCCCTCAATGTCTTTTATGCAGAGAGGGGCCTGGAACTGGACGCAGGATTTGTGGTGCCAGGATCTGTGGACACAGGATTTGTGGTGCCACCACTGCCAAGCACAGAGGGACGATCCCAGCACGCTGTTGCTGATGCCAGGATGCCATTGGTCTTCCTGGCCACTGGGCACATGCTGGCTCATGTTCAGCTGCTCTCAAACAGCACCCTCAGGTCCTTTTCTACCAGGCCTCTTTCCAGTCACTCTCATCCCAAACTGTAGTGCTGCATGGCATTGTTGCAGCCAAAGTGTAGGACCTGTCACTTGGCCTTGTTGAATCTCAGGTCCTCATGCTGTCACATCTCCCCAGCCAGAATTGCAACAGAAATGATATAGGACAATCAAAGGATATTGATAGTCTAGCTATTGAAACAGCAAAAGAGGGATGTTCAAAACCCAGTGTTTATGGCACCTAGATAAGAAAATTAAGATGATTTCTGTGCTGGTACATGCAGTGTACTAAGGAGAGGAAAATTAAGAAGAAGAAAATAAAGGACAGCCTACACCCTGAACAGGATGGGTAAAGGTACAAAGAGAGACAAAAGGTACACAAAGGTACAGAGAGAAAGGAAAGATAATCAAAATTATGCATAAAGTTTGAGAGGGTTCAGAGAGAATAAAACAATTGATGGAATAAAAAATATAATTAAGGTCAGCTCCTACGGGATATAAAACACGTATCAAAACTGTCATGGCTGCCAACATAGGAAAAAGCTGAGAGCCATGGTAATGACTCAGTATGCTCACTACCCTCCATGGCACTACAGGAAATCCTGGCAAGGCCACCTCAGTACATCCTTGTAAATCCTTCAATGTTGGACAGACTATTTGGACAAACACATTCTCCACTAGTTATGAGAATGTGCATATGGGCATGAATTTGAAATAAAACCATGATTCCCTCCTACAACATCTCATGAGAAGTCAGTATTATTACCTAAAAGGTCTCAAGATGCAAGAGCTAAGAAGGTGCAATCACCTGGTACTAATGGGAATACAGCAATATCTAATCTGCTACTTTGCTAATGATTGCAAGCCCACAACCACAAGATCCCGTAAATGAGTGTCTGTGGTGGTTAGACCATGGCTGAATGCCATGTGCCCACCCAAGTCACTCTTATCATTCCCCTTCGTCAACTGAACAAGGGAGAAAAAAATTAAAACAGCCTCACAGGTTGAGATAAGGCTAGGAAGAGATCACTCAGTTACTGTCATGGGCAAAACCAGATTTGACTTGGGGAAATTAATTTATCACCAGTCACATCACAGCAGGGTATTGAGGAATAAAACCAAATCTTAAAACACATTCTCCCCACCTGTCCCTTCTTTCCAAACTCAACTTTACTCCTGATTTTTCAGGGAATGGGGACTGTGGTCAATTCATCACACATTGTATCTACCGCTCCTTTCTCCTCCTCCTTCCTCTGAGGAAGAGCTCCTCACACTCTTCACCTCCTGCAGTGTGATGTTTCTCCTATGGGAGACAGTCTCTGAACTTCTTCAATATCAGTCCTTTCTGTGGGCTCCAGTTATTCACAAACTGCTCCAGTCTGTGTCCCTTCCACTGGGTGCAGTCATTCAGACACAGCCTGCTCCAGTGTGGGTCCACTGCAGGGTCACAAATCCTACACAACAAACTTGCTCCAGCATGGACTCCTATTTCCACAGGTCCTGCCAGGAGCCTGCTCCAGCATAGGTTTTCCATGGGGTCACAGACTCTGTCAGGGCATCCTTCTGCTCTGGCATGGGGATCCTCCGCAGGCCACAGTTGGATCTCTGCATCCTTGCGGATCTTCTGGGGCTGCAGGGCACAGCTGCCTCACCAGGGGCTGCACCAGGGGCTTCAGGGGAATCTCAGCTCTGGCACCTGGAGCATCTCCTGCCCCCTCTTCTGCACTGACCCTGGAGTCTGCAGAGCTGCTCCTCTCATGTATTCTCACTCCTCTCTCTGTCTGCAATTGCTCCCATGCAGTAATTTTTTCCCCTGTCTTAAATACATTACCCCAGAAGCAGAAGTGCTACCACCTTTGCTGATGGGCTTGGCCTTGAACAGGGATGGGCTCATCTTGGATCTGGCTGACATTGGCTCTATCTGACACGGAGGAAACCTCTGGCAACTTCTCACAGGAGCCACTCCTCCATCTTCCCACTACCAGAGCCTTGCCAACCCACTACATTATTTAAAGAAATCCTGGGCTTCTTCTATAAGGAAAGAATAATATAAACATGTAAATTAGGAAACAGTTCTTTTCACAGCATCCAGAAGAATTTTTAAAATTAGTTGCATGACAGAATAATCAGACATGGTGAACCAAAAGTTTCATCAACTGACCATATCTGCATGCTATTTTTAAACAGTTTATTTTTCAGTATTCAAAAGTTCTAGTATTTGGTTTTACTTCCTTATAAGTCTATATAAAATGTTTGGCACTTCAGAGCAACAAGGGCACAAATCTACTATGATTTCTTTCAGGTAACAAATGCTTCACTACTCTCTTAATGTTTTGATTTAGAACTTGGGTTTCCATCTTATTTATTTATTTATTTATTTGTTTGTTTGTTTATTACAAGAAAAACAACAAACACCTGAATATAAATGCCTTTTTTGACCAGAAAAAAGTTAATTTATTATTTTCACAAAGCATCTCTAAGGAAAATTAAATTACTACTATGTAAATAGGCATTGTTCTTATATTTAGGACAAACATGAAATGGAGAATGTCTTACATTTGAACTGTTAGTTCTGATACCAGGTATCTTCAGACAGCTATGGATAGCCTATGTAAACACATAAAGAACAGTAGGATCAGTTTTGTTTCAGGTGAAGGAGTCTTACACAATGATCTGTCTAATAGAACTTATGTGTTTCTCAGGAGCTCCATAAAGCAGAATGTCAACAACTAAAGGTCTAGCAGCAGTGCTCTAATATGAACAGAAAGACAAATACATGCAAATAAATATTTTTCAAGTGAAAAAAGGGGCAAGAATATTATATTCTAGCAGCAAGACTTACTAAAATGTTGTGATAGAAAAAGATAAAAAGATTCTACAAACATATCTTTGCCAGTAACTAGGAAAAAAGTGCAAAGCTCATTTATTTTTCCCTAGATTAAGGAAACAGAGTACGTAAATATTGAGATCCAGGAATATAGCATAATCTTGCATATCCTCAAGGTTTTCTGAAATTAAAAAAAAAAAAAAAAAGACAAGTAATAAAGGCCAAAAGTAGAGGTATTACAGTCAGTTAAAATTACACTGCAATAGGAAAACCAGAATTTCCTCAAGTGGCACCAAGCCGACAGAAATAATAAAAACACTACCTTTATCAGCCATCTGATGCTTTCCTTTATAGAAAGAGATAAGGACAGGAGAGATGTTTGCTGCTTCCAATACTTCATTGATTTCAAGTCACAAAGTATGCCTGTACCAGAGGTACAAGATGTTGTTGACCTCATCCTGCAACTGCAGCTTAAACTGGAGTCAAGCAATGGGTGTCTATGGACCTCTTTAATGCATTTCCACTGAAAGTATTTTTCCTTTCAAATAATAGAATGTATAGAGATATGAGCAACTTCACAAGAGCATTTTTCTCCCAGACACGCAGGCAAACAAAAAAATACCACTATCATCTGAACCATGAACATTTTCCTTTCTTTCTCCTAAAATTACAACCATTCATAATCACAGAGCTGGTAAGTTCAAAATATAAAAGAAATATTACATTATTTAAGCTATCTTTTTCCCAGTGATTTTTTCCTTTTTTTTTGTTTCAATGTTTCAAATATTTTTGCTTTAAAGTTTCAAGTCTAAGTGATGCTACCATAAGAAAACTATTTGTCTTTCAGTCTAGATATTAATTTTCCTGATTTCCCACTTTCATATTTATTTACAATTTCTCTTGTTATTTTTAAACCACTTTTTTTCTACGAATTTACAACTTACAGACAGATAAGTTCTATTTCTTCACAGCTGCCTTCAAAACAATCCTAAACCAAATTAGTTGCTTTCGTAACAACTTATTATTTGGTAAAGCTGTTAAGTAGCAATGAATGTAAAACTATACTTCAGAATCAAGGCATGACTGCTAAAAGGCATAATTTTCACTTTTCTTTGGTTACAAATCAAAACTTATTGTACTTCTCTGTAAAGACTGTGTGGTTTGTAGAAAATGGAGCCTTTATCAGTGCATTATGAATGAGATATGTAATGATTTTTCCATGAATCCAGAACCTTATTTTTCAAAAATCTTCGGGAAAAAAATTATGATTTTATTTGATCAGAACATAGCTTGTACATGAACTATTGATCCATTGCATTATTTCACGCTCTGCAAGGCAAGGGAGTCTCTTTATCATCTGCTCTTGCCATAGTAAATTTCTTAAAAAGAACACACTTTGACAAAAGGTAAGGGAATCTCACATAAAATCATGTCCTTGTGATATCATCTGAAAGAGGCAGATCTGGAACCAATTTATTGAGTGTAAATTACTGCCAATTTTGCTTTGAATAACAAAATGCTCCAGAGATTTCTAAGATATGTAGCTATTGGGAGCTGTCAGGATTTTTATACATGAGGATTTTTCTACATTTCTTTAACACATCTTTCAACTTAATCAGATACAAAACATGCACAACCTAGCATTCAGGGAAATTATGTGTATTTGTCACACTTCCTGAAGGACTTTGGGCTCCATGAACCAATGAATGGATCACACTGAACCATGAATGCAGTTTGTTCATCTGTAACAGACAAAACATGGATATTTGCCACATAAATGTTCCAAAATCCCAGAACAACAAATAATTCTAACGGAATTTATTTTAAGTTATTCACTAAAATTTGTTAATATTCACTTTATTTTCCAGAACAGAGTAAGATAGCATGAGTTGTGTGTATATAAATAGGACTGTAAAAGGCAGAACTGGTAAACTGTACTCCTGAATTATTATGCATTTCCTAATGGTAATTCAAAATCTCAGATGAAATATAAAGGCAAAAGCTTTGTGTGTTAAAATGCCTGGTAAAAAATACACTGATGGACCTCTTTCATCCCTGTAGTCCACACTTGGCATTGTTTATCACTGATTATAATTATAATCACAGGCTGGTAATAAACAACTTAATTCAGCAGTGCACATCTTTTGAAAAAAAATATTCTGAATGTTTTTAAAATAGACTTTAATTGTGAGGATTTGTATGCACTGATTTGAACAAACATAAGAGGCAAGGCAAGGAAATGGAAGAAAAGGAGACATTTAGAACCAAAATAACAACAAAAAAGTACACAAGATCAGCCATCAGATGCTGCAAATAAGTAAACCTTGCTAAATAATTATGTGAATCACTAATTTGTTGAAAACTATAGCTCTTTTCAACTTGCTGGTGAATCCAACATCACCTCCCTTGGGCAGCCATCAGGTCTTAGCAGGTCAAGAGTACATCATGCAATAAATGAGAAACCAGACATAATTTTGTAAAGCATACCAAATCCACTTGCTTATTTTGTCAAAGTTAACAGTCCATGTATCAGGTTTGCACTAAGAAAGATGTTTTCAAGGGCTTATGTTAAAAGTTAACATGCAATACACTGAATTGTATCCAATGTATCCTATTCTAAAAACACAAGAGACTGAAATGACCGCAAATACTTAAAATTGTTGTTCCTGGTAACTAAAATATAAGACCTAGTTTATTTAAGGAATTCTCCAGCCTACTGAAAATAAAACTATCTTGTTTGTTTTAACTTCTTCATTTCTATGTAAAAGTCCAACTATTGACTGTCTGTGGGCAGTGAACACTGTGGGCAGTGAACACTGTGGGCAGTGAACACTGAGCAGTATCAGGTGAGCAGACCAAGCTCTGTGACCATGCCCAAGAAACTGGAGCAGACCATGAGTAACCTCCTCAGAGATGAGCTGCTAAGAGGAAGGATTGTCAGAGCCCAGCTAAAATCAGAGCCCTAACAAAACAGACACAGAGAAATCCCAGCCACTGTAGAAATGGGGATGGGGAGGTGATGGGGTGGGAAGGATTAAATGAACTTGATTTTTCCAGAAATCATACATTTCAAAAAGTAGGGTGTTTTGTGAATTTGGGGTCAAGTCATGAAACCTGAAATATAGAAATGTGTTATTTATGAATCCTTATATTAATATCACAGGCATTTTATCATACTGGTTTGTTTCCTCAGCTGGAACAATATTGAGTTCAGGAATTTGCATCATGCTGTCACCAGTAGGAAGGAATAATTAAAACTACAGAACTGAAACCACATTGCTTCTGTAAATTTGTGTGGAGTTCAGAACTCAACAGGTGCCTGGATCCAGAAGCTCTGCCTCTTACATGAGCATGCCGTTTCTGGAAGAGTAAGAAATTCATTGCCTCCAGCTACCAATTACTTCAGCACTTCTAAGCCTCATGCCTCCCTCTTAGACAGGATTTTACTGATGTGAAAGCAGATGTCTTGGCTCTCAGCTCCTTCTAACTGCAATGGTAGCCAATTCCTGCTGCATTTGGAGCCACACCTGCCTTTTTTTTTTAACTTCAAGCCCAGAAGATAATTCACAATTTGACTAAACCAGGCCAAAATTCCTATAAAATTACTCCTAAACAAAATATGGATCAGAGCTTTTTTTTTTTTCCTTTTTACAAAGCAAAAATACCATGACACTATTCCTTCCTGAATTTATGAGACTGAAGTACAGAGGATGGGCTATGCAGTCTTAGATAATCTGTGGTTCATCTTAACTGTGTAAACAACATCACAACATCATCCAGGTGGTAAGTAGGGGGCCTCACCCCTGCTCTTAAACCTTTGTGCAATCATAATGACAATGCAGCCATCAGGACGCCCTAAAAACAGAGCTCACCTCTTCAAAAGTGGTTAGGCAACCCTAGTCCTGTCTCCTCTTTAAAGCAATTAAAATAAGAGCAAAGGAAAAAGGAAAGAGTTATTTTTACCAGAGAGCTGCAAATATTTTCTCACTCATGTACTTCACCTGTATATTTAATTTAAAAGCTATATATTTTTATCTGTGAGCTGGGCTGTGGGGGAAAATCAGGACTTAAAAGAGTCCCAGCTACTTAGAGATTCAGCAAACTCTTTGTGTGTTGATCACAACACTTGTGACAGTTTGGGGAGAGACTACAGATTTTTATTACAGCAGTTGAGGAGCAGTTAACCATTGATCCAACACAAAGAGGGCTGCTGATTAGGGAACTGTTAAAACATTTGCTGGCAGAATTTCTAAATTTTGTGGGAAGGACAAGGGTGATTCTTTACTTTTCAAATTCTCACATATGCAGACATGATATAGCACATATAAATGAGAGTTGCTTTTTAAAGGCTGAATCACATCCTTAAAAATTCTACAAATCTGCTTGTGTATGTCATAAACACACACACCTGTGAAGTCTATGTTTCAGATCCATAGAAATTATATATGGATGGATGGATGAATGGATGGATGGATAGATAGATAGATAGATAGATAGATAGATAGATAGATAGATAGATAGATAGATGATAGAAAGAAAAACAGAGTGGAGAGAAGACCATGGAAAGAGAATTGATGAACTTTACACATGGTTTATCTTAGCTCATTTCAGCCATCTAAAACATAGATCCAAAATAGTTCACCATAGGCTGCCCTTATGGTGAATGGCCAAAAAAAAAGAGGAGCCCAAGGAAGGGCGATATCCCATTCTAGGACTTGATGTAAGGGAGACAAGGTGAAAAAAAGGAATGTGGGTAGGTGACACCAGACACCCAATTTTGCCTGGAATCTTCCAGAGTGGTTCTCACCCTCTATTTTGCTAGCATCATTTATTAACTATGTTTCATAGTCATGTTTTCTGAACAGACCAAATATTTACTGGTTTAATAAAATTTGCCTTGAAAGCTATTATCAGCCATGTATCAGGCTTTTACCTATGCAGCACCACATTGATACTTTTGCATGACATTCCCAAATGCTGAACCACTGAACAAGGCCTGTGCTACAATAATGGGTTAAGCTGCCATGCAAGAAGAAAAAATGGTATTAGTTTCATGAAGCCTGCCTCAGCAGCTGCCTGTCTCACTGCACACACCTTCAGCCTCCCCGCTGGAATGTGCTGCTCTCAGAATGGATGGAGGCCTCCATCTTTCGGCTCCCGGAGCGTTCTCCCTTTATCTTCCTGTCAGCTGGTCTCCCTAAGCAGTTTGTAACAACTGACCTTCAATTTCCTAGAAATCCAAACATATAAGGGTATTTGCTAACTGTTGTATCGCTTTGAAGACTATCTCTGTCAAACCAAAGTTTGCACCTTGTCAAAACCAGAACTGCTGACACTCAGAAATTGCAATACTGTCCTTCACTTAATGTCTTGGGAATGCTGACAGGGATGGATTGTGCACTTTGCTTACTTATTTATTTATTTTTGCTTATTTTGCAGATAGCTTCCTATTAAGTTAATCAGCCTAATACTACAGGGACTGTTCATAATTCACCACAGATATAGAGCAATGGGATTTCAGTGACCAAGGCAAGAATAATATGAAATGTCAACAAAAATGCAATGTCCAAAAAATTTTGATCAGTATTTTAGATTAAACATTAATGCCTAGTAACTTCATATCTGTCATAACTTTCAGTGTACTTCTAAGTCTCTCATAAAAAGTGAGCTTATAAAAATCCCACTTAACCTCCTCAAAAATCCAATTTTGCAATTCTTTCATTATTATAGATGTTTATTAATAGGGTAACCTGATAGAAAAAATGCTGAGTGACTTCTACTGGTTCTTATCCCCTCAAGTACTACTAATCCCCTCAAATATTGCTATATTTTGTGTCCTACAAAAATCTCTTCTACATCTCACCAGGGGTCATAACAGAGATTCAAAATTATGCAAACTTATGTAGAAAATTAATCATAATCAGCATTTTGAAATGGCTTGTTAATTTAGGTTTTTATGGTAATTTAGCTGTGTATTAATTTTGTCATGCAATATTTTCATGGGCTTTTTTAAATAACCACGTACCAGATGGTGTTCCCTTAAAACTACCCATTTTAAACCACTTACATTTAATCTTTTCAAAGGTAAATTTAGTTATATCAAATTTTACCTTGAAAAATGTTTTGCAAAATATATTAAAGTAGTACAAATAGACAAATTAGCAAAAACACATCAGTGCGAGCTTCGTAAAAAAGCTGAGTGTTTGTGTACTTAAACTAAAACTTATCCTTTACACACAAGGCAGCAAAGGCTTTGATTCTTATTTGTTTTAACTGTATGCTGTAACTTTTCCTTATTCATGGATTTTCATACTGCATTTTATTTTTCAACTCACCTGTAGTTTTCATCTGTTTCAGATCAAATTGTATTCACCTAGTACAGAAGACGAGGACTAGCTGTTCCCTTATAACAGTTCCTTATGAAGGGCTACAAAAACAAAACAAAACAAATTTAAAAAAACCCCAAAAAACACCAAAGTAAAAAATTGCAAGCAAAAGTCAAGAGTATGATCTCAGAAAAAAAAACAGAAAACAACTCTGATAATGTTAATATTATTCACAATGCTTTCATCCTGAAGGCACTCATATCTATGCTTAACTTTATGTACCGAATGAATAACTTTATTGAGTTGTGAAAAATTACTCCCATGAATAAAATTTAATGTGCATAAAGGTATAAGAGGTCAGGGTATTCATTTCTTTTCTATTACAAATAATTTTAATTTTCTTGAATGTCATCTATGAACACATCCCAGCTTTTCTGCATCCATTGTCACAGTTCTGTACTAAAAGTACCACAGGTTGTCATTGAAGAATAGAGTAAGAAAAAGGTTCTCTGTTCTCATTTTTATTATTGTTCTCTCCTTAGTTAACTTGGCAAAGTAATTTAACATCTTTGTGTCTATGGAATATAGTTACTGGAACATCATTTGAAACACTTCAAACCTATTGTTGAAAAAGGCATGCTTATTCAATGTAGTATCATAAATACATTACATGAGAGTGGAGTAAAATGGAAAAAAGGAAAGACTATTTAAAAATAAAGAGATCCAATGAAAAGGGGGTGGTGGGGACAAAATAATGCAAGTTTGCTTCATTTTGCTTCATACACAGTGTCTGGACATTTTCTTCCTCATGAAATTAAGCTTCAGTGATTTACTTTCACTCCCCATCCCTCATTCATATGAAAGAGATAATATTTTGTGTTCTTATATAACACAAAATAAAACAGAGAATAAAGTAACACATACATTGGCAGTGGTAGAAATGTGTCAAATACTGGAAAGATAAGAAAAAAGAACATTTAATTCAAACTGAATGGCAGCCCTCTCAGAGAAAGAGGATGCATATATTCATTACTCAAGCAACCTCGTCCATTGTGTTTCATCCCTATCCCTGTATAATCACTGCTTAGAGGGTTTTATAGAGAACAGTACATTATCTGGGTTGTCTGTGACTATGTGATGCTATGCTTTAACCACTTCCAAAAATCAACCCCATAAGGTGTGTTCTATTCAGGCCTCCATGATCATACCAGATATCCCAAGCACATCCAGAGCTCAGAAAACAAGGAGTCTTCAGACATTGTATCTCTCCCATAAGCTCTTACAGCACACCTCAAAAAACCTGCTCTGGGATATATCTGAGAGATCTGCCCTGCATCACTGCATGGGAGATGCTGTTTAATTTTGTACCAGCATCTTTGACAGAGAGGAAGAAACCAGGGCTGGTGAGTTTTGCCTCTCCCTTCCCATTGTCTTCTAAAGGCCTGTTGGTGGTGATGTCTGAAACTAAAGACTTTCTTTATCTACAGACTTTAGATTCATCTCACTTTAGCTCTTGAACACTAACTCACCCTCCACTCTCCTACCTCTCATGACCAAGACACACCAAAATGCTCTGTGGTTACCCTCATCACTGTCTCTTTTGAATAAAGACTAGAAAGCTGCTCCATTTGCAGACACCCAGAGCCACATCACAGGCCAGGCAGAGGAAACAGTGATGAGGCAGAAAGTGCTTTTCTGGACTGGTCATGTGGATGAAGTGTGTGTCCATAAATGGTCCTAGATATGTAGGAAGCAGAAGATTTAAAGGAAGGCATTCCTTTATAGTGTCAGTTTAGGAGACAGTATTGTGTAATTTTTTTTTTTTTTAAGGGAATTGAAATATAGTACAGTAAAATACCTTCACTGTGACTCATGGAGCTCATGGCCAGAGAACTGACAAAAGGCTACTGGGATCTAGTGCTCAGCCTCTCAGTGCCCTGTGGTTCTTCAAAGCAGCTGCTCAAGGCATCATGCAGAGGGCTCCACCAACTCATCCAGCTTCAGGTCTGGAGTAAGCACTGACTGCTAAGTCAAAAGGGAAGATGAAGATTGGAAGAAAGTCAACATAATCAAGAGACAGGTTTCTCGCTAGAAATCCCTTGAATTAATTTGTAGAACTGGTGTATCACCCTAAGCCTATAGAAAATCAACCAAAGGATGTCATAATTAATCTGCTCCTCAAGGGAATGCTGCAAACCAAGACAGGATTTGTCCATTCAGGTTTTTTACACAAAAAGAAATCTTCACAGGGCTGCCTTAAACTTCCTTTAAGGAAAAAAACAAGCAAAGAATAAAAGTCCTTCACCTGTGCTTAAGTTTCTTTTCCTGCATTTGTGGTTTTTACCTCACAGTGTGTCCTGTCGCCTGGCTCTTCACCCATTATAGAGCTGGGCCTCTCAAAAGCTGACTTTGACATTGTCCTAAGACAAATCTGTAAAAGTGCATATCGGGGATGCTTACCTGAGGCAGAATGCAATCCACATCTGCCTACTGACTAATCAATATAGGGTGTTGAAGACTAACTGTGATACTGTCCAAAGACAATTCTTGTTAACTCCCATTCCTTAGAGTCATCTTACATGGAAGACACACAAAGCTGAAAGTCAAGAATATTTCATATTTTTTTTTCCTCCATGCTGTAGAAACACAAATAATGGAAGCATTCAGGGTGGAAAAGTCAGGAACAAGACCCTGGCCATTGTTCTGGAGGATGGCCCAGTTGATTTGCTGAGTGGGAAGGGAAAGAGGGGCCAATAAATAAAATCATGCTGATGCAGTTTTCTGAAAGATCCTCTTTTTCCTGTACATAGACGCTACACAGGTGTCTTTGGCACTGCATTAGAAAATGCTAAAGAGAGGAACACTGTAATAAGACAGGGCATCTGCAGCTGCAGGGAATGCTTAAGAAGTCAAACATTGCTGTGATCAGAGTAGGGTAAATATTTAGTAGTTGCCAAGACTGCTAATCCAGTGCTTTCCAGATAATTGAATTGTACATAAGTATACGAAATTCTTTAAAAATGTTTGTGTGTTCATCGGTGCATTATAAACTGTTACTATAAAATACACTACAACAATTTCCTTTTCTTTTATTTCTGACTAAAGACACCTGTGCTGTTTAGCCTTGTATGTCTTCACTCCACTAACTCCTGGTCAACAATTTGTTCATCCATTGTTATAGCTTAGTCAAGTAGAAACTGTCAAGTCAAACAGTGAAGGACAATAATTAGAATTTTGTGTCATGGGCTGAATGTGGAATGCTCTCAATGGCAAAGTGCTGCTGTAAGAAAAGTAATTCTGACACAATTACTTAGGTGAAATATTTCTGAACTACTCATTTCCCTTCTCATTTCAAGCAATCAAGTCCATTTCCCTCTTTACTTATTTCTCCATCTGATTTGTCAGGAAACATAAAAACTGTGTATGTTTCATAGTCATCTTCTTACTCCAAATTCTCAGATTTTACATTTATGTTCACCTTATTACTAACCAGCTGAAATAAAAAGCAAGTGAGAAAATGTTCAAAGTTAAAACACAGTAAGTTAAGATAAAATGGGGAAAATGCTTTCCTTAAAACAAAAAAGAAAGTTCTTCAACTGTTGGAATGACTCCATAGGAGACACACTAAGTTTATGACAGGACTGGAACATCATTCCTGTAAGAAAAGGCTGAGAGAGTTGGGGTTCAGCATGGAGAAGAAAAGGCTTTGGGGAGACCTTATTACAGACCTTATTACATTACTTTTCTGTACCTTGAGGGGGCTTGAAAAAGAGGGAGAGTGACTTTCTATACGGCAGATAGTGACAATGGTTCTAAACTGTAAGAGGGCAGGCTTAGATTAGATGTTAGGAAGAAATTCTTTACTCAGAGGGTGGCGAGGCACTGGAACTGGTTTACTAGAGAAGTTGTGCCCTCACTGTGACCAGCCATGCCCTTGCACCCATGGCTGGTCACAGTGAGGGACCTCAGGAAAGCAGAGAGGGTGGAAGGGACCAGCAGTGAAAAAACCGTGTGGGTTGAGCAAGAAGAGCCCCGAAATCCTGCAGCTTTGTGGTGAGGAACAATGTCTGAGTGAGTCCTGTGGCAGCCACGTCTCCATTTCACTCCCTGCATCTCCATCCAGCCCCATTCCCGTCCCTGGAAGTGTTCAAGGCCAGGCTAAACAGGGTTCTGGTCTAGTGGAAGGTTCCCCTAATAGTAGAAGAATTAGAAATTTTATTGTTAAAAATGCATGTGATTAATAACTGAGCTTTACATTTTTTTTTTCATGTTGAGCCTATAGAAACAGTTCAGATTTCTTATATATTAAGCTTGCCTCTATTCATCTTTCTTTGCACCAACTACAATTTTAAAGTTTTCTAATTAATATCCTGTGTCCAAAAATACAACAGGGAGAAAAATTCACATGAGCATTTTAAAAATATGCTTTCATAAGAGACATGGTTTCTATGTTAAAACCACTGAGGTAGCAGGACTTCACTGCAAAAGTTCAACTTCATAATTAATGCCAGTTGGTAACTCACAAGACATGCCACCTACATCCTTATTTCTAAGTGCTCAGTAGCAGTTACTATATTAAAGTTAACTACTCAATGGCGTTTTCCATAATGAAGATCAGATTGAAGAAAATGTGCATATTCTGATCCATAAAGTTAATTAATCAATAAGCAATTTAGACAAGTACTCATTAATGTATCACAAACCAAACCTTTTAAACAACATAAAAAACCCAACCAAAAAAAAAAAAACCCAACAAAAAATTTATGGTGAAGTTTTATCAGTTACATTTATAGTGTGAAGATTATTACTAATTATTGAATACATAGTTAGTGAGCCCGACCTTTGCAGACTGTGCCCCTTGTTCTGCTCTCAAGTGTAAATTTCCAACTGTGGCCACGTATGTGAGTGCAGAGCTTTATTATATCTCATATCTATATTTAAATTTCATTCTAGCATAGTAAAAATCACTTCTACACCACTTCTTAAGTTTTAACAAGACATGTCCCTGGCCCCAAAGGGTTCATAGCTTTAAAGAAACTTGTTAAGACATGTTGGAAGACAATAACTCAAGAAAGGAGACAAAGGCAGAAGAGCACTGCATTAATGAAGACAAGCAGAGAGAAAAGAAGAACCCAGAATATCATCTCTGTTTTTAACAGACCAGCAGTCAAAAAAAAAAAAAAAAAAAAAAAAAAGAGACATTGACTCATGCAAGTCCTTCTACAGCAACAGTTGGTAGGGTAGGTCTCAGAACCCTTCATAGGAACCAGTATGTGAATTCCTGACTTTAAGTATACCACAATCCTCCTGAATTCAGTAATTGTTGTGTTGCACTAAAAATTTACAAGCAGCGCTGTAGTGGCAGATTGTTTTCAGATATGGAGGATCCCCCATGGCTGACAGCAGCTAGGTGCAGGAAGGGGGTGGTGGTTTTCAGCCATGTACCATGCTGGAGGAGAGGGGCTGCAAGCACTGCAGAGATGCTGCCTCAGCCTCAGCCTCAGCACTGCCCTGGGTCTCTGCCAGGCACAAAGCTGGCAAGCAGCCCCTGCCTGCACCTCTCTGCTTCCTGGGGCCAGGGGGAGTCAGAACACAGCCTGCCCTCACACATGCAGACATGCATCTTGCAGTAAGACATGAGAGTGTGATCCCACTGCTGCAGTGATGCCCTCGTCCAGCTTGGTGTGGTCCCACTGGAAACACCAAGAGATACAGGGGGGAAAGTGAAGATGGAAACAGGGTCAGAAAAACTACACTGCTAGAAGGAAAAGACATGGAGACAGATGTGGGCATTCTTATGATTGCTTACTAGGACTTGGGAGGAAATGTCTTCACCCCCAGACTGAAAGGACTGGATCTTGCATCAGAGCCCTTCCTTGATGGGTTCAAAGGCACAACTTAAGTATGTCTTGTTACAAATAGCAAGTGCCTAGCAGAGAAATTTTATAAAAGGTATGACTTCCATTCAAATTAGACACAAAAACAGATTTAGGGAAGGGGATACCCAACAAAACTGGGAAGTCAAACAGAGAATTAACTTTACCAGCACATTTTGAGAAATACCAGAAATAAGGTTTATCTCGCACAGCCTCTGAAATTTACATCAGAACAGGGAAAAGAATAACTATCAGTATGTGAATCAGCTAACTTACCTCTAAGATCCAGAGCAAGATTCAATAGAAAACATTATTAGAATCACCTGTTTCTATTTGTTGACCATACCAGGGGAATGAGCAGCCCAGATATACACATCTGCATTTCAGATGTCATCCATCCATCTGCATTTTAGCAGTCAGTCCAAAATTGGGTAGATGGATTCCAATGCATATCCCATTAATGGGACAGTTTTCTGAGGAATGGTGGGGAGAAAGAGACTGGGAAATACTTCCATCTTGTAGGAACAGCCAAGGAAGGAATCTTGATCTTCACTGATAGATGCTCTTGGTAACTTAAGAAAGCTGCTGTTTAAGGAAGCAGTATCCTTGAACTTTTATCTGTATTTCCAGTAGTTGAAACAATACTTTGGGAAATTAATTCAAAGAGCAATAATAGATTGTAAAATTAGAATATGGAAAAGAGTCTAACAATATAGATACTTACAGGAAGCCAGTAGCACAGGCATAAGATAAGCTGAAAAGAAATACTGAATACATAGAAGAGAAAAAAGACAGAAATAAATGGCTGAGAGAGAAAATGAGTGCAAGAAGTATATAAGAAAAAAGATTATGGAAGGCTGTGTAAATGGGATGAAGGTATTGCATTAAAATATACAAAGAGAGAAGAAGCAAGAGGAAGCATATAAAAGAAAGGAAGAAAAGAGATTAGAACAGCTTCTTGTCAGTATATTTGAATATAATGTTTTAGTAGTTTTATCATTAAGTATTTCTCAGTATCTTTCTCTCTCATATTAAAGATGAGTATAAAATAGAAATATATTCATATCTAAGCATTTCACAGAAAACAGGCTACTGTTTTTTTAAACCCCGTGTCATTTTTGAATATACAGCACAGTGTAGTGTTTGAAACTACAGCTATTTGTTGGTTTCCCTTCTGCAAGGTAACCTACTTATTTTTAAAAGCCTGGTATTTAATACACAAAATAGAAAGCACAGACAAAAATCTAATACTAATAAACAAAAATAAAGTTTATGAATAATCACATTATATAAATACCTTTACCAAGACCAAATATCTTTTGAAGCTGAGTTGCTCTGTGTGAAGGTGACACCCTCTAAAATTAATTAAATGTACAGTTAAGCCAGTTTTAAGGAACCTATACTGAGGCATCCATTCACGACTTGTTTCAAGCACACAAACGACTTTATCAATTATGACTCTCAGGACCAGAATCCATACTGATTAATTCTGCATAGATCTGCTGACTTCAGTGACACTACTTACATTTACTGTGATAACAGTCAGCAATGTTCAGCAAGAACAGAACAATAAATCATTCACCAGAAATTTTTGGTTATATCACTTCAATAAAAGGTCTAGGATTTACTGCTTAACAACAGTGAAATAACAGATTCAAGTGTGCATATAGGAAGGAAGAGAGAAAGGCAAAAGAGAGAAAGAAAGGGAGAAATAGAGGGGGAAAATATTTCAGTGCAATCAGACACTGTTGGCAGGAGAGGACAGAGAACATTGCCAGAATTTATGAAAGACAAAAACCTATGGCTCTTAGCAGGAGGTCTAGTACATTTGGAGTAGGTGCTCTATACTGTGTTTGGGTTAATTCCTTTTATTTATTGGCTTTTTTGGATACGGTGGTAGATAGCTATATAAATTAGTACATCTCTGTCATTTCCTTTCACTCACTCACCCATAGTCAAAAACAACAATAAAAACCCACCCTCCAAATACTCCCTCCTTGTGCCTGACAATTTGGGAACTACTTTTCTTGCAATCTCTCATATTTTGTATAGTGTTGTCAAAATGTGTCTCGTCAGAATGATGACAGCCACCTGTAGCTCCTCACAGTAATACTCCACATTTTCACAGAATATTTTGCCCTTCAGTAATATAAATGTGTTTCTCTCCTCTCACTCTTCAGTTTGAGCCCAGAGCACATATCAGGATCATGATTCCATTCTCACATATGTTTTACACTGATACAAGGCCATTGATATGAGCTGAGCTACTGCCAACACACAACCCTCTAACTCAGTAAACTTAGCTATTCCTCTAAAATTCCATGCTGGAAGACTAATATAATGACCTGAAACACATATTCCAAAAAGCTGCACTTCTTAAAATTGGAATGATACATTCACATCTGTTTTCCTCAAGCAGTTGAGCTTCACAGCACCACCTTGCAGAAGTGTGGACCATGAACCCCTTATTGACAGTCATGTGAGAAATCCTTGATATGTCAGTAAGCAGCATTTGTCATTCATGACTTTGGCTGTTACTGTCTGATGATTCCTCTTTTTTAGATATTTTAATCATTTTTACAATATGACATCAAAAAATAAATACCGAGTGTTTCAGTACAAAAAAAAGTCTGTCTGACATATACATAAACTTTTAAACAGACTGCTTCAATGAAATAATTTACTCTGGACACCCACCATGCAGCCAAGGAAATGATTTTTCATGGAAATTATGAGAGAGCATATTTTTTTTCTTCTCCCAAGTACTCTCTTCCAAAATTATAAAGTATATCTTTTATTCCCAATTCTAAAGCATTTGTTTAGCTTAAGATAAGCCTTGCCCATTCAATCAAATTTTAGATACTAGATAATTTTAGAATAGGACACAACTTTTTCCTCCTTTAAGACGTGAGGAATTGCAGATAATGTGTTTACAAAACCAATGGTGTTTAGATGGAGAAAAAAGACCTTGAGCATTTCATACCTGGGTCTCAGCTTGATCTGAATCTGGACTGGATCTCAAATTTTTAAATATGAGCACTCACTTAAGGCAATTATGGGCACTCAGCCAATGCTTAAAAACTGAAATAGATGTCCTGACATTCTGAACAATAATGTTCAGTGCTTGCTTCCAAATTTCAACCATTCCAGGATCTCTGGAAAAAAACTCTCAGATTTTCACCCCTGAAAATTTACCTCTCCAGTAGCTACTAAAATATCCAAAAAGAGTGAAGATCAAAATGTACTGCCCTAAAGTTTTATTCAGCCCCACATTCCATTTCAGAACTCATTATAAATGCTGAAGGAGGCTTAAGATTCCCCCCTAACACATTCCCAGCTTCTAATTATTTTCAGCACAGGGGAATTGCTGAAGTGGATCAGATTTGGCACGCTTATTGACAACCCCCACCATCACTGGATTTCTCTTTCATATGCTTGTCCAGGTTGTCCGAGTCCACAAAAATTTCTATTTTATTTATTTTTTTATTATCTACAACATCCTTTGGCAAGGAGTTTCAAGATCAGTTACTTGCTTCATGAGCAACTCTTCTGTTTTGAGCATGACTCCTTTCAGCTTTTTATGGTGCCTGCTGTTCTTTGGCTGGACAGTAAATTATCGATCCCCAGCCTATATTTCCTTGCCAATCTTGACTCTGTAATACCATAGTCTCATAACATGTCCCTTTCTCTTTCTCAAGGATTGAAGACCAATCCTTGAATGGTCTTTCCATGGAAATACTGCGTATTCAAGAAAATATCATCTGTACAAACTCACCATATTAATTTATTTTTTTTCTAAAAATGTATGCATTTGGGTCAAACAAGTATGCAGGGGAAGACTGTGCTGAGACTTCAATGCCTGTTCTTTAGCATGGAGTTTGGAAGCCTGAGCCAGGAGGCAGCTTTTTGTTACACTAAGTTTCTTGGGAAGAGCTATGTGCCTCAGAAAGATGTAATTCTTAGTGAGGGGCAACTTAAAGCTCCAGATAACTGCAGATACTGTTACAAAGGATGCACTTGAAACCTCCCAAAATCCATTATCAAACTATCACTTCTGGATGCTCAGGGATACAGAGTTCTGAATCCTCCCCTCAAATCAAGCTCACAGAAACTTTATTTTAAAGAAGCAGGCAGGCCATGCTTTGCCAGTAGCAGTAAAGCAGTGATGGAGCCACCATACCCTGTGCACTTCCCCTTACCAGAACTAAAGACATAAGAGAATAAAGAGCCACTTGGATTCTGATCCTAGTTTAGAAAATTCTTTCTGTGTTTCATGCTGAATAGACATTGTGAACTGTGTGTCCCTGAATGAGGTCTAAGAGGAATAACAAAAGCTGTTGTAGCCTTAAACAAATGTTGCTGTCCTTTTCTCTGGCTTAGAAAGTTATAACAAGGAAAAACCTCAGGTGTCAAACCCTCAAAAAATGGACTGGAACCCAAGACTTTCACTAAGAACTTATTTAATCAAGATTCTGCACAGGTATCTTGAACAACATCTTAAAACAGATGGACTTGGTAGAGGACAAGCAGCATAATTTGTGCATTTCTAGGCTAGTTCTGATTGGGGTAGAGCTAATTTTATTTCACAGTATTAGTAAAGTGTTCAGCTGTGTTTTGGATTTGTGCTTTAAGCAGGATTGATAGTCCAGGGATGCTTTCATTATTGATGGGCAGCACCTGTACCCAGCCAAAGCCTTTTCTGCTCCTCACCCCATTCCATCAGAGAGGAGGCTGGGGGTGCTCAAGGAGCTGAGGGGACACTGCTAGGACAGCTGAGCCCAATGACCAAAGGGACATTCCATACCATATGGGGTCATGCTCAGTAAATAAAGCTGGGGGAAGTAGAAGAAAGGGGGAAACATATGAAGTGATGGCATTTGTCTTTGCAAGCAAACATCACACCTGATGGAGCCCTGCTTTGCTGGAGACAGCAGAACAACTGCAGGCCCATGGCAAGTAGTGAATGAATTCCTGGGCTTGCTTTCCTTGCCTGTGCAGACTTTGCTTTATCTAGTGTTATCTCAACCCATGAGCTTTCTCACTTTTACTCTTTCATTTCTTTCCCCAACATGACTGAGGCAGGAGTGGGTGAGTGGTTACGGGGATTTAGCTGCCAGGTGTTAAACCACCACCATTTTAAACACAAAACTCTTACAGCAGAAAGCTAAACTCTAGCCAGGTTTATCAGTCCTTCATTTTCACTAACGCAAGGAAAAACTCAACACAAGACATCATCTTTTAACACTGCCCTTTGTGATAAGTGGTGTTAATGACACACAAAGTACATAAAATTACTCTTCTCTAGCCTACATAAGCAAAATGAAGAGCATCAAAGACAGATTCAATATTAACTCTGAATTTCGTTCCTTTTAGTAGAACAAGCCAAAAGGACACAGGGTTTGTGTGGTTTTCTGTATTTATCACAGTTCAATTTGATTAATGACTAGGCAATATTTTAGAGTACATTAATAACATCAGAGATGAAAGTGCATTTTTAAAATATTTGTACTCCTCCTAGTATAAAGAGGATTTCAGTGCATTTAGATAATTAACATGGAAACTGTGGCCTTATTTATATTTTGATCTTTGCATAAATATTCTCCAATTAATTTTTTAAAGTTTATTATCTAGCCCACATGTAGGGACTGCAATGAGTTTTTCATAACTTTACTGGTGCAGCCTTAGAATTTCACCACCAGACTATGTGCATACATGAAATAGCAGCAGGTTTTTTATCAAGTGACAGCAATTAAATATGTAAGACATAAAGTATTTAAAATATTGATTTAATAGATTCAAAGGCTAGAAGTTTTTTTTCCCACACACCTAATAAACAGAGGCAAAGAACACCAAGTAATCTACAAATGTTACTAGTAATAAAAATACTTCTGAGTATCCACTTAAAATGCAACCAAAGAAGCACAAATCCTGGAAATGTGCCATAGAATGACATCTGGTAAAAAATAAAGAACTTCAAATATTTATGCAAAATTAAAAATTAAAAGCAAAATAAGTGAAATAGAAGGCTTTCCAATAGAAGGCTTTATGCTATAATTTTTTTTAAAACCTACAATGCCTTGTAAACTGCCCCAGAATAACCGAATGGACCAGTTCCGTGAGGAATTTTGCTTTGTACATAAAAGATTCCATAAATTCCAGTGTGAAAAAATCCTCTAAGGGAAGAGGGCTTGAGAATGGAAGCCCAGGGCACAAAAAGACACATGTCGAAAAATGAAAGTCAAAACTAAGATACTAAGGGTGCACCACAGAAAAAGAAAAGCATGAATATGTAACAAAACAGGATAATAATAAATTTTATACAATCCAATTAGAAAAGAATCAGATATGTAAATGGCAAAGATTAAAATTATAGTTTCTCAGAAATATAGGAAATTGGTTCTTGAAACAGCACATAATTGAAAGAAAACTATTTTGAGAAATGAGTGTCATCTTGCATGACCTAAGACAGCCTTAAATCAATGAACTCAGCTTAATAAACTGGACACCATTATTAAAACAGAGTTTAGACATATTTTTAGACTTCAATTGCAATCAGCAGAAAGAAGTCAAGGATTAAGGATATCCAAACTAATATGTAAAGTGGTCTTAAAATAATGAGGTAAAACACATCTAACAAGATGTAAGATATATAAAAAAATGTCACAGCACTAACCTTTGGACAAAGGCCTTCAATAAAATGCATGTTAGTCAAAATGTGGCATTTGTGTTCCTTCTAAAACCAAGAATACTTCCATTGATAAATGAACACATGGGGGAGGGGGGGAGATAAACAAAGAAAGTAAGTTGCAAACCAGTGGAGTGAAATGAAAGGATTTGAGATGCTACTTGAGCTAAGTAGGGAATTGTCACAATCTGAAATGGCAGCTTTCAGGAAATGAGGGAAATTATCATGGACTGTAATAGCAAAGAGGTAAAAAAGGGAAAAAATGGATAGCAAAGGTAACTTATATATGTTTTTATAAAAAGCACAAAGTTAAAATTATAAAAACAAATTAAAAGAGCCACCTAAAATATACCAAAAGCAAGAAACTTTTAAGAGTAACTATGTCTTCTGGGAACTTCAGAGAGTAAAGACAGCAATTAAGGAGAAGGACATTGCTAGGAGCACAGAAGATTTATTTGCATCAGTCTTCACAATAGAGGATGTTAGGGAGATATCTACTCTTGGGTAATAAAAATTAGATACTATCAGATGAAAAGGTGCTGGAACAAATCAATCATTTGAAAAGCAGGAAGCCACCAAGACTGAAAATCCTGAACAAGTAGTTGAGCTATGCAATCTCTAATTGAAAAACAACTCCTTTACTGGAAGGTTAGAGAGTAGCAAATGTTTCACATGCATCATAAAAGGAGTTTTCAACGAATCAGGGAATCAAAGATTCATAAATTTTACATTCTGTACCTAACAAATTAAAAATAACAAAATAAAAGACTCACAAGACCATGACATGACAGATCTGTGCAAAGGAAAATGATACCTCACTCATCTGCTAGAATGTTTTCAACACATCAGTAAACTACTGAAGTGGTCAACGGAGAACCAATAGACATCATTTATTTAAACTTGCTTGACAAAGTTTCTCACAGGAGACAGATAAAAAGAACAGACATGGACAGCCAACTGAAGACCTCTGTTCAGTGCAGCAGCTCTCAGAAGAAGCAAGATATTAAATGAATCAAGAAGAGATGATAAAGAAAAACAATGTTATAAAAATCAGAGCTGCAGCCTGATCTGAACTGTTGTGTGCAGTGCTGATTTCTACATCTTAGAAAGATATCACAAAACTAGGAAGTGTTTAAGAGAAAAGGGACAAGAATTATAGAAGCAGGTTTTTGTGGAAACAGAGTGGAATATTTTTAAAAGATATTAAATAGAGGCATGGCAAAAATTTCACACATCTGCTAGAAGTTAGCCAGAATCTCACTTCTCCCTGCGTTAATACAAGAATATGGTGACATATGAATATGTTGAATTCAATAAAAAGCTAGCAAATCTAACAGAACATCAGTTTTCACTTAGTATTTATGCTGTGGGACTCATCATTTCATAATGTTGAGATAGAAAAAAAATTTAAGATTGAAAACAATTAGGTGCTTATGTAGAAAATAAGAATGCATGGAGTTAAACAAGCTAAATGAGTATTGCAGGAGAACTTAGGCTTCTTTGGACACTTAAAAAAGAGCTCTGCATACTGGAGACTACGTAAGATTTTTTGAAGTCAGATTGTCAAAAATACTCGCATTCTGGGTTTTCTGCACCTTCCTCAGGAGCCTTCAAGAGCCACCATCTGTGGCAGGATTCTGTACAGGCCTTACATGTGATTCAGGCCCCTTCTGCCCATGCTCTTAGTGTCACCTATTGCATGAATTCAATATTAATTATTTATTGGATTGAATGACAGTATCAAAATATTTAAAGCTAGTAGCACAATTTAGAATTACTTGTGGAAACCTTTGCTGAAGAAGCCATACAAAGAATGAAAACAAACAAGCAAGTAAACCACTGACTTTTTCAACTTGAAAATTGTCAACCAACCAATGGTTTGATTGAATTTGGAAGGTGACATTATTGACAAAAAAATCAACTTCCCAAAAGTAAATTAGTATTTTTGTCAAAATTTTTCAGTTTCAAAATAGAACATTTTATTCACCCATGCCTCCAGTTATGCTATATATTCTTGAGCACCATCTACTGGTGCTGCATTATTGATTAGCTATTTATGAATATATTAATCACTTCTCTAATAAAATTAATTAGAATCACATAATCTTTCCAAGTATATTTAAAATTGAGAAGGCAGAACACAGCCTATTTTTTTTATTAAATTAATGTTTCCTCTTAATAGCAGAGAGAAAACTAATACTGGGGAAATTCACTTAGAATCTGATATTAATAGAGAAATGCATTAAAATCTTAATGGTTTGTAACATCCTGGACCAGAAAACAAGTGCAAGTCCATGATTTTTTTTCCAATAAGCATTTGTTCTCAATCTGTTGGAACAACAAAATATTTTATTCTCTTCTTATTTAGGTATTTAGTGAATTTTATAATGCCTGCAATATAGCCAGCATCTTCCATTTTATTTCTTTTCTTCACACCAAATTACATAACATTTCTCTTGAAGTGGTCACACCAGCTTTGGATTTAACATTTTCCTGACTCAGAGCTGGGAAATACAGCTTGGTGTTCTACAGAATAATATGTAATGCAGAGTAGAAAGTCTCTTCTTGCCAAAGGGGATTTTGAAGGGCCTTGCATATCTACGAAAAGTGGGATGTGGGAAACAGACCAGGGGCACTTCTACATAAGCCAAGAGGCTCAGTGTAACTATCCCTCAACTCTTACCTCTAAATTCAGTCTATAACAACAGTTTCCTTTCTTGTGTACACAGAAGGACGTATCTAAGCATAACTCTGGAGTCAGTTCAACACGATGATTATGATAACAACAATAATAATAACAAAGTCCTTCTTGAAAACAATTTTAAGGGTTTTTTTAAAAAAATGTGTGCCTTCAGTACTGGGGAGACACTGTCTTATTTGCTCAAAGGAGCGACACTGCAGGCTGCAACAGTGACCTTTACCTGAAACGAGTCCCCCTAAGAGTGACTGGTGATTGAGTAAGAGAGCAGTCCATTCTCCAAAGACACTTGCTTTAAACTGTGGTCTTCCTTTTTAAATTTGCACCAGAACTGTCAGTGGTAATTCCAATTCCGACTGTGCTGAATTTTGTGCTATGTTCACTAAAATCTGGATTGAAATCATCTAGCTGCTGTCACCAAGAGAATGAAGTTCCCAAAGTACTTCTGCAGATCTGGAGGAAAAATCCCAACTAAACAAGCCCTTTAATTTATTCCATCCAACATATTAAACTGGGTAAGCCTCATTTTTCTCATTAATACGGACATTACTTAAAAACATTACTTTCCTCCCTCTCTCCTAGTCTGGATCAAGCCCAACCTTGCTGAAACAATTGCATTGAGTCTAGAAAGCAGCACTATAAATTTAGCATTCACTATGTTGTGCCTGTCCCTACAACACTACTACTGAGCTACATAACACTTCTTTCAGTGCCTTGATACTTTCTTTGTAGTACAGATGGCACCACGTGCACCATGCAGGGCTGACAGCCCTCCCATGAAACACTGTGGGATTGCATTAATGCATTATTCCTAGGTTTTAACAGAGGCACTCAAACAAGATTGATCTACTCAATATTTCCAAATTATATGCATAGGTTCACTTTGCATCTGCCCTTCAGGCTGTAGCTTAGGAATAAATGTACACACAAAAAAGGACCATTCCAAACACAAGTGATCCGCATGCCCAAATTAAACAAATGTATTGTCACATTTCTACCTATTTATATTCTGCAGACTTAAACATATCCTGACTCTCACTTCTAGACTATCAAAATAACACACATACATACAAAATAACAGTTTTTCTTTTATCTCAAATGCTGCATGACACCTGGCAAACAATTTTTTTTCTCAAATTGGCCTCAACTGCAGAAGAAAAACACCTGCAAGTGAATTGTAGATATTTGTGTACTCAGAAAAATGGTATAGCTTATTTTAGTTCCAGTCATTAAAACCTGAATTGTTCAAGTCTGATTGTACAAATCTAAAGAAATTTTCAGAGTGCTCTGTGCTGCTGTCCCATCCCACCTTGTCCCATCATTTCCCACTCCTCTGCCCCTCAGCTGCCATAGTTAATCTAAACATGACTTGTGCAACCTCCACCCTTTCCTTCATTTTGTGGACAAGAGGTTAAGGACTCATCCATCCCAGACTCCTCTCCAGCATTGCTATGTCTTCACAAAATTGAAAAGTTCAAGTTAATTGCTGGGTTGGAATACCTAGGAGATGTCTGAAGACAATTGCTTATCATACCTTGTAGATTCATTATTTTTTAATTTCCACTCACAGTTAACGGAGCTACAACTTGCCAATGCCATAGAAAACAGGTAAGAGTTCATTCAAGTTGTTTTTTTTTTTTTGTGACTTACCTTACAGTTCTTCATTTAATGTAAAGGAGATGAAAAAAAAATCCAAATATTGCATTGTATATACACCTTTGATTTGTTCTGCTCCTATCACTCTGCCAATGAACAGAAGTTCCCCTTAAGTACCTTAAGCGACATGATGATCACCCACAGATAGTATGGAATGTCACCAAATGTGAGAGAATTTGATTATCTCCAAGTCAGTAACAGTTCAGTTTTCATTGCATTGCATTTGCTGGGCATAGACCCTGAATATCTCTCACATTTTCCTGGCTTTGGGTAGGTACTTTTTGTTTTATTTTGACAAGAGGGATATAACATATTTATGAGTGTAAAAGCTAGCAGGGACGTGGTTTACAGCTTATACCTATGGAAAATACAGTAAAAAGCTATAACCATGTTTTGGTTTACTTTGGTCGAAAGCGGTTTGTGACCAGCAATCCTCTGATCAGAATTTGTGCAGCATGTAATTGTAATCATAAAAGCTGTGTTTTACTGGAATTCAAACCTTGTAGGGGCTAGAGCAGGACTGTAGGGGAGGAAACCGCTTGCTTTAAGGACTGATTTGTTTGGATGTTGTCCAGAAATTTAAACTTTCATTTCATCGGGGTGGGAGGTCGTGTCCAAAACCACTCAACAATGATTCATATGAACTTTGAAGGCGTGGATGGGCTGCATTGCCCCACGAACTCAGCAGGGCCTTGTGCTCTCTGCAGAATGGCAGCAGTGGGAGCACACGACAGCCAGGCTGAGAGCTGCTGACTGACAGCAGCATTTATTAAAATGTCATCTCCTAATTTTCACGCTGGATATCTGTTGTCGTGCAGGCTGCCCTGATAGCTCACGCCAGCGGGAAGAACCAGAGGACAGCCCAACCCGACCTGGGGAGCAGGAGGGACACAGCGGGAGGGGACGGCAAAAAAAACACACCCAGATGTAGCAAAATTTAAAACTAAAACAAAAGAAAAAGGGGAGCGCCTTGCTTGTGGCAAAGCTTTCTTCATGAACCTCCCCCGTGTGACCCCGCCCGCCGCCGTCGGTGCCACTTCAGCCGCTGTCGCCTCGCAAACTCCGCTCTCCGCCGGGGCAGCGTCGCTCCCGCGCTGGGCACGGCGCCGGAGCCCGGCCGGCTCTCCATCCTCCCCGCGCGAGAGGGCGGCGGGCGGCAGCGAGGGAGGGGATGCGGCTGCGAGCGGGCACAGCCTCACCTCTGGCGGGGAGCAAACGCGGCGTTAATTGCAGCCGCGCTGAGAAAATTGCTATTGTTTCTAGTCGGAGGCGGGCGGCACTTTGAGAGGGTTTATCCCGGGAGCCCCGTATCAGTTAATCTGCATCGCGGGGCCGAGCCGACAGCTCCCGGGGCTGCGGCGAGGGGGAGGTTGTGCTTTGGAAGGAAAAACAAGAGGAAGGAGATCAAGTGCGAGCTTCCCGCCCCGGCGTCCCCGTTTCCCTCGCTCCCCGCCCGCGGGTTTTTCTGACGCCGGGGCGCAGCGCTGGGAACGGCGGCCGGGGAGCCCTGCCGGGCGCGGCGAGCGGCGTTCCTGGGACGCGCCGAGCGCCCGTGACGCGCGCACCGCTCCGCGGGCCCGGCTGTCGGGGCCAGGGGGGCGCCGCGGGCACGCGCGAAGCGGGGCGCAGGCGCGCGCACGCGGCCTCTTCCCCCCCCCCCCCCCCCCAAATTCCCTCGGCGGGCGGCCGGGGGGCGGGCGCGCACGGGGGCGCGCACACGCGCGCGCTCTCCCGGCGCGGCTCCCACGGAGGCGGGCGGGCTCGGCAGGCGCGGGCGCGCGCGCACGCGCGCACGGGCAGAGCCACACGCAGCGGCAGAGACGCGCTCCCGCCGCCGCCGCCGCTCCCGCCGCCGCCGTGCTCCCTGCGCGCCCGGCGCTCACACCGCTCCCCGACATCGGCAGCCGAGGACCCCCCGCCGCTGTCCGGCCATTAGTGCCTGGGGGGAGGAGGAGGAGGAGGAGGAGGGAAGGAGGAATAAGTCTATTAGTAATAACAACAACAACAACAACAACAAAACCCACCAACAAATCCGCACTAGCGCCTTAGTCCTTCTCTCAGACCGTCGACTGCCTGGCGTCGCCGTGCATCGGGCTGCTGTGCTGAGACTTTGTTTCAAGTAAAAAAAAAAACAAAAAAACAACAAAAACCAAACAAAAAAAAACCTTCGCTTGCTCAGCCACTTCCATTTTTTTCCCCTGCAGTCTCGCTGGTTTGAGGTGGTTGGTTTTTTTTTGGTTTTTCTTTTTCTTTTTTTTTTTCTTTTTTTCTGTTTTCTTTCCCTTCATGTGGTTGGATTTGGTGGATCCGAAGCCAAAGCTGATTTTTTCCCTCGGTGGGGTGTGCGTGTGGCGTGCGGGGATTTTCTCGCTGCGTTTTTTATCTTCTGCTGCTTTTTTAAATCTTGGTTTTGAACCTGAGCCGGGGAAAATGGGAAACGGTGCTTCCGTCAGAAGGGGAATCTCTCCATCACTGTTGTTGGGACGTGTGCCTATGGTGCTAGTGTTTTAGAGAAATAGCCTGACAGCTTTCGGAGTGGAAGGTAAGGGTGCCCCGGGCATTTCCATTTCCCATTTCCAGGGATTACGACTGGAGAGCTTTTAGCTTGGGATTCCGGGGAGGAGGCGGCGGAGGAGGGGGACAGGCTGTTGCTGAAGGATAGAGAGAGAGACAGCACATACGAAATGATCTCCGCATTTACTTCAGCGCTGCAGTTTAAAAGTTAGAGAAGTCCGTTTTGCGACAGGTCTGCTTCCCTGAGAGTAATTTCCAGCGAGACCGAGAAAACCTGAGGTTTGTGCACGATTGGGGTAATTTGTATGGGGGGTGGGGGGAATTGTTAGGTTAATAGGAAGTTAAAATAAGAGAAGTCAGTGGGTCTTCTGTTGGGGGGAAAAAAAAATAAATGGAGTGATGGCGCCGTCTATGTTCGGCTAAACTACAGTGTCACCTAGAAAATCAGTTCGGGGAATATCCAAACTAAATGCCCGTTTCTTTTCAGCAGAAGAGAATTCTCCCCCTTCCCAAATAGGCGACCGTAAGCCTCTGTGGCCATTGTTTAACTCCTTCCTCCATGGAAAAGAAAGATCTTTTAAATCTGGGTGTCTTAATCCTTGCAGCGAGCAGGTTCACTCTGCATCTAGCAATGCTGCAAACTAACTGAAGGCTGCCGGCACCCTGAGTTCGTGTGTGTGTGCTTGCGTGCGTGTGTAATGCACACAGGGATACAGGCATTAAGACAGTGCTCTGTTTCAGTAGCCGTGCATGAACAAATGCACAACTAAAATGAGGGCTTTACATTTCTTCATAGAAAACAGCCTAGCACTGCAGAGGTCTTTATTTTTTCTAGTGCAGATATTACATAGGATGGAAAAAGTCAGAGGCTTTTTTCCTTTTCCAACAGAAAAGCAAATAAGCTCCCTTTCTACTTTCCAGATTATAAAATTAATCCTTTTTCATGGGTGGAATTCTTAATTTAGACACTTATTGTCACATTGGCTTTCAACGCCTACACCATCCTGAATAACACTGCGCAGAACTGCATTGCCTGCAAAGTGCTTCAGCAAAGGAGAAATTGTTTCCAGAATTCCCAATAAGTTTCTCTTTTTTAAGACCTTAAATGCTGTACCAGCCCTGTTTGGAGAAGGAGAACCATGTTATTCACTGAGACGGATGCTCAGAAAGGAGAAAATCTGACCATGTGGATAGACCCAGCAGCAGCCCTGCTTCTTTTTCTTTTTCTTTTTTTTTTTTTTTTTAAACCTCTGCTATAAAGAGGGTTAGAGTTGGTACTCCTTTTTGCCCATTTCAGGATTCAGAGTTTGCAATATAATCTAGGAGATAGGAAAATCTCTTCAAGGGAGCTTAATCCGGTGACTTGCTGTGTGTTACGCAATGGGAAACAGAAGATGCCTTGCTGTTTGGTGAGGAGATGAAAAGCCAGGCAAAGACACACATCAAAACTCAGTAACCGTGCCTGTGTGTGTGTGTGCCTCTGCTCACAGAGCAACAGTGGAAGAGACTGCAATCTAGAGAGTTTTGAAATTAGGTTGGTATCACTTCTTTCTGCTTGCTTTTAAGAGCAGAGAGTAAAAAACTACTCATTTGTAAGAGATAAGCAACTTTTAAGGTTAATGCTGAAAACCTTCAACCTGAAATTTTTTGATATCATTATGGAGATAAATGTAACTCAGGTTCACTCTATGAACCTAGGACACTGTTAAAAGAAACAGAGCATGTGGAGACTCTGAGAGTTGGCAGGTGCAGTAAACCAGCTTTATTTGGAGATACTAGCAGAGAAAATGTAATATTTTTTTCCTTGTTCAAGCGCAGGGCTGCAAAATACAGGAGCTAATCAGACAGTACAAGTAATTCGTAATCAGAGGGCAAGTGCAGTCCAATAGGTGCAGAGATCCTGCTGTAGCATGGCCAGCTACATAGAGCTACTGATTGTAATACTAATACTGTGATCCATTTTGTATATCCTTAGAGGCTGAAGCACATTGAAATTATTATCTTAAAAAGCTGGCATTTAGTGATTGTGTCAGACCAGCAGTAGTTATATCCATCTGTCTTTGTTTCTTCCTTCAATACTGTCAAAATTTTATTAATGCATTAATCTCAGTATTTGCTGCCTTTTTACAGACCTGGCAGCCACGGTGAAGACATGTAGGCATATGGGAGATAATGTTCTATCTGTAACAATTAGTAATTTGAGCATTTTTAAATTATAGCTGTAATAATTCAGTTACTCCTCAGACTTAGGAGAAAAATAATATATAACAAATTCTACTGGCTTTCTTGTCCTATTCTGGTGAAATTCTGCATGTGGGTATCGTATATGCACGTACATAACTACAGCCGATTAATTATTTAGTTTTTGGATAAATAAATAAATAAATTTCTCTTCTCTTGGTCTGTCAGGTAAGGCATCTGGATTTTTGCTTAAGTTGAGCAGTTCTAGTCCACGCCATGATGACTAAATCCTAGAGAGGAGAGGACATTCCTATTAATAATCTAATAGACGTTGAGTTTTAATTTGTCCGTGGCAGCCGTGTCTGCGGCGATGGCCGCGTGGTGGCGCTGTGCACACAGCAGCAACCCCGGCCCTTGCGTTATAAAATAAAAATTACCTGCCCTTCTTTCTGAAAGGGGCTCTAACTGCAAGCTTGAAAACAGCTGGCTCGAATATTGGAAGGAGTTTGGTTTTCTATGCGTGAAGAATTCTACTTGCATTTTTATTTCGTTTCATCTCCTGCAGGCCAAATGACATAGGATGAAGGCTGTTCGTAATTTGCTGATTTATATATTTTCCACCTATCTACTGGTTATGTTTGGATTTAATGCTGCCCAAGACTTCTGGTGTTCCACGTTGGTGAAGGGGGTCATTTATGGATCGTATTCTGTAAGTGAAATGTTTCCTAAAAACTTCACAAACTGCACTTGGACGCTGGAAAATCCAGATCCAACCAAATATAGTATTTACCTGAAATTTTCCAAAAAGGACTTCAGCTGCTCCAACTTTTCCCTCTTGGCTTATCAGTTTGATCATTTTTCCCATGAAAAAATAAAGGATCTTTTAAAAAATAACCATTCTATAATGCAGCTCTGCAACTCCAAGAATGCTTTTGTATTTCTGCAGTATGATAAGAATTTTATTCAGATACGTCGTGTCTATCCTATCAACTTCCCAGGATTACACAAAAAAGAAGAAGACCACAAATCCTTCTTTGAATTTTTGGTGTTGAACAAGGTGAGCCCGAGCCAGTTTGGGTGCCATGTGTTATGCACTTGGTTGGAGAGCTGCTTGAAATCTGAAAATGGGAGAACCGAGTCCTGTGGGATCATGTATACAAAATGCACCTGCCCTCAGCATTTGGGAGAGTGGGGAATAGACGACCAGTCCCTGGTGTTGCTCAATAACGTGGTGCTGCCCCTCAACGAGCAGACGGAAGGCTGCCTGACCCAGGAGCTGCAAACCACCCAGGTCTGCAATCTCACCAGGGAAGCCAAGCGGCCGCCAAAGGAAGGTAGGTGCTCCTTGGAGGGGGGGCTGAATGCCATGCCAGTGTGTAAGTCCTGCTGCCAGCTCTCCTTAATACTCACATTCCTTTCAGTTGCTCTCCACTCTGGCTCTCCTCTAGATGAGGCGAAAGGGCTGGAGAAGATGCACACTCCCTTAAAGGCAGGGAAGGCTGAATTTTCATTTCTAAACTGGCCTAACCTACAGCTTATAGTTCTGCTGAGCACCGTTGAAACTCCTCACAAGTAGGACCCATCTGTTCTAAGGCCTCACTTACAGTAATGCCCACAGGTGGTGAGCCAGAAATCACTCTCCCCCTCACCATCTCCTTACAGCAACCACCCAACTGCAAAACCGTGGCCTTCTTGATATGATCCCTCGACTTTGCAAGGAAAACATTTCCAAAGGCATGCAGGCAACCTGACCAAAAGACCAAGAGATTTACAATGTTCAGGACACCTGGTCCCTGGGCCAGACCTCAGCAACCTACAAATAAACCAAGAGCAAATGCAATTCCTAAGGGTGAAGCCTCTGCCTGAGATGCCTGGAGAGGCGAGGGACTGTGCAGGCAGGACATGCTGGTTTAACCTCCTGGGAGCTCTGGGAAGGGGCCAGAGCTGCTCCTGCACCCATTCCCCAGGCAGGACATGCTGGTTTAACCTCTGGGAGCTCTGGGAAGGGGCCAGAGCTGCTCCTGCACCCATTCCCCAGGCAGGACATGCTGGTTTAACCTCTGGGAGCTCTGGGAAGGGGCCAGAGATGCTCCTGCACCCATTCCCCAGGCAGGACATGCTGGTTTAACCTCTGGGAGCTCTGGGAAGGGGCCAGAGATGCTCCTGCACCCATTCCCCAGGCAGTCCCTGCTCCTGGAGATGGAGGCTCAGAATCTCATTGCAGTATTAGCGAGGAGGGGATTGATGTGTCATTCCCAGCAGCTGCTCCAGTTCCAGCAGCTGCTTCATGTCCCTGCTGGAAAAAGGGGAGGGGGCTGCTGCGGAAGGGTGGGAAGTCAGGGATCCAGCAGTTAGCACGGCAGCCTTCCACCTAGTCCCTCTGCTAGTCCCTCCTGATTTAGCCTGAATTCTGGAGCGGTTGGGGCGGGAGGGTGATTTTTAGAAGGACTTTGAAGGGTTGTGAGGCAGGGAAAGCGTGGGTTGAACATAGATGGGGGCACTGGATGCAGGCTCTTGGCGAGGGGGTCCTTCAGAGCTGCCGTGCGGGAATGGGGGGAGGGTGAGGATAAATCATCGAGCCCGGGGTATTGCATTTTAATGCAGGAAATGTTCCCTCTCTCCTTGTTTTTTGCATAGCCACAAAGCTCTCAGTCTGTGGCGAGGCAGTGCCAAGCTCCCAGCCCCCCTAATAGAAGTTGCTTTGTTGAGGAATGTAACATTGACACGTTGTTAGGAGAGAATTTTCTTTAAGGGCAGCCAAGCCCCAGTGCTGTGGGAGAAGAAAAGCTGAACTTGCTCCAGCTGCGGCGGTGCCAGCGGCGAAGGGCAGGGCCGGGGGAGGGGAAGGCTGGCGAGCGGGACGCTTGGAACGTCGTGCGGCTCCGCGCTCGGCCGCCGGCCCGGACCAGAACGGTTCTGAGGGACGGGGGCGGCCCGGCTGCCGCAGCAAGCCCCTAGAGAGGCCCGTTCGGTGGCAGGGATGGTGGCTCGCGCCGTTCGGAGCGGAGCAGTGCCCGGCGGGCGGGGCAGCCCCGGCCGCAGCAGCGGAAGGGATGGTGCCTCACACGCTGCGCGGGTGCGGGGCGCTCGCACCGCCCGTGCGCGGGGGGAGGCGCCGCTTCCGCCCCCGGGCTCGGCCGCGTGAGTCACGGGAAGCGCGGGGGAGCCGCGGCCCCCGAACGCGGAGAGCAGGAACAGCGCGGAGCGGAACGCGCGCAGGGAGCGCGGGGCCCTGCGGAGGGCGGGCACGCATCGCTCGCATCCCCTCGCATGCCCCCGCATCCCCCGGTCCGTCCTTCCTCCCTGCCTCCGGTTCCGTCCTCCGGCACCGGCTCCCTCGTGGGGCGGGGGGCGAGGCAGCGCGGGCACGTTGGGCTCTCACATCTTTCCCCAAAATACACCAAATTCCAAAGGGATAAGTGTATCCAGGCTAAAGCATCTGTTTCAGAAACGTGCTTAGTTGAAAGGACAGAGGAAGCTTAGGGCAAGCTTTTCTTTGGTTTTTTCTTCCCTTAAATTTTGAAACGTGTTTCCAGCATATTCTGCTTCCAATTTCAGACATATTTTGATTCTTGTTCCTACTCTTGGGTTCTCCTGCATATGAGCTTGAGAAATGGAGGGTGGAAATTTCATTTGGTCGGTGGAAGGTTTGATTTGCTTGTTTATCGCTTTATTTAGTGGGGCCAGTTTTGTACTGAGGAAGATTTTTACACTTTTAGAATTACTTCAGTTAATGCACTTCGAAAATGTTCATCAGATTTTTACTCAAAGTTATAATCAGTTTGCAAATTAAGCCTAAGAGTACTTCTCAGTTAGCAGTAAGCTTTTTGTTTTCCACTCAGTGTCTAAAACATTTTTCCCTTTCCCAAAAGGGTAAAAATCTGCAAGGGAGGTGTGTTTGTCTTCTGTAGATACAGTTGCATTCATTACGCACATCAGTCAGGTGTATCTGTTTGGAAAAAGCTGGTTCGTGGTTCAGATCAAGGCCTTATTGAGGAATCAAAACATAGAATGTTCTTGCTACAAACGGGATGCAGTTCATCACTTCTGTCAGCGAACATTAAGGCAAGAAATACAAATTTTGTTTTCACAGACAATCTAGTTCAAGTGAGATTGGCACAGGTAGCATAAATAAGGTAGACCAATAACTAAGAAATGGTTGTTACAGTTCGTAGTGGCAACTGAAAGTACAGTTTTGCTAGTGTAAGTTGAGTTTTAAGGGAAATGGAGTTTACTATGGAGAAAGTGCTCTAGATTTGGTAAGACTGTGTTTTATGAATTTGTGCATTATTTTGAGGTTTGGTACTGACATTGCCTAGAAATGACTTTTGGAAAGGAATTGCAAAGACCTGACAGCTTTCTAAGTATTATGCAAACCTTCCCATCCATCAGAATTGCTTTCATCAATCTTGATGTATGAAGTGTAAAATCATTTCCCAAAACTATTTTCAGTCACATTTTAGAACCCTTATGTAAATAGAGAGCATTTAGATTAAAGCCAACTGTATCTATTTTGAACCTCTGAAGATTTTTACAATTTGGAATATGATAACAGGCTTAGGAAAATGCATGAAAGTCGGTATTTTTCCTTTTTAAGAAGTGTTGCATTTTACAAAAGATGTGACAAGTATACAATGGATGATTGTGTTTCTAAATGTTCTGAAGTGTTGAACAATGAAAGGATCTAGGTCAAAAAAAGTAGAAGCTGTAACTATCGCTTTTAATAAAATGGTTTGGAAATATGTGGTTTATTCAGCATTTCTTCTGTAGGAAGATCATCTTTGGTGTCATTGATTAAGGCAATATTGAAAATCGCTACCATTTTACTTAGACGCAGTTTCCTTGTATCTAGATCCTTTTCTGTGGCCTTGCATTTGCGATGCTTACCCGGGATCAAAGCACTGGCAAATAGATCTCAGTGAATACTTTGGCAGGATCCTCAATTTGAGGGCTGTGGGGAATTTGTCCTCTTGATCTTCAGTGCTGTGACTGAAGTACATCATGAGGTTTCTGTCAATAAGACGGGACTCAGTTCCAAGACTAGTAAACATGTAGTCAATCCAAGAGGGAATCCAAAAATCTTTTTTCTTATTGTGGCCATAATATTATTGTGGAGTTTTGTAATAGTTACTTAGACAGAAACTATAGACAGTTTCCTGTTGTGTTTACTGCCAGATCTGATGGGTTCCTCCTAAAAGAATTGACCTGTTACTTACATCCAAGAGGAAAAAATAAGGGATGTTCACATTTATTAAATTTCATCATTTGGGGCTCCAGGCTTAATCTTGTATTTTGTGTTCACGTGGCCTAAAATAATTTTACTAGGGACATTTTATTATGCTAGAAATGCAGCTTTGGTCTACTTTGTCAGAAATTCTAAGAGCTCACTGTGTACCAGCATCTCAGTATTCAGCAACTGATTTTCTTTTCCCCCCTGATTTCAAATCTGACAACACAGAGATCTTAATAGAGGATTTAGTGTAATAGATAGGTCTTTAAAATAACAGTTTATGTCACACTGTTGAATAATAGTAAGATGTAGGATGCACACAGTTTTACAGAACCTTCATGACATGTCTGCATTTATTTATGTGCCATTCCATGAATGCCCACTTCCTGTTGCACACATTTGAGATGAATTCACAATATTCATCACATACCCAGAGGTTACTAGCTCGATGAGTAGGCTGGACATCCCCAGTCAGGAAGTCATAGTCAGTAATAACATGTCATATCATGGCTCCATCACAGGATTAAAACTGTTAAATCAGTGAAGGATTTGTCTAGTAAGATCAAAAATTACAAAATGGAGTCTAACAACCATGTACTTTGACAGGGATGTTTAATATTTAGTGTGCAACAACTATTTGAGACTAAAGTAAAATTTAGAAAATCAAAAATAAATAGAACAGTTGTCCAAAATATTGAATGAGTACAAGTAACATACTTGAAAGAAGCTTAAGAATTTTTAAATTCTTCTGCCTGCAGTGGCTCTTTTATTCATGAGTTCAAGGGGACAAAGGAGGATGAGAAAAACACACTTTTGAATTTTCTGTGAAGAGTATTTTTCATTATATTTTACAAAATATTTTTTAAAAACTTTAAACTGAAATACTGAAATAAGTGGTTACCATGCAGGTTATGAGCAGTTTTAAGCAGTTTTGTTATTACACTGTAATGAGTTGTTTAATCTCAGTGAAAATCTAGACTATAAAGAAAATAATTTTCACTTTAAGTAATTTTTTTTTACATAAATATTGTTCCTGCTAAAATGCTCATGGCCAAAATATCACTCGACATTAACAGAATCAGTTAAAGAGATCATGTTTGTGACTATGGTTCCCCATGGAAGGAAATATTTTTAAATCTCCTGTGGATTCCCATGTGCTACATAATATGCCCTATTTTGACTTTCTTTGCTAGAAGAAAATGATCACCTAAAACTTTGTACTTTTAGTACATATTTGAGCCATTCTGAACCACTCATAATAGGATGCTTTATCACAGTCATGTGAGTTTTATTTCAAATTCTTTTCTTGATGCAGTGCACTGTAGAAAAAGCAGTTATGATCAGCGCCTCCTTTAATAAGCCTTAGCTTTGTTTTAAATTATCATATGTGATTATCACTAATGACTCTATTTTAGTTTGTGCTGTATTGATTATTTCCACCTGATTTACTTCAGTAAACTATGAAGATTTGTGTTTTGGCATGAAGTTTAGGAGTTTGTGTGCAAGAGTAATCAGCACTTCATGTATGTGTATGGAATTCAGTTGGATTTGGATCAATCCATGAGTGAATAGTCTGATGCTTTGAAAAAGGAAAATACCCAGGCCATTTCCTTTATGATACAAAAAAGCCTATATAAATGGCTTTGGTTCCAGTTATTTAAATACTTTATTAGTAAATGTACTTCTCTCTCTAGGTGGTAATTTCTTTGGTATCACAGATTCTGTCAGTATTTTGTTCAGCACTTCTCACACACTAATGTGATGGCATGTTATTTTTTGGGGAAAATCAGCCAGCTTCAGTCTAATGTTTGCCTTAGGAGGGATCACAGGTGCCTTGTATAGGATTTGAATAGCAGTTTTTCATCAACTCACTGCTTGTTTAAAACGTTCATGGCTTCAGTTGAATAGGTTGTTATGACCAAAACCGGGATTTTAGTTTCTCAACCTCTCGTTTTTCCTTGAATGAAGCCTCTGTGTACATTATTGCACTCAAACATTGTTAGACTTGCTCTCAACTGGGTATAAATGCTGCTACAAACTTCCACTCTAGGAAATGCAGGATATAAACAGAAACCAATGATAAAGAATGGGTAAGGTATAGAAACAAATTAAATGTTAAAAATTAAGTCAAAGCAAATATCCAAATTAGGAACGGAATTCAGACTGTCTTGCTGCTGCCTCCACTGAACAAGTGCTTGATAGTTCTGAGTCCTGTACCATGAGGTATTTCACACCAGTCCTGCCTCTTTTGTTGGCCTTTCTGGTACCAGTAAGGTGTGCCTTTTGTCTTCAAACGCTCCCAATTACCCTTTATCTGGGTGGGAAAGGTCCACAATATGTCTACTGTATTTTGGACCTTGCCCTCTGATTTTCATGTGCTTTTGACAAATGTGGAAGTGTTCCAGTATAGAACAGCCATTAGCAGAAGTTGATGTAGAAGTAAGCAGAAGTTCTGCTTACTTAGTGGGATTTCAGTTGTTAAGACTTAGTGACATTACATGGAATTATATTATGACATAACACAGGTACTGGATTTTTTTATTATTATGTGGTGGTTAACACCTGCGTATTTCTTTTTTATGCGTTTATATAATACAGTGATTATATGATGTTTTACATTCAATCTGTTCTCCTGTGCTCTTTTTAAAGCAATTTATCCTCTTCTGTTCAAATCTGTCCATATTGCTGTTTTGTTTAGTTTTCTGCTTGCAAAAGCATGGAAAAATCTGCTTTGTCTGTGGGTATACACAGAGGAATTTTCAGAGGAGACTTTCTTTTTCTCTTCTTAGGGAATTAAATTTATGAAGTTTATTCAGTTGTGTTTTATCAAAGGATTCCAACTCAAAGTTGTTGTAGCTCTCAAATTGGAGTTTAGTTGTTCATTTATAAATATGCAGTAATTATAATAAAACAAAGGTCACTGCAGAATTCCATTGAGCATTATTTGCATTCACTGTTAACAAGAAATATAAAATGCTCTTTAGGACAGAGAAAGTTGTATATTATATAAAATACAAATTTACAAATTATGCATCACTGATTTATGAATATTTCAGAGTTTCAGCCTTTCTGATGTTAGTTTAATCTCAAGAGGAAGACAGTCAAATTTTTCAAAGTCTTTCTCGGTTTTGTTCATCTTTTAGAGAAGTTATAAATAAAGTTTCTGTCAAATTACTGACACAATTTTCTGATGGACTAGCCACCATCAGAATTAATAAGAACAATCAATAATAACAAAGTACGAGATCCATGTTGTTACTTTGCCTGCAAAGGCCAAGTTGTTGTCCTTACTCAAGACAAATTCACCATTCCATCAATATAATTTGGTCTAAACATAGATTAGATTAGACCCGAGGAAAAAGGTGTGAAAAAGTAATAAGGTGTTTCTACTAGCAAAAGAAAATTATTTCATAATTTTAATTTATAAATTCTTTTTTATAATTCCCTGTAGTTTTACTTTTGAAACCATCCTTGACATTTGGTGGAGCAAAGCAGATGTACTTTCAAGAAAACTCACTTATGTAGCTTCTTGTTGCATTTCTTTCAGTTGTAGCTGGTTTGTCTGTCTCTGTCTGCTTTATTTCAGTTTCTTTTTCATTATCTGGAGGGGAAAAAAGCATATGATGCACTCAAATTAGTATTTCTTAGATGATGTTGAAATTGTGTGCAGCTGAAATTTGGATGCAAGCTATTTTCAGTAATTAAGTCCAAATTTTATTTATATCTCCTAGAAATGGCAGAAACCACAACAAAAAAATATAAAATTTGAACAGCATCCGTTTTCTGGTAGCTTAGTAAAAAATTGGTGACAATGGGGTGAACGTGTCACCCACTTCTGGGCAATTTTTGCTAAATTGCTCTCTTTAATTCTTTGGGAGATGTGAAACATTTTGGGAGCTGACTGGTACCTGTTGTTCTTCATGTACTGCTAGCTCATTCATCAGTTATGTAGGCATAGACCTACATAATTATTATTTTAATTATTATGTAGGGATGCACCTACATTCCTTATGTTAAATAGGAATTTGTTACCCATCGTCACTCTCTGAGGTATGCTATAACATGTTGCTTGTGAGAATCTGAGGCCCCATTGTGGCTTTACTGCTTTCCCTTTGCTGAGTTATGTCAGTGTACCAGCCAAGTAGAAAATTATTCATCTTAGGTTTTTTAGATGTATGATCTTGATGTTGGGCAAGCGTGCTGTAATGGCCCGGCTAAGCTTCCACTGGAACCTAAAAGTGGCACAAAAAAGAGATGGGGAGAAGCAGCGATGCTGGTTCAGCACAGTTTCAATTTGCTTAGGTAAAAAAGTCTATTAAAAAGTGGTTGATACATGTTACCCTTGCCTGTTCTTTTGTACAGGTTGGCAGCCAATTACATAATACTGTGTTTCTAGGCAGTTGCACCATGTTTGATTACAGTATTACTGGCAGATCCTCCAAAATAGAGTCCAAGATACATGTTTATCCAGGGCTTCCCACTGACGATTAAAGAATGGTGCAGATCACTGTGAAAGTGTGCATGGAGTGCTTGGGGATAAGTCAGCAAAGCCTTAGCAGCTCATTCCAGTAGTGCAGTTAGAAAGGGTTTAAATTACAGATTAGAAAATCAGAGAATCTAATTCATGCTGTTCTCTGATTACGAGAAACAATATCGCTTCGTGCAAGACTACTTTTTCCAGAAAAGCTTTTGGAAAATCTGAAGTCTGAGCATTTCATGTGAAATATTTCTTTGAATCCTAAATGGTTCTTTTTTTTTTTTTTTTTTTGTAATAGTGTTTGCTTCCCTATCCTATTCTTTTCATTCCCTTCTGTACTGTACACATGGAAGATTTTAATTGTCTGCAGAGCTGGGCACTTCAGCTTGAACCATAACAGGTTGTGTTTTTATCCTTGGAAGTGTTTTGTTTGTTCTGTGGCGTTGGCCAATATCTGCAGTAACTGGCAAACATGCAGATGCTTGTACTGGTGTGTTTGAAGGTTGATAGATGTGCTTCACACTGACAGAGGAGAAGAGGGAAAACGTTCAGCACTGCAGGTGTAATGTGAGTACACAACCTTGTCCAGCTGCTCTGTCTGCATCAATTGTCTAGGAATTCACTAATAATACAGAGCATATCATAAAGTTTCACTCTCCTTGGAAGGGAGGGATGTGCCAAGGCTGGGATATTAGCCAATCCCAGCAACTGATAAGATTGTGAGAGTTATGTTTGGGGCCATAGGGCTTCAGTGAATTATGCTGTTATATAGTTTTATAAATGCAATAGATACTGGTTATACCCTTTGGAGCAGAATTATACTCAGAAAAGTTTGGTGATTATTGTCCTGGGAGAGTTAAATGTACCTAAAAATAATTGGAATCTGCTCTGGAAACCAGTGTTTCCTGCCTTGTAAATGAATTTTCAATTATGTATTCACTGAATCTTTAATATTTTCATGAAAGTTGGAACAGCTTCATAATTGGGAAAAATCAACAATATTCCTGTTCCTTGACCAGACAGAACCTTCTGAGAAGCAGAGCCAGATTGCTCCAAGTGCTGCAATTGTTCACAAGACATTCAGGCCTGGGTTGACAGTTCATATACAGACAGTTATAAAAGGACAGTGCCCCTATAAAAATAGGATGCCATCTCTGGTTGTGCCTTGTGAAAAGGTTGGTCAAGTTGGTGTGATCCAAGACCACCTTTTGGAATCACTCTGCTCAGGAGTTTGCTGCTTGTCACTGTGAGGCAGCACCCAGACCCTTGTGTGCACCTTGCTGAGGCTGCCTCGAGGCTCTTAAACACCAGCGGGTGTGGGCTGCCCTGGGATGGGCATTTTGGAGGTCCTCAGTCTCAGTGTGGGTCTTGATGAGGCATATAAACTTACCTGATTTCTTTTGTAAATGCTTTTTGATGTTCCTTTACCGTGGTGTTGTTATAATAGTACTGCCTTGCCTTCTGGTAATATTATGAGGTACGTCAAAGTTTTGCTTGGCAATCAGTGTCACACTGTTACTTAGTTTATATAGATTGTGCCATTACTGCTAAACCTGAAAGTCTTTTTTTTTTTCCCTCATAGTTTGATGAAAATCAAATCCATGTACTCCCTGAGTATTTTCTGGTGGTTGAAATGAATGTGTGAGTTTATTGGTTGCTTGTCAGATGAAACAGATGACGAGAATGAAAGGCTTTGACATTTATCTACTATTTCATGTTTTTAAGCTTTTGGATAATGTATTTTTGTCCATGTGAAATCTGAATTCTTGCAAAAAGTAGGTTTTAGTCTGGTAACATTATATGTACAGTAGCTTTCAAATAACTGAATTTCTGGAATAAATAAGACATGACAGGGTATCCAAGCATGCCAGGATGTAGGATCTAAATATTTTTCAGACATTACTAAATTCCTGCTTTTGTGTTCACTTATATATAAATAAACTCATTGAATCAACATCATTACTCATGTAAATGGTATTTAATTAAAAGCAGGTTTGCTGGTAAATGCTCTCAATTGGAGATGTGGGTTCCTGAAATATGTCTAATCAATATTAGAACAGGAAGCCATTATTTTATTATTAAAAATATTTTCTCTAAATATTATTAGAAATTAATCCCATCAACAATAATAAATTGCAATCAAATGAAATCAATATCAATAAATATCAATAATAGCAATTAATTTACTATATATAGACTGCCTTACACGAGTTCAATAAATATTCTTTGCTTTTGTTACCCTGGGACTCAGTTTTGTGTGGCTCCCAGATTTGCACAGCTTCAGATGATCATTAGTATATTATTATTCATTAGCTCTGGGACGCCCAAAGCCATCTTTTGCCTTTCACTGACCCTTCCAGACCTGCAGTGCCCCCAGTGTCTCCTGCTTGGACACCTCTGCTCCCCATTGTGCTCTTTGCCCGCACTGTGCCCCTCCGCGCTGCGCTGCTGCGCTGGGGTAAAACACAGAACCACTGTTTGCTGCTACCCTCTGTGAAGAGAATATGGTTCTACTAAGATGAGCAAAAGTTAAACAAATCAGGCAATAGCTGTCTGGTCATTAAACAAGCTGAACAAAGCTCCAAGAAGAACAAAACAAGTTCAGACAATACTTGACATGTCCTGAGGCCTTTTAATGGCAATTGCAGTGCTGGATGTATTGCCGTACGGGGCTAAACTAAAATAGATTTAGAATAATGAAGAATGGCAGTGGTTATCATCATTGTATTTTTTCCCTTTTATGTTGAATGTGTCCAGAAACTGCCATGGAATTTGTTGCAAAATTTTAGCATTCTTAAACTTGCATCATTTTTTTGCTAGATGAAAAGAAGGAAATAGTGTCACATTATTGATTCGTATTTGACAAATGATATCACACTAGACACATCTGGATAAAAACAAGAATTTCTTTAGGAGCGGTTGGCTGATGTTTGGCTATGACTTACAACTGCTGTAGAAATAGATGCTTTTTACATCTTGTTTTTGCGTAAATTTGGGGTTGTATTTATCTCTAGAATACATGTCTAAACACAAAGTTGACAGTCATTTGAGATGACAGTCACGGTCAGGCAGTTCATCCTAAGAAGAAGGCATTAAATTATGAAGTATTGGAAGATGATATTTATTACAATATGAAGTGTGGAAGAATATATGCCGGTAAAGGATGTTAGGATACATAGGACAATTTATCAAAAAATACAACAGAAAGATCATCTTAACAAGAGAATTTGTAATTTACTCAGATGCCATGAGGTGAAAACTCCAAAACAAGCATGCAAGGTGTTTTGGCTATCTGCAGAAACACTATATAGCAATTATTAGGTTTCAGAGATTACTAACTGCCATTTTCAAAAATCCTAACTGTGTATCTTGTAGTAATGCTGTGGCATCATTTCAAATGATTTTTTTACATATCTGAGGTTTATTTTCTATTCCATGTATACTTCAACCCCAGTATTTCACTTCAAATAGATGGATATAGAAAACCATAGAAAATAACTTTACATTAAAATAAATGTGGATATTTTTTAAGATCTGGTTACTATTATTCTGGCTAGGACTGATCTCAAAAAATGGAAGTTATTTTGCTAGCAGAACATAATGTTGTGAATTGCAAAGCTCTGCTAACATAGGTCTTTGTTGCATGTCTGAGACCAACCAAGGATTTAGAAGTCTTGTCCGATCTTTCATCACAGCTCAGTTGTCATTACAAGTCCTGAGCTTATGTGTCATGACTGCTTACAGTCTTTGTGCATTTTAAAGGCAAATAATGAAAGGTGATAATTTTTTGGCAAATTAGGGAGAATCAGTGTTCTATTCTGAAGTCTATGCAGATATTTACACCGAGAAAATCAGATTTCAAATTAACTTAAACGATAAAAATTTAGAGGGTATTTTTTGTTTTATGTGGATTAATTTGAAATGCATAAATAAATTAAACAATGGTGAATAGACCGAGGGTAGACTGGAGATTTATTTACGAAAAAATACTGGAGATGCGAAATCTCTTCTGTTGAAAGACACTATTGCGATATGACACCAAGATTGTGGCTGGTATTGTGATACAGTCGGGAATTCTGCCATTTCAGGACAGGGATCCTTTTGGCATGCAGTTAAAAAGACTCCCGGTATTCTTCTTTGTTCCTTTGGCAGACACACATTGCTCATGGTAGCAGTGATGTGCTGGCGAAGACACAAAGTGCTGTGTTGATCAGAGAATACATTATGTGCATGCTAACTTGAAGGATGATCACACACTGTTCCTCTCATAAGACAGACCCTCAGGCCACAAAGTCCGTTTCAGCGTATTTGGTATTTGTAACTTGTAGCTCTCTGTTAGAAATTATCACAGTGCCCCAATGGAGCTAAATAGTGAGCATGCTTCTTGGTTTGCAGCTCCTAACATGAGGTTTATACCTACTTAAGCTTCCCTTGAAATTATACTCGCTCTAAGCATGGGTTTTGATTTTTTTCCGCTTTGGTCACCCTGTGCTTTTCCTTGTGTCTGGCTTGTTAGCTCTTTACATTACTCTTTCGGCTAAACCCTCAGATTTCCCAGAAGCTTGCACTTTCACAGAGCACCAGTCTTATTAGTGCTCTAAGCTTACAGTTTATCACATCTGGGGCATAAAACAGGTGAAGTAAACAAACTCAGAAGCTTCATACGAATTACAAATGAATGAACTCTGAAAACAAAACAAAAACCTGTCTTATTTCAGCTAGCCTGAGAAGTGCACAGGCTTGAACAAGGTAATAGAATCCCTGTATTCAATCCCCTGCTGTTTCCTCATTACTCCAGTCACACAGCCGGTTGAAGTCACTGAAGAGTCCAGTATTCCCAGCTCTAGTTTGCCCATCATTCCTCTGTGTTCTTGGCAAATCTGTTTCTTTTCTCCCATTGCCCTGTGCCATCTGCTTCCACTGGTTTTCTCCATTGGTTTTATGCACAAAAAAGCTTTCAGTCAGAAAAGGCAGGATATGCCTTCCAGCCCATGCCTCATTCATTTCTGCAGGGCCTGGTACTGCTCTAATGGTAGAGTGTAGTCAGGCAACCAAATTGCAGTGGGCTAAGCAGGGATGGGAATTAAATGTGTATGTGTCCCACAGCCTAGTGTTCCCTCAGTCAGGAATCACTTTAACCTCCAGTACATAGTGTGTTTCCTTTGAGTTGCTCCTGCTGACCCCATAAATCTTGCTTTCTTATGTCTTGCAGTGCTGTAGTTTCATAGGAATTCCAGAAGCTACTGACACCTTACATGAGTCCTTTGCCTACTAGTGAGAGCAGTATCCCAAAAAACCAAGGGCTTAAGTTTCCTCAGGCTAAGTACAACTAAAAACATGCAACTCTTCCTCCCCAAGTGTTACTTCCTTTAAATAGCATGTTTATATGTGAAGAGTATATTCCGTCTTTTTCTATGGCTGTGTATTTTTCTAAGAAAGAAGAAGTCTTTTGGACCAGCTCAGTATTCTCTCAGATATACAGCATTGCCCAAGAGCATGTGGAGGTTGGTCTACAGCAGGTCATGTACCTTTTTCTGTCACACTGCGCACTCATGTGTTCACCTAGGTCCCCAACCAAGCTCACAGAGGGAACAGAGTTCAGTGTGCAGTCCTGAAAGCCTTTATTTAGGCCACTGGGAACAGGAATGTTCCCACATAGGCTCTTCAGGAGCTAATTTCAGATCATCTGCACCACTTGCTTGAAATACAGCTTTCAATTCTGCTCAGCTCTCTTTCAGCAGGTATCTAGACCATGTGCAAATATTGTTAGTTAATCCATTTGCAGTAACCTTGGGGATTTTAATGATGTTGCTTGTCAAGCCTTGCTTGTGTTAGTATTTAATGTCTTCTGTTGTCAGTAGGATTGAAGGGAAGAAGGTTAGTCATAGAGTCTCATGTTCTTTGGTTTTGGGTGCTTATCAGCTTAAGCACAAGAACTGCTAGGACGAGCCACACACTCTCTTAAAACTGAAATTCACAATGAAATTTCTAGATTTCTTATAGCAATCATTAATTTCTGTGTTGATATAGAAGCACAGTTACAAGTGAGTTAGTCGTTAGCGTAAGCCAAAGGTGCAGGTGTTATTTAATCAAGGTTTTATTTTTCTTACTGCAGTTGTTTCACTATCACAAGTAATCACTACATTTTTAATAAATCTGTCATGGGTAAATGCACTGTAGTCTACTCAAATCTGACAATACCTTAATCTAAAGGACATAAGTCTCTGGAATCACATGAATTATAAACAACATGGAAATACATTCATGTATGGGTAAAAATGGGCAACAAATTATATGATTAAAACAAATAGTTCAATATATGTTGTTCATTTTCTGTTTTAAATTATTTATAATAAAACTCACTACAAGTTCAGAGAAATTGAAATAATTGACTACATAGAGACATCATTTACAATTTAATTTGGAGGGCCAAGGTGATAAGAGACCATTAAAACCAGTGCTTTTTTTCCTATAGAATAATATCTGTCATCCTTCAGGCCCATTGGGGGCAATAACCACAATAGAAATTCTTTAGATTGTCCCCTGGATTTTTATGGGATTGACTCTGTTTGGTTTGAGGATTATGGAATGTTAAATGCTGTTAGGAGAAAGTAATCCATGTGGGCTGGTTGTCACCTCTGCCAAAGAAACAGATGGACCGATGACCTTTTCAGTGCAATGTTACATCGATGTGCTTTTGACTGGCAGTGGTGCTAGGAGCCCTCTTGTGCTTGGAGCTGTCTTTACTCAGTTAATCTTCATTTTTATTGCTGAATAGCTGCTTGTTTTTTATTCAAGAAAATGCTCTAGATTACCCCTCCCTTTTTTTAGTCACTCTGTCTCCAACACATTGCCATACATAAAGTAATCTTGGTTCTCCCAGGTGAAGATTTAGGAGCACGAATCTTGAACTCTGGCCAGATATCATACATAAATGTCTTTGTCCACACAGGGAGCCCCTTCAGCCTTTGATTGCACATATCTGTTTCCCAAGAAATTTCATTTCTGTGCACACCACTGATCAGTCATATGCTAAGCACAGCCACACAGAAAGAACTCAGTTGTATAGTTCTAACAATTATGTGTTCCATTAATGTACAAATCCACGGTAACCTGTAAAAAAATTAATGCCAACTCACTGAGAAATATGCACTTAAAATGTTTAAACATATTTTCCAGAAATTTACTTTTCCCTGAATTTACTGTCAGTCTTACTCCTTTATATGTGCATTAGACTGTTTCCTATATTTTTGCCTAAATTGTTGATACACAGCAATCAAAAGGTAATTTATGCCTCCACTAGTAAGTCTGAGAAGTTTATGAGAACAAGAAGATCATGGTATCTGAGGCTACCCTCAAGCATTTCAGTGCTTATAACATAAATTTTAGAAGTGCTGGTGTTCTTTGCAGCAGTTCTATCTCTCCATTTAGAAAAACAAAATGTTTGCATACCGCTTTACTTTTGGGGAGGGTTTTGCCTTCTTTTTCTTTCTTTTTCTTTTTCTTTTTCTTTTTCTTTTTCTTTTTCTTTTTCTTTTTCTTTTTCTTTTTCTTTTTCTTTTTCTTTTTCTTTTTCTTTTTCTTTTTCTTTTTCTTTTTCTTTTTCTTTTTTTCTTTTTCCTGTTTTTCTTTATTTGGTTGAGGGGTTGATTTTTTGGGGGTTTCTGGGGGGGATTTGGTTTGGGGTTTTGGGGGAAATTTTGGGTCTTTTTGTTTGTTTTGTTTGATTGGTTTGTTTAGATTCTGCTCTGAATGGATATAAAGTTAAAATTGGGTAACCTCTGGAAAACATTGATAAGTCAGGTTGGAAGCTTGAATCATTTACAACATCAGCTGGGTGAAAATAGTTAGTTGTACATTTTTTATTGCAAGTGAGCATGTAGAACTGATAGCAATCCCTCGAAAATCTCTTCAGAATCCATATTCACAATTTTGTTATATTTTAGCATTCCCCTGGTGTGATGTGGTGCACAGAATTCAGGTATTGAGCACTCACAGAAGACAAGAGTTCAAGTTTTCCAGGTTATGGCTGAGATTTTTTAATATATGAATGCATGTCAAGATTTTGGGGTTCTTTCATGTTTGAGAGTAGTTCACTGTATTGATATTAACAGAGGAGATAATAAACTGAAGAAATCTTAAGGTTGGTACCTTAGGGCTAAAATTTTACTTGTTGACCTATTTTTTGAATAGATTAAAAAAATGCTTTTGAAATTATCTGAAATAGACTCATAGGTAAATTTAGGTTTGAAGGGTTCTGATGGCCATGTAGTTGAATCCCTTGCTCAGGGTGAAACTAATTGAGTTGTATATTTTGTTTCAGTCTTCTCCTTAGTTCATGGTGAGGTTGTTTTGATCCCTAATAGTTTGTACGTATGTCAGGATTAAGCAAATAACCAGACCCATGATCAAATCTAGTATGTATGTTGTCAGTGAATTTTGTTATTTCTGTCAGTCACTGTAGTGGACCATGGGTTTTTTCAATTATTCTTTATCATGCTTCAGGTTGTAGTATTCTAACTATTAGAAAAATGGCCTAAACCACAATGACAGTGGGCAGAATGGCCAAAATAGTTAATTTGAAGAACAGCGAATAAAAAATTCTAGAGACATTTTTCCAAAAATAATTATGGCTATCCTTAATGTATAGATTTTTGAAACCATTTGCTATTTAGCAAGGCAGGTCCAGTGATGCCAAAAGGTTGCATTAAAAAAAAATAAATTAATAGTTTCTCTACAGTTTTTTACATCATTCTCACAAAGAGAGGCATGTTTGTGTGCCTTCCCTTTTGCTTGTGATATGTCACAGCTGTACTGTGCTGTTGGTAGCTTCTGGCACTGAGAGACAAGATAAGCAATCACTATTGAATAGTGTTCTGGAAAGGGGAAAGAGAAGAGGCAGCCAGACAAAAATATTCGAAGTTAAAGCTTGTAGGGCAAAGATAAGGCAGTATAAAAAGAGAAATGGATTAATGCTAGCCAAAGGGGTTAAGATAATAAGGATTTTCTAACAACATCATAGGGAAAAAACAAATGCTGAAAAGACTGAAAGGGATGATAATAATCTTGTTTAAAATATCTAGTTAAAAAGCTTTTTTTTAGAAATGAGAAATTAAAGATTAAGATTCTAGAACAATTTAAAAGTAAGGAGGAATCCAAATCTGAATTTGCAGGAATAAAGTGTTCCAGGGAATGTGTTTTATAGACTATTGAAGTAAATAAATAACAAAGGATAGTAATTTAGTTAACTTTAGTGTTCTAAGAATCCAGTTTCTAGATTAGTAAAACTATTAAAAAACCCTGAAAGGATACCACTTTGTAAAAGTAACAAAATTTTATTAATTATAATGGCATTCTGTTTTTATTTAATTCTAATACTATAAACATTACACAGCTTTTGGGGGAGGGGAGTTGTAAAATGGGTAAACTAAAGTATTAAGTGAGAAGTTATGGATATTACTCCTATTTCTATAAAAACTTAATTCATGTTGGTTTAGGTTTTAACACATTTAAAAGTGGATCGGGGTCTATATGAAGACTATAAATTAATATCAATGGTGTACTGAAATACACAAAAAGTAATATTTGAACTTATATCTTCTGTAGTGATTTAACAAAGAAAATAATGTAATTGATGAAACTTGGAATTTAGCAATATATTAGGAGGAAGTGCAAATAGGGTTGGGGACTGTGAGAAAAGAAGGCTTTATATCTGTTAGAAACATGAGGAGGACATATGCTAATATAATTCACAATACTGTAAAGTACTGTAGTACTCTGTCTTAGAAATAAATTCAGATAAAATGTGAAGGAAAAATCCTGAAAGCACTAGTAGTGAATGATACTTGGAGGCAATTACAGAGAGGAAAAGATGTTAAGAGTGATTTGGAACTCATAACAGAGGGTCCCTATGTAAGCAAAGAGTGTAAAGGTCTAGCTAAATTTATTGTTGTTTGTGAACTGGATATATGTTTAAAAGTCTTTAATTTTTGTAGAATCACAGAATAATATAATATAATATAATATAATATAATATAATATAGTAAAGTTTCATTCAACACTTCTCTATTTTCCCTAATCCTAGGCATTATTGCTACACATTTTTACTCAATAAATAAGTTTACCAATTTATCTCACTAAAAATATAGATATATATAAATAAGTCTGAATATATATCTGAGAGGCTATAATATATATTATCTATATTATATATTCCATTCAAACCTCTATGATCAGCTGGTAAAGAATTACATGATTTCATAAATAAATATATTAATGAAAGGAAATTTCTCTCCTCTGAACATGAAGTAATTAAAATATTGTAGGCACAGTAGGCTAATTTAATTGCTAAATTTATCTGTTATTTTTCATTATAGAATCATAGAATGGCTTGGGCTGAAAGAAACCTTAATGATCATCTGGTTCCATCCCTCCCACCATGGGCAGGGACGCCTTACACTAGACCAGCTTGTTTAGGGCCCCTGGACACTTCCCAGGATGAGCATCCACATATTCTCTAGAGAGTCTGTTCCAGTGCCTGAGTACCCTCTGAGGAAATGATTTCCTCCTAACATAAAATCTAAATCTCTTTCCTTCTAGTTCAAAGCCATTCCTACTTGTCCTGTTACTATCTGCTGGTGTAAAAAGTTGCTCTTCCCTTAAAGTACTGGAAGGCCAGCACGATTTGTGGAGTCTTTGTGGAGACTTCTCCTACCGAGGCTGCACAACTTCAGCCTTCTCAGCCTGTCTCAGTCAGAGAGGTTCTCCATTGTTCTGATCATCTTTGTGGCCCTCCTGTGCTGAGGGCCCCAGGGCTGGACACAGCACTGCCGGTGACCTCTCATGAGAGTGGAGTAGAGGGGCAGATTCACCTCTCTCAACCTGCTGGTCCCTCCTCGTTTGATGCAGCCCAGGATGCAGATAATGGCATCTTAATGACAGATAAGGATGAGCCGTGAGTGATGGAAGGACCAGTGGGCACGAATGACACAAACCTCAGTGTGGGTGGGAAGGATTAATTACTCATGGGATGGCAAATTGGACCAACCATCACCATTGCCCCAGGGTGAGCCTTTCTGTTCATTGAGTTATGTGAGTATTAAATTGTCATTTATTTCAAAATAGAAAATCAGCTCAAGAACTGTATATTTCAGTGCTTGCAGCAAGACTGAAATGAAGCCTATCTTGTGCATAAACGTTTTTCAGAGTCTCTGTTGTAAGGTGAACTCTATCCTAAATACCTCCAGAAAACATTCTGCGCCTGCAAAACAAACCTAGCCTTTCCAGGGATCACTGTTTTCTCATTTAAAAAGCAGCTTACATCAACCTGGAGGGATTCTTAAGGGGTCACACGATACTCAGAAATCCAGGGTATTTTTGCAGGACTTTCTTCTCTGCTATTAAGGTATAGGCAGTCTTTCAGTCAGCCTCCAGCACTTTTTCTTGTTTTTCTTCTCAATTTCTCATTGCAGGATTGATTCCTTGAAGACTAGAGCGGAATATACTCTGGGGAAAGCCTGCAATGATTTCCTGTGTCACCCCTAGATTGTCTTAGGGCTAAATACACCAAGCATGTCACACTGAAGCAAAGAATTAATTCACTGAGACCGAGATATTGGTAAAAAGGATTAGACAGATATAGGAATAAAAGAGAACATCCCCAGTTATACAAGAGAGAAGTTTAATTCGTTTCTTAAGGCACAGAATAAATTACTTGTTAGATGTTTGGAAAAGACTTGTCTGCTTTGGATTTCTTCAACCATCATAAGACTTGTCTTAGATTTAAAGTGTCTTTAACAGGTATATTCTTATATATTCCAAAACTCAATGCTAAAGAAAACGTAGGATTCTGGCATATGTCAGCTGAGTTGTACTGAAATCTGGAAATCTTGCTTTCTTACTATATAGAAATTTCAAATTTCTAACACATTTAATTCCTTGGCAAGACACTTCTTGTAAGAGAATACTAAATTAGGTATATCCTTTTCAGGGTATATCCACATACATCCAACATGGTATTTCCTAGGCCCCTGTGAACAGATTTATAGTGAGGCAGTTTTTGAAGAGAGAAGAAATCTTTATTAGAAAAAGCATTACAATAGATTACAAATACGGTCATGTATTTGTTCACAAGAATCTGCCTTAAAAAGTATTCTTATTGTTTCCCACCAGGGAATATGAAATGCCCTTTATAAGGACACAGCGGCCTCTGAAATGAAAGGGATATAAAAGATGGAAGTACAAGTCCTGGAAACACTTTGATATTTTAAGAGCACAGAGAGCTGCTTTCTGTGGGAAATCTTAACTTTTCTGTTATTCTTGAAGTCATTCAAAAGACCTGCATATTTTTCAGTTCTTTTACACAAGAAATAAACAAACTCTACTAGTTTTCTTTTAAAAAAAAGAAAACTGAAATGAAACAGAAAACAAAACAAAATTTGAGTCTTTTGCACAGTAGTTTGCTGGGGAGACATAAAAATAAACTTTATGCCTGAAGGAATGTGTTAGACTTTGAAAAATGTCAAGAAAATTACTTTTTTTTCCTTTTTTCCCCCAACATGCTGTGTTCTCTACAGAAAAAAAAGAAAAAAACATGTAGAAAGTTCTTAATTTAAGAGAAAATAAATCTTTCTGAAATATTTGCAATGGAAAAATGCCAGGTCTCATCTTTTTAGCAGATGTCATTGAAAAACCCTTTCCAAAATATACTTTATATTGAGTACCTCATTTACATCTGTAACTCACTAGACTAGCAGAGAAATACTTTAATAGCATTTTGTGTATATTCTTGGTTCTCACAAGACAAGTTACATTGCATAGGTTGCTCTTTGTTTATTCTTCAAGAACGAGGAAAATTTGAAACAAAAATCCATGGACTTTAATACAGAATATATATGCATATGTATAGAAAGAAAAAAAAAATCCAGCATTATATTTGAGAAAAAGGAATAAAATAGTTCTTTTCCAGACTTAGATATCATTAAATAAGAGTTCTTTTTTTTTTTCCTGTTTATCATAGTGGTTGTTCATAAGATGAATTCCACTTTTGCATTGTTGATCTATTCTCGAATGAAATCCTGCCTCAGTTTCTAGAGGTAAAAGTATCAGTTACATTTCTTCAATGATTTATCTGCAGTAAAATCCTGCCTTTCACTTTAGATCCCATCAGATTCATAAAGCCAACAGAGTAACAGACTTTCATACTTTAACAGACTCAAGGCTTAATGTTATATATATATATATATATGTATGTATCTATCTGAAAACATCAGTAGAGTTATTAATTTTTAACAGTTATTTCAGCATCTAGAATATAAACCTCCTCTAAAAGGTCTGATTTTAGTCTATACTACTCTTCATGATATTCAGTTCAAGAGAAGCAGGCTTTGAAACAGAGTTGAAATCTGACAATAGATTTTATACAAGAGAATATAGATGGGCTTCATTGCCTTTTTTTTGAAGAACATATATTAAAAACACAGTGAATAAAATTAATCATCGGATTACACAAAAAATCTAAGCTTACATAATACTAAGTCTGCTAACATATTTTATTTTTGACTATAGTTTTTATTAAATCTGTTGTTAAATAAATATCCTATGCCATCATTGCATTGATTCATAACCAATTTTTGGTAAAATTCTCAGATAATTTTTTTTTCTGAAAGATTTTGCAACCTCCAGAAGTATTATATAACCCTTTTTTGAATAAATCCCAATCCTGATGTAAACTGCTTTTTACTCTTTTTCTTCCCCATGAAGATAATGATAGTGGGATTTGATGCAGTAATGTAAAAGTGAAATAATTTAACTTCTTACAGATAATATTTATTGGCACAAATCAGGGAATGCTTCTTAATTAGTAAGTTATACAGGTAAGTTTCACCCTCCCTTCTAAAGGCAAGCCTTTGACCCAATCAGGATTTTATTAAATGCATCATTTTCTAAATACTGAATTGTTATTTCTATTATCATTTAGTCTTTGATTTGATCCATTTGCCAATCCATGATTGCTTACATAACTAACATATAATTTCTTCTGTTCCTTACTTGAAAGAATTTAAAAACTGTTTAAAAAATCAAATCATTTCATCAAATCATTTAAAACCCATATGTGAGAATGTGTGAATTGCAGTCTATGTGTAGAAGCGTATTTTCATTTCACAATCCAAATCTTCATTTTTGTGTTTGTACAACTTGTCTTTGAAAATCCTGAGACATGAGTTTTCACAGCTGTCATTCCATCTCTCTGACTCTGTCTTTTAAATAACCAGTGGTAGAAGAAAGTCTTCAGGTTACCCTTGAGTCTGGTAGAAGTAAATTGCAATATGCCTTACTTTCTTTGGTATCTCGAATCCTTAGAGTGCTGGTAAAAGCAACACTGCTCTCTAACCTTGCTCCTATGAAACTCCCCTAATCATTCTATACAGAGTAATACTTGTCTGTCCCTCAAAGGTTCTAGACTTCTGGTAAGTTTGTTTCAGTTTTTTGCTCTTAAAACTATTTCCTTTTATAAACAGAGTTTATGTGAAGGGGAAATACAGTAACTCTTTACTCCAATAATTGTGAAACTTACTTACAGTAAAAAACATTTAGGGATGTGATTATGATCTCCCATATTACCTGGGAGTACTACAGTCAAACATAGCAAGTTCTGTATTGCCTTCTATTATGGAAAATCTGTGGATGTTTAAGTCTATCCTGGCCTCATGTACAAGCTGGGAAAAAAAATTAGTTTTACTTTTGAGTTGGTTCCTTGTCTACACAATGCTCTGAATTCAGATTGTTTGCATTAGATTAAGTGACATTTCTCAGAAAGTTGAACTAATCAGTTCAAACTGACACAGTCAATCTACATTCAGTATAAGAGACTGACTCTGAAGTCTACAAACAGCATCTGAGAGATCTTGATGGTCCAGGATCTCTTAGATGCTGTTTGTAGACCTCAGAGTAAGGGTAGAAAATAAGAAGTGTATTACAATGCTTATATTCTGAATTCCTGTTTGTTTTTTTTTTATGTGTTGGTTGATTTCCAAAAAGAATATCCAGGCATGTTATGAGGTGAAATATTTTATCCCTCTATCCTACTTAATATTATATTTCATAGGGGTTGGAGGAGAGAGATGTTTATGGCCTCTCAGAACAAACTGCACTTATTTCCTTTAAATGGTCATGTTTGCAGTTGAGATGTACCAGCTATTGTTATACATGGGTGAGGTCTCACTGCACCATTGAGCAATACACTTCATACTTCAGGCTAACTTTGAAGTGTGTCTGAAGTGTTTATGTTTTTGCAAAAGATAGGGTATCTTTTATGTCCGAAATTTAGTACTGTGTGTTGTATAACCTGATGTGCTTTCACTACCTCAGTGAGTTGGTCTAAACTGAATTGTGCAAAGGAAGTTTGGAGGACCTTGGGAAGTCACTGTATCTTTCCTCTTTTCCCCCAGAAAATTCTGAACCTAATCTAAAATGTTCCTGAGAGATGTCCATCTAACCCATATTTTAGACACTCCCAGGAACTAAGACTTGTCAGCTACCACACCTGTTTTACAAGCTGTTCTTAATAAAAACTTTGGCTTGGTTTTGTTTTTTTATAAGATTTTTCTTATTAATCAGTTCTTCTGTTAATCATTGTGAATATAAAGAAAAAAATTACTTTCTTTTTCTTGGTAGGTTTCTTTTATGTAACTGAAGACTGTAAACACCCTAGATAGAACCTTGAAAAAATGTGTTTAAATAAATCCTTCCAACCATAACTCTTCCATTTTCTAGGCTAATTATCTCCAATCTCTTTGGCATTTCCATGCAGATCACTCGCTACAGCTTTATAATTCCTGTTTTTCTCTTCTGGATTGCCTCCAAATAAACCACTTTCTGCAAGAGCAGTTCTCAAAGTAAGATGCAGATCTTAAACCACCTGCTAGTTCAAACAGATTACTCCTCATGTCTTTCAGATGACACAGATGACAAGTATTACATTAAGTTGAGAACTACTGCATATTGCTGGGTCTCGTTTAGTAAAAATTCCCAAGACCTCCAGATTTCCTCCTAAGAACTGCTGCCTCATAAGTTTTTCCTCCAGTGTCTTTGTAGGTCTTAAATAAAGAACACTGTAGTTGCTCTTATTTGTCCCAAGAAATTTGGGAATTCTCCTTGTTTCCTACCATCTGAGAGTTATTGCCTGTAATACTTATATGCAGTCCTTGTTATGTTATCCATGCAATACATGTTATCCATCTTATTAAAATATTAATAGAACCAGAGCCCAGATAGAACACTGCAGCATTCTGCTTAATAAAGCTTTCTGTTCTGGAAGTCATAAGTGATACCACTACTTCTAAGTACCTTTTCCATTATGTTTGCCATTTGTTTTAACATGTTAGTTTTATCTGGACTCTTTTCTTTCTTCTGCTAACTTACAGAATTGTAGAATGGATTTGTTTGGAAGAAACTATTAACTATCATGTAGTTCCAACCCTTGGGCAGAGACACATTCGAACAGACCAGTTTGCTCAAAACCCCAACCAGCCTGGCCTTGAACAGTTGCAGGGATGTGGCATCCACAGCCTTTCGGGGAAACCTGTTCCAGTGTCTTACCACCCTCATAATAAAAAATTCCTTCATTATGTACAATCTGAATCTATTATTTCAACTTAGAATGTTGCTTCTTGTCTGGTTACTACAAGCCCTGGTGAAAAATCCCTCAGTCTTTCCTATAAGCCCCTGCCTCTAAGGACTGAAAGGCCACAGTAAGATCTCCCCAGAGCCTTATCTTCTTTAGGCTGAACAACCCCACCTCCCACAGCCTTCCTTCCCAGGAGAGGTGTCCCAGCCCTCTGATCTTTATAACCTTCCTCTAAATGTGCTTTAACAGATCCATGTCTTTGATATACTGGGGGCTCCACAGCTGAACACAGTACTCTGGGTGGGGTATTGTGAGAGCAGAGTAGAGGGAGAAATAGCCTCCCTCAGCCTGCTGGCCATGCACGAGTTTGTACACCCTAGGCTATAATTGGTTTCCAAGACTGCAGGTGCCTACTGCTGTTTCATGTTTGATTTTTCATCCAACAGTATCACCAAGTCATCCTGGGCAGGGCTGCTCTCAGTCCAGTCATCCCCCAGTCTGTAATGACATTGAGGATTGCCTCGACCCAGGTCCAGGACTTGCACTTGGCCCTGTTAAATTTCACAAGGTTCACATGGGCCCACTCCTCAAGCCTGTCCAGATCCCCCAAGATTCCCATTAGTGAATCAATTGCACCCCTGAGATATCCACAAACTTGCTGAGAGTTGCATTAAGAGCCACAGGAAATGTTGTTAATGAAGATACCACACCTGGCTCCCTTATGGGATGACACCACTTGTTATTGATCTCTATTTGGACATTGAGCCATGACTGCAAATACCAAATAGTTTTGAATTCCAAGTTGTTTTTTCTTACCTGGATTGAAGGTCACTGTTTAGGTTTTATTTTTTAATTTCTTTGTTACTGCAGATGTTGAAGACAACTTTGTTAATATGTAGACTCATAGACTGGTTTGGGTTGGAAGGGACCTTAAAGATAATCTAGTTCCAAACCCCTTCCATGGGCAGGGATACCTCCCACTAGAACAGCTTGCTTAGGGCCTTGGGCAACCTGGCCTTGAGCACTTGCAGGGATGGGGCATCCATGAATTCTCTGGGTAACTTCTTCTTCCACTGCCTCACCACCCTCACAGTAAAGAATTTCTTCATAATAGCTAATCTAAACCTACTCAGTTCACAGCCATTGCACCTTGTCCTGTCAACCCCTACATGTTTGCTTGGGGATTTTTTTAGCCATTCCTAATTGTAGTCAAACACTTCGAAAGATGTCTAAATTCCTCATTCTTATTGTTAATGTTATCAAAGAAACAGTATGCAGAGCAGCATTTTATTTTTTTATTTTTTTTGAGATTAACAGTATGCAACTTAATAATGTAAATAAACTATAAAAGAGGAGCAATATCCTTATTAGTTGTCTGTTTTCATGTAATGGGTATCTATTTGTCATATTATCCTGTTGATAGGTAATAATTAAGAGGTGATTTATTTATTAACAGTTTTACAGCCCTGAATGTACTGCAATTTATGTTTTGCTGAAGCTTTTGAAGTTAATTCACATTTTCTGTTAAGTAAATTATACCATAATTTAGAAGCTTTTAGTGCATAGGATGTTTGTTCACCCTCTGCACTAGAGTTTTGTTGTACCCCAGTTGCTCTCCCATGGGAGAAAAATACCATTGTACTGTCAGAGAGCAGAAGCAACCCAAAATAATTCCAGGCACATCCACATGAATGGATGAGGGGGAACCTGAGCTTCTCTAGTTATACTCTGAACTCTCTGGATGTGAGCCAACTCTATGATCCAAAATCAGTGTTCCCATATGAGTGAATTTCTGTGCCCTTTTGTAAAGCTCTTTTGCTGGAATGTGCCATTTTTCTGATGCAGCTGAATTACTTCTGGCCCAAAATGGGCTCATGGCTGACAGTGTGGAGTATGAATGGAGTTCTGTCTGCATCCAGCCGTACAAACAAGACCTTAGGTAATGAACCACATACATCAAGTACCTAATTGGGAGCAGAGCAAATAATTTCCTGGACTGTAATGAGCACAAAGAAGTTAATTGATGCCTATGAACAAAAGTGAAACTTGAGAACAGTGTGATGTTTTTCCATTTTCACTCAAAAAATACAATTTTGCTTATGTTTGTCAGAAAATCTTTTTTTAGCAGGCTACATAGATATTCAGAATATAATCAAACATGATTTTTTGCTCCACTGATATTCCTGGGCATAGTTATGATGAGGGTTTGACTGTGCTTTTTTATTCAAGTAAGCTGTTCAGGATTGATTTCTTTATACGTATGAGCTAGAGGAGTGGAAGAAGAGGAAAATATTGGTATTTTTAAGTGCTCCTACTTGTGATACCAAATGCAAAGCAATTTCTCTAACTTAAAGTTTTGATCATCACTGTACCTTGTTCTAGTGAGGATAGTTAACAATGCTGACAACTGAAATACCTATTGACCTCCATTTGGACATTGAGTCATGACTGCAAATACCAAATAGTTTTGAACTACAGTTTTGAACAAATAGTTTTGAACTACTGTATTTAGCAACTTGCAGCACTCAGTTTGAAGGCACTTCGGTATTTGTTTTGCCCTTATCTCCTAGAGTAGAGTACTGTCTTCAACTCTGAGGCCCCCAACATAAGGGCATGAACCTGTTGGAACAATTCCAGATGAGGACCATGGCAATGATCGGAGGGCTGGAACAGCTCTCCTATGAGGAAGGGCTGGGAGAGCTGGGACTGTTCAGCCTGGAGAAGAGAAGCCTTCAGGGAGATCCTGGAGCAGCCTCCCAGTACCTAAAGGGAGCCTACAAGACAGATGGAGAGGGACTTTTTGGAAGGACATGTGATGATAGGACAAGGGGTAAGGGCTTTAAACTGAAAGAAAGTAGGTGAGATGAGATCTTAGGAAGAAATTCTTTACCCTGAGGGTGGTGAGACACTGTCATGGGTTTCCTAGAAAAGTTGTGGATGCCTCATCCCTGGGAGTGTTCCAGGCCAGGTTGGATGAGCCCTGAGCAGCCTGGTCTAGGGAAGATGTCCCTGCCCATGGCAGTGAGTGAAAAACCAGGAAATTGTGTTGTCAGTCTGATGGCCAGTCAGTCCCATTGGTGGGGACTGGTTGGGATGGACGATGCAGTGTAACAATATTGAAGATTTGTTTCTTGAGACCAGCTGAGACCAGCTTTTGTTCCTGGTGCCCACCATGCCAGCAAAAACTCTTGAGGTTTTTTATTGGATGTGGGGAGCATAATAATGCTTAGTTTGCTGGCATATTAAATCTGATCTGTCTTTGGTATCTATTAGGCAATAAATAACTACTTTATACTTTCAATTTGTATATATCCTCCTTGCCATGGTTAAAGATGTCTGACCAAGACAATCCAAACAGGAATTAGGACACAATCTCAGGAAAAAAAAGCCCTAAAAGATTTAGTCAACAAAATAAAGGGAATGTAATAGCTTTCATCTCCTACCATGTATAAATGAGATAACAAGTGCTTTTTTCCTTAGGCTTTATCTATGATTTTTAAATAACATAACTAGTTATTAAGGTTGCTGATATCTTCTCTTTTCTTTATTAATTTCTAATTCTAAAACATAATATTTGCAGCATTATTTGTGATATTTGTGGACCATTTCATGAATTTATAAAAAAGGACTGAAAACATCCCTCTTTTCAGTAACTGAAATCTTTTCAGCCAACTTGAAGAAAATAATGCAATAGTTAAATTGTTAATACTTTTTAGTTTGTACACGAGGTTGAAGGTTTGATGGAAAGTGAATTATCAATTTATTAAACAAGAAAAATTCAGAAATAAACTTCAGATTTTAAAAGGTTCATAAATTTAGTTTTTTATATTAAATAAAATAAAACCACCACCAACAACAAAAGAACTCTGACACTCGTACAAGAATTCATACACAGAAAAAAAACCTATGTAAAAAAAATTATAAAATTAGTGGAAGAAGTCAAAACCAGCTTTAGTGGCTTGTGCTTCATCAGGAGAGTCTGTCTCATCAGATGATCTGACAAGTATGTCAGCAGCTCACCAAAAATATCCATGTCACAAGTGGGTGGCTATAAGGTCATGACAAGACAGCAACTGATGGGTAAAATGACATTTAAGTGTAGTGGTACTGCTTTACACGTTAAAAAAAATCCATTTTAACCCTAAAATATTGTTTTGGTGCAATTTACCTTGCGTGAGTGTCTGTTCAGTAGTTAGGAAACAAGCATTAATATAACTGCCACCTTTTCCAACCTGGTCTGCAAAATAAAAGAAAGGAAATTACTCCATTTCATTGCTTCTTCCAGTCTGCTTTTTTTTCTTGTCTCTTTACTGGCTAAGAACAATCTTAAACATCTTAGTACCTGAATCCACATTCTTTCTCTTGTTTATATATTAAAAGACATTTTCAGTAAATTCTTTATATTACTAGAAGTATCAATAACCCTATCATGAAATACACTTAGCCGTGTGTGTAAAAGTGAAGCCTCTTAATGTATTCAGCAGAGCTACTCTTCAATAGCTTGGTGACCAGAGCTGTGTCTTGGTGGAGCTTTTGGCCTTGTGTCACTGTCACTTCTGTCACCATCATGGCCCCTGATCCTTCAGCAGATTATCCCTTCTCCCCACTCCTGAATTTAATTTCTGAGAAACTTGGAGCACTTTAGAGGAAGGGCTGCTTAAAAGTTCTTTCATGTTTTCCTGGGATAAATATTAAAATTGGCAAGTTTCTGCTGACTGTACTGTGCAGGATGATCCAGACAGCTGAGTGGTCGCTTAAGGATCTGAATGACAACTGGGAACAGCTTAATGGATGTTGACATTATTGCTGCCATCTCTTTTTGCCACCTGCACTGCACAGATACTGGACTGCCTGTCAGTGAGCTGATGAACTGTCACAGCTTCCATCATGGCATTTTGTGCTGTGCCACTCCTGCAAACCAGAGGTTCAGGATGTGGCTGCTGAGCAGCACAGGGACCCCATGAAAGTGTGAAGTGAAACCTGAACCATCACTGTGAGCTCAGCTGTCCCTGACTGCCACACAGTCCTCAGTCCTGGTCAGCAGAGAAAACAGTCATTCTGGACTAGAGAAAGGTATTTTGGAGGACAGATGAGTATTTCTGCCTTGCTTGTTCATCAGAGCAATAGAGACTAATGGGGTGACTTTCACAAGAGCCATTTTACCTCTTAAGCTTTTAAGATGTGCAAAATGGAAATCAGAAGTTAAATTAATGCCGGACTTTAATGTGCATTTAGAAACCTCATTGATAAATCTATAAATTATGAGAAAATAACAAAATGTATGCAGATTTTTGAGAACTGTGAATTATTTTATCTACTACATCTAATAATTTCTATAAATTGCCCTGTACTCAGAGTAAAGCATCTGCAGTTGGGGGGTTTTGGTACAATTTAATTTTCTTTAAAAGCACAAGATTCAATAGAAAAACTGCCCTGTCAGTAAATTTTACTTGAAAATCCTTTCAGGAGATGAGATTGTAGAGAAACTAAGCAAAATTAATGGAAGATTTGGGGATGGGTAAGAATGTTAATTATGTAACCCAATGTGGTAAGGTATAATCATACAAAGAAAATGTTCAGTGATCAAATGTATTGTTCTGACTATTCAATCTGTTCTAAGATTACTTTAGGTGGTGTCAGTAATTTCCATTAATTGAAAAGACAGGCCAGTCTCACACAGTCTGAGCTTTAAACTAAGTATGATTCCTCAGGTACTGTAAAAATTTGGCAAGTTTTTTTCTGTATTACTAAAAAAATAAGGCATAGCAGATATATAAAATATATCAGATGCTGAATTGCAGTAATTGTTAGTAGACACTGGGTTTTTAATAGTGTCCTCTTTACACACACAATAAAATGCAATTGTGTGAAAGACTTTAACCTTTTTTTGTACTGTTGTTTTCTTCTCTTTATCAGCTTTAGCCTACCCATAGGCTTTTCCAGGATAATTTTTAATCCTCTATTTTCTCTTGTGGAAAAGCAGTGTAGAAGTTTATAATACTCTGGACTTAATTAGAAATCTGTATTTAATGGGGAACTTTTATTCCTATTAACAGTGACAGAGTAGCAGAAGGTGGTATTTTAATATTAGTATTTCTGTAAAGGTTGAGCTGTAGATAGTCTTCTGAATTTTTGCAGAAGTGTAAATGGCTGTATGAAAAAGACTTGAATCTATGCCAGAAATTGAGTGGCTTTTGTGATATTCCTGGCAATTCTTCCTAGCGTGTGGCTGCTAGGTTTGAAAAAGCTAAAGAGGAACAGGCATTAGTTGGATGATTTATATACTTTTAGATTTTATCACAACAACAGAAGCTTCTATCAAAGAAGTAAATACACAGAAGAATCATGAGAGCAGGGAAAAAAAAGCAAACCAGAAATGGTAACTTAGCATCAAGAGCTTACTGGCAATGCCTCCATTAACTGATGTTACCATTTCCTTGTAAGAGACATTGTTTGTAATCAGATTTACATCTTTTCACTGAGAGAAATCCCAACTTAAATGCTTTCATAACTAACATCCAAAATCCTAAGGGGAGTGAAATGTTTCCCTTACCTTTGATGGCAGTTGCACATTCTCCTGTCTCTCCAAAAGCATTGCCTAATTTATCATTTCTTTCCTTTCCCTCTGAATTTTGCTTTCTGATTAAGTACAGTGTTTTATTTAGGAATGAGATTGAGCACATTCTTAGAAAACTGAGAAAATCAATTTCTGTTTAGAGTGATCTACAAGGTAATTACTGTGCCTAGAGCGAATCAGGATATACAGTAAATTTAATCTGAAAGTACCTTGTGTACCTATGCCATTATTAAATAAAAAAAGATTCTTGGTATTATGATATTAGTAATCGCTATTAAAGTCTCTAATCCTAATTATCAGCTATCTTTACCATAAATAACCTTTTAAAATAGTTGAATTTTTAAGGCTTTTCCTAAGAGCTGAGAGGAGAGGTATCTCTATACACAGGAGCAAACAAAAGATGGTTCCATTAAGGTAGCCAATGGGTCCACTTAAACGTGATTGCCATCTTGGCATTGTGGAAGTTGGCTGTGTTGATGTTGGCTGTGTTGCTGCCTGGACTGTAAAATAAAATCAAAGAAACATTAAAAATATCTTCACTTTTAACTGTTACTGAACTTACATTTCTTGTCTATATGTGCTAGATAAGAACTGTAGGATTTCAGCTTTCCTGTTGTGAGGTGAGTGGCAAAGACAATGTAAGGCCAATCTATGAAAAAATAGGTACATAGAAAAGGAAGGGTAAAGAAGAATGAGTGAGCAGTGGGCTGTGCAGTGCTTTGAGATCATCAGCCTATTTGCTGGAGATCAGGAATAGATAAGGGATGAACTGTATGTAACTTTATGTGATGGGCTATCTCCAGGAGACTCCCCACATGTATTCCTCGGTGAGCATGGGAAGCTTACAGATAATGTAAAACAGACTGAAGGTGCGTTATCAAAACTGAAAGTTTCTTCTTGTCTCCAATTTACCTTGTAAATCTCAGCTCAGTTGTTGAACCACTGAATGAAAAATAAAGACAAGACTCATTTATTGTAGAACTTGTCAGTATAGAACAAGAAAGAAGAATAAAGAGCTACCTCTAGACAGGAGAGAGAAAGACTACCTATACCAATTATTGTCATTTAGCGGCAAGGGCTCCCTGTGTGTCCAGCATGAGAAAATCAGAGTATCCTAATAGACACCACTTAGGATATTTTAACTTCTGGAATGCTGTTACTGTAAACTTCCTTTGACTGCATATATGGCTACAGCAACTAATTGTTTATGAACTGCTCTGAGTGTAGGAACTTTGTCCTTCTGCCAGAGCTCAGGGGAAGATAAAGCAACACTGGGAGGTGGGTTACAAAAAGGTTTAGTGAAAGGTCAGTGGGAAAGTTTTGAAATAATTGCTGTTGAGAGAGGAAAGATAATGCTGATGTAAGAGTGATGCTATAGATTTTTTTTTTAATTTACCAAGGAGAAAATGGGGAATTAATGGCTTTGGGAAGCAAACATTCAATAATTACTCGGAATTTAAGAGTGTGTCTTCTAGTTTAAAGTGTAGACATATCCTCTGTAATACTAGATTTGGTTACAAATCTCTGTCTACCAGCTTGAGGAATGGTTTGTGATTGGAGGCTTGAACTCTACTAGTCCAGCTATTAGATATATAACATGTTTTTTTCAGCCATTCAAGTGAAGCCATTATGTCAAATGTGCGGTTCCATTTTGGGTAGAGGTCATTCAATAACTTGTCTTAGGAAGAGAGAACCAAACTAGTTGAATAAGTACTTGGACAGTTAGTAGACACATGAATATGCACTTTGGGAGGAGTAATCTGAAGACTTGGAAAGTGGGCTCAGGGGACACCTTATTGCTCTCTACAACTACCTGGAAGGAGGTTGTAGCAAGATGGAGGTCAGTCTCTTCTCTCATATTACAAGTGATAGGACGAGAGGAAATGGTTTCAAGTTGAACCAGGGAAGGTGTAAATTAGATACTAGAAAAAAAATTATTAATGGAAATGCCTGTAAAGCACTGGAACAGGCTACACAGGGGAGTGGTTCAGTCACATCCATGAAGGCATTTAGAAGACACGTAGGTGTCGCATTTAGGGACATGGTTTCATGATGGACTTTGCAATGCTGGCTTAATGGTTAAACTCAATGATCTTAGAGGTCTTTTTTAACTCAAATGATGCTATCATTGCATGCTGCTATGATTCTGTGTAATTCTGGTTTAGTTTGCTGCATTCTAATTCTGATCTGTATTTGCTCAGAACAGAAAAAATCCCCACCAAAGCTGAAGCTTATAGTAAGAGTTACCACCACCAAAAAAAAAAAAAAAAAGACGTTTCAGAGTTATGAAAAAAGTGAGATATAAGGCTTTATGCTGTAGTACTTTGGCTAACTGCTGGGTGAAGGGGACCAGGAAGATGTGAATATTGCGAGCTTCTCACATTTTGATTCTGAATGTTGGACTAAAGGGATACTTACACATGTCACAGAAACTTTCTCCTACTCTCTGATACTTTATTCCAAGGAAACACCAAGCTGTTAGACATGCAGTGACCTGGTTATGGTCAGATCATCTGGCATTACTTTCAAAGTCATGATTATGCTTTTGCTGCTTTTCCCTTGATCCCTCCAGATCCTGAGAACAGTTTTACTAAGGCAAGCATGCCACTGTCCCTTCACAAAGGTAAGCAGACACAAAGATCTCACCTGCCACATTATTATCATCCTCTCTTTGTCAGTGCTCCAGAGGTGAACAGTGTGATGTGTTTTAAGCAGCTGAATGTGTCAAATGCATGCAAGCTCCCAACATGTACGGCCCCATGTTCCTCTTTTGGGTCCTTTGCAGAGTCTCACCCCTTGCTATGAAACGATGATTTCACACTCCTGATGTGACAGACTGTGATGGTGTGAGGCTGCAGAGAGGGCGTTTGTTCCTTCTGTATTTGTTCCTCTCAAATTCTTTTAAGTAGCTGAGAGTTAAATAGAGTATCAAACATTAGGAGATGTCACAGTGCCATGATAGTCTCCAGACAGCAGGGAAGATGTGGGAATACAAGGCAACATGCTTGTAATTCACAATAGGAGGTTATGTTTCCTCTTTTGGTTGCCATCTTCAGGGAAAAAAAAAAAAAGAAAAGATATGGGCTCTCTCTGGTTGACAGTTGCTGCTTGCTGACAGGCAGGGACAGAAACCTTCTCCTTCTGGAATAGAAAATGCTTTTGTAGACTCAAACACAGTTTGCATTCATTGATGTACTCTAAAATTTACAATATTCCCATTAGATGTACTCTTGTCCTTATATGTAGTGTTTCAGTAACAAATACATGTGAAATGGTTACACCTGAATTTATTTCTTTAATAAAATTAGGTAAGTTTTTTTTAAACTGATCAGCTTCTAGGCAAGGGTGTGATTAGGTGGTACTTCAAACCCATTTCAGTTTTCACATCACATCTGATATTTAATCATCAAATTTATACTGTACTCTCATTTTTTTTCTTCATCCAAAAGCTCCCATTATCTTCACCAGTTTAGGAATTTACAAAACCTCTTCCCCTAAGGAACATATTGTTGTGTTGTACTTTTTAATAAACCCTGCTTACGACAGGTTGGGGTTTTTTTTTAAGGATAATTTTTTACATTTGCAAACCAATGTAAAGGACCTCCTCAACTAATAATTAAAATGATTATTTTGCTATGAAGTCATTAAGAATGTGTGCTTTCTAGGGGTATTCTAATTTTGTGTGTGACAGATTTTCATGTTTATGTTTAAATTTCTTTTGATGGCATTCATTTCTTCTTAGCATTTTGTGTCTGTTTACTTTCCTGGTTTTCTAATAATTTCCATCTATATTTTTTTCAGTGTGGCCTACATATGTTTCTTTTTCTTGCTTTAATCTTTCTACTGTTTGATGAGTTGCAACATCTAACATTACATAAAGTTATATTATTAACATATGATAAAAGCTTGTGTGATGAAAGAATATCAGAGATTAATCCTTGATCTTCATGATTAAAAATAACTGGACTTATATGGATGATGAGATCTTAAACACTTGCCAATTATATACTGAGATAAATAACATCCTGTAAAACCTTTTTTCTTCTATTCATCTTAATAAAAGTTTTTTGACCTCTGAATTCTAATACTGTATGTCTCATGAAAAGTAGCTGAGCATATTAAATCTACAATAATAAATAGAATTTTTTATACAGATCATATTAATGCTGTCTTAGGATATGAAATAGATCCTGTGAATATCAAAAGATACAGTTTTGCAGAAGGCAATATCAAAATAATACATTAATATCAGTTCCTTAACAAAGAACTGTGGACCTAAACTCTTGATAACTGGTAAATTATTTTAAAAAAGTGAAGTTTCTGATGAAGTTTATACTCACATAGTGCCCAGTGACACTGTTGATCCTGTGCAAGGATCACTAATGTCAAATTTGCCATTTCCTCATCTTTATTCAAGCTGCTAATATTTCTGTCTTACTTCATGCATTTGAATGTTTGTGCAATGCATTTGTATTTTAACCATAAAGGTAAATATGAGTGCATGCTGGGTTTCTTTTCACTTAGTAATTTATAAACAGCATTTTAGTTATCTATGGACTTTTAACTAATTTTAAAAACCTTCTTAACATCAGTTTTTAATTTGAAGGAAACATCCTACTGTTCTCTTTAATATGTGACTAGATGGAGATGGATTAAAGGTACCCATACTAACTACACTTCTAATTAGCTAGGTTCACATGTCCCTCGGTGGCACTGAGGCACCTCAGTGAGAACTGTGTTTTTGAGGTTTGCATGTATGAGCTATTGAAAGTTCTTCCCAGCTGTAGAAACATTATTTTCTTTTGGAAGGGCTCCCATAAATCATCATGAGCTAAATTTACAGTGCTGCTGTATTGTGACACAAGAAGACATTTTGCATGGTAGAGTGTAACTTCCCTTGAAAGGGGGGGCATGTACCAGTGATCTCTAGCACGGCAGGCCAGTGGCTATCAGTGCAAGGGCATGGCAGGCTATTGTTCCACATTGCTTTATCTTTCCTGGTTCGTATTTTGCTCTTGAGTAGAGAACTTGGCAGCAATCCATATACTCCCTTGTGTTCTGGATAGGACTGCTGCAATTCTGCACTGCATTTGCAGAGGCCTTAGAAGAAGAGGAAACTCCTTTATTCCCTTCCCACTTGAGATTGTTTGAGTGTTGGCTGGGTTCCAGATATACAGAATTAGTCGTGATTATTGTTTAACTAATGAAGTTGACCAGACACCATGTAACACTTCCTATGTATTTGTGGTTTGGTATAATGCTGGAAGACATCTTTACTGCAGTACAACATAAATGCTATGTAATTTTACTCAGATTCAAAGTACATATTTTCTTTAGCTGAGTGATCCTTTAAGATGAGGGCAAAGTTGGATTGGGACTATTAGACCTGAAAGAAGTAGTATCTGACTCCAGCCCAAAAGCACTACCCCACTGCACCGTAGAAAACGGGCAGGGTGGGGCACCTGCCACCTCCACACCACTGGAAAGCCTGGTTTTAATGAACTAGAACTTACTGCAGAGTTTTTAGAACTGCATTCTGTATGTTTTGGTTTATAAGGAAATTGAATTTATCAATAGAGGAAATCTGGCCAGATTAGGCAATTTGTCCTAAAAGGAATTTCTTCAGTGGCTCCTGTGCTCAAATCCATGGGTTTTCCAGTACCTTTCTGCTTTGTTGAGTGTAGGTGCATTTGGGGTATTAAAAACAATTAAATGCAGTGAACTGTTCATGATAGAGTCTATTAACTTTCCAAATAAAGATATATCCACTGAACGTAGAACAAAACTAATTTTTTCTTAGTGTGTCTGATTAGTTCTGTCTCTGATTTGCTCTGCTTTTGACTTTTGCTTTATGCTCCATGAAGGAGACAATCTGGCTGCTTTAATAGCTTTACTTTCTTTTAAAATTGTTTAATTTCAAGTGTAGCAGAGAGTATCAAAATATTTTAATTGACTCTATTTCAGCACTGTCCAACTATATTGTTCAGTGATTGAAAATATAAGAAGAATTATTTTTCTGACCTTTTGAGAAGTGAAAATTAATGTTGTTGATCCTGGAAAAATGTGATAGCATTATGGCATGTTGCCTCTTGCTCTAAATATGCTCAAGCCTTCTGCTGTGCTTCAGATTTGATGGGAGGTTGTATACAACTGTGTGCGTTCTGTCAGATAAGCAGCTTTGATGGGTGTGTATAATTGCATGGAAGTGGCTGCAGAGCTAATGACCAAGGAAGCCAAATGTAACTCAGAGACTTCTGAAACTCTGGCACTTCTCACATTCTATATGTTCTGTGTATGATACTTACAAAAATAGGATTGTTTAAAAAAAAACCCCACAAAATATTGCTTGCTTCTGTTGTTACTCTGTAATGCTTCAGATGCCTTAGTTTTCAAACAGGCAACTGCAGACATCTCAGACAGACACATAAAAACCATTGTGAAGTTGTGTAATGTTTATAATACTGTATTTCACAGACTAAAAGTTGAATTAATGACCATTTTTAATACTGTAAGTAACTATTGTATAATTAATGCTGAAGCTGGGATATTCCATGATCATAAAATTTCAAACCTTTCATCATATAAGCAATCAGTGTTGTCCATTTTTTACATTTTAGTTAAAATGTGGTGGCATTTTTCAGTTTATTTTGGTTGTGCATTTGAGTGTTAGTACTTCAGGCTGGGGGAAAAAAATAGTAAATCTGTGGTACTGTTTTTCCTAAAATAGTGTATTTGTAGGATCTGCCCAGATGATTAGAATATCAGGCATCACCCCTACAAACAGACTTCACAAAAGACAGACGAGGATAAAAAAAAAAAAAAGATCCACAGAAATACCATGTACAATATATGATGTGTGTATAGATTTTGTAATTTTCCTGTGGCAGAAACAGGATTCCAGCTATAACATGTAACAGATACTTTGTCTATCCTATTATAGGACCCCATACCACAGTACGACATGGCAATCCCATAAGTACTTGGAATAAAGGGTGTTACAGCTCAGGGACAACAAATCACTCATTTAAAACTGTAGGTAGAACAGACAATTATATCTAACTCTAGGGGCTCTTCCCAAGGTTTTTTTTTTTTTTTTTTTTTTGATTCTTTGGATTTTTTCGTGAAAGACATATCCAAATTACATATTCATTATATCTTAGCTTTTCACTGTGGGCACCTGTAGAGTAAGTGGTAAAAGTCTCCCACAGCATGTTCATTTTTAATGAGAACAAAGCACTTACACTGTGTATCACAATCAGATCACTTGTCATTCTGTAACAGGACAATTACCAGCCGAGCTGTTCTCACACAGTGCCTCTTTCCTTTGCGCTGAGTTAAGCTGCACAAATCACTCGTCAGGTCTTGGTTATGGCCTGTATACAAATTGTGATCTAGAAAACAGCCATATCATCTAGTTGGTGTTCATCTTCCCCACTATTTAAGGTTGTCTGAATAGAAATTAGGGTTCTTGTATCAGTTTTCAGGCAACAATTACTTTGGCTGCTCTTTCATATATGGATTGTGATTGAGTGCTTATTATGACTGCAACAAGCTCCTACTTTTAATGCATGATCAGGAGTAGCCTTTCACTCATCTAAATTGATATAGTTCTCTTGCTATAGTAGAACAAGATTATATAAGATGAAAAATCCAAATCTAAGGAGTTTTGTAAGATTGTGGAGTCACAAAAGGACGAGACACAGCTGTGTAGCACTGCAGCTCCTAACTTGTAACCTGCTGATATCTAAATCTATGCTACTGTAATACAAAGAATTCCTGTAGAATGGATCAGAGTTTGGGGTCTCAGAAAAGGGTTTAGAAAAAGCATCATGCTGAGCAGGGAGACTGAGTTAGCCAGTAGGAAATGCTGAACACAGAAATACATCCCAAATTAGATATCTCTTTGAGATTTAAGCACCTTACTCAGCACTACTGGGAAGCATTACCCTGCTCTGGGGATTTCAGTCCTGAGTTGTTTCCTGACCTAAGTGTTTCTTCAATATATTAAATACACAAATACATAAATAAATGGTCTTAATACTTTCTTTCTGGGAGCTTACCTCATGACTTCCCATTTCTCTTCAATAGTGTAATGTTTAGCTTGTTCCAGTATCAAATTAAAAAACATGCTCCTATATTTGAGAAGGATGGCCTAACGATCAGGTATAGATGCATCTGGGGTGGGGCTGAATTTTTGTTCAGTCTCCCTTTTGCTGAAGTCGTTGCAATTTACATAAAGGAATTAAAGATCTGTTGGTTCAAGAAAAACTTCAGTAGTGTTACAGAAGATTTGCAATCTGAGAAGACCTTTCAGTCACCTGAAGGAACCAGAATTTCATTACTTTAGTTTTAAATATCTATGATGAAATTACTGTATTGTATAAGTAGTAATGTAAATGCCAGTATTTTTCAATATATGCTTTTAGTCTTTATATAATAAAATCTGTAAATTACCTAGAGAAGAAAAAGTATCCCATAATGTTTCTAAACTCATTTTATATTCCATTTTCTCTATTTTAATCATTGCAATACAAATCTTTTTACTATAGACTTTGGACAAAACCCCCTCATCTCTTGCATCCCAAGTGTGGAGAACATCCTATTTTTTAATGTATTGTGCATCAGCAGTAGGTAATTAAAACTTCTTCAGTTATTTTCTTAGCATCACTTTGATTTACTCACAGAAGGAAGTTTACAAAATGACCAGAGGAAAGCTGTTTTCTGCTGAAGGCAATAGAATGAGAGTTAATAGATCTGTCACAGAAATCCTACGTAAAGACATATTGAATACTCTTTTCCCTTTTTCATACTGGCCGCTAAATTGGATGCTTGCTGAAAATCTGCAACAATAAATGCTTAGACAATTAAGGAGCTGCTATCTTCGCAGGAGGGCACAGTGTCTAGGCAACTCATGCAAACAGATGTAGGAAAGAAAGAAAGAAAAATACCTTCTTTATATCAAGGACTCTTTCTTATATGCCTTCTAACACACATTCCATTATGGATGTCCTTCTTTCAGAGTTTAGAAATACAAAAATTTGGAACATTACTATTATGGAGATTATTCTACAAGAATAGTTCAGCCTTGATTTGCCTCAGTAATAAACCTTGATAGCGAACAGCACAGTGTTTTTGACATGAGAGCTGTGCTGCATCATTCTGCCACCTGGCTGGTGGTCATGGCTGTGCCAAGGTCGTTGATGTTTCCTGGTTTGGTTGAGCTGGTGTTTTTCTGCTGCTTCTTTGAAGGAGAACTTAGAGCTCTTACTTTGCTATGGCAATTTTATCTGGAGGACCCATGATTTTCTCATTATAGCTGAAGACATCATATAAGCAAGCCTAAAACCAAAATGAAGTTGTCACCTTGTTTAGCTTTAATTTCCTTTTTAATGTTGGTAAAAATATAGTTCTAAAGATATAGGTTTTATGACAAATATAATTTAAAAGGGAAGATATTTTCAGCCATTTAGGAGTGAGTAGACTAAACAAAATTGTTGCCATTTTCTGTGTCATTACTTTCTCACTTATCAAATGGGGCATAATACACTAATGCAGGAATCTTAAGGATCCTTAACCAGTCAAAATTCCATTAAATTTAGTGGAAGTACTTCTGTGCAGGAAGTGAGTGAATCTTTTAGGATATGACCTTAAAGCCAAAACCATGTGATGGACCTTAGATCACTACTCATAGAACAAAATTACAAGTGTTTTGAAAACAAGTGTTTTCAAAAATATCATTTTGCAAAACCTTTTTTGTTCCTTTTTGAGGACATATGATTTTCAGCAATTACCTGTACTGTTTAATTTTAAGGCTTTTTTTCTTTTAAACATGGTATCTATTATAGCCACGTAGAATGCGATTTTTAAAGAGAAAATATTCTTACTCAATGTGTTACTCATGAAATAGCATATTTTTGTTTGTGTGGTTTACTCCTCCCATGATATTTGAGCAATGTAATAGCTACAATCTTATGATATTTGAAAGATGATCCTTGAACTAGGTAGACCTAATCTCAGTAAGGGAAATTAAAGAAATGCTGGAGGAAAATATAGCAATTGGTAACTTCGTACATATTTTCTCAATAAAATTTGGTTAAACATATTTTAAGCAGATTGTATCTAATAGTTTTTTGCATTTAATTATGCTCAATGATTTACTTCCATATACCAAAAATGCACTAATTTTTAATGTGTTTGTATAATTTAAGATCTAAGATATATGTATTAAAATTAAGTATCAGTTTTTCATCAGTTTTATAGTTTAAGAAGCAGCCATTGACTGCAACTAATTATAATTCTATTATTAAGAATTTAGCTACAAATTACAATGAATTTTGGAAAAGCATTATATCTTTGTAAAAATATAATGTTGCTTATAAAATGTGTTTTAGCCTGTATTAGAGTAACAGTCAAAATTCAGCCAGCAAACAAGGTAATGTTTACAGTCCTCTCAAAGTAAGAAATGGTTTTTGTTGTCTTTTTAGTATAGAGAGTGTTTTTCCTTTGAAGAGTTAATCCTATTTCTTTAGTTTCATGAAACATCCCTGGATCAGTGTTCTGACAAAACAGCCGTCCTACAACAAGAAAATAATTTCTTTCAAATAGCTTCTTTCCTTTGTGTCCTTGTCGATGCGTAGTCTTGGGAAAAAAATGTCTGCTGGGGTCACTCTTTCAAAGTATGGAAGATTCCTTTCAAAAGAAGTAATACAACTCTTCAATTACATTTTTCTATGTGTAGAGAAACTTCATTATGAAAGTGGTAGTCAGGTCAAACCTCTGCTGTCATCCTGTCAGTCATTAGGATATATTGTGCTTCCAAAAACAGCTACACTAAACCAGCTACTGAATCTTTACATAAGAGCAGACTATGGCAAATCAATGAAAATAATAAAATTAATTTTATTCAACCAAATTAACAGAAAGAAGACAATATATCTTAGATTGTATTAACTTGTTTGGTATGTGACTGCTATTTATTTTTGTTTGTCTGATTCATAAACTAGCTGAGGATTGATTCCATGTCATTAACATCTCACATTCATTTGTTTTGGTTTATAGCAACTTCATAAATAAGAGTGTTTGTAAAAGATGCGCTTAAAAATTACTTCTTTTAATTAGCTTCTGATGGCTTGCACCCTGTTCAGTTTTTCATGGTATTCCCAGCTCAGGATTTAATTTGTAGAACAGATGGAATTAGTGACAAAAGTAACATTTTGAACATATTTCAATTTAATTTTGCTCGTCCCAGAAGTAAATTTTATTCCTATATATTTGTAAATTGGATTGCTCCCCCATTGCTTACCAAGAAAAGTCAGATGTTACTTTTATTTGAGCTGCCCTTTCTTGAGAGAAATGCAATACTGATAATTCAGTTAGGTTGCTTTTTCAGAAACCACAGTATAGCTCCTATGGGCTGCATTGGGGCCGTAGCTTAGAGGAAATGAGTATCCAATGAGATCCCTGCTTACATCTGCCTTTACTGAAACTCCAGCAGCAATAAATCCTAGCCCTCGCGTGAAGCTTTCTCTTTGATCCTTAGCTGTTCGCTGGATTTGAAAACCTCTCATGTCTGTCCTTCCTCTTCTGGCGGAGACAGGGACTCTGAGGTAGCACCAGGTTAAGAATGTTCCTGAGAAATGTTAACCAGGTTTCTGTGGCATCCTGCCTCCTGCCAGCACTACGGCAAGAGCAACCTTCATGCATGATTTATGGAGCTATGGCTCACTGGCTACAGAATGACCATTCCTGCCGTGAGGACTGGGAGGAGAGAGCAGCTGTTGCAAATCAGGCCTCCTGCATAGCTTTAAAACCCCAGCTGGAAGTTGCACTTGAGTTAATTTTTTTGAAAAAAAAGAGGGCAAATGTTATTCTTGGTCTCAGTCACAATAAGCAGGTTGAAAATTGTGATGTATCTCTTTTTCCTTTTTAACAGAGTTTTTACTTCTAACTGCCTATTGAAATTATGGCATAACACACACATACACATACCCAAAAAAAGGGTAGAAATTCTCCTTACCTTTTTATAACTCTTAGTTCCTGTTTCCAGATATTCTCTAGATGAAGGCAAAGGTTGAATTATTTATGTTAAACAGAGGAGCTGCAGTCAGATTATCGATATTAATTTCTGCTTATGTAGTTGGAGTGATCCATGTAGTGATGTTTTTTCTTATGTCACTGTCACTTATAGGATGGAAGCAATAAACAGGCATGGCCAGCTTGTGAGAGCTGGCTTTTCAGCCCTGGTGGGAACGTGGTGGCAAAGTATTCCAAATTATTCCTGGGGATGCAGGGAGGGAGGAAGAGAGAAGCAACACTGAGTGCAAATACAATGAAAATTCATAAAATCCTAGAACCATAGAATGGTTAGGGCTGGAAGTGACCTTAAAGATTATCTAGTTCCAAGATCCCTGCTATGGGGAGGAAAATCTCTCACTAGATTGACTTGCTCAAAGCCCCATCCAAGCTGGCCTTGAATACTTCCAAGGATGGAGCATCCACAAATTATCTGAAAAACCTGTTCCAAAGTCTCACCAACCCCCAAGTAAGCAATTTCTTCCTATTATCTAATCTAAACCTGCCCTCTTCAGTTTAGAACCCTTGCCCCTTTTCCTGTCACTATCTGCCCATATAAAAAGTTGCTCTCTCCTTATAAGCCCTCTTAAGGTACAGGAAAGCCATAATGAGGTCTCCCCAAAGCTTTCTCCACTCCAGGTTGAACAACCTCAGCTTTCTCAGCCTGTCCTTGCTCTACTCTTTGAATATTCTTTGCAACCCTCCTTTGGACCTGCTCCAACAGATCCACATCTTTCTTGTGCTGAGGACTTGGATGCAGCAGTCCAGGTGGGGTCAGGACACTCTGAGATGTCCTAATAAAAAAAAAAGGAGGTGTTGTGCTGAGTTTTGGTCTGTGCATGCCTCTGCTGTCCCCCGATTGATCTGCAAGCGGTTTTAGCAGTGGCCACGATAACAGCGTGCCAAGTCCCTGACAGCTGGTGGCTGGTGGCTGCCAGTCTGAAACATCTCAGAGCCATGTGGCAGATTTCTGCAAGAAAAACAAAACAGAACAAAATCCCTAGCAGCAGAATTCTGCTTGCATTTGCATTTCTTGGTCTGAAGCACCATTTTGACCACTGCTGATGTCACTGCAGCAACAGTCGCAGTTTCCATGGCAGTTAATATTACAGCTAATATTGTTAAAAATCTCATACAAAGGGAGAGACTTGAAAAAGGCTGTAATACATCTGCAGAATTCCCACTCAGTACATTTGATGGGTTTGCCTGTTTGGTTTTGCTTGTTTTCCTCAGGTTAAAAGAGGTGATTTGGTGCTTTGGGTGCTGCATAGCTATATCTTTCAGAACTAGTGTGTGCTAAGACAAAAAAAAAAGAAAAAAAATTGGAAAATGTTCATCAAATAATTAATTCTTTATAAGCTCAATATCTTTTCTTGGGCATCACATGTATGTGGAGACAAGAAATTATTGTCAGCCTAACTGCAAAGAGAACATTCACATTGAAATACCGCAAACAGGGACTTTATTCCAACTATTACCAAGTGGGGTCAGTACCCAAGTAACACAGTACAGCTCTACTAGGAATAATACTCTCAAAATTATTAGTTAATACAAGTTAGACATGTAAATATCTACCCTTTCTCTGAGCTGCTGTGATGGTCCTTCTGGGCAGCAAGGTCAGGAACACCAGTGCTGCTGGAGGGAGAGGCTGGGTGCCTTAGGGAGCTGGATCTTTCCCAAGAGGAGCTCTGAAGACCCTCACATTCCAGCCTTGCATCCACCTGTGGCTCTTCTTATGTTTCCCTGTCAGAGCCTGCAGACACAAAGGTCTGTTGCTTGTCAGGCAGTCAGTATATCACTGTAATTATATATGTAGTGTGGTAGAATTGGCAGCTTTTTCTCAGGTGAGGGATACTGCTGGACAGCTGTAAATCAAAACCATGGGATATTGGCAGCAAAGTAGAGAAATGAGTGCAACAACCCTTTGCAGTTTTGACATTTGACATTTTTGCCAGATTTACCCCATTCTGATTCTGTTACTCTGGACCATTTAAGCTTGTATCTGTAGGTTATGGATATATCTGATCAATGGATCAGATTTGCCTTTGCTTGCTAAGCAAATAAATGGTATTCACATCATATGCTCTTTAGGTATTCTTAATTGCTGTACTACAGGAACTTTTTTTTTGCTATATGACAGTGCAGGGAATTCAAATCCCTAATTTCTCTTAGTTCAGTCTGCAGTGAGCCAGGCAAATGCCCCTTTCTGTCCTCTTATGAGTGATTCATGCAGTTTGATAGTTTTTTGAGGTAATGTTGCTAAAACCTTATCAGTTTTTTTAAAGAAGTTCACGAGAATTCTTTTCTTATACAATAATCCTTTACAATTTTAAATCCTGATATTGCAGTCCAAAACAGTGTTATGGGCCTATGTATAGTTGAGCGACTTGAGAATGAATTGGAAAGTGCACAGATTAATAAAAGTTCATCTCCATAGAAGTTCACAAATTGGAATGATATTACTTAAATGCTGGTTGCTTTTATTTCTTTATGAACCTGTAACTCAGAAATAGAATTAGCAGCCTGGGACAGAATATGGGTGCTTAGAATGTTTCAGTAGTTTGGAGTCTACCACAATAAAAGTAGCTTACTAGGGTGACACATGAACTATTAAGTTGCTGTAGCCTATTTTTGGGGAAACAGCATAAGGACCTTAAAAAAATTTTAAAAGATTAATTAGTTAAAATGTGGAGAATTGTTCCTATGATTTTAGAATAAGAAGATATATGAAATTTTGTATAAGTAGTAGAAGAGGCCAATATATGTCCAAAATATTCTTAAAATAAATACTTGGTGAAATGAAGAGGAAAAACAAAACGAAAGAGAGGAAGATTGCTAAAAATAAAAGCTGGCCACTGTTTCTGACAACATGAAAAAGATAACACCTCTTGTAATGATGTCACCTCGGGGAAACAACACATCAGTATGCAATGTCTAACAAACTGTGGGGGAGACATTCATCCAAGAGAAATGTCACGCCCAGAGGTGCTGCAATTCTGACAGGCTGAGGAAAACCTTGTAAGTCAGGCAGGAATGCTCACTGTTGTGGAGCAAGAAACTTTGTTGTTTCTTTTCTTTACATCTAATATTAAAAGTATTTAAATATTTACAATTATGTGCATTTTTATTACTAATTTTTATTTCCAGTTATGGTTGGAAGCAAAGCTATGTTAATTGCTGAGATGTAGTTGTAGTGTCCTGGTAGATTACTGCTACTGATGAAGGTAAATGAGGTTTCACTTCAAGCAGGCAGAGGAAAGGTGAGTCAACATTTTTTAGTCAGACCATGTGTCTGTACTGAAAATCATGCTACAAAGTTTTTAAAATAAGCAGTGGGTCTGTACTTGTTTTGTTGTAACAACTACTTTCAGCTTTTCACAAAACAAACTTTTTTGACAGTTTTTTTTCTTATAAGAGTTTTGAAAAGGTCAAAGCTTTTTGACCTTTTCAAAATGAAAGGCCTCACTTTTTTTCACCAACAAGTGACATTTTGAAAAATAAACTAATCCTAGTGAAACAATTGTTTTAAAGGTCATAACCAAATGACCTAGACCAAATTTAAAAAAATGTTTTCTGAAAATTCAAAATGTTTTCTCTTTTACATTCTGTTAAAAGATAGGAAATATATTTGAGATATTTGAACCATTCACAGGATGACAAGAGAATTCATTTTCTAGTTGCACTGTAGTATGTGGAAAATTCAGGTTTTAGACATGTTAAATATTTATTGTTTTTCCACCCAGGGAGACAGATTATATCAAGTTGCTCAGGGACTTTTACATCTGAGTTTTTAGCATCTCCAGAGGTATATCTCTGCCACACATCTGGATACAGTGTTTGCCCACACTCATGGTGAATTTGTACATGAAGTTAGAATTTGTCTGTGTTTCCTATGAAGTAGACCTGAGAGAACTGAAAGTTGCACAGCTTGGAGACAAGGAGACTCAGGGGAGATCTTATTGTAGCCTTCCAACATATAAAATTTCTTGTAAGAAAGATAGAGAAAATCTTGTTACCAAAGCCTGTAGAGGCAGGGCAAAGAACAATAGTTTTAAATTGAAAGAGGATAGATTTAGATTGGATAAAATGGAAAAAAAAATTGATGGTGAGAGTGGTGAGATGCTGGTTGCCCATGTAAATTCCCCAGAGAAATTACAGATTTCTTTGGGATAGATTGCCTAGGGAAGTTGTGGATGCCCCATCCATGGAAGTGTTCGAGGCCACATTGGACCGACTTTTGAATAACCTGATCTAATGAAAGATGCCCTTGACCGTGGTAGGGGATCTGAAGTAGATATCTTTGAAGCTCCCTGCCAACCCAAACCATTGTGGAAATCTATGATTCTGTGTTGCAAACAGTATCTGTTGTCTCTCACACTGCTGTCCACCTCTAAGTCTGTGTTTGGTGCTTCCCATAAACATTTTAAGAGGGGACTCTGACCCACCCGAATGGGTGCTTGCCCTACTGTCAATCCCAGAGATGCATCCAGCTGAACTTGCTGCTTATAACTGCAACCCTAGGAAGTCAACATTCCAGCCAGTTTGTTTTAACCCCCTTATCGAGTCCTCATTTGAGTATTTAGCTGTAGTGATATTATAGGAGACTGTGTCAAAGGGTGCCTTGTCAATACTAAGTCATACTCCCACCCATGGATCACATGATACAGTCTGTGTCCAATGGCATGGTAGAATATTGCATTTCTTGCAGTAATTTTGAAGGCACAAGGCCACACTTAAATACTTTGGTGAAAGGCAATTAACATTTCTCTCTGTAAACCTTTACAGTTCATTTTGACTCTCTAAAACATATTTTTAAATTAAATTCTTTTTAAATGAGACCACAAAGAAATAACCTTTTTATATTTAATTCAGATGCTTGAGAACAAGCGAGCATTGGAATTATAATGAAAGTTTGTAAATTTGTGATATGTGCATCAATTTTATAACTGAATTTTTGAAGGAGAACAAAATATGTTTCTACTGCACTGAAATCTATCATATTACCAGAACTGTACCAAGAGTTTCAGTGTGCAGAGCAGTTTAACTCCACATCTATATGGTTTTTGTGTTAGACCCCATTAGTGTCAGTGTTAATCATGATCCCAAAAGGAAAGGGACTCAGTCTCTATAAGGTATTTCTGAGAACCCTACTTCTTGGAGCTAACAAAGTAAGGAAAAAGACAACAGAGAGCCTCATGGTCCTTCCCATGAGAGAGCTCCAAGGTGTAGTGTGTCACAGGATGCACTGCTGCTCAGGGCACAACACACAGAAGCTCACCAGCATCGTAATCTCTACTCGTCTTCTGGCCTTTTCTTAGAGGGAAACTTTTCTGCTCACAGCTTCTGCCATGAAAAAAACAGACTTTTGCACAAGTTCTTGCAGGTTCACTTTAAGGCAAAGACAAGGTCACACAAGTGATGCAATCACCAGTACCAAGCGTGAGCTGCCTGCGGCCTCCTCTCTTATAATCAGCCCTCTAAGTTTATCCTGCAGCCAAGTGTTGTCACTATAATACAAAGGTTCCATATTGCAAGAGTGTCATACCTCCTTGATGTTTCTCATAGGCAGCTCCTCTAAGCACTGACTCTTCCATCTTCTCACAGCAGCCAGCTGACTCCAGTTCCCCTCAACCACCCAATCCACTCTTTTATAGCACTCTTCTTCTTATTGGTTACACCTGTGGCCTGTTTAAGTCAGGTCTGCTCCTAATCTTTAGTAATTAGCCCAGCTGCAACTCTTTAGAGGTGAGATTACTTTCTATACTACCTTTATTTTCTTATGTTCTATCCCCCTGCAGCCAAGGAAAAGTAACATGAGACAGGCCTGAGTCCCTGCTGTCCACTGGAAAGCACAGCCTGTAACATGGATCTCTGACTCCTCAGTGTATGGTAGTCTTCTGGGTAGCCTCACTTTATCTCTCATATCCCATTTTGTGTTCTTTGGGCAGTTTCCACCTGCTGCTGTGAAATAGGTGTCCTTCTTCCAAAAGCAGGAGAAGCATTAATTGCAGCTGAGGTACAGACAATTTATACTCTTCGGCCCTCTCCTTAGATAATGCTCTCATGTCATCTTAGATTTGTTTTGTCTTGATGTAAAATGGTAAATAAATACCCGTTATCCAGACAGGGTGGGTTTTGCCTGTATGGAGAAGGAATGAGCACCAAATGAACTGCTTTTGTCACTTTACTGCCTATGGAGAGGAGCGTCAGTGCACTGGATGGCTCCTCCAAAGAATAATGTTGAAATGAGAAAAAAATAATTGGAAAAGTTCTGTCAGTTTCTAATCTGCAACATCGGGGTGCTTACCAAGATTTCCAATAAACAGAAACAGGTGAAATTCAATAAAGGAGACAAAGTGTGGGCTAAATTTTTATTCTTCTTGCAGTATTTGCAGTAATCTGCTCCTGTCAGAGTACCCACGTAATTTACAGTATATGTGGGGAATAGAAGAAGGAATAGTTGGAATCAAGTTTAGAAGGTAGCAGGTTTATTTGTCTGTCTTCTCTTTTGCTCCTTGCAATACACTTTTTTTCTCCCCCAGTAATTAACTTCCGTGGGTATTTAATTTAATTCTTTCGGCATCAGCCTTTCTGGATTATTGTTTTTCCAATATTTATTCTCTGTATGATGGCAGTCCTGGCTTGTGCAATTATCCTTAAGGGCATTCCAGTTTTTCTTACTTTTTTTCGTAGTGCTTTACAGCCAAGTGCTACAAGTTTGATTAAAGTGGCAGTTTGCTCTGACTCATTTATGGCCTTCATGTGCCTTTTACTCCAAGTGCTACAACTGAAAGCTTTTAGTGATGGCCAGAAAGTGGGGTGGGACTTCTCTACTTGTTTTGAAGTGTAAGGACTACATTTAATCCTAATAAAACAAACAAATTTTAAGTGAGATTGATCCGTAAATACTGCATTATTTGCATCCAAATTAATGGGTTTTTCATGTTCGTGCCATTAGTTCCTAGTAAGAACACTGGAATGAACTGTGCTGCAAATGCAAAATTGCGTAAAATATTTCATCTTCCATCCTTATGGTTTTGATATCTTATAATGCCATAAATTCCTGTCAGAGTTACTTAAGAGGGAGAAATCCAGGACAGGATTAGGCTGTAGCAGTAGAATGCAGCTGCAGAAAGAGCAGCATGACAAAGGCCAGTCTGAGATTCAGCAGATCACAGACTCTCCTTAGCTGTTTTTGTTGACAGATATCCTGCATTGCTCACACTAGAGTGAAAGCTGGCCCTTTCCATACTGTAGCTCTGTAGACAGCAATCCCCCTCTGGAAAAAAAAAAAAAAAGGTAAATTGTTAGTCTATCTCTGCAGTAGATCTGAATCAAGAACATTGTGCTCAAATTAAAAAAAGTCTCTAATTCTCTTCTCATTTAAACAGTAGCAAATGAGAAATAATTCTGAAGAAGGAACTAGAAATTTCTGTGAGACCAGGGAAGAATTTTAGCTGTTCAGCTTAGTAATAGATATACATTAAAATCTTACCCTCATTGCACTGTGCACTTATTCTTGCTTGTTCAGCTCTCATATTTTATCAGGGCAAGTTTTTTTAATATATTTGTGAATCTCTGATTTTATCTTCCTTCTAAAAAGCCTTTCTATTGTGTAATAAATGCTGAGAATAGTCTGAAAAAAATGCTGCTTAGTTTGTGAAGGAACAAAATCACATCTGCATATTCAGTCCAGAGGCTTAAAGTAATGACTTGGCCTTTGGTGGACAAATGTTGAATGACTGAATCATTGCCCCTTAAGTTAAATAGAGAAATACTGCAGATGTAGCTTTTGCCAGTTATGGCTCTCAGATGCTCCTTGGGACTCCTGTGCCTCCAAATGCAATTGTCAACTGACCCAGAAATATCATAGCTGTTTATATAATGAGGTGGTTCACTCATGATGGTATAACTGCCACCAAATACAATAGCAAACAAAACTATTTCATTTAGTTTGCAGTTTTAGCAAGGGATCATTTGAGCAGCATATAACAGTAGGGAGATTTTTACTTATCCAGAGATTTTTACTTATCCAGAGATTTTTTCCATGACAGATCCTCTTAGAAAAGATGTATGAGCCAAGCGATATTTTGGACAGACCTCAAAGTAAAGCTTTTTGGAGTGTACAACTTAGATGCCATGAAGTTCAAGGCCATTTTGTGTAAGGCCTTGAGCAACCTGGTGTAGTGGGAGCTGTCCCTGCCCATTGCAGGGGAAATTTGGACTAGATGATTTTTAGGGTTCCACTCCAACCCTTAACATTCTACGATTCTATTTTTCTCTTGACTTTAAAGTCTTTTTGAAATCAGAGAGAAAAAACACATCTTCCATGACAAAAATACTGAAAATATCTTCTGACAGTTTTAAGCATTCAGTGGTATTCTGACCTTGGTTAAAAATCTGGGCAGAAGGTAATTAAAATAAAATTGAAAAGTTTGCTTTAAAAAAATGCTTCCAAAAGAATATTTCAGAATTTTTAGTTTGTCTCTCTCTTTCTGGAAAAAATTTTAGTGACATTGAAAATCATTATTATTGTGCAGAGAATTACTTATTAGCTAGGGTAATCCTGATTGCCTTATGAAGCAAAAACAGATAAAAAATATTATAAAGACATAGGGAAAAAAAAAGTTGCTTCTTTATCTACCCACAATGGAAAATATAATTAATATAGAGGAGGGCATGAGATGATAAAAAGTTCAAGAAGTAATCATTCTAGAGTACGGCAAAGTTCATTTATGCTGAGGTGCTTTGTAATAAAATATACAGTCTTAAAGGTGTAGGTGAAAAGAAACTTCCAGTTTTTGCTGAACATGAAATATGAGCTAGATACAATCTGTAACTTAAATTCATAACAAATATTCCAGTTTCTCCTGCATCACCCAGGGAATGGTCTGTCATCAGAATTTATACATGTAATTATAAAAAATATTATTGATCAGCTGTGCTCTCAAAACAGACAATACTGAAGAGGTATCTGTGTAAAGTGGACTTGCAAGGTAAACTAAATATATCAGAAATACAGGAGACTTTCATGCTCATAACACATTGAGTAACTGGAGCTTATGGGATCAAGGAGGACCAGCAGTGGTAGTTGCAAATATTGATGTTTGAAAACTTTACTAAAGCTGATGACACGCCTTTGCATAATGACTGTGTTTTCTATCACTTCTATTTTGTATATTGTTCAGGCTGTCATGTTGCTTTTCATACCTAAACTAGGATGGTTTCTTTTCAAAGAGAGTTATAAGACATTGATGGCTTTAAAAGAATACAAAACCTGAAGTTTTAAGGAGAAAAAAATTGTGTGAAATATGCTATAAAACTGAAAGACTTTGAGAAATAGCAGGATTAATGAAGAGCCTAATTCTGATTTATGATGGAGGATCTATCAAAATTAATAGCACTTTTATATTTGTTAGGGGATTTTCTGAGCTAAAGAGAATATGCTACATAATTACTCATGTGGATTTTTCAAAATGAAGATCAACAGGATAGCATTGGACTCTCTCTCCAGGCTCCGCTGGCTGTACCAGCTTCCCAAGGGCTATAATCTGAGTTTAGATGCATTACTCAAAACTAGACACGTCCATTTACATATCCTAATTTGAAGCTGAGTCCTACACAAAGTGCTGAGAAATTCTAACTCTCTTTCTTTTTTAAATATTACAACACATTTACTGTTCCAATGAGGGATGCAGCCTTGCTGTTCTCCTTTGTGGTAGACTTAGATCAGACATGTTTTACAGTCACTTCTAAAGGAAAAAAATGCCTCTGATGGATATGACGAAGGGATTTTTTTTCCCATTCCAATTTTTAGAGATTTTTTAGCAATGGATATGGATCGAGGTTTTCCTGTTATATTTTATTAGTTTTTTTGTCAAGTCTACTTTTGCCATTTTCAGCTGTCTAAAATTACTCAAACAGAATGGCCCCTTACACAAAGGAATTATTTCCTAGGGCTATGAATAGCAGGACACAGACCCTGAACAGGACTCTGAATTCAGGAGGATCTAGCACAAAGAAACTGCAAAAGTGGCATGTCTGTGACAATCCATTTTGCCAAGCACAATGAGGTGCAGTTAAACTCTACTGTTTTGTACTAAATGGAATCTTTTGAAGAAGCTTGTCTCCATTTCTGAGTATGAGGTGCAGTAATCTACAAACCAAGAATGAGTGTATCAGCCTGTGAAATATTATTGCTGGGTCAGGAAAATGAGGCAAAATTCAGTATAACAAGGGCCTTTTTCTCTGCATCTTGTCATCTTGTCGTCTCATCTTTGCAATGCTCAGGTGTTTTAAGAAGATGAAATATGTCCTAACAATGGCATAGCTCTACGTATGTTTTGCATTTCAGCTCGTGGTATTTCATCATCTTTATTGATTCCTGCACTTATCCAACCCATCCTCCTAAGCCATGAGATACACTGATCTAAATGCAAACTTGAATTATCACCAAGAAAAGGGATAACTCCACATTGTTAACATAGGAATTCAAGTGTTTTCTTCACAGAAGCTTACTGAGTTTTTGTACAAATTTTAGGGACATGCATTGTCCCCTAAGTATTTTCAAATCTTTTTTATTTTTTGTTATGAGGATATTTTCATGTATGGCTTGGTTTCCTTATCTATAGTAAAAGCATGGTGAGAACTACGTTCAGTTTAATTATATTCAGCCAAATTGCAACAGACTTAATCAGGGGGTAGTGAGCATCAACTGTTTGAATTAATTAGAAAATAGGTATCTAACTGTTGATGCTGCCACGTTTGCTGCCTGAAGCACACTACCTGCACATTTACATGCTGCTGTATCTCAGAAGTGGGAAGAAAAAGAGCATGCTGGTTTTACAATAATTAATCAAAATCTAGTAAGAAACACAGCGAATGTTGACTAACATCATGATGAGCAGCAATGGCCTGCTAAGTACCCCAAAACACTGTTAAAATCTCAAGACACATTTTCTTAATAGAATACAGTGAAATAACATACAGGGAGAGAAACATTTTAAATTTTTAAATAGGAAAAAATGATCTGATAACACTACAGCTTTACTACATTCGTAATTATGTTTGTCAAAGAAAGGAAAAATCTGTTGGAAGAAAACACTGGTATATAGCCTGTCAAAGAAACCCCTCTGAGCCTGACTGAAGAAATTGCATTTCAGTGACCCTCAGAATGCTGCCAAGGTCACCCAGTCATCCAGCCCTTTGCTTCTGTGCTGCAGCCATTCATGCAAATTAAAGCTGCCTGCAGGCCTGCTGCAACTTGCAATATGCACATAGCTCTTTGAAGAGTTCTGAATATGTGCAAGTAGATTATTTGGGTTAACTTTCTTTTCCAGTCCTTCTTTTATTTGTCAGTTTAGGATTCTTGTTACCTCTAGCCTTCTTCATCTCACACCATACATCCAATTTGCACATTTTACAAGAAAGAATGACTTTTTTTTGATGTAAAGTGAGATGTAGTCAAAGGGAAAAATTACATCAAGGGAGGAAGAAAGCCTGGAGAAAGCACTAGTATGTGGCTGCCACAAAAACCTAACATGAATTCTACTTTTTTTGCTTGAGCAGTTTCAGTGTTTGTTGTTGCTCTCATAATTTTGTTATCACTTCAAGCAGCAATGTAAGCAGCATTCTGAATTTCACTTGTTATGAGCTATATTATAATTGTGTTGTTGCTCATTTGTGGCTGCGTAGTGACTGAAACAGATGTGGCTCTTTGGGGTGAGCAGTGCTCAGGGGCTTATCTCTTTGCAATTGCTCAGGGCACTGATGAATTCAAAGGAGATAGCTCAATGTTATGACAAAAAAAACTTAAACAAGAGTGAGGACTAAGAAAAAAGAGTATAGTTCTGAGTGCTGAGGGTCTCCACTTGGTATAGACTCTTTACTCTTTTATCTTGTTGTGTATTTGTTTCATCATGTCCCTGTATAGCTTCACATGTGGCAGAAAGCATAGTAAGAGTTGCGTTTCACAACAGAGCTGTCAGGCAGCAGAGCTCAGCCTTCTGTGTCATTTCATGGAAGTTTGGGGGCTGCTTGTGAATGCATTAAACAATTTCTACCTTTCAGAGGGCATGGTAAACCTAAGGGCACTCTGTGCTTTTTTAGAGGTGAATGTACTTTCATTTTTGGCTGAATCATACAGCTATAAGGACTTGCAAAGCAAAAATCACTCCTTGTCATCGCTGTTTTTTCCCTTTCTTGAAAAGCTAGAAAACTAAACTGTATGAATAAACGTACCAAATAATGGCCAAAACCAGATACAAACAGTTAAGAAAACAAACTCTTGGATGGAGTTGAAGTTTAGACAACCTTTTAAGTCTCTTGTGAGAGAAGAGGATTAATTTGTTTTGGTACATCTGCTTAGAGCTTACTCTGTAGCTCATCCATCCAGATTTAGTATCTCAGGGCATCATAAGATGGAGTTCCCTTCAGTTTCTCGTTTGAGACCATGATAAAATCATTACTTAAAACCCTGTTTCCTTCAGAGTTCTTTTCCTGCAGTGAGCTTCTCGTAGCTGATGCAAAGACATTTCTGAAAATATTATAAGTTGTTCCTGTGGTACTTTGCCCAAGTAATTTCCAATGATTCTTGGCATATCTTTATGTAAAGTGATCACTACTTACAAACATAGTCAAGAAAATGCCAGCATAACTTCACAATCTGAGCATAGATTCTGGGGTTTTCTGTCAGTGTTTTGGAAACAAGCTCTTTTGCCTTTGCCAAGCAAGCAGGCAGCCCCTAAAGCCTGGAAACATGTGACTGGTTCTCTGCCTGCTTCCCCTCTTGAAACTCAAAGTTTCATGTAGCCTCCTCACTTCACATTTTTCCAAAAATTAACTTGATTTCTGTCTGCTTGTAATACAACCTGTGGCTAATAATGAGACTGGAAGAGTATTGGGGTTTTTTTGGCTGTATTCCTGTCTCCTTTTTAACCTCAGGCATTGTCAAACTCTAAATGAGTTGAAAAATTAGTTATAAAAAGCACAAAGTATTGATTAGGCAAAACTAGGTTTCTCAGACAATAACATTTATTTCATTTTCTTAAATTTGAGAAAAGTAATTTAAAAATTTCTTCAAGTCACAAAGGAACACAAATCTGTTGACCTGATATACATGAAATGTTTTACTTGAGATCAGTTGGTCCATTATTTAATTGTGTTTGAACAAGTATCTCATGAAAACTAGAGCTGGGATGCCTTCCATCCTAGGATTTTATCTGCCAAAATCCACCATAGTTTCTGAGCTGCTTGAATCACATCTGTGCATTTGTGGCAGGCTATGTCTGTGATGCATCACAATGACTGCACTTCTTTTCCAAATGCACTAAGATCAGAGGCATAAATGGTTCTCTGACTGCTTCTGCATCATTGTCAGTAACTTGATGGTTCTTACTGTTTGTTGGAGGAAGTCTGAAGGCCATTAATGGCATGAAAGAGATCTAAGGGGTTTGAGAGTTTTGAGACTACACTAGGTAAAATGCAATATTTTGAATTTGGAAAAAAAATAATTCAAAATATCAAAGTGGGATACTTTGTAATACTTATACTGTCATTAAAAAAATAGAAAGAAGTTTTAGATTAAACAAAATATCAGATAGCCAGGATTTCTTACAGGATGGAAGTTTTTACTCTTTGTAAATTCTAATTTCAGCTTAACTTGCTGATACTAAATTAATCCAATCTTGGGAATAATATTGAGCTACTAAGAACTTAATTATTGTGATTGGTGTAGGCTTTCTTGGTCAAATGGTGTTATACAGAACATTTTAAATTCTTTCAGACAATACCTAAATCTGCTGAAGCTTACATTTCCTGTTTTTGATTGATGCCAAAAATACTGCAAATTGAAAAAGAAAGTTTGTTTGTTTTGGAGTGGTTTTTTTTTTCTTTTTGTTTTATTGATCTCCCTGTCTTTTTGAGAATGTTTAGCTAACCAAGTGGAGCCAGTGTTCATCCGGGTCTCTAGTCCTACAAATGCAACAAACTAAGTCTGAATAGCTGGTGTCAGCTGCATTACTGCTAGGCTGTATAAATAATGCAGAAGACACTGTCTTCTTTTAAAAAAAAAATTATTTGACTGTTTGAATTCATGGCTTCAGCTTAAGAGAGTCGTATGCAGTGAGGTGTGCACAGCCTTCACATTAATCTCATTGCTTTTCAGTTTTTAGAGGAGGATGACACTACATACTCCACTAATGCAAGATGGAGGGACAATTAATTGCTCTGGTCTTCTAAGCCATGTTAGGCTAAAAAGGGCCAGCAACAATAGTTGTTCTTCACTAATGTAGTTCTAAGAGCAAGCTAATATAGACAGTCTGTTTAGAATAAATTTAACATCACATTTTTGTTTAAATGACAATTTTGTACTTTTAGGACATAAATTTTATCTTTTAAATTTTGAAGCTTTCTTATAGAGTGGGTGAGATGTACCTGCTTTGTAGACAAGTACATCATTTGTTCTGCTACTTCAGCACACCTTGTAATTTAGCAATGTCCCCAAACGTATGTGTGCATCATCACTGATTCACAAAATTTAATGGGTCTTTCCTGTAAAGGTACAAAAACCTTTTAGTTGTTTTTATTCTACAGTCATACTGCTGGATCAAGCACAATACACCCACAGCCTTTCTACACAGAGTATTTGGCTTATCATGAAAGGCATAAAACAAAAAAAAACCGAACCAAGCCACCAAGCCAGAGCAGTGCAGTGAGGGGGAGTGCTGGAGCCGTCCGGAAGAGAACTCTGTCAAATGTGGGCTTCCCACTCTCAGTCTGCTGCACCCATTCTGCTCCTTGCTTTGGGAGAGAGGGGACAGCTGTGGCCAGGAGGAGGAATGGTAATGCAAAGGAAAACTATCTTAGTACAGTATGGTAGAAGAAGCAAATATAACTGTAATGCTTTATGTTAAATATTAGGCAGTGTACAAAATCAAATGGAAACAATAGACAGTACCTTTTTCCCAGCTGGTAGATATCCATATGTTCCTGCTCTGAGGATACTCTACTCCTGCATTAGTACATTTGTGACAGAGTTACCTAGTGGTGCTTTTCAGCTGTTCCCATGTTGCCTGGGGTACTAAATGAGTCCTGCAGGAGTTTTCTTCACTGTTTCATTGAGTTTCCTTTGTGAGGGAAAACTGCCCATACTCCACAAGCAAAATACAATCTTTATAGCCATTCAGAAAGAAAAATAAGGCAAAAAAAAGAAGCTTGATATGTAGAAATTAAATTATGTAATCCATTTCTGCCCTCTAATTTGAAGCTTTTAGGAACAAAAAAAAATTTAAAAATTGCTCATATAGTTAGTGACAATCAACAGTTTCTGCAACAAAATGGTCATGCACTTCCAAACCTATGGGCTGATTATTGTAAGAGTGCCAATTAATGCTTTCAGATAGGAACCTTTTTATTTTCTGGCCGTATTTTTCTTGGTAGGAACCAGTAAATTAGCTAGAGAAAGAGCAGTGTGTGCAGGTAGCTGGTTCCCATCTTCCTTGGCTGCATGGCTGGATAAGCACACACACATTTAGCAAATTGCAGTGCTGGAGCCATGAGGATCTAGGTACAGAAATGTGGGATGATTTGTAGAAACAGGCTATGTCTTACTGTTCAAGCTGAGGGAACAAAGAGTGGGGGAAAGACGGAGATGAGCTTTCAGGCATACAGAGCCTGGAAGTGAAGATTGGTCCTGTAAGCTCAACCCAATTAGATCGACCAGAGAGGCAAGTTAGCATGCACTTATATGATCATTTTAGTGTAGATTGGAAGGACAATTAGAATAGGATCCCTAAATCATCTCCACTTACAGTACTTAAGCTGTGGCAAGGAATGAGCTCAGAACTGATAGCATGTAGTCCTGCAGACTAAAAGGAAACCAAAAGATGAACTGTAGGAACTTAGGTCCTTACATTTTCTGGACCATACTAAAACAAATCTAAAGTAATCTTCAAAATGCATAAAGTGTAGACACTGAGTCCGTTACACCAATTATTTTGTTCAATAGATCAGATTCTACTAAACTTCTTTGCAAGAAAGATAGAAATTTACATTTAAGTAGCTTGTTCCCATCACCTATTTTAGTTTTAGGCTTGCAGCTTCTGCTTCCAGACACAGGTTACATGCACGCAAATCTCCTAAATTTATGCAGAAAATAGTTTGAATAATAATAGCAATCATCATCATCTGCCTATAAACTTTGTCTTGCATTTTTGATTGCTTAAAAGCATTCTTAGAAATGCTACTGGAAAGCAGTGGTGGAGGGGTTAAATATGTACTTACACTAAAACATTGGCATTCTTCACTCTGTTCTGAGACATGCCAAGGTAAAGAAATGTGTGAATTATCTTTCACTAGTGTGAAACTAGCAAGAAAAAAGAAGACAATATGTTCAAGAAATCAGTTTCACAAGATCTGGAATCACAAACTCTGAAAATCTTAACAGAAACCAAATGGTTTCTTTGTGGTGCTATTACAGTACAAGAATTTAGATTGCATGGTTATTATAATGTGTGTTTCTTCCTTAATATACTTGAATTTCTTTACAGTTTAACCTTCACATTGACTTTCAGGGATATTGAAACAATTATAGTTTTTCTATCATGTGCTTTATCTTAAGTTTTTGATATGCATTTGCAGCTGTAACAGTTTTTTCTTTTTTTCTCAGGGAAAGATAACGAAGGTTATAGCAGAACTGAAAAAAGGAACAGTTTTCATGAAGGACATATATTAGTGTGGACTAAGGGCATAATTGAAGTTGTTTTTGATGTAGTTGGAAACAGCTGAGTCTGAGGCTGCTGTACGCACATGAAAGCTCTGGTTCTTACAGTTGTGCTTACTGCAGCATTTTTCATTGCAGCCCTGAAGTACTGGCATATCTGAAGTACTGAGATGTCTGAATTTTGCAGCAGCGACAGAAACAGAATAAAAATTCAGTGGACATGGGATTCTGAGGTCACAGATCTCACTGTGCAAAAAAAAGGGGGACTGTAAGAGAAAGCCTGCATTTCCCTAAAGCTTGTCTTCGCTTCAGTATTGGTAATTGGAAATATTAATGGGAAATATTAAGATATTTTTAATGATCCTTGAAGTGTCCAAAGCAAGTATGAGGGAGTAGATACTATTGTGAATTGTTCTTGTCATTATACTATTCACAACAGTATCTACTACACCAGTTTCTTTGTCATTCTAAGGAAACTGGTGTAGGGGACACCATTTGAAAAACCAATCTGAAAGAGGAACCTAATCTTAAATCAGTTTTAGCATACAAATACATAGAAAGGCAATAATGAAAATACTGGAAGGATGAGTAACCAAGACTAGTCAAGCATTAGCTTCCCTCCCACTATGTACAAATGACAGGAATCCATGCTGGGAGAAGTTATGTTTACTGAGACAGATGGCGTGCAAGTATGGAAAGTGCCTTGTTGCAGAGAGCTATGGTAGCATCAGGTGCAATTGAAACAAGTCAAGGAAGGATTTTGCCAAAATTTTATGTGGAAAAGATGTGGGATCAGAGAATGTCCTCAGTCCTAGAACATAAAATAGATTAAATACTCTAGACAAGAAAACATCTAGATATGATGTCAAAGTCAAAGCAGAAGCAATAAGACTCCATCAGATCAATAAGGCAATCCAGTGTGAATCCTCAAGGATGAATTAGAACCAAGCACAGTTTTTTAAGAAACTCTATCAATTAAATTAAAAAAGGGTAAAAAAAACCCAATCAAACAAAGAAATAATAAAAACTTTCTTCAAGTGAGTAGTAGCCAAGAAGTAATTAACAAATTCTAGAGAACAAATTCTAAAGAGCAGAGATTGAAGACAACTCATGAACTTCCATATGTAAAGTACAAGAAATCAGCTCTATACAACCAGAAATAAGAAGCCATTTTCAGAGTAAATGGCTCTGTGCTAGCAAAGCTGTGATTTGACCTCCATGAAACACCATTACTGTACAATCAGAAAATAATGTTACCCCATATTGACTAATCATTATGGTGGTTGTAAAACAACTGCACAGCAAATTATAGATCTAGAAACAACTGAAGGTACTGAAACGGATGTGGCTGTCAGTGTCTGCTTTATGTATTGATGATAATCTTGTGTGACCTTTCCAGAGAGAGAATATTTATATCCTGTGGAGTCATAAATCTGGCACCTGACATTTAGTTTTTGCACATAGAGCTGGATGAAATGTTCAGTACACTGATGTCTTTGCAATGCTATTTTGTCACTACAGATGGCTCTGCACAAGCACAGAGGGAAAGAAAAATTCTGGTATCTTTATGAGGATATCAACATCCATCCAGGAGAGGTTCAGTGGGATGAAAACATTTTAACTACCATCTTTTGTGTACATGTCATAATCTGTGACAGTGAGGCAGAAAACAGCCAAGGATGGTAATGCTTATAAAGAGGGAAGAACAAAGAACTAAAATCAGAGAACCTTTCTTCTTAAGATAGTAGGATTTGGTATCCTGTTTATCAGAATGAAAAAAGTGAAGTCTGGTTCTAGGGGGTTAGGGCAGATAAAATAATGCCTGCCTCCGAAGTGGAAGTGGAGAGCAACAGTATAGAGATATTGTGTCACCTGTCTAAATTTTGGCCTCATTTGTGGGCAGGAGAATGTAAATCAGTATCCATGCAAGAATATAATATAACAGACCCCCAGCATGGAGCATTTGAAACAGTGAGATACGTGGGTGATCCCTTCATATTCCTGCTCTGAGCTCCTGGACAGGTGAAAAGATGGAAAGAATACTGATGGCAGGAAAGTTAAAAGAAGAGCCAGATGTTTGTGGGAGTGTACTTTTTAGCAGGAATAAAATCTTCTGTGGCTGTACCCAAATATAGAAAGAGCTTTTGGCTTAATCATTCAGGATGAAGTGGTACGACCAGCTTAGCAGTGGTTATCCTGCTGTTAAAATTGAACTCTCAAATTACAAATGTTCATTAGTGAGAACTATGGGCAAAGCCTTCAAACTGTTGACATAGTATGTTGCTGTATCTCAGTGTTGGGAGGTTTAGAATCAAAGAACCACAGAATTTCATGATAGCCTGTAGTCTTTATGATAGTTCCACAGCTTGAACACCCCTGGACAATGGTAAACTGCTGAAACGGTTACTGTGCATCATCCTGATTTAAGCAATTTTTCAGTTTTAAAAAATAAGCAATAAGAGCTCAAAATAGCTATTAAGTGACATGAGTGATTAGCACAGCAGGCATAAGTCATGTAGAGCAGAATATACAAAAACGTATTATATTTTTGGAACACAGAACTGTACCTCTGGGACGTCTTAATCAGGAGCTACTGCAAAAGCATTTATGTCCCATTGGGATTTGCAGTTTCTGTTAATAGATTCAAGAAGGTTACGATGAATGTGTGCAACAGCTTTTCATAGATTTAAAAAAAAAATAAGAAGAAGAAGAAGAAAGCTTTATGGTAGTCAAGTTGGAGAGGGGAAAATCAGGAAAGGGAAAATATATTAGAGATTCAAAGGGATCTGCTACAGCTAAATGTTTTAGGAAACTGCACACCAGATCTAGGCAATAACCAATGGAAACACAGAAGTGATTGCAAGCAATCTACCAAGATTTGGTTTTATTAGGGTCAGAGGTGGTATTGGCATGTGAGGTGTAGACAAAAATAATCACTGCAAGTCCATTACCGTATTGCTTCTCTCTTTATAGATTAATTTTGATGTAAATTCTGCAAGTTTGGAAGAGAATGAAATGTTAACAAATAGCAATGTTGCATGCAGTCAGAAACAGTACAGCAGAAATTCACCTAAAAGTAAACTGAAGCATTAAAAAACTTAATAAACATTATTTGGCTAGTATTTTTCTTTATTGGGTTGAAAATAGAACATGGGGAAGGGATGCTAGTAAGGAAGTCAGATGAAAAAACCCTCAGGTTTCTGAAGTGGAAGTATTTGGAGAAAGTTCAGAAGTCAAAGTGTAGAGTACAGCAAGAACAAAAAGAATCTAATAATTTATATTCTTAGATTTTGATAATTTTGCCATATTTTGGGGGGGGTAAGGTGGGGGAGGAAGTCTTGGGATCTTTTACTTGTGACTGTTTCCTGAAGCTCAAGGAACAAAGCACTTGTGCTGTAGTCCTGAGTCATCTTAAACTCTTGTGTTGAGTATGTGATCATCTTACATGTGGTTAAAAAAAAAACCCAAAACAACAAAAAAATTTCAATGTTTAAAGTCTCTAATGGCCAAATACAAATTGTCAACTTGCAAACTAGCAAGCATTTCAGGCTTTTTCAGGCAGCAGAAAGGCTTTAGGAAATGGTAGCGATCAGTTTCAGCATCTTAAGGTAATCCATCGGGAAATAACCAGTGTGTGCTGAGGTGTTCGTCACAGGTTACTTAATAATGACAAAATGCTGTCAGTCACATCAAAGAAAGAATTTAGTTTCTTAGGGAGCGTCTTATCCTGGGTTATCAATGTGGGTGTTTCAGGGCTATAATAAAGTTATGCAGAAACAACTCCTTGGGCTTTGGGGGATTTTTAGATCTCAAATCATCATCATCATCCTAATAATTTTTTTTAAGTTTCCGGAGAACACTTTATAATTCAAAATCAATTACAGAGAATTTAGAAAGTATTATTTTTAAAAATTTGTTGAACTACATAATCCAATAGATATCAATTAAGACATAAAATGCTAATGTTTGTACACAGCATTATTGAAGAAATGTTTTTTGCCATCTAGATAAATTACAAATGTACCAGAATATTTTTATTAATGTTCAAGAGAACTGAAAGCTTGCTGTGACAGACTTTTCTTCTTTCTTTGTCCTCAAATTAAATGAGCATTTACATTTTAAATCATGGCCTGATACAGTCTAAATGGGCAAATGCAGCAGAAGCACTCTTAATTAATGCCTGCATTTATTAGCAATTTTTAACTAAAACCCACTGCAATTTGTAAAAATTATTATAAATCACTTGAGTGTATACTCTGCATTTGGCAGAATGCAAATGCACTTAACTTTCAGTGACCAATTTTTAAAACAGTTTGTTCTACTTTAAAGCCCAATGTTATGGACATTTTCAACCTATTGCCTCATTAACTACATTCATATTAAAATACCACTCCATTTCAAATGAGAAGATAATTATAATACCTTGAAGCAAATGAGATGTTATTGCAATAATTAAATCTGAAATGAGATGCAGATAGTTTGGACCTGCTGCTTTGCTGGCTCTTTAGTACTGAATACTGCTTCCATTGGTCACACTGAATTACAATATTGCATACCAACAGAAATGTAATACCTGATAGATTAAAAGTGCTCTTGCAGGCTGGCAGTTTATTGATGACTGGATACTTTGTTCACCATTTACAATAAATTACTTATTTTCCTGTGTAGCTTTTTCAGTTGTATACTCCCTTTCTGCATGGAAGAGGTAAAAGAAGAAGGATGCTGTAAAGTTCAACCTCGTTCTTTAATTTCTTCAATCATGGTGATGACCCTTTGCCTTGAGTAGCTGAGACTGTAGAAAAAGTCGAGAAAGTCACTTACTATAGAATGTTCCCACTGTACTGTCTCAAGACTGAACATACTAATCATGTCTAGCTGAGGAAGAAGTTTTTACTGCCCTTTTTTTCCCCAGCTCTTAGAGACAGCAATGTGGGGTTCGGAGTCAGGGCTGTCTCTATGGAAGAGCAGTAATCTAAAAGTTTTACAATTGATCTCATAAACCATAAATTTTTCAGTTAACTTTGTCCATATTCTGTCTGTGTACAGCTCCTGGTTTCAGGAGAGGAAGCAACAGAAGATATTTTGCAGTTGAACTTGAGGAAGGGAATTTATCTTTAGGAAATACTGCAGCCACTCTTTTTTAACCTTTTTCTTATACAGCATTCAGTTAAATTAAAATTTATGGACAGGTATGGTATGTTCTGTACATTAGTTGTTGATTGTAATTTTAATGCTACTGATCAGCATTAATAAAGACACTATCTAATTTAGCCATCTTATTTCACATGTATCCTCATAAAAGTAGTATTTGTAAATGAAAATCCTACAAGTTCTAATGCTAAGCACTACAGTGGTTTGCAAGAGATAATCCTAACCTTATTTTTAAGACTGGTTTTTTAACTTGTACCACATATAAAGCAGACATAGAATAGAAAAAAAACCAACAGTATTTAATATTTCTTGTTTTGTATATACCCCATTGCTGGATGTCTTTCAGCATTATCTTTTGATGCTGAGAGCATTATTGTTTACATAAAAGGTTAAAAAACAAACAAAAACCCCTGCAAAGAAAACCCCGCAAAAATGACAAGGAGAGATTAAATGGACAATGCAGAAGGGGATTTTCAGCAACATGATTTCCATTTGGCAGAAGGCTGTTGCCTTAACAAAAGATGTGATTTTCCCCAGAGGCAATTTGCCATCAAATCAATGTTTGTAAAAGTTTTATTCCATTTTACGAATCTCAGTTCAGGGCAGAACTGTGAATATGCAGGTGGTATAGAAACCACGTGTTACATTCGTACTGCTTTAACTAATAGGCAATCTGGTAACTATCAAAGGAGAATTCATATCAGGTAGGCAAGTGCAGCATGTCTGAGTTCCCTGGTGGCACAGCATAAATGGCACATTGAGACATGACAGAGAATTAGCTTTCACGTTAGAAGCCAGTTGCTCTGGGTTTAAGGCTGTATCCAGGCAATCCAAACACCCCCTGCTCAGCAGTGCCTAACCTGGGTAGTGCTTAGAAGTCATTTTGTGCCTTTCTGCCTGGTGATGGAAATGCTCTGTGGTTGGTCTGCAGCAGTGCTGTGCTCCTGGTAAAACAAACACCAGCACCAGGCACAGCCACACATTCTCCTGCCACCCCAGGTTCACCAGCTCCAGGGGATGGGCAGAGGACAGCTCTTCTTCTCCTTGGCCTCCCAACATGATGGGACCCCTCTTAAAATTCACCTGCAACAGGTTTCATGTTGTAAGTAGATTCAGAGAGAAAGGAGAGTTAACTATGCCTGTGCTAAAGCAAAGGATAAAATGTACAGTGATTGAAGGACTCCAGGGCTGAAGAAACATCCCAGAAGAAATCTGGTCATGGCAGCGAGGAGCTGCTTGTGCTGTGATTTCCTCCCACCCTGGGGAGCGAGACTGATTTCCAGAGTGACTCCAGCATTACTGAAAGGAGGAGGACAGGAGAAAGCACAGGACTGTGTGCCTGGTGATTTAGGACGTGTTTGGAAATATCCACAGACCATTCTGTCTTCTGCTGCTTTTGATGTCTGCAAGTATTTGTTTAGGAAACCCCACTTTTATTTCTGTTTACATGTGGGTAATTGTAATTGTTCTGATCAAAGCCAAGTGCAGGCAGTGACATGTGCCAGTTACATGGGAATATGTGCTTAGATGGAATTTGTTGTATTTTTGCAGTAATTTTACGCAGCATGTTCTGATTTCTTCAGGACCAATGGGACATATATGACAGATTATCACAATACTGCACAAGGCTACAGACTTTGTTTCCTTGTCTCCCTTTTTACTGCCACAAATCTCATATTCCTTTCACCATGTTTCTACAGGTTTAACAAAAAACTCCAACAAAACAAAATCCCTGGACAAACAAACAAAAATTTAAAAAAAAAAGGAGAAAGAACAAAAGAAGACTTTTCTATGCCTAAAACCTTAGAATCCCTGGGCAGAAAGTCAGTGCAATGGATTTACTCCTACGCAGACAGAGACACCTTTTGTCAGCACTAGGTCAGGCACACACACAAGGAGGGATACAAGCAGGAGATCAAACACCTGTAGTCAGCACTTTTACTGGCTGGTGCAGGAGAGTCTTCTCCACAGTGGTTTTTTTTAACAATAAACCCTTGTGAAGCTGTTAGCCCTCCCTTACCACTTGTGGAGATGCTCAGCAGGTGGCTCTGGAAGCTCAAACACACTTCACAGTTTCAGTGAGTGATTTTGCAATTTCAAACATGCAGGAACCTTTCATTACATTTAACTGTGTTTTTAGAGACAGGGTCAGCATAAAGATTTCTTTCACTAGCTGGAGAGCTTAATTGGATAATCCTTAAATGATGAAATGTACAACAGACTGAAAGAGCTCCCTGAAGTCGTGTCATTATTTTATCCTGTGATATGGTGTGAGTGTTGAAATTTCAGATTTTAGGGTGCAGGTAAAATTACAGGACTCTCCCAGGGAGCCTGAACTCCTTTATTTGCAGTATACAAATAACTTGCATTGATTGGAAAAGCGTGGTAGAAAACCTCTGCAGGTTTTCTTTTGATTCAGATATCTTTGAAACTGCTTCTTCTTGGACCTTAAAAATCTCAAGACATTGAACTTGGAGGCCTGACATCTTTTTGAATACAGACTGAAGTAAATGCATTTGCAGTGAAAAATCAAACTTCAGTTGCTTTTAGTATTTTTAATCTACATTATTTATAATAAAAAAATAAAAAATTAATGTTTAAATTGTTTTATAATTTTAATCCTGCCTAAAGGAGAACATTTGAAAAATTATGTCTTATGAGGTTATTTCTTAGAGCTGCTTCTGTGGCCCAGATATACAGTGTCAGGTAGGAAGCATAAATGAACAAAAGCACACTTTCCTAAACTACAAAACTGATAATGAAATATTAAAAGCTCAAAGCACACAAAACATTTTTTTATAGTATACATTTCATAATTTCAGTCTAGCATGCAGTAGGAAAATGAAGATCAGAACTGAATTCCTAAAGGAGTTCTGGGTGTGATAATTGGTCTTTTAGTGAGAAATGGTTATGAGAATAACACATCTTGCATTTATTCTGATGTGCCACACATCATGAAAGTTTTGATAATTCATGTATCTATTTATGTTATTTCTTTAACTCACAGTTGCCTCATCTGCGCCATTCCAAAATTTATGTCTTAAACAGCTCATAAATTAGAATCAGAGAGAGCTTCCTCAGTGAAGAATCAAGTGTAAATGATTATTACTTTATAAAATAGAGTTTACATCTGTTATCACATGCCTGATACTCTCAGAAAGTAACCAGAAGGGCCTCTGAATTGTAAACCAGCCTTTCCAGTTCCTCCTTCCTCCTCCTCTTAGTTCTGGCATTCTTATCTTATTCAGCAGTCAGAGAGATGCTACAATAAAATGAAATTTCAAAGCAAGTTACATTAGGACTGAAATGTACTAGTTATCCATGACAGGGAGGGTGCTTGGACTGAGTTTGACATCCTAGATTGTATCCACGAAGTGGCATGAATGCTGTCACCCAGACTTTTCCACAGAAAATAATTGTCCCAGATCAGAATGTGCAAACAAGGAAGGATCTCTGTAGTGTGAGTGACAGCAGCATTAAATCCTCACTGCAGAAGAGTGAAGACTAACTTCACAGTGTGGAGACACCTAACAGAGACTTACTGAGTCATTTCATAGAGCTTCTGAGGCTCTGTAAGCATTTTATAAGCCAGTTAAATATTCACAATGTCAACTTTCCTTTTAAATATTTTTAAAACTTTTGGAAATTAGTAACCATTTGCCTGTTGTGATTTTTAAATGAACAGAATTGTTTTACTTTGGGTTCTAAATGAAGCTTCATGGCTGCAAAAAAAGGTGGCAAAAATTTTACTTAGAATTTAATGTCTCAGGATATCCCAGGAGGCAAGAAATAACCAAATTTTTGCTTACAAGTTTGAAATATTTTATATATCTTGTTAAGCATCTTTACCTTTTGAAAGCTATCCAGTACAAAACAGCTATCCATAGTGTTTTTCATGGAGTTCTTTGGTTTGTTTGTTTGCTTGTTTTGTAATATTTTTTCCTCCCCTAAAATGAAAACAGCAATTCATATAAGGAAGTAATTTCGGTATATAGGGGGAAAAAAAACAACAGCTGAAAAAGAAAATCTGTCTTCAAATATCAAATGCCATTGGTAATTGATTGGTTGGCCATTGGTAATTGATTACTTTATTCCAGTCTCAGTCCTTTCTACTCAAGTCTTCTTTCACCAGCTAGTTCATCAACTGGTTTTTACTGTCACCTTTTGTTCTTGTTGCAGACTGGTTTTTGCAGCTGAACCTCTTACTGTTCAGGATATAGCTGCTTGTTTGTTTGTTTTTAGTTCTGAGACCGATAAAAGCATTATTAAGGTTAATGAATGCAAAAATTTTCCAGCAGTTTCCAGAGATGAGAATGTCAGAGGTTCAAATTGGGTAAGCTCCCTAGTAACAGAGACATAATAAACAACATTCAGAATAAAATGATCTGAGGTTGAAGTCAGTAATGATAAATTCATTGCAGTACTTTAAAGTGTAATCTTCTTCTTTCCACTAACCTAGATTTCTTCCCTTTCTTCATCCTATTTCCAGTTATTTGTACTTCACTCTTCATTAGTAAATTGTGACAGTACCAGTTCTTATTGCTACCTTTTTATTAATGTGATTTGGAGCCATTGTCATTTCTCAACAGATTGCTCTGGAAGCTCATAATGTGAAAATATTGAAATCTTGATGGCCATAGCTGATTGCATGATTTGAATGCATCAGATTATAACAGCTCCCTGGCTGGCCTGTGATTCTGTGGCCTCTATATGCAGAAATACAGTAGCATTTTAAGTAATACAAATTATTAGTTTTTTTTCTGGAAGGGTCAACTGAAGCAGTGCTGTAGCAATGTGATTTTGTGGAATATGTATTGATGAGTTTAGAAGTATTAGCCTCAGTGAAAAGCTTCATTTGAAAACAAAGCTTTCTTAATTGTCCTAGAAAAGGTATTCCATCTCTGTCTAGATATGTATGATGCCACTATCCCTACTTTCTATGTCCTAATATTTAATAATTAATACTGCTTAATTCTCAGAAATTTAGTTTTCTAATTAAAATTAGAGAGCAGTAAAATAACAGTACAGGAAGGCAGGAATCAGAGAGGCTGAGTTATATGCCTTAATGTATTTTTGTGTCCTGCTGGAAAAACTGCAGTGGTGTAAAACCTGTTCAACAATCTCAGAAGGATTTACATGATAAAACTACTGAGGGCTGCCTCCCTACCAGGTTATCAGTACCACCACATTGTGACAGATTTACCACTGGGGTACTTTTTCTTTCCTTGTGTTGTGCACCCTTTACTCACAGTTTGCAGTGTGCCATTCAGAGGTTAGTGTTCAGTGGTGCACCATCAGAGTCATCTGTGGGCCAAAGTCCTGAAATTTGGAAAGCCTTTTTATATTGCTCTAAGCCTTTAACCTTATATATGGCTGCTGGAACAGGAATGAAAAATGCTAATGCTTGTGTTAGTATAATCCATGAAAACAGCATTTTCCTAAATGCATAGTCCATTACACTCCTGGCCAAGTTGGAAAAAGCAAGAATTAAGTGGGGCTTCAACTCCTGTGACATTCTCAAAGACCCCTTTCAAGACTAAAATGAAATTAAGCTTAAGATGTGCACAGTGAAGTGGCCATACTTTGCTATTTGAAAAGGAAAAATTTTGGTTTTACTTTGAGCAAACATTTCAGTATGGAAAAAGAAAGCCTTGCTTTTACTGGCCTTATTTTTCTTTTGCCTCGCTGTCAGCAGCTGCACTGTACCTTTTGTTGTTTGTTTGTTTGGGTATAAATACACTGTGAAGACATATGCCTCAGAGTAAAGATCTGTCATTAATTGTCTAATTTCACTCATGTTTCTATATTAATCTCAGTTAAACAAATGATGCATGGAAGGATTTTCTTTCATTTTACTTACAGGCTGCTCCTGTTATGGATGATAGGAGGCACATTCCATTTCATCTTCCTCTTGTCCAGGCCGACAGCATTCTCAATCTGACTCTCTGGCAAACATCTTTTTCTAGATACCTAGTAATTAATTTCATTACATACAGTTTTAATTTATTAGTGATGGAATGGATGAACACAGGAAATATTTTTGAAGAAGGAATTAGAGTTTTAATAGCTTAAACTAGGAAAGAAAAATTTAGTTATTGACATTTTTATTTTCTTAAAATGACAAAATCTGTTCTTCATCATTTGAGGCATTTTCAAGGTAGACTAATTCAGCTACCCCTGATCTACTGCCACTCAAGTATGACACCCTAACCTTGAGCTAGAAGAAATTTTAAGCATGAAAAAATTGTTGTACCATCTCAGAGTAGGGTAAAGAAATTGAATGGACTTCTGTATGAAAGGCTGTACATTGGTCCAGAACCAGGTCAATGCCAGATAGCTTTCCAGCTCTTTGTGGCTTGGGGGCACAGAAAAAGTACATCTGATTTTGAAAGGCTCTTGAATCCTCTGGCCTTGTATGAGCCAGTCTGGGTCTTTTACCACAGCTCAAGTAATTGTGAAATACAACCATTTGAAGTAACAAGAAAAACAAAATGTCTTACTGTGTTTTATCAATACAGTTTAATGGATAAGATTGCTTTTGTCTGGTTGAGAGGCACACCTGAATAGACAGAGTTAGGTTTATTTGATTTAGCTTTTTTGTGTCATTTGTAGCAGTTTGACAGCAGTGTCAGTCCACGCTGACAAGCACATGGGGCTCCAAGAATACAAGAGTTGCAATAAAGGCATCAGGAGTGCCTCAAAAATAAGTGTGACATTGCTAGTTGAGGCTGTCAAAAGAAAAGATCTAACTTGATAGTGTTTAGAAGCAATGATATTTGATTTAAATTCTCAAGAATCTGGATTATGAGAATAACAACAATAATGGCAGTGCAAATATATAGTAAATAATATTGAGCTATGATGCATATGAATTTGTAACTACATTATTTACGTTTCACCAAATAAGTCCCTGGGAAACATTCAGGGTTATCCTAGATGGTGCTCAGGAGCCTGATCTGGTTGAAGATGTCCTTTACTAGAGGGGAGGTTGGACTAGTTGCCCCTTGAAGATATCTTCCATTCCAAACTATTCTATGGTTCTATGATTCTATGTTATCTTTTTTGTTTTGTAAGAATCTTTTCAGTGGAAATAAAACAACTTAGTGAATTATAAGGGGAAGAAGTTTCATCATACAGACACAGTTTTGTTGCTTTTCCATGGTCATGTTAAGTGGTTGGCTCTGGGACTCATTCCCAAAATAATGATTAAGATGTAACCCACCACTAAGAGCTCTGAGTATTTATGCAGCATCATTGGTTTTTATCTCTGTATAACCTTTCAGTTAAAGGTCAGCTAGGTATGAACTGTAAAGTCTTTAAACTGTCCCTTTCCTCAAAATATTTCTTTATCTTTTCCATACTTGCAAAGAAGAAAAATATTTTGTAATTGCGTTAGTTAGTATTTATTATAGCTATAACCACAGTATTCCTGGTGTCTTTCAAATAAATGGAAGATTTTTTCTTTCAATCACAAAAGAACAAGGATTATTTATGAAAGGCAATTTTTTTTTTAATACATGCAATTTAATCTGAATACAAATATGAAATTTTCTCAGATACTGTCTTCTATTTTCTGCACAATACTATGACTCAGGATTAAAATGATTTTAGTTTTTGAGATGCATTTCTGTGTATTGATATGTTTAGATTTCTGTAAGGGTAATCATTATTCTACTTCATAATGGCTGGTATTGGGATTACAACATAATTCTTTTTTTCCTTCTAAATTACTGACTCTTATAAACTTAATTTCATGGAAATACAGTTCTTTTCTGGATATAAATTACAGGCATGAGTAGGTAGGTGAGTATTCCTCTCATTGGTAATGATTATAACTTTGTAGATTTTACTGGGTCTGGCTAGGACAGAGTTAATTTTCCTCATAGCAGGCCCATATTGCTGTAATTTGGATTTATGACCGAAACAGCATTGGTAGCATAGCAGTGCTTTGGCTATTGCTGAGTAGTGCTTTCCCAGCACCAAGGATTTTTCTCTCCCACTCCGTATCCCCAGTGACTTGGCTGGGGCGCACAGAAAGTTTGGAGGGGACACAACCAGGAGAAAGGACCTGAACTGGCCAGTGGGATATTCCATCTTACATTCATCAAAAAAACAAACCACAACAACAACAAAAAAACTGAAGGGAGGGTTTTTTAAGGAAAATAGTCTTGCTCAGAGAGCTTCTGGTAATCAGTCTATTTGTGAGTGATGGTGAGTAGTTATCTTCGCAACACATCCTTTGTTTCCTTTCAGTTTTTCTTCCTTTTTATTTCTTCATCTATTAAACTATCTTGACATTGAATCTTTCTTTTGATCTTCTGATTTCTCTCCTGTCCCTCTGCAGTGGGGGTTGAGGGGAAGTGAAAAAGCAGATGTGTGGTTAATTTTAGTCTGCGTGTTCTATCGTCATGTAAACAGAAAATACAGAAATGTACCAAAGATGTGAAGAGATTTCTAAGAAGTTGTTTACAAAAAAAAAACCAAACCCAAACCACAAAATAAACAACATGCTCCAAACAAAATCCCCCACCCTCCCTCCTCATAAAGCATGGAATGATAAAGGGACTAGATTTTTCATAAATAGTAATTTTCATCAGAGCATGGCAACTACTTGTCATCACAATTTCCAGAAACTATGATGGATGTTTGGACATATTAATGTGGGCTTTCTACAGCATGGCTACTTTAAAGTATTGGAAAGAATGTATGAAAGAAAGCAAGTGAAAGCATTTTTGTTGTATATGGAATTTAAGGATGGAGAATAAGATTCATCTCCTCAGTTCAAGGATCTGACTTGATCCTCTGAACTCTGTTTATTGTCAATGTCTTACAGAAGAAAAGTAAATTTATAGAACCATACAACAACTGAGGTTGGAAAGGACATCAAAAGATCATCTGGTCCAACCCTTAGTTCTAAAGTGCCATTATTTCTGTAGTAAAGATGAATTGCATTTTGGAACAGCCTGATTTTCTTCCTTGGTTGAAAAGAAGGTCCAGGTTGGAGATTTGTGATGAAAACCACTTACTCATGTGGTTTGGGTGAATGAAATACTCAGATTTATTTTGTGGCTATGTGGGGTCATTGTTCTATAAATATTCTTTTTGTTAGCTACAAATAGTTTCTTCTTCTACCTGTTCCCACATTCCTGTTTTCTGAAATAGGCCTTCCTTTTTTATATCCAGTACTTCCTTTTGGATTCCTAAATTTGTTTCAGCTAGAATTTACCAAATTCTCTCAATGTATTATTTAGGGAGAATATTTTTAGCCTACTAAAATGCTCAATACATTGTTAGTATTGAAAAATATATATTAAAAAGAAGATATAACTTTTATTATTCAAGAGCACATAAATATAGTGATTAAAGCATGACTAACAAGCTAAGTGACATCATAATAATTATAAAGCAAGTTGCTATCTTGTTCAGAGTTCTTCAGGTGTGACTTGGTTAATTTGATGTGTCACAACTACATTACTGGTAGTTCCCATCAGCTGGACCAACAGAGGTGTAAAGGATGGTGTTACGGATAATATTTTCTGCTAGGATGTTTAAAGAATGAAGTGAATTTAATGGAAATAAAAGTATCTTAAAATAAGGAAAAGTTTAAGACATTGATAATAATATTTGAACTATGACACAGAATCTTCTTTTGAAACCAATTAAAGAGAAAAATAAATGTCCAATATAAAAGATAAGGGAATAAGGAATGTTTTTCAAATTACTGTCAGTCCAAATCGAATCAAGAGGCTAGAAAAGATAATTAGTCCAGAGCATAAATTCAGATGTTTACTCTTGAAAATGCTTAAACAGTAAGGAAATCAATCCATCTTAGCCTCTGATGTTAAAAATCTGTTGCTTCATTGTATTTTTCCTCAGATTAAGTTATGAGATTGATTTATAGAAACAACTTCAGAGCAATAACTACTCAGGGTTTTAGCTTAACTGCAAATACCTCAAATTAAAAATACTATGTGACTGTTTATACTTTGACAAGCTCACATAAATAATAATATTTTTTATATATTGGATTATTCATAACAGTACTTTGGTAAATCCCCTCCAAATTTAAAAGAAGTTGAGAGCTAAAAATAGAAGGTAAGTTGTAGGCACAGGTTAGTGGTGATTGGGAGTGGGGCTGTGGCTGAGCCTCACCCCCAGTGGGCACAGCTGTGGGCAGCACTGACAGCAGTGAGCCAGGGAGTGCCCAGGGGCACTGACCAGCACCAAAGGAACAGAGGGCACTCAGGTGCAATGCAGCAACATGAGGGGTGTAAAAGTTTGGGCTAAAGAACAGGAAGGGCAGATACTTGCAGCTTTCTGATGTGGCATGATGTGTCTCTGTGTGGACAGATACCTGAAGCCTCCTGATGAGGTGTGGTGTTCCTCTGTATGGGTTAATGTTTAAAGCTTTCTGAAATGGTATAACACTATTCTGTGTATCACGACTGTCTTGCCAGTGCAATATGCTGAGACAAGAAGTATGTAAAGTAAAATTATTTTTAAAAAATTGCTTTAACAATTTACAGTGTTTAAAGAAAATTACACTAAAGACATAAAAAGTTGGAAAAAGGGAAGATTGTTATTATGTCTTTTTTCTTGTTTTCATGTTATCTTCTGACTTAAATTTTTTTTCTTGGTACTGATTTTAGTTTAAATGGATGCTTAGTGTCCGATGGAAGAAGTAAAGCTGCTCTTCCACCAGAGAGTGTTTGACTCGACTGTGATATGATCACAGATTATGAACAGATCGTGACTGTGCAAAATTATCCCACATAGGCTACAGGAGTTACAATTTTTCATTAGACTTCTGTAGCTCTCAGAGGTTCCTGTGCTATTTTTGCAGTATGATGGAGGGAGGCAAGTGCCTTTTCTTTTATATTGCAAATATACGAATTTGGCACTTTGTGCAACTTAAAGATAATGCTGGAGTGTGAGGTGGTGCATTGGGCTTTGCTGTATCTGAAGACAGAAGTTCCCAAGGTCAGTAGATGCAGAGGACGCTCTGCTAGCCATGCATCATGCTGCCTCCTTGCTCACCTTTGTAACACTTGTTGGAGCTCTTGTTTCACAAACTTTGAGGGACAGTTCCTTCCTGGGGCTGTTTCTACACCATCACGGGTAGCAGGGGCCATTCTCTGACATCAAGGCTGACTGGAAGGGCACTGCCCATGTTCATGTAAATCTCTTCTTCTGCAAAACTTATTGCAACAAGAATGCTTGTTCACTCCAGACAGGCTGTTCTTTGGCTTGAACCAAACAGTACCAGGCTTGGTGCTGTCAGTAGGACAGCGTGGATGATCGTGACAATATGGATAATCATGGAGATGCAGTTTTTTGGGTGGTACCTTTTTCTGATGGTTCTGTTTATGTCATTATTTCAGATTCTCTCTAGGAGTTCAAAGTAGCCCCAGTTCTTTACATAGCAGTGGCCACTCCTCTGCTGACTTGTGGCACTTATTTTTTCTTGTGATTATCCTCTTTCAAATTAAGAGAAATCACTGCTACTGAAAGCATTAAACCCAACAAGTATCAAGTTCAAAGCATAGATTTTCTTCCTCCAACTGAATTAGGCTCAAGACTTATTTTTGTTGCCACAGCCTTATCCTGAATAATGGAAGTTATGAATATGGATTCATGTCAGTGTAAGCTATATCATGTCAACTAGATGAGCTTCTTCTTAAATCACATGGAAAAAGTCATGGTCTTACCATGCATCATTAACCAGATTTGTAATTGTGGGTTGATGGTATGCTATGTTTTTAATTAGTTCAAATAGAAAATTACTTGTTTACATAGTTGCCCTTAGTACTATTATTTTCTTATACCACAAGATTTAAATTTTTCTCTTAAAAGAAAGCTTATAAATAATGAAAATAAATTCTATTTGCAGTAATAGGCTGAGTTCTTTCTTATGCTTTTCTAAACTTTTTTCTGCTTGGGACAATGATCTAAAACTCAGCTATTCGCTACCATACAGGTGTTAAATTAAATACTCAGTAAATGGTCTTACTCAGTCTTTCATGCCTTATTGGTACATCCTGACCTTCAGGTGCAGAAAATAACTGCATTACTGTCCTTTTATATGGTGACAAGTACTGATGCTTGTATGGAGTTTTCTTCCTCAAAAAAGTGAAATTACTTATGAATGAAGGTCAGCAATTACTCCCTTTACTAATCTCCTTCTCCATGACCTGAACTCTAAACACTTCCCCCCTGTTCCTTTGACTTCGTAATCAGCTAAAGATATGATATTGCTCTCTAATCCTTTCTATTACCCTTATCTCAATTCTTCCATCAAGTTCTCTTTGCACAGCATGTATTTTTTTTCATTGTCTGTAACACAGAGGCTAGAATATTTGTTTTGGTATTTAAAAAAAATCTCTGTTATTAATGTAAATATATGATCTTGAATTACAGTATCGTCCCACAGCTTGTATTGACATTAGCTGACTTGCAATCTACCAAAAAACTGCTGACAACTTCAGTATCCAAGATATCAGCCTATCTGGCCCATTTTCAGGGCTATGAGTTGTATGGGTCCTGAGATTTGATTGATACAGCCATTCCATGAAAAAAAAAAAGCTTCTCCCAGGCCTGTTTATGTTCTGCGTTTAATGTTGCAAAATGTGTAACCTTCGCAAGAACAGAAGATGTAAACATTGTGTGCTCCCTTGATGATTACTCCTATCACTAGATTAAGATGCAGCCAGCTTGTGTTTTACCATGGGTTTGTGTTGGGTACTTAAGAAAACTTGAAGATGTCTGCCTAATCTGCAATTATAGACAGACCCCAGGGCATCTAGATCCATAATTCAGGCTTGAATCGGACAGATTTGGCTTCAGGAGGGTGGAAAGCCTCCTGTTGATTATTTGTATGCTTGAGTAATCCTGCCCCTCACTTCAGTGGGATGGATGGGCTTACCTGTGGAGATTGACGAATAGCATCTAAATAAAATCTACAGTTGTAGTGCTTTTGGATTTGTTCTGATTGCCTAGATTTAGACCATTGAATGAGGTAAACAGAATGCCTCTTTTTGGAACTTCAAGTCAGATAATAAAAGATATAGCTGGAATGCAGGCTAAATTAGAGACCACATAATTTTTTCAGGACTGTTTCAAAAGAAGAATGTAAGATTTGGTCCATCAGGTTGACCTTGCTATATTAAGACAAGTAAATGTTTGGATTCAAAAAAATTTAAATTATTGTAGTTTCATGTGAAATTAATAAGTAATTCAGTTTCTTTTGACTTTAAAATGGTGAGAAAAACAGTTCTTGCCTGACCAAGTATTTCTTCAAGTAATAATTTTAAAGGGAGTGTCTAGGTTACAATTCTGTTCAGCCCATATTGGTTTACCTTTAAATTACCCTGCAATTCAGCAGTTAAGGAAACTTTTAATAGCTGCAGTGGTGTGTGCTACAGTACTGCCTGACACCCTTGGTAGAAAAAGCTGAGTTAATGAGATCTCATGGAATAGAAATCATTTGCTTTGAGCTATTCTTTCCTTTTCCTTTGAAAAAAACATACTGACAGTTTGACTCAATAGGTCAACTGGATGTGGAACTAGCTTTTCACCAAAGATGTGAAAATCCCATAAGTATGGGGATGGATAGGACCTCAAACTTTGCCCGTAGTACCTTTGTCATACAGCTGAACGGGAAGAAAATCAGTACAAGTTGTGGTATAATGGCAATGGTTTATAAAGAACTTAAACTTTTTTTTTTAAGGGGGAAAAAGCTTTGTAGGCTAATTTGAGTGTATCTCAGTAAGTTGAGACCACTAGCTGAAAAAAAATTAATCAAAGCAGTGAGTCATGTGGAGCATTCCTTTTCTCTGACTCAGAGTCCTGGTCTCTCTGAGAATAAACACTACAGGTAGCAACTATAACTAGGCAAGGGATACATATTAAAGAGAATTGTCTAAAATATAGAGAGCAACCCATGGAATTGAATAAGAATTTAATGTGCTGTGGTTTTTGTGTTATTACTGTCTAAAACAAAAATATTTGCATTTTACACATCTGTTACCCTTCTTGTTTGCAGAATAAAAAAGCTGTGTGAACATGCAGGCTTGTCCTGTGATTTACTACATATGGATCAGATTCCCAGATATTACTGGCACTATCAGTTTATTCATAAATTGCTCTCCTCTACAAGTTGTCAGAGCCATTTCTCATATTACAAGATTTCAAGTAAATTAGAATGTTAGACATCTCAGTAACCAAGTAACTGTTTGTAAGCTTCAGCAACAACTATATATTGTCCAGTAGTTTTCCAGTATAAAGATGTTTCCATGGACAATGAATGTGCTAGTTTTTTTTTATTTGGTCAGGATGGAGAGGAGGAAAACTGCCTCTCTATTTAGGGAATCTTTATAGTAATATAGGAATATGCTTCTCTGTTTTCTGTATTTAAAATGCAGATTATTGTAAAAATCATTTTCCAGGAAGCTGGACATGCTAAGTAAAAAGGCAAGCCTTTTCCTGTTTGTTTGTGAGGTTTTGTTGTTTGTTTTCTTTTCAGTCTGCTCTGTTGCTGTTGTTTTGTGTTGTGGTTTTGTAGGGTTTTTTTTAAATGCACTTTTATTGATTAATTTTCAGTGTTTTCTGTACTTGTCTCTCCTTCTTCCTGTGTTTCTCCTTTTTAATAATTTTGTTGGCCTCCACGTTAATTCTGAAATTAGTGGGAACTCTTATTTTAAGAAGATTTTTCAATAGCAAAGTGTCTTTATATGGTTTCAATCACTGAACTATTCAGCTTTAGTAACAGGTCTATATGCTGTTTTCTTTAGGCACATGTTCTGCTTTTGCATTTCTAGTGTTTTATTATCAGTATGAAATAAACCAATCCAAACCAAAATCCAGAAGTTCTGAACTTCTGCATGAGGACTTGTTTAGAGTCTATGATTTTAGACCATGCTATCCAAAACCATTTGAAAATGACACATGAATAAACATGAATTGAAATCTTCCTTAAACATTTTAGATGTGAAAGTTTAGGAGCCTACTGGCAAAACTGGCAAGAAACTGAGCAGTGTACACACTGGGATGTGTGCACAGATGCCTTTCCAACCATCCCATTCCGTTCATCACTTTTGGAAACAGATCACTGGAATATTCAGCAGTGTGAAGTCTGTCTCCAATCTGTTAAATAATAATGTTGTGATAGTACTGTGAAGACTGCAAACAGGGAAGTAAATTAAGCACCATTGGAAGTATGCACCTATCTATTCCACCCCTGGGATCAACATCAGCATTTATGTATCCTGGATATGCCATGACCTTTCTCAAAATCAACAGCCTTTCTTGTGGTTCAGAAATTATATGTTTGTGATTGTGACAGAGCAAAACAAAAATGGGCATGGCACTTTTTGAGTAATTCAGATTTACCAAAGAACACAAGTCTGGCCATAATCACAAATATGCAGCTAAACTCAGTACAGGATTGTATGGATCAAGATGAGAAAAATACCAAATGGAGAAAGTCAAGGCATAACATGCTGCAGAGAAAAATTAAAAAGAAAAAAAAAAACCTTTTCAAAAGGTAAAATCATATCTTCTGATAGTGTGGAGGATAGAATCAGTGTTGCTGAAGGCTAGTTAGCATCACTAGCCTTCACTTCAATAATCTCCTGAGGACTCAGTGTCATGTCAAGAACGCATTTGAATAACATTCAAAAACATTATATAATTCATGTCATCCTAAAACTGTGGAGAGAAGAATCTGCAAACAACAGCAATCATCTCAATGGGAGAAAAATTCCCTGAAGACACTGAGAGCTTAAAGAAGAAAGAAATTTAGGGTGGGAAGCAAGGTTGAAGCTGAAGCTCCACTAACAGAAGCAGACACTGAAGGACTGGCTATAAAGACACACCTTGGAAGCCATTGATGTCAAGCTATTTTCTTTTTATGCTTTCCCCTTGAAAATGCTTATCACCTGCCAACTACCTATTCATTCTGATGGAGAAGCTTGTTATCCCAAACCAACATCTCATTAGATATTCCACTTTTTCTTCTCTTCTTCTGTATTTCTTTCATCTTCCTCTTTGAAGTCTTTCCAAGCAAGGAATTATTTGGTCAAAACGCACCTGTGAAGGTTGTCCAAGGCACACACACACTTCTGCTCCAATACTCCAACTTTTAATTAAGTCTGTCTTCAAAAATGATCTCTGATAGATAGTCCACACCTAATGACTGTAGCAATACCCTGAACCTTCCGGACTCATAGGAAATTGTGTTATTATGTTTAAAAGGTGAGTATCCACGTGGCAATGTGCGCCTATGTTTCTTTTGCTTCTTATTTCATATATCAGTTACTACAAGATTTTCTCAAGTTGTTCAGAAAGAAATGTATTCAATAGAAGAAAGTTTGATTAGTCTAAATGAGAGATTTTACCACATATTTCAAAGCTTATAAAAATCTTAAAATATCAATATTTGCTGAAAGACTTGCAAAAAGCTGCAATGTCAATTATAACACTTAAGACTATTGCTACCATTTTTTAAAAATTGCATTTTTCATTTTCACATTTTTAATGGTGCTGTTGTACCCACATTGATGAAGAGCTGTAGTGTTGGGTTAGCTTTTTAGAATGAGCATGTGATATAGCTTGGAAGATTGTGCCTTTTCAATCCTATTCAGCTGTGATAGTCAAGGAAAGAAGTAGAATGACAGAAGTATCAGAATTTACTGTAGTAATCATTGCAAGAAGGTAACATAGTCTTTTGTAGACGTTTCTGTGTGCTTTACAGAAATAGTGTGTTTATGACTTCTCAAAATTCCTGCCAAGAACTATTTGAAATGTAATAAAGCATACAGGAGAGTCATGAGTAGTAAACACAACAGTGCTACATTAAACTGAGTGCTGGATCAGCCTGGTTTCTCTCAGTAGAATGATGTGCTTGCAGATGAAAAGTTAGTATACATATACAATATTCTTAATGATTGAAAACCCAAGATGTTCATCCACTGGTCAAGCTAGTGGTCAGTTCCAGGAGGAATTCCCTGAAAGTGATCAGCAACAGGAATGAGGGATAGACATCTACTTGTGTGGCTGCAGAAAAAGATTTTTGCACTTCCCATTCTTCTATCAAAAAATCTGTATGCCACTCAGTCTATTGTATTTGTAAGTATTTAAAGCTAGTCTTGGTGTATATATGTTTCTTTTACAGAAAATAAATAGTGTTTTTGAAGATTTTGCCCCACATATTGTTACTATCATTGAAAATGTTGTCTGTCCCTACCAGCACAGACCTGAGATGAGCAAAAGCCTTTGCAAAGGAGAGTTTGAAAAAGTTCATTGGCTTCCACCTTTATCCTAGGCAAGTCTGCATCTTCTGTCTTTAACAGAAGACATGAGTATTCAAAGGCAGGAAAGTGAGTATTTAAAATATACCGGAAGAAGTGTTACTGACTGGAGTGAAAATATTTTTTTATGTCACCAATGGTTTCTGCAAGTGACAAGGAATATAGTCAGTGAGAGAAAAGAAGAGAGAAGGAGAACAGTAACAACAGTGCGTAACAGAAGGAAGGGCATGAAAGCCTTCTGATAGTCCCCTTCTGATAGTCCAAGTTCTACATTAATCTTCAGAATTGTGTGAGGAAAAAGGGATGTTTCTCGAACTGGGAAGTAGATAGATGTGGCTGGTTTAACTCTCTGGAAAACTGCAGGGTTGATGAAGGCAGGTAAGTGAATGAATAGGTCTGCCCAACAGCAGCTGTCTAGTGCACTGGTTTGCTTCTTACACTGATCACCTGATGCTGGATTTAGGCAAAAGGAGCACTTTACAATAGCTGCTGTGTTTTTTGTGTGTAATGAAGAGAATACTCCCTTTTCCCTGAACCATCACACAAAGTGAGAGCAAGAAAGGCTTATGCTATTTGAAGCCAGTTTTGGATGGGTCGTGGACTGATGACAGTCTTTAATGGAGAGGATTGATGATTTGCTCTGCACAAGTTATTGCTTGCTAACCCCTAGAATTAAGTTAATAAGGTTGTGAACTCAGCTAAACCACATCTGGATATGGTGCCTGTACTTTGTGTGTCAGGCTCAGTGATTAAGTTGCCTCTAGCATTTCATAGATTTGTAGAGCCTTTCATTTTCAGCTGTTCTGTTTCCCATCAGCTGCTACACAGTGATGGGTCTCAACATGAAACTTGCAATGTGCTGTCTAATTAATGAATGCATGATAACCATGTATTTATTACCGTTATTTTTAAGTAAAAGATTAATGAGTGAAATTCAGTAGTGATGCAGAACCACAGTGCCAGGCCTCAGTCCTAGTAAGATCTATGGCATATGCAGAGTTTCAAGCACCTGTGCTTTTGGTCTGCAAATTTAGCTGTTAAAACACTTGGCTATCTGGTTTTTCCTAGCATGATGATTATCCCCCCTAGTGAATAATAAGCCTTACATATTTATAAACTTTCTCCAATTTAAGATATGGAAAAATACTATGGAAAGAATTCAAGGATTCAGAAAAATACTGATTTAATTTGAGTTGTATTTCATACTGGATTTCTACATGTCATACTAGATTTCTGCATTTAAAATGTTTTAATAATGTGTATTTTTACATGTATGTTTTCACTGTCTTGGACACTGTCATAGCTTTTTTGCTTCTGACTGCTGACAAAAGGAAATTAATCAAATATAATTTGTGTTAAAGGAAATTTCTACTTGTCCAACATATGCAAATGCAGCTTGCTTTAACATAGATGTTCACTCAATTATAGCTCTTCAGCTGCCTTCCTTTCTAAAACATCATACATACAAGAACTCCTGTGTACTTGATAGAGCAATGTCAGAGCAAACAGGTGTGTAAGAAACTGAACTCTCCCCTGCAGACCTCCTACCCCAGCTCCAGAGAGCCACACCTTCTGCCAGGCCCCCGGGTCACGCACGGGGGACTGACACAAAGCTCCTGCAGTATATTCTGAATGCAGAACTGTAGGGCTCTTGTAAATCACCAAGGAAATCAAGCCCCCAGATGGAGGAAGTGGGATGAAGAGCATCCCCCTTGTAGCTCTGTCCCAGCAGAGCCAAAGGACATTGAGGGTTTGTGCCTCTCTGAGTTGGTGCCAGCACTGAGCGCTGCTTCAGCATCATCCTGTGCACTGCCAGTGAAAACTTCTGTGGGTCATTCCTGACATACTGCTGCAGTTCAGAATGAGATGCTGTTCTTTTTGTTCTGCTAATCCCAATGTACTAGTTAATAAATCTTGCCCACAATTATATTTATTTAAAGCCCTGCACAAATAAAAAAAAGCTTTTTTAACTTTTACTCCAGTGGCTTTCTTGCAAAATAACTACTTAAAACATTTTTTTTGTACTACGTACAAAAAGTAATTACAGTTTGTATATGCATTTAGTAAAATTCATCCACATTAAAAAAAAAACTATTCAGGGGAAAAAATGTGATTATCATGTCAATAAAAAAAAGTAAATTCCGTTTTCCAATACGTATCATATCATGACTGTTGCTATTGTTGAACTAAATAAAAAGAAAATACATTAATTCACCTTTTCTCCTACTCCAGTTATCAGGTGACCAGCAATTTGGCCTGTTAAATTTTTTTGTAGTGCCATAACATATTATAGAAATCTCTGAAAGTTGATGTAGTGTATTGTGTCACTAGTTATAAATAGTCCAAGACTTGTTACACCATCAAAGCTGAGGCGTAAGCCAAGACACCCATATTAAGCTGCTTTGGCTCTTTTATAAAGCTTCTTGTTTAACGTGAAAATCTCAAGGACATGCATCCCCAGGGGTGGTTGTCTTATGCTCCAGTAATGGAGATTAAATTTGTGGTAGTTAGCCAGCTAGCTCTTTTTCTAACAAGAAAACTAAAATTCATTAAAAACTAATTAGGAATGTATAGGAGGTTAATACTCCATGTTAAGCCTTATTAATGTGAGATAAGTAATTCATAAAGTATCAAAGGACTGCAATGGACAGAATTAAGAAGAATTATACCACCAAAATCTACATTAAAGCAACATTAAGGGTCTTGTTTGAGCTTGAAAAACCCAGGAAATTCAGAGTGAAAGATAAATCTCTGATGCCAGCTCACTTTTTTATGCTGGGGTAATGCCCATGATGGTCCTCCATTAAGAAGACTCAGAGTACATCATTAGGCATTCCTTTTCTACCACTGAAGCTTCAGTATTAATTACAAGAGAAATAAATCTTAAAGAATATAGATTATTGACCAAATGGTTTCACATTCATAGGATGCTTTACATGCAAATTATTGGCTAGATCTGAGAGGTGTTTCTTCAGATCATGCTCTTACAGCTGGTTTCCAAGTCACAGTGACTTGCAGTTTTAGCAGTCAAAAGAGCTATTGGGCTGTAATACTTGTTTTCTAAAGTGTAGTGTTTTGAATGTCACAAATTTCTAAATTAAAAAAATAATTATTTTGTTTTGGCTTTTTTTTTAATAAGCTTCTTTCAGTCTGACTTCACTGAATAATTTCAAGTGAACAATATTTCAAAAAATCGTACAATATTGTGTATATTAAATAATCTTCATTGTGGTGCTCCAGCCTCTACCCATATCCAGCCCTATTCCAATTTCATCACTGCAGCTGCAGTGAAGGCACACATGCTCATGTCCCCCCACCCCAAGCACTTCTGCCCCCTTTTAAATCACATTAAGTGCTGATGTAAGTGTCAGCTACAGTCCCATCCACTACAGCACTTAACTAGGAAATCTTGTACAAGTTTTCTTCAGCAATGTACGAATTACTGAAATGACATTTGGGTGAAGGATTAGAAACTGGCATTTGTGGGATCCCGTGCTTAGGGAAACCTTGTAGAATGAGAGGAGAGTAAGAAGAACAGGGGAAAGAAACTATGTGTGTAGGAAACCCTTACCATTCTAGTAGCAAATCTCAAACAAGGAAAGTAGAAAAATCCCAATGATTTTTTGACCCAGCAAAAGGATTTTTAGATTGTAGACAGTCAAAAGAGCACTTCTTGCTCCTGCATGTGGATGGAAATGCCAGGGAAAGCTGGCCTTCTATAGCCTATATCATGAGTAACATTTGAGGGGGTATTTCTCCCAGGCACCTGCCTCCATTAAAAATGAAATGCAGGCAATAGATTTTTAATTGAAGTGAATTAGCATTTGTACGTTTTGCTGCAAAAGTGAATTTTAAAGCTGATTTGAGTGATAAGAAAGTAAGAAGATTTGACAACTTAAACACATTAAGAAATACTAATACCTTACATTTTTAAGTGCTTTTTATCCCAAAGGAGCTCTAAGTGCTTTATAAGCTATGTAGATGAATTACTTCATGCATCACTGAAATAAATGCAGCCACCTCTTTTAGCAGAAAATGGGACTGGCTGTACAGCACACAGCTTTATGATGCAGTATTGCTAAACAGGCAGAGAGGATACTGAGGATTGGAATTGTTTCAGCTCTCCTCTGTCTGTCCAGGTGAGAACATCTCTCACATGTCTGCTTTTGATTCACCTCCTGAATAATAAAGTTCAAGGCATTTGTTAGGACACCAAAAATGATGGCTGGGCCAATAGATGAGTGCATGCCTTAGGAGGGTAATTCAAACCTGAGTTTCATGATGTCCCTAAGTCACAGCTGTCTGTGGAAGTATGCTCTTTGTACCAGATAACATGCATGAAATTCTCTTAACTTGTTGGACTAAAGCCTCAGGTATGGACAGTTCTAACCTCTCTCAAGATTCTTGCACATCTAAAGATCCTTGAGGAAGTTGGGTAGCTGTTTTGATAGCAGATGAGATGAGGTTTATTGGGGAGATTTCTAATATTCCAATTCCTTATCTTTGTACTATGAAGCATTTTAAGTTTTCTTTATGTACATTGCTTAACTTTACCTGTATATATTTCATTATATTGACAATGAGCTGTGTGAAAAATAGAAAAAGTAGTTGTCTCAGACTTAAAAGTATGCAAATCAAAATCCCACTATTATTGGTTAAAATTAGCATATTTATAGCAATTCTAACATGAAAAAGTTATAAAATACTAAAGAAATAGGAATTCTTTTGCCACTGAATAGAAAAAAAATTGATTCAGTGAATTGAAAGCGGACAAGTGGATTTCTTTTTCAAAAGTATGTTGACAAACCATTATAGAATTTTTCTCTCTGTTATTGCAAAAATAGCAACATACAATATTATTTATATTGGTAATAATATATTCACCCCACCCTGCTACTTGCCTGATGTGAGCTGAAGTTCTCTCAGTGTTTAATAGAAATTCAGAAGGGATCTACATGTTCATTTTCCATAACTTTAGCAGAGTAAGGGCTATAGTATTTACTTGTTGCTCCTCCACAGAATCTAATAATTAGGTGCATAACTAGAATATGCTTTGGAAGGGAAAAAATAAAGCATACAAAAACCTAAACAAATATATCTTATTCATTTACTAATTTATTAATCCCTCAGGATATAAAATCCCACTTCATCACATGGTGAGGTGATAAACTACAACCCCTATTCCAGGTATTCTCCTAATTTCTAGAAAAAGTTTATCTCTCATGACCCTCAAAGGCCACAGAGACCTCTACTTTATCCTTTTATAGGGCATTATTGAGCAATCTTTTAGGTGACATTCCTCAATATTTTCATCTGAAGTCATTTTGTGACATTTCTGTAAACCCTGACTGATCTTTCAATATTTTTCAGCAGATCTGACCTCAAGAGTAGCGTTCAGTATACCAGATATGAGCTTCCTAACTATGCATGCAGTAGTCTCTTCTCTCTGTTTATTGCCTTAGCTCTTTCAGCCCCAGTTTCACACAAAGTGATGCATTTTACACAAACAGATAAGCACATAAAACATATTCACAAACTTCTGTTGGCAATAGTTGTTTTGCTCATCTTTTGGATACTGCAAACAAAGGCAAGGAGCAAATCTCAGTTTTACAAACAAGGGAGCTTGATTAACAACCTGCCTAAACCTTTAGGTTCTCCAGCAGAACTTGGCTGACAGTTTTTCGGTGTGTGACAGAGCTCTCATGACAGCAAGAGAGTATGTGCCCCTTTTTTCCACTACATGTGTAGAGACTTGTCTTGAGGAATGCCTGAAGAACACAGCACTTTAAGAAGCCTTTTGAAACCTGTTAGATTGGTGTTCCTGGGATATGGAAGGGTTGTCTGTGGGGATGGAAAGTCAGACCTCATTACAGAAAGCATCTCTCCAAAGAAGACTTCCAAATTTATTTTTTTTTTCAAGAAGCAACAAATAGTTAAAATAGCTGATCATGCTGAACAGTTCATCATCTGTATCCACTTAATATCAGAAGATTTGTAGGAAGAGGTGATCCTAAACTTCTAGCTTTGAGCAAAAAAAGCATGCTTGAATTTTTATTCTATCCTAAAAGGAATAGTTTATCCACATAAATCTTATCCACAACTTGTTTAAATTCCAGTTGTTTTTGTTTTTTTGGGGTTTTTTTTGGTGGAATAGCCAAGTACAAAACCACCAACTATAGTTTGATTTTATTATTTTCATTAATTTCTACTAAAAAAAAGTACAGAAACTGGACAAAAAGAGAACACAACTGTCTATAGGAGCTAGGGTCAGCATAAGCTCCTTTGTTTGTGTTTTTTGTGCCATTTACAAGCAGACTTGTAAAATGTACTGTGGTACATCCTCTGGGCACAGCACTGCCCAGGTACCTGAGAAACACACGAAGCAAAATACATTTAAAATGTGCTTCAAGTCCAAAATAGAGGGCTAGTTTGCAGAAATATAAAGAAGCCACAAAATAAAAAATATAAAGAATGCAAAATAAGCTGTGTTGGCAGGGACCCATCAGGATCACTGAGTTCAAGTCCTTTCTCTGCATCAGATGCTTAAGGATTCAGATAAACATGTTTGTGAGACATTTCTTCAGTGTAGAAATTCAGAATGTTCAAGGACATATTTTAATCCTGTTGTGGTTGATCTTCATTTTCAAATGCTTCAATAACTTTGAAAACCAATTCCAGAATAAGTAAAGCTATTGTGTTAATAGAAAATTAGGAAGATTTCTGATCCAGACTCTACTAAGTACCCACTAGGCACATTCCAGTCACTGAAATGAAAGACTTTTAGAGAATAATACGAGAAGAATATTTCAAATAAAATTTAATCTCTCCCTTGGCTCACAGAAAGCAGACAAATCAATACTTTTCTGAAATTTAAGTAAGATATATGCCTCAAATTAGGTAGAATGACACACTGGGTCTTTGAAATTCTTTGAAGACAAAATAAGATGGAATAAATATACTTTCAGGGGAAAAAAGCACAACTTAAATTCTTCCGTTTTTATTGTAGAAGTCTTTTCCAAAGTCACATTCTCAGGAAAAACTAAGCTGCCAAAAGAGTTATTGGCTAGATGAAGACTTTGAAATTAATTTTCTGTCATGACATTCACACAAAGTATTGTGTGGGGGTGAGTGGTTCTTACTGCAAAGGGTGTTGGCAGAGCCTTGACTGTCTCATTTAGGTGCCTCTGCATCAAGGACTTTTGGTAACCCTGTCATCAAGTTCCTTTCTGTCTTGTATGAAATATATCACCATTCAGTGCAACAACTCAAGTTCCAAGTCTAATGTGATTTCTTTGACATCTCTATAACTAAAATTCATTTGCTCAAAATTTGAACGACACTGCAGAATTCCATGAGTGAATATCTCTAGAAATTTTTATTGAGGGCTTTCTGGTATTCATTCTAAGCTGTAGTAAAGGTTCTTTCGTGCAAGGAGTGATATGCTTAGAAGTTAGGCCTCTGTCTTTTGAATGGGAATCAGTACTGATTAAGGAGGACTTAAAGTAGAAGTTGGATAAACTCAGCTTAAGGAGTTGACCTGTTAGGCAAAATATTTCAAATAAAATTATCTGTCATGAATTAAGGCAGTCAAAACCCTGCATTTCTGGCAAAAGAGAAACTTCTCTTTTTTCCTGGTCTTTTCTCTACTCCTGACATGCACTTTCCATCTGCTCTGTAGCTCTTCAGGCTCCTCTGGAGCTAATTTTGTTCACTATTCTGGAAGAAAACTAAACTAGCAACAAAAGAATGAGAGTTTGCCTTGAATTCGGTGAGTTGAAGCAGCAAATGATGGACTTCAGTGAAAACCAAGGCAAGTGTGAGGGAGGGGGTCTGGCAGCATGGCCAGGAGCAGAGCAGGAACGGGGAGACAAGCTGGTGTGTGTTGGGAGCAGCCAGAGTGAGTCAGAGGGACACAGTGCTGTCTTTCACAGCTGGAGTTTCCCTGTCAGGGCTGCATCCCCTCCTTTTTGTCAAAACCTGCCCAGGGCTTCGTTACTCCATCAGTTTTATTTTTCCCTTGAAATAAAGCTAAAGAAGAGGATAGAGCAGCTGTGGTCTTGATTTAGTTGGGCAAGTGAACTCTTCAGCCAGGCACAGGAATACCCATTTGCACAACCTTGACAAGTTTTAGGGAACACATAGATTTCCAGGTTACAGTACTTTTTTTGTTTTGTTTTGTTAAATAATTTTCTTAAGCATTCTGCCTAAATTTAAATTTGGCTGCACCCACTATTTGGGTCTTGCCCTTTGCTCTATTATAGCTCTCCTGAATTATAGTATAACAAAATGTAAATCCTGCAGAGGCCATTGCAAGATGATAGAACAGTTCCCAATGTTTAGAAGGCATCCCCTAGCCAAGAACATGGAATTTTGTGATAGCAACTGACTGAGCAGTTTCTGCACCCTATCTGTTGGACAGCTGCTGGGTGACCTAGTCACTGATCAGTGTGAGCAGGATTGCCTTTAATTCTGAAATACTCAGTTGGATCTCTGGGTACAGGAACATACAGTTTTAGATGTATAAAGCTCAGCCTAGCATCTCCCACACTTTTAAACCCTTTCCTTAGAACTGCAGTGAAGTTCAGAGCCTTTTTAGTAATGCTTTATTATTAATTTGAGTATGGTGTAGAGCTTCTGAAATCATGATTGCTTTTGCTTGAGAAAAAAGCAGAAGAGGACACAGAGTAGCAGAAAACTCAGTGTGTCTCAGAGTAGTGCCTAGAGCAGCCCAGGAGGCACCCAGACAGCCCTTGGAGGATCAGCACAGCCCTCCAGAGTGCCCTAGCTCAGTCTTTTCCCTGCAAGGTGAGATAAAAAGATGCATTCTCCCTCTACACTGAGGAAAAAAAAAAGTACTTGCCTCTTATCTCTGAAGACACTTGCTGCATCAGATCCCTCAACTTGAGGCATAAGGGCAAATTACTGTTCTCTCCTAATGATCCAGTCTCCTCCAGCAGGAATCCCCGATCACCAGGCACCCCCTGTGCTCATCAGCCCGCCCGCCTGCCTGGGGCTCCCTCATTCTCCGTCCCAGCTGGGGACACTGCAATGGCCCCACACCCAAGCCAGGGCCTTCCCTTTGTCAGCCCCCCAGGAGGCTGTGTATTCACTTTAGTCCAAACTGGAGAGCAGGTGACACGAGGAAGGAGTGATTTAGCAGTCCAGGCAGAAATGCTGTTTGCAACAGGGTGCTGTCTTCACCATGGCCAAGGTAACAGCAAGTGGAACTAATGTGATTGTACAATCTAGTTTTGGTGCCAGTTCTGTTTTAAAACCAAGCCTCAGTTAATCTTATATGCAGTTAAAGATGTGAGCATATGTTTATGCAGCTGACCTCCACATTTGTCACCTTTGGTACCTGGAACTACTCCTTGCCTAAGGTACTTTTCTCAAAGACAATTATCATATTTGGAGGACTTCAGGGATACACAATGTTATTTATATTAGATTAGGGAGTAATTTGAATTAAGAATAATTGATGAAAAAAAGCAACAGAAAACCTGATTAAAAAATCACTAATAATCCATGTGACTCATGGATCTATAGACATCGTGTTTTGTTTAGTGTGGTATTAGAAAAACTGTATGGCAGGCTGGAAGACCCTTTTTGGGTCACTAGCTGTCTGATTTTTATAAATGTATGAATTTTGCACAGGATTCTGTTGCCTCAGCCTGATCATCTCCATATCCATTCACCCTCAGCTGAAAGGAGCTAACAAGTACCACTTGCAAGGGATTTGCATGTGATTTGTGCAAACCTGCTTCCTGGGGCCTGAGACCACAGTCAGAGTTCACAACTGAACTGCCTTCTAATAAGCAATTACTTCTGATTATTACTCACAAAACCATCAGTCCAGTCAAATCTGGGAAATCTGAGTGAAGTGTTAGTTTTTATTTTTTTTCAGACACAGAATGAGGCAAACTAATATCATTAAAGTGAAAAAGCTCATAATTCAGAAAAGCACACATGGAGAATGAAAACAAAGTAATAAGGGAGTTCTGATGTAAGCAAAGCCAAGGGGGAGGAGAGAGCAAGTTTCAATTCTTCCTTTCAGCTCTGCCAGTTTAACAAAGGCCACTTCATCCATGATTGTGGGGACGGGGCTGAGCTCTAGTTGCTGATTTTTTCAACTAAGTCTGAAACTTGTGCCAACAAATGCTTCTTTTTTACAAGAAAAGTGGTTCCCAGTATTATATATGCATATTTGGAAGACTGCCAAAGCATTAGATGTCTATGAAGAGATAATAAAGAAAATGTCTGTATACAGCACCAACTGTAGATCTCTGTCCTTTCTTTAACTTTTGCATTGTTCTTAGGGAAGGGCAGAAGAGTAAGCTGCACTGTTCCCACTGCCAGTTAGCCACTTTCTCAGCAAGTGATTTTCTTGTTAAGACAAACTTGTGCACTCTTGTTTGCAGACAGCTAAACCTCAGACATGTAGGATGGTGCAAAAATTGAGAGATGGGATGAGAGGGAGAAAGGGAAAGATGGTGAATTTGGATCCTCTTCCAAATGGTGTTCATTATATAAAACAAGGACAAAAAGGAAGCTGAAAAATGCAGATTCATTTTTAGCAGACTCACTTGTTTGTTCTTTAACAAGAGACAGAGCTTCAGGCTTTTTCTTCTCCCTTCTCAGTAATTTTTATGCACATATAAACAGTTCTTGAGAAAATGCCTAAGTGCACTGTATTCCCACAGGTATCACTGGATCTTCTCTCAAACATTCAGATTTATGAATAATGTGATTAATAAATCACTCCACAAAGATAAGACAGTTTTTTTTAGCAACACAAAAAATATTAAACTGAAAAGTAAATAAGGAAAGCAACATATTGTAGAATCATAGACTAGTTTTGGATGGAAGGGGCCTTTAAAAGTCAACTAGTCCCATCCCCATGGCACAAGCAGGGATGTCATCAATCCAGTCAGTTGCTCAGAGCCCAGTCCAACCTGACCTTGAATATTTCTGGGGATGGGGCACAATCCACCTCTCTGGGCAATCTGTTCCCATGTTTCATCATCCTCATTGTGAAGCATTTCTTCATACATCTAATCTCCATCTACTTTCTTCTGCTTTAAAGCCATTACCCCTTTTCCTACTGTAACAGGCCCTGCTAAAACATTTATCCCCATCTGTCTTATCGACCTCCTTTAAGTACTGAAGGGCTGCATGATAGAAATAATATTGGTATGTAATTTTTTATGTTTCTTATTTTGGTGAAAATAGAACTTTGATTTCTAGTATATGTCTGCTTTTTAGGAAAAATTTTAAATGTATGGCATTACTATAGTCTTTTGCACTCTGTGTTGGAGTATAAATAGTCAAATAAGATATCCTGACAAAGTTATTGCTTATTTGTTATACCCTGTATTTGTATTCAATTTGTCATCATATTGATACAGCTACACACACAATGAAGCATAACAAAAATATGTGAAACAAAAACTGTTCTTGAATTCAGTGACTCAGTGCCATTAATTTTGACATTAACACTGCACTGTTTTGACTTGTTTCCACAATTGCTTACATGTTTCTAAAGCTATAATTCAAGTTTTTGTAAAGAATAGATTTAACATGTGAAAAAAATTACCACATGTAGCTGTAAAGCCTCCCACAAGGATTTTATATGATTATACAACTTTAGATGAGGAAGGAAGGGATTGGAAGACATGATCATAATCCTGTGTTGTCAGGCAATTATATTGTATTTTTCATTTCTTTCTGTTACTTCTTTTTTTTTTTTCTTTTTTTTTTTTTAATTAACATGGTGGTTCTAAGAATGAGGTGGTACCTTTATTTACCTACCTATACATTTTCCTTATGATGAAAATTAGGTCACTATGCTATAGTGAAATGCTATAGAAAAACTCTAGAAGCTGACTAAATGAGTATTCAGGCTTACAAAAAAAAACAAAAAACCTTTGAAGAGATATATAGTTTAAGTATTAATTAGCAAAATTAAAGCAAAATAACTCCTCCAGCTCTGTGATGTGGAATGATAGAAAATAGAATTGTTGAGCACATCCAGTTGCTGTCTCTCTCATCAGCCATCTAAGAGAACAAGCTGTAACTTCTGATTAAGTAAAAAACAGAAAGTGACACTCCCTAGGTAGAATATTTGATAAATTTTTTTAAGAATACTTATTTTTTATTGCACAACGCAAAAAAAAAAGAGATCAAGTCTTGTAAGTGACAAATCTGCATGAATGATTACTGAGATAATTCCTCAGCAAGATAAAATTGAAAATTAAAAAAAAAATTCAAATTGGCACCCACAGTTATCAAGCATCCATCTTAGAATCAGCGAGGTCACTTCAGAAACAGAGAGTGTTTTATCCCAAGCTTCAGTTCTGTGTTACAACTGGGAAGAAAAGCAGTAAAGCAGTAAATCATACCCCAGGGAAAAAAAAGGGAAAGCTAGAATGTCAGGAGTGCAGTGTCAAGGGGAAAACAGCTGTTACTTAAAAGTGTTTTGTCTGCTTGTGTATTGCCTTAAATATTTTGTATTTCTTCCTCCTTTCTCCACCACATGTAAGGTATCACAGAAGGAAAATAAAGAGACACTGTAGATCTTTTCCTTCAAAGTCATAGAAGACAAAGGTAAAGTTTTTCTTCTGATGATATAAGGCAAATGCAGTGTGTACAGGTGGACATACAGAAAAAAATATGCTGCCTTTTAGCATGAAAGTGTTGCAGATAGGACATCTGTCAAATATAGTAAACATGACACATTTTAAGTGCCTTCACGAGCAGATTCAGAGACCTCTAAAATGTTGATTATGCCTATTTGAAGGTGGCATCCTTAGGTTCTGTCCTCCTCTTTATCTATCCTGCCATCAATCCTTGACTCCTACCCATTATTTCCTTTAAAATACAACAAAATAGAAATGTGTGGCTCTATAAATTGCAGCTTTCCCCACAGTGTCCCAGTTTTGGCTGGGACAGTGTTAGCATTCTGCCCAGTGGCTGGTGCAGGGCTGTGGTTTGGGTGCAGTGACACTGATGTTGATAACAAGCTGATGTTTCAGTTGTTGCTAAGTCGTGCTTGCTCCAAGTCAAGGAGTTTTCATCCCCCATGCTCTGCCAGAGAGGCAGTGCTTGAGAGGCTGGGAGGGAGGTTGGACGCAGCAGCCAAAGGGATATGGCACAGCTTGGAATGCCATGCCCAGTGTCCCAACTGGGGGAGCTGGCTGGGGGCACTGGGCACGGCCTGGGAACGGGCTGGGCATCAGCCAGGGGGCAATGAGCAGTTGCTTTGTGCATCACTTGTCCTTCTTGGGTTTTATTTCTTTCTTTTTGTTCCTCCCCTTTTCATTATTGCTATACATTATTATTATTATTATCATCATTATTATTATAATTATTATCACTTATTTCAATTATTAAGCTGTTCTCATGTCAAACCATGTGTCTAGAAGGTTTTTCCAATTTTTATCCCCATCCCACTGCTGGGGGCAGGGGGTGAGCAAGCAGCTGCATGAGATGTAGTTGCCAGCTGGAGTTAAACCATAACACTTGATTATAAAAGAATACAAGAGGAAAAATTATTAGCAGAAGATTGAAAGCATAAGATTCTAGTGCATATATGTACACACATTTTCTATATTTTAACAGCCTATTTATGAGTTGTCCTGAATATTCATTCTCCAGAAGTTAAAATTCCCTTTAGATCTAGACCAAAAGGGTGCTGCAAACTGCTAACTGACTGAGACTCAGGCAACATGACTTTCTGAACTGTTTTATTCATGTCAAATACATGGGGAATCATTGATTTTATAGTTTTCATTCATCCTTTTTCCTTCCAGAAATGCAGATGTTTTCTATCACTAAAATCTATACATAAAATTATTTTCAATTTGTTTCAAAATCACCAGCATATAAGAAATGAATAACATTTTATTCTTCAAGAGCATCACAATAGCTCTTGCTTCATACAAGAATTTAAAAATGTGAAAATAGGAACACACAAATTGCTTAAATCTAGACAGAAGGCTGGAAGTCAAGCTCTTAAGTTCTTGTAAAATTGGAAGATTGTACTTATTAGGTTCTTGAATTTTGAACTGATTGAAATATTCTGTGCTATGAGAAACAAATTGGTTTCTGATTGCAGGAATTTTGCCTACAACTGTAAAAATCCTAAATTAGAGATATATATCACATGCATGGAATAGCATCTGCATCAAGCTTCAATTATGCAACCTAACTGGCCTTTTTCAGGACTTCTAGAAGTATTTATTTTGAAACAGTTTCTTGGACAGATTGATTAGAATCAAGAGTACCTCCATAAACTGCCAATTTCTAATATACTTCCTAGGAGTGTGCTACATTTCTGTATCTGAGCAATTAGGGGCTCTATTCACAATGATTGGACTTTTCAATCAGTCAGAGGAACTTCATAATACTGCTGTATTTGAATCTTATGGAGATATTCTGAATCGTAAACCACTAGAGATATCTAAATTTAGCCTGATGAATTCCATCCCAAGAGAATCAGTGCTATTACATAAACCCACAGGTTTGTTTCAAAGTGAATAGAAGAGGTAGGAACCTTAGGCTTTCAGTCAGAAATTCTGTTCAGTTTTCATATAAATTTATTTCTTTTGCTGAGTGTTTAGTGCTAGAGATTTTGGAACTGATCTATGTTACTTTTAATGCAAGCCCTTGACACCAGCTTGGGATTATATGTCATTTAATGCCAGTTCCACACTGAAGCACAGTGAAAAAAGATAACAGGTAACACGTACAAACTTGTTGAAGATGTAGCTGACACCTTTAAGTTTGCACATTATCATTTAGTTCCTGAAGGGTGAAAGAAGATAGAACTTGCATTTAGCGTTCTGTCTGAAGTGTATTCCTACCATGTAATGTATTTGGACATTTTGCTCAATAATTCTTAGAAACGTTGCAATTCACAACTAAATCCCAGTATCAGTTTTTGAAGATTGAATGGAGACTATAACAAAGGCTTAGCTTGCTCTATTGGGCGATCTTGCAATTTAAAAATATCCAAGCACAACGTGAAATACCTACCTTCATGTGGTAATAATGTAGATCTTGATGTGATCATCTCTAATGTATTTCATTATTTCACTAAACACTGTATCTTTCTCTCATTTCTTTTTTTTAAATTCAGTTCAAACAATATATGTTGCTATGCAAAAATTCGGTGCTTTTTCATTTTTCTCCCCGTCTGCTAATCCTCTTGCTTTGAATGGGATAGTTTTCAATATTTATTTATGAGTAGAAATACTTGAGTTTTGAAGCTTTACATTGCTTTATTTTGGTGACTAGTTCTTTTTTGGTCTTTGCTGTTTATCAGTACAGTTTCTGAGGATGATAAGTAAATGCTAACAGCTTTTAGCGGTGGCATTTTAATGGAGAAAACTCAGAGTAAAAGAGTACATTTAGTAAATATTTGTTCTTAAAAAAAAAAAAAAAACCCAAAACTCCTCTTTCAGTTATTAAAAATATTATGATTAAAACCCCATAGTTGTGCGCTTCCTCTGCACTAGTTTAGAGAAGGATCTAGTTTAGTTCAGATGCATGGACAAATAGATTCTCAAACAACACTGCAGCTCAGATTCAGCCCCGCTCTTATTTCTCCCTCATGCATATTGCTCTTTAATTCAGTAAATAACTGAGTCTGATGGCTTTCTGTTGCTGTCTTATTCTTCAAACACAATAATCTATGTGTGCATATTGCCTAGGATTAGAAAACTCTCCTGTCAATGCTAATGTAAGAAAGTGCAGTCTGTTTGCAGGTACCTTACAGTTTCAGGAGAGGTTTGGTCTGCCCTTACAGTACTCATGTCTCACTTCATTTCTAAGAAAAAAATAATTTTAAAACACATCATATGTTTATGTCAGGTAATAGCTACAGTTTTTATTACATGTATACCACTGCTCTTTTCATTTAAACCAAAAATTCTTTAGTGTCATTTAAAACTAATTTCCATTGGATTAAGACTTCTCCTGACAAGAATTGCACTCTTCATTCAGATCCCTGCTCCGAATTTTGAGCATGGGAGCATTTGTTGGTCACCTCACCAATTTGGAGAATTATATCCTGCATTTATGCCTTTGCAATCTGTAGTAGAAAGACAAAAGCAAATTGTTCCTGGCAGCTGTAGTTTCAGGAAACAGAGGTTTTTGTAAAGTTACATATTTATAATGGTGTGTCAGCTGGCCAGAGGGGCTGTTAGTCATGTTTGTTTTTGTGGTCTGATCCTGCCGTCACAAAAAAGTACAGAAAAGCTCATATTGATTGAGAAGGAGTTAACTTGCTGCTATAATGACTCTGCTGACTAAATGGCTGCAGTTAAATTATCAGAAGTAATTGGAAAGAATGAAGGAGGAAAAAAACAGTGGGCAAACATGATCCAATGAGAGCTCTCCTACAAAGTGCAACTCAGAATTTGTAAGAGTTACCCTCACTCATTGCCAGAGCTCACAGAGGTACATTGATTTCCTCGTGAATTTCAATAGTTTCTAATCACAAAGAAATTATTCAGCTTGCCTCTGTGACTAACATAAATATGTGGGAATAAGATTAAAGCACCATATATACTGATAAAATTCAGTGAAATTTTTAAATTGCTCTTGGACCTGTAAACTAATAAGATATAGTGACCCACTGAAGCAGCTTGTAGGAGAAAAAATCCTGCACAAAGTCAGCAAAAACCCCTTTCTTTGCTGAGATCATAGCTGTAGTGTGCTAAACCTGCTTTTTTTCAGCAGCACTGTCTTCTTTAAATGCATGGTTTGGCAGTGTATTGTACAGAAGCTATGGAGTTAAATCACCTAGTTTACCAGCAGTGAAAATGTTTCACTGAAAGATTTGATTGTATTTGGACAGTTTATATTTAAGTGCTGAAAAAATGATACATTTTATAAAAAAGTATGATTGTGCACGTGCCTCAATACACTTCAAAACACAAGAATTACTAGAAGCCTTATGTGTTCAGGATAAATTAAATATATGGTTAGTGCAAATACCAAAGACAAATTAATTTTCATGAAATATCCAATTTTTTTCCAATGCTTGCTACTTTGTGGTACTAGGGAAACTATAGCCATGGAACTGTTATGCCTATCATTAATACATACTGAAAAATTTCCACAATGAGCTGAATTTATGGCCAGAATATGGGTATAGCTGTGAAAATAATCACAGTATGATAGTTTGAGGCAAAATTAAAAAAAAAAAAAAGGTGTTGCATAGGTAAAAAAATCCCCAAAACATGACCCTCAGGTGAAAGAAACCCTACTTTTCCCCTTCTGTATCCAAAGCTTATAGGAAGATTGGGATTAATTGCCAAGATAATTTTTTTCTGAATGCCAATGCACGTAAATGCTGTAGCACAGGACTGCAAAGAGATGTTAAATCCATTTAAGGGTATGCAGCAAATGTGATTGCTGAAGGCCTGAACTTTGCACAGAGGTTTCACAGAGATGTTAGGTAGAAGCCCAAGGAGCACATGGCAGCTAGTCAGGAGTTGCAGTAGCTTTTAGTAAGACCCCAGCCTTTCCAGAGGACAAATGAGGGACAGAGGAGTGACAGATGAGCACTGGGGGTTGTATCTGCAGGACAGATCAAATGGTCCCTCAGTGAATTTAAGAGGGTGACATTTATGTAGGATCTTGGCTTTGAGGAGCATTTGGAAAAGGAAGAGGGGAAAACTCCATAAGTGATTTAGGTGCCCAAAGTAAGCACTGTAGTATCTCAGCTTGCCAGTAAGAAAGAATCTGTCCTCTATTCATACAGTAAATATCATCTGGGAAAAAAATGTCCACAAAGGCCTTCTAAACACAGCAGTGCTTTCCAGATGCTGAGTTACAAGCTGAGATAAACCAAGAACTGCACAAGGAGTTTAAAGATGTGTGAAATACGTGCAACTTCATTAATGTTCATTAAGGTAGTAACCCATGAGATAAGCTGCTGCACACATCCTCTCAAAAGTTGTATCTTGTTCTTGCAGTATATGGTCTGGCAGCACCTTCTTTAAACAGTGTTTTAAGGGTTATATCTTTTACTTGGCACATAGAGAATGAAACACAAAAATTCCATTAACAATAATAGAAGCTGTGTGTCTAATTTCTCATTAACAGTTCTGATTAGTGTACACTCTTATTGCTAAGACATGGGTTTGGTGCAGCCTCCTCTTCTTTAATTACAAAATGCTCTCCAAACCTATAAAACCTTTACACTTATTAAGTGCTGTACTTTTTAAAATAATTCCCACATAGATTATGTAATTTAGAATTTTTTTTTTCCCTTGACTGGCATTAAATTATAGCTTTAGGTACTGCAAATGGATAATGTAAAGACTGATTTTGTAGGTGGCTGTGTACCAAAGCTTTGGTTACCTTTCTTACACCTTACGCACAAATTAATTTGCTTTGATCTGTTTTCTTCTAATTTTTTTCTAAACTTTTTTAATCATTTAAAATTCTGTTTCACATGACACACAGATTAACATCTTTGAAGTGCAATTGTAAACCTCAGTGTGTACAGAGAAGTGTACATGTATGATATCCCCTTGCCTTCAGCTACGTGTTTGAAAAATAATGATTTCATTTGGAAGAGGAAGGAGTACTTACAGATCTAATACAGTCTCTCTTAGTCACCTACTATTTATGAGAATGCTTTAGGCAAGTGTTTTCAGACATGCCTACCTAGAGCTAGTCATATTTTCTGTACGTAGGCAATTTGACAGCAGCTTTGCTTAGATAAGTGACTGCAGTCTTCATTGCATGTATTGCTTTAGATGCAGGGGAAAGTAATAATTGTTTTGTCAAAAATCTTCTCACATGGGCCTTAGCTTTCTGTGTTCCTTAGGGCCATTTATATGTTTAAATATTCCTAAAAACTTCACTTTGCTTGTTAAGTGAATCCCACGGATTATTAACAAGCATTTGCAATTGTAACTCCTATTTCATAACACTGACCTACCTTTTTACAGCTTAAAATTTTAATATAGATGTGTGAAATAGTGATGATTATGAAATGGAGAACATCCAACTGAAAGTTAACCAGTCAATAAAAATATAAATGGTGGTACTGAGCTTTCTTAAGAGAAGGAGTACATAACACTGAATGTCTTATTTTTATAACATCCACCAATGTCTTTTCAGATAAAAGGCTGAGAAAGGAATTAATGTGTCAAAAGACTATGTTTTGCAGCCAATAAAGCAACAAAAGCATTTCTTCCTGGGTCAACCTTAGCCTATCTAGTAGATAAAATTGCACTGACCTTTTATCTGTATTGACAAAGATTTCATTCAACAGAACTGATTTCTGACTTTTATACTTGAAAAAGTTGTATGCTTCAACACCTTGGCAATCAGACCTTTTCAGCCCAGACAAAATACACAGGCAACTGGGGAAGATGTTAGAAAATCTCTTTCAAGATCAACAAAGAAAGGCACTTCAGACAGGCTTCTAAGGTTTTTATACTGCTGTGGTTTTATTCCAGTTGTTCTTCTCAACACTTTTTTTTTTTCTTTTTTCAAAACTGGGAATAAATATAATAGGTTTATCAAGATTTGTGTACAACTTTGAAATCTGAAGTTGATCTGATTTTCTTTTTAGGGTCTGTATGGAAATAACTAAACATTAGTGTTTCTTATTCCTTAGATTTCTTTCTCAGGTTTTCAGATATTCTAGATGTATCAAAAGCATAATTAAATTGTGAACCAGAGAACAGCCAGATACTATCATCCATCAACTTGTCAGTGGCTACCAAGCAGAAGCATAATCTATTTTATGTGCTGCTAGCTTCTCTCTTGTCAGTCCAGTGCCTACATACCCTATATATTAATGAACCAGATAAAGCCCTTGATTTTATGATAGCACATAATCCTTTCTTTATACTTTAAGAATACTTTTTTATAGTATGTGGATTGTTTGGCTTCCAGGCAATATTTAGTAGTTGTCATCATATGTACTGGATTAATATCTAGGAAGCTCTATTTCTATTTCTGCCTTCATCTCTTATTCACATGAGTGCTTTAGGTATAGAACTGAACTACTGAATATTTCAGCTTCCCATCTTTAAAAAATTAGAATAATTTTGGAAAACATTTGCTACAGTAATTTAATGTCTGTGAATTTGATCTGCCATAGAAGTGCTGGATGTTAAGCATGGTTTCACCTCATGAAAATGAGACTGGGGCAAGCATGTTCTAAGAATATTGTTTTGAGTAAAGTGCTGCAATGTAGACTCCTGAAATGTAGAAGTGGTTTTGGTCACTTAAGCAGAGTTTTTTCCTTAGTCTTTCCTATCTCAGTGAAACAGTAATTGCTGCTGAGTTATTGAAAATCTGTCAGTAAAAAAAAATCCAAGCTGTTCTCCTGATTCCCTTGTTTGAAATGTTCACCAATTAATTTGGAAAAAAAAAGATTTTATTTTTTTTACTATGTTAGTTATAATTGTCTCAAATGACGGTCAAATTCTGAGATTTGTCTGGGCTTAGATGATTTAATACTTATGTCCATAGTTACTGGTTGATGAAGAATACTCTCGGTTGAAACTTAACTTGATATATGCAATGGCAAATTGTGTTAAAAAACATTTTATTAAGCTAGGACTTTAAAAAAGTCAGATCTTCAGCATAAGAAATCAGGTCAATTTTTTCCAAGCAGTGAAAACTAATGTCAGAAAATACATATTTTAGCATAAATTATTTAGTGAAAAGTTCACTTCTTTTATAGTACTGTGCCTGAAGCATTCGAATATGGGCATTTTGTCTGGTCATCATTAACACATGCCATAAGAGATTTCACTTCCTTCCAGACATTATCTTCAAGACTTTTGCCATTCAATATGGGGTTTTTTAGTTACACAACTTTTCTTCCATTATTCTCTCTGTCAATATTCATGTATTTTCTTGCAACTTATATCAACTAAATGTATTGACAATTGTATTTTAAAGTGTTTTTAAATTGTTTAGAAATTGTAAAATTGTAAAGGCACTGTAAGTCTTTTCAGAAGAAGAGGGAGAGACAAAGCAAAGGATCACTGAAGGATTGCAGAGAAAATATCTATTCTTTCCATTGTTTCCAACAAGAAACAGTCTTGCATATTCCAACTTCTTTATTTCTTAAAAAATTATTATTTTCTCTACATAAATGGAGAAAACTTACAAAAGTAAATTTTGAAACTCTAAACTGCATGCATACTTGTATCTGGGAAGTTATTTTTTAGTAACAGCTGAAGAATTCAATTGACAATTTCAGCTTTTCCAGCAAACTTTAAAAATAAAGCCTGGGGGAAAAAAAAATCCTTAAATTCTTTAAAGTTTTGTACATTAGCAAGAAGAAAAATCCTTCCAAACAAAAAAGAATTAACAAATTAACATCATATATGCATAATATGAGGGCTGGAACACACCATGCAAAGTCATCTTGTCTACTTCTGTGCTCCAGGCTAGAGTGTGATAGAACACTTATTCTTGACACGAGTTTCCTGAACTTTTGCTTTATGACAACACCATCACCACCACAATCCCTTCTTAAGTGTTCATGGGCAATATATTTCCATCTACACAACACTAGTTTTTTTTACTAGTTTTTGTTTGAATCTTTACCGCTGCTCAATTTCTTATTATTGTAGCTGTTCCTTCTTCTATCACCTCTGGACATAGAAAAAAAAACTTCTTTATTTTTGGAAAGAATTTTTTACATCCTTGAGCATTACAATCCTATCTTCCTCTTTCTGCAACTAAGCAAATTCAGATTTTTCAGACCTGGTTAGCAGATAAGACATTTAGTCTGATCATTCTTATTATTGTCCTTTATCTGGTATCTCTCTTCTTATTGAATTGCAGCTCCTAAAACTGTCCTGCATTTCAGGTCGTACCCATCTTGAGACTATCAACAAGATGAATTCATGTGGTGTGCAAGATGCATTCCTGTCTAACCAAACCAGTATGGTGTATGCATTCTTCACAAAAGTGTGGTATTTTTTACCCAGGAGAAGACCTACTTAGCAATTTCTTTTATTGTGTCTTGTGATGACATAGTTGATTTTTCCATATAGACCATCTTGCATTTCTCTCTTTGGAATGCATTTCTCCCTTTTAGAAAATTCCTCAAACTTTCCAATATACTTTTCAGGTCTAATCCTGTCTTCCAGTGTATCTGAAACATCTGTGCACCTGGTTTCCATCTACTGTCTTAACAAGAACTTTCAATTTCCCATCATAAATGTTGTTAATGATAATATTTTTAAAGGTTGACCCAAACTGACACCAGAGCATGTCAACAAGCCTATGATATATCCTTCCACATCCATAAGAGACTACTGATACTTAGTGAATATACTCATCTTGTCAGCTTTGTATCTACCCATACAGCTACCTTTTTTTTTGTCTCTTTCCTATTAAACTTTCATTTATTCCTATTCTATATACATTTTTTCTTTTTAGCATCTGTTATTTCATTAAATCATTACCTTAATTATTCTTCATTTGCATGCCAGCATCTAAACCATCAGATTAATCACTGCTGTCTTCTTGATAAAGTCTCTGATTATGTTCCACTCTTTCTTGTTTCTGGGTCCATTTCCTAGCTCATGTATCTTTTACTTTAAAAACTGAGGGGGCACTACAGCACGTTGTAAGGGCAGTATGGAACTGCAGAATCACTGCCACAGAACAGCTGTTTGGAAGGGACCCCCAAAGATCTCCCCGTGTACCTGCTCCGAGCAGGAGCGTCCCTGCGCCGGGGCAGATGAGTCGCGGCTTCATCTGCCTAAGCCTTGGAAACCGCTGGAGATGAAGGTTCCACAGCCCTCCTGGGCTGTCTGTGCCACATGTTTGTATGTAGATGTGTCTTTGTGGGACTGTGGGTTACCTCCTGATGTCCAGCCTGAGACTCCAATTTTTTGGCATTTTCCTCCGACATCAAAATGAGTTTGGCTTCAGCATCCTCCTTACTGTGTTTTGGAAAGTGACGGGTAACTGTCTCTGGAAGTGCTGGCATTTTTGCTAGCAGGAATGACACACTGAAATAAAAACAATCACATTTCTATATGCTGCAACTCAATTGTATTTTAAAACCCCCTAAATAGACATTTTATAGTTTAGATGTCCCTCCCTTTGTATAAACCCAAAATATTTGATAAACTAAAAAATATTTCTGTTCCTTTTGGGGCAAAGAGTTAATTAAAAGCTGGGCCAAAAAATAATGTGAAAAAATAATTGACTGGGAAAAATCTCTACCCTTCACTGAAAAATGATGCTTAAATTTTTTATTTTTTATTAAAAAGTTTCAAAGATTATGACTTTATTTTAAATTGAATTCTCTTTTGGATGTCAGAGTTTGTTTTTTGAAGTAGGAGCAGATTAAATGTAATTTCATAAACATATATAAGACTCTGCCAATATATCTGTGGCTAAACCATAAAAAGATTGAAGTAAAAATAATGCAGTATTTAGATCTCTGAAATTCAAGTTTTTGCCATTGTGATAAAAAAACCATAAAATACATTATGATAAATAGCACAGTGGATTTTATTTGGCTATAGTAGTAAAGTTGAAGAGTGTATATCTGCAAGCTAAAAATTAAAATCTAAAAATAAAGCTAGTAGAATATTAATATTTATATTGAACTTAGTGGCAGAAAAAAATGCCCTGAGCAAATTTCCTGCTAAAACATTGATGTAGTAAAATACCTTCAAGGTAGGATCTCAGACAGTACTTAGAGTCCATGCTTAATGATATTAAATGTAAAAGAGTAAATTATGTACAAACCTATAAAAAGATAAAAATGTTGAAGTATATTGTAGCTCTCTGTGTGATGTAAATCAGGAGAAGAGTAGACATAATTCAGTTTAAAAAGAGTGAAGAAAAAGGAGAACAACTTTCTAAAGTTAGATAAATATTTTTGTTGGATTTTACAGAAATTTTACTCTGTTTTTCAAATATAGTATGTAAAATAATATAGTATTTCAAATTTTCACTTACCTTTGTGTTTCTCTGAATACTTTATATGCTGCCTACACACAAAAGGACCACTCCACTTTAAGGATAAGCTGATGGTGAAGCAAAACATTTTTCAAGAATACACAGCTATGCTATGCAATGTGAGGTGTAAAATATTTAAATTATATTGTGAGAAAGAAGCTGATGATGGCTATTTTAACTTTGGAAAGCCACTCCTGGATCTTTGAACACATTAAAAATCATGTATAGCAAATGGAAAACCATTGTCAAAAATTACAGAGGAGCAGAAATTTGGTCTGAGCAGAAGGAGCTAAATGAATGAGGCATGGGTTCTAATGTCTGATGATAGAGTTTAGTTGAAGAGAAATTCGTAATAAATCACCCCTTCTTAGAGTGAGAGTAATTAATCATTGTAATGGTTTATTGAATAAAGTAGTAAATTCATCACTTGGAGTCTTTACCAATAACACAATTTATTTCTAAAACTACCCACCAAGATGCTGAGCTTGATAGAATTTACTTATGTAGTAGAGTATTTCCCACCAGTGGAAAATTTATGAACTAGAAATTTGTTGTGTAAAAGGTGAGTCTAAATGACTCCAGGATATTTGCATTTTCATTCTGTTATTCCAAGTGATTTCATCTGATATTAAGATAAAGGTAAAAAAGCTGAAGGGTGGCAGGGTTGGTGGTTATCACTTACTTGAGTCTTTTCTTGGAATTACACTTACTTATGAACACTCATGTATTTTATTGTTTTATATGTTGCATGATTTATGTAGAGTGTTTTTCCATGATGATTACATTCATTGCTTACATTCTTATGAATGTTTATCCTGACAGTGAGTCATCTAACTGGTGTACCTCCACTTTCTGTGTCCATATGTTCTTTGTCCTTTTCTTGTGTTTCAGATCAATGATATCTCTGTCTTCCTGGCTAACTAAAGTTTGTGCATGCTTTGGAGTATGACTCAATTCTTTCATGCCTTGTGAATTAGATAAATGTTTTTATGATTTTATTGGGTCATGGATAACACTATTTGCGCTCCATGAAGGATTCTGGCAAGTTTCTGTATGATTTAGAATGAAAATTTGAGATACTGATATTTTACCATATTTCATCCCAGCTTAGAGCTGTGACAAATTCTGCTGTTTTTCTGTCATGGAAGTTCACATACACACTCACAGAGTGGCTGCTCATTTTCCTTGTCATGCAAATGCAAAATTTTATATTTTAACTCTGACAGATGTCGAAGATCACTTACTTCCTCAAGCTTGCAGCCTGAACAATTTAAGCCAAGCACGCAAAGTGCAATGACAGATCCTATCAACCACTTGGTTGAAGCAGAGTTCTGCATGATCAGTCCTTGTGGGGACCCAAAAATATTTCATGGTAGAATTTCTTTTTCACGTAAAAAAATCTTGTCACATAGTCCTTTGCTATTCTTCTTTCCTCCTGTTTTTCTTTTGTTCTTCTGTTCTTCTGTTCTTTTTATTATCCACTGCCTTTTTTTTTCTCCACATTTCTCCTCTGCTGTGTACCCTGTCTTCAAATCATAAGATGAAGCTGTAGAGCCCTAAAAAATAGCACTTGAAAATAACCTGAGATTTTCTCAGACCCTAGTGGCCATTCAAACACGAAATAGTGCTGAGAGCCCCTGTCAGATGTGATCTTGGCTTTCTGATGAAACAAACAACTCTAATTTCCCTTTGACACCTCTGGGTCGGAAGGCCCTGGTCACAGAATGTCAGCAAATGGCACAGACAGTCCTCTGTAACTGAAGAATTTTTCTATCTGAGCCATTGACAATCAATCAGGATTAAAGGAACTCAGCTCAGTTTCTCACATCTTCTAATGCAGGCTACTTCATTATCCAAATTAATCTTGTTCTCTAGCACAGGACAGATGTAGATATATAGACGGATCTTACTAAGGGAGAATATCAGTCTGGTGCAGAAAGGTGCCTGTTAGCCTCAGCAAGAGTCATACATTTGCTGGGCTAAATAAGCCATGTTCTTTGCCTTATCTTCCCACACACTGCTCTCCCACCAACCTTAAGTTATTGGTATTCTCCACTAGAGAAATGTGGATTTCTTCCCTTTACAAGGTTCTACATATCCCCCTGTCATGAGCTTGTAGTTATAATTTCTATCCTGAAGTGTAAAAAGGTACTGGTTTACTTGTTGTCCCAACAGCAACACATACTGGGGGTTTTTTCATCAAACTCCTTCAGTTAAGATGGTTGTTCACATTCTCAAAGTGATTCTTGATGTCCGTATAACATCTATATGGGCTGAAGTCTGTAATGAAATGTACTGAGTAAGAAAATAATTTAGTTATCTCTTTGTATTTCCAGCTATGGTTATGGCTTTCCTAAACATGTTTTGAAGACTGGTGTTTGTCTAGTAGATACCCAGAGCTCTCTCAGCCTTGAGTTGTGTCTGTTTATGGTACACAGAGCTCATGCAGCACTTGACAGATTGATCCTGTATAAAGAATTAGAAGAAGGGAGTAATTATGGAGTGAGAAACGTCATAGTTACTGAACATATGGGAAGTACTGCTGGGAATTTCAAAGAGCTGTGGGATGGTGGTGGCCAAAAGACAGAAAAGGCATTGTATTCACTTGCTACCCTGCAAGATATGTTGTTCATGTGTTGATTAACTTCTCACGATCTTCCTCCCATTCTTGTGGAGTTCTGGTTAGAATTCCTCTCTTACATCCTGCTTTTGAGAAGAAACTGAAGTGGTAGTGGCCCTGCTTTGCTTCAAGTGTCTGAATGCCTCCAGAGAGGGCCATAAGGGCTGGGACAAATCTACCTGTCAATCCCACATCCCAATGAACTCTCGTGACTGGTTAATAATCTTGCTTTAGATTACATCAGTCCACAGTTTATTCTTTTCTGATGTATTTGTAAATGCTGGGTTGAAAATTCATACTGTGCTCTGAATTTGGAAAAAAAGACTGGCATTATTCTACATGAATACTGTGCACTTGGATTCTTCAGACAGCTTGCTAACAACAATGTATTAAATCCTGCTGTAATATTAAAAGTTTTAATGTTAAGGCTGGATTCTGCAGTTCTGTCTAATATATCTTCAGCAAGCAATCAGATGGTCATTGCAGGGTTGTAGGACCTGGCCTACACTTACAAAACATCTCTATCGAGCCATGATACTGTTAAGAGTTATTAGAAAATATTGCTAAGGATATTAATATCTAATTATACTAAACTGATTTGTAACTAACTCCACAGGAGCACAAGAATAATGCTTGCAGAATTAATTAGGACAACATTAAATAGAAGACATTTTTCTTTTCTATTTGTTTGGTTTAAGAAATCAATGTAGTTATTTTGGAAGGTTTCACTGGTTTTATGTCTTTTTGAGCTTCACAGGCATGCAGGTTCCTATGTAAGAAAGTATTTTCTTCTTTTAACCTACCCATTTTACTTATGCTCCAGTTTGGAACCAAACAAGTATAAGGATTGCAAGTCAGGATTTATTCTTCACCTTAATTAAAGATTCTCCTAGTCCCTCAATAAATGTCCCTTATTTGTCCTATGTAATATAATGACCGTTTAGGACCTTGGCAGGCCTAAAGGGTTTTTTGAGCTGTTCTTTTGGGCTACTTAGCTTGATATAAATGCAGTTAGGCATGACCTCATTTACCTCTCATGGAAATAGATAATAGTGGCAAGATGTCAGTCCTTTATTTAGCTGTTTTAATGCCAAGTTTTACTTTTTTTTTTCCTCCTCACTGCTGACCTTCAGGATATTGCTGCAAAGCCCTACCTGTTTGCCAAGTTTTCCATAAGGGTTGAAGAAAGAACGTTTAAGAAAGGAGTGGGAAGGATCTCCACTCCTGTGGATTAGGAAGGGCTTAATTGGTGTTGTCTCACCTCCTCAGCTGCAGCTGGAGGGATCACAGCACGCAGAAGAGGATAGGCATTTAAGAGGCACTTCAAGACACCGCTATGTTTTTTAAGTCCCTTATTAGCTTGCATCGTTTTTCTCAGGCCCCATGAATTTCAAGGGATGTGCACAGATGCTCTTGTTGTCTTCCAGGACCACCAATAAATTCTCACTTTAGGGTTGCTAAGTTGCAGCTGTACAGAGAAAATAGCTGTAGAACGTCCCAAGGTCTTTGCCCCATGATGAATTTACATACACTTCATTTTGTAAAATGTGTTTAACACCTGTTCATTAACTCAAGTCATTTCAATACAGTCTTTCCTGTAAGAATTACTTATCTGTATTACTATAGTGCACAAAAGCCTAATCTTCTTCACATGTCCTCACTGGAATAAGTTGTTCTTCAAAACACTCTTCTGCTACCTAAGCCTGCATCCTCTCTATGTTTCTTTGCTATTTGGCAGCAGACTTTTTGTTCACACTTCTGTGTTTGAGAGGTGCACAGATCAGATGTTTCCTTCGTCTCTGCTTTCTTTGATAGGAAAGAGAGAAGTTGTTTCCAGGCTCCACAGCTTTGCACTGAGATACAGCTGCCTCAAGCTAATTTTGGCTGCTTAGAAACACTTTGTCCATTTTTTTCTAAAAGCTCCTGAGACTTAAACCTACTATCTCCATAGTCCCAGGCTGCTTGGCTCCCTTGCTTCTGTAGAAGAGGTAGCTGTTAAATCTGGTTTTAATGCAAATTGTCCAGCAAGAAGAAGGAAGCCCAGAAAAAGTGGAGTAGACCAGATAAAATGTGATTGTTGTGTCATGTCTTTTCATGAGCTTTTGAACATGTTTCTAGCCTGCTGGCTTCAGGTCTTCTTATGGAGAACTTAATCCTTGGTACTTTTAAGAAAATGTTTCTAGTGTACAACCATATTTCCCTTCTTTTCAAGGGTGCTTTCATTTCCAAGCTGATCTAGCCCCAGTTAGAAAATCACACAAACTGTCTCAAACAGAATGGTAGTAGCAGGTTGCAAAGTTGTTTACTTTTGGGAACTTTTAGCATAACTTTCACCACAGATTTCAAATTTTACCTCAAAAGAAAGGTGTAGCATTTGCCATTCACAGAAGTCAGATGTTCTGAAGTAGGTTGGGTACAAATATCCATAGTAGCCTGCAGCTGGGAGTTCTCAGAGTAGAGCTCCATCCAGTTTAGTAATGCAGTTTGCTGACTACATAAGCTGCAACAGCCTGAACCAGCTAATGTGGTACATTTGTATGTTCCCCAGAGCTAAAGTTTTTAGGTGCTAGATGTAACACCTAAAAAGAATAATTGCTTTCCATAATCAAATCCTCATTTATTCCTCCATCAGCAAAGTCACTGCTTGTGTGACATTGCATATCACGATCTATTCATGAGGAGTGTGCACAGATATAAATCTGTGCACATTACACACACATCTCTGTGTTAGAATACGTACACATCGATGAAGGTTCTCTCTATGCATGAAGGTAGGTGGGAGCACAGGAGGTACAGAAAAAGCCCTTCTCTTGACCAGGAACTCCCCACTGTGCTGCCCATCTGCAGTACCTGACAACTGCATCACCTGCAGAGAGCACATTTGCCTAGATTAGAGATGAGCACCTAGTCCAGGGAGAGGCCACAAAGATAACTTAGGGCCTGAAGTACATTGCCTATGGGGGAAGGCTGAGACATCTGGAACTGTTCAGTCTGAAGATGAGAAGGCTCAGGGAGCACCTTACCAATTCATAAATATGTCTAAAAGGAGGGTGCAAATAAGACAGAGCCATTTTTCAGTGGTGACTGGTGGCTGGACCAGAGATTCCCTGTGAAAATCAGGAAACACTTTTTCTCTGGGAGGGTGGCACTGGCACACATTGTCCAGAGGCTGTGGATTCTCCCTCCTTGTGGGCCTCCTGGAGATGGTCCTGGGTACCTGTTATATCTGTGAGGGTGGACTGGGCTGACCTCCAGGGGTCCTTTCAAACCTAAATCACATGTGATTTCTGTCATCTGGACTAAAGCTAAAGTTTAGCAGAGTAATTGTTAAATGGAAGGCTGATTCTTCAGGTAACATCTTTTGAGTTGAGCGCAACCATTCAATCTATGTCCTTTACATAGATTCCATGTTTTATGTTTTTATATATTTTATTAATGTTTGTATATAGTTGCAGTGTCAGAACCCCAGTGGTGGTGGTACTATCTGAGGTAATTTTGACCAGTTCTAGTTCTCAAGTGATCTCCCTTCTGATCAGAGCATAATCATTTAGAACAGACATTGTGTTGCATTGGGAAGACCTCTTTTGGTACTTAGGTTATCAAGCTAAATGTTGTTTCAAAGATAACTCTATTTTGCACTGCTCTTAGTGGTGCTGGCATGGGGAGTGTTTGGCCGCAAATTAATTCTTTTCTGGCTGGTCTGCTGTATGATATGTCCTTTTGTTTTTCTGGACTGCTTTCATCTTTTGTCCTTGCCAAAGTTTGTTACTTCTTTTGCTTACCTTCTCTAAGATAGTTGTGTTACTTGGAATCATTTTACCCTGCAAATCTAAAAATAGTTTGAAAAATGTTTGGAGGAGATTTGAGACCTGCAATGAGTAGCAAATTGCAGGATAGATGCTCTGTGGCCTATTTCCAGTTTAAAATGCTGTTGCACAGTTGCATAACTGGAGTGCTGAACTCAATTCTCTTGTCCAGTTGTTTCCTCTGAGGCCTATGCTGATGCACTGGTACAGGAAAAGAAACCTACACTTTTTTAATATCGTAGTAATTTTAATGACAAACAGGATTATGGTAAGAACTTTGAAATAAAGTTGTAATTAAATTCTAAGTATCATTCTTCACATTTCAGTCAATAAATTGTTAAAAAAAATATAGAAACCATTTTATTATTGCAGCAGCTATGAAGTTTGACCAATTTTTCATCATCTTACAGTTGCCAGATTACAATGTAGTAGCTGAAATTAAACAGCTATAATTCATGGATAGTAGGATCAGATCTGAGTGAAATGTCACTGACATAGCATCCTGTAGTTACATGGAACAAAAAAGTGTAAGCAAAATATTTGGAGTACGTATATGTATAATTAATTAAAAAACTGTATTTTTGCTCTCTGATAATTACCCCAATTTGAAAAAAAAAACTCTTTAAGCCTCTGGCAGAAGTCCACTGCTGTTTTTCTTTCTTTTTCAATCCCTTTATTCTGTATGTTTTTATCACTTTTCATATATTTTTGAATTACTCTTTATTTTCAGTAAATGTTTCCACACTTTCAACTAGGTTCTCTGTGGCTCCTCTTGTTCCCACTGCCTCTTGCCTTCCACTGTTACTGCTGGAGCCCATGCTTTGCAGGCAGCAGTCTCCATTGTTCAGGTTCTCTGCAGCACTTGTGCTCAATCTTTTTGTAATGAAACGACTTCTTCCAAAATGCCTTTTTTAAACAGAGATTCAAGTCATACTGGTAAAAGTGAAGCCAAGGGACATGGGGTCAAGAAAAGGGCTAATAGAGTTTTAAGTTATTTTCTGCAGTGTTAAGAGAAGGGTTGGTGCTTTAGAGCAGGGTATATAATCACAGACATTTGCTTGTGGCTGCTGGAGATGTGAAAGTTAAAACAGAGGTTGACAGGAAAAGGGAAGTATGATGCTGTCTGCAGTCTGTAAGTGCAAGTATTTTTCTTCACAAAAGTTGGAGACACTACTCTAAAAGCTTATCTGATAATGGCTACTGTCAGCTGCAAACTATCCATTTACAAGGACCTCTTATCTGGTCTAAGGTAATTCTTAACATTCAGGTTTCTGAGCACTTTGTGTTGCCATTTCTTAGGTGGAGAAGTATGAATTATCTGATTATGGAATTTAAAAAGTGATGGGACTGGGGAGGGAGAGAAGGCTAAAGGCTGAAACCAGATGAAGTAAATTATTATATACTATAAACCTAGTCAGATTTATTGAAGGCCCACTCAACAAAATGCCATTGCTAATCTATATTAGAATTCCTGCTCTCTGAGGATGTAACTATTTCTCCAAACCTCTCATGCATTCTTTATTTCAAAAGCTTGATTCATTAAGTGATTTTCTAAATTTTGAAACTGATAACTGTTTATTTATCTCAGCCTGACCTGCCAGCAAATAGTGAGTTTCTTCTGTTTCCTTAACCTTTCTCTCATGGTCCTCCTGGAGCTGACATAGTAGCAGTCCCCTCAGGCTCCTGAATGAAATTGAAGCACCTTACCTCTAACTCAGGAAAAAATACAATTTTGGGGGAATTTTGATTGTTTGCTTAATTTTCACCTTAAAATAACAACACTTTTATATCTGTTGAGATTTTCTCAGTAATTACAGAACAAAACAAAACACAGCAAACCACATTTTCTGATGCAGAAAGAAATTAGAGCAAATTTTAAGATCTACTTGGAGAAAAGAACTCAAATCAAATATATATTTTAGGTTGACAACAGAAAATATTTTTTCCTTGCCCTCTTTATTAGTTTATTATTTTATTGAGGAAAAGAACTGTTCTAAGAATAGTGGGCTGTTTAAGTACTTTAATTTCCTTGACTGTGCGTGTGCCAGTAAATGAGATGGACAAGAGACCACTCTGTGACTGGCTGGTAAAGCACAGCTTAAACCTCTACAGTTGGTTTTAACACCCAAAATGGAGCAGTCACATCTAAACTGCCTGTTGGAAAGGAACCTTATCCCAGGGTGACTCTCAAGCCTTGCTCTGGACTCTGGACTGAAGAGGTCTTCCAGATGACCCAGGCTACATCTGTGCTAGAGGTGTAGAAGCAGGGACAGCTCTTTTACAGAGTCTGAGCCGTGGTTGAATTACTGGTGTAGATGTGGATTCTATGGCACGCAGAACTTTTAGCAGGGACAACTGCAAATAACCATCTTCCCTTTTTTCCCCAGCACTTTGTTATCCTTCCAAACCAGTGCAGCAGTGATATGAAAGCAATTTCTTACAGTATTAGTTGTCTAAGTCCTGTTTCAGAACACTGTAATTATAAATTAATGTTATGGATGCCATAAGAAGACTTAATACATTTCATCTGAAAGGCTGTCCTGGTTCTCTTAAAAATGAATGTATCCATCACTGGTTCTGACAGTACAAAGCTGTATCACAGCCCAAGTGATAACTTTTGCCAGTATCTTTTTGTGCATGTTTCTCAGGTATGGAATGCAAATGTGAAATCAGAGCTGTTTGTCTGGCTGGTATGCAGTATTGTCATGACCAAATTCCTACTGGGCTGCAGAGAAGTACTTGTACAGTGATATGCTTATTTTTTCAATGCACTGATTTTCTGAGGTAAAAAGAAATTTCTTAGATCTTTGTCCTTATGTCTGAGGACCAAAAATAGTGCTTTATAGAATTGTTTGCTGAACAGAATGTATAATCTAGGCAGAAAATGTCTTACCTTGCTATTTCTGAACCTTGATACACTTTTCCAAAACCATTAGATGGGTTAGAACTCATATACAGCTGTAACCAATTGCTTTAACCTCTGCTTTTCAGAGTGTGTATTCACCTAGAAATCCTAAATCATAAATAGAGGATGAGTGAGAACAAAATCAAAAAGCAGCTAATCTGTTGAAGGGAGGATGATTACTGTGTGAACAAAGGGTTGGAAGGAACCTTGGGACTGTCAGATTCAATTGCTATCTCCAAGCAAGGCCAGCTTCAAAGCCACATCAGGTTGTTCAGGGTCTTATCCTGTCAACTTTCCACACTCTTCAAGAACTGATGTTCCACAGCATCTCTGATCCATCTGTTTTAAGGCTCTCCAGATGTATGTCAGACCCTGGAATAACTCAGTTTTTCAAATACTAATATAGGTCTTTCTTTGTGCACCAAGGGAGGCAAATTCTGTCTCTAAATATCCTTTAATGGACTAAATAGGAGAATGAGGTACTCAGATATAAAAAATATTTGGTTGTGATGCACTTTGTTTTTAACTGAAAAAAAAAAAAATTTCATAGTGAAAGAAATTTTCAGTTTGATATACTTAAAACATAGGGAATAATATTCATGCCTACAAACTAAGATGATTTGTTTATATTTATCCTTATTAGAATAAGGCAGGTAATTACTGCTATCAAAGAGAATATAATGTTAAATTTCTCTTTTGTAAAGTTTTTTTGAAGAGAATGTATAAAAAAACCTTCTTTTTTTCCTCCTTAATGTGGTGTTAATATCAAATAGTAATAATGTAAAAAAAACAGCTATATTTTTATAAAGCATTCCACACTACCTTCTAGACTCAGGCAGTAAGGCCCTGCTAGCAGTTTCTATATAAACAGGCTGAAGAAAAATTATGAGAAGAGTTTTAGCCTGCTTCAATTTTCAGATACAATCAAAATTACATTGAACAATTTACCCCTGCAATAAAACTTTAGTAAAATTAAGGCATTAAAATTAAGTGTAACTGAGTATCTCTTTTCTTGATTTACACTTTATATGAAAATTCCTATGCCAGATATATTGTATTGTTAGCATCTTCCAATAGTTTATTGCATGTTGATTACATTCTAACACTTGGTATTTCTGTAGAATATTCAATGCTATTTTTATTGGTTTTGTGTCATATATATATATATATATATATATATGCATCTGCAAAATATATAGTAATATATTCATATATATGTCAATGTTACTGAAGGCAAGTTCAGAATGTCAAGAGGGGCTGTTGGGGTTTTTCTTTCCCTCCTTGGTGCAGAAAGTTTGCAAGTCCATTTGTGATCCTCTTTGTTTCTGTGGGAAGTAACGTGCACAATTTTAGGCTGAACCTGCAGAAAGAATCCAGAAGGATTCATGCTGTCCTTCATATCTCTTTTGTATGATCAATTGTAATAAGTGGTTGATGAAACTGATTTTCTTTAAAAAAAAAAGAACCTCCTTACAAAATTGACCGTAAGTGACAGTTGAGGCAAAAATGTGTTGGAAGTAGTACTGTTCCATGTCTTTAATTAGAATGGAACACAAAAGTTCTATTATACTTTGTCCAAAGTATAAAAAAACACAGGCAAAAAATTTACTTTGCAGAAGGTCAAGAAATAAGGACTACAGTAAGTGCCAAGAAGCACACTGAAGAAATAGCTGTGTTTGAAAGCACTAAAATGCTGACCTTCAGAAAGAATAGTGGCAGATGATGCTTTTATTTAAAACAAAAGGCTTCATCTTTTTATGAATCCGATGCATTATCATAATCAGCATCAGTTAGCAGCCTTCACTGACAAATATTACTTTTGGCATTTCTAGACTTAGCCTAGTTTCAACACATAAAGAAAAGACCTTGCCCTTCGCTGCCTTTGGAAGAACAAAATACCAAAGGAAAAGTATGTGTGATAAGTTATTCAATAAACAAATGGATTAACTTTGAATGTACTTCCTCTTAAAACAGGGGTTTTTTATCATTTGGTGTTATAACTGCTGCAGTTCTGTCCTGTGGTTGGCTGGGATAGAGTTAATTTCTTTTCAGGAGCTTGTACAGTGCTGTGTTTTGGATTCAGTATGAGCATAATGCTGATAACACACTGATGTTTTGGTTGTTGCTAAGTAGTGTTTATCCTAAGTCAAGGACTTTTTTCCTGCCTCATGCTCTGGCAGTGAGGAAATGGAAAATAAAAAAGCCATCAGGGAGCAAAGCCAGGACAGGTGACCCAAACTGGCTAAAGATATATTCTGCACCATAGAACATCATGCCCAGGATAAAAAAGGGGGGAGTAGCACAGAAGGGAGGCTGATGGGGATGCAAGGACAGGGTCTGGCAACAGTCAGCAGCTGTTGAGCAATTGTGTTGTGCATCACTTTTTTTCTCCTTGATTTTGATCTTCTTTTCATTATCAATACTATTATTTCCTGTTATTAGTAAACTACTGTTATTAGTTTTACCTTTGTTTCAATTATTTCACTGTTCTTATCCCACCTAAAAGTTTTACTTTTAATTCTTCTCCCCATTCCACAGGGATGGGGGAGGTAAGTGGACAGTTGTGGGGTTCTCAATTGCTGCCAGTTGTGACAGTTTTTATCATTTGGTGTTGTAGGCACAGGAATCCACACCAATGTTCCATGCAAAGACCAGGCCTGTCTGTACAGGTCTGTAATCTGAGGTCACTCAGTTTAGCTAATGGGCTTTAGGATACAATTTTCTCTGCATTGCAGTTCAGTCTGTGACTATTTGCCACAGGCAAACTGCACCTGATCATTTTGATTTCTAAAATAGTACATGCTTAGTTCTTCAGAGTTTCTACCCTCTCTTGGTTTTATACAGGTCAAGGCAGGTGTCTCTCTCCTTTTAAGTCTGCCAGCTCCCAGTTTATAGTCCAGTCACACTTTTCCCCAATTGGATGACAGTGTTAAAATGTAAAAAGTGAAATGCCAAAGATAGAGTTCAGGTTGCTCTGCCCACTCAGACAAAAAGGCAATAATGAAAGCTGACAGATCTGTACCTTTCTTTTTTCATGTAAGCAGTAATTGAGTACCTCAGCTGATAAATTGAATAGAACTATGCTTCTCTGCCTCTCTTTGGCTATCCTCTTAATATGGGTAATTTGTACTACAAAAGATGGATACAGTCTGAGTATTGCAAAGTTATAACCATTTACTTATGACAAAGATGTCATAAATTCTTTCTTCTTCATCTGCTTGCTGCTACCTCTCCATTTCCAAAGCCATAAATGTGAGCAGAATCTTGTACCATATTGGTTCTTGCAATTCCATTATCAAATATAGTACAATGACCAGGTTGGGTTGTCAGAGGTGATTTTGCTGGATAGGTTAAGAGAATATTAAAACGAAAAATTTTTTGTCTTAAGGAGTTAGAAAATACCAAAAATACTTGTAACAACAGTTATAGGTTAATTAACAAAATTTTCTCTGACCTGAGAAAACACATTACATTTTCCTGACCAAATCCCACTAGTCTCCTGGTGTGGCATCAAAGAGATGTTGTGGAGAAGGATTTCATACTCACCATAGATGTACAAATTTATTTATTTATCTGTTAACTTGTGTAGAACTTTTTCAGAACATCCTGGACTTTCAATGAGAAAGGAAAGGGAGAAATGTTCACTTTGGGGAAAATGTTCACTTTGGAGAAAATTTGTATTGGAAATTGAATACAGAACCTGTTAAATTCTAGCTAAGAAATCCCTGCAATGTGTCTTAACAGACTGTGGAAGCAAAGATATGTCTTTATCTTCTCTCATGGTACATACTTTTTCACAACGACACAACGAGCAGGACTCTTCACAGTGGTAAATTGCAACTTCAGTTCTCATTTCCTTTATATTTCACATGATGACATTACACAAAAAGAATTGTCAGGCCTGTGTAGAATATAGCATCACTCAAATATACACAGACTTCTCCAGACAGCATAAATTACAAATTAACCCCAGAGACACAGTCATGTCTTTCCCAATCTATTGCCTACTTCTAAAGGGAAAAAGAAAAGTGTAATTGGACAAAAGCTACTGTATAGATTTATCTCCCCAAAATAAGTTTATTGTAGCCTGTATCATTCTAGTGATGCAGGTTGTGGCATGGCTCCAGAAGGAACTGTACAAATGTGGAAGAGGAAACTTCAATCACTGGAGCACAAAGAGAAGATTGGGGCAGGATGTAATGCAAAAACATGAATATGAATGAAACATGAATGTTTGTCAAACTTCACTGCCAAGTCCAATATCTCTTTAAGCCATGCTCTCAGAGTCTTGCAACATTTAAGACTTCTCCAAATGCTCTTGGGCTTCAGGCATATTCCCTGTCACCTCAATATGGAAGCTTTTCTAATCTTGAAAAATGAGCTGGTCTGGGTTCAAGGCTGTCTGGGGGTTGGGTACAAACCTGATGGATAGGGGACCAATCATTCTATCAAACTTTAAATGTCTGAAGACAGAACTACTTGTCTTTCTTGCACAAAGACACAAAAATTCCTTCCTCTTATTATTTTATCCCTCTAAATGCTGTTGCTTGATAAGAATGGTTTGAACTGAAATAGTGTAAAAGGGACCACCCCTGTGAGACAAAGTGACAAGAAGTGACATGGAACAGCTGGTCTAATAGACCTGTTAGGTGGATTTTGCACTGGAGAGGTAGCATAAAATCGTCATTCATTTTCAAAGTAAGATATCTGAACTACCTTCTGAATGGCTTGCTGATAGCAGAGTATTTCAGAGAGCACAAGCTCACAGAAAATAAATACAGCCAGGAAACCACATACGTTCTTTTTTCAGTTCCTCAGAACTTCTCTTTCAGAAAGATGCTGCTAGTCATTTCTGTTTATTGTTCTTCCTGTTTCTAGCTGTTCAGTTTGCCAGATGAACATAATTACTGACAGAAATTACAATAATTTAAAATTAAAATTGAATTACTCTTACCATCCCCTTTCCAAACTGTATCTGAAAGGATTTAGAAGGGTTCAGATTTCAGACCACTGTACCATTATCATAGAAAATCCCATATTCCTCCTTCTTCAACTTTTTCTTCTATATTCCACCTTCCATACATAATAGTTTCCATTCATTGACAGGTAAATCTGTTTATTCCTAAATATGATTATACTGATTCACCATTAAGGAATAGGAAATTGTGCATTATGGGCAAACTCATTTCTAGTACCTGCCAAATGCACATCTTCCCTGAAAACAGCTGGCTTCTGCTAGGTGCAGGACTCCCTTACACTGGGAATCTGATGATGCCATATCTTATTATCATCTGAATATCTGGTCACAAAGGACGAGGAATAAATAATTTCCAGACAGAATCTTGATCTCTATAGCCTTCTCTATGTAAAATGAATTTTGCATTTCCTGTATCTTAAGGATGATGGTATGGAATGAATACATTATGAAAAGGTGTTTGTATAGTTTTGGAATGGAAACTGATGTGGTGCATTCTTCCAGAATCTGACCTGACTAAACTGGCAGATTTCTCTGGTGGACATTTGTATCAATGATTCCTATAGTAAATAAGATGAAGCTCCATCAGCATACCCCTCCCAATGAACCGGGGACACAGCTGGCTACAGACATCTCATAGAGTACAGTGACCACAATTTTAAAAAAGTAAATTAGATTATTAAAACAATTTATTTTCACATATCTGTAAAATAATGTATACCTGTGTTTTAAGGAAAGATGGCACAAATTAAACAAAATGGAGCAAATAAAAATTAAGGCCTGTAGTTCCGTTCTTTTTTCTTTTACTGTCACTTACAATCTTTCCCTAAATGTGGACCATCTCCAGCTGCTGTCCAGTTAGGAAAATGTCCTCCTTTCTTCCATTTAATGTAGCATCAGAACAGTGAGTGAAGTCATAGTACATGACTACAAATACTATGAAATAGAAAACATGTAAAAACCAGTACTATTAGAAGCTGAGTTTGGCTGTACTGATGTGACTTTATATCAGCACCCTGTGAATAAGCATCCTGACTGCTGAAGGTTTCCTAATAGGAAAACTTTGATCCCTGGCACTTGTTCTAGTCTTTGGCACTCAGCTTAGCACAACCATGATTGTAGTCAAGGTTAGATCTAAAAACTTCTGCTTTCAAAATTACTAACAAAGAACAGCTGTTTTACCAAGGTACTTGGCAGGTGACATCGGCAGTAAGAAAATGGTTACAAGGTTGAGACATAAAACAGACGCAGTTGACCAAGCAGGTATTTTGTTGCATTTTACATTGGTTTAGGTATTATATCTGGACTCACACTTTCTTTGCAACCTTGAATACATGTGCACAGATAGATATGTGAATGAGTATATGCAGCGAGGTGTATTTGGCCTTCACGGGCAGAGAAGGTCAGAGTCCGGCTAGCTGAGGTTAAGCTGACACCTCGCTGCATAACCTGCCAGCGCCCCTCGGCGTCGTAAGGCCTCGGGCTGTGCTGGCTGTGGACTGGATCGCTGCTAAACGACGAGAAGGAAGGAGCTGGACACTCGCCAGGGGCTAAACAGGTTTATTGGAAAGCCCGCGATGTCCCAGCGAATGACCCAGAACAAAAGGTGCCTCCGCGTTATAAAGGGAAGGAGTGGACCCGGGAGGGGTTTACAGAAGACCAATAGGGAGAGAAGAGGGGATGAGCTTAATACAAATGACATAGTGGAGAGCCCAATAGGTACCAGGTATGGGAGGGGCCCCGGGACCACAGCCAACCACAACCCCCAAAGAGGAGAAGCTTCTGGAATACTGGGTGGAGTGGGGGGTGATTGACTTGGCCCAGGGAGGAGGAAAAGCCTACATATAAGGGAAAATGGGGAGGAGGAATTATATAACCTAACAGATTGACAATAGAACTGGCAGGGCTGTGGCGGGAAAACTGAGGAGGGCAGAACCATTTTACACAAAATGGGGGGGAGCAGATACATAAAATGGGGGAGGAATTAAATGAACTTAATGAACACACTACAACAAGTATATATCAAAAATATGTATTTTTAAATGTGGCCTAGATTTGCTGTGGGATGATTTTCATGCAAACAGAGTGCACAGTGTATGTGCAAGGTAATAGATACACAGTATTTGAGGAAGGTCTTCTGTTGCTGCATAGACAAATCTATAGGTGATTCTCATATGATCAAATTTGGTCTTATTATATACATTAATTTTATCCCAGTTTTCAATTTTTGAACACAGTTTGGGTGAATAATAAAGAGGTACATTTATTTATTTTTTAATAAAATTCTCTTCAAGAATTGGCATAGTAGGCAATGTGTTCAAGTACAGAGCCAATGTGGAGGCACTCCTAAAGAAAGGTAAACAGTAGAACAGCAGGTCCCTTCTGTAGCATAATATGTAAAGGGTTACACTGATACTTTAAAGAGAGTGCTTCATGCTGAACTGCTACAAATCTGAGTCCTGAGAGCAAATGGAGATTTCCTTATATGTCTGGGTTTTTTTTAAGAGGACATTAAAAGCCTCTTTTTTGCATTTTTATTCATTGTAGAATCTTCGCTGTGTAGCTCTTAGGATGCAGAGGAAGACAAGGCATTCTTGCTCTATTTTCATTAGTAACAGAGTTATCTGCTTTTGACTGACTTCTGCCTATTCCTTCCTGGAGACTTACAAAATATTGTCATATTTTTCCTTTCCAGTGCTAGAATGATATTCCCATGCTTCTGCTTTCCTGGGAATCCTTTGTGGGGTTATGCAGTTGGAAAAAGATTCTTGTTCTTAAAGCTGTTTCACGAGCCTGACAAGCCTCTAATACAATGGTTCCCATGGAAGCTCTTTAATACACAACATGGCCATGAGTTTCCCCTTTATTTCCATCAGGCTTGAGTATCAAGCCTTGTTAGAGGCAGGGGGTGATGCCTGGACTTTCTACCCTGCAGTTTCCAAAGTGTTCGGGCTTGTAATTTTGGTTCTAGTAGCTTAAGTGTCTTTCCATTGAAGTGGAACAGGCACTACTATAGACCATCACATAAAAAATTCTCAATCAAATTAATCTGAAGTGTTCCAACCTGAAAATTGGAAAAGCAGATATCTTGTCCCAGATCTGTCAGAAGGACTAAATGCAGGAGAAGAATGTCAGAACAGCCACTATTGCCAGATTCTGCTTCATGTTAGGATATAAACATTAGAAAGCTGTCATGCTCTAAGATGTGTTTAATCTTATTTTAATTACATGTCAAATTAAGGGGTTAGGAAGGTAAACCTTTCTATTTGGATTGTCTTTTTTCTTATTTTCTGAAAGTCACTTTTCTTGTCAGAAATTACTTATTCATGGGTCCAGGGCAAAGTAAACATAAATATTTGGGAGCCAAGACAATGAGTTAAAGATACCCTATAATTAAATTTGTTTTATTAATGTTTCACTTATTTAAAAGCAATTAAATTCACAGAAGTAGTATCATTGTATTCTTAAAATAAATTATATACATGCTTGAAATAACAGTAGGGAAATCAATCTTCCACTGCAACTGCATCTCAGCTTAGAAAACACAAAAGCATGGACCTGTGCCCCTGCACACTTGGCACTTGAGTGAGGTTGCTCACATATTTAAGTGCAAGAAGAGATATGGTGACAAGATTAAGGACTATGAATTGGCCTTGACTGGGAGTTCAAGCTGACTGAAAACAATGACCTTTCAATAACAATAAAGATATATCTATTTGTATAGCTTTTTTAATATAGTGCATGTTGCATGTGTACAAAATAAGCATCCAGTAGATTCAATACAGAACTAAAAAAACCTAACTACTGTCTTTTTGTTCTCTTTACCTATAGTTTATCGCAAGCAATTAAAATTAAAATTCTGTTCTGAAAGTGGCTGAACCATTTCTTTTCCATTTTTTAGTTGTCAAAAGACAGTGAAACTTAGTGGTTGAAAATATTTACTAAATGTAAATGTAGTTATCCTACGGACATACCAGTATTCCAATAATTTGAGTGATGCTTTGATTCGACTTATTTCTACTGAGAATGATTAAATTCATAGAGGGTGGATATATTAAACACAAGTAGCCTTTAGCAAAACTAGAGAAGAGGTGATGACATCAGCTAGGTGAGTAGTTAATCTGAAAAAATATAGGATTGTAGACTTTAGATGGATTAGGGAAAAACAGCAGGGAAAAATTTCAATTCCTAAGGCATAAAGTTATATAACCAATAGAATGTCTATTTTTGTGATCCTAGAAAAGGAATATGCACAGAAAGTGAGGTCCATCTGAAAACAATAGGTGTTTAGAATGTATCCTCATGATATAGTCTATTAATTTTTCCATCATCCTCTAATATTTTATGAGGATTTTCTCTCCTTCCTTAAAATGGAAAGATACTACAGTCTGAGAAGTCTTTAAACTTGTGATTACATGTCAAATTAGGGGCTGAGAAGGTAAGCCTTTCTACTTTGGATTGTCCCTTTTCTCCTTTTCTGAAATGAATTTTTCATATCAGAAATTATTCATTCATATGTCCAGGGCAAAGTAAATGTAAATGCCTTGGAGATAAGACAATGAGTTAAATACTCCCCTCTAAAAATCACTCCATGTTATGAGAACTTATTGTAAAGTATGGTAATAACCTAACTTTCATGTGTGATGTTGAAAATATTATAGTGACACTACTATAGAATAAGAAATGTTTCTGTTTAGCTAAAGCATAATGCACATGCTCCTTAGCAGAAGAAAAAAAAAGTCACAACAGACTTAAACAGAAACAGATAGATTTGCACAGTTCACACATTCAATATATTTCCTGCATAAATTACTTTTATTTTAACTGATTGTTTTCAGTTCTTAAACAATTGCTAGAGATAATCAACATGAGATGTTCTTTTGAAATATCAGGCAGAGCTGAAGTGTTTGGGTCTGGATTTACCTACACAGGAAATTGCCTCTATCCATTTTGAAGTGGAATTTGTCATTTATTTTTCATCAAGGCCTTCTCATTTCTGTTTTGCTGATAGTATTTTTCTGGAAGGGCTAGGGAAGAGAAATAAATTAATGGTGCTAATTTGGTACTTAAATCCTACAGCAACTGTGGGATCAATGTAGTTGGTCTGATACAGCTGTGTACCAATGCTTTCTAATCCATTCAGTCATAGGCTGGGTTTATATTCTTTGTTTAACCATATAACCACTTTGTGATTAGGCTTTAAAGACAGTGCTATAGAAAATTATATAAATGAATTTCTTTTGTCTGAAAGTTACTTAATTGGTTATGTTGCTTATCACTACCCATGTTTAAAATGTGATAATAAAGTCTGCAGCAAATCTGAAAGCATTCATATTTGTATGGTGTTTAGTGATCTTGGGCATTTGGTTTTGCTTAAGGGGTACTATTAGGGAGGGAATTTTTACTTTCTGTAGGCCTCTAACACTAAAGGTTAACAGTCCATATAACACAGGAACATATTTGATGTACTAGCACCAGAAGCACAAACACTGATTCTGACTTAGCAAATGAAAATTATCTCTGTATATAGGCTAGAATTATAGCCTTGCTACATGAAATAGGTAACTTATCTTAAATAATTTGCACAATCTTTAAAATTAATATTGTAGTTTTGTTGGAAAAGCCACTCCCTGTTTGACACCATCCTTTGCATCACAATCTGCAATCTTGACATATGAGGCCATTCTCTCATCTGAAAGCAGTGATTGTTTAGAGACAAAAATTATTAGAAGAATAATTTTTTCAAAAGGAATTTCATCACTCTACACTATTACATAATTCTATATTATTTCCTATCTTCCAAATTTGATTTTTTTTGAATACCATTTTTTTCCAGAAGATAATTTTAAATAGAAACATATTAAGATTATACATCTTTGAAGATATAAATAAAAACCTCTCTGAAATTGCAGCTGAGAATAAAAGTTTATAATAAAAATCATTGTAAATAATCATTAGATGCTTCTTGACAACATTAGTACAATACATGACTTCTCCTTAGTGCTGCATTTTTGAAATTAAAAGAAAGCACTTCATATATAGGAAGCACATTGGAGTTAAATACATTAACACAGAGAAATTTCTTCATTCACTTTTCTCTTTGGAAGAGTCAAGATTCAGCTGAATGAGTCACTTTCCATCTACATATACAAGATATATCTTGTCTGTGTTATAATGCAGAGCAGATGCACAGCAACTGTCTAGACATCCCCCAGCCCATCAATAGGAGAATATTGAGAGCCCCAGAGCCCAGGCCTCTGATTTGTCTCCCCAGTAAATGAGAAGGGAATCATTGAAACCTGTGGGGAATCTGAGAAGAAAATACTATGGATTTCTGTCTAACATTATTGATGAAAGTTAAATGTCTGCTCGGGACCGTAATCAAGCTCAGGAGGCGACAAAACATTTCTGTGAGCTGTTTAACTGGAGGTGAGGTGACAAGGAATCCTGTTGTGAAAACATGGGCTGTTCAGGGGTGCAGATTGGGCAAATGTCTGGTTCTTGAAAAAAGGAAAGAGGACTGGGAATCACAGATTGCTTTTAAAAATTAACCCTCTCTAGCAGGGGTGCCCTGTAATTGCATTTTTTTTCGTCCACATATCATGCTTTAGCTGTAAAGGTTTTTAACTCAGGGATCAAGAAGCTCATCAAAATGAACTCTATCCATGGAAGTACAGCTGAGTTTTTCAACTTCAGTAGTTTAAACAGCATTTCCAGCAGGCCCAGTGTTATACTAGTTTCTTTTTTCTTTTTTTTAATAGCCATCTTTCAGTTTGAGTAGTTCAAGCCTCAACATCATAATTTTTTGGTCCTCAGGACTGATTGCCTTATAGGAAAGATTGGAATTAAAGACTCCTTTCTGACGTTTTAAGTTTTTTAAAATCTGATGGCTTACTTTCAGCCAGATGGGGCTGCTTCTCCTCCATGACTGAACCAGATGTTGATTTGCATCAAGTTTTTGGCAAAGGGTTCACATATTTTTTTTACTGACTGATTAATTTGCATAGCAGGCTCATTAATAATGTATAGTCTCACTGCAGTGAATAACTGTGGCCATCTTTTCTTTATAATTAATTCATATAGCTCATCACTGCCCTAGATAAATGTACCAATACCTACAGGTAAACTAAGTATTAATGCTACTTGTGATCTTCTAAAATCAGACTATAAGTGCTTTGATCCTTTATTTTAATCCTCTGTAAACTAAAATTCAGAGTTTCAGATTCAAAAGGAAAACTTGCACCTGCATGAGATGTGTCCATCCCCAGGAACAGAGGAACCCAGGACTAGAATTCATTACTTAGAAAGGGAGAAATCAGATGCACAGTGCAATTTTCAGTCTTAATATTCTCATTTCTTGTGTTCTCCAAGACAAATATGGGATGGTATTTTTTCAGGGAAGTTCTGCAGAACTGAAACTGAACAATGGTGTTTACTAGACTGAAAATCCATTTTGAGCCAGCTGGAGGAGCATGGACAGGCCACAGTTGCCCCCAGGCATTCACATCATCTGCTGGTCATCAAATATGAAATTGACTTCAGTGTTGTGCTTGGGAAGAGGCTCTGGAAAGCAGCAGATCTTGAAAGGTTCATTTACCTCAAGAATGGAGCTTATACATATATTTCAGTTTTGGAGAACACAAGTCTGCCTTGGAACCTTGCCAAAGGTATATATCATGTCAAAAACTGATTTTTTTAAAAGTATTCTTTTTAAACAACAGGGCTTTTCTTATTTGATGCAAGGCCTATATTGCATCATTTGTTGCAACATTGTGTTGTTATGCTTCACTTGGAAAGGAAACCGTTCCAGTTCTTTCTAGACTAAAGTTATTGAAATTATTGAAATAATATATTTATCTCCCTGATAGTATCTGTGGATATATCCACATATTAGGGAAGACCTTTTTTTGCAGCCCCTGTAGTCCTGAGCTCTTGGTTATTCGGGTCAGGCAATGCTTGTCATTTTCTTCTAAGTTTGTTTCTCCCTTCCTGAGAGAGCCTGGGAGAGCAGGAGCATTGCTGTGTCCTGATGTCTTATCCCATCATTTAGTTGGAACATGGCTAGTGAAGTCAACAGAGATATGAGAAATGGGAAATATGCACAGGATCTGTCTGTCTGTAATCGATAGTCTCTCCTGTTGGATCAGCTGGAAACAGTAACTGGCCACAGTCTGGGGTTTGCAAAATGTCTTCCTGACCAGGTACTCCAAAATTGGAACTCTATGTATAGTATATGCTGTAATGGCCATAAACTAGGAAAAAAAAAATGCAGCATTACTCATCTAATAAACTTGACACACAACTCACATGAAAGATATTGTCCATGAAACCCTCCTACTCTGTCAGATTCACAGGATATTAAATAGATGAGTAAACTATGATTTTGCTTCCAGCGTGTGTCAATGAGCTGCCCATGAGCTGGCCAGGTTGGTAATTGCTGCTACAATGGGAGGTAGTTTCCTGCCTTTCAGGGAATAACAAAGGTTGTTTTCTTCTTTCTGCAAACTGTTAAAATCCTGCCTCTCACTAGCATCGAGTTCAGACTGAACTTTGCCTCTGACATGATTCCAGCAATGTCCTTTTAGTAAAGGGCTATAACTAGCAGCTTCTTTTCATTTGAGAAACTGGAAGCTTAGTTTTTAATTATATTAGTGCTTTATTGCTATTAAAATATTTGATCTCTTCAAATAAGTCAATTAGCCCTTTATATCAGTTTCTGTATCTAAAGACTGGAATGGTCACTTTACGGGAATGTTTAGGGATGGGATTAATTAGCCAACAAAATGAAATGTAAGCATGGATTCTCCTGTGCTCATCTCCAACAGTTTAATAATTCCTTCAGAGAAATAAAAATTGCATTATTCAAGTTGCAGGACAAATTTAGATTTGCAGATGTTCCCGTATTAGAGTTTAGTCAAGACTCCATGAATAACACTTCTATTCCTGTGAAAAATGCGTATGGAATTGTAATAAAGGACATTTGTTTTCCCATAACTTGGCTTCATTTCACATAACACATGCACATTTCACATATGATATACAATTCTAGTGTCTAGGTGTATTCTTAAATATGAATCCACAAACAAAAATATGAACACGTTTCTTTTTCTTCATATCCCAGCACTAAAGCTGCTTTGTTCATCACACACAATGAGAAAATGCAGATAAAAACAATTGCTATAAAAATTTATTTAGATTACATAGGCTATGTCAGATAGAGATCTTCAACTGAGTCTTGTGTCTTCTAGATTTTTTTCACTGAATTTACTGAAATTCAATAGTATAAAATAGAATGTCTGTAAAGGTTTTGGTTTAGCTTTTTTTGTTTCTTTGTTTTGTGGTTTTGGGGGGTTGTTGAGGTTTGGGTTTTTGGTTTTTTGTTTTGTTTTTTTTTTTTTGCGGTGGGAGGGGGGATGACTTGGGTGCGGCTTTTTTTTAAAGTGAATTACTTGGTAAATTCACTGGTTTCATAACTATGTCTTCCAGTGGGAGCACTATAATTTTACTTTTCAGATAGCCTTATGTTTCCAGCTCAGGGAGGTATTGCTAAATGCTAACTTTATAGTTTATAATGGATCTACTAGTTGCAATTTTTCTCCTTCTGTATAAAGTGTTTGAAAAATAGCTGGAATTGTAAACCAGCAGTGAAGACGTCCTAATTGCCAGCTTTGTTGTTTTGGGCTTGGGTTTCTTTTGTTTATTTTTTTTTTTTAATAATGTCTTATTTGTGCAACATGCACAGTAGTCATATTCATTTGAGAGACAAAAAAAATTTGATTCATTATGGTAGCCCTTCCTCTAAACAATTAACAAAAGAAAACATGAAAATACTTTATAAAGATACTCTGTAAAAAGTTGCAAGTGATATTTGGATTATGTGGAAGGAAATATATACATATAAAATGACTTAGGTGAAGTCATGAAAATAGAATTAATTTCAGATCTGGTCCCTGTATATATTGTATCTCAAGTTTTGCTGTAGTTTGGGGTAATGTATTATGAGAGAAAAAAAATAATTTGTCATATGGTTCACAAAAGAATCACACAATACCTATCAGGAATTACTTTTCAATTGAGTTAAATAAATATACTTAAGCCTTCCTCATAACAGAGAGGTACTGATTATTTTTTTTCTAATAAAATCTGAAATGCAGATATAATCCACTTGTGCTAGGGCCAGTGCCAAAAAAGGAACTGTGACATTTTTTTTAAGTAGCCTGCTCTGCTTATAATGGTCTCTGTGCATATTTCAGTAACAGATTAACTCTCCTCTCCCTTTTTTTTTTCATTTAAGACTTCTCTTGCCTGCAGCGTTGCACACAGAAACGATACAAGTTGTCAAAAATTAGATAACCAATTTACTTGGAAAAAGAATTAATGCTTTTCTCATCTGACAGTAATTTTTTTGGAATTGTGTCTCAAGTGGAAAATGTTGGCTTTGAGTGCAGGATAATAACAGTTACTTCTTTAGACTCAACAGGCTGAAATGCCAGGACTGGGAAGCCATGTCCCCGAGTGTGACTGGAATATAAAGCGACAACCTTGGTGGGGTGTTTTGCTCTCACTGTTCAGTCCTGTGTGGGAAAGAGTGAACAAAGTCATCAGGATTAAAATTTGTAGTGCATTAACAAAATGTAATTATGAAGAAACCTGTATTTCCATAAATGTTTGCATGTTGCTTCATAGAACCTTGGACATACTCACGAGACTGTCACTAATATTTTGTGGTAGGTCTCCAATTTGCATGAAGACACTTCTTATTCATGAGTGAGTAGCTACTGGTAAGCTCTGTCATGTAGCAGCCAGACTAATCTGTAATTGGTTTATTTTCTGTTGTCTGTTGTCCTGTGAATAGTGCAGCAGCAGTGAGCAGGGGCCAGGTTTTCTCTGCTGTAGTCTCCTCTGCTAGATAGATAATATTTAGGATGGAAATGTGCATTCACATCATCATTTATTAAGCATTTTCATCTGCAAAAATGCTCTATGCATTTTTCAGTTTAGCCCTTAAAATCTCCTTTTTCACTGGATTTTTCAATACCAAATGCTACTCCAGATTCTACTGTCACATCCTTTTTTATGAAGACTGGCAATATTTCTGGTATTACTTAGCAATGTTAAAGATGATTATATTTCAGAAGATGGCACAATTGAGTGTTTCATGTAGCAAAGAGAAAAAAGGAAGAACAGCAAATTTGTATTTCTAACATCATCTGACTGTTTTTATGTAGGTAAAGGGTAACTCACATTCTAGGTAAACAAACTTGTCCTTCAGAGTGTCACTCTGAGTGTAATGCTGTTCTTCCAGCTTTGGCTGCTGATGGCTGTGCTCATCCACAGCACGCTGGGGCAGCAAAGTCAGCGAGGTTGGGTGTCAGAGGAAACACTGAAGGACTTGTGGACTGAATTTGGAGAGCCAGCTTAGCATGTAAATAAGAGAATGGCAGGAAGCTTCTCTGGAAAATTATTGCAATTCTATTAAGTTATTACCTTAATATAGTCATTAAAACTGTGGCATAATCCATGTATCATCAAAAAGTTTAAGAAAACTCCTAGGGACTTTTAAAATGCTAAAATAGTTTGTAGTTTCATATAGGGATTATTTTGAAGTTCCTTAGAGCACTGTATAATCGCAAAGCATATAAAATTAATTTTGGATAAAAGGGTAATTAATCTGCAGCAGGTTCAATTTGATTTATGTAAGACTAAACTGGTGTCTTGTTTGGTTGCTTTTTTTTTCCTAATAGTTTATTTGAAAAATATATTGTTTACAGTCGTCTGTAAACTACCGATGATTCACAGAAAATATCCAACAGAAAAAAAAGGTATCCAAACAAATGAAGTTGGTATTTCTCTTTGTAGTCAATAGCTTATAGGTTAGAAAAATTATTCCTTCCATGCTAATGGTTTTAACACATCTTGGTTTTTACAGAATTACAGTAACAGAGTAGGAAAAGCTATGTGACACTGTAAATATTATTATTGTCTAATATGCTTTCAGTAAAACAGTGATATATACATCTATGTAAACATAGTAATCTATAACATATGTCAGTTGTCTATGTGCTAGAATTTAGCATAGCACACTTAAGGCCTCCAGCAGACTTTATGGATGATATGTGGTTTGCTTTCCTCAACACAAAATGAATCACAAGGTGAATCAGACCCTAAAAGTGCATGTTTCTCTTCACTGGTTATAAAATTAGTCTAGCTGCGTAGCTCATTTATAAATATCGACTTAGTATAGGTAATCCACATTTAATCAGATGATTCCTACTCTTGTTTCAAGAGTAATAAAAAAGTAATATATTGTGCCAGTATATATATGTGAAAGTGTCAACACATTCAATTGGTTGATCAGACAGTTTTTCATCACTGGGATGTTTGCTCAGTAAATTACTTCAGATATTAAGTCTCAACTAAAAAAGAATCCAAATCCATGAGTTTAAGCAGTTTGGGATTTGAATGACTTGCTGCTATCACTTTCTTGATTTGTTGTTTGTCACTGTTTCTTCTTGTTTCCTGGGAACCCTCAGGCACAGTAACTAACTTGTAATTTTTTAATGTTTTTATTTAAATGTAGCTAAGTAAAAAAAGATGAAACGTGCAGCCATGTCTCCAGTAGAGTTCACTATTTCTTAGAAACCTGTCTGCTTCATTAAAGTTGAATTTCACCTTACAATGCTCAAATGCTTAAGGGTTTGTCATTGTATTTGCAGCAGCAGTGTATTATAATTGGAACTAATGAGCCAAACAAACTATTCTTAACTCTTCAAAATGACAGACTAAGAGATTTCTTTGGAAATTGGGCGGGGGGGGGGGGGTGGTAATTGTTAGTTTTCATTCGTACCACATTGCATGTCAATGAAGAAAAAAATAATTCTGTAATATATATGTGAAGGCATGATTTTTTAAAAGTGTGTTTAGCATCAAGGCAAGCTGTGATATAGACAGCATTGGAATGGAATACCTGTATAGGTCCTTGGAATAGACTGCACAACAATGCAAATTATGATGAACTTCTCTAATATGGCATCTCAGCCTTCCCACTGAAAGCCTATCATGTGAGAGAAAATAATAAACTTTGCCAATTGAAACATCAGACCTCTAAGGAGATTTGCTGTTTAAAACTGGTTTGTACTGACATGGTTATCAAGTGCCAGGGGTCAACATGGCAAATTCAGAAACATACTTAATGTAGCTAGCTTCAGGCATGTTTCAATCCTAGCCTCTTTCACAAGTAATTGTGTGCTTGAGCACTGTAATAAAACTGGGGTTTCCTACTGCTGCAGATATCACTGAAAGGGAGAAGGTGCTCTCTCACCAGATCCTTTAATTCCTCACCCTCCGTGCAGAACACGCTCAGTCCTTCTGTTAACTCCTCTGGGAACTGTGGATGGGAGCACAACAGGAGGTGAAGGCACCAGGAAAATGGGCAGGAAGTGGGACTTTTTTGTAACTTTTAACCTATTTTTAATTACTGTCCAGATTGCTTTAAAGCTATGCCTTTTGTCTTGGAAGATAACAGACTCTTTTTTTATAGGAAGCCATGGAGCCCATACTCACAGAATTAATATTTTCTTAATGATTATGGAACTCTTTATTAAAACCAATCTGTAACTGTAAAATAAATTTTACAAACAAAGCTGAACGTAGATGATTTCAGTAGTGTATAGAGTGTTTTAGTGGTTACAGGCTACCTTGGGATACAGGAGAGCTTCACTTCCCTCATCTAAATATTTTGATATTTTACTGTTTTGCAAGATCTGGTTTTTAAGCCACTGTTTAAGAGTTATGGTCACACTTCATGTGTTCTGGACTCACAACTTACTATATGCAAAGTGGAATAGCCTCAGCAGTAATGGGATGATTCCTTTTTTTTCTCTCCACACCTCCCACCCTGACCACCCATTAATGTACAGCTATTGTGTAAAATGCTTTTATAGAAGGTAGCAGTTAAAATTCCCTCTGACAGGAAGGACAGCTTCTGTAACCTCTATTGTGACTGAGTGCTTTAACTCTTCAAATCCCACTCTGCATATCAGTTTCATTAGAAAAACAGAGTACAATAGGTCTGCTCTGGTAGAGTTTAAGTGATTGAGGCCTTTCTGCAAACATGGTAGAGAATAATCTATTTTGTGAAGCCTGATAGGACTTAGTCTAAGATCAGTACTTCACGTTTTAGTAAATTACAAAGTAGAACTTCAGGTGCCATGAGAGCTTTGATTTGGGAAACAGAGCTCTGCAGATTTCAGACATGAGTATGCAGCAGCAAATTAGATATTCAGGCATCTGTGTTTTGTGTTTCAGTTCCTAAATCCTGGTTATGTCCCACTTTAGATGCCTATGCCCTTATTTCAATGTCATCTATAAAACCCAGATCTCAGAGGCATAGCTCTGTTAGAGCATTAGTCTCTCACTTGTTCAGTAGAAATTCGCCATCTATCTTTAAGTATCACAGTTCTAGGATGCTAAATCTTATTGAGAAGCTTAGGACTTAAATTCTTAAATACTCCCGTGTTCCATAAAAAGAAAGTTTAATTGTGCAAGAAAGTTGGTGTAATTTTTCATTCTTAGATATCCCGCTGGTTAACAGAATCAGACCATTTCTGAATTAGATATCCAGAGCCCCTGCTCAATGCCTACAGGGGAGAGGCACCTGGGGAAAGGTGTGTTTATGTTATGGTTTTGTCCTTCAGACTTCCAGTGCAGAAATACCTAGCCTGGCTACTGAAACAGTCCACTGTACAGCATGTTGTGCAGACTAATGTACCTTGAGAATATAGGCTCCCTGCAGTAGGAAGCATTTAAAATGGACTTTGATATCTTCACACAGGACTGTCAGCCTCTGCAGTAAAGCCAGATACTGACAATGGGCCTGATGAAACTCAACGTATTTCTGAGTAAGGAGCTGATTGAACCACTCTATAGAAAACACCATGAAAGGAAGTGGAGATAAACTCTGCACTTTGAAGGTCAGAGTAAGGCATGTGACTCTGCTCAGGGCTTTTGGATTATGCATGAAAGCCAGCTCACATCTTTCCTGGGAAAGAGATAGCTCCTACCTGTTGTACCCAGTGGTAAAAGATGGCAGTTTTCAAATGGTTCACTGGTGTGATTTCTAACAGGTTTGCAGCCACCAGGCAGCTAAACTATTCAGTTCTGTGGGGTCATCTTTTTTCAGTCCCTGTCATTTTTATTGCTGTTTCTTCTTGCACAATTAACTATTCATTGAAGTAAAACTTTGATCCTGATTTCCATCCCCCTAGCTGTGCAGTTTAACAGGTGGATTAGGGAGTCAGTCAGCAGCATGATATTAAAAGTTTTGCAGCAGGGAATGGGTTTCAGGAGGTTATCACTGCTTGCCTCTTTTACCCATGGTTTCTCACTAGGCATTCCAAGTTACCCCCTTTCAGCTTTTATTGGCAACTCTTGCATGGCTGGGCTGCAGATAGGAGCAGTGGAGCCCTCCAAAACCTGGTGCTATTAACTCCTCTAATTTTAGCACTGATGTACTTTGCAATGCAGTCCCAAAAAGGTTACATCGTGGTAAAGGAGGATAGGGAAGTGAAAAGGGGTGCAGAACAGGCCTGGGGGAATTCACAGAGGCAGTGGAGTCAAAACCCCTTAAACTGTATTAACCATGCAAATACAAAACATAATAATGTAGGATTAAATGAAGAGTGTCCCTGCTGCCTTGCATTTTGGCTGTATTGATGGTAAAAATATAATGAGTACATACTAAAATGTCACAATAGTTCAACTGCATCAGTATAGTTAAAACAGTGGAAGGTTCCTGTGCACATCAGCCCTAAAAATGTGTAGTCTTGTTCATTTCCCATGGTCCTTACAGAACCATTGTCCATATTCCAAAACCCTTGCCCAAGGCAGTCCTGACAGACTGACCAGGAACTGAGTGCATATGGAAAATGAATTGACTTCATACTACAAGGAGTTGTTTCTCCAGGGTCAAGATTTGAAACACATTAGTGGAGAAGTGTATGTTCCCACTGTTCAGGCAGAATTTTTCTGGAGATGAATAAGAAGACTTAGCTGCCCAAGGCTGTCACTAAAGCAATTTTTTGTGAAATAAAAAGAAAAAAAATCTTGACACTGGGTCTTCTAACCTTAATAGTGTTCCCTTCCAGATATATTAAGTGATTTTCCTTTTTTTATTTTTTCAGTAGCTGAAAGCTTTATTGGTATGAGCATAAGCAATGAAATTGAAAGCTGGGCTTCCATGATAGGATTTTATTATAATGTTTTGTTATTGCTCCCCAATGAGCATCTGTAAACACTGGATTCCTAAGTGTATATGTCTTGTCAATAAATCTTACAGATGTAGTGGATACAGTTCCTCTAAGAGGAATGTAAAGTTCTGCATGTTTGCAGGACTCATCATCTATTTAGTGCAGAAAGTAAACAACTATGTAGGTAGAAGTTCTGCAGAAAAATATCTTGGATTCAGAGTGGATGGCAAATTCTGTGTGACTCAATGTTATTAAGCTGCTGCAAACAAGGCAAATATCCTACTGGGATTTGTCAACAGGAATATAACCTGTAGGAGTAATTCTTCTATCCTGCTTAATGCAGAAGTAAGGTTTCAGCTCAAGTACTCCATCAAGCTTCAGGAAAGACATAAAGCAATTACAGAGTCCAGAGAAAAGCAATGAAACTGGCCATAGGTCTGGTAAATTATGGCTGCTGAGGAAGGCATTTGAGGTTGTTAAGCCTTGGGAAAAAAAGAGGAGAAGATATCATAGTAGTCTTTGAATAAGTAAATAGATGCTATGATGAGAAAAGAGATATATTGCTCTCAAATAACAGGCTTCAAGGGCAGCATGGGACACTGGGAAAACCATTCCAAAGCAAAGACTGATCGGGTTTTCAATGGAGTGCAGTGATGTAGAATTTCTGTTACTTGATGCTTTTAAGAAAAGGTTAGACAAATACCTGTCAGGAATTATTTAGGTCACTAGGATAGACAGAAAAATTACTTTTTCAGTTGCTTTTTATAACTGTGTTCTATTTTTCTCCAAGTAGATATGTGACTTCCATTTTTCACTTGATAGATTCTTTGGCTATACACATCAAGGAAAAAAATAAACTATTACAGTTCTTGCACCAGGAACAAACACATACATTTATGACTTATTGTATTAAATAACAAATGGAAATCTCACAATAACTGTCAGGTCTGTTGAATAGTTAATAAGGTGAGAAAAACCATACACAAATGAGTCATTCTGTGTGCTGCAGCAGTCTGGGAAGGCAGAGTGGGCTCTTAGAATACCAAAAACATAAATTTAATTATTGGCATTTCATTAAATCTGAAAGAATATTTTTTATTGAATGCTTGATAAAATCAATTTTTGTAATAACGAAAAACTAAGAGGATAAGTAAAAGGAATCAAAGTCATTAAACATGATACAGTTACAACTGAAAACTTCAAAAGGATCTTTATAATGAGAAAAGAACAATTATTTACCTCTTGTTAAAAAAATATTTGAAAAAACTTTACAGGATGGTAGTCCCTGGAGAAGTAAAAATTAAAATAAAATAGGGGAATACAAAGCAAAAGTACTGAAATTGTCTGCAACATGAAGGTCAAGACCTAGTACTGTACAGTGCAGGAGACCGAGTGAATGTACTATTATGCATAATAGTACATAGCAATGCATTTTAAGTATCGTCAGCAGTGGGGGTAAGAGAAGAATAATATTTCATAATTTGTAGTCTTGAACTCTTCACTGAAATATCTGGGCATTTTGTTTGTTAGGGCTGAAACAATGAGGGTTTTTTATTTTAATCTTGGGAAAATAAATACAAGTCATCATTATGAAACTGAGCATCACCCTTGGGGTATAACCTTTGACAGTTTAATTTTATTTGGTCTCACATCACTTTGTACAAAAATAAAAATCTGAACGAGTCATAAAGGAAACACTAAAATATAAACAAAGATCTATTTCAGCTTTAATTTACTCAGATCTGTGAGGCAGTGTTTATGAATTAGGGTTGAGAGAGAGCAGCCCATACCACCTAAGCAGCCTATTTAATGTGTGTTTTGAATAACAGAAGCAAGGAGGAAAGATCCTTGTCACACGCCCCAAAAGAAGGCTGATTGTCAGACATCTGCCTGGGATGGTTGTTTTCTTGATCAGTGCCCAGCTGTCTCAAGACTTAATGAATGTTTCCAAGACACTTGATTCTTCTTATATAATATGTATATTTATATGTATAGAGAAATATTTATTTTTATAGCAGTGACCCAACTCCTCGGGCATGCCTAGAAGAAGGAAAATACTCATGTTTTAAACCCATTACATAAGCCTTTGCAGCTAACATAAATTTAAGTAGCAAGTGATTTTAGAGTATGCAGTCAAAGTATTTAGAATACAGAAGCCAGTCACTGTGACTGTGTCTGTATTAGTAAACTCTGAGGATCAGGGTCTGCTCTGACCCTGAGGGAATGTGGCACGAGAGTTTTCATTCCTTGGCTGAGTGCTCTTCCCCTCTAAACCTGCACCAATGGAAAAAGCACTAGGAAATCCCACTGAGCATCAAACAACCATTGAGACTGAGGAGCTTGTGGCCCTGTTCAGGTGTATGTGAGAGGGAGCCACAGGCCAAAGGGCAGTAGTAAAATATTCCAATTAGAGCAGCAGTAAACTACAGGCATTAGAGCAGTAAACTACATGCATATCAGCTCAGCTTCCCCACTGTCTGCCCCCTCTCCAGTGAAATTTTGGAGAACTGGATGTACCTGGTGGAGAAAATACAGCAAGCAGAGTTTGTGGAGGGAGGACGATAGATGTTTATGTGTTTGCTTAGATGTTTATGGTCTTCTCTTTCCCAGTACTTAGAAGGGTAATCAGCAATTTGTGTTGGTTAGCAATTTATTAACTGAAGTAAAATTCTGCAGCTGGTGCCTGGTTTCCCCTTGACACCCATGTTATTCTTTCAGCCCTGCCCAGGAGGGGCCTGGGATTGCACAATCAAACTCTGGTCAAGGACATGCCAAGCACTGCCTGGGCTACAGGACAGTTCTTGATCCCCTGCTTTGGCCCTTTCTGCTTGATTAGGGTAGCCTCCAATAAATCCTGGCAGCTGCAAGTTAATGCTGGTGTAGCATTAACTAACACATTTGTATCTTGGTAGTACCTTTATATCTGTAACAATTTTGCTGTCGTGGGGTAACTGTTTTTATCCCACTTGTTCCTTGCCTTAGTTGCTTTAGATGCAGATTTATCCAAAAAGACATCTGGAAGTGACAAGTGAGGCCACAGCCCTGTATCACACCTAGTGAGCAATATGGCAGATTCAGCTTGTGTGGTCTGCAAATTCCCAGTTGTCAACAGGCAAAGGAAGAACTGTGGACTGAATTTTTCCCAGCTACAGGGAGCTCTAGAAGAAAAAGTCTGTTTCACTCCTGACCCTTGAGGACATGAGTAAGAGATCCATTTTCACCAACAATTTCATAACACCTTGTCCTTTTTCAGGACAAGTAGTAGTTGCAGTTCAGTGGAAATCTACTGTAGGGTTTTCTGTGAAACAAGAAATGGTTATGACACCCTAAGACCATAACAATGCAAACATTTCAGTCACTGTGATATTTTAGTAATCTTCAAGATAATTTATTAAGTAATCCCTATGGACAGTTCTTCTTTCTTTACTGCTAATATATTGCTGACTTATTTTTAAATGAAGAACTTCTGATGTTGCTTTCTATTCTGTATGCCTCCTTTCTTCCCACCACTTCCCAGTTTTTGAAACTTCTCAAAAAGTTTCTATGTTGCCTGCTTGACTGGACTTTATTTTTGTGCTTATCCTTCTTGTAACACAATCAGCTAGTGTCTCCCTAACACCATTACAGGAAAAAATCTTCAATAGAGACAAAGTCTGAAAAATAGTCTAGTTTAAATTGTTAAATGCACTGTTGCCAGTTTCCTTTTCGCTGTTGCCTTTTCCTGGCATTATGTTCATCCCTCCATTCATCTCCTGCATCTTAGAACCAGTACCTTCAGCAGGATGTCTGTGTAAAGGGAGTAACTGAGTAACTTGTCATTTGCTGTGGGTTCCTGATCTATCCTCCTCCTACCAAAAAAAAAAAAAAAAAAAAAAAGACTGCAGGAAAAAACTCAGCTTCAGGCAAGTCGAGAAGAGTTCAGACAGGGCAAGACCAAGGCCTTGTAAACTCAGCACAAAACTTATGGTCTCATACTAGTGAGAGCAGTATGTGTTTCAGGAGTACAAGGTAACAGTGAAAGTATTCTCACCACAGGTGTCTGATTTTCTCTCAGGGAAAAACTATCAGAGACTGTGACAGCTTTCTTTTCTAATCTCAACAGCTCCATTTCAACACATCCTTTGTACTGAATTTGTGTCTTCTGACATCTTTCTAGCTCTGTTATTCCTTCATTCATCCCCAGTTCTGTTCATTCTTTAACTTTTAAGAGAATCTCAAATAATAGTAATAATAATAATAGTTTATTATTATAATAATAGTAAGCTCTTCCTTACTAGCCATATGCACATGAAAACTGGAAGTTTGTCTCTTTCATTATTACTTTTAAACAATTTTTTATTGCCGGCAACCATAAGAATGAGGTAAATAATTGAATATGAGTGTAAGGTAATATTTCTCACAAACATGCTAACATAAAGTGCTGCAGTTAGTAAATTAGATTTCTAAAATACTTGATTAGAACAAGGCACCTGAAATCCAGCTTTCATTTTTATGACTGCAGATTTTATCTCAGAAATGGTATTAAAATTGTTATTGAGCAGTTATGCTCAGATAGCTCTGTCTGGTGGTCATATGGGCTTTCAAACTAGAGTTTTTTTCCAACACCTCCATAAAATCTCGTAAGAGTTTTGGGAACAAGGAACAGTATAAATTAACAAAACCTTTTGCACATACTAAGAACTACATTTAGTTCTGAATTTCCTTTCAGTATCCTTCATAAACATCAGCTGTCGTCCTATTAGCACTTTGAAAGCTAACGAAGTGTAAAATTTACAGCAGTGGGCTGGATTCTGCAGTGAGGACACAACCAGAGCCTCCACACAGAAACCAAACCAATCCTTACCAGGCCTGCTGTCACTCAGACTGAAGTTGTGACACTGGAGTTGTGAAGTTGTGACACTGGAGCACTGGGATGCCCTAAAACTGAAGCGAGGCTAGGAAGAGAAACATCTAGAAATCACTGGAGCATGATGACTTAGCTCGTATTAAAAAAAATCCAGTTGTGATTTTTCTCAGGCCATAACCCTCTAATTGTGAAACAGCAGACGGGGTTGTGCTCTCCAACAGTTGCAGCCACGAGTGCTCTAAGAGCGGTGGGAGGGAGCGATGCCACCTTCCCGCAGGCGGGGCAGGCGGTCACTCTCAGCCGGGCCCTGGGGCAGGCGGCGGCCGTGCGCGATCCCCCGGCTCCGACTAGCGGCGGCCGGGCTGGGGGCGAGCGCTGCGGGGACGGGGGCGCTGCGGGGATGGATGGGGGAGCTGCGGGGATGGATGGGGGTGCTGCGGGGATGGATGGGAGCGCTGCGGGGATGGATGGGGGTGCTGCGGTGCGGGAACCATGCAGGGATGGATGGGGGCGCTGCGGGGATGGACAGGAGCGCTGCGGGGATGGATGGGGGTGCTGCGGGGATGGATGGGGGTGCTGCGGTGCGGGAACCATGCAGGGATGCATGGGGGCGCTGCGGGAGCGATGCGGGGATGGATGGGAGCGCTGCGGGAACGGGAGCGCTGCGGGGATGGACGGGAGCGCTGCGGGGATGGATGGGAGCGATGCCGGGATGGATGGGAGCGATGCCGGGATGGATGGGGCGCTGCAGCGCGGGAGTGATGCGGGAACAGGAGCGCTGCGGGGATGGACGGGAGCGCTGCGGGGATGGATGGGGCGCTGCGGTGCGGGAGCGCTGCGGTTCCGCCCGCGGTCGCGGCTCCAGGTTTGCGGCAGAGCTGGTGACGGCTGCTTCCTAAGGAGCCGAGCCTTGTCTGTGCCCGAATCCTCCGTGGGCAGGTTGCGGCTTGTTTGGGTTTTTTTATTTTTTTTTTTTTTATTTTTTTTTTTTTTCTTTAATCGCTTGAGTGGCTCGATAGATGGATGCCACAGAAGTGCTTTAGATCGTGTGGTAACCCCGATCATTTAGTTTGCATTATTTATTATTTCTTAGACTGATTCCTAAGCCATGTGGCACAGTTGCACTCTCTGGTGGGATGACCCAAGCTTCCCAAGTAGGCGATGGACCCCTCTGTTTTTAATTGAACGGAATGTTCTTAATCAATTAATGAGTTTATTGTGCAAATAATAAAAGAGCTCTTCAATATGCCAGCATACTAGTGCAAATACTCCTACATATACTGGTTTGCAGAGATTTTTTGTAACCATGAATATTCTATTGAAGAAAAGTTGTTTACTGAATATTCATGAAGAGCTGGAGGAAAAAGAGGTCATGAATATGGACAAGTCTAATTTGGCGGGGTTTCTTCCCAAAGAAATAGGGAAGCATTTAGTTTTGCTGTTGCCATGCAGCTCTATTTTATTCATTTATCATGACATTCACATTTAATTCAGCAATGATAAAGTTTACTGGAAAGCTGAATCTTAGGTTTTACCATTTTTTAGTAAATTATCTGTGTTCCTCTATCTGGACTCAGCTGTTATATGCATAACACTATGATGTCTTTTCAGGGGAGCATGTACAATTGTCCATAGTTCCTTCAATCACTGAGACAGTTATTTAAATAAATAGTTTTTTAAAATTGCATGTAATTCCTTCTTCTTTAAGCATATTCACTCTTCCTGTGAAAGATACAAGGAAAAAATTTGCTCAGAACTTTGTCTCTTTTTGTTAAAAATCAGCTTTCATCAGGCAGGGAAAAAACCCCAAATCAACAACAAAAAACAACAACAAAAAACAACAACAACAAAAAAAACACTTTAGAATATTTACTTAGGGTTTTACTTTTCTGACAGTTAATGAAAATAAATTTTGCTTTTACCTTTACTTTCCAAAAAAATTCTTCTTTTTTCTTTCCTTTAAAAATTACAATACTTAGCATGCTTACAGACAACTGTGACACATAGTACTTTGGAAAACTTGGAACAAATAAATATCCAACTGATTTAAAAACAGATTATAGTATGTAGAGATACAGTGATAGAAAGGAATGAATTAAAATTACTGTGTGCAGTAGTGAAAATTTTCCCAGTCAACCTTGGGCATAACAGGATTTGAGTTTTTCAAATTCTTGAATACAGATATTTCAAATAATAGGTCAAACATTTAAAACTATAAATGACATCATTATTTACATCACTAAGTCCTACTCACTTTCCATGGATACTGGATGCCTATGTGTGATTTTTAAAATGTCTGCCTATCTGTTTAAATATTTTTAGCAATTAAGGTTGTAATTTGTGGATGTTGCTTCAGCTTCTCACCACGTTGACGGATGTCTCAATGTGTATAATCCATGTCATACAATGTGTTCCTTGCTAGCTCCCATTAGGCAGAACAAATTTTTCTTTCTAACCAGGTTTTTGCTGGTACATGTTTCAGGAGAAAACAGAAAAGTGCACTGGGTCTGTTTCTCCACTGTTCTGCTCCTCGTGTCCATTTCTCATGAACATGGCAAGGGAGTATGAATTGGCAATGAGCAGAGAATTCTTGCTTTGCATGCCTTCTGTGCTCACTCTGTCCAGGTGGAAATAGCTTAGAAAGTATTAAGCTGTTGAAAGATCAGTCCTGTGAGGCTCCACAGCTTCGAGGGACTGCTCCTGAATTACAGGCACAATCCACTAACATCACAGGGTCCACTGAAGAACATCTTTATGCATTGTATACCCACTTTATGACTCAGTTCCTGCACATTTTTCAAGGTGGCACGTAGTCTTTTTGTGACCATAAAATAGAAACAATTGAAGCCACAAGATGTATACCTACCTGCCAGTGGAGCTTGTTGTGGATGAACGAGTGTGCTGGAGAAGAAGCATAATAGGAAGAGAGCAGTTTTAGGAAGTTTGCAATTCTATTAGTCCAGAATCCTTTTTGTCAGAGGAATAAGTTATCTAGCTCCTGTTTTTAGCACATTTATATAAGAATGGAAAAGGGGAATATGAAAATTGTCTCAGAGGTTTTGGTTTTATTTTTATTTTTCTGGTGAAGACTAACTGTATCTTTACTTGTTGCTATAGTGTCTGCTACAGCTAGTTTCTAAATAAAAATTTACTTGATGGGTGCTGGTTTTATTTATATAATGGTGCTTTTGATCAAAGACACGAAAAGATAATACACATGATAATTTTGATGTAATATGAGGCGCTTCCAAATGTTTTTCAAGCACTGTTTGAAAAAGAAAAAAGCCACAAACATATTAGCAGCACTAATTAGTAGTGGGGAGCCTTGGATTTTCCAGGGTGGAAAACATTTTTTAACATTTATTCAGAAGCTTCAAAGCTCAATTTTAAGTGCTCAGCTCATGGTGATAGGAACTGAAGGGTGACAGTGACAAGGAGTAAACAATATTTACATAGCAAAAACCATTTGACAACTAATTTATAAATATTGCAAATGAGAGGGAAAGCTCATAGCATTTTTAAAGTAAGATCTCCTTCAGAATTTAGTTCTTATTTTTTTATCCTAGTGTTATATGAAAACCATTTTATACCATACTTTCATATAAATATTATTTCATATGAGCTTTATTTGAAAAGCAAACTTAGGTATCCAACTGTAAGGCAGATCCACATTTAGTAATTGCTAGTACCAAAAGTTGCTAAGGAAAAATGCATGTTCTACACCTGTGTACAAGCAGAGTTCCCACAGATTTTGATTAAAAATCCAGTGCTTTGGTACCAAATCTGCCTAAAAGATCTAAAGTGAAGACCAAAGAGGGAAACATTGCTATGTTCCAGCATTTACTTTGGCTGACTGCAGGCAAGATAACCCTGAAGTACAGGAGTTAGTTCTTGGTCATTCAAGTTACTATTAATTCAACACCTGTAAGAAGAAAGATCCTCTATGACTTTTTCAGAAGTAATTTAAATTCCCAGCTTTAGAGTTACAGAGATTTGCAGTTTGCACATTAAGAATTATTGTAGAACAACTATAAATCTAAATAACATAAACATTCCAATAGGTCACACTTGGTGCTGATCCAAAACACACTCAAGATATTATACAAAAGCTGTCTAGAATTCCCAGGTCTAACTAATCTAGCATACAAGATCATAATTCCAAATCAATAACTATTTATTATTAACACACCAAAAACACTCAAAGGTAGCTTTGACAATAACTCCATAGCTGATAACAAATAAAATACCAGGTTTGCCTTTCTGAGCTAACAGGTCTGTTTGATGCCATCTCAGACAATAACCTGCTATGCTGGGTCACTGGTCTAAGTTTCACTGGCACCCTTAGGCTAGTGTGTACTCTAGTATTTACTCTGTTTCCAGAGCTGCTCCACTAAATCAGAATTACTCAGGCAGCTATAAAGTGAATCTTACATGGAAATTGCTAATGATTAATTATTAATCAAGTGGTTTGTGGTGGTGCCTAGGGACAACTGAGATTCAAGCCCCATTATGTAAGGCACTGTGCTGTTATTCAAGAAGGCTGTAGATGGATTTTCCCTTTTAAAACCAGCTGTGCTTTTACCACATTCAGGCTGGTTCCACTTTTTACCCTTTTATGCATCCTTACAGGCTCAACACACTAGAACTTCTAAATTTGTTTTATTTGGCTTCATCTACTTGTTCCCTGAAGCCCTGTTGGAAGGGGGAGAGGTGCTGTTGCAAGATGCAGCTTCATCCTACCTGAGAATTGTTAAAGTGCATAATTCTGATTCATTTGGAATTGGGTATTTTACTGTAGATCTAAGAGCCAGCTTCTCCTCTGCTACTGAACTTTTTTCAACAATAAAAAGTTGTAAACTGAAGTCTGCTGGATTTGCTCCTTTGCAGTGCATGCCAGCAGCTGGTATTGTTGTCAGCAGGAGGGATGCTTCCACAAAGGATACTGTGCTCAATACATTTTTGGCAGAGTCAGGTGGCCATCGTGAGTCACTAAGGCACCTGCTGTAAATCAGTCTGCCATATTGGCATTCTCAATTGTGTATGAAATCCAGATTTCACTTTCTTATATTACTGGATTTTGGCAGGTACTCTATCAACAGGTGTGATTATCCGTGATAGGGAGCATGCAGTGATGATGGGTAAAAGCTTGCACAAGTCCTTAAAAGGACTATTTTTGAAGAGGGTGAGAGATTTTATGGTTAGCAGTTGTTTCTTGTTAGAATCAGACTTCTTCCTTCTGCTCTTACCCTTCCCACTCAACCAGAATCTGAAAAATAAGATGAAAACTGCTGGAAGACTCTGATGATATTTTCATGAAATACGATGGCAGCAGTTTCATAACAGAACAAGTGAAAAATAAAAGCCACATTCCAGCTGGCAGGAAGAAAAAAGGTGGATGAGAAGGGAGGGTGACTGGGCTTCATAAGGAAATATCAAATGAAGAGAGGAGAGGAGAATAAGAAATGAGTAATGTGTGAAATTTCAGAGGGAAGCTCAGAACCATAGAATATTGAGAAAAGACAGAAAGTTAAGGGAGGAATGGAGAGGTGAAACAGATAATGGTGAAAGGTTGTTTCTAGTGATAGTGTAATGAATTTAACAGAACCTCAGAAGATAAAGCAAAATTAGATGTTCAGAAGTAGAAGATAATCAGCAAGTACACTTCACACACAGCTATTCAAAGTTCAGGAGAAAATGTAGAAGAGCGACAAAAACTTTTGGAAAATTATACCTAAATAATGTTTGAATATCATCTATATGTAAAACAGTAATGGATATAGAAACTGGTTATATTTTGAGGCTCTGTCATAATTACTAACTTATACTAACATAGCAGACAAGAGAAGCTCTTAAGTTCTTGTTCACCACTTCGGAAACGTTTTCTCTCTAAACAGATCATTCACTGGCATCTAAGCAGTCACCTTTCATTGCTTGACACCTATATCCCCGGGGAAGGGTTTGATGAACTTGTAAACAAGCACTGCGCTTTGGAGCTGAGATGAGTATGAGGGTAGACAGTAGACATCACATATGTGCACTGGGCTGTGGGACTTCATAACAGAATTCCAGTCCAAAAACGTGAGGGACTGTTTGCAAGGTTGTGCCACTTGTACTTTTGCTTTCAACTGCATCAACTTTGGAGAAAAATACCCTAACAAAATCAACCAGAAATTTACCCAATGAAGGAGGTCAGGGTCTGAACTCCTCAGAGAATGTTTTGATTCATGTCTATTATGTGAATCAGTAGGTAATCAAATGGGGAGAGGCAAAAGCTAGTCCACATGCTTCAGTGACTTCAGTTCCTGTGTTATTTGCATATTGCAGGTTTTTATGATGCCCATGCCAAGGTTTCTGGTTCTGAAACAGTATTGAAGTTAAATGAGATTAGACTTCTTTGTAATGTTTCCAGTGTTCTCCATGATCAGCATAGCTTCCCTCACGGTTTCTTTTTCTTGCTTTAGGTTATGGTTGAATTAGTAAGATAAAAGACAGATGATAATTTTGAAAAGTTAATTGAAGTTTAATGAAGTTCAGAAGTTTCAAGTTAAACTGAAATTATATGCAGAATTTTCTGCTTGCTTTGTATTTTCTTATGAATGGCTTATCATTCAGGAATAGGTGACTACCTGAACAAGGTATTTGGGTAATGCCTATGGCAGATATAATAAGCAGAGAAATTTTTGACATTAGGAAATTACTGTTATGTTAGCCTTCCCTACTCTGTCATTCTCTAATAAGTTGCCAGGGACCAAGGTCTATGCCACACTATGATATTATGAGATTCTGGGATGAAGAAAGAACCTCTCTCCCCTCTCTCATTTCACAGTACTTAATACTTAACTAAATTGCCATCTGCTACCAAATACTAAAAGTTATATTCCAAAAATGCAAACATCTACTTTCATGGTTAGAAGACCCAACTGAGTAAACCTTCATATTCTTAGAAAGATTCCTTTAAATATATTATTTTGGAAGTTGTCCAAGGCCATGCTATAAGGTAACCAGCTCTAGCAGTCTTTGTGATACATTTAATGGTGAGATGTGAAATATTTAGGTAAATATATGGATTTTCTTCAAAATCGTAAATAAAAAGGAAACATCTTAAAGTAAAAAACACAGATTTTAGGATTTTACTAATAGCTTTCTTTGTTTGCATGCTTTCATAAAAACCTTACTCTTTAAAAAATTTCAAGTGAAATAAAGCGATGCTGTTTATGTTGTCAGTAACTTGTTCCAGTTTGGCTTCTTACAACTCAAAAGGAATTCAAGTCATAGAGTTTCAGTGTTGTTCCCAGTACCAGTATCTGGTTGTAGAGTTTAATTTGGTTTATTAAAGTGCTACAGCTCTTCTCCACACTTACATCTTTGCAAAACTTCTCTGGAAATTTGAGCACCATTATATACTACTGGAGTAAGCTCCTCTGTCTTAACTGGAATGAAATCGAGTCACTTTTCTTAGAATTATGTGTGGTAGAAATCAGTGAGGCAACTGAAATATGTCCAAAGCCAATTCCCCAAATGATTCTTTCATCAAATTGCACAAGAAGCAGTTTCAACTAAAACACTTGAAAGCATTTTTTTCCCTCCATGGACAACTTGGAAATTTGTTGCTGTCCATTATGACTTTGAATCAAGTCAGACTTTGAAATCTCCAGAGTAGTACTGTAAGATGAAAAGGTTTCATCTTACCAGAAACATTTCCTGGATCACTGAGCCATTGCCCTGTCTTCTGAGGCTGTACGTCTGTTAATCCTATGTGAAATAAAATTTCCATCCTTGACACAGCTCTGCCCAGCAGCAGATCTGGGTTCTGGGTCATTTCTAATAAAATGTGGTCAGGAATTTTGAAGAGTGGTTAATCTTTCAGGTCTCTGCTTGATACCAAAAAGGCTATAAACTAGGAAAAAATGTAAAAAGAATGAGACAAAAGGTGAATAGGCTAGTATTGTAGTGAGTTATCACCTTTATGCTGTTAGTTTGGATGAGAGATTGGTGTTCTTCTGTTTCTGCTGCTGAGTGTACTCTGAATGGTAACGGGTCTGGTCCCTGAGGGACAGAGTAGAGCAGCTGAGACAACATTAAATCCAGCAGATGAAGGTACAGTAAATGCCACAGGCAGTGTTCAATTTTGTGTGTTAGCAGCAAGGGATAGACATTTAAGAAGTGGAGAAATGGCAACCTTGTGTGATGGGATGTGATGGGAAAACATTGCATTTGTCCTGAATTGGCCTCTTATGCAATTAACTATGCTTTCTGTTGTTTCTTCTTTGTGATGGAAATGGCTAATGAGAAGAAGAAAATTAATTGACAGTATAAATGTGTTCCCCACAAAACATAATTACAAAGGTACCGTATGACACTTGAAAGAAGTGTGTGAAATACATCCACAGAAATCACAGAGAAGCTCATGGTTATTTCTAAGCAGCTAGAAGACATCCCTTCTAAGCCAGAAGAAGGGTTACAGAATAAGGCTACAAGATTCCTTATCAGTCTATCAGAGTATACAATCAAAACAATCCAGGTTTTACAGAAAAAAAAGTTTCTGGGATAATATCTCTAACTGCAGTGTAGCAGAGAACACTTACCTTTTAGTTTTGCTTTGTTTCTTCAATCCTCTATTAGCTGTAGGAACTTGAAACACCTCAAATCTCACAGTGGCTATCATGAGAAGGATCAAATCAGTACTTTTTCAATTGTACTTAGCCCAAAGAAGAGATTAAGCCTTCTTATTCCTTCCATTAAATTTGTCTACATGCAGTGCACACTCTGAAATCTGTGTTCTGTGGTCTATGCTAATGGCTGTGCTGTGTGCAGAAGTGTCCTTCTTGAATTCTTCTTGAACACCTCCAGTATCAGAATCAGTGGAGTAGCATTCATAAAGCACCCTAACTACTTAGTCTTCCAGAGGCAGTATTTCTTTAATTAAATCTGGACCCTCCCTACTGTATGTGTGTGCAGCTGTGCTGTCGTGAGCCAGCTCACAGAGCTGGGCTGCTGTTAGACTGAGGATTTGTGTGGTGTAGAAATTCCTGCCCTGCACAGCATTATCAACTGATTGTTACTAAGAATCTTGAAAGAAATTCTGGCCAAATGTAAACAATGGGAGATATTGCCATTGACAATAATAATGACCATCATATATACCGAAAACTTTTTTCTTATCTAGAGCAATTGCTAAAAAATATGTTGTTCTAGGAAGCATCATGTAACATTAATTTCTCTGAAGAATGTTTTTAAAAACCTGCATTTTTTTCCTCCTGGTTGCTAAAATTTGTTTTTCCTTATTGGGTAAATCTGTCCAGACTATGGGAATCTGATAGCAGATTCCACTGATTCCACTTCCTGTGTCCAGATTTGTCCTGTGTCTACCACCCATCCCCTCTGGGGAGGGAAGCAGACAGCCAGGCCAGAAGGAACTACAGAGGTTTTCTGTACTTCTCCTCTGACAGGAGCTGTCAGAAAGGCTGGAGTATTCCTCAGGTGTCCTGCCATGCCCACCTTATCATGAGTCATGTCAACAGCATTGTGGACTGGTCCCACCAACCACCTGCAAGGACAATGTCTAAACCTACTGATTTCTTTGGGTGAGGAGTAGTAGCTTGGCTACTGCCCTAGCAGAGGAAGCTAGAACTGAAATAAAAATTAAATACAAATTCCTTGCTACATGAAGGACACCAGGGGATTCAGATACAGAATGGCAGTCCTGTAGAGGCTGCCATCACTGTAGTGATTTAATAAAGTTATAGATAAACCAAAATATTAACAGTTCCTCCTAATGAACAAGGTTTTTCATAATTTCTCATTGAACTCTTTGTTTTACGTTGGTTGGCTGCATGACATATCTTTTTGGGGAGTTAACTATTGTTTTGATTTCAAAGTGTTTATTGGAAACTACTTGCTAAAATCAACAAGAAAATAAGGAAGCATAACCATCGAAATTTTATATCAGCCTTTCTTCACACAAAATTAAATTTAGACCACAGTTAAATAAATCTGGATACTCTTATTCCTAAACTCAGTTTTTACATATCAGAAATCTGTCAATGAAGTGGTAAAATTGGACATATTTGACAAAGTCTTCAATACCAATGCAACTGGTCACAATTTATAGAAACCCAAACTCCTCAACAGCTTATTTTTCTTCCATCAGATTTTATTGCCTTGCACATAGTCGAGTGTCCCTATTTCCCCTTCTGTGAAATAGAAGGACACCGACATTATAGGGATTGGTCGGGACTGGGAACATACTACTGTGAATATCAATTCTCTGGTCTAAAATGTATTCTCAGCAGTAGATGCATCAGGGATTTCTAGGGATGGTATTAAACTTCATTAGTTGGTGTAATAGGAGATATTTCCTCTCTCTGCAGGACTTGCTTTGCTTTCATTCTAAAATCAGGAGGGATACAATGGTACATGAACTTTGCACTCTCAGACTTCTCATCCATTCATTTCCTCCAAACACAGAGCCTAGTTTTCTTCTTTCACACAAAATCTAGTGATTATGCACTTAATATTTCTAGAACTGTATACCCAAACTATTGCCAGGTAATCCTGCACACAGGAATAAACACGAATGCATTTTGTGTTATACAGGCAGCAACTGCTGTGTTGCAGATTACTTCCATGTTGCACATTCGGGAACCTTTTGCCAAATGCTCGTTTGTGCCGGTTCGGGTTGTTTTCTTTCTAGCTGTACTTGGGTTTAGCCTTTAGGTGGCAGCATTAGAGAACAGTTGTGGTTGTGGGCTGGCCACCATCTAGAATGCTATTCCTGGGCAAGAATTATAAATAGATAGGACCAGGCATGTAGGTGCTCTGCTCAATATGCAGTTCGCAGCAAAGACACAGCAAAGCTTATACAGAACCATTCAAAATGTTAAAAAATATGCTTGTACATGACCATTTCGTTCTTAACACTTCTGCTCTAACTAGAAGTGTTTTTCTACCAATGCATGTATATACATAGCTTTTGAAAATGCTTTGAATCAAAATGGAATTTTTTCTGATTTACTAAATATGAAATCCTTTATCCTATTCCTTCCTTCCTTCCTTCCTTCCTTCCTTCCTTCCTTCCTTCCTTCCTTCCTTCCTTCCTTCCTTCCTTCCGACACTTCCTTCCGACACTTCCTTCCTTCCTTCCTTCCTTCCTTCCTTCCTTCCTTCCTTCCTTCCTTCCTTCCTTCCTTCCTTCCTTCCTTCCTTCCTTCCTTCCTTCCGACACTTCCTTCCTTCCGACACTTCCTTCCTTCCTTCCTTCCTTCCTTCCTTCCTTCCTTCCTTCCTTCCTTCCTTCCTTCCTTCCGACACTTCCTTCCTTCCGACACTTCCTTCCTTCCGACACTTCCTTCCTTCCTTCCTTCCTTCCTTCCTTCCTTCCTTCCTTCCTTCCTTCCTTCCTTCCTTCCTTCCGACACTTCCTTCCTTCCGACACTTCCTTCCTTCCTTCCTTCCTTCCTTCCTTCCTTCCTTCCTTCCTTCCTTCCTTCCGACACTTCCTTCCGACACTTCCTTCCGACACTTCCTTCCGACACTTCCTTCCGACACTTCCTTCCTTCCTTCCTTCCTTCCTTCCTTCCTTCCTTCCTTCCTTCCTTCCTTCCGACACTTCCTTCCGACACTTCCTTCCGACACTTCCTTCCGACACTTCCTTCCGACACTTCCTTCCTTCCTTCCACCGCTTCCTTCCTTTCTTCCGCCACTTCCTTCCACCACTTCCTTCCTTCCGCCACTTCCGCCACTTCCTTCCTTCCGCCACTTCTGCCACTTCCTTCCTTTTTTTCTAAAAAACAATTATGATCTAAGAAAGAAATGAGAAATGAAGGGTCTTGAGTTTAGCCTGCCTTTTGGTTATCTTTCATCTCTTTAGGATGCCGAAATCGCACTTTCCTGAATATGGTGTGATCAAAAGGATATTCTTAAAACATACACAATACTTTTTCTCTATTTTAATTCACTGAAAACTAAATGAACAATGTGTATCTCATGTTGGGTAGTGTATGTCTTATATCTACAAGATTTATTTATAATTTCTCATATGTATTGCATGTCATGGAAATAGGTACTCAAAAAATCACATCCTTGGCTTTATGGAGATTGAAGTGTTTATGTGTGGTGGACAGGTATGGTGGGATAGGCAGAGTGGACACTGGTGCTGCTACATTTCCTTCGACAGATATAATCTCTAATAAGAAATTATAAAGAGATTATAAGAGATTATATTAAGAGAGAAATTTTGTGTCCCAACACTAGTAGAGATAACTTCTGTTTCAGTATTTATACATCTTCTTAATATCTACCCTAAATCTGACTTTTTCTAAACTTAAATCCACTAAATTGCTTCTTGGTCACAACATAACCATGCAGTATTCAAATAAATCACATTTGCAAATAATTCTTCAAATGCTGAAAGTCAGAAACCTGACTATATAATTGTAACATAGTCTACATAGGCTTTAAGAAATTAATCAGCTATGTGCCTCTGTACTAGAATTTCCTGACTGAACTACACATGCAAAGGAAAAAAAACCTAACAAGATTTTGAGGATCTGCCTCACAATGTGTAGAACATCACTGGTCAAATAGTAGAACTTTTCTGAGGAGAGCTATATGTCTATTCCACATAGGAACAGGAGAAGCTGAGAACCAGCTCAATCAGTTAGCAAAAAAAAAAAAAAAAACCCCGAAAAAAAAAAGAAAAAGTCCACCTGGCAATTTTGAGATTGTATTGTTTCAATCTGTTCTGTTGATATACTTTGACTCAAAAGAAAAAGGCTAAGAACAGACTTGGTTTCATCATAACCTTTGCCTAACTTATATTTTCTATCTTGGTGGCTTTGTTATGCAGGGTCGTGTTGAAAGGATCAGAAAACAAATTTTGTGACCATCACAAAATAATGATTAATACACTCAAAGCTTGTTTCCTTTTTCTTTCTCCTAACTTCCATTCCCTATTCTACATGGGAACCTGCTACTGAAACAAAAGGAGTGTTAAAGATAAGCATTCAGCTTTGTATTTTTTTAAGAACCATATAAAAATGCTGCAGCAGTTTGATCACAAAAAAAACCATGAGGTTGCATGGAAGAAAAAAAAAATCAGACATAGGCAGGTTTCTCACTAGTTATTGGATGTCTGCCTGTTACTGCTTTGCAAATCATAGAAATTTAAGTCTGTCATTTAGATGTCCACATTTAAATGTACTATAATAAAACATAAAAAAAAAAACAAAAAACCAAAAAAAACAGATGCCTTGTTGGAATAAACAAGGACTGCCTGCAGTGAGATAGGGAGACAGATCCCAGACTTGTCTTTGTGGGAATGCCACAAAAAATTCAGCATCAGCAGAAGGTGTGACCCTGAAATAAAGTACTTATTCTACTTTGTGGACAAGTCTTATTCAGAGTTAGAATTACTTTAATTCTTTTTAGCTTAATTTACCAAGTAAGCTAAAATGAATTAGGGCCATTTTAACTCTGAATGAATAATTTAGTCCACCAATTTAAGTGAAATGCTTTGGTAGTTATTCATGTGCTAACCCAAGCTTAGCAACTAGACTGTTTAATGGCCAGTGGCTTTAGGCAGCAAGAGACAGAGTGTACTTGTCCCTTTCATTTGCATTTGCATCCACAAAAAGCAATCTAAATGAAGTTGAAAGGTTATCTCTTCTGAATTATATTTTTCCCACTAGTGGTTAATATATGATATCACAGATATGTACTTAATTAACCAAGTCTAACATGCATTGAGAAACCTGCTATCCAAAAATGAATAATTTTTACAGGTTTAAGACCCAACATTTTATGCCATTAAATATAGTACTTCGCTTTCTCTCTCATTTCATACTCAGTATCAGCATATATCTTTACTACAAGAGAACACATAATGATATATTTAGGAAGCTGGGATGATAAGTCAGATGGAGTTATGTGAAGGAGTAGTGAGACAAGGAAGATCAGAGCTGCCTACATAATGGAATGACAACATGGAACTTTTTTACCCATTTGGTCACACTGAGATGGACACAGAAGTATATTGATATGCATATTAGTTGTTTTCCCCTTTAATTTAGATGATACTTGTTCAGAAAATGAGATTGACATTGATTACTTCATTGTCATGTAGAACATGCAGTGTCTTAACTGTCAGTTTTAAAGACAGGAATATCAGATAAAGACTGGAAGCTCTCCTATCAAGTAGTCAATGTTGCTAAAGAATGTAGTTGCAGTATTTGCATTTCTCTTGATGACTTACACATTTATAACACAGGCAGGTCCGGCATCACTGGAATTAATGTAGCCATGCTGACAACTGTAATACAGGGTCATTCATAATGGGTTAATGTCATTGTGTTTATTACTATATCTTAGTTTTTATCACTTTTATAGAAATTATCCTAGGATCTACTTGTGCAAAGCATTGAATTACTCAAAAGGCTTAAGGAATTTGTCCTGAAAATTTATGTGTTTACAGGCAAACATCTGCCAGGTCTGAAGCAATAGTCATGTAAATAAAGCTGTGACTCAGCTGTTGAAGTCTTAAATATGTTTCTACCGTGATTTCAGGGGAAGATACAGTAGCGTGAAAGACATTTGCAGTTCATGAAGGAAAAATCACTCACATTTTTTCAAGGCAAGGGAATGTTCTGTGCTCATCACCTACACAGCTGCCATTCTGTAGTATTTGTTAATTTGACTAGCAGCTCTGGCTCACATTGTGGCAAGTATATTTTGAATAGTCTTAAATAATTAATATACTTAATGATCTGTAACATCATGTTCTTAAAATCAAGGTCCTGATCTGATATTCCTTTGGAAAAAGGAGTTTAATTATTCTGAATGTCATCTTAGGCATATTTCTCTGCAATACTACAATAAAATAGACTATGATCATGGAGGAACATATTGTGAAGAAGAAAAAAATAGATTAAATTTCTCAGAGATTTACTCTATTTTTACAATACAGGAACAAAATACATGTACCTTGAAGTAATATGAATTGCTTCTATATGAACTGCTTCCCAAATATAAGCACACTGTGGTTTTGTGTGAGACATGAATGAGGAAATGCACATAGAGGCTCACAAAGAGACAACCTAAAGAAAACTCAAAAATATGTGTTGTCTTCGTAAACTCACAGTATTGCTCCCATTACATTGTTCCTTTTTCTTTTAGTCATCTCAGTACAATCATCTTGACTAAGGCAAGAGAAAAGAGAAGATGAAGAGTTACACAGCTGTCAGTGTTTCATTCCAATCAACTTCATTTATTCACTTTGACTGGCCTATATGGGGCCAGATCACTGAAAATTTAATATAAAAAGATTTGCATTTCTTTCAGCATTTCAAAATCATCCTCATTGACCACCTTTTTATATCTCCTTTTATACCTCCTTGTCTGCTTCATAAGAATTCCCTGTTCTACACATGTGTCAACTCACTTTTTTTGCTCTATACCAATTGAGCAGGAAATATTTCAAAAATTCAATTCTTCCCATCTGAGGTGTGCTTCTTTCGCATAGGCTTCTTATAACCATGTGTATGTGCTTCAGTATGTGTATAAATTTACCTACTGGGCAACTGAAAGGAAAGTTACAGCTCTAACTTTTCTCTGCTGACTGGTTCTCTATTTCTGGCTTTTTTTTTTTTTTTTTCTGGCTACACTACTGTGTTACCATCACTCTTTAGCATATGAAGGATTTATCTTAATTGAATAGGCAGGACTGCTTAATAAACATTAAAATAAAATAAAATAAAATAAAATAAAATAAAATAAAATAAAATAAAATAAAATAAAATAAAATAAAATAAAATAAAATAAAATCTGGTTTCAAGAAAGAAAAAATCCGCTGAACATGTGCTGTAGATACAGGATGTATTGATATTAGTAGAAACCTAGGGCTCTTTAAAATGTATGGGTATATGGCTTTTGAAAGTTTACAAGAAAACTTCCCATTGCTAAGATCTATGTATTGTGTGCTAAACACAAATGTGGAACTTCCCTTTGCTTTTCTGAGGCCTAATGAAGTTAGGTGGGCAAGTAACCATCAGCTCCTTCTCCTGGAAGGAAGCTGCAGGAAGCCTTTATGGAAGTGGAACTGACAGACCAATAATCAATTTTGCCTTAGTGTTTGATGGGGGTGTGTCCTAATTCTTTTTTATAGATTGCTAGATGAGAGACAACTATTCTTTCCAGATAGCCTATGCATTCCAACTGGCTCATATCTTGCACTTTGGCAGTCTTCTAACTGAAAAAAAATAGTTTATGCTGTTTAACACACTGTGCTAACTTAAATGTTTAGATTTTGCATAACCACTCCTACCTGATGTAATTTTGGTATTTTTCTTGTGAGTTTTTAAATACAGGATAATGCATAATTTCAAACTAATACTTTCTTCCAATCCTGACTTCTATCTTAGCAAGTGCACTTGTTTAAAAGGCCTCCAGTTAAAAACAAATGTTTCAAAGCGGAATACAGAATATACAAATAATGAAATACTACAATGGCACTGATATTAGAGAAAATGTCTAAAAAGACCTAAAAAAAGGAGTTTTATGTGGCTCCTTTTTTCTTCAAACTTTTTATAGTTCGCCAACCAAGTTTCAATAACCCAACGTGTCTATCTGTACATGTTTCTGAAACACAATACATATTTCCAAAGAAAAATGGTAGAAATAACTTTTTTACTGTGGAGTTTTAAATATTATTTTCTTTCCAAGAATAGAGCTATTGCCATTTATGAAACAGAAAAGGAGATGCAAAACTTTTACTTTTTCAGTTATAGATCTTCAGTTATTTAACATGTTGTTGATAAATAGAGGCATTAAAATTAGATGCAGCAGGTCTTAAAGCAGCGTGATTAACATTGAGTTTCCGCTGTGTTCAGTGCCACATCTGAGTCTTTTCAGTATTTCAGAAGGAGTAAATATACAGCCACAGCTGACCAAAACAAGTAATTCTAAAAATGGAACAGTCTTTTTGGATGACTTGAGTATCTTGGTGTACTTTTCTTTACTAATCTAATCTAGTCCCTTGCTTGTAAGTGTGTCTGAGAATTCAGAGAAATTAATAGGTTAATAGAGTGATTTAGGTTAATTAATGTGAACACAGTGTGATGTTGGTACATGAAGGGGCAGGAAGAGATTTTAGGTGTATAAACAGCAAGTTATGGGGCTGATAGAGTCTGAGCTGGAGGATGTGAAGTATTTTCATGGCCATAACTGGTTACAAGTAAAACTGTGTATGGCTCAGAGGCTCTTACTTATAATAGAAAACTGGCAACTGGAGTGGATGCAGAGAAAAGACTCTGAAATTAAGTGATCACAGAAAACTATAGCAGTAAAGAATGAAACAAATATCAATGGGGGGGAAAGTAAAACTGAGGAATTAAAATGTTAAAATAGAGTCTTCCATTTTCCAAAATTTAGGCTACACTGTCTGAGATGGCTGGCCAACAATTTTCTGATGAAACAATCACATGAGTACATGTGTTGAATTTATTAAAGGAAAGATTTGTAAATGACACTAACAAATCTCAAACACTACCGTTGGGATGATTGTCTTCTAAAAGTGAATAATAAAGACATAAGTAAAGAGGCTACATCTTGTTTTTAAGAAAAAAGCCCAAACAAAACACTATTTTTTAAAAAGTCTTTATTTGTCTTTCTTTTTCTGAGGTCCAGCTTCTCTGCCATGTGCTATATTTCTAAATTAATATTCCCTTGTGTTTGTTGACTTATAGCAAAGAGCACTGAACAGCTTTATGTTTCATCTTTTCTAATACCCAAGGGCCGTGGCAGTGGCAGCTTTCTGCAGATGTGAGCATTACTGGAGGAGGGCCTCTCTGTTGTCCTGGTGCAGGAGCTATCCAGGCTGCTTCGACAGCCACGCTGACTGCTGAGAGAAGAGAGGCCACTGCTCCCATTTTCATGATCAGATCTGCCTCCCTAACTTTGGTCATCATGGTCCAAATGAGATTGCTCTTATTCACAAGGGAGGCAGTGCTCTCCTTCCATGCTTGGTAATTTTGCTGTCTGTAGGTGAAGACAACTGCATTCACCAAACTCTCTGTAAGCAGGAGTACCAGCCCTTATTCATAGTTTGTGGACTCAGTGGTTGAAGATGAAAAGATCTCATTATGGTTCTACAGTGGCACACGCAGATCTCCAGAACCTTGCTGTGCCACAATTGATCAGACTTCGAATGAAATATCTACTGCTGGGTCTCTAACAAGCACCCCACAGGCCTCATCTGTCACTGGTTATTTATATCAAAGTGACCTTAGAATGATGTACAAGCAGAAGATGCTTAGGGAACATGATATTGATGATCAAGGAAAAGGTCCTACCAGGCTGTCAGTGGCCTCAGAACAAGCTTCTTGAGGGCAGCCTGGCACTCAGCCTTCAGTCTCAGCATGCAGAGCCCTGCACTGAGTCCCCTGGCCCTGCAGGATCACAGGTCAGCTCCCTGCTGAAGTCACCAAAGGAAGCAGGAGCTGTGGAGACAAACCTGCACTATTCACACCTTCTGTTATAAAGCCATCCCAAAAACAGCATGCAGGGAGATCCCATTGAAAGGGTTATGAAGATGCAGAGCATCTGATTAGAAGCAAAAGCTTGAAGAGCTGATTTGCTATTTTGCCATCAACCAGGTCAGAAGAAATATGCCATATTTGATTTGAAAGGCTTCATTCTTTAATTAACACATTGAATGATCAGGCTTTATAGGCTAATAGCTGAGGTTTCTTGTGGGATGAAAAATGTGTATATTTGTCTGCTTGCAGTTCATTGCATCAGTTTTGAACAGTAGCAGAATATTTATGAACTCCTACAAACCTTATAGTCAGCTGAAACTCCTTTTCCTAATGAGAACTGCAGCTGACAAGCTGCAGCCTCGGTAGCTTGAATATGATAAGAATTCACAGCCATGAAACAGAATGCCAGGTCTGAGGCTGAATAAGATGACAGATTTTAGGTACTCACTTGCCGTGTGGCTCCGTTTATTCATCCTTGGCACGTGCAGAAATTACCAACAACTTCTCCATCAAGACATGACTATATAGAATAGGAACTGTGAAGAGATACATAGGTTTCAAATATTCTGAGCTGCTACTTCCTACTTGTTATAAATTTAGAATTGTTAATTTCTTAACAGCCTTAGGGGGTGGGATGAGCAGGTTTGAACCTGCTTATCATTAGGTTATTGTCTTTAACATTTTATTCCTCTGCGTGATCAATGTAATTATGATTCTTGGATTACATCCCACATAATTCTTTTATTTCTTTTGTCACTAAGTAAAGTTGATATTATTTTTTATTATGAAGAAATTTAGGAGGAAATATTTTATTTTTACTGTAAATCCTAGTGTGTTTAAATAGATGCAATATTTTTTTTCTAATTTGTATTTTTCGAAATCTATTCACTGAAATAATTTCTGGAATAGCTGATTTTTTGCTTCATGACACAAATATATTTGAGGCTGACTCAAATGTATAGCTGAGAAAGGGCTTTGATTTTAGTTACAATTAAAATTCAAATTGTAGCTATAATATAAATAACACAAATAAAGCTATTTCAACTTTTTCAAAATGCTCTTTTTCTTGCTTTCTCCTTTCTTCCCTTTTGTCTGAAACTCTTAGCTTAGTTTAGATGAACCAGTAATTCTGGCCTTGAAACAGTTTTTTCTTATGAAATAAAGTTCTTGATATGAAAAATATCACTTACTGCCCAGTGGAATTCCCTATTGATACAGTCTCTCTTGAATTAGATTTAATGTTTACCTATTCCTATACTGTATCATGTTAAAATGAATCAATATAATCACATGCAATTTTCTTGTGACATTTTTAAGAGGGGTTATTTAGTTTAGAGATAATAGTAAACAATGATGTAAATAAAATTAAATTAGTATATATATATGCACACTAAAGTTTTAGTTGAAAGCAGAGCAGTTAAAACCAGTACCATTCATCTTAAATACCTTGAGAATGCTCTAAATTAAGTTCATGAACAGCCAATGAAAACAGAAGCCCTGATGATTAAGTTACTCTGTCTTCCTCAACCCTGAAATCTTCCTGGGCTGAGCAGAGCCAGACTGACTCTGATCAGACATGCAAACATCTGTGATGTCTTTGCTTCTGGAGAGACATGCCTTTGGGTTTTTTGGTTGGTTGGGTTTTTGGTTTTTTGGCTTGGGTTTTTTTTTCCCTCCTTTTTTTTTCCCCTTTTTTTTTTTCTTCATCCCTTTTTCTGCTTGGCTGATTTTCTTCTTTAGATGTTGCTTAGTTAATCATAGGAATGCTACTTTTTCCTGATGTTCTGAAGCCTGCAGAAGTCTCCTTTCTGCTATACCAAATTCTGTATCCAACAAGGAAATTTCTATTTTCAAGATTTCCAAGACCTGTAAGAGTATCTATTCCTTGCAAAGGTAAGGAGAGAAACCAGAAAGAAGTCTGTGCCAACACTCTGCGTCTTAAAAGAGTGGTATTTATGCAGACTCTTTACAAACTAGTCATAAACATTAATCAGGTCGTCAGTTTAAAAGTCTTTTAACTCAGAATTCCTAAGCTATGTTTGACTACCAGGGTTAGGTAATTAAATAACCATGGAAATAATGCATCTCTCCAACTATTAGTCTCATGTCTGGATCTACAGCTAGTTTTTGAAACTGGTGTGGAATTTAAAATTTGCTTCAAGTATAAATACCAGCTAAGGGGTTTATCCTTCCTTACACAAAAAAAAAGAGTTGTCTCTAGGGTCAGGTGGGGTTTTTTTAAGTTTTATTTATATACTTTGAATAGCATCTCCTTTTCAGACTAAAATTTGTGTACTTCTCTGTTACTACAGGCATTTGTTCAGAAGAGCACCAATTCTCCAGTGGTCCTGTGTAATAATTTTACTCTGCACAAATGTTTTACAATTTTAAATAAATTCTTGCTCTTTTAGCAAGCTGCCCAGGACCTGCCATGGAAATGTTTAAAAGATGTAGTGGTTGATATTCCTAACTGCAGTTTAGTACATACCCAGCGAATACAACCATAACATTTCGAGTCAGTAACAGCGATGGGCCTTGGAACAGTAAGAGAACAGAAAAGACAACAAGAAAAACATTGTCCCAAGTGGCACTTTTTCTCCTGGGTTATTGCACTGTCTCATTTTTAATACTGGGAATAATTTACTGTGATTACATTTTTAAAAACTGCTACTTAGAGGCAAATCCAACCTGACCTCATCATGAATAAGGATTTAGTGAAATCACTCTTTAACTAGCTGCAATTGTTCCTGTAATCTAAAGCATTAAATAGCATGGATATGCAGAAGAATCCTCATGATCTAACAGAACATAGAGTTAGAAGCTAGAAAATCATTATTATGGGTCTGGCAGTCCTGTGTTCTGCTCAAAACCAGATAAATTAATCTGTCTGGAGCCAGTTCTGCTCACACAGCAGTTATATGCACATTTAATTCTGTTATTTCATTACTTTTGATTTACACTGGTGGAGGTCAAAGTATTGTAATTTGTAGGTAATGTTACTCTAATGTATTAAAACCACACAACATGAGGTAGAATAAAACAGACAAGTCTATTCTTTTGATAGTGGGAAATCACTGAAATGCAACATAAGGTGATCAAAATTATATGTGCTAACTCGGATTACCAGTATAGGGGGCTGAATATTAGCAGTAATGACTTATTTTTGGAGAAAATCTGTTACATAAAAAATGGCTTCTTCATGTCTTTTGGGAACCTGTAATGATTTTTGAAAAGCATAAACTGCATGAAAGGACAAAATGGAAACATCTGTTCTATGGTCTAAATTCTATACATGTGCAGTCCTATGGCATCAAGCCCTTTTCCCAGAGGTAGACCTTGTGCACCCAGGCTATCCTTTGGAGATGTTTTACATGTGTTAGCATGTGGGCATTTGTATAAGCACATCTTGCATCAATGGGTTCTGCTGTCATCCTGGGAAATAAACTTCCCTGACTGCCAATGTAAGTACCTTGAGTCCAGAGTCTGTTCTGGCACAGAGCACTCCAATTCAGTCAGGCTTTGCAGACCTATTGCTGCATTGCTTTCAAACCTGCATTAAAACTAATGGCACGTTACTTTTATAACCTAGGATTCCTTAAACAGATTTTAGTTGAGTGTGCTACTTACATATTAAACAAATAATGATTTTAAAAAAACAAAAATATTTTTTAATTTGCTGAAAATTGTTGTTAAAATCATAAGACTTTAGTCTTTAGAACTACTTTATTTACTCTGAGATGTAAATGAATATCAAGTTGAAGTAGCATTTTAAATAAAAACAGATCAAGCTTAAATATATCTAGGAAAATATAAAAAAATATTCCTCAAGGTCAATACAAAATGAGCAGTCTGTACTTGGTCTAAAGCTAGGATTTTTTTTTCTGGTCTTTTTAGAACTGCTACCTTATGAGCTTCAGCATAAGTTTTTCAGCCTACTTAACTTGCTCTTGATGACATGCTCATGACTGAATGTTGTATAACTTCTGTGGTCAGGATAGTGGGTTGTTGTCTGATTTTTCTGAAATTATGATCTCTTCTGCCTTATTATTTTTTTGAAGTTTCCTGTTAATCAATTTAGTGAATATGAAATATATGTAATCTGTTCATTATGCTAGTAGTGTTGGAGCCATGGTCATCTAAGTACATACCTATATTTCTGCTGTTGGTCGGACAGTCAAAATAAGTCTCTAGTGAGCATAATTTAATTTATTGATTCAGAATTTTTTAATGTAATTACTCCACTCTACATGCCTACAGTAGACTTCTTTCAGGTAACTAAATAATTAGGATATTTTCAGAGAGCCAACACAAAAGAGGCAAAGGCCTATTTTGAGAGAAATTCAGTTTTTTGTTTGAAAAAGCTTTGTATAAAAGCTATTTTATTGAGCTCTGCAGGGAACTCATTCTTTTCCAGCCCTTTCTAGGCAGCAGAGTAGAAGCATTTGGAGACATTTGTAGGCTATCTGTGGGCAGATGTGTAAGCAGCACTGTAGATTATTCAAAAAAAGGTTTCTAGTTAGGAGCAGTAGGATGAGATTCAAGTCTCCTAAAGACCATGATATACATTCCAGTTACAGGTCTCTAGCTGTTAAAGGAAAGTCTGTTTGCTCTAAGTAAAACATAATGAGTTGCAGACTTCTCCAAATTATATTAGGGTTTTTGTTTTTTTTAATGTCCATAAGCAATAGGTAATTCTGAGAATGCATTTATGTAAGTTACAGAGATCCCAGGGTAATGAGTATTGCAAACTCTATAGTTCTAAGTCCAGAACAAAACACTTCACTGAAAAAATCCCTGCTTGCAATCTCCACACATTCATATATCTTAACTATTGGCATCATTTCTGCAAATGTTGGTCCATGGTGAGCTAAGACAGCTTTTAGGTAGCCACATTGTATGTTTTGCTGACAAGCTGAAATGAATTATGTAAGAGGTCTCCTTCGTAGCCATCATGGAATAGACACTTCTAAATGTCCTTATTATTGAGATGCGTAGGAGAAGCTCTTTAGAGTACATTTCAGTTAATCATTGTGGAGGTCATAAGGTATGGATTGCTGCAGTAATATCTGTAGGACATGCGTGAGAATTTTAAGTGATTCGAGTGTGTAGTATCACACCAGAGTGTAGGAATAATAGGAATACTAAAATCAATTATTTCGATGCTTATTGATGAAAGACAAGCATGCTCTTCCACCTCTGAGGATGTACCACTTCAGTAGTGTCATCCCCATGATCTCCCCTATGAGTATCGATGTTGTGTCAACTAGATTGTGTTTTCTATTGCTCTCCAATTCAATCAGTGAAGTGGCCCAGAAGGCACTTTGCTATGACAGAGTAGAAATCTCTGGCATGGCTGAAAAACAGCATTTAAAAAAGTGTTTTTAAAAATATGTATGTTGCAAAAACCAGCATTATATTGATGGGTCTCAGAGTAATCTATGTGCTTGGTAAACCTGTAGAGCATCATTATCACAGTCTCACTAATTCTAATGGATTCATCTGCTCAGTCCAGTAAAGTGCTGTTCCTGTGTTAAGAGCACTACACTGTGATCAGATGGATTATGCCTATGAATACATCTGCTCCTAGGTCAAATCTTCAGCTCTTTGATTTTTTTTATTATTTTATATTTTGACATAGAGTATTTATTTGGTGTTACGTAGGTGAGAAATCCTGCACTTCAGTTGTTCTTTAATGCAGACTTCAGGGTGAACTTCTGTAAGAGGTGTTTGACAAACTGTGCTTTGTTTAGCTCAGATCTGCAGCTGAACTGTTAGTTTGCTTTTGTAGAAGCATTGCATGGGCAATACCTGTAAAATAAGCCATGATACTCTCTGACACTGGCCCATAGAGCTAGGAAGGAAGGACATGTTAGCAGATGCACTGAGATACTTTTTTCAAGTGTGGATTATGCAGTAAGAGTGAAGAAAAACATTGGGTTTTAGCCTCAGTGAGATATTTGACCCCTTAAAAGTATTAAATTAATTGCTGGGTCTGACTCTGAAATCAGAATTTCAGAGATATAGAAAAGTGCTTTTAGTAAATCCAGAGAAAACATCGAATTTATTTCTAAAAGTCCCAAAATATCTAGGTCCAAGAGATTTTCTCTGATAGTTTTTGTTTAGATCTCTTGTGTGCTTTCCTACTTAAAATCCTGTGCATATATTTCTGAAGGAAAGATTTAGATTTATTTTAAGATTTGGTTTGAGTTATTTATCATTGAAACAGGCTCTCTAGGGAAGTGATGGAGTCACCATCCCTGGAAGTGTTCAAAAAATGTGTGGATATGGGCACTCAAGGACATGGTTTAGAGGTGAACATCATAGTAGTGCTGGGATGATGGTTGGATTAGGTGACCTTAGAGGTATTTTCTGATCTTAACAATTCTGTGATTCTGTGATTGTGAAAATTGTATCTGAGGTTTAAATTTAAATCACTGGCTTTCCTCTCATTTGTGTTGTCTTTTCCCATTAAGTTTATTCTATTGACTAGAGAAGAATTATTTATGACTCATATTTAAGACCACAGGTGTCCCACAGGAGTTCAGAGAGAACTTATGGCGCCATAAGACACCTTTTAAGAGGTTCCAGGTCTGTTTTGGAGACCACTGCAACACCCTTCCTATCAGGGCAGTGTGCCCTACACAGATCTCCATGATGAGCTGGGTGGAATAATGTTTGAAACTGCACGTGTGTGTTAATTAACCTGCAAGTGACAGCTGGCAAGGGCACATGCCCTTGTGAACTGCTTGTATAAACCTCTTAACTCGGAGCAGTAGGGCTCTTGTTTTGTTAAAAACCTTCTCAGCTTACAAACTTTAGTCTGCCTGGGTGGAATGAGGCCATTTTACAGCCAAGGCTTTTGTCCTTTACTTTTATTCTTCTTTTCTCTGAATAAAATTTAGCAGCCATTCATGTCTGTATACAAAACAGCCAGCTTTGTGGTATCACAGGTGATAAAAATGTAATGTGCAAAATTCACATCCAGCAACACTTCTTCCATTTTTTATTATTTTCTCATAAAAACAATTTAGGAGACTTAAACAAGGACAAGAAAATGCTCTTTAAAAGGCATGCAATATCATTTAGCTTCACCTAGAAGCTTTACCATTCTAAAAAAGCTTCCATACTCAGTTTAACTGTTCTTAGTGATTACAGTTTGCAGTACCTGTTATTTAAAATATTGATTCTTGTTCCTTCCCTTCATAGAGCTTTAGAATCTTTCACAGAGTGTAAACTTCCCTGTCAAAAATTCATAGATAATTCATCTCCTATTTTAATGAGTGCTTCTATCATTTAGAAAAGATTAGGCAACCATCTGCAGGAATGTCTGTGCTAAGTGGTTGCAGGGCAAGGAAATAGTCTACATGTCCTTGTGAGTCCTGCTTTCTACAGTTTACTTCTTTTTCAGTCTTTCTAGAACAGAAAATAAGAATTACTGAATTCAAGAATAGCTTAGGAAATTACAGTTTGTTCTCAGTCATCATCTCTTGACTTTTAATTGTACAGAACACTAAAGAGGCACATACTGGCCTGTGTGTAATAACCACGTAGTTTGCTGCAGAAAACAGGGTGTTTATATAAAAATGGTGCCATTCTGAAATAACTCCTCCACTGGCTAACCATATCAGTAATTCAATTAATTCAGTATATGGCAAAAGAAAAATATTTAATGCAGAAGTAAAATAATATGAAATATAAAGAAGAAATGAAGATACTGAAGAATTGTTATTATACAATAATTCAAATTTTTAAAGGCTACACATGAATAAGTTATTATAGTAGAAACATTCAAATAATGAGAATACTACAAGAAAATGCATTAAAATTGTTTCATTTTAAAAAACAAAAATTTGTAAAGGTAAGCCCCTGTACTTTGCTTTTTTAATGTGTTATTGTATTCATTAATCTTTTGAGAAAACGGTATGGAACATGAGGGAATAACATACTGCTGAATTTACAGGAATTAAATGTAAACTTGAAAATGTAAAGTGCTTTTATCAGTATTGTTAATTTTATTTGAATACAACCATTTTGAGATGGATTACTAGGGAAATATTTGAATGGGAAAAATGTGAACTACAGAGCATCTTCTGCCTACCTGGCCATGATCATTACAAATGTCAGGTTTGGTAGATATAAAAAGGGGTTAAGTTGCAGTTTGGGCTTCCATCCACCCCTCCTTTTCCTCTTTGCTTAGTTATAATTCTGCAAAGCCCATGTGAAAACACACTACCTGCTATGGTGACATTTTACATTCATTTTGAACAGGTATGAGTCACTTTACCAGATTTTTATGCTCAGTTTCTCCTGCCTAGGTGTATGGTGATGAGCAACTGGGGCCAGGAAGGCAAATAATAGATTCTGCACCGTTTCAACATTCTCTGCACATTGAAAGTGAAGAAATATTACATCTCTATGATATTCTTCACTGATCAAATCTGTAACCATAAGTAAACAGGTTCAGATCCCACTAAAGATAATGGCTGGCCAAGAGAGTCACTGCAGAGATCCACAGAGAGACAGCAGATTGCATTGTCATGAGAAAAACTTGCTCCTTGGGATTTGTGCTATCATTTATATTTTAATTCAGCAATACTTCATTTCTTATGTCATTAAAAATACCAGCAGTAGTATTAATCCAAAGTTATATCCTAGGAGTAAATGGGTCTCCCTAGAGATGAATATAAACTAATTACCTTTGTACAATATGTTGACTGTTTAGAATACATAATTGTTTTCCCTAATTTTTTGAGAGATGAAAGAATGCATACGTATATGTATTAGGATATCTCTGTCTGTGAAAGAAAAGAAATCTTGTATCTAATTTCTCACAAATATTTACCTGTCTTTTTTTCATAAAATACAATAATTTAGTACAATTTAAAAAATATACTGTGTTAGTACAAATGCTCTTGCCTTTCATATTTCCATTAACATAAAATCCTTTCCATGTTTTCATGAGTACTAGCATATTTTTCTCACTGTCTTCATGAATACAGCTCAGTTCAGATCTTAATTCACTCTATTGAAAGAGATTATTCCATTCAGCTTGAAACTGATCAAAGCTCTTCTATACTGTTTTGGAGAGCCAAAAGGGGACTTTTTATGGGACCAGGATCTACGTAGGAAGTAAGCAAAGGCTGTTTTAAGAACGTTTTCCACATTCACTTAGAAGAGGTTCCCATGGAAATCTAATTCAGCTAATAGTTACGTTACTCTTTTGGCAACTTGCCTGCCTCATGAGGAAATATCATTTTAAGGGGTTCCCATAGAAAGCTATAGCTTAAATCTGTACTGCAGAGTGATGGTATTCACTAATGCCCTGAAGCTCTGTGCCCTGCCAATGCAGCACTAGAGAACAAGCGCTTCCTTGTGGGCTCTGGGTACTCTGCTACAGTGAGAACGCTCCTCAGATTTCCTTCTGTCATAGGGCTTACTGTAAGGGGGAAAAAAAGGAGGGGGGGGGGGGGGAAAGAAAAACCAGAAAAAAAAGAAAAAAAAGAAAAAAAGCCCTGCAATTCGTGTTTTAGTCATTTTGGGTTTTTTGTTGGGGTTTTAGTAATCTTCAGACCTACAAAAGAATAACTAAAAATAAAGAAGAAAACACCCCTCCATCCTTTCAATGTAGCGATATTTATTATGTATATATATGAGAGATAATTTTATAATGAAAATGTAAGAGAAAGTCACAGCTTCTTAAGTCAATGCAAAATTGTGCTTCTAAGTCAACACACATTCTGCCATCTAGTGACCAGAAGAAATTGTACTGACCAGTTGCTAATGTGATGAGAAACCCCAAGTACTGCTACTGCTGTGTATCTTTGTGGGAGAACCTCTGAAATGGGTTAAAAAAATGTGCAGAAAACTTTTTCATGCTCTGAGAAGTCAGATATTGATCAGATCTACTGAAATTAGTTAATATTGCAGCCCAAAATTTGATTTAAACAGACTGATTCTTTATATATTTCCATAGTCTTCTTTCTTCCTTTCCCCCTCTCCTCCTCCTCCTTCACCTGGCACTTCTATCAGCATTTTGCATAATTTCTGGGAAAAATATTTGTGTGTTAGGATGCCATGCTACTGCATGTGAGACAGTTTGCATTATTGCACATTTTGACTGCAAGACCTATTCGTTCGTTCAGCAGTCAAGAGTAAATGAAAACACTTGTTTGGCTAGTTACAGGTCAGGAGTGGGTAGGGTAGTATGAATCACACTGCTGGAGCATTGTGGGTGAAAGAAAATGACAGTCACTTTGGGGAGCTGACTGCCTCTTTTTGCTTTTAAGGTTTTGAAAAGCTTTCAGGAAACTGCTCTACTTGTTCTGTACAAGCTGATGACACTCAGCAGCTCTCAGAAGTTCCTTGGCATTGTGTGTGTCCTAAGGGGGTAACCCTAGAGGTCTCAGAACCACTTTTTTTTTTTTTTTTTTTAGTTCATTTATGATGTCATCACCAACTTCTATGATGAAAAAGGCTTTTTATATTAATGGCAGTGTGTCCTGCACCATAAATAGCACAATTCATAGTAGATGGTACACCATAATACATTTGTCCTCTGAAGTTCCCATGAAATATGGTAAAAAATAGCCATAAAAGCCAGACCAACATGGTTTATAATGTCATCTGATTAACAGGATATATATGCAACAAATATATATGTTAAGAATATCATAAAATAGCCTTAAAATCTGTTTGATATTTACCTTAATTTCAAAGAATATCCACTTGTCAAAAAGGAAAGCCTTGGTGAGTAGAACCCTGCAAAGCTGGTATTTTTCTTTTGTATTTCTCAGTTGTCCTAGTTTGCATTTTTACACTGTTAACAGATTTTTTTCTTCTTTATTCCTACAGAGAGCACATGGCACCTCTCTCCTCTTCTAAAAATGCACACCTATACTGGCCGCAAGATTTTAGCTTCTCCTCTAAAAACTAAAAAGGTTACTCAATAGGAATAAAAATTCCCATAACATAACATAACATAACATAACATAACATAACATAACATAACATAACAATAAAGGTAAAGCCATTGGGACTAGTGATAAGAGCTGTAAATAATACCGAACTGTAAACTTTGAAATTGCAATTTTTTATTCTGTCCAAGAAGGCATGGAACTATAGTACATGTCTCAGCTTATATGTAAAATGAAATCATGGAATCAGATAATCATTTTGGATGGAAAAGCCCTCCAAGATCTTTAACCTTTGACCAAACACCACCATGCCAACTACACCATAGCACTAAGCGCCATGTCCAATCATTTTTGAACACTTACAGAGATGGAGACTCCACCACCTCCCTGGGCAGTCTGTTCCAATGTTTAACCAAATGATACATAACATCCATATTAAAATGTATGCATCACTAAAATGCTTTGAAGTATTGATCCATTACGAGCAGCTGAGGAGCAAAAACATAGGCATCCTATTGCAGTGATCCCTTGTGCTTCCACAGCCACCAAAGGGCCACTGACAGCAGAATAAATTCTTTTAATTCAGATAATGAAACCTGAGGTTTTCTACCACAAATGTTTGGAATGTGTTATGATTTATTATAAGTCTTGGTCTGGTAAAATGATTCAAGGGTCCCCATAATGCCATTTTTATTTACATTTTGAGATATTTATGGGTTTTTATCTTCATGCTGTGTAGATTATAGCATTAACAATGCAATAAAAAGGCTTAAAACCCTTGCATGTTTCCAGGCCTAACTTAGAGTCACACTGTCAATTTCTGAATTAGACCATGCACCTATTTGTTGCTGAAAGGATTTGCTTTCCCCCTGTATTTAATGAAACAATATGATTAATATCAATGTTAGAGATAAAAGAAGAGAAGAACTGTCCTGTTTCACTCAAATAAAATTTAGGACAGACATCACCAAAAAAATTATCTTCAGAAACTAATGTCTAAAAAAATACCTTCTTCTGGGTTAGAAAACTTATTTTCAGCAGCAAAAACTAGGTAAGAAGAGTGAGAATGATAAAAATTAATTTACTCAGAATGTCAATTCAAATATCCAATATTATATGCAGATATCAGGTCTTGAATCTGGCTGACTTGACCTTGCAGGACACCTGTGTGCTATAATACTGCCTACATTAGGATGGTTCTTACCACCTTTCCCACACAAACAGATCCTTGAAATTTCTGTGCCATTTAGTCATACTCTAGACTGACTTGGGTTAAAATGCTTTCCCAGCCCAGACAGCATTTAGATACTGCCTCTCTGAGAAGTATTGAGGGGGAAAAAAACAGCATAACGGGTTCACCTTCTGTGTTTATTACCTAGGATCTGAAAATGAAGGGAAGTTTCATTCTATTTAGTGTTTATTGCAAACTTAAACAAGATGTTATATTAAAAATGTTTCATAAAAATGCATTACTCTTAAGCTTCTTAGATTAAACAATTTTGAGATCATTGTTTCTACTTATACACAGAAAGTGGACATTTCTGATCCCATTGCAAAAATGCACTTGACCCTTTTTTTTTCTCTCATGAGGCCTGAATTTTAATGAGGTCTCACCCATGCCAGTACATTGCATTTCCTGGTACTGCTTTTGTTGTCATGTGGCATTTGGTTAAATACTTCAGCTGAATATGAAAATAAGAGCATTGCATAAGTCTGGTTCCATTTTTTTTAATAAAACTTATAAAAATATTTTTATCTGGGTAATGAAAAATTTATCTTTAATATATACTTGCTATATAAATGCTTAGTATATCAAAGGGAGATTAGCTGAAAAGTGCATCTCAAAGACCATCAGCAATAGCTGAAGTGAATTGAAAATATTTTGTTGCTTAAGTGGAAAAATGAAAAAACCGAGGCATTATAATCATGCTGAGTGGTATTTGTAACTCCGTGGTTATGACTGGGGTTACATCAGGTATTATCCACAATGCAGAGAACTGATCTCCCAGACATCCCTTTGCCTCTCCAGCAGCAGTCTCTGTCCTGCAGGACACTGCGTGTGCCCGCACCCAGCACGAGATGCTGCAGGACTGGGACCAGACCATTCACCACCTCCCTGTATGCCTCTGGAAAGCCTTCCTCTAGCAAAGGTCTCCCATTATTGCACTCTGTAACTAAAAAAGTAGAACTAAGTCTTCTGCAGGAATGGTGCCATACCCTCTAAATTGCCTGACAAGCAGAGATCGTGCAGGCAGCAAACTCAGAGTAAACATGCCTTGCTGTGACAGCCTTTTCAGGGGAGAAGCTGTGTAGTGTCTCCTGCCATTGCCATGCTATTAATTACAGTTTAAATGTGTCATCTGTACTGCACCTTGTAAAAATTGTAAAAAATATTCTAATCACAGTTTGCATTAGAATATTAATTGTAATAAGAGATTTTCCACAGAATCAAAAGCTGTCTTAAATGAGAGAAGCTGTAGAAGATATGTATTTTGGAAAAAATTTATTCATAGAATTTTTAACACATATATGTATATATACACATACATATATATATTATATATTTGCATGTGTGTATATACATATATCATTTAATTATTTTATATTTATTTCTGGGATGAATTAAAATGTTGAATGTTTAATCCTCAAAATATATTTTATTAATTATATTTTCAGATATTCTCTTTAGAATGTGAACTGCATTGCTGTTCTCAAATGAATAATTAAATTTATATTTTAAGTGGTGCCAGTAATGAATATTTACAAAAAGAAACGCTAATTTGGAGAAATACATGAACAGTTTACTAGAAAGGAAAAAAACCTCTTGCTTCTGATTGATCCCTTAAAAATAAGTTTACCTTTTATTGTTTCTTTAAATAGAAATTTTAATGTTTTAAATTATTTATCAAGACAATTTATTTGCAAATAATATTTATTAGGGATATTTACATATCATATAATGTTTTGTGGTTTTTGAGGCAGAAAGGTAAGTTTTATTATCTTCATGCCTTTACAAATTGGGGAGAATTTTGAATTTTGCATTTGCAAGGTAACCTTCCAGCAGAAAGGTATTTTTTAATGTTTGAGTTCCTTGTGTTTCAGACACCTTCTGCCTCATCAGAAACTTTATGTGATTGTAGTTGAAGTAGTTTCAATGCTAACCCACATTTCCCTGCACATGCTTCTTGAATTAGAGTCCCAGTTTTTGGGGTGTTTTTTTACAGAATATTTAGCACTGAGCTGCAGACAGCTGTGTGTGCCTGGGAGGATCACAGGGAACTGTGCTGAACATACAGCAGTCCCCCTCTAAGTGCAAAAGACTTTCTGTATTTCATTACAGAAATGAAAAGTAGAGCTAAGGTAGAAGTCTAGGAGGCTTGCACAGGACAAGAGTGGGTAAATGACAGCATTAATAACAGGATAAACAACTAAAGCACTCATCTCCCACACTCTGGGGCTTGATGTCACCGATTTTTCATGGGTTTTCCCTATTAAAATCCATGTGGAGAGTAAAATACAATCTGTAGTCTTTTAACTTAGAGGTTTCAGGAAGGAAGCAGATCACAGGCATTTGTTCTGCTGTATTCAACTTAAAAAATTAAACAGTTCATTGGCTAAATTATTATAATTTCCCACTGCCACCATTCCCAAAGATGACTTTTTATTTCTGTTGAAGGCTTCATGAGCCTGAAAGATGAGTGCAGAAATAGAAGTCCTCTGGAGGAGCAGCAGGCTCTGCCACAGAACAGCAATGTCTAACACTGTCACAGTCATTTTCTGGTGTGGTTTGCACGGATTTAAAATAAAGGAATAGAATGTCTGCATTTGAATAACTGTTTTTGTCCCATGTCATACAGCTGATTTATAGAATGTGTCACTACATTGAATGTTGGTTCATAAAATAAAATCATATTGGAAAATCTGCAGACATAAATTTAAGTATTTATTGAAAGCTGAGTGTAGCAAAGTTAAGTTGATGTTAACTGCCATGATCACTTGCCTGACTCTTGCCAGCAACTTCCAGGTATGTTTAGGAACATATTGCATGAGACAGTATGTGACTTTTGAGAAATGTCTACACACAAGCTTTCATAAACCTTTATTCTGTCTTTAGAATTTGGAATGATGGGAGATCATACAATTAAAAGTCAGCGACCTCGATCTGTTCATGAGAAAAGGGTCCCTCAGGAACAAGCTGATGCTGCTAAATTTATGGCACAAACTGGTAATACATCAGTTACATTTTTTCTATTTACTGTTGTTAATTTTAGCAAGACCACTGCATGTTTCCATAATCTTTTGCTGCATATTTGTCAGTTTTCTAAGCTGATACTTTTTTTGAGTCATTTATTTTTTTTTTCACCAGTTAAAGTCCATAAATAAAGTAGCTAAGAGTTAGGTAGATCATGCAAAAACATGCACTGTGAATGTGAATATTGAATCATTTAATGTAAGCATGAATTTCTTTAGTAGTAAAAGCAGTCTCACATGTACAAACACAGGACAGCTCACTGTGACATGGTAACTTTTTTTCAAAGATGTTAAGAACATGCTTCATAATTTCTTTATAAATAGAATGTCTAATTCCAGCTTTAGGCTTTTATCAAATTAATTAATTACTGGGGTGACTTTAATGTGCATGCGTTCAGCATTTGCTATCTTTGGCCCAGCACGATGCTCTGGTCTCTAGTTTCCAGATTCATAATTGCTAAATGAAATTGGCCGTAAGTAGATTTTAATTGAATGTGCAAATTATCTAACAGTTTTTCATCTAAAACATATTTTCTAATTTTGTTTGAGCAACTTCATCTTCTTTATCTAAAGATACCAAGATGATATTGGAAACCTGGAACTGAAGTAATTTTAAAAAAAAGCCTGATTAGCCTGTTTACCAACAGCTACCACAGCTGTCTTTGGGGTGAATAATAAAATTTTAGTGGTGAGTTGAATTAAGCTCTCATACACCAAAACTACTGCCCATTTTTACTTCAGTAATGATCCATGCATCTGTTGGTAAAAGCTAACTCTTTATTGGCACCCTACACACTTCTTTCCAGTAAGTTACTGAGTTGACAATCTTGTGCCCCATAATTGTTGTATGGATTTGAATCAACTTCCTCTGTATCCCACAGTAACTAACCTAGAATATATGCCTGCATCAGTTGTACATAATGCTTCCAGTTTTTATGCACTTCAGTAAAAGAGCTATAATTGCTTCTAGATATGTTGCATGTTGACTTCCTTAGTGGTAGGGTGCTTTACTTAACAGATTTGCAGAAATCGGTATATTAAGCAATCGAAGTATAGCCAATCAGTGTAGATCTGTTTGATAACAAATTTAGAATAGGAAAAAGTCTGTGTCCCTCATATTAATCTATAGGATTGCTTTTATGGCTAACTCCCAGATACTACTGTAAGCAAATGCAGTGGAAGAAGGGAGCCTAGAGTTCTCTAGGTCTCCATGCAGTTTTTGTTTAGGAAAGTAGAACTTATCACTTACATACCTGGATCAGACATATAATGTTAGTTGCTTACTACATAGAATAACACCTTTGCTTTTATGCTGCTTCTTGAATTCATACAATTACTCAAAAAATAATAAAATTATCTGGGTTTTTTTCCCACATAAATCCTTAAAACTTTAATAATATCATGCAAATCTTGTATTTGATAATTTTTAGTCATGCATTGCAGTGCATCTATTCTGGGTGTTAAGAGAGCTGCATTACAAGTGCAGCCCTTATACCATCACCTTCCAATACATTGTGTGTGTGGAGTGGGAGATGAGCGTTCAAAATTATACAGGATTGGTTTTCAAGGTCCTGTTCTGAAAGCATGTGAGATGTATGAGCATATAAATTTAGATGCCAGAGTTTGGGGAAATATATATTTTCCATGCTGCAGTTTAATACATTTTAAGTAATACTTGTGCTCTTTCTGGACATACTAATTTTCATATCTTCATTTTGTTTTTCCTTTGTAGTGATCATTGCATATTTTCTTCACCTGTAATGCATTCATTTTTCTTGCAATAAAATGATTGTGATATCTTCCTAAACTGATTCATAAGGTTTTTTTCCTAACATATCTATCTCATTAATTTATCCACTAAGAAATATTATTAGTTTTTGGTTATTGAGTTTATGGGGTTTTATATTTTAAGCCTTGATATTTTATTTTGTGTAATAATAAAACAGATAGAAAAAGTGCAACAAAATATTTGTATGTTTTTAAAAGGCGCTGAGATAGCAATAGAGAAATGTCCTGGAAAAGATTTATGAAAAGCATTTAATACTGTTTGAATTGTGGACTTAATCCACCAAATTTTGCTGGAAATTGAAGAGTTTTAAAATGTGGTATTAACATATGCATTTTTCTGGTTTTGGAGAGTATTATGAAGCAGTAAAAACATTTATTAAAAAATACTGTGTTAATAATTTCTTGTTCTATATTTGTCATTTTATGTGTTTGGACTGATCCTTCCCTTAGGTGTTATGGGATTTAGAGAGTATAATGCAGGTAAGTTTTACACAGATCAATGAGGCCTTCCATACAGTAAGTTATGTTTCCTCTTACATGTCAAGCATCAGGGGAGAATAAGAGTTTGGTAGCTTGCTAGGAAATAATTTGAGATTATAGATTTAATATGATTGATATAAAAATTTAAGAGTTCTCAAATAACAGAAAACAAGAAGGTAAATAAAAAGTAGCCTGTTCAAAATTCTAATTTCAGAAAAGAATGGATAAGAAGAAAAACAATTGAAGATATATTTGCAGGTTATGTACTTAACCTGGATTTATTATAGAAAATATAGTAGTTTTATGTGCTGAAGTTAAAATGGTACATTAAAAATTATATATATTTAAAGATGTTTTCCTTCTTTCAAATCTTTTAAAACAAGGAATAATCATCCTGAAAACAGTATAAAATACTCTGAAAAATTAAAAATTACCAAAACAAATCATAATGCATTGTATAAAAAGAAGCAAAGCAGCTGGTGAGATAAGTGTGCTCTTTATTTTGTTTTCATTTTGCTCTTTTTTGCACTGCATGTTAATATGGAGGATCTTCCTCCAGCAAATGTTTAAGCCTTCTTTACATGTGATGATGTATATTAAGAAATTATGCTTTTTGTGAATGAACAGTACATAAATTCTCAGGGCTTCTAATAATTAATACCAATTTCAAAATTCACTCAATACATTCACACAACAGTCTGACTACAGCCTGATAATCATGTTGCTGCTATTTTCCATCATATTCCAAGGGTTTAGAGTAACATTTTTATCACTTTAATATATATATTTTTTTTAATTTTTAATTTCCTTATTTTATTAGTTGTGTAATGCCAATATGTCTGTGTTGAATAATGGATTGTTTACACTGAGTATATATAACTCTTTTACATAATGAGGAATATCTCGAGAAATATAGTTTAGACTTTTTCTTCTGCTTGACCTTTTATCTAAACAATTTTAACAAAGGCAAAGTCAAACTTCAAACATGTAGGAAAAGACAAAAAGTATTGGCCTAGAAACCCACAGTAATACACGTCTTTCTACCATGCATACAGGGCTTATAGTACGTATTTTATAATTGTTAATGTCTACATACATATTCAATATATTTAGCGTGTTATGTCATCTAACCTGAACCTAAGCCATCTAGCTGCCTAATCAAAATGCTAAATTCATGTCACAAGAACTATTAAAACAATAATCAGTGATTTTTTTTTTTCATTTTTTTCACCTAACAAATAAAGAAAATAACTACAAAAATCACTGGTGAATTTTTGTGTGTAGAAAGCTCATAATTTTGTGGTTTTATGTAGAAATTTTTAGAATTGCATATAATTTTATTAAAAACAGAGGGATTTGTGTGCTAATTATAATGCATTCTGTCTTTTTACTGAATAAGAAGCACTTTTTTTTTTTTTTTTTTAAGCATTGAATAGCCTCAGAATTGAATCTTAGAAGTCTAGCAGAAACAATCATTTTGCAAAGGCTTCCTGCTTGACCTCTGGGGAAAAAAAAACAACCAAAAAAAGACAGCTTGGAGAGATTCACAGATTCTTGCTACAAAGCACAGTTTGAAGAAATAGCATGTCAATTAGTGCATTCTTGGAAGATAGCACCAGAATATTCCTGCTTTGCAGACAGTCCCTCACCTGTGATCAGTATCAGAACTTTTGGAAGACCAGAAGTATACTGAGATAACTGAAATTTAAAGCAAGCCCCTCAAGTCTGCAGATTTTATCATGCCACTGATTTTAAAACAGAAAGTCCAATTTGTTTCAAAAAGGACTTACACTAAAAAATTAAGCATGCAGTAAGGATTTCAGCTGCCATTTTACATTACATTCTGAATTTTAACAGAAGAAGCTAAACATCAATGCACAATTTTTTACTCAAATCGTTCAGTGAGGTATATTCACATTATTTTTGCTTTTGCTTTCTGAGAATACTCAAGGGATTTATTTTTCTGAACAGGAATTCCTTTGGGAAAGGAATTCCACAATTGTGTGTATAGCTGTTCATGCATTCTTTCAAAATTCAAGCATTCTTTCCAGAGCATCCATGGAAGAAAATGTTATGCATGACTTGTTTTCAAAAAACAAAAATATAATATTCTATCTCTCAGAATTTTTTTTAAAAAAACCTCTTCTCTAATATACAGTATTAATAAATCACATCTGATAATTTTGAACATAGTAGTATGTATTACTTTCCCTAATTAGGTCTGGTACACCCAAGAATTTAGCATATCTGTAGGTCAAAAGCAAGGAATAAATTTATGCAGTAAATTATCAAAGTTTCCATCTCACATTTCAGGTTAAAGTTTAGTAAACAAAATATTTTCTTTGTCAGAGAACTTTATTCAAATTCTATATGATTCTGCTGAAGAAAATGCAAGACATTAGGGACTGATTGTCTGGGGTTTTTTTCATTGGAACTCCCTTACTGGTAGGGCTCCTTAAACCGTTACTGAGCCTTAATTCTAGAGGGATAAGTATAAATATCAAAGACAAATCCTTTGCTATTATGTAAAAAGAGTTGTCTATGTTCTTACAGAATCCTGAGGGTAGTGTTGTTTCTGAAGTGTCGAAGGGCAGTAGTTCTCATAAAGTTGTAAATGATGCTAAGACATCAAAGTGTTTCCCTCTGACAGGCGTTTTGTGATTGCAGCCTCGTAGGTGTCCTTGTTTTCTATTCATTGCACATTTTCACAGCTGCTTTACTCCATAAACCTTTAAATATTTATTTTGGTGTAGTACCTTTTTCTTTGATTTATGAGAGCTGACGATAATGAGCTTCAGCAAAAATAAAAGAAACCAAACAAAACAAGCTGTGTCATTAATACTTATGTCTATATTCATGTTTGTTTGTTGTCTTGAATACAGGTGAATCTGGTGTTGAAGAGTGGGCCCAGTGGAGTACGTGTTCAGTTACTTGTGGTCAAGGGTCGCAGGTGCGAACCAGAACTTGTGTATCACCTTACGGGACACACTGCAGCGGCCCTTTAAGAGAATCAAGGGTTTGCAATAACACTGCCCTCTGTCCAGGTAGTGTTAGCAGCCAATAAATAAATTGTGGATGTTTTTGAACTGTATAATGATAAGAATTTGAAACTTTTTTTTTTTATTATTATTAACATGGATTTCATAGGGGCATTTCAATTAAAGCAGAGAACTGTAATTCTATTCACCTGTGATTTTTTTTTCATGTAGGTTATTATTTTTATTTTCAGAACAGTCAAGATATGGAACAAGAGCACCTTTTTTACTGACAGTTTCTTATTTTTTTTCAAAAAGTCTATATTCTCTAATTTTCACTCAGAAAAGAGAAGGTAGCATGAGTACAAAGACAAACTAGGGAAGAAATCCAGATAATGAATACATTAAGGAGCAGAGACTAATTAAGAGGGTGGGTTAACATATATTATTTGACACTGCAATTGTTTTCCCATTTAGAATACTCTCAGGCAATGGGCCAGACAGTGTTCTATGCACAGTTATGTCTTCATGGACTTCCCTTTACATTGTTCTGGCAAGAAAGGGCAACAGCTACCTATCAAAGGAAAAAAGATCAAACAAAAGTAACTCTCTTACATCTGACATACAGTAAAGGTCATCAGTGTCTTGCATCACAGTTTTCCTACTCCTTTTGTCTGAGAGATCTGGACATCGTTGGAGTTCAGCAGTAGTTATACACTAAGGAGAAGAGACAGGCATATTCAAGTTAGTTGCTGAAAGGGCACATCTTCCTTTAGACTCTACCTGTGGATCTGTGATGGGAATCTATGATGGGAAGCAAGAGGGAAGGCATATGCCTCATGACTACATTATTTTTCCTCTGCTGTGACTGAAATGCAAAAAAAAAAAAAAAAGAAAAATACTATATACCATCCTTCAGATGGTATGTATAGTACAAATTCAGGACAAATTCCTCAGGTCTCTGGAACATTTGATCCCAAGAGGGTGGTGAGCTATCTTCAGCTTCTGGGGAAGCTCAGTACATTTTTGAAGTAAACGAAATTGTCATACACAGAGAACTCTTTGGGCTGTATCTCAATGAGCAATAATATGTAGGATCCAACCCTCATGTTGTTACTGTGTATTTAAAAATAGCCCATGGGAAGTGCATGTGATCCCATCAGTTTCTGCATCAGCATTATAAGCATTTAGGGAGCCTCTGTAATGAAAATCAGCTTACAAGATTGTCTCTAGATGATGCATGATAGTAACAAGAATTGCTCTCAACACCTAATGTTTCCTATCATGCTTAAGTTAATCAATTCACATGAAATTCTATAATATTTCAGAGTAGAAATGCCTAGTTAGAGCTGAATTTTAATGCTTTAGAAGTGGTAAAACTTTACACATGGAAGTGTTTCCATACAAAATGGCAGGTATTTCTAAAACATTTAGAGTAGCTTGGATTGTGCCAGAGGTGGGAAATACTGCAAAAGAACTCTCAAGTACCAAAAAAAACCCAAAAAAAGTGAAAGAGGAGAACTGTAAAAGAAATGAACAAACATTGCAAACAATCAAAAATAGATTTAAATATTCATTTGAAACTATGTGAAGAATGAACATGAAAACAGTCCACCTCTCACAATGAGTTCTGCCTGATTTTTTGCTAATTAATATTAACTAAGAGGAGGGAAGAGGATTAAATAAACTAATTTTCAGAATTTTATCTTCATTCTCTCCAGAAAGGGATATTAAGTTTTTATACAAAAACAAACCAAAACAATAAACAACAACAAAAAAAAAAATACAGGTAATGCAACAGCCAAGGTGATTACTTTGCTGTCAAATTTAAACTGGAAAAAAAGTTAATTCTTAGACATGTTATGGACAAAGAAGCCTTTAACAGTGCTCACCCCAAAACACTGCTCCATATTTCTCAGGGCACAAAGGAGCTGTTTCCTTATATCCTCACACTTCAGGATACAGCTTTTGTTTCCAGATACCCAGTAGCAAAGGCTACAAATTCTTAGTGTCTGCAATTCCAATATATTTTCTTTTTCAGCTCACCACAGCTGATTTTGATAATCTCTATGTATGTTGAGGTACCTTTCCTAAATAATCAGTCTCCTGGATTTAATCTTGCATATTGTTCCATGCAGCTACAATACCTTATTAATTTATGTTTTTCTCTGTCTGACTACAGGGTCACTACTGTGTAGCAGTGTGCAAGATTAGCAATTTAGAAATATGCTTTTCCTAGGCATTGCTTAATTAATTTTTCAAACATTCCTTTAATTATTAGCCCAAATATCCTCTGTCCTCATTCTATTATGTATCCTGACTCAGAAAGTTGCATAGTTCCTGATCCCTGGTCCATCCATTAAAAAAATATATACATAGTCTGTATACTAGTGTATTTAAAACAGATGTTTGACAAAATGATTAGTAAAAGGATGTGGGGCATTGTGAGAGCTGGAATGTTTCCTACTCAAAGAGTTTTCCCTTTAACTTAAAAAACATGCAGAATGACCTACTGTACTTCATGCATCTATCCACAGGCTTCAAAGGAACCTGTTAAACTTGCAAATACTAATGCAAAGCTTTCAGACTATTTTTTCTATTGCCTTTAGATATTCTTTATACACACTTTAACATATTTTATATGCTGTCCAAGATACTCACTGGGATGTTAGAGAACATATTTTTCTGTGATCTCAGTGTCTTGGAAAATTTGGAAAATGGGATTTACCAGCTTCATATATATGTATGTATTGGAATAGATATTTAAATTTCAAAATAGTATGATTGACAGTCCAAGCAAAATAATGAAAGAACCACTTTTTACATAATTTTTGGGTTGTTTATATTTATTTCAGACCAATACTATTCTAAAGAAGTACAGCATAGTCGACAACAAAACATAGATAATTTTTATTGTCACTGGTCCTTTTGCAGGTAGAGATACCTCATGATCCATTATTGCAGTGCTACTGTATTCATTTCAATTTTGTGAATTACTTCTAACACAGCTAAAACTTGAGGGGAAAGAGCATGGGATTTCCATGCTTGCAGATCATCTCAGCTTCTGTTTCTCCTTCTGCATTGCCTTGAACACCTTTTGCCACAAAATTTAGTTGTAGCCTAGAACTTCCAGGCTTATGGGTAAAGCAAGACATGGCAGGAGCAGCAATACACTAAGCCATTTCAAACATTTGTATTCTCAAATCCTATACTTTGGCTGGTGTTATTTGCTAAAGTAGTTTTACTTACCTCCCTTTTTTCTCTCCCTTATCTTACTGCAACAGGGCCTGACAAAAAACATAACTGCATCTTTCTTAGACATCCACTTTAACTACTGAAAGGCCACAATAAGGTCTCTATGGAGAGCTCTTTTCCAGACTGAACAACCCAAACTGTTCTATCCTGTCTTCACAGGAGAGATGTTCCATCTCTCTGATCATCTCTGTTGCAGTGCTCTGGACCAGCTCCAACAGGTTCATTCTTTCTATGCTGAGGATCCAGAGCTGGAGGCAGCACTCCAGGTGGGGTCCCACCAGAGTGGAGTTGCAGGGCAGAACCTCCTCCCTCACCCTGCTGGCCATGATGCTTTTGATGCAGCTCAGGATGTTTGGCTTTCTGGGCAGCAAATGCACAGTGCTGGCTCATGCCCAACATCTCATTACAAACAGCCTGAAGTCCTTCCTTGCAGGGCTGCTCTCAATCCCATTATCTCCCATCCTGTTTTGAAACCAGGTTGCCCCCAAGCCATGTGCCAGGACCTTGTTGAACCTAATAGCTTTTACATGGGCCTGCTTCTACAGCTTGTCCAGCTCCCTCTGGATGACATCCTGTCCCTCAGGTTTGTCAATCACACCACTCAGCTTGGTGTTGTCTGCAGACTTGCTGAGGGTGCGCTCAGTCCCGCTGTCTGTGTCATTGATGGAGGTATCACACAGTACTGGACCTACCTGCACCATGGCAACGGCCATAGTTTTTTCAATATCTGTTCAATTTAAAGCTGAACAAATCAAAAGTGTTTAAACCCCAATAAAAATCTCACAAAATATGTTTGTAGGATGAAGGCCAGCATGGCCTAACGCCTCCTTCCACTTCACAGCAGTTGTGTGTTGTGAACACTGTGGGTGTTCACTTCAACATGATTAGGTTCATAGAGTGGCAGAGAGATGGGAAAGATGCTTTGCAGTAATCCAAACTTGTTGTGCTAGCAATGTTTTTGACAGAGAAGCTGGCAATAATCTGAATATTTTTGTCCCAAATAATGAATCTTGCATCTGAAATTGTGTTATAGAAAACAGTAACTCCTCTGCGGGCCAGCTCTCCATCTGGTGTAATTTGGCATAGCTCATCTGGCTATAATTCATCAGATGCTATAGGGGATTTTTTTGCATTTAGAAAATAGTGTTAAAGAAAGAAGGTGTAAATAAAATATCAGAAAGAAAAAATCAGGGGTAAGAAACTTTTAATTAAGATTTTCTTTTAAAGATAATCTGGATAATACTGGGCACTTCTGTAATGTGTTGTTTTAGTGTGACGCCTATTCTATCCTTGATTTTTTTATTGAACTACTAGTTTCAGATATAAAAGTCTACAAATGCAAGAAGGTGCTGTGAAATTTTCACTTAATGAGGTAAAATTTGTCATGGAAGATGATTTTTGGCACAGCTTAATTTAAACCACAAACAGAGGCTGCTTTCAGTCCATCCAAAATGAAACATTTTGTTTTGGCTTGTGTTTAGTTCCAAAATCACATAGGAATTGTTCTGTGTTGCTGCTAGCATGCAGTCAACTCTTGCCTGAATAAATACACATCCTCTTGGTTAAAGACCTTTAAAGACAAAAATTCAGACAAAGACAACTAACTTAGAACATTTTGACAACATGGAATCAAAATTCCAAATTAAGCAATAGGCTTAAACTTGTATGTGCCCTGAAAAACCCCACTCTATGTCTTCATAGGGTCAAGACCTTTTCAATTTTTTTTTTTTTCTAAAGAATAATCTTTTTAGAATTTGGAATAACTTTGTTTAGCTAATTTTTATACTTTTTACAAATCTTGTTGCATCTGAACATTTTAATCAACCGTTGTGGTATCAGGAGATGAAATTATGTAATATTTTTATTACTGGTTATTGTTTGGAATCTGATCTGACAAACTGTTTTCCCATTAATTTTGCTTATATGATAAAAAATTTGGAATCTTAGAGATGTGTCTGGATTCGTAATCTAACACCTTGCCAATGAGAAAAATAAATCAATTATATAGCTGAATAAAAACAGCTGTAGAAGTATAGTACCTGTTGAGAACAGCTAAAACTAAAAGAGTTTTGGGCAGGTATAGTCATAAATTTACTATTTTTAGAAGTGCAAAACTTTCTGTTTTTGACAAAAATGTCAAAGTTAATCAAGGTTTCTAAACTAACTAGACTAAAATCTGTCACTTTAACATTAATTTGAACTGTTCCTGAGGGTTATTTTTTTTAAATAACACAGATGGATATGATATTTAGAGAAAGATAATAAGGACGTAGGATGTGGTCTTTTTGACCACTTTTACGTGACCAAATGAAAACCTTTCATTGATTGAGCTGTTGTCCAGTGAGTTAAAATCTTCCCTGAATTAAGTTTGACATTTTCTGTCAGGTACAATTTCTCAGAAGTTAACTAACAAACTTTTTATCTCAACATAGTGTCTGAAATGACAATTTTTCTTACTTTAAATGAAAGGCAATAGAACTTACCTACTTGCTGAATTCCCCTTGATCTTACTGATGAATTTGTAATAATGTGCCAGGGAGCTGAATGTCCTTCCACAGCCTTGCAATTGAATTTCACCTCAGGAAATGTTATTCTGATTCCTGCAAGAAAAGGATTGTATGTGTAGAAACTGGGCAGGGTATATGTGCCTTCAGGGCAAAGGAAACCTATATATGAGAAGTTCTTTCACAGTGATGAAAAAAAGTGAGGACAAAACAGAAAATCTATTTCTTCTGTAATGTTGTGAATCATTACTACTGATACACTCAGATGTTATACACAGTTTGCCCCTCTAGACACCCTTCAAACAGACAGGGCTTCAAAAACAGAATTATGTGGTACTGGGTGACATGTTCAGTCTGGATACTAAGTCTTTGGATTTCTCTTAAATGCTCTTTGGATTTCTCTTAAATGCTGAACATTATTTCAGTTCTCATCACTACATTCCTGTTCTGACATTGCCTAATTTAAATTTGTGCAACTGTTCTTATTAAAGCAGAAGAAAAATAAGTAAAGTTTGCTTTGCAGTATTATTCAATTTATATTGAACTGTTTTACAAATGTACATGTAGAGAATTTTCTGACAATTTCACTGATTTTTTTCTGTAAAGGGGCTGCATATAGTATGGAAGCTCACATGGATATTGTATATCAGTTCCTCCTATAGTAGAAAATGCTTAAGTATAGAAAGATTCATCTTCTATGATTCCTTATATTAATATTATCAAATATTTGTATGTAAAAATAGTATTATAAGTTTGTAATTTATTGTGAACTCTGAAGGTATTTGCAGTTTGTTGAATGAATGTTTTTCCAAGAGTAAAGCATGTATTACAGTCTGTTAAATCAATGAATATGTTCATGTATGGAAATGGTATATAATTCTTTTACTTATGTGGTCTTGGAATTTTTGATGAAGATAATCAAGCACATCTGCCACCATATTTCCACCAGAATTTAAACAGTTGAAAAAACTTTAAGATTACTGCTCCAATTTGTGATATTGATATAGTAAGAAATTACTGCATTTATTCCTATAATTTCAAAAGAAAGCTTATTTTTGATTGGTTTTAGATTTTACAGTTGCCTTGATACAGAAAGTATATGCCAAATTTTCACAAAAGCATGCCTCCTGAGAAGGAAAGTCATCATGTGTAAAACAGTCAAAGAAGAGAAACTGTGATAGTGAGATTAGTTTAAAGATTAGAGAAAATGTTTCAGAGTATATTTTTAAATATACTTTAGAGAAAATATGATTAAATTAAAATCAACTAAGCTTTTAAAAGTATGTGTTTTCCTATGATAAAGCTTACCTATGAACCTGATGTCCTTGAAGGTGGCAGAATAACTCCTATTTAAAATGTTGATCTTGTTTATTTTGAAATCCTTTGTTACTTGTGTGTCTATTTCTGGTTAAAATCTGTATGGTTTGTTGCAGTACATGGCGTTTGGGAGGAATGGTCCCCTTGGAGTTTGTGTTCATTCACATGTGGTCGAGGCCAAAGAACTAGAACAAGGTCATGTATACCTCCCCAGTATGGGGGAAGATCATGTGATGGACCTGAAACACAGCACAAACCTTGCAATATTGCACTCTGCCCTGGTGAGCTCATACAGCAACTCTCTGCTTTGTTACAGTGCATTTAATGTGGGTTGTTTGTGGTTTCTTTTATAGCGCTTTGCACATAGGAAAAAAAACATTATCCAAAGTGACTATCTTGAGTAATATTGTTTGTTGGGAAGGATGGCTCTTAAAATCGTTCATAATTCTGACTGCAATGGTTAAAGTATATAGTCAGGATGGTAACTGTTCAGGACAGATGCAAATAATATTTAGTTTCTTTGAGGTACTCTCTCTATAGGGCACAGTATGTTGTGTAGGAAGTCTTGATTCAGGATGGGTCTCGGAGAACCAAAAGGCAAAATACTTCCTGACTGTGCCTGAAAGAGAGACATTTAGACGTCCCATGGTTTGTGTCCCCCATATCTGTACAAATTATAGAATACAAAATACAGTTTAAAAGTTACAGTTTGCTTAGAGGTTCACTGTAATTATTTATTCATGATATGTCAAACATATTTGTGAAACCATAACCTTTAAATTGCTAATTTATCCAAAATGGATATTTTTACATGTGTACAGACAGAAAGGCTCACACAAGCTAGGGCAATATTGAATACCCATTATGTTCTTGTATTACATGTTTAGGTGCCTCATTTCTGGTAGTTATGTGTGAAACCAATTTCAAAAAATTACCACTAACCAAATAAACAATGCACTGGCTTCATGTTAAAATGTCCATCTACTAAAATTAAAGATTACTAAAAAAAAAAAAAGGTGTTCTTTCAAAATTGATTTTCAACTTTTTGTCTTTAGACTGTGATTAATTTAGACCAACTTTTTCAAAATGCATGTATACATCTAATGCATCCAGTTTGCTTCAATATTGAGAAGAAAAACAAAAGATATTTTGACCTAATCTGTCAAAAAAATTACTTGAGAACTCTGGATTTTGAAACATCATTTATATCTAAATGACTTTTAGAGACACTTCTATACTGTTACATTTAAAAGCAGCACTTTAAGTCTTTGCTCAATATTAAGATTTGCTGCAATTTGCATTTTCAATTTATTAAGGGAATCTTCATGTAGAATTCTCTATTTTTAAAGGGTGTTTCTGAAATAGAAAACTCACATGCTCTTTTCTCCTAAAGATAAATAAGAGAGATGTATGAAATATATATGAGAAGCTGCAGAATGAGTTTTCTCCAAAGACAGTATAATAATTGATTTGATCTTTGCTATCCTAAATAATACTATATAGCAACGAATAAAACTGAAGAGGGTGCATTGAAATGTAATTTCCATAATGTTTTCCTCTTCACATAAACCTTTTATGATTAATGAGTGGAACTAGCATCCATGTTTGGAAAGATTTCCATTTTCTTCTGAATAAATTATCAGGGCTCAGCTTCATAGTTTCAGAGGCATCTGCATTGAGAAGTACTTCACAACCAGGCATTACACGGAATACTTAATACAGAACTTCAGAGAAAAGCCTTGGAAAATCTCTTCCTTTAATTCACTGGTGCTGAGATCCTGGGCCCAGGATATGGGTAGTATCTTTGAAATGTTCTGTTGTTTATGTCTGACATTAGCAAAATAGTTTGCCTCAATTATTTACTGAACAGTGACACACCCATACAGAACAGTATGTTTAATCACTAACTTTAAGATTCTTCTTTCTATTTTAGACATTAACACCATCAGCTTAGGGAGCTGCTATTCCAACTCCCCTTTAGAAGAATCCTGAAAACAGGGTTTGGCAAGTGCACCAAGTGAAATTCCTTGTTTGGAGTGGTGGTGCTTATATAGCACTAGCAGTTATAGAACCAGGTTTTCAAGGACGAGTATTAATCAAAATTATATTAGAACCTACATTTTGAGATTATATTTAACTGCAGGGGCAATGAGGAACTGATGATTGCCACAATCTCTATGAATGCAGGATCCTGAATTAGCACAATTAGTCATAACACATTTCATAATGCTTGCCTGTTTTTAAACATACTGCCTAGTCCTATTATTATCGACCATATAATTTTTAACTTGTATGGAAGCATAATTGCTTTATGTTTTTTCATTACCTTGTTTTTAATATTTTCATTTATCTCAAGAAGCTTTCTGATATACAAAATTATTAATAACAGTCATTAACCTTTACTCAGGAGAATATTCATCCAAGCTCAAGTGCATGGGCTAATACAAATTACTAAATACAGAGCCATTTCCACCATTTTCATTTTGTTTAGACATTTAACTTGTCCATTTCAGAAAGAAGATTATGCAATATGCAAACACAACAGCAAATCTGATAAGAAAGCAAGGAAGGCAGGCAGTTTCTGTCCTGCTACATTTTATCTCAAAAGAATGTTGAAGAACTGAGATAATTTCCCTCACAGGGAGGATGAATGATCAAAAATATATTCAGCATTGTGAATACAGAGACGAGAGCCTGTATGTGAGGCAAAGGGGTAACTCCCGTTTTCCTTTTCCTGTTCAACTAAAGACATCTCGTTTCACTGTCAGCACCAATGTTATAATCTGACCTGTCTGAGCTATCACTGCAGTTCCTAGAAATCACTTCAGAGGGCTCAGGGTTTACTTACATGATACAAGAACGGCTCTCACTTTTGCCTAGAAAGACCAGTCTTTTTATAAGGTCTTGTTTTGAATAACACCTCTCAAAGAGTATGTGACCAAAATAATTATTTATCCTTTTTTACATCAGCGTGCAATTAGAGGAGATGGGACACTCTTTACTTGAAGGAAAAGGAAAACAGTTTTATATTAGTTTAAAGCAGCTCATAACCTTGGTTTGTGTATTTGATTGCCATGAGAAGCCAGGCTGGGCCCAGCCCGAGGGGCTGCGGTCACCTGCGTGGCTCCGGCGGTAACTCTGCTGTGTCCATCTCTTTTGTGGCCGCGGCGGCAGTGGACGGACAGTGGCAGGAGTGGAGCTCGTGGAGCCAGTGCTCGGTGACCTGCTCCAACGGCACCCAGCAGCGAAGCAGGCAGTGCACGGCAGCGGCCCACGGCGGCTCCGAGTGCAGAGGGCCCTGGGCCGAGAGCCGGGAGTGCTACAACCCCGAGTGCACCGGTGAGTAGCGAGCGGCTGCGCCCGGCTGCGCTCCGTCCGCGCTGCAGCGGGGCCTGCAGGGCGGGCGGGCGGGCCTGGCCTCAGCGGGCTGCGAGGGGCAGGGCAGCTGCTGGAACTAAAGTCACCGACTACAACACAAGAAGTTTCATGTCAACATAAGAGTAAGAACTTCTTTACACTGAGGGTGGCAGAGCACTGAAGAGGCTGCCCAGGGAGGCTGTGGAATGTCCCTTTCTGGAGACATTTAAAACCCGCCTGGATGTGTTCCTGTGCCACTCGCTCCAGGTGACCCTGCCTTGGCAGGGGTGGTGGACCACAAGATCTCCAGAGGTCCCTTCCAACCCTAGCAGTTCTGTGATTCTCTGAGTCCTGGGACCTCATTCATATTTACCTGATAATGAAAATGCTGGAAAGCGTGCCCTGAAAGGCTGCATGAAGGCTGCACATCAACTTTTTGGTTTTATTGCTCTTTGAAGGACATTCAGCAGTTTTAGGCAGGTATTTTTGAAGCTTAAAGTACCTAAGTTTTTCATGAACCTAGAAAGTAAATATATATGAACTGATTCCCTTTTGGGCTGAGACTACTTCATGATCCTCTGACAGTGCAAAAGCAGCTTTTCAGGGTGTATAGATTCTATATGGACTTACCTCTAAGCCTCATTTGCTCTGTGAGAACATGTAAAAATCAAGATCTTAAAATATCACATGCAAAAATGTTTTTATTTAGTTTCTTTTAAGGGTACTTACTTAGGCACATTTTAAATGTGTATTGTTACTGTACAACAGCACTGTACAAATCAATTTTAAAAAAGAGTAATTCTCCATTATGATTGTCGTCATATCACCACTGTAATTATATTTTTCCAAACAGCAAATGGCCAGTGGAACCAGTGGGGCCACTGGAGTGGCTGCTCCAAATCCTGTGACGGTGGCTGGGAGCGGCGGATAAGGATCTGTCAAGGTGCTGCTGTGACGGGGCAGCAGTGTGAAGGAACTGGAGAGGAAGTTAGACGCTGCAGTGAACAGAGGTGTCCTGGTGAGATGAAAACACAATTGCTGTTATTATTTACACTACAACAGGGCTTATTTTTATGGGCATCCTTAGGAAAGATGAGATCAATGTCTGTGGAGTAATAGCCATAAGTAGCTGTATCTGGCCTTGCTTTAGACAAGTCACTGCTGGTTTTCTCATTAGATTTCTGTTTATGCAGCTAAGTGGAAATGAGCCCTATTAGACGTATGAGCAATGCATCAAGTTTTGAGCAAAGCAAAGTGCCATAGTAAAAATAGTTATTAAAAAATACTTGATTGCCAAGGAATGTCTATTATATTTGGAGCAGGAGCAATTTGCTATAGAAAATCTCTTTGGACGCCCTGTATCTGAGAATACCAGGGCTGTTTTTATAATCTGGAATTCCTTCTATCCAGTATACGAGTGACATCTCTTAAACTTTTGGGGTAAGATCTAGTGCAGTAAAAATAAGCGATAAAGTGAGCCTTACCATAGTGTAGAGAGTGAATGAATGGATATGTGAGCCACATTTTATAAAATAGGGAAAGTAATTGAAAGACACATCTTTCTATTATTAAGCATTAATATAATGCTTGAATATCACTTTTTTAATATAACGCTTTGTATCACTCTTTACTTTGCCCTCCCAACAGATTTAAGTCTTTCCCACTAAAAGCCAATAAAAGTGTATTTTTTAGCTTCTTCAAAAATGATGAATAAAGAAGAATATCTGGTGAATCAGATAGTATTTATCATAAACACACATTGTTCTAAAGTAAAAGAATGTATTGTTGGATAGGTGAAAGATAAAAAATAAGTAGTTAGTCAGGAGGGTAGGATGTTTTAGCCATCCACTTGGGAAATTATGCAATCTGAACTGCAAGCCAGGAAGCAGCAAAAAATCAATCTAGCAATCTGACTTCTGGACATTTTTGCTGGCTGTGTTCTCTGGTGGTCAGAGAAGGACTTAAATGGCAGGGATGCTTTGGTCAGGAAATGAGATGTGAATTTTATGTTATCAAGCCCCTATTTTTCATAGAGGGCATATTGATCCCTTGACAGACGTCAAGGAACAGTTTTCAAGGTACTTGCAGGAACAATTAGTCTCATTGCATTTGAAGAACAACAAAAAGACTATTTGTAGTTAGAAAGTTATAATACTATACTGTAGAAATTAACTGAATTTAACTTGCTTTTTAAATGATTTCTTTAATTTTAATAAAAATTTCATCATTTGAAAAGCAGTACAAAATAGTATTTGTATTGGATTCCTAAGCAAACTAATTTCCATGGGTAATGCAGCCTTCCTCTATAAAGCACAACACTAATAGAAGATTAATATGAATCTTCTCAATAAGCAGTCAGATGAACTAGATGCTGCTTATAAAACCATTCTTGAAATAATTTGCATTTGTGTATGTAAAAGTAAAGCCATACTGCTGCAGTCCAATTTTCAAAGGTTGCCACCTGCTGTTAATAAAATATTTTACAGATGTATTTACAAGTCAAATGCACACAGAGCTTTATTTGCCATTTGGTGAAGTTATTTATTTACTTGATTAATTTCAGATTAGATTTAGTGTGCTTATAGAAACTCTAACCTGAAGCACCTTTTAACAAGCTATGCTTGTGCAGACTATTAGACATGAATTACAGATTTATTTGCCTCTAGACTGACATTTGCTGAAGTCTCAGATTTAAATGTAGAGATAATTTAACAAAATTTTATAAAATTATATACAAATTACATTCTATAAACAAGTAAAATTGGAAAGTACTACACAGAGTTGTTCAAAGTATAAGAAAATTTCATTATTTGTATGCATTTCTTCCTAGCCCTGAAATAGCTCAGAAAAGCTATTTTTGTCTCACTAGTTTCTTGTTCTCTGTAAGCCACTAAAACAGTGTGAGAAAACTATAATGTTGGTCCTTTTTCTTTTATTAGCATTGCTTTGAATAAAACAAGATCCTCAGGTGTGTAGAACCATGGAATATTTTTGTTAAGGGTATGAAGCTGCACTTGCTTGTATCACCCAGAGGTCTGTTGACTTACAAAAAGTTAAATTATAGCTGCTTTAAATTGTGCAAGCAAAAGGTTAATAAAGCCTTTTTCTGTTATAGTGACTGATGTTAATAAGATACTTTGCAAACAGAGTGCTTACTTGATAACTGAAAATCATGGCTGGACAGTGTGTAGTTTGTGTTCTGCATTATCTGAGTATTATATGAAAATTTTTCATAGTTTCTCAGTGCTTCCCTTCAAGTGGCTGGGGCATGAACTGAATTACTTTCAGCAGCATTAAGAGAGGCAGACTCAGAAGTGCTGTCTGTGAGTTGGGGGTGTGAAGTGACGCAGAGTCCCCAGACAGGTGCAGAGGAGAGCTGCTTTATTGCAAATACCTGGCCTTTTTAGCAATTAGCCAGTTATCAGCTACATAGATTAAAATCATAGCAAATGTAATTCAACCAACCTCCTTACACCACGATGTGAACACACCATGGTTACATAACTTGTTTTTCCACCTCTAAATCAGCTGAGTCACTTTCCCATAGTCCTTTTCTGCTTAGCCAAAGTAGCAGGCCTAAGCCATGATTTTACAAGGCCTTCACTTTGTAAAGTTTTACCCAAATGCAACAACTATCTGAAAAGTGGTTTCTCAAAAAGCTTGGTTTCTGAACAAATTTTTTGCATCTTTCTTTGTGATTTATTTATATATACAGCGATAAATTTTAAAACTGTTGTTTTTTCCTTCCATTGTGTAATAATCTAGGAATGAAAAACAAAGATCTGAAGACATTTTGGGTTCAGTTATTGCTGCTTTGTTGCATCCCAAATGTCTTAAGTTAAACCTCACTCCTAGTAGGTCAGCACTACTCTGCACTCAAAACATTTTTCTGTGAAGGATAACTTCAGAAAATTGGAAGCAAATCGGAGAAAGTAAAAAATGCTTTTGTATTTGGTAAACAGCTAGTCACTCAGGAGTCACAGCAAAAAACTTACACAAGATGAATGAACACTATATCTGTCCCATAAGAATAATGGAGACAGCTAGATAACAAAAGAAAATGCATCTGATAAGGAGTTGCATGGCAAGATGATCAGAAACTTGTAGAAGATTGTATAAGAGAAATAAGGCAATTTCCACCAAATGTGTCAGTAAAAATGAAGAGATGGGACTACCAAAACCAAAGTGCAGCACTATACGGGGTAGAAGACTCCTGTAAATTTATTTTTATAAAAATAAGACTATGTTCCTATGACAGCCAGAAGAATATATCATGTTTCAACAATACAGTATTGGTTTCCAGAAATACCTAATTTCCCAATATTTAAATGTATATTACCTCTATAATTGTTTCCAATATTAATGTTTTACCTAGCTTTTACTCAAAAAAGCTTCTCAGCATTTATACTACTGAAAATATAAGCATATTTTCAGCAGTATAAAGCCTGATATGGGGGTACTTTAGACCAAAGTATAACTGAAAACAGTGCTAGACTATCTTGTTAGCTAACAGAAAGACAAGAGTGCACAACAACCAAAGATTGAGTGATCATTTCCCACCAATGATGGAAGTTTTTTTTCGCAGCAGTATTAAATAGATAAGACAGAATAGGAGAAGGGAGAAGATTCAAGTAATTCAAATGATACTCAGCTAAATAATAAAATAAAAGCTTTGGGAAGTTTTTTTGTCTCCGATTACAGCACTATTCTATAAGACATCCCAAAGCTTTTTTCCTGTTGCCTTTGTTTATGATAATTTTGCCTGGGGCATTGAATTAGGATTCAAGAGAGGAGCTGTAGTTCTACCATCATTCGAGCTGCTGTGTGCTGTAGGCTCACTTGTCTGACCCTTTTGTTACCCTCTGCCATATTTGTGATCTGCCTGTGCAGATGGTAGACTCTGTGAGACCACATGTGTCTCTTGCTTTGTGTGCTGTACTGAGCTTCCACAGATCCCACTTGGGTTGATTGCCTCTGGGAGATGCACGTCTTCTCTCCAGTAATGTCAGAAGAAGACTGTGCTTCTAGACCACTGACTTTGTTGAATATTTGTGCTTAGGTGGGATGAATTCAGGTCTATCTTTGCAGGGGTGTAGCGTGGTACATTTGAGTGCATGCTCTGTGTGGGAAGATGCTGGTGATTCACATCAAGAGTGAAAGAGGACTGCCTTTTATTTCCCAATGATAGCAAATTTTACCACAGTATTTGCTATTTGCTTCTAAATTCTGGTAGTTTTCTATGACTTTGTACAGCAAACTCATATTTACCTGTGGGTGTGTTATGAATTAATTGTGCCATAGTTACAGAAATACTTGAACTGGTTCTGAGGATCAACAAGACTTTCTAAGTCAGATATAGTGTGCCTGTAATGCCTCCATGAGCGACATGGGTTGCAGCCTCACAGATGCTTTAATGTGGGCAAATGCCTGATGAGTAAGCTCTGCCAGATAGGTTTGAGCTTTGGGAAGAAGGAGTTTGTTTTTATCTGCAGCATTCCTTGTTCCTTGGCCAAGAGTCAGCCAGAGACCAGGAAAAGGGCTTTGCCTGGGCTAAGCAAAACTTCTTCCAAGTTCCATCTGCTTCCATACCTCTTTCCTGATGACTCAAGGTCTTGGGAGTGCCTTTTACTTCTGAACACAACACACAAGTGCACCGCTTATCTCCAGCCCTAGGTTGAAGTTTCAATATAATCTTGAGTTCTCAAAACTGTAATTCAAAAGCACACTAGTACCCTTCCAAATAGATGGGAAATCTCTTATACTACCTGAGGCTTGCTAATGTGAAAGAGAAAATATGGTGCATATAGATGTATTTATATGTATTTTTTTAAAAGCAAAAAATCTCACATGTAACATTCAGTATGTGGAGAGAAGAGTTTTAGTTCTGAGAATCAGCACCTAAAGTGCTGATTAGTGAACACAACACATTTGAAATGGCCACAGCTGCATAACAAATATAGTTCTCACAGAGCTATAAGCTCTGGCAAATTTATGTAATTTATAATATAACCTCCTTATTATGTTAATTTACGCTCCTCAAAACAGAACATTTCTTTTGTTTATAAGGTCATAATAGAATGATAATCGCTTTTGCTTATGTCACCAGATGGCTTATGTTTATCAAAATCTGTTTTTTCCCAGTGTATCACTGTCCTGATGCATTCACTCTGTGGGCATATCTGAAGCAGGGCTAGTATTCTAGATTATGGATTTCACTGACTTTCTTTGGGTTTTGCCATTAATGGATCTCTTGCATTTTGTGCAGCACCAACTGTCTTGATTTACGATTCAGGAATGCTGATGGTGAGGCAAATTTAGCAAGCAATTTTTCTGCCCAACTGTGATTCATATTAGTATTACTGAGCCATCTGCTAGGTATTCTTTGTCCTCTACAAAGAGAGGGTACAGCTTTGTGCAAAAGTCTACTCAGTTCCCTTGCTCACACTTCCGTCAGCAGAAGTGCAAAACAGGGAAGATGGACGATTTTATGGGGTAGATAATGGGATGGGCAAAATCTGTAGTCTGTTCCTGCCTCTGCGAGAGATTTCCCATGCAACCATGAGTGAATCATTGAATTGCTTTCTACCTTATCACACCATCTGCTAGAATGAATTTCCTTTCTCTTTTCTTTTTTCTTCTTTTTGTAACCACTTTGCTGTACTACAGCAGGGTTACTTTTTTTTTTTTTTTTTCTGGAAATACATTTAATAATAAACAATTCCTGATTTTCTCCACTGAACTTGGAGTGAATTAGATTTCATTAACTAACATGTCAGTGATGTGAGTTGTGAGATGACTACAGCCAGATGTTTTCTGTGCTAATCTAATTTACTCAAAAATCATAAACTGGAATATACACTAACATATAAAGAGCAAGAGGAATCTGCTGTTGTGACCATGTGAAAATAAACCATGAAGCATTTGCTGAAGTTTATTTTTCCCCATGCAGTTCTGTTAGTACAAAATTGTGACAATATTTTTCCCTTTAAATGGTATTGCAATAACCAGTAAAAGGTTATTTTGCTTTATAGACATTCAGTCCCACATTATTGACTATACTTTCTTAATTACCAGCTTGTACTGAAACACATTTCAAAGAAATAGCCTGATTTTATAATATCCTTCAGAATACACAATTCTCATTTAGCACCTTCAGTACATTTAATGCTTCAACTATCTTTTCAGAACTATTTCTTTCACATAAAGATTCAATTTTAGAAAAATATTTACAAATTTTAGTTTAAGATTAGCATTATAACTTATCACAGTTTAAGTCTCATCATCTTCTGTTGGCTTCTTAGTGCTATTGATCAAAATAGAGCAACAGGAAAGAGTCAAACCTGTTAACATTGTAACTATAACCTAAAAAGTGCTTGCTTGCTGGGGAGAATAAAGCCATGGGTTATATGAAGTAAATACTGTCACAAAAACAGATACGTGAAATTTCAGGCTTCTCATTTTTTTACTTCAAACTTAAAATTAACCCAAGTTATGTTAACATAAACATCTCAGGAAAAAAGTAGGATGAAATGGAACACTTATTTTGCTGATATAAAATATGTTAATGTTTCTATTTAAATTCTCATTTGCAAATGACAGCGCCTTATGAAATATGTCCTGAAGACTACTTGATGTCAATGGTGTGGAAAAGGACCCCAGCTGGGGACATGGCATTCAATCGATGTCCTCTCAATGCCACAGGTACAGTACTACTTTGAAATTTTATGGTGATAAAAAGGGGAGAAATACTTTGCTTTGTGTCTTAGATAAATTATTACTGGACTCATATAAATATGCATATATATGACTATATCTGTATAAACAACACACATTGACTTATGCATGTCCATGGAGACATACACATGTACATATGACGTCTCTTACAGCTTCCATATATGCACGGGTCTGTGATGTATGTACTTTTATTTGTATATATACATATGTATACATGTACATGCGAACATTATAGCCACAAAGAAAAAGCTGACAAGAAATCAATTTGACTGGATGTATCAGGCAAAGTGATGAAAACGAGGGAGAACATAAAAATCTTTTTAATTAAGGAAACACTGCTGAAAAGCAATCAAGTAAACACTGAAATGTGTTTCAGGATCTTATACTACTCTCTATATACCGATGATCATTGCATGAAATTGTTTCTGTGTGTGCCTTTAAAATAGCATGGAATATAGGTTAAATAAGGTTTATTCTTTCCAGTTGCTCTCTCTTATATAAATATTTTCTGTCTCTTTTGTGTCTTACAGGCACCACTAGCAGACGCTGCTCTCTCAGTGTTCATGGAGTGGCCTTTTGGGAACATCCAAGCTTTGCTAGATGCATATCAAACGAGTACAGACACTTGCAGCATTCAGTAGGTGCAAAGTCAGCTTTAGTACTTGCTCTGTTTATTCATTTCTTATCATTGGCGTAAAAAAGAAACTTACTTTTTTGCTCTCAGGTTTCTCTTAAGCAATACCAAGAGGAAAATAGATCTGAGAAAGAATAATTTATGTTAATGGATATTATTTTAATCTTGTATAATGCTGGTGTTTGTGAAATAAGCCTTGTCCTACTGTAGAAGTGGAAAAATGAATCAGATTCCCTTCTTTCATGTCTGCTGCATGAAATTTTTATAGGGGTCAGAGGCAAGACATATTTTAGTTTATTAGAAAATGAGATGTGAATAAATGAGATTTACTGGAAGAGCAACTTGCTGAGAATTCTGTAATACTGTGTATTCTTTAATTGCACAGTAGGAAGCCAGGAATGTTTCTTTTTGCTCTCAAATTTAGAACTTCACATTTGAATGTAACAATAGGAAATGATTATAGGGTAAATCTATCACAGTGTCTTGGAAAAGGTAAAGTAACTCTAGATGAAGAAATACTATGTGATTTTTTTTAAAAAGCCTAAAAAAAAGTTTCTTTGCAAAGCATAGGCATTATACAATTATGCACTGCCTAAACATGTTTATTTGGATAGATGTAATACATAATGTATATTGCTTTATAAATGTATTATCATCATTTATGTTAGGTATATTAGGTACCCTCTATGTCCCTAGATGAGGCATTCAGCCAGGTTAATACTATAGTGGGAAATGAGCCTTTGAACATTCTCATGGACAATGGGTTTCCCTGCATGATGTATTCTACTGACATTCTTATTACTCTGCATCCTTTTCCAAAGGCCACTGCTCCTTTTATCATTCAGCAGCAGCACACTAATACAGCTCTGTGCTTCATAACTTCCCAACTTCTCAACCAAGTGCAACACTTCTGTAACATGTTTAAAATTCTTTAGTGGCTTGAAAAGCAGTAGCCTGACTGCCGGTTCTCAAATCTGGATTGCTACTTAGAGGAGATTTTGATTAATTCCTTTGAGCTGCATTTCTGTTTTGTTAGACCCAATTTATTTGAGGCCCGGGATTCAATTTCAGAGTAGGCCAAAGCAAGAATTATTTTTAAGATAGGACAGAATAGATTGTCAAAGGAATTTTCCCCACTACACAGAAGCTTCTATTTTACACAACTGCCTGCATGTTTATTTCTCCCTTTAGTGTTCACGCTCAAAAACCACATTAAGTTGGCTGTAACATTTTTGCATTTAATAATTTCGGTATTTTATTCTGTTGCAACAATTTCATTTGTTAGGTCTATGCTAGTTTGCAGCTCAAACTATGCTAAATGCTGTTTCATGCTATTCAGTGGTTTGACTTACCTGGCTTTGGTAGGCACTGGTAATTTTCTAAGAACTGCAAGTCTGACTTGTTGGACAAAAGACATTTCTAACCTAGAGCAGATTTCTCTTTTTTTCTATATTTCCTTTTTTGAAATATTAATATAAATATATTACGCTGTGAAATATTCTTTCTGCCAAAGAACATTTAAAAATTGGTAATGCTTTTTTAAAATTGCAGAAGCACCTAAACATATCTTTTTCCTGCACAAATTTAAGTCTGGGTCATGTGCATACAAATTAAAGTGGACTTCTTTTACACTTGGGAACTGTTCACAAGGAAAATTGGTCTGTCTTACATCTTTCTGCTTCTCCAAGTGAACAACGCAGCATATTTAAAGAATCAGAGAAAATAGAGGTAAAGACCTATAAGGTCATTGCCCAGCAAATGTAGGCTTGTCCCCCCACGATACATATGTCAGTTCCATAAATCCCTGAAAATAGGGCTTTATAAGGAAGCTGCTGACAGACGGTGTTGCTATAATAAATATGTGTGCTTATGAAAGCATGTATGAGTTGTCTCAGTGTGCTTAACTTACCGATAAAGTTATTTTACCAACGCAGACCAGGAATAGAGTGGGGTATCACTCAGTTCTCTGAATATTTCCATAAAATCTGAGCTGAATCTCTATCATTTATTGTCTAAAATATATAAAAGAAAATCATATGCACAGTCTTCAAAAAAATTATGTTCCTGAAGTTGATATAAAGCAGTTTTATATTTATATATATTTAAATATTATAAATATATAATACATTAAAGCATAGAAGACAAACAAGTCCCTGTCTTTATGCCCTCCAATCAAGCTGCTTATGATCTAGAACCAGAAATCACATAGTAGAATTCATATGATGCTGTACCTAAGAAAATATTATCTATAGAAAAGTGTTCAGTATGATGGGAGCCAGACAAGATTTCCTTGGCCATAGACTCTGCTAACCTGGCTACACAGGTGCTGAACTGGAAGCCCATAGTTGTACTAGTAAATAAACTTAAGCTTAAAAGCCATCCTTGTAGTCATCTGCCCAGTTTAACTGTGTTTGTGTTAGCATGCTCCCTGACCATTTCAGACCACACCAGTGAGCACTCTCCCAAAGAATGCCTGCCAGCCTTTGGAGGATAGCATGGCAGAGAGGCCATTGTCAGCAGGCAATAAAAACATGATTTTCTGGGACAGAGGAGGGATAGAAAGTTTAAAGTGAGAAAACCACAATTCTTTGCTATATATAGTGTAGAATTTTACCACATAACCACAGGTAATTGACTCCTGAAGACTGTTCCCTTACTGTATATAACTACTGTAGATTCACTGCCTCACGCACAAATCTTCTTGTATTTTTACAGTTTTCTCTATTACTCACCCGGAATTGACATGGGACAAATTTCAACCCCTAGAGAAACTGAAACCCAGTTAGTGCTGTGTGGTCTTCAGCTTGACTCAAGACTTGTACTGAGACCAACATGGTAGCTCTGTAAATCATGCCAGAATGGCACCATGTTTTAATCTTAAAATCCATTTGAAAGTCTGTTTGTAAAGATGGAGAGTCATTTAAGCTAAAAATACACCCATAATATTAACGATAATATACTTTGCTCGTAATCCCCAGCGCCATGAATAACAAGACTTTTTCCAGTCACTTACAGAATGTGTCAGGCAGAATTACTGCCTCTGCTGCATGCCCTGGCACTTCAGATGTAGGTTATGGCACCTCAGAGGAAAACGGGGTTGAGTAACATTGTCTGGACTCGTGGACCACTTTTGGATACATATATCAATATTATGCTTAATATTCTATTGCAACAGTTTCAGAATAATTCCCAGTCTTAAATTAATATATGTCCTCAATATATTTTTGAGATGAGTCTGTACTACATCTGCATTTCTTGTGGAGAACTGAGACCACTTTTAAGCAGGAAATTTATCTCAAGTCTTCTGAATTATTGCCTTGCCACTCTTCCTTCTTAGTGTTCCTACATGTCCATGGGACAACTCAGGAAATTCCTGGCATAGTAAAAATATAGCAAACACAAAGCCTCCAAAGAGACTATGTACTTGAACATGATGAAACAGTAGAAGGGTATGGTTTGACTTGTGGAGATCAACACTCAGTTTATGTCTTTCAAGGACACCATGTCCTACACGATAGGAGTTTGAGGTAGAGCAGTTTAAGAGAATTATGAATGTCAGCTGTGTTACAAATGTACAGCCTGTACTTCTGTTAGTTTATTTTACCTTGTGCACTGTGGTACGGGTTTCTTTTAAAGCTAGGGACGACAATTAGATTTCTTTGAATAACAGAACCAATTAGTCATGAACAATTTATCCTACATTTGGTACAAATCAATCATCAAATGAATTCAACAAATACTGTTTGACCAGCTTTTACAGCTGCTTGACTAATAAGAAAATTTATTCACTGAACATATTAAGGGACAAAAATGCCCAAATCCATTAAATAAACCTTTAGAAAATTATTTGCTTAACTGTAATAATAATATGTAAAGAACCTAGTTAGGATTATTCTCTCTAAAGCACTATAAGTGGAAAATTCAGAGTGATAAATAGGTAGACTGCCTCCTGGACCTAGAGGATCAAGCAATAACTTGATGAGCAGAAAAAGAAACATCACAGATCATATACCAAATTTTTTTCTGGTTTTCTTGCATTGTCCTGATGTGTTTGCAGTGTCTGCAGCTTTGCATTAGTAAAACGTTCTTAGTCAAGCACGTTGTCTTGAGTCTGTTACCAATCATTGTAGCTGAGAAGAATGTTTTGCCCAATTATGTGCATGTTTTTAAATGTATTCTTGAGAAAGAGGGGATTATGACAAGAAGTCCAACTGTATTTTTTATTGTGGATGTAAATGAAGTAAAGTCATAAGGTTTAATAAACTCTAGTGGCAGAGGATATCCTTTCTTCACTTCCTTCTGGAAAGTTCTTAATCACATACTGATCACCAGCGTTTTGTTAATAGTGAAGAATTTCCTTCTTTCTTAAATTCCAGATTAAATTATCAGAATTTGGAGGATTTTTCCTTTCTGTAGGACAGACATATTTTGGGTTTTCAGACCATTTTACCAAATCAATTCCTTCTATAGCAGAATGTTATGGACTGTTATGTTCTGTTAATAGCAGAAGTTATGGACCTTGCTGAAGCCTATTTTCTCTTTCTACCCTTGGCCTATAGTTTCATTTTCTGAAAACTGAACTACTTCAGTCTAGCATATTTTAATCTCTTTAAAGTGTATCTGTTGCTGGCTTAATGGACTGTTATATGTAGAAAGGCAAATTAGATGATGATCTAATGACCCAAACTTAGTCTGTATAATATTACGAAGTATGTTCCTCATTGCTCATTATCTTCTTTTGATCTGGAAGCAGAAAATTATGTGCCTAATTATTTCACATAGAATTGTGTACTTTACCCAATACTTGGCTAGTCTGGACTGATGTCTTCTGAGGTGTAGTTTGAGGTTCTTTTTACTTTATTTGGATAAATAGGGTAAAATCCTTCCTGAGACTTAGAAATTTTGTTTTTACTGTGGTTATGAATGGCTGTATGACCAATAATAGAATCAGTGATTAGGACCCCACAGGCCTACTTCAGATGGTACCCAAGAGAAAAAAAATACCTAAATGCCTCAAATAAGAGTACTTTTTGCTTTCATACGCTCTAGAAGCCTATCAAATTTGGTATGGTGCAAACAGTAATACTAAGAAGCAAGACCTCAGAATTAGGAATAGTCTACATTATCATTCTTCCAAGAAGCATAAATAAAGAATTCATGTGTTCTTAATACAGTGTGTGGGTAATAGCCACCGAAATTAGAGAAAAGCACAGCAAAATAAACAAAACTATACTAAACTAAACTAAATAAACAAGAATCCACTCAATTCATCCCAACTGTCCAAAATCTAAAAACAGGAAAGAAAATACTTGAAGGAGGACTAATGAAAAAAATTAAAATGAGATTAAAATAGTTAGGTGTGGAAGAGCAATGAGATTTCACATTTTATGAGCTTTCTAGGAATTGAATACTTAAGCTTTTCTGACCATTTTTAATAAAAACCATTAATACATAAAATCTTACCATGGAGCTTTAGAAATTGATTTTGTGAAAATTGAGGAAATACTTGAATACACAGGTTATTTCTTTTTTCTCCTCTGTTATGCACTCAAACTAAGCAATAGGATTTATTGGATTACAAAAAACAAAACAAAAAAAAAAAGATAATTTTGTAAGGCATTGGCTTAAAAAAGTATTAGTAATGTATTATTCTCTTACCACACACTGAAATAGTCCTTTTGCCTAAAGTGATTTTTCCTCTACATGTCTTTTGCATGGTCTAGTTTGGAAGAGATTTGAACTGCACTCATAAATAATGATGAAGACTAAACCTGTTATCAAGAAACTTTGCTCCTGAAAGACATCTCCAACAGTATCAGAAAATCTCTACTAATACAGACCCTTTTATAAACCTGTGTAGCACAGTTTTCATGCCTAGATCATGAAATTCTGTATTTAGTTTCTGTGATAAAAATAAGGTAGTACTTTAATAGAATCATAGGATTGTTTCAGTTGAAAAGGATCTTAAAAAACATCTAGTTCCATTCCCCCTGCCATAGGCAAGGCAGGTCCTTCAGAGCTCCATCCAACCTGGCCTTGAACACCTCCAGGGACAAGGAATCCACACCTTCTCCAGGCAACTTGTTCCAGTGCCTCACCACATTCACAGTAAAGAATTTCTCCCTAATATCTAATCTAAATCTACCCTTTGAAATGTTTGAAGCTGTTCCCACTTGTCCTGTCACTACATGTTCTTGTAAAAAGGTATTGGAAGACTACTATAAGATCTTTCTGGAGCCTTCTCTCCAGCTGAATAATCCCAACTCTCTCAGCCATTCCTCATAGGACTGGTTCTCCACCTCTCTGATCATCTCTGTAGCCCTTCTCTGGACTAACTCCAACAGGTCTATGCCCTTCTTATGTTGGGGGTCCCAGAACACAGTGCCACTTTTGGTGATATAACACCTAATATAACATGCATTCATGCAAAATGGGCTGCTTTTTATCAGAAAGTCAAAAAAGTAAAATATCTCTTAACTCTTGGGAGTTAGGAAGTAAAAATCTACATATGAATTATCTCATTGATGTCAAAATATTAGCACTTACAAAGGAGCATGGGAAGTTGTGCAGGTGAATCTTTACATACCAAACTAATAATATAGCCATAAAATGCATTTCTGCTGCTTCTGCTCATACTATAATTTTGTTTCAACTTTTTCCACAGCAGTGTTATTCACAATTTTGCAAGTGCTTGGCTAAAATATAATTTGATAAAAAGAGCTTTGAGGTGAATGATGATTTGCTCAGCTGCAGCTCATTAGAGATGATTTTGTTTTTCCAAATTATATTACAAGGGCAGTATACCAGCCTGTCCATGTACTTCTCACTGAAATGACTGCTGTACTCTGAGGAATGAAAGGCTTCCTACTAAAAAATTTACAGCTCCTTTTTTTTGCAAGTTTAGTGCTTCATTTCTTTTTATATAGCCACGGAGCAAAGCAGCCAGGCTTAGTTTTATAGATTTGAATGCAGATGCCTCAAAAACAAAATTTTTCTTCTTCCTCAGTCTATACTCATATTGGTATATGCCAGCTATTCCTCTTCACCTTCACAGATTTTCATAGGCATGGGTGTCAGTATATGATCTGCTTTCCTTTCTGTGATTCCCTTGTAAGGCCAGAATTTGCAGCTGTTTTGTCATTTCTGTTATCTTGTCTGCAGGATGACAAACTTTTATCTCATCAGAGAGCAACTGATAAGAGATTGTGCAGGCAACAGTTTTCTCCTGCCTCACTAACATTTTCCCATTTTACACAGAAGAAGATTAAACTTAAGGGAAAAAAAGCTAGTCACTGTTAACTTGATGGTGAGGGCACTCTACAGCTGCCTGGAAGGAGGTCTCTTCTCCCAGGCAACAGGAGTGACAGGATAAGAGGGAACGACCACAAGTTGCACCAGGGAAACTTCAGACTAGATATTAGGAAAAGTTCTTCCTGGGAAAGATTGGCAACCTCCAAACCCTGGAGGTATTTAAAATACATATAGATGTGGCACTTGGTGACGTGGTTTAGTGCTGAAATAACAGTTGGACTCAATGATATCAAAGGTCCTTTCCAACCTAAATAATTCTAAATAATAAATAACTCTATGGTTCTGTGATCTTGTCAACATATACACGCACCTCAGTCTTAGAGACGCTATACAGTAGGAGAAAACATTTGTCTACTTTTCTGCACAAGCACATCATAACTTAATTCAACCTCGGGAGTTCCTTTTCATCCTTTCTGCTTTTGAATATCTGTTTTTTAATAGCCAACCAATCCCATTTGTTAAATTAAAAGAAAAGTCCCCACTATCATTTCAGGGTCCATAATATTTTTTCCATATCTGGAACATACACATTTACCAAAGATTAATAAGTGTGTTAAATGAAATGTGCTCCTGTGTTTGCTGCTGCTGCTGCATCTTCTGCAGTAGTGAGCAACTGAGTGTTCCCTGATCACATTGATAATTCCAACCAGCCAACCAACACTGCAGCCACAGATGAACTTCACTAAGGTATGGCCAGAGGTAAAACATTAGAAAGCCATTTAAGAGCTTGGTAAAGAAAGATTTCATCTAAATTTCCCTTTAAGTCTACCAGAACTGCTGGAACCTCCACTGCAATTGAATGTGGCACTGACTGTGAAATGACTGCAAGAGTTTGCCTTGGCAGCAGGAGACAAAGAAATGGTCACAGCAACTTACACCTGCAATTATTCCCCTGCTTTTTGTTCACTACTTCATTTGCTGCATTTTCCCAATATGGTTTATTTAAGTACATGAGAGTGAAAGGATTTTTCTCTTGCCCATTGCTTTATGCAGCATGCCCAAGCAGAGATTAGGACTCCCAAGTAATGATAATTTCCTTGAAAAAAACTTTTTGGTTATTCTTGCAAATAAAAATGGAAATGACTGTATGGAAGCAAAATGATATAAGTACAAAAATTGGTTAGAATCAAATAAGCATTTCAATTTAAGCATTTATCAGAGCTTTATGGTTTAGGGACATATACTTACAAGGATGACCATGTAGCATAAAAAATGAAAGACAGCTCATTTGTAGTGAATCCCTTTGTGACCTGTAGCTTCAGCCATTCAGTCACTATGGAGAACCAGAAGACTTTACCCCAAGCAATGTTATGTCTGTCATAAAATGAAAACAACCCTCTCAGAGTCGTCATTCTCTTTTTCCTCTCCACTCTTGCTCTTGTCAGGTTGCATTATACATAGATAACACAAATCTTGAAGACATGCCCTCTGGTTAAAAACAGAAACAACAGTAACAACAACAAGATCTCTCACACAACATGCCAACGTGAGCAGGATTTAATCACAGATAATTGGAACATTTAAGAGCAGTGCTTAATAAAATAATAATACAAGCCTTGGTTAACAAACATAAAAATGAGTATAAGAAAAAAAGTGATCTGTTCAATTATTATTCAGTCCTAATCCTGAGACTCATTCGTTATTCTACTGAGAGCAGTCTAATTTATACAAAATATCCAATAAAATGTTTTGTTGGATCCATGCACAAATCAAAATACTGAAAATGTGTAATTACTTTCTCTCTCTTACCTATTTAGTGGTTATAGCTCAAGGATTAGGATTGACAATATTGATGATGATGAATATTAGGATGATGATGTTGATTAAAAAAAGGAATTATGTAATGAGCTAAAGTGGTAAAAAATCTTTTGAACAGCATAGTAGGAGTCTTCTTGTAAAAGAGAGCAGAGGAAAAAAGGTACAGAAAGAGTGAAGCATTTCTCTGAGCTGTTCACATTTTTCTGAAAACATTTTTGACCTCCCCACATACTAGACTTTTCTTTTCAAAAATTCTTCTATAAACCTGATCACATACAGAAGAGCTCATGCAATTTCATCTGTGCAGATATTCAATTTGCCTGAGATTAATTTTTAAGACAGCAAAGGATTCTGTGTAAATAATCCACCTTCTTTTCTCTAAAACCAAATCCCTATTTTAGGGAACATTTTGCTTAAAAATGTTTGGAAGTATATGACAGTGGCATGACTGTTTCAATATAATGAAGTGATCCTAGGTTTTTTTTCCATGTATATACATTTTAAATAAGTTCCCTAAAGCATTAGGTTGTAGTGGTTTCAGCTGAGTGCACCGAGGCACAGATTGATGCACAGTTTCTGCAAAAACTTGGTTCAGAATATTGCACACCATGAGTGTATGAATGCAGGAAGGCTGAAGTTCAGTTTCAGGGCACCCCTTAAACTTTGACTTTTCTGGTTAGGATAAATTATAGGAGGCTTTAGTTTTAGAACATTTGCAGGGATGTTTTACAGAGTTACAGAACTGAAAGGAAATTCATGAGACCATCCAGCCCAAGCTTCTGTTCTGTCAGAATCAGCTATACTTGTGTTATTCTAGCTTTTTTTCCTTGGCTTTTATCAAGGCCTCCAGTATGAAAGTCTGCATAGTGTGTTCAGGTAAACTGTACATCATTTCCTTTGCAGTTGTAAAGTTTTCCTTAATTTATATCCTTAATCTTCCTCGACATAATGTACACAAATTACTTTTTCCCTTTACTGCTGCACACAAAGGGAATATATAATTGCCTTCTTCTTTGCAGAAAATGTTTATTTAATAGTGTGTTATTGTGACTGAAATTGAGACTGCTAACTAATTTCACTGATGAAAAAGTGGAAAATTACTTTGTATTGCTTGAGGCACTTCCTTCATAAAATACTGAATATATAGAAAACATCTCTTGCATGACATTCGGTTATAAATATTTGAATGCATACCTGAAGTGTCATAGCTCTATCTTTAGACTTACTCTGTTTCTTTTAAAATATGGATGAAATTGTATTCTCAAACACTGAAACAGCCTGAAAATAGACAAACAGATTGTAAATAATTTATTATATTGAGGGAAAATAAAGTTCTGTGCCAAAGCAGTTAAAGGACTGTCTATTGACTAATGAAGATTTTGTAAATATGAACAACTTTCTTACAATGACATCACATTACAGGTGTGGTGTGAATATTCTTACAATTTCTATATCTAAAGAGCAGTATATTTTACAAAATATTAGTCTTGAGTTCTGAAGTTCAAAAGCAAAGTGGTTTGCAGATTATGAGCAATTTCAGGACATATTTTTATTTCAAATGATCGTTTCTCACTTCTTTTTAGGGCTTACTAATTTGGGTTCTTATAGTTCCCCCTACCTTAAAATGTGTTAATGACATCATTAGTAATACCTGGCCATGAATCCAACATCATCTTAAAAAATTATGAAAAATGGTTGATGGTGTAGTTACTCTTCAAATTAATAATTCTTTTCAGTCTTCTATACGTTTCTTGAGGGTTCATTGTTTCCTGTCCTTTTAAACTACATCTAGCTGTTAAGTCTGCAGTAATTACTATGCCGTAATAAATTGTACTCCAATGCCAACAGCCTAGGAGATCTGACTTGTAGAGAGGCATTTCTATTATATCATACTTTCTGATAAATTGGGGCAAAAAGGCAGCTGGACCCTGAGTCAAAGTCCAGTTAAACATTTCAGTAATTTTTCAAGTATGCAGCCACACAGTGCAGGCAGATAGTGGCTGGGCTGACAACTGAAGTGTCAGCTTAACAGCTGCTTCATTTCACTATCTCTCAGCTCATAAACTTTATCTTTAATGAGCCTGCCTGTAGAACCACTAAAAAATGACCTTCACACAGGGCCTGGAGTGGTGACCAAAATAGATTTCTTGGGCAGTGCATAATATCACAGTGACCATAGCACAGAAAATAAACAGTATGGTGAGAAAGATGTTGTACTAACTACTGATGAGAATATTCTGTATCTTCATACAGAAAGATTATTGTGATAGCTGTGCAATATTTCACTGCCTTTGATTTATACTAATCTGAACATCTTCAGTGGCTTTAATGGTATTGTGTCAGTTTACATCAACTGATTGAATGGCCTGTGATTTTAAAGTTGTGTTTAGGAGTTGTAAGCTGTCTTACAACAAGAAAATACATTACATAACAAACAGATAATAAGGAGGCTGTTAATTTTTCCCTGCACATTGCTTGCTGGTCTTAGAAAAAAATTCTCTTAACTCTTAATTTTCACCACTTTTCTTAGCTAAACACATTACAACATTCTGTTGTGCTGTGCTGTTTGTAAGGGTGTGCTGCTAGTGTAAGTTGAAGCAGTGTGGGTCTGCAGAGGTAGCTAGGGATTGGGGAAAAGGACTTCCATATTGGAGTATGAGGGGATGAAAAGAAAGGTGCTCTTGGAGCTGTGTATGAGGAGTGTGTATGAGGGAGAAAGGATGCTTGAGCTGGGAAATCAAGCTTTCTGGGTATGTCATTTAACAAAAAAAAGAGTTCCAAGCTAAGCTGTAGTTTTTAAGAGCCTGTAAATTCTGATATACTTGAAACAACTTCACCCTGGCTGCTTTTGAAGCAAGTGTAATAACTTAGTCCTGTGACATTGTGGGCACTTGCTAGACCTTTATCATTGTGTCCAAAGAGCAACCAAAATGTCTTCCTGAAAGCACCAAAGGCCATACTACAGCTCCCGCTCCTGCTCCTCGAGATCTGCAAAACCCCATAGCCTTACTTGTTTGAAAGTATTGAAACTTTTCAAAAGTAGGATAATTTCAATTTATTATTTGCATTCCAAAAGCAGCTGAGGCCAAGACTTCTGCAGGCTTTGTATGTCCCAAAACCATCAACAACTTAGCCCCTGGCATCTTTAAAATGAGAATTTAAAGTCCTGCAGGAGCAGGGAAAAACAAATGGGATGTGAACATACAGATGAAGCAGAAGGAAATAAAATAATGCACCACAAATAACTTGCTGAATAGTTCAACAGTCTTCCTACCGGTGTTTATACAGATGTAACAGCACAGCAGTTTTTATGAGGACTGATCAATTGCTGTTATTACTGATACTAAAAGAACATCTTTTTTCTCTCTTAAACCATGCCTTAAAGTTGTGTGATGCCTTTCCCACAGTACATTCTGAGGCACATGTTAGATTTGGGAGCTCAGCTCTATGGGCTGTCTTTTATGTCTTTTGGGCTTGACTAAAGGTACATTCAGTATTGTTAATCCTCAAAATCTGGAAATACGTTCTGGTGCAAGGAACAGGTGTATGAGTTACAGAAAAAGTTCTACTCTTCAGTGTTGCTGTGCTGGCTGATGCTCTTTTCACTTGCTACTGAGACACAATGTGTGAGCAGATGAGACAAATGGCAACATTTCACAAGAAAATTTTCTCAGCAAAAATGCACAAATCAAGTTCATGTTTGCTTTTACTTGTTCTCAAGAATGTAGTTCATAATTTTATATGTACAATATCAGATTCTTGAATTTACTGAAATTAATTTCCTTCCTAAATTCTCACACATTTTTATTCAGTATTATTTTCCTACACAATTATGTCCAAAATATTCTAAAAGGAATAGAAACTGCATGAAATTATTTCTGCAAGCAAGCTTCTTGCCTAATTACATATTGCAGGATTCTGAAGACTAAGGGAGGTATTTCTGCTGAAATATTTGTTTAAAAAATGCAACCAACCGAACAAACCAATCAGTTATCACTGATTTTTTTTCTAAATATTAATAATACTATTATATTTCTTTCTCTGTACTCATGCTATTGCATAGATTCACTCCCTGTCCATGATGCAGCAGGCAAGTATTCTCCCAGGTCTTCAGTATTTCTAGGATTTTTTCAAGGCACTGGTGGTCCATAAAAATCCTCAGCTGCTCTTAAAGATTATTTAAGAGCTTCCTCCATGGAGCAATCATGAGACAGCCACTTTGCCCAGCCCCAGCTGTGTGACAGGTATTTAGTTTATCTGATGACTGGTTGAGAATGTAACCAAAATATGAACCAACAGCATGAAAAAAAGCCCACCCTGCTTAGAATTAGTATGTCAGAGGATGATTGTGTTTTTTAAGTTGCTTTCGTGGGAGTTGTTTTGAACCCTTTTGAACAGTTTTATTACATAGTGTTTCTCTATGCATTGTTTTTTTATAATGAAGGCCTGCATATTGACACAAAGTGTCTGGGGAGATCTGGAAGTGGCAACAAGTATTTTTACATTTTTCCTTCTACATCACCACCCTGTTATCACAGAATCATCAAGGCTGGAAGAGACTTGCAATATCATCTAGTTGAACTATATGTTGCATTAGTAATTTTTCCCTCTATATGTCAGTAATAAGGCAAGTTAAAAAGCAATTGAAGATAAATTTTTAAAGATCATGACAACATTTTTTTTGCCAGTTTCATAATATTTTCAGCCCTCCTGCTTAGAATAAGGTCTGTCTTGGCTAATTTTCTTTATCTAAAAACATTCAAACTCAGGATATTTTATGATTCTATGATATTCTAGTTTTCAATTGAGAAGAACTTGTGCTTTTATGCTTAAATTATAAGGTATATTTAAAAATAGGTTGTTTAATCCATGTGCTCTTTCTTTTAGCCTTGTCCTGTCTTTGTGATACTATATGCATCTTCCTGGGATGCTGAGTCAGCTTTTAGAATTAACCAGATCCACAAGTTCAGGTTCTAATCAGGAGGGTACTTCTAGCATATTTGTTTTGGATCACTAGTCCTGAACACATCTGCTGGGAGAGCTACTGCTAAAGTATGCTCTTTTGGCAGATACACAGGAGCTATTAATAAATAAACTTGCATTTCTTGGAAAAAGCAAACGGGATTGTTCCCAGTTAACACCTTTGTGCTACTGCTACAGAAGGGAGCACCATAACCAGCTGCCAACTAAACCACCTCTCTTGCACTGACTAGCCAAGCTGGGCTGGCACGGGTGAAAGGTCTGCTCTCCTATAGTAAATCAGATTATAACAAGTACTGCCTTAGCATTTATTCCTTTCAGAGGTCTCAGTTGTTAAATGAGGGGCAGCTGTGGTTGTACAGGTGTTCCTCTGAGGAAGGGCAGTACCTTGCTGTGTCATGACGACAAATTAAAGCTGCAGTCCAGCCCATGGAGTTTCAAGAAAACCACAACAAATTCAGAAGCTTTTGGTATAAAATCAATGATGCTCTGATAAAAATAATATTTCTATCACTGTAGACTACTACTTTGTCTTATCTTTAATGGGACTTCTTTTTTTTAAACTGGTTTTAACATGTAATGTTTTGGCTGTGTTTAGAATTTATCATACATTTTTCTCAGTAAAGTAGGTTCTGATAATAGGTTTTTTTTTTTTTTTCTTTTGGTACAGATTAAAGAGCATCTTGCCAAGGGTCAGAGGATGTTGGCTGGTGATGGCATGTCCCAAGTAACCAAGACACTATTGGATTTAACGCAGAGGAAAAATTTTTATGCTGGGGACCTTCTAATTTCTGTGGAAATTCTCAGAAATGTTACAGACACATTTAAAAGAGCGAGTTATATCCCTGCATCTGATGGGGTGCAGGTAAGAGAAACATTGTAAAGGTAATGTTTCAGTTGATGGAGTTTATTTCTGTATATTGCAGTGTACTGCACAGCAACTGGTTTGCCCACAGAGGAAACAAAAGTCTTCCACATGATAGACACAAGCATTCTTTGCATAAAACTAAGATCCAAGTGTGAAATTGGAAGATTCAGCTACGTTTAAGACAAATATCCAAACCAATGCAGCAGGTGAAAAATGTAAATGCTTTATTTGTAGCATTTCAGGGTCTTTGTCTTTCAAGGTTTGGTTGACTGATAGGTGGTGTTGGTAATTTTTGGCACTATGCATTTTGCTAGTGTTCTTTGTTCCAGTTCATTTCAGTTCTAAACTAGTTCATTTCAGTTCAAAATCCAACCACATTGTTATGTAATTCTGGCATTGGTTCTTCATTTCAGATAAATGAAGCTTATTAAAAGTGCGCAGAAATGATGGATAGAGCATTTTATATAAATTTTCTATTTTACATGTTAGATTAAGTCTTCTTGTGCAAGAGGACAAATAAAATGCTGTTAGATGTAAAACAAATATAATTATTTCTACATAATGGACTGGACAACTCTTACTTAGAACTTCTGGATAAAGATATTGGTTTCATCTTATATCTGAAAATTTTAGACAGTTTTCAGAGATTGTAGACTACTGACAAAGAATACTAAGAAGGCAGATGTGTGTAATATTTATGAAAAAGAGAGATTAATGATCATTCATAAATTACAAATGAAGTTATTAATGCAGATCATGTATATTTATCTCTGTAAAGGTAAGCATAAATTATAAATACACTTCAGTATAGAATCATGCAGATGAAGGGAGATATGTTGGAAAAGACATTTTTTCACAGTTTATTATTCAAGACTTGCTATTATATTTTCTCTTTTCTAGTTTTTCTGTGCACAAAGAACAATTAAGTTCCACAGTAAAACCGACATACCTTGTGTTGGCCTGTAGCCAGCTGAAAGTATTTTTTTTAAACAAAGCTTTTCAAAAAGTATGTTTGCTGAGAAATTTTTTTTTTTTATTAAGTGAGAGTCATTATCTATTCAGTAATAGCTTTACCATTAAGCAGGATGTTATACACTGAAAATTTTCATGCAATCAAGAGTCTGATAGCCCAGTGTGACTTCTTCATGGTTCACAGGCACTAAAAACTCTTTAATAGAACTAGTCTGGAGAAATTGAAATCTTGAGTGATTTTGTCCATGGGCCTTGCATATCAGGTCATTTGCAGCTTACATATGTTAAAGAGAATTTGATTCTTTTCCCACTGATGATAGTGCCAAAAGTTTTGCTTCATTCTGCAATGTAGATCTGTTTCCAAAATTCTAATAGTATTCAGGCATAACTTGACAATGTTATTAAATATTTTTAAAGAATTTTAATAAATAATGTAGAAATTAGGAAATTAAAAATATAACAATTGGTAAGCCATATTCTGAAGGATTTCTCAAACCAAAGAAAAATAACTGTATTTCAGTATTTGCATGCCTAAATACAAAGAGTTCCTTAATCCCAGTTTAAAAAGACACTCAAACTCCAAGTCAGAAAAAATAAAAGTATCAAAAAAGAAAAGAAAAAGAACAAACATCAAGCTAAGGTAAAATTAAAAAAAAAGAAAAAAACAGTGGACAGTATTCAGGAAAGTAAGTGAAATCAGACTAAAACGCGTGTTTGGCCCAGGGGATATATTAAGAAAGGTTCCTTTTACTGACTTCCGATGATATATAGTGAAATCCTGGTTCGGTAACAAAAGTTTAAAATTTCTATAAATTTCTGAGAAACATGGATTTTTCCATATGTAAACATATGTCATATTCTACCATACTCTGGAGTATTGTATTTATTTTTTATTTTCATTAGGACATACTTTCATACTTCCTAGCTCATCATCAAAGTGAGTTACAAAAAGGTAAAAATTAAAATTGCATGAAAAGTCTTCTTTATGTAGAAGCTCTGTGTGATGTTCTAATTCCATTCTATATTTTAACTAGATAGAGTAGAATTTCTTATTTGATGTATTTTGGTTTTTAAGAAATTATCAGAAATGCATGAGTGAGGTTTAAAATCCCTAAAAGCCATAATTTATCACTTTGTGTGATGTTGGAAAAGTAGGTTATGATGAATTACGGACAACAGGTTTTTTTTAAGATCCATGCAAAAACAACACTTGAATTATGACTGAGAAAGAAAAAGTATATATGTCTGAATATATTTGTTTCTTATACACTCCATCCATCTAGATGGTCCTTCAAATGACTACAATATCTGTTTTATATTCAGTATTAATATTCATGAATAGTGCAAGATTTGTAATTCAGAGACTCCATAACAAAATGAATGAACAGAAAAGTGAGATAAAATTTGAAAATTTCCAGCTAATTCTCAAAAATGAAGGTGCTGCTGCCTGATGTGCTGCATTGAAAATGCCTCTTGTTTAGGCAGACATTTCCAAGAGCAAAATAAAGTTTTTAAGGTATGCATATTTAGTGCCAAGTTATTTATTACATGACTCCTTTTATTTTGCATCTTTTAACTGTTTTTTGCAACAATATCTATGCATACTTGAACATACAATGTCAGGAACAAAAATAACCATTTATGACGCAGTTGAACAAGAAAGTGTCTTGCATCAGTGACTGAGAATATCAGTGCAGTAGCAGAAATTATTGCAAGACAAGTCATCCAATTCTTCTATAAGCAAGGTGTTTCATGTAATACAGGAATTCTTTAAAATACCCTCTGCAGGTACACTGAGGCTATGAGATGGTCACTGCACTTAGGTGAGAATGATTCTAGCAGGAAGAAAATACAAATTTTAAATAAGCAAAATGGAAGCAATGTTTTGAAATATTATCCAGAACTGGTCTAAAAGTGCTTGAACTTCCTTCTAAGGACAGGATGGCAGGAAAGTAACTGCATTTCAGGACAGAATGGCAAAACAAGTTCTACAATCCCCTGATGCATCAACCAACAGGAAAAAAGGTTTCTCTCCAAAGAAGTTAGAGCAGTCTAATCCCTTTTATATTAGCCATAGGGACTATTGCTGTGAGTCAGGGTTTAACAGGATTGTCCAATATTTTTTCCTCCACCTTCCCCCTCCCACACACACATTCACTATGCTGAAGTCCAAAAGTGGAGGTGACTTAAGGCTATCCATTAATTCCTCCTAGGGAGGAATTCTCTAACTGTATAAAAGGATTTCTGGCAGCTTTATGCCTGCAGAGAGGGTCAAAGATTTTGGACTGGAACAGAGAACTACATCCATTGTATTACAGTAGAAAAAATTGAAAGGAAGGAAATTAAATTAGGAAAATGTTGCTGCCATTCCCAGCTGTAACTGGCATGATCATGAAAAAAGGGCAAAAATAAAGGACTTCAAAATTTGGTTCTGGCTGTCCCAACATTTTCTATAGTGACTAGTTCAGTATTATGCAAGCCTGCCTATGAAAGAAAGAAGCTTGATTCTACAGGGATGTCCAGTGTTTACTGCAGTAATTTCCTCAGATCACATCCATAATGCTTCTAAAATTTAGCCTTCACACCTGTCAATCATTTTACTAAAGGACAATGCTGTTTCTTTCATGATTAATGCAATAAACAAGAGAGTAGTCAAAGTAGGACAAAGACTTTTTAACCCTTCTTCCCCTGATATGCATTTTTTAAATGCATCTCATATCTATTCATTATTGAAGCAGGAAATCCATTTGCTCATCTCCGTTTAATTCACAAAGCACTGGCATTGCTTTGAAAAATCACTTGGACTGAAAAACCTGCACACATCTCACCCTCCAGTGCTACCATAAATATGGCACCAACCAAGATTAGAAATAGAGAAAAAAGATCCTAAGAAGAAATATATTTGTATTACTAATTTCATACACCTAATTTATACTTTTTTGGCAAGTGCAAAAATATATATTAGGCAATTTATTGCTCATCTTTTGTTTTTGTTGGAGTCTAGCATTATTTATAAACTTTTCCACATATATTTCTGTCAATTATTGGTAATTTTAAAGCTTTCTGCAACTAAAATGAATATAAATGTTAACTAATATATAATATTATTAGAAAAGCCATGTAGTATATCTGCAAGAAATATTTTAAACTCCTGAGTGCTCTTCATGCACTCGTTAGACAGAATAGATACTTTTGCAATTAAGGCTTAGACTGCAGGGGAATCAGTGTCTGCAGTGTGAGGCAAAACTTCCTTCAGAACAACTCTCTAGTATGATAAATTGTCCCACACTGAGCTCCATGCAGCTGCTGCTAGACTGCTGCCAATGCCCTAATAAGTTAAAGTTAAAATTTCCATCCACTGCATTTCTACAGCATTACACTGGAAGAGTTGAGAAACTACCATGTTTGGAAAAGTGTTTTCTTTCAGGCAAAATCGTTCAGAAGGCCGACTCTACCTAGTAGAAGTCTTCACCAAATTACAATCCCCCACAGTAGGTGTGATTGCAGTGCCATGAAACTGGCATGCTTTGACCAATACAATTTATTTTACTGGAGGGACCAGTGAAGATGTACATTTTTCATAGCTGAAGTTGAATTTACAGAATTGTGATTTGCCAACCTGGTTAAACAGGCAATTCCTTTGTCACAAATACCAAATGGAACTCCTTGCATTGTGCTTTATTTTGTTATGGAATGTCTGAAAGGGATTAAATGTATTCCAGGTATATAAGCAGTATGTAACTATATCTATTCTTCTTATTCTTAACTTGACTGGAAAGTCTTTAGTATTGCTGTAAATTGGATCAAATAATGAAAACATTTTTCTTTTATGTCCTACCATTAATTCCCATCTTGTCCAAATGCTCACTTAAATTTTCATAGGAGCTTGCTGAATCATTTTGTTTCTTTTCATGAAGTTTATGTATTAGTGAAACTTGTGGATATTTTGCTAGTGACCTCTGTGAGAGAAGAGTTGTAGTGTCATTAATGAACAGGATTATTTTGTCCAAATTCAGCAAAATCTCAGTCACCTCTAGAGTAAATTTGGTCAAGTTAAAGAAATTTTTATCCATGTGAATTTTATAGTTAGCATTGTTAACTTCCTAATGGTTAGGCAAAGATAGATCCTCTTGCTTGTCAGGTCTTTAGTATTGGGACCAGGTTAGACTGGTAAAATGTTATTATAAAAACTTTTTCACAAATTTTCTTCAATTTTGCATTCTAAAATGTTTTACTTATATAGTTGTGAGACACCTAAAATGTTGATGATATCTCTCATTTGAAATGTTTTTTCAAGCATACCCACCACAGACTAATGTTAGAAGTTTTTCCTTTCTGGTTTTAGTCATTGTGCAGTTGAATCCTTTGTAATTTCATTACTACTGAGTTAAAGTTGCTTCTTACTTAAACCTTATTTAGGTCCTGTTTATTCCCTAAAATGCGTAAAAAGTAAGTGCAGGTGAGGTAGTGACCAGTAATCTGAGTTCCAGCAAGGTCACATTGTTGGTATTCCAGGTAAAGTTTTTTGAAATTGTGGGGAACTTAATTGCACTCTTCAGTTAAGGTTACTGGAAACTACATGTATCTTTTATGAAGGAACAGAAAAATTATAATTGGCAGGCTGTAGACAAAATTGACATTCTGCACAAAATGTGATACAGAGATGAGAACAGACTGCACAAATTCTTAGCTTTTAGGGATGAAGAAGTTGGGAATACAAATTGCTAGAGAGAGCAGACAAAATTAGAAAGGAGATTTCTCCACAAACATTTGGAGAAAAATGATTTTTTTAAATGTATCATTTGTATCTAACTCTTCTGCATTTTTCCCCTTAAATGAATAGGAGAATCAGAAAAAGGAGTTAACAGCCTAAGGTCAAAGAAACAGAAACTGCTTATTCCTTTTAAGTTGAAATTCCTAAAAGGATAGAGACAAGTGTGACACATAGAAGTAAGAAGCATCTGATTTGAAACTGTATTGACCATTGAAATGTCATTGAATGCCCTATATATGGTTATTAAGGATCATTTTCTCATTTTGAATAGAAACTAAAGGCTGGAGACTGGTGCTTCTTAAATGTACTTTGGTTTTTTGCAAAATCTATAGTTGTCTAGTTTCTGGAATGAGAGCAATTTGTGAATAGAATGCCATCACATTTAAAAGTTTAGCAAGTTTGAAATGGTTCTTGTTTCATAAGAAGTGGTACTATGGAACATGATTATATACACAAGAATTAAAAATTTACCAAAAAATATGTGCCCTCTTATCAAATGTATTATTTTGTCACATCATCTCTTCTACTGACAGAAAATAGGTTGCAGAACTCTGTCTGTAATAGGGAAAGGAAAGCCTTCTTAATGTTAGATTAAGGATGTGGTCGTTCATATCTTTCAAATCATTTTACTTAGTCATTCATTTACTTGATTTTTCAGAACTTCTTTCAAATCATAAGTAATCTATTAGATGAAGAAAACAAAGAGAAGTGGGAAGATGCACAACAGGTAAGATTTGACAAAATTTAATATAGGTTTTCAGAAATCAGGTTAAAGATGCACCCTGCTGTTGTTGAAAGAAAATCCTAAGTGATAGAATATTTGGGGGGAAAATTGGTCCTTTTCAAAAAGGAGCAATTCAGGACCCACCAGCTAATTTCTTATATTGAAATTATATTTAGAATATAAGCTGCTTCTCTTGATAAAAATAGATTTTTATTAACATTCCATAAGATTATTCACTATGTCTTTGCTTTGGACATTGTAATGAAGTACATACAAAAGCTGAAAAATGCTACTGAGGGCTAGCTGCAATGCTGCTTTTGTCAAACACAACACATCAGACCCCACCCAGAGACCTCATGCAACACCTCTAAACAACTTACAGAAATGCAAACAGGTGACCTGTCATATAAGGTTGTATTTAGAAGAAAAGTTGTCATCCTCAGGACTGAAAAGTTTCTGGTCTAGAAATTTTTATAAAATAGGAAAGTCTAGCAAAAATCATGAATGTATGATAAAAGAGCTAAAATTCAAATACCGCCCCCCTTTTTTTTTTCTTGCATACAAGAATTTCCTATATTTCCTGCATGGGAACTTCTTATACCAAGAAGTTACTGGACAATGTTAAGATTTGTGTTCTTGAACATGACCATAATACTGTCAGGTTTATTCAGGTACAAATAACACTGGCAATGGGGATGAACATAGTTATGTAAAGAGGAAAATTTGTGGGGATGCTCAAAGGCAGGGAAACATTTTTCATGGAGAAGGATTAAACAAAACAAGATACTTCCGAATGGAAGATTCAAGTGCACTTATTTGCAATAGGAGCTTTTAAAAGCAGGAGTGGTTTGGATGATGTGCTGCAGGAGTACTTAATCTACTCATTTGTGCTTCTTGTAAAATAACTAAAGGACATCAAAATAGTGGCAGATTCAGAATGAATACAGGACATACTTATTCTGTAAGTATTCTGTAAGAAGGCTACCTTGCAGGACTTCTTACAACTGAAAGGACACAAGTTAAAAAGGTAAATAGGCAAATTTATTGAAGAAAAACCGTAAGGCATAAGGCAGTCTTTTGGCAAAAAAAGCTGGGCAAGACTTTCCAAGCTAGTATCACAATATTCCTGTCTCCTTATACTCTTCCTTAGATATCAGCTTTTTGCTACTGTCAAAGGCATGAAAATACCTTACATAGATCTGTGCTCTACTCTTGTGTAGTCATTGTGACTGTATTCTATAGATACTTGAACTTTGTTCACTTTTTGTGTCATTCCTAATAAATCACAAGGTACTTAAAGATCATTGAAGCTATTTACCCTCAGTTCTGTAAGTTCACATTTATGATATCACTGAGAAAGGGAAGATCAAGTTTTTTCACTACTAATTCAAACCTTGCAGTAGGCACATGACACTGCAGCTGACCCAGTACAATTCAGCTGGGAATCATATTTTTTCTTTTCCTGTTTTTCTGTTCCTCTGTAGAAGAGCCAGATACAAAAATAGACAAAGTGTGTCATTTTCTTTAGCAGTGATGGATGGAAGCAGCAAAATCACATACATGGGGGTGGTTTCCATAAACAACACCAAGATAAGGATATTAAGCAATTATTTGAGCCCTACTAATAAACAGACATGATACCACTCCAATGGTTTTGACCTTGTCTTCTACCTCCATCTTGCCTGCTTACCCATGCCATGTCAGCCATCTGACACTGGAGATTTGGGGATGACAGCACTTAGGAGGAAATTCTGAGAATGTGGAGACAAAGAGGCAACAGTAAATCTCCATTTCCGTCTTTTCACTGCTGCTTGTAGAAGGAGCAATGTTGAAAAACAGAGAGGGAACAAGTTGTTTCTACTTTTCCTCCTTCACTCTGCCTGGTAAATCATTGTGTCACAGGTCTAGATACAGCAGAAACCCAAATGAACCAAGATGAGCTGAATCCAGGAGTATTGGGGGCATAGGTTCCTGGTTGCAAAGTTAGAGGCTTCACTAAATTTTAGACCACTGAGATATGAACCCCCCAATACCCCTAGTCTTATTACTGTTTTTGTGCAGTTACATAAGCAGACTCAAAGTAACCTTGGAAGCAAATAGTTCTTCATAACAGCTTGGAGGAGTGAGCAGGCACTAATGAATAAAGGTGATTCTGTTTCTGATTCAGCCACTCAGCTTAATTTTCTGTAATAAAAGATTGCAAACCTAGGTGCAGTCTGACCAACCTTTTTGCCAGCTTGCACAGTTTTCTTAAACTCCACAGCTACTGTTAGCATAGATCTCTTAGCCTGTTTTCTAGATTCTTTACTGGAAAGAAAATCTTACTCACTGTCAGCAAATTGCTGACTTTCAATCAAGTATACAGCTGCAATGCCTCAACACATCTGTTTTTCTAGCTGAAATGCCAACAGTTAATAACCATTAATTACAGGTTATATACCATACAGATAAGGAGCACTCACTTTAATACTTGCCTTTTTTTAAGAGCTGATGTAAAGCACTGCTCACAAGCCATTTCAATCCACAATGTGTAAGTCTATACTGGAGTTTCAAAACATGGGAGCTGTTCTGCATATTCTTCATCAAGATCTGCCAGCATCCTATTGATTAACCAGTACTTCAGTACTTCAGAAAAACCCAGAATACCTGCTCAACTGAGTGCTCAACAGTTAATTACTATACAATTTTATATGCAAGAACAAGGGTTTAAAAAATCTGACATTTTTCCTTAGTACATAATCTGTGAGTATGTGTGCTTTGCATGAGATGGATGCAAAACCCACACTTATGACCTCAGTAATTCATCCTTAAGAAGATGGACATTAAGTCTCTATCACCTGAAGCAGCATTTGCAACCTGTTAGCATCATAATTATCACAACAAATTCTTCTTCAAAACAGTATTACTGCTCTACCTTTTATTAACAGATACATGCAGGAAACAAAGCAAAAAATTTGCTATTCTGAACCTAATAACTGTGGACCTAGATGGAGCAAGATGAAGATGGAGAGCAGCATGCTGGAATTTATAGTCTCATTAGGGCTTTTTTAGAGTCTGCAGTCCCAGTAGTGGAAAGAATGGGTTGAATATTGCTTATAAAGTGAAATTTGAACATTTCACTGATATGAAGAAAAAACCACCATGAATAGGTCATCTGTTATTTTTTCTATTGCAAGACACTCTGCTACTGAAAATTGTCTTGTTCATAACAGGCAATAAAAACCAATTTTTTTTTTATGTTTGTGATATGAACAGAACTTTTAGTCTTATTAATAACTGTTATATCTCTAATGATTTTTTTGATGAATTGTTATTGTATTATTGTTAAATATTAAAGAAAATGTTTAATATTTTAAAATGTTTTAAGCTTTAAAAATTATTAAACATTTTTAAAAGCTTTAAAAATTATTTTTAAAAGCTTTTTAAAATTTTTTTAAAGCTTTCAGCTTTGCAAATAAATTTTATTTTTTGAAAATGTGGTTTTATAATTTTAAAAGCCAAATTGAGAGGCTACATTAGCAATGCCAAGGCTACTGCAATTTATTTTAGTTTACTCTGTACAGTTCTGGGCTCCTCAGTACAAGACAGAAAGTAACGGCATGAGCCCAGAAAAATACCATGAAGTTGTTTAGGGGAGTAGAACATTAGATATGCAAAGATAGGCTGAAATAGCTGATACTCTCTTGTTTGAAAACATGACAATATAAAAAGTTCCTGAAAGCGAAAAGAGTAAAGAAGACTGAGCCAAGTCTCAATGGTGTCCGTTGACAGAATAAAAAACAAGGCACAAAAATTAAAATACAGAAAATGCCATTCATGTATAAGACAAGGTGGGAGTGGGAGTGATTGAATGCTAGAACATGTTGTGCAGATAAGCACTGGGGTCATCTTCCTGGGAGACATTCAGAATCCAGCTGTGTGAGTTCCTGGGCAACTTGCTAGAGCTGATATTGCTTTCCACAGAGGCTTGAGCTAGATGATTTCCACTGACCCCTTCTAACCTCCAATATTCTATGATTCTACTACTCCATATCAGCAATGAAAATAATAGTACCAGTAAAAATTTAACTTACTTACATGTTGTCTAATGCAACAAAGGTTGTCATACTGGCAAGGCCACAGTAAGATTTGCATTACTGTTTGTATCAGTAGTTCTGAAGTTACTGAAGATATCTTCAGAGGAAGGAAGAATATTTTAATTAGAGTTGTTCTGTAATATGAAATGCTTTAACCATTAATGAAAGTAATGGCCACTAAGTTTTTGAGAAGGGCAGTGACTTAGCGGAAACATTTTCCACAGTTCTAGTTGATTTCATGTAACTTTATGGGAAGTAGTGTCTGTTTATATGAGGATATAAACAGACTGTTATATCTGTGCAACTGTTACTTCTCAATTTGCTTTTGATGGCATTTAGATTTTATTTGAATTTGCAGCTGAGGACATTTTGTATTATAGTAAATGTCATGTCTGACCTTCCTTTGTTAGATCTATCCAGGTTCAGTGGAGTTAATGCAGGTGATTGAAGATTTTATACACATTGTTGGAATGGGAATGATGGACTTTCAGAATTCATACCTAATGACTGGAAATGTAGGTAAGAAATAGAAATTTCTTCTATCAAATTTATGACCTATTGAAAATCAGAAGTTCCAAGTATGTACTATAGAGTTGCTGCTTCTATCACATTCCAGATTATGTGTTGCTTGTTTATCCCCTCTCTGGTTTAGCACATGCAGAATGGCTTACATGTCGTATTTCTTCATAATTACATCTCAAAATCTAATGCAAAGTTTTAGAATCAAAATTAAGAAAATACTCAGAATACTCAGAATACTATGAGCTGTAGGTAGATTTTAGAGTGTTTCCAGGACATGTAGTGTTTCAAATGCTAATTTGTGAAATTGTGCTAATTGAGTTAAAATTCATATAGGTTATAGCGTGAGAAGTGTTTATTTTGTTGACATTGTCTTTTAATATTCCATTTTCCCCAAAAAAGGTCTTTGCAAATGTTATGGTGTGATAATAATCAATATAGACAAACAATAATTTTAAAAAATATACATTAGTTGCCAAAATAATTAAAGTATAGAATTTGTTATTATTTTAGTTTTTCTATGTGTAAAAGTTTAAAAATTTTATTTAGATTTATTTTTCAAACTTTGTTTTTGCCACTGGAGAGTTGCCAGGTTATAGTCATATAATAACAAGCATCAAATATAAAAATACCTGGCAACTCAATTACATTTGTTAGTACTTATAAATGAGCTGGAATGAAAGCATTTTTTTAAAAAATCAAACTTAAAAATCTGTTTGAAAAGTAATATTCTCTAATAATTTTGTCTTTTTTTTAGTAGCTTTTTTATTCAATTTACTTGCTGAAGCTGCATTTTTATAGTGCCAGGAAAGTATTAGCAAGTTGTATGTAAGGAATAAATCCAAAATATGTATTGTCTGATAGCAAAACTTCTGGTGTTAATACATTTTTTCCGATTTTAAGTTAGCATCTTACTGCACATATACGCCAGCTTTTCAGCAAGTCATTAGAATGAGTAAGAAAATATGGTCATTTTGAAATTAGTTGGTGGAATAAAGCAGGGAAAATGTTGGATTGTCCCTATTGAATATTTACTTGCTGCTCTACAATAATAAATATTTATTATTGTTGTCCAGTTCATATTACAGAGTGACACTACTATAAGGCACAACCTTGTACTGGAGACATTTCAAAGAACTCCCCAAAAAGAACTGTGTCAGCCTTAAAATGTTTAAAACATTGCAGTAGGGTTTTAACCAGTGATTTATTATTTTTGTGGTACTACTGTTTGCACTTTAATACCACTTAAAGCTTCTTCCAGTTGGCAGTCCTTCATTGTGCTAGACCCTCCACAAATTTATAAAGGAAAGTATTTTTTCGGAAATGTTTGTTCTGTGAAAATTTTATGACAAAATAAAAAGTTGAACTTATTTAAAGCACACAGTCCATGCTGCTTGGCACATTGTAGTACATTCTAATCTGTTTGTCCTCTGAAAAATGTGAAAAAAATATCAAACAGGCAAATGCATTCAGATTAAGAAGGTGCATTCAAATAATCTATGTCTCTACATATTCATGGCTTCACATGGGAAACAACAACAACATTCCAGTTGGATCAGAAACTTTGCTGTGCACTGGCTGATTTAGATAACTGCAGAATCTTTACAGTCTTTCTTTTGATTATCTTCCTCTTCCCACATATAAGGTATTTTTAGGCACTCAGGAGGTCTGTTCTTAACTATAGGACCATCAAAGGAATAGAAAAAAAACTGAGAAATGAGTGGTGAAAACTGGAAATGAATTTATAGGTTTAATCTGACTTCCTAGCTCTGTGCCTTGATGTATTGGCATGAGTTTATCCACCCCATGCTTGTTCAGCCATCAAAAAAGGACAGGGTCACTGTGGTGTAAATCATTGATCAGAATACTTCAGCTCAGGTGACATGCTGAGATGGAGAGAGAAGGCTGTTATCAATAAGGAATAATTTCTTATTTTCACTAACAAGAAAGGAATGTATCTGGAATAATTCAGTTTTAGTGTAGTTGTCCTCAGGGCATTGGCATAACTGTCTGACTGCATATGTGTGGGTTTTAGGAAATATTTATGTTGATCTCAACTGAAAAGAATAAACTATGCAGTTTTGGACTGGTCAGCAATAATTATTCTATACCAACAAGAGTTTATAATATGTGAAGTCTTATCTATAACAATTCTTTTAAGTTGACAGACACATTTAATTCAGGCAGCAGATATTGTGCATAAATGAGACCCAAATTGTAACTGTATTCATCTTTAAATAGAAAAATCCAATAGTTCATAGAATAAAATCATAGAACAGTTTGGGTTAGAAGATACATTTTCAACTCACTGGTTGCTCAGAGCCCTATGGCATGTAACTGTGAATGTTTCCACGGAGGGGTATCTTCTACTACCTCTCTGGAAAACCTGTTTCAGTGTTCACCCACCCTTGTTGTAAAATATCTTTTCCTTATATCTAGTCTAAAGTTTTCCTGTTTGATCAAAACCATCACTCCTTGTCCTATTTCAACAGCCCTCTAAAACATTTTTTCATCTTTCTTATAAGGCCCACTTTAGATAGTGAAAGGCTGCAATAAGATTTACCTGAAGCCCTCTCTTCTCCAGGCAGAAGAACCCCAACACTCTCAACCTGTCCTCATAGCAACAGTGCTCCAGCCCCCTGATCATTTTTCTGACCTTCCTCTGGACCCACTCAAACAGATTCATGTCCTTCCTGTGCTGGGAACCCCAGAGCTGGCTGCAGCACTGCCGGTGGGGTCTCACCAGAGTCGAGGAGCAGGATCACCTCCCTTACCCTGCTTTTGATGCAGTTCAGAATACAACTGGCTTTCTGGGCTGCAAGCCCTCAGGTCTAGCTTTTGATCCCCCAGTATTCCCAATTCTTTCTCCTCAGGGCTGGCCTCAATCAGCCTGTGCTGATGCCAGGGGTTGGGTAGCAGCAAGCCAGGTGCAGCACCTTGCATTTGGACTAGTTGAACCTCTTGAGGTTCCCATGGGCCCAGTTCTTGAACTTTTCCAGATCCCATTATTCAGGTGTGTCAACCACACCACTCAGCTCGGTGCCTTCTACAGACTTGCTGGGGACACATTTGATACCTTTGTCATTGATGAAGATGTTAAACAGCACTTGTCACAGCACAAACTCCTGAGGGACACCACTTGTCAAGTGTCCATCAGGATACTGAGCCATGAACTGCTACCCTCTGGATGTGACCAACCAAATTCTAGTCTATCAAAGAATCCCCCCATCAAATCCTTACCTCTACAATTTAGGGAGAAGGGTGTTGTTGGGACCATGTCAAAGGTTTTACAGAAGTCCAGAGGGCATCTGTGGCTCTTGCCTTGTCCACCGATGCAGTCACTCCATCACAGAAGACTAAGTTGGTTAGACAGACTTGCCCAAGGTGAAGCTGTGTTGCTGTCTTTAATCACCTCCCTGTCTTCCATTTGCCTTAGAATAGTTTCTATGAGAGTTCCAGGCACAGATGTGAGGCTCACAGGGGTCAATAGTTATTTACCATAAAATATTCCCTCAGCATCTTCATATGCTTTAAATGCTTTTTGCTGTGTTTTCATTTCCAAATCACTTTAAAGTTCAGAAAAATTACCCTAAATATGAACTAAATATGAGCTACATATGAACTGATGCTTCTTGTCAGAGAAAAAAAAATCCAGTTTAGTTGCAAATTTCACAGTAACACAGTGAGTTCTTGGTTTCTTCTACTAATTTCAGTTTATAAGTTCATTGCTAATTGAATGACATTTCTAATTGAATAGTAGTTGATGTAAAATTTGAGCGCCTAATTGTGTTTCACAGATATGCTAATCCCCTGAGATCTTCCACAGAGGGGATTTTATTTTCTCTTTCTTTCAAGACACAGAAAGAAGTAGTTGTGGCTTAAAAAGTTACTAAACAGCCATGCTGCAATGAATTTCCATTGCACATTCTCAATTGATGACAAATGGGAAGTGATGAAAGGTACATTAACTATACACTAGGCTATCACAAACCACATTATAATACATTTGAAAATAGCTAAGACCAAAAGTTGCCATGCCCCTGTTAAACTTTTCATTGTGATGGCCTTTAACATAAATTTTTCATTTCTTCAGAACAAAACATCAAAGACTGGTTTCAAATCCAGATAATCCAATATCTGTACTTTATTGGGAAAGCTCAGTCAATTCAAATGCATTTCCATTAAAGCAAGGCCCATCTCCTATTAGCTTTCCTCTCAAGGATAGTGAATACACTACGAAAAACATAACAAATGTAAAAGCAACCGTTTACTTTGTTTGTGCATGGTGGGGAAGGATGGTGTATGTTTTGTATATGGTATATCCTTGCACTCTGTATTATCTGCACTTCTTTAAGAAATGATTAGGTGAAATAAAAGCCTCTGATGGGAAGTAGAAGCCTTCTTCCTCATCCTGCTCTTTTTCTTCTTCTTCCTCCACCTCCTCCTCCTCCAGACCAGCTGAGCAGGCACACAAAAATGATAGTGCGAACAAACAGAAGCTTTCACTATCCCTCAGTGTCCCTGAATTCACTGAAAGCACAGACCCACCTGCAAGGGTACAACATGCAGTGTGACAAAAGCTTTTAAACCATGTCACCATTCTCTGTTAACCAATAGCTTTCAGTTTTGTCTGTTTTAAAGATAAATTCCTGATTTTAGATTAAAGAATTAACCTTGGCTTTTAATAGCCTTTTGAATTTTTCTCTGAACACTAAAGACCTGAGCAGATCATCTCAGTGCTTTGGCTGATTTGAGTTCTCATCAAGGTGAACAATTAAGAGTTTTGAAGATATGTAATAAAAGGTGGTTGAACTGCTATTAAGAACTATTCAACTTTTGACTTAAAAAGGAAATTTCTAACTGGAAGATTGGAGTGCCACAGGCATAGCTGTCTTTAAAGATAGAGGTGGAATGTGGAACTGGAAATAGAGAGCAATATTAGGGGATATGTATTTCTATGGCAGATTCAGATTCTTTTGTAAGGATTTCTTTTGTAAGGGAAATTTTCCCGGTATTGTCAAATAGATTTCCTTAAGGGCAGCAGCTAAAAAAAAATAGTTAAAGAACATTCTGTTGTCAAAAAATCAAGCTTACAGCTCTAAGATGATATTAACGAAAACTGAAATAATCTTGAAGAGCAATATGTTGTCATGGGTGTTATTTAGAACTGAAAGGAAAAACATATGAGAATTTTCAGCATGTGAAAAGCCACTTTCTGTTAATGTTCATTTTATGAATATGGATGTTTCAATGATCAGTAGTTTTATAAAATGTGCAGATATCACAAAGTTACTTAGAATACTCAAAGATGGGAAAGATTGAAGATTTCCAGGATGTATAGCAAAATGAAAAGGAGAGGATATACACTGCCATATTAAATTCGGTTTTGACAGAGCATTTAAGAGGGAGTAGATCAAGTCATTCAGAGAAAATAACAGCATTAGTGTGCAAAACTAGCAGTCTAAAGAAAATACAGAAAATTTTTTTCAGTTTTCAGTAGCTATCGCTTGCAACACTCTTTTAAATTGAGATTATATGTCTTGGATTCATTTTACTTACTTTAAGCATCACAAAAATTGCCAAAGTCATTCTAAGCTTCCTTTAAAATCAAGGGAGAGTGCTGCTCAGGAGAGCAATTCATATCATCTCAGACATCTAAAATGAAGGCATGGATTGCCTTGTGGAAGTTCTGCCACTGGCTGTAAAGGCAGCCTGGTGACTAGCTCATGTTTCAATGATTCAGGTCATCTACAGCAAAGAAGAGTGGTTTTTTGTGAGTCAATAAAACCTGTGAACACAGAGAGGTTCAGAGCTGAATGATCAAAAAACTCAAATAAAATAATAAAAAATAAATAAAGTATAATAATTAAAAATCAGACTGAGAGTTGGACTGATTACAACAGATATTTGAGAACAGATTGTCAAAAGGGACTGCATGTACACAACTGAAAAGTGAATACAAAGCGAAACTAGGCTGACATCTCTGTTTAATCTTGCTCACAGGAAAAAATGAAGATTCCTAACTCTATTGTACCACATTTAATTCTGCATAAGCATGAAGTCAAAGTCCTACAAGGTACAAAATAGGAACAAGTAGATATGTTTCTACATGGTAGATGCAGCTAGCTATAATATTATATGAAAAAATGAAGAGGTGTAAACCATATTTCCATGCATAAATCAACTTTTAACAACCTGTTATCTCTCAACTTAAAAATGGCTGCTGTGACACTGCTACTCCGATGAGTAATCTGATTTAGTATAGTAATTAACATTTCATTTAAAACTTGAAACTGAGCTGCTTACATAAGTTTTATAAACGTTGGCAGGAAACTGATTTCTGCCTTCACAGACAGTCTAGGATACCATATGGCAAAAGATGTTTTGAAAGGGCCCATTGTCTCCTTTCTTTGCACACCTTATTGTTATACCTTCAATCTCCCATTTCTTGTTCATGTCCATGAAATTTTAGGAAAACACAAAAGAATCCTGTAGGCATATGGAGTGTATCTTAAAATTTTCCAGTCCTAGCTAGACACTTAGAAATGTGACCAAAGGGACCTTTCAGAAAATGTACTTACTCTAGCTATAAGACATGACCAATGGTACACATGCAGAGCTTTGGGAATGCTAGAAAATAAGCAAGCTGGATTGCTGTCTGTTATTGTGGTTCATTCACCTTATCCCAGTCTAAGGCTTTTACATCTTGTAATTTGTAAATCCTGTTTATACTTTCTAGATACTTGTTCACATTATATGCTTTGTTTCCTTATCTGAATGGTGTCTGCCTTAGTCTGCTTATCTTTTTTGTATTAGAGTTAGTGATGTGTGTCTTCAATGCAGCCCTCGAGATCCTCTGACTCATATATCACAAATGTCATGCTGGCCTAAAATATACCAAGAGACCGAATTTATTTAAAATTTGTAAAGGGTCTTTTTTCAAATATGTTAAAGAAAACAGAAAAAAAGCCACAGATGATATTACTTGTACAAATGTATAAACAAAATGTCTAAAATTTTTAGCAAGGAAACAAGTAATTCAATAAATTTATACACAGATACTCAGAATTCATTTGTAATTAAATTACTTTTTCTGAATCTTTGTAGTGTTATAGTGTAGATTTTAAAGTGGGTATTTATAGTTAATAAAAGTTCGGCTGCTAGTATTTCAGCATTTTCTCTTAATAGAAAGAAAGGTGCACGTATCACACATATAAAAATTCAGATCCTGTAGAGTGGCCCCAAAATAGCCGTTCAGATTTCTCTCCTGTTTCCATCAAATTATTCCAGAGTACCCCATGTTTTCAGAAAGGAAAATTTCGCCTTTAAGCAACTGTGTGAATTGTACTTGCTCCTTTAAGAAGGCAAGCAGGAATCACTCCTTGTAGTGGTAGTGTGTCCTACTTCATATGTAAATACATAAACATCATCAAGGAATCATCCAGGGAATAGGCCAGGTGAGAAAACAGTCTTCACAGGCAAAATTCATGCTTTTCTCCTTGTCCTGTGGAGCACAGTTGGTCACACTCTTGTTCTTGGATTGTAAAACATGGTGGTCAGACAAGTTCTAAGTTCTGTCTTCTGCCACATATTTTTTTCATTCATGACTTTGGCTTCTGGCTCTCATCCTGTTTGTTTCACACTCAGATGTAGGCCATCAGTCTTTCCTGCCCCAAACCTCTATGCTATTGATTGGGCAGATGCTCTACTTATGTGAAAGGGAACACCTATCACATTTTCTTTTCAGTTCTCCAAAAATCCTTCAAGTCCTAGGATTTACACACTGCCAGTATCACTCTCCTGTTTCTGTATTCTTTACTTGCTCAAACCATAGGTAACAATCCATAGCTAAAGGCTTCCAGAAGAGAAAAAGTAGATAAAAGAATGGGGAAACTACAGAGAAAGGTCAATTGCAAATTTTTATACTCTTAATACTTGTGCTCTTTATATATTCATATAATTCCTGTGCAGCAGTTTCAGCAATTCCTTGATCAGATCAGTATGTTGGCTTTCAGAAGATTCAAGCTTTCTCCACTGACTAAAGGGGAAAGACTTCATGCACACTTTGAAGGTCTCGCTCACTGCAGCATCTGACTTAATTCCTGAAGTAAATGCTCAAGAGCTCATATTTCTTTCTCAGTATAAAATAAGCTTATTAAATGATTCATGTTCCCTGAAAACTTGCTGTGAACAGAGCATAAAAGACTAGACTTTTTCACTCTTTTCTAAACCTACATACTCAATGATCCTGAGAAAATGCAACTCTGTTACTTAAGATTGAAAATTCCAAATATGAAGAAAACTACTATATGAATCTTTATCAGTCTTCACAAATTGGGACAAAAACCTAACTTGATTCCCTAGCTGTACTCTTAGTAACAGTCATAATTCTGTACTTAGTTTTGTGTATACAGTTTAAGTGACCTTAAAGATAAAGTTAAATAAATTAACCATTCAGAATTTTTAAATGGGTGCTATGGAAACTAGAATAATTGAAAGTGTTTCCCTTATCTACCTTATTTAAGTGGAATAAAACATTCTAAACAAATGGAAGCTATGAAAAACACCAACATACAGGATCTTGTCTCATTAACAAATGTCTCCAACTGAAAAAGAAAGTAGTATCTACAGCCCATTTGTGAAAATTCCTTTTTATAGTATCTATGTATCTCATACTGTTGTATCATTTCTAAATTTCTGCCTCTGCAAACTCCTTTCTGAATAATTCTTTTTCTTGAAATGATCAATTAAAAACTGTTGTTTTCTAGAGAAATCAATTTGTATGACAGGCCATTTTTTAACTGGTGTATTTAGCTATTGACCTGAGAAATTAAATACCTGACCTTATTCACTCATTTGCCTCAGACAGGTGGACCTTTAGGTGACTTCCAACAATTTCCAGGTAGAATGAGGCTTAAGGGGATAGAAATGAAGCATCTGTGGTGGTAATTTTACATTAATGCAGTAATGGAATCAATGCACACCCCAGAGAGTTTGTTTCACAGTAAGGTAGTGCCAAGTGGCAGCAATCATGTTCAGTGAGTGTAGTGTCAAGATTTTCAAACAATACAGTCCTTCCTTAAACAGGAGTACCACAGTCCAATAAAAAGATGCAGTTCTGCAGGGACTGATGACTCATTCTGGGGTTTTTTGTGCCTGAAAGTGTTACCACAAGAGTGTCCAGCCATCATCTGGTAGTACATCAGCTAGAGATGGTGTGGCTAAGTACTGCAAATAGCAAAGTTCAGGCCCAGTTTTAATGATTTCTACAACATTTTTTTTACTCACTCGCTACTGAAAATGGAAGAAGGAAAACTAAATAGAATTAAACTCACCAAAATTATAAGTCAGTTAAAATAGGAGTAAAGCCAGCTATTAGCTCTGCCTAATACTAGCACTGTGTCAGAAACAGGTCTATTTCCAAAAGCTCCGTTGTGAATATGGAGTTAACACGTTTTATAGCAAGCTTATGATATGGCATACTGCCAAAGCTCTTTTTCATTTCCTGGCCTTTCAAGGGCAAGGAAAGAAAAAACAACAAAAACCACAAAACCCCAAACAAATAAAGAATAAAAGTGCAACACCCCCCTCCCCCCGAAAAATAAAAAAAAATTAACTCCCCACAATAGAAACAGCAACAACAATAAAAATATGAGGAGTCAAAAAAATCAACCAAACAATCAACCAACCAAGCAATAAAACAGAAAAAGGAGGGAAAAACTTCCATGTTAAATATTAGACAAATCAACTTGCTGTATTGAAAAAGTATTATTTCTGTGGTAATGACTGTAGATTTTAATTCCAAATAGTGGTAAAGATCGGTCTTTTTCAAACTGTGTAGCCTGAAGGTAGCATAACAATTGAGGTAATGAACTGGAGAGAAATATTTCATTTTTTGAGTCAGTTTCATGAGGGTGTCAGTGAACTAACAATATCAGATAAAAGTATTTTTATGGTAATAATTATTTTGGAAGTGAGACTGTCAGATATTGAGGTCAAGTTTCAAAGCCATGTAAACATATGCAGATGTAATTCTGCACAATTGTGTCTCTGTAAGTGTAATTTTTATATCTTTTTTCAATATGGAGAGTTGGACTTCAGTATATAGACCTAAGAGACTGCATATATCTCTGCTATTCTGTTAAGGTCAGACTGTATAATGCCAACAGAGCTAAGTGTCAGTAAGATCAGTTCAAAGCATCCCAAAGGATCCGTGCACTGGGTGGGCTAAAAATCACCAACATTTCTAACACATATTCTGAAATTTCTAACACATATTTTGTGCCTTGTGATTTCTGTACCCATGAGTTCATCCGTTTCGCAGTGTAAGTTTTTCTTTCCCTTGGCTTCAGGTATGAGTTTTAGGACCTCATTTGTTGCTCTGTCTAAAGGTAGACATAATGAATCTTTGATAAGATTTATGATAAAAAATCAGAGGCTTGTTCTACTACAGATTAATATACATTTTATTTTTTTTTCCATGCTCTAAGCCCCATTACAATGGGAAGGAGACAGAGAAAGAACTTTTCCTCACTCAAAATATGTGGTACAGCTCTGTGGCCTACAGTGATTGAATGGCACTCGATGCATGCACAAATAGTTAAATCACCTGCAGTGGCACCAAATAGCTTGATGTTGTTTTTCTTGTGATTGTTTTTCTTTTTTTCTTTGAACAAACACTCTCTACAATCATGAAGACATGTAATCAGCCCTAGGCAGCATTATTCTGTAAATCTTCTATGCATATAGGTTGGGAAATTGTCTTCTAGAAAAGATATTTGATCTCATTGCTTGAAAGATTTTTCATATAATCTGTGGTTCAATGCTTATGGTTTTATTTAATGACTGTTTTTTTTGTGGATTTTTTTTCTAACATATAAGATATTCTGCTTAGGTCACCAGTTACTTTAATTATTAGCAGGGTTAACTATATGCTGGTTTTTTGTAACACATTGCTAGTAAAATCGTATGGCCTCATGCTGTCTGCTGTTACTCAGTAGTCAAGTATTTTGAAATGAGATAGATTTCAAGAACACCTATGGGAAAATAGTATATTGGTACAGCCACTTCTCCAGAAAATCCTGTCTGGGGTCCTGTTGTAGAGGAGCATAACCAGAATGTGAGCTGATATCAAAGGCAAGTACTTGGAAACCCATTCATATGTGTATGAATTGTGCCCCTTGGTGAAACATATTTCCCCTATATGGGCACCAAAATCTTACCTCCAATGATACAGAGGAATGAAAGAGACTGACCTGCCCAAAGGGAAGGAACTGTGGGACAGTCATCAGGATGATTGAATCTTCAGGGATTGGCAAGCAGGCAGGCTGCTGCATCTGCACACACAAGACTTCTCCTGTTTGTGAAAAAAACATTTATCAAAAATATAGCAAGCTTATCCCCTCCTTGCTCATTTTAACCTCAAGGGAATAGAATATGTTCGTAAAGATTAAAGGGAATGTCTTGTTTTGCCATTAGGTATCTTAGATTGTTCATTGCAGAAGCATGGAATGAATGTTTTTAATGCTCATTTAGCTTTGAAAATTGCATCACTATCTAGGCAATGAAAAATAATGGTCTCCATTCACAGTCAACAATGCACAAAGAAAAGTTAATTTCTGCAAAATGAATGTCATTTAGCATGGCCAAATTGAACTTATACCTGTTTCTTGGATGAATAGTTCCACTGCTGGAAGACATGGCTGGTGATTTTATACTGCATCATCTATTTTACATTTCTGGTTGTACTTAGAAATAATTTTCAGAAGTTAAAATTATACATACCCAAAACTCTTGTAAAGCTAAGTCATAGAGACTGCATGTCAACAGGGTAAGACATTCAAAAATGGGACAGCTTCTTCTAATTGGAAATGGTATTCAATAGCAAAGCTCAGAGGATTTTGAAGTGTTTATGTATGTACTGTTTTTAAGTTCATTTGACAAGATATTAGATGTAGTTTGCTGATTTTTTGTGTTGGTTCTTTGGGTATACTTAAAGAATGGATTTAAGAATTTTCTTTCAAAGATGGGAAAATGAGTAGGCAAGTAAATATGCAGGAATTTGGTAATTCTTGTTTCTTGTAGGCATTTGTTAGAATATTTTCTTCTGTTCATAATTTTGTTATTTTTTTAATTCCCTAACAGCATATTTACTCATGAGGTTTTTAATACATGGTTTACCAGAGTCTCTGTCTAGAGAGCCACATGCACATTTTCAATGGGTTTTTTCCCTATAGATACAGGTTTTATTGATATCACTAGCTGCTGTATCCAATTTTTTACCTGTCACTCAGCATTAATCTGCACTGTCAGTGGCTTTAGAAATGTTTCTAGTCTTTCCTAGCTATACCTGGTCATGAAATGAATTTGTTTAACATGAACCTTTTCTCTTCTTTTTTTTGGGGGGGTTGATTGGTTGGTTTTTTTACATTTTTTCTTTCATTTAGTGCTTCATGGAAATATAGCTAGACCTTCCACTGAAAAATCTTAAACAAAGTAATATTACCTCATAGCTGTGTTAGACAATTATTACAGGCTGTCTGACAAGCTAGAAATTGTTGAATTCGAACATCTTGGTGGCACAGAAAATTAGGACTTAATATTTATATTGTTGTCTTAATCTTTCATGTTGAAATAGTTTTCTTTAGTAGAAGTATGTAAATGGGAAGAATTTTCTTTCATTCATATCCCTTATATAATATATTGAAGTTTGGACTAAAGGAAAAAATTATTCTGTTGTTGTTGGCTAGGATTTTCCCAGGAATGTAAGAAAACAAAGCCAAGTTACTAATCAAGTGAGGTTTCTTTGTTCTCAGTTTGATCATTTGCACGCATGTAAAATTGATCTGTTGCAAAAAGACCTAAAAAAAAAAAAAAAGGCATAACATAAAAATTCCATAAAGATAACCTAAATGTAGTGTATCATTATTAAAAAGCCTAACAATTTGCTTCTTAAAACATACTTGCAAATTTTATTTGAAGGCTTCCATTCCACTCTTATCCTATCTTGTGTATAATTCCCAATATTTTATACCTTTGTTGAATAATAGAACTTGTTTATTCCTATTAATGTACTTAAATGAAGTTTCACTTTATTAATTTTACTTCTTTTGTCACCCTACTAATTTCTCATCAGCTCTATTTTTAATGTGTGTAGAACCATTGAAAGGTTGATGTTAGAAAAGACCTGTAAGATCAATGAGTCCAAACATTAAGATAACATTACCATGTTCACCACTAAACTATGTCTCTAAGTGCTACATCTACACATCTTTAAATAACTCCAGGGATGGGGACTCCACCACTTCCCTGGGCAGAATGTTCCAGTGCTTAAGAAACCTTTCATTCATTTTTTTTTTCCTAACATCTAACCTAAACCTCCCATGGCATAACTTGAGGCCATCTCCTCTTGTCCTTCTACTTGTTATTTAAAAGATGATAATGACCCTCACCTGGCTACAGCCTCGTTTCAGGCAGCTGTAAAGAGTGATAAGGTTCCCCCCAAGCCTCCTGTTCTCCAGGCTAAACATCCCCAGCTCCCTCAACACCCCTCATAAGCAGTGTCCTCCAGGCCCTTCACCAGCTCCATTGTCCTTCTCTGGACTCACTCCAGCACCTCATTGTCCTTCTTGTGGTGAGGGGCCCAGAACTGAACGCAGCATTTGAGGGGCAGCCCCACCAGTGCCAAGTACAGGGGGAAAATCCCTGCCCTGGCCCTGCTGGCCACACTGTGGCTGATACGGGCCAGGATGCCATTGGCCTGCTTGGCCATCTGGGCACACTCTGGTTCATGTTCGGCCACTGTTGTACAGCACCCCAAGGTCATTTTCCACCAGTCAGGTTTTCAGCCACTCTGCCTCCAGCCTGTAGCACTACATGGGATTGTTGTGACCCAAGTATAGGACTTTGCACTTCATCTCATTGAACCTCTTACCATTTTAATCTGCCCATCAGTCCAGATTGTCCAGACTCCTCTGCAGAGCTTTCCTGCTCTCCAGCTTCCAACAGTCACACCCAACTTGGTATCATGTGAAAAGTGGCTGAATGTACACTCTATTCCCTCACCCAGCTCATGGATAAAGACATTAAACAGGACTCGCCCCAGTGCTGAGCCCTGGGAAACTCCACTAGTGACTGGCTGCTGCCTGGATGGGACTTCATTCACAACCACTCACTGGGCCTGCCCACCCAGACCCTTTTTAACCCAGTGAGAAGTGCCCCTGTCCCAGCCATGGGCTGCCAACTTTTCTAGGAGAGTGCCGAGAGCGACTGTGCCAAAGGCTTTAGTAAAGTCTAGACAGACAATGTCCGCGGCCTTTCCCTAATCCACTAAGCAAGTCACCTGGCCATTGAAGGTAACCAGATCAGCCAAGCAGAACCTGTCTTTCCTCAACCCATTCTGGTTCAGCCTGGTCCCCTTGTTGTCCAGCACACGCCGCATGTTGGCACTCAAAAGGATCTGCTCTGTCAAGACCTTGCCTGACGAGGAGGTCAGGGTGACAGACCTGTAGTTCTCTGGATCCTCTTTGCAATCCCTCTTGCAGATGTGACTGTTTGTGTAAGTTTGGGGGGAAAAGTTATTCTGTGTCCAATTAATTTCTTTTTCAAAGCACTGGAACCAGTATTGTCTCAGCACACGCACTGAATGATGACTTTGAGCACCTTTTGAAAATGGTTCATTGCAATGCAAATATTCCTTTGCAATAAACTTAATGTAACTGTAGAACAGAGATTTTTAAATCATAGAGATTTCATAATAGCCACAATTTACATCAAGATTGGTCCAGATTATGCTGACCACATCTATGCTTCTGGAAAAAGGGACTGTTTTGAAATATTATCAAATAACTGAGCATCCTTACACTGACCCCTAACTTTGTTCATTTTTTGTTCAGCTAGGAAATTTTATTATGAATTTTTGCCACCAGAGTGCAGTCATTTTAGTTTCCAATAAAGCACCATTTAGATGTTTTGGGATTAGAGACAGAAAAACCATTTAGTACATATAAAATATTCCATAAAAGCAAAAGCGCTGAAAAAACAACACAGAGCAAAGACAGGAAAATAACTAAAGGGGGAAAAAAGCAATTTTCTTTCCAGGATCCTGTAAAATACTATTTGTAACAATGCTATAATCAGGATATTGTGGGCAAGAAGGATCATATATAAGTTACACGTTTTGATTGTCCAGTTCTCCAGGGTATGATTTGTAGTAGTAAAGCCATCTTGACTACAGATTATAATACAAATACTTTTGAAAGGCAAGAAATCTTTTGTTTTTTTCTGGCTATCTCCTAGATTTAGCTGTGGAGATAATTACAGCTACCCCAAGTAAGGCATGGCAGTAATAGCAGAACTGAACTGAGGTATAGAATACTTGACACTGAATAATTTTGCAAGACTGAGTATATAGATTATTTTTTAAAATAATTTGCAAACATTTTCACTAAATTTATAGCTTCTATGGCATATACATTCAGTCACTCTTTTTTAGGAATTTCAGGTAAAGGACTTTCCATTTTGTTGTATTGATGGCTTGCAAAAACTGTTGTTCAATGGAAAACAAAAAAAATTCCATCCCTGCTTCTTATTTCCAAATTTCATGTTAATGATATTGCTTTGAAAAAATCCATTATGATTTTTATGTAATAACATGCACAAACTCTTTCTTTTCACTTTAGCTCATAGGTATAATTGTGTTTTCTGGAATACTGCACAATGTAGAATCACATTTTAACTTTACAGAACTTCTACCTACAGGCAATATTTCCAGAAAATAAGGAATAGTCCACTGAAGCTATATAGTTCCAGTTTGGGGGGATTCCTATTCTGAATAAATATTTCATAAACATACTGCAATGGATGGCACAAGAAATTGAGAAAAGAACAATAGCAATAAACCCCAGATTTGTATTGAAATAACTGTAACAGAAAATAGGTTGCAGGTAGGATATAGTGCCAAAGACAGAGTCCCATCAGGTGCTTGTGTGAGGAATGCAAGTGTTGTGTTGCCAGGCACAATTGTGGCTCCTTGTAACTGTATTTGTCATGCCTCAGGAAAACCTGACACATTTTCTTAATCACAGTAATTTCTACACATTAACTGTCCCAAGTGGTGATTTTGTACTGCATGTAAGAGCAAAACTGAAGGCACGCTAAGGGCATCTGAAAATTTGGTCTGAATCCAAATAGACATTTTTAATATGTAGAAGCCTCTCTGCTGCAGGTATAATGCTATGTTTTATCTTGAGCTGATTGTTTTGACTATATTCTATATTTAATTTTGGCACTGAGGTCAGTAATAATGTGCATTTTATGTACTCATCAGTACAAGTAAGGGTTAATCCGTTATCCCTATATGCAGTTTAAGCTCATTGTGCATCAAAATTCAGATGATTTTTTAAAACCCTGAGAAGGCAACACAAGCAACCCTGATTAGGCATCTCTATCTTTCTCTGTCAACTGCACTCAAAATGAATGAAAATGTAAGACACCTGAATCCTGACAAAGGAAACAGTAATGGTGTAACATCTGACTTAGCTGACTAGTTGACTGTTTGTTTCCTTGATGCGTGGATGTTTTTTGATTCCTCCTCCCACAACTTTGATAAACAAGAAAAGCCTCTCATTTGAGGGGAGTGGGAGGGAAAAAGCGGGGGATGCTGGAGATGGGATGGCCAGAATTAGATAACAAAAGCTGAGCACAAGGTCCACATGCCATAGTGATTCATGTGATTGCGTTATAACAGCTCGTAATGACCAAGCTCTGTCATTCTTTATAGGCCCAATTTTCTAGTTAGATCTTTTTTTAAGCATCTCCTCATTGTGTGGTTGTTTTATTGAAATGACCATAATAACACTGAGATATTTCTCCTGAGTTATTAAAGTTAATTTAGAATGCAACAATGTGAACAAGTAAATCAAACTGAGTCTAATTAGTATTCCTTACTACTTAGATTGGATAGCATCTATATGTCCCAGTGAGGTACTGGGTTTTGTTCTGCCATGCATGATGTAAACAATCTAAATAAAGCATGTGTGCATTATCCTGAAAATTATATTTCACAGTGCCCCAGGACAACCTTTTACAATCCCTTGAGCAAATCTTAATCCAGTTTATGTCTTCCATGGAGAATATTCAAGATGAATTAGACATGCCTCCAGAATACAAAGACCTAGTTATGAACTCCTGTGAGGTAGGTTAAAATCATGGCCTCAACATGAAACTGAGACACAGGAGATCTCTGTTTCTAACAGTTCTGTTTCATATTTTTTGTGCAACTCAAGCCTGTCTAGAAGGCATTTAGTGTTCCAGCATTTGCTTATTAGCTGCTGTGGTCAGGGAGAAGCAAGAGTAGTGTGCTCTGTGAGAGAAAACAGGAGACATCATGTGCACACTGCAAAGGCAAGGTTCCACAGCATCCAAACAAGAAGAGCAGAGAAGGTCTGTGATGGTAACCAGACCCAGCTAATATTCCACATCAGCAGACAAATCTGTAATGATCTGACATCAAGCCAAGCAATCAAATCAAAGCATCAGGGTCAGGATTAGTCCAGTAATCTTCAGGAAAGCCCATAGTGATAGGGTAGATCCAAGGCCATGAAATCTTGATATGGCATCCACAGGTCAAGGTTCAGAAAAGCAAAATGCATAACAGTGCACAGCCACAGCAGATTCAGCTTAAGTGCAGCTTCTGAGAGAAGGGGCTGTGGGGCTTCTCACAGCCTTTTCACTGCAGTCTGATCTAAGCCACAAAGTTGCATGCATTCACAGCTGATTTTGAGTACCTGCAGCTTAAACTGTAGAGGAGTGAGTGAGTGTGTGTGTGTGTGTGTGTGTGTGTGTGTGTATGTGTGTGTGTGTGTGTGTGTGTGTGTTTAATGGGGATGCACTGGTACTGACAGCTTGAGCATCATGTTGAATGCCAAACTCAGAATGGTAGATGTCTACTAGAGAATTAGTCTAATATTAGTCTGATGATGACTAGGAAATGCTAAGCTTGTGACAAAATTCTGTGTCCTAAATTACCAGTGTCAAGAATTTACTGAAGCACTAATTTGAGACATCACACAGTTATCTGGGGTTAATTAAAACAAACCTGTCTTCCTTCTGAACCCTTGATTTATATATTATGCCAGTGGTCAAATGAATATTCAAATGGGGAGTCAGTTTTCCTTTCCTCGTGGATAAGTTTTGATGATAATAGCCTTGAATCCTAATGGACATTGTCATCCAAGGTAAGGAAGATATGGTTTGTAATGCCTTCAGATGGTGGCCCCATGTTTAGAGGGGGACCCAATTGCATGCAGATCTTTCTGCTTCAAGTGATCAAAACATAAACTCAGTATTCTAACAAGCAATGTTAGACCAGTAAGTTGTTCTCTGACTTGGCCAGGTTTTGAAATTGAAAGCAACTGCAGATGCATATAAAGAGGGAACTAATTTGGTTAGTAAACATACCTAAAGGCTTGAGATATTGAAGGATCTTATCTGTCTAATTTCTCAACCTTCATGGAGCTGAAGTGTAAAGAAAGCTCCGTCTTCTGCTTCTGGAAAGAAAAATGGAGAAACTTATACATTTCTGGTGGATTGCTGTGAAAACAGGAGCCAGCTGCAAGCATTTCCTCCATACCCACTGTTCTGCAGGATATGGCTTTTAATCAATCGTTCCTGTTCAGGATTCACTAGCTGCTTCCATACTAGCAATCTCTGTATTTCTATGCCAGAGTAATTTACAGTTCTCTCAGTTTTAATTTTGCTGTAGTGTTATCCTAAAGTTCTTCACCATGCCATTCTGTATGATTAAAAAAAAGCTGTTCAACAATGAAATATAGTAGAGATCTGATTTTAGTTTCCTACAAAAAGCTGTGATTAAAAGCATATATTGATTCCCATTATTTATTTTTTCCCTCTGTGTGGCTTTCCTACATCAAATTTTCTGCCTCTATGCCTGTGAATTTGCTTCTTACATCATCTTTCAATATCCTGAATAACTTAGTTCACATCTTTATAGATTTCTGAATGATAGGTTTAGTTATCATTTCCCTAGAGGTATAGCCATCTCTTCTTTGCTTCATGCTTTTGGGAAGCAATCATTCTACTCTGCTCTACATCACCCCAAGCAACGCAATGTTCATAAAACATTTTTATCAATTCTCTGCTAATGGTTTTCATACCTGCTTGCTTCCTTACTGATCTCTTATCCTGTCAGGTTCTCCCCATCTTTCTTTCATGGTTTTTATTGGATAGCTAATGATGAGTAAGCTTGATAAATAAACAAGTAAATGATCGCTCAGTCTCAGCTTTTCTTCTTTCCCCCTTTTCTGCTTCATCATCATTTCCATCTTCTGAGCTTACTGCTTTAACACTGTCTTCACTCTCACTCTCTTTGTTCTTGCTATCAGCTAGAATCATCAGCACAGACACTTTACCAAGTCACCTTAGTGACTGAAAAATGTTTGGCTTGTGCACCTTACCTGACCAGTCAATCAAATATTGTGTTGTAGGTGATCTTGCTCCCTCTGTGGTTTTCTACTTTATGTCTGTAAATTGAAACTCATGCACTTAAATGCGAGTTCCTCTATCTCCTGCATCAGTCTCCGTCTTCTGTGTTGCTTTATACCAAGTCTTTCTTTTCCTTAGGAAGTATTTTATTGCCAGGCAAGAGAGGCTGCCTGAGACACAGTTTTAGTAGCATGAATGCACAGTAATACTGAGAGGAATGGAAACAAATAAAGCTCCTTCAGAAACAGAGTACCTTTGATGTGACTCTGGGTCTATTTTACTGCTCACATCTTCATCTTCTTCAAAGTAATGCCCAGAAGGTGGAGTTGTCTTCTAATTAAAGAAGTACAGCTTCCTACCTTATGTTTAAAATGTTTTTCTAGATTATCCCATCATTCAGGAAATATTCAATATATCGCAAGAATACATTTTCTTCCATCTGCTAAAAAAAACTGTTTACCTTTTCGTTAGTTCAACTGGATTTTCTTCATACTTCTTATTCAGATTAGGAGATTGATTTTGCTCTTTACATTCCAGATGTGCTGGCTTCAAATAGACATATTAAACTTACAGGGTGCATTGCTAATTAGTAAATAGTAAAAAATTATTAAAATTTACAAAAGTGCTGAGCTTCCACTTCTCCCACCCCCTGCCCCAGGGAACATGTAGAAATATTACCTGGATCATATAGAAATTCTATGATGTGATAGCTATTTCCACTAATTAGCTTTCTCAGGGAATAAACTTTAATATTTTTCATAATTATTTTAAAGAAAGGTTAATATCTATAAATACAATGTTTAGATGTCTAATTATTTTTTGAACTTTTGATACTAGAATTTTATTCCCATACCTGAAACAAAGATATCATAATGAATGTGAAATCAGAAATCACTTGGTAGACTGAATATGCATATGTGATATTTCATGAGTCTATGAAATTTGTGTATTCTTGAATTTTTCCTCAAATGTAGAATTTGGTCTTGAGCAACAAAAGTACACACAACCAAAAAAACCCACTTTCCTGCTGCCTATGATTTTTTTCAATTATGTAAGTAGCAGAAAAAATCTGAGTTATTATTAAATGCATCCTGATCATTGCCTGAAACCATGCTGCTTTCTAAGTTGTCCTATATATCATACTGATCATATTATGGTAATGGGTAATCTTTTCCCCACTGCACTATCTATAGAAAACAGAAGAGAAATATTCAGAGATCACTGGTAACTTAGCTTCTTGGTTAACCAAAGCATTATTCTTAACCTTCAAACAGTGAGTCTATTTAAGGAAGAATTTGCTTGACAGCAAAGGAAGGATTCATGCAAAGTTCATCCTTAATCAGTGGAAATATCTATGAAGTGTCTATTTCTGCTTTTTCCTATACTGGTACTGTGTTTTGCTACCCAAAGCTTGAATAGTGAGACAGTAGCTGCCTTGGTCTGATGAGCCTCAGGAATTCAAGTGCACAGCAGGCTTCTAGGGATATCCCTGTCTTGTCTGCCCGTGGAGCAGTAGGTTCTAATTTAAGAATTTATCACTGTTGTATGGATAGCTCTGAGAAGTAGAAGATCTGTTAAGTTATATTTTCTTAGGAGCCTTTTTCTGAACATAGTTTCATGTTGGTTCATTGTGAGTTTTCATTAATATTATTTACAGAAGGAAAATTGCCATGTTGTTTTTCTCATGTTCATGTAAGAGGATGCCACTTCACCACAGTCCTTCTGTTATACATAAGCTTGTAGGTGGTAAGAAGTGAGTTTATCTTTGGAATGAGAGAAGGATTTTAATCAAGCCTGCTCACATGCAGAGCTCTGTAACAAATACGGAGATCCACAAATGACTCTCCTTTAAATAGGGGTTTCACCATTTGTGTTTGTTGCAAATTTTCTTTAAAATGTTGGGATTTAAGTGGACAGAGAAAGTCTGTTATAAATATCTCTTATTCAATATGTCCATCTCACTCTTTGTTGATGATCTAGGCAAGACTTTGTTCCCCATGTATCCAACATGGGCTGACCAGTAAGATTCTTCATTCTATAAAAAAAACAAAGGTTGTACATTTAGGGTCAAAATAACTGTTCTAGAATATATATTTTTCTAGCTGATTCTTCTTAACAGAGATGTTTTACACAAAAACCTTTCGTATTCATTGTTAAAATTCTTTGTTCTTTTTATTCTTGTTAAAATTATCTGTGGCAATAGCAATAATATTTTCCCCAGAAATATATTTAGCAGGAGCTGTTCCAGAAGGGCAGTAAAACATTGTCTGTTTCAAAAATCAAAATGTGTGAAGTGATGAAGTTTACTAAATGCTATAATAATAGCATAATAATATATGCTATATAATATATAGCATATATATAATATATATGCTATAATAATATATGCCTAGTATACAATCAATGAGCAAGGCAAAATAGGATAAGAAAATAGCAAATGAGACTGCTAATATACTCATTCTCTGTTGTCTGTAACTGAGATCCAGTCAAATTCTGTATTGTTAGTTATTGGAAATTACAGACCAACACGGTTACTGTGCTGTTAAATCACAACACACCCGGAATATTATTACTTTTAAGAAAGCAGAATCAGAACTGGTATTGCAGCTAAGGGGAGAGATCTGTAGCAACCTGTAGCTCAGGTCTACAGCCTCCCTTGTGAGGGGAAGAGGTGGAGCAGGTGCTGCACTCTTCTCTCTGGTGACCAGTGTCAGGAATCAAGGAAAAGGCTAAAGCTGTGTTGGTGGGGTTTAGGTTGGATATTAGGAAAATGTTATTCACTTGGAGTGTGGTTGAGCACTGGAAAAAGCATCACAGCACCAAGCTTACCAGGGTTCAACAAACAATTGAACAACGCTCTCAGGCTCATGGCGTGACTCTTGGGCTCGATGTCCTGTGCATGTTGTAATTTTAAAACCTGAATCTCTATTGTGGGATCTGAAGTTGCATTTAGTACATGAGAAAACATCCACTTGTTTTTCTGTCATGCTTTTCGGTGAATCTGATTTTCTGTTCAAATTGATTAATATTATTCAAAGATCTAAATTTCAGAATTAGACTTGGTTGGGGTTTTTTTGTTGTTTAGCAGCTCAGATCAATTAGAGAGCTACTAGAAATTGCATTAGGCAGCTTATAACTCACTCAGGGTTATAAGGATCAAGGCAATACATTTCAGCTTTTCTTTTCTAGGCCATGATCTACAAAAACTACTCATACAGGAACTACACTATTTTTTTTCTCTCCAAGTTTTCTTTACACATGAATTAACCGCTTTTGTGCTGTGCCAAATAATCTGCTTAAATATCATTAACATATTATTGTGTGTAACCAGGTCATTTTTATAGTGATGGAAAATTGTCTATTCCTATCAGCTTGGTATTAATCAGTTGCAACAATATTTTGTATTGGTTTTAGAATGATCAGTTAGTAGTTACCAATTCTGAAATTTTCAGTACAGCAGTATCAAACAGATTGTCTGCAACTGCAACATGAAAATGAAATAAAGGAAAATAGATATTTATAAAGGATGTTAAGAATCAATCGATTACAGTTCAAAGCATCTCTAAATTGATTAGACGACTATTTACATGGATTCTTCTGAATCAATAATTACTATGGAATCATCAAATATGTATGTATACTTATGTGTAATTGAACTACGGTCTTGTAGTTTATACCAAAGTGCATCAAAATATACTGAAAGAAGCCTTCTGTCTCAGGCTTCCTCCACCCAGAGCTCAACCTGCAGCTTGCACTGCAGATGTGCACAGTGAGCACCTGTACTAAATCACAGAATGATACAATTATAGAATATGCTGAGTTGGAACAGACCCATCATTAAGTTCAACTCCTGGCCCTGTGCAGGACAACCCCAGGAATCACACCATAAGCCTGAGAGCTTTGTCCAAGTGCTTCTTGAACTCTGCCAGGCTTGGGGCTGTGACCACTTCCCTGGGGAGCCTGTTCCAGTGCCCAAATCCTCTGGGTAAAGACCCTTTTTCTGATATTCAACCTAAACCTCTCCTGACACAGCTTCAGGCCATTCCCTTGGATCCTGTCGCTGTCACCAGAGTACAGAGATCAGTGCCTGCCCCTCCCCTTCCCCTCATGAGGATGCTGAAAACTGCAATGAGGTCTCCTATCAGTGTCCTCCAGGCTGAACAGACCGAGTTACCTCTGCCATTCCTCATACAGCATCCCCTCCTGACTCTTCAGCATCCTCCTCATCCTCCTGTGGGCACTCTCTGATAGCTTAATGTCTGTTCTATATTGTGGTGCCCAGAAGAGCAGACATGACTTGTAGGAATTGCTGTGATACATAAATAAAAAGAGAATTGTCCATATTGGAAGAGTTTAATTTAACATGATACATAAATATTTTCCTTAGCTTCTGCTTAGGTAATTTTAATTTTAGATGTCTTTTTTTTTCTGTTTTTCATCTTTTTTTCCCACTTTACATTTTTTATTCTTATTAATATTCTCTTTGACTATTTTTCCAGTAGTATACAATTTGTGTGTTTGTATAAACAAGCAAAAATACTCATACCACAGTGCTTAAAGGTATCCTTGTTTGCCAAGTGTTCCATCTCAGATGATTTGGTATGGTCATTTGAAATAATAATTATTTAAAAAACCAAACCTGTGAGAAACCTTTATTTTTTTAAATGAGAAGACATAGTCCTTGTGTGGCAGTTGCAGAACTGAATCCTTTGAGTTCCAAAATTTGAAGCATTGTTTTCTAATACAAAACTAACATAAAAAGAACACAATAACGTGCAAAGTGCATGACATCTTACTACCTGTGTGTAAGAACCTTGCATTTGAGTTTCTGACTTACGAATGACCCAGCACACAAATTATATACATTCTACTCTAAATGGCTTCTTGACTTTCAGTTCACAAGAAGTAATTATTTTATGCTGCAGATTAAAGCTGAGGTAGAGAGCCTCATTTCACAATGGAAATGAGCCAAAGTTTCATTGAAACTAGTCATAGACTAGTATTTAATAAGAATATTAGCTTTCCTAAAATATAAAATACAGTTTAAAGTCATACTGAAGAGCTGAGAACTATTTCATGTATCCGTCTGGTCAATTATTTCATGTATCCACTGTGTTGATAGACCTGAACTAGTTGCATCTAGTCAAATTCCATTAAATTATCTTACACCTTGGAGCATCAGAGCCACATTAGGCACATCCTCATAGAATTATTTGGCAAAGTATCTAAAGAAAGGCCTTTATAATCTGTGTGGATCTGTAAGAGGCAGACTTTGAGGGATGTGAAATATGCACTGCTGACTCATATTCCACTTTCCATGACCCAGGATGCCTAGGTACCTTTCCATGGCACTGCTTTCCAGCATCTCATTCCCAGTCTGTATGGAAATCCAGGGTTTGCCTCATCCCACATGTCGAATCCATCACTTTCCCATGCTGAACTTTAGATGGTTGGTGATTGCCCAGCCGTCTATTAGGGTCTCTCTGCAGGAGGGGTCTCCCTGCCTTTGAGGGAGCTTCAGCAGCTCCTACCAGTTTCTTACCATCTGTGGACTCGCTTAGTACCTATTCCAGTCCTGCCACCGAGTCATTTCTGAAGTTGTTGATGAGAACAGAGCTGAGGATGAAGCCCTGTGAAACTCTCTAGTGACAGGTCACCATCACCCTTTGTGCCTGACCTGTGAGCCAGTTGCTCACCCATCACATGATGTGTTTGTCCAGCTGAATGCTGGACATTCTGTCCAGAAGGATTCTGTAAAAGACAGTATCAAAAGCCTTGACTGAAATCCAAGATCACATCTACTGGCTTCCCTTGATCAGCTAGGTAGGTTACCTTGTCATAAAAGGAGATCAGGCTTGATAAGCAAGACTTTTGTTTGATTATAAGTAAAATAACTTTTCTGAACCATGAGTGGGAATATGTAGGATCATAGAAACATTTAAGTTGGAAAAGAGCTTCAAGATCATTGAGTTCAACTGTAAACCCAACACTCCCCAACAAACACATATATTTATATTTTTTCCATATAAGCTATAAGTCAAAATTTTAGGTTTTATGCTTTGCTTTTGTTATTCATCACCTAAACAATAACAAATATTTTGGAATTTTTGGTTCTGAGTATTGTTTAGGTGCCATGATAAATGCCCCTATTTAAAATACAGAGAGAGAGACAGAGCACAGAAAGAACTATCCTAGGCCCTCACCATTTATCCAGTCCTAAAGTGGTTTTCTGTTTTGCAGAGTGAATTCCATTGAATAACATTGATTTCCTATTTCAATAAAGGGAACTGTCATCCCAAACGGGGATGAAATATTAAGGCTCTACTATCTAATTAGATAGATAGCTAGATATGTAGAAGCCCCAATAAATACTGTGCAAATAAAAAACCAGCCTAGTATTGTCTTATACAGGCTGTATTTAATTTTAAAAACTAAATAACTGTTAGTTTAATTTTATTTATGAGAAAAATAAAATTATTTTTAAATTTTAAGAGCTATTGGAAAAAATCTATTTTTACAATGTCAATATATTCTGTATAACCACTGATTGCATGTGAAAGCACCCAATCCATTTTATGCCCCAGTAATTCTGAAACACCTGAACTCTATTCCCTCCACACACCACCTGAAAATTCACAAGACTAAGCATCCCACTTAGTTCTGGGAATGGATTTGGCAATTGCAGCCTGGAGGGGATTGTAACTGCCGTTATAAAGCCCTGATAGTTTTATAATGGAAAGTTTGAACCAACCTGAAGTACCACCTCATTAATGCGATTCTGTATACATAACCAGTCTGAAAATAAGAGGCAGTTATTAAGGAATATATGTAGAGTTAATATTGTTAATTTTGTAATTTTACACTTCTATTGGATTTGAATCACAGTTTTCTTCCAAATAAAAAGTTCTGATGAGACACCTAATGCTTTTCTACTTTAATTTTGCTGTTCTGCTTGTTTTTACAGCTGTCCCCCACTGTATTTATGTTTTACCCCCTTGTAGAGTCCTTGCAGTGAAATCATTATGCAGATCAAAGTATAGTCCTGATATCCAAACTCTCTCACCTACATTAGCCTCTCCATAAATTGATTAGGAAGGGCATTGCACAGGAAATGTCCATCAATGTGGCTTACATTAAGAATGGAGCTAGGCTCCAAATGTGGTGTTTGTCATCTCTCTGACTGTATGTAAACACTTGCAGCCCTGTCAATTCCTTTAAAGTAGTTTGAGTCTTACTGGACACTGACTGTGTTGCCATGGAGTTGTACTTAGATTTCATGGCAAAGCTGAAATAGATTTCCATGTGATAGTTGAGTTAGAAAATAGGGGAAAAAACAGAATGAGTAAACCAAATTCCAAACTGACTATTATTAGATTTGACACCTATTTCTTCTGTCTTGATATATCTGTTATAGACATAACACTGGTGTTGTTTGGGTATTGGGGTTTTTTAGGTGGAAAAAATTATGAGCTCAGAATGGAGATTATTCTTTCAAGAAAAAAAAAGTAGGTGCTACACTGTTCTACTTTACTTTGTATGAAAACAACAAGGTCTTTTAATATGTTAATCTCCTTAATATATCTATCTTGAAATTATGCCTGTATAGAGGATAAAAGTTCTTATAGTGCTTCATTAGCCTGTATCTAGAAGTTATGTTTCCCAAAGCAATTTTAAGCATCCTCTTACTTTTATTGTCACATTTGATCATTTTAGAATTTGCTTTGAAGACACAACAATGTCTTTATGTGTGAATTTCAGGGTATAAGCTGGTACATTCAATGATCCCTGTTAAGAAATTTAATCAGAATCTGACTGACAAATGCTACAATCAATACCACACAATTAATCCATAGTAGAACTGCATAATAAACAGAAGATTATGCTTTCTGAGTCAGTTATTGTCCTATGAATTCGTGTTTTACTTGAAATGTGTCATTAAAAGTTTTGTTATTGCTGTACTGTTGTCACTCTATGATGCTTTAACATAGGAAACACAATTTTAAATTTGTATGATTTTATGATTTCTCTTGCTAGTGGCTAGCATTCAGAAGCTTCCTGCTGCATCTGTTTTAACTGACATCAATTTCCCCATGAAAGGAAGAAAAGGAATGGTTGATTGGGCACGAAACTCAGAAGACAGGGTTGTCATTCCAAAAAATATCTTCACTCCTATGTCAACAGGTAAAAAGCATATCAGCATGTGAGTTTTCTATTAGCTTTAGCAAGGCAACTGTGACTCTGTCTCATGGGATCGCTGTATAATATGGGAGTAGTTCTTTTATTCCTCTTCAAAAGAAATACAGTACTCATAAGTTTATCCTAGAGAGAAATGAATGGGCTTAATTTCAGCACCTTGAACAAAAAGTGCTGCATAAATCCTAGACATTATTTTCTACACCAAAGAAACAATGCTTTACTTAGTTATTGTGCACGAGATTTAATCTGTTTGATATGAGGTGAGCTGAAGTGCAGCTCTGCTGAATCCCCTGAAGCTGCTGTGTTCCAGCAGACACTCATTCCAACATAACTCTTACTAAAGGAAGCTCAGCAGGCAAATTAGCCTAACTTCAGGTACAATTCGTAAATATCATTGCAGTGCAGATCTCTGACATTAGAGAATTTACAGACATTCTTTGAGAATGTTTAATTATAGATGTAAATTAACTAGAATGGATGTCAGCATACAATGATGGATTTTTTGAAAATGTGATTTTTGATGGTTTAAATCTTTTGATATGCTCCTGTGCTACATTTTTATGACAGACTTCTAGGAGATAATTCAAAATTATGATGGTTTATTTGAAATAAAACTTCTATTGCAAAAATAAATGTTATTCAGAGGTTTTCATGCTGATGAAAGCTTGGGAAAGAAAGTATTAAAATGTTTTTCCTTACTCTTTTCAGAACTAGATGAATCAACTGTATTTGTACTTGGAGCTGTGCTATACAAAAATTTAGAACTCATTTTGCCCACTTTGAGGTAAGAAATTTCATAAATACAATATGAATTGAACTATTTCAGGATAATAAATCTACTATAGGTCAGAATAAAAGCAGTCAAGGCTATTTGCATATTAGTACTGCTGGATATTTTTTTCATTATATTTATAATGTCTATGCATTTATTAATCTTTTGTTCATGCTTAGTTACTTATATGATACAAGTAGCCTTTTCATCAAATTGCCTTAATTTCTATTTTATGTAATCTATATTAAACTTAATTACAGAAATGTTTGATCAGAAGTATATGCAGTGATGTAAATTAATGCTCAGGCCACTTGTGCTTCAATCTACTGTTTGTCCAGTTAGGTCTTGTCATGACATTATAACTTGATATACTAAACTTGTCTGCTCTACTTCTACAGAAGTTTCTAGCAGTAGTTTTCCAAATATTTTTTCAGTGCAAATTGTATTCAGAATTGACAGCAGGGCTATAGAGAAGATCTGTTTTAGAAACAAGACATGCATGTGTTGAACAGCTGGAGTATATCAGTTTTGTGGGCCATACAGATAAAGGAAGGCCTCTTGTTTCACTGTTTCCTTTCTGTACTCACCAAAAGACAATTTGGAAATAAATATTTCACCTCCTCTTTTCTAATTACCAGTTATGATAATTTCACGGTCCATTTATACTATATTATTTTATAAGATCCCAGTCTTTTAATGCCCTGTTACAGTACAAGAAGCACATACAGGTTGTGTCCCAAAAGGTCCTAATTAATTCACAATAATTAGAACCGGTAGTAATAAGGAAGACACCAGGACACTTTTCCCTACTCTGCTTAGTCCAAACGTCAAGATTTGAGACAAAGAATGGAAAAGCAAGAGGTTTTTGCCACAATCTATCTGAAAACAAAAAGGGCTAATTCCTAAGAAAATTAAAAACTACTTCCTAGAAAAGTTTCAGCGTGCTGTGCAATGAGGAGCTGCAATTTAGGGACAAAAATGTCTCTGAGGTTGAGCACAATTTGAGCAGTGTTGTCCTGACAGAACACCTTGAAGCCTGAAAGTGCTGGCAAGGGCCATCTGTGCTTAAGGCATGATATAAATGGCAGCTCATCCACTTCTGAAGTGTCACCAAACACTTTCCATCTATTGTACCAGTTTCTCAAATTAGCCAGGAAGGAAGAGATGTTTGTAAAAGATTTTTTTTACCCCATACTCAAAGAACCATGACAACTGACTTATTGGATTTAGTTCTTTTTGGTAGACCTTAGGAAAAATCTGCCAGTCCTAGGAAAGCATCAATACGGCCATGTGCTTTTCAGATCTTTACATTGTAAACTGCAGTCTATGATCATGCCTTTTCAACTTTCACATGTCAATAGTTGAAATTTACAGAACAAAAAAAAAGGTGTAAACTTTGTAAACTTTAAATTCTGAATATTTGTTTATATGAAAAGTCTTTCAGGGCTCTTATTTCATCCATTATGAAGGTGAAGTTGATATGCCTTACTGGATTTTTCCTAGAAACAAAACCATACCAAGTAGTGGGAACAAGGGCAGAACAGGGGCATAAAGTGTAGCAATGTAAACACTATGGATTATGGGTGCTTTTTTGTTCCCAAATTTTTTGCTTTTCTCTGTTCTGCTTTCAGCTGGTTACTTATTTACACTGCAAATTTAACCACTTCTCTGTACATTTTAGTTCACAGATAGGTTTTGTAACTTACTTTACCAAAATGGTCTAATAATCTATGGATATCTATTAACAAATGAAGTCTTTAGAAATTTAAAAACAAAGGTATCCTACTTTGCCTCTGAATTTGTTCAGTATTATTTGAATCTAATTCTCAGATGTGGAAAGGAAACTAGCACTATTACTTTCTCTTATGTATGTGAATGAGGAATCAAAGTAATTATTAATCTGTGATATAAAAATATAATAAATGCCCAGGTACCTCTTGTCTCTTCTTTGTTTGGAATAGTTGCATTTCCTTAATGAAATATATTTCTTATAATGAAGCTATACTGAAACTTTTAAGCTTACATCTCTTACCTCATCAGGAAGTGTATCATGCTGGATTTCTTTGCCCATGGCAGTCATTTTCAAAATATGATCTCATGGCCTTAAAATAGTACCTCAAAAAAGTCACAATTTCAAACTTTTTTCATAGAATTATAGTATTGAAAGGTTTGGGTTGGAAGGGGCCTCAAAAGATCATGTAATTCTCACTTCCTGCCCTGGGCAGGGCCACTTTCCACTAGACCAGGCTGCTCACAGACACATCCAGCCTGACTCTGAACACTTGTAATGACAGGACATCCACAGCTTCTTTAAGCAACCTATTCCAGTGTGTCAACACCCTTATAAAAAAATATTTCTTCGTTGTGTGTAATCTACATCTATCCCATTTCAGTTTAAAACCTTTGTGCCTTGCCCCTGTCACTACAGATATTGGTAAAAGTTCTCGGTCTTTATCTTAGCCCCCTTGAAGAATTGAAAGCCTGCAATAAGCTGTTCAATGGAGCCTTCTCCAGGATGAAAAACCTCAGCCCTCTGAATCTTCCCTTTGGAATAGGAGAGATATTCCAACCCTGTCATCATTTTCATGTCCCTCCCCTGCACCTGCTCTTACACTTTCATGCATTTCTTGTGCTGGGAATTTCACAGATGGACAAAGCACTCTAAGTGGTGTCTCACAGGAGCAGAGTAGAGGCACACAATAACCTCCCTCACCCTGCTGGCCATGCTTCTTTTGATGCAGCCCACATTGCCAGCTCATGTTCAATATTTCATCTACAATATGCTCTGGTATGTCTTGACAGGCAGCTCGCAGTCCCTCTACCCTCTAGACTGTATTGATACCAGGGATTGCTTCAGCCCAGATGCAGGACCTTTCCATCAGTTTTGTTGAATTTCCAGAGTTTTGCATGGACCTGACTCTCAAGCCTGTGAAGCTCCCTCTTGATGGCATCACTTCCCTCCACACTGTGGATGTCAACCACACTGTGGTGCCATCTGAAAACTTGCTGAAGGTGCCCTCAATCCTTTTGTCAATGGAGATACTCAATACTCTTGAATGCATTTTAACACATTCAGATATTTTAATGTTCATTCATATAGAATGTCAGCAAAACCTTTGATACTGTCTCCCATGGCATTCTCCTGGAGAAGCTGGCAGCCCATGGCTTGGACAGATACTCTTTTCACAAGGAAATAAACTAGCTTGGATAACCAGGCCCAGACTGGTGGGGAATGGTACTACCTCAAGTTGATGAACAGTATCTAGTGGGGCTCCCCAAGGCTCAGTATTGTGATCATCCCTGTTAAATGCCTTCATTGATCTGGATAAGGGGATCAAGTGCACCCTCAGTAAGTTCACAGATGATACTAAGTTGAATCATGATCTACTGGAGGACAGGAAAGCTCTGCAGAGGTAAATGGACAGGTGGGATCAATGGGCTGAGGCCAAATGTATGAGGTTCAACAAGGCCAAGTGCTGGGTCCTGCACTTGGGTCAGAACAACCCCATGCAGCACTACAGGCTGGGGCAGAGTGGCTGGAAACCTACCTGGTGGAAAAGGACCTTGAAATGTTGGTCAAGAGCAGGCTGAACATGAGCCATCAGTGTGCCCAGGTGGCCAAGAAGTCCAGTGACATCCTGGCCTCTATCAGCAATAGTCTGAGCAACAGGACCAGGGCAGGGATTGTCTACTTGTACTCTGACTCGCTCCTTGATGAGGCCCCATCTCAAATCCTGTGTTCAGTTCTGGGCCCCTCACTACAAGAAGGACACTGAGGTGCGAGTCCAGAGGAGGGCAATGGAGCTGGTGAAGGGTTTGAAGCACAATTCCTGTGAAGAGAAGCTGAGGGAGCCAGGTTTGTTTAGCCTGGAGTAAAGGAGGCTCGGGGGATCTCTTTTCATTCTCTACAACTTCCTGGAAGGAGTTTGTAGCCAGGTGGGGGTTCAGCTCTTCTCATAGGTCGTTAGCAACAGGACAAGAGGAAAAGGCCTCAAACTCTGCCATGGGAGGTTCAGGTTGAACATCAGGAAGAATTTCTTCACTGAAAGGGTGCTTAAGCACTGGAATAGGCTTCCCAGGAAGGTGTTGGAGTCCCTGGCCCTGCATGTATTCAAGAAATGACTGGATGTAGCACGTAGTGCTATGGTCTTGTTGACAAAGTGGTGACCAATCAAAGGTTGGATTTGATGATCATTGTTGTCTTTTCCAACCAAGTGATTACGTGATGCTGGTGATTAGATGATTCTGTAACTTGAAGTTGGGAAAAAAGCTGCTGCTGTGGTTAGTGCTGAATTTGTTGAGTTCTTACACTTCATGAAAATTTGAACTGACGTGCAGGTTTTAAAGTTATGTTTATGATGGTCTGTTTTTTATTATTTTACACTTGCTTGGGTAAATGAATGAAGATTTCTATATATCCCACTGCATTTGAAAAAGGTTTACTCTAGTTTGCTCACATTTTGCATTGAAAAAATATCATGCACAGGTTTATATTAGCTACTCTTTGTACTAATCTTGCTTAACTGTAATAAATATTATTGTAATAACCATATTAGTGCTGAACACAATGATATGCTTCACTGCATTATTGTTCTCTATGGAGCAAACACTGTAAGATGTAAAGGAATGTAATATCATTTGTTTTTTATATATGATGCCTAGAAGTGCACACCACAGGAATTAAAAAACATTCTGGATAAGTATCTTATGTGATGATTTTCTAAGTAAAATGACAGTTAAATATATAACAAGGGTGAGAATAAAGATAAAAAAATTTAAACCAAGGTAAAATAAGTAAAATAATCTCATGATTGAGTTTGAAGGCCACATCATTTGCACCTGATAACCTAAGGTGTTTTCTACCAGCTGCCGTTGGATATCTAGAAAGCTTTACCAGTTCCCATGTGATTTCAGTCCTGGTTTTACAGGAGTTAGGGTGGGAATAGAGAAAATATTTGGTTGTAGTTTCCAGTAGAATAAAGACAACATGCATTTCAATGCATTCCTTAATTTTATCACTCAGAGGTATGCAAACTTCTGCATCATCACAAGAAACTGCTTTTTAAAAATAAACAAGCAAACAATTTTTTAAATGTCGGTATATTTTTAGGAAAAGTCTTCCAAAGTACCTAACAAAATCCCAATCTGCTACATCACAGGTTTTCTGTGAGTAAAATGAGGATTTCATTATCTAGAGCACCCTATACAATATATTTCACAAAATCCAAAATTAGCTGCATTATACCATATGTGTTTGATTTTCCTTGGTTTTACTATCATAGAGTCTACTGGAAATTACTAAACACAGTGTGAGATGGAACTTGCTACTGCATTAATATAGAAGTTTTTGGACTTGTGTTTAATCCTACGGGTACATGTACATTCAGAGAATTTTTCCATGAGTATTTAAATGAGAGTTTAGGGAAACAAAAAGAAAAGGTTCTTCCTTATAAAAATGGAAGAATGGGGTTTTTTTTCCATGCACAAGTAAATAAACTTCATCTGATTCTATTTCCTAATGTATTTTGCTGCATTGCACTGTTCTTGTAATGTCTTACGGATTTTTTCATAGCAGATTTTGAAATATCGAATATTTTCAGAACTCGAGACCAAGTATTATTTCCATAGCTCTTGCACCCCTGAGCACATTTATGTTATTGTTAAGTTCACAGAAAATTGATTCTCAGTACAATACTCATCTAGAAGATATTCTCTATAATTTCTCTCTTGAGCACTCTGAAGAAATCATTGCATGTTGCCATAATATAAAATAGTTTTTAACTTTTCCTGTAAGAAATAAGAACAAATAAAGAATCAATGATTTTGCTGTATCAAGAGGCTTTTTTTCATCACTAAAACAGCCACCACAAATTTCTTGCTAAAATTTTTTGACTGAAATGTTCTTTCCCCCCATTTTAAACATTTTTTCTAACCCTGAACTTCAGGGGCTGTACAACCAAAAAAGATCCTTAAATTTCTTTGGGTCAGCTTTCTTGGAGTAAGGATGTACCTCAGACAGGCTTTTGTTGCATCACATTACAGATTTATCATCCATAATTTTTCTGTAATGCATTCAACTTTTACACATTGATCTATAACTTCGATCATGCTGTCTTGGGATAACAACATGCCTTATTCATAAGTTCATTTTTCTTAAGTAACAGATTCATTCTAAAAAGAGAAGAAGACATGAATTTCATGCCACATAGAATCAATATGATTTCTCTTATATAAAAGAATATGCTCAAACTGTATATACCCTGATAGGAAAACAGCTTAATTAAAAAACTCTTTTATTAATATCATTATTAACTCACATCAGAAAAATGCTGTAGGACACCAGCTCTGAAAGCATTTCTTGAGCTTTTACTCCATCACTTTGCTATCTTGAATCTTCAAGGATTTATTCAGGCATAGTTTCCAAGAAATTTAATATATTGTTTTTGAATAATTTATTTCAAAACTTAACCCTGATGAGCGTCTTTCTGGACTGTCAGCTGAGCACCATCCTGTAAAATTTCATTTCTCATTTGCTTTGAATTTTAGATTATTTTTGATGAAGGAGGAGGAGCTTAATGGTGGAGTCACTCTCCAGTATAAAAAATCTGTAATATAATGCACTTTCCCAAGTGTGAGATGGATCATCCCCATTCTGTGTCATTCGCAACATTAGAGGGACTGAAGCTAAAATGTCCAAGGACATTTTGTAAAAGCTGATTACTTAAATTCCTGGATAAGTGTTCTCAAAACTAGGCTGTTTTTTACAAAAAATATCTTCAACAGAGATAGCAGTGACACTGCACCAGTGGTTTTGAGATTTTTTTCAAAATTTTGAATTTTTTTTACTACAAAGCTTTGAGATTTAATTTAGAGGCATCTTAATATGCTGGGTGAGTTTAGAATGTACTTTAGAATATACTTGACAGACTGTATTCTTCCAGGGACTGTCCAAGCAGTTAAATATGAAATATGCAAGTAGGCATTCAGCCCAGACAGGGCAGAAATGAGGGATGCAGTTTTCATTTCACAGTGATGTAGGGACTTATATTTATTTTCTTGTGAAACAGTTTGGTAGGGGCTCTTGTGAATGTAAGGGGATTGGTAGAGTTTTAATGATACTGAGGTAAAATGAATATACTGAAGTTACAAACTAGGTGCTTAGATGTGCCTTCCGATCTCACCCCAGAACTGTTAGAACTGTACCAAAAGGAGATGATAGACCAAGGAAAATATTTTAAATCACAAAGACTGACTGTAAAAGAGTACTGAAGTAGCAGTATTTACAATAGTTTGCATGAATTTCCAAAATTGATGTAATCTCTGGATAAATAGTAAGTGCCATTTTCTCTTGTCATGATGTGTTAGAGAAATCACACATTAAAAATCACATACTAAAAAAAGTATTTTATTTATTTAGAATTTTATTTACTTTGGGGGAAGTTGGTTCTATTTCAATAATTACAGATATTCAGCTACTATAACTCAACATAATGCTCTGATAATTAGCTAAACTTTACATTTTAACCTGATAGATACATTTTTGTCAATAGTTTGTGAGATTTAAAGTTTAACCGAAGTGAAGAAATAGGAATTAAGTAAAACAGAAAGTCAGTTCCATTATATTTACATTATGTGATTTGGCTGAGTAAAATTGGACTAGAACTCGTACCTTGCCCCAGAAGTACAATTTCATTCCTTGTGCTGAATGAAATGCCTGCTGAGCTAAGTTTCTATTACGGTAGCCATGGCAATTCCTGTTTCAATGATCCAGCAAAATGGAATTCTCTCCTAAATACAAACTCCCTAGAGAAAATAAGCAATTAAACAACAACAGAAGCAAAAGAATATTTATGCTATTAGAATTAGATCTAAACTGTTTTGTTTCTTCTTTGATAACATCCTTTGTAAACATCCTTTGATAACATCCTTTGATGACATTTCTGTGAGGTGTGGAAAGCAGCATTACACACAAAGTAAATACCATAATGATCACCAGAAACAGTCAGGCTGATAACTGATGGTCATTCTAGACCTGATGGGGTCATAAGAAGCAAGGATCTCAGACATGAACATGTCAACATGTCTTCATGGCTGTATTAGCATAACCTTGGCATTACTAGGTCTGTCCTGAAAGGTTGCTATGATACATAGCGTTCCACATTTTAGATGAAAAAGTAAATTGATGATGCATTAGAAAAATTGACAGAAAGTTATTATTCTGCATAACCTGGTACAGTAACATAAGACCAAATCTAATCTCACATATGAGAAAAAATTCATTTGTTTTGGTAGGATTTCTGTCAGGGCACAATTGTGGTTTAAATTCTGAACAGTATTTAGCTGATTAAATTGCCCACTCAAATACCAAATACAATTTTTTAGAATTGGAAACAGGTATGTTTTTTTCATGAGCACAGAATCAACAGAACTGTACGGTCTCCCATTGCACTCATCCATCTTCACAGTCCTACTGTTAACGGTCAGAAAACACCCCAGCACAGCACCTGGGAAGAAAAATTACTGTCTTTTATAAAACATGTCTAGTATAGATGGGATACACTCAAACATGCATAGAATGTTTGTGTTACCAATGCATTCTTCTAATCGATAAACAGTAATTTAAGGAATTGCAGTTCTGCATCATTGGTGCTTTTCAGTCTTCAATGTGTGGAGTACAGTTGGAAATAAATGTTTTCACCACTTTCAACAAATTATATTCTCCCTTAATATTTGTTAACTAAAGTCACAGAAAATACCTGATGAAATCTTAAGATGTAGTATTTGAAGTCTCATTTAACCTTATGACCACTTAAATTTTCAATTTTTGCATTTTCTTACAGGAATTTTACAGTTGTTAATTCAAAAATCATTGTTGTTACTATACGACCTGAGCCTAAAACTACAGATTCTTTCCTGGAGATAGAGCTGGCCCACCTCTCTAATGTAAGTACAAGGATAGTTGATATGCTTTTACAAGAGTATTTGCCAGATCAAATGAGAGAAAAGTGGTGTTTTAAATATCAGGTAATAAAAAGCAGTTTAACTTCTAAAATTTAAGCCCAGGAATAATGTAGCCATCTTTGAAAGGAATGTGTACTTGTTTCATGCATCCATATAAACAAAACAAAATTAATTGCTGTTTTGTGAATGTTGAGGGTTTTTGTTAAACAGCAATTTCTAGTGAATAGTTTCCATTAAATGCATTCATGGTTACAATTGAAAATGTATTATTGAACTGGCTACTTAACCTTTTCCTCCCTGCATAGGTCACAGAGCTATAATTGTTCTTCAGGCACTTTCTTCCTTTCTTTCATTATTTTACAGAAGCCAGTTTTTACTTAACCCATTATAGCATACTGAAAAATGCTTGGGTTCCAATTTAGCTTACAGTCCTCATAAATGCCTGAGATTTTTTTGTGCAATCATTTAAATTCTACACTTTTCAGGCTTTAATCTCACATTAAAAAGGTTATAAATGTGAAAAAAAAGGCCTTTATTTCCAAATATATGAAAATATAAAGTTTTTTTTTTCTTTCTGTTTTTAGCAGTCTTCCAGTACTCACTGGGAGAATAAAATGCATCTTTTGTGGAAAAATTTTGTCATATACAATGCTGGGAAAATAATGTTAAATAGCAAGCATGGGGCTTATTTGTGTGAAGGCACAACATATAAATTCTCCCTTTTATGCTTTAAGAGCTAGCATTAGGTTTGAATAAAGTCATAAAGAGTCAGTTAGAAGAGACAGTTACTCAAACTTTTGAAAATAGTATTGATATGCAAAAATCTTTAAAGCTGTAATTTTTAAGTTTAAAACTACTTACTTAAGTGGTTATATAGATACAATTCACCTAGAGACATTCCAAATATTTCATTCAGTAGCAAAATTGAAGTAGTGAGTCTGGTCAAAAGCATGAAGAAAACTTTTTGAACTCTAGATCTTTCATTAACATTTTACTCAAGGTTAGAAAAAATTATTTTGCCATCAATGGTCATTCTGACCTGCCATTTAGTTCCCAGAAAAAAACCAATGCAAAGAGCATCTTAATGACAGTTTGGCAGAGAAAAAGGAACAGAAGAACATAAGCTGAGCTGACTCATTACCTTTCAACAACACTAAAAGTGTGTTGATGAAGAATTGTGTCGATTTGGGATTTTATGGTTCTCTGTTTCAATTTATTTATAAGATGGTTTAGGACATGTAGATATAATTTTCTGTTTTATTTTCCTTCAGACCTAGATTTCATTCTCTATATTAGGAGAAACATAATTTTAAGATAACTTTTGTTTCTATCTGATATTTTACTAAAGATATTACAAAATATTAGCAGAAGTAAACACAAATTAATCCTATACATCAGAGGAAAAACCAATCACCCTTGAAATAGACTACTTGTTTTGATTTTACTATGACCATTATTAAGAAGAATTTATGGTAATTTTCAATGCTAGATTTTATAATCAATTATTTTAATAATGATTGAGGGGCTATTACACAAATTGCAGAATATGACATTTATATTTTGAAACTGAAATCACTGCTTGCAAAAGTAACAGGTAAGGTGGCATGTGGGATAACACGTAAGAAAAAACTTCTCATTAATTTGGTCACATGCAAGAAAAGAAGTTTTAAAATTATATAAGAAAATAATACTCATAAGCAATGTAAATAAAAAAAAAATAAAACTCGTAAGCATTGAAAATATTTCTAGACCAAACACAAGCTAATAAAACAAGCACAACACAGGCAAGAATAGACTAATAAAAGGTTGAACTGCTCACCCCAGAAAGTGATATTCTACAAAATTCTTAGAGAGCACTTTCTCTTTCAACTCTTTTTTATCAATCCCTTTGAATAACTTACAGAGCAAGTTTTTGCCAAGTTTGAAAAACTTGGAAATTAAACTTCATTGTTACAAAAGATCAGATTAGAGACACTGATTGTCACTTTGCTTTGGCAATCTTTCAGTAACAGAATATTAATTAATATTGTATGAGCTAGTGTCTTGCCAAAGCAAAATGATAATAACCTTTCCAATACATATCAGATAATTTCTCTTTTTTGGTTCAGTTTTTGTCTTATAATCCAGAGAAGCATCAAGTGCTTGGATCAAATTTTCATGCATGCTATATTTATGTAGGATCTCAATCCATCTGAATATACAGGTTGGATTGACAGATACAATGACAATATATTGCTTCAGAAAATCTGTGAATACAAAATCAGTTATATAATTTTAATATCTTTAAACATTTTTTCACTTGTGTTCAAGACTTAGCCTTCATAATGAAACTTTTTTCAATAAATGGAACTAAAGAAATAAGGCTGAAGATGCACAGAAATAATAATTTTTTAAATTTGACTATTCCTTTAGAATCCAATTCTTTGCTGTAATTTTTTCAGCTGAAAGTAAGGATTTATTCTATTATAATATATTTCCATAGAATGAGCTTCATGTACATACATCAAGATAAAACCATTGTTAAAATATCTTTAATATTGGAACATTATACAATATTGGCTCATAGATTAAACATTATGTCAGTTAAATAGATTAATTATTTAAGAGAAAATATGTTCTCTTTCATCTGATTTTTTTTAATGTCTCAGTATTATATTTGTTCTTTCCAAACCTTTGTTCTTACAAATGCTGTTCATTTATTCAGAACAGTTTGTTTGCAAATTAATTTAATGATGATATTTTAAGCATTTTGTGGAGCATGCCTACTAGTACATAGGAATATATCCACACATTTGTTCTTTCATCTCCTTATCTATTGCCTAAATCAAGTAGATAAGATATTATGAAAAAAGATGGGCAAATGGATCATTTTAAAAGAGTTAATATGGTTAATTAAAATCAGGCTTAAAATACCAATTTATTCAAAATTTATAATAATGTCCTAATTTTTTATCTAGTTTATTAACAAAACTGGAGGATTATCTTTTGGAGGAAGTGCAAACCACAACTGCATGTGCTGTTTGAGATCAATTGCATGGTATTTGGATTTGTAAATAAATACAAATATAAAAGAAAGCTGACCAGAGTGGAATGTGGGTTGCAATGCATTATTGCTCAGTTGTCAGGGCATTGTGCTAATAAGAAATATCACCAAGGTTGTGGCTTCAATCCCCATATGGCCATTCACTTAAGAGTTGGGCTTGATGATCCTTGTGGACTCCTTTCAATTCAGAATATTATGAGATCTGTGATTTAGAGAATGTGGTATTTGGTCTTATAAAATGTGAACATGTAGAGGAATAGTGGCCACATTTTGCAGTAGATTGATTGAAGGGACACCAAAGCAATCTTTTAAAATGTGCATAACTCAGAATCCTATTTATTCTAGAGAGAATATGAACTCTCACCTTTTGACAGCACAGAAGTTTACTCCAGGGCCACTGCAATAACAGGCCAGCAGTAGCACAGGACAGGAAACTTTTGTTGTGACTGAAAGCCCTGGCTACAAAACACAATTGGCACGATGCTGGATCGCTGTCAGAGTTGCCAGTCACATCTCAAAAGTTCAGTTTTATATGCCTGACAGAGATACATACACATACACACTCACACACATTTTTGAGATATCCAGATAATGTACTGTAGTGTACAAATCAATGCTACAGCAGTTGAAAACACTAATGAACACAGTAGCTGCTTCCTTAGGTACAGCTGGGAAATTAGCTGGTAAGAGCACTGCCCTTACAGACAGCCATGGCTGATGGGGGCAGCCCTACAGCAGCAATGCAACTTTGCCTAGAGGTACCCCAGAAGGGCTGTGAAAAAGGGAGCAACAGATTAAAGGCAAAGAAGCAAATACAGAAACAAACACTTTGTGGTCCCTGCGGTGCTCGAAGGGTATTTCATCAAGTATCAAAAGAGGAAGAAGTCCTAAAAGGGTGCTATGCCCTTACAAGCTGCCACTTCTGGTGGAACAAACCCTCCCACAAGACTTTCTTGTGGAACAGGAGTAATATTTATCCTGCTTCCCATGTTTCTGCCTAATCTCTCATTAATGACTGCAGTGGCCAAACAAACTCTTTCTTTCCATTTGAATACATTTCAAAGAGAGTAAAGTGTGTGATCTGACAGCAATTTTATCGTGTTTCAGTTTTCTGCAAAGGTTTTTATTCCCCTCTATTTTGTAGATTTCTTTATAATGGACATTTTTTGCTGAAAGTGTTTTTGTATTCATTCTATTTGCATTGTGGGAATAGCCAGCATGAAGTGTATTATTTCCATTGCTGGGAAAGGCAAGTCTTAGATCTGAGAGATGCAGAGCCTTTACTATGATGCAGCTGAAGAAGTATGTTTTAAATGCATATAGCTGTATCAGATTTTAAGTAAAACTTCTTCACCTAGACTTACGATACAAATTAATAATCTTTATAAAATTACATTTTAAAGAAAATTTAATTCTGCTCTGATATTCTTTTGTTCCCAATTCTTACCCTTCTATCTCAGTCCATCAATGTACCTGAAAGCTCCTGGCAAGTGATGCAGGACCTGCTCTCCAAATCTCAGTTGCCCTATTATCCACTGCTTTGTCCTGTGCCCTCTTCCCCTTCCTCTTCTTTATAATGTAAATACTTCAGGGGATGGAGCATCCTTTATTTATGTTTGTACAGTGCTATGTAAATATAAAGTGCCATAAGTATATGTTGGTTTTAAATATTTATATTCTACTCATAAAATTCAATGCAGTCAGCAAAATACTGAAGTAGAGGTTCAAAAATTCCCTAAATGCCTTTCTCACAAGCACCTCCAAAAGGACCTTTTTTATCTTTGACAAAGAGTTAGATGGAATAATTTAAATATTTAACAGATTTTTACTTTACAGGTTGCCATGCATTTCTATAAATAAATCATTTTTGAGAATAAAATATTAAGGTGTCCTTTGTTTATATGAAAGTACCTTTATATCTACTGCATCTACACTCATCACTAGCATTGACATCCACAAATAGTGAATTCCACCTGTTTCTTCAAATCACTTATGATTTTTTAAAAATATATTTTTATTCCAAATTTTATATAATTTTTTATGTAGTTCTGACTCCTGGGAACATCTAATGCTTATGTTGAACAGGAATATAGTGCTGCCATTTTGAGTACTTCTGAAGGAATTTTTGTTTTGTCTCTACACTTCCTAGGCAACAAAATAAAAATGAACAATTTTACAGATAATTCAATTTCCCAAAAAGTTCACCATTGTTCAGTGATTTTTAATAAAGTACTAGATTCCCATTCTGTTCTAAATCAAATCAGAAATTTTCCACAGACTTTGAAGAGATGGGAGCTGGTATTGTAAAGCTCAACCACAAACAAAAAAAACCCTATATTTTGAGAAAACCTCTGCTGATTGAGGACCTAATTGACAAAACCTTTGGACACTGAATGTGGGGTCTGGGAATCTGAAATCCCAACCTCAGTACATTTTGCCCAACATATGCTTAAACTTTTTAAAACCATTACTGATTTTGACATCCTAGTTCCTAAGGGGTCTAAAGTACTTCCTCTAATAATACCAGAAATGTTCAGTCAAATCTCCAAATATATTAACTATTATCTCATATTTTACTTCCACTAGGATATACCAAATAAACAACTTTATGCTTTCCTTATCTAAGCAGAGAATGCACATATACTCTGCTCTGAGGTTCAAGTGCCTTCAAAATATTCTGTAAGAATTAACCTTAAGCTTTTGCCATTTCAGTGGCATCAATTCATCAGAGTATGAGGATGATCCTGTAGGAGGAGAACCAAACAAATTTTTAGGTCAAGCATGACAAGTATTTTTTGCATACAGGTAACTAATAGGTCTGTTTGTTTTCTTCTTAGGGCACATTGAATCCCTACTGTGTGCTGTGGGATGATTCAAGAATGTAAGTGACAGATTTTTGCTTCTATTGCTACAGCTCAAATATTACAAAGTACCTAACAATATTTAAATAGTTGGTCAGTAAACGGGTTGATACAAGGACAGAGAAAGTGAACCTTTGACAGAGTGGAAGTACTGAATTCTCCAGTCACTTAGTTTCCTTTATGCAGTTATAAAAACTGAAATATTGCAATATATCACCAGAAAGAGACTATTCACATAGTAATTTTATTTTGCTTTCTCAAGGTTAAAATTAGAATGGCTAAGGACTGTAGTTCCTTCATGGTAGTTGCTGAGCAACAGGCAAGTGGGTAAACGATGAGACAAATAACTAAGGAAGACTCCCATTTCTGTTACTGCAGGGAGAAATACAATTTTCAAGTGTGATCCCCGCAGCAATCTTCATTTTAGTAGGCTCAAATTTTCATTTAAGTTCATTAAAATAATAGCTGTATACTAAGCAGTGAAATCTTACTATTAGTCTTCTACATTTTTTAGTCGATAAAATTGTTTCCCTTCTATAGCAAAAAATAAATATCTCTTTCCCTTCTATAGCAAAAAATATAATGTTGCTCTAAGAAAGCAAATTGGTAAAATCCAGTTGTGGTTCAAAATTGATCCCAAGCTTGTGCAGTTGTAATTTGCTGCGTTAATCTTTCACAGTAAATTTCCCATTAAGGTCAAGATGAACTTTGCATCAATGCAGATTAGGTGTTTCAAGAAGGATCCCTATATGGTTGCCAGGTTATTGTTTTTTAAAGGTGATGTTGTACTTCTTATCCAGGTATATTTTGTATGTCTTATAATACAGACTTATCTACAGTGTTAGAATTGCATGATTTTTTGTGATTTTGTGAGTGTTTTTATCCTTGAGCTTGGATTTACACCAGCACACCGATGGCTGAGAAACAGCATTATAGTACAGAAATGTGAAACTTTGGACATGATACTAGAAATCTTTCCAAATACAAGTAGTACCATGGTCTGTGCCTCTACAAAGAATCATAATTTGCCAGTAACATCACAGTATTCAATTTCCATTAAATCTGTGGAATGAAGTACATACTTCCTGTTATGCATTATTAGGAGCACATAAAATGCAAAAGATTTGGACCACATTCTTTGTTTTCTCTTCACAGTATTTTGCTTATACATAAGTGATACAGTGCTTTGTTTATAATTTTTTATATGGGTTACTTTCAGTACTGTGTATTTAGAGCACATGCTCTGATTTCACTGTTCCAGTCCAGAATGTCAAAGGCACATTTGAGTATAATTAGACTGCTTAAAAAAACTCCAACACCATGCTGCATATTTAACAATGTGATTAAAATATTTTATTCAGGAATGTGTGAAGTAGTTGCAAACAAATGCATTTTGTACTTGCCACTTCTTTTGCATTTCTCTTAGTATTTTTTATAGAGAAGTTCAGTGCTACATATATGTACTGCTTTCAATATGATTTGGAATCTAAATTGAAAAGTAAACTTGTCAAACATCTAAAATTCACATAAAGCTTACATAAAATAGTCTGAGGTTTTGAGGGAGAAACGTGTGCTTTTGTGTTCTGAAGGATATCTTTTCTAGGCATATTATTAAATATTAGATATTGAATATGTTAGAAAATATGAAGGCTGGGGGAATTCTTGGAGACTTGTCCATTTTTTTAAAGTGATTTGAACCCTGAAATATTCCCAATAAGATGTGATGCAGCAAGGTCTGCACGGACACCAGTGTCACTTCTTTTGAAAATGTATGTGTGATATTTTTTGAGAATGTGACATTATCTCTTATCAGAATGTGCAAGAGCAAGAGCAAACTTCTACTTTTTTCATCCACCCCTTTGGAGAATATCTCTTAGCTTATTCAAAATACATTTTCGTCATTTTTATTATTTTGTTTCCTTTTTCATTTGGACCATTTTATTTGTATTTGTATTTGGTTAGGAATATTTCAGAATTTGTACTTTGACACTGTGAGTTTTTAAATGATGAAAGCTCTATAATGCTGAGTCAATTTCTATCACTTATAAATGTAAACAAATAAATCTGTAGAGGACTATACAATTAGTTAGGTGCTCATGATTATGTTGGGTTTTTGGTGGCTTGGTTTTCTTTTATTTTTCTACTTTTTCTAAGCTTCAGGAATTAGTTGTCTTCACCAGCAGGGAACTGGATTTGATGGATTAATAGCCTAATTCACATTGCAAATCCTAGAGAGCTGTGATGTACTCATGTCCTTCCAAACGGGATAATTTTTGCATAACCAGGACTTGGCAAGCGTTTTGGAATAAACCCAACAAAAAGTAGTCTGCTTTAGCTGAGGGTGCTTAACTAATCAATAGTCTGTAATGAATCAGGTATTTTAAATTAAGTGGTTTTCAGATGAAAACTGTGTTTGCTTTTATCATTGGTATCCAGCCAGCAGCAACCTCTAATGGGTTTTTCCACCTTTTTAGCCACTTCTCCCACACCTTTATCTGCATTGGAAATTCACATTTGGTAAATGATACTCCTTCCACTGATCTTGTCAGTTTAATACTTCTCCAGCAGCAAGGAAGGCTTTATCTACCTGGATTTGGACATGATTTCAGGAGATTGAATAATGATTACAGTTCTCTAACTTCCATCCTTGAAGAAAGTTCTGGATCTTTGAGATGTTTAATCACACCAGATCATCAAACTTATTCTACTGCCATTGATGTCTGTGACAATTTTGTCATCCTTACTTCAGTAAAAGTATTTTTCATCTGTTCTTTCTATGAGATTTGGTGATTCTTCCCTCTGATTATGTTTTATAAGAATGCCCATTTATCAAGCTGGCAGCCTTGTGCCCCTTCTGTAGGCATCTAGTCAAATGTGTGTGCAACATCCAGACAATGGAAGTAAAGAACAAAATAATATGTCATGTATTAAAATCAATGCAATAATGCAACATTTTATTTCAGTTTATTATCCCAAAATATAGGGCACATCTCTCTGTGGTGATTGAAACCAGGCTTTTTTATGATTTCTGGTGCTTCCTTTGATACTTCCAGCTTCCCTACACAAAGCTGGTAGCACCAGTTGTATGTAAGTGGTGATTTTTCCCCCTCAGAAATGAGTGATAACTTCACCTACTCATTTCAGAAAATGTATTCAGATGTTGCCTTCAGTAAAATCTCAGGATCCTGAATGCTTCTCCATCTAGTTAATAGGAAAATTCTTGGACTGTTTTTACTTAACACTCTAAGGAGAAACAATTAAGTTTCTTAAACCAATCAATCAAAAAAAAAAAAATCAGAAACAGTTGTGTCTTTTCTCTTTGCATTACCTAGCATGAGCAAACAATCCCCACTGTCAGGAACTGTTTGTGATCCATTAGTTCAAGAGTCTCAGTCACAAAGAGAAGGGAAAGGAGTTGATCAGGTACTAGCACGACAGAAGTGATTTTAAAGATTTTAAGTTGAAACAAAACTTGAAAGCTTTTCTTTGTCCTTCCCAGCTTTCTGGAGAGGAAAACAAGAAAGGATAGGGAAACAGCAAAAACAGCCTCAGCCTACAGTTGGGTCACCTGTCCTGGCTGTGTCTCCTCCCAGCCTCCCAAACACTCCCAGCCTCCTCACCAGCATGGCAGCACAAAAAACAGAGAACGCCTTGGCTCTGTGTAAGCCCTGCTCAGCAGTAAAAAAGCATCTCTATATTATCAATCCCGTGTTCAGCACAAATCCAGAACATTACTCCATAGTAGCCACTGTGAAGACAATCAATTCTACTCCAGTCAAAAGAAGCACAATGGATCTCTAGCATCTCTGAAAGTTTGGCCTGACAAAATCAGTTATTTGTCTTAGAGGACCCAGCCCCTGGAATCTTGAATCAGGTGCAGAATTCAAAACACAGTAGGAGGCTGGAAAGGTGCCACAGTTCTGAATGTGGGAAGTACCTCCCTCACATGCAACCCTCAGCTATCACCACTGCAGTGAGGGCAGGGAAGGTGGGGTAGATGTGTTGGGCCACAGAGTGGAAGGAATATCTCACATGGCAGTTTCTAGAGCCACCAACTGAGCAGCAAAATAGTGCAGCTGGTGTTTGTTCTTTTAGAAATGTGTTGGACATAATGTGGGCACATGTGCTCTCCACAGGACAGAGTCAGTTGTTGCTGATGTTCTCCACATCTGTATGCAGTGCAGCACAACGTCTCACAGCACTGGGTAAGGAAAGGGCTTTAGTATTCTGAAGCTCTCTCTGCCAGTTGCTGCAGAAGGGTGTTATAGAGTATGGCAGTGTTTTATTTGACCATATGTGTGCTCATAATAGCTTGTGCCTGCTGACTATACAGTTGGAAGAAGTACAATGTAATTAGCTGAAATTTTTAATATTGCAAGAATTTTGACCTGGTTCAGTTTCAGATTAGGACAAGTGGTACATCTGCTCTATTTTTTTTCCATATTGCTATGCAAGTTTCCATGGGCAGGGGCTTAGATTTTCTACCCTTAAGCTATATGAAAGTATGAATACCCATATATGCAAAATGACAAAATGCATACATTTATATAACTTTTTGATTACACTCTAGACATATTTTAGCATCCTCCATTAAAGAGGGTTTAAAAAAGTGTACAATTACTTTTTTTTTTAATTATCCCCTACGGCTTTTAGTTTTTTTTCTCCCGTTGTCCCTGGATACCAGTCTGAAGAAATAGTCCAATAAATGAGAGTCTACCAGCTAATTTTCTGCAACTCAGCTTTTCAATGTAAACTTGTATGCACACCAGCAAAAAACTTATGCATTTTGTTGCCTGGTGGTAAAATTTACAGGGAACACCGATCTGCTATGTCTCTCTCCTCTCCACTTTGATTTTTAAAACTAGCACCATGGACCACTAAAGGTTTAGGCTTTTTTTTTTTTTTTTTTTTGTCCTAGCCTTTAAACCTTTGAAAATAGGTTTGGCAACTCTTAATAACTTTTTTCAAAATGTGTCAAACTAATCATCAAATCATTAGAATATCCTAAGTCAGAATTTTCTTCTGAAAGTATTTATAGTAGCCTTTCCCCTCTCCTTACTTTATGTTAGTTCACAGTCATATTGCTTTTGTTCCCAGAAAGATATTGAGGAAGTTGAATGACAGTAAGTATAGTTTGGCAGTACATGCCAGATAAGGCTTTGATTCTTCCACTGACTGCAGTCAGTCTTGTTGGTCCAGCTTTACAGTGAGACTTTACTCCTGGCACATTTTTCAAGGCAGAAAATTCTCTTTCTATGTTAATTTCCATGCTTATTTCATTAATGAAGTTGAAAGATAAATGCCTCCTGGAACTCCTGTTTTTATGAAGAACTTTCCATACTGGAACCTGTGTAACAGCACCCTACACATTTTATTCCTGATAGTCCTGCATAAAGACTTGGAACACTTCACAGAATCATGTTCTATTTCATTAAAACAGTATGAGATGAAAAACCTGATCCAAACTCCTTTGCAGACAACCAAAAGGCTTTGACTGATTTGAATCAGATCAGATCAAGTGGAGAACCATGCAAGCCATGTAAGACCTAAATATAAAAACTTTTAAATTCACAAACTGTTAAGATTATACTGTAATGTAGAAAATTAATTCTGAAATATTGCACAATATAAATGGAGTTTCTTTATGTTGAAAAAGAGTCAGACCAAAATTTTCTTTGCTTAAGTCACACAAAATGAATCATTATATATGGGAGGAATTTATAATTTAGTACTTTTTTTATAACACTGCTCTTCACCAACACCTACACGGCCATGAACAGAGCTTACATGGTGTACTGATTTATAACAAAAAAAAAGAAATCAAATTAATTCCTGATAATAAGTTCACTTTTTAATTCTTACAGGGTGATTAATCAACTCCATTTGTTGAGAATTTAATTGCTATTTATTGCTGTTATGTAAATGTAGATTTTTCACAAACTAAAAATAGTGTTTTCTTGTACTATCAGGCAATTTAAATTCTGGACTGTAACTAAAAAGAACTAGTGATTGTATCTTCATAATCAAATTTAGAAATTATAATTGGACTTTTGACAGATTTTTAGTGCATAATGAGGACAAAAGATAATTGAGCAGTTTGAATAAACTTCACAGGAAAAAATCAGTCATATTTTGGTTTTGTATCTAGGTTTTCAGAAAAATTCATGTATCTTACTAAGTCAAATAAAATGCAATTGTTTTTTTCTTAATGAAACTTCACCAAGAAATGCAGAAAACACGATCTGGAGATCCTCCATGATGCTGGCCTTGGGCTGACTTGTAGAAGGAAACAATGTGTACCAAATAGTACAGCTTTCAAAAGTACAAAATAGCACAATTGAAACTGCAAAAGTTTAGCAACCTTTCTCATTTATGTCATGTACCTCTTAAAAGTTTTTACACCTGCAAATTTAAAAGCAATTTAACACAGAAGCTCATACCATTCTCCCTGGTTTACATGTAGGGGAAACCAGAGCATGATGAAAGCAAAGCTGTTCATCCAAGTTCACTGATGGTAGAGTTCCAAATTCCTGAGTGCTATGTGACAATGTTCCCTACCTCTTCTCAAAGCCAATATCATTCTCCTGCCATGAAGCAGATCTCTGAAGTTTGAATAGTTTTATAATGATATTGCTCTTTCTTTTTTTTTTTCCCCCTCATTCATTCTGATGATCTCAGGACTGTCGTCTGTTTTGGAGAATTTAGCTCTGTTCAGGCAACAGAAGTAATGCAGAAGCACTAAAGGTCCTTGTATTATACCATCATTAAATAAAAATAAAACCTGCTTATGCCACCAAAGACGTTGAATAATCTGGGGAATATTTGCTTATCCCTGTGAGAAGAACTGTGCCCCTATTCCTTTGAAAATAGGGGTACAGATCATGTGCATGAATTGCTTGGAAGTAAATCATATTATTTGTTACTTTTCAATTTATTTGCAGTCAGTACAAAAAAAAAAAAAACCAACAAAACAGAATTACAACTGGTATAAATATAGGTAGTTGTGGTAATATGATAAGGACAATATAATACAATATCATGCAATGTGTTTTTTAACACTTGCAGAGTGTAAATTTGTTTGTCTTTACTTGAAAATGTGTATATCTAATTCTCCTGAATTTCTAAGTAATCCCTCTGGTAAATCAAACATCATGTAATTCATTGAGTCTGGTCTGTCTTACTACAAGTGTTTTTTGGCAAAATGACCTTAAATAAATATTTGAAATTATGTTTTAAAATTTGTCTTAGAGGTCATCTTCCAACTCTATCAGTTGTTTTTGAATTGTCAACATTGAAATTTTATCTCTGCCTGATAAAACCATAAAAACTATATCAAAACCAAACACATGTCCAGTGTAAGTCTGCCATATGTTACCAATCTCTATCACAAATATACATGTTCTAATGCTGTATCAGCATCTCACCGACCTCTCACGTGTCTTTACACAAAATTAATCTTTTGCTGAATCTCTGAGCCAAAGTTGAGTAAAATGAGCAGATCGAGTTAAATCTCTTCCTGGAGCAGTCACTAGAGGGAAGCAAAGAACTTCACGTGCCTGTTCATGACGTCAATCAATGTGTATGTCCTCTGGTCAGTATTCAATCTAAAAATTTTAAAAAGGCTTATTTGGTTAAAAAAAAAACTCTTTCAAAAACAAAAATTCCCTGTGGGTTATTCCCAGAGGCCGTTGTTGTTTAAAATATAGAGTTGTTTTTGAGAGTCATGTTTTCAGAATTTGAATCTTGACAAGAAATTCAGTGTAGAGTGGATAAAGAAGACAGGTTTAAGATTTTCAGGCTTTGAGGCATCCCAATATTCAGGAAAATATATTGAAATATTAGTAAATTAGTAGCTATGCACTTGCATCATGTTACAAAATCTAAGATAAAATACCCTGTTTTCTTGATATCTTTTTGTTGATTCTCCCTTAGTTATCCATGCTTCCATTCCATTTTTTTCCCCCTTTGGTAAAGCTCATCCTGTATAAGCAATTCTTTGGCATATACCAGATAAACAGATCAAAAGAACATCAAGTCATTAAATAAAACTACTTCACCATGTACTCTGTCTCAGCACAGAGAAAGCATACCATGTGTATATATCAACTCATATTTATCTTACAATTTATGACAGATTATACATGGAGGAGGTTTACCATAAACTATATTTTTACTGTAGTTAATTCAATCCAGTTCTACTTAGTGAGGATGCAACTCAACTTACCATTCTCTCCCATAAGCTAGGCTGGTTTAATTCCTTTAAAACAGAAACATTTGAGGGCAATGTTGCATTTGATAAAGTGGCCTTTGATTAAAGGAATATATCTGATATGAATTGAATTAGCCATAAAACTGAAATTACTAGAAACCAGGATAAAAATAATGTTTCTGGGTTTATCAGTTTGAATTCTAAATTATTTAAAGATTGCAAGGACAATATTTGTACAACTTATCTATTTGAATAGAAGATCTTTTATTAAGCTTAAGCTATGCAGGGTGACCAGACCTTAATGAGAATAATACAAATGTATATCAGGATTTAAGTGAGTTTAAATAGAAGGTAATATGCTAGATGAAGAGCTCCAAGCAAAGCAATTTCACAGAAAAACCAAAACTGTTGTGTTGAATAGCTGCTAGATTATGGCTAAATAGATTTTTAGCTGAAAGCATGGTGTAGTTGTGATGGTTTTTTAATGTTGTCATCATCTTCCCTGATAATGTTGAGTGAGAGAAATTTCCTGTATAGCTAGTTAATGAAATGTAATATACATATACATTCAAGTGCATGTGCTGGGAATAACATTCTGCAATTGTGCTGTTATTCAAAGTAATGGAGTACATAATATAATTCTAAATTTCACATGCTGTAGTTATAATTCTTGATGCTACATGTTATACTAATGATGCAATTTCCAGTGGTTGTCTTTTCTGTTCTATCTACCCATAACTATGGAAGCAAAGCAAAATATCTCTGCATGTGACAAAAACATGAATCAAAATGTCATCAAGTGACTGTCAGTTCATGACTTAACATGAATATGATCCCGATGTCAAGTTTACTAATAGATCCTTAGATGGCTCAGGCATAAAAATGGATTTGGAAAATAGAACTAGAATCACACTGCAGGTATTGACACAAATCCAGGAGTCATTCTATCAACATGAATGGCAATAATTAAGGGATTGCATGTACTGACATGTAGAGCAATAGAGAACTAGAAAAATAGTATCACTTCTTATAATGGAACTGATATATTTGTATGCTTAGCCTGTAAAGAGTTCATTATTTTGACCAGACTTAAAACCAAATCCTTTAGGTTTATACTTAGTCACAATTGCTATTTTGATTGAAATATAGAGCTATTAAATGTCTTTTTTAAATGTTGGTGTGTACTTCTTTGATACCTGCTCAGTTTTAATCTTTATTCACAAAAATAAGATATTATTTTAATACATCAAAATAGCTTAAAAGGTAAATATATAAAGTATAAGATAATAACACAAACAAAAATGCTTAAAACAAAAAAGAATTATTTCATTTGCACAATTTCTGATTATATTTAGCCAATATAGTGCCCTGCAGCTAGTAGAGAAATTCTTAAAAGAGAGCAAGAGTCAGCAGCATTCAGGAAGCAGTCTAATCTCTTTTTAAGCAGTTTGTACTCTAAAAGTTGTAGCATGCACAGGAGAAAGTTGATAGTATCTTTTTCTATGCACACCACATCTTCAGCCCATTCTTCCCCTCTCTCCCACTTTTTCTTGTAAATGGACAGCCAAACATCTGATGGTTTAGGTACACAATTGTGTGTGCTTACACACATACTTCTTCATTCTACGTACATGCAGAGATTAAAATCTTTGAGGAATAAAGCATGTAAAAATATTTACCACTACTCCCTCAAGAAGTACAATTAAAAATATTAAACATCCATTTCTTTATTTTATTATACAGCAATGCATGCTCTGTATACTGCAGTGTATATTTATCTGATGTCAGGTTCTACATGCTCTCAATGTAATTCATATTGGGGAACATATACTGATCTTAAATTAGATAGCAAACACCTCTTGTATATTGCCTCTGCTTTGTTGCAAATGCAAGAGAAAAGCAATACTAAATCTACAAACCACTTGTTTTTCTCTCTTTGTTTATCTATCTATCTATCTATCTATCTATCTATCTATCTATCTATCTCTTTGTCTATCACGTGTCTATTGTTAATCTTTCTTTACTTAATTTGCCTGTACAGTTGACTGTTAGAATATGTTTTATTTTTGTTTTTTCATCTGAAGCAGACTAATTTGCTTTTTTTTTGTAACTGATTTACACAAGAAAAATGTCATTAGACATGACATTCTTTTCCTCTGAGGTTCTTCTAGTAGATAGAAAAAATTTTCATCACAATCAAGGAAATATATGGATTTCTAAATTTATTGAGTCAGTGTTTCAGCCAAAATTAGAGAACAAGGTGCTCTTAGGTCCACAACCCTGTCACCTAGCCATCAGAATTGCCTTTCTTTAGTCTAGAATATGTCTAGCACCTGTGAAAGGACCCATGTGATTCTCACCTTCCTGCAAAAATAGAAACATCTCTTGTGTGTCATTTTAAGGAGCTATGAAAGACTAGTGTGTAGATGCACAGCTATCTAAGAATGATGATAGAAGATGAAATCCCGGACAAAGACCATCTTAATCTCTGCAAAACATGGAAGTTGCTTTTTCAGACAATTGTGGGGAAGAGCCAGGGAGAACTGGGAGTGAGGTGAGAAGACACAGCTGACACATTCTGCTGTGAAAGGAGTTTCTGTAGATGCTGGGCATTCTATTTTAGAGATACCCTTCTGTTACAACCTCTCTGTGCCACTGCCAGCTCAAACTATTATCCAAATGTCATTTTATACCCTATACAACTAACGCTCCTTTTGGTTTGACTAGACCTTTACAGTTTACTTTGATTAATCTAATTGTTTCTGAGAAAATAAATATCACAAAACCAAGGAAAACCCAGGTCAATGTTCTGAGGAAGTGAATAATTTTTTTGGTATTGTTTGTATTTGATTTTGAAGTGTAGGTCATCAGTGATCAACTTTAAAGCTGATGTTTTTAATAATTTCTCTTCTAGATTTTTTTCTGTTTAGTTTTGTAGAAGAGAAGGTATTTTTTGATATGTTAATGTGTTTTAATAGGCCTTAAATTTAAGGGTTAATATTAAAGCTTCAATTTAGATACCCTAATACAAGCATGTAGAACAATTTCAGTATGTATATTTCAATTTCAGAAGATAAGAGAAAATACACCTTCAAAGCAGGGGAAGGCACTGGAAGACATCTTTAGTAGTAGTTTAGTAGTACTTCTTTAGTAGGAAATTTAATCAATTACCAACAGCAGAATCAACAACATAATTGAGAAAACACTCAGATGTTTGTAGCTGCAAGTGCCACTGTCATGGGGTACCATATTCGGGTAAAGTGTCCTCTAGGCCCTATAGACTGTACTGGCAAGATGTCCTTTGACTAATGGAAACTTAAAAATTTTACATACCTATAGGTACTTATATTTAGAAGTTTCTATACCAGACTGAATTCTGCACTATATATAAATTTCTACCTCAGCATATGGATTTTTAAATTATGTCCTTGGGGTAAACACATACTTAACCAAGAGATGTGGATGACCTTTTGTAAAAAAACCATGGTCAAAGTCTTTGTGGAGTACTAAGGATTCTCACAGCTTTTTCTTTCCAGGAGACAGCCGTAACCATCAGACTACAAATAATGATCTCATAAAGCTGTATAAAAATAATAAGCATAATTTAAAATATGGTATATATGCTGTTGACATTGAACTCACAAAACTAGGTGTAGAAGAAAGAGGTTCAGAAATAACATGGTGTGCCATTAGTTTTTAGAGATACACATTTTCCAACTTTGTAAATTTATTGTTAAGGACATAGTGACAACCAGGAACCTAATGAAGGAAACGTCCTCCAGAGGCAACCTAGAAAATAGCTGTATCTTGTCAGAGGACAGGCAATACATTGGGTAAAGTTAATACTGGAAATATGAAATGAATTTGATAGGCATTTTTGAATAAAATAAAAGGAGAAATGAGTCCTCATAAGGAATAAGACATGCTCTGAAACATAATGTCTAATTTCTAACACATACCTTGTAATGAGAATCAGGATGTAATAAATTTGCCTTCTCTCCACACTTGGGTAAAATACTAAAAAATGTATATTTGTGGTCCTACAAGGTTGATTATATTCCCGTGGCACTTTTGGGTCATTTTCTGCCCTGTTTACAAACCTATTTATGAAGTGAAAGAACTTTAGTGTATTATCAGCCTTCCATCATGTTATCACAGTTAACAAGCAGAAATTACAATGAAGTTTTTTAAGTGGTATACAGTCAATCCATTATCATTATAACGGCTTTTAAGTGAAATGGTGTGATATTCACCATAATCTTGCATAACTTTTTGAATGCCACAATTGATAATGAATAAATTATTATATTACTGAAGTGAGAACAAGTCTAGGATTTCATACATGTGACAATACTTTGGTGGGGATTTTTTCCTTTTTTTTTTTTTTTAACTGCAACACAACATTTTGTGTGTTTTTAGGTAGTTTTTCAGATTTTTTTTTTTTTTTTTAGATTTTAATTCCTGTCACAGTATACCATTAATGACTTTATACAGGCAAAGATTCACTGATTCACTCAGGCAAACATTTCTGGCTATATGGTTCCTCTGTTGTATTTTTTAAACAGTGAGATGGTCTGACTTTTGTGAAGCAGGAAACCTAGTCTGATTCTGCATTGTGACACAAATTAAGAATACAAACTTCCCATTACTTTTTTAATACCAGTTATAGCTCAATGGTTTTGATTGCCTCTCAGATCATTTCCTAGAGGCCAAAACCTGAGAAATAATCTTGTTAACCTTTCTTAATTAAAGCGTACTCTAAAACATAAAAGCTGAGCTGAATGGCTGACATCACACTCCCCTTTCCCCTATCCACTGATATGGTGCTGTTATTCTGTCATGTGAATTGAAATCAATTTTATAAGACAGCACTCACACTTACAAGTAGAACCCATTTAGGTGCAAACATCCTGGTTGCAGGGATTACCTATGTCAGCAAACAGGACTACATAGCAAGAAAACTAATTAACAATGAAACATGACCAGATGCATTATAAAAAGCCTTTAATGAATTGTGTCTTGTAAATATGACAAAACTGGTTTTCTCTACCATGCACTGAGTAATTGCTATCATATTTGGAATTTGCTTGCTCTCAGTTCTCACTTAAACTTCATATTTTAGTCTCTTCTTCAGTATGCTGTACAGGACATAAATTCTGATTATCATTAAATCACTTTTTTATTACATTTTATGCATTCTTTCCAGAAGGATGTGTAAAAATAATGAAATTTTAGTCTGAGGGATATTTTGCCCTTTACAATAATGTAATCAGTGAAACGTGTGGAAACTCCCAGGCAGTTACTTGAGTGGTAAAAGGCAATGAATATCATAGGGATCATATTTCTTTCCAGAGGGAAAAAAGTTCTGGTTAACAAATAATTCAGTATTTACTTATTTTGCTCTTGTGCATGCAATCAGGTAAATTAGAAATATCTCTCTAAAGTTATTTTTACTTTAGCCTATGTGCTTTTTTTCCTCAATCTTCTAGAATTCTGACATATAAAGTCATCTTTTAGTCCTGCAGATAATGTTCCTTGTGTTTTCAACTTGCTCTCCAACTGGGTGAAAATGTTAAAACTTTTTACAAGTACTATGTCAATGACACTTCCATTTTTTTTCCCATGAACTATGAAAAGAGCAGATTAGCCTCTACTGCTAATTTTTAGTGAAAAAATGTAAACCAAAACCACAATATAGGAGAATGCTATATAACAGACATTCCAGTTAGTTATGTAAGTAGGTTCATTACCTTCAGTCTATGTGAGTTTAGTTTGATATCTGCACATTAAATGAGCTTGTCTGTCAAATTATTGGTAGTGATTGTCTACCTAAATTTAAGCTCCTGCTTTGTTGAACTGAGAGTTCTTTTATCACTTATCTGCTGAAAGAAAACTTCAATAGGTTGTTAAAGGCCACAGTACAACTGTAGCTAAATTTTAAAAGAAAGAAAATAGAACATTTAATACGAAGTGTACTCCTGTGTTAAAAAGGATTTCTCAGGTAAGAACAGAGAACAGTGATGCCATCCAAAAGTTTAGTAGTTTAAGTAGACATGAGTAGACCCAGTTTATAAAGAGATAGATTAATTTTTGTTTTTATTATAACTGAGATATGCTTATACAGGAAAAAATAATTTGCAGTAGTCTTACTGACCATCTGACCATTGAAGTCTTCATCTTCTGTTTTAATTGTACACTTCCTTCCTCAATAAAACTCCAGGCAAGACATCTAGATGCCCTTGAACAAAATTCAAATTCATCAATACATACAGGAAAGAATTTAATACACTGTAACCCTTTGTCTAAATAAGGGCAAAAGAAATACTACACTTTTCTTGAACGTGCAATCAGAATGGCATTATGAAGTGTCATATTTTCTCTCAGTGACTTTCATTTACCTTTGGATGGGTTTATGACTAAAAACAAACAAACAAACAACAAACAGCCAGTTCTCAGTATAAAACCTCAGTCAGAGAGCTGAAAGTCCAGGGTGTCTTTTCTGCCAATCAATAATTCTTCCCATTGGAGTGAATTCACAGATTTGGTAAAGATGCACCAGAGCTGCACACCACAAGATGATTGCTCATGTTCTGAAGCTGCACATTTTCTTTAGTTCACTCTCCCCAGCTGTAAGAGGTCTCTGTTGGTAAAAGAGGTACTGCTGCTGCTTGGATGATACTGGTATGCTAGCCCTTGTCAGTGCCATTTAAAAAGGAAAATAATTTCCAAATGAAATTTACAAATGAAAAATCTTAAGCCCAGATGTGCTTGTTTAACTTCAACAGTGGTGAAACAGTAAGAATTCAGAGGTAGATATTGAACCCATGACTTCTGAGTCCATGTGAACTCAGGGGTTCTGTAGGGTCAAATGTACATAAGTCCCTGAAGCAGGATTCCCAAACTTCCCAGAGAAGAGACATCATCATTTGGTCAGTATAGTCTGCCTATTTGTCATTTTCTGGCCCTATGAATAATATGTTTATGTATTATATATATGCAGACTGCAGCACAGTGCAACAGGTTGTAAAAAGAGTGATCTTCAATCCAGAATTTCCAGACCTGAGTTAAGATGCTTGTGAACTCCTGCTATCTGATGAAGACCTAATATCCAGGGCTCCCCTTTTTGAAGTAAAAGGTGTTTGGGACAACACTGCTCGTATCTTTCTGGCAGCTTTATTTAAAAGGAAATGAGCCAGTTATCTGTATGATGCTGTTATCTGTGAATAGAAAGTGGTTTCAGGTATCAATCTCTGTAGGCATTAACTAAGTGGAATTCTTAACATTTCACTTGGCAGTTTTTCTATTGATTCATTTATCTGTGTTTTATTCAAAGCTGCTGAAAATTCTGTCCTCAAGCAGCTAACTCTACCTATTCACTATTAAAAGAAACTTAAACACCTAACTCTCAGGTTAGTAAATTTTATTTTCAGTGCCATGATTACCAAGTTATTTAAACACACGGCTCTTTAACGCCTACCCCACAGCAACAATTTCACTGGGCTAGAATCAGTCCACATCTGATGCAAACTGAGCATTTTCCTCCTAGGCATTTGGTGCCTTCTAAAAATTGGATTAAACTCAAAGAGATTCTGATGTTTTAGTTCAGTAAGAAATTATTTTCATATGTGACTTTCCGATTTCACAGTTTCTCTTGAGACTCACATCTCACCAAAGTATTAGATTAAGACTGACATATCCTTATCTGAAATCTACAGGGGGGCAATGTTCAAGATCATCTCTAAGCTTGCACAATTGAAGTTGTCTTCAACATGGGATTAGAAATTTTGGTATGCTTTGTTGCAAATTAAACTAGAAGTATTTAAGTCTTCCATCATATATCCTCAAACCTTCTGGATTCTCCCATATGTGTACAGAGAGATGCAAACTTCCAGAGGAAATTTTTTGGTGTATATATTCTGTTGCTTTCCTATTCTGTGTGGTTTTGAAAGTAAGGAGGAAAACCCTCCCTTTGGGAAGGGAAAACACTAAAACCAAGATGATTATAGTGGTGTTTAGTTTGGAAGATGTTTTTTCAGTTTTTAGCCTTAGTTGTGTGCATAAAAACAGCAACAAGTATATGTGACTAATGGCAACATTTCAATGTTGGACTTGTGATGAACTGCAAAATAACACTTACCAAGAAGCATCCCACATTTTGCTATTTCTAGTTTCCTTGATTTTCCCATCCAGTGATCTGTAACATTGATCACAATATTTCGAGTATCACTACAGATGCCAGCTATCTCCCAAGACATCTAGATGCAAAGGGAAAAATAATAATTATAAACTTTTTCTACACCTTGTTATTGCAGTCTACTGCAATGTGGAGTTGATAAATTCTACAGTACCTTCAGTTGCTGGTTTGGATACTGGTAGCTGCCTGGTTGTGATAGAAACAGCTCAGCACAGGCAGGAGAGTTTTCTCTGATTCTGTAAACCAAAGTTATTTTGGGAGCCACTTTTTCCTGAGAAAAATCACTGCTATAGTATGGCAAAGGAACACTCTTAGACTAAAATAAAAATAAATACGCTTTTTGGGGCCATAGTAATTTCTTAACTATACATGCTTATGGCATAAGATTAAGACTATGATATGTGAATAATATTACGTACACATTTCAAGAAATTGATTTCATTCACTATTTAACACTGAAAGAACAGCAACTTTTACCTTGCTAAGTACTGGTTAAATAACTTACTGTTTGCTTATGTGTGCACACACTTTGCACTCGTGTTGGACATTTGGTATCTGTCTGCTTGGGCTTTTTCCTTTGTTTTGGAGTGAAGTCTCCCAGTCAGAAAGTCAGTGGCCCTAGTTAGTGTTTAAATGCAGGAATGAGACTTGCCAAAGGAAGAATCTGACTGCAGATGCTGCATGTGGACAATGAAATTGCTTGCCTTCCTTTAGTCTTTGATCCAGAGCAGCAGAAATGGAAGCAGTTTATAGAAAGTTGATGTGAATTAGGACCCAAAAGTTAGAAATTTATTATACCATAAGATTTTTCTCTGTCCTCCACATAAAATCAGTGGAAATGTTGAGCAAATATTTTACAGAGTATCAACAGTGACTTCACAGGAAAATTTGGAAGCTTAAAAAAAGTTACTTTAATATTGGAGTTTATTTCTATGTTCACATTGTGGGCATTCAAAAAAATCTCTGAAGTAACCCTTAGGTGGAATTGGACAGATGAGGTTTTATAGAGAGGGACTTTCAGGCAGGAAAACATTGAAAACTTCTTGAGTCAGCAGTTCTGTAAGAAGTAATCTGTTAAAAGTCCATTGCTAGTAATAAATATACCTTTGCTTTTCCTGATCAGCAAAAGTTCCTTTAAGCATTTTTTCCCTGATATTTCAATTCATGTTGCATTTCTTAAATCTTCCAGTATAATTTCAAAAAAATTATGTTATCGCTCTGCTATAAAATACATTCAGATCTCCTCATTTTTCTACATGCATATTTCAGCCTGCAATACTCCAACAATTTTTATAATTTAATTTCACAGTTTGACTGAAATTCATAACCTATTAAAAAATGAAGCTAGACAGATATAAAATGAGCATTGCCATAGGCCACTTCTTTCCTCTATATTGTATATGAATAGACTAAATCTGGTTCATTCATTAGAAATATACAATGGTTGTGCCACCATATAGTCTAAAAGATTATGAAAATTATAATTCTTATCTCTTTGCTCATACATTCAAGGAAAGATGAGAAAAATCCAAGCAAAGACTGACATTCAAATAGCTACATGTAATTTTCTTTTTCTGAATATGGATACTTATTTTATTCTCTGTCTTTTTTTTTTTTGTAATGCTGTGAGAATTCAAATAGTTGAACAATGTTTCTGATCTAGTTTAAGCATGTGTTAATGTAAACCAGACAGTGCTAAATATCAGTGCCCTGATGCTCAGAACAAATATTCTCTGGTTCCTATTATTAAAGAGTTGTTTGAATTCTGCAGTGTTCCAGAAGCTACAATAAACTCTGTCCATTTATTATCTGAGAAAAGTATATTATTCTTCTATCAAGTTTTCCTGTTGATAAACAATATATTTAAGATGAATGTCACTTCCTCTGAAATATATAAATACCTAAAAAAATATATACTCTTCCCTTTTTCAAGGCTACATCATGTCTTTTTATTATGGTCACCACAATGAAAACATTTGGCTAAAAGTTTCATATCGTTCTGAGTGATTCCAATAGCTGAATATATTCTCCAAACTAGGACTTTTTGGGGTTGTCAATCATACTGCAATGTCTTTTCTTTCCCTACTATTATGCCATATGGAAACTTAGTATAGAAATTGAAAATGACCAGGCAAAATACTTCATCATGCTGGTGGGCTTGGAGTTTGTTATTGAGACAGAGCATTGCAGGAAGAGAGCCAACTGCAGAAATGTCACTGTAACTTACAAGATGTTGAGTAGACCTATAACATAAAGGCAGAAAGTGCATAATTCCCAGCTCAGAAGGGTAAAGTTAAATAAATAAATCTATTTCTATAAATGATGGAATTTCTAAGGTACCCAGTACATATTTTTGAGTCAAGGAATGTTCTCCATTTATTAATGCAGAAATTATTAAGTCAGATCTCTATGTAGCCATAGTATCATTTTTCTCCTAATATTTTATTCCATTTCCACTCAGCCATACTCCCCAAATGCCAAACCCTCAGATATAAAGATGAGATGTAAATCTATTACATAACAGGAGGGTGAAAGAAATGGATGGAAGCCTTTAATGTGAGGTACTCTGAAACATTTTCAGCTCTCCATGCTTCATAGACCATTATCTAGGCTGTTGCTTCCAAAGTGAAAATTGTTAGCAGATAAATGCAAAGAAGTTGGATTACTCTAAAGTTTTCTTCTCCTCTTTTTTTTTTTTTCTTATTAATTTTAGTTCTAAGTTTGTTTACAAAAGTACTAAAAGCACTTGACTTAGGAAATATTTGTTTGAACATCAGTGAGTTGTGACTTCATCTACATTGTAGAAAGCCTGTACATTAAATGTGTTGGGAAAGTCAAATAATATCTCCATGTAGACCATCCCTTCTCCATTATGACCTAAGTGCATTTAAACCAATTTTCAAACACACAGGAATTTTTTCTCTACCTATCAGGCAAGTAAAGGCAGAATCCAAATTTGTTTGCTTGTATCATATGCTGTAACACTTTTAATTGAACAGCAGACCTTTATACTCCTGCCTCCTTCCCCCAAAACCTCTCGATGTGTACAAATCCACATGCAGTACATGAGTGAAAATTCATGACCCAAAGGCAATAAATCAAAATTTGTCTCTTCTAGCTCTTGTGAAAACATCCAGTACTGTGGCTATCTCCTCTGGTGGATGTTCTGTACTTACAATAGTGCCTCTGGCACTGTCTGCCACAGAATTACTCAGTCAGTATTGTTCTTCCATGTGCCACTTTCTTTTCACTTACCCTTTGAATTTTACAAGTACATACAAAATACCTTGTAATTAAATATACACCTATTCCAAAGTGAAGTCAAAGAAAATTTTTCACTGGGACAAATATTCAGCTTTCACTTTTTATTTTCTTCATATACTTTTATGGAAATATGCATACCACACACCTTCAGGTGTTAGAACAGTCCTAAAATTAAATTATAACATTTATATTTCTGTTGCAAGGGTGCCAGTGAAATGAGTTTTTAATAATTTTGAATCTAGATGTTTTGAGTCTCTTTACTAGTGGACCTTCTCTGTGATAAATTATTTTTAAACTGTACAATATTTCTTCCTAAATTTAATTTCAAATGTAAGAAATTTCACCACACTTAAAACTTTATTTATTGTTTTAAATGTTTGCAGAGGATAAAACAACTTTTCACCTTATCCATGTTAAGGTGAAACTTCAAGATGGACTGATTTGGATTTTAAGGCAGCATAATCCATAATAGCATAATCCGGTTTACTTTTGGTTAACTATTCTTCAGAAATAATGATACATCTTTGAACCACCTAACATTTGTTTTACTGCAGTAAGTTGCTAACAAGTTTCCTTTGTACATGGTTCATTAATTCAGTTTTTTAATTTTTTTTTCATCTTTGAAGAAATTAAACCCAGAAAAGAATTAACATGTAGTACAGTTGTCTTTACAAAATAATGCAAGAGAGAGTGGAAATTCAAAGTACCACTGAGAGTCTAATTGCAGCACTGTCATGGTGTTGCTCACTGTGTGTCTAGCAGGATTGGACAGGGCTTCCTGGATCACTGCAAGCAGCTTTGGCAGGCAATCACATGGTAAGGTTTGGTTATAAAATCTCTATCACAAAACCTGTTGGACTGTGACTTGTCTATGTGCCAATGTTACCCAGGTTAAACCAGTCTTTTCCATCATTATTCTTCTGGTGAATATACCTGCTGTTCTCAGATATCTCTCAGCCTTTCTTTTGCAAGATTTAACAAATTCTTTCAGAATAGATAGGGCAGAGAAAATCAAGTAACCCTTTCTGCACAGCACTTTCAATCTGAATTCATGTTCTTGAGCATGAGTGACAAAAGTAGGGCACATGGATTCAATATTGCACTTTAATGATGTGGAGGAGGACAAAGAATTAAGTGGTAATCTATCTGAGTCAAAATTGATTTGGAAAAAGCTGGTAAAGGATCTTCTAGTGAAATAGAATTAGATATGCTTCTTAAATACAAATGTCAGATTTGACCTTCGATGAGGCTATTTTAAAGTTAGCAGGGAGATAAATATGACTTAGAACTGTACGGCACAAATGGTGGGACCTCATTACTTCAACACTTCAGAGATTATAGAAAATTTTATATTCATGAACTAAACGTTGTATGTTGCCTTTTCAAAACTTGATTTTGGCAAGTAATAAATACACTGATTGCAAAACAGCTACCTATGTGAAATAACCTTGGTTTTAGTGATCCTACATTAACTTAAAATAAACAGAGACACTATTTAATTCTTAAAGTTTCTCCAGTTGAAACTGAAGATATGGAAAATTTTTACCAGATCTAAAAGATGATTCACCTGTGCAGATTTGGGTGAAAAGTTTTCTCTGGGAGAAATCTTGCATGAGAAGCTCCTGGAACAGCTGTTTTACTTCTGCTGAGGGTACAAACACTGAAATGCAAAGAGTCAAGTATTAAAAGTATTGAAGTACCTCTTGTCCTTCCATTTTCCACAGGAATTAACTCTACAGAAGACTAATAAAAGAGATAGGAAATACTACAAATATAAGTGACGTGGCTTTATGCAGAAATTGCTCCTTTTTTATTTATTGACTAGTCTTCAGTAATAATGCTTGGCTTAATGAGTTTTAATAGATATAGAGGAGCATTCTCATCTGCTATAATAAAGTGTAACTTGAAATCTGCCAATTAACACCAGACCAAATCAGATGGGAGTGTGACCTGTAAACTCTGTGCTATGTCTGAAGTGTAATGTGTAATCAAATATGTGTGAACTTCAGCACTGTGTGGTTTCAGTATTCATTTGTCAGCTCATTAATTGTATATCATTAAGACAACATTCAAATGGGTATTATAGTGGTCATGGTATGCCTGGATATTAATACAAGAAAACCAGGAGTTATAAAATTAGTGTTTTTCACAGGCATAAAAGTCACAGAAATGCTTTATCATTTTAACATTTTCCTTTCCAGTAGTTTAATCCACAGGGGATTAGGGACTCCAGAGTTCTCTTTAGATATAGAACGAAAAACACCCTCAACCAAATCAATCTGAAGGTGTATTTTAGCAGACCTTTTAACATCTTTGCTTCCTGTGACAAATGGACCCTTCAGATTGACCAAACTGACCTCAGGAAATGGTGGTTTACCGATTTCCTCTGTGCTCGAGCATGGACCTGGCTGTGCTTGGACGTGTCCCATCCCGAGCTGGTTGGGTCGCGTCCTACACACTCGGCCTGTCTGAGTGACCGGGTAATGAGAGTGGAGCGCCTGCAGATCAGCTCTGATGCTTCCACCACAAGAGGCTCTACCCAGAAACAGACTTATAAATGTTTTTAACACAGGAAAAACTTCAGCTGGGTCTGAGAATGTGACAAAAGGACACATATCCATAAAAATAATATTTTTGTGGTTTAGCCATTTCGTTTTTCCCCAGCTCCTGCACGAGTCCGTCCGTCCGTGCTGGGTGATTCCTGCTGCTGTTGTGCACTCGTGCCTCTAGGTGGAACTGAAGGGATTGAGATTTGTTGTAGGACCTGCACAAACACACATCCCATGTTTCACAAGTATGATGATCGCTCCCTTGAAGAGTTTCTGCCTATACAGCAAAGTTATATTGTTGGAAGAGAAACAAAGCAGTAAATCAAACGGCTTGGCCTGAGTATAAAAGCAGGAATTCGTTAAGCAATCATTGACTCATTTCTATAGTAGTCATCAGTGGCAACTCCTCCTGAAAATTATGGCAGTTTTGTATCACTTCTTAGATCTTGTTTCTCTTGAACTGAAGTCCTATTAAATCCTCAACATGTATGCAATTTTTTAATATAATTAAATTAAATGGATGGATTTTTTCCTACATAATTTCCATGATTTAGAGATACACTCTTAAATAAACTGCAGGAGAATGGCAGTTAATTCTAAAGTATGTGGACTGAGACTGACCAAGACATTTTATCTTCCTCAGCTTTTTTCACATTCAATGAGGATTTAAATTTCATTTAGAGAAACACTAGTGTTTTTTTTAAACATAAGCAAAGTAATAAACTATGCTCAAAATATTTGAGAGCTACTGAAGTAGTTCTTATTATTGTTCCTCATTTCCTATTTAAAAATAAGTAGAGCTATGTCCAGATTTAGTGCATTATATTTTTCTTTCCAGTCACACTGAGAAAATGTGAAGGTATTTCTCTTTTGCCATCATCTGCTGATCTTCTGGAGCAATCTAGTGAATTATTTAATATTTCTGCATAGCTGTCTACAAGAGAGATTTTTATGTTCTTTCTCTATTGCATAATTTGTTGTGAGAAAGTGACAGAAAGAAAGATGGCTTAACTTTGTCTACTTGATAGGATACATTTATATTCTACATTTTTCATGGAACTGAAATTCACTTCCTGGCAACTTTTTCTATCCTTTTTTGTTATCCACTTCCCACAATATCCAAGGAAACAAAATCTTGTGCAGAATTTTGTTTCTACAACATGACAAGAAGGATTATACAGGCTCATTTATAGTGTCTCCCTCAACTGTGGTAAAGACACTCAGGTTTATTCTGCTGCTTATACCCTGTGGTGCTTTACCAGTGGCACTTCTTTTATTTCTGATTGAGTGGGTCATGGAAAAAAAAATCAATCGTTCCATCATGTGTCTGAGATTTTTCTTATAATATGTCAGGAGTGGGAGGTGGAGAATAGGAGTGGGAGTAGAAGGAAAAAGTCCCTAAGTTGTTGGGTTGGGATTTTTTCTGAAACCAGGAGTGTTATTAACTACAATGTGCTGAGATTAGGCCTTTACTGCTTCAGTTCACAGATATGTGGCCTGTTTGCCTGCATGTCCTGGAGGTTCTCAGTTGTTAGGTGAAGCTTATCTGAATTACAATAGATTTAATTCTTTCTCCTTATTCATTAGCTCAGAAAAGTCAGTAATGATCAATCCTGGTGAGGTTTAAAACTCTGTTCTCCACTCCCAATTTCTCCAAAGGGGAAGTGGCATTTCTTTTGCTCTTGTCACTGTTACTTTATTATGGGCATCTTTCCACTGCAATCAGAAGCTTGAAAGTGTGACATTGGCCACTCATAGCAAAAACAGCTTGCACTGAGAGACAGGAGCAAATACCTCACTTGCCTGTGGCCCTGGATAAATGAGCAATAACCTGGCTGTGATGGCAGGTCGCAGTTTGAGGCACTTGAACTGCCTGGGGTATTCTTAAGCAGTTGTACCATACTGGCAGTCATGTAATATTTGTAAGTTAGGGTGAGATAATGGCTGGCATAGGCTGCTATTTCATGGTTGCAAGGCAGACATATTCTGATAATTCTCACTGAATCATAGAATGGAACAATATCACATGCCAAGTTGGTAAGGGCCCACCAGGATCACTGAGTCCAACTCCTGGCCCTGCACAGGACACTTGAAGAATCACACCATGTGCCTGACAACATTGTCCAAATACTTCATGAGCTCTGCCAGGCTTGGTGCTGTGACCAGTTTCCTGGGGAGCCTCTTTCAGTGCCCAGCCACACTTTGGGTGAAGAACCTTTCCCTGATATCCAGCGTAAACCTCCCCTGACTCAGCTTCATGCCGTGTCCTCAGGTCCTGTCGCTGGTTGCGAGAGTAACGAGATCGGCACCTGCCTCTTCTCTTCCTCTCACGGGGTGCTGAGGACTGAAATTGTAATCTTGTTTGGAAATTGTATTTCAAGCTGCAATTCTAATTTGGTTCTGCTTCTCTGATAAATGCTTGCTGTTCTGATGTTCCAGATCCTCTGTGTTTATAAATGCAATTCACAGCTCCATCCCAGTTAGTTACACCACTTAGCATTAAGACAACAGAACCAGAACACTGAAAAAATAGCTATTCTTTTCTCTCAGTTTCTATTTCCCTCTCTCTGCCACAATAACTGTGTGAGATTCCACAGACAGAAAAATACAAAATACATCTTCCATGCCACAAAAAGTAGATACATACTCATTGCAGTGATTCAGACAAGATTCATCTTAGATTATTTGGGTTTCTTATATTAAGCCTGAAGTCTTGAAAACTAGCATTTTTTTAAGTTCCCACGACTTTTCAGGAAATAATTCACTGTGTATTCATCAGCTGACTGCCAGCTTCCCTCCTGAGGATCCCTGGGATCATGACTACCCTCCCTGTCCAGAAAGCAATAAATACTCTGTGTGACCATTTAGAAGATGCTGTTGTGTATCTAGAAGGAAAACCAGATAAATTAATTTAGGAATACCAGAGAAATCACAAACAATACCCAAACCCTTTACATCCAGTAAAATGAAGGTACTTAAAAAGTCAGTCTGGAATTAGAAAAAAAGTGTGTTTGTGTTATATGTGAATATGTGGGTGTATTTCACCCTTTTGACTAAGATCCATAAAATGCACATATATTCAGGCTGCTTTAAAATGACTTTTTTTTTTTCTTGAATCCAAATATTAAAATCAACATAAATGATGCATTGCATTGACCTTCTCCTTATTATTTATTATGTTCTATTTATGTCAGGAACAGAAAAATAAGCATGATGTCCAAGGACATCATAATAATTATCTGTAAGAAATTTTCCAATGACTTCTTGCACTTATAAGTTTTTAATATTTTCCTTTCATCACTGAAGCCTAGTAAACTCATTATTTCTGCATCACCTAAACCATTCCTCAGCATATGAAATCACGAGGCAGACTTTGTCTTTTTCTATTGCTTTCCTTACCTTTCTGAGAAGCTGATTTATTTCCAACAGCGTTAAAGTTTGCTCTTGCTGCTGCCTCGTGTTTCAGACTCTCACCAGCAAGGTGAAAGTACAGGCAGGGTTCTGCTCATGGTGTCAAGGTGTAGGGCTGATAGGAGAGGCTGGTCACAGCCCTGCTGTGGTGTCACTGAAGCAGGGGCTGATGGCCCAGTGAGAGGATGTGGTCAGGTAGGGGGAACCCCAGGAGTGTAGCAGGGCAGGGACATGATGTCCTGGCAGTGCCCTTGGGGCCCTGCTTTTTAGCACATCTTTTCCTCAGATATGGTTTCTTTCCAGCAAGGAGAGCAGTCAGTCCTTCAGAGATGGGAATTCGTATCTCCACAAACTGCAATAGCTGGCAGGGACTCAGGAGAAAGGTTTTCTGACTTCCAAGTCAGCCTCCAACTCCCTAGAAGTTCTCAGGTGCTTGTGTAGGGGCAGGAGGAAAAAGTTGCACAGGTAAGTACAGAAAGTATCCCAATGCAGGAAGGAATGAACACCGAGAATGTAAATCTAAGCATTATGGAGCACAGGTAGTCCCATAATTTTAAAGTTGATTGATTTTAAAATTAGCTTCTTGCTTGTGATGTAATACCAAGTTTTCATTTGTTTACAACTTTGTCTAAGTATGAATGGACTGGTTATTATGCATATGTCAGTTATTGCTCTATGCCTAAAATGTAAAGGGGATAAAATTTAAGCTCAATTATCAGTCATTTATTTGTGTAGAATTTACAGGAGGTTTGGGTTTTTTGGTTTTTTTTTTTTTTTTTTTTGTTTTTTTTTTTTTTTTTTTGTTTTTTTTTTTCCTGGTATCTAAACTTAGCTCATTGAAGAGATTTAGGTGTCACATGCTATGGCATAGGATATGAAGTGTCAAACACATGCATATAGGCACCTCAGTTGAAAACATTATACTGTATGAAGCCAAGATAAGAATTTGAGAAAGATAACAGAACACACGATACTGAGTTTTATCAGTGTTTGATTGCTAAACTTCTTGAAGATAACTCTGTCCTAAGCATTACTGGTATTCTTAAAATGACTTCTGAAAGCACCAAAATATTGGTGTGGAACTTGGCTGTAGAAAATCAACAGAGGAAAACTCCTGTGTCTCAATGCACAGGGAAAAAACAGCCAAGTTTCAAAGCCTGAGAGTGAAGAGGAAGATTTGGGGGTGTGTAAAGAAGGAATATTGGCATGATGTGTAGGAGAGAGAGAGATACTGGCAAGAGAAACAAAGTGGGCAGATTTGAAACAGTAGAGGGGAGGGAGTAAAAGGCGTTTAAGGAAGGGAGACTGCAACAGAAGTGGGGACAAGAAGAAATGAAAAACAAGTGCACTGAAAATACACTGTAAAGTGAAAAGGCTCTGACTACTGGTGTTGAGTCCACTCAGAACTTTGAGAGGAAAAAAAAAATTCCTAAACTTCACAAGATTGTCAGTAAGGGGATTTTAAACAGAGAGGTTGAGAACTCTTGCTTGTTTATCTTTTAAACCTAAGAACCTCCATAAAACCAAAAAATCCTAAGGTAAAAGAACTAGTATTCATGTGACCACTTGAGTTCTAGAGAGTTGGAAAATGACAGTATTGAAGCTGTGTAATCTTAATTCAGTCATTTTGTACTTTGGTGCAATTTGAAATTATATAATCTTGCACTTCTTGTTTGCTGTAAGACACCTGCTTCTCTCAGTACATACACATCCTCTGCAAATTGATAAGAAGTTTATAACATCACTCCTTCCAGGAATAGGAGAGTCCATTTTTACTGGCACTATCCTTCAAAAAAGTCTGAAATCCTTATAGGCTCCATGAATTTACAGAGCTAGAAGTCCAATTAATGAGAGGGTTCAAAAGACTATAAATAGAAAACAAAGAAACCCAGAAGGCTCTGAGGAGGATGTAGAATGTAGTCTGCTGATTGCCAAAGGGAGCAGTAAGTGCTACCCAGGAGCTGGGTAATGGTTGTGGCCAGAAATACTTTCAATGGACAAAAAAGTGATCATAGAAAATATCACACAAATTCAGCAGAGAAAAGAATAGCTTCATATCTAAGAGAGTTGAAGGTTGCTATGGAAAACAGGATTCTTCTCCTCCCTCTGTCCTCCCTGTGCTGAGTCATTTCAATCAGAGCCTTCACAGGTGGTGCTGCTTGTATGGTCCTCAGCCACTGCTCCTTCCAACTCATCCTCTGGTCCAAATCTTTGAAATAATTGACTCTTTCTTGCCACTCGTGTTCCAAAAGTCATCCTATTAGTATGATTAATTATCATTATTAAGTATTTATTGAAGAATTTCATACAGACCAGTGTAGGCTCCATTGCATTAAGAATATAAAAAGTGATAAAATTATCTCTCTACCCTAGAGATTGTCACTATCTGAATACCTAAGACAGGCAGACCACAGGAGGTGAGACAACCAGGATAGTGTGGTGAAGAATAATTTGCTCAAGGTCACTCAGAAGACTTTTAATGACAGGTCTGGAATGAGATATGTCAGAATCACAGGAGTTCTGAAGCTAGAAGTCTTTTGTTTAAAAAGATTGCTATGCATTTAAACAAAATGATCTGTAATGGAAGCCTGTCACCTGTGATGTGAGTGAAGTAATTTATTATGCAAGAACCATATAGATAATTTACAACAGTTCTTCTGTGCCTTTAATGTATAGTAACTGTAATCATGGAATTGCTTCTGAAATCTCTTTTATGCTTCTTGGCACTCCATATGGTAGTTGGATACTGCAGAAAAAAATATCCTCCAGGAATCATTCAGCCAGGCTTTAAGCCAGGCAATCTCCTCTAACAGTTTCAGAGCAAGTCATACTATAAAAATGTAAATGTGGCGGCAATACTTCTTCTTCACACCATTTTTCAAAAGGTAAATGTAAGTGTTGTTCAAACCACAGTGCAGCTTGAGAGTATTTGTGAAGGACATAAAAAATCTGAGTTGCTTTGCGTAGGTGGCTTTACACACCTGTTACTGTGAAGGCTCTCTGATTCAGACATTTATCATCAAACAACATCAGTAGAAAGACTTCCAGTAATTGCAGCGCTGCACAGGTTTCTTTCCTCTTTTTCCACTCCCCTTCTCTTTTATACATCTTTTGTTCCAGGTACTCAGGCATTCCTCCTTCCTGGAGCATTTGGGTAAACATTACCCACCAAGAGGTGTGGTTTTCTCCTGTGTTCACTGGCATAAGTGAAGCAGTTTGCAACAAACAAGGAGCAGATGAGATCACTAATACACTAGCAAACACAGAAATATTAATGCTTAGTGCAATCCAGAAAAGGAGAAAAGAGGAAAAGGGGTATCCAAAGGAAGGCAAGAAAGAGAAATTGAGAATAGAAAAGAGAAGACAGACTGTTGAACAAGTGTAAATAGAAGGGGAGAAAAAGAGAGCAGGAGTACCAGCCCTTCCCAAAACATTTAAGAAGAAAGGAGTCAACAGGGTATGAAGACTAACAGGACTGTTATCTCAGAAATTAGAAATGTGGAGAGGGAGCCTTTCAGGAAGAAGGTGGTAGAAGAAACTAAATTCTCTTTTTTCAAATATCCAGTTTATTATTTTGAATGAGTTTTGCCTGAGTAAAGTAAGTGCTTTTTTTCTTTCCACAACACCCTGTCACCTAACTTAAAATGTAGTGGTATTACCTGGACAGGTCAAAGCTTAAGGGTTTTTTGCCTCTGCCCTGTGTTATCCCTGATCTCCTTCCTTCCTTGTCCCTCACCCTTCTTCTGGACTTATTTCTGAATTCCCCTTGGATGCTTACAAAAAATTTTATTGTGTATAACTGTGTGCCAAATGAAGATCTTTTTTTAACTTCTCATTCTGTATTTATCACTTCTTAATATAATTGATAAACATCTTTAAGAGAAATTGAAATAACCTTAAAATAAAGAATACAAAACAAATTACAATCCTAGTAATCAGCATACATGCATTTTAAATAACCTATTTTTTCATTGTTGTTAAGCCATATAATTGGGTTTGATTTCCTCATAGAGGCATATACCAGTAATGCTATAACTTTCATATATGCTGCAATTAGTTTCAGCTAAAATTCAAATTCAAGTTCAAATTCACAGAGCACAGAAAGAAATTAGTGTGAGAGAGGCAGGGAGCAGGTATCTATTTACGAGGTTTTTTAACAGCGTGACCTCTGTTGAAACTAAAGGTTCTGAGGATCACAAGCTATTCCAGTGGTATGGCCCTGCTGCCCTGCTTAATTTTTGTTCTGTAGCCAAGGAAACTGCCAAGTAGTAAGACTTATTTAAGCAGACTTCTGCTCAGGATTTGCTAAACCATTTTTGGGGCACGGTATGTTTCAGCAGGCAGTACCCCTTGTAAGTTCCCAGCTGTTTCCAGGAGTGTTTCTCAAGCAGGTTTCCAGCCTGTGTCCCACATCCAAGGCCAGATATGGCCCTGCACACACCATTTGTGCACTGGCTAACTCTGCTCCTCATTGTGAAGACCACACAAATCCCAGAAATGATCTCTGGTGCAAGCAGTAGATTCCCATTCTGGATCATCAAGGTGCCCAGGCACCACGTTATGCAGAGACACCTCCACACCTCCACAGGTGCTGATTCAAGAACTTGTGTACTTTAACCAGGAGAGATGTGTGCCACCTTCACCACTGAGACACAACCTGGATTTTTCTCAGAAATTGGATGTCCAGAATCTGTCCCAAAACTTTTTTCTTTAACTTCTAGCAACTTAAGGTAGCTATTTTTTCTTGCAGAGAGTACTAAATGTAGCTTAAGTCACTGTAAGAATGCACTTCTTGGACACTTCAGGTATTTTGAAAGCTGCGGAGCAGAGATTAATTGTTGGGAATGTTTTTTAATTGTTATGTGGTACAATGTCAGTTCATAGTTCAGTTTTTGTCTCCTTTAAAAAAGATCAGTTGCTTTTAAGCTGAACTATGTTATTTGCACATTCATTTAGTAATTTGCTTTCCTAATTTATTTTGTACTTATATACATAAATTTCTTTGAAATTGTACCCTTTAGTGTGAAATACTGCCTTTGAAATGTACCTCACAATTTATATTTTTCTGAAATTTTCACCACAGAAGTCCAAAAAAACTCTTAGCACTGGAACTTTTGCCCAGATTGAATGAAGTTATGTTTAGCTGTAAATTAAAAAGGGGAATTGTTGAGTATTAGAAATTTTACCTGGAAAAAAAAATTGTTTTTTTTTTTTTAATAACTAACAATTATGCCTATCTTTGGGCATTATTCTGCCTCATTGTTTTAAGCCTCTTTATGCTTTTGAAGAAGCATATTTTTTCCCACATGCAGATATTGGAAATGTATATATTGAGAAGCACTTCTGTTAGTTACATCTATAGTAAGATGCACAGCAGTGAAAAAGAAGTAAAAGAAATTTGTAGAATAATATAGAGTTTCGGGTCTATTTCTAGCATGTCAACTTGTGTAGTCCTCAAGCTTCAGCCTGTCTAATCTGCAAGTTCAGTGACTTCTTGTGCTTAATAGAGGGTCTGATAAAAAGTCTTATAGTGAAAGTGGTTATTTTAAAATAAATTTCTAATGATCTCAAAATTTCTGCAGATTATATTATCCTAAGCATTTAGATTCTTGTTAAGTAAAAGGCATATGACAATTCCAAAAATAAACAGGACTCAGTAGAATTCAGTTAATTAATTATTGCACTGGGGAAAATATTCAGCTATAGTTCTGCTGTCATAGTCCTTAAGGCATGCTACAGGGGTTCTGTGTCACTACAATACCTTTAATGCTTTTTCCTTTTATGGCTGTAATTCCAGTGATATTCCCCTGAATCAAGTGAATCCTGGTGTAAGTGTAACGGACTTGTAATTTGGTTTCAAATAATATTTGGCCACTAATGAAAGTAACCAAAGCACATTTTATTCTTTAAGTATTCTAGTAAACATTTTTGGGAGCTCTTATGACTAGCTTTTAATTTTTATATCCAATCAAAACAGGTTTGATGGTAAGTGCATGTCTGAATGTTAAACAAAGAGTTTCTCTGCATACGTAAAGTTGGGGCTGTTTTAAAATATTCTTTTATCCATAGTTATGTGGCTAGTTTCAAAAAGTCTGCAAATCCCTACCTGAGCTATATAACTACCTGGCTGGCTAGAAAAGTATTTTAAGCAATTTTATATTAATCATAGCAATCATATACATTTATTCAATGGTTTGTACTTATGAGTTGCACAAAATCATGCCTCAAAGATGCTTGCAGGTACAAATTGGAAGTCAGTAGTAAAGGATTAGTAGTAAATATTTTTCTAACATACATTGCAAAGTTACTTTCAAACTTTGAACATCTCATAAATGTGTTACAAGATAAAGGAAGCAACTACAGACATATTTGGAAGTGTGGTAAATATAAAAAGATGGAAGTAGCTGTTGTTGAAAAAACTAATAGGGTATCAGACTTCAAAGATTAATTTATGTATGCTTCAGCAAGCCTGATTTTCTTTCAGAGTACATGGTATGGAGCTAACAGTGCTACATTCTTCTCTGATTTAAATTGTGCAAGTGCCTCCAATCAAGTGGGCATGCTTGCAATACACAAATCTCAAACCCAACAGTTTTCAACTGTTTAGCTCTATTCTTCCACAAGGAAGGAAAAAAAAGGAAAAGGAAGGAAGAAAAAAAAAGGAAGAAAAAGAAATGGAAAACATATTTACACAATATGTTTTCAGTTAAGATGTGTGAGGAGATGTCAGCCTGCAGATTATAGTGAATCAGCTGTGAGAGGACTGGGTTGACAGCATAGCATGTATATATCAACTGATTACAAATTAAAAAGGGCAGAGATAACCAATTTCTCCTATTTGAGAAGTTTTCTAATTGCAATGTAGTCTAGATTTTGATAGCTGTTAATAGGCAGAAATAATAGTTATTAAGGAAGGGGTCAAGATATTACGCAGAGAGCTGGTTCAATGTCAGTTCCAGTGAAAAGATTTGGAACAATTTTGCACTGACCACAGTCTAGCTAGGAACAACAGCATAAGACAGTAGAACTTACTAAGATTGTGAAATTTAATTACAAAAGGTGCAGTGTAAAGAAGTCTTACTTTGTTTCTGTTGAATAAAAGAGTTTGGCTGCCTTACACTTACAGTCAGCTTGGGAAACAAGACCAGCTTCTGTTTACATCAGCAGGGCAGGGTTCAGTATCAAAAGCATTTTCTTCTAGCTCATCATTTTGATTTGTGGATCAAATCATACCTAATCATTAGATAGATACTCATTAGAGAACTGATCCAATAATGCCACAAATTGGGTGTTCTCACACCCTAAAAAAGTATTTGAGCCAGCTATTGATTCAAAATCACACTCCCAAAATGTGTAATATAGTTAAATATAAATTTTAGAAACAATTGGCATATTCAAATCTTATTTATGCACGCACTAGATGGCTAAGTGGATAATGATGCACAAAATTAGATGGGAATATAAAATATCATCAAGTTTCAATTTACATTTAAATGATGTATACTTACATTTATATTGTATTCTTTTTAGCCTAGATAGTGAGTCAAATATCAGTGACTGAAAGTGATTAGCAGAGTGTTTTTAAACAAAAATATTGAGGGAGGAAAAGGCATTAGAAAGAAGACAAAATTAATAATACCTTAAAAAAACAAAAAGCACCTTTTTAAAAACCTCTTATCACAAAGTATATGCTGTGATTTATTATGCTAATAATCATGCTAATGCTGAAATTTATGTATATAATATTTTTATTTATAATGGGGACTAAATACCAGAAAAGGAATAGCATTGTGTGCACAAATAACATTTATGATTACAAATTACTACAGGAAGTTCATTAGCATTTGAGACTGAAAATTAAACCTTCATGAAATTAAATTCATAAAATCACAGAATCATGTTAGTTGAAAGAGACCTCAGTAGGTCATCTAGTTCCATCCCCAGCTCGAATGGGTGCACTTAAAGCAGGTTGCTCAGGTCCAGTCAAGTTCTGAGTAGTCACAAGGCTGGAACCTCTGCAGCCTTTTTCAGCAGCCTGCTCCAATGCTTGGTTGCCCTCATGTTCTGGAAGAGCCATCAAATTTTAGAGATTATGTGGCAAATAAGGCTGAAAATTGGCATATTTATTCTCAAGGGAGTGTTGATATATTTGTAAACAGGACTCAGTACCCATGGATTGATGTTCTGTATATCACAGCTGACCCTGCATCCCACATATCTGTGGAAGAAGGACCTCTAAAAGTTCTGTTCATGAAGGTGTTAATGATATACTCCAAGCACAGGCAGGAACACAGACCAAAAGAATAACTAACTTCAGTAAGCCTACAAATTTTCATTTCTAAAAACTTATAGATGAAGGAAAATGTGTGGAATAGATTGAGAAAAATAAATGTACGTATTTCCTGAAAAGAAAAGATTGATACTGACAATTATGATGCCATAAATATTATCTGAGTGCCTTGTAAAGCAATGAAATAAATATTCCATCATTAATAGCTGGGACAAGAGACCCATGAACAGTAGGCAGTGAGAAATTAGAATTCATCAGTCAAACATCATTTCTTATTTTGATGCAATTACAAAATTAATGGGCAATGGTAATGAAGTAGATCATATACATTTGGATTCTAGTGAGGCATTTGATATGGCATCTTCAGAATTTCCAGTTTTAAAATTTGATTCAGTACTGCTTTCAATAAGATCATAACCATGCGGGCTGTAAACTGCCTAAATGAGTACATAAACCAGAAATATTAAACAGCAGCATATTAGGAAAAGGAATCTAAAAGTTGGCATTTTTTAGCCAGAGTTGGCAAGAGTTGTATTTGTTTAATTTCTACATTAGTAGTCTGAAAGAAAAAGAGCAAACTAATGAAATCTGAAGATGATATTAAATTTGAAGGAGTGTGCAGATAATTAAAGAAAAAAGATTAATAGGAGCTTGAGAAATTATAGATTAAATAAAACTGGAAAATGCTATTCATCTTAGAAATATGAAAGCCTGTTCCCCTTGAGGTAGGATTCTGAAACACTGATATATTGGAAGATATTGGTATTTATTAAAAAGAAGGTAAATTCAGAAAATCCCATGATGTACTACCATTGGTACCTATAACTGTGACTTTATGGGACAGTAACAATAGTTTCTCCAAATGTGCATGAAAACAAGCTCCAATTCAGGTGGTGTAACTAGGCTGGAAGACTTATTGTTAAATGAGATGCATGCGCAGGAAAGGGTAAATAAGGAAGTTAAGACAAATAAATTGTGAGCAGTGACTAAAACAGATCAGAGTTCAGCTGGTTCACTGAAGAGTCTTCCAGCTAAAAGATGATAGAACATTCTTAGGACAAACTTACCACATTTTGTCTGTTTCCCAGTGATGAAAGCATCCTTTGAATGGATATTGCCTAGGATGTTTCATTATTGTAGGGGCTGTTTAATTGTTCTTAGAAAACATGGGATCTCAAAAAGGCAGATCTAACTATGAATCAAGTATGAATATTGTGCTTAAATAAATTTAAATATCTCCCATCAGCAAAGGGAGTAAAGTAAAAGAGGAATAGCAAGTGTGATATGAAGTAATGCAAGAGATAATGAATAAATATTTTTAAAAAGGCAAATGCAACATTACAGCAAACTGTAGTTCCTGCTGGGTCCCTAGAAAAGTTCTTTCTAAAATGTCACTTCAGAGTCTGTGTGTGTGCTCTTCTCTTTTCAAGATTCCTTAAATCTTGTTCCAGGCAGCCTGTTGTGTGAGCTTTCACACTTTCTGTCACATCTTTAAAAGATATAGCTATATTCTAAATGCTGCTGGACAAGAAGTGATCCTCCTTCTCTTCAGAGACTCTCTTGCCACTTTGATGGCTAAGACAAAGCACACAGTTACATTTCTGCCAGCTGTTCTGCCCCATTCTCAAAAAGAAGCATAGCTGCAAAAAAATAAAGATTAATCAAGTGATGAGCCTACTCTCATCTGTATTTTCTACAGAATTGTACTGTGTGACTGACTCAGAAGTATGCATTACATTCAGCCAGCTACTTAGAATCACTCCTCTCCCCTGCAAGTACTACTAATAATCTGAAATTTACTCTGTGGATAATACCAGAGGAAACTCTTGAAACATCTTCCATTCCCATTTCGGTATCTATTTCCACACTCAAAATCTTGTTGCAGGCAAAAGGGAACAAACATGTGTAAAGCTAAGGGTTTCATTTAATTGAAATTTTTACAGGCATATCAAAAGACAAAAATCTGTCATTAGTTCAGCTACAATGCTACCAACAATGACAAACCAAATTAATGCAGAAAAACATCATTAGTAATACAGATAAAATTGTTATACAAAATTTCATACAATCTGCACCTTTTCTCTGTTACTGGATTCCCTGCCAACATTCCTGTGTCCTAAGCTGATGCTGTCTCTATTCCTCAAGCAGAACAGGGTAACAGTGAGATATCAGCATTCTGAGGCATCAGCAGGAGAAGTGCAATGTTCAGGGTGGAAGCTGCTGCTTCCTTGGTGTTGAATATGCTTGGTGTTATTTTTATATGTGTTTTAACACAGTCTGCTCACATGCCCTTCCTTTTTTTGGTTCCCAATCAATCAGTTACCTCTGTAACCTCCACTGCTGGATTTACTTAATTACAAAGCCACTAGCATGTAGTGACCACTAATGGACTGTGATTTGTTGTGTTTGTGTTTTATGGCTGTATTAACTGCATTTTGTGTTTCTTGGGAACTCTGATACTAACTAGTGTCTCCACACTCCCAAAGTGCATTTTATTCTGCAATTAGAATGTTCAGTTCACACACAAAATAATTACTTGCATTTACTGTAAACTAAGCAAAAGCAAATTTAGGCTGCTATAAAACTGCTTTCACAACTGAAACAAACCAGTACAGGGAGACCTGTGCTGAGTCCTCATACTGTGAAGTTATCACAAACCTTGTGGCCTTAAATAATAATGGCATATTTACTGAAAAAATAGCATCACCACAAAACTTTGCCTGCCATACTTGAGTCTAAGGTACCACGTCCAGAGTCACCAGGTAGATACTGCTTGTTTGCTCTGCCTGACACAATAAATGACAGGACTTCTTGGAGAGCTTTCTTAACTTTATATAAGATGTGGTAACTGATATTATGCTGTCACTAAGTTCCATAAATGTATCTGCTGCATATATATAAAAAAAACTGATGCTTTATAAAAGTGCTTTATAAAATCCACATCATAAAGACCAGTAAGCTGTCACTTTATTAAGGAAAAAAACACTAAAGGCAAAAGAAAAATTGAGACATTATCGGCCTGTAAGTGTAGAGATGTTTCTATCCATCTTATTCAGTCAGTTTAATGGTACTATCTAAAAGGAAAACAACTTTCATGAACTCTGAAAACAACCATGTTTTCTCCTCTGACACTCCTTAAATATCATTTATGATCTGGTGCTTCACAGGACTTGACTCTTCACTGCTTTTTTTGAATCACATGCACTATCTAGTGGACATTTGGATTCTTAAAATACAAATTGTGAATTGCAAAAATGAAAGAGGAAGCTAAGTGGCCACATATACTATCTCATTGTTGTCCATCATATATCTCTAAATTTTTTTATATTAGCCTTATTTTAACTGCTAGATACACTAGCCTATTTTCACTGCTAGATTGGTCAAAAGGAGTAATTCAAGAACAGATACTATTTCTGAGGGGTTTTTATTTAATATTGGAGTTCATATTCATCTTTCTTGTTTCTCTTGTAATTATTGTAGTATAGTTGCAAGTGGCAATAGCTAGGAATTCAATGTATGAGTACAAAAGACTATTGCCATTTTTTCACAAGACTGTGGCTTTAGGATCAGAAACAGATATGGTTCCATATAAATTTTAAATAAAGAAAAATACTCTAGTTTTAATTTTCAGCTAAAAAAGCCCAATGATCTTTTCAAAAGTAAACATTTTCCTTGACACTTTTATATGAATGAAGGAAGCCCATTGGTGAAAATTATTGAAATTGAGGTATTGTAACCAAAAATACAAGGAGAAAAGAAGACAAATGTCTGAATATCTTCTTGTAGTGAAGAAGCCCTAAAAATATTAATTTCTTCCTAATATACACTTTCTTCCTCAAAGTCAGTGACACTGTGTCTAGCAGCCCTCTTTTCTGGCTATAAGTGGTAGAGTTGCCTGGCAAGTTTACTTAGAGCCTTTGTGGTTGTACTCAGTCAGAATCCATTGGATCTGAATCAGTCCTTTAATTAATACACTCAGCATAAATTGAATGCATATATTGCCTCTTGCTTACAACATTCTTGGGAGTATTCTCCTTGGAGAATGTTGTAAAATTTTGGAAAATTATTTTTCTTGCTTGTTCTACATGCTTAATGCTTCCAGCTATCAAATAATGGAGTGTAATAATGAGGTCTCCAAATAGAGCACTGGACTTTTTGAACATCTCAATATGATTAAAAGAAGTAGATATATTGCTTATAAAAAAGGAAAATCTTGCATACGGAGAGGGAAAAAATTAATTTGTTTATTTTAAATCCATATCAGTGTAAGAAAATCACAGAATAATTTTTCTCTGTTTCAAGAGATAGTCTTCCCAAAAAAAAAAAAAAAAAATTACTTTGTCATGAAGCATTTTTGGTGCTGCTGAAGATAAATTTAAGCCTTTCTTCCCAAAACTGTTTGAAGACATTATTTTCTCCCATTTGCTTCTGACCACTGTTCTGAAAATATTTTGAAAGAGATGGAGAACACACAAACACCTTCAGAATGCATTTGTTGCTTTCATTGATATGAAGAGTGGAACATTTTTTTGGTAAACAGCTGCTGGTGTAATGCACACAAACAAGTTTGAGTTTTTACTGACGACTGACTTCTGTACTAAATGAAAATGTGCTGGAGCATCCAAAGCATTTAGGCATCATCTTCCTGTAGTAACTGTGGTGTGTAGGACATTGGAAATAAAAAAGAGTAAAAATTAAGACCCAAAAATAAAATGCTACCCAAATGTAAACAGGTGAGATTCCCTCTGTAAAAAGACTTTAAATATTCCCAATTTCCTTTACAGGACATAGGAAACCATGGCACATGTAGACAATCATCCACATTTGCTGTATGAAGATACAGAAACTGGGAAGACATTCAGATTAAAACCAACTAAAAGGCATGGACTCTTCCCTAAATCTGAATAGGTTAGGTGACTTGCATTGCAAATTCAACATTATAGGAAAGTTTAAAATGTATGAAAACTTGTTAGATATAGAACAGCATATATTTAATAATGATGCATACCTGAAAAGTGAAGGTAAAGTGGTCTAGAAAAAAAAGAATAGCAGTGAAGAACAACAAAAAAAAAAATTAAAATGAAAAATATTAAATTAAAAAGGTAGCAAAACACCAGTGGTATCAGTATTTTTTTTTAATGTTGGGAGCCTAAGCAGTTAGATGCAAGAATTGAATTACAACTTTCTTTATAATAAATATGTAAGTAATTTTATGATAATGTTAATGTAATAGTGGGGTTACCTATTACCTTGAAGTATAACATAGGATGGGTTAAGTTTGATTCAAAGTTTGTAGCATAGGTCTCTATGAAATGAGCTTTAATGCCTGAACATTAAGAATATGCCATTAAGGATGTTGTCAATTAACCAAACGAGATGGTGGCAGTGCCTCTGGAGCACTGTGAATAACTAGAAATACTGCAAAGGCAGAAAACACAATAATGGAAGATGAGTAGGCACTTAATGAAATTATCAGATAAGAGGTTTAAAATAAACAAAGCACTTTTTCACTTAGTATGTAATTAAATTGTGGAGCTGAATGTGCTGGATATTCTAGAAGCCAAAAATTGAAATTAATTCCAAAACCTCCTAGGCATGTTCACTGATGTCAGGTCTATAAATGCTATTAACTTCAGTGGATTCGAAAGGAACCTCCAGGTCAGGAAGTCCCCAAGTCCCTGACATCTCAAAGGATGTCCAGAGACATATCACCATAGGCTTGCTTTGTTTCTGTCTTCCACAACAGAAAGGATGCTGAGCTAAATTAGACCTTTTTCTGCTCTACTGTGTAGAGTCATGTTCTTACAAGTGTTGTAAAAGACTCATTTCAGAGTCACTCCTGTCTACAGTATTTGATAATTTTTATTTTACTTAAAAATTACTTTTTCTTGATAACAAACAAATAAACAGTCTCTAGTAGGGGGTTCCCACTATGGTAATAGTGACTTTTACTTGATCCTAATGACATGAAAGCATTTTTTAAAAGCTGACACTGATAATTTAATTGTTGAGTGCAATTATAGTTTTAATTTAGATGGAGGGAAGCTACTCTGCAATATTTTAACGATTTTAACGATTTACCCTTGTCTGTACAACCAATATAGCAATGCCTGTTACATCCTTGGTGATAGTGCAGCAGGTTTTGTTGTTAGGGGTCCTCCATAGTTTTTCCAGACTTAAAAAAATAGTGAGGCAAGGGTTGTGCCCCATTATTATCCATTCTTCCAACAAGGAAATAACTATCAAGCATAAAAAATACTTTCTTAACCCACATGAACTATTTATGCTAATTGTACCTTCAGAGTTCAGTCCACCACAATGCTCTGGCTGTGTTGCATTGTCTCAGCAATGGAGAACATCTGTAAGCCCAGCTGCATTGTACAGTCAGATCTGTGCAAAGCAGGTGGAGTGAATCTCATGTGGTTTGCCCTGAGTAGCAACCATTTGCATTTTTAAAATGCTGAAGAGCAACTTCAGCTTTTCGAGTGTAGATACTGTGTTTGTCTCCAAACCACTGCAGTACTGAAGTACACTTATTTCCATGTCACATCCAGGCAAAGTTGTTGCCCTTATGCTCAGGGATGCATGGAAACCACTCTGGTTTTTAAAGATATCCAATGACCTCCAGAAGAGATGCTCTGAATTTTATCTCCTGAAAACATGTAACAGCAACTGGCCTCCTGCTATCCAGTACTATGCATTTCAGGAAGTGACACATCTTGGAGTTGCCTCCACAATGGAGAGCATGGTATGAAGTAGCCTAGGAAATGCCAACTAGCTCCTCTGCTTCTGAGTGTAGTTATTATTGAGGGAAAGTAATAACTCTCAGGCACGATGACATGGCCAAGTAAGACATTCTGCTGTTAAATTTGTCAGCATAGTTACACTAAATGCACACATCACTGGAGTTACCTCAACTGTAAATGGGTTTTTTTGCCAGACAATATGGTGAATTCCATTTAAATCATGTTAAACTTAGCTGATGCTGGTTTAAATTGTCCCAAAGTTATTGAAGGATAACCTAAAATCAAGACAAATCCTGCTGAATTCTGTCCATCTTAAAATACATCTCCTAGTAAAAATTTGTCAAAGTATCAATTTAGGAATGGATACAGCATTTACATAAATATTTTTGATAACTCGATTATTACAAAAAATGAGAGGTTAACAAATATAAGCATTTGTTGCTGCAGAACTGTTTATAGTGTATTCCAGCAAAAAGAATTTTCCTTGGTGTTCAAAGTACAAGGGGCAGGCAGAATGCTTACGGCACTTGTATTGTTGTGTTCTCCCTCAAACCCCATGTAGGTTTCAAACTAAGTTAGAAATCAGTAGCTCTTGTAGAAGGAGATGACAAAGATCTTCCAGCTGCATAGGAGCAGGAAAATTGTTTCAGACTCATAATTTCTGTTAACTGATTCTTATGTGGCCCTGAATAGGGACCTCAGAGAGACCAAATGTTTCATTCAAGTCACAGTGTGGTTATCATAGTAAATTAAGTGTGGTCTCAAAGGTAAGAAAGCTACAGTAAACATATTCTGAGCACAGAAGAAAAAAGTGTGAATGCAAGAAAATTTGCATAAAGGGCAGTAGCAGTGTCTATAATTAAAGATAGGTTATGCTCATAAAAAGCTGTCTTTCTGTTACAAAACAATGGATCACAGAAGGCCAAAATACAGCTTGTGTGAATTTATCAGTACAAGTTTGCATCTTTAGATATGAATATCTATAAACTGTGCTCTTTCCCTGTTGACAAAAAGTGAAAAAGTGAAACTCTTGTTGCTTTTATATGAAGGAACCCTTTGTGTCCTCTGTAGAGTGTACATCACTGGCAGAAAGTTGTATTCTGCTGCGCTGAATTTGAATTCTGCAGACTCACAGAGGTGAAAGAGCCACTTTTTCAGTGGATGAAATTGCAGCTAGTCATGGTGAAATGATACCCAATTACAACTTACTGATAAACACATCTTAATGTTCCATAGATGTACCACAAAATTATTGTATATCAATGCTGTTTTAGTTAGAGGTGTTGAACTGCAATGTCAAGCTAGCAGGCCATGATTATTTAGTTATATTGTTTCACTCTGTATCATACTATCTTTCTAGTGGAGGTAAAAGGCTCACAAGTCTCACCATGTTTTAAAACAACAACAACAACAAAAGTCTGCAAATGGAGCACCATGAAGAGAAACAAGCTGCTGGGAAGTAACAAGCACCTTTGGATTTAAGATAACCACACTTTGTGGGTGATTTAACCCAGCAATCTGCCTTCCAAAAGCTCTACATCACAATTACACAGTGGGGAATTGAGTTGGGACCATGAATATGTCTTGAGGAGAAAGGGAAGAGAGCTAGTTATGTAAATGGTAAGGGCAAAAAGATGTGTTTGAAACTATAAACAACTCTCACTGAACTGAATTAATGAAAGTGAGAAGATGATCTCAGTGTCAGTATTGGTACAGCCCTGTTTCATACCTATAATTAGAGATTCACAGGAGAATAGATTATAAACCTCCCTCCTTTCACATGGGAAATTACCTTCCTCCTAACTTCTAGGTAAAAGTGCTGGTTGAAAAATGCCTCTTCTGTTACTTTGGCTGCTGATGTCTTTTGCTTCAGCCTGAGGCACTCAGAGGTTTTACACCAAAATTCTCTTTCAGAACAGTAGGACACTCTGTTGAGAAGTAGGGCATTCAGATTCCTCCAGAAATACAGAGGAATGGGACCCAAGGCTTTCTGTACCCTATGGCAGTGTTTTATCCAGGGAATAGGAAAAAAGAGAACTACATCTCTCCCAACTACAATTTTTTGTGAATTTTCTCTGCACTGCTTCTTCCTGACACAACTGCCCAGCAAATTCAACCTGCATTTGCAAATAGTTTCAGGATATTTTCACAGGCACTTCAACATAAAAAGAAAGAAAAAAAGTTTATAATAATCTAAGTTCATATCTCCAAGCATCCTTAAGCACAACCTATCTCTCTAATTGTTTCACAAAACTCTGCAGATAGTACATTAGTGGCCATATGAGAAAAGTCTACTTCAAGTTAATTGAGTGTTTGCATAGCATTTGGTGTTCTAAGACTTTTACTTTATTAGGTATAATTTTGGCCAGCTCACTATTAGGAAAGAATACTTTAGGTAGAGATGATCCAGGAAACCTCAATATAGTTAATAGAAAAGATGTAAGGACTAATGCTAAAAGGTGGTGAACAGCATGTGAGCTTTTCATTTTTTTCCAAACACTCTCAGTTTGCTATATTTTTATTTTGATCACCTGTTTCTGTTCCTCACTTACAGCTCTGTTTTGTATAAATCACTGTGCATCTTTAATGGGAACCTAGTTTACATTGGAGAGAGATTGTATATTATTATTCTACAGAATCTGTGCTTAAGAGCAGTTTTAATTTTCATTTGTTATATTACTTTGAAATCACTTCTATTTCCCCATAAACATACCTTGTGACCATTTCTTTCCTTCTGCTAGTGCTGAGCTTGTCCAATGACTCCATCACCTCTAAGCTATTGATCTGTCTGACATCTGACTCAACCTGCTTGCCATTGTCTGGAGTGCTCCAAAGATAGATCAAAGAGATTCATTACCTTCTGCTCTGACACAAAATGTCTAGAAGAATAACACTTTTCCTCAATCAACAAACAATTCTTGGAGATTTTTTTAAATAATATTTTTTAATTAAAAGAAATTTATTCACTTAAGTAGCAAAATGGTGGCAAAATACATACAAAAGATGACTTATGTAAAGAGAATTCTCCTTCATTAGGCCATAGTTCAATAGGATCTCCTGTGTACTTCTCTAGCTAGGTTTGATACTTAAAATGAAGTTGAGTCACCTTTAAACAAAAGCTAACTGGAGTTATAATGAAAAAAAAAGGAAAACACATATACATATGTATATAAATATGTATATATAAACAAAACAATTTATTTTAAAAATTAACTCTTATTTTTATGAGTCCTGAACTGTTCATACTTCAGCATACGTTTTCATTATACCAACATGTATAAATGGGTGGGTGTTTACAGACACACAAATGGAAAAGTTGCTGCTGGCTGCTGTTCAATCTTGTTCAGCTCTTCTTGCCTTGTATTACAATACATCTGTAAGTTCAATTTACAACAATTTTGAGATAGGCAGAATTTGTGTTTGCATTTCAGAGGTTTAAGTCAAAAGAATTCTTGAAAATCCATATTGTATATCTGCACTAAAAATGAGGAAAATAAATTATTCTTAGTTTATTCCTTCAGAATTTTGTTTAGGAAATACTAGACAAATGGCTAGAAACACAAAAATAGTAATCAGCACCTCCAACACAGTGAAGTACAAGTTTCAGGTTACTCAAAAGCCAACAGAAATGGAGCTTGTGAAGAACATCTGAGTATATAATTCGTTGTAGGGCTAATCTGGTGGTCAAAGATCTGATTGTGGTATACAGATCTTACTATCACTGACTTCAGAGAGGTCAGGCCTGTGTTTTGTCTTTGTAGTCAAACTCTCTGTACTTTTAAAATTAATTGAAATTATACATAACTTTGACAAAACTGTACCTACATCTTTAACTACTTCTGTTGTACTGTTATTATTCTATTAGTACTGGATTTGTAATACATGTTGTGCTTCTTAGAAAGTTCTTAAGCACATAGAAATAGCATGCATTATAAAGAAAGCAAGGGTGGTTTTGTATGTGAGCTAAGGGGAAACAACTCAGGAGGAAAAGGTGAGTTGTCAGTATTTAGGTCAGTAGAAATAGCACAACTCACGGTGGCAGACAGGACAAAAGGAACGGGGGCGCGGGTGAGGCTGGAACTCAGAGAAAGACAATGGGCTGGACTGGCTCCAGGCACAGCATGGAGAACAACAAACATAATGCTGACAAGATACACTGTAATGTGTGCTAGAGGCAAGGCTGAGAACCTGTCTCTGTGGGAGAAGTGTCTTATGCTGTAATTAACTGGAAAGTATTCAGGAAAAGAAAATATTCAAACAAAGTGTGAACTTCTGTGGAAAACAGACTCTGCTGGCTAAACACCCAAATTAACATGTTGTAAGCAAAGTTAAAACTGTATCAATTGAATTACTTTAAGACATTGAACCATTGATAGTGGTTTTTTTCTCTTACACTGTAAGATTTTGGAAGCAGAACTGTTTTCCTTGTTCAAGCACCAAGAGTTTCTTTGGTAATATATTCAAGAGACGCTCCAAGTATGTACTTTTATTCTTTGTATAGTTTGTACAAAGGGTCACAGACAGAAGGCATAGCTTTGAAATTAGGGTGACTCAAAGTACATGGAGAAACATTTCCAGATTGATGGGGTAGAAGTGAAGGCTTCAGCACCTACTTAGAGATATGTTGAAAGGACTGGCCTGGAAAAGAACTGTTTATCAAATGAATGGCAGAGGGAGAGAAAAACAAGTTTAGAGTTAGCCATTGTTGGTAGAAACTGGAATTAGAAAGTTTCAGTTAGAAAGCGGAATTAGGAAAAGGAAGAAAAACAGAACACAGTTTTAAACTTTGGCCTAATCTTAAGCCTTTGCATTTTGAAAGTGTAACATATACATAAGGGAAATCTAATGGATTTTTTTAAATGTAACTTTGTTCGTGAACTATACAGTTTCTCAAAAGTGAAAAGTTCATTGTGCCTATCAGGTTCTTCATTAATATACTCCAGTGCTTTTCTGAATCTGTTTTCTCCAGCAACGTGAAAACTGAAACCAACATTACCATTCCAGTTTTGGTCTTTCTCTTTGGTGTTCTTGAGTATCTCAGGGATTCACTATTGAATGCAGTGAATACTTGTTCATGGTGTTTTATTCCCGTCTCTGCTTCCTCTGAAGCTTGTACTTTTGCAGGTGATATGGATAGATTGCACTGCTAGCAGAGTTGCCAAGCAGGGAGGTCAGCTGGCTGGGAACACACTTTAGATTCCCAGTAATACTTAATGATGCTGGGAAAATGCCTTTTCTGTACCAAAGCTTTATCACCTCTGACATAAAAATAATGTAGAATTCACTTGCAAAATTATTTTCAGATACACAGTTGTACAACTCTCTAGTTTTCCCTCATTTTTAGTGACTTTGGTGATGTGTTCACTCATTTTAACAGAAACTTATTTAATTAGTTACAAACTAACTCCACTCAGTGGTCAGTTTCTCCTGGTCAATTTTGTTCTCTGGCCTACTTTACCTGCTTTGTACCTGTTATTTTTTCCAAATATTTCTCTCACAATCATTAAAGGAAAAAGAAACTTAGTTGAAAAAGTTGCAAAGTCAGTGTGACCTGAATGAATGTGATATTCAGAGCTACTCATATGCAGATATGGCAGAAAAGAGGAGAGCTTTCAAAATTTTCATAATTGATGGGGCAAAGAAAGCAGGAGCTCCAAAGACACTGCCTAAAGAACAGTTAGCTGCAGAGGCTCAAAAGAGATGAAAAAGATGTAGTTATTGACCCTCTTTTTGAGATCCTCAAGAAAGATCAATAATATTGAGATCACACACAGTGGAAGGAAAAAAACCTCAGAAAGATATAATCAGAATCACATGATAGATCTTAAAGAACCTGTAAAAGAAATGTTCCAAGCAGAGTGAACACTGAAATGGAAGTTAAAAAATCATCAAGGAATCTGTGATGTAAAACCTAGTCAGGAAACAGCGAGGATGATCATTGGGTTTGCATAAGAAGATATTAGAGGTTATGAGGTCAAATATGTATGGTTTCCAAAACTAGGGAAATAGTGACAGTTTAACACAGAGAGAAAAGCATCAAGTGGAGGATAAAAAAGTAGGCTGATCTGCTGATTTTATATATAATACAAGTGATGATAAATGAGCACACCTATAAATAATGAAAACTAAGCTATCAGCTGTATTCACAGACACCCATGTGGTTTTTGTGTCCATCTGTCCATCTGTCCATGTTTACTCACTCCTTTATATTATGGATGTTGCTTATCTCAAACAGCTTCACTATATTTTGGTTTTGCCAAGAAGAAACTATTAGACTTGCTTTTTTTTAAAGATTGAAAGTCTTCCATAAAAAAGTGGAGCACTTCAGTGCCTCAGGATGGCTCTACACCATACTCACTGATTTGAAATTATTGCAGCAGTTCACTTTTTGTAATACACGTCTTTCTTTTAAATGGTAGGGATTGTCAGCTTGCAAATGAGAAAATAATTTAAAATTATTGGTGTGCTTCATATTTTTAGGAGACCTTCATTCTTCCAAATTAGAATTCCGATTTGTGAAGTGCTCCAATAACTTTAAATTGCTGGGTACTCTAGATCCAAATCCTAAACTTTCCAAATTGAAGACCTTTAAAACTGCTGAAATAATTCTGAATTAAATTAAAAATACATGACTAGAATTACAATTTAGTTTCATTTTAAATCGTTAATTTAAAAAATCCTGAACTGAACCAGCTACATAAATATAAACTCATATGTTCCGTTTCTGATGCTCTTGAATTTTTCACAGTCATGTTAAAACCTTTCTTTTTAATTATCGTGAATGTCAAAGTATTTTTGGGGAAAGCTGAGTTCTTTAGTATCTTTTTGAAAGTGACATTTTCTTCATTTTCTATCACAAAATATGTACAGACCTCAGACTACTTGCAAATCCTTAAGTTTTTCTATATATGGCCCACAAATCTCGTCTGTAGTTACTCTTGACAGAACCATGTGATGATCTCCTGTGGTAGGCTGGGAAAGCCAGAGTCAGGAGCTGATCAGCATTTAGAGAACCAGGTCTTTCCTCAGTTCTTCCTTTTATCTTGCACAACAGCAAGAATGTATATTGAAGCTTTTCTTCTAAGGCTTTACAATGCAAGATTTAGTCATGTATATGCATGATTTTTGCTGTCTATCCACAACCTATCCTGAATTATGAAGGATTACTTCATAGTGCACCAGTGTTTATAAATAAAACAAAGTCAGAGAAAACAGTTTCTCCACTATTCAGATACAGTCTGTCTGCTGGATGCTCAGCATTTTATGCATATTTTTTGTGTAAAACCATTGACCCAGAATTTTCCGGACATTTGCAAAGTAGAGTGTGGAGCAGCATTCCATGCAAACACAAAAATTTATGCATAGCACTTTTATAATTTAATTTAAACCATCTGAATGCTCAGAAATGTGAGGGAACAAGAGTGAAATCTGAATGCACACTTTGTTGAATTGATGTGTTGGCATTTGAGTTTGCCATATACACACATGACACTCCCCACAAATGTGTCAAATTGCCCAAAATTTCACTCAACTACAAGCATATTACCATTGTCACATAAAAATGTAAACAAGTATGTGACCTTCTTTATATTTAAAATAAAAAAACAATGTATTCCTCCTTAGCTTGCTAAAGAGGTATAAGGGAGCTCAACACTTGACATTGATTTTTTAAAGAAGGGCCACATTTACTGGTACATTCTGTCTCACAGTGCTCCATTGATGCCAATCACCTTAATCAGCTGAATAAACTCAGTTCATGCCTGCCGTGCATATCTGAAGAAGTACAAACAAGCAAAGCAAAGCACACCAGTGAAACTGGCTTAATATATTACAAATAATATTGAAAAGGCATTAGGTTTAACGACTAAGCAACTAGAATCAAAATTGAGGAGATGCAGGTCTCCTGATATTGAGCTTTATTTGACCCAGCCTAAAACTGGATTTCTATGTCTTCTATTAACCAGAAGTAGTTGGAAGAGTGATTCTTCATTCTTGTTAAAGCTTTTTTTTACATTCATATATACTTTCCATTATCTTTAAAAGAATATGTTAACATAAACACCAAAGTTCAGACTTTTTATCTGAATAAGGGAAACAAATGTTGTGAAATATTTGCATCTTAGAAATTGGGGTACAACCCCTTTCTCAGCTGTCTGCCCTGCCTTTCAAGCCTAAATTCCATGTAGCTCTGAACTGCCTGAGGCTGATTTAAGACTGTGTATGACAAAGACTGGTGTAAAGATATTTGTTGCAATGCCAAAGATGGTGCAGCCTCCAGTTACAAATAAATTCCAAGAATATCCATGCATATGAATTTTTGAACAGTTTTCATGGTAAGTGTATGGTCTAGGTTGACTACATGGGATGAATACTTTTGCATGTATGCAGTACCCAGTGACATTTCTTCACACCAAAGGTGCCTCCAAAATGCTCACAGTTTAACCTGGAAGCGGAGATGGCTCTCTTTTTGCATGACATCTGTAAGCAGATAAAATTAATTAGTTCCCAACTTTCTTTGTTCCTCTTCTGTTTTCTGGAGAGTCTAGCTTCAGTCAGTAACTACATCATTCACTTTGTCTGCTGGCTTTAACCCAAAGTCTTGCAGTTAAGGATCACATTATAGCTGTGGATTTGACCCAGAGAATCTTCCTTATGAGATCCTGAACCCATTGCCATTGTTAGCACCTGGAAAAGAAGGGCAGTGCAGTGATGTATTGTTTTAAACTCTCCTACTCCACTGACCTGCCTGTGGGAGTTCCCAGCCCAGCTGCAAGTTGGCTCTCTGCCACCATCAGCTCTGTTTGAACAGGAAAGCCTGCTTTTTACACAGAGAAAATCAATGCAGTAGGCAATGGGATGTGAGAAATTACATGCAAGCAGTATAGTTATTGTAGGATTTTTTTCCTTATGTTTTCCAGCCATTTTTCCCTATACCCTGTTACAGAGAAGCATTAAGAAAAAGAACAAAATTAATTAGATGAGCAGCAGGAGAAACAACTACTCACAATAAAAATATTTGCTCATAAGACATGTTGACAGAAGTTTTCATTTTGGAATATTGGTTAAATTTAGTTTTCTATACAAATTTATAGACTTTAAGGAAAATCAGTAACATCATAACTAGAGAATTTTGGGGCAATTTTTTGTAAATATTCAGGAATTTTGGGTCTTAAATACCCTTGGTAAATTTTCAGGTCTTAAATACCCATGCTTCAGAAAAAGAAAGGAAAATAATTCCTCTGTCATTCTGACAAAGAGGAAATCACTTAATATCACCGAAAAATTTCTTGTCTAGAAATCCTCAGGGGGAACCTTACATATTTAGCAAGCCTTATGTGAGAATGACAAAAACTTGTTACATGAAAAATACATGTTGCATTTATTCGCAGCAGACCATCTGAACATACTGCTCTTATTCTGACATGTGAGATGAGAACCTATAATCAGCTGACGTCCTTTCATCTAGAGATAAGAGATTACTTTTATGGACTTGTTTGGGGGCTTTTTAGAAATTTATTTCACATGTAAAGAGATAGAAAGCTGGAGATGAAGACTGTATAAATTTTATGCAAACTTTCAGTCTGCCTTGAATTCCAGACCCTATTGAAAGAAACATCGATTTTCAAATTTGAGACTAAAATTCCTCAGATTTTGGCTGGTTCAATTCTTTTAACTATGAATTAATTGAAAAAGTAGTCTCTGCTTTTTGTTAAAACTAAGTGACTATTTGTTGAGTAAGCAAAACTCAAAAGTTCTGCCTTGTGTTTTATATTCAGATAAAACACAAAACCAGAAAACATTAACCTGGCTTCAGATTTTTACTGCAACCTCTTCAAGAGCTCTGCTAGAAACTATATTTTGGAGACACTCTTTGATATATGTCCACTGGAATTGCATCTGAGTTTGATGCCATCTACTAATATTAATCTAATTGTTGTGTAAAAATTATTTTAAGAACACTGAAGCTCTCCAAATAAGTTCTAAAACACATGATCCAAAATCTATCTATAATTACATAAAATTAAAAGATACTCTGAAAATTGTGGCAAAATAGTTCTTGAATTGCGTTTCAGTTTCTTCAGTTAAAAATTGCCAGTGGCTATTGTGATTGCTGTTACTGGGTGTGTACCATGTTGGTTTGGAACTCTAGTGCTACACACTTGCCACAACTCTGTGATGTATAAAAAGATACATATGGGTTTAGTGCTATGAGATCTGATTCTTGGTCCTCACTGTTGCAGAATTCCTTATAGTGAGCCCATAATGATAGATTTAGAAAAGAATGAGGATTTAAAATGGTGTCTACTCCCCTTAGGTATCATATATTTCTGAGGCATTAAATTGAACAAAATTTCTAAATGTCCAAACCTTGTAATCAGCTTGGCATGCAGACAACACAGATGAGAAGAAATATTAAGGGCTAATTTTATAACATCAATCTGTCTGTCATCAGCATACAAATGAAGTTTAGGCCAACATTGACAGATCAGATTGTTAAAGAGAATGAGGTACAGATTAAAAATCAGGAGCTTGAGGAGAGAAACCTGTGTGACACCTGCAGAGAAATTTTTGTGGAACTGATCAAGCCACAGGAGGTAAGACAGTCTAATTTGTATAGAATTAAGTAGAACCAAGAAACAACACTTCAAAGCACCTCTTAAAAAGAACTGAATATCTACTTATGTCACTGACAGCTATTAAAGGTTGGAGGCTAACTAGGAAAAATTCTGCTTAGATTCTCAAGGAACTGCTGGTGACTGTAATGATGAAAGCTAGGTAATGTATTGTGATCTGAAGCCAAACTAATCCTAAAAGAACAAGTGCCTATCCGAAGGCAAATAGAACAACTATCGGTTCAAGCGAATTAGTAGGAAAAATTAAGATTCTCGAATAAATGATCTAATTATATGAGAAAAGTTAAAATTAATTTTAGGGTCCTTTACAAATTTTTGAAGTGACTAACATGAGTATGAATAAGGTTTCCTGAAGCAAAGGTAGGATATTAACAGATCACATAGAATCATAGAATCATTTAGATTGCAAAGGACCTCAAAGATCATTGGGTCCAATCATTAATGTACCAGTGGTAAATCCAACACTAAACCATGTCCCTAAGTGCCACATCTATACATCTTTAAATATGTCAGGGATACTGACTTAACCACTTCCCTTGGTAGCCCATGGCAATGCCTGGCAATCCTCTCTGTGAAGAAATTTTTCCTAGTATCCAATCTAAACCTCTCCTAATGCAATTTGAGCCCATTTCCTCTTGCCCTGTCACTTGTTACTTGGGGAAAGAGATGGGATCTCACCACACTATACCCTCCTTTCAGGCAGTTGTAAACAATGAGGACAGTCACTCCCTAGTCCTGCTGGCCTCATGTCTTCTGATCAATTAAATTGATAACTGTTTCTCTGAGAAGGTTTGACAGTGAATGCTTCCTTGGGTTTGAAACACTTTTTGGTTTAACCATCAGCTTGAGTACAAGGTGTAAGGGAAACCATGAAGAGTAATTAGGACATGATCACCTGCTATTTTGAAGAAATAAAGTACCAAATCCTAGCCAGAAAAATAGAGAGCATCTGAGAGCATGTTACTACTTCGTTACTAAAAAAATCAAAGCAATTTGTCACAGGTGCTAGAAAGCGCTCCCAGGTTACCTTCAAGTTTTTCCAACAGTAGCAGAGGAATCAATCAATCCATGTTAGTGTATGTCCAAAAGTGAAAGTATTTTCCCATGCTGTAATTAGTATAATGCCTGATAAATATCCAGTGGTTACACATTGATAATAGATAACAAAGGGCTGATTACTGAACCCTGGAATGCCTCAAGTCTGACTCCACATGGATGATTAAAAGTTGTGTGTAGGGTGTTAAATCCATTAGAAGCATTCAAGTGTAATACAAGTAATTACCAGACATGTTTCAGGAGTAGAAAACAAAATTTCACGGTGTGTAATATCAAATGTTGCAGTAAACTTACAGAGAAAGGAAAGAAAAGGAAAACCCTTGGCACAGTTTGTCAGCAGACCATTTTTCATTTTTTATCTGCTAGGAGGAACTTCAAGGCAGACTTGAAATATTCTTCACCAGCTTTGTTCCAATTGAGCAAAACCAGAACAAGTGCCTCATGCATGAGAATTTAGGCAAAAGTTAGAGAAATTGAAATTAATTTGTCAAACAAACAAACAAAAGAAACCACACAAAAAATTCCTACCCCAAACCCAAAAACAACAGGAGGAAACAAAACAAAAAACCAGGACCCAAATCAACAGAGAAGGGGCAAAACTGTCATCTCATAATGTGATTCATAATAAGCAGTGCAGGGTCAGAGAGATGACTACATCAGACGGTATGGAATACTGAAGAAGGGTACCTGGAATATTTTTCTTTTCAGTACTGGGTACATAAGTAGAAATAGACATGGAGAATCAGACATCTCAATGAAGCTTAATTCAATACTTTACAGTTGTAGACAACATTACATGTTTATGGAAAATTGTCTAGGTGCTTTCATCAAGGAGGATCAATGAGGCACACATCTATTATGATATGGATTTTTATGATGGCTTTTTATATGATGAACTCTGTGATGGCCTTTAAAAGTATTTGCTTTTGAAGCTATAATTCTACCCTTATTTTCCTTCTGAATGCCTGGAGCTTCCTTCTCAAAGAAAAGTTTCAACCACAACCACATTTACTGTTGTTGAAGTTGAATAATTCTGGAAAAAATAGCTTAATAGGAGTAGAGGGATGAAATTAGATAAATTCTGTTTCTGTAGCTAAATTGATTTCCAAGAAAACATAATGAAGGGAAAATTCTGTATTCTGGGCACGTTTGCATCATGTTCCCATCCTGGATATCTTCTGTATCAGCAATTCTGACATAGCCCTGAAAGCAGGTCACAGTCCAAGACTGTTTCACATTTCAAGAATGGGACATACCTGCGTTTCTACAGACAGTTGTAATCTACTTTAGTTACTGGTTCCATAATTCTTGTGTTCTGTCTGTGGTTCATTTCAGCCTGAAATGTCCCTGGGGCTCTACTTGCAGCCCTGTGCTGCAAGGCTCACCATCCTGGAGGGTGAGATACGGGTAACTCTGTCCCCTCAGAGAACAAAAATATGAGAAATTTCTCTCCCCTTCATAATACACATAGATGTTTTTAAACTTTTTTTTCCCTTGTACTAATGCCAGTGCAAATATTTCAGGGCACATCCCTCACACACAACAAAATTATGACTCTCTGTGCTGAATTTCCCCCTGTGCTAAGGGCATCAGCACAAAATAAATACACAGGGCCTACCCAGTAGTCCTGGATCATCCAGGGCCCATCCAAACCTAAAAGCCTTAGGTCTGTCACAGCAAACTGAAGTTGCTAGGCATTCTCCAATCATTCTCAAATGGCTAAGTCAGAGATGCCTAGTATCTACACACGGCATCCCACCATGTTTTAGAAGGGAGAAAAGAGAATTTTTCCAATGTTCATCTCACCTCCATTAAGAAAGTAGTTCTTTTCTATTAATGCTGAAGCTATCTGTGGTATTCATTGTATATGGGATCATGATAGAGCTCTGTGTTTATGGACCTGCCTTAAACCAGAGTTCAGGATGGATACATAGAATATGAGTGATAGAGAAAATTCTTCTTAAATGAAGAAAAATAAACCTTACTAGTACAAATAAAACTTTTTCAATTTTGCTAGGGTCAGCTTACAGGATAAGATGCATTGGGAAATTATCATAGTGCTGTTAGCATGCAAACCTGCAAGGATTTTTTTTTTTGTTAAATAGCCTTGAGTGACAGCACCCTATCCTGCTGCCTGGCCAAGATTTCAAAGAAAGCATGGAAGAATCAAACAGAACTCGAATGTTTCCTGTGATATAGGAAAAAAAAAAAAAAAAAAGCTGTGATTAGTGTAATTAATTAATGGACATTTGTAATCCATTCTTGCAATACCATAGGAAAAGACATCTCAAGGTCCTTCCCTGTTCAATGTACTGTATTAATTTGCATAACATTGCTCATTGTGCTGGATAATACAGTTTTTCCTAAAGCTGGTTAATAAGGATCCCAGCTTCTTCAGAAAGGTGATGAAGATTTTTTATTGCCCTCAATGGATTAAGACAAAAAATGAGAAAAAAATTCTTATCCTTATTATACATGTCCCTTGTCTACATGTACTTGGAATATGGTACAGCACGTTGACCTCAGAGAGCATCAGGAGTGGGTCCTGATGGAAGGTGGAGCTGACAGCAAAACCACTGATGAGAGGTGCAGGTTCAGCCACAGCCCACTGATCACCAGACACCCTGCAGTGATGTGACAGGTCTGACATCAAGCTGGGAAGTCAAGTCAGCAAGGCAAGGTCAGGACTGGCATGGTGCAAGGCCAAGAACATCATAACAACAGCACAGCACAGACATGAGCCATGGGCAGGGACCTGGGTTTCAGCACAGCCCCTGGGACAGCAGCTGAAGCATTCCTGGGAGGTCCTGCTTTTCACACCTTCTGTCTTATGGCAGAGGTGTTTCGGCAGCAGTCAAAAAGACATGCAGCTCTGACAGAACAGAAGTGACCTTGAGCACAGGAAGCCAGGCCTCTGGGAAGTGTTGGGAGGAAAAACATCACAGAGGAGGTTTGTAGAAAAACAAAGTTATAAATTCACCAGAATAATCAAAGCCTGTTGGCAAAATTAAGGCTCTGACACCTGTTAAGAAGATAGAGCTTTTATAAAAGTGCCCTTTCTAATTGCCAGTCACTTTAGCTTTGTTTTTTTAATTGTTTATATGTACTATACTACAATATCAGCATATATCTTCTTTGGTCCTCAAAGTTTCTATTTAACTCAACAGGAGTTGCTTGCAGAGGTCAGTAATTGGAAAAAAAAAAAAGTTTTTTCCAGAATTATAAAATGTTCAATATAGAGCCTTATCTACCTTCCCAGAGGTGATATGTCTTGTCAACTTTAAATAACTTCACAGAGAACATTGTATCTCACAGGAGGTCATTGTCTAAGAAAATTAGGCTTTTGGTCACTGACTACTTCATGATTCAGTTTCACAGACTGAGTTTCTCTTTGTGGCAGAAAGAACTTTCTAATACTGTTTGATATTAGTCCATTTTTCAAATCTCATTGTTTTTCAATATGATGAATACAATGCTTAACAAGGGAACTTTTCCACAGAAAATCAATTTTCTGCAATATTATTTTGTTCCTGTATAGAACAATAAAAACTTTAAAAAATACTTCTTATTATCATTGAATTGACTATGGTGTGCTTTATAGCTTGGATTTCTCAGTGTGCCAACTAATTAGCTTCACAAATTGCTAAAAAATTCAGCTGTTTCCAATTGATTGTAAGAACGTATAAAATAATTTCTGCATCATCTGAAAATGAAACATGACCTTTTAAATGTTTAAACTTTACTTCCCTTTTTTGTGAGTCATGATACTCAGGTTTATGTTCCATATTACATTCCTGTTGAAGCACTGTTCACACCCTTAACATAAGCCCGATGCTTAAAAACACGTTCAATTTGATTGTAAAATATGTATTCAGATTATAATAAGTGTTTCATATAAGCACAGAGATTAAGTCTCTTAACTGGCAAATGGGGAGCCTGTCCACCCCAGAGATTAGGCTGTATCACTTTTTCTGTTCTGAGCCAGAATACCACAGTAATTGCAATTCCTAAATGAGGCAGTTTAAATACACCCCTGAGTCAATTACACAAAGCCAACACTTCAAAGTCAGAGCAAGTGGCTGTAGAAATGTTTCCTTCCTCCTCTCCCCAGCACACACACACACAGAAGCCCATATACGACCTTGAACACACACAAACCTGCTCCAAAGCCATCAAAGCCAGCTGAAACTCTTCTGCTTACTTCAGCTGGTTTTGGATCTTACATTTGCATTTGTGAAACAGCTCAGCTCAGTTCTGAAATCTAATAGGTCACATCTGTGCAAATTCTGAGACAAGCATACAACAATTAAAAAAAGAAGTCATACAGCTTTCTAAGCCTTGAGGATAGACTGCCAAGTTTTACCTTGTCCAGTTCCCAAGTTTATGCTCAATTGTAGCAGCTACAGCACAGTCCTGTTACAGTCATTGGTAGTGGAAGGCACTTCAGCACTTTCAGGACTGCAGCTCCCTTTAGAAGAAATCATAGTGAAGGAGGTTGCTCAAGAAATCATGTACCTTTGCCTCTGACCCATTCCCAGTTGAATGTCTTGTAGGCTTCAAAATTTGAGATGATGGCAATTCCACAGCTCCCCAAGGCAGTATGATCAAGGCTTCGTTGTGTCTACAGCTGAGAAGTTTTCCTTAGGAACTCCTACTTCAGTCTGAGCACCTTTTTCCAGTCTCTGGCAAAAAAGAGCAGGAAACTACTTTCTCTTCCTGGCAACCTCTTATGCATGAGAAAACTCTTGTCATGTTTCCTCTCAGGTTTTCTTTTTTCTCAATTGAATATCCCAGTTGTTACAGTTTTTCTCATAGTCATGTTTTCTGGATCTTTTATCTTCTTTGTTACTCTCTTCTGTGTTCTCTCCAATTTTTTTGCCTTTTCACCAAGCATTGTGTCTTGAACATTGCCCTGATGCTTGGTTTCGGTAGAGGATTAAACTATCAAAATATTCTCTATACATATATATGTTTCTACTTTCATTGGACTTGCAAAGGAAGGGGAATATTTCATGTCTCACATTTCTTTGACACTAAGCAGAATAGAAGATAGTAAGATCAAACATCAGATCACAAATTTTGTCAACAACCAAATGCCAGCTATTGATGTAGGTCTACTTGGGCATCATAAGATTCCAGTAATCCAGTTCATGCTGCTGTTGCTTGTCTTTCAAGAGTTAATTTCTTCTGCATATCCTCCAGATATTTTGCATATTCCTATCTGTTGGATTTTGCACATCTTTGAGTCAGATGAGTTTGAAATCTGTGTAATTAGCTATTTTTTGTGTTAGTCTTGAACTAAAATACCTACTACCTTGTGACACAGAAGAGAAGGTGGGAAGAAATAGATCTTTTCTTAGCTCTAAATTTTTAAAATATGTTACAGGAAATGAATGCAAAAATGATGTGGCTTTCATATGTTGCAGAGTTGACTCATAAGCTGAAGAAAAGTGGTTGAATAATATGATCAAACAATATTTTGGTGACCTGTTAATCTAATGAGATTCAAAAGAGGAACTGCAGAGATGAAAGATTAGCTGGAAAGAGAAGCAATTGTGGTTGATAGCGAATACAAAATGAAATACAGTATATTGCTGTAACTTCATAGCTTGAGTCATAAATATACACACATTCTTTTTGTGTGTGCAAGAGCTTTCCACACAATTCCCTTGGGAGTTAGTGAAGAATTTTCTTTTCCAAAATAAAGCTTTGGTATTTTTATATACTGTCTTTTCTCTCATGGAGCAACCTCCTTTCATATACTCAAAAGAAAAAACGAACAGTTAAAATGATTATTCTAGTTCTCTGTGTATAAGGCATGGTGTGCATTTGTGAAAGGACCCAAAGGTAGAAGAAAACATGTTGGAGTCACACAATAGCTGGAGGCCTCTTCCTTTCATTAATATGATGGCTTGTCACAGAAAGCAGTGCTTACATTACATGCATTTATGGCTGTGTTTGATAAGTTGCCTCACAGACACAGAAGCAACATATCCAGAAAGACCTTCACAAAACCTTAATGTGACCTTTTCAGGTTCTGGCAGCGATTTCACAGGAAATCTCTGAACATGAGTACAGATAAGGAAACAGGCTGTGTGCTGACTACATTAGGACATACATAAATTCTTATATAAATTCTGTGAAACAATACACAGAATTAGCAAACAAACAGGTTGCTGCTGCCGTTTGTATTTCAGATTTCAAAAACACCATTTCATTGTATTCATGGTAGCATTAGAACCAGATTTTTCATAGACTTAAATATGTTAAGATGGGACTATCTACATGTATAACATTGCATAGACAACTGTGTGAATGCTTAGAGTCTCAGTTATATGAACAGTGATGTTTCCTGTATATCAAGGTTTCCCTTCTCAATTCAAAGGAACAAAAATACTATGTAAACAATTTAATTTCAAAGGAAAAACAAGATTTAATGGCAGACTAGTTTTGAAATCTAATGGTGCAGCTTGATTTTTAGTCTTTACATTTATCTCTAAAGTAATTTTTACAAAGTTGATTAAAAGACTACATCTTTTAAGGTTAACTTTTAAATCAGAAATTAAGTGTTTTGAGAAAAATACTGTTCTTACAACACATGCTTTCCATGATTTGACAGAACATCCATTCATATAATTTTGCTATTTTTTTCTAATTAACTTCTAATGCTATTAAAAACATAAATTGCTGTTAACCAATAATTTTTTTGGTATTCATTTGTCAAAAACTCTTAAATATTTATTCCTCATATCCAAGACCATTTTCCCTCATGCTCTTGTCCCATTCTTCACTTTTGTAATCACATTTACTAAAGGCTTGAGCAAAACTTTTATTAACATCATGCAGGTAGTGCTGGATTGGTCCTTCATCATGAAGCAGTTCACATACATCACTGTTAAATGAGGACAAGATATTTGAAAATGTGTTAATTTGCTGGGGGAGGTACATAAACATGCTGAACCCAGAAATCACAAAGATGTTTTAGGAAAGTTTACAGAACTTTTAATTAAAGTGCCATCTGCTATGTACAGACATAAGAGAATTTCTTGGACAGAATATGCACAGAGGCATTATGCAATAAGCTCTGCTTCTTCCTGACAACCATCACAAGTAGTGCAGTGTTTCTTTTCCTCAGAGCTGCCCCAGGCCATGGTCTTTCTCAAGTTGCATTGCCATCCTTGTATCCCTAGCTGTACTCTGTCAATAAGGGCTCCCTTTCCAGCCCCAGTTCTCACTTAACACTGTGAGCAGCATAAGGGCAGCTGCATCAATAATACTTTTTCCTCAGATGTAAGCATTCATTTTTTTAATAGGTACTTCCATGGAACTGTCTCTACTCAAACCATTTTGTGTCAGCAGTGAAACTTTACACGAGTTTCACATGATTTCACTCATAGAAAAACTACAGTATCCAGGTAGAAAGTAGAGCAGCATGATCTCTCTTGCCATCTACTGAGTTTTGCCAGGACGTGTACCAGTGTTTCTCCCAGTAAATGTACATTTCCCAATAACATTGAACAGTAATGACTGACAATTAAGTGAGACAATGTTAACATGAACTTTGCTTAACAAAGAAACATTTTCTGCAACTACTATGAAATATTTAATTGCCTATTGATATTGCCAATAAATTAATAAGGTGGGGTGTCTTTTCCTGGATGTTCAGCACAAGTCGTGCTAACAATCTTGTATAGGTACTCTGGACTTCAAGTGACTTCTCTTAGGAACTGAAGCATTTTGAGAAACATCAAGAAAAATAATTCTAGATCATGGAAATGACAAGGTTGGAATGTATTATCAGTCATTTTTCATTTAGAAATCGGTGAGGAGGGGCTGATGAGGTAGAATTGTATTACATGTAGAGAGGGGCCCTTAGAGCATGTTTTGATAGGCGTGTTTCAATGATTTTCATTATTATTTGCAATCAAGTTGGAATTGATTGCTAATTCTGCAAATTGTTGCAAAAAGCTATTAAATTAACATAAATCTGTTTACAGTATTTGCTCCACTCTGGGTTTAATCATGAAAAATAATTTATATTATTAATAGAAATTATAGTAATACTGTAAAGATCATTTACTTGAATTTACATTTTTTTAAAGGTCATGAGGATTAAAGTTCAAGAATTATCTGCTCTGATTATCAAGTACAGCAGCAAAGTATTTTGCTGTCTAGAATATGTGAGCACTGATCCTTACTTTTGAATTTTAATTCATTGATGTTTTGTGATTCTAAGATGGAAATACCTGTGATTTCACATGGAACTTGAGCATATTAATACCTTTGACTATATGAGGAAATCTGCTGAAATCACTGGCATATGAAATTATAGACATATTTAAATTTTATGCTGATCCGTGGTCTCAGAGCATTTTTGAATTTGATTTCCTACACTAAAAATCTGAATTTTACTCACAGAAAGTTATTCCAGAGTTAAAATTAATGAAATGAAAAACAGCCCAGACTTTGAAGGCAGTAATTTCAGTAAAAGTGGAATTAATTCTCTTTAAAATCCATTCATTTTGATTTTTTTATAGTCAACTGATTTAAAAACTGGAAATTTGTGAAACATAGAAAAACGGAACGGAATTTTAAAGTGATTGAATTAACATTTTTCTGAAGAATTTTTTTAAAATCTCATCAAGAAGTAATAGTACTAGTATTCTTATAATTCTTCCACAGAAATCTACAGGAAATTACAGTTTGCATTGTACTACATGTTAGTATTAATTAAGATACCATTGAAAGTGAAGGATGGTTTAATTCAACTAATGTTGCAATCATTTTAATTGGTTTTAACATTAGATGGCCTGAAAGATAAAAAGATATTAGACATTGAAACACAAGAAAAGTTATAGCTGAGGTCATTGTTTCTGTATTTCTGACCTTGAGTGAGTGTTTCATTCCTCTATTTTTCCAAAAGTGCTAGCAGTTTTGCATATTTGTTTCTAGCATATAACCTTTAGAATGAGTTACTCTTTAAAGCATTTACTAGTGCTATTTTCATATGCACCCACCTGTAAAACTAGATATTTTACTCATTGAAAGCATAGGGCAAGAAAGAGCAATAAAAATTTTCTGAGGTAAGTTAAAAGTGGTTTTCTGTTCCTGTAAAATAACTCCTCTGTACATTTTCTTTAAAATGTCATGACTTCAAAGTTTGATAGCTGACAGGACTGAAGGGTTAGAAGCAAGGTCTGTGAGTCCAATTGCAAAGCTGAGGATTTTTCCCTTTACAAGTTATTGCTTCTAGCCCTGCAGGACTAGTAGGTATTGGACTTATAAGCAGTGACATTTTTAAATACAGAGTAGATGCTACTGGCTTGGGATTAAAACTTGACCATTCTAAGGGTCAGGAGGCATAATTTTATAGAGAAAAAGGCAATGCTGTGAAGAAAAGTAGCAAATATTTTTGTAAGTTCTTAACAGTTAAGCTCGTGCACAGAATAAAAAGTGTGAAGCCATCGATAGTGTAAATCTAAAAGTAGACCTTATGAAATATATTGAAATCACACAAGATACAATAACAAATATCCCTACTGCAGCATCTGTTAAGTAGTTCCTATATTCTTAAGTAATTCTTAATAATTCTATTAAGAAATGTATTTGTGTATACACACACACAAACACACACACACATATATATATACACAAATACATATCTTAATAGAATAATACATTTCAGGATGTGAATGTACTTGTAAAATCCCAAGTCTACACTATAAATTTAAGGACATAAGATATTCTCTCTCATATGAGATAAAATATTAATTCAAAGCAATAAAGATTAAATTCTGTTCAGTGTCCACTTATGTGGTGCCAAGAAATTAAATTTGTAAGTTTAGAATGTCATAGCACCTCACTTTATACTGAGATACAGCTAAGATACTGCTGTCTCAGCACTATGTTTTGGGTTTAATATGCCTATAGAATTATAGAATTAGTAAGGTTGGAAAAGACCTCTAAAATTATCAGTTCAATTATCAAGCCATCACATTATCAAGCCAAATCCACCAGTATACCATGTCCCTAAATGCCACGTCTACAAGTATTTTAAGTAATTCCAGGAAGGGTGAGTCCATCACTTCATTGGGCATCCTATTGCATTGCTTGACTAGCCTAATCTTTCCTAACGTCAAATCTGAATCTTCCGTGGTGCAACTTTACACCATTCCCTCTTGTCCTGTCACTTGTTACTGGGGAAAAGAAACTGACTCCTGCTTTTCTACATCCTCTTTCAGGGGGTTGTAGAGACCAGCTCCTTTTTCCAGGCTAAACAACAGCAGCTTCCTCAACCACTGCTCACAGCACTTGTGCTCCAAACTCTTCACCAGCTCTGTTGCCCTTCTCTGGACTCACTCCATCACCTCAATGTCCTTCTGGTAGTGAGGGGCCCAGAACTGGATGTAGGATTTGATGTCTGGCCTCACCAGTGCCAAGCACAGAGGGACAATCACTTCTCTGGCCCTGCTGGCCACACTGTTGCTGATACAGGCCAGGATGCCGTTGGCCTTCTTGGCCATCTAGGCATTCTGCTGGCTCATGTTCAGCTGCTGTCAAGCAGCAGCCCCAGATCTTTTCTGCTAAGCAGCTTTCCAGACACGCTACCCCAAGCTTGTAGCACCCCAAGCTTTGTTGTAACTGAAGTGCAGGACTTGGAACTTTGCCTTGTTGAACCTCATGCTGTCATTCTCAGCCCATCGATTCAGTCTGTCAAGATCTCTCTGTACAGCCTTCCTACCCTCCAGCAGGTCAACACTCCCACCCAAATTAGTGTCATCTGTGAACTAATTGAGTGCAATTCCCTCATCCAGAACACTGATAAAGACTTTAAACAGGATCAGCCCCAATACTGAGAACTGAGAAACTCCACTAGTGATCCTCTGCAGACAAGATTTTATTCCATTGACCGCCACTCTCTGGCCCAGACATCCAGTTTTTATGTGATGAACAGTCCATACATCCAAGCCTTAAGTAGTTAATTTCTTTAAGACAATCCAGTGGGAGACATTGCCAAAGGCTTTGCTAATGTCTGGGAAAACTGCATCTGTAGCCTTTCCCTTATCCACTAGGCAGGTCACAGGTTGGTTAGGCAGGACCTGACTTTCCTAAACCCACGTTGGCTGGGCCTCATCCCCTGGTTGCCCTGTACCTACTGTGTGATAGCCCTCAGGATGATCTGCTCCATGACCTTCCCCAGCATCAAGGCCACACTAACAGGCCTGTGGATCTCTGTACCCTCCTTCTGGTCCACCTTGTAGCTGGAAGTCACATTTGCCAACTTCCAGTCAGTTGACACTGCCCTGGTTAGCCAGGAGTGCTGGTAAATAATTGGTGATGAAATGTTGGTATAAATTGGTGATAAATATATTGGTGATAAATATATTGGTGAACACTTCCAGTGCTCTCTCAGTTCCCTTTAGTAGATTCTGTCTGTTGCTGATGTGGTTTTTTTGTTGTCATTTACAACATTAGCCAGATTAAGTTCTACTTGGGCTTTGGCCCTTCTAATTTTCTCTTTATATAACCTTATGGCATCCTTGTCTTCCTGAGTTGCCCACCCCTTCTTTCAAAGGTGATATACTCCTTTTCTTTTACCCTGAGTTCCAGCCAAAGCTCTCTGTTCAAACAGAGCAGCCTTTTCCTCCAGTTTGTCTTTTGGCATATGATAATGGCCTGCTCCTTCATCTTTAAGTTTTCCTTCTTGAGGAATGTCTGGTCTTCCTGGACTCCTCTTCCCTTCAGGACTTCGGTGACACTTTTTTTCCAAGCTAGATGAACCATTGTCCTTGCTGTTGTTCAGGTCTGCTTGCAGAGCCTCACACTATTAGGCTAGGGCACCTGAAAAGTCAGGGAAAATGTGCCTGCTGTTCTAGACATTAAGTAACTGTGTTCTGCCAGGGTGAAGGTGGGCAGGGAATCCTCCATATTGTGCATCCTCTCTGCCTGTCAGGCCTGTCACAGGCAAAGTAGGGAGAAATTCCAGTGGTGTCTCTCTCTCTGTCATGCTCTGTCAGTAATCTAAGGAGTTCCTCTACCTGGGTGCACCTCCCCAGGGGTATGCTCACTCCTTCCTTCTGCAGAGCACACCCTGCAGCTGCCTTCTGAGTGTCAGCATGTTCCCTGGAGCACTGTGGGCAGCTGCATCAGTCATGCTGGGTGCAGAGCTTAGAGAGGCTGTAGCTTTCTGCCAGGTGGGTGCCCCTGCTTCCTGGTTGAGCTTGCAGGGTTTTTGTGCTCTTCCTGCATACCCTGCACCAATTGCCATGCCATGCCATGCCCTGACTGGTAGAGCTCCCTGAGGGATTCTTTTTTTTCTGGGGGGGAGAATTGTTCACTGTTGCTTCTGGGCCTGCCCAGGTCTTGTCAGCCACTACCACACAAGCTGCAGACTTCTGTCAGCTCTCTTAGCTTCCCTGATATTCCCCTGGTTTCCCATTGTACACTGTGCAAGTGAGCACCACTGCCATTTGTGCCAGCAGTGGATATGCTCCCCTCAACGACATACATGCAATGTGAAACAGGCAGCAAACTGAAATGCAATTCATTTGAAAGCAAATCCTTTAAATCAGGAATAATAATTTAAGCATAAGCTGGGCTGAACAGGCAAAAGATTAGTCTGGCCCCAGCATCCTGCCTGCTACAGAGACTGTTAACAAATGCCTAGAAGAGTACTTAATAGCAAGGTACTTATTTAGTAGCTATTCCCCTGGTATGCATCCTAAATTCTGACACATTTGGGATGTACAGTCAGGTTTTTTATCTTTGTGTGCTGTAGCCTTAAAAGATTTTTTTTGTCTGTGGGTTTATCTAATTGCTCTTTCAGTCGCATAATCTTCTGTCATTTATAAGCTCCTGTGGTGACAACTTCCATCATTTAACTATGCCCTGTGAGAAAAAAAAGTGCCTCCTATTGTTTGTTTTAAATATACAACTTAATAACTTCATTTAATGCCTTTAGATCATATATTACAAGGAATAACATTCATTTCTGGTTTTTTTACCATGGCACTCTTACAAATATTATCAGAGCTCCCTCAACCACCTCCTACCCAGGCTGGAGGGACTTACCTTATAGAAGCTGTCCCATGTTCTCCAGAGATCCCTCTAGTCCCACTAGATCTGTTAGAGTTAGGAAGAGATCAGAACTGCATACTGCATTCACAATGTGGGCATATTGCAGACTTTTTTAGAGTGGCGTAGTCATATTTTCTGTTTTGCTATTTCCAAACCCCTGCTGAAAATGAATATAACTGAAGAACACATCATACACTTGACATGCTCCAGTATCTTTGAATTAAAATATACACATGAGTTTTCTCCAATGCATAGTCAATAGAAAGATGTTTGCTTATATGTAATTTTAGATATAATTTAGCTGTCTGAGAGATCAAAATATAGTGCCAGGTTCTGATGTGAGTTATACTGAGGATATTCCATTGAAGTTGACAGGTCCAATCAATATACAGCATGCACAGAGATGAGGTGGATTCATGACATTTCCTGAATACTACATGCACAGACAATAATTGCAACTGCTCTCATTATGTAATTTCTAGGCAATATATTCTAGTTAATACGTTTCATGTACTATGTAGTCTGTGTGGAATTCAGATCAAGTAGTGTAATCCAAATTAATTGTATTCTTTTTCATTGCACTTTTAAAACATCAAGTAGTGTGAGAACATAACAGAATGTAAATTACTTCAAAATGTAAAAAGGCTCTCTAGCAGTTTCTCTTTACAATATTATGTCTGACTGGAGGGAGAGGCATTTCAGATTTGGAGTTTTCAACTAAAGCATGCCACATCTGTGTGACATACCATAGACAGACAGACATGATGATATATGCCTTTCATGCCAATGAGAACAAAAAACTGCAACATTAACTGAATAATTTTATTGTATATGTATTAGATACATGTATTTTCAATATCTTAAGTGATGCAGTGTGATAAATATAAAAAGTGCTGCAAGCATCTCTATCTTTGTGTGAAAATAGAAGGAAATAAGTATAGCACTGTATTTGATTGTATTTATTTTGAATAAATATTGAACCTTCATATTGAACCTTCATATTTTGGTTTTGGCCTTCAGTCCTCAAGCTGATCTCTGCTTTATGTTGAGATTTAGTATGACAATGTCTGTTTCAAGGTTGATGTTGTAGTGTGTTTTGTTAGTTTATTTTGATTGCTCCCCCGTTTTCTGTATTATTCCCCCATCTTGCATAATGGTTCTGCCCTCACCAGTTTTTCCCGCCGTCATTAGCGTACTAACACTGATTATTGTAGGACACTTTTTTCAGTCCTTTTCTATCGTATCTGAAGGCTGAAGACCATACCAACTTTGTCAGTGGATAGAAGATAACCCCATTGTTACAAGTCTTGTACCTGTGGAGTATTGGTGCTACTTCCCATCAGGAAGACACACAAAAACAAAAAATTTCTGAGGAGATGAAAGTGGATAGGCTAGTAATCTTTACTCATTTGTTCAGGCACTTTCTTGGCACCTACTTAAGGCACATACTCCCCAACACCTCCTCTCTTCCCTTTTTTTAGACTGTGAAAAAAAATCACTTGTCCAATCTCTTAAACAATTTATTCAGTTTTTAATGCCAGCAGTCACATTTGTCTAAACTTTCTAGCTGGCATGTGACTAGTTGAAATGGATTTATTTACCAGAGGAGTAAGAGGACTTAAATTCAGTGCAGTAAATTTTTCTGTGATTTCCAGATATATTATTATTACAAATGCAAATTATCTGTTGCATTGTGAATGCATCAAACATATTATACATGTGCAGATTAAATTTGAAGCATATCCACAGAATCCACCTGTGGGCCTTGAGGACCACAGTGGCCTCCTCTGCAACATGTGCCCTTTTACTATTGAGTGGCCACAATCCCTAGTACATAAAGCTTGCTGTTCAGACGTGGCACAGTGCAGACCATCACTCTTTCCAGAGCGTCTGTTTTCATGTTTTGTGCAGTGTGATGCACGTATCCTTCTTCCATGCACTCCTAGCCAAAACCTCAGTGAAACACTTAGGGTATTATCTCCAGAGATTAGCATCATCAGCTGGCTTTCTTTTTAGGCAATGCTACCATTACACAGGTGTGAGGAGGTATTAAAAACATTGGTTAGCTGTAATTTACCTTTCTGGGCAGTTGGTTTGTACATACTAACACTCAGGAAGATTCAGATGAGCAGTACCTCACATGGCTGGGGTCCAAAGAGGGTACTTTGAGTTTGGAAGCTAAACAGACACATTAATAAGTCCCAAGGTAATAAACATAACCAAAAGACAAGAACATCAGTGCTAAGACTAACTTAGAAGAGGCTAAAAAATTCACTAAGGAGGTGTCTCTTGCATTTTCTTTTTCTTTTGACAAGAGAACCTCCATTTCCTAAATCTGTACTTGACTTTGTTTAACCACAGTGATTTTCCCACGCCTTAAAACTGAAATTGTAAAGACAAAAAAGACACATTACTTTATAATGATATAGAAGTTAGCTCTGTGAATAAGGGGGTTTTCAATATACATCTTACATCTACCAGCTTAGCAACATCTGGATTATTTACTTTCAGTTTTTAACCAGATCATAAAATCTCTGAAAAAGCTTTGTGTTTAGCTGTGTTGCATTTAATTTGCTCATAGCTGGGCATATACAAAGTCAGCACATCTCAACTGCTCACTCAGATTTGTTGCATTGCCCCATTTTAATTGTTTGAGTTATTATATGAGATACAGAGATACCCACTACTCAACCCTTAATGGGCTTTGCCAGCCCTCCTCTCCAGCCATTGTACAACTCTGGAGGATCTTAAATCCGGAGGATATTTTGTGGTTTGTATTAAGCTGTTTTGGCCATCAAGTCTTTCTTCTAAAATGCTCAGAAGAACCTTAGCATCAACTTTCATCAAGGTACTTAAGCAGGTTATCTCTCTGTGGCCTTTATTAACAGTGAATTGACTGATGCTTAAAACATGGACAGCACATGTATGAAGCCCTGTACTGTAAGCTTTTTGTCTGGTAGTTCAGTGGTTAGAAAGCTCACCCAAGATAGGAGAGACCCAAGGTAGGGGTCTCATCATTGCAAGATTCAAGGCCATTTTGAGAGGAGTGAATCTCTGTGCTGCAAGAATGAAATTTCCATGCTATAAGAATGAAATCGTTAGGCTGTAGGACATTTTGGAGTAAGGAGGCTTGCCTAATTCCCTCTATTCACCAGTAATCTTATTCTTTCCTATTATAACTAAATATTGGCTATCTGAAAGGGAAAAAACTGCTCTGTTTTACATTCTGTAATTAAGGTTTTTGCAGAAGAGAAAATACCTAACCAAAATGTGAAGCATCAATCCTTACAACCCCTTGTCACTGGCTTATTACTACGTGTCTGATCTCAGTCAAGAGCCAACAGCAATTTATGCTTTTTTCCTACTGAGGTATTTGTATCAAATGTGTTTTTAACATGCAGCCTGATAACCAGTGAAAGATTTGGTGCAGATTCAGCCAGGATGCATGCTGACTCACCAAAAAGAGAATAGGGTGATAAGGATTACTCTTATTGAAGCAGTTGTTAATTGGCCAGTCAGGTACAAAAGATAACATCTGTTCTAAAAAAGAGACATCTCTAAGGAAGAATAAAAAAGAATACTCATTTTAATTAAAAGGGGTGGTCAGATAATCTCCCAAATAAGAAAGAAATCAATGCATTTGAAGAAAAACAGATTAGATCTGTTTAGGCTTCCGGGAAGGACTTACAAAAAAGGATTGGTTATAAAAAGCAAGTGTCTTACACAAGAAAAAGGACATAACCTGAGGCCTGACATATAGAGAAGACAGAACTCTTTGTAAACTGAATTTTTAAGAAATCTTGCAGACTAACAGCTGGATAAAAGGAGAGACATAATCTCCATGTCAGTAGAGCAAATGTCAGTTTTATTTTATTTCTTTTTTTTTTTTTTTTTGTTACAAACATTTGTAACTGTGTCCTATTTTTTTATTGGTTGTTTGTTTGCTTTATCTCTATCTGGCGTGAGTTAAGTTTGTTTTCAAAGTGTAAGGAGACAGAAAAAAGTCTTCTTTCTTTAAAATTTTATACTAGAACGATAATTTATCTCCAATTGCCTTAGCCCACGGCATGTTCTTCAAAGAACCCATGGATAACAGTTGTTGGATATGCAGTAGGATTGTGTAAGAGCAGCAGGTGGTATCACAAGATACAGGGGAGGAGATGCTGACAACTATGAGTGTTCTTAGTCATACAGCTAAGATATGAAGGAACAAATATGAAATCTGAGGATCTTCAGAGAACATGGAATACTGAAATTTGAATGCTTAATCTGCGGATTAAGTAACATTGAATGTGGCAGGAACTGGAATGAAGATGCCAAACCCTGTCTTCTTACACTGTGGCTACAAAGTTCATGCTTTGTTTTAGCTTCTGGCCCAATGCATAATTCTACTTCAACAAGAAGGTGTGAAAGTACTCTTACTCCAGAATATGCTGTAGTTTGGGGTTAGGCCATTTCTGCAAATCCTTATCCTTTGAACACCCCTCAGAAACAGCATGAAATTGAACTCTTATATTCTCAGAACCATTGAGCTGCAAGATAAGAGGGAGACTCTCCACTGTCTGAGGTGAACCTAACTCGAGATTTTGAAAGGTAGTGTGTAAACATCTAGCACCAAAGAAGAGCTTGGCTCTCACATGCATCACCACAGCGATGAGCATCATTGCAGTGTCTGACCACTTAACATGTTTGCTTCTGCCATTCTTATTATGTGTCTTTTTTCCTACATTATAGTCAGTATCTCTGAAGTCTGATCCAAAGGATGCTTTGAGGAGGTTGGACATGTAATGGTTTTAGATTTGTCTGCCCATATAATGTAGGATAGCGTAGGATGTTGTAACAGCAACACTAATGGAAGCCCAATCTCTTCTCTTTCCCTCAGCTGTTTCACACCTGTTCCTCTCCCTGCTCGTCATGCTGGCCTTGAAACTTGAAGTAACGATACTGTGCTTTATTGCTTGTCTTTTGGAAGGAACATTAAAAATAGATACCAAGTTTTGACAGTCTTAATTTCCAGGATAAACTTCTGAGCAGCAAACCTTTCCCAGCCTCTGGCCATAGACAATTTACAAGGTTCCTTTTTGCTAGGAGTCCATGTGAATAATAGTAGAGTATGAAAGATTTTTTAGGTTGATCAATTGGAAAGCACCATATGACAATTTTTCCTTAGTTTACCATAAAGCTACATACATATCTGTAGGCTCAACAAAAGAACATGAAAGATTTTACTGGTTTTGTAAGGAGTGTGTTGCATAAGAGTGTAGAAACTGGGAGGAAAATAAACCCTTTTAGTTTCCAGGTAGTCCTCAGAGATCATAGGGGCTCAGTACAGCTGGGCTTAATTTCTGATTATAACCAATTCAGTTCTCTAAGTCTGATTGAATTCAATGAGATCTCAAATGTGCCAGTACTGTGGGTATCATTCTCAATTGCAGATTCATCAACTTTGTGGTTTACCCGTTCAACACTATAAATCTGGTCCAGGTCAATAAGAACTTCCATGAACACATATTCACAAATAATGTGGTTTACTTGTAAAACACTAAGTCTGATCATGAAGTTTAATAGGAACTTTCATGAACACAGATTCACAAATAGTATGGTTTGTCAATTTGACACAATAAGTCTGTTTTAGTTTGATTAGAAGTCTGCTTCACATAGTTTCTAAGAACTCAACAAGATTTCCTAGACAAGATAGGAACAGACAAGATAACCTGGGCTGGAAGTAGGGCCTCTTGTCTGCACCAGTCATTCTGGGGGTTCATGAGGAAGAAGACATAGTTCTCAAAAATTCTAAATAGACACCAACATCCTTGGGCATTGTGTACACAGTACTTCAATTGTACTTTCTCTGAGACCATCTGCAGAGTCAGAGAGAGATAAAGCTATGGAAAGTGATGGGTTTCCTTCCAAATTTTTGATGCAACAATACTCATCTTAGGAAAATCTTAGGAGATTTTCTCTATAATTTTGAGAAGAGGGGGGAAATGGTCTTGTTCAAATGCAATCCACTAGGCTTGTTAGGACGCAGAAATAGAGCTGAACGACTGTTATTTATCCAATATTGTTCAAAAACATGAATGAATCCCATAAATCAAATAATGATAAATCTGTGTAGTAGCAGTAGTACAGAGGACCACTAGTCAAGAACTATGCAGTAGGAGGCAGGAAACTTCTAGTATTTGTTTCATCCTGGTTTTGTCATTTAACTTATTTAAAAATTCTTTTCCTTTTACACATTGATACATTTGCAGTATGCTATTAGAAGGGCAACTATTGATTACAGCACACTTCAAACATACTGTGTGCTAGATCACGCCCTAAACTGCATGGACAGGGAAATAGAGGAATTAATAAGATATTACCACAAGCATTAATACTCACTTCCATAATTCTCCTTTTGATGAATCATTTATTTATTGCAGCCAAACAGATAACCAAGGCAATTTTTGATCCTTCCCATGGAACTTTCTTTAAGTTGTTCATTATTAGAAAGTTAATCTAACAACATATGCTTATAACTACAGTGTCTCTGTTACAAATCCTACTTTTTACAGTTTAATATCTCTAGTTTAAATCATATTAAAATAAAACTTGGTTTTCAGCCCAGATGCATGTTTCTTTTACAAAACAATTATTTATATAGGATTTACTTTTAATATAAAGAGCAGCGAGAAAATTAAATTTTCAAAGATTTCTGTTTTCTTTGACAAAAAAGATGTTCACAAGAATGTCTTTGAGGAAAATTAAACAATTCAATGTCTGAATTGGAAAAGTGGCCTTAGTCTTTGGGAAAATGAACTCCCTATAGCATTCTGGTTGGAAATCCAATTGCAAGATATTCATCTCCCAGTTTGTTTTTCTGATACCACACAAATGCAGATGTCCTTTTTGGGACTTTTGCAGTATTTCAGACATGTAGTCTTAAGGCAGTTGGTTTTTTCAGTTTTATTTCCACGATTTCATGGTTTTTGGTTGGTTATTTTGTTGGTTTTTTTTTTTTTTTTTTTTTTTTTTTAGTTCTGTGAGGGGAAAGAAAGCCCTAAGTCATAATGACCTTTTTCCTTTATATTACTTTTTTACTTTAGGAAAGACTGTGGCAATAAACCAGGTGTTGCCATATAGTGCTGGTAGGAATAGGACTGATCACAGGAGAAATCATGCATGCTAGGAGTTAGGTCATGTCTCAGATGCATAAACATGCACAAGTGAAAGGCACCTCCTGCCATTGAGCCTCCTCTATGGCTTCTCTGGGATTTTAGATCCAGGTGTAAAGAAGAAAGCAGGTGTGGGAAGGACTTCATCTTCACTAATGTGCCAGCTAGAACATCTGAAAAGGCACAGTGATATTTATAACCTGCTATTCATAAGGGCCACAAGCTTTTTTGTTGCCTTTTGCTGGCTAAAAAATTCTGATGTTTGCATTTTCCATGTGCTTCTTATCATTATATATCATTCTTTACTGAGAATGAAGTTGGAATACCAAACTCTGTCCCAAAGGAAAACGGCATCTAGTTGAACAGAAAAATAAAATTATAGAAATGTACACACACAAGAATTAAGAATTAAAATCATCTCAGCATAAATAATATTATAATTTCTTTAATTCTGTGTAGTTTACTTTCTACAAAGCTGTAATTAAATACTTAAATAACAGCTTCTTTCTGCTAAGTAATGCAACAAAAAGCTTTCCTAATTTAACCAGTTACCAATTAGTAAAGAAATTACTAGAGCAGACTACTATCATAGATGTATAGCAAGATGTTAACTCTTTGTTTATGATTATCAAAACCCAGGCAACTACTTGGATCACTAGTTGCTATTCTGGGGAAAATTGTTTGCTTAGGTGTTGTTAGCTCCTTTATCTCACAGAATCTCCATTTAAAAAGTTAAAATCTTTCATTTGAAAAATATTTCTTCAAAATACACTAATAAAGTAGACAGTGTATGGTATGAGGTGAAGTCCTTTATTAAGTGAGTGTGTCTGATAACAAAGTCAAAACTGGTTTTTTATATATCAGGAATTTAAAGTAAACAAACCAATGCAATTAGTAAAATATGTATATTATTAATTATATTAAAAAATAGTAAGTTATAGTAAGTTGTTAATAACTATGTCATGAGACCAAGACAAATACTACAAAATAAAGGAAGCAGCTTCTAGAATATAAAATGTGGCCTGATTGTCATTGTCAGATAAGCAATTGTGTCATCAGTGAAATTTTTGTTTTAGAAAGATGGTTCTGTCTTAAAATGACATTTCCCTTTTGATATCTGAGATAGCAATATCAGTTTTTTTCAGTACTGAGCATAGTTATGCAATATTTTATAATACATTATGTGAGTAAGACTCCCTTTTTTTCCCTTCCATATAATACACCTTTAAAATAATTTTCTGTATATCATTTGGCCATCGTTTTTGTTGCATAGAACTAGGAAGTTCACCTTAAACTCTGAAAAGGTACTGAAAAGACACTCCCATATTCCACTAGCTGCAAGACTCCTTGGAGAAGGGCACACTTACAGATAAGCATTGGAGCTGAGGGTGTTCTTGGTCCATATGCCAGATTAGCCAGAAATCCTTAGGCTCAAATTACATCCTATATAGAATTTTCCCCCCTATTTCCCCGATTCCTCTGCTTTTTTTCGCTGCCTCAACTGCAGGATGACACAAGATCTGCAATGGTGAATCTATGCTTCTTGGGAATTCCTTTGCTTCTATCATGGAACTGCTGCCAGGTTGATTAAATCATCTGTAACTCAGTAGAGGAGTACAAAAATTGCCAATAATGGGCATGAACCTACATCTATATTTGCTAGATATTTTCAATTCAATAATTTCCCTAGATATAAATAGAACATGTGTTAATAGTACCTGTCACTCCTTTATAGCTTTCTGCATAACAAGAAAGATCCACAGGAATAATAGGTGCCCTTTTGCATATTCATGTGATAACCCTAAATGTTAGACACATAGTCAAAGAAAATCACACTGAAAAGCAATGAAGCCTCTAAGTGTGAGATAGATTCTGGTTAGATTCTGGATAGATTCTTCAACCAGAAGAGTTGCATTGCAAGAGGGACAGATCATAGACGGAGTGCTTCATAAAAAGTGTTGCATTGAGACGTACTAAATGCAATATCTCCATTTTTATTCCATATTTCCATTCTTTATTTACTTATACCTAAAACCAGATCATTACTTTATGTCAACAAGTCAAAATTACCAGCATCTCTAAGGGAATTAGTAATCATGCTTTTGCTGTTCTGCTGGCGTAAGCCTCATGCAACAAATTGCAGTTATGCTTTTCTTCTGGTCCTTATCATTGCTCAGTCTCTTTCATGGACTTAGTATAACATTCTGTGCAGCTTCTATTAGCTGTAATTTCAACAGACTACAAACATATTTATTAATGAGGCTTTTTTTTTCCTTTTTAGCTGCACTGATTAGAAGAGAGAAAAGGAACTTATTTAATGAATTTTGATCTGGAACATATAAAAACATAATGCTGTTAAGTAAGAAATTGAAGTTTATCACTGAAAAACATGAACAATAAAATGCAAAAAGTGTTCATATTAGACTGACTTGGCTCCTAACATGATGTCTTATTTTGGAGTCCAATTAGACTCCTTTGTTCATTTCAGACTGCTTTTGGAAATTCTACAAAATTTTCAGTAGTATTGAAAAATTTTTGCAAAATATATATTGAATTGTGGTTCAGTTACTCTATGACTGGAAATTTCTATTTGTGCAAGTGACTTGAAGAACTGAATGAACCTGTGTAAATCTGCTGGTCTGCCCATGATTTATAGTACTTTCAATATAATTATAATTTTAAAAGATGCTTTGTTTTAAACGAAACTGGTGTCTGTGATTTTATAATTTGAACTTCTGTAACTCTTGTGCATTGGACACCTTTTGCAAGGATTTAGTGCTAACTGGATGTATTGTGCATCCAATGCTTTTCAGCATAGGGTGAGTTCAGTTTATTAAATCTTATTCTCAAGATGAATAATACCACCCTTTTGTTTTTAAATATGTCAATTTCTCTTAAGCTATCAATCCTTAGTATTTAATCAGAAAAGATAAACACATTACATTTGGCCTTAACTGTGTGCCACAATAAGAGAAGAGACAAGAAAGCTAATAAAATAAATTGTTTAAGTTATCCAGAAGATAAAGTTTTTGAGTTTAAAATATGTAACTCTATTTTTCAAAGTGGATGTTGATTTAGGCTGTGGCTCTCTGAAAAACACAATTTGCAAGGGAAAGCTAATAAACTGCTTTAGTGGCTTGAAGAATTGGTGATTTTCTCTCAATTGTTTCCCTCAGTCACTGCTTGTTTTGTTTATTACAGGATTCTGTTTTGAAGACAATAGTGTGTAAGGGTTACATCTGGTGTGTTCAAAAACTAGTGGCACAAAATGCTGAGATGGCCTGGGGTGAACTGCACTCTGAGAGCAGGCTTTGGGATAACAAATTGCCTTTGCATGAGGGCCCTGGCATATAGAATGACTTACAGAGGTGTGTTGTCAAGGCAGAAGAGGTGAAACAAGGGTGGTCACGGGGACTGGAAATTTTTATTCCCCCTCCTGCTTTCTTCAACCTTCATTTTTCTTTTTTTTTAAGTCATTTAGTGACCTGAGGTGAAATGGACAGGAATTGACAGCACACATGCTGTTGCTGGCAGCAGAGTCACTGCAGTTCCTCCTTGGACATGAAAGAAAGGGGAAAAAAGATGAAAGAAACCCAGTTGTTCTCTAAATATAACACATGTAAAGATAATATGTTTGCTTCAGTTGAAACCAACCCCTTTTTCCTGTAGAAAATATTTCCCCCTCCCCACTGCAGTTCAGGAAACAGGAGAGATGATTTTCTGTCTCTCCCTCTCCTTCTCCTTGCTTGCACAAAGAAAACGTGGGTTGATACCATTTTTATTGTTCTGCTGGGGTGGGTTTCAGACCTCACATTAGCATATTGAATGTCTAATTGAATTCGGGGGCTGTGTTAATCATCGTGTTTTGTTTAGGGGTGGTTGGTGAAAGGTGCCACCAAACGAGTGCTTTGGCTTGGGGTTAGCTTGGTGCTGCCACCCCAAGAAAAAGACTCGAGAAGGGGGAGGGAGCCGGGGAAAGGCGAGTTGGCTGAGTGATGTCTGGAGGGCGAACTCGTGTGTCTCTTTGGTGATGTGTGCTGCTGTACTGAAATCCACCCCTCTGCTGGAGCTAAGGCAAGAGTTGGAGGCATCTGATGCTGCCGTTTCCAGGGTGAAATTTCTAAGGCTGCTAGCTAAAAACAACAACCAAAAAAAAAAAAAAATCCCAAATCCTCAGCAAAAATAGCAGTCAGAACAGAAGATCCGGCATCTCCTGGTCCAACTGGCATAACCCAGGCAGACGTTTGAGAACCACATGCTTATGCTTTTAACCTAGCCACACACACGAAAGGGGGGGGGGGGGGGGGGGCGGGGAGTGGAGAAAGAAAGGGACCAAAAAAGACACCGCAACTACAGAACATCACATTTCTCACAAAAGGCCAGAAACAGAGCCGGTAAGAAAAGGAGAAAAAAAAAAAAAAAAAAAAAAAAAGCAGAGAGAGAGGGAGAGAGAAAGAGAGAAACAAAGCCTCCCCCTCTTCCCCCGATGAGTTTTTCGCAGTGCTGTGGCGAGGCTCGGAGGTGGCTGGCAGCGCAGGGGGCGGCTGCTGCCGCGGCTGGCGGGGCTCGGCGCAGCAGCGGCCGCGCGCTCAGCACCGCCGCCCGGACAGCTCCGCGCCCGCGCCCGCCCTGCCCCTGCCCCACAACAAGTCCCCGCCGCCGCCGCCAACTCCGCGGCGCGCTCCGCCCGTCCCGCGGCTTTGTCTCCTCGCGGCACCGGCCGACAGGCGTAATCACCCCCGTGTCCCCCACCCCCTCCTCTCTCTCTCCTTTGCAGGAACGACTCTCTGGGAACCTGGTCCACCCAGGGATGTAAAACTGTGCTTACCGATGCATCCCATACGAAATGCTTATGTGATCGTCTCTCTACCTTCGCCATTTTGGCTCAGCAACCTAGAGAAATAGTAAGTAACAAAGAGGGGGGGGGGAAAATCTAGTTTTAATGGAAAAGGGAATGCGGGGGGGACTGCGGGGGGAGGGGGGAGCTGGTCCAGCTTTCCTCTCAGGTATATTGCAGACGTTGCATTGAGGAATTGTTTAATATTGCAGGTAGTCAAATGTTAGTCTCCTGGTGTCTTCAGTGTCTCAGATAAATGAATTCCAGATTCCGTGATACAACTAAATCCTGGGGAAATTTGCGTGCTCTCGAACTCTATAAATTTTTTAGAGAAAGCCTTGTAATTGTGGTGCAAATGTGTAGAAAACTTTTGTATTGAACGATTAAGGGAACGTACAGGTCTCTATTATTGCTCTTGGTAGGAAAACCCTAGATACTGTAGTTAAACAGATTGCAGATCTGCATTGGACGTTTTCAACACAGATTTTCTATGTAGTCTGTTGATATGATGTATCAAAAATGATCAAGTTTTCACGAGAAAGAGGGGACATTAAGTGTATGAGCTGACACTCCCAATATTATTGAATGTAAAAATAGCTGAAAAGCAAATATTTGTGAAGTTATCTTGCTAAAGCATGATTTCATTTTCCTGGTTTTGGAAACATATGAACAGACTCTTTTTAATAGCAAAGTAAATCCATTTGGAAAAAAAATGATTGAAATAAAATACTACTTTCTGCCTGAGATATGGCCTAAAAGTACATCTGTCTTATATTCTATTTGGGTGGCAAAAGATATCTTGGTAAATGTAATTTACAATACGTCCCTGAAGCTTAAAAAGCGTTTAAGTAAACCAGGCATGATATCCTTTAGAACTTTTAGATCTAAATTTTTTTCCATATTTATTAGTAAAACCCATGTCTATTTCAGAATATGAGCACATATATATAGAGAGGAAAAAACTGACCTGATACCTGAGGATAATAGCTTGCCTTAGAGCAGGGAAAGCTAGTTTGCTTTCAAGGTCATTAATTTATTTTCATTTTTTATTAACACACAGAGTAAAAATGAAATAATTCTGAATTTGAAGCTTTTTTTTTTGAAGGCTGGTTATACTGTTGCCATAGATATCCTGTCATTCCTTCTAGGCCCAAGGAAATTATGCATGTGAGAACAGTGGATTGAAGTCAAAGTTATTAAAAGTCAGAAAGTTTGGTCATTCTGCAACAAACATGAATCAAATTATGGGACAGATTACTGGATGGTCTTCAATATATTAGAGTGAAACCAAGCTGGATGTTTAATGCACAATTATAAATATTGCTACTTCTGAAGAGAAGTATATCTTTTAATTGATGTTAACTGGAGAGTCATTTAAACTTGTGCTAACATCATAGTCTCCTGTTACACTGTAATATTACTAGTTTATTTTTCAAAGTATCATGCAGGTATTACAAGACATTTGAAAGCTCAGAGGCCTCTGAGGAATGTATTAAGCAGATCTCAGAGTTATATAGGGATCAGTTTTGGAATTAAGTTGATTTCTCCCTCATAACTAATATTACAGAAACAATCTGCGGTAGGTTGTCTGCTTTTAATTTTGCTCTTTTTGCTTTTTTTTTCATTTGACTCGTTGGTTTAAGTGCTGAGGATGTTTTTTCTTCATGGTTGCCTGTTGTAACTTACAGATCATGGAATCATCTGGTACACCTTCAGTGACCTTAATAGTAGGCAGTGGTCTTTCCTGCTTGGCCTTGATCACTCTAGCAGTTGTCTATGCAGCATTATGGAGGTATGTAATGGGTTGAGAAAGCTAAATGCAAATACACTGTTATATTTATTGGAATTGCAGTTTAAAAAGAGCATTAGAGCCATGTTTGGAAAGTGAGGAAAATATAGTGCATGCTTGGATGCATTTTTTGATGAGATTGATCAGTTTTACGGGTTTGGCCTGCTAATGATGGTAGAGCCCACTCTTGTCTTTCCCCACTTCAGTGGGAATGGGATTCCTCTTTTGGTGGGGTATTCATAGTGCTAAATGCAGGATTCTTATATATTATATATTTCATGTTAGGCTTCTGGCCTATACCTTTAGCTGCTTTTCCCCCATTTACATTTTTAAATAAAACTTATAAATAAAATAATATTGCAGTGGCACATTTAGGGAGATTCAGTCAGCTGATTTTGAGTTTGTTCACATCAGTAATCCGTTTGAATAAAGACCATAAATTAAATAGTCTTAAATAGTGTGATGGTGCACCCCAGTGATAGATTTTCTTTCCGTCCTGAGTATGCAGTATTAAAATACTATATTGAACTTAAAAGTGCAATAAATACACATGGACTAAATTAATCTGAGAAGTAATGAGAAATAGCATAATGTCTTAGTGCAGAAAAATAAGATAAAAAGTCATGCAAAGTAATAAATGTTTTAAAAAGTGAACATGGATTCTTATTTCACTTTTTTCAATAATTAAAGTAAAATAGATTCTTATGAAAGTAGTAAGAAACAAGGGGATGAAACAATAAATTCTAGAGTAATCTAAAACCAACCAATAGAATTTTGTTTTTAGAAGCAGCTTGATAATTTTACACCCATTTCTCTATCACTCTTATGTACCACAGAGACTCAGGATTAGAAATATATATATAATTATTAAGAATATCCAGTTACATAAGTTATCATAAAAGACTATAAAAATTATCAATTCTTGTCTGTCAAAACTAAGAATGAGAGTATTTCAGGATATAACTCCCATCTAAAGAATTATAGTGTTATTTTTGCACTCCCCACTATATTTAGCACTTGGATAGAAATACTGTCATGCTCACTGTAACTGGTCTACTCCATTATTTAAATTAGATACAAGGAAGAAATTCTTTACTGTGAGGGTAGTGAGGCACTGGAACAGGTTGTCCATAGAAGTTGTGGATGCCCCACCCCTGGAAGTGTTGAAAGCCAGTTTGGATGGGGGTTTGAGCAACCTAGTCCTGTGGAATGTGTCCTTGCCCATAGCAGGGGGTTGTAACTGGGTGATTTTAAGTTCTCTTCCAACCCAAGCAATTCTATGATCCTATGATTCTGTGAATTTCTAAGTGGAGATAAAATGTTATGTGTTATGGCTTAAGTCAATGCTGTGAGCTCCTGTTGCCCTGTATTTACTCGACCACTAAGGTCCTTTGTAATCCATGGGCACTTAGTGCTGGGAATTGGCCCAGGTGAATCAATAGTTAACAAGTTAGAAAGTAGCAGTGGGCTTTCTGTGTGAGCAAAGGCACACAGGACTTCTTGTATTTGTTTGCAAACACATAGAACCAGAATGTTGCTATATTTTAAGGAAGAACATGGATTGTGGTATTTGGGTTGTTCTGTCTAACTGGAAAAGCGTAATGCTACATCTCTTGATATGCAAGCAAGAAGGACTATAATTAATTTCATGACCAAAGCTCAGCATTTCTTGTGGGTTCAACAGCCTTTTTTATTACTTCCTCAGAGTTAGCTATGGGTGTAGATCCCAGGAGGAGACAGCAATATTAACTAACTCCAGTGAGAAGTATATAGTAGTGGTCATAACATATATAAAGATCTGGCGTGGTCTTCAGAGGAACTGACCACCCTTAACTTTCATTTTTTTTTAGTAGTCAGCATTTACTGTTAACAGCTCTAAAAATCAGGTCAGAAAGGCACTTCAGTTATAACCATAATCATTCTCTTTTTGTCCTGTAGCATATAGAAAGGCTGTATACAGAAAAATGAGAACACTTGAATCTTGAAATCAAATATGTGATAAGACTTTTTGATTTTTTCATCCCAAACATATTTGTAAAATGAATATGATAAGTTTGCAAGGGTGACTGTGATGTTCACTGATATAATTTAATCTTTCTGTACACATTTGGGTATTTTTGGCATTCAGTCTTATGAGTACAGTACTATTACAGTACTATTGGAACATCAAGATTAATGTTATCCTTGTCCCAATAACATGTTTCAAAATTCACTGCCACAGTATCATCCACCAACCTGCATCTCATTTATACATCGTGGATCAAATCTTCTGTTTATATTAATCACCATATTTTTGCTGAAGTTAGTAATTATGAGTGGTCTGTGCCAGCTGTGGATATTCCCAGGGACAAGCAGAGAGCAGAAGAAGTTCCTGACATGAATGCATGTAAGCCCATTATTGTCAGTATGGTGTTAGAAACATGTTGCCAGCAGTTTTCAAAAGAATCATTGGTAGATTATTTTTTAAATACATCAAGATACTAAGAGGAAATTGTGCAATATCTATCAAGATACTGTAGTTTTCATGTTTGCTTTGTTATAACTCTCTAATACTCTTTCTGAGCACATGTAAGGGAACACCTCTCAGAGTATCTGCAATATTTAATGCAAGAACTAAATCAAACCTTTGTGTGACTCAGTAGTTGTTTTGCTTTTATAAAATTTGTACCCCTCTCTTTTTTTCTCTTTTTTTTTTATAACAGGTACATCAGATCTGAGAGGTCCATAATTCTAATCAATTTCTGCCTGTCGATTATCTCATCAAATATCCTTATCCTGGTTGGACAAACTCAGACACATAACAAGGTATGAGATGGATTGTATTAAATTTTCCCTTAAAGATTAATATCATTGTTTTACTTGTTTTTAGCTTAAAATAATTACATCAATTTAGTCCTATACTCATAGGACTTGGTGGTTTTGGTAATATACTAAGAGACAAGGGAAAATATTTACCGTCTTGCATAGTCTTTATTTCCCTTCCAAAAATCCCTTTTGGTATTGTTCCCTCTAGATAAGCTGTGTTCTCTGTGGTAGACTTGTGTGTTTTATAACTAAATTTCAAAGCAAAAAAGTTCAAAGGCTCAACATCAAAAGCACAAATTCTGGTTCATTATAATAGTTGTAATAGGATTGTGCTACAGTGTTTTTGTCTTTTTATTAACACACTGGTACTCGAAAGGCAAGTAGAAATTGCTTAGAAGTTGGAGTACGATTCTTGAAAATGTGCAGAAACAGACATCATAACGAGCCATAGAACAGTTAGATCTCTGACTGATGTAGCTATAAGAAAGTAATAACCCTACATACCTCACTTAGTGATGTATTGCTGATTAATAATAATCTGTTCTCTGAACATCATTGGCATTTGTGCCTCTCCTGTAGAACAGCAGGATTGTCAATGTTTTGAGGAATCAGTGCCTGGTGCTGCTAGGCAGCTTTCACAAGTGTCAGTGAGTGGTTGCTTGAAATCAACCATAACTACAGGATTGCTTGGAATAGAAAATAGGATATAGTTGGTTAACTGGGCAATATGTGATAGAATGCTGTGAAGTTTTGGAGTAAGCAAGTGCTTGTAAAGTAGTTTTTTTTCCTACCATGTTAAACTATGTAATGCACTGCTCATCTTAATTTTTCTGATATCAAATGAAAAAATGTTCGTCATCTGCGGTAGGAACTGATATTTCTACAACACACCTGCAATTAATCATTACTTCTTCTCAAATAAGTGCTTAGCAGTTTAGCTGCCAGAATTCTCATAAATTCAATGCAAGTCACATAGCTGTACTTTGTAAAACATATCCAAACCAAACACAGTCATTTCCAGCACATATGGTAACAAAATTATTGAAGTCAAGTTATTAATATGCTTTTAAAATTTTGAAAGTGTGTAGAGGTAAAAATAAGCAAAATATAGATTTCCAGAAGAAAGCCATGTAACTCTCACAGATTTTATTCAGGGAGGGAAAAGCAATGTACTAACAACTTCTGTATAACAGAGTACAGAATTAATCCGACCTGGAATTTCATACATAGTCACATATACTATTTTATTATGCATTTCAAGAATAGATACGGTTCAGTAGATGCAAGTTCCTGTGTACATTGCCACAGTGGAATCAGAGTTTGAGGGCATCAGAACAACTATGTTGGCTCACACATTTTCTAGATATCCTGGCAGCCTTTCTCTGATACTTGACTCAGGGAGCTCTGAGCTGAAACATGCTCTTAATCCAGTTCCTTTCTATTAGTCTTAATCTCTTTGAGCTCCCTCACTTCTGCTTCCTGAACTTCTCAAAAGACAGATATTACACTGAGATATTTCTGAGACCAACAGTTCCAAAAATGCAGATTTCAAAGGAAATAATTGACAAAGGAAATAATTGACAGAAAAAGCACATCACGAGGTTTATACTTTTAATATGCAGTCTTAAAAATTACTGTAAAATGACAATTCTTGCAACACTTGTCTTTTTTTTTAAGCCCATATCTTGCTTTTGATATATCTACCCACCAGGAATTTATAGCCAGGGAGCACCTCAAAAGGATCAAAGGCAAAATACATGTGTTATATCTAGCAAGACGTCCCTTATTACAAACCAAAACTATTTTTATCACAGTGTTGACTGATACATGAATATATTGCAGCTCTAAGAGGCTGGCCTATGAATGCACCATCAATAAAAATGGCCAGATAACACCACTGTTTAGTGAAGATTCACTCAAATAAAAGCAATCATATCTGTGTATGACTTCACTGTGTTTGTAAGTAGGGATGTGTATAGGCATCAGGTGTATTTGAATTCAAGTTCTGATTTTTTTCATTTTCAAGATAATATATGATCCCAATAAGTGTTTGGTTTTTAGTCTATACATCTAGATTGCAGTACTGGCAACTGTAGGAAAAATTATGTTTTCATTTTCTGAACTGGAAAATTAAAGTTGTAGATGAAAACTTTAGAAAGAGAATCAGGTCCTGACATGTGATTTAAGATTAAAAGTATCTTAGATTTGTTTCTGAGATTTTATTATTTACTGGAAGTGAAACTGTTTGAGGTTTTTAGTGTTTGAAAATTTTGGTAGAAATCTTGGGAATATATTATTAAGACAATATAATATCCAAGTCAGCAAAAATTGTTTGATGAATAAATGCTGAAGTAGTATTTTATGGCAAGAGGAGCTCTTCTTTTTTTTCTTAATGTATTGGAGAACATTTGAGAAACATAATATGCCAAGTCTGAATTTGTTTACTGTGTTCCATTGTCATTCTTCTGGTTACACTATTCTTACCTTATTGGGGTAGCTAGTTAACATCCACTTGATGATGTTAATATTCACAGTGCTGAAGCGTATCCCATTTCTCTGTGCTTTAGTTTTGCTCTGAATTGAAATTGTCTGTATTTCTATATTTGTGTATATTTGCTTTTTGAGTAGGTCCTCATAAATGTCATCAAAGCTGAATTCCAGTTTAAAGTTGAACAGTATGTAAATTTAGCATACTAAAGATATATTATTGCAAACAGCATATTGTTGATTTGCTTGCAGTTTGTGGTTTCCTTTATCTGTATTAAACACTTCACAAACTACTTTTATTAACTTCAGTGCTAGTCAATCTCCAAGAAATTTCTGCAGCTTGTTTTAATTACACCCATTGACATCTACGACATAGAGGAAAACACTGAGTGTCTTGGTCTAGATAAGCTCAGGTTTTTTTGTTATTTTCTTTCTGGTTTTAAAAATATCATAGATATTCTATAATGTTAGGTTTATCTCTGCTTTTTGAAAGCTGAGTATATCATCAATGTTTTTGCAAAAGCTTCTTTTAATGAATACTGAGTAAGTTTGAAAATTGCTTTCTCTTTGGTTCAACTAAGTTCTGTCCTTTTTTCAGTAAAATAGATTGCCTCCCATGGTCAGAAATTGACAAAATATTTACTGAGGACATGTAGAAGGGATTTATATTTTTTCAGGCTCCAAAAGATTTTCCATTTCACATATTACCTGCTTAAAAGTGATGGTTTTTGTCCATTTTAAGTAATCTGAGGATAGCAACAGTAGAACAGAGGTCTAGGTCATGGATCATTTCAGCTCATTTTAGAGTAGTTCATGAGGGAAGTCATGGAGGGGAGTTGGGTTTCCCTTGTAAGGTTTGGATTGAGATAGCAGAACGCCTTTTGTCAACAGAAAAGCTTTGCCCCTTTGTTCCTTCTTAGCAAAACATGTTCTGAATTTTGTTGAAGGACACAGCTGAGAAATGTTCTGATTTTTTCATTGTTTCCCTAAACCTTGGAAAACACAGAGGTTTATTCAAAGCTTTCTTAATGTTTCAGACTGTGTAAAAGATTTCTGTTCTGTCAGATCCTGTTTTGAAATACAGGTCACTGAAGGCTGAAATTACAAAAATATTATGAAATTAATTATGTATCTTGTTTAAGTATAGTTGGTGTTATACTGTGCATGAGAAGCATATTAATTTACTTTAGTACTTCTTTCTGTCTCGTTTTCTTTCCACTGTTAAATGTTAGTCACATAATCATATTTAAACTTGACAATATGCAATTGCTACACTTTAACAACTGAATTTAGTTTTAACTCTGAAATTAAGTGCCCTTCCTGAATTAAGGAAGGCTAAAACTTCTAATGTATAACCTAATTGCTAAAATATCTGTTATTTCACAAAACCTGAGGGATGTCCCTAGCATCTACAAAAGCATTACTTTATAGATTACACTTACTTCAAATAAAAATATTTACTTTGAAGAGACTGACAGGTATTTTTAGGAAATATCTATCAATGATTTGTAGCTTTCACTATATCATAACTCTTGCTATCTTATGTTTCCTAATGTTCTTCTTGCCATCTAGAAAAATCGCTATATTTCTTCTATATGTGGGCCTTTAACATTTAAGCTATAAACTTTTACTGGGCTTCTGATCTCATTTAATGAATAGATTCCCTACCCCCATAAGTTATTGATTAGTATTATGTGGATTTTTTTTCATAAATTCTCTTTCCTTTTGTATACATTCAGAGAATATCTTGGTTTGTTCACAGTTTTGCCTAAACAAAAACACATTTGCTTTTTGATATAAACAATTTTTGTGTATCTATTTTTCCTGTGAAGTAAACAAAGCTGAATACGTTTTGAAAAAAAAAAATAGAATTCCTTATACATATGAGGAAAAGTTAACTATTTTCTATATAATCTGATACTGGCTATAATTAAGAGTTCATTGCTGATATTTGGGTCACTTGTGAAAAAGTGTCATATTTTAAAATATTTTTAAAGCATGCTTTAATAATGCTGTATGACTCAGTGCATTTTTAGCCATAGTCAGATTTCTGTGTATCTGCTATGGAAAGAGCAGGGAAGATGTTAATGCAAGATTTAGTAACCCTGATATTCTGTGTCATTCATGTTTAATTGCAAAATCCAGTTTATTATGCTTACTACTGTATTTTGAAGTTCATGTCTTAGACCATAGCTTAAAGGATATGAAAAAGGCCTGTCCTGATCACCATAACATAAACTGTCAGTAGCCTGACATTGTAAACAAGCAAAACCCCATGAAAATGTGTAGATAATAAGATTAGAATGTTCACTAAATAGACTGACTGGACAAAAATAACCCACTTTTAGTATTTTTTTAATAGAGGTGTTATGTTGAAAGAAACAAGTAGAAGTGGAAAGAAGCTGAGAAGCCAAACATCCCATTCCCATAGCACTCTGAAGTAGCTGACTGCAAAACTGGAGCTCCCTCAGGTTTTGAGAGACGGTGGGTGGTGGGATCCCCTGAGAAACCTGCAAATGTTCAGGTGATACTAATGCTGCCTTTAACCACGTGCCTCTTGCCCCATATCTGCCACTGACTTACAGATGCAGGCATCGTGGCAATATATCTCCTAGGAAACAGCGGGGGAGACCTCAGAGCAGATGGAATGAACAGAGAAATGATGCTAACACAGCATTAAGGTTGTTTTAGAAAATCAATGAGGAAGTAGGGAATTCAGTATGTCAAGCAGTAGCATTCCATATTTCAAGTCTTTCTGTAGAACTTCAAGGGAATACCCTCCATTTAAGAAGCTGAAGCCTGGGAAAATATATCCTTCCATTTTTGTCAGTATCTGACTTCCAAATTAACACCTACTCTGCTGATTGTCTTTTTTTTTTTTTTTTCTTTTGTGCATGTAACAGCTTTTTGAACGGCTGACCCAGAGGGTCTCTGGTATGGGTCATCCATCCCAGACACACAGCAGTGAATAGGTCAGGAGCCAGAGTGCACTGCACCACACACATCTGTCTGCCATGTGTTTCGAAACTCTGAAACAACAAAAGGGAGAAAAGCCAATTTAGCTGAATAACTATTACAGGAGTAGGTCTGTTTAAGCAGTGCTGTTTTACCATGCCAAATTCTGACAAAACCTGTTAACATCAGCTGAATTAACTACCTGCTTTTAGATTCTCAAGAGAACCTCTGGGAGCAGATCTTTCTTACCCAAGATCACTAAACATTGTCATTCATGTTACTGTTACCTGCCTCAGAGGAGAAGGTAACATTCTTCTCAAAAATGCCTGTCAGACTCTTTCTCAAAATACATCCACTTTATCATTCACTTTGCTATATCTAAACAAAACAGACATTTTGATTGTAAGCAGGTTACAGAGAAGAAATTGGTTAGATTTTAGGTGCATGTGTTCTCTGTCTCCTATCCCCAGAACCTTTTAAAAAGCTTTTAGAACTACTTTAGAATCCCAAAACTGTTAAGGTTGGAAAACATGTCCAACTTCTTTCTCAAGGCAGGGTCAGCTGTTAGGTCAGAACAGTTTGCTCAGGACTTTTTATAATGGTAAAGCCTTGAAAACCTCCAGGCATGGAAACATCACATCTTCCTTGGCAAGCTTGATCCACAGCTTGACTGTCCTCACAGTCAAAATGTATTTCCATATACCTGGGATGCATCTCCTCTTGTTTCTTTATGCCCATTGTCATCCCACTACACATCACTGTGAAGAACCTGACTTCATCTTGTCAGTGACCTATCTGTAGGCACTGACAGGTTGCTCTGAGATGCTGCTACCTCAGACTTTCCTGAGGTAACTCTCTGCTGTCCCACTCTTCCCAGAATTGTGTGTTTTTTCCTCCTTGATCTTCACAACCTGGTTAGAGTAGTTTTTTCTGTTCCAGAATTCACCCCCACAGCTCTAAGAAAAATAGCTCATTCTCTAACAAACACCTTTCTGAATTATTTCAGACGATCTGTTGATGACTCAAGCAGCTATTTTTGGGCTTCATACCTTTTTCACACCTCTCTTTTGCCTATTTTTTGAATTTCAAGAGAAATAGAGAGGTAGTCAATGGGAAATAGAACAATCTACAAACAGTTAAATGTTCATGTCTTTCACTTACATGATCTTACTTTTAAGAAAGAGGAAGCAATAGACAATTCTAAGCAACAGTAAAAATTATTTTAATAATGTAGTTACCATGGCAATTAACATCACAAGACTAAAGGGTTTAATTAAGTATGATAACAATAGCAACATCAAAACCAAGTTACTTGGTTATTTTCATTGTAATACAAAAGTTGAACTTCCAATGAATTTTCATATGTGAATTACCCTTTCCAAGAATCTAGGCATAGAAAGTCTTTGTCACATAAACCTAAACAGATACAGAAACACAATAAGATTTATTTTTTAATAGATACCTGATAAAATAATACATCAAAAATCACAGCTCTGAGATAAATGCAACATAAATCTTCTGCCCTAAAATAGTAATTATTACATCATCGCTCCTTCTGTGTAACAGAATGAAACAACAGAAAACAGTCAATTTTAAAGGTCTGTTATTTAACAAATAATAGTGTAAATAGTGCAAAAGATTGTCCAATTATTGTACTGATTTTTATTTATACATCACTACAACTCCCTGTTGGGTCTGCATATTTTTAGGAACATATGGTATGCTTTAACCTTGACATGTACTATGAAGTTCATTTGTACAGTTTTGCTTTTATTTCCCTAGGTCACAGTTTTTAGGCCCTATATCTTGCAATCACAGCAGTGAGAGCATTTTAACAGAAAATGACTATTGGATTGATCTGATTCTCTGACTGGTCTGATTAGAGTTTCATTCTCATTTCCACTTTCTATCTTTTCTTTAAGGTGATGTTAAGTGAAATTTCATGGGAAGTGGGACAAGAGTATGCAAATCTCTGTTCCAGACTGAGGTTAACAATAAGATGGAAAGACAAGGATGGTCACATGAATTCTGACCTTTCCTGCTTTTGCTTTCTGAGAAAGAGATGGTGGTCACTGTGTGCCCAAGTCAATGGAGTCAGCATTCAGCAAGTGTGATCTGAGCATATTTATGACATGAGAAATACCAGTGCTGGTAGACTCTCTGAATTACAGTAGGATTTTGTCATGAGAGGGATGCTCAGCTTGTCAAATAAAGGGACACTCTTAGGTATTTAAGAGTGACCCAAAATTATGTACCCAAAATAATGTACCTAGAGATCCTCTTGATACTAATGTAAAAGGCATGTAATGCTTCTAATTTTGGACTGCTGCTGAAACATGACCTTTTTATACTTGTTTTCATGGACATACATGCTTATTTTGTTGAATCTCAGTGAGTCATACCAAAGCCTGGTACTGACAAATTTGACAGTAAATGTGCTCTGGTATTTTTTCTCTTCTAATGGTTTTGTCAAAATTCATATCAAATTGACATTTTGGATGAATAAGTAGGTATTTTGTGGAATTTAATAGAAAGTTATGCTCAGAATAATTGATGAAAGGAAACTGCAAAGGTAAATCTACAAAACATGCATTTGGCTATAATCATGGACATTTTTAATGAATGTAATTGTAAGATTTCCAGAACCCTGCAGGGAAGTGTACATGTTTGTAACAAAAAGGCCTCAAGCTGTTAAAGCTGATAGAACTCCTGTAATGTCAAGAAAGTTCAGTATGCAGTAGACTTCTGGGTTTAAAAACAGGATGGAAAACATGTTAGTATCTTTCTCTCCTGAAGAAAGTGGAAATATATCTGGCACAAGGAGTCCAGCAGTTGGAAGGAAGTATGAATAAGTTTGGCACAAAATGTTGTTCCATTAGTAAGTGATTACATTTCTGTCTCTAATTAGTGGCGTGGCATATAATTTGTGCTCTGTGCTTTCCATTTAATGAAAAATTGCATTTGCAACCTATCACATATTTGCTAAATAATTTCTTTAAGCTAGAAATCTAAATGGATGTATCTTTCTTTAAATACCACTTAAAGTTAGGTGAAAGATTAGAAAGAGAATGGCTTCCTTAACAAGCTTAGCTGAGCCATATAGGACAATAAAACCTCATGTGTCAGAATGTACAGCTATTGAAACTTGGGATTTAAAAAGATGGGATTAATTGTAAAGCTGTTGTTATTTGCAATGTTTAGATATTACACTTCTTATATTTAAGAGGGCTTTTAAGTCTCTGTCTTTTTCTGTATATCCTCTTATGTCAAATCAATCAGAATTCATGCTTGAGTATTAGCAATTTAATTATTGCTATAAAACCTTAATTTTGACACTGCTTATCTTTTAAAGTAAATACAGAATAGTAATAATATTTTACTGAACTGAATGATCCGACAAGGCATAGCAGTTGTACTACAGTGGAAGAAAAATGGTTTTGCTAGGAATACTTGTTAGACCTCGGTATCAAGTCAGCATTAATGATGGACAAGAACAGTTGTTAGACTCAGTTTCTCTCTTGTAGTTATTCAGAAACTGCAGCTGATAAAAATCACTGCAGAAACAAATATGTAAGACTTAAACCTGATCAATTGTTTGCTTTCTTTCACTTCTAAAGGATTCTTCCTTTGGGAAAGAGGATTCAGCAATAATACCTAACACTAGTAAAAACATATTCTAGAGAGTTTTTTAAACATTAATGAGAAGACTCATTCATAGTCCATGAATACCTAAAGAATGTATCTGTCCTTGTTAAATATCAGGCATTAAACAATCAAACATATCTTTTTAACTGTAGGAAATTTCCTGCTGATTCCAAATAGGAAGTGTTCAAAACTTCAAGTTGAGGCATTAATCTCAGCGCACACATTTTTCCAGTAGCAAATGCAAAGCCTGGAATGAATCAGAACTAAGCCAAATTGTGTTGCCTTGCAGTTGCCATGGCTAGGAGCATGCACACGAGTTATTGATACAGCTCATATGACACGCGTTATGCTATGATGACTTCATTATGTGCTGGAGCCTCTGGAGATCTCAGTTCATTGAAATTTCAATATTTCAGTGGGTAGGTATGATGAGCAAAGCAGAGCCAAAGAAACAAATCCGGATTTTATTTGTTGGCAAAGGAACACTACAGATTTGCCATTCAAAGTATGTATATGCTACACTCAGTGCAACTGGACCTTGGTATCTGTCAGTGACACTCTCCTAGTGTTAAATAATAACTCAGATGGGCTTTTCTAATCTCAGCTCATGGTCCTTCTGTTTTCTATATTTAAACCTGTCATCTTATGTCATCTAGAAGAACTGGTTTAGGGCACTTGGATTCAGTTGTCTCCCTTAGAAACTGATGCGCAGAAATCTGCTAGTGCGCTGCAAAAGCTTAAACTTCTGCAAGGAATTTGTCTAAATGGTGTTGAAAACTAGGGAATAAGGAATGGATGATAACGAATGCACAAACAGGTAGCCCTCCAGTGCAGTCCCTAGCTTCCTTCTTCTCCAAACTTCTTGTTAGGCTCATATGTATGATTGTCCCCTGTGGCAGTCTGGTTCTCTCACCATGATCTGCAAGAGGCTTCTGTTTCCTGTAGCTTTTAAAATATGAGAATAGATCTATAATAAAACATTAGCCAGAGTGCTCTAAACCTGTATTTATCAGTTGGTTTAGAGATGCTGCTTCATGTTCAGAGGATTTTAGTTGTTGGCTCTGCAGGCAGAGTTATCTGATCTGTGCAGGTCGCAGAGCATCAGTAAGGGAATTCCCTGCAGAGGAGCAGAGGGAAAACAAATAAACTTTCCAGAGGTAATTTGGTTATATCATGTCATCCAGAGTGTGATGGACATGGATATAGCCTGCAAGACTTTGCACTGCTAAAAATGTTATCTAAAATGTAACATTTTATACTTGCTAATTTTAGTTGCCAAGATGGATCTGAGAGACATAAAGCATTAATTATTAATTATTGTTGTTGTTGATAAAAATAAACCTATCATTAAGGCTCTGAGAGTTTTTCCAACATCAACAAATTTTCCATTTGATTTATTAATGGATATAAATATTTTTCTTTTATTTTTCCCTCTGGTCAGAACCTCAACTTATTTCATACTTGTCCCTCCCATAGGAAAAAGCTTGAGTAAATGTATCAGCCTTGCACTCTTTTCTCAATGTCAGCACATTGAGATCTGCCACGTCTCCTTTAGAAACAGAGTGAGGACCTGTTCAGCTATACTAAGACTGTTTTCTCTCCATTAATGAGGAATTTGACTACAGAAATGTTGATTGGTACACAGAAGCAGTGGATGTTATGAAGAAGGCTGGATGTCAAACTCTGACAGATAAAATGGAGCAAAAAAGATGCTCCATTTTCACCCAGCAGTGAGGGTAGGGTCACCTACAGGGAAGAGCTGTACCAGAAGCAGTACTGCTGTGAAGGGGACAAACTTTGCTCTTATTGATTACAGTCACACATGAGTGGAACCAAAGAATTTTTTTATTTTTTTTTTGCATAAGCAGAGGCTTCCGACTGGTCTGGAAGTGTCACCTAATGAGCACTCCACATGTGGAGCAGATTAGTGTGGTTAAATATTTAGTCCTCAAAAGCTGATTTACCAGTGACACACATAACAGAGAAGAAAGGTCACAACTTCTACTCTATGAACTTATGCGTGCAAATCATGGTATTGTGATAAAAGCCAACATTTTGTAATTCAGGGGCTTCTACACAGTCCTTTTCCACTTTCAAATAAAGACAGCTTACAGGATACCATCTTTACCTACTGATCATGTAGGATTTTTCAGCATTTCAATTTCACTATTGAACAATTTTGTGATGACAGTAAAGCACAGGAACTCGTAGGAAAGAGAGGCAGCATCCAGCTATGGTACTCAAATCTCTAATGGCTCTGGCCAGCTGGGCATTTCTTACAGAGGAGCCCACCATGTTCATGGACTCTTGTGGGGTTTGTCTGTTGCTCCAGCCTGGAATCTAACAGAAAACACCTCTTTAGGGATTTACAAGTTGAAAGTTAGGAATGACAAGTTAGAAGGCTACATGTGTGGTCACAAGGAGTTGAGTGCATTTCTTACTTTCCCTAAGATACTCCTTGCTCTTAGATGTTCTCTGATTTTAGTGCATTCCACATGGATAGCTCTGTGCCAGATAAAAATTCATCTTCTCCTGCTGAGGCACTTTTTTTTTCTGCAGATTGTTAGTACATATTGTTTTAGATGAGAACTGTTTGCATCCCATATACATGAAATTTTTAATGCAAGACTCAGTGAGACATAGAGCCAGGGGTTAATCATGTGGTTAGCCATGCGGTTAATGACTTAAAATAAATGAATAGATTATATTTCCTTTAAAAGGCTACTAAATCATTCTTTAATGAGATATAATTTGTATATAATAAAATGCCTGGGCTCAGTCAATGCTGCTTAGGAACAATTCAAAGTCACACACACTCAGAACAACACAGAAGCATTTACTTTCCAGCTGAAGCTGTATGGTAAAGATCTATGTTTCTTTGAGCTTTATGGGACATGTTGCATTGTGCTTAATATTTTTATGGTTATTTACCTTTCAGAATAACAGAATCTAAATTGGAACAGAGCTCAAAGCATTTCAGAAAAAGAATGTTTATGTATGCTAATGACTTCCAATTAGGAAGAAAAATACTAGAAACTAAGATAATGTGTTACTAGCAATACAGTTACTGTGTCTTTAGTTGAATGCAGCGCCTTCCAGGCCATAGAGAGTTTGACTGGAGAAGAGCTGACCAACATGCTCAGTAGACAAGACAGCCACCCATTCCTCTCCTCTTGAGCACCAAGGAAAAATCCTTCTTGTGAAAACAGAACTGTGGTACTTCCAGCTCTGGAGAGAAGAGAGTCACAGTAAAATTATTTTATTTCCTAGTTAGTTTCCTAGTGTAAAAAATGTAGATAACTTGTGCTACATTGACAATTGGACTTGACCATCTCACAGGTCCAAGTGTACCAATTCTATGATTTCATGATTATTGGGCAGGAGTAAGTGTGTAATGTCTTTCACTGGCTGTTGGAGAGGAGAAAGAATTTTTCAGCCAGACTGTCTTGTTAGGAGCCAAGCACCACTTTGCACTGCCCCTGCTCTGGAGCATGGTCTTGGTTTTAAAGGTTGCATTTTCCATTCTTATCCACTTCTTGAAAGGAGTGTTCATAGTGACTGGAGATTTCTCTTTTAGACCTGCTTGTGGAAAAAATAATCTGTTTTCGAATTAAAGACTAAGAAAGAAAAAATATTGTTGCATAGTCTCTGATTTCATCAGTTGTGATTTCTTCTTATTTTCTTCTCTTCAGTTCTTTTATATTCTTTCTTCATTAATTGCTTGCCTTGCTTTTATGATTTGTGATCTTATGCTTTTGGTCTGGCTTTTCTCATCCATTCTGTTGTTTCATGCCAGTTCTTTGTCATCCAACATTATGATCAAAGCTGATATTTGGCAATTCATGGAGTTCTACACAGGGCTTCTCCATTTCCAAATAGACAGCTTAAAGTGTACCAGCTTTGCCTTCTGATCATATAGGTTCTCTTCAGTATTTGTATTTCACTGGAGAAAATTTTTCTGATGGTAGCAAGGAACTGAAACTCATAAGAAAGAGAAGTAGCATCCAGCTACAGTATTCAAGTCAACTGGGCATGTTTTGTTTCCAGATCATTTCTTATAGAGAGCTCATCACATTCCTGGACTGTTGGAGGCTCCAACCTGGACAATGACAGAAGCAACTTCCTTAAGGATTTACATATGAGAAGAAGGAAAGTTCCTTCTCTGTTCTATTTCCACCCCCTTTTTCTGCCTCTCTTTAATTTTCTAAGTTAAGAGCCAGAGATCTTCCTACTCACTTTGTCCCTCTACATTTCTTGTCCAATTTTTCACTTGACTGTCAATCTTCTCAATAGATAATCTCTTTAGAGTAATGGCTATCCTCTTCTGTTATTGCCTTCAAATTATCAAATTCCCTTTCTCAGTGAGGATAAGTTGAACATTTCAAGCTTGGTAATAAAAACTGAATGCAGTAGCTCTGCCTCATAGATAGAAAAATGAGAAATAAAGGATGGTTATGAGATGTGGTAGCTCAGTAGGACTCTTATGATGTGCCAGTGGGACATATATTGTGTACAAGGAGTTAGTTCTCCATTGCAGTGCTTCTCACAAGAAATGCTTTGTTCTTCTTTCTGTTATTGAGATATAGTTTAAAAGGCTGTGGGGAGCAGAGATTATAGCACTAGTTATACTTAATATAGAATTGTAGTGTGCAATGATGTCGTATATTTTTTTGTCATAGATTTTGCAAATTTGGAATGAATTAAGGAGGCTTCCACTCAAAATTAACTAGCCCTGGCTAGGGGTTATGTCCTAAGCTAGACAGCAATCTAATGCATCACTGACACTCCTGCAGCCCCATGGCACAGAGTAGGACTGAGAAACGGCCTCATGCACAGGTACAAAATAGCCTAATGATGTAAGAGCATGTTCTGAAGTCCCTTCAGGAAAATATCCATTCTGGCATGTGACTGTCCTGTTCCTGTGTGGCTTTATGCTATTACGGGAAATCACACTATACAGCATTTATTTCTTTAGGAAGCTGACCATCACTATCTCCCTTGCTGTACTTGTGTCTTCAAGTACTCTGTTATATTCTAAAGTAGGCCAGGTATTCTTCCCTTAATTTGTGGCCAATACTACCTTCTAAAAATCAAATCTACTTTTACAAAATTGTGGGGTTTTTTTTAACCTGTTAACAGAATGAAACTTTTTAAAGAGACAAAACTCAGTGAATAAAGAAAGAGATTGTTTATTAAACACCCACTTTCCAGGCTGATCTTAGGCCTTTTTTTATCTCTGTGTTATCAGAGATTGAGAACATTAGATTGATGCTCAGAACATGATGTCATTTCCATGTTTGTCTGTCTACCTTTTAAAATCAATGTTAAACTATGGGCTGATTCAAGAATATTGAACAGGATTGGATGTTAACTTATACCTGCAGCCAGTAAAGCCTTGCAAAATGTGAAAAGTGTAACAGCAGAACTACTTGAAGACCATCACAATCAGCACACATCAGTATGAATCACTAGGTAAAGTGAAAAATGGTGAAAATCAGTCCTGAAGTATTATTCAACTCCTTTGCATTCTTTTCAAAATGTAAACAGGCCATAAAGCCTCTGCTGCCTAGTTAAGCAGTTAGTTTACAATTGCTTTTTTTCAAGAGTTCAGCACAAAGTAGCTTGAATACACTGGCAAATATATCCTTCTTCATTTCTTCTAGCTGCTTGTCAAGGAGTAATAGAATAGGTGCTGTTTCCTTAGTTTCTCTAATTCTAAATATGGGATTTCTTCCCTCCCAGGTCTCATTTAGGGGCAGATTTTCCATACAGTGCTTTCTAAGTTGCACAATACCCCCAGATTATGATGGGGGCTGTGTAGCATGAAATCCTGCAGAGCTTTAAAATTTAACTTAAAAAGCCTGCAGTGCTTTGGAAATAATGGCTATTTATTTAGAAATATGTTGGAGCAAGAGTGGCAAAAGGCCCAGGATTTTCACAAATATTGCTGGGACAGGATTAAGGCGTTCCAGACAGGACCCATTCAAGGAACACCATTTTGCATTGACTATGGCTGCCAAAATAACAGGATACCATACATTTACTATACTTTTGCAAACTTTTAGAAAAGAGGTCATAAAAACCTAACAGTGGCAGATCCAACACAGAAGCAAAATTTATATTTTCATTGTATTAACTTGCTTTCCTGTGGGGTGCTCTTCTTTGCAATGCATATAGCAATCCTTTTTGGTTTTTAATTGTTTTTATGCCATCTTTTCTAATGGGACAGTTTTCTGTATCCTGAGTTATAGTGGATTTGAAATTAAAAGATCTAACCATTTGTACAAAATTATAGTAAGCAGGACGTTGAATCAACAGAATGTGATAGTCAATAGCATCTACAACTGAATCAGACCATAATTCTTCAGTGAATACCTGCCCTACCAAAGCTCTGGGACCTGTGCAAAAATTCCATTCAAGATAGGTCATTTGTTGTAATGATTGTGGCAAGGTTAAAAAAGCTAAAGTAACCATTATCACACTGCTATGTGAACCAAATGGTTTTTAAGTCATTGTTCCTCAGTAATTCACAGTCTACATACTTAACACCGTTATGAAAATTCCAGTAATTCACAGTCCACATATTTAAAACCCTTTTGAAAATTGTGCACGTTTCTTTCAAAAGGGTAAATATTTCATATTTCTAGTATTCTTTTTTTAAAAAAAATTAAAATATTGCATCCTTGTTTTAGATTCTTCGGGATTTTGCAGTGAATCTCTTGAAAATACAGAATTCCAGAGCAGTTTGGAATAAATTCTAAAAAATAAAAACTCCATTAAATCCTATGGAATTTTCTTTGTGAATGTATATGTGTGTACATTCCTTGTGAATGTACATGTGTGCCTGTGTATGCTGATATGTGTAGGATTTTCCAAATATGAATCTGTCATATAATATTTTTTAAATACACAACTTTGTTTAGTTATGATGGGATGTATATGAGAGTAGAATACAATTCATTAGTAACGAGATCAAACAGGCACAGAACCCTGAAGTCAAAATGCAACATTGATGCATTTCCGATATGAGCGAGTTATGTAAACAAAGATAATGTGCCAGATACATATAACCAATTCACAAAAATGTCTGAACACAGAGATATGGGGAATCTAGTATTCAATCAAAAGGTAATATGCTTTATTTTTTTTCCTTTGTTTGAAGATATGTTTGAAAATAATGAAAATGGCAATTTTCTTTTGAAATCAAAGCAAAAAAAGTTGTTTAATATTGCAATATTGTAATGCATATGAATTCTTAATATTATTTATATATCTCTTCAGTCTCATATGAGATTAGTATCAACCAAATAGAAGAATTCAAATAATAATAAGCCTTAATTAGTTCAGAAATATTTTAGAGTTAAAAATAATGTTTAGATTTTTAAAGAGGGTGACAGTGGCAGGTGAAGTTTTTACTCAAACAGCACACTTGATATCTTTCTACATATTTGACACCTGGTTCTATACATCATGTGTTTTCCTGTATCATTTGTCTCACATTCATGAAATTTTAGTTTTTGTTAGAAGTATCAGCAATTTTTATGGCTATAAGAAACTGTGAACGTTACAGATGTGTGGGCAAGCAGCTTGAATTGATCTTATTTTGCACAGTGATGCAGCTGCTTTTCAGTGATCTGAGAATCGAGTCATGTCTTATATTAAATAGTCATGATATTATATCCAGATGAATTTATTACTCTTTATATTATTATTTTCTGTGAGCAATCACAATACTGACAAGGCTGCCATATTCACATTTTTAAGCAGCTAGTGGGGCTGATTTGCCTAAAGGCTCCCAGGGGACAGTGGGTGTTCCAATCCTTTCACAAAAAGAAATGACAAGCTGGGCTCTCTTAAGTGACTGTGCCACTTTCTTTCTGCTTCTAGATTCCTCCCTCTCATCAGGAGAAGCATTAGTATAGATTTGCAATCTACTATTGAACTGATTTCAGTTTGCAGCTTTTCTATTACTGCTCTTACCATGTATGAGCACCAGTTCTTGTAACATGGAGGACTTTAGCCTGGTTTTCATTACCTTATCTGTCTTTAGGGTAGAAAGAATTGATTTATTCATTAATCTAACTAGAGAATTTAGTATGGTGTTTATCATTTAACTTGGGTTTTCTTAATAAGAGAGTGTTCATAACTTACTCATTTCTTGTAGATACTGATATTCAAGCACACTAGTCATGAAATCCACTTACATTGTGGCAGCTTAACTTATAGTAGCAAAAGATACCACAGATGCAACGACAGGGAGCTTTAAAATTGTTTGTATTTTAAGTATTATGCACATTCCACAGGGCACATCCCCAATGATATGTGTGAAATATCACTCGAACTTTAGTGTCTAGACTAAATGAAGTTAGTGAGAACTCTGTGCCAACTCTAATAGCTTCATGACTTTGTCCTTTCTGGAAGGACTGAAACACTTGAGGTTACTGCACTGTATTTGAAAATTAAGTCCAGACACTTTTAATTATTTTTTTGAAGAATATTTTTTTTTATATCTTATGACTTCCAGGTTCTATGTCAGACTTGCTTCAAAATGTTCCCCTCTGTGGATTTGAACCGCTCAGCATTTTGCTTGCCTCCAAACCCATGTATGATACAGAAACCAGATATTCCCCCAAGTGCCAGCTCTGAAGGGCTCAACCTCCCAAAAAAAAAAAAAAAAAGGAAAAAACACCACTGCTTTTTTTTTCTTCCTTGAAGTTATTCTCTTGCTAAAGGGATAAATTCAAATTTTCCCACTGTCAAGTTTTGTACTACAGGTATTCATGTTAAAATATAGTTAGGAGTCTCCTGCTTTTCTGAAACCAGTGGAAGGTAAAACTCAGGGCTAATTTATACAAAGCAGCATCTGTGGAATTCAAATGCTAACTTGAGATAATTTAAATTTTTAAAACTGTTTTTCTCTTCTGATCTTGTGTGAAACCAAACTGCCTGTCAGTAACACCTTCTTAAATGAGGATTATAACACACCAAGCATTTATTCATGGAAGCGTTGATATTAATTATCTTTCCATAACAGGAATGTGCTGTTGGTTGCCTGTAATAGGATTTAATCATATTTAGAGAGTTTTCAGTCTTGCCTAAATACACATCAGCTGCACTCCTTCAGCAGCAGTTAGGCTGGTCCTTGGTCAAGAATTTGTACACAACCCCACTGGTCCCAGTGATGGAGTGCTGCATCCAGGGCTGCCTTGGGACTGGTGCACAGCTCTGCTCCCTGGCACGTGGAGGAACTATGGAGGAATCCCATTTTTCACACCAGCTGCTCTGTGTACTCATCAGTGTTATTTTATAACACTGCTTTCTGTACACACTTTGTGACAAAATATGACCGTTAAAATGGTATATTTAACAAACATGATGAATTTGTTTAGATTCTTAATCTCAGTGTCAAGTTTCATTTAAATGAAAAAGAAATCAAGGTGATAAAGCTGTTGATATTCACATTCTTTCTAAATTTTTACCATTACTGTCTTTCTCTTGTGATGATATGCACTGAGATAAAGAAATATACTTTTAAAATTTGAACTTTCGCAGTTTTGTTTCAAGCCAGAGCTTCTATAGATTTCTGTGGGAACTCAGCACATCACTCCTCATATCCAGAGTTGCCAAGGTAACCCTTGGGGGGGCTCGGAAATCCTGGAATGTTGCCAGAAGTGCTTGGTGGTTGGATTTTGACCCTGCACGGGATGTGCCACCTGTATGAGGATGAGAGGATCACTTGGGGATAAGTGGTGGAGGAATTGATTATTCACAGGGTGAAAACACAGGTTTTGGGATTTTGGTACAGGGGGGTTCTTAGGAGACAAGATGGAGGAATTAGGGCGTGCCCTGCCCTTCTCCTCTTCTTCTTGTCATCCATCTTTGATGGTGATGCTGGCATTTTGGGATTGGTTCACATTTAAATCTGCACTTGCTAATAAGGGTAAAAGGTATTGGAAGGTAAAGGTAAATATCTTATACATAATTTTTGGTATAAAAATAGACGACTGCCCAGTGGGAGGTCAGTGTGCCCATGGCTGTCTTGCTGGGCAGACCTCTGTCAGGCTGGGAGGCGACTTTGTAGATAAGAATTAATAAACAATATTGAAGACCGAAAAATTTGAAGAGTGCTTTCGTCCTTTGGAGCGCGGGCTGCCCCAAGGCCATCCTGCGCCTAACCAGGCAGAGACAACAGGCCGAGAACGGAGAGATTTCCAATGACATAAATAGTTAAGAAGTATCATTTAATTCGCAGAAAGATAAATCTTGGCTACAGCCTATACAATTAAGCAAATGAAAGCTCCTAGCCTTATTTAGCCTTATTTTCATATATTACATAGCATTAAAGGCAACATTTTTTCATTTTTGTACAGTCTCACACCCATTCCAGAGTTGCGGGCAAGATTATAGCAGATTTTGAAATTTTGTAATGGATTTATTACATTTAATGACCTTGCAATATATGGTTCCACAGCCTTGGCTGACATTTTGAAATTAGGCTTCCAGCAGTGAAATCTTGTCAGGGATGGGTTTTAGATTACTCAAGCTTTCAGGATTAGAGCTTTTTGTACATAATGTCAAGTACAATTGTCTTTTTAATGCTAAATGAGCATACCATTGTTAATGCAGTAGCAGCACAGAGAATAGACTCTAGAGAGTCTAAGTTTTTGCTGACTCTGAACTTTATTATGAACCTTACTCAGAGTTTTGTTCTTGAATGTGTGAAGACATTGGGGAAAGATCCCTGTAGAGATTTTAAACACCTATTTTAAACTGGTTTTGTGTACATTACATTCGAACAAGTTATCTGAGTTATCAAAAACCCAAAATATTCTTTTTATTTAGACTTCTGCCAGCTTGTTTGCCATGTATAAATATCCCCTTTATATAGTAGAAATATAGTTGTACCTAAGTGAACTCAAACTATTATATTGTTAAAAAAAATATGACTTCTTAATAGTTCTGTCTTGCATAAGAATTTAAAATTATGACCAACCTGAAAAAAAACTGTTTTAGAGGAACAGACATACACAAATAAAATATCATATTCAAGATGTTTTCTTATGTTATGCACATTAATTTGTACTGAGTTAATTTAATGACTGTCTAAAATCCCATCTCTTTTGTAACTGTAAAGCAGTGTTTAAGCCAGCTATGTTATTTCAGGCCCAGATCTGCAGCAAGAATTTAGGTGTTAATTCAGTAATATAGAAGTTCTTAGTCAGAAAAGCCATAGAAGCTAATGCCATCTGTGCCCTTACATAAGATGGCAAGGCTCCTCTGCTCAAAGTGTATAAATTGTTGGGAGTCCTGAAAAAGTGTGTGCACAGATATCAGTGTGCTGAGTCAGCAATGTCTAAACTGGAAAATGAGGAAGCATTGGGGAGAGGTTTGCAGGTCACCACTGCAAGCTTAGCACTTCTACTTGCTCTGAAATCACAGAGAGCCCTTTCCAAGTTCAGGTCAACCCTCCCACTTTGTGGGGGGAGCAAGACACACATGTTTATTTCTGTCCCTGGCTCTCATCTTGCCTTGTCACGACTGTGTGCAAGTCCTTGGTTCTAATTAGACAAATGATTTTTCAACCTAACCATTCATCTTTAATTTAATTGGTAATTCCACCAATAATTTATTATCTTTCTTTTTCAATTGATTAATTCCTCAGTACAGTAGAAAATAATTGATGGTTTAAGTATTTTGATACTATTTAATATTTCTTATTTTGAAGGTAAATATCCTCAGAATCTATCACTGGGAGACTGTTATCCTGTGATAACACTTTAATCCAGTGAAATCTTTAAATTGCCTTGACTCTTTCTGTTTGATCTCACCAACTACTAAACACTTTAAATATCTTTTTTCTGCTTTTTGCACCTTTTGGTGACAACATATTTTCAGCAATACACATCTAATTTTGTATGTTTGATCACTGTTCTTTAAAATGGAGCATTTTTTGTGCTGTGAGTGCCTCATGAGGCAAGACCACAAGGCACTGAGTCAAGTAGATTATTGGAATTAGCAGGCTAAATTCCATTGACTTTGCCAGCATTGGGCTAATTTCTCTAGTGTCAAACTTGGGTTATATCATTTCATCTGACAAAGAACATCCCATCAACATACTTTGCTTTTGATTTAACAATTTTAGGTTAGTAACTAAGTGTGGCTGTTCATGCTGGGGTTTTTGTTTGTTTTTTTGGATTTTTTTCTGAAAAGGTACAGTTCTCTGTCATCAGAGTTAAAATGGCCAGAAGGCTGTGTCTAGCACTCCTCATAATTTCAATATGATCTTCTCAGCCCAGGTATTATTTCAGTAGCATAAGACCAATCTCAAAGCCAAGATTATAGAAATAAGAAAAAGGGGACATTTTTGTCCATTCCCCCTTTCTCCTGTCCTGTAGTGACCAGGGCTCCAGGTGGGACCATAGCAGCTCTGTTTCTGACACACCAATTCAAAGAATGTTCCAACAGCAGCCATGTGTAGACCAGCACCAAACTCGTTACAGGGAAAAGACTTCTGTGTGTGTGCACCTGTTGCATCTGTTCCTGAATTGTGCTCTATACACTGTCACCACACATGAAGACCCATCCTGCAACATCTGAGATTTACTGACTGCAGGCATAATAAAGTAAAGGCTGCTAAATATGCACAGAAGTCTAGTGACCAGTGGAATTAAATCACAGTGCTAGAGTTTCCACTTACGTGGAATAAGCTCACTCCACTTATGTGGAATAAGCTCACTCCACTATCAAAACAGATACATAGGCTGAGGCCAGAATGGTCTGTGGTTCTTAAAGCAAGACAGAGTCCTGAAACAGAGAGAAGACACACACTAGTTTTCCACCTTTTGTGAAAGAATGTGGGGAAATGTTTACAAAGTGTCTAATTTCATAAGGATTAGAGAGCATGCATTGTCAGGGTACTGGTCACTAGACTTCTGTGAATATTTAGTAGCCTTTATTTTATTAGGCGTGTAATTAGTAAATCTCAGATGTTCCAGGATGGGCCTTCCTGTATCAGCCATAAGATTAAACCACTGGTCTTATCTTGAAAATATAGTTACAAGCAGAGCAGCAGAAGTGTGCAGGTACAAACAGCATGCAATTCATTAATGTGTAGGACCATTCTTGTCTCTTATTTTAAGTGTGAATTTTGAACAAATGATAGTACATTTTATGGTTGTTATTGACTTTTTGTTTCCTCAGTATTGAGGAAACTGCGGAGTTAAAGTCTTAGAGAAGGCAACTAACCTATTTGGAAAATACAACTTAAAGTCTTAAAAAAATTAAAATATATATATTAAAGGCTGTGATAATTTTTGAACAGAAGGTCTTTAAGGTCTCAACACAGGCTTTTCTGGATCAGAATTCATCCCATTACTGGAAATTTGTATTAGTACAAAATTAATCAGAAATGAACAATGAACTCCAGCTCATTCCATCTCCCTTTTTTTGGCTGCATTCTCAGATATCTGAAGAAAAATGTTTTTCCTACCTCCTTTGGAGAGAGCTAACAAGTTCCCTGCCAAGGTGAGCTAGCAAGGCTTGGTTAGTATCTCTGATAGTCTCTCAGGAGTCACAGCAGAATGGAACAGTCACCCTCTTGCAATTAACAAGAAAAGTTGCAATTAACAAGAAAAGTTGCACTAAAAATTTGTTTTAATTCATTAAAGTTCATGGGAGAATAATAAAACTAGAAAACCATCTTCTAAGTAGCACAGTATTATATCTCCTGTTTTATATTTCTACATTGATTTCAAGTTTTCCTGCACTCTCAGTTGATCAGTGAAAGTATCAATCATGGAGTTGTTTGAGGTTTCCAATATCCTTTCCAGGTATAAAAATAATGAAGATTAAAACATTCTGACATTTAAAGGGGGGAACTCTGAAAGGATCTGTTTCTCAAAATCATAATTATTCAGTTACTGCCAGAATATTTTCCATAAATGTCAAGTTTATTCTAAAATATCTTGAAGACAAGTCTGAGCATAAACTACTGAAATTTTAAGACGAATATTGCTTTACTGCAAATCTTCACAGCTGCTTATGACTAAATCAGATCGATGGCAACATGTTCCTTTCAGGACAGTCTCCAGTATCTTCTACACATCTTTAAAGCTTTACTGAGTCTCCAGCAATTGATTAAGTTTCCACTCCTCCATTTATTTGCATTCATCCCTTCTAGCATATAGGCTAACACAATAATGGAGAGAAGTTATTAATTTTAACCTGACTAACTTAAAAAAATGGAAGACCTGAACATAGCAAAGTCACAGCCACATACCATAAAATTTCAGAATGGACTTGTGCAATGACAGTTGTCATTATCCACCTCTGTATAGGCAGAAAGGTTTCTCAGTTTGTCTAATTGAGCATTACAATGGCAGGAGATACCTTTCTTTTCCATCCTATCAAACACAATTAGAACATGATGCAACTAGTGTGACTTTAGTACATTGCTAGTTTCTCTCACTCAGCTTTTTTCCCCACCTTCATCCTTTGTCAAGTCAAACAGGAAACTCATTTAGTGTCCTGCCCTGGTGAGAAGAGACACCATACAAAGCCTTGTGGAAACACCTATTTAGTGATTTACAGATTTATTGCTAGTATATATGCTGCTGCTCTGCTGCAATAAAGTAGCTTTTCATGTTTCACTCCAAAAATACCCATTTTCAGTCTTCCCCACTGAGAAAAGATCCAGGTGTGAAATACTCCCTGAAGACACCTAGCTGCAGACTGAGGATAAGGCCACAATGCTTGGCAAGGGAAGTGCAGTTTGTCTGAGAGCCTGCCCCGCTCCTAATAAAATCCCCCATTCTAGCACTGGAGTACCTAGGAAAGCTGGCTTTTTAAAGCTGCTGGCTAAGTCTGCTGGTACATGAAGTTTGGAAACTTCTCCCTGTTATGCCTGAATTGTTAGTGGTGTCTTGTTTTAAGGGGAGAATGCATAGCAAGCTATTGGTACTCTATCAGCCACACTCCATTACACTCCATCAACTGCTGGCAAATTTTTTTACAGCCACTCTCAATTTTCTCTTTGATCGACTGGCAAACAAGACTTATTGCAACAGAAGTATATTGAGGCTTGCAGAGTAAACTGCGTAGCAAATCTCTCTGAACAAACACCAGGCACTGACAATTTCTTGAAGCCTTAAGGTTATTTTTTCTTCAAAATTAATTTATTGTACATTATATAGCTTAATTATGAGATCCCACTTTCACCTTGGCTGTGTTTCTTTCATATACCAAACTCATCCTTTCCAAAGTAGAGGATAACAGTTTATTTTCACACACTTACAGACTAATGAGAGCAACTCAGAGAGAAACATCTGCCAATACTGGGAATATTGTGTTCTCTCTCATACCTACAGCTGCCTGCTTATAATAGTCTTTGTCCTTATCTTGACAATATTGTACAAGCTTTTCCATTTCAAGAATCAGACTTGCAGTTTTCTCTCTACTTTCCCACACGTGCTGTGCAAGTAATGTTCTTTTGTATCTCTGTCATTACAAAAATTCGCATCACTTACATAAGTAACATAAAAGTAAAAATTTGTACACTCTTTTAAAAATTAAGGTGTAAAAAGATCAGATTTCATCTGGTGACAGAAAGGTAAGCTTCATAGCTCAGTACTTATAAAATCTGAAGAGTGAATGTGAATTTTCTCAGAGGGAGAGAGGCAGCAGAATTTTTGTTCTTTACACTTACAAAAGACATAATCAGTTAATATTTTAAGGACTTGATCATAGCTGCCCCTGAAGTTCTGTAATAATAATGTCTGTTAATGTCTCAGAGTCATCAGTTGAATGGTGGGACTAACTGAAGGACCTTACAGCACAAAACCCAAAATCTAACATGTGAAATATTATTTATCCTTCTTGTACAGGTCCAAACACTATTCCCCCACCTTCTTTATAGAAAGTAAAACAAGAGGTTTCTGCCTGTTCACATATGCTTGGCTGAGTGGCTGTGCAGAGAGTATGATATGATGCATTGATTTTTTTCTCTTCTCATTTACCCATTTATCTTATAGAATATGATTGACATCATTTCCTGAAGACCTCATTACAAAATGTTGTAAGACTGTTGTAGTAAAAAACCCAACTGATCAATAAGGAAACTTATTTTTTTGAACATTTTAAAGAAATAAGCCATACTCGTATTACATTTTTAAGACCAAGAAGGTCTTGAAGTATTTAATTAAAATTCCATATCACTAAAGAGTTCGACAAGGAGAGCTTTTGGAAAAACGGTTAAAATCTGATTCTCATATTTGTACAGATTTGTCAATTAAACTGCACAAATAGAGTAAGAAGCAACTTAACCTCAAAACTGTCTAATTAATTGATTAGACAAAAGTCCATTTATATCTGTGAAGTTTTCTACTATCTTATTCAAGTTCTCTAACTGTGAAGCAAGGTCAGGGCTCCATAAAGCTTTCTTGCTGGTTTTGATCCATGTAAGGACATCACATATATTAGCATTTAAGCCACAAGGCAAGCCAGACAGACACAACCAGATGAACAGAAGTGTCCTAAATTCCTACCTAAGCAGCAAAATTATCATAATAATTGTAAGATGTTTAATATACCACGATCCCAGAATGACGAATCACAGAATACACTGAGTTGGAAGGGACCCACAAAGATCATTGACTCCAGCTTCTGGCCTTGCACATGGCCACCCCCAGGCATCACACCACGTCCAACAGGGATGGCCCTCCTGGCTGCCAGGGCACTGCTGACTCATGTTCAATTTTCCATGCCCGAGACCATTGTCCAAATGCATCTTGAACTCTGTCAGGCTGGTGCTCCCTGAGGAGCCTGTTCAGTGCCCAACCACTCTCTGGGTAAAGAACTTTTCTTTAAAATCCAACATAAGCCTCTCCTGATAAAACTTCAGGCCATTCCCTTGGGTCCTGTCACTGGTCACCAGAGAGAAGAGATCAGTGCCTGCCCCTCCTCTTCCCCTCAAAAGGAAGCTGTAGCTGCAGTGAGGTCTCCTCTCAGTCTCCTCTTCTCCAGGCTGAACAGATCAAGTGACCTCAGTCACTCCTCATGTAGCCTCCTCATGGCCCTTCATCATCTTCATTGACCTCCTTGGACACTCTCTGATAGTTTAATGTCTTTCTTACATTGTGGTGCCCAGAGCTGCCCCCAGCACTGGAGGTGAGGCTGCCCCAGTGCAGAGCAGAGCAGGACAATCCCCTCCCTTGCCCAGCTGGTGATGCTGGGCCTGATGCCCCCAGGACAGGGTTGGCTCTCCTGGCTCCAGGGCACTGCTGGTTCATGTTCAACTTGCCATTGATCAGGACTCCCAGGTCTCTTTTGGTGGCACTTCTTTCCAGCGTCTCATTTCCCAGTCTGTCTGTACTTCCAGGGTTGCCCCAGCCCGGGTGCAGAATCTGGCACTTTCCCTTGTTGAATTTCATATGGCTGCTGAGTGCCCAGCCCTCTGATTTGTCAAGGGAGTGGACAGATCTGTTTAGTGAGACTGCAGGAGACACTCAAACATTTCAAATGAAAGTGGAGAAGATGATGTAAAGTGGGTGGACCATTAACAGAGAATGAATACCACCCATTGACTACCTGCAGTGGCACCCAGTGCAATGGTGTGCTATCCATCATTCATGAAATGTGGTTTCTGGAGAAAATGCAATAACACACAGAGAATGAGTAGGAGCTAGCAGCAGAATTTGCAAACCTTAGGCTTATTGGGTCAGAATTCTGGAATGACAGGGTATTGTCCTTCTTTAATGATTACAAGACTTAATTGATTATGGTCACATCAATATGATAAAATACAAAGGTTTTTGTATAGGACATAAAATTGCAAATCCATCTTTCCAGAATGAAGCTTTAGATAAATATACCTTTTTTTTTTTTTTTTCTGTGTCCCCCTCTGATTAAGAATCTGAGATTTCCATAGGGAATACTAAAGGTATTTTGTTGGGTGTTTTTTATGCCAGAGAAGTATGCCAGGGGCAAATGAGGCTAAAAGGACAATAGAAGAGAGAAGGAGAATGTCAATACTGAACAGTCTGTTCAGAGGAGATTGATAGTTGTAACAGAAATTAAGGAAAGGATATAACAACAATGGTTAAATAAAACTTTAAAAAGATTAAAGGAAAAATCATTTTTAAAAGAGCAAAACAACCCCATCGGTTCAATTAAAAAGTTAATGTTGATGTAAAAGGCACATAGAATTATATTAGTGTTTTAAATTGTTGTTAAACCTCTGGGAATATACAACTATCAAAATTATGCAAAGCCAGACATCAATTTTTATTGTCTTCAAGGCAAGCCTGTAGTTTTCTTAATGCAGTGGAGAATAGAGAATATAAAATTCTAGACATAAGAGATACAAATATGAAGTGAAGGAGCAGTGAAACTGTGTTTGCATACAATAGCCCTTAACAGTAATAGCCAAGTGACTTTGACCAGTGTACTTGTTAGTGCTGAGTAAACTATCTTGCCCCTTGTTTGTAATAAATAGGATGCTTTCTGTTGCTGTACAGCAAACTTTTATATCAACAGAGAACAATACAATTTGAAATGTGAAGTCGCTAGACCAGCAAAACCAACTAATGTAGAAGAGGAAGAAACAATGTTCCTCATTTTCTTCTGTAACAGCCATCTGACACAACCGTCATCCATCCATCAGTACCAGAAATGAGTTTGTAGCAAACACAAAGTAACATCCCCACCCTTACACACACACCCTCTGGAAAGAAGGGGATTTTATGTGTAATACAGGATGGGGTTTCCAAAGGGAAGACCAAATTATTGTGGGTGCTTAGGCATCTAGAGGTGCATCAATGAAAAGTTCAGCCTATAGATGCAGATTTGGTCTTCTCATCTCTACTTTGACTTGCTTACTCTCTCATTTGTTGTGAGCTGCTACTGGCCATCCATTACAAATATAGAGAACAATTTTCAAACAAGGAGAACACTGCAGAATTTAAGACCATTTTATATACCACACTTTACATAAGGCTTTAATAGCAGTTCTTCAGATTTTTGTTTGGCACCATATTATCCATTGGTTTGCATTTAAAATTACTAGTGTTGAACATACAAACATTATTTATTTTATTGTCACCTGTACAAAAAATATTTATCTTTTAATGTTGATGGTTCTGTTATTGTCTGTGGAATGGAAATGCACACACTTGACTATAAGCTTTTTCCTATTAGATGAACTAAATTTTTCCTGCTTTCCTTAATTTTTTTTGTTTCATCTACAATGACTAAAAAGAATAATTTATCCCTAATATTTTAATAGGAAAGGTGAAAATGCTTTTGCATAATATTCCTGTTTAATTGTTCTGCACTAGCACAGTAATACATCTTGAATAGTATCAGCAGTTAAGAAGGGCAATAAACTGAAAGAATCCAGACTGTGAGGTTTCCTATATTCCAAATCCCTATTTAATTCTGTAGTAATATTTAATTCTGTAGTAATCTCACACAACAGTGCAGGGATGAAAGAAAGGTCTTGTTTAAAAAATGGGGATCTGCCACATGCATTGTGGACATCCAAAACGTTTTAGCTGAAAGTGCTACACTATAAAAAATTGGAGTTATTTAGAAGAATTAAATAGAAGGCTTGACTGTTTACTTCCAAAGACTCCACATAACCATTTATTGTTGCTCAAAGTGGGTCTAAGTGCCACAAAATGAGAACAGTATTCCTGCTTCTAAGTCATATTAGCAAAAGTTAAGAAATATATAAAGGTATATAAATACAGAGGCATCTAGTGCTTATTCATCAAGAGAAAGGATAAGTACAAAGATGTGCAATGGCCAGAGAAGTTCAAGTAGTAGAAACTTTGAAATTAATACAGCTGTAGTTGATCTATACATGGGTAATACAAAGTCAAGGTAAGGGAAGAAGTACAAATATTACTATTGATGAATCTGGAAAAACTGAAAAAAATGTAAGTCTTTTACTAGAAAAACTATCTATTGTAACTAGTATGTAAGTGAAATATAAATTATTTCCTGACAGCATGTATCTAGAAGGGGACAAAGCAAGCTATCTGTTTTTATAACATTTTCCATGAAGATACTAGTGATAATTAATGAAAGCATTAGTTTGGTTTTTGTCTTAAAATTCTGTAAAATCCTCTGACTTAAAGAAAAGTATGTTGTTCTCATAATTCATTGTCTGGGAGTTTCACATTCATCACTGTATCTGTCCTTACAGTATTTTTGGAGGGAAATATATTTTTCTCACTTTGGAAATGCAGGGGAAGAGAGGGGCTATCACTAATATTTCATATAATAAGTACCCAGGCATGTTGGAGCAAAAAGAAATGATAGAAAACTTTCTGAAAATTTTGGCTTCTAAATTAAGCCTTGAGTCAGTAGAAGAAGCATTAATCAAATGGTTTCACAAAGATAAAAGATCCATGTTTTGTTACAAGGGTTTCAGAGACTTTGGCTTTGTCTGTATATCTGCAATCAATTAAATGAGCCAGGAACTCTTCTCTGGCTCTTGCCATAAAAGCTCTTGCATTCCAGAAGAAGCAAGTTGTATCCATGCAGCCTTTTGGCCTGTGCAGTCCAGTGGAGTGTGATGAGTATCACACAGAGTGGCATTGCTTGTCAGAGACCATGGCAAAGATCATGCCAGCATTCCAGCAGTATGGATAATCACCTGCCAGGTACTGGAACCCATAGCCTATCCCTCCTTAGCTGGTTAGTCTAGTCATGGTCTGCATTTTGGTAATATTGATTGACTTGATTTGTGTGCATGTGATGAAGTCTTGAAACTGTAATCAAGTTGGTATATCTAGCAAAGTCACTGCTACAGGAATTTTCCTATGTTCTTTGTAGGAAAAACAAACCAAAACAAACAAAACCCCAAACAAAAAAAAAAAAAAAAAAAGTCCAAACGTAAAGTCTAAAATAACAGCACTAAAAAGTCTCTATGCCCCTTGCCAGAGATTATTCTAGAATCTGACAAGGAATATTTTTTTGTTTGCTTATTTCCATCACCTTATTCTCCTAGTGTCTGAACTCAATCAGAACAAGCTGCTATATAGGTTATTGTTCTAAGTGTGCTGACCCTGCTTGATCCATGTGTCTCTCAAATTTTGGAAGAGATCTCTTCCTGAAGTACAATATGGATTAGATAGTGCTGCCTCTTCAATATTTGGCCATCAGTTGTGTGCAATCAATTCAATCTTTCCAAAACAATAGTAAGTTTGTTAAATGCTGACTTCACTAATACTTCTCTCTTTGGCAGAATTTGGCAGGCTTCTCGCAAGTCTAGTCCATTAGTTATTCATCTCTTAATTTGCTGAAATTAACTGTCAGATACTGGGATTGTTTCCAAGAGAAGGTCAATGTAGACCTGAAAATCTTTCTTTAAAGCCTTTTCTCCTTGTGTTGGTAGCTGCTTAATTTAAGCAGTGGATAGTGGCCACTGTCATAAATGTCTTTGCCTTTGCACTCAGTGCTATAAAAATCAGTCAAAATATCTTGAAGTCTGGTCTAGAATGTGATGCAAAGATTTTGAACCAGAGAATTCCACTGAGCCTTCAAATTTTTTTTTTATTATAGTGTGATAGGGAAAAAAAAAGACTGCTAGTATCTCCATTTCCACCTCCATCAGTCCTTTTCTGTAAGGATTTTTCACATGGCCATAACTCTTCATTGGTCTTCTTCCAACTACTTTGTCTATGTGTTTGTCTATGGCATGCTGATTACAAGATGCTGTAACCAACATTGGTCTTGTTATGGAAAAACTCTGTAAAAAATATAGTCTCAGAATGGTTCCCTTCATCTTTTTCTGTAATTTTTTAAAGTTATGTGTGAGACTCTATAAATGTAAGAATTAAAAATAGTTTTTAAAAACCATTTATTCATCATAGCCAGGTACTGTCTTATATTAGAAGCACCCTTGATAGTAAAGGCTTTTCTAAAATTGTCTGAATTTCCTATTTATTTATGTCACACTTATGAATTTTCCAATTCATATTTCAGTCAGAGAGATACCCATTTTTTGGACCTCAAATCTGTATTTACTAATGTACCATATTTTTTAACATCTCTGCTGTAAGTGCACATATTCTGGCCATATATTGGGATATTGAGAACTATAGATGGAGCCATGTCTGAACCACAACCAGTTCTGCTTACAGAGAATGGGCAATCACTGCAATTAGACAGTCTGATTGATGGCTCTAGAGGTGCTCAGGTGGTGAAGGTCCATGACCAACAGCCATTAGATACACAGCTTCCTGATAAGGGCTTTCCTGCAGGTGTACAGCAATTCTTTAGCTGGGTGGATTTGCCAGGAACCTACAATAACATCTGACTGTGAGAACACTTTGGTCGTTGACATTCAATTTAATGCCCTGTGAGCTACAGACAGCAAATGGTTTTGTCTGTGTGTCCTTATAAATGCACAACTTCCCTGATGGGCTTTGGTTAATTCTTCGCAGTTGTGACTCTCTTTTCCTCAATATTGCCTGATAAAATCCCTTTTTTGCTGCTAACACGTAAACTATGTTGCTATCTTTTAAGGCTTCGTGAGACCTCACTTTTCCTGGTGTGAGATCTGGGTCTAAATAAAGCTGTGCTGGCAAACTAGCATCTCTGATGCTATCAGCTATCTTGTCTTTTATTAGTGTCTGCTTTTAACATTCTGTTTTTGCAGGGTTCAGCAAGACTGAACTGCAGCAGCTAAAACATGTTTCTTTTTTCCCTCCTCCTGGAACCCTCCAATAGATTTCAATGGATTTGGCATTATCAAATCTTTTTTTTTTTTTTTTTTTTTTTTTTTTTTTTTTTTTTTTTTTTTTTGCCTAGCCTATTCATATGAAAAGTTCCTTGTACTTTGTTGTATCCTTTTTTTCTTCCATTCACCCTCTGGGAAGGGTCATATAGGGACTTTAGCAATGTCACCTGTGTCATGAAACAATTGAAACAATCAGAATGTTTGCCTGATGTTGCCAATTATGTTACAAGCCCCTGATGCTGCTGATGTCTCCAGACAGAGCAAGGCCCTTGCAGTAGCCTTTCTCACTCAAACATTTGTAATCTTAGCTTCATTACTGCAAGGAAATGGAGTTCAGTTTCTTTCAGAAGTTTCCTCTTTTTCCTTAATTCACACTTGCACTGCTATTGCAAGGTTTCTTTTTCTGGATTCCTACTTTCGACAGCAAGCTTCTCTCCACTTCTTGCATCACTGTAGGTGGCCACATATAACAAAGACACCTTAATATTTGAGCTTCAGCCGAAAAAAATCTCTAATGTGGACATTCTTTCTGCTTACTGTCTTCATCCTTCTGCAGGTTGGAGTCCTCTCCTCTAAAAAATTGCACAGACCACTGCCCAGCCCCTTGTTTCATGTGCAGATATAAAGGCACAACTCCTTTCTAGTGGTCAAACGGAAATTTTCCAACACCAGAAATAACAGTCAAAACACATCTCTTGTGCAGACAGTATGGGCAACAGCTGTGGATCAGGGTGAGCTTTGCACTCAAACCCATCTGCACCTGGCAGGAGCTCTAACTCAGGCCCAGCTGTGAGTCAGGTGAGCCTTGCAAACCTCCCTTCAGCAGACTTCAACCCCACAGGCAAAGGGGGTGAAATATCTGCCAGTATTGTGGCTTTGGAATTTCCTATGGTGAACAATCCCCTGGCCAGCACAAAAAGGCACAGAGAGCAAAGATCTGGCCCATTCAATTTCAGTTGCCCTAGGAAGATTACTTCTTTGAAATTTATGACCATGTTTTGGCAGATATAATTCCATTAATTCTAGTGGCTTTGTTAACACATCATAGCACATTTCTCAGATCCTTCACCTCTGGAAAAAGTGATGTATAAATATGCCTGTCATATCAATTTCAAAACAGACTAGAAAATGGAGTTATAACAAGGTGAAACAGTCCAATGGCTGGGATAAACTAAACAAGTGCAAGGCTTGCTTGGTCCTGTTTAATGGGGTTAAGCCACAAGAGGATAGGAAGCAGTGCAGCTACTATTCTCAGTTGTGCCTTTTTATTAGAAACATATACACTCCATTTATTTTTTATTTTTGTAATAATTTATTTCTGAAGATATCTGTTTCAGTACCCAAAGCATTCCTTTCCTAAAAAACTTGCTTTACAAATTAAATACAAAGAAATATATATTTTTAAGTAGAAAAATGTGTCAAGAGGTGTGTCTATCACATTCAAGAATGACTGGGCAATGATTCTTGTATCAAAACTGAGTGTGAAACTCAATATTTCTGTTAACAGAAAAATTAATGTTCTTATCATCACTTTGTTCTTTTGCTAAAAATAAACAAAAACAAAACCAAAACACAAAAAAAAAATCAAACCCAAAGGGAAAAATAAAACAAGAGAAAAAAAAGCACCCAAAGAAACTCAATCCTCCAAATATCTTTGACTGGCTACAAGTATGCAATAAGACCAGCCCTCAATTTCAAGAATGCTACTTATATTTTCAACTCACAAAAGTAAACCAAACCCCAAAATATAAGCATATACAGTTTTTCATTTTAAAAGAAGAGAATTTATAGAATTTTCAGGAAGCTTCTATAAAACAAAACAGCTATAAAAAGCCAAATTTCTTGGCCTGTCTTCCATTACTAGGCTTTGAATCAAGTAATTAAACCCAGTATTTCAGATATCCATGCAGATTCAAAATAACCTGGTAGATCCTTCATTGACTTCTTACTTTGTCTTTTTATGACTCTGGGCATCTTCCTGAGACTGTCTACTTCAGTCAGATAGAATAGCAGAAGGCAAAAAGGCAATATAAACAATACATGAAGCTATTTTTGTGGTGTCTGAATTGGTCTCTATGGCAACATTTTTTAACCTATTTAGATTTTTTTTTTAATCTCTGTTTCTCTCTTTGCCTTCTTGCATTATTCTGTTGAGTGACAAATACTGATAGAAAGATAAACACAATGTCCACATACAAACACCTGTTGAGTTTGGAAGAATAGACACTTGTTTGCTTTGTATTTGACCTTTTGCTTAAACAGATATTTCAAAGATCTCACTAAAGTTCTTTCCTGTTCTTTGAGAAAAGAATTACTTGGAAAAAAGAAAAATGCATTCAACTTGCAATGCAATTATTCCGAATATGCATAGATGTAAACATTGTTGAGTTTGTGCTTGAAGAGGGTGGTGTGTGTGTCATCATCACTGTTTTTTAGTTGAGGCAGACAAATACAGGCAGGAAAATAAAATAGTTTTCCCAGGTCATCCAACCAGCTAGCAGTTTCACTTACTGTAGTAGCAGATTTACACATTCTCAGTACATTAACAAGTGGTTTCTGATATTACACTTTGTACCTGAGCTCTCCTTATTTGGCAGGTTTATATATCTGGCTCACTGTATTCTTGCCTGTCCCTTCTGCTGTTGAATGAAAAATGCCCACAAACAAGCAGGAAATAGGACTATACCCCAAGAACTGCCAAAATTACTGCCTCAAACAGCTGGTAAATTCACAGAGAAAAAGATATCTTTATGAAAGCAGAGGAAATTTGTTTTTGAAAAAATCCTATTTAGCTGTAATAAACCAAAGTTTCATGTAAGAATAGTAGGTCTGAAATGTATGGTTTTTATTGGGGGAAGAAAAGTTTAAACTGAAGAGTGCTGTCTGTAATAATGTGAGGATGATAGTCCTGTGCAGCATTGGAGTGAAAGTGGCTGGTGCTGGTCTGGGTTACCTGCACAAGAGTTTTACTGAGGATCTGGACCTTGGTGAAGCAGACAGCAGAGGAGTGCTTCTTTTCACTGTGTAGATGAAAGGAATTTTCTTCACACTTGAAGAATTCTTGTCCCTCATGAAGTGACCTGATTTTTAAAATTGTCTGGTATAATTTTGCTACCTGCCAGCTTTAGAACATAAGAACAGCAGTACCAGCTCAGCTTGGTGATCTGCCTTCTGCACCGTGCTGTCTACATTAACCAGACATGCAGGAAAGACTACAGAAACAGAGCATGAATGATCCTGTCTCTGATATCACTTCATGACTTTTTGCATTCAGCAATTTAAAGATTTTCTGAGCCAGAACTCCGTCCAAAGCATCCATCAGTCAGGCTATTCTCTAATCCACTTCAAACTCATTTATCGCTTTGGCTACCTTCAAATCCTGAAGCAGCGATTCCACATTTCAATTTTTGTTGTGTATCAATGACTTAAAAATCAAATAATAAGTTGAGCATCCTAGTTCTAACACTTAAAATTTTATTTGAATGCAAATTACATCATTTGTATCCTGAGCAGAGTTGTTTGTCTTTACAGTCACTCACAATAACTGGAAGTAAATTTTAAAAAGCACCACAGATGAGACTGATTCATGTGTATCCAACACTCAGACAAAATTGCAGATGATCGGCTGCATCCTGTTGGCTGTTATGTTTCATGCAAAACCCAGAGTGCTGTGATACAAGCCAAAGTGTCATCATTTCAGCTTCATCAGAATGTGCTTATATTTTTGAGCACCAGCAATTTTCTCACAAATACTATAAACTCTGCAATTTATTTAATTGAAAATTTAATATTAGATAGTGTTTGATTTAGAATAAGAAACTCTAAGAGGAAGTTTTGGAATGTATTGGGGTAGTTTACTGAGATCAAGTGAGTAATTAAAATGGGTGTTCTCACCAGAAAAGTTTTGGTTTTTTTTTAAAGAGTGTGTCAATATATCAACCAGTATTTTCGTACCACATATAGACAGCAAGCTGTCTTAAAACTGGCCAACTAAATGTAGAATAAAAGAGTAAAAAAATAGTTTAAAAAATATTTTAATTGCTAAAATTAGCAAAGTTATTTACAGGAGAGGGGGAAAAGAAAGCCACTAAATAGCCACTTCATCTGGATGAAGTTTATTCAACAGTAGTTCTACACTAATTAGTAGCAAGCACTTACCATAAAGCCATCACAGCATTGCCACCTTCAAGGGCTGAAAACAATTTATCTTTAGAAACTATATTGCTAGCATGAATTGAGAAGGTAATATTAATGAAAGAAAGAGTGAGGAAATAGCAGCACAATTAAAACTGACTAGAACTAAAATCAATGACAAGAGGCAGCCAGACACACATGAGTAATTTATTAAGCAGTGATAGATTTGGGTAAGTAACACTGCAAAATCAGTCCTTCTTCAGATATGTGGGCCGAAGACAAATTGGCAGTTTTGTGAACTGAGAAATTGTGTTTGCCCTTTGACGAATATGTAAAACTGGACTTCAAGAAATGAACTTGCCCTTGCCCTTTTCCTACCTGACTTTCACTGATGCATTTGTGTCAAAGGCAAAATTATATACCGTGGGGTGAAGACAGTGCTGGAATTAAACTTCTGTCCAGGCATTGCCCTGGGTGATTATGTTATTGGCAATCATGTTTATCAGGTGTCCTGGAGTGCTGGGTCCTGCACCAGCACAGGGAGAGCACCTCTCTCACAGGGCCTCCTCTCTCAGGGAGACTGCAGCCTGACTTGGGCACAGACCTCACACAGTTCACAACACTGAGGTGAAAGAAATAAAGGTGTAGGCTTGTGCAAGTCCATCCTCTCTGGTTAAAATATATGTTCATTCACACAGATCTCATATACTGTTAGAGACCACAAATCACCTTCTTATAAAATATTAATATCTTCTGTGTGTATGTGTTTAAGTGGCCACTGTTTTGCTGAATGAAGCAGCATCTAGCCATTAAACAGCTCAAATAACTATGGGAATCTCAGGCCAGCTTCTTTCATGTGATACAAGAATAAAATACCTTTTAAATAAATGTTCTTAATGGGGAATTTGTATACTGCCTGCTTCCTCTTGTCACTGCTTAGATGTCCACTGCTCAGAAATTTATATTGGATTTAATTTATATTAAATTGATCCTGTAGACTTTCTGGTTTCTTCCTGCTTCCTGAAATATGGAGACACTGTAAGTCTTTTATTGCTGTAGGCATCTTTAATGGCAAGCTCTTCAAATTCCTTAGAAAGCATTATCTAAGAGCACAGATAATGCCCTCCTGAAGAAAGCTATCATGTTGCTAAGGCACTAGTTCTCTGTAGATCATCTTGCTGAAATCTCTATCCACTCTCTCCACAAAATTTTTCCTTCCTCATTTGGAAACCTCCTTTGTTCCCAGCAGGAAGCTCATGTTCTTAGACTCCCTGGGGTTAAACAAAAGTGAACCAGTAGATACAAGGCCTTGCAGAGAGCTTTGGGTCCTCACAAGGCTCCTTACAGTGACTTCCATGGGGAGAATGTATTTAGAACATATAGGAGGAAGAGCCTTCTTCCTACTGGTATCTTCCTAGTGCTATCCTAAAAGTAATGATGTCCCAGATTCCTCCTCCAGATTGTGCTGACATATTACCTTACATCATAAGTATGGATTAACTCAGCTGAACCTTTTCTGTGGCTCTGTGAGAAGAAGCAGAGGGAAGTGGAACACAGGCATGAAAGCCAGAGCCAATAAAAAGACTGCTATTTCCCTTTTTCAAGAAACCTGGCTTGAAGTAATATGATAGAGGAGCTTTTATTAGTTACAACTTCTGCTGCATATGAGTGTTCTACAAAACCATTTCATCCTTTGTTCCTTTAAAACAACCAGGTTGTCATAGTGATCTTCTTTAATAATCACAACATTACAAATTTTTTAAATCATGCTAAAGGAATCAGTGAAAGTTTCCTCATTGCTTTTTCATAAATATTAAACCTTTTTATCCTACTGGTTTAACATAGCTGATAAAGAGAATTGAATGAATGTGATACCACACAATTTCCTCCTTTCTGGAAGACAATGCTAAGGTATTAACAGCATAAATGGTTTCACCTTTTATAAGAAAAAAAATTCTTGACATTTTTCTTTCTTGTGCAAGCAATGAATAGAAGCTAATGTCAAAATATTAGCTGACTTTTTAACCTATTGTCCTTCCCATTCTCAATCAAACTTCCATATACATGTGTGGTCACAGTCTCTTCTCTCTGGTTGTGGATACTGTTGCTTTTATCTTTCAACTTCCATGAATTATCTAATTTGATTCCAGTAGCCATGGTAAAAAATGACAAGAAACTGCCTCCTTTGATTATCTCAGTGTGCATAGGAATCCATAGCTCTACAATCTTCCATCGATGTGAAAATCGCTGATTTCATTAATATCATTAGAAACACATGATTACTCAATGTTTTCCCTCTTCTGTATTTAGAGGGACTCTAAATTTATAACCTATTTGTAGCTATGTTTTGTATTTAATAAAGCCCTCTATTAGAAATTAGAAATCCAGATGCAATTTAATCGTGAGGATGAGGCAGCTTCATTGCCATTATGTGTATCTCTGCATAAACAAAAAATGGATGGGCTCTGAAACAACCCATGGCTAATGCATTAAAGGCATTAGAAATTAATATAATTACCATAAGAGGAATTAATGTGATTCATGATGCTATTGTATAATAAGATTGTATTGACACTGTCAGTTCCCCAAAGTGGAAATTCTGTTCTTTCCCCTCACTCTGCTTTCACTCTCACATACACAGGTTGACAAGATCTGATAAAGAGCTGCAAAGCAGCCTCCTCTGTCTTCTGTCTGCTGAAAATATTGTTTTGCAATGCATTATCCATCCAAAGGTCACTCTACTTCCACTTGCTTTTCTAGGGTGATAATGTGCTGTGATTTTAAATCTACAGAGAAAGAATATATATTTCTGAAAAAAAAATTAAATTTGGGGTTTCAATTAAAAGAAACAATAGAAGTTGTTGAACTGGGATATGGGGATATATGGGATACATATATGTATCCCATAAACAACTTTCAGAAACATTTACATTATTTTTTAAGTGCCTGTTTGTATGTGTATGTCTACACATCTTATGAACAGATCCAAAAGCATCTGTTGCCCTTTGTTGATAAGCATGTGTGGGGACACGTGCACACACACTGCATTTGGGCTCTTTTTTAGGTTTCTGTAGTTGGTTTGGCGGAGATGGAGCTAATTTTCCTCACAGAATCCTGTAGGGTATTGTGGTTTGGATTTTTGAATGAGAAGAGTGTTGCTAACACACTGATGTTTTAGCTGTTGCTGAGCAGTGATTACACAGCATCAAGACCTTCACTGTTTCTCAGCTGCCCTGGCAGTGAGTTGGCTGGACAAGAATTTGAAGGGAGGGAACAGAGGCAGGACATCTGACCCCAAATGACCAAGGGTTATCCCATACTGTAAGACAACACGCTCAGCAATACAACCAGCACTGGTCTTTTAAAGGTGCCTGTTGCTTGGAGACTGGCTGGGCAACAGTCTGCTGGTGGGAGGTGGTGAGTGACTGCTTTCGCATCACTTGGTGCAGGCTTTTTTCCCCTTCACTTATTAAACCATCTTTATCTCGACCCACAGGTTTTTCTCACTTTTGCTGTTCTGATTCTCTTCCCCATGTTGCTGGGGGAGTGATCAAGTGACTGGGTAGGTGCTTAGCTGCTGGCCCAGGTCAGCCCACCACATTTGCTCCAGCCCACTTCATGTTTTGCTGGGTAAGAGAACAAAGTCAAAATGTTCTACATGCCTCTGTAGGCGGGCATGACCCCAAGCATTGGCATGAAGTCATCCATACTCTGGAATAATTAGCATGCCTCCTGGCATGATTTTGTCCCACACTAGCTCACATTATCCCCAAGCTTGGGATAGCTGGAACTGGCAAGAGACCAGTTTGGATGTGGCCACCTTATTTTGGAGTAGAAAGAAATTTACTTACATAGACATTTTCTGTACCATTCCAGCTGTCTGCAGGATGAGTGAATGCTTTCTTATCCATTTTGTTAGCAAGTACAAATAGATGTAACCATAGCATATCTTTTTAAAAATTGCCTTATCTGTTATTTTTGAAAAATAAACAGAAGTTTTGTGGTATGAGAAGAGTTTGGATTGTCTCAATAATGTATGATACTATCTCCTTTTCCTGGATTCTTTCAATTTTGGACTCATACTACTTCTTTCAAAATGACCATTTCTTACTGTGTCCAAACTGCTAATCCCAAAAGACATTGTCCTTGGAGGAAAACTGAGCATGCTTGAAATTGAGGATGCTCTTAGGGGCAAAATCATCCTTTTCATTTTATTGTTCTTAGATAAAGACTTTTAAGACATATGTACACACTATGATTAAAAAAAAAAAAAAAAAAAAAAAAAACCAAAGCAAGCCAAACAGAAAAAGAATGAAGGTAGGTGACATATGGCACTGTTGTAAAAGCATTGCAAAGCTATCACTTCAATGGTTTCAGTCAACCATGTAAAGGGATGAAACTCTTACAGATATGCAGAGAAGGGATCTTTGCTGACACCAGTATCCCAGACAGGAAGATGGACTGTTTTCATGTGGCGGGATTATAATCATCACAGTCAGACTAACTGAAAGACAACTGCAGGCTTTGTTGTTGAACTTCTCATCCTAGGCATCATTTTGATTGCTGAGGAAACTCCCTAAAATTACAGCAATTTTATTGTTAGCAAATACCATCAAAATCTAAAACAGAGCGAACAGATGATCTGATTTAAGAGTAGAGATACTCAAGTGATAACAACATTTTCTTAGAGGAAAAAATTCTTCTACAAGAATGTGTTGCACTGGGGGGCAACGCAAGGCAGTATTTTCTGCCTACCTAATGGCAGCTTTTTCTGGTAATTTGTTTCACCAGGACATCAGTTTGCACTGGCTGCATTTGGATCCTCATGTAAGAATTGGAAGTCCCACATATCAATATCCATTCCACTACCTTATGTTACACCATCTTTTCAAGGAAGCTCCTTCAATTCCTTGCCTTTGTCTGTGCCTGGACACCTCCTCCTCTTTTTCTCAGAGCTCCGTAGGGAGATCCCTCTCAACTGTGCCCTGAACCACTCTCTTCTTTGCTGACATTGCTGACTCAGGTGTAACCCTTGTGCTTAGCTCAGCCACCTCTTCATTTCCAATCCTGGCTCATTGCTCCTAGCTACTCACACAGCCCCCATCATGAACTTTTAAATAAATTAAACTTGGGAAGACTCAGGACCTTTGGAACATGGGTTGCTCATCACACTAATTGACTAATGGCTCTTGTATTCTCCATTCTCCAAACAGATATAGCCATATAGCTAAAACAAACAAATATTTCTTATAACTCAACCCAAAGCAACCCAAAGAGAGATTTGAAAAGCTGAATATCTTTACCTAGTAAGCTGAAATGATTATACAGCACATCATATGTTACAGTGAAACAGCTTTTTCTTCACTGTTAACATAGTTGTCTCATTATTATCTCTTCAAATCTGCCAAGAGCATTTCTCTTCATTTAAGAGAGCACACTACATATTCCATATTTGAAAATTAAAGCAATATGGAATTTTCAGAGCCTAAAAACAGTTCCTGAGAAAGAACTGTCCTGAAAACCAAAGTGTAATACCATCAGTGAAGCATTTTTATTACTGATCCATAATCTATACCTTAATTTGCATAGATCCCAAGTAAGTAGAAGTCTTTCTGACAGCCCAGTAGAAGCATTCTGACAGCCAGCATGCATTCTCTTTTCTCCTCTGAGTCACTAGTTCCCTGGTTGCAGAGACTTTTCAGGCCAAACTGTGCATGCATCCATATGAATCCAGTCCCTTCTGTTCACACTTCACCTCCAGTTCTGCTTCTCTATTGCTGTTACCCACAATGATATACGAGAACTTAATTTTTCAATCGTTTTCAGAGACCAGGTTGCTTTTTCTTGCCCATCAATTCAAAAAACAAATCTATATTTTATCCACATTATATCCTTCTTTAAATAATAATTCTTTCAGACTTTCTAATGCAAAACCTCACAAAGCTATTTTTATAGAGCAATTCTTCAAGATAGCATCAATATCAATTCAATTTTTTAATTCTAATTCCTCAATAGCTCAGTAATGAAGAAGTTGTTTCAAGAAAGCATACCAGTGACTTCCACTTTTTTACCTAAACTGAGCATCATCACTGGAAAGGGTCTTCTCTGGTACAGGGAAGCATCATTATTACAGCACTGTGATAGCAATTTGAGACTAATTAGACAGGAAGGAATTGGGAAAAAATTGTATAAATTTATTTTATGCTTTGGAGTTTTAAAGGGCTTCTTATTTTCTTTTATTCTGCCTGTAAACCTCTTGTTCTGAGCTTTACAAACTTCTAAACACACTTATTTGAGGTCACAGTTAAAATACTGAGTTTTTTTGTCCTGACAGAGCTGACGTTTACCTTGTTTAAAGTGTTTAACATAAAAGTCAACACAATACATTCATGATGTGAAGTAGGCCATATTCACTTACCAGAAAAAATGCTCATCCAATACTTTGTAAGCATTTAAAGCACTTAAGAAGTGAGATTACAAGCTTCTGCTCATGCACATTTCATCCCTTATTCTATAGGTGTAACACCCATTATAAAACCCAGTTAAATTGATGGGAGTCTTTCCACTGACTGCGAACAAGTAGAGGATCCTATTCCTTCATTCCCTGCCTGCCCAGGAAAATACACATCTTCACAGCACAAAGGCAGAAGGAGAGGAGATTCTGTTGCCAGGTTTTGTAATCGAAGAAATTAAATTGCCTCTGAGTAACCTGTTCTGTGATACTGCTTGTGCAGAACTCATTTGCTTAAATATAACCTGGCAATAACAATCCAAACCAGGCAGAGGACTAAAATGAGTACGAGTGTAAGGAAATTGAGAATTGTCTTCCACCTGGCTTTCAATTTACTGTAGGCATGTCACCAAGAAAGCAATTCTAAGTTAAACAATACAAGCCTGAGCTTTGTACTGACAATCTCCAGAGAATGCTGCAAACAACATGGAATGAATTTTACTGTCTTGTATATTAGTCATAGCTCAGCATAATATGAATTATCCAGCTGGACATCTTGTCTCTGTCCCTCCTAGTCACCAAAATGTGACACAAATATTTCTATAGCCCCAAGGCAAATTAGCACAAGAGAACTTCCCTCCCTTAGACCCGAGCCCCCCGGGCAGGAGGACATTGGGTGCAAGCTGACCATCAGGAAGGGTTCCTGGCCCAGGCTCTCTTTCTGTCTCTGTGTGGGCCTGGGCTGGGAGAACAATTTTTGGCCCAGGTCAAAACTATGCCAAGGAATTTACTAACAATTTATGCACATGCCAGTGCATAAAGGATACCTTTGCAGTCACTAGTGTAGACATTCTGCCACATGACAGACTGAGAAAGGTTTGCACATGCAGCTAGAAACTTTATTGAATTCTTTTTCACCCCAAAAGCCAGGAGACTGTCTCTTCATATCCAGTTGATAGAATTATTTTGTACTATATGTATTATAAGATCTGGAGAATAGTGGCTAGCAGAGGAATTATTTTGAATAAAACCCAGCAGTTCTCCATAGGCATAACTGATACTGCAGTACAACTATGCTGTAAAAAATTTAAATGCAGAGGTTGTTGATACGAGTAGTAGAGGTGACTGCTATCAAGGGAGAACTTTGAAGAAAAGTAACTCCAAAGGGCAGAAGTTAAAAAGAAGGCTCTATAGACTTAGTGGATCACATATAAACAGCATTTCTATTGAACTCTGCACCAGGGAAAAATAGGAAACATTCTGACTAGTAAGTGTGAAAAGAGATTGTAAATGCTTTACTCATAGAGGGGTGATTTTTTAGAAATATCTTCAAGGTAAATCTTGATAAAAGAGGAACAGGAACTGAATTTGTTAGTAAAATCTGAAGAAACTTTAGGAGAAAATAGTAAGAAGAATATCAAAAGTGCATGTACAAAGCACAAATGCAGAGAAAAATTACAATTTGACATGTAAATTTACTTCCAGATACACCTATCCTGTTGCAGTAGGATCACTGTGGTTATACTGTCAGATAAAAGACAGATTACAGAAGAGAAGAAAAACCTTAAATTGAAGTAGCTGAACAAACTATATTGCACCCTAAGACTGGGCACATGAAATGGTCCCAAAGTTTAGCAACTATTGTCATAATTTGCATGTGATAACAAAAAGAAAAGAAAAATAAAATTTCATCTTGAAAAAATTTGCTGTGAGATTGCCATGCTGTTGATAAAGATGGGAGCATAATTGTAAACAAAATTAAAGGAACTGCAGAAAGAGCTGGGTCATTTACAGCCATCTTGTACGCTATTTATCAGAACCTAGAAAGGCATCTTGCTTGTTGTGGGTAAACAAAATGATTGAGTAGAAGGACAAAAAATTGAGTGTCCTTAGTTATCACTCATTATCTTTGTAAGGCAGATCACCTAATTGCTCAAAGATTACTGCTGCTGCATAGCAAAACCAGCTTGCTTTAAAAATCCAAGTAAAGGCTCCCATTCATGTTGTCTTGTACTGCATATAGAATCCTTCTGTATAATAATTAACTGTATATCTCGTCACACACATTCAAGTCAATTAATAATTATTCTGGGCTATCATGTCAGATACCAGAACAAAATGTAGTGAAGTTAAACCACTTGAGTCTTCAACTGCTAAGGTTACCAGAAATGACTTTTAGAAGATCCCTAAGTTTTCCTTTGTGTTAATTAAAATAAACACTTTCATAGATGTTGGTTGAAAACACAAATGACATTATTTCAGAACAATTATTTCTATTATATTGCTGTTTACAATATCAGTATATCTGATTTCCTGAGTTCTTTGCTAGAACAAGTGGTGTTAGCAGCACAGTCTGTCAAAAGAAAGGAATTTTTTAAAGGGTATCTTCAAAGCTTTGTGATGTCAACAACATTAATGATCCTGGAAGAGAAACTGTAAAGACTTCAGCTATGTTTTCTCAGACATTTAAGGTCCTAAGAGTTTCAAATATGTTTGCAACTGAAGAAACAGCCTCTTTAGCCATATTTTTTCTCATTGCAAACATGTCTCTCTTCCAGAAAACCACTCCTGAAAAGAAAGTTCTTACTTCTTTGTCCCACAGTCTCTGAAAGTCTATTTTAACACATCACTTTACTCTATAAATCAGTATTTATTCTATCATTCAATATTATCTGACCAGTATACTGTATCCCTGTATTCTGGAAGTCTGCTACTCCTGAGACAAAGACACTGCATTGCCCAAATCAGTTTAAAAATAGGTGATAATAAAAAAATAAAATTCAGAATAATAAGCAGTATCTTATTTTATGAATTTACATTTTTGATTTAAAAAGGGGAAAGATGCACTGTTTGAGAATAGATGGCTTAAGAGTGACTAAAAGAAAATAAAACGTACAAATTTTGTTATAGAATTGCTTTTCTGCTTTTTACTGTGTCCTTTGCATTATCTTTGGGGTTTTTGCTCTTTGTTTCATTTACTCATTATTCTGGTCTTTAGGTGCTCTTTGTGAACTCAGTGCATGACCAGAACATCATAAGAATAGCACCCATTTAATTTATCTCCTTAGGCTTATCTCCGCAGAGAGAAGTCAAAGGCAAGATTCCAATATCTAAGAAATTTTATTTTTTAAATGCTTTTCTACTACCTCTTATTTCTGCTTCATTAAATAATCTGAGTGAATTTTAGCCCTGTTCATTTTGCTGCCACCAATACAGATTTCATTTTTCATTTTCATCTTCAAATAGCTTTGATTTTTATACTGTTTATCAAAATCCAAAGAGAGTCAACAAGTTTGTTGAAGGGAAAACAACTGGTTTCAGGGCCAGAAAACAAATCAGGTGTTCTTACTTAACCCTCTTTGCCTTTGTGTGAAAAATCTAGCAGAAGACACTGCTATTAAAAAAAAAACCAAACAAACACATATTTTTCTATTAAAAAAATACCATTGTTCTTTTAAAAAAATCCAAAAGACAGCAGCCAAATGCTCAAAGAATGTTGAGAAATTCTTATTTTGAGGTTACATTTGTGACCTACTTTGCAGGTCATAAAAATTGATGTATTCTCAACTTCACTTGTAATTATTATATAAAAATATTAATGATTAGAAAATTTAGCTTTGAATTTCCTTGTTTTTTAGATTTCTCAGCTGTGCTTCAGTACACACATTTGAAGTAGGTGTCTTACAAGTATGAGAGAAGGAAATAATTTGATGCCTGATGTGTGTTCTTGCTTCATTAGTATGTTGTTTATTAAAAAGGGATGAATGGTCTTACTTAGGTATTCCAGGTAGCTTAACACCTGAGACTCAATTGAAGTCCATGAAACCATGCATTCTGAGGACAGAAAAGCTCCTTCCCCTCCCTTATAAGTAAATATGGGGAGCCAAGAACAAAAGCTATGGGAGGGAGGGGAGGTTAGAGTAAAAGTTTACTTAATTTCAGAAGCGTGAAGAAATAGTGAATAAATTAAATTTAAATTAATTTTGTTGCAGGTTGACAGGTCCTCAGCACAGGTAATTAATTCAGTGAGTTTCAATAAACTAGAATTAGAAGCAAATGAGAAACATCTCCTCCTAAAGTGATGGGGAAGATGTGTACCATTATCTCTTGGTGCGGGCAGGCTGACACACTGCAGCTTTCTGGGGTGCTGAGCCACAAGGTTTGAGTGATGCTGCTGCATGTGCGGGAAGGTGAGGGGAGGTGGTGGTCCCTGGCCAAGGGAGAAGAGGAGAGAGAGGAGCAATTGGCAGTAGTTCATAACTTGGTGAGAAAGAAAAATGCTAATGTACATTTCTAAAATCAGACATATTCAATGGCTCATTTAATAACAACCTTCAGTTAAAATGGATTTTTGTTTCTATTTGGAAATTGACTTCCCAGATGCATTGCTTTTCCAGACAGAACAGCGTTGTTTCCTTTTTTATTTATCAAAGGGGAAGGATAAGGAAGTACATAAAAGCCAGATTTCCAGTGGGGTGTTGGATGGCTGTGCTGAGCCCACGGCCATGCCTGGGAGGGGGCAGTTTTGTGTGCCAGGACTGCTCCTCTTGCAGGGAGGGAAGCTGAGTTCTCTGCAAGCTCTGCCTGCACATGAACCTGTCATCACAACCCCACAGCAGTTGTTTGGGGATGTTTGCTGGCTGATTTGCATATTTCTGATGGCATGTGATGCAAATACACTGTTGTATCAGTGGTACAGACTTACCATTGTTGTTCATTAAAGACCTGTCTGCTGCTCACAAGAATTAGATATAATCAGCAGTCATATATTGCAGCTAGAGCACAGATCACTTCTCATAAAACTTACTTCTGTCTTCTCATTTTCTGCTCAACATTATCATTAACATTTTCATCACAGCTCTTTCTTCCACAGTAGCCATGTCCACATTTGTCTCAGATTATTGTCATCTTCTCTTTTGTTCAAAATAGAGGATAAATTATTAATTAAATCCTACACTGGGCACTCAAGTCAACCATAAGAGTTAGCAGTGTTTTCACCAAAAAAATCAGGATTATTTGTACTTACATTATTTATAAGGGAAATAGTATATTCACCTTTTCTTTTTTCAGGATGTGTTTTTACCTATGCAGTTCCTCCATAAAAGATTCTGTACTGTTCCTCAAAAGTAATTTTGTTGTCAAATTCTTGCTCTGACAGAACTCTAGCTTTTGCAAGAACATTGAGAGGAAAGCAAATTAAAATTGCATAATAGGAATTAATAACATATAAACAAGCTAGTTAAAGAGAGGACGTTTATGAATTTTCTATTGTATTTATTGTGTGTTTCAATGCAGAACTTTCATTTTAAATAAGTGGGCTTTGGGGTATTTTTTTCATACACAGGAAACACTGCTATTAGTCAGACTTCAACTGGATAGATTTTATGAATCCATATACCTTAGGGACACCTAAACATAATGGCAAAGCCTATGATGGAATACGTACTGCCTTTTCAGGATCTGTCGTTTTTTTCCAGTTTACATTACTTGGTTTGGTTTTGGTTTTTGTTATTGACAACAGTTCTCTTGCATATCATTGTACAGAACCCCTTTCCTCTAGATTTAAATAGATAATTTGATACTGGGTTTGAAGACAAGGTGTTTGTCACATCTGTAAATTCAAAGCAAGAGAGCATTACATTTTGACTCCTCAAGTGCATAAATTTTTGAAAGTTCAGATGTCAGCTAATGCTAATGTCAGCTGATATCAGCTATTTGTTTAAGATAACTGTTGGAATTACCCAGCACAACTGATTTCAAATAAGAATCTGGGAAAATTAACACCACAGAAAATTCAACTCAAAACATATTGGGAAGTAATTGAGAACATAAAAAGAACTGAAAAGCATGGATGGTGTAATACATGGGTGTCATAAATGTCGTATTCTTCCTATCAGCCTTGAATCAGCAATATGTGCAAGCACCTATATATAAGTAGGAATGTGCATATTCTCTCCCTAAATAATTTGCTCAACTGGGATTTTAGTTAAAGCTCTTGACTAGCCTTAATACAAGGCTAAGCATAAGGTAGCTATTAGATGTGTATGGTGCATAAAGAAATAATCATAAAGTAATATCTTTCATTTTTTCCATGAATTTACCTCATTGATGTTGGGGGTGTGAACTGTTCTTCCTTTTAATCTTAACATAATGTTGACTCTTTAATTTGTGCTAAGGATAAATTGTGCTAGTGATATTCTCAACATTACTGGTGTGGTCTTGGTTCTGGGGTACTATGCAGACTGCATTTTATAGCCTGCTGCTGGCATTTTAAGCGACACAGTGGAGCACAGATCATTTATGCCAAGAAGCTCATTTACGCAAGCAATGTCAAGTTTAATTAAGGGCTACAGTGACAAAAGAAAGCCAGTTGCATGTGCTCAAAATACTTTTCAGATGACAAATGACTGATACCCATAAAAACAATATCCAGGGCAATTGTTAGGGTTATGATACTTAAACTTGCCTAAAAATATCTAAAGTTAATGTTCTATAAAATGTAAATTTGAAAAATAAAAAAATCAACTTTAAATTTTATAATTAGGGTCTTTCTTCATAGAGGTAAATAAAATGTAACTGGTAGTTAGGAGCATCCCCACATTTTCTCTGTTCAGCTCTATGTGATTTTATAATCAGTAATTTTGTAACTGGCTTACCAGAATGGCTTTTTGATGGTCCCTGGTCAAAGTAAATGTGTAGAGAAAAATCTGCTGGCATGACTTATTTTGTGTTTTTGTCCCTGCTCAGAACACTCGGTGTTTAAGAAAACAAGTCAAAACCTCTGCAGCTAATCCCCATCAACATTTCTCTCTCTTTCTCTTGCTCTTTGTGGCCACCACATCATAAAGGGAGAAAAGGGAGAGTTGATGCTAAGGATAAAGGTCAAGATGATAGAATATGACAACTCTTTGAATTGAAAACAGAAATGACTGTCCCTAAGTATTCAGCATGAGCTTCTCTTTGCTCCCTGCAGGGCATCTGCACCACAACCACCGCATTTTTACACTTCTTCTTCTTAGCTTCATTCTGTTGGGTTTTGACAGAAGCGTGGCAGTCATATATGGCTGTTACTGGAAAAATTAGGACGCGACTCATAAGGAAGCGTTTCCTGTGCCTTGGATGGGGTAAGTCAGTAAAATTAATTTCCTAAGAATCATTGGAATGAAACATTTAATGCAATGGCAATGTTAATAATATAATAATTTTCTTCAGTAAAACTAAAAAATAGTAGGCAGCATGTTTCTAAAAGGAAAACTAGGTTAGAAGCTTTTCCACTGTATGTCAAGCTCAAGGTATGCTGGTGTATAATGTAGCATTCTTTTCTAAATATGTTTTAACAAAATTTTAGAAGATTTTCAGCAAGGTAGTGTAATATCAAGAAATCCAAATAAAACAAGAAAGAAACATTCTCTGAATATTCATGAAACCCCTTTCAAGCTAAGACCTGTCAAATGTATCAGTAATTTAGCTACATCAAAGCAGTACACCGTGGGCAGAAAACAGTGTCCTCCTCCCTGCCAGTGCTTTAGAAAAACAAACCCTACAACTGCAATGTGCTTCATTAAATAATTCATTCCCTGTAAAATGGCCCATTTCGCATTAGCTTGCCCTGTCATTTTTTGTCCAGGCAGAACAGCAATATTTTACTCAGCATCTGCTGATTATTATTGTTTTGGTTTTTTTTCAGGACTGCCAGCATTAGTGGTTGCAATATCAATAGGCTTTACCAAGACAAAAGGATATGGAACAGCTCACTAGTAAGTCAATCTGAAATGATAAACTATGTTTTTATTGACCAAGATTGTCATACCCATCAGGAACTGCATAGCACACTCTACAGCTATCCATTCACACCTGGAATTGCCCTGAGAATCACTGAGTGATCCATATAAGAACAAAGAGAAAACAGCATGTCAGTCTTGGACTGAGCTCAGCAAAGCACCAGGAATCCCACATTTCATTTGAGATTTTGAAATAGCAAGCTTTTAAGAAGCACCGAGCATTGGGTCCACATAAACAGCTAACATTTATATAGATTTACAAAAGAGAACCTTAAGTGTTCTGGGTAACCTCTGCCAACCTTTAAACATATCCAAAACTGTACTGGTAAGAGCCTCTTTGGCAGTCAGGTTTCTGCACACCAAGCAGGTACCTCGGGTTTAATGCCCCTGAGCAGCTTGGAGCCAAAGCCCTTCAAACATCTCAAAGCAGTTCTCCCATCCATCCTGGACACCCTGATCCAGCCCATTTCCTGGACTGTGCTGTATTTGTGAAACAGAAAAAAGGAAATGTGTGTGCTTCATTTACATTCAACTAATTGAGTACCAGTTTAGCCACCTGGCTGGTTCCAGTGTGTATTTAGCATCTTGGAAAATTGACTCCTCAGAGAGGCTGCCCTTCAATCTTCTGATGAAGAAGGAGCTGAGCCTTCCTCCTGCCAGTGGAGCACTCCAACCACCATTATGTATGCAAAGGTGTGCTTCCTTTGGTCAGCCTGTTTGGAGCTCTCCTCACGTTGCCTAAGAAATTGAGTATGCATCTGGACAGAAAGAGGAAATATGACTCTGTAGACTGGTAATGAGGGCATTCATCAGCAATGTGGATGAGTTAGGTCAAGTCTTCACTTCAATGAATATTTAATTATTCTCTTTAGCATCATCACTGAGATCAGGAATCCCCCTCCCTTCCCTGTATGTCTCATCATCTTGGCACTCCAGCTCTGGGTGGGTAAGAATACAAAACCAAACCTCCTCCTGAGTTCTGGCTCCAACCACTAAGCTCTGTAGTTATAAACTGTGACAACGTGCATCTTGAGTTTTTCAATGAGGAATGTCTTATGTAACTGAAATGCTTAATTACACTTAGAGCTGGCAAGTGCAACAGTGGTCTTAGTCCCCTTTTGAGTGTTATATTGAGAACCTACTCCTCTGAATTCTTTTTTCATCTTGCTGGCTTTTTTTATTATTTTTTTTATTATGAACCTCAACTGGAAAACCATTTAGGCTGTGAGAATTGCAAATCGCTAAATAAGGATGTCCAGACCCCCATTGGGGATGTAGCTCTGTCCCTTGCAGGATTAATCCTATTACATTTTCTCTACTGAAATCATTCATGTGTGAGTACTTGCTTTAGTTAACATTTCTTCCTGCTTCCTTCCTGGGCTGAATGCATTTTTAAAAGAGGATATTCTGAAATATTCAGACAAAGCAACAAATCATTCATTAAGAGCAACCTGGAAAGTAAAAAAGAGCAGGTCTTTGTACATGTAACAGCTCTTCTCCCAGGATCCAAATGCAGCTGGCATGGTACTATGGGAGAAAAGATCAAATGAAGGTGTACAAGGGACAAATAGAACCATAACTCAGCTCTCTCATCTTATTTGCAAATATATTTTCTTGGCATTTGACATCAGAGTTACATAAGGAAAACAGTGAAGTCAAGAAATGGAGATTCCTCCTCCATCACCAGCTGATGTGCTGTCCCACTCCAGAAGGCAGCAAAGAATTTTGTCTCATGACAGCTGTTGGGCAGTGTAAAAGCAGAGCTCCTGTCCTGCTCCTCCTACCATAACTAAAGCACTTGTGTAAGTTTTTTAATTGCTTACACTATATTTTGCCTAATTGGTTGCAGTCAGTTACACAAATGCTGCTATCAGAAACACACCCTGTTGCAAACTATTCATGCCCTTCAAGATGCTCATTTTTAGAACATTAAAAGTGAAAATTAAGGAATTTATTCTGATTCCATAGTCCCACACATGAAGAGATTCATGGAAAAGGAGAAGGTTCAAGAATCTTTGCAGCACGTCTCATTTCGCTATGGTGTATGTATGATGAGAGTGCTCAAATTGTTCACACTGGAGCCATTTCTGTGATCATCAGTCTCTGATTTCTGTCTTTTTTTCTGAGTCCTAATTATTAGACAGTTATATTTATGTATTTTTTATACTGCATAAGAAAAATATTTCACCCAGACACTTGCAGGGATAGAGATACAGGGATAGAGATGGAGGCTGAAGAGATTTCCTAAAAATAATTTAAAAATCCACAGAGACAAGCTTTTAGATATTTCAAGTTATCTGGAAAAGAGTAGTGTGTCTGAAAGCTTAATAGCTTTTTCCAGCCTTTAATCTACTAAATATTGTTGCTATCTCTTTTCAGACACTCACAGCTAGGAAGGCATCACTACTAAAACTTACAGTTAATAAACCTGTGTGAACTGTTCATGTTAACATACAGTGGAGATAAATTCCAGGAATTTATTGTAGCAGCAAAAATTAAAATTCTATCATAGTCATACTCTTGCCATGCTCTCTTAAAAGAAGGAACCAATCTCCTGGAGAGTATCAAATATCTCACAAGATGTACAGGACACAGGAGCAAGTGTACAGATGCTTCATCACTCAGCAGAATTTTATGATCATGTAACATGGTCCCATAAAGCCACCAGTGGCTGCTCTTAACACTAATCAATTTATATGGCTTTCTGCTATGTGCACATCAGGGAGAACGAAGAGAAAACAAGAACAAAATAAAAACAACTATAAAACACAGGGGGGAAAACTATCAGAGCAAAGAAAGAGGAGAAGGAAAACTAGTAAAAAATCAACAGGAATTGCCTCGTGGTAGGAAGGCATCTGAAAATCCATCTGCAGTCAGTCCTCAACAGAAGAAGATGGAGGAAAATTTAATTTCAGTCATCAGCTAGGAAATGTTGAATATATTGCAATAATGATGTCACACACTGGTGAAAATCCAGACTGTTGAAAATTCAGATCATGTAAAAATGAGGTTAAGTGAAAAAAAGGACAACCTCTATATTTTTTTCCAGCTCTGCCTCTAAGCGGAAATCACTTTTGAACAGCCATTTTACTTGATAACATGGAAAAGAGAGGGAAACATTTTTCCTTTATGTCAAAGTGTTTTGTGATAGAAACTTTTTTTTTTTTTTAATTTAGGACCCTTTTTTCAGCACAGGTAACTGAAGTTATTTTCAAACTACAATTCATCAACAACTGTTTTTATGAACTGCTGTTTCTGTCTCCCATTAACATGAAAATTTTAATTACAAGTCCTGATTACTCTAAGTGGTCATCTTCACTAAGTTTGAAAGTTCATACTGGTAAGGAAGTGCTCTATGAATGTGCACTTCCCCCTCTCAGAAGTCTGTGTTCCCAGACTGACAATAATAACCTAGCTTTTGAAAAATAGTAGGAAAAACTGCAGAAAAATTTGAAAGCATTTTTCTTTGACATTGCAAAAATAAATTGAACATTAGTGTTGTAGGTGGTTTTAACTGTGAAGCAGATAGGAACTATTTGCATCCTTTTATCATTCCAGAATTTAGCACACTGGTGCTGTTGCATTCACGTGACAGTTTTCACATGGCTTCATTGCAATGGAAAATGCTTTTGTTCCTTGCAGTGAGAATACCAGCCCTACGAGACCATTAATATTATGGTGTGTCTGCATTTATTGGTTTTGGAAAGTGCAAAAGCACTAATGGAAAATAAAGGAGATATGCATGATTCTGATGTGAATGTTTCTGGATATGAAATCCAATTAAATTATTTGAATGTATATGCTAGAGTTTCCTCATATGTAGGTGTGATCATGCATTCAAATAAACATGCTCTTCTTTGAATGTGTAATCACCGAAAAAATAGCACAGCTGCATTTACTTCAGTGTGTGTAGCTCCTGTTCTTCTGCAGATTTGAAAAGCTTTACATCATAGTATATCAAATATTTAGAATTTGATTCTGTAAGTGCTCTGTGTTTGGAAATCTGATGGTTTTTAGTGAAAACTCTGATGCAGAATGACAAACTCTTTGAGATTAGGAGGTCTCCAGAAAATACAGTTTTCAGATGCTTTAAAATATACATTGAAATTGTTTGCAAAATATTAAAAGAATTCAGAACAGATAATATATCATAAATTATTTTTCTCTAATGGACATATTATCTTTAAGGTGTAGTTCTAATAGCAATTATTAAATGACAGGATATGTAGAAACCTGTTTTTTTCTGAAGTTCCATATTACAGGTGCTTGACCATTTCACCACTTTTAAGTATAGAAATATCAGATATGGTAAACTAGAAATGTTTCTAGATGCCTATTTGGCAAGGCCTGTTCAGTTAACTTATCATACATGATTAGAGGAGATTCGATAAATTTTTGCAAACTCACTTTCTGTTTTGGTCTTTATACATTTTGGCCATTTCAGTTTATATATAACTCATGTTAAAGATTTTGAAATGTTAACCACTGATAATGGAAATATCTTTCACTTCTGTCTTTCACTATCTCTACTTCTTCATATCAACAAAACAGTTCTTTTTTGTGTGTGCATATGAATCTCATACGTCAGAAAAATATGCTGCATTAATTATTAATGCTCTCTTGACAGTGTGTTACGCTTATTTTTAATTTGTGTTAGTTCTTCTCTAATGTTTTTTCCAGCTGCTGGCTGTCTCTGGAAGGAGGGCTGCTTTATGCTTTCGTTGGACCTGCAGCTGCTGTTGTCTTGGTAAACATTAATCTAATTCCCACTATCTTTGTATGAAATAATAGAAAGTGCTATGTCCATTATAAAGCTTAGATATACATCAGCTATGCATTTTGCTGTAAATACGGAGATCATTGCTGTCTGTTTAACATACCTTCAGTATTTTGAATGCATGATTCATTTGATTATATCACTTCTTTATACCAATTATCTCTCCATGTTTACACAGTAAGCTGTGAAAGAGTAATGTACCGATTAGTGGCACAGAAAACTTGTTACAGGCATCACTGAGTTATTATCAGCAGCATCTACGCAATTGTCACTGCCTTGTGAAAGTCAGTGACAGTCTTGATAGAGTGCTGCTTGGCAGTGGATTGCTGTGCCAGCAAAAGCAACAGAAGGAGTGGAACCTGCCAGCAAGTTCTCCATGGCTACTGTTTTTTAAGGCAAAGAAAAAATTTTCATAGCTGGGAAATGTTACTCGTCTGTGTATTGATCTTCCACATCTCTGGACGTGCATTCAGGTGTAGGATTCATTTCTGCCTAATTGTAGCTATCTGCAATGTAGATTTCTGCATCTAAGTCAGTTATCTCAGCCATATTTCATTGTCAGTGAAGAAAAATACATACTTTTAGAGATCAAATCATCAGAAGTGTTTCAGCTGTCTACTTCAGGGTAAGATGAATTACATCCTACCTGTGCCATTGGCTATCAGACATCTGCTCTGCAGTCTGTATGGAGTTTTTACAACAATTTATTTAGCATTTTTCCCTTACAGATTTTGAATCTCATCCTCTTCCCACTCCAGAAATTTTATACTGTGATAACTCTATCAGCACTGGTTATTTCTGGTTTTCTCTTGTAAAAGAGAATCAGTCCTATTAGTCACCAAAGATAAAGCTATTCATCTACGTGAATTTTCCTGAAATGGATGTTTACTACTCCCATGGAGTTTGTCTCATCATTGCCTGGAGTCAAGCCAGGATCCTTTTGTACAACTCACAGTCCCTGTCATGGTAGAGGAGCCAAGGATGTTTACAAAAAGCCCGTTATAATTTTCACATGGAAGTAACTGTATGTTCTCTGTTTAATTGGCAAGTCTTTGTTCGGAGATGTTGGAAGTTCACAGTGGCAGTTTGCCCTACCATTAGCTGGTAGCTGTGCAAAGGAGCTGTTCTATGCAGCCACTTAAGCCTAAGTGTTTGAAGCCAAAGAATTATATAACACCAGCTGAAAAATGTTAATGCTGAAAATAAAGTTGAAAAAGAATTGGCAGGGCAGACTAGCAACAATTAGGTATTTTGGCACAGGTTTTGAAAAACCAGTTTGACAGGAAGAAAGGATTTTCCTTCTTTAATAAATTTTAAAAAAGGAACATTAATAGATTCAAAAATTGGTATTACCTATTTGTAGGGCCATGCAGAGACAGGTTAATAGAGTTCAGTTCAATAATACAAATGGATAATAACAGTCATTAAGTTGTCCATTAAATGCCATTAATATGTCCATTAAGTGCCAAAGTCCGACAGCTGAAACGTTTAAGTCTTTTTTAGGTTAGATCTTCAATCCATGTTTGTGATCATAATACCATTTACTTTAGTGGGGCTAAAAAGACATCCCAGGAATTTATCTGGTCCACAAAAATAGTAAATTGCAGCCAAACTGGCATTTTGGTGAATGACATAGACAGTGATTTAGGTGCAGGAAGATATGGAAAACCACAGGCAGGTTCTGCATAAGTGGGAACACCCACATGGGCCATAAATGTTTAAAAAGGAACTATGCTGTGCCCTGTGCAGGGAACTCAAAGTGCAGTAGTTTTCCTGGAATAGGATATATATTGGTGCAATTAAAACTGACAAAACATTAAAGTTATATTAGTCAAGCTTCTGGCCATCAGACATGTACACATATACAGTTTGATACCAAGCATAATTCAAGGTCCCAAAACGAGCCTGTTGCAGTGTGTGTGATTATGTCACCTTTTTATCACAACCTTTTGATGTGTTCAGGGACATTGCTACAGGAATGCTCAGAAATGTAAGAGGAGGCATTTTGCTGGCCTGTAATACAATAGAGCCAGGATACAATATTTTATTTTAGACAATGAAAGATCAACTGTTTGTTTTCTGTTTGACAGGTCAACATGGTGATTGGCATTTTGGTATTTAATAAACTTGTTTCCAGAGATGGAATCCTAGATAAAAAACTCAAACACAGAGCGGGGTAAGCAACAGCTGGGTTATTTTAAAGCATATTAAAATTTTATGACCAGTTTTCAATAACAGATATGCAACACAAATTCTTTTGATTGTGCTATGAACTTTTATATCAGTGTAACAGTGTTTCTAACAGGTTCCAATAATCTCAAAAGCTGCTGTTGCATTATCCTGAGGGAATGCAACTCAAAAAGCTAAACAAAACAAAACACAGGTACAACAGTATTAAGTTAATAAGAATGAGGATTTACAAATCTGAGCAGAGGTTTCACAAGATGGTTACATTTGTAAAGCTGTTGTAGTTAGGATAACAGTTTTGTGAACTGTGTGTACTGAAGGAACTGATTACTTTTGTCTAGCTGTCAAATTTAATTACTGTGGGAATAAATGTTATTCATTTGTTTTAATAGTTATAAAATGTATTTTACAGCAATATACCTCTTACATAGGTCAATGTTATTCTGCCATTTTGACTACATTAAGAATTTGCCTTTGTTGTTGCATCTACATAACATCTACATAGGTGTATTTTCTAAATTAGTGTAAAAGAACATCATAGTAAAAAATTCACATAGTTAGAGTTAAAAAAGAAAAAAAACATAAATGTGTCTTATTGATTACTTACTTGTATTTACACAAAAATTCTTTATTATCAAGAGAAGAAAAGATTATGACAGTGATGGTATCAGAAGCTGTTATAGAGTGGGTGACAATGAAGTACTGCAGCAGCAAACCTATATTCATTGCATATTGGAGAAAAATATTTCACAACTGCATCATCACCTTCCCAATGCTTATGAAAGTGTATTTAAACTCTAAATAATGATTTTTTACAGTTGTATTTTCTAGTATTGTATTTTGGGCCAGGTTGTAGTTTAACTCCATCAATATCTGAGTTTTTAACAATGATAAATGATGGTATTTTCATTTTTATGTATATTACTGCTATGGGCAAAGTTGTTGCAGATTCACTTTTAATTATTTTAAAATTACATTATTACATGTAACTAACAGTAGCATTCGTAATAAGTTTGATGAGAACACTTATAATAAATACTTTAGCTGGTGTCATTTGCATTTCATGTTAATGCAGTCAAGTATTTCTGGTTATCAGTTCTTCCACCATCATTTTGACAAACATGTACCAAACCCTGTATTTTTATTTCTTCTGTTTTCATCTGTTTTCATTAGAAAGTAATAATTTCATGACCTTACTTTTGTCTACATTGCTCCATCAGCATTCTGAACTCTGTAATAACACTAGTGAAATCTAGATTATTATAAAACTACCCAAATTATTTCAAAAGTAGCAATGACTTAGTAATCACCAATTCAAATTCACATATGCTCTAATTTCAGTGATATATGGAGCTGGAACAGCCACAGGTTTGGCTTTGTAAGTTTTGTAGGGATATTCAAACTTAGATTTAAGTGCTTTTGGTTTGTTTTTTTTTCCTCAAGCTACTCAATTGTAGGCTATAGAAATCTATTTGCTTATACTTTATTTTCTTGATGAAACAAATAGCTTGTTTTTGAATTGTGCAAATTAGTAAAGAAATATTTTATTTTAAAATAATCTATCTTTAAAATAAATGGATAAAGAATCATAGATTGTTCTATTAGAAATAACCCAGCTATTTTGGGAAAGGATGTAGATACCCTGATGAGAAACAATCTTAATTTGTGTGATATTATGAGATGGTGGCTTAGCAACAGCATTCCTTGATACTACTTGGCAGATGACATCTCTTGAGTCATTCTTTAGGGCATAAAAATTGGTTCATCATTTAATCCCCTCTAGAAAAGTGATTGTCACTCATTCCTCAAGTATCTTTTGCCAGCCATTCTCAGGAAGGCAACTTCATTCTTCCTGGCAAACACTGAACTTATATTTGTCAGAAGTTTAGTCAAAAGTTCAGTCCTAGGATTTAAAGCAAGTGAATGGGGCAAAATATACTAACTCCAAATACTTATATCACCTTAATAAGCATATGGAGAATCAACAAGTGGAAGAAAATATGTTGATGGATCTCAATCACAACCTCAATCTTTTTCCTGCTAAAAGACGAAGCATATACAAATACCCAGGCTGAACATTTACATTTGGTTTAGACACACATTAAGTTCCATTATTATTTTCAAGATCCAGAGCAGTTTTGTAGAGGTAAAGAGAATAATTCAGTCTAATAATGCGGAAGCACTGCAAGGCAAAGACAGAAAGTACTTTCACAAGCTTAGTTCATACTTACCCAAGGCATTTTTCTAGTTCATTCTTTAATCTATATTTTTAATTGATACCAACTGATGTGGATTCACTGAGTTATTTTCTCACCCTAAAATCATCTTATAAAAGGTCTTGGTTCTCACTGTTTTCTTACAGTGAGATATGTGAAATATACTTTGCAATTTTAGTAGAAAATCTTCATTTAGTTTTTCAAAGTGGAAAATACTGGAGTTCAATGTTGTTTTGGACAGTATGTTAAAAGTCTTGTGAGTGCTGGATTTGGCAACAGCAAAGAGTTCAATTGGTTGAAATATCTGGGAAAAAAAAACCCCAAAATATTACTTATCTTCACCATGCTGACCACTTTCCAGCTGGAAATAAGTAAAACATCCTTTCTGTCAGCTATGTCACATCTTATTCAGCTGTGGTTACTCCCATTTCTGATAGCAGAAAGAGAAGGAATAGGAAAAATATTTATTAAGTTGATTTGAGAAGCTGATTGCATGCTGTATGGAAAACTTAAATTCCAGGTTTTGTCCTTTAACTCTTCTGACAGGTGCAGCGGTACAATTGTCTATACAAAATGCTTTGAGTTTAATGCTTGTGTACTGTGTTGTATTAAAAGGCAAAACAGGTCACCCTTTTTTGGTACCAACTGATACTTATTTCATCAGATTCCATATGTTTCAAGCCCTGTATTCAGACCTTCACATGACATGAATAAATCTATTCCAGATATTAATGGGCCATGCAGGTCACTAATAAAAATCTGTCTATACAGTATGGACATACTGATTTGAAGCTTGAATAAATTTTGCAGGTTTCTTTCCCTATTAATGTTCTGTAATGGTCCATAGTTCATACTTCTCTTTTAAGTGACCTGTGCTCTTTCTCAAACATGTTTGGATGCAACAGTTTTTCATCAGGTCTGAATAGAGGGATTTCACTTTTTGTGTCTATATTAGCACGTGCTTATGTTTACTTCAGTGTACTGAGCAGTTTTTGATCACATTTGGGGCCTTTTTTAGATTAAGTGGAAGAAATAGAATTTGCATGTAATTAAGCCCCATAACATTAACATGTGAAGCTAACAGTAATGTAAAGTATGAAATACAGTTTTGCAACAATATAGAGCATTCATATTGAATAAGTCTACTTACTTTTTCTGCATGACATCATATTTAAAAGCTAAATTTCAGTAGCAACGTTTTTTGGTGACAATTCAATATTTTGTTCTTTTTGTGGGTGTTCTGTTTGTTTGCAGTCAGATGAGTGAGCCTCATAGCGGTTTGACGCTCAAATGTGCCAAGTGTGGAGTAGTTTCAACAACAGCTTTGTCAGCCACCACCGCCAGTAATGCCATGTTAGTCCTGATCATTTACATCTTCTTGTTACAAATCTTATACAGTGCATGTGAGACAATAGTTTGATTATGACAACTGTGTTTGCTAACACTGAATAAAGTGCTAAGCACAATTAAATACTTTTTTAAAAATTGCAAATGAGTTTATTAACTGAATACAGGATATTCTTTAGAATGTAAAGTACAACTGTTACATTCTTGTCTATGATTTTCAAGTTAAATTGATAAAGTGACATCCTTAAATACGTTTTATTTAATGGTGAGCTTTTAATATTTTTTTCAATATGCTGCTTTTCTCTTTTTTTTAATAGGGCATCCCTTTGGAGCTCCTGTGTGGTGTTGCCACTTCTAGCACTGACTTGGATGTCTGCAGTTCTGGCCATGACAGACAAAAGATCAATATTATTTCAGATACTTTTTGCAGTATTTGATTCATTACAAGGCTTTGTTATTGTCATGGTCCATTGTATTCTCCGAAGGGAGGTGAGAAATGGCTTCCCAGTTTTCCAAAGGGCTGTGCTCCTGTTAAAGTCTCAACTGCTCTTTAATGTTATATACAGCTTGCTCTGCAGAAATATATTTCATAGAAAGAGAAAAATAATTTATAGTGACATGTATAGGAACAAGTGAAATAGAGAAAGAACAAAAGGGGAAGAGAGGGGAGAGATAAGTTAATTCCAAGTGCAAAATATCAGTATAAAACTTTACCAACTTAATTCAAGGTGTCTTTTAATCAGTCCCAGGTACAGTTGATTTCTAAGTGTTAGTCTTTCCCAATGAGTACAGGAAAAGACGAACATGAATGCCCTTCTTAAGTCCTATCAAAAGCTATAGATTTTTCACTCTCTAAACCAGGACCAAACACATTTTTTCAGCTTATACTGTCCCTGAAAGAGGGCACAAGGAGATGATGTGTTATGTTGGTGAAGATCTACCCTTTCAGATCTACAAACTCAGGTACATACTAAAGTTATGGAGACAGCAAGGATGAAGACAGATGAGTGCTGTGAGAACAGCAAGGACTAGCAGTACCCTGGACTGCCCTTCACAGCTCAGTGCCACCTGCCACAGGATTCATCACCACTGAAATCTGATGGCAAAGCTCCTACACAGGTGCTCTTTAATCTGGCTCTAGTGACAGCTTCTCTAACCTGCCTAACCTGCTAACTAACCCCACATTTTATTGAGATGGGTTTGAGAGCCGTGGCATAAAGCTTTGTTGGCAGGTCTGTGGTAATGGGGCTCTCCATCAAAAATGAGCAGGTGGAGCTGGACTGGAGAGTAGTTCCTGGTCCATGGGCATACCTATGTGCTATTCATTTATCAACTTCAGGGTATTTACCACACTTGTAAACCAGATTATAATGTCCAGCATATTTCCCTGGGATGGGCAAGAGTTATTTGAAAACCTCAGGACTAAAAAATAACTAAGGAAAATGTTTCAAGACAGGTTTGTTCTCAATGCTGAGTGAGGAATCTCACACAGAGGTGTCCCTTTTCACCACTGACACCCTTTAAACACTGAATTTCAGTATATTAATGAACAATAAATATGAGTGATGTAATTTATTCAATTCTTTCAGCATTGTGCCACTTTGCATGAGATTTATATCACTGTCCTTCACAGTATGCATATGTGATTATCTTATCAAATAATGAAGTTTTCAATGTTTAAAGAAAAAAATCAGTGTCTTGCAAAAATTAGCACCTTACATTGTGCTGAATCTTTCTCACTTTAATCACTCTGTTAAGAGTGATGAACTTTTGTATTTCTTGGTTTATCAGCTCTCATATTGGGAGGGGCTTGCCTCATTTAATACCTTTTCTTTTTTTCTTCCTTTGACTTTTGTTTAGGATAAAAATATGTGCAGAATAAGAGATAATACTCAAGAAAAATCTATTTTATGTAGAACTGCCTTGCAATACCCTTATTTTCTTCAGTAATTTCTTTCCCAATATGATTTGCATCTGAGAAAGAGGGTAGTCTCATCTGTAAATCTGAAAGCACTCATTTCAAATATTCTTTTGGTATAATGGTAAGACACTGCATCTATTTTTAGTAGAAGAGAGTGGTTTCATACTGGTTTTTCTCTCTCTGAAATTTTTGTATCCACTGGGATTTATTAATTAGCCTAGAAAGGACATACAAGGTCCCAATGACTGTCCTATGGAATAATTTTTATTTTAAAATATATACTTTTTGCTCAAGGTTGCATGTGAAAAATTCAAAACTAAGGCATTATGAACAACATTATCTTTCACAGTCATAGAATATTGTCAGTAAGAAGAGATCCATAAGGATCATTGAGTCCAACTCTCTGCTCCTCACTAGACTACCTAAAACTAAACTATATGACTAAGAGTTGTCCAGACACTCCTTGAACTCTGACCATGGCTTGGAGCCATGACCAAGAAGCTTTTTTGGAAAAAAATGTATTTTGACTGTTGATGAAAGATTAATATCAACAGATATCTACCAAAAAATCCCTAAGCTTTGAATTAAAGATGGATTTCCTAGTCTAATGGCAGCTCTTTGCTGCAAATGCTTCATTCCCAGGCAATACTTCAATAATGTTGAACATTTCATAGAAACATTCTTGTCTGACTATATTCACAGGTAGGACTGTGGTAATTGAGGTGGAATTAGTCTTTTCGATATGTAAACTCAATTTTCAAATTCGTAGGATACCTTGACTGGAACCACTTTTAGCTCACTGTTTCTAATGTAAGCAATATGCAAAAATATCAACTTATAAGTATGATTCTTTTATAGGAGAGGAGGAATCTTTTCTTTAGATTTATGTGTAGGAAATCAGCTAGTTATGGTTTATTTTGTTCACTGCTCATTTAGCAAATCACACACACACACAGACACACACACACATATATATATATGTATATATGCAAAGAATCCTTACTCTATTTAACAACTAACAGAAGTTGCTCCAGCAAGGCAGTCTTAGCAGTTACACATTGCAGTTCTAACATGGAAATTCCTGAAGAAAGGCATTTTATAAAGCAGCTAAATAATCTATTTACAGGGTATTTTTAAAAAATTGCCTCATGAGACGACTTGCCAGTGAGGCTCAGAAAGCACCAAGGTTTGATAAGGTTCTGCCTTGTCAAAATGGAGGAGACATTTCTTCTTCAGCCATGACAACTTAGGCAGAAGTAAATGTACAGAGACAACTTACTCACTAATCAGCAGATTATCTGCAGCCAAAATTATGATAGTGGTGTTGGTGGAAGACAAAGAAGCCTAGGTATATTGCTGATTGAACTCTCTTTGACAGAACACATTAAATTTTCTTTAGTCCTCCAGATTTAAATTGCAAACTGGTCAATACACTTGAGGAATTAATTAAGGAAATATTTTTCATATGGGAAAAAAAATTCATAGAAATTTCTTCAAGAAGCATGAAGAAGTTCTAGTTGATGCTCTTGAATCAATATTAATTTCAAACTTATTTGGTTCAGTTTGTAGCAGCAAAGTCAGGTGTCTACTACACAGAGAGAGATGTAAGTCCAGTAAGTTATGTTTCAGTCTGATTCTGGAGTCTGGCTTTCCAGCTCCAGAGACCCTCAGGTGAGTACAGGCCAAGAGAGTGGCCATCATGCAGAGTGGGCAATGCCATCTTTGCACTGCACATGGTGCCTCCCAGCTGAAAGAATAGTCTGGTACTTCTGGTTGTCTGCAAGAGCATTTAGCTCTGCCAGTGCCTGTCAAGGAAATCCTGCCAGAATATTTGTCACTCTTGATGACAGCTAGAAAGCTATCTCAGTTATAGCCTATAAGATTGATCTAATATTTATAGCATGCCAGCACAGGCAAAACAATAATTCTGACTGTCAGGGGGAAAAAAATTTGGGGAGGAATATATCTCCATAAAATTCAAGCAAAGAGGACAGCCCTGCTTTACTATGCCTTTATTGTCGTTACATCACAAAAAGAGACAGACTTCTACAATTAAATATAAAAGCCGCTTTTTATTCTCTTAGTTGTATTGACATAAAGATAAATGATGGAAATATTTGTTACTTTCTCTAACACACTGTATTGAACACCTTTTGTGACAGAAGCTGGGTTAGGAAGCCAGGGATTTTTACCAACTGAGATGTACAAAGAAGAGACCTAAGTGATGTGTCATCTATTTCTCTCCACCATCAATTCAGTGTTTTTTGGAAAGGCATTAAATCTTTCTATACTTACATTTCCTAACTTCAAGAAAGAATATGATACTTTTTAAGCATAAGACCTTTAATAGACTATTTGGAAATTTTGGAAGAAAAATGCAAAGTAGTTAGATATTATTGCTTCGTTTTGCCTTCTTGTCCCAGAGAGCCTAGAGCTGTTCTTTTATTTTTTCTCACCTTCCTGTTTCAACACCTAACTGGGCATTGGAAGATGGTGATGGATGTGTAACAGAACAATACCAGGGGTCAGCTTTGAGGCTTATCTATCTCAGCAAAACAATTTGCCTGATCTGCCTGAACACAAGATGCTTTAAAGCTGATTTGAATCGCGCTTACTAACTTATGTTAATGCTGGTGATGGGAGGAACCCACATGTAATTTTTTCTTTAGCTGTGCTCTGCAGCGTAGAGAGCATTTGGATTAAATTCATCGTTGGCATCTAGAGCCCACATTTCAGAATTGCAGGAGAAAAATAAAAAGTACATGAGTAGGGCAAGGGTAAGTTATAAAAGCTTGGAGCTGGTTACTGTTGCTAAGGAAACTACTTCCCTGGTATCTGCACGTTCATCACATCTGTCTCTCCTTCTCTGCCTGGTTCTAAGAAAATCTTGTAACTTGATGTTAAAAGGCAGGGGAGAAAACAAGATTATGTTTCAAAGTAAAATGTAAAGACAGCACAATCTTTACATACTCAAACAACAATTTTGAACAAGCAGTTTAGAAGAGCAAGTTGATATTTAGAAAGTTCAACCATTTTGATTCTGACTTGGGTGAGGACATCTAAAAATTGAAACATATGTCAGTATCCTGGATAATGCTACATTTTACATTCTGTTAACATGTTCAGATCATATGTTGCTTGCACTTCAGAAGCACTGCAAGAAACATGCACATTCAAGAGGATCCTAAAATCAAGATTCACTGCTTTAATGTAGAAGGCACTGAAAATATGATGTGAGATTCTTGAGATTTCTAGACGTTAGAACTGGGGAACATCCATGAACAAAGAGTCCCAAAAATTAGGAGGCCCACTGTAGGAGGCCCAGAGTGGACTGAGATAAACAGTATGTTCTGAAGTAACTGCTTTGGAGTCAAGCATCATGTGCCTGGAGATGAGATTCAGCACAGCTGGGGATGCTTTGAAGAAAGCATTTTTTATTATATTTTGTGTCAAATCACTGTGCCAGTGCTTATCCAAGAGTATAAAACTCTGAAGTGTGACCTAACTTTAGCATTGATAAAGTGAGAGAAGACTTGGACTAAATTTGCAGCAACTGGGAGATGCCAAATCAAATTAAAATCAAAAACATGGAAAACCAAAGCAAGTGTAGTGACCTAAAATCACAATCTGAGTTTCAATACAGCACACTTTAAATTACAACGTGTGGTAAGTCTTGGTGTTTTGAAATCAATCCAAACCTTCCCACCTTGCTTCGTTCTTCCTTCTGCCCTATTTTTGCTCCCTCCACCTGTAGCAGTCAATTACCAAGACTGCAAAGCACTCCTATTCATTTAAGGGTTGAGCCCTTAATGAAATGTTTGCTATTTGGAATGTTTTTAATTTCATTTTTGCTTTTGTGATAGCTTCTCAACAACTCACATTAGAATACGATACATTTAAAGGGGACTGCCTCTCACCAGCAACAATTGATGAATTATCCTCTTTTGCTGTTCACAAAATGTCCACAAGTAGAAGACAATTTTATCCCTTTTAATTATTCTGAATAAGACATCAAGTAATTTTTACAGATAATAAATGGAATGTAGTTTTTTATAGGCATTTCATTCATAGTACTTTTTATATTTGAACAAGAAATTGGATCACCCAACCAAGTTGTTTCCCAAGTCACATCTTGCTTTTGTACTTTCAAAAAATCTGTCTATGTGCAAAAATTCCACTTTTCTTCGTGTGCTCACATTGAAGATACTTCTCTCATCTGGAGAATTTTACTCCTAGAAGATGCATTAGATTCCCTGTACATGGAGCTAAAGATTATTATTGGAATCAGTATTGTCTTTCAAATAGACTTATTCTTTAAAGTACAATTAGGAGATTACAATACTTGTTAAGAACTGATTTCAATAACTGTCTGGTCACACAGTAACTGTAAAAAACTGTCTTTCAAGAATAATACATTTATCAAGAAGAAGATACACTTTATCTTGCAATATTAACAGTTAACAGTACGTCTATTAATCTTGTTATCAGACATCTACCAAAGTGAATAAGACAAAGCCAAATACTATCACCAAGACAAATGTGGCTTAAATACTATATAATCACTGTCTAGTAGCTAATTCTGGCCATACATAAAACTAATTCTGTGGTCTCTGTGTGATAGACTGACAAATTTATAGCAGCCAAAAAGTATAACAAATGTATCAAATGACAGAAATAGCCATTTATGTTTATTGCCTCTGATTTATGAAGTGGGCTAAAGAAAAGTCATGCATCATATTCCATATGATTTAATTTAATCTCTACTAGGAGTCTACAATGTTTCACAAGAATCAGTATAAGATATTTTCTTCACAGGTTCAAGATGCATTCAGATGTCGGCTAAGAAATTGCCAGGATCCAATCAATGCAGATTCTTCAAGCTCTTTTCCTAATGGACATGCTCAAATCATGGTTAGCTTTTATTTTCTTCTTTGACTATGAATTTAGTATTCCTAACAGAAAGAAAAACTTACTGTGTTGTACGTGACAAGTTTGTATAGCTGAAATATTAACACCTAAGCAAAAGACTGTTGACGTTATTATCTGCTTGCTTAAATATCTTAGCTAGTTTTAAATTATTGGTGTGTTTATTTAGTGGAGCACAGTGAGTTGGTATCTTCCACCAGTGTTCTGTAGGACAAAAGAATCTTAAATTAGAGAATAAAAAAGAATTTAATAATATATTGTGACTTTTTCTAGTGTTGCTGTAGAGTACTGATGCATTTCCCTTCATGAGGTCTTGAAAAATGTTCTCAAACAAGATAAGGAGAAAGTGCTAGACATTCTACAGGGGGAACCTATTTAGTGTGTTAAATTAAGAGATAGTGAATTTTGCTAATATTATTAGGTAATGTATTAATACAACATAGTGGTCTCTTCACTTTGAACACCAGTTTGTCATTGACTATAATGGGGTCAGAATCAGGCCCTAAAGACATGCAAGGCTCAGCAAGAATGCAAGGTACAGCAAGCAGATGCCCTTCAAAATGATGAATCAAAAAAAGAATTTAATGTTTGGACTTCACAAGCAAGAAAGAGATCAGTTTTACTGAACATTTAGCATGGAATAAACTTTTGTGAAAATAAAAAGTCAATAAATTCTCTAACAGAATAGTTTTGTTTAACTAGGAAAAGTGTGCTTTGATTTTGAACTGTTAAAATTCTTCCTTATTCTCACAATTTATTTTTGAATAATGAAATAAATAATAGTTGTTTTCAGGGAGTACAAAAATTTTATATTACTACATTAATAAAAAGAAATGACAGAATTTTTTATAACATAAGCACTTCATTTACACAAATTAATGACGTTTCAAACAGGATGGACTATTTGAATTCACAGTAATTTGTATTGCAGGCTATTTTTCATACTTTTTTTCATTACATTACCATGAAAATCTTCCTTAAAGAAGATCATTTGGTGAGATGTAGAAGTTATTCTTCCATATACCTTAAAAACTATACACTGTATCATTTTATTAAAATTATGTCCTCTACTTCCACCTATTTTATTTTATGTTTTCTGGTCAGGCAGTGTACTTTGAAAACCACCCAGTTGTACTTTAGGAAATTTATAAAGCTCTGCTGTTGTAAAACAATACACTTCACCTTCTCAGCAACGAGAAACAATTTTTAACAGACTATGACCCTGTAAGTAAGACATTTTGGAAGTGCTAGTTGGCAAAAAGGTATTGTGGTTTATTTTTGAATTATTAATGGCTGTTCTGTTTCACTGTTTCTTGTTACAGACTGATTTTGAGAAGGATGTAGACATTGCTTGTCGGTCAGGTAAGAACATTGAGATAGTATTTAGCCAACAAATAGTCTTGTACAAGTTCCTTGTGAAGTGAAAACCAGAAAAATATTGGGGCTTAGCTGTTTGTAGGAAATATTTATTAATTTAAACAAAATAAAATGTGGAAAATTATGTCACTTTGTGAATACATTATTTAATTGTGTTACTAGGGCCATTAACTAGAATTGAGCATTTAGAAAGTAGTCAAAGGTGTGAAAGTCTATTAGAAAGCAAATAGTTGTGGAAAGAAGATAATTCTTAATGCATTAAGCTTTCCTTTCCTGGAACACAAGCAAATGTGAAAACATCATTTTAGTTCAACAACAAAAAAATAGTGTATCTTGACAGCTGTGTATATGAAGGATGCATCAATTTGCATTCATTTTAAAATGGGTATATTTTTTAGGACTCTAAGTAAAATCAACAGTAGTTTAAGCAAATTGAGTTTTATTCCACTTTAATGAGAAAAGTTGCAGGTTTTAAAAATATATTTCAGTAGTGTGATCTTTAATCAGTTGGCTATATTTGTTTCCGTATATTAAAGACAACAAAATTTCACCTATTTATTTACCAACCTTGTTTAAAAAGTGCAGTATAAAATTAATTACTATTTAAACTCTACAGAAATATTTAAATCTAGGAGATATTTCCAAAGGACAGTTTTTCCTAGGGAAACAGTCTTGCCTAAACACCCTCAGTTTTCAATAAAGGGAGAGTGTGTCCTCTCTGTGCGGTGAGTCAGAGCAGAAGCCTGATTTAGCTGTTCTGCATCAGCCACCTAAAGGACACTCTTTCTTCATTGGCTAAATGCAGAGCCAAGAAAGCTGATCTCATTAAGGTGAAGTTTGAGTTTCCAGTCACTCACCTTTAAAAAAGTGCCAATTGAGTTTCTTGCCATATAGACTTAGTTCTTCCCTACAGATCAGTTTTAATATGCACATGTATTTTGAAGGAATCAGGGTAGTGCATTGTAGCACAAATGCCTGTGTGTCACCATCCAATGCAGACAAAAATCCAGCATAGATCCATGTAGTTCCCACTTCTGTGATAACATAGCTCTGCAGTACAGAGGGTCTTGCCAGAGGTGTCCTACAGGAGATTGACTCTGAATGCTGTCATGAACAGGCTTTGCTTGATAAGCATTTGAACTCACTTTCTGATAATGGAAAAATTTAAGGATAGATCATTGTTTGAAGTGTCTGAGCAAGTGTCACTGGAAACAATGAAGCAGACACTGAATTCATGTATATGTGCACCGTTGTTTAGAAGAAAATCATTATTTTCCTAATGGGAAAAAATGAGAGTTAGTTTAGTGTGAGGAAGGAAAGTCAGATGTCTTATGAGCTGCTTGCTATGGAAAAGGCAGTGAACTGACAGGTGGGTACTGGGGGATCTGGGTCATCAGAGCCCTTGGGCAACCAGAATCTATGCAAATGTAAAACCTAGATACTTGAGTCTGTCTTTCTGTCTCAGCCCATGAGCTGGGTTTTGTTGTATAAAATAGCACTGGTGTGAATGAAAATATTTTCAACCAGGACCAGAAAATCCCTGTAGGCAGCTGGAATAAGTCCAGCAATTGGTTACTTTATTTGTTTTCTACCCTTTTTCTTTCATTACAGGTTTTGGATTATAGATGTACTTTTTTATTTTCTTCTTCTTTTTTTTTTTTTGTTTGTTTGTTTTTTGAAAGATGAATAATTATGACTGAATAGCTGCTTTGCTTTTGAAGCCATTCTTCAATGCTTCTGGAAATTTTGAATTTTATAACAGGATTAGTAACTTTTACATGTAAACCTCAACCCCAAAAAAATCATTGAATGTTTCTACAAGTTTGACCAGGAAGGTCTAGGCCTAGAACAGAAGTGGATTATGACTCTGCTGTAAAACATTTTTATATTCTTTATAACCTTTCCAGATACAGTAAAATATTCTTTCTGATACCAATGGAATTTTTTCCCAATGTGGTATTTCTTTTGTCACTTTTATTTAAAACATATTTTAACAGAGAAGAGTTTTTAAAAGTCAGTGAAAAGGAACATTTAGGAGTTTAGGAACATATGCTCATAGTTATAGTCTTATGGTCGGTCATTACAATGGATGACGAAATGATTCTGCCTTACAATCTGTTTGACATTTTCCAGAAGGTTATGTGGAGTTAATAATGACAGTAGGGATGTCATACTGTATTTTTTTGGAAAACTCTTAATGAGTTCCACATGGCAGGCTTGTGCTTAAGCTGTAACTCACCTAAAATCTATAGAAGTCAGTAGGAACAAATGAAGTGGTTTTGATTCATATAAATGACTGAAGTTAGTCAGAGATCAGCATCAGTTATACACAGCAAATTAAGAAAAGAAAAAACCCAAAACCACATAAAAGCTTTTCCAAAAACAATCTTTATAACATGAAAGCTAATAAGTGGATAGAAAATATTTTAGAAGATACACTGGTAAAGAAGCACTGCTAGATAAAGCCACAAGTAAAAGCAGTGTTAGGTTGATATGGTTTCATGCTGTAAGAATCCTCTTCTCTGGCCCACAGTTCTGCATAAAGACATTGGACCTTGCAGAGCAGCCACTATAACAGGAACACTTTCTAGAATTTCACTAAATGATGAAGAGGAGGAAAAGGGACCAAACCCAGAAGGAATGAGCTATTCAACCTTGCCTGGAAACATCATCTCCAAAGTCATCATCCAGCAACCAACAGGTCTCCACATGCCTATGAGTATGAGTGAACTGGCCAATCAGTGCTTGAAAAAAGACAACAGCGAGCTGAGGAGGACTGTGTATTTATGCACTGACGACAATTTGAGAGGTGCAGATATGGACATAGTCCATCCTCAGGAGCGGATGATAGAGAGCGACTACATAGTCATGCCCCGGGGCTCAGTAAATACCCAGCCATCCCTGAAAGATGAAAGCAAAATGAATATAGGCATGGATACCTTGCCTCATGAAAGGCTGCTGCACTACAAAGTTAATCCTGAGTTCAATATGAATCCCTCTGTAATGGACCAATTTAATATCAATTTAGACCAGCATCTTCCCACCCAAGAACATATGCAGAGTTTGCCGTTTGAGCCCCGCACAGCAGTGAAGAATTTCATTGCTTCAGAGCTGGATGACAATGCAGGATTATCAAGAAGTGAAACTGGATCCACAATATCAATGAGCTCTTTAGAGGTCAGTGGTGCATAAACAAATTGCATGCTCTGTTTTTCTAATTTTATGGTAAGACAATAAATTGTGTCTTGTGTCTGAGGGGTGAAGCTAATGTTTTAATTCAGTATAAATTATTGTTTGGGATCATACACTGCTGTTCATATTTCTCTTATTATCAGAAGTGTTTATACCTAGAAAACAAGACTAAAGTTTCAGAGCCAGTCTGTATGAAAAAATATAGTTCTGGAGATTTAACATTCCACACGACTGCCGAGGATTTCATGACCTACCAGGTAAAGTCCACTGGAAAATTCTGTGTTGCTATGAGAAGAAAAACTATTCCTGCAAGATACAAGTGCTAATCATTGGCCCTACCTGCAAGCACATGCAGCTGAAATTATTTGCCATTTTATTGCTGACAATCATATCTGTCTCAGATATGATAGGTCTGATTATGCTCTCATTGGTGTAAATCTCGGATTCTTCCATCCAATAGTTCACCATTTACTGATTTAGTTTTGTTTGCATGTGCATGCAGGCATTGGTACAACTGATGTGTGCAATAGGTACAGGTGGGCTTCGTGTGGAGTATCATAGATTCCAGTCAGATTGCAAAAGTGAACTGAAAAGCCTTTAAAAGGCTTTCAGTTATTACTACAATCTGTCTGTGGGATTTAAGCATTTTCAAACTGAAAGCTGTTGAAATAAATGGTTAAGACCTAAGCATCAAATACTGCCATTCTTATTAAGCCTTTACATGTGAAAGCCAGGAGCGAGCTGGAGTTTATTTCATACTTGGACCTCCTTAAGAACTGGGAATACATTTCACCAGCACGTCAAATGTTGTGAACATGGCATTTTGTGGGACAGAGAAAGACAAATGAGAAAGTTATGGTAATCACTCATTCTCTGAAAGAAGTCACGCATGGAAAAAAATTCTACTTTATTGTGCGAACTTGAAGCCATTAGCTATTACTCCACAGTGTTTAGAACCGTCTGGGTAGGGAAGTAGAGACTGAGCCTTATTTTTCAATTTTTAGATGCAACTGCAGCTGATACTTCATAAATAGTGGCTACTTATAGATGTTTCTTTTAAAATGGAATTGAAGTTTGATGAAAATGAAGTTTTATGAAGAGTTTGGGCGGAAGATCAGAATTTAGATTCTTTTTAAGAGCTTTCTTTACAGGCTTTGAAAGTAAAATGTTTTCTGTGCTGTTTATATTGTGTGTGTACTACAATCAGTTTTTACAAGAGTTGATTTAACTTTAAAATTAATAGAAAATGAAGTGTGCGGATCTGCAAAGAATCAAAAATTATCCATGTTTTGGTTGTTGTTAAAGTGAATATGTATAATCTTGAACGAATTTTCAAAATTATTTCTAGAAGATAGTTTAAGTCCTTGCCCTTTCAGTGCTCAGACAGACAGGCTCTTTCAGAGCAAGTCTGCATTGTTAAAGAAATGACGGCCCTCAGTTCAGGTATATTAGTTAATAGATCTTGGGTGATGCACAGGAGTTCTCAAATTTAATGCAACCCCAGAAGCAGAATAGATAAGGTCAACTTCCAGCAGTATCCTCTCCCAGCTATCTACAATTCCATCTTTCAGATCATTTTTTGTCAGATATAGAGGCTTAAATCCAGTCCAGTTAATATTATACATATGGATATGTGAGGAAGATTCATAATTCTTTGAGAAGATGGACATATTTGCCACCAAACTTCCACTCTAAATAAATTTCTGGTGATGCCTCTTTTCTTCCATTGGTGAGAAAGTTCATCTAGGACCTTAAAAAAAAAAAAAAAAAAGGAGCAGATCTTAGTTAAGTTGTAAAAATTGTGACAATAGTTACTTCAGCATATACAAAATTATAGTTCCTGACACCGCTTTGGAATATAGGCCTGAAAATTGATCAGTATAATGTACTGCTCCTTTAAAGTTATTTTTCTAACTGTATTTGTATCATATTTTAACTTTCTAAGATGGGATGTACACACAGAGTCTCAGTCACCATTCTGTATATCATTTTTACACTCAGGAGGGACTAATAACTATGTAGTAGAAAATGCAGTAAAATATTACAAGATAGTAAATATTTAACTCCTCCTAACTTGGGAAGTATACTAGGTTTAGAAGGCGGTATTTTGGTCCAGAATGACAGTTATATTTGTAAACCTCATGAAACCCAGCAAAATCCCATGTATTAGGAAAAAAGCACAGATATTGTGGCAGGTCAGAAATGAAAGAAACTGTTTTGGCTTTTGTGTCTGCCTTTGTGATCCCGACATTACTGGACGAGGATGTGCTGCACTGAACTGAAGATAGGAGCGTGAAAGAAAATTGTATGTAGAAGAAAATCAGTCTCAAAAAGATTCTGATAAGCAGATCCAGCCAGATAAAGAATGTGATTGTGTTTTTACTATGCAGGTGTGTAAGAAGCAAGGGTTGAGGCAAAGCCCAAAACGTTATTGGCTGGAAGTGACCCACTGGATTAACCTTTGTGGCTGCCTTAAACAAAGTAAAAGTGAGGGGGCAAGGAATTTGGTTTTTGGAAGATTGCAAGACTTTTCAAAAGACAGGGCTTTGTCAGACATTATGGAGCAGCAAAACCTGCAGCAGGACATTCAAGATCACCCTGCCCACCTCTTTCCTGACAGAGCATGACTGGACCAGCTCTAAAGGAGAAGATCCAGAGCAGCAGAAAGCTTCCCCCTCCTATCAGCTTGTAGCAGGAACACAGCTACAATATCAGCACAAAAAACTTATATCCTGACTTCTAACCCTGAAGGGAGGATCCACCAACCCTACCATTAAATATCTAAATGTAGACATTCCCCTTCTGAAATGGAAAAAGTGCTCTTCACATTTGGCTCCCCTATAGAGTCAATTGAGACAAATACCCATTTTTAGGCCGCTTTTAGACATCTGCTCCAGGATGAAGTAAATTACATACCTCAGTGCATGTCTCTTTTCAGATTCCATAGAGAAATCCAGAATGAGTAGTTCAAACACAAGCAACAAGAACGTTGATGCCCTAAATTTAGTCAGATGCATCCTACTGTTTGTCACAAACTTTCTTCTAAAACTTTTTTATCTATTTTTTTTTTCTGAAGGAAATGCTTAGATGTGAACGATTAAATGCTTTACTATGTCTGGAGGAATTTTAGTTTGCAAAAGATAGCTTGAGAATGCCATAATATTTACATACAAGTATTGCCCAGATAAGTATAAATTTAAGGATGTGCAGATTTGCAATGTGCAAATCGGTAATTTTTATTTTATTTGGTATGCACCCAACAGTACTTACGTGATTACAGGCACAGACAGGCATATTAGCACAACACAGAGTTTCTGAGGAGGACTAATCAAACATCTGGTTAATCTCCTGAACATTCCTTATATGCATGGATTAAAACTGGCTTTGCTACCTTGGCATCAAAGTGGCTTGTAGTATGCTCCTTCAGTTCAAAGTGTTTTGATTTTAATGAAGAGAACACTCAATACAGTCTTTTGGAATGGTTTTTGTTTTGAAAATGTACACTGAGTGTTGTGCTCATTAAAATGAAATTACTTTGAAGTGAAGTATTGCATTCCCAGACACTGAGATGCAGAGGAAAGTAAATGTAGAGGAAGAAGCTGATCTGGGAAACATATCTCCAGGAAAAGTAATTAATCTCTTTTTATTGGGCAAAAAAATGGATGAAGAAGTAGATACCTGTGAAGAGACTTGCATTGTTAGCTTTGTGGAAGAATGAACGGTTCTTTGAAAGGAACTGTGGTTAGTGTAGTGTGAGCAGAAATGGAAAAGAGCTGAAAGAAGACAAAGACTATAAAATACTATAAAATTAAAAACATGCAAATACAGGCAATAGAAACATTTATTAAGGAGGGTTGGGGTGAGGAAATGTCATGTACTTTACAAGAATGGGAAGGAAAGGACTTCACAAATTATTTGTCACATAAAGAACTGGAATTCTCTTTCCAGACTCTTATCTTCTTTGTTTTTCTGTCTCAGATTCTGCTGTGAGATTTTTATGTGTATTAAGTTGATTGTGCGACCAAAATAATCCTTCTGTGTTCATTTATGAGAGCTCTTAATACATTCAGTCAACTCTGTGGGTCCTTGGCCAAATCACTGACAGGGGACTTAAGGAAGAAAATACTGCTACAGCTGAGAAAATAAAGGTGTATGTTTAAGATAGTGAAATGCAAAGAAAAATTAAAGATAGGTAAAGAGCAGAAAAAAAATTTAAAAAAAGGTGGGAAATATGGCAGAAATGGAGAAAAAACAAAATTAAGGTATTAGGAAGAATGAGATAAAAACAGCAGGGAAGGAACAAAATCTAAAATAATAATAATAAAATCCCCAAACCAGGAAAAGAAGGAAAAAAATACAAAGTTAAAATAGTCAATTTCATCAATAAAGTACCAGAGCATCAGGCAGGGAAATAAAGCAAAATGTTGTGATTTTTAGATTTATGACATGAGAAGTAAAAAAAAGAGAGAACAAAAATATAGAGATGAACACCACAGGAATTTCTTCTTTATCATGTTTCCACATTGCATATATTTTCAGGCATTCCGTATCTCAGATTTCTATCCCTCCCATTCCTCATTTCATTCTTCAATAAGCTGTGGAGACAGCTCTTGCCAATTTTGTGGCTCTCAGTAAAATGAAGTCTAGCCTGTAACAACCCTCCCTTTCTTTCACTTGAGTGAGTAGGTCCCAGAGTCCTCTGACTTCAGAAATTGATGCAGGTTATTTTCAGGGTATCTTACAGAAGTGGGGGTAGAATCCGGCAGAGTTTGTTGTAGTAACTGAAGATGTGAAGAATTGAAATTTTAATCAGTCTTCTAAAATGCAGCATATATTGCAGACTTTATTTTATCATTGTCTATTTAACAAGTGCTACATTTTCCCTCAAAGCTTTCAGAAACACAAAGCAAGTGGTCTTAGCTGATTGAGTATAAATAAACATGCAGTCTGCCCTATAAAAACAGGGAGCAGCAGGACACAATAATTTGTCAGAATACTTTTAAAGTGAGATCTTTGAATTTATGTTTATGCTGAGTATTGGCATACTAAATTTGCTAGTGTGTTTAAAGACTTAAAATTCCCACATTAAATTCTCTTTTTCATGAAAATTTGCTGCCTTTATGTCTAGCTCATGTTATGAGCTAGTAGCCAACAATCCTCTATTAAAAATCTAGAGTGTTTTTCAGTTATATATACACAAAAGGCATTTAAAATCAAAACGATCTTTATATGTTCCACCTTTATATCTCTTGAGGGCCAAATCAGATTTTTCTTTACTTTTGTTCTGGGAAAAAATCCTCCTCAGGCTAAGATCTTGTATGTCAAATCTTATCTCAGAGCAAATTATAAACTGCTGATAATAGGACTTTATATTAATGGAAGCATGGTTATAAGTCCTCTCTATAATATGGTATCTCTGGTTTCAATTATGCTTTACACAATGAAATATATCTTTAGGAGTATCTGATGTAATTAATCAGATAGTGGTGTAATGCAGAGTGGAATAAGAAGGAAAACAGGCATTTGTCATTTTACAGACATGGAGAGGGATTTCATTAGTCTTTTAGTAGGAGCAGCTCTTTCCTGGTGCCAGCGGATTAGTGTGTGCTGGTGTATGGAAATTATTCTTCGAAATTCTATTTTTGTCCCTCAGCAGAGTTTAAAGTTGTTCTGGAATTATACAGAGAAGCTATACATGATTAGCACAAAGTAAAATTGAAATAAAATAAATTACTACCACAAATCTTTTTACACAGAGTTTTATTTTGGCTCTGGCATGAAGGGTACGGGGTTTTTTTCTACATAAAATGGGTTTTATCAATTAAGGTTAAAGAGCCATAGAAATCAGAGATGGAAAAATTCTTGTCAGGTCATCATTTCTATCAGTGCAAGAACATCTACAATATATTTCTCTAAAACTTAGTCAAACTTCACTTTCAAGACTAGAGTGAAGGACTTCCACTGTTACCCTTAGTAATTATTAATTTTAATTAATTATTAATTAATTAATTCCCTTAGTAGTTTCCATGCAAAACTAATTGCATGGATCTTCAGGTTTTATACACTCCCTTTATTACTGACCCTTGCAGTTCTCCAGCATTTGGGGCTCTTCAGCTTGGAGAACAGATGAGTGAGGAGCGAACAGGAATCTATTATTCATGTCTTATAATATCAAAAAGAGGAACATCAATAAAATGTCAAAGAGATAAACAACCTAATTTCCTTCTTCATGTTTTACATATTTAAACTGTGGAATTCACTACTTCAGCATGTTTTAGATTTCAGAATAAGCTCCTCCCAAGGAAATTCTGAAACTACTGAAGACTTAATGGAAGGTATTGTGGTAGAAATGTGATTTTATACTTGCCCTTCTCTATATCATTTCTGAAATGTCATAGCAGGACCTGGTCAAATACAAAATACTAAATGAGGCAAACCACAGATAATATCCTTTACAGGTTTTTGTTATTTGTATTCTTTTAACATTAATACTCGAGTAAATCTCCAGCCGATTCTTGGGAAAAACCCACCAACTTCCAGTGTAATTTTTGTGTTGCTAAAATAATTCTCAGTTTTGCAGGTGCATAAAGGGAACAGCTTTTTGGAAAGAAACATATTGATGCGACCAGTTCAGCAGCTCATTTGACACAAGGAAATTTCCCCCCTTATTCCACTCAGTTGCCTTTTGTCAGTTTAATGTAGAATGAGCTAGATGGTTGATTTCTGAAAGCATTTAGGTATGTGTGGAAAGCTCCATTTTCATCAGCCAAAAGAGACATAACAAACTTCATATAAGAGGAAAAGAATATATGCAGTCACAATTAATGCAACTGTTTTCATGGCTATTATATATCATACAGAAACTAGAACAATTGAGTAAAATTTCAACTTCCAATTGAGACTAAGTGGAAACTCCTTCATCCTTGTAAGTTTCCTAATGACTTCATGCTTCCCCCTCTCAAAAAATAACACTGCTGTCATTTCAGGACAATGATGTAGCACCCAGGAGGACCTGATCGTGTACCTAGTGCTGTCAGTGACAATATTGCAAATAACTTTCCATGGTTCAGGATCACATTCATAATCAGCATCCTTTGGTTTTCAAACCTTGCAGAACTTTTCTGCTCCTGTGGCAGTTACACACATTTTATGTTTTATGCTCAGGCAGCGCTTGTACTGTATTTCATTGTATGCAGCCATGCAAAAAATGTGAAACACAAGCTCAGAACAGATGTTCCTTACTATATAAGTTTAAAATAAATGCTTTTGTGATAGGTTCTTGTTGAGCCCTGGAAAAATCCTCACTGAGAAAAACCTGTGCTATATGACCTGTTTAGTTATAACTGGTGTGAACTAACAGCTGAATTGCAATACTTGCCTCTCTCTTACATTAGCACAACTGAATATTTTGCAATCTGTTAGTTATATATTTTCACCATGTAAACAGTGATAGAGCTGTCTGGGTGCAAATCCAGCTATGCCAGGAATATTTTCACTGGAGTCAAGCGCACAAAGCAATATACAAAAGTTTCAATTTTACAAATCACAGTACCTAGCCAACTGAACTTTTTTTTCCTAAATTTGCTATATTTTTACTTAGGATTCATTGGTATCAGGTTTTGAACTGAACTCTAACTTAAAAATAGCTTTTTAAAATATGTTTCAAAGTTACTTCTGTAAATATCACTGCATTATCTGTTGTACGTTTCTTATTTTGTAGCCATTAAGCCTTTTCAATGGTAGATGTGGTCTAATTGTACCTTAAAAGTAGATCATTCCTCATCACAAATGCATAGATTCTCTTTAAATTAGGCCTTGATGATTAAAGATAGCTTCTCCAAAGCTTGTTTTGTTGGTTGTTTTAACTTAGACTGTTCTTTTATAGAGCCTCAGAACCCTTTAGGTATCAGAGTGTCTACAGTTTTGCAGTAATATTCCTTATATTATTGTGGAATGGAGCATTAAAATTTCACTACAAAACCAGACAATATGTCACAAAGTGGTATAATCAAGGGCTCAGAGACCAAATATCTTCCACTTTTTACAGCCAGAAGACTTGTAAAATCATTCCTTTCAATTTCAGGAGAACAAAGCAGCTTACTAAAACCTGCAGGTTTGTTAAACCAGATAAAATCAAAATCAGGAAGATTCTTCCTCTTGACCTAGTGAGTTTGATTCTTCTTCATTGAAGAAATTAAATGCAGTGTGAAAAGGTTCCTTCACTGTGACTTAAAGCCATCATACCCTCTCATAAAAATTAGGATTAAGCTTCAAAGCAAATCTTTTTGGGTTTGGGAGTACTTTTTTCTTCTTTAACCCTCCTTCCTGAAGACAAATGTATCTTTTTTCTCATTCTCAATTTTTTTGCATTCTTTTCAGCTCTCACAACCTAGCTTCTTCTTTCTACATCTCTTTAATCTATTGCAAGCCATTTAATTTCCAACTTTAAAAGAAAAAAAATATTTTTATCCCTTCTCTATAATATTTCTGCTTCTTTTTGATATAATTTGACTTTGTAATTGATTTCTTTTTGGATCTAAAAAATTCTGTGCTAAATTATTTGTAACATGTCTAAGCAATCACATTCTGTTGCATTTTATACAAGTGATTACTTCACTAGTAAATCATTCTTGCTTTATATCAGATGCTTTGAATCAGATTTGTCATAAGTTTAAAACAAAGTCATTGCTTTCTCCATTCAGATTGCCATTGCAAACAAACAAGCTGAAGCTGTGGCTTCGGCTTGGTTTTGCTGTCATTTATTCCATTAAAATCAATGGAGTTGTACCAATGTAAGCCTGATGTAGGAACGAATCAATTTCTGTAAACCTATAAAAAGTCTAAATCATAGATATGTATAGCTACCTGTGTAAAAATGTATAAATATGATGATAATTTTCAAATATCACAGAAAATATAGAAATACTTTATACACCAACAGGTTCAATTGCATGCAAATAACATGCACATTATGCATCCCACTGAAATGCATTCTGGTTTATTTCAGAGAAAATATGATGATACTGGTCTAATAAACTATGCAAAGTCACACATTACTCTTAAATTATCAAGATAAAAATCTCTATCTTCTTACAAAATAACTAATACATACCTAATAGGAAAAAAAGAATGTTATTTAGACTCATTAATATGATTTGAATAGTCCCCTTGTTAATAAAACCTCTTTTTTCTTTTTTTTTACTGCTTAATAGAGAAGAAAATCACGTTATTCGGACCTTGACTTTGAAGTAAGTTTTACTGAATTATTCCTGAATATTAAAAGTATTTTCCTAAAAGTAAATGTGAAGTGTTCATTTTAGCAGATTTTAGCCTTCTGGCCTAGTAAATGTGATAGGGTTGTTCAATTGGTACTGTACAGAACATGATGAACAATTCATAAAACTACTTTGGTGCAACTTGTTTGCAAAATATTCTGAGATCAGACTGTCATATTGCAATATTAACCATCATGATTTCAGTTTTTAAATTCTTTGCCTTTTCATTTTCATCTGGGTTTGGTTTTTTTGATTTTTTTTTTCTCTTTTTTTTGGCTGGCTATCTACTTACTGGAACAGTGTGACACTCTTATAGGACAGGCTAAATCACAGCAGAAGTTTGCTTTGCTCAAGAGATTTTCAATAATTTCTCTTTCTTCAATACTACTTTACTGAAATATGACTTTCACATCCAAGTAGTGATTATGGATGTGTCAAATTTTGAATTACATAGTGCTGCAGGTGTCAAAGCTTATGGATCCCATGCTATATAAAAAATTAAGTTCATGTAAGGTTCTTTAGGTTGGATATGCATAATTTCTAACTTAGATCCTGTCAAGTGAGAAGGCTTAGTTGTGTTCATTAATGACCATTTTGTTCTCAGTCAATACAATTAAGTCTCTTAGAGATTTGTTTGAAGTTTTTCTCTCTCATTTCTACCAGAAGGAATACAGCAGTTAGTTTTCAAGGGGCTGTTCATAATTTGAGGTTTTCACATAGGTTGTCTATTCATAGAGGTATTTTGATATAATACATTTTGTGTGTCTCCAAAGAAACTGAACAATTATATTTGCATAGAACCTGCAGATTGTGGGCTAAAATTTGAAAGCCTGTGATCAGCTCATATCAACCATAGCTCAAAAACTCCCCTGTTTGCAAGTACCCTAAATATGCTTTAGGATAAATGCATAGAAAGGAAGAAGAAATACATGAAACAATAACAAAATTCTGATGAGCAAGCAACTCTAAATTCAGTCAGAAGTTTTATAACTGTAGTGATATAAAGAATTCAAAGTTTTAGTGGTTTTGTCATTGAAAAGTAGAAATATTACAATGAGAGTGTTCTCGGTGGCAACAGTTACTAAAACATTCTTCCTGTCACTCAGGAACATAATCCAGCACCAAATAAACACCCACAATGCCTACACATTTCTCTCAAGAAACAGGATTCCTCATTACATAATTTCTCTTGCCTCCATGGTTTCACAGACTCACAGAATGGGTCATTTTGGAAGCGACCACAGAATGGGTCATGTGGTCCAACCTCACTGCTCCGGCAGGGTCATCCTAGAGCACATGGCACAGGATTGTGTCCAGATGATTATTGAATAGCTCTAGTGAGGGAGACTCCACATCTCTGGGCAGTCTGTGCCAGTGCAAAGTCACCTGCACAACAAAGAAATTCTTCCTCATATTCAGGAACTTCCTGTGCATCAGTTTCTGCCCTTTACCTCTTGACCTGTTGCTTGGCACCGCTGGGAAGAGCCTGGAAACCTCAACACCACTTTTTAGATACTGATGGACAGGGATAAGGTCCACTCTCAGTTGTCTGTTTTCAAGGCTGATCAGGCCCAATTCCCTCAATCTTTTCTCAAAAGGTAGATGCTTCAATCCCTTAATCATCTTTGTTGCCCTCCCCTGGAATTGCTCCAGGAGCTCCATGTCCTTCTTCTACTGAGGAGCCCAGAACCGGACTCAGAACTCCAAATGTGGCCTCAGCAGGGCTGAGTAGAGGAGCAGGATCACATCCCTAGACCTGCTGGCAATGCTCTCCTAATGCACCCCAGACACCATTGGCCTTCTTGGCCACAAGGGCACTGCTGGCTCGTGGAGAGCTTGTTATCCATGGTTCTTCTTCCATGTTGTCCATGGACACCCAGGTTCTTCTCTGCAGAGCTGCTTTCCAGCAGGTCAGCACCCAGCCGTTCCTGGTGCAGGGGATTATTCTTCTCCAGGTGCAGGATCCTGCACTTTCCTCTGTTGAGTTTCAGACAGTTCTCTGCTCACCCCTCCAACGTGTCCTGGTCCTTCTGAAGGGCTGCACAGCCCTCTGGGGCACCAGCCATTTCTCCCAGCTGTGTGTTGTTGTTTATTTACACCTTTTTCTTAACTTGTTTGCAGTATTGCTGTTCCATGGCCTGGCATTTTTAGGATTACTGTTAAAATGCAGGAAAATACTTTTTTTGTAAAAAGGAAAGGATGGGGCCACTGGGAGTGAGTGCTGAGGAACTGAGAGCATCAGCAATACTGTGCCAGTTGCTACTATGTTTTACAAGTATTGATGCAGACTAACCCCATCTCACCCCCAGCTTTATGATTTTTCTGATTAAGTCTGTGGACTTTTCTGTATACTTACACATAGCACGACTGTCTAAGGTAAAATAAAATTAAAAAGCCAAAAAATGTTGAAATAATGTGGTGTGGCCAAAATGCTGCTCTTTGGATCCCCCAAAGCAGCTTGACTGCAAAATGGAATACAGTCTGGAGGTAAGATCAAGCCAAAGGGATTGAACATTCTACTTAAATGTTTAACACTTTCTCTGCTTTGTCTGTGACCAGTGCCAGCTGGCACTCTCTGAGACAGCGCCCTTCCATATTTCTGAGGATTCCAAATCATAAAATGACATGGGTGTGGTTCTAAAGATAACAAACGTTAAGTATGCAGTGTGGACAAGTTTGGCTACTTCTGTCCTTTTCCTTTTAACACTCCCTCTGCAGTCTCTACACCCTTAACCTTTCACATGTGTCTCTATACACATTCTATACACAAATACTCCAGCTATGTCAATCTTAACAAATTAGACATTTGAGGGAATATTCTTTGGTGCCAAAAATGCCAGCTTTTAAATGGATTAGTTTTTAGAAAGACTGTCGCTATTTTCATCTAGACCACCCTTGTCTCTCCAAGAAACTCTTGAGTGTCATTAAGGAACTCAGTTCAATCTGGGTACCATTCACAACAGACAATTTGCTTTTAGACTAAGAGAATTTAATAGAGTTTAGAGTATTCATGGAGACCATTCCCTGTTAGATGTTGCCAGAGAATAGTTTTGGACATGTTTGACTTATTACTATATACTTACTCATGATTTCATATTTAAAATATAAAAGAAAATAAGATTATTCTAGTGGCTTCAAATGGAACATTCACCTTCATATAAATAATTTGAAACAAAAACAATAAAAATACATTTAAAAATACATGAGAAAGTCCATTTTTCTCCAAGACCCACAGAAGAACACAAAGCCACCTGCTATGCAATATGAACACGACAAGACTAAGAACAGGGCTTAGTCTATACATAATAGTTTCTGCTACATAATATACTGTCCACAGTTAGAATTTGTAAAACACTGACTAATCTAGTTGAACTTTGAAGTTTGCTAAATGAACAGTCAACATAAAAAAACTTTACAGCTCTTTTCTTGCTATTAATAAAGATAAGTTTGGACTCATTCATGCAGTCTGGTGTCCAAAACATGAGCAAAATTATTGGTCTGGACATTTTGGATCGTCTCTGCCACAGGCTGTGGTAACCCCAGCTAAGTGCCCTCCAACTCCTGTCATTTTTTCTCTACAGCTGGACAGGTAGCTTTTTCATTAAGTCTCAGCACTAACAGTTAGCTGTCAGATCAAATAAAACTCATTCTAATTATGTTGAACAGAAATACAGATGCTGTAGAAATTCCCGGGAGGGCTTTATAATAGGTGAACGCTGGCAGTTACAAAAACATACCGGAGAGCTAAACAGTACTATTGGCATGCATTTTAGGATTCAAGATCACAATTACCTTTACATTCTATGAGAGACTCTGACTTTTGGATTTCCCCAGTCACCCCACTCTCTCATTTTTATCAGCCATTCATTGGATTATTCTGTTAACAACATTTATGCCAAATAATTCAGAAAATGCCTTATTACCTTGATTGCCAGGAGTCAAGGCATCTCTAGCTCTGAGAGAGAACAAGGGTACACAGAACAAGTGTGAATACTAGACTGTCTTCTTTCCTTTCCACAGATCAGTAGACTTGCACCAACAATAATGTTAAATTGAACACTGCTTGCTGGAGCTGCATTCTTTCAGAATTTCATCTGCCATAGCTATTTATTGTAATGCTACTATAACTCACAAAAGCTTAAAATCATTCTCTTACTAACCTGAAGACATCTCTTTAAGGCAAAAGTAAAAAATAAATATGCCTGCAGGTAAAAATTATTTCCTGCTCCCAAGTTCGGCAACTGATCATACCTAAAACATCTTGAAACAGCAGCATGTTTCCATTAGAGGTCTGGGAAGGCATTCCCCCATCTGTTCTTTCTACTTAGCTGCTTTGTAAAACATTTGAGAGACCATTTTTAACTGCAACAATGTAGAAAATCTCCAAGGCAAATTAAATTACCATGGTATTGGTGATGATGATGATGATGATGATATTGGTATTTATGAGATTGACCACAAATCATAGGATCTGTGACTAGCTTAGGTTGAAAGGGGCCTTAAACATCATCTGGAGCCAAGCCTGAGCCGCTGGCAGGAACACCTTCCACTGAACCAGGCTGAGCCTCATCCAACCCAGCCTTTAACACTTGCAGTAATGGGGGATCCACAACTTCTCTGGCTACCTGTTCCAGTGTCCCATCACCTTCATCATAAAAGTCTTTTTTCTATATCTAATCTATGCCTACCCTCTTTCAGCTTAAAGCCATCACCACTTACCCTGTCTCTATATGTTCTTGTAAAAAGTCCTCCAGCTTTCTTGCAGGCCCCCCTCAGGTACTGCAAGGCTGCTGTACAATCTCTCCAAAGCCTTCTCATCTCTGTTAGAGATGAACAGCCCGATTCTCTCAGTCTGACTGCATAGGAGAGATCCTCCAGCCCTCTGATCATCTTTGTCACCCTCCACTACGCTCACTCCAACATGAACCTTTTGTTGGGAACCCCAGAGCTGAATACAGTACTGCAGGTGGGGTGTCATTAAATATTCATGAGTATATTTGTCTTCAGTTAGAGTTCAGCTAAAGCCCTATCAAAAATAAAAAGGGAGCTGGTTACAGAGTTATGTTCTAAGTTCTCCCTATCTTGCTGACAGCCATCCACACTCTGAATCCTTTTCTGTGAGTAGGTGATCATCAGAGCAAGGCATAGACTCTTTAAAACACACACTCTATCTGACTAAAGAGTAGAAATGTGGAAGGGGTGTCAGTTCAGCTTGACCCCCTTTAGGGTGTGGGGCACAGGATTTATGGAACCTTCAGGAGACACCACAAGAGGATGTGTGTCTGCAGCGTGGTGGCTGACTCTGGTGCTTCTGGCAGGGATGCAGCATCAATGGGCATCTGTGCAGCTGCACCTAAAGAAAAAAGGGCAGCACAAGTTCATTTTCCATCCTTTTCAGATCCTGATGCTAGTCATCCTAGTATTAGTAGTCAAGACCTCCAGCTTTGTATTGTTAAAACTTAGTATTTCTAAGGTTAATAACCTGGTGTTGTCCACATTGCTCATTTAATAGAGAAAACAAGAATAACATGGTACAAATACTTTGTAGGTTATTTTCTCATAGAAGAGAAAGAGTTACCCAACCAAGCATATTTTCTAGAAAGGAGATAAGATGGTGCTTTCTAACCAAAAATTTTTTTAAAGTCTAGAAATTGAGACTTAAAGTTGGAAATTTAAGTTGCTGCACCTTCAGTTCACATTGTTCTTTATAAGCAATAGGGAGGGAGTGGGTATCAGTGGGTAGGAATTATGGAATGGAAGCCAGGAAAACACAAAGTAACCAAAAGATCCATGGGTACATGTTCATACCAGTCATGCTGCTATAAAGAATAAAATGTAAAGATTTTTTTTTCTGGCAGAGTTCCCAGTGCAAGTATTTTATTTCTCCTCCCACCTGCTTCTCCTCAGGAATAATGTAATGAACTGAGTAAGACATTTGCATTATTCATGTTTGCTGTTTAATGACATCTTGGGTCCATGATTAAGGAAAAGATACCAGAAAGTAGCTTTCTCTATATTCCCAGCTTTCTACTAAAAAGTTTCCAAATGGAGATACTTGTTTCACAGCCTTATGTTATTTCCTGCTTTTAGAGCTAGTATTTTAACCCACCAAAACTGTTTTATTCACATGACCATGTCTCCTTTTTAAAACCAATGATAATATTTGAGGTAGAACCCTTTTTTTTTAAATTTTATGTATATGAAAATTGCTAAATACTCTTGTCTACCATAGCAGCAATATCTGAAAAGAATCCCTAGGAAGTCACTTATGTAAAACTCCCCTCATAAATTTTGTTAGCTATGTCTCGTTAAATTACCTTTTGCAAGGAGTTTGTTACCAAATACTGCAAAAGGTTTTCTCTTATTCACCCCACAACTCAAGTTAATAGGTCTTTAATTGCTGATGTCTCATGTCTCTTTGTGAGACATATTGCCAAACTCCTTTCCTCAGAAGTGAACAACTTCTCAAGCTACTGTGTGGCTGTATTAAAAGTTAATAAAGATATTAGAGCACAGCAGTAGAAATTCCTGGCCAAAAGAGCAGACGCATTTCAGGAAATCTCTAAAGACATAATGCAAATGAAGGGCAAAGTTGGCATTGATAAAGGAATATTGAGAGTCAGCTGTTGCCACTCCATTTTAAAAGGTACTAACCTAGGCTTGGCAGGGGTGTTACTTGGTGGAAAAGGTCACACTCAAGCACCACATACATAAGTTTTCAGGGTTTCACTCACAACTCCAGGGAAAATCAGGCTTGACACAAAGTCAGGACTTGCACAAAGGCCTGTGTCCTGCACCTTGTCTGCCAGCACTCCTGGCTGCCGCCCTGGCTGTAATTCAAGTCCAAGCAGTTACAGAGCTTAAGAAAAGCAAAGCCAAGCCCATCCACTGTTGGGCTGAGGTGAAGCATCCTCAGAGCCTCCCATCCCCAGACCACTGAACCATGAGACTGGTCAAACAGCAAGCAGCCTTCAGCTTGGCTCCAGAGGCTGCTCTGAATCCATTACTGAGCATGAATTCCCTTTGAAAACAGCTCTGATGAGCATAGCTCACAATCTAGCCTTGAAAACAGGCTTCACTCTCCAAGTAGCTGCCCAGGCAGGAACATGGCTGAGGCCTGTGCACTGAGGTGTGCATTGTGGGGGCTCTTTGGGGTCACCCCTCTTCCACAGGAATGCCAGTATTCGAATGCAATAATTTATTTTGTCCACGAAATAAGAAAGCAAGTAAAATTGAAAAAATGTGCCTACTTTTCTTAATATGAATGCGATTTCAACTGCATTTTATGATGATTTGAATGACAAGAAGATGTCTAATTAAAAAGACATAACATTTGGGGGGTTTCCATTTTGAGCCAAGATTTGAGTTCAGCATTCTCATAAAAATTATTCCAACAGGGGCCATTTAAAAATGCTGTTGCTTTCCTATAGAAATTAAAATTTAAGTATCTATGCTGAAAATAGAAGTTCTAGAAAATATTCTTGATATTTGAGAAAAACATTCTTCTGAGAAATTGCCATTACTTTCAAGAAACTTCCAACCTGACATTAATGGCCTCAAATTTCAACAACTTAATAAACATAGGGTTAAAACAGTCTCTTGTACACAGGAGGAGCATTAAACACAGCAGAGAGAATGGCCAGGGCAATTCACTTCCATTGGTCAAATCTATAGGGAAAAGATGACCCTGCCAAATTCAATTTACTTTATTATGTTGGAAAAAGTAATGCTTCTCTTAAAAAAAAAAAAACAATGCAAAGAAACGCAAAACAAAACAACCAGATTCAATTATATATATAAGCAAGTATATTCCATTTTGCAGAAGGTCATGCATACAAGAAAGAGGCATATGGAATTGTTTCAAGAGTTAAATCAGAAATTTCAGACTCTGGACAGATTTCGGGATGTACCAAAATCAGGCAGTATGGTAAGTGTCCTTCTATTATATTTAAAATATGGTGGATCCTAAACAACAGTGAAACAAGAGCCTTTTGAGTCCAGTGCATTTCCCAAGAAGACCTCACCTTTAGGTACCTCAGAAATGAGGACCAGAGCAATTTTCAGTAATCCAGCCTATGACAAGACTCGTTGCATTCTACAATTAGACCACAACTAACTCACTAACGTCATTATAGATGACAAGTAATTGAGCTGCAGGGAATGCATTTCAAATCTGTATGTGCCTGCTGTGTCTCAGGGCCTTTATACAGAGAAAGCAGCTCACTGATATAATTTGACCAATAAGGCTTTTCATGTAGCTAGGCAAGGGGATAATAAATTAGATACTACAAACAAGTCCAGATGGGTTTACCTGTACATGCAATTGTCCAGAAAGCACACAAGATTTCTGTAATGCCATGTCTTTTCCAAAGCAGATTTATAAATATTTACCATGGGAAAAGCAAAAATTAAATCATCCTGAGTGGAGGCTGCTATCATCATAATTCAAATTTATACACACACACTCATACACACATGCATAACACTCTGACTACAACTGATAATGAGAGCAAGGAAGTGGTTGATTCTACCTAATTAAAACAGCTCATTTAGTCTGACATATTTTTATCAGTAATATTTTGATTAGTAATAATTTTTATATAATTTTATAATGTGAAACTTGCATATTAAATGGAACTGAGCTAGAATCATTGTATTCTATAACTTTTTCAGAAGAGCTGCTTTCAGACATGAAGAAGAGGTATTAAGCAGATGTGAGGCCAATGGATTTACATCTTTTACATCATCTTAATCCAGCAGAAATTTAGCCCTGATTCTTTGATGAACCTTTATCTGTGATATGTGTTATTTTGTATCAAGTTCTCACTCACTCCTCCTTTTGAGATCAGCTGACATGAAATGTTTTCATTTGTCTCCCTACTTGAGATTTGCTATTCACATAAAGCTTGAATTAATTCAAAATCTCAAAGGGAATCTCAGTGGAAGAGTTGTGTTTACTCTGTTTCATATTGGTGCTGTGCTTTTGAAAAGTCTGCTAATAAAAGCTGCCTAGAGGAATGGTCTGTTTGTGAGACAGTCAGAGAGTGATCCAGGTACCTAAATATAGGCATCTCAGGCTATTTTAGACAGAGGTCTTGGTTTACATCACAGTACAGGCAGCAATGATACAGGGCTCAAAGGAGACCTGCAACTCTCGTGAAAGATAGTTGGAGATCAAGCAGAAAGTTCAAAGGCATCTTAGATGGTGCAAAAATACTGGATTTTAGCAACTAAATCCCACCCATCACATTACTGCAGAAATCTCTAATTAAATTGGTCCATCAAGTCTTTTACCTTATAAAAGGTAGCATTAAAAAAAAAAATTAAAAATCATTCAGTAGAAAATAACCACCTTTCAGTCTGTTAATCCCAATATACATGAGCTCATCCACCTGCAAGGCAAGGTGGCTCTCACAGCATTTTCAAGGTTTCTGTCATTTTGCCATGCACCTGCCACAATTTAAAATCCAGCTGGCAGTCTCTGTTTCAATCCACTCCATATTTCAAGCCACAAACTCTTCTCTGTTACCTTCCTTTCTCTTCTCCCTCTTTTCTCCCACTCTTAGAAAGATGTCTATTGGTACTGGATCTCTCAGCCCATTCCTCTCACATTGGTTCTTGTGAAAGAAAGGGCTTAGCTGGCAGCTCAGGTGAGGAGCCTGCCAAAGTGCTGATTGTTCACAGAGAAAGTCGCAGCGGTGCCGAGCACCCGCCAGCCTGGCTCCCTGCAAAGCCATTTCCCCTCTCCAGCTTCTGTGTCTCATGAGAGCACGTCAGCAATCAGCCTTATAAATGGAAACTGCATTATTTCATCCTTGATTTTAATTCTTCTTTCTTTGGTCTTCAGGAGAACTCAGGACCCAGCAAGGCTCCATGGGACAGTTTCAAAACCACAGGTGACTACCAACACTATACAACGATAAATGTATTAGACACAGAGGCAAAAGATGCTTTAGAACTCAGACCAGCAGAATGGGAGAAGTGTCTGAACTTGCCTTTAGACGTGCAAGAAGGTGACTTTCAAACAGAAGTTTAACAAAAGTGAACTGAACAAAACAGAAACAAAGTAAAAATAATTCATTGCACTGACAGTAAAAAGACTTTGGGAATCCTGACAATCCTGACACTCCTGTCTGAACATTGCAACTCCTTTATGTCAGGCTCTTCCTGTGCCAAATGTCAGTGATTTCTTTCGTACAGTTTATTCCCACTAGTGCGGCTAGTGGAGAACCAGGTGTACAATTCTTACCATCGTGTGTTGTAAGTACCCGTGGAATGGATTTGTAAGGTAATCTTTATAGATAAACCTCAAGCAACGATTCATGTTGTAACAGCTTCATCTGGTTTAGTTTTCAAAAAACTTCACCATGAAGCACAATGTATATATTTATGCAGTTTTTAAAGTTTATAACAGTCTGTTTGGCCATTACTACACTTTTTACTTTATAATATAAAAGCAAAGTTTTTGTCATTAAATGAATGTCTGTTGAGCTACATTCTTCATTGCTTTAAATGCAATAAAGTAATAATCTCACTTTTATATGAATAATATATTTCACATCTTTATTATTGCAGTTTTCTCTGGAAAGCTCAGAATAGCTTTCTCTGCTGCAGCTGTGTATAAAATATTTAAAATGTTGTATGGTGTAAATAAACCTTTGTCTACATATCAGTTTCCTAGTGCACTTTATTCCATATTGTTTCTCTTAAATTTGAATATTTATACAATTTTCTATAAAACACAAGTATTGAATATGTATTTGCAGTTTTAATAGCATGTTGTATGTAGCTTCTGCAAAACGTTTCTAAATCATATTAGTAGGCTTGTAGCCATTCTGCATTTTCTTAGGGGGTTTTTTCCAACAATGTACCATATAAATTGGACTTGTCTGAATACTATTACAATTTTTCTGCTTTATTAGAATTTTTGTCTAGTTGTAGAAAGACAAATAATTGAAAATAAGTTAAGTTTCAATGCACAGCACCCAAAAAAACCACTGACTTATAATCTTGTGCATGCTCTTCTTGCTGTATAACAAAAAATTATCTCAATATAAAAAAGTTCCTAAGTATTTTAGATTAAAAAAAAAAAAAACAAACCAATGAACCAAACCCCAAAAAATTAGTCAGTTTCATCATAAATCACAAGCAGAATATGATTATTCTTTGTATTGAAAATACAGTTAAATTATTAGGAATAGGAGGATTAAATCTCCTTTTCCATGCATAGAATCAAAACCAGATCTTCAAAAATCTCACCTACAACATAGCTGTGGGGTACAGAGATGGAAGGATATCTCAAATCTTCAGATGTAAGAGTTCTAGAAAAAAGTTTTAAAAACTATTTTGTTCCTGCTCTATGAAAGTGAATATGCTGCAGCCTACTAGCTGGAGAGATCTTAGAGAGGAAGAAAACATGACCACCAATCTGCTTAGGAAAAGAAAAGATAAGAATAGAGGCGTGTCAGTGAGAACTTAACCCAGAGAGTTGGAAGAGGAAGATCAGCATCCATCTGTTAAGAGAAAAGTACTTAGGATCAACCTTAGGACCAATCTTCAGAAACTGTTTCAGTTTGGCAATTTTTTCTTCAGGCCATAAGGTATTTTTAAGCCACAAAAGGGAGCCTGACTTGGTCTGCTTTGAGTGAGCACGTCATGCTGAATGAAGACTTTTCTGATCTAATGCCTGAGGGTCTAAATCTTTAAACAAGTAAGAAATAACTAGCCACCAGCCTGGTGCCAGGTCCAGTAACTGGCTTAGGTGCCTGGAGGTTAGGTGATGTAGTACTATCACCCTGAGTAAGTTTGCAGACAACACTAAATTGGGCAGGAGTGTTGATCTGATGGAGGGCAGGAGGGCTCTGCAGAGGGATCTGGACAGGCTGGATCCATGGGCAGAGGCCAACGCTGTGAGGTTCAACAAGGCCAAGTGCCAAGTCCTGCCCTTGGGTCATGCTGTGCTACAGGCTGGGGGCAGAGTGGTTGGAAAACTGCCCAGCAGAACTTGAGGGACTTGAGGGTGCTGGTGGCATCAGCTGGACACGAGCCACACACGAGGGTGTGCCCAATGGCCAAGAATGCCAATGGCATCCTGGCCTGTGTCAGCAAGTGTGGCCAGCAGCACCAGGGCTGTGATTGTCCCCCTGTAGTCAGCACTGGTGAGGCCAGACCTGGAGTACTGTGTCCAGTTCTCTGCCCCTCAATTTGGGAAGGATGTTGAGGTGCTGGAATATGTCCAGAGAAGGGTCTAGAGAGTGAGTCCCATGAGGTGCAGCTGAGGGAGCTGAGGTTGTTTAGTCTGGAGAAAATGAGGCTCTAGGGAAATCTTATCCCTCTCTACAACTCCCTGAAAGGAGGCTGTAGGCAGATGGGGTCGGTCTCTTCTCCCAGGCAACCAGTGACAGGATGAGGAAGTGGCCTCCTTTGCATCAGGGGAGGTTTGGGTTGAACATCAAGAAGAATTTCTTCACAGAAAGGGTGGTTAAGCGTTGGACTGAGCTGCCCATGGATGTGGTGGAGTCTCCATCTCTGGAGTGTTCAAGGAACAGCTAGACGTGTCACTTTGGGCTGTGGTTTAGTTGACAAAGTGGTGTTCAGTCAAGGTTGGACTTGATCTTGGAGGTCTTTTCCAACCTTTATGTTGCTATGGTTCTGTCATTCTACACTGTGATACATCAGTCAAATAGAACTGGCTGTTTTTCAAGAGGCTGATGCAGAAGGAGGCAGATGGCAATGCTGGCTATGCAGCCTCCTAACTTTTCAGATCAGCACCAAAAACCTCTCACTACATACAACAGAAACTGCACATTTTTAAAGGATTTCATTCCATATGGTAAGAAGTCTCAGAGCATGTTTTACAAATTTATGATTTTTGAGCCCAAATGAGGAAGCTTAGACCCCTGAATCCAGATATAAGCCTTAGCATCCTCCCTGACTGATCTAAACATAATACAAATCTTGAACACCTTAGTATTTCAATAACTGTAATGCATAAATTATTTGTATAAGCTTTATATCATCTAATGATAGTTTAGTTGCAACTGTAGAAAGCTTAGGGTAGGCTGCAAACTTACCCAGGAAACGTGATAAATCAGTTTACACTCAATACACTGCTGACCCAGTTGTGCTGTTATTAATAACCCAGTGGATTCAGGTTTAGCATTAGCCTGGGTGTTTGTGTATCACATGGCAGTCACAGATGTGACTTTCAGTGAGCAGCAACATGCAGTGTGCTTTCAGTGAGCAGCAACATTCAGTGCCTCTTTATTTAGAGTTGGTGCTGCTCTGAGCAGAAAATGCTAGGCATTTTTATTTTCTTACGTATTTCATATTTAGAAAATAAAATTATGCTGAAACCCAGTATATTTACCTACTGATTTGGCTGCTTCCTCTTAAAACAGAGTTTGTTTCCCATAAGCAAGATGCCACTCATACTTGCAGTTTCTGCTCAATGTCTCTGAAATGATTCATGTCAGACTGAGCCCAGCAGGAGAGTACAAACTTTTATGCACTGGCTTTAATGCAGATAAAGCACTGAGCAGATGTTTGGCATTTTATTATATGCAAATAAGAATTAAGTCAGGACTCCCTAAATCATGCTAGACACAGACATGACAGGGGCCCTGCATCTGCCTGCCCGCTCGTGCCACTCTGCATGGCCTGGCTGCCTCAGCTGGGGCCCAGCCACAGCTGCAGAAAGGTTCAGGTGTTTGAGGGTGGTTCAGCTGTTTGAGGGCTCAGCCCATGTTTCTGTCACTAGCACTGGAGGAGACCGAGGCAGCTGAGCTCAGCCCAGAGTTTACCCAGAAGCAACACAAAATACATATTCCTTAGATGTATATACAAGAGACAAAAATCTTTTTTATTAAAGGCTTCATTTTCTCAGCAGTTTAAATACACATTAACAGTTGTATAGAACCCTATGCAGTTTCTCTGTCTCCTTCTTACATGCATATTCAGGGAAAGATTTTTTTTTTTTTTCCCTGGCAAGTTAATGCTAAAGAAAATATGGTCTGGACTTTTCAGTGTAGGGAAGCCATGCATACAGGAAATCTAGCCAAGCTGCCAAAGATCACTCAGACAAGAGTTCAAGATGTCAAGGATTTCAGATCCAAGGCAGTGTAAAGGAGTTTTGTGTTTCTACCAAAATTATTTGCTACATAGGCTTTTGCCAAAGTGATGCTATTTACCCCAGAAACTTGGAGGTAAACTACGAATTAGTCACTATTAAACTTCAGCTCACACTCTAGAATACCTTTTGAAGATAAGAAGAGAGGAAAGTGTAAGTGATGCTACAAGGGATGAGAGGTGGGATAGCAGTGCTGCCGTTCTGATGCATCTTTGGAGTACCAGTGGTTTAATGTTGGCATATATCTAATGCTAATGACTGTTCATGATGAAGATTTGGGACAAAAGACAAAAAGGGCTAGAGGTCTTTTCCATTTAATTAACTACTGAGTCTGAGTTCTTCTCCAGCAGTGTATCAGTGCTCCTGGAAATGTTGTCCTGACACTCCTCCTTTGAGATTGTCATTCATTTCCATGACAATGAGACATAAATCATCCAATATTGTTTTACACAGGATTAAACTGGGATGATCTCTTTTAAAAACAAACAAAAACAATGAAGCAAAAACACATCCAAGCCCCAAGCTGCATGAGGAGAAATGCTCTCTGATGCTTTGGCTTGTCTCTGTTTCCCATAGTTGCCAGACCAGGTTTAACAAAGTCCTCCTTCCCCCTTGGAAGGGGAAGCATCCTTCCCCCCTGGAAGGATCCATCACAGAATCAGGAGAATGCCTTCCATTGGGCTCTGTGGGGGGATATGGGAATCTCTGTTGGCAATGAGCAGATGGAGACATGCTCTGATAGCAGTCTCAGTTCCTCGGGTGTTAGCTCGAGGCTGTGCTGCATCTCTGGATAAGGCACCAGAAGCAATTTTTAGGAGCAAACTTTATTTCCCTCTCTCAGAAAAGCACCATAGGGCTCACTTGTGCAACCCAACCCCTTCTCATGTGCTGAGGGAGGAATCCAGCTGAGAGGTACCCAGCTGAAGATGTGCTTGGGGAGCTGTGGTTCATCTCTAGCCAGCTCTCAAACAGTGCAATGCTGTAATCTTTTCTGCTTACTCTTTTAGAAACATCTTTCTTTGCAAGGAAAGCACAAATGGCCTCACTAAGAGAAATTCAATTACAGATAAGATAGGCATGGCTACCAACCCTAGCACTCCCACTGAAGTGTTTTGTCCATTAATTACAATTGTAGGATAAAGTAAGAGCCATTTATCTGGTTTTGACAAAATTGCCTCTTAAGCTGCATTGGACCATCCTGTGGCACTGAGTTACTCCAATTAACTATGCTACAGTACTGATCCTCTTGTTTGTTCTTCACTGGTGTCATTTTATACCTCATTACTTCTTATGAAGAACAGTTAATAACTAACCAATTCAACTTCCTCCCTCAACTATATAAGTTACTACTGTTGGTCCAACAGTAGCCTCTTTTTTTCAGGATTACAAACCCCTGCTCAGTTAGTTCCCATGTACAAATCCTTCTCTGATTTCAACAATCCCTGTGTCCTTTACGGCTTTTTCAAGTCTGCTAAAGTTCCTAAATGAGTTCAGTAAATCCATTAGAGTATTCTCTCAGTAAAACTCATTAGAGTATTCTGTTTGTTTCATGTAGAAAAAGGAAAAACTCAACAAGGAAGCTTCTAAAATTCCTTTTTATTCAGTAGGAGAATACAAAAACTCAGAAATACTTAAACTTTCACTTTTCTATCTAACCCTTTAATGGAAAATGCATCATCTCTTTGAGGAAGAAATGGGTATCAGCAGCTTCTTTTAAGTAATTCTCTTGATGAGTACACAGAAATATTTTTTCTGCTGCTCCTTCTCCCTGGTGACATGAAGGCTGACTTTCCTAAGTTGCACTGTTGCACCAAGACTCACAGAGATTTCTAGAGCCCACTGACTTGGTAAATGTCCAGAAGTGAGCAAGCACTGTGTGAATCCCTTCAGATGGAGTAATAGCTGTTTCCCACACCCTGGAAGTGTGCTGAATTCTCAGCTTTTATTTCAATTTTGGTGAACCTCCTTGCTCTAGCTGTGTGTTCAGAGTGATGCCCATCACTTCCTGACTCTTCCTGAAAATGGGCAGAAGAATGGGCATCTAAGACAGGGAAAGTCTTGGGATCTGCTGCTCGTGTCTGCTTATCCCTGTGACTTAAGGTCCTCAACAGAGGTGGGATTGAAGAAACAGCTCTGGTCTCAGTGCTTGTTTTCTTGGTGATTACCTTGGGCAGCTATTGGGAAGCCCAGATGGAGATGTTTACTTTGTATGCACTGTATAACCAGATAATGTGCCTTGTCCAACACATGGAGGCAAAGATAGAGAACAGGCACCTAAACCTTACATGATGCAATGCTGACCATCAAAAAATCCAAGTCCTTTTGTGCAGCAAATCCTTAAGAATTGAAATACTTTAAAAATCTGGTTCTCAGAATCCAGTTTTAAGAACAGCAAAAAAATAGTGTTTATTCCTATTATCAGTTGAATGATTGATTGAATTATGTCCCTAAATTATCGATTCAGGAAATTACAAAACGTGATGCCTGAAGGACCTCACAGTATTAAAAACAAACAAAGAAACAAACTGGATTTGATTAGTATGTATGTATGTAGATGTTCAGCTTCTTATTTGGTGTCTCCTTGGACTCAACCACTTTCTTTCATGCTCTTTTCAAGAGCTATATATTAGAAAAATATTTTCAGAGCTGTTTTCAGCAATTAGGTTCCTAAATCAAGCAAGAGTTATATATGGTTTGTAAAGACAGATAGGTAGACTCCTTTCTATCTAATTTAGAATTCTAACCAAAACATCGTCCTATCAATATTTCAGGCACAGAACTCTGCAGGGCAATCTAACTCTGCCTATTGTAGCTATCCAGGTTATTTTTGCAACCTACAGAAAAAGAGAAGCACTTCTGAAGCCCAGCTAGACCCAGCCAGTTCTCTAAGTACAGATTGATTGCACAAAGAATTTAAAATCCTCATGAGGGCAATAAAATTCTTCTAAATTAAGCATCAGATTTAGTAGGATTTAGACATCAACTCGTGAGCTAAAGTCTAAACTCCCATTATAATCACTGAAGAACAGGTCAATACAGCCAATGGAGTCTGAAAGGCAGTTCAGCTTTACCAGAAGGATGCAGTTAGTATGAGATGAGTCACATTTTGTGAAACATTTACATGGGGACTGCACACTGACACGAAAACTTCACCCCACATCTAGAATGATACTAGTTCTTACAGGGGAATCCCACTCCAGGGGAGGAGTTTCTCAGATCACAGAATCACAGAATCACAGAAATTCAAGGCTGGAAGAGACCTATAAGATCATCAAGTCCAACCCATGTTCTAACAATTTAACTAGATCATGGCAGCAAGTGCCACATCCAGTCTTTTCTTGAACTCTTCGAGGGATGATCACTCCACCACCTCACTGGGTAGATGATTCCAGTATCTGATCACTCTTTCTGTAAAACACTTCCTTCTTAATTCTAACTTGCATCTCCCTTGACGCGGCTTGAGACTGTGTCCTCTTGTTCTATCCGTTGTTGCCCGGAGAAAGAGACAGACCCCCAGCTCACCACAGCCACCCTTCAGGAAGTTGAAGAGAGTGATAAGGTCACCCCTGAGTCTCCTTTTCTCCACGCTGAACAACCCCAGCTCCCTCAGTCGTTCTTCATATGGCTTGTGTTCCAAGCCCCTCACCAGCCTCGTTGCTCTCCTTTGGACACGCTCAAGCATCTCAACGTCCCTCCTAAAGTGAGGGGCCCAGAACTGGATACAATACTCAAGGTGAGGCCTCACCAGTGCCGAGTACAGGGGAAGAATGACCTCTCTGTTCCTGCTGGCCACACCATTCCTGATACTGGCCAGGATGCCATTGGCCTTCTTGGCCACCTGGGCACACTGCTGGCTCATGTTCAGCCAACTGTCAACCAGCACCCTCAGGTCCCTTTCCACCTGAGCACTGTCCAGCCACACCGTCCCCAGCTTATATCGGTGCAGGGGGTTATTGTGGCCGAAGTGCAGGACTCGGCACTTGGACTTATTGAACTTCATCCCATTAGATTCTGCCCATGCATCCAACTGTTCCAAATCTCTCTGCAGAGCCCTACGTCCCTCTAGCAGATCTACACACGTTCCCAGCTTAGTGTCATCAGCAAATTTACTAATAAAAGACTCTAAGCCCTCATCCATGTCATCAATAAAAATATTAAACAGAACTGGCCCCAGCACAGACCCCTGAGGGACACCACTGGTGACTGGTCGCCAGCTGGATGCAGCACCATTCACCACCACTCTCTGGGCCCGGCCATGCAGCCAGTTCTGAACCCAGCAAAGGGTATTCCTGTCCAGACCACGGCCTGCCAGTTTGTCTAGGAGAATGCTGTGGGAGACAGCGTCAAAGGCCTTGCTGAAATCCAAGTAAACAACATCTACAGCCTTCCCTGCATCCACTAGCCGGGTTACTTGGTCATAAAAGGTGATCAGGTTGGTCAAACATGACCTGCCCCTCCTAAATCCATGCTGGCTGGGTCTGATACCCTGGCCATCCTGCAAATTTTGCATGATGGCGCATAATATAAACTGTTCCATTATTTTGCCAGGTATAGAGGTCAGGCTGACTGGTCTATAATTGCCAGGATCTTCCGTTGCACCGTTTCTGTGAATGGGTATCACATTGGCCAGCTTCCAGTCATCCGGAACCTCACCAGTGAGCCAGGACTGTTGGTAAATGATGGAGAGTGGCTTTGCAAGCTCGTTTGCCAGCTCTCTCATTACCCTGGGGTGGATCCCGTCTGGTCCCATAGATTTATGAGTATCCAAGCATTTTAGTAATTTAATGACAGCATTCTCTTGGATAATGTGGGGACCATTCTGCTCCCTGACAGCATCAACCAGCCCAGACGGGTGGGTGTCTTGAGGGCAAGTCATCTTCCCATTAAAAACTGAGGCAAAATAGGCATTAAACGCTTCTGCCTTCTCCTCATCGGCAAATACTAACTTCCCACCTTTGTCCAATAAAGAACAAAGGCTGGTCTTACCTTTCTTCCTACCATTAATATATTTATAAAAACATTTTTTATTATCCTTGACAGTAGTCGCCATTCTGAGTTCAAATTGAGCTTTGGCCTCCCTAATTTTTTTTCTGCATGCTCTAGCAGCCCTCTTGAATACTTCCTTAGAGACCTGACCCTTCTTCCAACGCTGATACATCCTCTTTTTAGTCCTAAGTTCCTCCAAGACCTCCTTTCCCAGCCAGGCTGGACGTTTACCCCATTGACTGATCTTTCGGCACACAGGGATGGTCTGTTCCTGTGCCCTCAAGATCTCTGTTTTGAGGTATGCCCACCCTTCCTGAACTCCTTTGTTTTTAAGGGCTGCTTCCCAAGGGACACTCTGAAAAAGTCTCCTGAACAAACCAAAGTCTGCCCTCCGGAAGTCCAGTGCAAGAGTTTTACTGGTGCTCTTCCTGACTTTACCAAGTATTGAGAACTCCAGGATATCCTGCTTCCAGCAATTAATTAAGGAAGGCCTGGGATTATGGGTGCCATGTTGGATTTCCCAACTTCCTATGAATGTCAGAGCTACCCCCACTATCACACAGTGCCACTATTTAATCAGACTCTACCCTGCCTACCCCTCTTTTGAACATTCACTTTCTCGATAATTTTATTGTTACACCTCTAAATCCTGTATGTGGATTATCCAGATTCTTGTCCTCCTGAGAGGCAAAGGACCCCAGCCCAGGACAATTAAGGCTGCCAAGTATCAGTAGACTGTAAAGAAGCAAATTCTGGAATATTCATTATGGGTCAGGCAGGCATGACAGAGTTATGGAGCCAGGAAAATTACAGTGTTATGCTTTGAGCTGATGTTAGATTTCAGCCACAAGTGGTGTGCTAGAATATGAATGCTTGCCTGGCACTGCAGTCTTGATTTTTCACTCTGTGAGAATCTCCTAAAAATTGGACAATAGTCACGCTACCTTTTTTTTGGACTCAAACCCTCCAATGCTCTTATTTCTGTTTACACAGAGGCCAGACTGGAGGAGATGACAAGTAGGTTTCACAGGGATACTGTGTGATGCCTTCCTGAAACTCAAAATGTGGTGGTTCAAACCTTTCTCAGATGAGTGGGATGGGGAAGCTTTACAGCTTCCTTGTACTGTCTTCTGACCAGCAAATAATTATGCAAAGAAGGAAAGCCAATCCCCCCCTCAGAGTAGATAAAGCCACTAGCAGTTAGTGGGTAGACCAAGGCCATGCCATCTGAGGAAAAAAATTACACACTGTAATTGACACAAAAACATAGGGATGGTTTCTCAGTGGCTCCCTAACCAATTAGTTTAAAACCAACCAGTTCTCAAGGGAGATTATACAGAACTAGAAAGGAAAATCTCTTACACCATAAAAAACCCTCCAATTATCATTGCATGAGAAAGGAGGGAATAATGTTTTGTATTACACAAATGGCAGCTTTCAGGTTTTATATGGAAAATATATTTTAAAAAATTAATTATCTCTCAACTAAGAAAATAAGAGAATATTATAAACTTTTAAAACATGCTTAATTCTTGGTCCGAAATAACTGTCCATAATTTCATCATACATAATTAAAAAAAAAAAAAGGTTCCAAATCATCTGTCTCAGATCCATGTTATAACATGATGGTTATCTTTTGGGGGCTGTGCTGATTTTGCCCAGGGTAGAGTTAACTTTCTTCACAGTGGCTGGCATGAGGCTGTGTTTTGGATTTGTGCTGAACACAGGGTTGATTAATTATAAAGATGTTTTTGTTATGCTGAGCAGTGCTCACACAGAGCCAAGGCCTCTCTGCTTTTTGTACCACCAGCCTGGTGAGGAAGTTGGGGCTGCATGGGAGGTTGGGAGGAGACACAGCCCGGACAGGTGACCCAAACTGACCTAAGGGCTATTCCAGACCATGGGACATCATGCTCAGTGAGTGCAGTGGGTGGGAGAAGGAGGAAGGTTGGAGTGAGGGTGTTTGTTTTCCCAAGTCACTGTCACTTGTGATGGGGCTCTGCTCTCCTGGAGATGGCTGAACACCTGCCTGCCCATGGGCAGCAGTGAATTAATTCCTGGTTTTCCTTCACTCATGTGCATGGCTTTTAAATTGTCTTTATCTCAACCCATGATTTTTGTAGCTTTACCCTTCCAGCTCCCTCCTGGATCCTTCTGGTGGAGGAGAAAGTGAGCAGCTGTGCAGTGCTGGTGTTAAACCACAACAGGCACTATTATCCAGGCAATCAAAAGGTATTACCACATGTACCTATATTCAAAGTGAAGAGACTACTTTGACCTGAAATTTTCATTTTTTTGAAAAAGCTCATTACAAAGATACGTATTAAATTAAAAGAAGATTTTAAGTAATTTTTTTTATTTACTTTACAATGGTCACCTAACACCCTGTGTTCCTCTAAAACTGTGATGGCAGTAAAGAAATTAATTAATTTTGGTAATGGAAGTAAAGATCATTCTTTTCACAGCAATTAATAACTGCATAGCAAGAGGTCCCCTATTTTAATACAGAACCCTCTTTGAGGATGACAGCCTTCAAAGTATGCATCACAACTTCTTAAGAACTCAATGCAAAAAGTCTCCAAAAGTTAGAAAAAAAACAGTTTAAAAAAAGTTAGAAAAACCAAATATGCATTTTTCATGTTATTTGGAATGAGATCCCAGGACAAGATCCAGGTTTTGCATCTAAATAGGAGGTTAAAACCTCTGCTAGACAACCATTTCTTCCTTTTTCAGTACACCTAAAATCACAAAGCACTGGAGAACTTTGAAAACTTCGAGGATCTGAAGACACCAGAGTTTACAATAGGTATGGAAATCAATAGCACATTTTGTATGGGTTATTAGCTCCTAAGTACTTGACTACAAAACTCTGGGTTCTCAGGTAATTTTTTATGTTTTTACCATTTTGAAATTTTGTGTTCAGAACATTTTCTTCCAGTCTTGGCCAGCTGTGTGGCATTGTATTAGTAAGCAAGGACATAAGCAGATAACATTTTGGAGAGGGGTAATTTTGTAAAGCTAGTGCTTAGACAATTTTTTTTTTCTGAAGATATGCTGTCTGATTTTGAATAATTTGTGATAAAAGGCATCAACTAAAGGTTTATTATTGAAAAAAAATAGCCCAGGATCCTGGTGTGCCTCTCTTCTGAACAGTGCTTTGGCCCATCCCTCCTATGTCTCTGCGTGGCAGCCCAGCCTGGACACACCAGCTCCTTGCCCTGGTTTGATGCCAGCCTGATAAGAATGCATTACCTTGCACATTTGGCAAATTGGACAGGCCTCAAAAGAGACCCTTGCACTTACAGTGTGCCTCCAAACCCACAAACTCTCTGAGTTCAACAATTTTTTTACCCACCTGTCTTCTCATCCATTTACTGCCATGCTCTTGGCATCTTGACTTGGGTACAATTACAGAATCACAGAATGTCCTGGTCTGGAAGGCACCATAAGATCATCTAGTTACAACACCCCTGCCTTGGCAGGGTCACCTTCCACTGGACCAGATTGCTCAAATCTAATCACTACCAAAAATAAGACAAAAAAAATCAGCTCCTACAGCTGTCACATCTTCAAACCATTTCAATTCTTCAAGGCTGGATCTCCTGAAATAATATTTGGAATTTAACAGGCTGCAGCTCACACATTGCTTGAAAACCCACTGAACAGGTGAAAATATTGAGCAAGCAAGATTATTTGAGGCAATCTGTCTAATTGAAAGTATGTATTTCAGATAATTAAACAGTTGCTGCCATAACAGCTGTTCTATCAGGAAATGCTTGTCAGCTTTGAGTCCACATTCAACTTTATCACACAGGCCAAAGACAACAGGATGTATTTATCTCTCTTTAATCACTGTATTTTGACTACTTGTGACCTGTACTGTGACTTAGATATTGATTCTAGTCTTTTATAGAGTAAATATTCATACAGTTATAACTTTTATTAAATTTCCAGATTTTCCACCCAAGACAGATGATGGGGTTTAACATTCATTACACTGTTGACCAAGAAAGATATATTTTTTATATTTTTGAAAGTGAATACTAATAAATTCTCCATTCTTACAAAATAGCTTTCAAAATATGCTAACCACTTATTAAAAGAAAATTATAAAAAACCCTGTATGAATAATATTTCAGGATGGTAATATATCCATTTTCAAAAATGTGTGATGAATATTTTTGAATCTTATTGTTACACAGTAACTGTGTTATACCACATTGTTATTTGCAGTTAGATTGCTGTGGGAAATGCCAAGGCTGGGCAGGGAAAGTTTCTGCTCCAAGTCCCCAGAGCTTGCTCCAGGACGGAGCAGGTGTGCGTTCAGGTGATGCTCTGTCCACCAAACCTCTGCAGGTCTGAGGCACAGGAACGTGCTGGCTGCTCTGCCACCCTCTCCCTTGTCTGACAGCAGAGGACAGCACACTGGGTGGGTTTGTACCCCAGCAGGCTGCCAGGCCCGGGCAGGAAGGAGGTGTCACACGCAAGGGATGGCCCAGCAGCCACAGACCTGTCAGGCACCAGGAGGTTGCTTGTGCAGTTTTCCAGAAACTGATTCTTTCTCCCAGCTCCTGAGAAGCTGCACACTGCCACCCTCCCAGACTGAAACTCCACTAGGAATACAGGCAGACATGTGCCCAGGAGGGGCTTGTCAACATGTCCTCCTCCACCTGTGCTGAAGCTCTGTCACCACCAGATTGAAATTCCTGCCCTTAGTGTGGGGACCAGCCTAAATCCATCTCCTTCCTCTGCTGGCCTGTGAAGAAGTGAGGCAATTAGCAACACTTAGATGAGAGAAGAGAAAAAAAATCCCAGCACCAGCCTATCCCACCCTTGTGCACTCCCATTCTTCTGTCCCTGAGGGGAGATGGCTGCTGCACTCCAGCATGAAGATCCTGTTGGTGCTAGTCCTTATTACAAAGCAGGAGAGAAGTGAAGGCTCTAATCCTCCATCATTCTCTCAGGCCTAAAACTGCTGAAGGGTTCCCATTACCCCCTGCCTGGCACCATTTGGGATGTATAGCACACATCTGGGATGTGCAGAAGCAAATTAATGGTTCTACCTCTGCCACTGACCTTCCTGCCATTCCTTCTTGACAGCAGTACTGATTGTCTGGATGTAACAAGGATGGGAAAACAAAGTGAACTGTCTCAGCCATTTAGTGGAAAAAAGGAGTCAAATATCCCATCCTTCTTCTTAAAGAATTAAGAATGATGGAATCACTAAGAGCTTTTTTGTGGACTCTTATTTTCTGGCCTGCTGCCTGAAGAAAAGTATTGAAAAGATTAAGGGGTCTACAAGAGAAAAAGGAGAGTCTAAAATAGATTGAAGACAGGAACACTTAAGTAAGGCTGTTTAAATGGCATTTTTATCTCAAGAGCCTCTTCAGAAAAACCTTTAGCAACTCATCAAAGGAATTTCACAATGATCAGAAACCAAATTATTACAATTCGCTGATTTCCTGGTTCAAGAAGTGACTATTGCAAAGTTTACTAGCATTTCAAAGGGATGCCTCATCTCAGCAGCTGTTTTTTGTGTCCCAGATGTCTATTTGCCCTCTCTCTGAACTGACACACAGTGGTGTGCTAGTTAGCTCCACTTCTACTTCAAAGCTCATGAAATCACCCCACAGTTCTCCCCAGGATGGGAATGTTTGTGAAACACCAGTCAGCAGCCCTGACTGCAACCAGCAGCACCTATTTTGAAGCCAGTAGGCTTTTTAGCTTCATGGTACACATCCACAACATCAGAGTCAAATATGAAAACTGAATTAACCTGCATGAGAAAGAGAAGCCAGAGAGTTCTTCTTGCCAGAGAATGCTTCAGCTTTATTGCAGCCTTGCTGTCATCTGTGTCACCATGGATGGGCACAAACAAGAAAAATGTATGCCCTACTGCCTGAGGCGTTCTGGACAGGCAGGAAGGAGGGCGAGGAATTTGTTTTGGTGACAGCTGGAGGGGCCCAGAGGGCTGTCAGCTCTAATACAGTCACATTGAGGATTAATTCCCACATGCAAGATGCAGGTAGAAGCATCAAAATTTGGAACCCATTTAATCAGGGGAGCAGCAGTGTCTGCTCTGGTCAGCAGGGGAGGTGTAATTTGCTGTGGTATTCTCTGAAATACACAGGTTCAGGGTTTTCCCTTCAGCAGAGTATTCTTGTAGATGCATAAGCTGACTGTTTCAAATTCCTGAGTATGGGAAAATCCTTCTCTTTTACAGAAGAACCATAATAATTTTGCTTCAAAAAAAGAGAAAGATTGCAAATTCAATTACTTGAACTGCAGGTAGATTACCTCACCAAAAGAGATAAGCAAATTAGGACAGGTTTTGTTCTTCATAATAGAGCTGTCTTTTATTCATATAAGTGTAAGCAAAGCAAGAAAAGTCTAGTTAGCTCTTTTCCCATGTAGAGTAAACAGAGATTTGCACATTTGATGTGTATATAAAGTGATTAATTTTGTTATATCAATTTCTGTTTATGTATAGTACTCTCATATAAATCAGGAAAATATATCTATACATTTGTTATCTTTTTCCTGTTTTAAGGAAGACTCTGGCAAGGACAACCCATTGGCAAGAGGCAGAAGTTGAACTCCAGCTGTCATTACTGATGTCCCAAATACCATCTGAAACTTTCCAGAAACATTGAGAATTTCAGTTTTGTTTGGAACTTTTCTAAAAGCTTCCCTTTCAGGCAACATTAAAAAAATCATTATATTACCTGCAGTTAGGGTTCTGAAAATTTTAACAACTAGTCATTAGATTTTCATAATTGCAGCGTTTCCTAGATACATTATGTCACAGATACACAGCTGTGTAATCTTTTATTGTATGCATTCAGTCTGTCCTTAAAATCCAGAAGTGGAAAAACAGCACCTCCTGCCTAGCAAAGCTATTATTTTAAGTGCCAAGCATTAGGCTTTTTGAGACAAGTGAACCTGTAGTAAGTAAAAACAATTTTATGTGGAGAGTGTGATCCTGAACACAGTCACTCAGACCTCAGCTGGTTAGATTTTCAATATCAGAGAAAAGGCAGACAAAACCCAGCTTTCCGCCTGAACTCCACATTTGAGACATCTTTCTTTGAGTGAAAGTTGCTATATGGCAGATTTGGATGGTTTTAGCTCAAGCTGAGGTTCTCCTGGATCAGTGCATGTGTAATCAGAAAAGTTGGGAACCAGGGATGGGCTCCTCTTGTTCTGCAGAGGAATCACGGAACAGAAGTTAACCCTGCAAGCCTCCAGTGCACTGATACTGCAGATCTGAGATGTTCTGAGGAGGGGAAGGTGTCACTAGGATCCTCTTCCTTGCTTCAGACTAATTTTGGCAGATTGTTTAATTTCCTAGGGTAAGTCTGACCAACTTGAAACCATGCCATGCTAACAGATTGGTACAAGCACGAGAACAGGAGACAATGTAAAATAGGTGCATGAAATGTGCCAGGCTATGAAATTATTTTCTGCCTAAAGATTCCATACTTCTTACAGATAGGGCAAGGGCTCAGGAATTGCAGTAAACTAAAAAAAAAAAAAATTAAAGTAAAAAATTAAAAATAGAATGAAACAAAATTAGCTTCCACAGCTGCTGGAGGCTTTCCCTGACCTTTACAGGTATTTCTGACTGTATTTCTTTGCAGAAAGATGTTAAGGAAGATACTAAAATGTGCTTTCCTACCTCTTCCATATCTCACAACAATTTTATTATTTTCTTCATTGTTCCATATCCTCACTAATAAAGAAGAGATGCTGGTTTTCAATGGCCAAGAAATGCCTCACTTTTCATCTACAAAATCAAAATTCAACTTTGTCCCGACTAACTGAGTTGGTCTTTTGAAAGAAATTAATTAGTGCATGACCAATGGAATTAAAAAAAGAAATGCATCTGTGCAGGAACAATTTTGCTCCACAAATAACTCCAGAAAGTCAGATTCCTGTACACTGACATCAGGGCTCTTCATTTGGATCTTCACCAAATCAAGTTATAAAAAAGACCATGAGGCATCCCACCACCAGCTACTCCCAGACTGCTGCAAGCAAAGCTGTGAACACCAGGCAAGACACAATCCTCACTGTTGCCATGCAAGATCCCACTTCTGAAATTCTCCTGCATTTTTCTTTGCCATGCTAGTAAATCATCAGGTGTTTTTAGCAATAAACACATCTACTCTGCCTTTAAAAATCAAAGTTCTGCACTCCAGCAGTAAATTTCACTTAAAAATATGCAAAATAAAATATTTACTTTCAACATCATTCTCAAAAGGTATTTTTGATTTGTCTGCTTGGCTGTGGATGTTGTCGTGGTTTTTTCAATGGAAGTGGATCTAGGTAAAATTGAAGACTTTAAGAAATCTGAATCATATAATGAAAAGCAATTTGCCATTCTGCCTGGAGAGAGAGGTTTTCAATCTGTGTGTCCTTCCTGCAATGACTTATGGATTAGAAGCACAGAGGTTCTTTAAAAAGAGAAAAATGAAAAAAAAGCCCAGCTAAGTGAAGATGAATATAATAAGATGCAGGCTCAGAATAGCACATACAGATAAGAAAACAAATGAGTGGTTCTGTGAGGAGACTCAACAGAAAATAAAAAGAGAGTGGTCCTGGGCCAGGCACTCTGCAAGACAAAGTGATAAAAGTTACAGTAGAGGAGCTCCACAACAGAGCAAGAGGTGAACACAAAAATAATAGAGAAGTGAGGTGGAAGTACAGATATTGTCAGTCACAGACAGAGCTGAAAAGGACTAGGATGCAGCATAAGTGACAATGCTTGGTTCCACTGGGTGCTGTTGCAACTCATATCTGAAATCCCCATGACATGTATTTCTCCACATCTTAAACTTATTAAAAGCAGATGATACTCCAAGAAAACCATGTATTTTTAGAAAATATTTCATTAAAAGAAAAATAAACAAAATAAAATGTTATATAAATGTATTACATAAATCCCCAAACCTGCTATGAAATTGCACAACTGCTAATTGGGAAAGAGACAATCTGATGTTTGCACTGAGGGATCCACAGCCTGTAGCTCAAAATCTCAGGGTGCAGAGGAACTCTCTGGTGATTCAGCATTCAATTGCTATAAATGTATGAGCTGCCCACAGCTGAGCACGTACAGAAATGTCCTCCTACTTCTAATGCTACACTGGGCACTTACCTTAAGTGTGCTACAAGTGCCTTACCTTACCTTATATTACAAGTGCACTTATCTTACCTTATATTAAGCTAATATTAAAAGTGTACCCACACTGACAATGCTTACTGCATCCTAAGGGCCTGCTGTTTTATTTGAGTTTATACTATATTCAGTTGTTCCCTGCATAAAAACTTTCAAATGGGCAATTGAAGACCTTGGTTTCTGAAATCTCTGCAGGCTTATCTGCTCGCTCCTGCTAACTGTGAGTGCACTCTTGAGCAACAAGTAGTCATGTCCTTTTCAATATCCAGCTCTCATCTCAGGTGATGCTCAGGCACAAGTCACCTGAAATAGCAGCAGCCTGTCCCTCAGGGCTCAATAAAGTAACTCACATTCTGCTGGGCTGATCCAGAAATTTCTTGCTGCCATACAAATAAGGCAACTGGAAGCCAAACAGGGAGCAAAAAAAGCTCAGTGAGATTTTGCAAACATGTGGAAAGTCACTTCCTTCAGCCTCTCACACCAAAGCAGTCCTGTTTGCTGAGGGCTGCTCTTGACCTGCCTCCCAAACTCACAGCCATAGGAATATATTGCCATGAGGCCACAGAAACACTGGTCTAATTCAAAACTTTTCAGAAGTAAGTTTGTAGTAGCCATGAGGATGAAGATAATGAAAGATAAGAATGGTTATGAACATAAAAAAAGTCATTAACAACCTTGAGGAACATTTCCATCACCCTCTGGAGCTCAGAGCTGTGAATAACCTGTGTGGAGCGTGCAATTAATTGCAGGTATGGGGGAATGACTGGCCTGACATTTGTTATGCAGCATCCCTCTTGAACCAGAGGCCACCAAAATGAGGCACTTGAAACTTCGCACAACACAGCACAATTCAATACAATTTAATAGTTAGCCCCTTTCAGCAAAACAGCTGCCTGAGCTCCCTTAGAGCTAACACTCATGACACATGAATTCTTGTTAAATTGACTTATTTTGGATGACCCCAACTATCTTCCAATACCAGAGGTTTAGAAGGCTTAGCCTGATGTTCTCCCATCTAAATAATATTTTTCAGTGCCATTTTTTTCCAGCCTGCAGAAAAAGACACTTTTTGGTAAGCTTAAAGCAAGACAATACTGCTTAACAACTGCTGGGGCTGGTTTGTTTAACAGCACTCATTTTAGATGGTTGTGCTGAATCTACACACAATTTGTGAGTGATGTGATTTCTGACAGCTATGACTATTAGTGTCCTTGAATGATTTAGGAACACAAGTCAGGGTAACAGGTTGATATTATTGAATACAGTGTTTTAAAAATGTGGCTTGCTGCTGAAACATGCACATGAAGGAAGTAATCTACATGGAATTAAGGAAAAGAAACACCAACCCTTTGCTTATGTACACAGAGCAGAGAAAAGGACATCATTTCAAATTACTTTATTTTCAACAAATTTTCCACTTTCCACAAGAGAAAGAAGACTGGCTCCTTGAGTACAGATCCATCATTTAATCATATTCCAAATCTGTTTCCCATGTGCTTGCTTTTACTCTTATGAGTGCAGAAACTTAGAAGAGTGTATTTTGAAAACCTTTGCAAAGGTGAGGTCAGAGGGGGCACTAAGGTGAAAAGATGCTCTCCCATGATAGCAGAGTTCACATTGCAGGTTACATTTGCAGGAGCATGGCTTGTAAGGGAAACTCTATTCCATCTCCTCAGCAGTGGTGAAACACATCTGAAGTAGTTTCTAGTGCCTAGTTTTGGTCACCCACAGTTCTAGAGGGACATGGAGAAAGCAGAGAGGGTTTCTAAGACATTCAGAAAGTCTCCAAAACATTCAGAGCTCTGGGGCATATGATCTACCTCTATGGAAGAAGATGACCTCCAGAAATCCTATCCTACCAACATTCCCTTCAATCTCATAGAACTATAATCCATGACACTTCTGAATTGCAAGAGATTCTTGAGAAAATTGGGCAGTGTAGGACAGGGAGGATAGTTTCATTTTTTGATAGATAAACAAAGGCTTATAAAGATGAGAGTGTAACAAATGTTAAATAGAACCAAAAACCCTTTGAAAAGCATTTGGGATTAAAGCTTTAACCCCTAGGTGTTTAAAAAATGGTAAGAAATTCTATAAAGTCAAAAGTCAAACATATTATATGAGCAAGAAAAGTGCAAAGGTGTCATCAAAAAGCTGGAAATCATCTCAGGAAAAATCAAAATGTACTCCAAGAGACTTAAGGAGAGAGAGAAGTTCATTACAAAGAGGTAGAAAAAATAACACAGCTCTGTTCTGTAAATATGAAAGTTAATGAGGAGTTGAAGCTGGAAATGGAAAGAAGCAGTAATAGAAAGAGCAACTTCCTCACAATGTTCATCTTTGCATTTCTTTGTAATGGAATCCTTGACCAAAATTCAAATAGGTAATGAAAGTGCTCTTTGTTTAACCCAGAAGTAGATAGGCACCTAAAAACAAATATAATTGCAAGTTTGGCTTTAAAATTAGTGTTCAGAAAGATATTGCACAAATGGCCAGAGGCACATCTACTTTCACCCAGAAGGGTTTGATTTAACATTTTGACTAAAATGTCAGAAGCTTCAAATCTGTGTGAAACAAAGGAACAAGGGTTGATGAGATACCACACCTGAACAAAGGGCTATGATTTCCACTACATTCCCCTGAGTTTTTAAGTCTTCTTAGAAGTGATAGAAGATAACTGTAATTCATGAAGGGAGAGAAGTCATACTACAGAATGATTTGCTGCAGTAAGTTAGCTAAAAAATTCTAAATACATTTATAAGAGACATGAGCCTTTGACAACACCTGGTTCCTTAACTATTTTGGCAACACATATATTTTACAAAATTTAAGGAGATAAGACAATACATAGATTTGCATTTCCAATTTATATGTGAAGCCAGTAACATTCAGAAAATCCCTCCATTTTTCCCAAATCAGAGAATTTTTATAGATCTAACATAATTTAAAAATATTTTACTTTTTCATTTTCTACTGAATTGTGGCTAAAAATTTTTAGTAGTACATCTTCAACAGGACTGTTGTAATTTATTTAAACTGATGGAAAAAAATAATTCAAAGTATACAAAGTTCAATGAACATGAAGTTTCTCACTAATTTATCTGTAAATAAAAAGTTAGTTACTTTGCTTTGGGCAAAAAGAGTATCTTCAACAATATTAACCATGATATTTTACAAGCCAGAAATTATATAGTTTCACTGTCTGTTTCACCTGTCATAAAATCATCACTGTATGAAAGAAATCTACATTTTTGGTAATGCAAGTGCTTGGTTTTACCTCAATACCTTTTTCATATGTCAACACTCAGAATCTTCTCAGAAGACTCCCAAAACCTCTACAGTCCATTTCTATTATTTTTAATCAATTGTGACCCAGCCTAAGATTGCAAATGAGCCATTCAACTGTTTTTTGGGGGTTTTTTTTTTGAAAATAGGACAGAATTGGAACATCCAGTTAGAATGACTGGTTTGATTCTCATTTCCATTCCCCATCAAGATGTGAAACCATTAGATAATGACCTCACCAGAATAAATTTAGAAACAGGTATTGAAAATTTACCTTCTAACTACTTAACTGAATGTTATGCTAGGCTTATTTAGTTATTTTGTCAAAATGAGAAGACCAACTAGATTTCTTCAAAAACAAGAACATTGTCAAATTTAGTTGGGAGCACAGACAACTACTGACTCCTTAAGTAGACCCTGGGCTGGCAAAGTAATAAGAGAAATATCACCATTAGTTGCAAACTCTTGCATTTCAGGTGACATGAATTACCTTTGAAAATGTTATCTAATGCCATCTAATGTTGAATCTACTGAAACAAGTTCCATTTGTTTGTTGCAGAATGGAATGCAGCTCTTTTATGTATCCTGGACCTTTTCAGGATTTCTAGGAAGATGTGCAGAGATATTGCAATGGAACAAATGCTATGCTAAACTGTTCTTTAAACTCTCACAGCAGAAGAAACTAGTACCCGAGTCTACTTTTTAAAAACAGCAATTAAATGAGCTCAGGCAGTACTAGTTTTCAAACAGTAAGACAAAAACCTCTATGTATCTGCTATGTACTCAGGTAAATATGAATAGACGTGAATCATCATAATGCAGTTTTGTTTGCAGCTGTTTTCCACGTTATCATGTCCCAGGAAGATTATTTCCACACAAAAATATTTAGTCTCAGTATGCTTTTTCTCATCAAATTAAATCAAGTATTGTGAAATGGTGAATATCTGATCCACTCTACTAAGGCACAAGTCAGTTGTGAACTATTAGCCAGATAATCACTTTTTCAGGAAATTTTATGTAAAATAGCACACTTTTAAACTGTTTGTGAATATGAAGAAGGTGTAGCACTCCATGCCACTGAATGATAGGGGAAGTTTGGGAAAGTAGTTATGAGTATTGTTAATACTGGGCAAGAATGACTGGCAGTCAAGGCTCACTAAAATGACTGTCTGGGGGAGCTAATGGTCTGAGGCAGTGTTCACTGCTCAGACAGTCATTAAGGATAAGAATCTACCTGACCTGGAGGTCATTACTGCTTACATTAATTACTGCAAAGATGAATACTCCATGCGACTCTTCCACATCTCCCTAAAGTCATTTCTGCATCAAAACCTCCCTCAGGTTTCAGATCTATGGTGACATCTGGCAGCCAGGACCAGCATGTATAAACACATTTATTTGAATGAAGATAAAACACCAAATGTTTGAACTGATCAGAGCCACCAACTAGCTGGCAGACTCAGCCTGTAATTTTGCAATGACCCTAAGCATCCCTTTCCACAGTCACTTATTACTAGCTATAAATCTCCCATACTTAGACTGTTCAAGAATTACTGTGTGTGCATAAGCCTTTGTACTTGCCCAGCCTAAACAGCTTTTTAACCAGAGATCTGCTGGGAGCTACATTAGGGTGAAAAGATGTGATGCTTATTTGAAATGAAGCACATCAGGAATAATTTGAATTACTATTGCTTATCTGACAGTAGAAGCTGTGAATAAACCTGCAAGTCATGCATCTACAATACCTGTACCCCATGTGAGGTCCCTGCTCTGAAAAGAAATTTGAGTTCTCATAAATATACAAGCAAAGGATGGCAATAAAAAAAAAGTCAGCATTTAAAAATTTGACCTAAAGACGTGCTCAATGCAAGGTCTAAGGTAAGAGAGACCTGAAACCCATGTAACCTCCAATAGCTCTGGATGCTATTGGACTCAGAGCAGAATAACATCACTCAAAACCTTCTTATAAAACACCATGGTCATGGTCAGGAGACTTTCTGATTTGCATTGTATTTTGAGTTATTTCCAGTGTTGCTCCTCAGGTGAAAGTTCATGTCCTGGGTTCAGGTCCATGTCCTTACTCACGTGTGAGCACCAATTACTTGCTCAGTGCCACTGGCTGAGGTCAGGGGGGCTACTGCAGTGAGCAGCTGCTCCCCAGGACACAGCAGGGTTGGCAGCCTGGTCAGGAGGGTGAGTATCTCTGCCCTTTGCAACAGCTCACTCCCCTTTTACAATGCAGAGCATGTCAGTGCTACCACATAAAACAAAAATAAGGTCTGCTTTCCTTCAGATTAGTTAAAACCATTTGTGGTTTTGGATTCTGACACACCAGAACTAAAGAGTATAAAGATAACCATTATCAATACATTAATTTTGAGAGTTTCCATTTGTCTGCTTCCAAGACTGCAGCTGTCAATGCAAACAAGGTCTCTTTATTGGATATAATAAATCAAGAGGACAGTTTCTGCAAGAAAATACATGTAAGAATGTGAAAGCCTCTTCAAAGGATCATTAATAAAAGGATGAATATTCTTTCAATATATCTGTGCTTTTACAGTAGTCTTATGCACTGCTTGCTGCATGTGGCCCAATGCAAAAATTGAAATGCAACACTTGTCTGTTCTTGACATGTTGTATTATAAATTATTATAAACATCTCCAGTGCTGCTGGTAAAAGCTGCTTTCCTGAGGTATTACTGTAGACTTTCAAAATGCTACATGACTTAAGGGTTTGACTTTTTATGGCCATGGTGACTTTTACAGGAATATAACAAAGTGTTTTACTAGTGTACTTTTGAATGTTTAGTAATTCAAGAGCAACAATTTGCGGTGGCTTTCTGTATAGCTCTAGCAAACAACTGAGGTTTTAAAAGACAGAGAGGGGAAGAGTATTTGATAAAAAACAAAAGGAATTGTCTCTCTGCATCAGTAGTAATCTACTAATGCTAATACATCTAATACTTTGCAGGAAGATGGCCTAATTGGTCTGTTAATATTTTTTGCCTGATTTCATGCAAATAAAAAGCAACACTGTCTAGTCAGTAATTTTTCATGCTTTGCCCAGAAAAAAAAAAATTGCTTTAATAAAGAACACCTTCAACTCCTTGAAGACCTCCAGACCTGTCATTTTTAGACAACGTGGGAAGATAAAGACTTTTTTATTGACCTTTCTGCTTTAAAATATCAATGCAAATGACAGTGTGCCTTTACATTTTAAATGAAGGAGGAACTAGGATACACTTAAGAAATATATGCTCCTAAATCTAAATACTGGACTACTCCTTAAATAATTTTTTTGTGGATGTAAGAAACTCATGTCAGATAACCAATATATAGATTTAGTACACAGTGCTTTTTTTTTTTAAGGTAGAAAATTAAGATATACTAATATAAGCCTCTAGCAGGTAAATCCAAGTGTAAGAATAGAGGCTTTCAGGCACAGAAAGAAGAAATTAGACAAAGAAAGGTGAAACAAAATGACAGAGCAATGTATCTAAAACTGCACATTGGTTCTAGGGACTTGAAAGAATGTCATGTCAGATAGTATCAGACATCAGGCAAAATGCCTGGAGGATGAGAATAAAATAGTCAGGGTCAGACAAGCAAAGATTATCCCTATCATGTCATGTACAAGCAGTAGGAGAACCTGAGCCTGGCTAGAAAGCAAAGGGTGAGCTGGAGCAGGGACTACATGTGTTAACCTGACACTTCTTAAGGCTTTGTGCTAGATGCCTGGGTGAGAGGCATAACATCGAAGGGAAAAACAAAAGGCTGTCTAGAAAGAAATTTCTGAAAGACAAGCTGCAGGAAAAAAATCTTAAGATCTTCAGATAAGGTTAAAGAACAAATATAACTGTGTTTCAGAGCTTAGTCACATAGTTCTGTCTCAAACTCAACAACACAATTGAGACATCCAATAAGAATTCATTTTATTTTGTTCTACAAAGTTATTTGAAATGTCACACACCTTGGAGAACTAGTTGGCTTGCAATAAGAAAAACTTGATTTGCTATAACCTTTCAAAACACTAACTAGAAAAGACAGCTAGAAAAACATTCTAGGTGACTTGACCCGTCTATTAATGCTTGTCTTATTCTGGAGTTACATGAGTTCAACAAGACCTGTAAGAATAACATATTAATATGCATATTATTTTCAAATCTTTTACATCTTACTCAAGATCTAAGAGCTTTACACTTTATCACTATAAGCATTTCACATAATTTTTAAATAAAATTAGCATTAGCTTATATAATTTTAAAATAATATAAGCTAATGCAGGCATTTGTTCTTTAATTTTGCCCTCCACATTGTTTACAAAATATAGAGGTTATGCAAAGAGGACTGTGGTATGTTTAGAAGGATTTTGCAGGTAAATGTTATTTCACAGTTATGGCGTGTCATATATTTTTCTTCATTTTAGTAATATGTTTCCATGTCATTCTTTTGCACAGAAAAGAGTAATAGGTGTGCCTGGGCTTAACAGTTGTGGTTTCTGGACTGTGGGTCAGGCAAAATGCTCTGAGACAAGAAGGTTCAGTCTTACTTGTCAGTACCCAAGTAAGAACCTCAAGAAAATCTTTAACTCAGGAAATCTCAGGAAAACAAGGGCTTGCAAAAGTAGTGAAAGCCAGCAGGATGGTAAGAAAGGCACATCTCAGTGTTCAGAAGGATGTTTAGAATTTGAAACAAAACCCTTTTAACTCAGCTGTACATTTCTAGGTTAATCATGTTAGATTAATCCGCATACTTCCATTGTCTCACAGTAATTCAGTCAACAAAGATACTTTATACAGGCAAATCCAGGACCAGCTGGAACCCACTTCCTGCTATTTGATATCAAAAGAAACAATGGTTTTTCTTATAAGTCTGAGAGAAGCATTAATCAGTGTGGACAACTCTTATCCTTTCATACACCACCACTCTTCCAGTAGACCTGCTCTCTGGTTTTTACTTCCTTCCCCTTATGACACCACTTTCAGCATAGCTGCTCATGCCATTCATTATATATCAAGAGCTTCTCTGCTTTCTCCTACAATTCATGCCACCCCATCTCTCAACTCTTAATGAAGTTTATAGTAAGGAGGGTGAGAGCAGTAAGAGCAGAGCTCTTCTCTCATGAGTCAGGAAGGTATGGCAGATGGTGCACTAATGTGTTAATTAAATGGCTGCTTTGTCTGTGACTTTCCTGTTGCTCACCTCCTGGTGTTAAGAGCTAAAAAATAATGGAAGGGGTTAATGAGACAGAAACTTATCCAGGTGGTCAAAACTTCACTGCAGGTCCTGGGCACTAGGTGCCATCTCAGCAGTCACCAGCAAAAGGGATGAGAGTGGTGCCATCATTGCATGCTACCAGCGCTACAGAGCACGGCAGCCTGCTGCAGGACTCGTGTCCTTGCAAATGTACACAGCTGAGGGAGCATAGTGTCAGCAGATGAGGAAAAGGCAGAGGCACTTAATGCCTTCTTTGTCCCAGTCCTTAAGACCAAAACCAGTTACCCTCAGGATATTCAGCTCCCAGAGCTGGAAGTTTGTGACTGAGAGATGAGTGAAGGCACCATAATCCAGGAGAAAATGCCAACTGGACACCCACAGGTCTACAGGTCCAGATGGAATTCACCTGAGAGTAATGAGTGAGCTGGCAAAAAAGCCAAGCCACTTTCAAGCATTTAGCAGCAGTCCTGGTTCATCAGAGAAATCCCAGTAATCTGGAAATTAGCAAATGCAACACCATCTACAAGAAAGGCTGGAAATACCATCCAGAGTACTGTCAGCCTGAGCTCAGTACCACAGAAGGCCATAGTGCAGATCATCCTGAGTGCAGTCACAGCGCATGCAGGACAACTGTTGTTATCATATTGTTTTTATATTTCTAGAGTCCCATACCTTTTGGGTGGTTTTCTCACAAGCAGCTCTTCACAGCAGCATTGTTCCTGCTTCTTCGTCAGGGCTCCTCCAAGGCTCTCCCTGGCTGCCCCACCCCCTTTTATCCCAGTTATCTTCACTAGCCACAGCTGCCACTCAATTAAGGACATCACAGCTGCAGCCCATTTAGAACAACTAGGACTGGGGCAAGGCCACTTATACAATACATATATTTTACTATGGCTCAAAGGCCACCTATACAATACATACTAAGATTCAATGGCCACCTATATTTCCCCCTTTTCTTGTAACAATCATACAATTACAATACATATAACCCACCATGACTCAAAGGCCATATTTCTCACAGCTCCTGGCTGTCCTATCTTCCACAGCTCTTCAGGCTGCATATTCCTCCACAGCTCTCAGGCTGCATATCTCCATCACGTCAGGGTCACCCATTGTTGTATTCATATTTTTGTTATCATATGTCTAGAGTCCCATACCTTCTCTCAGCTCTCCACAGCTCTCAGGCTGCCACAGACAACCAGGGGATCATGCCCAGACTCTCACTTCAAAAAGGACACTGAGGTACTGGAGCAAACCCAGAGAAAGCAACAAAGCTGGTGGAGGGTCTGCAGCACAAGTCCATGAGAAGCACCTGAGAGAGCCAGGGGTGTTTAACCTGGAGAAGAGAAAGCTTGGGGGGAACTTCACTCCTTTCTACAACCACCTGTGGTGAGGTGGGGATCTGTCTCTTCCACCATGTCTCAAGTGAAAAGATGAGAAAAAATGGCCTAAAGTTGTGCCACGGGAGGTTCAGATCTGACACTAGAAAAAAAGAATTTTCACTGAAAGAGTGATGTGGCATTGGAATAAGTTGTGAAGGGAAGTAATGGAATCATTGCCTCAGGAAGTGTTCAAGAGGTGTCTGTATGTGGCCCTTGGAGATAGGGCTTAGGAGTGATTATGGCAGTGCTGGGTTGGTGGTTGGACTGGATGGTATTGAAGGTCTCTTTCAGCCTTGATGATTTCTGTGCTTCTGTGGTTCTGGTATGTTGAAGGAGAAATATTGCCAAGTTGGTAAAGCCAAACACACCCAAGGGGAGAAGTTATAGTAGTGCTACAGCTTAAAGAAGAGGGACAAACCCAGTATTCTACAAAGTAGTTGTCCCCACTGCTTCCTACCTTTTCCTAGAGTGAGGAAAACCTGACCAAGATTAATTGCTCACACATCTGGCTCTTTGCTATCTACCACAGATTTAATACATTCTCTTTTCAGAGACAGCAGTTACCACAGGTAGCCTCAGCTTCCACCTTTCCAAGCAGAAATACTTGTACCTCCAGGTGTAAATGCCTGTCATTTACACCAAACAACAGGGAAACAGAAAAGATAAAATTATCTTCTTTACTGTGTCCTCACTAAAACCTTACACTGTCATGTAGGAATCCTGTGATGGGCATTCTGTCATCAGTTTATGCCAATAAATGTGATGCAAAGCTGTTATTCTTTCTTCTCAGACCTTACTTCAATCCCATTTTTCTTTCACAAAGGAGAACCCACTCCTTTTCCAATACTGTGATGCCTACAAAAATTCAAAGTATCCTCTGGTACCCTGACAGTCCTGTTTTTCCTTCTGATCAATGTCATTTTCCTGCTTTTGTATTTATACCCATCTGCTTCCTATTTCCTCATGCTCATGCTGCATAAAGGCTGGACAAGGGATTATTTCTTTGTTCTACATTTAAACAGCACATGAAGTTGAAGTAGATCCTCTGGTTAATGATCACAGCTCCTAGAGGCAATGGCAATATAAATAAATTAAACTATGTTAAAAACCTTAGTCATTTCATTCTAGAGATTGAACAATATCCAAAGATCATCCACTACCTCTGTTTAGTTTCTGGGGATATTTACAGGGATAAAGATACAGAATGTTAAAAGACTGTGTGCAAACCAACAAATGTCCAGACTGGAAAATTACTTGCAAGCATAGTTAAGTGAATTCTGGTGGATTCAATAAGAATCCAATACTTGGGAGGTTATCAATCATTGTAAACCATTCCAAACAAACCTTTATACGTATCCTTGCTCCACAAACAATGTCCTGATCTTGATTTAAATTTATATCCACACATTTGTTTCATATGCTTACAGCCAGTAAGTGATAGTCTACCTGAGAGTCAGTAGGAAGCAAGCCAAGGTTACTCTGAAGAAGCTGATGGATGTCTGGGTAATTTTGAAAATACCTCTAATATCATATCTATCTTTTTTGGCTCCTAAATTCTTTAGAAAATATTACGAATAATTATCTTGGTTGGCTTTGAGAAAATTAATGAGTATTTGTATTTGGAATGAATTTTTAAAGACATTAGGGTACAGAAAGGGCAGGTTATAATGGATAAATCCAATATTAAGAAACTGGAGAGGATCCAGTACAGAGCTACTGAGATAGTCAAAGGTTGAGAGTACATGGCTGCAAGGACATCTGGAAGGAGTTGGGCTCATTTTATGCAACAGAAAAGTGGGTAAGAGGGAATTTAACTACCTACCTATGACTGCATTAAACAATTACAAAAGTTCTGGAGCTAAAGTGATATAAAGTTCGGCAACCACCACAAGTTGTGGTTTAGGAAATTCAAATTAAATAATAGATGGGGGGGAAAATCATGAGAAGGGCAATTCAGTGTTGACTACTGTTGTCTGGAGAGGCTATGGACTCTGTGCTTGCAGGTTTTCAGGACTGAATTAGACAAAGCTATGGAAAACCTGTTCTGTTTCAGGTAGGTGAAAAAAATCAAGGTTTTCAGAGGTCATTTCCAAACAATATTTCTATGGTTCTGCAATACTGTGATGCAATTTTTTTACAGCATCAAGACAGTGAACATTTTAGAAATGTCAATGTCTTTAAAAAGCATCACTTTTTGTTCCTTAGTTGCTCATCTGTAAAGTGAATACCATACCTCCCTACTTTCCAAAGGGAATAGTTAAGGGATGGCCCCAAGGGAACTAGCTGGATGAATGAATATGTCTGTGAAGCTGCCATCTCCTACAGTTAAGAATGCCAGAGTAAATGAAAAAAAAAAAAATCTAAATAAAAATATGTGACAAAAGCCTGTGCTGGTCTAAACTGCTGTAACTCTAGTGACTGAGACAATATTACACTAATTTACTCCAGCTGAGCTGCCCATGCTGTAATAAACAGCCCCATGTTGTTTATTCAGCCAAATGAGAATCTGTTAAGTTGAATGCTGCTCAGTATGAATTATTAAAGTCAGGAGGTTTTGCATGCTAAATATATGCTGTCTGAAAAATAATGTTTGCCTCAATTTCGGATCACCATTGGGGAAATGTTGGAGAATTTTGAAGGACTCCAGGAGAACAATGTTTAAAGGACTATTCTTACTGAAGGCTAGTTATGCTAACAGGCTGCTAAGGACTGAATGCTTTTCAGGAGGAGAGACCATTTCTCACATTCTGTTAGAAGTACAGTAAAAATTAGTACCTGAAAATTCTAAGCTGTTATATTCCTTCAAAACCATTTCTATTTCAAAACTGCAATTTCTTATGCAAATCTGAAGGACAAATAAAGGACCCTCATTGTACTTAAATGGCCTCTGTGTTCATCAGACAAAAAACCTTGCACAGTCAAGCAAGGCACCATAAATTGAAACAATTTTCAAACACACTTTCCTGGAGATGGAAAAAAAGTTCATAAAAAGGTCAAGACTGCAGTCATCAAAGTAGTGGAATCAGTGCTTGAGGAGAGAACTACCATTTGCAGGGAATGGAAGTGTGCCAGATAAGAAGCTGCTGCCCAGACTTCTTCAACCCTTCCATAAGAAGAGGGCTAATTTCTTAAAGAGCCATTAGAGAATTATGCTGTCTCCTCGAAAATGGGGCATCACTCAAGAAATCACTTACAAGGAAAGAGGAAACCTTTTCTGAGAAGCCAGGTCAACTTCACAGATAGTCTGGTAGAGAGATTGAATGTGATAAGCACTGTAAAAGGGCTCAGATTAAATTAAGTAACTCTTTATTTCTATAGAAAGCCAGCTGAGCTTTGAAGAAAGGGCAGGTGATTAATTTAATAGGGTAATAGATACTGCTAGGACTGGTCAGTAATTAATTAAATTGGAGACCAGTGTGCAGGTAAAAGAGTGAGCAAAGTCCAATAGGTTTAAGAGTATGTACCAGTGAATTAGCCACTGGCAGCTGGAACAGACATCCATACTGTCACAGAAAAGCCCCATTTGTTAGATGATCTTCGAATGCTGGTACAGCCCATGAAACAGGAGGTGACAATACTTCTATCCATAGGTAAATGTCATCTGGAACCTCCTGAGGAAAAATAGTAGAAATAGAGACTCTTCTTTAACCTGGCAGCCAGTCACTACTGGTGTCCCCCAGGGATTAGTGATGTTCCCAGTCCTGTTTAAAGTCTTTATGGCTTATCTGGGTGAGGGGAGCTAGTCAACCATTAGCAAATTTGCAGATCACAACAAGCTGGGGAAGAGTGATCCTCTGCTGGAGGGTAGGAGGGCTCTGCAGAGGGACCAGGAAAGGCTGGATCAATGGGGTCAATCCAAGGATATGAAGTTTAACAAGACCAAGTTTTGGGTCCTGCACTTTGGCCACGACCATGCCCTGAAGCACTACAGGCTGGGAACAAGGTAGCTGGACAAGAGGCAGGCAAAATGAGACCTGGGAGTGGTGATTGGCAGCAGCTGAACACGAGCCAGGGTGTGCCCAGGTGCCAAGCAGGCCAATGGCATCCTGGCCTGTGCCAGCAATGGTGTGGCCAGCAGGGCCAGGGCAGGGATTCTTCTCAGTGCTGGTGAGGCTGCACCTTGAGTTCAGTGTCCAGCTCTCTGCCCCTCAGTCTACAAAGGATGTTGAGGTGCTGGAATGTGTCCAGAGAAAGGCAACAAGGCTGGTGAGGGGTCTAGAGAGGGTAGGTCCTGTGAGGAGCAGCTGAGGGAGCTGGGGGTGTTCAGCCTGGAGAAAGGAGGTTCAGGGGAGACCTTATTCCTCTCCACAGCTCCCTGACTGCAGGCTGTAGCCAGGTGAGGGTTGGTCTCTTCTCCCATGCAGCCAGTGACAGGATAAGAGGACACAGTCTTAAACTGCACCAGGGGAGGTTTAGGTTGGACATAAGGAAGAAATTCTTCATGGAACACGTGACTGGGCGTTGGAATGATCTGCCCAGGGAAAAGGTGAAGTCACCATCCCTGGAGAGGTTTAAAGATAGATTGGATGTAGCACTCAGTGCCACAGTCTAATTGACAAGCTGATGTTCAGCCATAGGTAAGATTTGATCTCAAATGTCTTCTCCTAGCTGATTCTGTGATTCTGTGAATAATAATAAAATATGTTTATAGCATAAGGAATACAGAATAATAATAACCCTAACAAAGAAAAAAGAATAAACAAATAAAAACCTCTGTGTTAACTATAATTCTTCATAGCAAACTGTCTAAGGCAAGACAGCCTGACTCTTTGCAGCCACACAACTCTGTCCTCTTAGCGCCCCAGCAACAAGGAGGAAAAAAAGAGGGGAACACAAGCAGAGCATGGCTGTGCTGCTGAATTGACAAGCCCACACTGACAGCTTCCCCCAGAATGCTGTGAAGTTTCTACAGGGACAGCTACAACCACCCTCACATCCACATTTCCCTTGTAAGTCTGTGCTCATACCAAGCCACAGCTACTTTGGGTTTACTGTCCAGTGATCACTCCTGCATCCAGCTGGGCTTGCTACTTCCAGCTGATGTCTGACCCAGCTGACCACTACACTGACTACAGCAGTGTCTACCACACCCTTATGGATATACTCAGTGTAACTCTGATTGTTCCTTCTTCCTTTAATATAAAACCTCTTCCTCTGTTTGAGTTTTCATATTTTTCCCCACAAAAACTAACAAAATTACATTCTCAGATGGTTTCCATGATGGTCAGCAAAAAACCTGATGTACCTGGACTGTAATAGAAGCTGTTTACTGGGAGATATCATGATTAAAAAAACAAGAGTATCTACTGTGTGCACTGAGTGAGGAAAATGTCCTGGGAAAAACAGCATTGGGTTTTATGTGTTGAAGGCTATCTTAATGTGTATCTATCAAAGGTATTGTGGTATTTCCAGATTTTTGAAAGGTTGATTTTGCAGCCTTGAAAATGCTCTTCTAACATTTTTTTTTATCTTTCCTTATGAAGCCTTTTCTGTCATATAAGTCAAGAGGAAAGCTGTTATGTAAAGCAAAAAACACTTGCAGCCTGAAGTGGACAACTGATTTCAGTAGCCAGTTAGCATAATTTCAGATTTTGTCTGCACTAGTAAATAGAATAGACATCTATCCTAGAAGTTCTTCATCCATACTTCATACCCATAAATTGTTAGAACTGCCCCTGGTATAGTTTCTTTTGGGCCAGGTAGCCTTGCCACCAGCTGGTTCAACAACACAGGAGAAGCCAATTATCTCCCCTTCACAAGCAGGTTCCACCTGAAGTAACATTTTCCTTCACATTTCTCCTTCTTACTTCAGGTCCACTAGGTTTCCCAAACCAGTTTCCCAGCTCAGCCTCAATTTTCACTGTTACCTCCAAACTCACTCCCCAGCTTTCCCTAGTGTCAGTGTCCCAGCTGGTGACAGCTGACACAATGCCAGGCTGGAGGGGGTGCTCATTGTGTTGAGTGCTGCAAGTGCAGGGTGAAAACTCTTAAAGCCCAGTCAGGAATGCTGCCCACAGCTGACACTGCAGCCTTCATCAGAAGCCAGCCCACAGGATTTTCATATACCAGCTACCAGCTCTGTGACCAGCTCCTTTGGAAACTGCACCAAGTGTTATCTGCCACATAAAACTAGGAATAAAGAAACATTAACAAACCTGGGCATTTTCAGTTCTTGGTATCACTACTTTTCAAATGAAAACAGGGAAAATTCCAGACTACATAGCAAAGTTGTCATTCAGGTCCACTGTCATATTGAGACTGTCCTCCTCATTTTCACTGAAGAGACTTTCATTAGCAAATTAACAGCTAGAGGGGTGAAGGGTGCACAGAGCTGTACTTTCTCTGCTCACATGTGCTCCCGTGAAACTGTTACGATAGTTGTACACAGGCTGATGAAAATGTGATCCAGTATAATCTGAAAGTAATGTAAAAATAAAAGAGCATTCAATTGGGTCTCTGTATTTAACCCAAAGTGGAAAAGAGAGAAGGGTCCCTATCGACTGCTTTCACACTGTATCAAAGAATTTTTATGAGGTTTTTTGATAAATGTTATTTAATTTATGAAAGCTTAGAAAGCTTAGGAAATTGATAGACAGTAAAATAAGAGTTTTTTTAAAGGAGAAATTCAGTTTAACCATTTTGAGCAATTGGGATACCACTGTCATTTCTTGGACAGAAGAATTCCTTTCAGTTGGGTTTTCAGGTTATCAGAAGCTCTGGCAATAGATACAACATTTCTCTGAGTGCAGAAGGCAGTAGAGAAACATCTCTATCTACTCCTACAGGAGACTGATACGACAAGGAGAGGTTGAGTGTCACAGTGGGGACAAAATGGAACGACTACATAAAACTGTGTATCTAGAAATGTCATTTCCAATAAAGACGAGGGTTATGTGGAGTGCTGTCTTCATCTCAGGGGGATTCATAGGAATAAGTAAGATACCAGCATTGTAAATGCCTCTTTTGACAATTGCAATAGCTACTGTGGCTCTGGCAGTAACTCACATGACGTTTTTAAGTTAAAAGTCATTTTTATTGGTTCATGGAGTGCAGGCCAAAAAAGCTGTATTTTCTTTCTCTTCAGAAAGCACTGAGGGATCTTTAAATTTCCACTTGAATAACCACCAGAAATGGGCACAAGCCTGGTTTTGACCTTTTTTCTCATGTTTTTTTTAAGTAGGTCCTTTTCTCATATGTCTTTTGAAAACTGTTATCTGAAGCATGTCCTGACAACACAGTTGATGCCAATTATGCACTCTCTGCCCTCTCCTCAGCAATTCTGTTCATTTACTCATTCTGAGGTGGCTAATGCATTGTACCCTTAACGCCTCAGAGACACAGCAGAGGCCTGCACACTGCTGAGTATTAAATTCCACTCTATTCAAGACCTCCTTCTTCAGCTGAGGCACCATCTGGGCCACCCACCATATCTGGATTTAAGAGCTCCCTCAAGACCAAGAACAGAACATTTCTAACAAGGAGGTGACAGCTGAGTTTAAAAAAACCAACAACTTAATAAAATAAAAATAAAAAAACAACAAAACACCTACACAAATTCTTTCATTTATTTATCTTAAAGACTTGTGAGAAACAAACACATTGTATGCAACAGGCAGAGATAACAATTCTTGGCACTGACACAGCCCAAAGAGGTAGAGAGTGTCAGACCAACACGTAGCAACCCTAGGCTGCAGCAGATTTAGACTGGCATTTGAAGAGAAGGGCACACACAGTATTTGGCACTTAAACTGGCATAGCAAGGGGGAAAGAAAATAGAGGACCAGAAACAGGAAGGACATTCTATTCCCTCATCTCTTCCAATCTGACCAGAAAGGCAGTAAACTCTGAATTAACCATTTTAGCTAGCATGAGATGACAGCTGCCAGCCCTTAAAAACTGGTAACTGCTAGGTAAAATGACCATAGACATCATGCCACACAAGCTGTTTTTGAGTAAGAGAACAGAAGTTATCCCACAGTACCTCATCAATCTCAGTGACACCAGCAGTGAAACCAGCCCCAGAAGCAGCCTACACAAGCAGGAGCCAGCCAGGCTTGACACAGCCGAGCTGCCTGCAAGCAGTAACCAATGGTTCCACAGAAGTGCCCATTCCCTTCTTGCTATCCCAGAATTTAACACCAGCCTCCAGTGCACAGGGTGACAAAAGTAATGTTGGTCAAGGTTGAAGCTTCTACTCACTTGATTTCTCTGAAGAGGGAGACAGGAAACACAGACTTCCAGATTGCCAGATTTTGGAAGTGGTTTTGTTGAGAAAAATATACATGTCATGTACTTTCTCTGGAAAACTGACAGCATTAAAACGGTTGATATAAAGGTGATTCCTTGTTCCTGACAGATTTTGTTCAAAGCAACCTCAAAACTTTATCCACTGAACAGATGAGTTACTGATTTCACCTGTACCTGAGTAAGGGTACCAATAAGTTGGTCTTTACAGACTGGCAGGAGCTGTTTTAGGCTATGTCAATTGAGCACAGCAGTGAAGTCTGTGTCTGCAGGAGCTGGTATGCATCCATGCCAGTGTCAGCACCTCTGCTGGTGTCCTGAAGTCTGTCATCCTGGACATAATGCCCTATTTCTACTTTCCACCCCTCTCCTAGCTGCTTGGGTGCCAGCTGGGGGACCCCAGCACTGGGTTCTGCTGTGCAATGCTGACATAGCCTTGGAGACTGAGCTGAGAACAAGAAGGGCAAGCAGGGATCAGGATACTGAGCTTGACTTAGTTGACTTAGCATTAGGAGAACTCTCTAGGCCCAACACTGATAACCTGCATTACGGAGTAAAGAGAGCTCTGTATCCATGAGAAATTCCTGAATACTGATGTTAAATACACTGTATTACCACAGGTGACATGCAGTAAAAAAACATAGGATGGTTTTAGAAGGCCTGCTGACCTCAGCCCATAAAGTTTCAGCCACCCAGGCACAGCTGAAAGCTTTAATCACACACAGAAACATCATGACTAAAGCCTACCAGGAGAGAATACTCAGAGGAGGAAATAAATGGGCTATGACATTCAAATATTGTACCAAACATGCCACAGAAGAGAAAGGAAACTCAGTTAGGGTCCCACTGTTAAACAGATCTAAGTTTGATCAACCAGCATAGCAATTGGTAAGATTATCTTCTCTTCCTGTTTCTCAAGACTGCTTGCATTTTCGCTTCATGGAATGTGGAAAGCATTCAATAATATCTGTTCATATTTCAAAAAATTCTTTAGAAAGCATTGCTAAGCCCCATATTTACTGAGAAAACTAATGGGACATGGCATTGACTTAGAGGTATTTAGTGGCTTTGACTGGAAAGTCCCTTTTTATTCACTTTCACATATTTATGCAGTAGCTGACAACACATGAATGTAAAGATGCTTGGTATTCTCTCTCATAGAGAAAAAATATGTAAATTTATATCAGTAAATAAATAATCAATCATGTCAAAATACTAAATATCAGTTTTTGAAACTACAAAAAATGTGATTTAAAATGTCTCTCCCTTGTAGTACAAAATGAATTGCTATAATTAATCATCTGAAATCAAATACATAATTTGTACACTTCTTGAAGTCATACAACCCATCATATAGTTTTTTTTTGATTGTTTCCCAAAAGATTATTAGTGCATTTTGAATAACTACTGTGCTTTTGTTACAGTTGCCACATTGTCTTATATTATATTCCAATAAAATTGTACTCCTGAGATGATAATCTTTTAGGGGAAAAGAGAGCAGCCATGTGTTGTGTTGTGTTCTTGCACATCCAAAGCTATCAGCGCAGGCACAGCAGCTTACATCCTGTGGTGTAAATCTGGCACCACCATTAAAGTACACACAGTTATGAATTGGCATTAGAGTAAGCAGAATTTGGGCACAATGCATATTCATTTTTATTAAAACTCTAAAACATTTTGAAAGCCCTCAGGTAAGAAGTACTGAAAGAAATGCAAAGCATATTAACAGTTATCGATGTGCACACTTTCACACATAGAAAGTCTGAGTACAAACTGCAAAGGACTATAGAAAGGGAATACTGGATCCTGTGAGAAACATAGCACAAGCCAGTTCAAATGCTCCAACATACACCTGGCTCAGCTCAGACACCCTCTGTGGCTCTATACATCTAAACTGGAGCTGAAAATCTGGTAGTCATCTATCAATTTAAAGCACGTGATGCCTGACTTGTGATCTCAAAGGTGCACACACTGGCAATGACTGATATGGCCTCTGTTTTTATGTTTATTCAAACAATATGAATATTCAAGCGCATCGAATTTACAGAGCACAGAGGAACAATCCCCACACCTGCTATGCCCTTGCCATTGTAAGCAGTGGAGCTGGGATACAGGTCACTAAAGCACACCCAGCTCATGGCTCCCAGCTCCCTCTCCAGTCCAGACAAGTGTGTGAGTGAGCAAGTGCACGGATCACTGCACTTTGGGTTGTGAAAATACCCAAATCTTCCTATTCATGTCACTTCACACTTACCACAGGGAATTATTTCCTGTAATTGTTTAGAGATGAACATTAATCATATTTTCTAGCCAGAGCAATTGCTTGAATGGAGTCCTAGTAATTTTTTTTACTCTATCTTGCTTTTCCCCCTCACTTTTTTTCCTTACATTCTACTGTTTCTTTTCTTTTCTTGTATCACACTATGCCTCTCATCATGAAGTTCATTCCACCCTCTCCTATTAGTAAATTTGGGGGATTGTAATCCTTTTTTTTCCCAGCTGCTTCCCAGAGCTGCCAGCTAGGGTGGCTCCATCACTCACCTGCAGATCCCTTGTCAATTCCAATGGGCTCCAGCAGTCCCTTCAGCTCCATGTGTCATGCTAAGCAACATGCCTATTGGTAGAGCTTTTTATTATTGTTATTATTGTTGTTGCTGTTATTAGGAGAGGTAAAGTGTTTGTTATACTGCAACCATTTTAAACACACTTTCATTGCATAATTCAGTTCAAAATACAGGAAAATGCTGTTCAGGGGAGTGAAGGAGCAAAGCAGATGAATTCTGCTGTGGTACAGAGATAACGTGAAGTTTGTCGGCATGGGTACTGCTATACAAAAAAAGAAAAAAGATAGGTGTAACAACACAGCCTTATGTTTTGTCACTTGGAAAGCCCTGCAAAAAGAACCTCACCCTGATACTCTCATCACATTCTTTGCCAAGTGACTGGAGGGGGACAGATTGACATTAGCTTTAGAAGCTAAGGAAACAGTGGGAATATTAATGTTCTAATTAAAATAAAGGAATCTTGCACACCCAGTGAAACTTCTCTGTAGACCAGGTCCTTGAAAGGAAGTTGCAACAGATGGGTACTAAAGAGACTTCTTTACTACTACTACTACTATTATTATTATTATTATTATTATTATTATTATTACTACATTTCCTAATATGATTAGAGCAAAGCAGTTAACTCCATTTCAAAAAAGGTTATTTTACTATAAGTAGTTATTTCTATTTATAGGGAAAGCAGTTATTTAAATTTATAGGGAAAGGCTAACAAGACAAAGACTTTTGAACCTGATTTTTAATCTGATCCATCAGTAGCTTTCTATGTAACATTAGGTAAGTGATTCATGCTCTTTTCTTGATTCTCCTCATCTAAACTTTAGGTGTTTCCTTCCTAGTTCTTAGGATTCACCACAGGAGAATCAACTAGCATTTCCAAAAATATAGAGTTCTTTCAGTGGGAAGTGCTACATAAATATAAATTGATATTTTAAAGGAACAGTAGTTCCTACAGAAATATTTTCTGACTCATACATGGTGCTTTTGCTCTCCACTTGAAAGATTATTTTTAGACTGTTTCAGCCCTCCCCCAGGTGTACAACTGAAAGAATCCAAGTATGTACATGGCTTTTATGTTTATGAGAAATTCTTGTTTGAAAGGTACAAAGATGGAAGCAATCTAACCACAGAGGGGATCCAAAGTCCGTGTTAAAGAGGCATGAAGCCAGTGATTATGCCTAACAGACAATGCTGCTCCTAATCCCCACACAGTAGTTTTCCCCATGTTTGTATAATTATCCCTTTTAATCCAGACATTTAGACACTTGCTTCATTCAAATGTAAGGTCTTAGGCATCTCTAAGGGACTGTTTCTCTGCTTAGATTTAAGCATGTAAGGAGCAAGGATGAAGAAGATTACAGTCTGTCAAACAGGATTTATTTCTTCTATGAGAAAAATACATTTCAAGAAATATTAAAGGAATTCCCTTGCTGTCAAGAAGTTAAAGGATCAGAAAAAAAGAACAATGGCAAGTGATGCAGAAAATGTTTATATTCTGGGCTTCACTCCTCCCAAAATTAGTTTGTTGAAGCTTAATGAAATTAAATTTAACAACCAGCAGGAAACTAAGCCAAAAAAAGAGGTTCAATGTTTAGTAAATAAATTTATTCAATTCAGTAGGGTCTTATGATACTCACCAAAAGCACTAGGGAAAAGGAATTAGGACAAACCACTTTCATCCCTTTGGATTTAAGAACATTATCAGAAGTCTACCTAGTTTTAACCACAGAAGTCCCAAAGGACTAGAAATAGGAAACTTTGAAAATGGGAAGGTGTGGGGTATGTGGGCAGAGGGGTTAAGGGAAGGATCCAGAGAATTACAGAGCACTTGACTTCAATTCCCAGAAATATTCTGGAACAAACTCTTAACCAATCAATCCAAAAGCAGCAGTAGACAGTAAGATGATAAAAGACAGCTCACTTGAGTCTGTTAAGAACTGATGATGTCAAACCTACCTAATGTCCTTGTCTGCCAATATAATTGGCATAATGGATTAAAGGGAAGCACTAGATGTAATGTATCTTGCTTTAGCAAGGACTTAGCAACTGTCTGGAGACACATTGTTCTGGAAAGGCTGAAGAAATATGACCTGGATCGATTGTTCTCACACCATAAACACAAACAGCAGGGCTGCATGAGCCACTTCCAGGCTGCGCTCAGCAGCAGCTGCTCGGGCACCAAAGGCAGGAGGCTTCTGGGAGAAGAATCCTGGGCAAGATTTTTCAGAAAATATGACAATGACACCTAGTTTACTTCAGTGGCAACATACATAAACTTTTATCTAGTGGTTCAGAGACGTTGATTAATAAATAAAAGTCAATGCAGCAGTGGAAACAATTTTCCTCTCCTTTCCCCAGCTTCAGCCCAAACTTCCCCTCCCTTCAGCAGCTCTCCTTCACCCTTACTTATCCCAGCTCCCACATTTTCAGTATGCTCGCACTCTGGCCCTCCTAAGCCCTTGGTTGAGGGGATGGATGGAGCAGGAGTTTGGAGTCTGGATGTGATGGCTCTCTCTGCCCCTCCTTTCTTCTTAGTCATTTTCTCCTGACTGCCCCTCTACTCATCCATGACTGGACCCTCAGGAGTTTCCCTGCTCTGGCATGGGCCACCCATGGCCACAGTCCCTCAGAGGCACCCTAGCTCGGTCACCGAGCACTCCTTTCCGTGAGGGAATCTCCAGCTGTGTCCCCATCTGCACCTCTCCTTGTGTGTCTCCCAGATGTGTCCTCATGTAACTCCTCAGGTGAGCTCACAGGTATCTCTTGCCTCTGTCAGCTCCCAGCCTTTCTTGGTCACCTCCAAGGATCATGCTGCTCCAACTGGCTGCAGTTTTGGGGTGCTGTGTGGTGTTTCAAGCTGCAGCCAAGCCATATGGAACTACCCATGACCTCCCCAGGCACACACTCCACCAGCTATGCTGAATGCAACCTCTAATAGGAAAATTAATGTTCAAGAAAAACCAACATGTCACAAGAAAAAAAGAAATGGGCTTCAGGAGACATCATGGGCTGTGAATTGACATAAAGACAGGAAAAGGGGTCCCCTGTGTGGGCCCCCTGAGCTTGCTCTAAACATAGAAATCAAGTGGTTCCCAGACAAAATTGCATAGGATTCCAGTTCTGAAGCACTGAGGACTGAAAATGAGGTTAAGGGTGGTTAAGAGCAACAGAGCAAAGTTCCTTTAATAATCTGGAATTTATAATTTTTCTCTTTTTTGAAGTTTTGTGAAACATTCTACTGCTACAGTCCAGACTCTGAATTCTTTCTTCAAATATTGCAGATATTTGGCATGACGTTTTTTATTAGTCAGTCTTTATATACTGAGCAGAACAACCACTTGAAACTGGCATAGCATAGCTTATTTTTTGAAAAAAAATCTGCTAATAATGCCCATATACATTCTTTAAAAGAAAATTAATCCTTTATAATAGCAAAAGTCTATATAATTAGGAGAAATGGAATCCAATTAGGTGGGAAAAAATCAAGGAACTAGCAAATATCTCTGACACTGACATCTATTTGGCTGGAAAATGACATCCAAAGGAAAATGTGTGCACTCCATCTTTATTCACTCTGAATTTAAATGACCAGAACCTGAACGACTGTTCAATATAAAACAACCCTGCACAGAGTGTGAGTTGCAGCCTTACTTCATCTAACCTGTGTTTGTATATCATATTTCTTGAATTCAGAAAAGAGAGGGTATCACATAAAGCATAAAAGTCATTATTTATATTCTCAATATAGATTAGACTTCAGTCAGAAAGAAATAGTTATAGCTATCTATAGTGATTTAGGGCCTTTTTTGTATTGATTTATTGATGGCTACTCAAGATTTCAACTGCATTAAAAGATGCAAATTTTCACCCAAGATTGCAGTTATTGCTTTCAAATCACCAGATATGTTCCATCAATGTTTGTGGATATTGCCTTCATAAAAATAAAAAAAAAAAATCACAATGTAGGCATTGAATCAAAAGCTACACTAGCTAATACCTTCCTTATGGCATACACTGAAATGATCATTTGTTGTTTCTATAAATTAAAGCTGTGTCAGTCAATCATTTTTTTTTAAATTACTGCCTCCAACCTGCTGGCAATTCTTTAGAAATGGGTGGTTTCAGCCGCTCTCAAGGGACAATCTGTGCTCACTATCTCACCAATTTATTCTCACCCACAGCCAATGAGGCAAATGATTTTCCTGCTGGGTTAATGACCTCTGATTGTGCTGTTCCTACAGTCCCACTAGCCTGGCCTCACAATAGGCTGTGGTCTGATGCAGATGCTGTCAAGATAAGGAATCCAGATTAGATTCAGCATTTGTTTTGACAAACAAAACCCAAGGATATTTAAAAGTGGAATAAAAAGAACAAACATACCACTCATAAAGTGTTGTTGAATAACAGAGGGTAATTTTTAAATTATATGAATAGACAATATGGTCTTTAAGGGTCAATTCCTTCATCTGTAGCTTTGTAGGGGGGAAGGGAAGGGAAGGGAAGGGAAGGGAAGGGAAGGGAAGGGAAGGGAAGGGAAGGGAAGGGAAGGGAAGGGAAGGGAAGGGAAGGGAAGGGAAGGGAAGGGAAGGGAATCTATATAATGGATCAATTAGTCTGGTAAAATAGAATACTAACCATCAGAGTTTACAGCCATTTTATATTTCCCATAGCCTCATCTGAGCAGAGCAAGGACATTTTGGTTGAAAGATCATGGAGAAAAACAAAGTTATTTGAAAGACATTACTAGCAGTAAAATCCCTTCTTGGTCTGAAAATGAGGATTTATTTCCACTAAGAATACCCTTAATTTTATCTAAAGATCATTGTGCAGAATCTGGGGCAAATGTAACATATGTCTGTAAGAAAGACCTTGAAATCTAAAGACACATATGTAAGTTAACAGGCTGCAGTTAGAAATCTGTTATAATTAAGAGATGGTTGAGGAACACAGCTCATGTTTATAGGCTGAGACTTATCTTGAAACACCTTGGAAAATATGCCATATGCATCAAATGGCAGTGGAAATAATGGTATGTTTACTTACAAAAAGTCCCTGGTTCTCAGGAACTTATTGGGCACTTTAGAAAAAGAGAACAGAACGTTTCTATATAACCACAGTAAATTATCATCTTTATTGTTCCACCAGCATTTTTCCCTCCTTTACCTGGTCTTATTCCACACTGTGCATTAATTAATCACCATTATATAAAACTTAAATCACATTGCAGAGTACTTAGGATTCAGCCCATTGGTTAGTAATTAACCTACCTTGCCTTTAGCCATAAACCTTTACATCGCAGCCCTGCTTTTGATATATGAATCAACAAGTCCGTAAGTCTTAAACTCTGTTCAGATTAATAGCTGACCAACTACAAGATAGATTTTTCCATTTAAAGACACCTTTTCGTCTTTGAAACTCACTGCTTTCTCAAAGGTAGGCTAATGTGACACATAACTGTGACTTAAGGTACCATGAAATTTAAGATTTCACACACGAATGACAGTGATAGGATTCCTACTGATTTGCCACCACTTGCAAGTTGGTATGTTTGGTATATTCCTGCCAGGAAAGCTCTGCAGGTCTCTACTGATCTGTTAGGGTAGCTCAAGGCAACCATCTGCATCTCCTATTTGCCTCTGTGGGTACAACTTCTCAGTGTAAGAAAGAACAGGGCACCAACCATGTGCATGACATCCTTTCATGGCAATGGGACTCATGTTCTCACTCATGTCTCAGCCATCCCCCTGCACTCTGAGCACCCCTGGGAGCACCTCTGGTCCTTTCAGGGTGTTGGTGTTACTGAGACCAAGTAAGGTTCAGTTCGGATCACTTCCATTCTGCCTTGCCTCAAATCTGGTAACTGCGTTTGCACCGTTCCTCCTTCCACTTCCTACCTGGCTCTTGCCTCTTACTTCCATTCCAGAAACCTCTCACTTCTGGTAGCACAAGAAGAAGTTCTTCCTTGCTTCCTTCTTCTCAACGTGGGGCTGACCTTCCCTAGGAGAGGCTGAGCCATTTTTGCTGTTGAATTTTACTGACTCTCTATACTGGGCAGTGTGCATGCAGCACCTCACTGTTTTTCACAAGGCAGTGTTGATGGAAGCAGAGCTGCATATGGAATTACTGGCACCTGATTTCAGGAATAATCATACCTGTTTGGGCAGTAGGGGACAGAACTGGAATGAAAATTATATTTTTTCTGGGCCACTTGGTTTTTTTGTCCCCTCCCTTTGTTGCAAAATAGGATTCTGGTCTTCGGAAGCACTGGCTAAACTAAACAAGGTGAGGAGGAAAAGAGAGGGAAGGAGAGAGGAAGAGAGGGAGAGGGAAAAGAAGAGACAGGGAGAAAGGATTAGGGGAAAAAAGTGGAACTTCAGCTCAAAACATTAGGTAGATGTCACAGTAGCAATCCCTAAGAAAGGGAAAATCAAAGTATAATCACCAATCTTGTAATTATATTTCTGAAACAAGAAAGTTTGGGGACCTATGCAGATCTGGATGAAACGCCCCTCTCTTTCTTTATTAGTCAAACTTCAGAAAGAGATTTGTGGCCCATTTAAATTACTTAAATTTCAATTGCATTTAATTCCCAGTTGATTACAAGCAATTGATTTGGTTTCATCATAAGGAAATTACTAAGATTAATTGGGAAAAAAAAAGAATATGGAAAGACTTCTTGGCTCCTGCACAAAAACTGAGGGGAAATAAGGACATTACAGCCTGTAAACAGTTACTATCTTATCAGTTATTATCTTTCTCCTAAAGTGAAATATTTTAGGAAAAAAAATAACTGCTTGCATAACTAGGAATATTTCCACAAAATCAGAATGACCTTAAAACAAGATCATGCCTAAGATTATTTATTTAACTATGTCCCTTTAAAAGAAAAAATCTCATGCTATGAAATAGGAGCTCATTAGATCATTGCTTAAATCAGCTCTTTTGGACTCTTTATTGATATTTTTTACCTCCCACAGCATCATTAACAGACTGAAAAGGTTCTTGCTTATTTTTCTTATTCCTTGTGGAATACATAGATTTCAGATCATTTTTATCCTTATTTTCTATGCTGGAATTAATATTTTTTTTCACACACTTGAAAAGCTAGAAAAATGCACCACCTCAGATTTAATTTAAAATAATTACCTTCAGTATGATTAATAAAAGAGTGCATTACTGACATGTGGAGGTGGTTTTATTTATTTGATATTCTTTGTCTGACCAGCAGTAGCATAATAGCAGGAATATTAAAAAGCAACAGGGAACTGACATCATCCTACTTTCACAGGACAATATTCTTATGGAAAAAGAGGAAAGTTTCCCTGAAGGGAAAGCACGTTCTTGGCAAGGCCTTGAGCTGTGACTCAGGGTATCAAAAGTCATTTTCCCATTCTACCACAGATTTTCTCCGTTATCTTGCACAAGACTGCTTAAGCGGAGCAGAAGTTAAAAATATCTTCCTTCCTTTGACTGCTGTCATTACTATTTATCACATGCTCCTCAAGGGAAAAACTATTTCAATTTCCCCTCTCTGCGCATGTCTCTGCAGGGAGGGGCTGAGCTGCTGGGAAGCACACACAGCTTGTAGAGCTCCCTCTGCCCATCACAGGGGGAACACAATATCCAGAATGCTCACTACAGTGGCTTATGGTAGATTTTGGAGATGAGTCCATACAGATTCCTGACTGTAGGAGCACTTAACCAGCAAACTGATGACACTTAACAGAGAAGTTATTGGTTTCTATATTGTGACACGTCAGTCTAATATATTTCTCCAAAATACTAATTGGAAAAAACAACAATGATTAGTTATTAGGAAACTATGCCTAATTATATAAAGATTTAGAGATAGGTATGTCTACATATATGCTTCTCAAATACAGGCTTATTATTGCTGTTAATTTCACAAGCTGAAATGAATTATTTCTTGCTTTAATAGTTAAGCTTAAATTCAGAATTTTCCAATTTGAGTTAAAGAATACAAACACACACAGTTAAACAAGTAGTTAGAAATACTACTTTTGCTTGGACCTCTTACGGTGCCCACTAAAGGACATGTCTTTCCAAACATATGGAATTTCACTGGACACAGGATATTCTAAATCTGAAACTGAAAAATAAGCTTAGGAAAAATAAAAGCCGAACTTAAAAGCCTTTCTTTTTCTTGGTAAAGGTTAATGCCTGTTATACTCTCTGTACCGTAACAGTACATGAACCAAAAAGGCAAAGTGTGATTAGACATCAGACTAGAACACCTACCTTTACACGTGTACACAGCTGTCTACAAGTACACAAGGTGTCCAAGTTCCTACTATGGCCAAGGAAGATCTATCCAGTAGAGTCAGTGGTGACTCAGGATTAGTTCAAATCACTTAGACATCTGAACTTGGTTAGATAAATTGCATTTTAAACTTTGTTAACTGTACTGATTTGATTTCCAATAATCTGGGCAGAATCCTGCCTTTTTTATCTCCAGTTGACTACTCACACACAGTGTGCATTCTGTTAGAGAAAACTGATATCTTGCAATCACCTGGAAACCACCAAACAGTTTTGGTAGCCTTGTAATAAGCAGCACTTCAAGGCTCTGCTTCATGGGTGAGCTGCACCTGTCATAGCTGTTTATGTTTTTGAGAAAGTTAAACTTGTAGTTACAGCTCCAGAGCTAAGGAAGCCTTGAAATGGTTGATTTAATTGTTGATGGCTCAGGGGCAAGTTCTACACACAGAAAACAGAATAGTGCCCATAAAATCCTATCCTGGGTGCTGCAAAATGATTATCCAAGAGAAAATAAGGATTCAGTATTGCAGCCACAATCAAACATGCAACATCAAATCACAAGTCTTGTCCAAAAGGTGTCAGAAGTATCATCTCAGCCTCTCCTCCCTGACCAATGCTTTATCCGAGCCGCTAGCATGAGCACAGTATGGTCCCTGCCTGGCTGGCTGCCAAAAGTGCCTCCATCATCCCTGGACAATGGCCTCAGCATTTATTCTCTTAGGTTGGCATGGTGATAGAAAGCTGAGTGTCAGTAGAACATCAAAATCACTGCAGTTTTTTCCATTGTTACCTGTTCTTGTGGCCCAACAGGGAGATGGAATGTTCAGCACACAGCTTGGTAGAAATGGATAAATTATAAATAAAACTGCTGGGGACATTAATAAACCGTGCTGTGAGAAAAGCCTCACCAGCCGTGTAAAATGACTTTAATATTGTCAGTAATAAACTGTCCATGCACTCTGCAACTCCCACATGAAATATCCCCAGCCAACCTCACAACAAGACAACGTAAGTTGAAATTCTTCAAGGATGTAGGAAATTGAGAGGTACTTCTCATTCTGGTGTGAGTTTTGCCACTGTTTTTTCATAAGAAAAGATCATGAAGGCCCAATAATCAGGTGGACATGAAGGAAAGCCCTGATTATCAAGTTTAAGGATTAAAGAGCCGAGAAGACAAATCTAATAATTGTTTCTTACAACTCGATGTTTTCCTTGGCATGCTTACAGAATTGCTGTGGTCTCCTACTGAACATTCAAAGCTTGAGCACTTCCCATCTGTTGCTGATAGCTGGGGTCCCAACTGTTCACATTTTCAGGAGTGTGCCAAAGCACTGAGTCACTCCTTTATTATCTCCAGCATACCGTTTTCAAAAGTGTTCAGGACACTCAGTCTCACAAAGTCATTGCTGAGGTAAATTTTTGATAGTGGTTGTTGTATTCATATTGTAGTGCATATTTCTCAAGTCCCATATTCTTGTGATGATATTCTTAAAGTCCATACCTTCTTGCTGGTCCTATTATGCAGCTCCTCTCTGCTGTGCAGTTCCTCATGGCTTCACAGGGGCTCCTCCTGGGCTCTCGGCCCACCCCTTTTATCCCAGAGGCCTTCATGAACTACAGCTGCTACCCAACCAAGGATCCCACAGCTGTAGCTCATCCAGAGCAACAGGACCCACCTATCTAATACATAGGACTCTCACTACATATATATATTCACAAGGACTCCTTTATAACAATACATATATTCAGGCCCCTACAAGTGGTGAAGATTTTAAAAAGGAAGTTTGTGGAGGGGGTTTTGTGGCTATTTATCTTTGTAGGAAGAGATAGGGCTATGTGTAAGTCATGTTCATAAAAGTTATGTTTCCATTCTTTACAATTAATTTATTTAATCTTGCCAAGCAACTAGTCATAAACTTACCTTCTCATTTTACTGATTTGTCCTCAGGAAATGGTCTTTTAGGACTATCATGGAATATTATGAATTGTAATTTATATTAATTATATGTTTATGATGCCAACAAATGTTCATTCTTCCGTACATTACTCAGCCTCTTACAGCATTTTTTGGGTCTGTTTATTATAGTACTCCTTAAAGTCTACTTTCTTGCAAACTGGCACTTAGTAATAGTAACTTAACACCTGAAGTGTACCTGCAAGATCAAATATGAAATACAGAGAAATACAATCCAAGTAAAAATATAAATATTTTCAATATTCAATATTTTAATATTCAATATCACCCATATTATTATACTTCATTAATACTTCAAAAATAATATGCATCAAAGTCGGTTATATATGATGGGATAAAACTAGAATCATCTTTCAGGAAATCTTTCTTCATTTTAAAGGAGATTGGAATCTATTCCCTTGTAATCCAGGTCAGGCTAACACTGCTCAATGCATAGACATAAAAAAAATTTCACTTGCTTTCATCTGTGAAGAGTGAGGCAAAGATCCCTGCACCAAGGAAGAAAAAGGCTGTCATCCTATATGGTACAATTGAAATATAATATGGACATCCAACCAAGATCTGAAGATAGAATAAACCATCTGACACTCGATCTAAATCAACAGGCAGTCTCAGCTTGGATGTCCATTCTGCATAAAAAGAGATACAGGATTTCTAGATCCCAGCCGGCTCTTGCAGTGCCAGTTTGGATTTGCCTTTACTGCACTTCACAAGGTTACTCTATACATATAAACTTGAATAGTGGGGTTGGAATACCTGATTTTGAGAATATTTATGTCTCATTACCATAGTATGGTATTTCAATCTTTAATTAAGCAAATACATTTGTGCCTTTTTGAAACTGAAGAACTGAGACAGTAGTACAGAAGATCTGAAGTTATTGCATAACTCGAGCTATTGGTCTATCACCATATAACTCATTTTTCTCACCATATATCTTTACAAGAAGAATTCAATTTTACATGAAAATGTGAAGCATTCTAGGTAGTCTGGTAAAGGCTATCAGGAATTATTTATTTTGACTGTGAAGTTTTTCCAATCATTACAGTCAAAAGAACTGTTTCATCCGTGTAACATGGTCCTCAGACCTTGAAATACTTACAAATCTATTATTTTATGAGACTAACGCATTATAGCCAAAAATGTTATCAGAAATATGGCATTATGCACATCTGTGGGATTGGTCACAAACCCTTCAAGCAATCCTACTCTCCTCCAAAATATTCTGCTGGCAATCAAGATTGGTGCCAAAAGCTTTGTGTCACAGGCCCACCTCAGTCCTTTCACCCAGTGTGCCACATGTCCTTGTTTGACAAGGTATCTGTCTAAAATGATATGATTGTGGCCTTCCTGTCTCCCATTTGCATCAAGACACATCTAGCCCATACGATCCACAAGAACTCATGTGACAGAAAAAAGAAAAAACCACAAACCAATGCTGAAAACATACGGGACTAGAATGGTAAAAATGTAACAATGTGGTGAGCAAAGACACAGTGGGCATGTGCTATAAAGCAGTTACTGCCACATGATGAGGTGAACAGCTTATGGAGCAAGAAAGATTTCAAAATTAACACCTCTCCAACCCCTCAAGTGTAGGACTTGGGAGGTCAAAGGCTGCTTCCATATGTTGCAGGGAAAATAATAATTTAACTTCTTGACATTACCATATTTATTTTGCATCTCTACCCCATCAACTAAAGTTGAGTGAAAACTACTGATGAGGCTGCACAAAATAGAGCATTAACCTGAATAACACATGATAATTTTGGTACTATCTGCCACTTCCCAATGCAAAAAACGTTTGGTCTATATTACCTTAGTTACTTTCATTGACTTAGTTTTCTAAATAAAATAGTAAAGAATACCCTTCTTCAGGTTCTTCTTTGTTTCTCAGCAGTGATGACAAAATGATTTTTGCTTTTAAATTTCCTTCACACATATTCGTAGCTCTGTAGACTACTGCTGTATAGTTATATAGCTACTAGCTACTCCAGTACTTTTCCTACCCTGACAGGCAGAAAAACCCAAAACACATTCCAAAAGCTCCTCTCCTATCTTGCCTCCTCTGGGAACCAAGGTAAAAACCAGCTTCTTGAGATATTTTTTCATAAACAAAGAACAACCAATACAGCTAGTAGCAAGAAAGGGGGAGTTCCAGAAGACGTGGAGCCAAGGAGAGGGTTTACCTCATTACTTGTGCTTCTAATTGGGAATTCTTGTCAATTATGCTAATTTGCTACACTCATAAAACAGTACTCACCCTATGTGGGGCAGGCACTTTTCCATATCTGGCCCCGGAAGCCTCCAATTAATGAACAGATTTTATATTATCTCCTATACTAATATTGTCTCAGAAGTGTGTTGTTTTATTTCTAGGTCATTATGGTCTTTAAGGCCTATTTCTATGCATGATTCAAAATCACATGGCAGGAAATTTTGCCTGGACTTTGCACTAAAATGCTGTTGGTCTTGACTCTTTGACCAAATAGGGACAGAGCCTAAATCAGGATGAGATGCCTTCCCAAGCAAAGAGAGGGAGCAGGGGAATGAGGAAACAGGGAAGTCTGCCATCCATAAATGAGAGAGAAGGGCTCCCAAGCAGCAGGAATGGGAGTCTCTGTTCTATAGCACAGGGGGCCACCACCCTGCATTTTAGGTAATCAGGTGCTTTCAATTGCCCATAATCCATCAAGACCTTCAGCTGGTCTCTGTGAACAAGCGCCGTCAGATTCAGAGACAAGGCAATTCATCCAGCTAAGGATCTGGCTTAAATTCAACCAAAAGGGGGTTTTAAACATGTCCTCTGATGATATAACTGAATAGCACATTACTAGAAGAGCCAATTCCTTTGCTCTAAATTGAAATTGTGGTTCTGCATAGGGAAGAGAGAACATTGCCTTTGCTCCAGGACAAATGCAGACCTGAATGCAGCATTCTAATTCTAACTTGTTTCTTACAAATTTCTGGGTTTGGAGGTCATGTCTAATTGCCAGCCTCATGTGCATGTAAGGGAGAGGTATTTCAGCTATAATTAGTATAAATAATTATGGGTACACAAAAAGGCAAAACACAAAAACGTCTCATAAGAAAACATTCTTTGTGCCATGTGTTTCTGTGTACCAAATTGATTTTCAGTCCACACAACCTCTTTCATTTTTCCAATTATGAACCTCAGCCTAATTTGGAGCAAACATAAACAGCAGGTGAAAATGCAAAAAGGGCACTTGCTTCTGACAAACATTGTGAATCTCCCTTTTATTTTTAATACTGAACCATAATCTGCACAGATGATAAGGTAATTAAAGCATAATGGATGTAGGATAAATTATAATGACTTATATGGCTTAGGATAAAGATGCTTCAGAGTAATGTATTAATGCCTGAGAACAGAAAATAGTCATTATGCATTACCAGGCCACTGACAGATGGCTACAAATTATAAACTGTTAAAGAATTTTTGAACTGAATCAGACATAGTGATCTTCATAAAAGAACCAAAAAGAAAACTTTTTATCATAAATAAAACAAGGGCAAACTTGTGACCTAAGCTGCAAGATGGGATTGTCTAGGTGTGGGGAAAAATTCATCTTCTATCAAAACACTGAATATCTTCCTAAATATGATCCTCAGTACACTCAAGAATATATCAGTTGCTTTATGTTAACCCCTGTCATGGTGGCCATTAAATTTCAAATGAGTTTGAAACAGCCATCCATTTCTTAAACTCCACAATGACTCAGAACCAACAGCCTGAGACAAACCAACAGTGCACGAGACAAAGCATGGGGACAGTGCATGTGTGTCATGCTGGCTCTGCTGCTGCTGTCTAAGCCCTTGTGCAGACTGAGAGGTGCCCACATCCAACTCTGAAGCCATCCTCTGAGTGGAGGCTTGTAGAACAAGCACAGAAGACTTCAGTTTAGCAAACCTAATGGTGGAATAAAGGCTTGGGAAGTGGACAAGGGAGTTAATGCATCTGTTCGATCTTACTCATTTAAAAACTGTGGCTAAATGAAGAGCTCCACAAAATGGTTTCAGATATGCATAATTGAGCCTAATAAATGTTTCAGTGTTTTATTAGTAATTCTTTGGGTAGAACTCCACTGAAATGTAATATTACAGTCTTCAATCTTGTCTAGTAAAATTTAGCTGACAATTCAATTTCACTTTTTCCTTTGGCACCTTGTTTAGATTTCCATCTTAAGTACAACTTTAGGATACACTTTGGCAGAAATCTTCTTCACACAGAACATCCCATTAAAAAATTAATACCTTGCAGGCTCGGCTAATCAAACCTGGAAGAATTTACATTAGTGTTTTAAAACCAGAGTTCATGGTTCATTAAAAATACCAGCTTCACCGAGCTTAAAAGAGAGGTGAAGGCAAATGGGTGCAAGGGAGATTGAGCTATTGCTTTTATTTCTTCTCTACTCCTGTAGAATCTGATTCATTTACACTGCAACCTATAAACCTGACCTTTTTAATTTGGCCTACAGCAAAGTTATCTCAGCTGGTGTATACGTTCCCATGCTAAAGGAGAATTCAAGAGACTCAAGGGCTTTTCTTTAAATTAATGCTATTCTGCTTTGATTGTGTCATGCCATTCTGCTAGACTCTAAAACTAGTGCAAGCCATGATCCAATATAAAAAATTATATAAAACAAGGTTGTAATATACCTAGCCTAAGAGATACAGATCATATACTAGAGAATATTATGAAGATATAAATTCCCCCACTTAAACTTTAGCAGATCATTTCTGAATTTGGCTCATAAGTCCAGAAATATCACTCCTAATGTACAGATCTATGATACTACTTTCACCACTGTAGATTATCATGTTTCTTCCATGTATTTCTAACTCACCACATGAAACTCCATTCTACATATATTAAAGCTGAAATAACTATTCTTTGCAAGCATCCTGTTGACATCAATAAAAGGCTCAGCTAAACTACCTCGAGATTGCCTCTGAAAACAAAATCAGCACAAACCACAACTATGTAGGACTCTGATTTACCTTTGTCAGTGCAGTTATCTACTACACAATCCTTGTCCATCCTGCAATAATTCCACCCCTTTAGGCAGCCTTCAATTTCCTAAACAAGGAGCATGGTTGGATCAAGTCACCTGCTCACTGTTCAGCCCTCAGAGCTGCCTCCACATTCAATCTGCCACCACCACCCTGTAGCTGCTTTGGCTATACAGATTTACTTACAAGACCTAGGATGCTCCTAGATTAGGAGGAGACTCTCCCTCTGCTGTGTTCCAACTAGAATGGGGTTAGACAGGGCTCACACAACATCAATTACACCAGATGGATTTGTCACTGACAGTGCAGAATAAAGTCATTGCAAGCACTGCAGGAATCAAGAACCTAATTTACTGCTCAGTGTCTGTTGTGGTGTGCTGTATTGTCCCATTTTGGCCTTCCAGGTCACTTTCCCAGGTGTGCCTATACTCTCTCCCTTCCCCCTTACCCCCATGCTGAGTGAGTCCTGTCACTCAGACTTAACATTCCAGCAAGGCGTCGTGTGGTTGGTCAAGTTCAAAGGATGCCCCTCAGGCCTGGAGGTCATTGGCCTGTCTGGGTGTCATCTTCCCCTGAGACCCTGCCCCTCTCACCTGGTTGGTGGCTCACCTGTCCCTCCCCTCCCCCTGTCCCTGAGCTTAAAAAGGTGATCAGACCATGCGGTCAGCGTTCTGTTGGAGCAGGTTCTCACGTTCAGACCTCTGTAACCATGGAATAAACCTCTGGACATTAAACCTTCCAGCAGAATCCTCTCCTTTTTCTCTTCACCATCGCCTGAAGCTATTCCTCTTGAGGTAACGGGGTTCCAACAAGCCTGGACTTGTTCAGTGCCCAGCTGCAACCACCAGCAAGCCAAGGTGTCTCTGGGGTGGTACACCGCAGTTGCTGCCTTTGGCCCAGCAGCGAGGGTCAGACTGGCCCAGGCACAATCCAACTGGTAATATTGGGAGCCTTTTTTTCCAATAAGTGTCTAGATCTGACTCCCTATTTTACCTTAACATGTTATAGCAGAAAGAATTCACAACAATCAGGAGCACTAATGGTAGAAGAACTCTTAAAAACCACTTCATTTTGCATAGTTTTTCATTTTAATTTGTCTACCTAATGTGTTAATATAAGAATTATATGATTAATTATGGAAATTGTCTTCACCAAGCTGGTGTCAACACATTAATTTGTTGCCATGTCAATATTCCCTTTGCAATTTCCCCATATGCAAACAATTTTTGCAAAATCAAACACAAATATAGGGGTTTTATTTGTCTTTAACTAAAGTTGCCAGCTTATTCTAGAAGACAAGGTGACTTATGTTTCAGCATACTTAGTATGCAACTCACATCAGGTGTGGTTCTCAGGTCTACATTTTTTCTGGCTGCATTTCTGTAAAGTTAAGACTTGAGTTTCTCATTAAAGCTCCCTGACTCAATTGGGCAAATTGTGATATAGACCCTTTGCCAGATGAACCTTTTATTCTTTTGGTAACCAGCATGAACAAAAACTACTTTATTATTCCAAAGGCAAAATAAGTGTCTTACAAAACTTTCTAAACCTTATCTAACTTTGCTTCAAATGGGATTTGTGCTAGAGAAGGGGTTCCCTCTCCAGTGAAAACTGCCTCCTTTAATGCTCCAGCAGCCTTGATCCTCTTTCTTTCCATAAAAGAAGTGCCAATGGTTTGCGCTGCCATCCAGAAGGACCCAAACAGGCAGGAGAAATGGGCTAACAGAGCTCACCACGTGAAGAGCAAAGGGAGATACAAAATCCTCCAGCTGGGAAGAAACAATCCCTGGTACCACCATCAGGAAAACCACCTTGCAGGAAAGGCTCTGGAGGGCGTGGTGGACACCTCGCTGAGCACAGGCCAGCAATGCACCCTTGTGGCAAAGAAGGCTGGTGGCATCTGAGAGACGTCAGGAGGAGTGCTACCAGCAGGTCCTTGGAGGCTATCCTTCCACTCCACTCAGCACAGGGGATGCAAGACCTGAGACACTGTGTGCAGGTGTGGGCTGCCCTTCACGTGGGAGATACAATGGAAAGTCTAGCAAGGGTTTGTAAAGATAATGAAGGGACTGGAGCATGTCCTCTGTGAGGAAGAGCAGGGAGCTGTGCATGTTTAGCCCGGAGAAGAGGAGCCTCAGCAGGGAATCTCATCAGTGAATATGAATGTCTGAAGGGAGAGTGTACAGAAGATGAGCCAGGCTCTTTTCTGTGGTGCTCAGAGACAGGACCAGAGGCAATAGGCACAAACTGAAACACAGGAGGTACTATCTGGACATAAGGAAAAAATTCTCCTGTGAGAGTGACCAAGCAGGCTGCCCAATGAGGTTGGGGCATCTCCTCCTACTTGGAGATGTTCAAAAGTTGTCTGCATACAGTTCTGGGCAAGCAGCTGTAGGGGAAGCTTCTTGAGCAGAGATGTTGGACCAGATGACCTCCAGAGGTCCCTTCCTACCTCAGCCATCCTATGATTCTGTGAAAAAAGTCTCAGTGACCTCTTCCCTCGCTGCTCAGAATTCAAACTGGATTTCCACACGCAATCATGACAAACTGATGGAGAGGTAAGATTAACAGAGCTTTTGCAGGACATCAAGTTCTGACTCCAGCTACTAAAGGTAAGAAAGAATTATTAAAGCAGGTATGAAATTAAACTGTGTGGGGGATTAGCCTTGGCTAAGCCAAACCTCCACCCAGCTTCTCACCCTCCTGCTTCCCTTCCAGTCAGCAGAACGGAGGAAAAAATAAGGACATTAAAACAACACCCTTCACCTGGCCCCTTGCCCCCCATTCCCAGGCTGACTCCACATCTACAGTTACCTCCTTCCCTCTCAAATTTTACACCTTTCCTTTATCCTGAACCACACAGGAGAACAGGGAATGATGTTTGGGGTCAGACCCTAACATCTCCTCTTAGCTACTCCTTCCTTGTCTCTCTTTTCTCTGCTGCAGTTAGGGCTTTGCATGGCTTGCAGCTGATTTAGGTCATATCCCCCTGCTTTGGCAAAGGGCTGCAGCCTGGATAATGCTCTGCCATGAAGAACCTTCTCTTCCTCTCCCTTTCCCTGGGGCACTTTTTGCCCTTTCTTAGATATGTTTTCCTCAAGGCATCAACACCTCGGCTGCAGGCTTAGCTGTGCCCAGCAGCTCCAGCCTTTCCTCACAGGGGCCCCGACACAGCCCCTACTGCTGGCAGTCTGGCCTCATTTACATAATTTTAGATTTTACCCCTTTTGACCTCCAACTTTTCAATTATTTTTTTCATAAGAATTACTCCTAAAATGTGACACACTGTTGAATCCAGACATCAAGGTTTGTAGTTGTCTGGTTCTTTTGTTTCTTCTTTCTTTAAGAATAGTTCAAAAGCACAAAAGATAGAGTTATGGAATAGCTGTAAGCAACTAGGGACAGAAATAGCATTTACAAGGGGACAGTCTTACAGAGCTCAGACATCTGTCATGGTACTATCTTAAGAAGCTGGGACAGACCGTCAGTGTGTAAGCCCAGAGCATCAGCGCTGTGAACAGAACACAGCAGAATGCTTTGGGAAGGGACCTCACAGACTGTCTGATCCCAACCCTCTACCATGGGCAGGGACACCTTCCACTACACTGGGTTGCTCAAAGCCCCATCCAACCTGGCCTTGAAGACTTTCAGGGATGAGGCATCCGCAACTTCTTCTCTGTTCTAGTGCCCCACGCTACTCCCAGTAAAGAATTTCTTCCTAATATCTCACCTAAACCTACCCTTGTTATTAGAATACTGTTCTAAGTTTACTTACTCTTCTAAGTTTTAAGTGAGTCAGAAACAATCCTTTGCAGAAAAACAACCCATTAGTAATGGATGTTATTTAACTGTATAACGCAGGGGGAGAAAGGAAGGTTCTCTGTTGCAGGAAGAGATTAATCCTTTAGAAATTGACAACTCTAATTACGAGTTTCACTTCATAGTAGTCTTGCAAAAGTCAATAGAACTATTTGCACAGGAAAATGAGAAAGTTTTGTTATTAAATCTCATTTGATTGTTCAGGTTTCACTCTTTTTTTTAATATCCATCAGTGTATTTTTTTCCACCCAAAATGCAGAATTCCGGGGCTCAGAACATTCTACCAGTTACCGCAGTGATTGATCTGCAATAGCAAGATTAACAATGAAGAGAAATCAGTAAATTAAATCATCTCTTTTCAGCTTAATCCCTATTTATTTGGTCACATAAAACTGTTGATTGAAGATGTACTTTATTACTTTATGAACTTAATATCAATGTAGACCAAGAAAAATGGATGGAGGTGGTTTTACACACCATATATATATATAGATAGATAGATATCCCTATGACTGATTTCCATTGGTTCAGGTTTGTGATTTCTGATGTTTATTACATATTTCAAATAAGCATACAAAAAATAAAGACCTTTTTTTGTGTCTATAGGTCTCTCTATTAATTTCATGGTGAATGTTCTATAAACATACTATCCACCCAGCTGCAGAGGTCAAAGCTAGAACTTCTCCCACACAGAGGGAGCTGTGCAAACCAGGTAGGATACACACTGTGCCACACTTGGAGGCACAAGGATTCGAGTACTTATGTCAGTGACAGAACTTCTAGGGCAGAGAATTGAATTCCTTTTCTCAGCCCCTAAAGTCCAGCAGTGAGACATTCTCCAACAAGGTGGGACTGAGAAGAGATGAAATTGAAATCCTTTTCCTTGAGAAAGTAGAACCAAGTCTTCTGCATCCTGGATGAGTGCCTTACATGCAACATGGAATACACGAAGGAGGAAACCTAGCTAGGTCTTTCTCTGCCATGAAGCAGAAAAATCTTTAAATTGTTTGATTTTCATTATTTGGAAGTAGTTAATTAAGTTTCTCTCTTCAGAACATGGTTTCCAAGTCAGTGAAGTTCCCAGGAGAGGCAATTTAAGATACATAGAGTTAGACTGAAAATCTTGAAGATAGAAGAAAATACACCCTCTATATGGAAATAAAAGTTTTTCCTTAGGCCAGAAGGCGCAAACAAGGAGATAATTTTGAACGTTAATATGGTATAAAGGACTGTGTCAATCCTATTGCAGAAAATAGATAGAAGGATAAGATCAGGTGATCACATTTGTTGTCAGGATCATCTGATAGTGTCCCTGGAGCCACCCTAGGGCAGACCCTCAGGGGCAGCCCTGGCCAGTGCTTCTCATCAGGCCCAGTGCTCTCAGCAGCACCTTGGTATCTCGCTTTCCTGCACTGTGACAGCACAGCTCAAAGATAACCATGGCCTTTCCCTCGTGTGACCTGCTGCAAGCACAGGTGAGGCTTCGAGGCTCTGCAGCTATTTCAGTGCCCTCCTGCCCAGCCTGACTCCCTGTGAGCACCCAGCTGTCAAATGAAAACTTCCTGATGAGTTCTGGATTCCACTGAAGTTGTTCCTAGAGGAAGGACACTATCACATACCTGTGATTAAAACTTTCATTTTGAGGTGACAGGCACTGAACTGTTCATGTTAGAAACATGATCTTTAGTTTTTATGTTATGGCTATCACTTGTCATATATTTTGAGCTACCTAAGCTGTGCTTGTGCTTTTCAAGCCAGTCTTGACAGCATTTAAATCATACAATGAAATAAACATTGCTGTTGCCAAACAAGAGACTGGCCAGAAGTATAAGCTTAGATCAGCAAAACTTGAATTAATCACAAATCTGTGGCTCACTTCCAAGTCTACTAGTAAAAAGCTAACTAGTGAATAACTTAAAGAGAAATGAGGAGAACCTGATCAGTGTTGCAGGTTTAAGCCCTGGCTGGGGGCAGGGACTGCTGCCTCCCCAGCCGCAGCCCTGGCGATGGCCCTGCTGGGGAGGAGGTGACACACACAGCCCCTGTCCCCAGCCACTGCCTGACAAACCACAGCCTCTTGTGTGTGCTGGGGGTGCTGCCAGGCTGCAGCTGGCAGCTCAGGAGAAGGAAACCACTGAGGAGAAGAAAGCCCCACCATGGCCATCACTCTCCTCCTGCTGAGGACAGCAGGATGCTGGCACTTTGTCACAACACGTTCTGCCCCTCTGCTCCAGGAGGCAGGAAGCTGTCAGCCTGCATTGGCCAAGCTGCATTGGAAGGATAAGCATGATACTCAAGCAAAAAGATCTACATTTCAAGCATTCCTTATGTAAGTGTGTTAGAAAAGCTTTTTTTTCAACTTTTTCAATGAATGTGGACAATGAGTGTTGGTATTCTGCAGCTGGACTAATAGTACATGCTTGGTGTATTTTGGTTAAACTTTAAAAGTATTCACCAGCATCACAATAAATTTTAAGTTCCATATACATATATATGCATGTATAATGTCTTCCCTTTTGGCAAAAAAGAAAATAAATTTGAGTGCATCATCTGCTGCTTCTTGCTTGGGGGAGTTTTCTGTAGCTTTTTGGCCTTTCTAAGGGATCTTATTTCATCTTCCTGACTACTTCTGTGAAAAACACCTTCATGAGGGCAGTGGTCTATTACAGGGACCAGACACAAAGACCTGAGTCTAAATAAATTACCTGTAACTACTTGGGAAGGGTCCAAAAGAAGCAGGAATTGGACTGAGATCATGTCTGCATTCAACATAAATTCACCCTAACTGTCAGAGTAGTACTTCTCCATAGCACTTTTCATCCCTGGGGTTTCCAAGGCACTTTACCTATGAAATCTGTGTGTTAATTATTCATTAAATTCTGGATTCATTTTCTTGATCTTTGATACACAGTATTTGTTCTACAGGGTACCCAGTCTGGGTACAGAAATTGTTAATTACACTGTAAGGGAATCATAAGGCAGAACATAGTTACCAGGCTGAATGTATTTTCCAGCTTAAAAAACATCACCTTCAGCAACATAATGCCTGTGAAATTGTCCCATATATCAATTTGTTAATAAAAAACTGTGTCCTAATGAATCACTGGGACTTCTTACAGTACATTGTACTTGATAGCCATAAAGCTCTTAAGGGCTGTGACCTACCAGTAAAACCCCACAATGAAAATAATCTTTCCCTTAGATAAATTCATAATGAAACTCTTCTATTTTGACATTTTGAAGTAATTTTGATACCTGGAATTGGGAACTAACTGAAACTTTCTCAGGGGCTACAAATTTCCATTACAGAGACAAACTTTCAAGAACAGTAATGAATCCTTGGCATTTAGTACAACTGCATTTCAGTATGATTGGACATGCTCTGGAAGAAGAAAAGTATCATTTTCCTCTCCTCAGCTGGAAGAAAAATGACAAAGGAGAAAGCTGCAGAAGAAGCCCACAATGCCAGCTTTGTCAGGGAAAATTTACATCTCTACAGAAAATTTACATCTTTTCCTTTTAAAGGAAAAGGCTTTCTGCATTCTTCCATTTCTGACTTTCATGTCTGAGTTGGCAATTTGCCTGAAGGACTGATCCTCTGACAGAACTATTGTCAGGGAGGTCAGCTGTAAATTTCAATCAGTCAGTACAGGGCATGAGGAAAACATTGTCAGGAGTATTTTTCTGCAACTTGGCATCAGATATAAACACTGAATGTATGGCTCTAAGCATAAATCTTCAAATAAAAATTTACCCTGAAAATCAATAATTTTTAATTCTAACCACAGTCTGCTAATTATGTACAAAATCTCCACTGATAGAGCTGCTTTTCTGGGCTGTGGAGAAAACTTTGGCTACATTTACTGGAGCAAATGAACATCCCAGAAAAGAGAAAGCAAACATTATTTTATTACAGATATTAAGGCCAGGAATTATTGGGATAATCACTTGCTAAACAGTAAATTAAGAGGAACCATTATTATAGACATAAGAATTATATTGGACATCCATATAATTTATATCTAAAATAAGACTAAATTACAACGTTTGTATCCAATTTTTTGTGTTGACAGTACATAGATTTTAATCATGGGGTTTTATCTTAAAACTTTAGATTTGTTACTGTCTGAAGATACTAGAACATTACTACCAATTTAAATTAAGTTTTAAAAGAAATGCCAGGGGAAAAAGCAAAACAAAACAAAACAAAACAGACAAACCAAACCAAACAAAAACCAAAACAACAATGACAACAAACAAACCAAAACCAAAAAAATATAATCAAACAAAACAAAAAACCAAAAAAAACCAAAAATCAACAAACACACTTTATATTCCTGACCCTTCTGCTTACAGGGAGAAGCTTGAAAATGGGCCACAAAGGCAGAAGTGCCAAAAGGATATTGTCAGAGAGCATGTATTCTGACACATCTAAATGTATCATCATAAGTTACTCAATACCAACCTCATGTCATAATTTTCTGAGTCCTGACAGGGTATTAAACAGGTGAGTCCTATTCTGCTTTCTGCAAGTTTTCAGTGCCAAACACTGTGAGTGCTGGCTGAGCTGGGACCTTGGTTCAACCGTGTAGTGTCATCTCTACGTGCCTTTGAGAAGACACAGCCTCAAACAGGAGAATTGGAATTGACAATTCTGGTTTAAGCTGGGTGAGAAATTGTTACCAAACTTCCTAGCAGAGGCCCCCGTTGCAGGCAGCAGTATATTCCTCTGACCCCTGTAACCCTGAGGTACAGCCATCATCTTTTAGCTGCTTATGCACATTCTAACTCAAAGACTGGAAGGACAGCAGCCAAAAGCAGCTCGGGCAGAAAGGCAAAGGCAATGCATGTAAATCCTCACAGGTTCAAACACAGCCCTCCCAGGGCAAGGGAGCTCAGAATCAGGTTCACACAAGGTCTGGATGTCAGTGTTTGAAAGAAGTTCTCAGGGTTTTCATGTGGGTTCCCATGGTACTGTACAGTGAACTTCAGTCCTGCTCTGCTGACATAAACTCAAGTCTTCTGTTAGCAGGATAAGCAAAGTGTTTTCACTTCTACTTACCACTTGAGACAAAAATAACTTCTGTGGTTCATTCTGTCCTCTGGCTACAAAAAATCTTGTCTTACTTGGTGCTTTGAGGATTCAGAAAACACAAACTGAAACAGAAGGACTGTTGCTATTGCAATAAAAGAACTTTTACATCCTCTGCTGTTTTCTAAGAAATAATCAGTTATTACTGGATGTGTACAAGAGCTAGGACACAAGCTCCAAGCCTAAGTTTCTCTATACCAACAAAAAATGTGCAGACAGGATGGGAAAAAGGAGATACTTTCTTAAAGGATCATCTTCCTCCTTCAGGGCTGGGGACATAGAGGGGACTTTGCAGAATTGGGGCAGGGTCTTCAACAGGCCAAAGACTTGAAATGAAATTATGCCCTTTCTTCCACTGTGCGCCTCCTGGAGACACAAAACCTTATTAGGACACAATTAAAGTATAACTATTAGTAGTAAAAATTCATCTAGAGAAGGGAAAAAATATTTTACTAAGTCTGCCAACAATACATTTCTATGGAGAGCATTCACAGTAGGGTCCTCATGTTGGTTCTCCCAGCCCATCCTGCCCTACACTCCCAGCGTGTTCTCTGAGTGCTTGGCTCAAGCTGTTCAGGAGAAAGACACAGATTATTTCTTCCCTCCTTAGGATTCCCATTTTTAACAGCAGCAAAATACCTTTTTCTTCTCCAGTACATCAAGGTAGGGGAGGGCTGTTGTTGTTTTTATTTGTTTATTTCTCTTTTTTTTTCCGTAAGAAAAATAAAAATTAGTTTTTGCAATTACCAGGAAACACAAAGGGGACGAGCTGGTACTTCTCACACCAGTGGGGAGACAGAGAGGTCCCAAATAATTAGTCTCATGCTGGATCCCAGCCTCAGGACAGCTTTTAAGTGGAACAGGGGTCCACTTTTTACAGCAGGGTGCCATGGATTGCTAGTGACAATATTGCTATATGCAGTACTTGAATTAAACAAATTAAACTGCTTCACCCTTTTGTGTGACTAAGTTCATGAAAAATCACTGAAAAAGCCATCACAAAGCAGGCAAATTTTTCTGAAGAATGCTTTCCCTGTGCTTTCAAGGTGAAAGCAAGCGTGGTAGCAAAATAATAGTTGTATTATTTTCTTATTGCTAAGGGGCTCAATCATTAAAGTTGTTCTAATAAAGTTCACTTCAAACATCTGATTAGCATCCTAATAAATCTGTTAAGGGACTAATTTATCACAGTGCCATTTTTCCACTTAGCCAAGTGGCAACAGAAGACAAAAACATTTCAGTGAATAACAGGAAAAACCTGCAGCACTGACTCCTTTTTGTTTCCTTTGCATCACTATAAAGATGACTTCATGTATTTTAATTTTAAACAATTTTTTTCTCTTCTTCTTACCTTAAATGCTAAGTGATTGTGACAAGGTTAAGTCCTAGAGGACAAGGTGAGGTTTTGCTGTTAAACTTCTACCACAGTATTCAGGCAGTCAGGGGTGCACAGGCTGTGATTTACTCTTAAAAGGACACCTGAAAAATGGTTAGTTCTAATCAAATATGGCTTGGAGAAAGGAATCATGCCTCCTGTGTTCATTCCTCCTTTAACAGTAAGCAAACAAACCAGACAGAAACAGAGATTTGGCAGGATATATCTCCATTGAAAAGTAGCTCTGTGCAACAGGATGGATTTGTAGAATCCCTACAGTTCAAATTTGTAAAATTTTAATTATTTGGCACCTAAGAACATACTTGTTCCCAGTACCAGAATTTTGAAGATTTTGATTCAGTCTGCTTCTGATGTGGTCAACAGAGTGAACACTTCCTCATGGCTGAGACACACCTTGGATTCCATTTCTGTTAACACAGGCCAAAACTTCTCCACAGTGCAACTCCAAGCCTGGTAGGTAGGAACTTAACACATTTGGATTCACTTCCAAAGTCTGTTCTTTGTTTGAAGTCAAACATTAATATAGTTGCTGCCTTTGAGTCTCTTAACTAAGAGGTTCTGGCATGCATGGGAATTTCTCGGCCATCTCCATGGCATGGCCAAAGCTACTTTCCCTTTGCAATCTAGTCTTCCTACTGTGGTAGGATTGAGGGTTATTAAAAACTCATGCTTGCAGAGATTACAGGTGTGTGGGTTTCTGCATCTGTGCAACACATTATGTTCCTGAAAGAGAGAATTTACAGCCAAGTCTACAGGATTGCAATGCACAGGTGTGAAAAAATAGCTGCATCCAGGGTTATGGAAATCTAGGATGTTATTTAGACACTGAAATAAATAAATTGAATATTTAAATGTCCAGTGTTAATACCATTTTGGCAAAAGTATAAGTTGTGAAGTAGATATAGCTGAGAAGATTAGTCATTGCAAAGTTTAAAGAAGCAATTAGACTGTAAACACAATTTCAATGATTTTTTTAAATATAAGAAAACATAAAGACAAAAAAAATTTTAGAAATTAAGTGAAATGTTGCAAAGTTGGAAAAATAGTGTCATATGTAGTGTTTCTACACTGTATGTTCTGAAAAAAAAAGGACAGTAGGTATTTTTAAATACTACCTTAAGAAGAACTTTCAACCTGCCTTTTTTTTTTTTAATTTCTAAGATAATAGGGAAAAAATAATCACAAAAAAATATAAAAGGCTGTCCACACCCAGGGATTTAAGAATAAGGTATCTCTTTATTGGACCAAAGTGTGGACCAAAGTAAAAAAACAGATCAGAGTCCATTTCTACCTGAAATACTTTTTTTCTGCACCAAAGGCCTCAGCGTTCAGTGACAGGTTATTTAAATCACAAAAATTCAATTAAATATTTTTACTTCTACAATTTTACATTGCTTGTCATTTCCTATTTCTGTCCACACCACTCACCTCCTACATGCTGCACATCTTGCTTTTGAATCCTCCTGAAACGTTCCAATTAATTTATTCATTGTTGTTAGTACTGTATATATCTTCAAGTTTAAAATGCATAAAGACTCAAAATTTAATTTGAATTTGCCTTAATCTTGTCATCTTTGGATCTTATAATCAAGCTGCAGAGTAAGGATTTAATCAAATCATCTGTAGCTTCACTAGAGAAGTAGTCTTGACTGCAGGAGTATTGTCTTACAGAGAATATTACTTTACTCTGAGAGAAGACTCCTACACTTATGTCCATCAGTAATGCCCGTTCTTCCTTTCTCTTCTCCCTAATACTGTCACAAAAGTCATGGTGTCTCTGAGAACCTCTTTTCATGCACAGTTGCTACAGAAGTTGGGTTATATAGCACAGGATTTGTAGCAGAAATGTGCAATCAGTTTGACTTCCCGGACATGCCTGCAAAGATAAAGAATATAAATCCAAGGTCACCACATTTGAGTTTCAAGCACTTTTATGTACTTCATCCATTTCTTTTTACCCATGAGAAACTGTGATGTTTGGGCTACAGACCGTCAAGAATAAAAAGAGGAAACATCCCTAGGAAATAATCTGATCCTTGAAGCAGAAGACAGATAAGACAACCCCTCAAGTTTTCTTCCAGCATACATCCTGTGGTCATGCATTCAGTTTTGCACTGAATACTCAGCTCTGGAAAAATTGCCATTATTGTGATTTTATCAATACATGTCCATGGGAAGTTTAATTATTAGTCAATTATGATATTATGATTCACTAATCAACAACTTGTGTCCTTAGCAGTTGGAGAGGGATGGGTCAGAATTTCTTTTGTTCTTTAGAATGTATTTGAAAGAGGAAGCCAAAATCACAACATTTTATTATATTGCCTATTTTGGCACTTTTTTTAGAGATATATTGCCTAGGTCAATAGCTTAAAAAGAGGCTACTTACAAATACAAAAAAAGATACATCTGCAAATATTTCTTCTTGACCTCAATGATAAAGTATTTCAGTTGGAATTTATGAACATTTTATACATCAAGATTTTGTTCATGTAAAGGCTTAAGAAAAGTCTCGAAGCTTACATTTGCTCATCAAAGAATACAAGGGGAAAAGAACAAAGCTATATTAAAAAAATCTTATCACTATGGTAACTAAACACAAGCTAATTTTGTAACCAAATTTAACTGTGAGGACAGAATAGATCATTACCTCTATATCATTTAATCAGCGATTAAGAAAACCCCTAATAAATGATTTCTCAATAAACAATAATTACCTGAATACAGAAATCTTAAAAAATTCATGAAAAGACAGTTTCAGGCACATTTATATGATATCATCAAACAAGTTTTCAGACAAGTCCCTTTGTTTTAAAACTTTTAGAGGTTATTGGCAAAGAAGAAAACATATTTACTTAATGTTTACTTTGCTTTCAAAGAAGAGTATAATGTCTAAAGGCTAACTACCTGTGCTATTGAATATATTCCCCCAAAGTTTTTTGGACAGGATCAAAATTGTACCCAGTGTTCTGCACTGAGAAAGAAGCAGGAGATGTGTTTGATGGGCAGAAGTGCACAATGAGTGATGAGCTGCTCACCTTACCCATGCACTGCCTACCCGAACTCCAATCGTAGGAGAATTTACAGGGGACATGAATCTTTTAAAATGCCACAGAGTTCAAACACCTCAGATCAGCAAAGGGACAAAATAGATCCATCAGACTAATTACTATCAGCAGGCAAGAAAGAAATGTCAGATTAATTTCTTTGTCCATTTAGGATTTGACCTTTCATCTGAAGCTACCAACAAAGGTTTCCATCTAATGGCAATTTTGGTGGCACTTTTTGTGACGTGCCCATCCATCTACAGCCTCCTACTACTTGCATCTTCCCAATAACTGAATACCCACTTCATTATTAGGACCTGGATTGTACTGAGGAACACATTTTTATGAGTTAACACCTATGCAGCCCTCACAGAAAGCCTGGACGTCTCTAGTTCACTATAATATATTGCCTGCTGTCCTGTACTTTATGGAGCAAAATATTAATGTGCAGTATAACAAGTTCCCCACCTAAATAACTTAGTTTAGTGATCATCACTTCAGAGCACACTGCAAATGTCCCTATTCCTTTTTGAAGATTTAATCTGCTATTTAATATGCAGAGTCTCTTTACAGTGCTGGTATGGACAAAGCTATTCTAAATGAGAACAGGGGGTTTTGTGAGGTTTTTTGTTTATTTTGTTTTGTTTTGTTTGTTTGCGGGGTTTCTGTCTGTTATTATATTGTTTTTAATAATTATTCTGGTTTAATATTATAATATTATATTAATTTATATAATTATATAAATATACATTATATATAATTTATAATATGTATAATTTATATAATTATATAAATTATATTATTATATTAAAAATATTATGGTTTTAATAATTTTTTGTATGGTCCCATCAGGCCTGATAGAACAGAAATAAGTTACATATCTTACATTATAACAATTATACATCACCTTCAACTCCTGATAAAAGCCCATTAAAACATTTCTCAATAGCACTGTCAGCAAGTTTTCTTTCAATACTTCCTAACAGCCAGCTAGTTATATGCTATGTCAGATGCTGGACATTTTTTTCCCTCAGGCTCATTGTAAGATTGCCTTAATTTAAACTTCATGTTATGTCTTATGTGGTCAGATACCATTTCCACTTACCAATGAATATTTCAGTATTTTACATTAAGTATTCATTGGAGCAGGCAATCAAATGATGCTGTTTTGCTTCCCTAGCAGGTAGCCTAACTACTGGCCTGGACAGCCCCAGCCTTTCCTGCTTTCTGTCTTTCACTTAATGAATTTTTAAGTAGTGTGTACAAAGTGGATTTATTACAAGACAATAAAACTTAAGGACTGGTAGAAAAACTTCACAGTCCCTGATTCTAAAATCAATGGTCTCTAAAAGAAGAAGGGGGTTGGGGAGATATACACTTAATCTCGTTAAATGACATCTGAACGTGTATTGGGACATCTGTGTTCCAAAAGCAAATGTCTGTCTTGTCAATTCTGCCAGTACTGTTATATGATAGAAACTAAGTGATTTGAAGGTACCAGAGTTTAGGCAATGATGAGTCAAATTTAGTTGCAGAGTCAGGTTCAGTGGCTGCAAGCCTAATGGATATTCTGTGAACATTAGTGGGAGCTAAGTGCTACACTGAAGCACTTGGAGGAGCACGCAAGTACATCATTTTTGATGTATCCACAACTGGGTATCCAGACTCCACAGGATTTATCTGATTGCTACAGAGACAGCAAATAGTTTTCTGTTTCTTAAACAACCTCAGCATGAAAGTCATCCTTAGAAGCTCTGGGGAATTAATTTTCCACATTTCACTCATTCTTTCATGGGTGGTTTCCAACTCTAGATGAAGTACAAGTGAGTAAGAACTAAGGAAATATACAGAACTCTTGAATGAAAAGGAATTTTCTCTGGGTTTAATTATTTCTAATTTTGATGACAAAAATAATGTCAAGTGAAGCATGTTAAGAATTCAAAACCATTTACTGAGAAAGTGCTGTCATAATTCAAATCCATGCAATCCATGAAACAATGCCAGCATCATCTCACTTTACAATAGCAAGCCATTTTAGCTCAGCATTTCAGAGGTTCTATTACAATCTCCAAGAAGAAATAAACATCTTGAAGCAAATTTCTTTAAGATTTTGCTCTGAATAGAGGCAAAATGAAATAAAGTTCTGAGAAGACATGCTCATTGGGGTATCAGTGACATTAAGAAAAGGAAGATTTGAATTGGTTCTCTCACTGCAGCCTCACCTCAGTGGATAAGGGTACAATGACACAGGCAGGATAGGAAACACTCCAATTTTCCTTACTGCACAACTGAAACATGGGGCTGGGAGAGAGAGACTATCCTGAATCAAACCCACCCTGCATATTATAAGGGACTGTTGATAAGAAGACAGTAGGTTGAGTAAACCTACTGGTTGGTTTTACAAACAGAAGAGGAAACACCCATGGATTCACCACACAAATCTACTAACACAGCACTCAGTAACTGATAGTTATTCCAAAAGCCTACTTGGTTGCCTAACTACCATAAGGATAACAAATATGGAGAGCTAAAACTTCGCGGACAGATGATTCTGGAAAAGCCTTCACATATTTGAAACAAGAGATCTGCAAGAAGTCAGTTCAGCCTTACCCTATTTATTGCCAAGAGGCAAGCCTCTTAAGAAGTGGAAGACTTCTTAAGAGACAATGAACACCTCATTCTCTATCTCTGCACAAAGCCAGACAGCCAGGAAGCATCTTTGCATCAACAGAAAAGATAGCACTAATGAAAGAGGTAAAAGATTACTAATGAAAGAGGTAAAAGAGCTCCAATAGAGTGCACTCACAGAGTACACAAGTTTAATAAAAAATTGACCTTATCCTGATTGAACAGAGAAAGCAAGGAAATGCATCCCAAATGCAGATATATGGCATTTAATGCCATTTATCTTTAAGAGGACAAGGGGAAAAAAAGACAACATGGCACACCATTTCTCCCTAGAAATCAAAAGAACTGGATCTGGAAAGGAAGCTGGAGGTCTAAGCAAGTGTAAGGGAAGTGAAGAGAGACAGCCATCAGGCAAGTTCAGTTCTCAACTGCTGTATGAAAAGGATTAAATGGTGTCTCTCCAGCTCAGGGCAGGCATGCCTGGAACACCTGACTAGCCTGGCTGAAACAAACAGCACCCAAAAAGAGAAGTGATAAGGAAGAAGTCTTGCAGAAAAGAACTTGACACTGCATGGTCTAGTCTTTCTTTTCTTGTATGCAGAGGTGTAGTAAACCCCTCAGGTTTAGCCAGGGCCCCTTGGAGAATAGAATGCTGACACAGCAGCAAAGAAGTTTCCTGTCTCCAGGGACATCCGCCTTGTACCCTATCCCTATAGCCATGTAAGGCAATACGTTGTTAACCCTACTGTTGGTCACTTATGGTCACTCTAACACCTTTGCCATTGGTCAGGATTGGATCCGGGCCAAGGGTATAAAAGTAGCATACTGTACCCCTACTAACTCAGAAGAAGAAGAGCTGAGACCCTTCACGGACCCTCCAATAAAGCCATACTCGTGGAACAGCCGGCGTCTTCTCCTTCTCCTCTCTCTACCGTCTGCTGGAGCCTTAGGCCAAGGGAAAAAGCTACCTAGCGAGCAAAGCTGAAATCACAAGAGCTGCCTAATCACTAAGAGCTGAATATTCCCTGCTTGCTAGAGGGCTGTCCTGCGGCCTTGGTCTGAGAGCGAGCTGGCTTCTGGCACCCAGTCCCCTTGGGGACTGAGCTCTGGAGCTGTAATAGCTTGCATAGGATAAGACCAAGTAAGGCTCATTTACAGAGGCAGACTCACCCTGTGAGAAACCTGACAAAATATAAAGGGCAACCTCTCCATGCTCAGGTAAAAGTAAAACATTTACGATGCCATGAGTTTCTCTATTTCTGGCAGTCAAGGACTGGATACGTTCTCCTGGATCAATATCAGACTTCTATTGCACATTGTGAGTAGTACCAAGAATATGGCTCTTCTTTCAGAACACCATACATTTTCATTATAAAAATGCCACTTGTGGGTTATACCTGCTGTTTTAGCCTGAAAACATGAATGGATTCATAAAGCTAATACTGCTGTTAATCTAGCCCTACAAACTATTTAAAAAATGGTACAGACATCTTCTAAAATGTTCATCCAAGTAATGTCTTTATTTATTGCTGTTGGTTAAGTTCTGTAGTTCCTAAATTATTAAGTCCTACAGTTCTAAATTATTCCTTTGTCTAAATCACAGCCTAAAAGCCATTTTAATTTTCTCACTTAAGTCTTAGGTGGCCTTTCTCATTCCCTTTTGAAATAAACAAGGGCCAGGAGAATTCTCCTTTTTAATGCCTTTCTTAAAAGTGATCAGCTCAGGATTGGGCGGCTCAACGAGTCTGCAGCGTCCGTCGTCTCTCCCAAGGTGACTCAGAGGAGGAGGATATGCACAGCTCTGTCTGTAAGGGGCACAGCTGGGGATCAGATCCTCTTGGGAGCCTTTAGGGCCTGCTGATCCCGTCAGATGGTGCCCCTCACACTCAGTCGGCCTGGTCTCACCGCCGGGGTCAACTCCCGTGGTCAGGGCGAGAGGGTCCGAAGGTGTTCCGCGTCTCTGCAGGCTCAGCACTCGGCTCCTCATGTCCAGACATCACTCCAGTCTCTCAACTCTTAGGTGGCTCATTGTTTTTGGGGTTTCTCCATGAGTTTGGAGATGGGGGTCCCACAAAGCATTCTGGTCTTGGGAGTCACTTTGCATAACCCCCCCACCTTCTCAGGTGTCTTCCCTATTCTGAGAAAGGTAAAACTTAGCCTCGGGCAAGGTCCCCACCCAGGAGAAGGGCCATTACCTCGCCCCAGCCAGGGCTTTTACTAATACAAAAACAACCATTAACGACAACGACCCGTGATTACAATAACAAAGGCAGCAGCCCAGCAGTAGTGGTAACTTTTTCTCACAGAAAAAAATATTAACCGAATTTTTGTTCATAACACATTTCCTACTCAGATATATGGTCTAATAGAGCATCCAAAAAAGTAAGCAAACAGCCCTCACAGAAAAAAGTATTTAACACAGCTTTTTTTTATATTTCAGTACAGATAGGAAAAATTTCTATTTTACTTTTCAAAAAATATACTTAGCTGAAAGGAATTTTCTTTCTGGCACCTTCCTTATCTGCACTATCCAGGTATTCCTAAAAGCTTACACACATGCAGACAAGCAAAGAATTCTTTTTCTTTTGTATGTCAGTAAACAAAACGTTAAGACAGAAAGGGGAGATGAAGGAAGACTTATGACATGAGATAACAGGATGTGCAAACACTTCACATCTTTCTGCTTTTGTATCTGTGAATAGGAATTACTCCTACAAGTGCTGCAGTTAATGCTAGACTCTAAGTTGATGAGCTTAGGGGACAAAGAGGAAGCATTCCAAGGTTGATAGCTTATAGTGATGGCATTACCTTTCTTCCTCAAGATAACTCCAGTTGTGTGCCAGGGCTTGAATCTTCCCTCTAATTACTTCCTGACCCAGTGAACAAAACACATTGGTCACACATCCAAGTCTTTCATGCTGTGATTTACTCTTCTTTGCAGCACTGTGCTGGGCCATTAGACAAATCATCCATAGCACTTTCTAAGACCATGAGTCAATGAGTTGGATTGCTGCCAATTCACAAAAGTCCTGCTAAAACTAGCTGTTAAAAGTTACTCAGCAGAGGTCCCGAATTTCTAAAATTATCAGGACCAGAATTTAAAGGTCCACATAATTTGCAATGGCCTTTGGCACCTTTTTGGAAAGGAACAAAAAAAATTACACTTTAAATAACCCCTATAAGAAATCTTTGCTACATATAAGGTATCTCCCTTTTCATGGCCCCCCCTGGCAGCCAGGAGAGCCAACCCTGTCCTGGGGGCATCAGGCCCAGCATCACCAGCTGGGCAAGGGAGGGGATTGTCCTGCTCTGCTCTGCACTGGGGCAGCCTCACCTCCAGTGCTGGGGGCAGCTCTGGGCTCCACAATGTAAGAAAGACATTAAACTATCAGAGAGTGTCCAAGGAAGGCAACAAAGATGGGGAAGGGCCTTGAGGGGAAGCTGTGTGAGGAACAGCTGAGGGCACTGGGTCTGTTCAGCCTGGAGGAGATGAGGGGAGACCTCACTGCAGTGACAGCTTCCTTGGGAGGGGAAGGGGAGGGGCAGGCTCTGATCTCTGCTCTGTGTGACAGTGACAGGACCTGAGGGAATGGCCTGAAGCTGTGTCAGGGGAGGTTTAGGTTGGATATCAAGATAAGGTTCTTCACCCAGGGAGTGGGCACTGAACAGGCTCTGCAGGGAAGTGCTCCCAGCCCCAAGCCTGACAGAGTTCAAGTGTTTGGACAATGCACTCAGGCACGGGGTGTGGCTCTTGGGAATGGTCCTGTGCAGGGCCAGAAGCTGGAGTCAATAATCCTTGTGGGTACCTTCCAACTCAGCATATTCTGTGATTCATGACAAAAGTTACCATTTTTACTTGCAAACAAGACCATCTGCAACTCTAGATATAGCTAATCTTCACTTTTTTTGGCCTGTTTCATTGCCATTGGGGCAGAGAAGGAGACATGCCTGCATAAACTACTAAGGCTATAAAAGGAAATCGTGGTTCATTTACTGTGGCTTGATCCTTGCAAGTGCTCAAATAGTCTTTTGAAAAGAGAACTGATGAATTTATTATATACATACCACTTATTGCAATCAAAAAAAAAAAAAAATCCAGGCCTCCTAAAGTCTCATGTGGCATTCAGTAAAAAGAAGGATTAATTCTCCAAAGTCAATACTATTCTTAACATTCAGAAGTTCTGCTGCAATGATGGAGATACAAAGTGTGGCTGTAGGCACAAAGAGCCAAACCTGTGATAGAAAAGCAAAGCTGGGCTATTCTTTTTTTTAATCTAGGCAGTAGTTTAGACTGAAATTATATTCTCAATAGAATTTAAATCAGTATTCATGTGAAGTTCTTCAGCATGACTATAGTGCTCTCACACATGGTTTCTAAGGAGCTGTTACAAATAGATTTTTGCAAGGTACCACATTTTTGTATCACTTCTTCTGAATACCTTAAATACCCAACTGTATCATTAATACCTCAGTGTAAAGCCTAGGATAATCTTTAACAATGAACGATATAAAAATGGGAAGAAAAAAGCATTTAAATAACAAATGTGTCATTTTGTAATGAGCAAATATATGAGGACTTCTGCTTAATTTCTGCTTGAAAATACAATTCCCCACAGTGTGAGACTGAGCAATATTGGAGCAGAAACCATCTGTCTGTGCTACAGGAATCCCAAGAGATGTAGATCATGATTGAACTCCATTATTGCTGACATTTAACAAAGCCATTAAAAGAGAGTGTTCTCATTCCTACCACTTACAGTCAACTATTGAGTAAATCTAGCTAAGGTGAAGAGGACAAATTTGAAAGGGGATGAGGGCAGGAAGGTTGTAAGGGCATTTGGGCCAACATGAAGCATGTGTAATGGCTAAGAGAAACATGAATGCATATATATGCCTGCATGTATGTGTAGATGCTACTATAGGCAAACAAAAGCATAATGGCACTTGTCATGATCCCTCCACAGCAAGCCGTGGGTTCCTCACTCATTCCATCAAGGTCAGCAAGGGAAGATTGACTTTGAGTGTGAAGACATTAGCACTTAAGGAGACTGTGTATCTCAAGTAGATGGCAAAACCTGAGACTGAACAGATAATGAATCAAGCTGAAAGTGAGAACTGACACAAAATGTGAGCAGACAAAAGAAAGGGATTTTCAAGAGCCTTACTGCAATGTAGAAAAGGGTGATACATTAAGAAAAGTAATTTCCAGCTTGTACCCACTGTCTCTGCTTTTGCCACTGGGCACCACTGGAAAGAGCCTCCCTTTGTCCTCTTTTGCAACCTTCCTTCAGGTATTTCTATACATTGATGAGATCCTCCTGAGCCTTCTCTTCTCCCAGCTCTGTCAGTCCTTTCTCATATGAAAAACATCCTTATCTTACACATTTCTGTGGGCTTTCAGCCATGTGGCCACTTCAATCATTAGTGTTTCACTTTTCCTGTACTCTTTTGCAAATACCGGGATTTTTGTCTCTATCTTTTTGAAAACTGAAGCTTTTCAGCCAGTGAAATTGCTACGCTATTTTCCTGTTAGACGATCAAGGAAAATTATCTTCATTACAGATGTTCTGATGATTCCTGGTCTTGTGATGTACAACATCCCTTCCCAAACAGATTTGAAATTCGCTAGAGAATACAATTATTCCACACTCTTCATACTTCAAAGCCTTGTCCAAAGCCCAGGGTATACATAGGAGCTCAAGCACATTTGATTTCCTGATTCTATGAGGAGGAGCTGGGGTTTACTTTTGCATCTAGAAACTAGAGCAGAAACAGCTGCTGGGAGTTGCATTTCATTTGCAGGACATTTCTGCACAAACTCTGTGTAGAATAATGCTGGATGACATTTTAAGATCAATGTGAATCTTTGAATCAGAGCAGTGCCTTCAGGAAAAGAACTGACACTCAGGAGACACAAAAGCCAGGCTTATTTTCTCTTTTCATAGTGATAATTTTGTATTGTCATTATACTTCTTAGGAGAAATGAAGCTGGCCTGTTTTCCTGACCCTTCAGACAATATTTTCTGGAGTCAAAACATTAGCTCGCTTCCTCTTCAAATAAAATGGGATTACAAAAAGACATTAAAGGTTTTTAGAATTATAAAATAGTCTTCTGCTACTCATGAATTCCTACAGTAACAGGAACTGAGCGCATTTGACATCTTTTCAGTATAATGTATTTCACTTGAGAGCAAGAATTTTAGTTATAACATCCCTTGAAACAAAGCAACTAATACTAGTCTTCAGAGTGAATCTTCATAAAGCAATGAGGAAAACTTAATGAGAATTTTATTAGTCATCCTGCACAAATACTTCAAATGGCTCAAGGAAGAGAAATTATGAAGAAGGTGCTCTGTATATGCCATGGCTTTGAAAGGAATATTGGATCTTCATTTGCACTGATAAAATTCCATACAAATAGAAGAAATTATGACAAGTACTGTTTTTCACCCCTCATCACTTTAGCAGCTCAAAACAGAGTTAAATTGCTCTGCAGCACTGAGCAGCACTTGAGACACAGGAATGGTCAGGCTGCTAGCAAAACAGGCTTCATTTTGTCTGGTGCTTAATTTCTGCATTGTTGGTCCTGACCCTTCAGTAAATGATGCTCTGAAATTGTGCTGGGAGCTGCATCAAAAGGATGTGGCCACTCATCTGTTTCTTCACAAACTAGTAAAATCCTTGATGGTGCAGTCCAGAGAATGAAATCATTATATCCAAGCATTCCATCACCCAATACTCAGTGTGGGTTTATACAGGCTTGAATTACACACTTTAGACCCCTGCAAAGTGAATAGGGGCAGGAAGGTAGGAGTGGAACACACAGCTGGCTTGCTTTCTAATTAGGATCAAGGCAGGTATCCATAAGTAGTGACAAAGTCAGTCATATACAACATAGCATGTCTTCCTGAAATTTCAGGGTGCCTGTGGGAAACAGTTCCAGAACCTGACACACTTTAAGACATATAAAAAGATTTTAGCCACAGCAACCTAGGGCAAAAGAAAAAGTATTTGTGTCAGCATCATAAGGTAATAAATTAATTCAGGCAGGACACAGCAGACATGGTGTCAGTTCTTTCCTCAGACTTCTCCCACTTCCTCAGCAGTTCTCTAAGCCCAGCATCACTGTGTGACTGTGGAAGGGTAAAGGGAGAAGCACTTTTTGTCCATCCTGTTAGCAGTAAGACACCATGCAGAAAGTTACAATACAGAAAGGTAAAAAAAAAAAACAGTTAAAGGGCTCCTGTAAGCCTCACAAATTCTTGGAGCCTGACCCCAGAGAAGCTGAGAACAGTTCAAACACCAACTGTCTCACCCCACATGTGAAATGGTCAAGCAATGCTTTACTGCCAGCACAAGTTTTATCACACTGCCATTGCACAGGACATTCTATTGACAGCCAGGTAAATATGCTTGCACCAACACCAGCCCCTTTAAGTCTTTCATAGGTATCAGACCTCTCAGAAATGAACATGTCACTTTTATCATTAATTTCAGAAATAAATGATGCAAATAGTCTACTGTTCCAATTAGGACCTGAAGTACATGATCACTTGCATTTGTGACTTGGAGCCCAGATCACTGCCCCGTGCTGTGGCTGTGCTGTGCCATACTTGCAGAGCACCAAGGCTACCTCTGCTCCTCATGCTGCTCCCCACTCAGCAGGCTGGGGGTGAGCCAGGAATCTGGGAGGAGACAGGACAGCTGACCCCAACTGACCAAAGGGATATTCCATATGGTATGACATTGGAATTAACCCAAAAACTTGGGCAAAGAGGAGGAGGTAGCAGCAATCAGGACACTCCTGGTTATGGCTTTTGTCTTTCTAAGTAACCATTACACATGATGGAGCTGTGCTGTCTGGGAAGCATCTGAACATCTGCCTGCTGAGAGGAAGCAGTTAATAAATTCCTTATTTTGCTTTGCTTGGGTGCACAGATTGTTTGACTTATTAAACAAGCCACAAGTTCTCCTGGTTTTGCTCTTCTCTCCTCCATCCTGCTGTGGGGGAGAGGGGAAGAAAGTGGGCAGGCAGCTGGGTGGGAGCTCAGCTGCTGGCCCTGCTCAGCCCACTGAGGCCAGAAGAATGGTATTTTATCAGTGGCCATGGACACTACTGAAACAGGAGTGTGTACAGCTCTCCTTCAATAGCTACTGGCTTTGATACAGTTGAGTAACTTCAGAGAGCACAGGCTGAAATGCTGACTGAGACTGTCACCAGCCTGAAAGACAGAGCACACAGCTGGGATAGCTGAGGACAAGGCTACAGTGAAAGCAAGACCAAAGGAAAGCCAAACCCAAATCTTCCAGGTAAGGTCTTCACCTACAGTCATACCCAATCGATATCAGCATGCATCTCCCTCCAGTTACTATTACTCATGTCTAAGAAGTAGATGAATCTGTCTAGGCTGCAAACCAATTAAATATCAAACAGCTACATTGGATTGGCATTGTGTCCAAACCAATACAACTAGAGGACATGAAGGGAAGGAAAAGAAAAATCAAAAACCTGAGCCCTTCATGATGATATAGGGACTACTTTAGAGCACCAAACCATGAAGACCAGACAAGTCAAGGTTTTGGGTTTTTTTTAATACCTGTTGAAAAATTCTGAAGTGCTCAACATAGTGATACTCCAGTATCTAGATCTCCATTGTGGAAACAAGTACAATACAATACAGATTCTTCATCAATGTCTTAGAATAAAAAAATAGTGGACTACCTCTTCCAAGCTGGAGAAAAATATTTTCCTATAGTTTATTCATATAAATTAGAAAAGTTAGTTGAAAAGATAACAGTAAGAGGCAAATCTTGTACACAAGTGGCTGTGGAATGATACTAATGCATCTTTAGTTAGGCAACAAAGGAAGAGCAGAGATTTTAAGAACATAGTTTTCAAGACAAATTTGATGGCTAGGATAGCTAGGACACAAGGATAGGGTGGGGCAGAGGGAGATTTTTCCAATTACTACAGAATGATAGTAAAAACACAGGTAGAAAAAAAATAATTCTTTAGCAGACAAAGGACAAGAATTCATGAGCAGCCTGAAACTTGAAAAAAATCAGTACATGAAATAAAAATAGGTTCAAATTACCAAATGTAGAAGACTCAAATGAGAAAGTCTAGGATAAAGTGAGAGACATGCTGTTTCTTGGTAATTATCACAAAAAAATTTCAGTACATGAGAGTCACAAGAGGAAGCACAAAGAAAGGGAAAAGAAAAAGAAGGCAAGAATTCTGTGTGGAAAAGAAGAAAGGCAACACCCAACTGAATCAGTGGGTATTGAAATGTTTTAGAAAGCATCAGACATTATTATCATCATCTCTGAGTTTTCAAAATTCTGGCCTAGAAAAGTGTTTGGTGTGACCCACACTACAACTCTCACTGTGTTCTTTACCTTTCTTCTGCATTAGAACTGATGAAATTCAGGGGCCTGAAGAGAAGGAACTCCAGAAAAGATGGAAAGTGTCATTATCTGCCTTTCACAGGGGTACAACAGAGTCAAATCCCCCCCTAAAATACCTTGAAGTCAATTTCAAAGAAAAGACTGGAACATATATTTAAACCTATATTCAAGCAATGCACAGACAGTGAAGATGAATATTTAACCTGTCAAGAGTAAGTCATTGAATCAGTTGCATTTTCTTCCACAGCATTTTTCTGTACTTTTCTTGTACACTTGGTTCTGTGGATAACATCATCTTGGTATCTTAATTGAATAGCACTTAGGATCAGTGTTGTAATGTAAAAACAGGAACACGGCGCTAATTAACAGGGGGCTGGGGAGGGAGGGGGATGGGTACACCTCTTAAGTGTTGCACATTCTCACATTTTAACTTGCTCTACATTATTTTCTTAACTTTCAGAAATTCTGTCACAAAACAGCCTGTTTCCACGAGTGATTTTTTTGTCACTGAAATTGATTTACAGCTTTCGAAAGATTTATTTTTGCCCCAATTTATCTTGGCAGTCACCAGCAGTGGATATTCAGCCTTGCTTTTCCTTCTTAAAGAGAAATCAGTGGAAGTCACAGTTGCAATCTTTTCTTCATTTGCTCCTTGACAATATTTGAAAAAAAGATAAATTTCTTTTTGAATAAACCAGTAGAATGAGGCATTAATGTCAAATGGGCCACTTCTTTTTTCTATAAATGCTTTAAATCCCCATGAAAATACCTCTGTGCTATAAATTATAGCCCAACGCTCCTGGTTCCAATCTCCTTTTGTCGTGGTTTGTCACTGGCCCAGCACCAGGCACCCTCGAGAGTCGCCTGCTCACCCTCCCCTGCCACAGCTGGGCAACAGAGGGAAAGGAAAAGAGAAAAGTTAACAAAGGCTTATCTCACTTCATGAGTGAGATAAGGACCGTGAGAAAAATTTCAAGGGGAAAACAGGTTCAGGTTAAGTTGCCAAGTGAAATTTATTACTAACAGAATCAGAGGAAGATAGGAAGTAAAATAAGCTCTTATAACACCTTTTTCCCCCCCAGCCCCTCTCTCCTTCCCACCGACATTGCAGGAAGACAGAGCATGGGTGTTTGGTCAGTTCATCACTGAAATTTTCTTCTGCTGCTCTGGGAGAGCAGTCCTTCCCCTGTGAGGCCGTGGTGTCTCTCCCATGAGAGGCAGTTCTCAGTGAACTCCTCCAGTGTGGGTCCAACCTCACGAGCAGCAGCCAGACCTCACCTGCTGTAAAAGTGAGTCCCTCCCACGGGCACACAGTCCTCCCAAACCTGCTGTGACCTGGGTCTCTCTTCCACAGGGTGCAGTCCTCCAAGGACAGGCTGCTCCAGCCTGGAACAAGGGCCCTCTCCCTCCACTGGGTCTGCCACTGGATCAGAGCCTCCTCCAGGCCTCCACCCGCTCCGGCATGGGCACCTTCCCTGTGGGCTGCAGGTGGGTCTCTGCATCCCCCATGGATCCCCACTGGCTGCAGGGGCACAGCTGCCTCAGCAAGGTCTCACCATGGCCTGCAGAGGAACCTTGGCTCTGGAGCCTGGAGCACCTCCTGCCCCTCCTTCTGCACTGACCTGGGTGTTGCCATGTTGTTTGCCTCACATGTTCTCACCTCCTCCTCTTCTCTGACTAGAAGCAAAACCTATGACTTTTTTTTGTTTTGATTTTCTTCTTAAATATGTCATCACAGAGCCATTACCAACCTCTCTCATTGGCCCAGCTTTGGCCAGCAGCATGTCCATCCTCAGAGCCATCAGGGATTGGCTCTGCCTGACATGGTGGGAAGCTTCCAGCAGCTTCCCACAGGAGCCATCTTCGTTGCCCCCCTGCTACCAAAAACCAGGCCATGCCAAACTAATACACCTTTATACTATCACCTGTAAGGAGTAACAGAGACTACCAGAAAATTTTGAACACCAGGTTAGAAACATTGTTCACAAAGAAGAGACCTTCACAGACATGTTAGTTAGAGATACAGGCTCTAATGTGTGCTGGGCAGCATGTTTGCAAGCCTGTCTTTAACAGCATGAGCATTTGGAAGCATAATACAGGATTTTGCAGTGCCTTGAGACCCCCACCTTCGTTCTAAAAAAAGCATAAGAACAGGTTAGACACAGGTCATCCATGACTTTCCTAAACAACATGTTCCAAAAGTTCACAGTTCTTGCTATTAGAACAGTTATTCTAGAAGTTCATCCGGCCTGTGTCTCCAAATCATGTCTTGACACCTAATCACTCCTGTTACCATCACACGAATTTTATCTGATTTGCTCTCAAGCTTCTTAAAGGCCGTACCCAGAGCAGCAGGATGTATTCCTCCTGGTCAAGTCTTAACATTTTTAAGTGGAAAAATGATTTCACAGTTCTTGAAGGTCAGCTACCCATTTATGTGTTCCCATAAATTTACTGAGGGCTGTAAAAACCTGTAGCCTCAAACTGTACTTGTTCATCTTGTAATGCACAGTAAATTTCAGAGAAATTTCTAAGCTAAACCCAGTAGCCATTTGTTCTTTATTTTGGCTTTGTCTGGTCACATCAACCATTCTTTTAATTTTTCAGAACACCTAAAAATTCATTCTTTTATTCTACAGCGCTTGTATTCCTCCTAAAACTTCAAATATTTGCAGGCTTATTAAATCTATTCTACATTTCATCATCCTGGTCCAATCATAATGTTACTATAGTATAACACTGAATACAAGGAAGACAAAAATACCCAACCTAACACATTTTTCTGGGTTTATTAACGATCAGTTAACACCTTTTGAGTGCAGTTCTCCAATCACTTCCACATTTAGGCTCCAGGAGGTTTCCCAAGATTGCTTATCAAAATACGATCAGGACTGTCAAAATGCCCTTCCCTGTCCACAGTGCCCATACCTTTCTCAGGGTAGGAAACTGATTTCACTAAATCTATGGCAATTATGACTTATCTGCTGGGAAACTTACAGGTACCTACCAACGATTCAACCATTTTTTTCTTGGAAGCTGATGGAGCTGGCTTTTTCTGAATACTACTTTCAGCTCTACAAGTGAAAGAAACACTCACCTTGCCCTTTTTTTCAGTCTTGAAAAAAATCATCATCACTGACATACCCAAAAGAACTGAAAGAGTATGATATTTCATCAGCCTTTTTTGGGGCAGGATGGGGAGGTGGGACAGGTTTTGGGCAGGCAGCAGCAGAAGAATCTGGTCAATTTTAGGACAAAATTCAACAGGCTTAACCCAACTGGTAGTATCTTACTGAAGTTCCTTTTTAGTATGTCTATCTTAATACAAAGCTAAATTTTACCTTTTCATCACTGGATTAAATCTTTCAGGCACCAGCTCACAGGAGTCTGCTAACTGACCCTTTCATTGAAGACTGGCTCAACAAAAATTTAGTAAATCCTCTGATGGCCTTAGGCAATGTATGTTGAGATTCCTGAGTCACCAGAGATTCTAGAGGAGTCCTTCTTCCCTGTTTTCTGATGTTCACAGGATTCTTTTTTACTGTAAATAAAGCCCTTCTCTTTTAGTTTTGTCTCAAAGATGAGTCTAAGCTCCCCCTTTAGGCATGTAATTGAGCCTGACTTGCTCCATAAAGAATTCTGAGCCCATGTGCTCAAGCAGTGCAAACACACTCACATTCCAAGGAACTGGCAGGCATGACAAGTCAGTCACTTCACCTATCTCATCAGTTCCTTGTGGACCCTCAAGGATCAAATGTGCACTGCAGTGCTTCAGCACAACTCAAAAACCCCTTTGTGGTGACCTGTCAAAAAAACCTGGCTTTTCTCTCTGCAGGTGACAGCTGTTCCCTAGTCCATGCAAGTCTGTTGTTCTCTGGATACCTGAACAACATGGAAGGGATCTGGGCATAGCCAAGGCATTGCAGAGATCTGCTGCACCTTCAGCTGACAAATGTCATGTTATCAACTTGCCATTCAGACCATTTTTATTTCAACTCACGGTACAGCAAAACATTCCAGAAAGATTTTTTAAAAAGGCCAAAAGGACACCATATATTAGCAGTATATAAATACAAATTATGTAAAATGACAAAATGATGACAGGCAGAGGTAGACAAAGAGAAGGGGCAAGAAAAGAAGCCCTTGGCAAACTAGGGCATAGATATCCCTTAGCTAACCAAGTGACCTCCAGCATGGCTAAGACAGCATCACATCCACCTTAATATCCAAGTCTGCTGTTCTGACACAGATATTTCTCTTTTTCTGGTAAAGCACCTTAGTTCTTACAGCTGTCTTTCTGGAGTCTTACGCAGATGGAAAATCTTCTTTCAAGAGCCTTACAATGTGATCACTTGCTGGCTGACCTGAGATCAGTCACTATCCTTCCCCAGTTCATCACCCCACTCCACTTATGCTTAGTGCTCCCTCCTTTCTGCTCTCTAGCTGCTGTTTATTTTTGCTATTACAGTAGCAGACTGAGTGAGCTCTCAAACAGATTAAGCAAGCACTACATGCTGCAGGAATATGCAGAGACAGTCCCTTTTGGCAGCAAGCTACTAAAGCAGTTCAGCATGACTCAATTTCATACTCATCCTATTGTTTCCTTACCTAAGGGACAATGTATGATTACTCTTAAGACAAACAGGCACTGTTTCACTCCTGAATATATACTTTTGTATTTCACTAGTTAAAAAATTGAGAGTGAGAACTCCCCTGTTTTTTATAACTGCCACTTCTGAGAATTCTGTATAAATACAACATAACTGACTAAGCTTTATATTCTACACTAAACAACACATTTTATTAATATTACAAAAGTGTCCACATTATGAAAATTATGCTTCACATTCCTATCTCTGGGGCAAGATGAGACATAATGGAAGTTATTTCAATACTTTGGCACAACCATTCCCACCCTAGGAACTTTTTAAAATTAAACTTCATTGCTGTGGAAGAGCATTTTTCATAACTAAGAACTAACCACATGAACACATAATACGCAAACAATATGACTCATTACTTCCTCTTGGAAGATAATAACTCCACAGCAAAGAACTAGAAGTGCTTTAAGGATAGTTAAAAACTGGCTATGGCTTGCTGGAACTAGGCAGATTCAGAGAGAATCTGACAAACTCCCGAGTGGAGCACATTAGAGAGTTTTATTTTTTCCTTCATATTGATCACTGCCACTGTAGGTGCCTACAGAGCAGGATCCCCTTCAGCACAGCAGGAATGAGAGCAGCCAGCTGAATGCATTTTAGTATGGAGAACAGCTCTCATCCATACAATTTAACACTCAAGGCCAACATGTAAATTTTTATAACTGCAATGTTGTAAAACTCACATAAGAGCACTACAGATTTAGGAGTACTGGCATATTTCAAAAAATAATGATGCTGTATGAGCTGTGATGAAATGTAAGGGAAATTTAAAAAGTACATCTGTCAACTAGCAGCATAATCTTTGCAGTTAAAGAGCTCAGCATCTGCAAAAGACTCATCAGGAATGGTTTTGGAAAGAGTCCAAACAATACACAGAGAGCAACAATGGGGCACAAGGTACAACCAGATCATATAGTTTATTTTATCCATGAGAAGATCATGACTTAGGAGAATTCAACTACACAACCAGATTATTTAAGTGGAGCTCCAACACTACTTGAGGATAAATTTCGCAATGTTATTACATAAAATGAGTGGATTTCTCAAGGCACTTAAAGATCATTTGCCCACAGGATTGGATTAGAGTCCTGAAAAAGCATTTTAAAATATAGGCTGAAAAACAAATGGAAAATGTTATATGGAAAAGCGTAAAAAGTTGTTATTGGAGAACAGTGAGTTAAGTCCTATATTTAATTTAAATGGAATAGATAAATCTAAATAAAACCTGTCAGAAACACATGGAATAAGATTAAATGTAACACTACCAGGAGTAATACACTACATTTTTTTGAGATGAGCTCTTCAATTCAAAACATCCCCATCGTATGAGACAACTCAGAGTTGCTGCTACAAAGATTTTTTCAGGCACTGGCCTAAAACAGGACACTAATATGAAAACATTTCTATTTCAGTACATTCCTTAAGACAGAAATTCACATGCATGAAGAGCAGCCCTTCTCCACATTATTCATCCAGCCCAATGATAGATTTGCCAAATCTGAATGACGTTATTATCACCATGTCTTTGGCATGGGACCTGGGAGCCTTACTGGGAACTGTGAACACACATCCAGCAAGCCTGTCAAAACAGGGCCTGTTCACACATTGCTAAGAGGATGAGACAGAACCATCCTCACATGATTTCTACCGTGGCACCGGAAATCTGTGGAAGCAGTTTAAAGGCATTAAAACAGCTCCTTGCTCCACCGTAGGAGGATGCCAGCTTGTCAGGATGCTGATCTTGAGCTTTTCCAAAAACAAAAAATAGACATGCTTCATCTCCAGAAGACAGGAGTCCTGTTGGTAGGATGTGGATTTCTACTGTTACCACTTGGAACTGGCACCATTTGTCTGCTCAGCAAGCCTTGCACATCAGTGCTGGCTCCACACACCTCACGTGGTAGTACTGGTCCCACAGCATGAAAAACCTTTTGTTCAGCAGGACAAGATAGTCGGATGAGCAATGAATGTACTTTTAGGTTGAACTATGCCACAATACAGCTTTTTTCAAGCCTGGAGGACCAATCTAGCTATTCTTGGAATGCCTCCAAGACCAGAAAAACTCTAATTTGCTGCCAGCCAGATGCACCACTTTCTGGTCAAACCACCACCACCACCACCACCACCCTTGCCTTGTGGACACGCCACAGAGCAATAGGTCATAGAAGCTGCTGTTTCTACTCTCCTTTTTGATGTCAAGAGATGTTTAGAAGTCTGTAATACATCCAATTGAACAGCAGGGACAAAGTTCTCCCTCAGAGCACAGTGATGAGGATTCTTTTGCAGGTGTGAAAACAAGTTTGCTTCACCCCAAATGTGGACAGTGTAATGATGTAGCAGTACTGAGTAGGTATTGCAGCCAGCCTGCACAAAATAGTCAGATGTCAGATAATATGATATCTGCAGAGAAAGACATCTCTGAATATACAAGGGACCTTAACTATAGAGATTATCTAGAAAGTTTGGTAACCCAAACCATGAACTAAGCTTTAAAAATACCTAGAATAAATTTGTTCAAATTAAATGGCTCAGTTTTCAGATAGGACTTGCTCAGACTAAATTCTGCCCACATGTTTTAATCTACTTTGCTATGAATGTGAAAGAACTAAAGTGGAAGGTCTAATCATCCAGGATCAACACCCACTCAGCTGCTACCAAATGTTCCTCTTTGCCACATTCCAAAAGAGGTGATACAGCTCTTGAGATCTAACTCATCAAGAATATGATTCTATGACTCCATGAAGAGAATCACAGAATGGTTTGGATCAGAAGGGAACTGAAAGGTCATCTAGTCTAACCTCCTTTGCAATGAGCAGGGACAACTTCAACCAGATCATCTGCCCAGTGATGGACTGGAGAAATCTGATTCTCTGTCAGCAATGAAAGCCTTCTTGTAAACCAAAATTTAGAAACGCACAGATCAGGTTGAGGTCCTGCACACCTGTAACAGCAAGCTCCTTTCTCAGCACTCAGCTTTGCTTTACACCACCCTGCAGCAAAAAGACTCTCCACAATGCAAATCAGCCTGGAGTGAAGCAGCACTGAGCTGTTAGATAGCAGACTGTCTGAAGTGTGGATTTCTGGGGTGCAAGCTTTAAATGCTGTGGATCTAGCACATGCAAGAGTCTTTTCTCTCAACCTTTGTCTTTTCTATGAACAATTGCTTCCTAGAGCTGTCAGTCCCTTCCAGAATACTGTCAGGTACCATTTGGACAAGCTGTGAAGCAGAACAGCACAGGACTAAGAGACAGACATTAAAAAGTCTCCACAAAAAACCCCATTCTCTATTATTAAGTCCCTTAACTTTATGCTCAAAGATAGTTCAGGAACGATTACAATTGATCTATAATCAATTCTGACAGTACCTTCTGCTGCCTCTCAGAACCAGGGACAAGACCAGGTAAGTCTGAAACCTGTTCTGCAGTGATTGAATTAGTCAAATATTACCTTTTCAGGAATGTAGTTTCAAATACCTAAAACTGATAGCATTTTAAACTCCATTCATTAGAACTATGTTTTTAATATATTTAATTACTTTATGAACAGACAGGAAAACAGTTGGGTTTATATTTTCCCTAAGTTCTACAAGCACAAAGCAGCATGTTCCAAAACCCCTTGATGTTTTCAGTAGGAGCTGCCCTCAACATTTTTGAAAATCATACCCTAGAATATTCTGATATCAGTCTCTACACAACTAAAAAGGCATTATCTTTCTACACAAGGAAATTAATAAAAATATTATTACTTTGATACAAATTTCTGAAAAGGTAAAGTAGTGTCTCCTAGCTGGGAAAATGAGGAATCCTCTAGAGTTCATATTTTCTAGTTATGATTTCTTTTTTCTCCATGCAAAGATACATCCATTGTTAAGAAATTAACTTCCAAGTTTAAAAAAAAGCTGTTCTAGATTCAGGACTTTGCACCACTTTTTTTTCAATAAACAGAAGTTTTCTTCTTTAGTCCATTCCAAAAGAACACTCCATGCAAATCAGATATACTTGCAAACAGCATCTTACCATTTTTATTTGGAAAGATTGTAAAGATACCATACAATAAGGATGTAGATTTGCGCTTTCTAATTTAAAAGTTTAAAGAAGACTAAGTAAAACTCAGAGAATTCAAAAACATGTAGATGTGATGCTTAGGGATATGGTTTACTGGTGGACTTGGCAGCATTAAATTTACTGTTGGACCTGATATGGTATCTTTAACTTACATACTAAGTGTCAGAATCAAATATATTTATGTCCCAGGACACTCCTTCAAAAGCCTAATATAGTGATAAGTCCACAGGCTGTAAGTTTGGGAAGGGGCTTATGTGTGTGAGAAATTTCCTAGTCATTCACATCAAGTCCTTGCTGTCCTGACTCTGAAGTACTCTTGGCTGAAGAAATACTTTCCACAAGTGGTAATGTCATGATTAATGTTTAGGCAGCGTAGCAGAAGCAGAGGTATTAATCTGTATTTTACTTCCTTGCAGGAAGTTCCACACATTCTAGTGAAAAGCACCATATCCAGACTGGAATTTCAGTAGGAACTACGCACTTGTTCAGCTTCGCATTTACTTTGAATGTCCCACAATCTCCATTTTTATGCAAGACTTGGATTCTCATAATAAGGATTTTGAAATTGTCCTGCAAAAATGCTCAAAAAAAATTAAGCTGTTTTATTTCATAGGCAACCTACAATATTTTCTTTATGAAAAAACACAGATGTTTATAACATACAAAATAAGGACTCAACATCAATACAGAAGGATCACAAAACTTACATCTGTGGCTTACCACTATTACCAGTCCTCTACAAACCCAAATTCTTCTGTCTGACCTCCTGAATACACCACATTTCTAGAGGTAAATCTGGAAGACAGCTGTAAATACAGCTTGTTAAACGTGCTTAAACTGTCTGTTTATTTAAAAGAAATAACCCTCTTTATAGCTATAAATTTGACACAAGTGCTATCACTCATGCAACCTCTCTGAATAGAAGGAAGTTAAAAATAGCCCAGCTTCCAGATAATTCTTGTAATAACCACATCTCACTGAAGCTGAAGAATTTCTGATCCATTTAATTATCCAGAATTGGCAAGTGTCTTAATTTAGAAGCAGAATTTGGTTTAGAGTATTAATAGAAAATTGTATCTTGCCACAATCAAAACAAGGCTTTTATTTCTTTTGGGAAGTACATACAAAATACACATTTGCAGGAGAAGAGATAGTAATTCTCAATTTCATTTCTTTGCTTTATCTGCAAGAACAGTGACCTTGCAGAAGGTTAAAAGAGAACAGATCTACACAAATGGAAGAAGTACTTTCAATATGAACTATAATCTCTGCCCTGAGATTCTGAAAAATGTTACAGCTTGAGTATTTCAAATTATTTTGATAATTTTAGAAAGTGATATATATTTTTTCTTTTGCTTTATCACTGAAGCAAGGCTTTATTTTCCTGCCTGTGCCCAGAACTGTGTCAGTGCAGTCACAAGGGATGAATGAGTATCTGCTTAGTTATTGAAAAAGAAGTTACCTGGTACACCTCACCAGTTACCTTAAACACTTCAACCTTAAACACTTCATTCCTCTGCTATGCATAACAGCACTTTGCATTATTTTAGGACAAACCACACAATAGTTTCTACAGGGGGGCAATGCTTTTAAAAACTCTGTTGTAGGCCAACTCAAACTGTCCAACTAACTTGTGTTGACAAAGCCAAATAACAGCTGACAATCCAAGAAATACAGTTTCTAAGCAGTAGAAGACATCTCAAAAAACTGCATAGTTATGTCTACACTGATTATTCAGAAGCAAATCATAAGCATTGAAAAGGTTCATTAGCTTTCAGCTTAAATAGTCAAATTTTCTGAGCATGCAATTACCATCCTTTGCAGCGTGGCTCTTGTACAGGTACACTCTACCCAGAAGTACATTAAAATATTCAGTGCAAAAATCTCATGCCTACCCTGCAATCATTTTCCTGAAATTAAAGCAGAAAATACAAAAAAGTTAGCAGGTATTTCTTTTCATCTTTACCAGGAAAGGCTTTTCACTTATTTCTGACAATCAGCAGGAAATCTGCAGCACACTCTCAGCTTCAGATATGAAACAAGCAAACAATTACAGGCTTTATCATACTTATGACCTGGAACTCTGAATAAACTAGCAGTCACTGCAGTCCAAATAGCAAAATGAGAAACTATTTGGCACATGTTGTTGAATTCTATCCAACATACTCTGAGTAATCTTGCTTTATTTGACATGTCTGCAAGATTTAAGGCTCTCTAGTTTGTAAATGGTCATGAACCTCCAACATGGTAGAATCTAACTAGAGAAGTGCAACAACAAAGGTAACTTAAGGCAGGTCTGACAACAGCACTACAGAAGTTTTGAAACCTCACATTTCAGAGATGGACTTGAAATATCACTCATTTAAAGAAAGTAGTGAAAAATTTCTGATGTCTTTTAGTGACTTTAGTTCAGAAAACAGATCTCAGAAGACTCAGTTGAAGATATTAAATGTTTGCTTGCAAGGTAGAACACTATTGTAACATGACTGCAAAGTTCAAATTTGCTCCTAAAACTGCAGAAAACTGGATTATCATTTCATATTTAACAGCTAAATGAGTAGATGTGCTGCTATAGTAGCACTTTGTGGATGAAAAGTAATGAATTGTTCTAACTGCAAGTATTAAAGACCACACAAGAGACAACTAGAATGAAAACATACTGGAAGTTCTGTTTCTTGGAAGTATTGATCAAAGCCAAGTATTTTAGGTCACAGCTGTCTTAAACTTCACTGCTAGGTTTCTTGACTGGGTGATAATGGATGTAGAAAAACAGAGTTCACTCAGTAAACTTCAAAAACACCTCTAGTTCATTTTAAAGGCACAGCACAGCTAAAACATCAAGTTTCCATCACATGAAGTATTTAGAGATGAGTTCTTGAGTGGATATTCATTACAATTACATTAGTGCATGGAAAATCTTTTGAAACCTTGTCAGTCAAATGGTTCATTGAACTCCTGAAAAATTTAAGTGAGGAAGTGGCAGGTGACGAATAATTCTGATTATGAATGCTGGCAGTTATTTACTGCTTCTATGACTGAGGGTGACAGCAGATGTCTGAAGTAACTTTTGAACTCTCCTAGAGAAGCCTGCTTCTTGATAGCTGCAATTAAAAGGGGCTGCTTATAAATCTGATTAATATGTGGATAAAAAGATCTGATACTTACTGAGTCTTCCAATTAAAAAGACAGTCACCATTTCAAAGGCAGATCACTGTATTACTGCATATAGATTATTTAGACAGGAAACAGAACTGGAGACTGGGGAGAATTTGCAGGAAATTAAGGAAATGCTAGAAACATAAGAGACCTATAACAAAATGTACCTAGGCAGTGGCCAGGCATCTTGGTCAGTGATCCCCTAGGCCTGCACACAGCAGGAAGCAGCTGCATGGCACAAAACCAACACCTTCCCAACAATCTTCCCCAAATGAGCAGTGATCTCCCCAGGGCAAAGTTAGGGCAGAATGGATATAACTCTGCAAAGCTGTGTTTCAAACAAACCTGTAAGTAGGAAGTGACAATTTTTGGTTAAAATGGAAGATGGCAAATTAATAAAACCCAGAAAGAAAGGAGGACATCTGAGCATTTAACTTTATTTAAATTGTCACATGTAAGCTTTCCACTAGGGCATCTACAAATAAGTATACTCCAGGTTCTTGCTATGCTCTTGATGCAGCTTCCAGACAGTCAACATCACATTCTATCTTCGGTTTGAATTACTTGAACTCCTTATAACTAATTCCTTGCAAGCTTCTCCAGTTGTCATGTTTAAATAATATTCAGCTAATTCTAGTCAGACAGCTCAGACTGCCTAGTCAAATTTCAGTACCTACTCTCAGTGTTTGAATACATTTCTGTCCTTTCAAATGTCACATTGATAGCAAACAGACTGATTGACATCAGTTGAGCAGACCTGACTATGTATTTTCAGCTTATGAGCCACCTGCAACACCAGGAGATGGACTCCAGATCCATGTGGGTCCCTTCCAACTCTGATTATTCTGTGTGTGATTCTTCCACATTGCCACATCAACATTTATATTACTGGAGCAGTTGGCACACAGGGCTTGTTAAAAGATATCAGGTTTTGTTCTTCCTATAGTTCAAACATCGGTTCCTTGTGTTCCTGCATGACCTACAAAACTCACCCAAAATCTTCTCCAATAGTGAAACTAAATTAGAATTCAGAAGTTCTTGAGAGCCTGCTGTTCTGAAATACTGCAGAAATAGGCAGATTGTTCTTGAGATAACTTTAGTGTTTGCAAACATGAAAGCAGGACATAATATTGATAACTACCCTACATTCTAATAACTATTTAACAATTAGTCTTACAAAAAAAGACTAATAACCTTTCCATGTGCTTGCATAGACTGTAATGTCCCTCAGGTAGCATTAGAAGCTTAAAAGTCTGTCCTTGTAAACATTTTCTCTTTCAGGGTCCGTCAAAGGATATATGAAGATTTTTTTCATCCTTAGAAATATAGCTCAGTAACTATATAGCTAAAATAGGATTAATTTACAAAGACAACACAAATGACAAAAATATTTCTGAACTGTGTTTATATAAACATATTGGTTTGTAAACAAATTGACAACTTTTACTTTAAATATTGAAAGAACTTCAAACTAGACAATTTGCATTAAAGAGAAAAATAAGTTAAAAATTAATCACATCTTAATTATTCCATTGGTTATGACTAGATCAGGCACCTGGAAGTTTCAGAACTTAACCATACTAAAACAATGCATCAGTGCTGAATATTGTATTTTACACTATGATTTCCTTTGAGAGACCAAAAGCCACCTCATAGCTACCAGTGGATTTCCATGGTAACTCAGTGGAAATCACAGCATGAAAATTACTTATTTTTCACAGATTGGAAACTCACCATTTAAACAATATTTTTGGCATACTTTAATGGAAAGTCTCTTGTTAGCTCTAGTTTTATACAGAAGTTACAGCAAAATTAATGTAGAAGTTAAGTCCTTCTGAAAATGTAAACTTCATCCAAATCTTTCCTGCACTATTTGTACTGTTTTGCAGGATTTTAGTTGTATTTATGAATAAAAAAGTCCTACAAGTTAAGCATGAAAGTATTTAAGAAAACCTAAGTGAACAGAAAAGCATTGTGAATTATGAAATAGTTACAACAGTTCATCAAATTATACATCAGAAGGTTACATATATGTTTCATCATAAAACAATATTTTCTATATATCACTCCAAGTCAGCTTCAACATTTGTTCTCATTTAACAGTGATACTCAAAGTGATATTCAGGTTTTTTATCCCTTTAAGTGAGTACAGTCATTTCATTTATTTTTACAGGTGCAAAGATGCTTATCTGGATACAAGTTCCACATGGGCATGACTCTCAACGTAATTTTACATTTTTTCATCTTGAAGGTAAATGGCTGTCAATGGTAATAAACAGACAGTTCATCATCACTCATATCTGAATCATCATCATCTACTTCACCTTCAATGACTGATTTCTTGCCTTTGCAGCATGAAACAATTAATCCAATTAAAAAGACCTGCAAATTGAAAATAAAAAGTGTTACTGTTATTGAGTTCAGGGGCATATAAATGCAATATAAGTAAAACAAATTGTAGTGTAGTGATGCAAATGATGCAATGGCAATTACTGTAAATTACCCAACTCGATTCAGAGGTCTCCAAATTCCAAGTACTTACTGCAATGAATGCCCAGTTCCCAAAGTAATAGGCTGCACTGAAGAACCAAAATTTATGAAGGAAGAGGTACGTCCGAGTGACAATACACTGATCTAAATTGAAAGGAAATAGTACTGATTAACACAGACCAACAAAACCAGCTTAATACCATATAATAGAGTAATATTTTAGCAATATTTAACTCTGCAGAACAATTACACTCTATTACATCTAATTCACTCTCCTACCAAGGAGGAGGAGCATTTACCACCAAGAATGTACACCAAAAGGACACTTGTTACAGGATAGTGACCATGACAGGTTACACAAAGCTACAAGTTACATAGGTAACCCTATTACTACTCGGGACAATTTCCCATGCAGATGTGTCAATTATTAATTAGAATTGGTCCAAAAGGGAACTCACTTTCCATCTTATATAAATCACAGCCATACAAAGTGGGTTCTGGATTAAAACACACATTTTAGGACTTTGAAAAACTGTTCTGCTACCAGGATTACATAAGCTTTGTAAAAAATCAAATATCAATTAATTACATGTACACAAAAAAACTCCAACATGAACTGGGCCTTTTGCAACCCAGATAACAGAAGTCTTATTTGTACACAAGACCTGATTGTACTGGTTAAACCTTACTTCTCTAATAACAAGAATATTAAAGTAGGATTTTCTGATGCGGGTGTATCATCCTTCATTTCTAACTGGGAGGTTTTAAAATTAAGAATCAAATTTCCAAGGAATTTTCATGACACAGATAGAGAGAGTAAAGGCTTCTACAGGACACTGAACCTATGGCATTCAAGGGGTCATGCTAGAGGATGGCCAGCAGCACATACAAGCCAGTTCGTTCATCTCTCAAATGCAAGGAAGGGCATGCACTGAGTTCAGGCTAAGCTAAAATATCAATTCCTGGTTGGTCATCTTGTTTTTTTATACTGTGCTTACTATGCTTCAAACCCCACCTAAAGGTCATCTCAGAGCAGGAACTGGTGTGCAAACATGTTGAACACCAGAGAAAGTAAGCAACCCAGAAACTGCCTGTTTGTCCCTGAGTTCAGACCCCAGGTTGGGAAATATTCCTAAGGAGCAGCTGAAGTAAAGATTTCCTGCCTTCTAAAGCTCTGAGTGATACACTACTTTTATAATTACATAGCTCACTTCCCACAGCCATCTAAGGAAGAAATGCCAGTGAAGTGAAGATACTTCAGAATTAAAGATAATATTGTCAGTACCATCTGCAGCTCTCCAGCTGGTTGCTTGAATTAAAAAACAACTAAAAGATCTTCAGATGGCACTTCATAATAATTGGATTAAATAGATTATGATAAATATTTTGGAATAGTTTGACCTTGCGAGAATATTTCTGTGCAACATTACAAGAGACGATAACTAAATTTTAGCTATTGTTTCTGAACAACTGTTACTTAATAGGCTGACATGACATTTTTCATTAACTGATTCCTCCATATGACTCAATGTAGAATAAGTTATAATGAATAGCCTAAATTAAGATAGCTACTTACTATCCAGAATGATCAATGTGAGTATTAGATGTCTCTTGATCATGTGGAACAAAAGTGCACATGGAAAGCTACCAAGCCTCCACCAGATACTGTGGTTTTTTTTTTTTTTTTGCATTTTTAAAATGTCACCATTTAAAAAATATAGTATCTTCTATGTACATATGTAGTGCTGATCAAGGAACAAAGCTAAACAGCCAGGATTCAAGACAAAAGAATTTTAAAATGAAGAATGACAACTACAAATAGTCATTACTACTAGAAGAGTCAACTATTTTTTTGTTTTGAGTCCACTGATGAAGTTTTTCATTACAGTAAGAAATAGTTACATTTAATGTGCTATTTTCAAATTAAGGCTTCTTTCAGGAAGTGAATTAGCTAGCTTATGATGAATTACAATGATAATTCTGTTCAAAGCCAAATATTACAGTCTAAAACATGATTGTGTGCACAGAAAATTCAAATTGTGAGAACTTACTGCTGATGTCAGTCTTTTACACATCTCAAAACACAATAAGCTTTCACAAAAGTATGTAGTAGGAAATGGTTTCTTAGGGAAGAGTTAAAAATTGTTGTGAACAATGTAATTTATAAACATTGGCATTATGTGAAAGTCAATACTGTACACTTGTTTTACTTGTTTATTAATCAACTAGACAATGAAACAGATTATACCCTCTGTAAATCCATAGATCAAACTGGGGAGAAATAAAGAGCAGAGGTCCAACATACTAGATGGTCAGATTTAGGAAAGGGCTGTTTTCAAGCCCCTTGAAGCAGGTGTGTCTTACTGCTGTCTCTGCTGCCTAGTAGAGACTTAATGTATTAAATGAGATTCCTCCTAGAGCTGCATAACAGTACAACAGATGACAGAGCTGCACCAAGAAATAGTAGGAGAGGCAATCAGCATAGGCAAACATTGAAGCAGGCAGTCCCTCAGAAATTCAAAGCTGGATGGATGTGAGCAACCTGCACTCCTTGCCCCTTGCTGGGAGGCTGGACCAGACGACCTCTTAGGTCATCCTGTGTGTATTCAAAGTCATCACATGAAGGTAGATATTGAGACATCACAAATCTAAATAACAATGGTATTTTTGGATGGAGAACCCCAGAGTGAGAACGTTATCCAAAGACAGATGAAGTCCATGTCCCCAGATTCAAGCAGAACTCAGTTTTACTTAAAACACACTCAAAACTACTTCCAAAGGACGAGCTGCATCCTTACTGTGCTTGAACATCTAAGCACTGCAAAATTTCAGACCCTAGAAGCATTGAAGGCATAGCTTCAGGTATCCAAGAATACTTATTTCATACAGCCTTGCTTCCAAAAAATCCAAACCTTCCTGTCAATAAATCAAGCTTTTTGCAAATCATAGCAAAAAGGAGCTGCTCTTTGAAGGTTCTAGGTATGGCTTTGTATCACAGATGAAATTGCTGAGACAAAGCAAGCTTCAGGAGTCTCTACAGGAGGATATTAACAGGTATATTAAGAATTTCCCCATTTCGTACCTATCATCTCACAACCTAACATCTTGATTAATATTCATAGTCTTCAGGTCACTCCAGTAATTCGAAAGTCCACAGAAATTTATGGTAAAGACTACTCACATATCACTTCCTCATTTCTCTGGAAATAGATTCATGGAATGACAGCAACAGCTCTCCCAGCCACAAATACAGGATTTTTTTTCTTTTTTTGTTGGCTAAACAGCAAAAAATTATTACTACATTCTTAATTGCCCCTTTGTCATTAGTTTCTACAAGTGTTTTTTTTAATATACTATTTGAGCATATCCCCACTTATTCCATATTCTTCTCTGCTGTGATATATATGCCCACACACATATACACACAGAATTAATAGTAGCCTCATTCAGTTGCTGAGCCTGTGTTTGCACTTGGCAATCCAGCCCCTCCACTGTTGCTACTTCTCTGGTTTCACAAGCTAAAATTAATCACCTAAACAAAGCTTTCATAACTTTTGGGTTGTGGCATCCTATACCAGTTATCTTTCTCTCAGCTAACTTCTCCCAGAAACTGTTTAAATTTCAATTCATTGCTCATTCAGCTTTCACAATAATGCCAGTATTAAACAGCTTCTGCACCACTTGCTTCAAGGTTAACTTTGCAATAAAATTACACCTTTGATCCCTTATCAGACTGAAAAGCATATTGGAACACATACTACTCACATATAGCAGGGATTTGAAAATATTTCGCAACTGGTTGTAAGTAGCTACAATAAGTCCCCACTTAGGGATGTGAATCACTAAGCTTTGAACACTTCAAGCTGACAGCACTTTGAAGTACTACAGAGCACAACAGAAGCATGAGTATCAAATCACTCAGATGTTAAACAACAGTTTGCAGCTATCTAAAATCTTCTAAAATCTAGGTCTAACATACAAGCAAAAAAAGCTGCCTGCTGTTTCATCCCAGTTGTCTGGCTTTGGTGCAGCTTTTTCTTGCTCAGCTGGAAGTGGTAGTGAGATGGCACCTAAATGAGACCTGTAGAGACCAAAAGTCTAGCCAGATAAGCCTAGTCCAAAAAGCTCTTATTCGACAGAAGCTGCTCAGTAGGTCTGGAATCAAATCCTGACAAAGGAAAGTATTTAGCAGGCTAAGGAGGAGCCAGAAACCTGGAAACCAGGAACTAATAAGGAGCAGGAAAAAGCTATTTGGGACAAATTATTTAGAGAGCAAACTGTGTTTTTTCAGTGCTTCAAGCTACAGGTAAATTGTGTATGGTACTTCTCACGGTCTATCTGCAAATCAATCACAACCTCATATAAAACTAGACAGACAGAAAAAATGATGTAATCCATGTGAATCAGTCTGGTTTTATAACAAATAGATCTGATTTTGTAACAAAAGTTACAAGTCTGGATAACCAATAGCTATTTGGAGTTATTTTACAGTAAATGAACAACTGCAGCAGTCACAAAATTTCTTAATGATAATTACACATTATAAATGTTTACATTAAATGGCTCAAGAATTTTTAAGTCACATCAGTGCTATGGCAGGGCTTTACAGCATAAGGAGGCTTCCAGTAGGATCCTCCAAAATTCTGTGCTGAAAGAAGAAAAAAGTCACTAATCAAAGTAACTTAATGCTAAATAATAAAAATAATATCCTATTGAATGATCTGAGTGTCACATTTTTTCCCCAACAGTCAAATTTAAATGAAGTGACATGCAGGAACAGAATTTGCATTTATGTATGAATGAAGGATTTAGCTGTAGTAAGAAGGTTCTGCATCTTACGACCAAGCAGAAACAAACTTGATCCAAACATAGCAAGAGTTTTCACTGCTTCCCTCTATACATTCAGAGAGTCTGTCAGTCCTTTTTTGGCTGTTTTTGATTTGGAGTTCATCCTAGCACAGTTATGGCATTATAATGTTAAATTTCAGCCAGCTATAAGGTTTCTATTTCACTTTGGTTACAGAGGATCTGTGAGGGTGCTAAGATTTGCATGTATTAACAGACTAGGTGAAAAACATTTAATGAGATTTGAAGAGCTAAACCTGTTAATCTCATTTTGCATAAGTTTAAAAGATGGCTTGATTTTAATGTTTATTAAGTACCCTCAAGTGAGGAAAATACTAATGCTACAAGTCCATGTATAAAGTGAAAAGGTACAGCATTTGCCAAAAGCTAAATCTGAAGTCACTTTAATTCCAAAGAGATAATACCCAGTTTCTACAGGGAAGCAATAAACCATTGGATCAGCCTGCTGATGCAAAGAGTATTCTCAGTGCTTTTGTTGAAAGTAGAGATCCTTTGAAACGTTGTGTACAACTGAGGTTAATTACAAGCACTGGCCACATGGGTTTTAATACAAGCCATAATTGTTACTTCACACCTATGAACTGCCACCTTAAACTTCAAGTTCTTCAAGAAGCATTTTCTGAGTCTCCCTTGAAAACCTTATTTTAAAGTAACTAGAGGCAAACAACTCTTATTATAAAGATGTAGCCAGTGATAAACATCAAAGCCAATACTCTAGGGATGAACACAGATGGAAAACTCTACAAAGGAAGCAGCAATCAGCCTAACCTACTTATGTTCATTCTTCCCAAAACCTCCTCCTTTAGGAAAAATAATTGTTGGAATTGACATATTTAGACCTCCATGTCAGTGAACAACCTACTGCAAAAAGATATTTATAGCAGTCTTAGCTGTTCATATTGTTTACAGGTGCCAAAAAGGGCTTTCTGTGTTTAGATATGCAACACTGTGCTTATCTATATGGAGTTCTTATGGTAATAGAGGACTTAAAGTGTTAGGTTTAAGTAAAGATTCAGGATAAAGTACTAGGGAAGTCATTCACAAAGCAACAGGAAAATCTAAAGTAATCACTAAAATCCTACTTTATGTTAAGCATTCCGTAACTTTTCAAATTAATTAATTTAGAACGACAGTTTAGAAGTGATAACCTATAGTCATACAACTCTTCATACAAAATTACTAATACAATAATAATAGAGGCTTCTAAGAAACTTGTTTGTGGTTTCCCTCTGCACATCTGCATTTCTCTAGAAGAGAAACAGAATATGCTCCTGTTTTGCCATTTGTATTTGGGCCTCCTTTCCAGCTTGAGTAATGTCTATATCCAGTCAAAATATTCTATATTCAGGCAAAAATAAAAGCCTGAGTTCCTGAGCACTTTGACTTCTACCAATAAGTGTGTCTAAAAAGGCAACACAGATCAAGTAATTTCAAAGCCTAAGAAATGAGATTTTTTTTTTTTTCTCACTTCACATGTAGCTCCAAATCAGCTCGGGTCTATGAAAAAGGCCAAGCAGATAGACTGCACCCAGCATGTAACAGGCCTTGGGCAGGGCTCACTGCCTCAATGAAAGAAGAGAATCCAAGGGGGATTCAGAGCAAGTTATACATTTAAAGTGAGGGATGCTTAAAAACTAGATCTTTTAATCTAGAAAGAGGAAAATAGTGTTTGTCAGATCTCATAGTTCAGGCTTCCAGCTGAGTCATTGCTCATTTACATTAAATCCCATTAACCTGTTAAGGCAAACCTATACCAAGTTTTCAACACATTAATCCTGCTGCCAAGAGGTTTAATCAAATAATTGAACTTCTTTGCTTTACCTTATATTCAAGTGAATTGTGGACCCAGCATTTCAGCTGTCATTAGCCTTGAGAACAGTCATCAAATGATATTTTTGCCCGACTGTATTGAACATGGAAAACTAAAGCTTGTTTTGCCTGTAACAAATATAACTTAGAACAAAAATAATTTGCTGCCCCCGAAAGACTACTTAAAGAGCCTTTTAAGTTAACCAAAACACAAACTTGTTGTGCAAGATGATTAACTAAAAAAAGGTACTTGACTTAAAAGATGTACCCTGCTCTATTATTTTTTGTCTTTATTCTGTTTCATGTAGTTACACTATTATGGCCCTTATCTGAGTATAAAACAGATTTACCTCCTGCATATCAGGAGTAAATAGAGACAAGCTTTGCTGAATGAAAGCAGATAACAATGCTAAAGCATATATATAACTGTAAATACTCAAGAATGTGTTTTCTGTAAGATTGCATTTTAACTGCTTTGTGTTTCTCCAGGAAGTGAAATTGTCCTTTGGACCAAGCAAAACATTTGTTTGAAACAAATCTACAGGAAACACTGCCCAATACAGCCTGAAGTATTAGCTGTTACAACTTGATCAGGTCTCTTCTACCATCTCAGACAAAAACCAATAATTTACTTTGTAACAGTAAGTAGAGATCATATTTCCAACATCTGAGCGTTCAGTAAGACAGCAGATTGCTTTAAGCTTATCTATCAGCACAGCCATTAAAAGGTCATTGCTTGCTTTATGTTTAAGGAAAAACACCTGTTAGAATTAAATCAGGTAAAGTGGAACAAAATTGAGGAGACAAATGAATGTTTGCATGTAGTTATAGTTCACTGGTTTACACAAAACCCTAGTACCAAAGAAGGCAATTCAAACTGAAAGTACTTGACCAATCTTTCTTTATCTTAAAGTTATTGGCATCTATTTTTGCCCACATCTACTATCCTTAAAAATAAGAGAAATTGTATTTAAGTTTAGTTCCTACCTTTGAAATAAATCTGACTTGTCAAGATGCTCTGTCTGATCACAGAAAAGAGTAGCATCTACTTTTCACTAGTTTTGTTACCAGCTATTAAAAATTGCAGGTATTCCAAGGTAAGGATTATATCTTCAGTTTCTAAAACTGACTAGATTAAACAATCATTGAAGTGTTTTCACTGATGCAACTTTTTTAAAAAAGTTGATTGTTACAAAATAAACTTTTCTTTCAGTTATAAAAATACCTGAATGGCCTGAATGTATTACCTACAGTTAACACAACTCTACTTAAGCCTTTTGATCACATTGATATTCACATTTAAAAAATATCCACCCATTTTCTACTTATACCAGCTCAGCACAGAACAGCATATCAACATGTTCAGCTCTCTTCTATTAAGAAAGGAGACCATGACTCAGAGATAGCCACTGCAACAACATGATGACAAACCAAAGCCATCATTTACACAAACCAACTTCTGTTCAGTACATCAGAAGATTAGTTTTAAGCATCAGCATATTGTTTCCATTGATGAAAGTAAACTAAGAAAGAAAATCATGTAAAATATTACAAATGTTCAAAAAAATTCAAGTATGGGTGGAATTGAGCAAGTTTATTTAAATCTAACCCCAGTTTCTATAATTAAGCAAAGTCTGAAGAAATCAGACTACTTTAATTTCTCTCACAAAGGTCAAGACTAACAAGCTTATCAATGCCAGTGAGTATATTCTGCTTTCAGCAGATACGGGCCAAGTCAAGAAGCTGCTTACAAGAAACAAACATCTGTACAATTTGGACAAAAGTGATCTCATTTTGAAAGGCAACAAATTTGTTCTTCTAAATTTTGCCAGAGTTTCCCTATTTAATCACAAAAACAGGACAGCTTAAACATTAATTGAACAATTATATTTGTCAAAGTATCTAAATACTTGAAACTGCATTACATCTAAAAACAGCCATTAAAAAAAAAAGAATGTTTTAATTAAGGGAAAAAAACGGGAAAACATCCTGCTATGAACCACCAGGAACATGACTAACATATATATAAATTTGAAGATACACACAATAAATTGGAAGATTAATACAAGGGAATGCCTTGCAGAGGAGACCTGGCTTGACAGACTCAGAACAAAGAACTAATGGTCCAGTTACCTCTTCTAGAACAAAAATAAATTAAGTTCCATACTTTCCAATAACAAAAGTCGAGAAAAACTGAGTGGGTATTAAGAACTCCAAGAAGCAGTCAAAAAATCAGGTGTTACAGAATACTGATAATAAGAGGAGAACACAGTGCTACGGCACCTATTTACAATCAAACGGAGACGGGGCAGATCCAGACCAGTGACATGAGCCATTTATTCAGCACATCAGTCTCAGAACATTGTTAGGACAATGGAGACCGGATGTTAACAGCTTGCTGATCCACAGGAAATGCCAAGGGGGTGTGACATTACAGCATAGCATAAAACCATCTTGGCCTAGATTTCAGCTAATCACATATAGAGCAAAACACATTGACCAGAATTCTATCCAATCATATGAAACACACATAATGGTAGTTAAAACAAAGACTTGTTCATAAGAGACAAGGCACAGAGATCCATTCATACTAACCTTCTATAGATACACATTAAATAACCTTGTTGCAATCAATAAGGCCAGTTCTACAGAGGTCTATTGTGCTATTTGTCACATCCACTCTACTGCTCAGAAAACTTTTCGCTGTATTTGCAATGTTAAAACTTCTGCCTGAGGCCTGCCCTTTTTAACCATTCTCTCAAAACCCTTTAACTTTATGAATCCCAGGACAGCTATTTATCTTTTCTATTAAATAACCAACACTGTAAAGCATTTTCAGCTTTACATACAGATGACTTTCAGCTCCTCTGTATGAACAGCAATTGTATTATGAGTGCATAATACAATTGCTGTTCATACAGAGGAGCTGAAAGTTGGCCAGAGTAAGAACAATTGAAGGCTTGGGTTCAAAAAAGTCTGGACCATTCTGAAGGGTACAAATCTTATGCTGAGATCAGTGTTAGCAATCAACATGTTTGTGATCTTAAAGAGTACTATCAGTATTGCAATACCTTCTGCAATTCAAACTGAAAAAACCGTATATATGCAGAAGGAAAGGAAGTGTAAAGGAACACTGCAAAAAATAAAACCAGCATGATTTCAATTAGCTTGGTTTTTTAATAAAACCAGGCTAGAAGTCACTCACAACCTTACTCAAGTTCCACAGAGGAATAAGCACTAAATAAAATGTTACTAGTCTCAAAAAATAAAAATCAGCCACTAAGGTCTGCATAGATAGAAAGTCAAGGAACACTCCAGCACTATCCAGCTGCTTGCTAGTCATTACTTAACTCCAGAACAACCATAATACATCTTCTGCCCAAGTAACAGTCAAAAAGGGGGCATTTAGTAATACAGCTGAGAAAATTTATCATTCCCTATTATCCCCAGCATACCTCTAAGAGAATTAGAGAAAAATAGTCTAAGATTTCTAATTCTACTGCTATTGTTGCTCATGGAAGAGCCCACATTTACATCTCATTAAAAATTATGTAGTTCTCTTATCTGTAAGTTTCCACTGAGAATCTCAAGTTCCACTGAGAAGCTCAGACCTTTGTTTTCCTGAGTACCTTGAGAGACCAAATAGAATACTTGTCTGCATGTTTGTATGATAAACAGACTCAGTGAAGTGCACTTTCAATGCTAAGCTATTCACCAGCTGGGATTTATTTTTAAGATCTTCTACATACACATTAAAGCAAATGTGAGATTTTAAATTTAACTGGAATGCTTTGTTACCCATGGTTTCTACTAAAAATAGTCATTCCTTCAAATGAATAAAGTAAGCTTTAACTTAACTATACATCAAAGCTTCATGTTAGGCAAATGAAAGCCATCAAGACAGATTAAGCTGCTTATTACAGCTGAGCATGTACCTATCACAATAGAAATAAAAGCAACTAATTTATCTTACCTTCAGGTGCATCTGCATCACAGTCTTTAGACACAAGTGTCACATTCCTTGGCTGACCATCAATTGTCTTATTACTCTGCATTGTAAATATGGAAAATTAGTACATTAGTCTTCACGAAGTGGTCTTCCATAGACAATGATAACGCAGAAACCAAATATATTTTCCAGTGAATTAATTTAAAAAAACCCTAAGTCTTGTAGACTAATCAAAAGTATTATTTTTGAACAGCATAAGCACAGTAAGCTGTGAGCAGTAAAACAAGAACATTTTTAAGTATGACTTCATTAACAAAACAATTAATAGCTTGTGTTCTTTTTGAAGACTTGTAAAAAATATACTTGAGGTCTGAAAAGAAACCTTTTAACTGTGCATAAAATTAATCGGAAAATCAACTTTGGCGATGAAGACATCACAGAATTGTTAGAAATGATAGTGATAATGAATACAGTTTACTTCTGGTCTAAAAGGCAGATGGTAGCATGCAACATACTTGGACTGCCCGAGTGGAAGAAGAAAAATTATGCTTGAGTGAACTATTGAAAACCCAAATGTACCTGCTTAAATGTCCCAAATCTTTGGAAAACTGACCCTTTCAGGGAACATGAACTCTGTGTTCCACATTTTTGAACAATCAGTGAATAATTTTAGCAGAGTGCAATGTAAATCCTTTGCTCTACAATGATTTTTTATACCTTGATTCACTTTAAAGGGTCATATACCTACTTGTACTTCCTTGCACCCTCATGATTTCCCAAACAGAAAATCCTCTAAAGAAAGCAGTAAGACTCAACACCTTTTCTTCAGACTGAAAGAAGTTCCTTAAAACATATCAGCAATCAGTACAAGCTGGCACATAAAACTAAGCTCTAACTTCTCTGAGGAAGTCTATCAATATTAAGCAAATTCAGCTTTCACTTTGAACAGTCAAGAGAAACAACTCGGTGTCTGTACAAAAAAGTAGCAATTTGTACATGCAGCTAATTTTGTTTCATGCAAGGCCATGAAAGTGGGGAGACTGCCATAAAAAATGGATCTAAATTGAATATGACTCAGTCACAGGGATCGGGAACACAAGAGAACGTGTAGACAAACAACAGGGTAAGAACAGAACACATGAAATTTCCATCATTAAGTGTGCATTTAGCAGTTTCCCATCTCCAGAATGTATTCCAGCTGACTGTCACTATTCCAGCTTACACTGCTGTCACAGCCAGCACTTCTTTCAGAAGAACAGTATCATATCTTGTAAAATTCCATGGACACACCAAAAGCACAAAACAACCAAAACATAGCCATTTCAAAGTTTTGCCTTCCTTATCCTCATTCACTTTACCATATTAACAGAACTTTAAATACAGCAATAGCTAGACCTATGGACTTTTTTAGACAACATCTATGCCTTTTTTCAGGTCTTATATCACTATCATCCATGAACACTCCCATAAGTTCAGACATTTTTAGTATAAGTATTGCCAGAGGAAAACTTTAGTGGTCAGTTATCCCATCTACTCCAAAGCAGAAAGCAGGATGCATCAAGGCCAAGCATGAGACAAAAACTAAGGACAATAACTCAGTATGTGCTTCAAGGGCTGACACATTTTGGACACCTCAGAAAATAGCAAGCTATTATATAAAGGGTTTGCATACAGCCTGTTACACCTACATGATTAGTTTCTGCTTATGTTAAGAACTTGAAAAGATCTGTTTCCATACTTAGCCATCCAAGGCATGATACTTCTGGATTCCTGCTGCTGACAATGGAGAGACTGAGTCCTGCAATTTAGCTCCACTCCTCCAAATTATCTATGTGATGACTGAAGAAAGAAAGTGATCATTGCTATTCTGGAAAAGTATCCACGTTGCTTATGGCAAGTACTGGCTTTTAAATTCCTGTCTGGGTCAATCAAGTCTTAAAAGGTCCACTGGCTACAAATATCAGCAAGCAGTGGTCTGTCTTTCAGACAAAGGCAAGTAACCCTTGGCCTTATTGAATAGAAATAGGAATAATACCTCAAGTATTTCCGGCTAGAAAGCTAAGGAGGTAACCTAGAAGTGGATACAATTCTTTCTTTGTGAAAGGTTATAAAGAGTCATTGCTGATTAACAGTTAAGACAAATTGCTTCAAGAGGTGAAACTAAGCTATTCTTGGTGTCTGAAGAGCTATGAAAGTTGAACAAATTCCTGCAGAGGAATTCAGTTGGTATGGGCACAACATCCAGAAGAAATTTTCAAAAGTTTCCTACAGACACCAGAGCTGAAGACACTTTTGATGAATTGGGGTCACATGCTTTGAACACACCAGTGCTCAGAGTTAATAAAGCAAGTAGCCCAGGTCTATTTAATGATAATTGCCTCACAAAAGCTCCACTTTCACATATATATATATATATATTCAGTTAAAAGGAAAGTTACCAGCACTTCCAAATTAAAAATTAAAAGCTTTTGCCAAGAGAAACAGTCTCTAAAGGAAACAGTCCAAGATTCAAACAGGAACCTAACCTATCCTACGCATTACTATGGATTGTGATAACAACCTAGCTTTACACATCACTAGATTTGGAATTACTGTAGAGCAAAGCAGAGGGGGGAAGTGCTCCTTTCACACAGTCTATGAGCCACCAGACTGTCATACACATGTTTGTCAGCCCATCCATCCACTAAGCTTTCCTGGAATAATGCTCATTTATTGCTTTGTTCTTACACACTGTTGGTTACCAGTGGTGAATTCTAAAGGATGAAATCAACTGTAGTGCGAGAGCACAATGAAAACCTGGACTGTCAAAGTGAGCTGGTGCATCGGGTTCTATGGTTCTCATCATCAGGAAGCCTGCTATGCCTAGTTCACATGCCCTGCTTCTGGTTGTGTTCCTGGACATTCCTAAATCCATAATCACCAATTCAATAACTCTTAAGAACCTCTTCATTACTACCTCCACAGAAAAATACCTTGCTTCTCTTCATTCCCAGACTCCATCTCTCCCCACTTCAAAATCTCACAATTTAACATCCAAGTTTCCAAGGTAGTCAGACACAGAAAATGTTTCTGATACATTCTGAAATACTCTTGGAGAGGATGTTTTCAGAAAACCTTGTATCTATCTGGTATGCCAGAGAAGCCCAGGTGTAATTTACCAGCACATTCTTTATGTCTCAGGTTATTTTAACAATAAACCCAGTTTCTACTCAGATTATGTACTTAAAACACAGCTCTTTGAAATGAGACATAACCTGAATACTCAGGATGGCTACCTTGACCAGAACATTTTGTAATCCTTTAAACAGAAAGTTACAGCTCTTCTCAACCATTGCAGCTAATCCTTCTTGCAGTGCTGATCAGGATTATATTGCAATAGCTGCAAGAATGACAAGAGCCTGTCTACTGATGTGCTCTATTCTCTTGACCTTTTTTCCTCAGAAATTATGTATTTTTCTGCAGATACCTCTTGTCATAAACAGCTAACATGCAAGTGTTTAAATCTCAATCCTTCTGCCTCCTGTAATATACAAACATTTTATTTTATTCATAAAGCAAAACAAACTGCAAGCTAACTGCCTTTATTATTTTCTCTTCAAATCTTCCATGCTATCTACAAACTTTATGATAAAGCTCTGTGTAAACACACCTAAACTGACTTTCATCTTAGTTTCATGCTACTACTACCCTAATTTAGACAAGTTGAGCCAATGCACACCTAAGCATGTTTATTTTGTGTTAGGTATATTTAGCATAAAATCTAATAAAATGAATTATGTTTCCTAAACACCAAATATTCACATTCGCTACAGTGATTCTATTACTGTGCTTGGATTGGTATCAGGATGACCAATTGCCCATTACCAGAGAATTCAAATGTAAAGACAGCAGTGAGTAGCATTTACTGAGACCTCCACTTCCTGCAGTGACAATCCTACCACACCAACACATTAAGTTGAGCAAGTTCCTCTTCTCTAGCCTATTTAACACTGTTCCAATTTCAATTTCTCTTGTAATCCTTTTGCCCCAAGAATTCTGTATCCACTGTTTAAACTAAGAGAATTGATAGTAATAAAGTACAAAAACTACTAATTTGTGGCAGCTGAAGGATGTCAGCAGGTGCTTGGTGTGTAAAGCAGGTGTGTTGTCCTCCCACAGGAACACCCTCCCAGAGAATTACAGAAATATTCCAAAAGCTCAAAGCAGCATCCAATCACTTCAATCTCATTTAAATCTTTTCTTTTGACCACTCCAGCTCAACTGTTTTGTCTTTGTGACACTTAAACATCAAACAGCACACCAAGGGATCTTGACTTCATTGTGTCTGAATAAGCAACCAGTTCATAACCTGGTTATTTGTCTACATTGGCAATATCAGATCTAATGAACTCTACCCCTGTAAGATACCAGACCTTAATAAACAGCCATCCATGAAACCTCTCAAGATGCTTCTGATATGCAACTTTGAACTTCCCCATAAATATGCAGGCTGCCACTCAAACTAAGACGTAATACAATAATTTAATTCTTCAGGTACAGAAGATGAAATACTTAAATCAAAACCTTGAAATACACAAAAGTACAATAACTAAGTCAGAGGTTTAAATTTTAATTGCTTAATTCTGTAGAATTTTTTACAGTGCAAGAACTGCTTGGAGTTTCATTAAGGTGGACAGTCCAAAGTGCCTGAAATGTGATGAATGTGCACACACTTAGCTCCACTCAGTTTATTATTTTCTACTGTACCAATTCTATTCTACTGTCATGATAAAAAATCATCAACCGTGGAACAGTATTGATTTCATTCTGTACACAGCTTTACACATTCAAAATAATCATCCCTGCAGTCACTCAGCAACCTAAGCAGACCAGCACAAGATCTAGTGGAAGTTATCAACTGTCTTATCAGAAGGAGTAAAACAAACCTCAGTTTCACACTAAGTCTTGAGATGACTAAGTCACAATTTCTTGGGAAATTAAGCTGTGTCATATATAGTGCAATCAGTTTCTGGCTTGTGTATTACCAAGAGCCCTTCTAGTATTTAAGAAAATGCCTACCAAAATCTCTTTGAAAATTGAAAATGCATCTGACTTTCAGAGTTTCTGTAAACAGTACATTCTTAATACACAAAATAAAAGTTAAACAAAAAAAAAGGCATCTCACCTGTACCAGGTATTTCTGGCTTCCATACATTACATACTGTGGGGCAAGACTGTAAATCATGTAACTTGTATGAAGAACTATCAACAGAAGTATCATACAGAGAAACAAGAGTGCTTGAGGTCGAGTTTTTCCTCGTCTGATTTTATAAAGCTAAAATCAGAAAAACAAATGTTAATACAATGAAATAGCTTTTTTTTTCTGAAGGCATTCAGAAAGCTCTTTAGTTCAAATAAGTTTTAAATCTACTGCCAGAAGTGGGAGGTTGCTAAAATTATCTTCTGGCAACTTAATTCCAGTGGTTCAAAGCAGGTTTTCAGGTGTATTTACCTAAATTGCAAAGCACAGCTACTCAACCAAATTAAGTTCTATTTGTATTAATGGCCCAGAAGTCTGATAACTTGGTAAAATGAAACACTTCCCAAAAGCAGTGCAAATGGTACAACAGGCTTTTAACACTCATTAGACATACAGACAATGCTATTGGAAACACCCCACATTCATGAAGCAATACAAAAATCTTAAATATATTCAAGAGCACATATTTTTTAAATATCTGAGTATTAGAAACAAACTCTTTAATTTACCCTTGTCCAGAAGAACCATATTCCCATATTTCGAATCCCTGCCATTGAAGTGAAGATAAAATACATAACAATGGTTGTGATAAGAATATAATCAAGCGGAAAAACCTAAAACAAGAACACAAGCAGTTAAAAAGGAAAAAAGCTCTTCTCCCACTCAAAACTAAGTAGCTTCTACTTCTATAGCTTATATCTGAGGTTGTCAGAGTCCTATTTTACATAGCTGACTCCAAATATAGCTAACACAGCTTGCTGCTAATAGAGCTTAGACAATCTGGAAAAGCATTAAGCATTTTTATTAATTTAAGACATGCCTTAATTTTGAAGTGTTATGCATTTTTAGACCAAGAAATACTTAATTATTTTAAATACACCCACAGAATGACACGTCCACAGTGGCAACAATTATTTTAGGACTGCATATTTGTGACTATTTTTCTGATCATATTTGCATACAAAACTTATATTTACATTAATAAAAGCTTGACATAATATTGCTGCTGAACACACTTTTCTCAGTGAACTACAAGCTTAGATGTTCAACAGTTTTAAAACCTATGAGGAAGCAATGCATTGTGCTGACCCATTACACCAACAATACAGGAATACCTCAACTGGAGGGGGAATAAAGCACTAGCTTAATACCAAAGCTTTTCTTTTCTCAGTTTACTCATGACAAACTCAAATTTGTACGTGTACTTGTTGCCATCCAACTCTACTAAAGTTATCTGCTGCATGGTTTTACATTGGGTTTGCTTCCAAGACTAATGCCTCACTATAATATAGCCAATGTTGCATTTTTTTCAGTGTGCAATATATTAAAAAGTGAAAAGTAGCATTTACTTGACTAAAAAGGCCTAAGTGATAGCAGTTGTCATTCTCTGTTGCCACTGTAGTCTCATCACATTGATATCAGTTTCAAGCACCACCTTCCTTGCCCAAACTAGATTTCACTCACCCAAGATTTTCATATCAGTAGATAGTAACTAATAACAAGTTACCTTGCTCTTACTGAACACACATTTAGACAATATTGTTTTAATGAATTACTTGGGGAGAAGTTGAAAAGGAAATGGAAGAGCATCCCTACATATGTACATCACCACTTCTTTACTTACCCTTTGAAGAACTGGTAACAGCATATTCAATGGATTGGTCAGATTGGTTCCCAGAATTATAAATCCTGAGTCGAAGCCAGCTGAATGCAGAGCTTTGTCCAAACTGCAGTAATTAGAAAAACTGGTTAAGTACCGTGGCTCTCTCAGAGCTTTGTTTTTAGTTTTGCAAGGGCAACTCAAAAGAAAAAAAAACAAAAACAAAACAACAAACTGAACTAATCCCAGAGATGACAGCTGTCTAACATCTATACAGACACATGCTTTGCTTTACCACACTCAGGGCACTTGTTCTGTGAAAGATATATGGATTTCTGCATCTCCTCAGCATTTTTGCTTTTCACTGGTTTGGGTCATAAAGCATATTTTCCCAGCCTAACAGATCAAAAATGCCAATATTTGAGACCTTTGGTTAGTGTCAATCCACACTGACATCTACCAGATTTGCAGCTGGGTATGTTGCTTTTGACACTCTAAAACTATTTCTGTGTGTAATGCACATCAAAATGGATTAAACATGTAATTTACTGCAAGATTTTAAGCAACTGTTAACTAGTCAAAGTAACTGCAATAAGACTCATACAAGCAAGCAAAATACTTCTGTCATCTGAATTCAAACTTCCTGAACATATATACTTAATTTCTCTGCTGAACCAGAACTGTTCCCCACCTAAAAAAATGTTCTTTCTTCAGTTTGCTTTGGTACATTTTGCTCCATTTCAATATAAACTATTATAATGAGAAGTGCAACTCTATTGACAGAAATGTAATATTGAAAAGAAGGGGGTTGAGGCAACCATCCAAATTTTTCTATTAGAGTAGAAACTAGGTAATTTAAATGGTCAAGGAAAATGCTGAAATGCACTTACTTTGACAAGAACAGGGAGACAGTGAAGAGCAAGGCCACAATGATGAAGAACACTCCCCACACAATCTACAAGTAAAAAATTTAGAACAATTTAACTGAAAGTGTCGGCAGTTGATGCAAGAAGTGAACACTTGCCTTTGTTTCAATAACAAACTAATGATCTTGGAGCACTTCACAGCTTAAATACACTTGAAACAGTAACTTTTTGGTAAATACTTGAGAGAAGTGCTCCATGTTAAACACAGTTTGTCAAGTACTGATATCACATGCTCTAGTGTAATACAAAAATCTACCCCAATGTCAAAAGTGACATTAAGAGAAGAGATGACACATTACATTTAACAAAAATAGCATTTAGTAGAATTCACAACCTGTATTCTCTTTATTATCTGGAAAGCCTTGACCACCCCATGCGTGCCCACCTTCCAACAGGAGGCAACCCGTGCACAGCTTACAAGGAACATCTCACCCTTCCTGAGTAACAGCTCCCTTCTGTAGCACTATTCTGAAATGCACAATGACCAAGACACTTGGGAGTGATGAAAAACTCAACCAATCCCAAATGCCAGGTCTTCATTAAAACAGAGAAGTGTTTTTGTTATGCCTAACAAATACAGCACTCCCCCCAAGAATTGATTCTCCAAGCCGTCTCAACCAGAACACCACCGACTGTGTTTCCTGGATTAGCAGCTAGTTCAGGAAACTATTCTCCCTCCTGACAGGTTTTCTCCCTCACAATCTTCTCCCCTGAGTTTAGGGGATGATACACAGAAGAGAGCCCAGATAGGAAACTCATTCAGTTACAGTTCCAACAGTTTCACCGTATTTTCCTAGAAACCCTAGTCATGGAATACAATCAGGTAAGTGCACTGAACTTCCCAAAACAACATTTTCAGATTGCTAGACCTGAGACCTCAACAAAGTCATTTCAAAATTCTAAATGCAGGTGCACAATGCACGGTCTTCCACGTGAATGAGGGAGTTTCACAGTTTTATTAGCCTCAAAACTTGGCACACAACCATCATGAAAAGGTTAACAACTTTATTACAGCTGCTCATTAAAGACTCTCAGAGATACAATACTATTATTGTTCATTAAATTCTGAAGATAAACTTCCATCTGCAAACTCTAACACAATATTAGAACATCACTTACAGAGCCCCTCAAATTATGTAGGTCTTATTAGATATAGATTTAGAGATCAATATCAAGGTAAGTATGAAGTTTTGCATTTCCACATAATTAAATGTACTAAGATTTTACCTTTCCACAGCAAATCCTACTAGGTATTAGCTGTATGGGAAATAGATATTGAAAACCAATAGAGACCAAGAGTCTGAATCTCATAATTCTTCATTACCTTCTCCCAGCTATGCCCACTAGACAGGTATTTGTATCACCTCTGGAATATGCCTGTCTTATGAAGTGACATCTAACATTAAGAAATCCACAAACAGTTGGTACTTGTTTAAAAAGCCTCAAAAATAACTTCCAAAAATTGTTAATATTCATCCTGTATACAGACACCAAGCTCAGCAAAAGAGGTGCTGCTCCAGAGAATGGAGTAAGACATTTCTACTCCAGCCTGTTGAGAGGACTATGCAGGAGCAAATAGCCACACTTGGCCCATGGAGAGCCCCAGATCAGAACAAGAGGATATTTTCTAAAGGAAGCTGCAGCCTACAGAAATCCCACACGTGCTTCTGAGAGGAACTACAGTTCATGGAGTCCACTCACACTGGAATAGAAACAAAATGTGAAGAGGAAGCAAAGGCAGAGTAGAGTTTTATGGACTGATGGCAACTCCCTATTTCCCCTCTGTGCCACTCCAGAGTCAGGACAAAAGGAGTTGAGTCTTGGAAAGAGTGGGCATCTCTGCTCATGGAGATCTCAAAACAGAGCACTTGACTTCCTTATATTACCTTAGGCATTTCCAGTTTGCTCCAAACAGCTGTGAATTACACCATGAAAACACAGATGCAATACTGCAAACATTATTTTTGAGCGGACTTCCATGTTTCATATCCTATAGTTTTGTTCACATATTGAGCAAACATATCTACGTGCTCTGGAGGTTGTTTTCCCTAAAAACAATTTTAAAACTCCTGTAGAATACCACATTTCTCTTGTTGCTGAGAGGATCAGATGAAAGTGTAATAATCCATAAAAAAGGAAAGGACACATTTTGTAGAAAGAAATTAGACTGATTTAACATTACTCAACCACCTCATGTTGGCCAATACTCAATTCCCTGGGATCTTAAGATGTGAAGCTTTTGACTGAATTGAAAAACTAACAGCTTCATCTTTGAGTAAGCTTTGAATAAAATAATCCTCAAAAGAGGCTTTCTACTTAAAGAAAAAGTTTTGCCTTTAACAACAAATCACATGCTCATAGATATTTAGCAGTAGTAAAACAATTAAAGCAAGAACACTTGAGGACACAATACAAAGACATATGATAACAGAAGTTTGAATGTAGACACTATGCTAACATGGTAAAAGACCTTGAAGATTAAATGCAATTCCTGAACATGTTATTCTGTTTTGTCAGTCCCAATAAGAGCCAGTCATAAACTGACCATCCCAAATATAAAGCAGAAAAAGGATTCTCCATCTAGTACTTGCTTCACAGGAAACAGAATTTTTCTTGAAGTCTGAGAAGCAGTCACATAATTGAACAGTAATATCCAAATTGAAGGCACTGAAGGTAAAAATGTTGTAGAACAGTAAGCAAAGCTCCAAGATACTTTCTGCACTTCTACATTGAACAGAAGTACTACATATGGATATCAAACAGATTTTCACCTTTTCTTAAAGCCCAACTGAACAATTCAAAAGTTATATATCTGCAAAGACATCCCAAAGGCTCTTCAAGCAACACTAAAACAGCTCTGAAAGAGTTAACATGCAATTAAGTGATGGACATTACCACCTTCACAGGACAGCTCTAGTCAAAGTAAACAAGTTCTCTGACATGCTTCATAACACAACCATAGTCTAAGAAAAATCTGTCAGGAAAAATTATCCACCTGCAACTCTGCTTTAGTCTGTGATTCATGAGTCAACAACTCACAGTGACTGTCACAGTTACTGAGTGAACACAAAGCTTTCAAACCATGAAAACAAGGAGACACTGGAATACCATCCAGACTGTAGGTGATAAGCTGTAACTAATGTTATTGTATGCTTTCCTGTGAGAACACAATGAAACGTTCAAGTCCCAGAGACAAAATATACGGCCAACATATTTCTCAAATTTGAGCTTTATGTGAAAAGTTGTAGAAGCTTAATACCTTATACACAAGCTGTATTAAGTATTTTTAAATCAAAAGGAAGTCTCCAAACTGTTAAGATGAATAGTTAGGGATATTTGTCCTTTCAATGAAAGACTCAGTCTATATTTGTAATGTATCATAGCAAGATAACTGCACTAATAATTGCACACTGAAAGCTTTTGTTCAGTGGCAATTTCAGCCCAGCACTCAGCATTAACAGCAGCAATGACAGAAGAAATGGTTTACCCACCCCCCCTCCCAGCTTTCCCAAAAGCAGCCTACAGTTGAAAGTAATGCTGAAATTTCTTCCTACATCTAGTTGGCAAGAAATACTTTATATGGGAATACTGTTCATAAAGATACTAGTCTTCAAAACCAGGTATCTACTGAAAATCAAAGTCCTAAGATCAAAGAGAGCAAGATAAAAGCTTTACCCCAGTAACCATCTCCTTTGCATCGGTTAAGTATCACGACATTACATTCTACTCAGGTAGCTTGCTATTTATCAAGTAATTCCTTGGCAAGATGCTTGTTCCAAATGCATATATTATCAAAGTGTCTCATTTCTGCTGGATACATGTAATTTAGATTAATCTAAACTAACTGACAGCCATAGAATTCTTCCTTCTTCCCATTTTCATATTTTTGATTAAAAAAGTAAGACATTCAGGTTTTCTATGGCAGAAGCACCAAAGTAAATCAGCTAGGATTTGTTAATTTTTAATCTTAATCAGAGCTGAGACAAAGTAGAAGGTTTTCCAACAGCTCAGAGTTCACTATTGTTGTAATAGGACACAAAATAAAACAAGACACATGCTGGAACATCTAAGGTAAAAAGAAGGGCAGTTTATTTTCGAACTCCAATACTGATAAACTTTCAAAAGCGACAGTGGATTGGAGGATGAAATTGCCACCTCTCCAATGACACTGGTCAAACAAACAGTTTGTCAACTTTCTCCTATTCAAGAAAAGAATGCAAAACCAATCATTATTTACATGAAAGTGTGTGAAAACTCCATTGCAAAAAATGTAAACATCAGAGGGCTTTGAAGAACTTAGAAGAACAGGGCAACACACTATAGGGCTACCATCGTGTAGTACTGGAGTAAATTTAAAAAACAAAAGTGTAGTTGATATTCAGGGTGGTAATTCTTCAACTTCACCTGTGATTTATGTGGGAAAAAGGAAGTTGGAAGTTATTTCAATTTAAATACCTAAAAGTGAGAAGTTTTACCTTTAGAGGTCGAATAGCTTCACAAGCTTTTGTCCACCAGCTTTTCTCAATAGATTCCAGATGCCTCTCTCTCCTTCGAAGTGTCCTTAACCTCTCTTCCAGTTGCTGCAATGTCCGTCTATCCCTTGATGACAGAGGACGTCCATCTCTGCACTGGTAACAAAAGAGTGCAAAAGATCAAGAGCCACCAAGGCAAGAAAATAGACTTGACAGCTACTTAAATTATTTACAACAACTCTTAAAGAATTACTAGTATATAATTCATGCATGTATAATTTCTATGACTATCAAGAGCATGAAGCACAAAAGTCAGAAGCTGCAACAGAGGAATTCCTATTAGGTGGCAGAAACTACTTTTCATAATAAAAGTTTTCAAAAACTTTAACAAGGTGGAGAGTCTCCATTGTTAGAAATAGTTTAAAAGCACAGTCATTATCTAAATAACCTGATCTAGCCTGAAAGAGATGCATATTTTGTGTGGAGGATTGAACAGGGGGATTTTCAGGTCACTTCCCATTAAATTCCACAATTAAGCCCATATATCCGACTCAGCACTTCTTATTTTCTTTCCAATACTCCACTTGATACTCAGTTATGTTTCTTGAGCAAGAAACATAGGTGAGATAAGAGGAAGCATCACCCCAAGAATTAGGTGAATGTACCAGATAGTTTGTTTGATTATTATGTTTAGGAAAGTACTTTAATTTTGAGCCTTTACACTGAACAGGAACCCTTACACTGCTGTGAAGTGAGTAGCACAGCCTCACATCTCAGTTATTTAGTATAAGCAAAAGCAACAAAATGGGCATTAGGGAGCTGAACCAAAATTGTTTCTAACATTGATGCTTGTGTATTACAAACTCATACTTGGCAAAAAAGATTCTTTTATAGTAGGAAGCGCACTAAAATGATATTTTCAAGTCGTGAAATTCCTTATCAATTTTATTCTTATTTTAAAGGATCATTCCTACAAATAATCTAACAGTTTGTAACACTGAAGAAAAAAAATGAAATAAATTCTTCAAAAAGATTATGACCACATCATAGCTGTACATAATACTTAAATTGGAGATTACAATGTACTTTTAACAGGAACACAATACTATACCCTGTATGGAACCTCTGTGACTTAAAAAGGACTTTCTGACAACAGTTCAATTTCCCAATCTACAAGTTCAAGCTTCAATTACTTAAGACTAATGAAATAAACCTACCAGATGCACTAACAATACAAGAACATACTACATATTGAATCTCAGTAGCATACCTTCATACTTCTAGTTTTTACTGTATAGTAGTCTCAGTAACACTTTATTCACAACTTAATGCATACATAACTGAAGATTTCCATTACAGAATGCAGAAGAATCCTGACAAGAATGCATAAACCAAGAAAAATTACTTTGCACTAAACGTCATGTTACAATACAGACAAACTAAGAACTTCCAAGTTGTTGAACCTGAAGTTTTGCCAGACCAAACAGTAAGACCAGTTCCATGCCAATTATCATGATCAACAAGGTCTTGTATAACAAGTAATGATCCATTTGTCACAGCTTTCTCATTTTTCTCATATTGATTCCAGTAAGGGATGCCTTTGTGTTGTAGTACTTTGTGCAAAACCAAAACACGATCATTTGAACAGACAAAGTGTCTAGAACACTGAAGATGCCCACACTGTAGAGGTAAGCCAAGTATCCAGGGAAGACTGTTGGAACTGCTTCAACATCTCTAAGGTCTACTATCACAGAGCATATAACAGCACAGATGGACTGCCAGGAGGGAAGGGAGGCACCTCAATGTCACTTTTCTCAATCAAGGCTGCAAAAACACTGGTCAATCTGAAATGGGTTGAAAAAAGAGGTGGGAGATTCTCCCCCATCATCTTTTATGTAAAGAAATCTTACCCTCCTTTGGCTTGCACTCAGATTGTTAAAAGTGTCTTGCTTATATGAGGCACAGCATTCCCATTAGCTGCAAAACCATTATGGGTTTACAAATGGTGTTCACATCCTAGGGATATTTAGGACTCAGAACAGCTTTCCATCTGTATGCTTTTCCTAAAGAAATTATTTATAACAGCAAGGTACATTAACTGGGAAGCAAGAATATCTGGAGCTGTTATTTATTCATAAAGATGATTAATAGTTTGATGAATCTAAATCATGACAGCTCTTTGTAGCAAGTATCCAGTGTTAACTGTACTGCATTGAGTAAATCAACAAACTGGATGCTGTTTCTGGTAGCAGACTAAATGAGGTTAATATCTACAAAGCATCTCTTCCATCCAAGCAGGCCTGGAGAAGCTTGAGTTTAATTTGTTAACACTTGAGTTTAATTTGTTAACAGAAATAACTACTGCTGCAGGACTGACATGAAGAATGTAATCCCTGCTACACAAGCCACCACACGTGTTTCAAAGTAACTCAAATAACTGCAAGCTATTAACTTCTGACTTGCTATTCTTTCTGGAACAGACTCTACAGCATGCCCATAGTTAGCAAGGAAAAAAAATCATTAAGAAAGTGAGAACAATGAAGATCTTACCTTTGATTTAATCCTCAATAAATGTTGTTCCACTTCTTCAATATCTTCAGTGTTCTCCAAACGTTCATAAGATGCACTGGTAGTTCCTTTAATCAAGTTCAGAGGCAAAGCTGACATACCATAAGCCTTAAATAAAAAAGGAAACACACAAACTCAAATTTTCTGCCATATATTTTCATCTGATAAGGCTGATCAATGTTGTACAGCTATGAGGCAGCACAAATGGGTGTTTTTTTCATCCCATCTCTTACGAAGGCATCCAATTTCCTTCCTCTTTTGCGCAAAACAAACATGCCATGCAAATTCCAGCATCCCACATCATTCCAGTGGTACTTAAGTGTCTCATGACTGCTCAGACATCTATTAAGATTTCATATAAGCACAGTACATTGATAATTTATTAAACTAGCCCTTGTTTTTTGTAAATCACATAGCTTCCAGAAATCTTAACCTTCCCACTTTAGATCAAAATCAACATTTTGTGCAATACAGAAACTTCTAGAAAATGAACATTAGTAGTTTTAGAAGCAAAGCATAAACAAATTCTTTGCAGCCAGGAGTGTTCAAGTTGCTTTTGAATAAAATTGAGTTGAAAGTACTGAATTTACTAAAACCAAAATTCTGCAGTTAAAAGGCAGTAAAAGCTATGTGAACATCTGAACTCAGCTATATTCCAAGACTGCTCAGACAACCATCCATAAATTTCCTCAGAATTTACTCGTCATTATAAATTCTATGTCATTCAATGTGTTTTGCCAGCTTCTACATCAACAGTACACCCAGATTTTTCCAATGCAAAGTCCATAAGCTTTCCTCTAACAAAAAGAAACATATTTGAGGCAAGGTAAACAAGAAAATGGCATTACTTTCTCTCTGTTACCCTATGATTCTTACAGATCAAGGCCAAGATCAGAAGTTACTCCAGGCAGTTTAGAGACATTAGCCATAAGCTTGTAATTTGTTTATTGTGGATGATATGTTGCTCTTAGTGAAGAGCTCAGCAGGAAGGTTCTTCCCTCCCTCAGCAATTAACACACACAATTTTACTAGAGTCTTTGACATCTGAACACTTGCTAACTTCAGAGAATTGTTTAGGTTAAAAAAGACCTCTAAGATTATCCAGTTCAACCAGTAAGCTAACGCTGCAAAGTCCACCACTAAACCATGCCTCTAAGAGTCATGTCCACAAGTCTTTTCAATATTTCCGGAAGTTTGAAGAGCAGTTTTCTAGATATTCACAGAAATACCACTTCCTCCTTCAAGCACAGCTTTACATTTTCTACTGAGAACAGATCTAACACAAATGCTAGTGTGTTAAAAATGTCACCATACATGCTGTCACATCATGAGTTTTCTGTACACAAGACATGATTTGACCTGCTTAGAAACCTACTTCGACATACTGAAGTCTCATGCTGAGCCCAGAGCAAGGCACTGCCCATTTCTGATTGTATCTTTGAATATGCCATAACTTAGCCTGGGCTTGACAACTGTCAGTGTGCCAGCTCTCCCTTTAGACCATCTCCTCTGAAAGTATTTAAGTATATAAGATGTCTTGCCACCCACATGAGGCTGCAGATATTGTCTACCTAGACTTCAGCAAAGCCTTCAACACCATATCCCACTCTGCACTCTGTTGGAAAAGCCAGCAGCCCACAGCTTGGACAGAAGCACTCTGCTGGGTTAAGAACTGGCTGGATGGCCAGGCCCAGAGAGTGGTGGTGAATGGTGCTGCATCCAGCTGGCAGCCATGGTGACCCCCCAGGAATTTGTGTTGTCCCCAGTTCTGTTTAATGTCTTTACTAATGATCTGGGTGAGGGGAGTTAGTCAACCATTAGCAAATTTGCAAGTGACAAGCTGGGGGAGAGTATTCATCTTCTGAAGGGTAGGAGAGCTCTGCAGAGGGACCTGGAAAGGCTGGATCAATGGGCTCAATCCAATGACAGGAGGTTTAACAACACCAGGTTCCAGGTCCTGCACTTTGGCCACAACAAACCCCTGCAGTGCTACAGGCTGGGGGAGTGATTGGACAGTGGCCAGGCAGAAAGGGACATGGAGATACTGATGGACAGCCAGCTGAACATGAGCCAGGGTGTGCCCAGGTGGCCAAGCAGGCCAACGGCATCCTGGCCTGTGTCACAAGAGTGTGGCCAGCAGGGCCAGGGCTGTGATTGTACCCCTGTACTCAGCAGTGGTGAGGCTGCACCTCCAGTGTTGTATCCAGTTCTGGGCACCCAATTTAGGAAGGCTGCTGAGATGCTGAAATGTGTCAGGGAAGGGCAACAAAGCTGTTGAAGGGTCTGGAACATACATCCTATGAGGAACATCTGAGGGAGCTGGGGCTGTTCAGCCTAGAGAGAAGGAGATTCAGGGGAGACCTTATCCCTCTCTACAACTCCCTGAAAGGAGGCTGTAGCCAGGCGAGGATCATCTCTCTTCTCCCTGACCAGCGTCAGGCCAAGAGGATACTGCACCAAGGAAGGTTTAGGACATAAGGAAGAAGTTCTTCACAGGAAGGGTGATTGGGCATTGGAATGGGCTGCCCAGGGAGGTGGAGTGACTGTACCCTGGAGGTGTTCAAGAAAGGACTTGATGTGGCGCTTGGTGCTATGGTCTAGTTGACAAGGTGGTATTAGGTCATGGGTTGGACTTGATCTCAAAGGTCTTTTCCAACCTAGCTGATTCTGTAAAAAGCCCTCTCCTACAATTCTCTTCTCTAGACCAAACAAATTCCTTCAGTTTTCATTTATGGGTTGCTTTCTACAACTTCGTAATCATGTCCATAAGTGTTCATTGGGGCCTCTGTTTCATAATCTAGGGGACCAAAACCAGACAATTTTCAGATGTGGCTTTGGAAGCGACAAGTACAATGACAATGTCTACTCTCTTGCTGAGGCAAGCTCTGGACACTATTTGTATTTCTGCTGCAAGGCACACTGCAGGATCATGCTCACCTTGCTGCCCACTAGGACTTCCAGGTCATTTCCAGCAGAACTATCTCCCAGCTGATCAGACCCAAGCACTAACTGCTGCTTGCAATAAACCCCCTTAAGATCTGCTAAACCTGATGTCATTCTTGTTGGCCCAATTCTCTTATCAGTCAACATCTCTATGGTGGCTCTTTGTTCTATCTACTTCTCCAAGTCTGGCATATTTCTCAAACTATATGATTACTCGACCCCATCACCCAGATCATTTGTGAGGACTCAACAGTATTGGGCCCATACTGACCCCAAGGAGCTCACTCAGGTCACTAGCAGTGTAACTACAGAATTCAGGGGACATGTGAACACTGTCAACTAAAAGGCAAGTCACAATTTACCTGAGGTCCCTCTCTGGAACACAAAACACTTCTAGCCAGTGCCAGTATGCAGAAACATGTAAGACATCACTATGAAAATGCGCCTGAACAATTTTACAAACCTGAGCTTAGAAGTAAATAGATATGAACATCTGAGGTTTCTACCTGTTCTTCAAACAACTAACATATCAATTAACATAGCAAGTATTCACTCTATGAAATAGTTAAGAAATAAAATCCAGGGCTTTAAAGCTTAGTTTAAGTTTCTACAAGGAAAAATAGAACTCTCAAAGTGATGCATTGTTTTTGCTAATGTGAACTACATACTTGAACATCAAGTGTGCTCCAGTGATAAAGGCTGTCTAAGGTCCTTCCCTGCATACAGAAGATGCTAATAGTAACATGATTATGCAAGTAAGGCTCCCATCATCAGTGTGGGAAAAGAACACATTGGTCGTTCAAGATAACAATATATAGAATGAAGGACAGAAAAATGAGTAATCCCATGTGATGTGTCACAGGTCTGAACAGAAGCTGTATTAGCTCATTTTCAGGGCTGCATTTCCCTTCAGGCTGATAAAGAAGTTCAAAGTTGCCCTGGACAAAGTTTTAATCCCTTGGGTTAGTACAAGTGTCAAATTATTCAAGGGCTATTATGTTAGGCATCTGCAACTTAACCAGCAAACAATGTATTGAGGATAGCCAAGTAAAACAAACCAGAGATGCACACTCCAGCCAAGAGAGGTCTTAGTCCTGAAACAAACTGTGGGTTCAAAGTTTGAAATATGAATCAAAATATATCAAAATGAGCCTTTAAAGCAGTTAACACAAGTTAATTGATGTACATAAACTTACATAAAACAAATAATTAATTCTTGACATATTTATACCACTGAAACAACAGATTCCAGGACTTATTCTCAGACAATTTTTTGGTCTAGAATTGTTAAATCAAATGAGAGACACTACCAAAGAGTAAGTAACCAGACATCCAAATGTACAGTCATTTACAGTGTACATGTAGTTTTGTAACACAGGCTCTTAAAAATGAACTGAGTCTGGTACCAAACACCAAGTGTTCAAGCTGGTATCTGATAACACATGTTGCAAGGGTTCATCTCTAAGGCCTAAGGCTCTATCTCTGCTCTTGCTTGAATGCCAGATCAGCTTCATTGAAACCACATTTTTGAGTAGAAAAATAATTTCAATTTATAGTTAAACCAATTTATTTTAGAGACATCGCCTGTCTCTCGAATTACCACAAGTGCTCAATGTAAGAGACCACCACTATCATTTAGCTTAAGGGCTGGAAAGCCAAATCCTTAGAGCTCACTACCTATTAACTACAAGTTAGAAGCATCATCCATGAGAAGCTGTCTTGTTCTCACTTGAGTTTCTGTCCACAGGCACCTCTGGATAGATGAGGTTTTTACTTATAGACCTTTTGAAGCATAAGGCCTTCTATGCTAAAGGATAAGAAGAAAAAGACAACAACATACTGCAACAGAAAACCCAGCTTCTCAACCCTATGAGAACAGTCTAAACAAAGCTTTTGAGATTCCTGTCTTATTTGTTACTCATGGAAGTAGTAGTTCAGTCAGACAGTAATCTGAAAATAAATCCATCTACAGGAAGAGCATGTCACTCCCATGAATGCCACAAATAGATCAGTACCTTCATGCAGTACCAGCTGGCACTGAAGAGCAGCAAGAAGCGTGCTCTACCTGTTCTCTGAACATGGCACTGAACCCAAATAAAATCCATGCTCCAGACAGAGTATTCAATACCTTATGAGAAACCACATAAGCATTGTGTCTAATTTGCTTAATCTCCACTTTTCCCAGGTCCCTTTCCTTCTCATCCTGCAGCAGATTCGGCCACTCTCGTGTCATTCACAGTTGGGATTTAGAAGGAAGAGTTACTGTTCTGATTCTTAGTCTTGCAGACTCAGCACATCACAACACTTGAGACTTGCCACACTCACATAACCCATGGGCAGATGAGGGAAGTCTTTCTTATTAGCTGCCTTCCATGCTGATAATAGTCACTCAGAAACAGAAAACAGAACATAAGTGAGGTTGCAAGAAGTTGCAAAATCATGTTTTACTGACACTGTTGCATCAAGCAACTACTTCAGGGATAAACTCTTGAGTATTAAAAAGATCCAGAAAGGTTTTCCACTGGAAACTATAACCTCTAGTGTAAGATTTCAAAATTGCACAAACTATGAAAGAATATCACTTAAAGGGTATGTTAAGGTGGGAACACCTAATTATCAGCCACATCAGCCATAAGCACATAGATCAGTTGAGAGGAAGACAGCAAACCACACTAAAATTAATATACTAAATCACTTTAAAATAGAGTTAAATGACTTAAAGCTGAACACCTACCACAAAAAAGCCTGAAGCCATCAGGGATTATAATTTAACTGGAAGCTGATTATGTTTCATTTTCTAATCTGCTATGTTCAGCTGGTAAGATATGGTCAAATGATTAACCTGTGGCCCAAACAGAATAATCACTCCTTGTTAGAGATCAAGCAGAACAAGTAAATATTTTCTCATCAGCTTGGTGCACAACCAGAACTAAAAATAAAGATAGCTTAACAGCTCTTTCTGGTTAAAGATATTTAAGAAATCAACTTGTGATTTCAGTAAATTATTGAAAAATGCTTGTGTAGCATATCAGAAAGACTTCCTACTACATTTATTATTAGGAAGTCTATATATCATGCAAGTGGTTTTAAAGTGGTTATTACTAAGGTTTTTAAAAGACATCTATCTAATCTTGGGCAAGAGGTGCAGAAATAAATATTGACAAACATTTCTTGCACAGCAGTGCCCTCTAGCGAAGTCACATAAAAAAGCCAAATTAAAAAGAGAATTCTTATAATCACCGTGTAAAAGACAACAAAAATGTTCTCAGCTTTAGACACAAATATTCATATTCCTATTTTCTTACAACAGCTTATTTCAATGCTTCACCTCAAAGTGTGCCCATGAAAGACAAAATGTTCAGTTCTACCAACTGGACTGACAAAAATGCATCTATTCAAGTTAGAACCAGCTAAACTATTTTAATATACGCAGGACTTAGGAAATACAGTCAAGTATGAGCTAATTTTCTTTAATACAAATGCCCCAGTTAAAAACCCCCTCCATTTAAATTGTTATTGGTATAGAAGATGCTTTTATATACTAGTAGCCTAATCAGCTTTTTATTTCAATTATGCTAGCCACGAGGGAAGTCACAGGATACCTTTTACCCTTCACAACAACCAACACAATTCAGTTGCTTATGCTGAACAGTTTCCTATGGACACAAGGCATTCTTGCCAGCACTGCTTCTGACTGAGCACACTGCTCAGTCCAATTAAATAGCCTCAAGGGAGGTGCACTTTCAGGTGTCACACCAACCCAAGCAACACTGAGTTTGTGAAAGAGGAACTGGGACTCCACTTTGATTGAAACTGGACCTCCTCCGTGCAGCTTGATTGCACAGCTCTTCTGAAAAGTTACCTGACCTTGCAAGGATTCATCACCTGCTTTCTTCTAAAGCCACCTGTCCCATCTCTGACTACCAACTCATACTACCATTCAAAAATAAAAATTGGAATTTAACAACCTTACTTTCAGAACATCATTAAGCATGGCAAATAATAACAACAGTTTATATATCTTCCCTTAAATTATGAGGGCTAAAGGAGAAAGACTATTAAATGCATCTGAAGATGGCAAGCTCTCTCATGGACAGTTGGCTATTTGCTTCCTCTAAAAATTTCATGCCATGCATCTTCAAAAGTCATTCAACATGTTATCTGGTAAAAAATCAGTTTTTCATAAGAAGTTCTAGCATCCAGTCTTCAGTTGCTATTAGAGCACATAACTTTTGAATAACATTGTTGTAAAAAACATCTCAAAGGGTGGAACAGATTGACCAAACAGGTTCACTACGGCAATTCCTGCATGATCCGCAGTACTCAACATGAATATTGCACTGAGCACATTTCTCTATTCTTCATCCCGACCATATCCTGCTATACACTCACCTTCATTTCTCATAGTAGTGTTCTCTCTCCACTATACAGACTCATTGTTTGCCAGTGTTCAAGTGGACAAAAAGTGCTGTCAAAGTTTATAGGATACAGAAGCCAAATACAACAGCCTCTACATTACAGCTGTTCTACTACACATGGTGAACTTGTGCTTGCTGGACAAAACATCCGTGAAAGAATTAATTCTGCTTCAGTTACAATACTGATCAGAATTATTTTGCCTAGCAGTCACCTTCTATACTGCCCCATCAGGCTTAGAAAAGCATTAACAACCAAAAGATTAACCTACTTTCCAATTCTAAGATTTGCAAGTACAAAACAATTTACCCACCAGTTTCATATCTACAGTTCTCCAACAGTGTAGTAGGAATCAGGCTGTTAAAACAACCATCAAACTGGTTTGTTATTTTGGTTATTTACTACTTCACAGAGAAGTGAACATAATGAAAGAATTACATTTCTATTTCAGAATTGGCATTGAAGTTATTAAATAGTAGTGACGATGAATTGATGAATCTCAATTTCTCAATAGCTGTTTGACATCTGCTTAAAAGATCACTCATGAATGAGTGCTTTTAAGGTTAGGCAGATTCTAAAAGGTTTTAAGCTCTTTGATTGTTAATAACATCAACTGCAGAAAAGTAAATCATAATCCAGATAAAAATTAGGTGTGAAAAGGTCATCACATTTGTGAGTAGACAAGCTAAGCTTTCTAACATTTCCTCTTTCAGGATGGAGAAAAAAATGAGCACTTTATAGTTCCATAAGAAATCAAATAATGCTTATTAAATGTTCGGAAAAATTACAAAGCCAATTATAATCATCCTTCAAGGACATGCTAAGTGAGATGCACAAGATCACTCAAAAATTAATCTGCCTACTGTTGTATGAGCAACTCATTATTCTGTCTCAAATTCAAATAGCTACCTGGAGCTGACAACAACTATTGTTTTAATACCTAAGGCCATGTAGAACCATCTCAATGAAAAACACATTAATGAAAAAATAGATGCAAACTACATCATCTGTGAAACTGTTTCAAATTCTCCCCCAGCCAAAACCAGCATAGCACTGCAGGCCTAATTTATCATTTTCTTGTTACTATTCCATATTTATAGACATAGAAAGCTGTCAGTATAAATCATCAAGGTCATGGACTTGCAGAGCCCTCTTGAAGATCACCTATTCACATGTCTTACAAAACAATTTTAAGTATCAAGCATTGTACATCAGTACTATACATTACATAATACCAAAAAAGTAGACTTGGGGATAAAGGTTGAAAACAGATAAGTGACTACCAATTAAGAATTGTGTTGAGAATTAAGACATATTAAGACATACCTAAATAATGTTGTTCATTTAAACATTGCATGTACTTGAGAAAATGAAATATGTTTATGCTCTTGCCAGTAATATTAATGTATCAAGTGAACATTTGTAGACTTCATCTACATTATTCACCTATGCTACTTTACTTTTTACCCCTTAAAAAGTTAAAAATCTAGCATACACAAGTTGCATCTTTTTTGTCCCTTCCTGATCTTCCAAACAGTCAATTAAAATCAAGAAAAGATTATTCTTTGGTATATTCAGCAGGGAAACCCAACTTGAAGTTTTAGTATTATATTCTAAAAAGACATACTAAAAAGTATCAGTCCAAAGTCAGTCAAAAGAAACATAACTGCAGCTTTTATATTTTTACATCCATTCACAGAAAGAAGCAACTTTGCTTTTCATCCAACCAAGTTGCAAAGTTACAAAACAAAGGAAAAAGAAATTTGTATTACTTGGATTAAGAACAGGTATTAAAAGTTTGGTTGTTCCCCTACTCTGAATTGGCAGTCTCCCTTTCATTTACCCAATGAGCTTCTGAAAATTGCCACCTATCAAAGTACTTCAAAGCTATTACTATCTTCTGACAGAATCATCTTGCACAAACTAGCACTAGTTATTAACACGTAACTACTTATTTTCTGACACGGCGTAGTTTTACAACAAAGAGCCCAGCACAGTTTTTGAAACACTAGTTGTACTGAGGTGAATAAATCATAGTAAGAATCTCTAATAAATCTTTTATTTTTTCCACAAATTAACAGCTGTGATGGAATAAATAGCTGTCCAACACGAGCTAAATGAGGTTCTAACAGTAAAACCAGTATTGTAGAAAAAATTAATCCAATAAAGAACCAATCTTATTGCCAACCACTGTCACCTCAACCCTTTCATAGGCAAGACCCAAACTTAAAGAGAAGACACCTCACACCATGAGGTACAATGCGACCCATTGGTACCACTGTAAACTCTGCAAATTCACACAGCAGAATGCCTGAGGTTTGGATGGACTCTGGAGGTCATCCAGTCCAACACCTCTGCCCAAGCAGGGTCCCCTAGAGCTGCTTGTCCAGGACCATGTACGTATGGCTCCTGAGTATCTGCAAGGAGAAGACTCCACAATTCTGTTCTTCATTGCATTAACAGCTCACCATGTACTTCAGAGTAATGTAACAAACCAATCAGGGCCTTGAGAGGCCCCAAACACTGGACTTATGGCTAAAAAAATAGATTTTAACTACATTAGTCCTTGGGGTAAATTTGTTAGTTCCATAATTGAAACTGTAGCCATTTACAGTCTCAGTAACACCACCCTGCTGTATCCCTGCTCCTGTGGAAGCAGGAGGATCTGCTTTCATAAAGGAAGCCTGGGCACATACACATGCTGAAGTGAGCTTTTGCTCTCTATTTCTACTCGAATTCAAAGCTACCTGCTGACAGTACCAAAGCCTTTTCCCCCCAACTTCTCACATTATTGTATATTGCCACAACACAAATTCAATTTTAGAGTAGCCATAATCTAATTCTTCATGCTGAAGGCCACACAAAGCAGTACTCTTAACATACATTTAACTAATTGCAGAATGGATAAATTGCACTGCCAGAGACTTTAATAAAATCACTTGATTCATCTCTTTCATGGTTTCTTCCATAAATAACATTTTAAGATGAAATCAGTCAACTGCAGTCACAGCACTCCTATTTATTTTTAGTGTTTTCTGTTAAAGTAGGCATTCAATGTAAGGCCATTTTTAATTAGGTATGAAGGGATTTGCTATCATATTACAAAACAACCTTTATTAGGCAAGCATTTAGCATTAAGATTTTTTTCTTTACTGTGAATGAGTACATAGAAGACCAGATATACCTGTTCCTAATCTCCCTTTAAGAATGGAATAGCAAACTCTGGCACTGAAACAGGTTGAGGATATGCAGTAAGTCAGGGGAAAATAAAATTTCAGTTACATCTATACCACAAATCCTGAACTCTTCACTGTGTAAACCACAGATCTGAGATCACCTCTGTCCAGAGACACAGGAACTCAGACCACACATGGTGTCCCTATCCTTTTTTCCATCATCTACTAAGCATTTGTGGAAAATTTTGAAATAGGTGTCTTAATTCTTGTGTTCACACTTACATAACAATGTTCTCTTTCTGTGCTTAAAAACAACAACTAACACCAATGATCAAAGAGTGGTTTGATGACTAAGCACAAAGATCTCCCACCTTTGGAAACTAGCATAAATGATTTGATAGGCAGCAGAAGGCTACCTGAAAAACAAAGACTTGTCTGTGCACTCATGTCTGTCTCACCTAGAGGTGATTTTTTTATACAAGGCTAATATGGCAAAAAAAGAAAAAAACACCCCACAACACAAAGACATGGGAAACTACCAAGAGAAAAGAGTCACTCCTTCCAGAATTGTGTTCTGCTCTGAAGTAGAGCAAGTGCAGTAATCCAAACTGGCAAAGACAGACTACACTCTGAGCCAACCACTCCCTGAAGTTCAGGCAAGTACAACAGCCCAGAAACTTTTCATTCCTAAAGCAATTTCTGCATTATGTCATACCACAGGGATAAGTTCAGCCCATGCTGCTGCAGGTGAAAAGAGCTTAAATATGGAAGCCTGATCATCACTGCTGGTGGGAAAGGTGCCATGAAAGCTCTAAAGCTTTCATAAAAAAAAACCAAAAAAAAACAAAGAAAACACTGTTCCAGGTAGGAAAACAGACCTTCTAATAGGTGTTTTTCACTGTCTGTGACACATTTGTACTTCAGTCCACCCATACATCAAAGCCAGCTCACTGCTAAGATTCTACAACTGCCTGCAAACAATGAAATAAACCTCACATCAGACATACACAACAACCCACTCCTGTGTGAGCTCATGCCCAAAACCTCTGTAAAATAACTCCTCCATTTCTCCCACTCTCCCTTAACACCTACTGTAAAACAGAACAGAGAGTTACAGAAGAACGAAATACAACAGTTAAAAATAAAGGAAATCAATTTCACACTCCAGACATTTGCATAAAGAGCTCAGCTGAAGTTTACAAAGCAACAAATTAGCACAAAAGTCTTAGTAATTAAGGCATTCAGATAAGAGTTCTCATGCCTGATGTTTCACCTCATTTATCACTCAGTATTTATATAAGTTGTAAATACATTGACACTAAAGCAACAGTATTGAAGATTTAGGTATTTTCTTCATCTGAGAAAATACAGACAATACAGAACACTGGAATTATTGAACATGGATTTCCAGGTTCCACATATTTCCAGGTTCAGCTAGTGTTGAAGACAGAAGCATACTGTGATACTCAGCTGAATGGTGCCTACAACCAGTATGGGTTCAAAAATAAGTAGGCAATAACACTGGAATTAGGAAATATTAGCAGTAAATTGAAAAAAAATCCAAGAATCACATAATCATTAAGGTTGGAAAAGACCTCCCAAGATATTCAAGCCCAACTTTTGATGGAACACCACCATGCCCACTAAACCATACCACAAAGTGCCACATTTGCTAAGGTTTTTGTTGTACATTGTGAAAATAAAGCCACTTTATTCCTGACTGAAGTGTAAACAATCTCACATTTTAGATGTTTGCAAACAGTTATAAAACCATACTTGGTTTTTGAACAAAACACTCATATTATTCTCTCAGCTAAGGTGTTTTTTTCTTTTGTTAGTATCATAGCTAAAATAATACAGTATGTGCTCTTCAGCAATTCAAACAAGAAATGGATCTTTTCTTCATAATTAAGGAAAACTAATTAAAATCTAGCACATTATTACAGACTAAGTGGAGGTCTAGATCTTTTTTGACCATTACATGATCCAGATGTCAGCAAGCTAGCTTGAATAATTTAATGACCCATGTCACTTTAAGAAAAGGCTTAAAGTAATAAAATTTATCATCTTGATCAGGTTAAAGGACTTCACCAATGGGGCTGAGAGTAATTCAGCTCACCTAAAATACCCACTAGTTCATCCACCCAGTTGCTCTCCTACCTACTGCACAGACCCTGATGGCCACTAAGCTGTCAGGGTTCTGACACATCTGTGAACCTGTACTGAACTGCCCTCCATAATTCTGCTGTAACTTACACCAGCTGGAGAGACAGAAAATCATTAGCTCCACTTTTTACTCATTTAACATTCTAAAGGTAGTATTTCACAAGCACTTACCCCCTTCCCTCTTTCTTAAATCCTTTTTCAAGTTTTATAGATTTATAGTTTGCCTGAAACAGACACCTTCTTGGGTACCAATGCTTCAAAATAATTTACTGCACAAGCTATGGCTACAAAGGCACTTAAAGTTCACTAGCAAACCTAGATAGGAACAACTATGTTAGAGTCAGCTTCCAATGGAAGAAAACATTATCCTAGCAAGGACATGAATCTAAAGATAAAAACCTGTCAGAAAAACAGTAATTTCTGAGAAACTTTAAAGCTTTGTCTGTTATCAGCCACTTATCTTAAGCTTTTAAGCTGCTTCATTGTTGCAAAATTTTACCTTGACAACAAATTAAAACATGTAGCATTACAAACATGCTGATTATTCACTGAATGAAGAAATAGAGTAAATTGGAAAAGCAAATGACCACATAAGCATTAAATGTTGACCAATGTCAGTAAGTTAAAACAGTTCCTTTTCTTTCTATGTAAAAGCAAGAGTCAAGCAGTTAAACTAACATAACCTTAATCATACCATTTACAATTGGTTACAGAATGAACCCTTCAAAATTCCTCTCATAAGGAACTGCAGTACCTTAGCTCCATATCAACTCTAGGTTATGCCACAGTTCAATGAATAAAAAAAGTGCAACATTTAATTCCTAATGTCAGAGTGGAGAAATAAAATAAAGTCAGTGACTGTTACAAGTCACAAGTGATGTGACACCCCCTTCCATAAACACATCAGAATTAAGTCTGATCTCTGCTCACTACCAAAACAGCAGTCCTTAAATTTGCAGCAAAAAATTTAGAACTTAGAATGACTACTACAAACCATGAAAATCCAGAGCTAAAGACACTGCTGAATCTTTTCAGTATGACAAGTTTTCCACACAGGTAGAGACTGTGATAACCACAAGTATCATGAAAGTAAAAATCTGAAAATGCTGCATAACAACTTACTGTGTAAGTGATGGCTGCCAACATTCCAATCACAGTCAAGGAGCTAATGGAAAATGAAAGTGCAGTCAAGCCATCTGCAAAAAAAAAAACAAAAAAAAACCCAAAAACTTGTTGAAAATACAGTAGATGTGTAAGAACAGTTCTTCCTAAATTAGTTTCCAGAACAGATTTAAGCTCATGACAAAGATGAAAACATAGTTAGAAGTTATAACTCAGATGAAAAACTTACTTAAAGAGCTTTTTTACCAGAACAGATCTTTATATGAAATTGCAGGATCCAGGAGACACTCTTGTCATTTTCACAAGCTCACAGAAGTTCCATTGACCCAATTGGTTGAAAACACACTAATGAACTTGCTCCCGTAAGTTTCTAATACCCCTTTCAAGACCTATTTCTGGCCTCCCAGGGTGCTGTGGTAACTTGCACAACTTTCATGTGCATTCTGGATAGTTCATCTTAGTTTTGTTTGCTACCACCTGATTCCTCCTACTAATAGTATTATCCAGAATCAGACAAGCATGGATCCTCTAACCAACCAAAAAAGCCTCAGCTTCACTCAATGTATATACAGACCAACAAACTGGACAAAGCTCAGAGGACTACAGAGTTAATGTAGCCTCATAACTCTAGTAATTTTGAGAGACAGTAAAAGAGTGACCAAATAAAAAGGCATTTAACTCACTAAAATCTTGTGCATAATTCTCCAGAACAGGTCTGTCCCTGACCTCACCACACAAGACATCACAAGTGGCTTTGGTCACTTAGTAACACTGAAACTTATAGTAAATTACAGAAATTGACTTTCAGCAAACAATTTCATGTTTATGCTGAGTCATAACCAGAGTTTACTGTTTTCACCCATGCCCTCCCCTCTACTTAATTAAAAAATCTACAGTAACTTTTATTTCTACTCACAGATATACTAGCCTGTTTTCATTCATTGGCTACTTTCCATTCTTATTTACTGAACACAGCACTAAGCAGTTGCCAACTGAGAAATCATAACCTTACTCTATGGGAAACTGCACCCCTCTTCTGACCAACCCTACAGACCTCCTTCCAAAACCACCAAAAACTAATAGAATAGCACAACCAAATCCAACTTCACTGCTCAAATCTCTCCTTTACTGTTTTTGCTAGATAATATCAAACAACTTCCCCAGAGTTAAAAGCAATGTGTTCCTGTGTTTCAAACACTACAGCTAAGTTCAAAACTTATTAAAAAACCCAAAAACCTACCAAAAACCACCTAGCACTATTTTTCCTTCAGTAGCTGTGAAAATTTGAGTTGTTTTTGAAATTTAGGGGGCAAAAAATACCCCTCAAGTGGCCCCTATTTGTAACATATCACACAATGTATTTACACACTGTATTCAATGATCCTCCTGTATTTGAAGTATTTGAAACCAACATTTAATATCCACTTTAGAAGTCTGAACTGTGCTCAATGCAACATTAAGAAACTAACTGGCTGAAAAATTGTAATTGTATACCAGCAGTATCTTATCAGGCTGTGCCTCAGTGGATGAGTTTGCATCTCTTTCATAACTGCACAACCAACTACCAAGTGCTGACTGGATGTTTGTTCTATGTCTCAAGATCTTTGTATTTCTTGGGCCACTACAGACAGACAAAGGAAAGGGGTAAATTAATATAAAAACAGGACAACAGGCACAAGTAACAACAACAGACGAGCATTTTGTCCTTATTTCTGCAGCACCTGGAACACAAAAGAACCCTTTTCAGAGAGTTGCTGTCTGTGGAGTAGCTCAATGAAAACACAAGGGATCCCTGCATGGGGGTCTTGGGAGACAGCAAGCTGAAGGTAAGCCAGCAGCATGCCGTGCCAGCACGGAAGTCCCACAGCATCCCAGACTGCATCAACAGCAGCATGTCCATCTATTAAAGGAAGGGACCATACAGTGCAACCAGTTCTGAGGCCCCTGCTGCAGGTTAAGACTGATAAACGTGAGCAAGCTAAGGGAAGAATTACAGTGGCTGGAAGCTGGAGCACATGCTGTGCAAAGCAGCTGAGGGAGTCAGGCTTGTTTGGCCTGGAACAGAGACAGGTTTGGAGACCCCCAATACAGCCTGTCTGCTTAGCAAACAGGGGGAGCCCAGGTTCTTCAGTGGTGCACAGCTGTCAAGTGTGAGACAGCTGGGTGACAGCAAGTATATCCACAACAGGTGACAGATTTTTCCAGAATGAGTTCAGTCTACAAACTTGGGGGGTTTTGAAGAGCTAGGTGATGAAGCCCTGAGCAATCCAGTCTGATCTTACAACTTCCTTCTTGGTGCTATCTATTCCTATCTATTCCGATTTGAATAGATAACCTGAGGTCTATTCAATCTGAATTATCCTATGAAATTACACATCACAGGAGAATGCTGATAGAAAACAAAATCAGACTTTCACATCCCAACCCAGCATCTTAATCAGTTTACTTTCCTAGAAAAAAACATAGGCTATACTGTATTTCATAGCAAAAGCAGCCAAATACTTTGTTACAGTCATATCAAGGTCACCTGGAAACGTTAGCTTACATCTCAGCTCAACCATTATCACAACCTGTACAAACACTTTAAGCAGCATTTTATCCTGAGCTGTTATAATCTTTGCAAAGCAAGAGGAACATCAGCAAGCAGACAGCCAAAACATTCAATAAGCTATGGATTTGTCCCCCCCATCTCCTACGTTTACAAGCACAGATTACAGCACAGAACATATTATGATTAAAGACCCTGCAAGGACGTTACAGCAAACAAGGGCCTTGAGTATTCAAGTGGCAAGAGGAAAAAGAGGCAAAATAGGGGCTTGTTGCTGAGTGGGGCAGGGGACCTGGTGAGACAGGACTTTTCAATGACAAGTCTGAGCTACTGAATGCTTTCTTTACCTCAGCCTTTTACTAGAAAGACTAGACTTCAGGAAATCCAGGCCAGGGAGCAGAGTGAGAAAAACTGGAAGAATATTTACCCTTGGTGGAAGAGGATCAGGTTGGAGAATACTTAAGCAAACTGTACATATAAAGTTGATGGGCCCTGTCAGTGCTTGGTATATGTCATTGCAGGGAACTTTATTCAGTACAGAACTCCTATACTAATGCAGAATATGACTTGATGAAGGCTTCTATGATTATAGCCTAAAACATTCACACAGACACCAATACTCTGATTGACATCAAGAATGAAACACAAAGTAATGGAGCACTTATGCACTGAGATGAATGTCTGTTAAACAACTTTTAGTTACCCTTTCTTGAATGTATTTGAAAAGTGACATCAAGTCTGTTTTAGCTCACCTATAAAACACTTCCCTCACACCTTTACCCTGAAAACATACCCTGACTAAGCACATGAACTACACCTCAAGTGTTAAACACTATTCCATGGAGTTTGGTCTTCTCAACAGCTCTTTACAGCCCTACTGTAAAGTATAACAACTGCTAACAACAATTTTAGAAGAGGTCAGTACTGTAAGAGCAAAGGGAAGAAACTGTAACACCCACAAGACTTTCCCATCCAATTAGACAGAACAACTCATCTCATTTTTACAGTGAACAGCAGCACTGCATTTCATTGGGTAAATGAATGAAGGCCATCACAACCCAATGGTCTTCACAACCATCACACACTCACCATACCCTCAGAGTCAGTGAACTTCAGCATCCAAGCAGCATTTAAGAGCTAAGTGAAGTCTATGGAAGCAAGTATCCTCTCTCCCCACCATAAATATCAGTGGACACAACAGTGGAGTCCTTGCTGTCAAATGGGGACTTGTATTCAAAGAACAGAGACAAGATGCTGGCAGTGTCTGCTTTCACAATAGTCCTAATTTTTGTTTTTCTCTGAACAGGAAGTCTTATGGTAAAGACTTACTGTAGGTAAGCAGCCAGAGAAAACTTAGAAAACTGCCACCAAGGAAGTTAATTATCTCGTTCAGTCAATGAACAAGTGGCAGAGGTTAGTAGAGTACCAACTCATGCAAAGCTCAGAACAAATCTCAAACTTACGACTACTTCCAAATTCTTCAAACAGGAGCTTCACTTTCTCCCACTCTGTGGAATTCTTCTTGTTGGGAATATCCAAAGGAACAAAAGCACTGTAATACAGAAAAAAAAAAATTTCTTACCCTAGTTATTGAAAAATAGGAAGAATTCTATTTCTAAATTAAGAAAATAGAAACCCATTCATTCCTGAAGAAAAGGCAGTGTTCTATTTTATTCACATTCTCCTCTGCATTTAGATCAGCAGAGTACATGCATATGTGTGTACAGTCAGGTCTGCAGTCAATGAACAAGTGATTTTCTATTTACCCATCCTAAAAGAGGTAAGGACTCCACACTCAAGTAAAATTAAAAGACATATTAATGTGATTTACTATCCTGATTTGACTCATATGCAGAGAAGGAAATCAACTTTAAGCATCAATTGAGACAAATTCTCATATAAATATACACTTCTGAAAGCCAAAATAAAATAATGAATGATTCTTTAAACAAGCATTGAAATATAAAGGGACATGTATATCATCCATTATTACAACTAAACACATCTGCTCCATTCCATTCTTTGTTCTGTACTTGGCCCAGAGAACTGAGCTGCAGGGAACTTCACTAAGTTGTTTTGTACTTCCAATAAGCCCACTAGGAAAGAATGCTCAGAGTGCAATGTCAGGTAAAACAGTCCCCTAGCTGAAAGCTTCCTGTTGTCAGGCTCACCATCTAAAGTCAACTAATAAGAATAACTCTTCAGCACCTGTACAGACAAAACAGCTGAGTTTGTAATAGCTGCAAAAACAGTGCCTCCATACCAAAAACCACTGTGACTGTAGCTTTGAGACATGAAATAGATGTCTACAAGTCACAGGGAAGACAGATTTAGAGGGAAACACTTTAGGCAAAGAATGAAAGAACTCACACATAAGTCCATCAAGAATGTTCTTAAGTATCATTTGGACTGGGGTGAGAAATTGCTATTATTTGTACAACATGATTAGACCCCACCTTGAAGTCCCAAACAAATACATATATTCCAGGAGCAGTCTCAAAATACAAAACATGCTTTTGCTTCCAAGGCTGGGGCTAAACCAACTGTGTGCACATATAATCAACACATCAAAACCAAACTGATACTTGGCCAAAAAAAAAGTTCACATTTTAAAAATCAACATTTTAATTTCTAAAGAAAGCTTCTTGGCTGCACAAGAGGCAGATTGAGGGCTAGCATTTGCTTAAGTTGACACATGCTTGTTGACTTAGGATTTAGCTCTTCTATCTGCCTCTTGTAGTAATGCTTTCTGTACAACAGCATCCAGACTAAATGAAGACAGGTATTAAAACCAAGTTAGGCAACATTTCTACTTATAAATAATAAAAATAAATAACTGGAGGTTTATTTGGTAAAAATGGTTAGAAGAGACCGAGAACATAGCTCAAGTTCTTTTTATTTTAACATGACTATGGATTTGCTATTTGTGGACCACATGCAGGAAACAAGCAAGATGGAAGAACATTTTAGGATATTTATAACTTGTGTGCTTTTTTTTTCCCACTAAGAACAACAGGATTCCTTTTTTTTTTTGGTTGAACCAGCATGTCAAAGGACACTAACCAGAGCAGGGGCTACTGAATACATTATACTCTTAAATCAGTACTCAGATAAACCTTGACTGAAGGAGATGGACATCTGACTCTGCTCCTGCTCAAGTTCCATGCACCAAAGGCCCCAGAAAGGAATACAGGAGTTATAAATTTAGGTAATGCAAGCAAACAAAACAGCTCAGCTGTGGTGTCTGATACTTGGAGTTTTGGACACAAATCAAATTATTAACTGTGGTAATTTTAAGAATAGAAGCAAATTGCTACACTGTTCAAAACACATCCTGGGTAAATTATGATTAAAATCTAGATCAATATCTAGGCTGCAGAACAAGGAAAGTAAATGCAAGACAAGCAGTTTAAAAGTATTCACTCTTGGCAGGGCTAATACACAAGTGTAGATGGATAAAGTTGATTCTTAAATCAGAGTGCCATTAACTGCCATCCTTAGAAAATTATTTTTCAACACACCAGATTTAGACTCATTTCCTTAAGTGTATTCTGCTGTCATATAATTTGCATAACTATTTATAGGATAATTAGATACATTCATAGCTTTTTTTTTTAAGAGCTAATGGTTCTAAAAAATCTAAGGTAACCTGTTTAATTCTAAACACTGACAGCCAGAGAAGCATGCATTTTGGAACCAAATGTTCATTAGCCTCAAAACCAGCCTTTTTTTCATACTAGACTGCTTCAGCGTTCCTTAATGTAAATTGCAGTATGTCAAGCCCCTTGACAAGCACGTGACATTTAGAGACAGTAGAGGAAAAGTGCCTAACTTATGGGAAGGGAAAGTTATGATAAGTAAAAACTAGTTCTGAGCATCCCAGTATAAATTTGCCCTATACTTTGTTTTTCATGGTAGTCTGTATAAGGTTTTTTGTGTGCAGAGGATTTAAGTATTTCAGACATGCACATTTTTGCCAGACAACTGTTTTGTAACAGACAAGTAAAGTAAGTAGTACAAACACTGCTCCTGATAACAATGTGGACAACAACATCCTGCTCACTGAGCTGTGTTATCAAGTCAGAAAAACCTCCAATACTATGTGGCACTAAACACATTTGTTTCCCAAAAAAGTCACAATGATCTCTAGTGGAGCAAGGGCAACATCCCAGTAAGAAAAAGACACTCAAACTTTGAGCTTAATATAGCTTTTATAATTAATTTCAGGACAGCCAACCAGGGAAGAGGCAAAAAATTCCTTATGTAGACCTTAAACTATTTATTGACCTTTTTTAATCATACAGATTACTTCCTAAACCAATCAGAATGGAGGTTGTCTGGCCATGAGACACCAGCCATGTAAGCACAGGAAAAAGACTATTTGTTAGGCACTCAGCAGGAAATATTCCTATCCCACTCAGTCTCAACTTGTGTGCAGCAGCACTCTAGTTCATTAAGCCTAGACACCTAGCGTCAAACCCAGGACATAAAATTCCAGTCTATTTTAACATTACTCTGATCCTAACCACTAGTGAGAGAATCCCCCACTACTGCAAGACTGATCTTCACTACAGTCAAACCACTCAGATGGAAGCTTCAGCTCCAACATGTTTATCTCTTTCTGGTCACAATGCAACTCTGTGGCCACTTCCTTGCTATGAAAACAGCTGACTAAGACAGGTAACTTCTTCAGAAAAAACATATACATAAACACTGAGACATATGCTACTTAATCTAGAATAAAACTATACTGGAAACAGAGTTGACATTTTTCTTCAGCACAGACACCTCAGTTGCCTCCTGAAACAGCCTTTTCCCCTTGAAGGGAGCCTTGCAGCTTCTCTTAAACGGGAAATACAAGAATTACCACCTTCTATCTTACTGGGAGGGAGGGAGGAAGAAACATGCCTTCAGTTACCGAGGATTCAGCTGACACCTACTAGAGACACTACCACGATTTCTCAACTGGATGTGTAATACATCTATGTATACCTATGATGTGAGCTAACTGTCAGAAACTGCTTTTGCCAGAAATTTTAGCAATATTTCTAGACAATGATTAAGGTAATAAACTCCTGCAATCTCTTATAAGAGCAAATACTTTACTTTCACTTAAAAGGACAAGAGACTTGATAGAAACATGCCTTTAATTTTTATCAAAACTAAAACAATATTCCAGTAAGATGGTGTACAACTGGAAGCATTAATTTCACTCTAGTTTCTACTTCACACCCAGTACTCTGATATGCATCATTTTAGCATACATTTTGCAATTTTTACCAACTTTATTGCTGAGGTCAAAATGCTAAAAAGCTTATGACACCAGGCATGAGAAAGATTCAGTATTGGTGTGCACATGTCATGCTTAATGGTGATCAGAAATCAATTTTCTGCTACTACTTGGAGTTTCAGAGCAACAGCACTTGCTGCAAACAGGTTACTCACTTCAGTAATATTTGCCTTCTAAACAAAGGCCAGCAAAAGCTTTATCATACAAGGCACAATTAAGTCAAGTATAACCTCATACTAACATTCTTCAGACAACATTTCTATTTAGCAAAGTATAAGCACATAACATCTAATTTTCCTAAGAAACTGTTTTGCAATGTCCATTTCAGAAAAAATCACTTGAGAAAAGCAAAAAGCTATTTGATGAACATAGATTAGGACAAATTTTTTACTCCTGCTGTACTCTGAAGCATTAATGTAGTTGTGTCAAAGCCACCATGTCCTTGATACCAATTTGCACTGCACATTCAATCAGCTTGGAAGCACAAGCACCCCCATAATTAAGAAAACCATTTTATCTTCCAGTTAAACTCTTATTTTTCAGGTACATAATTCTCAGGATACTTAAGCCCTATTAGTGATTAAGCTGATGTTGATTATACAGATTGAGTGTATCATAATTTACCTCTTAGAAGCACAGAACTCTGATAAACAAATCTTGCATAGAACAGTGCTCAATACAAATACTTACCCAATTAACAGAAGAACTGCACAAACTGTGATGAATCCCAGAGTGTATTTGAGTGCAGTTTTAACCTGCTGAATATTAAAGAGAAAGTTGATACATTGACATAAAATGAATATAAAGGGATTTGTGCAAACGATGAAGTATTATACTTAGCATAAACAGGTATTGTACAAAAAACCTCCATAAAGAGCATGAGTAGTTTTATACATAACTCATAAGCATACATTCTTGAAACATCTCATAGCTTGAGAGCTGTGAACAATGACATAGAATTCTGCTTCCACCATAAGCAATGCATCCCAGCAGCTGTGGATGGAAGCCTGGATATATTCACTGCAAATGCACTAAAAGAAAATATATACTCCTAATACTCTATATTGTGGCTATTATTAGAAGTCTTCTTATGTTAAGGTTACAACTAAACAGAAGGGATAACAATCATGATTAACTGATCAAAAGATTATTTAGAAAAGTATTTTCATTTGAAACATAGTACCTTACTGGCATGCAGTTACTGTATTCCCTGGCAGGTCTCAAACCAGAGCATTACAAAAGTAAACACCTTAGCTTCAGGTAAATTACTACCGCCTACTTCAAGAAAAAAAAGCAAACACTACAGTAGAAAGACAAAATTTGAGTACCTATTTCAGAATCAGAACCACCTTCTTATTCTCTGCTTTAAAAGCTGTCACTATATATGGTTTTTATTCTATGGAGTCTCACATAAGAAGTTTTAAATTCCTGTGCACGACATTCTCCTCAAAAGAATTTTTAGAAAGTTTAAAGACTTCACAAAAATACAGACATTAATTACTTATCTCACTAAAGTTTCATTTCATGTGAGACCACAATGCTTAGACTAGACAATGCCAGACTATGTCTTACTAAGAACTGCTCCAGGATTTTTATGGAACTATAGTAATAGATTTAAATATCACAATGTTAATACCATTTGTAAATTAAAAATCATTGTTGCTTTCATGTTTTGGCAATAGTAATTTGCCTTTTCATTGCTTGGTGTATTTACTAGAGTAAACTTACTGAGCATGTGTTGCCATCATCTTCTTCCTTCTCCTCATAGTAGAAATAGACAAAGGGAATCCACAGAAAGACGCAGAACAGAATGATCGAGTACAGAGCTAGGAGGAAGAATTAAGAGACAGTTACATTGGCACTTCATTTACCACAGAGTAATTCAAAGGAAAGAGTAAAACATTCATTTCCTCTCATTGTAGCTCTTAATTTCAAGCATTGAAAAGTCAAAGTCACTAGCCAGCATACAAGCTATTACCGTTTTGTGAACTCCAAAGAACTTTAAAGTGAACCCTTTCAGACTAAGGATTTCAGATCTATCTTGAATTCAGCAATAACAAAAGACTAGAAATAATCAACTGCATGCAAGTGATATACAATACTAGCACATTAGCTTAAAGCATAGTGAATAAAAGCAAGCTAAGCCACCCAATTATTGTTCAAAAAACTGTATATCAAATGAAATTAATTTAAAGGTATTTTGATCACTGGACTCTGTACCAGATTCTCCTATTAACTAAGTACATCATGGATGAAAGACAAGGCTGTTACTGACCTCAATTAACAACACAAAACAAGCTGTAGCGGTGTAGTATCATCACTTCATGCTCCCTTTTTAAGAGGACTAATTGGAGATTGCAACAGATATTTAACTGTGTAGCCACTAAACCAACCAGTCCTTCTGTCATGTCACTTTGATGCTCAGGTGATCATAAGAAAGTAAAAGGCTTAACACGTCTTTACAAATACTGTCAAGTTTTGAAGACACTAAGACAGCTGGTCAAAATCAATTAGATTGATTAGCCAGTGGCTAAAAGACCAACTTCAAGTAGACAACTTGAAGTTTAAATCTTCAGCTGTCTGTATTATAAGATGAAGATGCTTTAGAACATGATTATTTAGGAAAACCTTTTAATACTCTACATTATCTTATACTATGAACATTGCAGAAGTCCATTAGGAAACTAAAAACTGTGAAAGCAGTATGTTACAGTATTTGCACCCCACAAGAAAAGTATCCTAGAATAACTTACTAAGACTTAAAAACATCAGAACTGCTACACAACCAAGACTGCTTGTGCCAGCACATAATTGCACCTTTGAAGGAATAAATAAGAGTACTCAGGACTACACAAGTCCTGTAATGTTTGTCTATTTTTCATCTTTGCCCCATTTTGCATGACTAACACCTTTCCACATATACATAAAAATGTAATTAACACCTTTCTATGAATACATTCATTCCCAACTTCAGTTTGTGACCTCTTATCTTGGCTGGTGCACTCCTCACAGTGCCCACATGCCCCAAAGAAATCTATCTTAGCCTTTTTTCCTGAAGCTGGTATAGAAGCCAAATAAGTTTCAACACCTAGAATCTAAATATGAATCTCTAATTATATCTAAACAGAAATCATTCTTTGGAAAAATATTTCAAATTGTTAAAGGTATCTACTGCTTGTTGTATTTAGTATGGCAATGCAAGAAGAGAAACAAGTTCTCAGTTAGTTCATGAACTCCTACATTTGCCAAGAGCAAATTCAGTGCTATATAACACCTTGAAAACTCAAATTTGAAAAAGAAGCCTTCCTAGGCATTCTACAGCAGCAGTCATACTACTTCAATATTGTGAATAAGTGTGACTTTCCATTTATGTTCTAGCACATTGCTCTCAGAAACATTACCCTATTTAGGAAAGTGTTTCTGTAGATCAACTCCACAGTATTTGTCAACCACAGCTACAGATCTCTCAGAGTATTGAGAATGGCTTCTCCTAGAACCAGACCACAAAAATATGAAGTCATATTTGATTTGCACTTCATTCCCAGAAGTCCAAATTCTTGTGTCAATGACTTACCAAACACTTGCAGTAAGCAGAAAAAACTCCAAGTAAAAATCATCCAAGTAATACCACTTGCCCTTTTGGATAAATTCTTACTCAAATTTTAACCTAGGAATCATCAGACTTTAGCTGACTCAAAAAGAAAATGGAAAATCTCAATTTTAGCATACACCTCAAAGCACACAGGAAGACATCCCATAAAATTTAGCATACAGTCCTTGTCACACTGTAGCTGGGATTCACCTAACACATGTAGGTCAAGATCTTGGTCTATCTCACAAGCAGATTAGAATCTACCAATAATACCCTGTCACCATACACAAAATTTCATCAAAGGACACTGGACATTGAGGTGACTCCAACAGGTAGTATTTACTCACTACAGGAAGAGCTACACAACACATCTCCAGGCTACTGTTAGTTGTTTCAACCTCACTCTTTGTGATACAAAGCAAACTGTGTTGGACAGTTTTCAATTACAACACTTTCTGCAAGAGAGTTTTCCTTCCATACAAACTGACATGCTTTTTTAGAGCATTTGCCAACCATTGATCATTGTTCAATCACTAAAGTACTGTGAGGCATGTTCTATTACATTTGGGGTTAGAAATAGTAACACACTAAGCCACTATGGTTTCAAAGCAATTATTAGACTGATTTCCTAAGAAAAGCTTTTAGGCTGCTGAAATCCCACTTCAAGACACAGCTATTTCAAGCTTCGCTCTGAGAGATACCTCACTTATCATTCTACAAATACAAACTCATTCTACTTTTGTATCAGTCTAGTCAAGAAACCAGGTGAGAATGAGAAACAGAACACTTTTCATGGGGGCTAACACCTACTCAAAAAACCAAAAAAGCTTTTCTATGTTTAGTTACAGCTTTATCAGTAAAAAGCAATGCAAGTAGCAAAGTAATGACTAATATTCTAAAACATCAGTTAAATCCCAGTCTCCACATTCTTGCTACAATTACAAGTGACTTGGATTGAAGGACCATGACCTAAGCCCACTAATTATTAATACCATAAATTGTCAATACAACTACACAAGTCAAGTAGGATATATATAGTTATTCTCCATTTTCAGGAGACACAAGAAAATACTGGTATTCATGTTCTAAGTACAAAAGAGTACTTCACTTCTGCTCATCCTGTCTGTTAAAAAAATCAAAAACAAAAACACTACCAAATACTTTCCTAGGAAGATAGCAAAAAAAAAGTGGAATAGTATTCCAATGGAAGAGTTCCTTAACTTTCTCCTTCTCAGCTGTTATGGCACTATGCCAGGCAACAGCAGCAGGGCACTAGATGTAGGAGAGGCATTGTGTTTTTATATATGATTTTTGGAGACCTCTGAAAAACAAGTTACTATTACTGTTCACTTCAACACAGCTCTAGTTATAAAACCAGTTTTGAAAAAGTATCTACTCAAATTAAGATAGCAAGAGAAAAAAGTTTTAAAGCCATGTTTAAATCTCTACCACCATCTGGAGGATATGCTATGAAATAAGACATTTTCCTATAGTATTTCAAGTAGATCTGTCCAGAAAGGCCAAAAACAACAGCAGTTTTCCCAATTTAAGTTTTTATCTTTTCCAAAAATTAGTTCAAGATTTACCAAAACATTCAGCTAGCCCAAAACACCTTACAGAAGTTCATCAATCAATCGGTCTCACAAATCTACAGCAAACAGACCACAGAAGAGCTTGAAGATTATTCCACCATTTGAGTTGTGAAATATTTCATCTATTAAACAAGACTTTGGTAAACTACAAAGAAAAGAAATCAAATACATATCAATTCCACTATTATAAAGTGAAGAATCTCTGTGTTAAAAGTTTTGTGAAAACAGAAGCCTTCTTACTCCTTTTGACTTTATTCATTTTAATGCTGAGTGAAGTCAATTCTAGTTTGTTACTATCACTGGTAGGCAATAATTAATTTAATGAACTAAGTCCACTATTTTAAATCATCTCCTGAACTAAAAAATATTTTCAAAAGAACACAGTCTAAAAGAAAAAACTTCAAGTCTTTGGAAATGTGACCAAAAGCAGGCAACCACCTCAGAGCTTGCACCATTAACTGAAACAAGCATTTTATTCAAACTGTGCTGAGCACATTTCTACACCCACTACATACATCCAGTAGTAGTAAAACTTCTCATAAGTTTCATAAGAACTGCTAAAAAACTGATATAAGACTATGCAGAGCTTTGGTAAACAGTTATTTTATTTCAGTCACTTTTTAAAATATCAGTTCTATTTAGGATTAGCACTTTCAAATTAACTCCTTTATGCTCCTGCACAGTAACTGCTACTTGGAACACAGTAGTTGCTGAATCTGAACACTTAAAAGTGTTGCACTCATGGTTGCATGAACTTTATACATGGTAGATGAGTTTCACACTGCTGCATATGTTAAATGCCATAAAAGCTACAGCAAAACCACGTGTTCCCCTTAAGGGACCACTAAATACACACACAGGAAACATGTGAACCACAGATGACACAATAGCAACCATTAGCCTTTTCATGAACTGGCTTCAGTATATTTGCAGTTTTAGGGGGCTTTTGAAGATAAAAAATATTCTCTGAAGAGCACTGAATATAAGACTCATGTTTAACCAAAAAGGGATAACCCTATACGACCTCTAAAAACTTCAATACTTCACTTGAAGGTCCTATTACTTGAAAAAAAAGCTAAAATACTTACTGTAATATCCATAAAGTACAGTGTCTTCAATTTGCCTTGAAACATTAGCATCAGCCCAGACCTAGCAATAAAGGATAGAAGCATTTATTAGCAAATGCAATAAAAGAAGACTACATGAGAATCAACCACTAAACAAAAATAAAGAATTCCATGCTAGAGTGCTAGCAACAGTGAAAACCACTGGGCAAACAGGAATAAGCATAGGACAGTTTCACAAAAGGAGGGTTATAGACTCAAAGGATCATTAAGCAGTTTTGGCAGCTCCCACATATGTTCTGCTAATTTCCACAGTATCTTTATAAGAGTCTGGGAAGATAATCATAGAATGATCTGGGTTGAAAGGGACCATCAAACATCATCTAGTCCATCCATCCTGCCATGAGAGGAACACCAGGTTGCTCAAAGCACCATTCAACCTGACCTTGGAATGTTTCTGGTGATGGGCATCCCCAACTCCTCTGGGAACACTGTTCCAGAGAACCATCAACCTCACCATACATTTCTTCTTTATAGCTGAATCCACACCCTCAGTTTAAAGCTGTTACATTTTCTTCTGTGTCCACAGGCCCTGGTCAAAACTGTTTCTACATCTTTCTTATAAGCTCTCTCTATATTGAAAGGCTGCAACAACAGCCCCACAGAACCTTCTCCTCTCCACACTGAACAACCCCAACTCTTTCAGACTGTCTTCACAGGAGAGGTGTTCCACAACTCTGACCATTTTTGTGGCCTTGTTTTAATAGATTTCTTGTTAAAACAAGGCCACAAAAATGGGCCACACAGTTGGACAAAGTACACAATGTACACAATATCTCCATTATAGAATAGCTTTGTTTAAAATTTGCAGACACAGATGCAACAATACTTAGACATAAGAATACAAAAGAAGTTATTATTATGCTCAGTTATATATAATTCAATAACTTTTACTTTTGTTAGTTATTACATCAGTTTAAGCTATCATCTCCTTTTTCAGAAGTACAAGACTTCACTTTTTTGTTTCACAAAGACTTGAATTACATGAATATTCAACTTAGCAATATCTAATTTCACAAGTCAAATTCCAAGAGCACTTATATCCCTTATTTCAACAAGAGCAAAAGTAACTGCAGTACTCAGTCCCAGGGAATGGTGAGGAGAATAGAAACAAAGGAAGTGAAAATACAACTCTTAACTATGTTGGAAACTGCAGTCAGCCAGATGGATGAAATCAAGTTCTTGTGCCCACTCCCTCTCCTCCAAGAGAGAAACTATTGGTTTAACGAAGCTAAATGTTTTATGACAATCATTGACAGAAACTCAGGGGTTGAAAAAAATGGTCCAATGCTGCCCATACAGGTTAAACATATTTCAGAATTGTTTTAGTTTTGTGGGATCCAATCTACATGTGGTCAAGAGCAAGAAAGTAGTTATCCACAAGCACAATTCTTTAAAAGCTAGAGAACACACCAACATAACTGAATTGGTGACAAAAAAAATCCAGTACTGCCAAAGCCTGCATACAGAAGTGAAAAAGGGCTTTCTTCAAACCAGTAAGGTCAATCCCTTTCAGTTGTAAAGACATTAACAGGGAGACATGAAAATGCAAATGAGCACACTACTTAAATATTGCTCCCCTAAGACATAAAGACACTTTGGCATTTGGTTTTTCAGTTCCCTCAGAACTGCATATAGTCATCTGGAATATGGGCTTGATGACATACCACGAACACTTTTTCAAATCTCTCAGAAAATCAGCACCAGCTTCCTTTTTCTTACTATACTAAGACTTCCAGTAGATCAGTTTACATTAAGCTTTTAAAATTCACTGTATGAACTGTATTAGATTATCATCCAGCTGGAATTTGAGCAGAAAAATACATATTCATTTTGACATCTAAGCAGCAAAAAAAAGGGATGAAAAATATTACAGCAGAAGGGGCAGAAGCAACACCTGAAGTATCTGTCAGGTACACAATAAGCTCAGTCTTTGAAGACTGCCAGGCTCACACCCAACAGCATTTTAAAAAAGAAATTTCTATGCATTTGTATTAAAATATACCACAAAAGAATTTGAATACAATAAGAACAGATACAGAACATTTAAATTGCCTCATGTTATATATTAAGAAAATGCTTACTTTAATCAAGGCTAAGGGAAAATCAAGACTGAACTGGACTGTTTGCATTACTTGATTCCAAGTAGCTATTAGAAAAAAGGTCTCTCCTATGAGCAATGGAGACATTTAAAACCACAAAAGCCAAGAACAAGCAAGAAAAGCAACAGTGAGACCCAAAGCTTAAGAGAGGTTAAGAGACACAGCCATTGTACAGAAGAGGTAGCTAGTAAAGGAAATACAAAATGGCTTAGCTGCCCAAGAACTGCTCTCCTTCAGCTACAGAGAAGCATTTTTAACACAATACAGATGAAGAACTTTAAACATTGCAATTGCTTTTCATTTTGTTTTCCAAATTAAGTTGCACACAGGACCAGAGTAGTATACTAGGAAACATACCCTACACCATAGTAAAATAGTGAGATGCTATATTACACCAAACAAACCCAAATTGCAAATGTGTGCATTTCACCATTACTTACCTGTGCCTCAGAATACAAACTTTGCATTACTCTGCACAAGAAGAATACATAATGCAAGCCAATTTAATGGTATATCATAATTATTATGTTAGCTTTCAGTCAGCTGCCAAAGCCCAAATTTAAACAAACCACAAAGCAAAATGCTTAATTGTAACGGGCAGATTATCCATATGCACACACCATCAGCAGCTCAAAGGCAGTAACCAGTCCATCTGAGCTGTTCCAAAGGCTACTGACAGCAGCACTGTCTTGTCAAAAGCAAGCACTGCTACCTAATGAGTATGAGAGCTCCAACAGCCTTAACATCTCTGGTGACACACTAAGCTGCTAGGTATAGCAATTAACTCAACTAGCATATCCAGGACTCAGCTGAGAACTCATCTGAGCAGCCTCCTAGATCTAGTCTTTTTCTTTTCCATTCATTACAACCCAAGCTTACAGTATATACAGTGAATGGCTTAGAAGCACAATAGATTAGGGAGCTGAAAATCCATACTGCCTTCAACAAACAGTTTAAGGTGGTCAAAATGGGACCACAAATTCTCTAAGGACCTGCAGAACTCAGGCAATCCACACTGTTGTGCTGTACCTCACTTCGTTCCATGCAGTCCAGCAAACACATATCACCTTTAAAACACCTGTACCAATGCATTGTACTGAGAGACAAGGGAAACTACAAATTGTAATATGTGCAATGAGCATAATGACCCATATTAAACTATTATGCTTAAGTATTTTGTAATGTAGGTCATGTTAAAAACTAGTGTAAAAAGTACATATGCTCATAACATGTTGCTATTTAAGTAAAGATATAAAATAAGCAGCTTAAGACACTAAGTTTACCTAAATGCTAAAGCCAAAGCAAAGCTCCCTTAGAAGATTAATTTTATAATTATATTAATGGAAAATTAGTTACAAAGAACACTTGCTCCTGTGTTAATCACTGAGCAGAGTCTTTCTCCCAGCAACTCTGTTCAGGTAGTGACTCATGTTAACATATTTTAACAGAACAGTACTATTTGAACTCTACTGATAACTTCCACAGATAAAACCATTGCAAGTTAATCTGACTTTCCATCGTTTTTGGTGAGGAACAGCCATGAATTTCATTCTTTTGTCCCCATTAATTTTGACATTTTTACTGTCACTGCTGCACCCTGTAAGACTTTCATGAGTACCCAGGGAAGCTAGCTCCCAATCTCTGCAAATGTCCCTTAACAGAGCTTAAAGTTATGCAACACTACAGGTCTCAGTATTTGTGATGTTTCATCAAATGCAGATGAAGCACTCATTCTTCTGATTAGCCTCTCCCAAAGCTTAGGCAACAAAAGGAAGATGCAGTATGAAAGACTGGAGACTGAGTCACAGCATGGTTAGATATGATTTCATACCCAGATCTCAGATTTTCCAGCCTGTTACCTCGAAAATGGGACAGTGCCAGGATTTTGACTGCCAGATGGAAAGCAGCATCCAGAAACATACACATCTAAGCCTCATCTGCCTAGCAACAAAATTCTGGCCAAGTATTATTGCTTCACAAGTAGTAATTGTTACTCGGGAAGGAGGCATGGTCTCAGTCAATAATAACTTCTCAGTTAGCATCTTTCTAAAAATAAAAACCCTGGACATTTCTAGTGGTTTTGTATTCTGAGCATCTACATAATGAGTTGTTCCCCTCTCACCCTAGTAAGATGCAAAAAACCTTAAATGGTCTACACCAAGTACCTCCCATCAAGCAGATGCTACTCTTTGAATCATTAAGAGGACCACTGGCTTTTAACAGCTCACAAAGACACCCAGGGCTTGTGACACATTCAGTCTTAATCAGACTGAAAGAAGCCACTGGCTTTTAACTTCATGCACTAGCAAGAATTCATACATTTCAAAAAGGAAATGAAAGGTTTCATTACCTTCTCTGCCTTCTGCAAGAACAGTGGGAAAAGAGACAGAAAAGGAAGCATCCTTGTTTCAAGCAGTCTTCCTGCTGCAAGACAGCATCAGCTATGCTTTAAATATTTATGAGACTTGTAGGTCAGACTCAGAGAACTTGGGTTCCAGCAAAAATATTATGTTTTTAAGCTATGGCAAGCTTTTCTGTTCCTGTGTGCTTGTTGTAAGCCCAACAAGTTTTCAGATCAAACAGATCAGATGAAACTGGATGCATTTGAAATCCTTTGAAACAATCCAAAGCACTGACAGTGCTCACAGTCAAAACCTTTGAGCTGAAATGCTGCTGCTGAGCATTATCAGGACTTCACTTGCAAGGTAATACTCAAGTTTTCATCAGTATTAAACCAAAATCCTCCTTTCCTACTTAACAGTACTAGGAATCAAAGTAATCCTACCCTCCAAAAAAGGTGTTACAGTGAATTCTACTGTGTATCTGCTGTGTAACTACTGTGCAAAACTTGCCAGTACCAAACCTGCTCAATTCAAACAGTATAAAAACTTTAAAATAATATTTGTTAAGTGTCAAAACGTGGTGAGATACACCATTATGTGCTAAATACTACAGGCCAATTTCACCATAAACCATTATTTGTAGTAACTGAAAGATGTAGAAACATTATCTTAACAGTCCTGTTGAAATGAACAAAACCTCAAGTTAACAAAGGCTGACCAAGGCACACCATACAGCCCTTGCCAAGGAAGGCACTTTAGAACACATGATGGAAAAGGGCTACACAACACTTTAAAGAGAATTCCTCCAGAAAGCAGCATAATATTCATAAATTTCAGAAAAAGATACTCTGCTTGGGTATTACAGTTCAGCCAATCTTTGTGGCCAGGACATACCACCTTCCCTTGTCACAGGACACACACACAATTCCCAATGAGAACTTTGAACCTTCAAAGCCTTCAATTTAACCTCTGCTGTTAGTGTAATGTGATTCTCCCTAGGTTTACAAGCTTATTCATCTTGTAAACCTTCAGCTATATCCACAAGTTGACAGTAGGGTCAGATACATCAAAAGTGAACTGGAAGTTCACATATAGTACCTCTTTCAAGTTGAGCACCCTTGTTTCTCATGACTCTCACCACTTATACCAGGAATTACAGCTGGGACATAGAGGAAAAGCATACACACAGAAGAAGAATTTTTTACTAAGAATCTGGATAACTGCCACTACTCTTTTGGCATCAGCTCTGAAATCATCCTGTTGGAGTTTTTTGATGAACTACTAATTTATCTACAGAGAATATTATCCACATCTGCTACCTGGATCTCCCTCAAAAAGTCACTGAGCAGATTAAAGACTTAACTCACTCTGCCCATCCAAAGCAATGAAGGTTTCTTGCCAGAGCCATAGCCCTTCAGACCCCAGCATCATTTACAGGGTCTTGGAAGTGTTGGATTTGAAAGAATGGTCCAGAGAAAGGCCAGTAATCTTCAGGAAATATTCCAAACACAAATCAGTCTATCCCACTTGAAAGCAATGGCAGGAAAGAAGCACATGTTACTGAGGGCCGTTTAAAAGCTTTAACAATTCATGAAGACCACAGAATCATAGAAATACTGAATTGGAAGGGACCATCAGGATCCATCAGAATCACCACTCCCAGTCCTGTGCAGGACACCATGTACCTCATTTTAAGATGCTGTCAGCCTCCTACATCATTACCCCTTGAACTGGAATTACCAAATCAATAAAGCTGTGTTTACCTACGGGTTTGTAGGTTCTGACTGATTTCAGATTCACTCCACTTAGAAGGCCACATTAATATTTCTATACCATAATTTCAACACCTGTGTTTGGATGAAATGCAGTAACGTCAGTAGATCTCATGTTATTTCTGCAAAGCTAGAAACTCAATTCAGCTGAGACTTAAAAGACACAGAAGAATGCTTCTTTAAGGCAGTATGGAGCAATTGTATTTTAACAAGCCATAAGAAGTACCTACCAACATTAGGAACTAAGCAGAACAAATAAGCCTCAAAAGCACAGGCAAAAAAGTACTTTACAAAAAAAGTGTTCACCACAAGCATGAATGCTTGCTCTCAGTAGAATTTTTAAATAGCACCTATCCACCTCACCATATCACAACATGTGTCCATTAACAAGGAATTCTAGCCCACAAAAAACAGTATTATAAGTAGTTTTCCTTAAGTAACTGTATTTCCTTAAGTAAAAATTTGTAGCGACTGCATAATCACCTTTGATGACCTGTTCTCACAGGTTTGTTTCTAATCAAGCAAAGTACACATTAGCAAAATGTGTCCTTTGCAGCACAGAATTCTGCTTAGTCCCCATTAGATATGTATTTTTCAGCTGGACCTAGTTGCACCATGGTTATTTCTCTAGATAGTCAAGCTCAATGTATTTAAGACTACTGTTTTCATTGAATTGCTACAACCCTGACACGTGAAACATCTCTTCCATCATCTAGAATGTCTTTAATTCCAAACAAGCAAGGCCTGAAAACACAAACTTTTCTGAATAGCATTGAGTAACAACTTAATTTATTCTGTATTCACCATGAACAATAAAGATGACAAAAAACACATCACAGCTCAATTCTAAAGGCTTCTCATAACTTGCACCATACCAAAATCACTGTATGAGCTGCAAGCTAGTTTTGAAGCATTACACAGATCAGGCAAGCCCTATATGTTCCTTTGGAAGTAAGGCTGAAAAGCAGTACAATCTGGTGAGCAGGCATTTACCTTTCTCCCACTCTATCACTTGTTTCAGGATCATAACTTTTACAAGAGACCCAGTTAAGCTCCAAACCCAAGTAAGTTATTATTGAAGTTAGCTACATGCTCCAGTTCGACCTCTTGTTACTCACAATGTGCTCACAAAGACACTGGGTCAGTATCTTCAAGAACTCTGCTTGAAAATTCAAGCAATACTTGAAGCATTGGGAAGATCTGTTACAGAAATACTTAGAGCAGATGACAGCAAGTACTCATCTCATTAGGAACTCATTTTGCACAGCAACCCCCTACAGTTTATAAATGCAGGAGTTCAGTTAAGGCTTTATCAGCCAAAAAGAGATACTACAGCATTCCCCTCTGCCAAGGGTTCCTGCAGCTTTCAAAATGCTTAATTCAAGCTCTACATTGCAGGTAGATTACCACAGTAAATCTTTATAAATCTTTAAATGTTCCAGCACTAAATTTTTTTGCTGACTAAAAAGACAATTAAAACAATCCTAAGTTACAAAGGGGCTATACAGTCTATTTTTGACCAAAAGTGCAACAAGTTTTATTCTACAATGCCCCATCATGAGGCACTAAAAAGCAACCCTTAAGCAATTTATTTATATCTTCCGGACAGTACATTCACTCTAATGCACAACAGAAGGAACAAGCACTTGGAAATGAGCAGAGTATCTGAGAAAGCATAGAAGTCAAAATCGAAATCCAGTTCAAATACCAGATATGAGTGTTTAATCACAGTACTAGTACCCAGCTTTGAGAAAAGTCAAGTCACTAAAACAGGTATTAGCACTGGTTCCAAACACTTTCACAACCCAGGAGCATCCTTTTGCAACACAAGTGCTTGTTTTGAAGAGGCAATTAACATTTTTTAAAGTCCATACCTTAAATGTACCATTTTGGTTTTTCATATATGAGACCAAAAATATGTCCACTGGCAGGAGTGCAGATGTGATAAGAGCAACGGCCAAGGCAAAAATTGCTGTTATGGTAGAAACCACTTCGCTTTCCCGCCGACTCTGATACTTGCGCACATAAACCCAGCAGAAAATTAAAATCGCCTGAAACATATGGGAAAAACACTTATGAGTTGTATAATAACAACGTCCGCAAGTAGGTACTGATGTTAGACCCTGTACGGACGGCTGGCATAGCATCAGCACACTTTTACCTGAACACTCAGCACCCGGGTTATACTGACCACACAAAAGTCATTCTTCCTTAAGAGCAGCTCGAGCAACGCCACCAGCGCTCACCCACGGAACCCGCGACAACACAAACAGCGCGGCTCGCCGGGCGGAGGGGCAGGGCAGCCCCCGCTCCAGCTCCGGGCTCTGCCCTGCGGCACCACCGCCGAGCACTCGCGGCCGGGGCAGCCCCAGGGGCACGGGCGAGGAGACCAAGCACTAGAACAGCGAGCGGCCGAAGAGGGAGCAGCAGCCGGCCCAGGGAAGGGGAGGGGATGTGTGAGGGGGCCGCGGCAGGGCGGGAGAGCCGCCTCTCACCAGCAGCGCCAGGCCGAAGAGGCACCATCCCGTCAGCAGGTCAGACGCCGCCGCCGCCATCTTCACTTCCGTCAGCGGCAGCGCGGCCGCCCCGCCGAGGCGGCGCTTAAAGCGGGGCGGGCTCGCGTCACCGCGGCAACGGCCCCACGCCGCGTGACGTCACGCGCCCCCGCCCGCCCCGCCCGCGCTGCTGACGGGAGAGCGGCGCTGCTCCGAGGGCTGAAGTGACCGGAGCCGGGAGTTCCCCGGCCGCGTCCCGTGGCAGAGCGCTACCGTCGGGGGGCAGGAAGGGGAAAGCGGGGTGATGAAGAGCTGTCCTCACCTCTTGCTCCCGAGAAGGGTTTCCTGTCTTCCCTCCTGGGGCCGGGAGTCTGACAGGGCAACGCTCGGTCCGAGCGGACTCTTGCCTGAGGGACGGCGGGAGGGTAGGAAGGGGTTTGAGGAAAGGTAAAAGGTGCGCTAGGAGGTATCAAGCACTTTCAATCCTTTTGGTTTTGTTTCTTGCTGTAAAAGTATCTAAACCATCTCCCTGCGTGCCCTGCCGCGCCCGTGTGCGGGCGGTGGCGGCGGGTCGGGGCCGCTCCGTCAGGGCAGTGCCGGGAGGGTGTGTGGGAGCCCCGCACCTCGGTGCCCTTGGCCCGGGCTCTGTTTAACCGCGATAGTGCCAAACTGCGGGCTCGATCCCGGCCTGGTGGGAAGCCACGCTTCGGGACGCCGTGCCCGCTGTGAGGGCAGCCGTGGGCCGGGAAGGGTGCGGGGTTAGGAGGTGCCTTGCGGAGCTCTCGTTCCCGAGAGTGTGGATTTGGTGGCACGGGGAGTGGGAGACCCTCATGTGCAAGGTGCTGCCGTGTGTCTTAGTCGCTACTTTGCTCTAAGTGCTGCACGCATACAATCATGGAATCATCAGGTTGGAAGAGATCTTTTAAACTCGTCCAGTCCGACCGTCCGCACGGCACTTGCCACTGTAGCCCCTAAACCACGAAACCGCATCACCCAGCACCAGACCCGGACACCTCGTGTTGCACTTCCAGGGATTGGGAGTCCACCACCTCCCTGGGCCACCTATTCCAATGCCTGACCGCCCTAACAGTGACTTTTTCCCCAATATCTAATCTGAACCTTCCCTTTCCCAGTTTAAGACTGTGAGGTTGGATTCAAAGGGCTCTGTCTGTCTGCAGGAGGGCCCAGGGATAGCCCGGAGCCCCGTCTGGAGCGTGGGCTGCTGTCCTGCATGGTGCACAGGCAGCTGAGGGATGGAAATGTTTAAGAGCCTTGCTCGATCTTCAGCCTTGGTACAAGGGGCTCGGAGACCTAAGCAGGCAGGCAGGAGTGGCCACATTCATGTCCTGAAACAATAGATACATTTTCTGTGTTTCCATTTGCTGTGAGAACAAATGTACTCGTGCCAAGCAAGAGGGAGTTGAAATTCAGACTGTTTTGTTTGTAGCCTTGAGAGAAGAGATTGATTTGAGCAAGGAGAGCTCAGCCTGGGAGGGATGAACTTTCAGGTGCTGTGAGGCCAGTGGGGTGATGGGAGCTCCTGATATCAACAGTGTTCATTTACCAAGTGTGAGGTCAGGTAAATGGAAGGACTTCTTGTGGGCTCATAACCTTGAGAAATCTGTTGATGAAAGGGCTGTGAGAGCCTTACCCAGACTGGTTTTTGACCCTGCTAAGACTTAATTGATATGGGGGACCATTTATGTGCGACAATAGTGTGTGGTGGTGCCTGTGAGCTATATCCAGGGCATCTGAGGTGTGTGCTCAGGTGGACCAGTTCTCGCGTGGTGGAGCAGCTTTGTTACAAAGTGGCTGATAAGTTTGCTGGGTTGACAGTGTTGTGACAGCGCTCACAGGCTATGTGTGGGGTGGTTTGGACCGCAGGAGTTGGGATAGGCTTGCAGCTTTGCAAGAAAGGGTCCTGCGCTTGGGAGGACAGGAGAATTGGAAGCTGTGCCCCAGAGCACAGATGCGTGCTGTAATTCTCAGTTTGTCGTCAGGGCAGTGTGGAATGCATGCCATGCATATGGCAGCATCCATTAAACCAGCGATAATGGAGCTGAGGAGGGTTCTGGAGAGCTTGCAAACCTTGCAGGGAGGTACCTGCAGGGGCTGTGCTGACTCATGGAGGGAAATGTTGCGTGCAGGGGCAAATACCTGTGCCAAAAGCTCCTGTGAGGACAGTGCAGGTGGGAGCACAGTGAGGTGAATATTCACAAGGTGCTTGGATGGTTGGTTATGGGTGCAGTTTTTAGGTGAGCTTGTAGCATTGCAATGAAGGGTCTGCTGGTGGAGAGGTATTTTTTGGGAGGCTCGTTCTGGAGGGGCAGGTGTTTGTGCTGTGTCTTGTAAGGTGTGAGGCAGGGCAGTAAGCAGGTGGCTGTGCAGTGGCTGTGCAGCTCACGAGCTGAATGGATAGTTCATGACAATCCAGGTGACCTTGTAGTCAGATAAGAAAAGCAGCAGGTACTATATAACTATAATTAGTTACAGGTCAGTAAGCATATTGTGTATGTCCTTTTGGTTGTTGGAGATTTAGGGGTTTTTCTTTGTATATTTTACTATTAATGTGTGTGTATTATCTCCACCACAGAAAATATTTCCCTGGATGTCATTACTATTAAATATGTATGTTGTAATTCAAAATTGCCTAAGAACCCATGAAGAATTAAAGCCCTCAAAGAACTACATTAAAAATAAACTACTCCCAAGAGGGAAGGGAAGTAATTTGCCCTTGGAGTATATAAAGTTTTTATGTTTTGTACAGCACACCTTTACCAATAAAATATTGATATACCAAACATCAGGGACCTGTAGCTGTTTAAGGCTGCTGTTAAAATAATAATAATAAAAAAAGAAATGCTATAGCTCTATGCTAGCAGAGTCCTTTTTGTTTTGAATCAAAAGGTAACATGAATATTTAACTTGCTACAGTAAATAAGCTTTAAGTGTACTTCAACATGATCAAAAAATCTTTTTTCATTCTAAACAGCTGAGTTCATATAGTTTAACAAGGACTAAAAAAAAAAAATTTAAAAATCAACCACGCAGAATTATAGCATTTCCACTAACAGAAAATCCAATCTTTGAGTCTTTTGCTAAAATCTTCCCATATTTTATTCCCATACTGCAGCACCTTGCAGTAAATGGTAATATTAAATTCCCATCATTCTGTCAAATCTATTATTTTTTGGTAAGTATGGTTGATAACCTAGGTTTAATTGGATAGTGGGCAAGGTTTTCAAGGTTTCAGTAAAAAATGCCATGTCCCTGTGTGTTAAATGGTTAGTGGTAATTCATAGTTTAAAGGAAGAACTCCGGTTTTTGTTGGAATGGAAGTAATGCTTTTAAGTACAGGAAGTGAAGAAGTGTACAGGCAAAATGGAAATTTTTCTTATGTTACCACTACGGTATCTGAATATGTTTGTGTTTTTCAATACCATGTTACCACTAGCATTCTGAATGTTTTTTTCTTATTCCATAAAGTTCAGGATTTATAAATTAAAATTATTTTATCCCTTATTTTAATAAAATTAGAAAATCTTTATCTCAGGGGTTATCTACAAATAAAATTTAGAGGATCAATTTACTTTGTTCCCCAGTTTAACGGCAAGGCTTGTGTTTTTTTTTTTTTTTAAATGTTCACATAATGACCTTTGTCTATACCCATTGTACGAACAAAAGTCCTAGAAACATAAGTCTTAAAAATGGTATTCAGTTGGTGTGTTGGCTCTAGTGAGGAGGTGGAAATTTCATCCATTGTCGCTGTTCCTGAGGAACCTAAGACTAGCATTTTTCATGCCTGCATTCACACAGCTCTTTATGTAAGAGGGTGTTCATGGATAAATTGGAGATCAGACTCCTGAGTACTCACATTGTCTATTGGCAGCACTACACTTGAGGGTAAATTGATTAGATGTTTCTTGGCATATCAGGGCTGTGTTTGTGTTTCTCAGTCACTGTAGACAGCTTCTAGGATGGCTGGATGTAGTGTCCCAAACCTACCTGCATTTTACTCAATAGCAGTGTTATGTCATGGGGTGAAAATGAGCAAGGGCAGAACAAAATTATATAAGGCAGTGGGTCAGTAAGACTAATCAATGTGAGACCATGGGTCAAGAAATAAGAAATGAGGCAACTGCTCACCAGCACAGAAGAAATATTTCCACTCTCTACAAATGGAAGAGGAGATGAGAAGAACAAATGTACTTTTTTCTGCAGAAGCTTAGTGCTTGAGAGAAGGTAGATGGTTGTGATGTGAGCCAGCCAGTGAAGCAGCATCATTAATACCAAAGTTATTGATCACCTACAAGCTGAAAGCCAGTGTGGTGCCACATTGAGTGCCTGGGATCCTCACGATCAGCAGTGCTACTGTTGGCTGCAGTGCTGTTTCCAACAGCCAGGTTAAGCTCACATGGCTTGTAGTAAGACCTCAGTAGCAGCCCCTGTTGTGCTGTTCTCTCCTACACTTCAGTAGTGGATGTGCCTCTTTTTCTGCCCACACACAGAAATTTGTCTTGTGCTCTTTCATGCTTCTTTGCTCCTGCTAATGAAAGCTTTTCGTCAGGATGCCATCATGTGCAGCAAGATCAGTGAATGCTCTAAAGAGTGATGGTGGATAGAAGTACTCGTGTAGGGAATCGTGTATGGAGTCAAGAGTGAGAAGAGTACAAAAAATTGTTTCTGTAAAGGTTTTCTGGGTATATTTGTAGCAGGGGTTGATAACTGCAAGCTAATAATTAATTATCTCTTTAAAGATGTTCACTGTATGTAAAAAATGGGGAGGATTTTAGTGAGTCATTGAGATAATGTGTGAATGAAAATAAAATAAGTCTGAAGAGAATGCTGTGTTCCTCAACAAAACCTTATAGGCATTGTGGTGGTAGTAGCCATAGTATGAAAAAATAAAGAATTATATCAGTGGACTTCCCTAAATACCATTCTCCTTTCTCACGCAATATGGTTGCACAATGCCAAAAAAAAGATTACAATTTTGTGTTATAATAAAAGTACATAGTTTTAAAAGAAACTTTAATTATATTGATTTCAAAATAAAATCTTTGTCTAAAAAGAACTGTTATAGTAATTCTTATGTATATTGGAAATAAATTCAAACTAGAGAAAATGTCTTAGGTGCTACTTAATAACTTGTGGAATTTACTTTTACTAAAGTATTCATGTGGTAAAAAGACAGAGAAAGAAGATGAATGGTATTATAGAAGTTAAAGTATATGAAACAAGACACCATCTTCACTTGGACCAGGACAAGGGATTAGAATCATGCTTGAACTGGATAGTGTACATACCAACAGGGAGCAGGTGCTGCTTCTCACTTGCCTGAGCTGCTCGTGTCACCACTTGATAATCCCCCAAGTTTCAAGGGGGCTGGAAGTGTGTGGGCTAATAGCAATGCCATAATTTAAAATTCTCTTATTAACTCTACTTGTTTTATTTTTTTCTCTCATGTTAAAAGAGAAGATAGTGAAACTGGGTTTAACAATATTTCACAAAATATGTCATAATCTTATACTTGAAGGTGTAATTCTTCTTTATGTTATGTGGCTGAATCCAGTAAAACCTGATGCCACAGAACACATTGGACCTGGTGCTCTCCAAGTACACACAATTAACCATTGGGAACAATAACAACTTTTTTTCAAGTGCTTCAAGTTCTATGAATAAAATTGACTATAACTTCTTGAAATGTCTTTTGTTTGATGTGATGCTGTAATTCATTTACTACTACTGCAGATCAAGCTAGATTTCAGATTTCTGGTGTGTCACGCATCTCTCTTCCATCACTGTACTTCAGTGCTTACTTAGTCTTATTTAACCAGTAGCACACCTTTAGGTTTCTTCATAAATGCCAGTAAAAGTTAATTTTCACTCTGTGAGTATGATTTTCTGCTGTACCCACAAACTTGGATGTTATTTATTGCTAGTTTAATACAGAAAGAACAACGTGATGCCACCTTCACATCTTTGCTGCTTGTATTTCCTTATCCTAAATTGTTCCTTGTTTCAAGATCCTCAGTCATACCTGTTTTCAGAGTGCTTGGATTTAGTGCAGTCTATCATTCTTTTTCACTAAGAGAAACCTCATTTTCTCTTTAAACCTTTTCAATATCAGTATTTTATAGTGATGTATCAGTGACTCAACATTTCATGAACATTTCAGTTTGACTTTATTTTGGTTTAAATCAACTCAATTCTTATTTTGGGTAAGAAGAGGGAAGAAAAGAGTTTTCAAAAGAAATAATGATGTAATGATGAGGAAAAGAGATGTTTCCATTGGTTTGGGAATAAGGTTTTCTCAATATTTAGTAGAATTGAGGGAAAAAATGCATGTAGTGGGTAAGTATACAGTGGTGTTCTCCCCAGCATACACATCAGCACTGGACATTGGTTTTGGGTAGCCCAAGTCAAAGGTTGAGTCACCATTTTCAGAGCCTAAAGGCAGGCTGTCTGTGCCATCAGTTCACTTTTTGTGTCTATTTAGCATGGCCTTCTCAACAACAGTTTTATAATAAAGTCAATGAAATAACTTATATAAATAATTTCTATAACTTTGTATAATCAATATATATATTAGTTGAAGTACTTAAAATGGCAAAGTCCAGTCCCCAAAACACGTGACTTTCTAACATGTAAAGAAAATCTGGCATAGTTTGAGACTAGTAAACTCTTAATGAAAGCACAGAACTGTCACAAGGTGGAGAGGAATAGCTAATCTGCTATTAGCTATCTGCTAAGATGTGTGTGTATTTTCTTGCTTTGGTATTATTGAAGAAGGGTAAAAGAGTTTTTTCTTTAAGTTTTCATTTATTTTGGAGCAAAGGTCATCCTTCTAAAGGTCACAACATGCAAATAAAAATAAGAAGTTCAGCCAGAAATTTAGAATTAATCTATGGAAGACTTTAGAGTGATTTTCTTTTAATGAATTACCGACAACTGCATGTTAATGTTTATGGAGGTTCTTTTTTTTTATTCTTGGTTCCTTAGTTTGTTTACTGGAACAAAACCAGAATTTTAAAATAGGATTCTGAAGGCAGAAGAGGTGATTAATTTCTCCAGGACATAGAGAGTGTAGGTTATTTTCTTTAAGAAGGTCTGTAAAAACAATTGAAGCCTTCAAAGCTCATTTTTTTTCTCAATAATTAAAAGCTTTTCTGAATGTAAATTATAGTTCTTTATGAGGTGTTAAGAACAAAAGTAATGTGAACTTCCACTACAGAAGTGTGTGAACATTCTCACAACAAAAATGAGTGTGAATGTTGTCTTCCCATGAAACTTTCAGCCTGCAGTTTTCAGAGGAAAAAAGAGAATACCACAGAAGAGAATACCACAGTATTTTTATCATGGCACTAATCAAACAATGAACTGACTCCTTCATCATATTAGAACATCCAAAGTACTGTTTTCTGCATGTTTGTCTGAAATTATTAGATACTGCTAGTCTTTCACACATGGGAAAATTACAACCAAGGCATAAACTTGGAAGGAAAATATCTGGAGATCTTCCCAGGATACACTGAAGAAACAAGATAGAAGGTAAGCAAAACAATGCATTAAATTCTGAGCCCCTGAACTTAATGGAAAAGCTGCCACTAAGTTTAGCTAAGTATTGATAGTACTGGGAAGGGCACAGTGTAATTGTCAGTATGCTCCATGGACAGTGAGCTGCTTTGGTATCAGTGTCAAAAAGTTATCCAGAATTTTTGATAGTACAGGGGATGACAAGTGTGAGCAAAGTGAGGAGTACCTTCTTTTGTACAGAAAACAGTAAGTAATTTGGAATCACCATCTTGGAAAAGATGCTGCTCAAGGAGAAGTGATAGCATTTTTAAGGTTCTGACTGGCACGAGGAACAGAGAATAGAGAACAATTAGCCATACTCATATGAAAAGAAAATGGGCACAAAATAAATCAACAAGCAGCAGACTTAAAAAGAGAGTGCTTCATGAGATTTAAACCAAAAGATACTCTTAACATAGGATGATTTGAATGCCAAGTATGCATATATTAAAATTTAATAGAGAAATTCATGGATGAGAGGTCTGTCAAGCAGTGTTAAGCACTAGCACAGAGAAGCAGCCTCCAGCTCAGAAGGCCCCTAAGCAGGGGAGTGCCAGAACGGACAGGATTTGGAAGGGGAGATTGTTAAGCTTTCCCTGTGTTCCAAAGGGTTTGCTGTTGGCACTAAAAGTCAATATAAGAAGCTGTACAGTTTTTCAGTCATTTCACTTGCTATCTCTGAGATAGTTCAGCTCAGCATGCCTGTTCTAGGACATCAACAAAGGCTGGGGTTTGTCACTTTGATGGAGTTAGATGGTAATCTTCATGATAAAGGTGAACTTCTTCTGGCTCAGAAGACTGATTCAAAGCCTTCTACATTATTTAAACCCAACATATGGACTGCATAAAGAATCCTGGGCATCAAGGGCTGTCTAGCAGCATAGAAGAGGTTATTTTTATAATGAACAGTACAAACAGGTGAGCCTCCTCTCTCAAAATAGGCCTCAAGCCCATATCCAGGAGCACAAGAAGTTGCCTGTTATTTCAAAACAGGGGAAAAAACAGGCTTAATGCTTCCATGTGTAAAGAGACAGTTGATGAATCTAATTTTCTCAGTTCAAGAAACAGACAGATAAACTGGAGTGGGTTCAGGGGAGGGTCACCAGGGTGTTGGACTGTGTAGTACTTGTTTTGTGTGGAGAGGGGAGGAAGCTGGGCTTGTTCAGCCCACAGAAGAGATGGCTGTGGGACCTGAACAGCAGGCTGGCAGGGAGGCTGGCAGACAGTGCAGTCAGTGGGGCACAGCAGGAGAAGTGGCAGTAGACATACATTAAAATAGGAGGATCTGACTGAATATGCAGGGAAAAAAAGTAAGGATAATTAACCTTAAGGATTTGCAACATCTATTCTAGGTGGTTTATAAAATTTGACTGATAAAACCTTGAGCAATCTGGTCTGGATTAATTGTGACCCTGTTTTGGGTGTGAGGTTGGACAAGCAGTGTGCTGAGAGTCATTTCCAACCTGAACATTTCAGTGATTAATGCCACTGACACATCAACTGTATTTAGATAGAAGATAATGTTTTGGAGAATACAAAGGAAATCATTATTCTCAGTACTTGCACCAGGAATTGGATAGTAGGGCAGTAGTACAAAGCAATATCCTAGAGAGGAAGAAAGGCATGGGATTATAGCTACTGACTGAAGATTTATCATTTAAACCTTTTTGATCAGTAGTGGCATAGCAGTAGTTACCTCTGTAGTTTTGACTTCACAAAAGAGCAAATAATTCTACTTTCTGCCATTTCTGTCCTATCTGAAATGTATGCTCCATAATGATGTAGATCATTATCTGTTAGTTTTCAGTGAATATGGATGCAAGCATACATACTCTGCATATGCCTGTAACCTGACGCAAAAACTTTAAGCAGATGAGTCAAAATAGCTGATTCTGGCACTGGAAAAGGTTTCCTAGAGATGTTGTGGATGCCACAATGCTGGCAGTGTTCAAGACCAGGCTGGATGGAGCTTTGAGCAGCCTGGTCTAGTGCAAGGTGTCCCTGTCCATGGCAGGATGATGGGAGCTAGATGACCTTTAATGTCCCTTTACACCCAAACCATTCTATGATTATAAATCAGCTTTGCAGAGACAGGCATGTGTATGTACATAGTGAGGAGCAATCTCAGAGTCTTGATTCAATATTGAAAGTTCTGGCTTGTATAATGTTTATTCTACAAGACCCAAAGGAATGCTGGGGCTTCAAGCTACCACTAAGGCTTAATCTTCCCTGTACCCGGTAAGGGAAACAGCAGAGATGGATGCATGTTATAGCAATATTTCTTCTTCTATGTTTTTGGCAAGGATTTAGTTTAAAGAACTCTTCCTGTTTCATTATTTCCTACAGGCGAACTGCTTTCCTCTTTGGGTTGCAGTTGAATAATCATAGAAGGATGTAAGGGAAACAGATGATATTAACAGAGGAAGAGTGATATCGAAACTCACATTTTTTTTAATCGGTGATTCAAATAAATATTTTTAATCAATTTACAGCCAGGAACCGCGGCGGTTCCAGGCGAGGATCCCGTGTGGGCGGCAGAAGCCTCGCGGGGCCGGCCGGGGCATCTCCGCTCTCCGCCAGCAGAGGGCGCGCGCGGCGCGGCTCCAGAGCCGCCTCGGGCACAGCCACAGCTCCCAAACATCGCTCGCAGAAAGTTCGCATTCCCGTCCAAATCTTAGCACAGCAAGAGCTTCGGGACTTGGTGCGTAATATGTGAATTATTTATCTTTTTAAAGCTAAGTATGTGTCAGTTTTAAATCAAGTTTTTCAAAACTAAAATGGATTGTTCCAAATCTTGCTTTTTTTGTCAAGCTCTGTCACTATTGATGGCACCATTGCTTTCTAAAGCATTCAAGCCTATGATTCAGTGCCATCATAAAAATATCCAATTCTGTAGATATGCACAGCTAGAACTTACCTAAACTCTGCTATTTCTTCACTATATATTCAAGAAAGAATTCTTTTCTATCAATGTATGACTAACTTACCTAAAACATTCTTTCCAATACTGGCAGCCACAGCATTTTCATTCTGAACTCTGATGAACTTGGTAATTCAAGAACAGATAGAAAGTCATAATAAATATCATCCTGTTAATCTTTTCACCTTAATCTTCCAGTCTCTGTTGGTCTTTTATTTGAGCAACCTGACCTAGTGCAAGGTGTCCCTGTCCATGACAGACAAGGTGTCCCTTGTTACATGACAGACACACTAACAGGAGTTTGTACAATCCTGTATCTCTTCTACGTATTGACAGACCCCAGTGACTGTTCTCCTTCCCTTATTTCAGCAACTATCAACTATTCTGCTTTGTCACAGAGCACTCAGTTCATTTGCTGGATTTTGTCCCCATTTTTTGGCACAAAAACAAAGTGATATGGATAGTATTTTTCAGTGCAAAATACTAGAAATGCACATATTTTTTGTAAAATGACACATGGCAAGTTTTCACTTAAATTATTATGTGCTTGTATTTGTTTTGTGCATATATTTGTTTTGATGTTATAAACCTTTCCACTTCTATTTTTCACTGGGTTATTATTTGCTTTCTTATAGTCAACAAATTAAACAAGTCTACCAGAAATTTTGTCTATTTAAGGTAAGTGTTTGCTACAACGTCTCCAAAGTTTTAACCAGAGGAAAGACCAGTGCCCAAAAGAACCACGTGCACAAGCTGTACTTTCTGTAGAAACCGAGGACATCAAAATACCCCACAAAGCTTGTTTTTAGTCACTCCAAGAAGACAAACCCTGGGAATCTGGTATGAAGAAGAGTTGAAAATAAACCCAGATGTGTTGGTAGCCAAATTTTTTGACCTCCATTTTGTTGCTAACATTTTCCTGCTTTTTCCATGTTGGCTGCATAAGAGATTTAGAGCAGTACAGTCTGCAGGAAAGACACAGTTTGCTTTCTGTGTCAGCAAACTTGCTATTCTAGGAGGGTATTTTTTTTTGGCATGGGACTGATCTTTGATTAGCACAGAAAAGTCTTCAGGACACCTAATAGCAGCCTACACACAGGGCAAGGTCACTGAGAAAAATGAAGCTGAGAGGTTTGAAAGTACATGACAGGAGGATGCCAGCTGGGCACAAGTGGAAACAAGAGAGGTTCCAAGTGGATGTGAAGAGAAATTTCTTCACCATGAGGACAGTCAGACAGAGGAGCAGGATGTCTGCAGAGATGTAGCCTTCCCCCTTGGAGGCTTTCAAGCCCTGACTTGCTTCACTACCTGCTGCTGATTACTATTTTTGTAGCACTTCACACCAGTACTCTTACACTGGTAAAGTCATTCTGCTGTAGAAATTGCTTAAATTTCGCCCTGCCTTACCTGGTGTAATCAGTTAATTTCCAGTTTCTTTGTTACATTCAGTGTCAGTTCAACTTTGCCATGTTTGTGCACAGTCTCCATTGTGTAAACTCCATAATGTTACAATATAAATGTCATTCAGCAGGTATGTAAGTTTTGCCCTGTTTTCTACAATGACAACAACATAACTTATACTTGTTGGTCTTTCATGAATTAGTTCATTTGTATTTTTGTGCTCTTTTAAGTTCAGAGTGTGTGTGATATTCTCTAGCATTCTACAGGTTGATTTTCCAATGTGTAAGTATTTGTATTATGACTTTTAATATAGTCACCATCATCTTTGCTCATGTGTGGTTTCATGTTGATGACCTTTGAAGTTCTAGCCATTGCAGATGTTATCAGGTTTTATTCCATTTGGGTTTTACTTGTGTTGACTTTTGGTATCATTCAAAAAATAATACACTACATCAATTGAAAACATGAGCACTTTCTAAAACACACCTGGCATCCAAAGGATAGCTTTCTAAATTAATCATTCATTTTGGTTGTTACTATCTACTTTCTCCTCAACAACAGGGTTCTCTAGCAATATCTATATTGGTTTTTGAGAGAATTCCTATGCCTGCCACTGAACTTGGACTGGTTTTATAAGCAAAGCAGGTCTGCAAGCAAGGTCTCAATGCACATTTTTGTATGACAGAAAGCAGCTCTGAATGATAGTAGTATACTATCCTACTTGATAGTAGTCAGTAATCAAATATTTTTGAAAAACAAGCAGTTACAAGTTAGATCAGGCATTGCTAAGCAATTTCAAAATTTGTTTCAATCCTACTTTTCCTATTCCAGTTTTCCAGTTGTCAGAAAAATAATGTTCTCACATGTACTTAGAACATTCCCTTAAAATTTGGAGATTGCTCAGCTGGCTTGCTGCAAAACTATCGCATTACTGTGAGATAAACATCATTAAATTGAGTGCAAGGCTTTGCTTTCCCTGGCTAGAAAACATTGTGAACAGCTTGCTGTGGACACGAAAATGATTGAGTAGGAAATAATGGTACATCCATTATTGTAGGGCCGTTAAGATTGCCCAGGAAAAAGGTAATACAGTGAAATCAAATATCAGATTTTATTTGTGGGAGCAAATACTGCAGGGGTAACCTTACTGAGCAGCATACAGCATCTTGGAAAGTTGAAACTTTTTAAGAGAGGTAATAATAGCTTCACACACACTGGGATGGTTTTAAAAAAGTTGGGATCTAGCAGTAAGAAATGCTAAGTAGCAGTAATGTAGCTGTGTTGCTGCTTTATATGGTATTGATTGTGTGGCTCTGCCATTGTGTTAGCTTCCACTGTCCAAGCATTCTTCTTGCTAATTGATGTCAATGAGCAGGAATGGTTCCAGAAAAAGACTCAAACCAACCAAACAAAAAACCTACCTACCACAAAACCACAGTGCTTCGTAGCAAAAAGCAGATGAAATAAAACAAAAGCTCCTCAGCCCATCTTTGTTATTCAGAAAGAGTTGAATGGCCTAAATTTGTACGTAGAAAAAAGACTTCTGATGCCATAACACTATTTAACAGAAAAAGGCTTATCATAATCCAAGCAAGCAGCCTCTTTCTGGTATATTTATTTCTTAATTGTGCTCTCTCTGAGGATGACAGCAAGCACTGGTCATACTTTGTGCTTAGAGTGAGATCCTGGTTTCACTGAGGTCTCCAACACTCCTAACTCACAGCAACAGCTGCTGAGGGGAGGTCACAGAAAGCAGGTGTGACATTCTGGCCCAAACTAAGTTTATGCCAGAGAATACTCTAACTTTGTGAATTCAAAATTTCACTTTAAGTAAAAAATCTACCAAACTTCCATGCTCAGCAGAAAAACAGAGGTGGTTTACTTGCACTGACGTTTTAGCTCTCTTTTTCTCATTTTTTCCAGTGATATCCTGGAGTGGAGCTATATAGCACTGGCATCCTGCAAGCAGCACAGGAGAGAACAAACATGTGCTAAATAAGCAAATCTCACAGCAGAAGGCAAGGTCATTAATGGAACTGGGGTCATTCCTGTGGGAGAAAGTTTATTTCAGGAAAAACAGTAAGAAAAGGAATTACAAAAATTTATTTCTACATGAGGATTTTTTAATATGTTTAAAAATGTTTCTGTTTTTAAATGAACCATGCTAAGATTTCTTTTTAAGTGTTATTTAAGCAGAAATTAAGTTAATGAAGCTATTTTCAGGAGGGTTTCTCATTGTGTTATTCTAATAGTGAAGGGTATTTTTTCTATTTTCATTTTTTCCTGACTTGTGGCGTTCTTGGTCTTAATGCTGATAAGTTTATATAGGTGAGCAGTGTTAGCCTCCCATGTGCTAAATGTCATCCTGCCTCCTGCCCCTTTTCCTTCTATGGTTTTCCTTGCCTTGTCTCTCCAGTCTAGAGACAGCTGTCATCATGCAGGAAGGCAGAGGACTGGGGAGTTTGATGGGACAATTTTTGAACTCAAAGTGATGGCAATGACATAGACTGAGAAGTATTTAAGACTTCTGAATTAACTTTTGACACGAGAAATTATAGTAAGGTAGGGATCTGAGAAGTTATGATTACCTCTCAGTACTGCCTGGATCTAAAATGCAAGTAGAGAATGCTCTTTTACAAATTTTAATGTTCATCTTGAATAAATCACAGGAGTGGAAGTCCTCCACTAAAAATACTACTTAAATTTTTATCATCTCCTACATAACAAAGTTAGATTATATTTAAAAAGGATATGCACACCTTTGCTACAGGCCAAGGTGAGTTTGTGTTAATGAAACTCTTGAGGAGACCTGGTCCAAGAGTAAATGGAAGGTCTTTATGTAGATGTAACTGAAAATTCTTATTCAACCATGTCTTCTGCAGGCAATGCTTGTGGAATATTCCTTTAAGTCCTCTGAACATAGAATTTGACTCATTTATTAATATCAGTCCAATTTACATTGTGAACAATTTACATAATTGTAAAATGTGTTGCAGTAGTGTAGCTCATTTTTGTAGTTAACTTTCAGCCATAAAAGGAGTATAAATATTTCTAAGTACACAAAACTACCTTATCTAAAGATATCTAAAAGCTGTGCTGGTGGTCATAAAAGTCCACAGATTCTATAAAACCTTTAATCACACCCAGATTCAGTTCAGAAACTGAGGTGTCATGTTGAATTTAAGAACACTCTCACTCTAAAATCAAGAGACAGAACAGTTAACCCCAAATCTGTATTTTCCAAGGGAAATTACACCTTTAGACATCTCAGTAGCCTCACATGACTTGCATTCAGGTTTCAGCCCACTTGCTGTTTGCTTACACGTGTAGACAGAAGCACAGCTCCCTTCTATAATTCCTTTGGCCTGAACTAACAATGCTTAAATCTGGATTTAAACTTGTGATTAAACTACTTTTGCGTTATTAACTCAGTGGTCTTCACACTGCAGGAACACAGAAAATCAAATGAAAGTGTGTGTAATCCTGTGTCTTGCTGTAATTCAGAAGTGTGCTTGGATATAGACCGCTTCTTTGTGCACTGGTAACCCTTCTCCAGAGGTTTGCTGGGATGTGCCCCAGGCAGACATGGGACACACTCAGATTCCCACTGATTTATGCAGTAAAGCTCAGTATGAGGGAGGACGCTGAAGGAGGCTTGCCAGATTTGTCATTTGGAACCAGGCTAGTCTAATTTGGCAGTCAAACCCAGGTTCTGATTGCAAGAAGTAATTCTGTGGGAATGATAAACCCTGTGTAACAGCAAATGTGTGCCTCATTTTTGGTCATGTATTCTCCTTACAGGCCTTCTGTGGTTAGGAGTTTTTTTGGTTTTGTTTATTTGATTTGGTTTGGGGTTTTTTTCCCACTCCTGCCCAACAGGCTTAGTGTATTCTGTTTCAACCTATTCTTTTTTTCTAATTTTATTCTCCAGGCTTCAAATCATCCATTGAAGTAAACTTTAAAGTTCCCTAAAGACCAGTGAAATATCTGTAACATATTAACAGTTCCTTAAAGAAGTAACCTCTATTCTAAGTCCTAGGAAATGGAGCAATATTCAAAGAGGAGAGATAGGCTCAATGTCACTGATGAATCTTTGAGCAACTCAGTCCTAGAACAGTTTGCAAGTTCTTATTTTTAAACAAATTTGACCTTTTATTTTTAACACATGAACTTCTTCACACATAGGTTTGAAAGCATGTCAAGCTATGATTGTTCATGCTAAAAAAATTGGACAAACACAATTTTATTACAAAAAAGTTGTTTCTTAGTGAAAAGTATCTCCCCTTGTAGAAGGCCAGAAGATAAAGAGCTGATGTGTATGTCTCATGCACTGATGGGGTGGAGCCAATCAAGGATTGCTGGAAATAATGCACTGTGAGAAAGAACAAGATGTGGCTGGAGAAAAGGGGGAAACATATGGACGTGAGGCAGCACTTTCCTGGGGAAAATGTCCTTGTTTGGACTCCTGGAGATAGATGCAATGCAGCACAGCACTGGAAGGAGGTGGAGAAACTGGCATGGACTGTAAGGGAGGATCAAAACCACCCAGGATCCCTGAAGCCCTCCAACCCATTTCCAGAAAAGTCAAGAAGAATGAATTGTACATGCTAACTGACTTACTAGAGAGAAAGAAACTTAACTCTAGGCCTACAAGGGCAACAAAAAAGCATCTCCGTGAACTCTTGGAGCATCAGCTGGATCAACACTAGAGCCAGGACTGCCCTCCCTTCCTCTCCTTCCTCTCTTCCTTCCTCTCCTTCCTCTCCTTCCTTTCCTTCCTTCCTCTTCATCATGTGCTTACCCTAGGAGGTCAGGATGTGAAAATGTTTGTCATGTAAAAATATAACCTCACTAAACAGTTGCAGGATGCCAGTCTAAGCTGTTTGAACATAGCTTGTTCCAGCATGAATAATTGGTTCCAACACAATTATTCGATGCCTAATTGGCAAGATTAAGTACACAGTTTACTAACAGGATTTATCTGGGTTCCACTTACCAGGAAAGGGAAGAAACCAAAGCAGTTTGTAGCAACTCCAGGCTTCATCAAAATGGCATTTTCATGCTAAATCACTTGGCCTTGTTCCAAAATTAAATTTCTCCATTGTGTACAAACCAGTTTTGACATGCCAAAAATAAACAATGTAGAGATTGAGGCAAATGGTACTCTTGATACATTACATGGCTACATTTATTTTAAGAACCTTCCATTTATTTAAACAGTGGCCTTTCTAGGAGGTAGCACTGGAATTTTCATTCCTAGTAAACAGGAAAATTTATGTGAATCGCAGTGCATAAAAACACAAGTAGGTGTGCAAACATGGCCTAATAGGTTCTCCCTTTGGACTGTCATCTTCTGTTAGTGCTGAAATCATCAGCTCCCAAAAATACATAAATACACAGGGTGATACAGGACATTGATTGCAATACGTATAGGTCAGTAGGCTGGTTTAGAGGGCATCTAACAGCCAGATCTTTTTTTCTCTTTTTGCATGTACTTCAGTCTTCTAGCTGCAGTCTTTTAGACACTATTGAATTCATGGTTCTCTTACATCAGAGACCATAACAAGATAGCTCTAGGCTTACACATCAAGCTTACATAAATCTACAAAACTACTTTCTTAAAAGTATAATGGTTAAACCCTGAGACTATTACTTCAAGATGAGAGGCAAATAAAGTATATGAATGCAGAGATACAGATTAAATATTTTTAGATTATCGTGCCTATTTATTCAGCAATAAATGTATATAAAATACTTGTCATTTTAATATTTCATTTTTATGTTGCTTGGCAGCACTGAAATAGCATAATAGTAAATAGCTCTGCATGAACTCCAAATCCTGGATGGGTGAATATAATTGTAGCTACTGTGTGTTGATAAAACTGATGGTCACTGTATATCAGTTAGTACGGCATATGCAAATTTAAAGGAGTTACTTTCTGAAAATTTGAAACTCTTTATAACTGGACCCAAAAAGTGGGTTATTTATCATAGTAGTATTCCATTTTTAAATACTATTTGGGCAAATTTGCTGGCTAGAAAGGATACAACAGTAGGAGACACCGGCTAATACTGAGACTTGAGAACTCTTACACATATTTGTTACAATTTAAAATCTCGGCTTTGTCTTGCTGAAGTTGAAAGAAAACAGGCATAGAGTATTCTCTGAGCTGAAATAATTCTGCCCATTAAGCCTGCAGGTTTTATACAGCCTAATCTATTTGTAGGATTTTTAATTTTGCTGATATCTTTTTTTTTGCTCTTCAACTTCCTTTTCCTAATATTTGCACTGTATAAATTTACAAACTTCAATTTTATATTAAATTAACACATTTTACTGATTTATAGTTGCTTTCAGACTGTGTGTAGGATTTTACCATATTCATATAGAAATATTGGGCAAATTGCTACACTTCCCAGCAAAGCTGTCTAAAACCTGGCTATGACCTTTTCATTATATATAATGACTTTTAAAAACAAATGGATACTTCAATCTAAAACAAGCCAGAAGATGTGCTTTCATTTGTTTTAGAAAATTGCCTTTCAGCTCTTCTTTTCCATAATCAGCTGTTTGACCACTTATTTTTTTCTTGTGCAATACAAAAGCCACCATAATGCATGTATTTTCTGCTTTACATGTAGGAGGGCAGATTCCATATGAAGGCAAGAAGAGGAAGAAGAACTGTGGTGAACTTTAATTTTTTTTGTGTATCTTTGGTTCATGAAACAATAGAACTTGTTGCAAGTTGTTTAGGGTATGACTATATGTATATATATATATATATCCATAGGAAGAAAAGGGAAAGTGTGCCTTTCACTAGATAAGGAACATTTTATTGCTATTAATCTTAGCATTGTTTCTCTAAGCCTGGACTAATGTTTTACTGAATTCTACAAATCCAGAAGTATTTCAGGTTTGAATACCTTAGCTTTTGAATTTTTGAACTAAAACTTTAAAGAGTAGTATATACTACATTTCTCAGTATATACTGAGAAATGTAATTTTTTTGAATAATAATGAATGCTGTTCAAAGCATATGATACTGCTACACAGCTTTTGGCATGTTTGTGACTGGTAAATATAAACAATATATCACAACATTGCTTTATTTACTTTGAAATGTGTATATTTTGAATTTAAATGCAAATGAATTTAAATAACACGAAACATTGTGAATGATTATATTTTTGAGATTGGGTTTATCAGTAGCATTGGAATCCAAGATAAAGAATGTACCTTTTTTTTTTTCTTTCTCTTTCTTTCTTTCTTTCTTTCTTTCTTTCTTTCTTTCTTTCTTTCTTTCTTTCTTTCTTTCTTTCTTTCTTTCTTTCTTTCTTTCTTTCTTTCTTTCTTTCTTTCTTTCTTTCTTTCTTTCTTTTTTTTTGGTTGCTGTACCATTATATTTACTACCAATTGGTTATTTTAGGACACATTGTAAAGTGTCAAAGAGTAGCGAAAAGGCCTGAGCTAAGACAACAAATACCACAAAACTATAATGGTAAGTATTCTGTCTGTATTTTTTTTTGAGTTATTTTGGCCCCTCTACTGAAAATCTGAGACCTGCTTAAGTATGCAGTAGAAGAAGTAGCAGTTGGGTTTTTTCCTTTTTGTCTCCAATAGTAGAAACGAAGTGACATCCAGCTTTTCTGTTGGCTTTGCTGCTTAGGAGCGCTTAGTATGTGTGCACATGCATATAAATAATTCCCTTTTCATGTAGTTTTTGCCAAAGTGCCCTCATTTGAGTGACATTTTTGCTCCATTTACATCAATGTTAAAATTTCCATTAACTTCCCCAGGGCTGGGATTCCACCTGTTTCGTCTAAGTTCACCATAGTTCAGTCTCATGTATTTAAAAGCATTTATATTTTAATTGCTTCAGTGGAATGCAGTTGTCGTGACCGGGAAATCTTGCAGAGGGCAGAAAGGATCATCTGGCAAGGAACAATGCCACATAAGGCTTACTCAACAGAACAGAAACACTGAGCACTACATTCAGCGAGAAATTGCGTGGTAAGGGGCATTTCAAATTAATCTCCTTTTACAAAACTTTTTTCAAGTAGGATAGTGCTGCCTTTAAAGACTTTTGTCCAAGTTTACAGCTTCATTCCTGCATGCGTGTTGTTGTAAGCAACAGTTTAAAATGTGGGTCTAACGACATGGAGACAAATCTGTTACCACGCAGACAGCGAATTATGCAACTTGGCTGGTTTGGATAACTAATCATGACAAGAAAAGAAACAAAGGGTGAAAGTGAGTGTTAGCAATAAAGAAAAGTTTTATATAAAAAATGTCAGTGCTTTAGCCCACTGATTCTCTCACCTTTTCCCTCTGCATCTTGCCTGCAACTGTAGTTGTAGTAAAAGCTGTTCAGTGGAGCAGTTTTGCCTTGGCACAGGAGATGGAATGTTCTCTGCATGTCTGTGCTAAGTATGGCTTCAAACCTAAATTTCTCTACTTTCTGCTTCTTGGTGTATTTTCCTTGACTCTTTCCTGGATCCAGGTCTAATTCTGCCTTCTGTGTGCTTTAGCTAAACTCTGAGATAGCTGGAAAAATATGTTGCTGCAAAGACAAGATGGGATATCATCCTTTGGCTGCTGCTGCTTCAGCTTATCAGTTTTTCCAGTACTTCCTGGATTTAAAGAAGATAAGACAATGTATTGATATTTTCTCTGGAGTGCATCAGTAACTGCAGGTGAGAAAGTGTTTGGGATTTCTAAGCTGTTACTGGGAACAACAGATACGTCACCAGTTGTGGCTTTCCTTCCTATATTATGGGAGACACAGAGAAACCAGGTTTTGGAGGTCGTGACAGAGGTTTTTAAACAGTAAGGTTTTTCTTTTCCCCAATTTTCATGTCACAAGTCATTCAAACTGTTTTTAATAATGTCAACAGTGTTGTCCATAAATACATATGGCAGTCCCTAACGTGGTGCTCCTCAACTAGTATAAATCCCTGTAATTCCTTTGATTTATGCGAACTGGAATAATCCTGTTTAGTTGAAGATGTGGCCCAGAGTACAGGAAGTGTATGTATTAGCCAGAGAAGGTTGTAGCAGTTTCTAATTCTTCTACTTATTGCTTTCATGCAGATGTAAAGTATTTTTTTAAGTTTACATGGTCCAAATGAGGTATTTAGTTTTCTATTTGTAGTGTTAGTATTTTGCAAGGGAAGCAACATCCTTGCTTTACAGGAAATAAAGGTCATATTTGGGTCTGTACCTTGAAGCATTACTGAAATTTTAGAAGAAGAAATATTTCTTTAAAGGATAAACTAATTGTATGTGCAAACTCTTATGCAATTAAAATGCTTAGCAACTTCAGAGCTTATATTTGATTGAAATTAATGAGACTGTTTATATTAATGTAAAGTAGATGAATCCAGGTATTTAGGACATGTAGAAAGAAGTAAAGAAATTAGAATCTTGTAGCTTGAAAGAGCAATGAGAAATGCAGTTCTTCTCAAATTAAAAAAAAAAAAGATGATGCCTTTTATTATGGGCACGCTTTTTACAAAGGGTGTTTCAACTGAGGATCTCACAACTCTGAAACACAGAATTAGAGCTTAACATTGAGGCCTTTATCAAATGAACAGTCTGAAGGAGAAGAAGAATGCTCCGATGGTTTGTCAGCTGCAGGATTGGGCTCTTACACCTCACCCTGAGAGGTAAGACAGCTTTACTTTCTGTAATTTTCAGAATGAGCAAGCAAGAAGTGTGACTTGCCTAAAGTTACACCACAAGCCTGTGGCAAGCCGTGGAATAAAACACCCCAGCAGATGTGTACGTAAGCTGCAATTTCATCTTTCTCTCGTGATTCTAAGTTGGGAAGAACAACAACTGTTTTGAAATTCAAACCAGGAAGATAATCATGTCTTTCCATGTGATTTGTTGGTTATACTGGCTAGTTATCTTGATTGAAATGAGGAAACACTGAGGAAACAAAATCTGCTGAGTGGGTGGGAGGATTTGGGGTATGGGAGCTGGGGGTAGAAGAAAGTTTACCCTATATATTTTCTGATCTGAAGACCAATTGGCTAAATTGATGTTAAGCTGATAAATTTTCATATGACCACCTTCCTTTTTTTCTCCCATCAGAATAATTCAACTAGAAAAAGGTAAAATATGTCTTGGATATAAATAAATAAATGGATAAATAAATAGATAAAATACTGAGGCCCTACTCTCTGTCTTCTATATATCTGTTTCTAGTTTTACTTCTCTTTGTCCTTCTATCTGGTTCACATCTTTAAAGTGCAATTCAGAAAACTGCCACAAGCACACTTGGAGAACCTGACAAAAGTGCAGTTTGGCAAATTCAGCTAAGAGCCAGTGGCAGTGCTCAGTCTCACCATGCCATCACTGACAGATGATATTACAAGTGCAAGAACATTCGGGTTTGTAAATGATAGATTTTAAAAGGCAGAACAAAATTCTGTAATTCACTGTGCATTGCAGCATCAGTGCCATAAATAGGCGTACTCTCTTGGTTGCTTGCATGGCTGATTTTTAAATTTATGGTGAAGTATATAAAAGTATCTAAAATTAATGTATGCTTACACTTAAAAGATAAAAGCTAGTTTCTGCCAGTATAATAATGTACATAATTGGTTCTTCACAGCTAGAAACCAGATACTCTTTCATTCATGCATTCATACCACGGCTGTCTAATTTATGGAACTGCTGAGAGGGTGCTTTTAGAGAGGTAGGGGGAAGGAGAAAAAAACTCCAAACATTTCTTACATTGTTACCTGACTTGGGATGCACACATATAATTATGTAAAATCTGTGTCTGGGTGGCTGTTTGTTCTTTCTTGCAGAGTATTCTGTGCTCACTGAGTGGGAGGGTCACACTGTGAGACTAATAAGGACAGAGCTGCATCCCCCTCTACCACTCTTTGGAGACTCACTCTAGCAACTCCTCGGCACTACAGCAGCTCTGTACAGGCATTTTCAGTGCTTCTGGGGGACACACCAATAAAAAAATTAAAGGTAAGCCACTCACTATGTGTAGTCAATTATCTAGACATCTTACATGTGCACACTCACACACGCTACACCATTCCTGACTTGTTTTGAGTTTTTTTTGTTCAAGGGTTTTTGGTTTTGATTTCCAAAACTGTCATTTAAGTTTATCATTGCTAATATTAACTATGTCTTATATAAACATGATGTATACGGTAAGTTTTTAATGTACTGTAATCAGCCTGTGCCATAGTATTCTACTCATGATTGTGTAAATACATTGTATATGCTAGTGGGTGACAATAGGTGTACGCTAAGATATGCAAATAAAAACAGCCCTGCTAAATGAGCAGTAATTTACAAAACTGATTAAACTGTTGCGAATTGCCACTGTGCTGATTGTGCATATATTTACGTTTAAAAGCCTACCTTGTAGCGAGCACGCGTGCCGGTGGCCTGCCCGCAGCGTGAGGGAGCGCGCGGGTGAGGGAGCGGGCTCGGGCGGGCAGTGCCCGGCGGGGAGGGGGCACCGCGCCGCCCGCGGCTCTGGGGCACAGCCCGGCCCAGGCCCGGCCCCGTGGGGCCGATGCCGCCCCGGCCGGGGCAGCCCTCACCTGCTGGCCCGGGCAGGTGCCGCCGCCGCCCCGGGGCTGCCCCGCTCGCAGGCGCCGCCGGCCGGGCGGGCTCCGGCCCCGCTCCGCCCCGGGGCTGCGGAGGAAGCGGCGGCGGCCGCCTGCCCTCGCTCGCTGCCCGGGTCCCGGCGGCCGGGCCGGGGGGACGGGGCGGGCGGCGGAGGGAGCCCGGGGCCGGGGGCCGGAGAGCGGCTCCGGCAGCGGGGCGGGGGCGCTGCCCGGCTGGGAGAGCTGCCCGCTCGCCTTCCCGCCCGGGGGCTGAGCCCTCCCTCCGGCAAGCGCGGCTCGATCCGAGGGACACGGCGCTGCCGGGCTGGAGTCCGCGCTGCCGGGGGCTCGCGTGGTGCACGGGCGCCCCGGGGGTGCGAGGGAGCGGAGCCTCCCGGAGCTGCCGGCGGAGAGGACCCGAGCCCGGAGGTGCGGCGGCAGCGAGGGGGTGGCGGTGCTGGTGATCAGAGCCCTTCAGAAAAGCAGAGCTCCGGAGAGGCAGCTCTGCTGAGATCCCGATGCCTGCTTGTAAAGCAGGTGCAGGAAATTAAATGATAATTCATTTGAACATGCATTCGCTTTGCTGCTGGTGGGAAGGCTAGAAAAGTTAATCATGATGTAGTTGCTGTCAGTATAGGACAGAATAGCTTTCATGATAAATAAGGTGCCTTGCGAAAATAATTATAACAATTGCATCTTAGGTATGTGATTTCCTTTTCTTACAGAAGATGTGATTAGAAAAATATTAGATATTTTCTGTGTTTCATTAAATTCATGTGTATTTATATGTCGCAGTTGGCTTAGAAAAGCTTTTGTCCTCTAATGACAGTACCAGTTTGTGTTGTTGAAGCCTGTACTTTTGTGAGATTTAAACTAGAAATTCAGTATAGGCTGCTCTCGGCACTTTGTAAGGTGGAGAAATACTGCATTTTGGTTTCTTTTGTGGTTAAACAATTGCATGTTGCCTTTGTTCCATTTGAGGACTACCTTAGCAGTCACTGTAAGTGTTGTGACACCAAACAGTTTAACTAATATATTGAATATTGAAAAATAATTTGCTGAGAAATATAAAAGAAAATTAGTAATTATTAATGAAATGAACATTCAGTGCCTTTACAATTAATATATCCAAGTTAGTATTTCTAAGGTGTTACTTCTGTGTTCATTAATAAAGAACTAAAAAGGAGTGTATTTATCATTTATTTCCAAACTGGCATAAACCTTTTTTGTAGCTCCTTAAACAGATAAATTATACACTTGTATATGACTAGCAACTTCCTCTTCACAGTTTAGAAGTTCTTGTTTGCAGCATTCTGACAAGGTGAGGTGAGAAGAATAAGACGAGATTGTTCTGAATATGCTTATTTTTTGTTTCAGATTTGTGGCTGTTTGTTCACATGTGTCCAGGGGGAGATGAAGTACATTGGATCCTGCATAGTTTGGCTTTGTATGGTAGTCTTCCTCCTTCCTGTTTCTACTTCTCTGGCTGTCAGTGACCACACAGGTACTCCCATTTTTCTTGTCCATCAGAGGCGTAAATCTCAGTACTGAAAAATTTTTAGCAAATAACAAGAGGACATAGAAAATAAACAATATGAACAAATAAAATTATACAAGGTTGTTTTAATCTCTTTTCTGAAATGAACTTTGAAGCAGCTCCAGAGCAGCCTTTTGGCTTCCTGTGCTTGGAAGATTCATGTTTGGAGGTAATTGTAGTTCCTAGGAGTTTCATTTTGTACTTTTCTTTTCCTACCATACAAAAACAGGATTATAAATCAGAGTTTGCAAAACTTTTGTGAACAAAATCATGTGGCTTTATTAGTGCAGACCAGTTATCACATTAACCTAAACAGTCTAATGCTCATGTTAACTGCGCCTCTACTTAATCCCTAAACTGGGTCATATATTTCACACAGAGTGAAAAAAACCCTTTTTTTCCTAAGAAGATGGGGGAAAGAAGTAAAAAGATATTGTTTAACTTAAAAGCTGTTTCCCATCTTCTGCAAATTTTCTCATATTTCTCTGTTTTCCTCTTTCTTTTACTTTCCACATGTTATCTAGTGTTCTCACTTAAACTCTACATTACCTCTCCAGAATGTGGTAAATTCTGTCTTAAAGACACATCATATGTGCTTGTCAAATATGGAACATTAGTTTTATAGAATTACTCAGCCTCAGCAAGTACTTCAACTTATTATAATTTTCTACAATTATTAGCAAGGAGAACATGTTTATTGCCATTTAAATTGACTTGGGCTTTTTCTCAAAAATAAAATTAACTCTTAGTAACGTTGCTCCTTTCCAGAAATCTTATGAAAGATAATAGAAACTATACACACAACAACAACTTTGAATTTCAATAACTCATTTATAACTCAGGCCCAAGAAATTTAAAAGTCCATGACTAGGAAAATAATCCTTTTACTACCCTTGGAAAATATAAACAGTAATAATGAATAAATAATAAGTGTAATGTGTGGGCTCTGAGGTAATAACAATGCATTGTGAAGAGCCAGAATTTAAGTCAAAGTCTTTTTCCCCTTGTATTTTTAGGGCAGTGAGGCTAAGTGCTCTGCTGATGAATTATTCTTAACCCCTCTGAGAGAGCAAGCCTACATCATAGCTGTGAAATCATTCTGTCTGAAAGATGATAAATAGGTTTTACTCTGTTATTGCTAGGTAGTGGGTTGCAGAAGGGAAGTTTTTAAAGTGTTAAAATGGTGCGAGTACAGAAGGTTCCCAAGCGATATAGACTGAAAACTGTTAACATAAAATTCCAGGAAGCATTGTCTCTTTTCTTTTATATTTTTTTTCCTAATGAAATGATGCCTTAGTAAAAGTTGGGCCAGCCACAGAAGATGTAGCAGGTACACTGAACTGTGAATAAACAGTGTATCTGAACTGAGGAGTACATTCTGTTAGAAGTTTGTAGCTAAGCCACCCATGGTGAAGTTGCAGTTTTCCTTAGCCTGATTGCCACAAATAGATCAAATATGGGTCCAATTGAACTGTGAGGAAGAAAAGGAGAGGTTGAACCTCTCCTGTGAATAACTCAGGGTGTGCAATTGAAAGAGGCTTCTTTGGTTTGTGGAGGTACAGGCAGATGGTGAGGAATAACAAGCTGATAGCTGCCAGCTTGAGCGGCTCTGCCAACAGCAGGTGTGTGAGTTAAGCCCAGAGATAAACTCCAGTTAATAAGAGGAAAGAGACTCTAGTAGAGTTTGCAGGAATGGTTACCATTAAAAAAAGAAATGTGAGTTATAGACCAGAAAGCAGTAGTTGGGAATGGACCCAGGAGCAGAGCAGTGATAAAAGTGGTACAGATCCTTCTGCCAACCTTTTGTTACTCCCCTCTGTTCAGCTGAACTGAGTCCTCTGTGTGGCAAAGTTGTCTTGCTCCAGTTTTATAATTTGTATGCAAGTGAATGTGTTACAGATTTGAAATCTGCTTTCTTCATGGAGAGATTAATATCTAAAAGTTTGGGGTTTTTTTTCCTGTCTTGTATTCAGTTATTCTTTCTTGGGCCTTTGTTCCCTCCCATGTACAAGTTCTGTTTAAATCAGCATCTGTCCTTCAATATCTGCCTAGACAATCTTTTTGGTTTTCTTCCTTCAACAACATATGCATAGCATTTATTTATCTGGGCTAAAATGGAAACTTTTCCAGCAAAGCACATTTAGGTAGAATCTGAAATTATTATATTTACATCTTGATATTTCTCACCCAATCTACTTGAATCTAAAGGAATGGCTTCAAATACATGGAAAAGTGCAGACTAGAATTAATTTGAGGGTGGTGAGAGAAGGAAGTGGGTTAGGGGAAGGAGTGATTTGAGCTTTCTGAGCAGACATGCTGAATATACTTTGACTTATTCATTGGACCAATATTGTAATGAATAAATAGCAGAATTGAAAAAAGAGTCAGAGGCTGAGAGAGTATGCTGGATCTTCTTGGAGCAGTCCTCCTTAGGCTCTGAGGGTGCCAGTAAGCATTAGATTCACATAGAAGATTTCTTTCAGTGGTCATGTTTTGATATGCTTCGTGTTCATTAGAAGGAAGCACTCGCTTCCCATGATGGGGTATAGCAAATCTGAGGGGAGAGAGTTCAGGAGTTTTCCAGAGGCATATTTTTGATCTGACTGCAAGCATACTTTCTTCATGTTGTCAACTTATTATTATTGGGAATACTTGGGGTTTGAGTGTGGACATTAGCTCTTTCTGTAGTGACATGTGAAGTTCTAACTTGATCATTCCTGACAGTTTTATATTAAGAATACTACTATTCTGTCTCATTCCCAGATCATTGCTTCTTTTTCAACTTTCTTTTACAATTAGAGTTTTTAAAGCCACTTGCTGATCCATGAAAAATGTAGTATAAACAGAGTCCTGAGACTAATAGGCATGGTGAATTTTCCTTGTCTTTTGACATGGAACGTGCTATGAAAAGTATTGGCTGTGGATCATGATTTTAGATAGGCGCTTTAGCCCAAATACAGTGAGTGATTTCAAGTATGTAAATCAGTCCAGCTTTTTGCTTTTAATGTTTTAGTACAGCTAGATACTTCTCCAAATCAATATAATGACCCTACAGTATCTCTCATATACAATGTCTTCATTTTCCTGATATTCCCATCTGACCTGGCCTTGAATGTTTCCAGGGATGGGCCATCTACCACATCTCTGGGCAACCTATTCCAGTGTTTCACCACCATTATTGTCAAGTCTAGTCTAAATCTAACTTCTTTTATTTATAACCATTAGGCCTTGTCCTGTCACAACAGGTCCTGATGACAAGTCTGTACCCATCTTTCTTACGGGCCCACTGGCTAGAAGGATGTAGTGAGGTCCCCCTGGAGCCTTCTCTTCTCCAGGTTGAAAACCTTAGTTCTCAGGAGAGATGCCCCAGCTCTCTGATTGTTTTTGTGGCCTTCCTTTGCACCTGTTCCAGCAGGTCCATGTCTTTCTTGGGCTGGGGCCCTGGAGTTGGATGCAGTAGTCAGGGTGGGGGACTTTTCATGAGAGCTGATGGGCAGAATCACTTCTCTTGGTCTGTTAGCCATGCTTCTTTAGATGTAGCCCAGGGTATGATTGGCTTTCTGGGATGTGAGCACACATTGTCAGCTCATCTCCAGCTTTTCATCCATCAGTATTCTCAAAGCCTTCTTGTCAGGGCTGCTCGCAATTCCTTCAACCCTCAGTCTGTTTTGATACTGAGTATTTCCCAGGTGCAGCATCTCATGAGGTTGTTGAACCTCACAAGATTCCTATGAGCCCAATTCTCAAACTTGTCCAGGTCCCTCTGGATGACATCCTGTCCTTCAGGTGTGTCAACTGCACCATTCAGCTTGGTGTCATCTGCAAATATGCTGAGGGTGCACTCAATCCTTTCATCTATGTCATTAATTAATTAAATAACATTGATCCCAAACGGGACACCGCTTGCCACTGTTTTCCATCTGGAGATTGAGGAGTTGACCACTCCACTCTGGATGTGACTGTCCAAACAATTAATCATTCTCTGAGCAGTCCACACAGCAAATCCCAACCTTTACAATTCAGAGATATTGTGGGGACCATGTCAAAGGCCTTGCAGAAATCCAGATGACGTGCATAGCTCTTCCCTTGTCCACTGATGCAGTCACTCCATTGTGCAAGGCCACTGAGTTAGTCATGCAAGACTTGCCCTTGGTGAAGTGGTGCTGGTTGTCTCAATGAAGTTGAGAGGAGTGTTGAATGTGTTCATGTTGAGAAGTTGAAGTTGAGTGGTGCTGTTTGTCTCAAATAGTATGAAGACCTGCTTTTCACTACTTACTTCACTACTTCACTGCTACTTTCACTACTTTCTCTCTTCTTCATGGGAGAATATAGTTCCCCAGGGGCCTAGTGTGAATATCCTAATCCTTGAACTCTGTTTCTTGGATTTCTTATTTCTGCCTGCCAATGCTGTTACGTTACTTCATAACCATCTAAATAGTCACCAGACTTGAAATTGACTTCTTTACTGTATCACATTCCCTTCGTTCTTCCCACCCTTGTCTTAATTAACATATACATTTTAATGTAATATAATCTTCTTTACAGAGTAAAATAACAGAATACAAAAAAATCACATGCCTGTATACTTGAGGCTAGAGATATGTAAGAAATCTGAATTCTTGACCTTGAAAGCAAGCCAGCTGGATCTGCTTATTTTCATTACGAATATGTTTGAGGTGGGCTTACTGGATATCATTGCTGATATTTGCAAGTGTGTGGCTAGCTCTGAAGAGGTTGCCTGTATCTGTGTGTTTATGAAGCCTGATCCATGTATGGGAAGTATGAGAAAAATCTTAGGTAATATGGGTTTCTGCTTGAAGCTTAAGTCGACACAGGACGTGGATATACATTAGGTTGGGCTTTGGTGTTTGGCCACTTTCATTGGTGTGGTCGTGGTTACTGATGGAAGCTTCAGTGCCTTTGCAATGTGCACGTCAGTGGTGGTAGATGGCAGCTAAAAACTTCACCTGAATGTGAAGTTTGGTTATAAAGTAGCAGATGGGTACTTGTGATGTGAATCTAGCCATTACAGGTTATACTAATCTGGAGAAGCCAAGACTGCCCGTTGGAAGTTTCAGTTCCCACTCAGGAAGTGCACACAAGAGATATCTATCTGTAAGAGGGAGACTGAGGCACACACCACAGTCTCTTTTGTCCTTGTTTGCATGGAATGGAAAGCTGAGCATGGTGCCTAGATGGAAGTTGCAGTGTGCTTCAACAGGTGTCCTGATCATTCCAGGAATTTGGAAAGCGCCATTGCACATTGCAACAGATATATCTACATGCAATGCCTTTTCTTTTTTTTTTTTTTTAATTATGCAATTAGAAAAAAAAACCAAAAAATTCTTATTAATCTTAGTAATGAGGGAGATGACAATGATCTGTGATGTACCTGCTTGGTCTGAATAAATCAATATTTTCAAGATTATTGTATTGATTTTATATTAATAAGCTCATAGCTGGAACTCATTGATTTATAAAGATCCAGGCCAACTTTTTTTTATGGATAGGTAAAGATATCATTAATTTAAAGATACGTTAACTTGACCTATGATATCACTGGTTTAATATGAATTTTTTATTTCAGTCTACACAGATGCAGTTTTATCATGTGCAGGGCAATCTAGTGCATAAATGTAAACTTATTCTTCTTACTATTTCATGAATTTTATAATAATGTATTTTAACAGGCCAGGTAGATTCATGATTTCCCACTGGATTAAGAGCAAGTGTTTATCTTGTTCTTTTTCTTTCCTGAATGTCTTCATGTAGACCTTGTCGTTCAGCTGCCCACATGTTGAATGGGCAAACTGCCTGTTTTGTCTCAGGCTAAAGAAAATTTAAGGATCTTCTAGCAGTTTAAAAATCGTGGAAGAGGTTAACTATACAAGCTGTAACTGCAGAAAGAGTTTTCATCACTCTGTAGTAATGAAAGTTGTCAGTCATGGTATGGAGAGAGTTTGGTCTTGTTATTTGAGAGTTTTCCCTTAGCTCTCTGGTAGAAGGAATAGCACTGAACTAAAGGAGTGCAATAGAAGGTTCGTGTAACTCTTTCAGTTCTTTTGGGGATGTGGAATACAAATAAATAACTAACACTTAAATGGCCTGTCTATGCTGTGACTCTTGTGCCACTGATAAAAATAGGTCCACGGTCCAGTCTGTGGCATGTGAGGAATCATCGCTATCATCTGGATAGCACAAAAATTAAGGCTTGAGTCTTTATTTGGAAGAAAGTGGCTGTGGGGAATAGGCTCAAACTTTCTAGTCTTTCACTGCTCAATGCTCATCTAAGTTAATGCTGGGGAAAAAAAAAAAGCACACTTGTGTCCCAAGTTCTCAAAAGCTTACATCAGTTTAGGGTAAAATCAGCAATAAATACTCTTTGTCTGCTCTTATAAGTACTGCCAAGAATTTAACCAAAAAGAGAATCTACCTTGAAATTTATTGAATATTTTTGAAAAAGGCCCTTAGGAAACCTGCTGATTTAAGAAAAAACATCTGTCCATGTATGTCTGACATTCTTTTGTGACTTCAGCCATAAATGGCTTCCTTTATGTCAGCTTATTTCTTAGAGCTATAGTTATGTAAATGTACACTAACAGCATTCATTGGTTTAGAGTGGCTGTGTATAGAATTCTATAGTTCAATGATCTGTATTTGATTGAAGCTTGAGGTTTGTAAACTAAAGGGTATCTAAGGTGAACCTGTTTCTGTGCCATGTGTGTATACATCAACTGGTGTATTGAAATTGCTATGTTACTGTGTAATTCCAGCAAATGCTTTTCTCACTGTATAAAACTTCCTGCTAACCAAGAATGATGAAAGATTTCACTTCAGAGTTTTCAACATGAATATTCTTTACAGTTTGGTGTCTTTTCTGGGGAATGGGAATTTACAGAGTTTTTCATGCATATATTTCATCTCTTTTATCATGAAACTCTATCTGTACAGGGAAAAACATGCATATCCATGTATTTATGGATCTGTATGAGGGAAAGAAAAAAATTATTCTCTGAGAGCCTTAGAAGTAAATTAATTTATCTGTGATGTTCCTTGTAGTAGTTAATTGTTAGTTGTAACTGTAATTTTACATGTGAAGCACATGGAACTTAATGAATCTTACAAAAAAAAAAAAAAAATAAAAGTGTTTCATCCAGTCTGTTCTTTATATAGTTGACATAGTTTTCATTAAGCATATTATCAGGGCGTGTCTTTATGTCTGTATTATATGATATATTGTCACTTTTACTAGTTATTTCCAACTAGCCATTCTTAATTGAGATCAAATTCTGAAATATATTTAATAGCATTTAAGAGTTTTGAAGGAAAATATGCTGTCTACATAACTACAGAATGAATGACAAATTTCACATGCTTTAAGATTACAAATTTAACTATTTTTAATACCATTGTTTGTTCTGGATGCTCTCATGAAACATTCAAATATAGATAATTTCCAGGTTAATGATAGGACATTCCTTACTTTTTTAATTGAACTAATGGTATAGAAGGTGCCTTGACCTTCACTGCTCAGCAGCTTCAGATACACCTTGGACATCTTTTCAGTTGCATCAGCTCACAAAGCTCTGTGCTTGATAAGTTGACAGGCCAAATATCACAATTTTTCATCTTTGATTTACTAGGGGTTTTTTTTAGAATTTAGCAGGGCTATTTGCAAAACTCGTTAAATAGCAAGCCTTATTTCAGACTCCTGCACAAAAGTGACATTTTCCTGTATTTCCTTCTTAAAAGTGGACATCCTTGTATATCTATTAAAAAAAAAGGAGCATAAATGACTTAATGCAAATAAGAAGTAATAATAATTAATATTGCATATTAATAATACAGTGTCTTATCTAAGGGTTCAGTTAGATTTAACCTCAGTTTACCATGTTCCAAATTTTAGAACATTCTGTTTGCTTACCAAAATACCTTGGTCCAGACTACTCCCCTACTTAATTTTTGTGCTTTTTTTTCCCCCAAATACAATATTGTTTCATATTCATGAATGGGGGAAAATATTTTCTAGTAACACAGTGAGAAATACAAAAAGAACTTGGAACAGATAGTACTGCTTTATAGAGTGTTATAAATGGAAACAGCATGGTAAGAATTTAATGGTTTTCTTCTGGCTATTGTTTATATGAACTTTAACCACAGGCAGCTGAATTAAAATGTGATAAAAATTCTATCTGCTTATATTATTGGAAGTGTAGTATAAAATTTGCTTTTGATTAGATTTTGTAATTTGTTTTATTGCTGCTTTTCATATCCTAAAGCGACAAAAAGAAACATTCCTGTCAATATTACCATAACTACCATGACAGTTTGTTCAATTCTGTTAGTTTGATACCATTTTACTGTAAATACTAAACTGTGTTCTCTTGAAGGTGCTGTGTGTCCTTTAATGAAAACTGTTTCCCGTCATCTCAAACAAATTAACAGAGACAGTCGTGGTGTATCAGGTAAATGACCAAGCTAATATGGATATCTGTATTAATTAGCTGCTAATGTTTGCTGGATGTAATTATAGTCTGACTGAAGCTGGCTTTAAAATTGAAAGGTTAGTACAGAATGCCATCCCCAAGCACCAAAAGCTGCTGCTCCTCCCAGGAAGGTGGCAGCATCCCAGAACTTTTATCCCCTAAAATATTGGTTCAAGTTTGGCAGCCATGCTAATTTCCATGTTTTTTTTCCAATCATCCTGCATTCTTATCAATTCAGATGATAAAAGAACTAGAAAATTCATTTTTCAGGTTTTAAAGTCATCTACCCAAGTGAATTTTGTATGAATAGTTCTAATAAAATAAATATTGAAAGTTTTTCTGACTTCAAGTCCTACTTTTCTAAATATCTTGTCAGTCAATATTCTAGAAATGCTAATATGCTTGCATTCAAGTATGCTAAAAATTATTTTTTACTTACAGTATTTAAATTCCATTATAATTGCATTGTTTTGTGTTCTATTTTACAGGGTTTGATCTGGCAGAAAGCTTTTCTTTAAGGCAAACATCTTGTGGTGGGGAAAAGATTTGCTTTAAACTGGGAAGTGCACCTCTCATTAGAGATACAAGGTAAGACACTATTTTCATGCTTAGCTTTTAAAAGATAGAGCTCAGCCTCAATGCTACTAATTAACTGGTTCGCTGAACATGCATCCAAAGAATGCCACAGAAAGCAGTAGGGCTGTTTTTAAGCTTTTTTTCAGTTTTTTTCTGTGGGAAGCATTTTGATTTTGGTGTGCTATCCTTCTGGAATCTGGGAGTACATAGGTAGTAAGTTAATTGTAAATAGCACTTTCTCAAATCATTATTCTAATACTGAAAAGTCCACTGTTAATACATTAATATTTATAAAACAAAGGAAACCTATAACTTTCATGGTATGACAGGAAGTATTATACTAATCTCCTCTCAGTGAAGTTGTCTGTCCTCTCTCTCACTACTGCTGGCAAGATTAAAAAGAGAGAGAGTATCACCATTTCCTTGAATGGTATTTTTTTTATTTTCCTGGTATTCAAATTTTGCCTTTGAACAGCAACAGAATAGTGGGCATTAGGTGTAGAGGAGAAAATAGGCAAAATCCTATTCTGGCACAGGGTGGGATGAAAAGCAGAGACTGCACGAAAAATCAAAAGGAGAGTGAAAGAGAGCAGGGCACAATTGGATTGGATGGCCTTCAGTTTGCACAGGGACAAGGAAATGTCAAGAAGCAGTTAGGAATGTAGTTTCAAGTTCCCTGAGCTCAGTGGAGAGAGAGGATCATCTCAGAGCTTCTTGGTTGAGATGTGCTCTGAGTCATGGGACTGTGGTTTCTGTACAGCGTGTTCCTGCGATGACGAGGGAAGCAACTGTAATCCCATGTCTTCAGGTTGGGTATTTTCTGTTGCAAGAGGTCTGGCTCCAGCTTGCCTGGTAAAAAACACACCTGGCCCTTGGACTTCCCCTTTGCTTGGATCCTGGGCATAGCACAGAGGGACTGTGAGCAGCGTGAGGCCAGGGGGAAGGAAGAAGAGCAGAGCTGGAGGCAACCAGACACAAAACAAATGATCTTTGTGGGAGGAGTGTGACTACGGAAAGAATTTATCTAGTAATTTAGAACGTTTATGTTCTCTAAGTTTTTCTGATATATTAGATACTGTAAGTGCAAATTTTTGTGCTTGTGTAATTGTGCAAAATTTAACTAATCACTATCTCTTTTTAAAAATACATTGGATGCTATGGAAGGAAAATTGACTGGACAAAATTACTTGAGACAAAGAGTGCTCTTCTTTTATTAGGACCTTTCCAATATCATCCAGATTGTCTTTAGAAGAGTAACAGGACATAGTAGGTACCACCCATAAATGTTTTTACTAAAAATTATTTTGAGAGATTTTTAGTAAGAAAACTTTCCTTTAAAAAATATTAATTTTTCCTTTTTTTTACAAGCCTTTTTATCCAATTTATGGGAATTTGAGGGAAACATTAAACTACAGAAACGTAGAAAATTGAGGCAATAACAAAAAATGTGGAGCAATTTTCCTTTAGGAATAAGAAGCTAAGTAGGGCTCAGAAATGCATCTTGTGAGCAGACTTTATTTTGAAACACTGAGAAAATTAGTGCCAAAAATGGAACAGAGAGGAGATAGAAATTGCAAAAGGGTTAATTATTTAAAATTCATATTACTTTGAGGTAAAATTCTTGATTCAAAGTATTGATTTCTAAGAATTTCTGAGTGGTTTCAGAAGTGGTCTGAGAGGTCATGTTGAGGTTAAAAAACATAAAGCTTTTTTCTTAGCTTTATTTAGTGGGCCTGAATACTACTGTCTTTTTTTCTTCTTCTTTTGAAAACAGTTTATTAATGAAGGCAAGGAAAATGGGGAATTCACACCATGGCTGATAGCTGTGACCTAGCAAAGCCCTAACTACCAGCTATTGCAAGGAAAGTCACAATGGTTGTTTTGTTTGGCTTATTTTTTTTTTTACTATATATTTTTTCCTATATTTTATGTCATCATAAAGGAGATGATGACATAAAATATAGGAAAAAAATTATAGTAAAGGAGAGAAAGGAGAGAAAAATGGCTATCTGGTTTTTCCCCATTTTCAGTGTAACTTGGGCAGGGGCTAAAGAATTTCAGTTAGGGTAAACCTGGGAGGGAAGTGGCTTGGTTTTCATGGTCTCTTGGTTCTCACATTCCTCACTGTCCCTGTTATTTTATTCTGTGTATCCCCATTAAAGTAAAATGAAAGAGAAAATCTTTCTAGTTTTCCCTAGAAATATGCATCTCTAATGGATGAAAAATTTAGCTGGATGAAGCAACTGAGACGATGATTAATAAAATGCATATCAGTGCTAATATATGAATAAAATTAGGCAGAAAAATGAATATAGTTAGGCAGAAAATTAATACTGTGTTATTGATGATAATGAGGTACGAGATAAGATTTTCAGTCAGCTTGCTGTGTAAGTAAGTAGTACCTCATACATATACCTTCCTGAACAATGAAAGGGTTAAAATGGTTTTCAATAACATGCAAGCACTGCAGAATTTCTAAAATTAAATCCTTGTTATTCATGGCAATAATCTTGCTCATCCTTTATTAACCTTTCTTCACACAAATGCATGTCATTAAAAGATGAATTCTGTTCTTAATTATTTCAGTTTGTTGAATATAAAATGTTTTTCTGGTATTGAGAGAATACTTCGGACAAATAGTTTTTTAAAATTTTGTTTTAAGTGTGTTGCTTTTTAAACTTTTCTGAACTTTTAGGATGGTTCTTTAAAATAAGGGCAGATGGCAGTGAGGAGCACAAAATTGAGTTTTGGGTTTTTACGTGGTAGGGTTACAATAAAGGATAGTCAGAAACTTGGGTATCTGTCATCATAACCTTATAATTTACTATCTCAGTTACCCATGTACAAGATCTTTTAATTAATTATTTTTATTTAAACCTACTTCTCTTACATTATGTCGGGTTGCATGGTTCCAGACCCCTTGTGTTATTAGACGGCTTTAGGGATCATTCTGCCTCAGAAAATATTTCAGCAGACGTGGTGTGCAGTAAGCAGCAGAACAGTGTTTGTTATCCATCCTGCAGGAAATTGAGAGTATCTGATTAAGCTGACTAGCAAGTATCAAGTAACTTGGCACATCTCCTCTTGCATTTCATTCATTCAGTTGTAGTGTGGGTAATAGAAAGCTATGCTGTGCCATTTTTCTTCTCTGATGCCATTTTGGTTTTTTTCAATGGACCTGGAGTAGTGTTTCACCTATTTATATGTTGTAAATAATTTACAATGCACTGTCAGCTTGGTAAATTGATTATGTTTATTTATGTTGGACTTCAGCTGTAGGTCTTTCTCTTTTTTTGTGGCACAGTTCTGTATATATTTTGTCTTGTGATAGCAGATGGATAGCTCTTATGCTTTATGTAAATGACTGTAAAATATTAATGGAATGCCAGTAATACTTTTCTTATTAAAACTTTGAATTGCTTATTGAAGTTCTCAGTGAACTTTAACAGAACTTACTCCGGAGGAAAGCAGTGTAACAGAGCTTTTGAGTCATAAACTTGTAATAAAGTACTGTTGGGCAGACAGTCTAATTATATAGTCATAATCACACCACAGAATCATAGAAAATTAGTAACTGTATAAAGGTTTAGTCTTATCTCAACAAATACGTTATAGAGTCATATTTCTTCTCCAGACTTTAACATGTTCTGCCCATGTAGTGTATTCCAGTGTGGCACAGAGTTTGCTGATAAAGGAGAACAGGGCTCTGTGCTGGTAGCATTCCTTTAGACCTGCCAGCAGTATTCAGTACTTCTGGACATGAAACCTTTTAGGCTAATCTTTGTTCTTCAGCTGCTTTAAATAGCTCTATGATAAATTAATTTCACTGTCTTTCTCCAAAGATGTATCAGACATCAGTTGCTCCTCATTTGCAATTTTCTGGGGTGCTGCTGGGCCATTTTTTTTCCTTTTCTTAAAGCACCAATAAAGGAGATAATAAGCTGGTTTCGGCTGAGTTTCAGAATGTTTTTGAAATGGATGTTTATGATTAGCAAATCTTCATGGCACAGTTACAGCTTTCTTATTTTGTAGTTTGTTTGGCTTGACAAACCATATTAATTTGCTGAGGAGATTATCATAGCTGGCTGTTAAATGATCTGGGTTACAGCAGTTGGGATTACTCTCACGACTCTTTTAGGAATTCTTCCCCTTTCTTTGTAAGATACTACAAAGGAGCTTGGATTTTGACTGTATTTGGACTATGAGCTCCACCAGCAAAGTTGTTACTCACTACTGCCAGAAGAGCTGTGTCTTGGGCCATATTTCAGAGAAAGTGTTTTACCTCCTTGGGATGTCTTGTTTCTGGAGGAAGAAATACTTTTCCCACTTGCCTCAGTAAATTCCAGGCAGGAGGATTCTTTCTGCTAAGAACAGAAATTGGTGATGAATAATATTTATGTGGGGTTTTCTGATTGTTTTCAGTGCTAAGCTTTTTAATTGCAAAAAAAATGTGGAGGGAATTCCATTTTCCTAGAGCACAGCTGGCATCAGGTGAGGAGGTTTCTGTGCTCACTGTTAGAAGCCTTTTCACAGACAGCGATTTGCTTTCCCAAAGCCACATATCTCTATGTGATTTTGCAACCATTTGCTTTGCTGTCTGTTCTCTGGCTGTATCTGCTGAGACCACTCTCTTCACCAAACTAAAAAATATTGGCTTCCTTTCATAAACTTCAGCTCTCCATGAAGATCCTCATGGGCATGACTTTTTATTATTTTTGTACATGGCATTTGTTTTGAACATCAGAGTTAGTTTCAACAGTCTTCTTGAAAAACATTTTAAGACACATTTTAGGAAGTTTGATACATTTTTCTTATAAATGATATAGAATAGATACACATGATAATCACTGATTTCCAAAACAATTAATTGAAGACTTTTAAAGTGTGACTGAAAATGGCAATGAGGTATTATCCCTCAGCAGCTACAATTATTCAAACCAGCTTTTATCTGTGCTCACACAAAATCCTGCTGACCTTTGGTCTATTAAAATATTAGATGGTTATACAAGGAAACACCTCTCCTTTACTATATCACACATTTATCTGAGGTCATTTGAGCAGTTGGAGCCAACAATGCTAAGACTGAAATGTCTGGTATTTTAGTTGCAGGGTATTTTCAAGAAAAAGGCCTTGCCTTTGGAATTTGCTTCCTGAGTGTGGGAGCCTGAATGTAGTACAATTTCTGATGTTTCTTCAGGTCTTTTAAAGCAGTGGATCAGAAACTGTAGTGATTCAAAATTTCTTTTATCCTGAAATAGTATATTTTGTGTTTATTTCTAGAAACTTCAACACTTACTCTATTTCAGAAATTAAAATGAAGGAAAATACAGTGATTGCTGTTGAAAGATCAAATTGGTGTTGTACCCACCTTGTAAATACCAATTATTTAATTTCACAGCTAAGGAGAAAAATGGGGCTTCTTACCATGTAAAATGACAGACCAATACTCCTTTTAAAGAATAATCACCTGTCAATGTCTTTCTGCATTTGGGGCCTTGTTTCTTCCTGAAAATGTACAAGAAACATGGCAATTTTTATAAAATTCAGCATTCAGGTACTAATGGATTTTGATGTCCATATTAGTTTGAATCATCCTACAATATAACATGTAATTTACTATGCAGAAAGAATTGGGGAAACAAAGGCAGAGGTGGCAGAGGGGAAGAGTACATTTAAAAATGTATAGCACTTACATTAAAAGCACACTGTGAGAGAACAGAGAGTTAGAAAATCTTTTTAAATCAAGCTACTGACCGTAACAATTAGAATTCTTTGATCTGTAGTGTGTTCCCCTGAGAGTGGAACACTTAGTGGAGCAGTGTCACACCAGCTGAACTGGTAAAACATTGTTGTATGAAGCAGTGTTCATCCTTTTATTTCCTAGTGATGATGTTCTTGCTGTAAAGCACTTGCAAATAAAGGGAAGAGGCTTTTGTGAGGTGTGTGCTTTAAGGGCACTGCTCCACAGCCAGAGTGGGCAGGAGACAAGCAGTGTTTGTGTGGAATCCCATGAGCCTCATGGCAGGCCATAAAAAAAACCAAATAAACAAAGCCAAAAATATTATTTGGAAGATAATAAAATTAGGAGCTTGCTTTCACAGCATCCATCTCCATCTCTCAGCCTCATCTCACTTCCTCCACATCAGCATCAGCCTCTCTGTTCAGCGAGGCTGGCGGCTGATCCCTGTGGCTGTGCCATCTGAGCAGCCACAGTGGGGAAGGAGCAGGAGAGGCTGTCCCCAGCCCCAGCAGCACTGCCTTTAGCTTAAACAAACCCTGAAACTCTACCTTGAGTTTTTAATGGTTTAACCTGCCCTGTGGAAAACAATCCCAGTGTTCCGATTGAAACAGCGGCATCTGCAATTTCACTTTTGCTATGTATTCCTGTAGGGAATTCCTTTCTATTTTCATCTGAAATGGATGCCAAAACTATGTTTCAGTTTTCTAAAACATAGATTTTCATAGATACTGCAATTGCAAGACAAAGTTGTTGTGTTATTTGATTTCTAGATTCAGCAGGAGAAATTCATCTAGATGCTTTTCAATGTCCCTTGTTCAAAAACTTGGACACAAATGCTGAAGAAGGTTGTTCAATTTACCAGTACATTAACTGAAGGAACCTTAAGTGATTCCAGAGTGTGGGGAACTTTCAGAAAAGTTTACATGCCTCTTACTCCCTGCCAAACATGCTGATTTTTAAGATCTTTGCAGTGTTTTCTTGGTTTGTCTTGGCCACCTTTTTTGAAGAAAAATCTGTTAAAAACGAGTACAAGGAGGATGCAGATCTAAGTCTTTAATAAGGTCTGCGTTTGATAGTCTTAGAACAAAAGCATGGTTGCAAGATCAGTGCAGATAAAGTTTTCTGGAAAACCAGAATAGCTGTGGGTATCTGCAGCCATGCAATAAGCAACCACACAGAATTCAATGATATGTACTGGGCATAATGCACACAGCTGAGGATGCACTGCAGCCCCATTATGTTGTATATAGAAACTGAATGATCATTTATCAGTTTTGCTGATTGAGCTGAGAGGATTCAAGTGTCTTTATAAAATGCATATAATTTTTCTAGCTGAAGCAATGGTGCCACATGCTTCAGAAGTAATTTATCAGCAGGCGGAGGGGAAAAAAAACCAAAACAACAAACAACTCTGTAATAAATCAGATCTTTCTTTTCCTGGCTTTTATGATTTAATGCTGTGTAATCTAGTTTGCTTTAGCTATGCTGTCAGGCATTTCTCCTCTTAACTAAAGTTCCACCTAGAAAAATACGTTTGTGCTGCTATATCTGTGTTTATACTGGGGCTTTTTGTTTAAACATGTCATAGAGATATCATACCCTTCCCCCATCTTGACTCTGAGTTTTTAGGTTTTATATCTAAAAATAGTTCATGGTCTGTCTCACAGTGAAACTGCCTGGTGTTTTTTTCATTACCCTGATTTTCATTTATTTTCATTTGGTTCTGAAAGATTTTTGGCCTCTAGCGTTTCTATGTGGTTTGCTCTTTGCATTTTTTATCATCATTCTATGAAGTATTTTTTTTTGTTTATGGAGATAAATTAACAATTTTTTAAAAATACTTCTTGGATTTTGAATGGACAGTACAGTCCATGTTCTGGGTTTTTCACTTAGAGGTCTGGGTATCAATTTGAGTTCAATCCTAAGCATTGAGAGTTTGCTGATTGCAGTCTTGCCTGTCTCAAGTGAATATTTGTCATGCCGCAAACTCATTTCAAAACTTGGAATGATTGAATAAACTTCAACTTGAGAAACAATCTGTAATCTATAGAAACAAGATGTACAGTTATTGGTATATTAACAGAACCACATGCAAGAGATCATGTTATTTTTGGATTTAGTCAGTGTGACTAGTTCCAGTATCTCAAAATTCTATTAAAAATAAATCCTAAAAATACTCTGGGATTGGGCATGACAGTTTAGGCTTTGAATAACTTATTGATTATTGTTCCTAATATGGCATTGTGCTTCTAATTTTCATAAGAAAATTCATGTATCTTTCATTTTAGGGATTAGAGTACTAATTATTGATACACCTATATTAAAAATGTTAATGTTGAAGCTCTTGATCAACTTCAGTTTCCCTCCTTTACTCAGTTTTCTTTGTGAACTCTGCTGAGAGTTCTGCTTAGATTAGATGTGCGGAATTTTTTTTTCACTGAAAGTTTTGTAAAGGGTTGAAACAGACTGCCCAGGATGTGGTGAAGTCCCTATCCTCGGAAGTGTACAAAGGCAAATGGCTATGGCACTTGAGAACATGTGTTATTGTGGACATGGTGGTGGTGCTGGGTTGGACTTGATGAGCTTGGAGGTCTTTTCCAGCCTTAACAATTCTTTGAGTCTATGATTCTGTGAGAGTTTGGTAAGAAATTTGTGAGCTCATAATCTATGGTGAGCAGTACTAATTTACTCAAATACTTTTGAATGCATATCCCAAAAATATTAATTGGTTAAAGCACGTGAGGTTTGCTTTGCACCACTCCTGAGAAATAACAACACAAATAACATTATTGAGGGGCCATGACTCTACACACCTTTTTTCCTGTTACTGGATCTGTCTATTACAGGAGCAGTTCAGAATGCTAGGTGACTGCCAGTTTAAATTAGTCTATGAAATAAACAAAAAGTATAGTAGTATTCACCAGGAGTGTATACAATAACGAGAACTGATTGCCAAGGCTTGCAGGGAAGAAGTGCCATTCCAGCCCAGTTCTTGCACTGAGGACCCTCTGTGGGGGGATGCACTTTGAAGTGCAGCATGTGCAATTGCAGCGTGAAATTACTGCTCTTGCTCAGGATGGGCATCTAGCAGTGACTTGTACAGAATTAGTAGATAATGCTAACTCATTTTAAGGGTAAAAGTGGTATTTGAAAACAGGAAGATTTGGGGTGTGAGTCTTCTATTGCAGTAGTTTGTTTGACTTTTAAAATATCTCCTGTGAGAATAAGTTGCTGAGAATTAGAATGTTTAGCATATGGCATTATATTCTAATATGAACTGTGAACAATATATGATAAGGACAGTAACTAATAAGATAATCATGGATAGAGGCATTGGAAGAAAATGTATCAGAAAAGGACTAAATATAAAATGTAAGTTCTAGCAGTACTTTAGTAATGAGGCTGTATATGATGATTTGAATGTCTGAAAAGGAAATGCCATCAGTTATCTGTTAAGTCAAAAAGGAGTAAAACTTTGAAATAATTTCTTTTTTTAATAGTCTGTTTTTCTTTCCAGAGAACTTCTTTTAAATTTAGAAAGTGATAAATAATTGCATTACTGTTAGTATGTGGAGATACGCTATGCTACCAGGAAATTACATAAGCTTAAGATTGGTTTATTGTGAAAGTGTTAGGAGGACTGAAAAAACACTTCGTGATTCAAGATAGCTGAAATGATTTCATGGAAAGGAAAGTCATGACTCATTAACCAATTAGAGTCTTGAAAGATCAAAGAGTTATAACATACCCTTGCTTCTTTTTTTCTCCCTAAAAATAAGTTAGAGATACTCATATGAATTCATATTATGCCTAAGAATATATTTCTTCCAACACCCTAACTTTTTTAATCACAATTAAGTTTAAGTGTCATCTCTTCAAAAAGCTTGTGCTGATTTTGTTCTACCACACAAATGAGTGTTTACTCCTACCCAGCTACCTCTAGGTGATCCTGTGAGAGCAGGGGCCTTGGAACAGATGATCTCTAGAAGTTCCTTCCAACCTCAGCCATTCTGGGGTTCTGTGATTGTATTATAAACTATTCTGTAAATAGTTTCTTTTCCTTAGGAATATATTTTTCCATAGTATTGGGTATGTAATTTCATTGTCAACCATGTAAATTATAGGGTAAGAGTGAATTCATCAAAATGCAGGTTTTGTAATGGGGTAATGAGAGAACCAAATACTTCCTTTTTAAAACTTGCAAAATATTTTTTTCATCTCATTGCATGCTTAAATGTTACAATTTTATTTAATGAAAAATATTGGTGATAATAGCAATATTTTCTTTACTGATATAACTTTTTTTATTTTTTTGTCTACTAGTCTGATATATACACTAGATAATATACTGTTCTTAGAATTTTCATCAGCAGTACAGACTCTAATCTCAGTCTTACTGTTGAAAGAGATGATAATGGCTCATTCTGTTTCTGTTATTTTGCGCGAAAACTACATGGATGATTTAACCTCAAGTTGCTGTAGCTGATGCATTGGTTTAATGCACAGTTCTTTTCTGCTGTGGAGCAGTGAGCTTTCCTCACTGTTTTGAGGAAAGTTTATGAATTCCTACTATATTAAGCTTCCTTGCTTGGATATAAGACATCTAGCCTAATTCCCCAGTCTGAGAAGGGCTCCTGGTCATATTCAGTGTTCTTTCAAGTTTGATGTGAAGCTTAGAATTCACCTAAATAAAATGTTTCGTGACTTATCTGTATCACTACTTGAGGTATCCTCTCAACACCTCTGTCTCGAGTCAGATGCAAGGCCCCAGCTCTCTTTATAAGCTTTGATTTTTGTTTCTCTCCTAGCGCTTTAAAGGGAATACCTGGACACTCCCCAGCTGGATCTGACAGTAACAGGGTTAGCAAGTGCCCATCACTGGGGATGGTCTTTGGTCCATCCTGTTAAATATAGTTATGACTCAGCAGATAGCAATGTGGGTATTTTTAAACTGCGTTTATTTTTAACCCCATTTAATCTGTAACTTTAAAAAATCTCATTATTAGAGAAATTGTGAGAGTTGCAGGCTAAGCTGTACATACTCTTTGTTTTTTGGGATTTTTTTTTTGTTTTGGTTTTTTTAAACTGGACATTAATTATACAGTCTAAGTCCTGAGACTTAATAAAAATTATTTCCAGTTTCTGAAAATGCTAATAAGTCTTCTGATGTGGTTTTTGATCATTTCTTTTCCATACTCTTTCACTAAAAATTTGTGAATGTTCACAGTTTGTATATACTGTAAAAGAGAGCCTTATTTATCTAATTATCCTTTTAAGTGTAAGCAGAACACCAGGCTTAAATATGCATAGACTAGTCATGCTGTGTGTAGGGGGTGTTAAAGCAAAAGCATGTTCTCTCTGTAGCTTCACTCTTGCAGCTGACAGCTACTTTTTCAGGTCGGACCCTGCTATCTGGTGTCATTAACCTTCTTTCTTACTCGGATCAGATCTCTTCTGTTGGTAACTCAATCTTCACTACTCACACCTTCTTTTTTGGGGAGATCAACTGGAACTAAGGCAGGTAGATATACCAATTTGTAACAGAGTTGTAGGCTCTAGTGCCTTTGGTTTTGCCTGTGCTGTTTTTCTCATGCACTACTTAGCACAGCTTGCTTGCAACTTTAGCCAGGAATGAGTTTGTTTATTTATAGGCAGTCCTGCATGATGAAGAGGAGGAGGCTAGTTATCCAGACAATTATTTGGGGTTAGCAAAAAAAACACCTCATAGTTTGGTGCAGCTGCACTCCAGACAGCAGTCCTGGCTCTCCCTTTCCACTGCCAGCCATGCTGTTAGCACTGTGAGTGCTCAGCATTTTCATATGAGGGACTCTGGCCTGTGAGATGGTTTGCCCTTTATCATCAGCCAGGGTTGTCTAGGACTTGGCAGAATGAACCCGGGCAGGAAAGGGAGAGCCTGTTCCAAGTGTAATCAGCAGTTCACTTCGCTAGTACTTGTTCCATTGGTTCATTGTAAAAAGCTACCCGAAGTTTGGGATGGGGATGAGGGGAGACTAAACAGGAAGAAATTGAGTGTTCTATGGAAATAATGTTTTTAGGTTGGGTAGCATGATGTCATGCAGAAACACACAAGGTGCCTTCCAAAACCCCAGCGTGAGAAGTAAAAGGGTGTGAGTCTCTCAGCATGGAGCTCTGCTGAAGCTGAGTCACCCTCCTCTGTACCCAACTAAAGAGACCATTGTGCAATCAGTTAGTGTCTCTAGGTATCTGGACAAGTGGGTGCTTAGATTTCTTCCTCCTACAGGGAAGGTTGTATGGATATATAAGCTAAGTAATTCCTGATGTCACCCCTCCTTTCCATAATATGACATGCATTTTATCTCAGTGTTCATGGCCTCCGGTAGACAAATTGTCTATTATAGTTTGAATTTTCTTCACTTTTCCAGGCAACAGCAACCACTTAAATGCACAAATATTGAATACTGTACAGTAGGTCTTGCTTCCTACTATAGGGTAGGAAGCATATAAAAATGCATGCAGAGAAATTTTCTCTGTCAGTTGCCTGCCATAGGTTACCATAATTTTTTTCATTAACATCATCAGAAGGTTTCTTGATCAGCTGAATAATTTCATTCCACTGTAGATAATCATATTTAGCACAAGAACTTAATATCTCATTGACTTCAGAGTCTGACAAATAACAGACCACTCTAATAACTAGACCTGTTGTGTTTGTTCCATTTCTGGTAGCTAACCAGAAGGACCATGTGAGTTAGAAAACAGTTCCTAAAATGTCAAAATAAATGTAGGGGTGGATGTTGAAAGAAATAGCCAGAGTTCCTCTGAAACTATTTAAGTTCTTGTCCTCTTCTCCTGATGGTTGCCATCCACAGTTTGATTTTAGGATATTTAGGACAGAAAAGTAACATTTTTGCATAATCTCTAAAGGCCAAAAATATTGATGCGAGTCTTGAATGAGCTGAAGACAATTTAAATCTCTGCCATTCTCTTAAGCACATCTTACTTGTAAATTTTTAACAAAGACTATCTTTGGAGACAGTCACAAACCCACTGAAGAAAAGGACACATCATCACACTCGTCTGGATTCTGCCATAATCCCCAAAGAGGAAAATTTAGTTTGATTTTTTTTTTGTGTGTTCCTTGTGAGGAATGTCAGACCCTAAGGACATTTTTCTATAGGGTCAATCAATTTACTAGTGTGGTTCTGAGTGAGGAAAAGCACTGAAGCTTTCTGGGATGTTCATGCTGAACAACAAAACCAGGTTTTCATGAGTGCAGGCTGGTTTCAGTCCCTACAGGGAATCACAGAAGTAGAAACCTATTACGAAACTGGGGATGGGATGCACGTGTGTGAAGTTCTACACGTCAGTACTAAAGGGAAAGCAGAATGAGGCCTTCCTATATCTAGGAGGACCATAATTCTGAACGGGAAATGATTGGAGTTCAAAACAGATGATTTTCTCTTGGTTATTTTTATATTTTCAGTGTAGATGGATCTTGTGTTCAGAGTGTTTCTTTTACTTAGATGACCAGAGAACAAACAAATTGAGAGATGGGGAACAAAGAAAGAAAGACATGGGTCTCTAGTTTTTTCACACAGGGGAAAACATCTCCTCTCCACCCTGAATCATGGAATTGAACAACACTTTCTGATATCCCTCTGCCCCATGCTGCTCAAACCAGCAAGTGTGTAACTTCATCAGAAGTGCTGAAAGCTGCCTTCCACAACATAAAACTCCAAAATTCTTTGTTGACTTGAAATTTCTAAAAACTTCATCAAAATTCAGCAAAATTCTACTTAAGGAAAAAGAGAAGAAAAAATGTTGTATTTTCAATATCTGTTATTATATATTACTGCTTTTAATTGTCTTGTTCTTATTACTGCTGATTTTTTTTCCAGAAAACTTAAAATACACAGAAAAAGGCTAAAATTGGAAAGCAGACAGTTAGTCTGACATCTTTAAAATCAGAGGAAGACTGGCCTTTGACTTCTTTAGGGCCAGGAGCTTACCAATAATTCCTGTAAATAAGGGTTCAGAATAATGCTGGAAACCCTAGGGTAAAAGCACAGGCATAACCGTTTTGGTATTTCTGTGACTCTTTAAAACCAATGTTTTTTCAAATGCTCTTTAAAATTTTGATATCAATACAATTTACTTTCACTCCAAAAAAATTCCTGAACAACCTGTACATTAACAGTCAGCTAATCTATACCTGTTCTGTAAATGAAAGCAGAGACGTGCCAAAGTATATGAAATATTAGGTAAATCCCTCTTCTCGATGTTAAAATAAAACAGCAGCTTTGCTTTCAGCAGTACATTTCATGAGTGGGTCGAGCTCTCCCTAAGTAATTAATAACTCTTAAGCTGTCTGAATAGTTTCCCTTGAGTTGCATCATATAATGTGTCGTATGAAAACAACTTGAGGCCTAATGTAACATGAAACTATATAGTGCATCTTAAAGTGATTTGAGGAAGATGGATGGGAAGGAAATTATTTCTTATTCTGACAGAAAAGACAGCTGTTCTTAGCTTTTATTTGAAAAGAATTTGAAATACATTTTCTAGGATGGGTTTGGTAAATTGTTCTAGTTAGTTGATTCTTGTTCTCCTTTTGTACAAATCAAGTTAGGTAAAAAAACTGAGAATCAAAAATATAGCAATTTGTTGTAGAAATATTAATAATAATGTGGAGACTTTTGTATTTGGTCCACCTCAGCACCTGAGCTTTACTTTTTTATTCATAACAGGTCTGAGTTTAAGCCCTGTGCAAACATTAGGAAGTTAACACTTCAGTGTCTCCATCAATGAAATATGAAATAAATCATTACCCAATACAGGAAAGTTTTTTAAACCAACTCCTTGAGCTCTGGTCACCAAATTATTGTAACATTGTCATGTTACAAGTGACATATACCAGGTAATGGTATATGTCAGCTGGAAAAGATATGTCTTGCCATAAACTCAAAACATCTCTCACTTCACTCTCAGGAAATGCAAGTTGGCTTATCTTTCTCTTCTTGGAAGATATACAGCAAGCTGGAGGCTTCATTGGTACTTGTAAATACGGAAGTTTATCATATACTGTAGTGTATTCTCATTTGATATGGAACAATTGGTGTTCATAAGATTCAAAAATAGATGCTGCTTTTCCATTAGTGCTTTTTTTAAAAATAAAAACAAAAGGTAAATAAAGGATTGCCTTACTAAATTTGATATGGGTAACTCAATGCTGTATTACAAAGATAGAACTAAAACTGTTTATAGCACAGTGAATACACAGTTAATTCATTCATAATTACTTCTTTTAGTATGCTAGCACTAGGAATTCCAGCTGGTATCTGCACTTCAGAACTTTTGAGGAAACAAATTAATAAATAAAATATTTTGCCAAAAATCCTTCTATACTTAACCTTTATAAACAGTGGAAGGTATGAACAAATGCAGTGGTAATGTTCACGCAACTTTCCTATAACTGTTCTTCTGGTAACCTCATAATGTATAGTCATAGTATACAGCTGCTTTTAGGAAAAATTATGGCTACATTTGATGCAGTATAAAGAAGGAGAATGCAGCAAAAGCCTTTGCAATTCTGTGCATACATGTGCTTTGATAGAGTGGCACACAGTTGTTGCAAGAACATGTGTGTTTGTTACCAATCTGGCTGCATCTGCCTCGTGTTTCAACCCGTGAAACATTAAGAAAGACCTGAATGTATGGATTTGTAACATATCTATGTACAATCTAAAACCTTGTATTGTTGGGAATGTTCGTGCTGGCTATTGATGTTCTTCTCAACTTTACCAGCTGAGGCTTCTGTAAGTTGCAGTACATCTCAGTCCAGCAGCCCAGGCTGGTGTAAATTCAAACCTCTGTTTTCAGTTCATGTGCTTCAATTCCTGCTATTGTTTTCAGTAGTTTCCACCAAGGGTGTGCTTTGCTTTGAGAAAACAGTGCTCCATTCGTCAACTTGAATTTTTTATTATATATTACTGACAATATGGACAGAGGGAGAGAATCAAACTACTGAAATTCCACGTAAAGTATAATTTAATCAGACTCTGGGCGCCTGAGTCTGAGAATAATTCAAATTGCCCACTCTCAAGCACCACCCAAGCCCTAGTGGCACCTAAAATGAATAATTTTGGACAACTGATTTCCCCTGGCGTCTGGGCATAAATTCCAGGCATGCTTAGAAGCACCATGGCTTAAGCAGACAGGCATGTAACTCCCACCCAAGTTCCATTGTGACTCAAAGATGTGTGCAGAGGTGCCAGAACATTGCCCATGTCCCTAGAGGAGCCTAAGCCATTGACTGTGCTTCAATCACACATAGTAAGCTTGGACAGCATTGAATTCAACACAAACCACAGCAGACATGAGTGTTTGAGTACAGAAGAAGAAGAGGGAACCTTTTTAATATACTTAAAAGTTTGAGCAGTTATCTGGGAAGGATGTCTTGTTTGGTAAGGAAACTAAACAAAAATAGGAGAACTTAATTGTTGTCCCACTGAAAAGGATATTTGCTTTTCATGGAGACCTCAATTTTTTGCTCCCAAGTCTGATGATGTAATTTTGTTCAGACACTGTTGTCCAAAAAGGCATCTGGTTGAGAGATCAGATGTCAAGGATATCCTCATCTGCTTGTCTGTGTTAATTTCTAAGTTCTTTTGTCTTGTCTTTACAGATAAATTTGCACACTTAACAGTTGCTACCCATATTTCTGTAACATTATAACTTGCTTAAAACCTGTCATCTCTCTTACTGCTTTTGGTGTAGACACCATGATTTACTACCCTTAGTTCATGTTCTCTGTTTGTACTGTGTGTACATCTGTAGACTTTGAGGTGAGCTTGGTGTAGGTTTCCTTCACCCTTTTTGTCTCTTCTTTTCTTATTGTTTTTATACTATGCCATGTGGAAAGGTTAAATACTCTGTGTTGGAGTACTTTTTGAGTTGTGGATATTGGGTTGTGGGATTTTTGGGTTGAGGAACAACTTGCTTTTGAATTTTTTTATTAATGTGTGATGCCATTCCTTTATTGTTTTCACCCTGTACAAAATACCACATAAATTTTCTCAGGTTTTAAATGTTTGTAGACATAAGCAGGTGAAACAATATACTAAACATTCAAACTTCTGAATTTCAAATTCAGTATGCCATGAAATTTTGGTTTGGCTTTTCTCATGTTCGAACATGAGGTTTTATGTTCATTTTTCTGTTTGTTCTTTTACTTTTCTCATCAAAAATCATTATATTTATTCTTTAAAACATGTACATACTTTGCCCAATTTTGAGGATTTTTAACTGATTTTACAGAGTAGAAGATGCCATGGTAATAATACTTAAATATCACTGAAGTATCTTGTTAATCATCTGTACCTAAGTCACTTCAGTGCTCAATGCATGCTTTTATATTCTGTTACAGTCACTTGAAGCCAATTAGGGAGGAAGAGCATAGGGGAAATTGTGTATGGTAGCAGACAGCCAGACAGCAGACAGGTTTTCTGCATATTTCATCCCATTATTTTGTTCCTTTTCATGTTCACCATCTAGCTAGAAGGGTTGACTGTGAAGTGTATACTTTAAAGCATCTGTTAATGATTTTTTGGTCACCAAGAAGTCTTCATATAGGCACCAATGATAACTCTTCTCAAAATAAAGATACTGCTTCTGTTAAGTTAAATCTCTGGTATATGGTGGTTGTATATTAAATTTGTGCTGTTTGTTGGCCAGATAGCAGAACGAGTTTCCCAAAGAGTTTTGGAATAATTTCCATTTTAGATACTTCCAAAACTCAGCAGGACTGTACTTACAGTAACCTGATATAATTTTCAGATTGTCCCTCCTTTAAGCCCCGGGTTAAATCAATTGACTTCCAGAAGTACTTTCCTATCTAAGTTATTTTGTGAAACTAACTGAATTTATCCTTGGTCCAATTCTGCTTAAATCTTGCCTCTTTAGTTGACTTCACTGAAATTGTTCATGTCCTTAGGAATTAATTTGATGTTGTCTGCTTTTCTCACTTCTCTCAATACAGTTTTCTTTGTCAGCTCAAAGGTAAGGGAAGTTAAGAGTGAGCTCCTGCTGGTTTTTGTAACACTGGCCCATACATTAGCTCTTCTTTTGTTTCCTGAATCGTTTGGTAAACAGTTAAGGAAGGTAAATTTATATCGCGTGTACTCACACAACCAAACTTATTTGAGAAAATTCTGAAAGAAACGCAATTTTAGAAGACTTAATACTGTCATACATCTAGATGGCTGTGAAAGCATTAGGAAGGCATGCAGTGAAAAGCAGTGGAGTGGAGGGTGGGTGTGGGAGTGCAGAAAATAGTGCCACCTTGCCCAAAGACTGCTTCTCCTTGTCTTCCAGACCTACAGTAACAATCACGGTTCCCCTCTTTTCATTTGATGAAGAGTTCCGATCATTTCTTTTCCACAGCTGTCTGTCCTTTGTCCATAAATGTGAATTCCCCAGTGTCCCCAATATGGGACTTAGCTGGGAAAGTTAATTGATTTTGGAGAGCTAATCAGATGCTCCCATCCACATCAGATGCCAGATATCCTGTCTAGCTTACAGCTGTAAACCTGAGATACCATCTCCTTAGCCTGCCTGGGGTGCAGGAAATCATAGGGCTGATCCCATGTCCAGATAGTTTATTGTTCTGCAGTCACACACTCATGCCTGGTGAAGGTATGTTTTTTATAAATCATGAAACATGTTCTTTATGCTGTATTTGAAATACAAACTATGAAATCTAGGTCTAAGTACAGCCAAGCCTATTCTCTTTTGCCTTGCCTCTTGACATTTCAACGTCTATAGCTGTATAACAGCATATGGGTCCACTAACAATGTGGGACAGCAGCCAATTTGGTCCGAGGATAAAACAGGAATCAGCTGTGGGAAATAAGCCAAAGAAGTGTGATTCCCACATGAGAAACTTAAATAGGTGCTAGTCCTTAAAGAAGCTGTTTGGCAGGATTTACAGCAGGCTTCTCTGCACAGGAGGCATTTTTCCTGAGCTCCTAAGTACAACAATGTCTAGGAGGGTTGTGGGGCTATTGTTTCATCAGCTGTAGTGCTTTGCTCTTTCTTTGCCCCCACCTTTATTGTTTGTTTTATTTTGTTTTGTTTTTAAGAAAAGCTTTATAGCACATTGCTCTATAATTGTAATCCCATCAGTATTTTTTTAGAATTAAACCATTTGCTTCATGTGATTGTGGGAAATAAAATGGAGGAAATTTTTCTGCTGCGTAGGGGGGTCCACAGCTTTCCTGAACTCTGATCAGGGAATGCTTTTTGCACCATGGCTAGCTGATTGCAAACAGCAATGTGAACGCTTTTGCTACTCCTGTGCTGTGTACAGATCTGTGGTTTTAATTTTCTTACCTCTGTCTTAAAAAAGAAATAATTTGAAATGCAGAAGCTTCAAATTAAATAAGTTGATTGTACCATCCTAATTTATTTAGTAGAGGATTAGTGTATATTTAATGCTTACCAAAGTCTGCAGAGTTGAGGTACAGATTTCATTTTTTGTGAAATGCAGACTTTTCAAAGAGTTCATGGAAGTGGTCTTGAGCTGCATTCTGTGATATAGGTCAGACTTTTTTGAGACATTGATGCATCTTAGGCGAGAAAGTAATAACAAAATCAAACAACACTAAATAATTTGTTCTAAAACACATTCCTTATTTGTTTTCAAGCTTGCTAAAAGTCCAACTGTTCTGATGCTCAAGATGTCCGAGTCATTGCCCATGGAGGTCACTGGATCAAATCCCTGCTCAAAGCAGGACCAACTTGAAAGTTAGAGCAGGTTATTATGAGCCCTGTCCAGCTCTGTTTTAAAAGTCTCCAAGGATGGAGATTATTCCACAAATCTTCTACAAAACTTATTTAAGTATCCCAAGCAATAAACTGGAAAAAGAAGTATTTTAAAATACTTTCATGTGGAATATTCACTTTGCATCATTTCTTTTTAGACTCCTATTTATATTAATCAGAGATGCTAAAAAATTTAGAATGAAAATGAATTTAAAAACTTTCAGTCATTTATTCTTATAAAAAGACTGAATTGTACTTTTGAGAAGAAACACTTCTGAATGCTGAGGCCTGTGAATTTATATGAGTGGGAGCAAGTGTTTGGCTTCTTGTTTTTGCCAGGTATTATTTCTGTTCATTCCTTTTAAGCAGTGCTTGTTTGTATAAGAATAACAAGAGATGTTTTTCCTCCCTCCTGTTCCAGGCAAGTATTTCCAAATGGGCTTCCTGAAGAATACTCTCTGGTTGCTACATTCCGTGTACGGCGAAATACCAAGAAAGAGCGTTGGTATATATGGCAAGTTTTAAATCAGTATGACACACCTGAGGTTAGAGTCATCTTTGATTTATTCCTTCAAAAAGTTTCTTTTTTCCTGCACGTAATATGGCACACGTAATAATGGATGATTCATTAATGGATTTAGCTAAAGTTTATGTGAAATAGACAGACTGCTCTGAAATAATTGATAATTTGTGGCAGGAATTACAGAAATTTAGCAAAATCTATTCAGTTTAGACTGCAAAATAAAATAAATGCGTGTTTTGATTTATAGCTGATATGTATTTACCAAGTTACGTCAAAGAATGCTTCATAACATAATTCTTGCCCAGTATATGTAGTTGAAATATTTTTGTTATGTATGGTTTATATATGTACTTCTTTATTATAACTTTTAAATAGCCACTTATCTTATTTTGTCTTGCTTTCAGATCTCTGTCCTCCTGGATGGTACAAAAAAGGTGGTGGAGTATATGACCAAATCCTCTCAGGGAAATATACTGCACTACACTTTTAAGAGTCGAGAAATTTATCCATTGTTTGATCGGCAGTGGCATAAGCTTGGTATTAGCGTGCAGTCAGGGATCATTTCCCTCTATTTGGATTGTAATTTAATTGAGAGAAAGCAGACTGATGAAAAATTCACCATTGACTTGCAGGGAAGGACACTGATTGCTTCTCGTGCTGCGGATGATAAGCCTGTAGATGTGAGTAGTGTGAAAGGACAAACACTTAACTTGAAGTAATGTTTCAGCCACGCTTTTACTAACACAGTTGTATAGAATCACATAGATAAAATCTTCAAACCCAGTCATTATTTTTGAGTGTGTATTCTTAATTTGAAGTCCTTAAGTGTTTTTCTCTAAACATTATTCAATTATGTAGCATCTGCTAAGACAAAGCTGTTGCCAAAGTAACTGCATAGAACTCAGTCCTGGTTTAAGGAGTCTGTTTTTCTGTATTTAATTTGGAGAAAGAGCCACCGAATTACCACAGATATAGTGTTTCTGTGTTTAAAGGTAACTTGCAGTCCTAATTATTTTATTTCATTTTTAGTAAGATTTATTTATAGGTTTGTATCAGTCATCTGTTGCACTTTGTCTGTCTTTGATAAAGGGGACACACAAAATTATTAAGGATTACCTCTGTATTGAGGTCTTCTGGAGTAATTCGGCTATTTAGAAATAGGGGCACATTGTTCATAGTTGTCTCTCCCTTATCCAAAAGAGAGGGATTAGGAAGTGGCCAGAGGTGTGTTTCCTGCAGCCTTTGGTGCAAGAATTACTCAAGGAAACCCCATGATATTCTGGGGTATTTTTTGTCCTGGAATGCTCTCTTCTGTTTCCTCATGCAGGGAGGAAAGTAATTTGAAAGCACAGCAAGTAATTTGAAATCTTCAGGAAATATCAGTTTAAGTACAGTGACATGGGGCTACCAGGTTTAAAGCATCTGCCTTGGGGTTTATAGTGACCATCAGAAAGCTTCAGCGATGTTATGTACTCTGTAGGGCTCCAGAGGAAAATAGCACATTTTAACTGCAAGCTAACATTGCAGGAGTCATCATTCTTGTGGGGCACTAAGCTCTTTGGCCAGGACTCAGATCTCTTATTTCATGGAGCCAAACTCATGCTTTGTTTTATTTTCTCAGACTTGAGTTCAACGTTATTTGAAATGTGTGCTCTGTGATCTCATTTCCAAATAGCATGCAGCAGAAAAAGCAGGTTTTTTCTGCTGGTTGCATGGTATGAGCTGGATAATTCTGAGTGGAAGTTGTGAATTGGGATTTCCACATTTGCAGGAAAACATTGCGGGCTTAAAGCTGATGAAGGCAGCAGAGCAGATCCTATATCACTGGTCACTTTTCTCAATACCAAGTGCAAAAGGGAGATTAAAGGATATAAAACTGATGCAAAAAGAGGAATATTATGACAAGAATAGCTAGTTAGAATTTTACTTGCTTCTCGTCTTTCTAATCCACCCAAAGTCTCTGAAACAAAAGCTGTACATAAAGAATTTGTGATTTTTGCTCTTCAGGTGATTTAGTGGCAATGTCCAGGAAAAGGTCTGTCCAAAGCAATGGATGCATGTGATAGAGAGTTTATCAAACCTTTATTTTAGTTTCCTGCAGAGGAAAATTACCTTTCCTGAAAAGGTTGTAGAGGATGTCTACAAGGCTAAAATTCTTGTGTAATATAGCAAACCAATACAGATGGATGCAACTTAAATGAAAATAAATGAAATCTAAAATGTGATTTACATCAAAGTAATAGACTGCATAATTTGTTCCTTAAATGAGGAGCTGTGTAATTGTTTTGGATTTGTCTTTCTCTAGCATTTCAGAAATATGCAGTGTTTCAAAGAGAAAGTTTACTACCTCAAGATAAGAAAAAGCATGCCATGACACATATTTTTTTACACCTCATATTAATCTCTTTTGTATTCCTTAATAGATTGAACTTCACCACATAGCAGTTTATTGTAATTCACAACTTGCAGTAGAAGATACATGTTGTGAAATATCTGCAGACTTGGTAAGTTATCTGTTAAAATTCAAATGTTAATACAAAAGAAATTGCATTATTGTTTCCTGCTAAAGAGCTGTAAAAATTTTTCAACACAGGTGATAATTTAATTACCTCCTAAAAATGAATTCCATATCTGGAGTCATGGTACATAGTTTTTTGCTGCCTAAATAAATGGTACAATGGAACATCAACAAAAGGCACTAGGTGCTGCTAGTGCCTTTTAAATGCATTCCTTAACATTGATTAATTTCTAATTAGTAACTGAAGAAGCCTCACAGTGTAGGAAACAAATCACTGTGATGGCTTGAGAATGGTTTCCAACAACAGAGGCCATTTCAGTAACAGTTGCATCTTGTGAAGCTTTACAGATAAAATAAGCAAAGCCCATGAAAGAGTCTGCATGACAGTGGAAGAGAAGGAAAATAGGGTGGTGTTGAGTTTTCTTTACTTTAATATACTGAAATGGAGGAATGGGTCTTTAATAACTGGAAAGTTGTAGTGGTAGGTTGATGGTTGGACTTCATCCTTCAGGTCTCTTCCAACTTTGATGATTCTATGAAATACTTTCTTCTTTAGAATGCACATGCTGAAGTGTATATATTGTTTAATATGAGGGAAAAAATTGATTTAGTTTAAAGGGTTCACTTTTCCCTCTTGTTTTGATTGACAATGTAAACTGGAAGACAGTAGAACCATAACTTGAAGTTTTAGATGTAATTGTTTTGCTCAATCTAGCCCATAAAAACAAACAAACAAAAAACCCAAACCAAAACAAAAAAAAGCCAAAACAGAACACCCCCCCCCCCCAAAAAAAAACCACAAAAAACCCAACCAGACTATAAATAGCCTCAGAAAGACATTGTGTTAAATTATTGGCCTGCTAGTCATAAGTGCTCCGTAAGATCAGGCTCCTCTGAGGCAGTGGACAGTGCCATCACCACCAAGGTATAGACAGCAAGAAAAACCTTGAGCATGTAGGAGGAGTGATTGGTTACGTCCACAAAGAGATAGGGGAAGGTGTACCTGGATGGGAGAGAGAAATCTGCCCAAGAACAGAAGAGCACAAGACTGCTTGGTGTTCAGAAGCATGAAAGAAGCATGGTGTAATTTCAGGGGGCAAATTTCAATTTTAAACAATGACTAATAGTTCAAATATATTTCTAAATATAGTCCTGATGGAAATGCAGACTTTCTCTTGAATGTATAAGCTAATGAAAAAGTGGAATTAATTACATTCCTGTATGTTCTCCTTAATGCTTGGAAATACAATTTATTGAGCAGTTATGACACAATAGCAAAAAAAGCAAGAACAAAACAAACCCTAATTATATATGAAGACAAAAAGCTCAACAATAGGCTTTATCAATAACACATAAATATTCACTCCTCTATGCAGCTAAAAGCACTATCATTTTCATTTGTACATCTTATAGTCTCATATGTATGTTTAAGATGTAAGAAAAGGTGGACTACTTGTTAATGACTTTCATATTAAAACTAGCATTACATTTTCTGACTTATTTTTTTCACAACTTCCTTACCCAATATAACAGCCACATTTTCAGTAATTTAAGGGAAGGAATTTATACTTGGATATAAATTTCTATGCTAAGCAGTAAATCCTGTGGGAATTTCTCTGACAGAAGGCTTGAAAAAAACTTCATTACATCTTAATGAGACTTACTGAAGTTTAGCAGGTTCTGTTGACTTGTCCTGAAGTATCTCTTCAGGTTGGCTCAGGAGTCACAGACAGGTAAATCTTGGCTTCAGGGCTTTTTTGTTTGTTTCCAAACTATCTATACCAGAAGTATTTTACTACAAGGAAATAAAAAAGTTTTCCTTTGCACTATTATATTTTGCACTTAGGGGCAGGGCAGAGGACAGGATGAGACTGTGCCAGTACTATATTTTTTATTTCTCCTCATGGATATTTTCTGTTTCACTACTTCTGATTTTGGGAGACTTTATTCCTCTTTATTCTTCTGTCTTTGGAAGAAAGAAATGGGACAGTCATATCAGTTTTAACTGGCATCAATTTTAGAACAGAAGGATCTAAATATCTAGAATTGTTTTTTTACAGCTTTTTTCTCTCTTTGTAAGTTGTTTTCACTTTCCATGTATGGTTTGTACAGGAGTATTAAAACAGAAGATAGAACAGAAGGTTGGATGGTATTTACCTGTTAACCAAAGTGGACCAAAAACCAAAAAATCTTTTTTTTTCAGTGCTCACATGAGGAGAGGTTACTGGCTACGACTTTATCACCAGTGACTGCTCATGCCAGCAAAATATACACACTTCCAGGGATGCAGCAAGAATCTACACAGAGATGCTACTGCTTTCCAAATAAAGTATAAAGTTTTCCTGTTGTTTTTTAATGCATCATGCTGTTTAATCCTGTTGGATATAAAAACAGTTGGGTTTGGTTTTCTTTGCAGTCATGAAAAAATCTTACTGATTTGTAGTATTGTAACGTATTTACATTGTATTTCCCAGTTAAGAACCAGTACATTTTGAATTTAGTTAAATCCAAAAAGTAAAGTAAAATTAGAGATGTCAGTAAGGTTTAATTGTTTGAATATACACCCAAAAAAGTACCATGGTAAAACTGAGAATAATATTTAGGCATTATATTTAGTGTAAATGTTTTCACTTGAGAATGAATTATATTCTACACAATGTTTGTTTTCTTTTAATACTTCTCCTGGGTGTTGCACTATATTTATTGAGTCATTTGCTTTGTTAGGCATTTGTGACAAAGACAGGAAACCTAACCAAATATAATTTGGATCTGCTTTGTTGACTTTTTTTATTTCTTTTAAAATCAGGGAGAAGCAGGATTACCAGGAGTAGCTGGTTTGCCAGGCCACAAAGGAGAGAAAGGTGAAAAGGTAAAATATCACTCGAATTCTCTTTTTCAAGCCTTGTCGTTGGCTTATCTTTCTGAAGTAGGAATTACATGGATTCTGCTATTCCATGAAGGAATCTGTCTGAACACAGAGTGGATCCTTTATCAGTCAGTGTCTGGCTGTGTGTGTGAGCTCCCTGCCAGGCATTTTACAGCTGCCCCACTTTGGGGTGACCCCATCACTCTGTGGAGCACAGTTTACCTGCCTGGGAAGCACATGCCTCCCCAGGCCTGTCACCATGCCCTGTACAGAAGACATGCATATATTCTGACAAGAATTGTTCCATCTCCTGTGTGTACATCACTGCTGATGGACAGAATCCCATGTGGTGGAATCATCCTTGCAATCATCAGTAGGAGGATATGAAATATGACCTCCATATATTCTTTGACAATGCTCGTACTTGAAGCTGTTTATTGTGAAGAGAGAACAATCTGAGATTGGCAAGTCTCTAGGACAGGCCAGTTGGTCCTTTCCTTGGCCTTTTCTGAATTTTCCTGTAATGCTTACCATGATATTCTTATGCTATGTAGCTTGAAATTTCCTAATAGTATGGGTCAACATATCAAATGTTTTCCTTTCACACTCCATTCCTTAAATTTTGTTGGAGGATGCTGAATTAAGACACAGCTGGGAATGTGTTTTCCATGTGCTACTAGAGGGGGCAAAATGAATAAACTATTGTAAATCTGCCACAAAACAGTGAGATAGGAAATGAGGTCAGGGAATGCAGTTTGTATGAGAGCAAGATGCCTAGACTGTCCTAATCCAGAGGTTAGACGGAGGTATCCTAACCCAACATCCTACCTTGCAGCACACCATTTAATATGTGATCTGAAATAGTTTGTGAAGACAGACAGTGCTGTTCCTATAGCTGTAGTGTCTGGCTGAAAAGGGTCCAGTTCTGAGAAGGCTTATCTACACAGCTGGTTGAAATCAAGAACATTTCTTGACAGTATAATTCTTCCCACCATAACTCCTCCCCTCCAGTATATATTTCACTTTTTGACACAAGCTGTATTTTTAGATGAAAAAAAAAGTTCAGTCACATTAGTTTCTATTGTCAGCTGAACCTAGAGGGACTGCTGTCAGTTTTCAGACCTAATCATGAAGTTTTAATCTGGAGTGTATTAAACAATTGTCAGTTCTTAGTTTTAGCTTATGCTACCAGCACAGGGAGTTTCCTAGCATTTGTTTGGGGAACAGTTCTTCTGCTCCTGACCTGATTCATTTAGACCATTATTGTTACTAAGCTGGGAAAGCAGACTTCACAAGTCTGATTTTTTTAACATTTAATCTCCCAGCAAATTAGCAGTATTTACCATGCTAAGCATACTACCTCTAAACAAAACATGTAAGGTTCTGTTCTCCCACTTGTTTTTCAAAAAGAGCTTCATTGCATGGATTCTCTGTGCATGGAACTGTCTGAGAGTCAATGAACCCCATTGCACCCAGAAGTTTAACCTAAAGAAAGTATATTGACATTTATGAATGTCCTTTCACAAAATTGAATGAATCAGCAGGTTAAAGTCAGGGGTAGAACACCAAACAGGTAGAAAGCTACTTAATTTGAACTTTTCTTACAATTGACCAGTACTTGTTACTTCCTGGCTTTACAGTGGGTGGGGTTTTTTTCTTTTTTGGGGGGATGGGGAAGGGGGTTGGATGGAGGGCACAGTATGACTGTATGACTGTGACCATAGGTCAGGATTGGCTCACTGACCTTTGGGAGCAAACAAATCTTGTGTTAAATAGTGCCTGCCATGATGGAGCTGAAAGCAACATTCTCTGAGATTTTAATACCATTTTTCTCACTGACTCTGCATTTACGCAAGTTTTCAGTAAGACTCATTCTCAATGACGGCCTTGTTACATCAATAATTAGACCTGAAGAGGCAGAAAGGCTCCAGAACATTCCAGTCATGTAGGATACATGACTTATTGTCAGATTATGTAAAGGAAACTAACAGACTCTGGCTGAGTGTCTTGTAATGTAATATACACAAAATATGCAGCTTCTTGATAACTTTGCTGGCCAGTTACAAAAAACAGGTCTTATCTGAGTTCTGTGGTTCCTAAGCACATGTTCCCCCTTTGCTTGTGTTCAGCTTCTCATTTTATTGTTTCTTTTGTTTCTAAGTCCTCTTAATATAGGCATCCAACTAACTGTATTTAAATGTCTGTGCCATTGCAGCATCCAAGTGAAAATGTTAATTTTTTATGTCTTTTTTTGTTGCTATGGGATTGAAAAGGAAGTCTCTACTGACACAGATTGATATTAGGCTACGTTCAAGCCCCTCAAAATTGCCCTTCTCTTCAGTCTAAAATCACTGTTCCCTAAGGTCAGACTATTCAGGAACATCTAAGCTATCAGTAGTGTAAAGTATGTAATTTATAAGCCATTTTAGGCATTTTGAATGTAATTATTAGCCTGTATCCACTCCATTCCTGTACTCTTGGCTCGTCTTAGTACCTCTGAACAGGTCTGAGCCAAAATTCAAAGTATGTTGCAGGCCCAAAGGACTGGAGTGCCATATTTTCACTGGAACCAGCATTCATGCAAATATTGATATATCTCTGGCAAGCTGTGCATCTGAATGCACAGGAGCATCACTGATCAAAATTATGCCATTTCTGTGAATGACCTTCCTGTTTGTATACCTGGCCTCCCATTATGACTTCATGAGGACAGTTCTTCACTCAAAACTTTTATCTCCTATACTTTGGGCATGGAATAGTTGATTTGCTCTGCAGGATATTTTTACTGGGAGATCAGCTTCTGCAGCAAGGGACCAACTGGTTTTTAATTTCTCAATAATTAAGACTGGAAAAATTGCCTGAAACAACTTTTTTTGCTGCTTACTAAGTGCACATTTTGGACTGTTCCTAAATAATATGCTGTATATTCTCATGGCAGCTTGATTCTTAGCACAGTGTATCTAACAAGTTGCAAGTGGACACAAATCAGGTGGAAGTCCTCTGTGATTTTAACACATTTTGATATCTGCTATAGAGTTGGGTTTTTTTCTTCTGCTGATCTGAGTGAGACATTTAATCTGGTTTTTATTTGGTTGCAATTTGTACTACTTCAGCATCGTATTTAGCTACTCAGTATCTTGCAAACATATTTGTTGTTAGCAAATGTCTTTTAATAATGTTGTAAAGGTTCTGTTTTGTCCTCAGTATGTAGAAATTCTTCAGAAAGACAGAATATGTGTGACCATAATTGGAATGATTGCATATATGCTGAATATATAAACTGATTTTCTCTCTCAAGGAGGCTAAAAAAAAAGTTTTCTACTTTTATTTCTTTTAAGCAGACTAAGTGCCCATGGAATATTTTAAATTGAAATCTAAACAGAATTAAATATTTTGAGATAATGTTAAGCCAATGTTTTCTGTGTTAATACGTCGTTAGTTAATGCTGTAAGTGAAGTAGGGACCAAAAAGCCAGAGGCAGATTGCTTTCAAATATTAAAATGCCTGTTGATGTACACCATGGAGAAATTTTTTGCTGTTCAACTTCATTACTTTAAATTTTACTTAAGGAAAAAGACATTTAAAAGGCTATTTTGGGATTGGTAGAGATAGGTATATGCAATGTATTATTGCACTAGGAAAATATTTGTAATAGAATGATATGAAAAAAAGATCTCCTGGAGAACAAATGAAATTTCTGACCTGTTCTTTCTCTGCATTTTCCTTGCTAGTCTTTCTTTCCTCTACTCTGACTTTCCTCTTAAAATCCAGTCAACTTGATTCCACCTAAAGCATATCTATTGTACTATGCAGCCTTGAGAATGGCTCCTTTCTGGCCCAGTCTTTGTTGCTGAGGTTATTGATAGGGACCTAGAAGCTGGAATTCAAGAAAAAGAAGAAAATTGAGCAAAATATGGCTGGCTTTCAGTTATGACAAAGTCAGGAATTGCCAGTACACTTAGTAGAATAAAATCTTACAATAAGCAGAATGAAACACCGTGCTTACCAACCTAAGAATTTATGGATTGTCCCACTTATGTTTTACCATCTAATTGTCCAAGTTATCAAACTAAAAATGGAAAATATCATTAGCAAGGCAACCATTTTTTCTTATTAAAAGTTCTGAAATGTGACTTACTGTCTTTATTACTATATTTGCCATTCCAATGCTCATCTCAGCCCTGAGTTTAAGTCTTTCTGAGGAGTGGAGATGGTGGCAGCAAGTCCTTGTGGCAGTGTTCACAGGGGTCTCAGGCTGAGGGAAGAGATGAGGATCTCTCTCCGTGTTTCAGAAGGCTTGATTTATTATTTTATATTTTACATTAAAACTATACTAAAAGAATAGAAGAAAGGATTTCATCAGAAGGCTAGCTAAGCTAAGAATAGAATAAGAAAGAATGATAACAAAGGTTTATGGCTTGGCTCTCTGTCCGAGCCAGCTGGGCTGTGATTGGCCATTAATTTTTTAATTGTAAACATCCAAGATGGGCCAATCACAGATGCACCTGTTGCATTCCACAGCAGCAGATAATCAATGTTTACATTTTGTTCCTGGGGCCTCTTGGCTTCTCAGGAGGAAAAATCCTAAGGAAAGTATTTTCCATAAAAGATGTCTGTGACAGTCCTCACCACTCTGAGGTGCTCAGGGTGTGGGAGAATGTCACACTTCCCCAGTGGGGTCCATTCCAGAGCTGAAGCAGGAGCAGGGGAGCCAGCAGTCACTGTCACTGGTGCAGGAGTTAAACCAGTGACACCCAGCTCAGGCCTTGGTGAGCTGAGCTCCTGCTCTGATGGGACAGAACACAGCTGGGGGCTTCTGCTGGGAATAACAGGAATGATACTTCCTTATCTGTATACTCCCTGCTGCTCCCACAGTACCAGGGAAACCCTGGAGTGATGCTGCCTTTGGGATGAGTTTTCTTTCTCCTAACATATTCCCTGAATGTGAATTCTTTTTTTTTTCCTTCTTGCTAATAGACACTTTTTTGTTTTCTGGGGGTTTTTGGGGTTTTTTTTGTGGGTTTTTTTTTTTAAACCTGGACATTTCTGCTGATGTGTCCTGGTTTTAGTTGGGACAGAGTTCATTTTAATCCCAGTAGTAGCCAGTATGAGGATGTGTTTCGGTTTAGTGCTGTAAACAGTTGATAACACAGGGATGTTTTCATTATTGCCAAGCAGCGCTTGCACAGCGTCAAAGCCTTTTCTGCCCCCTACCCCACCCCACCAGTGAGGAGCTGGCAGAGCACAAGGAGCTGGGAGAGGACACAGCCAGGACAGTGACACCAACTACCAAAGGGATATTCCATGCCTTACACATGGTGCCATGATCAGTATATAAAGCAGTGGGAAGGAGGAGGAAGCGGGGGGATGTGGAGTGACACCATTTCTTCCCGAGTCACCACTATATATGATGGAGCTCTGCTTTCCTGGGGATGGCTGAACACCTGCCCTCCCACGAGAAGCTCAGTTAAAAAGGATTTTCATTGTCACCCTTTGTAAATACTGACAGTAGATTTACAGCTCATGGTTCTACCTTTGGCTGTTACACTGTGTGTACCTCATAACCTGTAAATGCCAGTCTTGTACTACTGCTGTTCATCGCCTTACAAAGCTGTTTTCCCAGCAACTTATCTTTCACTTTTGTGAAGGACTATAAGGCCTGCAGAAGGAAAAGAAAATACCATTAAGAAAAATACAAAAATATTAAAGATGCATTTCCTATATTTCTGGTTTTAGTCTGTGGTACTGTTACTATGAATACTGTTAGATACCTATAGTATCTGATATTTATATCCATAAAGGCATGAAAAACTACCACCTTTCCACCTGTGGTTATTAAAATCACAACTAGAAGGTAGAAGCATAACTTGCAGATCTAATTTGCAGTGGAAAATTGTCTTCAAGACGGGGAGTCTGTCTGCAGTTAGTGGAACAGTAGTGTAAACATACCTTGGTTAATTGGTGAGTAAGTCACACAGGCTAAAGGTTTCCTGGCATGTAGCAGGCTGTGTAATTTTAGACTACTCAGTGTATAAAAATACACCACTGAAGGTAACAAAGTGGTACTGGTCTATTGAAATACTGGCAAGTGGCAGAAGGGAACAGAGGATGCATAGATAAGAGAATGACTCTGTGGGTGATTAGATAAGGTAACCTTTACCTCTCACAGTGCCAGTGGATTCATGCTATTCATGCATATAGGATTTTGGTCTATTTTTGAGACAGAGCTGTTTAATATCTTTATCCATGGTCTGGGTGAGGGCATACAGTGCATACTCAGTAAGAACAAGTCCTGTGAGGAGTGACTGAGGGAGCTGAGGGTATTTTGGCTGGAGAAAAGAAGTCTCAGGGGTGACCTTACTGTTCTCTACCAGTGGCTGAAAGGAGGTTGTAGGCGGGTGGGAGTCAGGCAGGCAGCAAATGACAGGACAAGAAGAAATGGCCTCAAGCTGTGCAACAGAAGGTTCAAGTTGGACATCAGGAAGAATTTCTTTGTTGAAAAGCTGCTCAGTCCTTGCAATGAGTTGCCCAGGGAAGTAGTGGAGTCACTCTCCCTGGAGGCATTCAGGAAACAACTGGACATGGCACTCAGTGCTATGGTCTCATTGGCATGGTGGTGGTCAGTCAAAGGTTGGGCTTGATGATTTTGAAGGAGTTTTTTAACCTTTATGATCCTGATACAACTCTTGTTGTGTACTTCTGACCAATCTTACTGCTCCTTTCTCAACTTCAGAAAGATTAATAATCTCAGACCAGAGTTATAATGTTATTCTTGCTGGAGAATGTTCTTTTCTTGATAGAAGTAGGCACACCTAATGTTTGTTTTGTTTTTAAATGAACACTACATGGTTTCAGTGCTTTTGTTGTATTCCTCTGGCATCCAAATAATTTTTATTTTAATTTTTTTAAACCTTATACTTTACATTATTTGGCAACATTTCTGGGTTTGATGTTTTCTTATGTAATTTTTAAGACTTATGGTCCAATTTATGGTCCAATCCCTGCTGGGACCTTCCATAACTCTCTCGACCAATCAGGAGAGTTTTGGAAGAGAGTCAGTTTTTCTCTCAAAACTAAGATTTTCTAATAGATTGCTTATGATATGGGGTTTGGTTTCTCTAAAGGGAGAAAAGGGAGGGAGAGAGAAATTTTAATAATGCCTTTCAAAAATATTGAGGGCGCATGACTTTGTACAAATCTGTATTACACGTTGAGCTTTCTCAGTGTAGAACTGAAAATGGACCCTCTTGGTTTCTGTCTTCTGTTGCAATGAATTCCTTTAAAATTAGTTGCTTTTATGGAACTGTGGACATGCAAGCATTTGTATGATGAAGGACTTAATTGATGTTATAAGTGTTCAAAATGCATTTATTTTGCTGATTTTAGTATGACACGTAAGGCATCCTCCTCCACAGTAGCTGCATTACTAAAAAAATCAGATAGAAGATGCTTTTCTATTGAGTCTGATATGACCTGAGTAGTTGTTGTTAATGTCAGAAGTCTGTGGAGTTTCTAATTGATCAATTTGTGTTGTAGGGAGAGATGGGTGTGAAAGGACCAGACGGTGTTGCAGGTCTGCCTGGTGAAAAGGTAAGTTCCTGTTTCTTGAGTTGTGATTTAACTCATGAGAAGTGTTCATTGTGTCAGTGGCTTCTCTGTAATTGTTTACAGAAATAGGAGGATAGAACATTTCTGTTAGAACATTAATGTCTTACCTGCGCTGCCATGTTTTTGTAGCACACGGAAAAAGCTGTTCAGATCTGCTGATATGTGTGTTTTGTGGGTTTTTTCCCAAGAAGTGGGGTTATATACAGAGCTAAAGGAAGCTTCTTGTTCCACCTGCTCAGTTTGTGGTCTGCAAGCTTAGATAAGAGCTCTTGTGCACTCAGCAGTCTGCTTGGTGGAGCTTGAGATAAACACCACTGACTTCTTAATCAAAGGTTTGGAATAGCCGTGGTTAAGAAGGCATGCCAGCCTACTGGTGTATTCAAGGATAAGTTTCACTTCATTTCAGAATGTTAGCGTGCAAAGACAGTTGTATGCACTTATTGGGTTCGGTGCTACTTACCTGTATTAGAGGAAGTCTATAAGTCTAATATCTGGAATCTTCAGTATAGAGACACCCCTCATAACACTGAGGAAACAGCTTGCTGCTGTCAGGCTTAAAACCTGCGGGTTTACAGGACATAAAATCATGAAATTGTCTTTTATTTTTACTTATTATTTCTGTCTCAAATTGTGATTTTTTAAAAATGGGAGGTAGATGTATGTGAGCAAAGTTAAGAGTAAAAATCAAAGTATTTGTTGCTGACGTTAAGTTATATTGGTAGAAAAACGGAGAACAAGCTGCAAAGATGTTCAAAGGAATTTGCAACATTGAAGAACTGAATTGCCAAGTGGTATGTAAGACTCAGAGGAAGCAATAGACAAGTGATGCAGATGAAGAGGAAAACAAAGGAAGCATTATGCATTTCATGCCAGACTGGACTAGCTATTACTGCTCAGGAGGCAATCTTGGAATTAAAGATTAAGGAAAACATGGACTCGCTGTTTAGCACTAGTCAAATTACTAGGAAAAGAATAGGGAACAAAGCAAAAGGGTTTTAATGTCACCATTTTTAATGAATCCGTCTGCAACTTGAATGATGTATACAGTTCTGGTTCTCACACCTCCGTGTGAATCTAATAATACCAGAAAAGATTCAGAGGTGTCAAGAGTGATCAAGAGCACCAGACATCTTCCAATTAAAGTCTGACAATGTGGACTTCAATCTGGAAAAGGCACAATTAAGAAAGAACCTGTCATGTTCTGTTCTCTGTGCAGTGCTGAATGGAGCAGAAGAGATTAATAGGGATTGATTTATTTATTTTATTCTTTATTGTGCGAATTTTAGAGCATCAAACCTATCTGATAGGAGGTTCAAAAAGGATAAAAAGAAAAGATAGACTCCTTCTTCCTGCTACAATAGTACAGTTTGAACACTACACAGAACTTGGAAAGTCTGAAAATGTATTAGAAGATTAGTGGAGTAAAATTCAATTGATTGTGTCAGTCTGCTTGTACTTTAAGAGGCTGGAATCTGGGAAAGCCACAGGAGGAGTCTTTGTGGCTGCCCTCTTATATTTTTCTGTAGACATATGTTGTTGCCATAATTGTAGTCCTGTAATTGACTGGAGGAACCTTTGTTTTGATCCAGATAGACAGTGTTTTACTTTACTGTGCTCCTAAATGTGAATTAATGGAAAGAGTTATTGTAAAGCATTGTAGATTGAGATTGATCTAGAATGAAGCTGTGTTTTCCCTTGGCTCTTTCCATAGCTCCTACTCTGATGTTATCTTGCTATAAACTTACCAGGCTAGGTTACTTTTCCAGTCCAAGTTATTATTATTGCAGTTTCCATGGTTAATATTGTTTGGGTTTTTTTGCTAAGCGCCTTGCAAATTCATTGTCAGGCCAAATCCCAAAGCTCCTGTTAGTTTACATGAAGCTCAACAGTCAGATCTTATTTAATGTCCAGACATTGTACTTTTTCTGAACATTATAATTCTTTTAATTCAGCCTATATAAAATACAAATTACAAATGAACTGTGAATTAAAAATGAACTACCATGAAATACAAAACTGTGTTAGCTCCTTCCTGGAGCTGGAATGAATATTTTCCTTGTGCTGTGGAAGGTGCTAAAGTGTTCTCACCCAGATGATGCATCAAGAACTATATACATTTGTAGACTCTTTTATTTTTTGTGCTCCCCTAAGTGTAGTATTCCAGATGCTAACATTGTACGTAGTTAAAGACAAGGAAGTGAAGGAGCAGCACCAAACCTGAGGTGAAGAAGCATTTGGACAAAACACCCTCAGGCACATTATGGGATTCTTGGGGTGTTCTGTGCAGGGCCAGGAACTGGACTTAAATATTCTGATGACTCCCTTGCAACTCAACATACTCTATGATAAAAATACCCCAAGCACTGTTGTTTGCAAAGGTATCTCCAACCTTTCAGGCTGTTGAAGTGCAGACTGTGCAGTGCTGGGAAAGCGTTCTGAGGAGCTACTGCTGTTTGTATATCTTCTTAAATCTGTCAGCATGCATTAAGTATTGCTGGAGATGTTAAATTGCTTAGTATGGATTTTCTTATGTTTTTGCACTATGTGTTTCTGAGCATTGTGCAGATGTGCTCCTGAGTCACTAGCTAGAAACAGGAAGAAGGAAAAAATTTATACTCTTTTTAAAAATTTAACTGAAGATTGAGGCTTCAAAGAACAGGAGTGCTCTTGATAGTACTCCCAAAACCTATCCGCTGCAATACTCCTTTGCTTAGACTTCATTCCCTGGGAAAAGGTTCAGAGAATAAATAAGCAATAGATTTTACTCATGTTGCTATGCACAAGCAACAATATCAATTCATTTGACCTACTTTAGATGTTTACCTTAGAATGAAATAAACTTGGCCGTTGAAAATTCTGTTTCTTTAGATTTATTATCTCAAACATACCTGATATAGTGAAAAACCAAACTTAGAATAATACTATCAATGGGCTTTATTACTTGAGAGAATCTTAACAGGAGAATCTCCCAGAACAGTGCTGGATGCTCATATACTTAATTTTCAAGATGTAGGTAAATGGTGAGGCATCTGTGAGTCTTCATAAACGCCCTTGACTTTCAGGCATCTTAAGTGTGAAAATTGTTCAGTCTGTCTTCAAATGTGACACTTTGCCTTCTGTCACTTTCAAGACATACTGTTACTGACAAGATAATTTCCCATTCGCTAAATGCTGCAGTGGTTTTGCCACAGTCTGCTGGCTAATGGGTGCACAAGTGAGTGGTGTAGACTTCTAGGAGGCTCTTGCCTTTTAAGAGGTTGGATCTGCTGAAGGCTAATACAGAGAACAGAGTTTAAGGCTTGATGACTCTATGGTAACATAAGAATAACCTTAACACTCTAAAGAAAGCAGAGGAATGTTCTGGCCATAATTCACCAAGTTTTTTTTATTTTTCTGACGCAGTTCTTGTAAGCTGCCAAAGTAAAAAATTAGGTTTTCATTGACTGGTGGCACACCACAAGATGCCTGCTGTCTCATCTGCCTTTGGGTTAAAAGAAGTCAGTGTCATGGTGCTTATGACTAATCTGGAGAGTCAAGAATCTAACACAGATCCTGTGGAGCCCTACCTCAGGCCCCCAAAGTCACAAAACAGTAGATAGCACCATTACATATGTGACTGTCTATTTGATGTCCACCTATCTAGTTCCTTCTCCCCATCCTTTTTCAGGAAAATGTCTGAAGAGATTTTTCTTTTAAATAGTAAAACCTGCTTAGGGCAACAGGACAAACTCTTGAGATTATCAGAGGAGATAGTTCTGAGGTACTTGTTTATAATTCTGAAATAAGAGGGTAGGAGGCTTCCCTTGGAGGGAAATTTGCTTCCATTGTGGACTATCAGAAGAGATGGAATACAGTGACATGATCCCTTTCTTGCAATGGGGACTGATTTGTAGCTCAGCCTTCTAGGCACACTTCTTCAATGTATCTGTCAAACCATGATACAAGAACAACTGGAAGTTGTGGTTGATCAGAATCCCTACATGTGTGAGACCTTAGGCTCTGTCCTTCTGGCAATGTTCAGCAAAGGCTGTGAATACAGAAGAAATGTGTTGAAGGAAGCACTGTTAGCCTACTTTTTGGTGATTAACAAGTGAAACTGCCTCTGGATACAGTTCTGAAGTCATTTAGTGTAACTGGATTATAGCCAGAGTGCTGGTTATGGCATGAGAAATTAAATCTGTCCCTGAAGTGGAGGTTTGAGGTGACTGGACTGCTTTAAGATATAATATGACAGTCACCTATCTGCTCTAGAAATCAAGCAATCCTGATCTAGCAGTTAGATTCATTATGGCAACAAAAATTGATTGCTCAGCCATTAAGAAAGGGCTTCACCTCTCACTGCTGTGTACAGGGTCACATCACTGGCATAACCTGAGAAACGTCATTGTATTGCTGTAAAATATTTCTGTTTTAAAAACTTTAATTATTTTCCTAGTTTTCCTGTACTACTGAAATGGAGAGAAAACATTCCTGTTGTGTGGCCCACAGGCTTCTCCCTAACTGAAGTCATAACATCATCTTATTTCCATACAGGTCAAATGCAGGTCCTTTCCTCAGCACCCACTGGGGGATTGTTACAGACCTCCATGACGTGTTTTGTGTTGTGGCTCTGCACAAAGCATGTCATGGGATGGATCCTTCCACTACTTACAGGGGGCTTATAAAAGAGAGAGAGCGACATTTTACAAGGGCAGATAATGATAGGACAAGGGGGGATGGTTTTAAACTTAAATGTGAGAGCTCTAGATAAAATGTCAGGAAGAAATTCCTTACTCAGAGGGTGGTGAGGCACTGGAACAGGTTGCCCAGAGAAGTTGTAAATGCCCCATTCCTGGAAGTGTTTAAGGTCAGGTTGCATGGGGTCCTGAGCAACCTGGTCTAATGGGTGGCATCCCTGCCCATGGCAGTGGGGTAGGAACTAGATGATTTTCAAGATCTGTTTCAACCCAAGCCTTTCTATGATTCTGTGATCCTCCCTATATGGGGTATTTCCAGGCTTTCCAAACAGTTTGACAGCACTTTGAACCATGATTAGAAGATCAAGTCCTCAAGCCTTAAAAATGTGTTGGACATTTTCTGAGGATAAGGGGGGGGAAAAATTCCACCAACCACCTGATCTCAGTGTTCTCACTTACAGGGAGCTCATTTCTTTACTTTCCTTCATAGCTTTTTGTAAACTTGAAACAAGCTGGGTTTAATTTTCCTGTGTATAGGTGAGACTTTTCTTCTTCCTGCACTTCTTGTGTCACTGATCCAAATAAGTTAAATCCTTTCCTTCTCTTTGCTTCTAGCTCTATAATGCCATGGCAATGAAGCTTGAAACTGAAAGTTTATTTGAGTTCTGGATGCTAAGTGATGGAGTCCTGTTTGGGTTAGAGGTTTAGTTTTTGCTGGTCTGTGATGCCTTGACAGTCATGGTGCATTTCTCAAGCATTTTGGCATATACATTTTAGAGGGTAGACCATCTCTGCATGCTTAAGAAGTTTAGCAGGAGTTCATGATTCTGAGATAAGCAGCCACCTGGGGCAGAATTTTGATACAAAGTATTAAGCCTCTTGGTGAGTTGGACCTTATGGTTCCCTCCAGTTACCAGAGAGGACATTGGAGTGAGTGTTGGTTTCTTCTCCCATGAAGAAGTTAAAGGATAAGAGGAAATGGCCTCAAGTCATGCCAGGGGATGTTTAGATTTCATATTAGGAAAAACTTCTTCACCAAAAGGGTGATCAGGCTTTGGAATGGGCTGTCCATGGAAGAGGTCTGAGTCAACATCTCTCTAAACGTTCCAAAAATGTGGCATTTTGTGACATGGTTCACTGGTGGAGAGGTCAGTGTTAGGTTAATGGTTGGACTCAATCCTAGAGCTCTTCTCCAACCTTAAGGATTCTGTGGCTTGTGTGTGTTATGGGTCCTGCTAGCCAGAAACGCCTTTTGCTTCTGAGAATGGGCTGCTGGCAGTAAGGCTCAAAGGACTCAAAGGACTCAATGGTTTTCCCATTTTTCTATTATGAAAATATTTTTTCTTCTTTATCAATGACTACATTCTGAAAAATAAAATTGATGTAGGCAGTAAGATAATTCAGAAAATTCAGATTTACTGAACTAAACTGGATTTGTCCGTTTCCCTTTATCCAAACCTCTATAGTAAGTCCTTCCTCATGATACAATGATAGAATTAATACACCACAAACTCCAGTTTGTTAAATACTTGTGACAACATTCACTTTGAATATTTGACTTTCAAATGGCTTAACTTTACTGTTTTAACTTTTTGCATTGATTTTTTGCAATCTGATTATGAACACTATTCCTAAAATATTAAATACATTGAATAAGCTTTTTAGAATAGCTGGTCTTGCATATAAGTGTGAAGCAAAGAGATATGCTGTGCGTTTGCTACTACACTCCATAGATCCTTCTGCAGTATATTAATAAAACAGTTTAGACTAAAAAGAGAAAGACATACTTATGTAAATCAAAAAGTGTTTATTTCTACACAGATTTATATTCAGAATATTTACCAAATTAAACTGGGTTTGTCCAATCCCCTTTATCCAAACCTCTACAGTAATTGCTTTCTAATGATCCATAGTATAAAATTCACAGTATAGAACTCATAGTGACAGAGATCATGTAAAATCACATGTAAAATATGATGGAGATCAAAGTCAGACCAGAGGAAAAAACAAGAGTACATTTCAAGAGCTCTACCAACTCTATGAGTGCTATTTGTAGTTTGGATATTGAAAATGAGATTTACATGAAATAAGTTTTATGTGAAACCGTTCAGCAGGTATTTGTAAAAGGATTAGCCCTTTGTTTTCAAGCACATGTATGTGTGACGATTAACCAACAAAATGTACATGAACTCACATATTTTGTGAGCTAGAAGATAATAGTACTGGTATAAATAATGCTGCTTGTAGTCTTGTTTTTCTTAATTTAACTGTGTCCTCTGGTACTTCAGTTTTCTCAAGTCCGATATCACTGTGCTGTCTTCAATTTTAGCTGACTTGGAAACCAGACTGTTGATTTCAGTTTTGATAAATTTGAATATCCTTTTAGAGTAGGGTTCTCTTTATATTTGGAACAGGTAAGGAAATAATTAGAAAAAGGCTACTTGAAATGTGATATAGATACTGTTTGTGGTATGAATGCTATCAAGACAGCTTCCTGAAACATCCACTGCCTGGTGGGAAGAGTTCTCCTTTCCCTTAGTATACCTGAGAAAATGAGTTTGAAAATGGTTGCATTAGAAGATTTTTCTTTTCTTAATATAAAATGTGACTTAGAAATGTCCAGTGGTCTGTTTTCCAATATGATTTAATTTAAATACATGAACTTAAAATTTTGAAAAAAAAAACCCCAATGTTATATGCTAGTGTAGCATGTGACTTCAAATTGCTTTCAGAAATGTTTTTAATACCCATCTCCATACTGAGTTACCTCAGGGTCAGGGTTTCAGGGCCAGCTGTGTCATGAAATCCACAACTGAAAACTTGTTTTAAATGTACATCCAAATCAAAACCTCATAATGAACATCCTTGTGACCATTGTTCAGCTTTGCCCATTGCTCCAGCTAGACCATGCAAACTCTAGAATTTTCCAGGGCATATTTGACTTTGCAGAAGAGCCATGGATATTTGGCCTGTTGTGTCAGTTCAGCGTATGCTTTTGGGGCATTAGTCACTCATGCAAGTGTACAAATCTGAGGAGACATTGGTGATGAGTTTTCAGTAATGCAGTCTTTTCCTTGCAGCTGTCTTGAAAGATCTCTGGGCATATTGCCTTCCACATTTCAAGTCCTGTACAGATTCTTGACAGGGATCAGGATATTACCAAAGTAGCTCATCAGCATCTTTGAGAAAACTTCCAAAATGCGGGTGGAGCACTGGATAGGTACTGCTTAAAGCCATCGTACTCAGTTTATCTGTCTTTATTCAGTGCCATCCAATTTATGAGCTCCCATCACTGCTAATCAGTTATATTTCAATATTCTTAGATCATATATGGACATAAATTGTGTTAGTTATTCAACTTTTGAAAGATCTTTGTGCTGCTTTGCTCTGGAGTTTCTAAAAGAAACAAAATAACATAACCAGGAACATAGGAAAAATATTTGACATCAGAAATCTTTTCAAAGAGAGTTGTGGGCTGTAAGAATGTGATACAATTGGTAACTTTATTACCACTGTGTTTAAAGCCTTGAGTTTGAGAAATGCTGGTGATGGTAAATCAGGCAGTTGGATGCCATCTATAGCAGCAACAAGTTTTCTACAAGGTTTGTATTCTTTTTGTGTTTTCAGTGATATCTTAGTGTGACATTAATATACATCTGATTTTAAGAGATAGACACATGTGAAAATAGTAGGTCTCAATAGATTTGTGATACATATATATGCTTAAAAATAAAATAAATTATCTTACTTGGAAAATAGACTTTAGATCATTATGCTTTCCAAAACTTGTTTCATTGCTTCAGCATGTATGGTTCTTGCCTTCTTGCTCTCTCCTTAGCATTACAAGAAAGTGTTTTGAATAGCCTTTGATCATAAATTTGATTCCAGAGAGCTGTCTGCTGTGCTGACTTATTTTTGCCTTATTAGGTGATTTTTGCAGTTCACAACTCCAGGAACTGTCGGGCTCCTTGGTTTTTCAATTCCTGAAGCTAAACGACAGCAGTTCAGCTCAGTTCTCCAGAGAAAGCTCTGTGGAATCAAATTACCTGGCATGCAGTGACACTGCTTGGGCGTTATTTCCATTCTGCAGGGAAGGGTGCTGGTGACTGCTGTAGGTGTTGGTGAGCAAAGACTTCATTTTTTAATTAAGGAATCATTGCTTTTTGAGGGAAAGGAAATATGCTTCAGTCCCATCTGAGGAAAGTTACAGCATTGTCTTCTGTGCTCTCATGGGTTCCCTCAAAAACAGATTAGTATGTCTCAGTAGAGCAGAAGTACAAATGTGATTTTGGAGCCAGACATTACTTGTATTGCTTGGCATCAAAGCCGTGCTCTCCTGCAGGCGGGTGGCAGTGGTGAGATAAGAGTGGGAGGAATATGTACCCTCTGGGATTTGCACTGCAGCTGCCATAATCAGCAGAGCCTGGCTGCTCCTGGGCCTGGAGCGCAGCAGCCGCCTTTGTGATGTGATGTGAGGTGTGGCCAAAGCCACCAAAGGTCACCATTCATTTTCCAGGGGTCTGGGATGCAGGGAGCAAAGCAGACCGTGGCATGGTGCCATGCAGGGCTGGCCTTTGTTAGCCCCTTATGTAACATGGAAGTAAAACATAATGCAGTTGTTAAATAATGCAGTCATTAAATGCAGCCCTTTGTCCCTTAATCAGAGTCATGAATACTCTAGCTGTGAGTCTGCTTGGCTCTGGGGCTCTTAACTGTGTTTGAAAAGCTTCAGTCAGGACCTTACAGAGCTTGAAAGGGCAGGGGAGGCTTGAGGATCCTTCTTCAATTGTTCATAAATTGTATTTGTTGGATTCTTTCTGGAAGGTTTCTGTGGCACATAGATTTTAATCTTCTCTGATTTTCCCCTTCTTTTTTGAGGGCTAGAGACTGTAGGTTTATGAAACTGATATTCTGAACTTTCCACATCTCATCAGAATGCAGAGCTTTAAGTACCCATTATTGCACTGTAAAAGTTGGCAGCAGTGTGTTGCAGGAAATGGGCTAATTGGGGAGGAAGGAACTTTCTCACTGTACTGCCACATTGTACATCTTGTCTCACACATTTTACTTCATTTTCTTTGTCTTCTTTTAAGGCACTTGGTATTGAACTTCACACAATACTAGATCTTTTGATCTGATGAATCATTAATCTATATTAGGATAATTATGGATTACTTGTGTTATTGTGCTTCATTTAAATTATATATAAGAGTATTTTCTGCCTGGTTAATAACTGCTATTATGAGCAGCATATTAGATTTTTAAAAAAAATTCTTTGTTTCATACAGTAAAAAATTTATACACAGTACAAATTATACGGAGGTTGTAGATAATACTGTTGACTGCTGTGACTTGTGGCCTGTTAACTCTCCTTTGCCCTTTTTTTAGTGGGTGAGTAATATTATTAAAATTTAAATAAATGCAGCTCATATGTACATTTTTAATGTCAATGAATATATTTCTTGCCCCCAAACACACTAAAATTGTAGCACAGTTTTTATATTCTAAATTCAATGTAAATTGCTTTTTTAAATTCACAGATACCAAATTGTTGGAAAGAAAAATTCCATTTTATTAGTATAGTAAAATCATTCACAGGTATTGCAAACCAGAAGGTATTTTTATTTTTTTAGTTCTCACTGCTAGCCCATATTTATAAACACCTAAGATCCATACTGCATGTTTCAAGCCTGAACCGATTAAATTAATGTGACATGCTGAGGCTGGGCCAAGTCTTGTCTAATCAGCAGTCAGCACTGTTTCTCTGGCATGAGGCTCCCAAAAATAGTAACACAAGAAGTCAAACAAGTAAGTGGAAGGGCACTAAAAGAAAAAGTGCTGCTAATTCCACTGTTGACTTTTTGTCTAATGGATTCTTGTTCCCAGGCCACACTAAGTAAAGCAACTGGCACGGAGTGTGTTCCTGCAGATGTCTCAGCAGTGACACACGTGGCCCAGCTGGGTGACAGGTGTTTGATTTGTGTTTAACAAGTACCTCACACAAGACAGATTTTTTTTTTTTACAGAGACTGAGGAGCTAGTCAACTAATGCTTTTTCTTCAGAATCACCACCCCTTTCACTATGCTCCCGTTCTTTTGTGAATGACAGTTCTTCTGATTGTCCCACACACATGAAAATAGCATCATGTTACTTTGAAATAAGACTCTAAACAGGAAAAATTAATTCATAATTAACTTTGTTTTATACTTGTAACCTGTTACGTTTACACAAGGAAGATGCACAGCAATTATTTGTAGCCATTGACAATGATATCTCAAGAAATAATTATTTAGCTGTCCACCTCACAGCATGAAAATTCACTTTAAAAGTATGAATGGAAGGAGAGTGCCAGGCTTCTGGGCTGTGGCCATATACTCTGTGTTAGTGTGTATTCCTGTAACATGACAAGGTTTTGGGACTTTCTCAGACAGAGTAGCACAAACCTGGAGTAAAATAAACTCCCTGTCCAGGGGAGCATACAGTATTGATAGAGGTGCACCCAAGGCCACAATAGAAGAGCAAAGGTAGGAAACTATTTAACAGGTGGGAATTGTGTACAATGTGGACAGTGCTATTCCTTAATGAATTTTTGAAGCTTTGCTGTAAGCTGCATTACAGCACATGGCATAAATGGAGAGAGATTGTCTCGGTGGCAGTCTCGGGGGTGGGAAGGGATTGGTTTTGTTTTAATGAGAAGAAGGCATTTGTTAGTCAGTGCCATGATAGCAGCTCTTCTAGCCAAGGCAGCAATTAAAACAGAAGAGTAGCAGGATGATTTTGCCAATCACCTTTGATTAATGGGAACCTAAGCAGGTAGGATACGTAATGTAAGACCAGCTGTGGCCAGTTTGTCCTCCACCCCCATTTCTCCATACTTTGGTCTGAACATTTTTGTCTTCTGGTATCAAATCCATGAGTTGGAAAGAGGTAAGACTTCAGGATCTATTAAGAAAAATGCATGACTCTCTGTGGTGACAGGGTTATACTGCCAGTGTTGTCAGCCAGGAGAAATACCACCCTCTAGAATACACTGTACTGGCAGAACTTCTGCTGAACCACAGAATGAGAAAGGAATGCAGCTGCAGAAATGGGTATCAGAGTAGTGTTGATTCTCTAAATAAACATTAGGCTTTAATGGAGAATGGTTAAAAAACTCACGCAAAAATTTGTGTCCCTCAGATAGCGGACAAGTTGCTTTCAGTCAGGCATCCCAGATGTGGTATGCAGAGTAGGGAAATAAGCCTCAAAGAGGTTAAGAAAAGGCCTGAAAGGGAAAATTACAACCCTACTAGGCTGAGATGTCATCATTACCCACAGAAGCGCTCAGAATTTATGGAAATGGTGACTTACCTTTAGGGAGCAGCTCCAGGGCTCCTGTGCTGACAGTAGATCTGCTGATTCCGGGGTTAGTCTTAATATATCCGGTTAGTCTTAATAATATAGCAATTGCCTATTATTATATAGGTTGGTATATCCTCTTAATCTGTCTCCAAAAGTCTGTCTTTTGACAGTAAATGTCAAAATCACTGTTTTGGAAGTGAGGAGAGACATTTCTTGGAAAAGCCTTAAAAATCTATGTGGAAGTGGAGACATGAAAACTGTACCTTGTTTTATTTATCAGTGGTTCAAAAGAGGTTTGCAGCTACAAACACACTGATAATACGGCATTTCAGGAAAAATGATGATAGGAATTAGTTCTTAGACTAGAAATTTCAGTCTGTCTGCAGTTCTATTTGTCTCTGGTTCGGCCTAAATAATTGCTTTTTCTACTGTTTTTTTTTGCATTCATATCTGTGTGGTTAAACATTGAAGTTAATATTTAATGGTCTGTGGGTCTGAATTTTTTTAGTTAAACTTGCATTTGTAGCAGCTGACAATCTGCCTCCTGCCTCCTTCAGATTATGGAACTGTATACTGATGAAGATGATGTTGATGATAGTTCTCTTATAAAGAATAGCTTCTGAGGTGTAAGAGATTGACCAATGCTGTTTACATTCCTATAAACCTGAGGGTCCAACTATTATGTTCAGAATAATAGTCATATTATATTATTTTTGAAAGTCCTCAGCAACATGTTCATATTGAATAATGCTTTTTAACATACATTTAGTATTATTACATTTCAAATATTATTTGAGCAAGACCAATTAGAATACTTTCCAGCTCTGTTGAAACTTTAATAGGATTTGGATTTGCTTTAATGTTATGTTATGGTTGGATTAGCAGTAAATTAATAGATGGTGTGTAGGTCAGGCAATTTTCCTTTTGACAGAGCTGCTGTAAGGGGAAAAAACATAGTTGCAATAAACTATCAGTTGCCCTTGACTAAAAGATAGCTTCAAACTTTTTTCAATGGTATTACTTCACATAATGGAAATATTCAACTGGCTAGACTCAATTTTTAAACTGTTCATCTATAGGAACTTCTAAGTCTTTGAGAATTTTTTCAACCAGAATCCTATTTGCATATTCTCACTACTCTACAGGAAATGTTCTTGTGAAATTTATTTGCATTTTTTTAATGTTCTGTGTATGATGTTGTAGATCAAATTAACTGCATTGTCATCCAGCCCATGTTTAATTGTGTTTGCACTGTATTTTTAAGTTGTCCCCTCTTCAAGGACATGCAATAGCAGTGAATACCACTTGTAATTGGCAAAGGCAGAAAGAAGACCTACTGATAGCAGAGGCTCTGCTTCTGCTGATACTTTTTTGATGGCACGTAAACCACTCCTTGACATATGTCCCAAAGACTTCAGTCTGTTAATTACCAAAGAAAAAAGGAAAAAAAATAAAAAAGGAAAAAGGCAGTATACCTGGCTGTAGTTGTGCATGTCAATTAATGGTGTGATCCTTTCATCTTTGGTTTTTCAGAGCAATTTCTCTGACTTCTTCTTTTGGGTGGAAATAGTTTTTGAGGAAAAATATAGGAACAAACTTTTGACTTACGTACTTTATGTATGAAAATATGTTTTATGTATTTGAGTATAGATATGCTTTATGTATTTGAATATAGATATTGTGTGATTTGCATGGTTTTTGAGACATGCTCATAGCAAAAAAAGGAAACAATGCCAACTAAGGAGAGTGCAGTCTGGAGTAAGAAGCCCTGTGGCGATGTTGTCTGATGCTCTGAGCTGCCTACAACTGCTGATTCTTTAGTCTGAATATAAAGCATCAAAATCTAGATTTTCAAGTGTCATTTAATTTGGAGTATATTAACATCCAATTGCCTGAATGAATAGGCAAGTCAGTCTTGTCCCAAAGATGGGTAACAGAAAGTGATGGGAATGAGGAATTGGTGCCTTCTGAACTCAGTCTGTGTTATAATATGCAAATAAGACAGTAGGGTTATTGCCATTTGCCTTTCTCTTGGGCAGTTACTTAACATGAGCCCCCTGACCTGCCCTGACCCCCGTGGCCCAACCACAGTGTATGTGCTCCACTGTGGAAGCAGGACAGAGCAAAGGAAATGAACTATTTACCTGTCACAAGCCCTTCTTCATCAGGTTATTTTAAGGAAGGATCTTATTCTTGCTCACACGGATCAAGTTTGCAACAAGGATAGCAGTGAGCAAGAACTCAGGAAGTGCTGGTAGCTCAGCAGTAACCAAGAGGGAATGAAAGGCTTGGTAGATGCAGTGAAGCCAAAATGTCATAATGTTCAGCAGAAACTTTTTGACATGAGTAATCCAGGAAATTCATGGAGCAAGTTTAAAATATATTTTGAATACATTTTTACATAGCTAATATTCTACCAGGTGATCCAGACCATTAACAAGAGCCTGTTTAAATAAACAAGGAAATATTCCAGTAGGCTAAGAAAGGTGTCATATAATGGACTGTAATTGGTGTGGGATTTTTATCTGTTGAAGGCAAAGCTCTGTCCCTGCTGGTGGCTCTGCACTGGCTGGGTACGTGCTCCACAGGGGAGGATGCTGCTCAAGCCCACTGACAGTAAATTGTTGAACATTCCGCTCCATTTCTGCAATGCTAAAAATAGTTGTCCTCATTTTAAAACACCAGGCTATTAGATTATTCCAAGGGTCTGGCATACTTAGACTAATGGAAGGCACATATCCATAAATTATCAAAACACTACTTAGTGTTTGACCGTGCTGATTTTACTTCTATTAAGATGAGTTTCCTTGCTAGTAACCCTGGAGTGTCAAGGCTATTTAGTAAATCAAGCTACTGGCAGTGCCCCAGTAAATTTAAAAATAAAAATGTGTGGTTTTCATATTGAGAATGGAGAAACATCTGACTGCTTCTTGGTGGCTTTTTTTTTCTGGGTTTCTTTTTTGTTTGTTTTTAATTTCATAGAACCATGTCTGAAAAATACTTAAAGTATTTTACAGTAATTGTTTCTCTTTCCCAGCCTTGAAAAGAATCTCATGAAGTTCCAGTATGTTTGCCATTATAAATCTTGTTAGTGCCTAAAATAGTCCAAATAGCAAAACGCATTCCAAGTAATTGATAAAAGTTTCTTTCAACACTTGTTCTTTTTTTGGTTTCTTTTTTTTTTTTTTTTGTGTGTGTGTGTTTAGGTAATGTGATTCCTAATTAATTTTTTGCTCCAATATTATTTCACAGTGCAGATAAGACTCCTGATAAAGTTCATATACCTGTATGTTAAGATAGCCTCTGCTTTTATTGTTTTCAATGTTTTAGTGTGGAAATTCTTTATTTGGGAGGGAGAAATAGCTAAATGTGGAAATCAAGGTATAAAAACTGATGTAAATCTATTCTAAGAATGTTGTTATGTACACACATACAAAGTAACAAAGCATTTTACTCTGCCTTCAGAATTCTTCTCTAATTTTATAAGTTGTTGCAGTGTAATTATAAACTGAAAAACTCAATAAATTATAAGTATATTAAGGACTATGTATATAAATACATTACACATTTCCAAAACAGTTAAAGCAGTTACAACATCAATCATTTTAGATTTAATAAGAACCAATACTGATGGTATTGATGTAAAAGTGATTTTTGCATGAAGAAATAATAATCTGTAGAGCACTGATTAAACAATGCAAGACAAAAGATCTATGGCTTCTTTTCATTAAAAAATCTGTGATTGTATTTTGGGGGCGTTCTTCTAGTTTACAGTGATCTAGTATAGCAGGGAAGGTGAAATTTTATTATCTGGTAGCAGACTATGAAGAATTTTTCACAATCCATTTTGTAAATCTAGAGAAAATGAAGTGCTAACGATTACTTGTAATGATTAATTAGATTTTTTTCCCCTCTACTTTTTCCCATGTATTGTTATAGACAGGAGCTGGAAAGAAAAAGTTGGAAATTGTGCCATAAGTGGAGTTACAAAAATGTCATTTTAGCAAGCTATTTTAAGATTTATTTTAATTGTTGTATGTCATGAGGGCTTTGTATTTATTTGCTTAATTACTTGCATCATTCTGATGAATGCTCGTTCTTTTATTGGCTCTTTCTGTTTTTAAGAGAGCTTGGAGTTTTTCCTTTGTCTTTGTTCTTTTTGTGTCTCTGAGTCATTTGTCTCCTGCTTGGCTTGGAATCAAGCAAGTGAACTTTCAAAACTTTCTTTTGTTGGTGAATTTTGGCGTGAACAGAAAACTCAACTGGGTGGTGTACAAGTTACTAGGGCCAACTGCTGTCAAGGACATCAGATCCATGAATGGAATGGATAAAGGATTTCATTTTAGATTCTTTTAATAAGACTTCTAAGTTCCTATTAGAAGCCATATGAGCAGAAATGAATTCTACCAGAATTCAGTTCAGTAACTATAGTTTAATTATGACAAAAAATTTAATGTACTCATGGTGGTGTATTTCATGAATCTGTAAATGGAGGGTGATTCTTTGCTTTGAGTGGCAGAGCCAGGTTCTCACTGAGTCTGTAATTATTTAATACACTTTGCTAAGAAGGAATGGAAAAGGAAATTACTGCAATTTTTTATGTTTTAATTCGAAATGAGATATCACTAGGCTTTTAAGTATAGCTTTTCCTTGTAAAGCTATATATTAAATGCAGAATTGAATTGTCTAGCTCTCAACTCAAAGTTCGTGATTTAAGGTTTGCTTTTCTTCAAATACTCCTTATTCAAATATTGAGGAGAAAGTTTACTGTGTTGCTCAGTTTGAACAGTAACCTTTTAAAAATATTTTTGGTTAACTAGATGTATGGTTTTACTTATGCTCAGTTTCTGTATGTAACTTTTAAGCATCTTGTTTCCCTGAATGGAATTTGCAAGTTCAAGTCAGATCCTTAATTTTCATGGGCAGTGTAAGGAGAAAGTAATTTGGGAGCCAGGGGTCACAGTCAACTGTACAGATGACTTACTTTACTCTTTTTTTAAGACATGGGTTAGAGGACGCAGTAAATTAACAGCCTGTATAGAACATTCACTTGGGAAGTAGGGCAAGCCTGCCTGGTTGCAGAGGATCAAGATTTGCCTTTCTCCCTGCTGTGTAATTTGGGCACTTGGAGATGAAGGATAGCTCTGGAATGGCCCTTTGAGCAGAGCCTGGAAACCAGCAGCCTGCCTTGTGCATGCAGCTCCTTGTTGGACCTAATGGTCTAAGGGTAGATCCTTGTGTGCTCTAGTGCCTAATAGGTACTGGGGAGACAGAGGAAGCCTTTGCACACTTGTTGGGGTTTTAAATACTTGGGTAGCATGCAATTGCCTTTTGGACTGTGTTCTTCAGAACAGGGCCTGAAATGAAGCTTGAGAAAGCTTTTCATGTGATCAAAATTCTCTAAATTCTGTTGTCTAGTTGTCTGAAGCAACCTACAGCTGTATCTGCTACAGAATTAGATAACCTGTAATTGTTAATGGCCTATTATTTTAAAAGTGAAAAACATATTAACCAAATACAAGATAGGAGAAAAATATAACTCTTGAAATTAATTCAGCTATTCCATAGAAAAGGAATGAGAGGCAATACATGTCCAGATGCCCTTTTCTCTTAATTTAGCTCAGTCATGAGACAGGCCTGTAAAATGATGTCTGTGTACAGTTTGTTTCAGGGGGAAACTGCCTTAGTATGTGCTCCTGGCAAACCCAGTATTACTGGCTCCAAGGTAGAAGAGAAACCAAACAAATACCCGAACAAATAAAAAAAGTTTCCTTCTAACCATTTGCAGTCTCAACATCCTTTTTGTCAGCTGTCCAGTATCTACATAAATGGTACTTGAATTACATATCCAGTTTCTCAGTTATATAATGTGACAGAGGAACTTTACTATTTACTTCTCTTTCAAAAGAGAAAGGACATGTGGTGCTGTGGTACAAACCTGCCCAGCACTATTATTTTGCATTAATACCAGTTGCTCAATTCTTCAAACTGTACAGGGCTTTTCTTCCACTCTTCCATTTTGCTCCTTTCCAGAAGTGGAATATTGTAGGAAGGCTAGAACCTGCAAAAAGAGACATGTTTATTATAGACCTTGCTGTAATACTTGTTAAAATTGCCTCTTTTCACGGTCGGATTTTTTGTTGGTTGCAGGTGCTTTTAATTGCAAATATTTGGAATTAAATCTTAATGGCTGTCCAGCTAATTCCTTTTAGAAAATTGTAGGGGAAATAGTTCTGCTGCTTCAACAAGTTAAGAGACCAAACAAAAAAAATCCCCATTATTTTGTTGTTATTAAAATTTTGAGAAAATGTTCTGCAACATGACCTTGATGCAATTTGTGTATCTTTAGGGCAGACACTTCCTGTAATATAGCACAAGGGGAAGGAAGGAAGGAAGGAACTTATTTTCTGCAGATGAGGTAGCCAGCATTTTGTTCAGCAACAAGATTACCACAGTCTATCCATTTCTACACTCAAAGCCAGGATCCCACTGGCTTGTACTGCAGGCATATTTAAAACACTGAAAATGATATCAGCAATCCTTCAGTGATATCAGGACAAGCAATCAATGATTGTCCATGAAAGATCTGTGTAAAATGTTTTACTTAACTTAATATGAGAATCTGGCCACATAAAGGAGAATTTAAGTCAGCCATAAATGTGCTACTTCTTAAATTTCACTTTTTTATTTGTATTCTTTGAATTAAGTTACTAGTGGCTAATACTGTTATATTTTTTATACTGTCAAGTGGAAATTTCCTAAACTTCTTTACCTACATTTTGCTGTCTATATTTCTTATTTTCTCTAATTTGGATTTTTTTTTTTAATTCACGTACGTGCAGAAAAATCTGGGCTATTTATGAAACATAAGGCATTGTTGATCACTAATATTGCTATAGGCAAGAACTGACTTGTTGAACAGCAACATTGCTGAAAATTATGGGGATGTAGACGTGAGACTGAATTATGAGCTAACAGTGTTCCCCTACTTATATAGTCCCTATATTGGATTATATGATTAAAATTGCACCTAGCAGATCAGGGGCAGATATTTTCACTTCTTTGCTTGGTGGTGCTGCACCTGGTATGCTGTGTAATGTTTGGGGGAGTCCCTCACCCTCACTTCCATAAGAGATGTGGAGAAACCAGAGAGGGTCCAGCAGGGAATTAGTTTATGTTCAGGGGCCTAGAAAACAAGACATCTGAGGAAAGTATCAAGGAGAAAAATTTTTTGAGTCTGGCAAAGAGGAAGCCAAGGAATGGTAGAAACTGTCCTGCAAATCTGCAGAGTCCAGCTGGTTAATCTTCAAGGACAGCTTCCTAAAACCCCAAGAGCACTCCCTGTTGTTATGCAGGGAGTTGAGTGAGTATGGCAGAAGGCCAGCATGGCTGAACAAGATGCTTCTGGCTGACCTCAGACAGAAAAGAAAGTAAGCAGTGGCAGCACGGGTGAGCTACCCAGTAGGAACATAGAGACACTGCCAGAGCATGTGGTGATGGAGTTAGGAAACCAGAAACTCCTCTGGAATTGAAATGAGTAAAAGAGTTTTAAGAGCTTCTGTTAACTGCATCCACAGCAAAAACAAAGCTGAAGAAAAGGTTGACCTGCTGCTTAGTGGGTGGGGGGTGTGGAAAAGGCTGAGACTACCCAATTATTCTTCACCTTGTGTTTTTCCCTAATAAGTTTTGCCCTCAGGCCTCCCGCATGTTAGCAGAGAATGTGATGATGAACCTCTGGCCACAGAAGTGTTAAGGAGCACTTGAGCCACTGGGATGCTTACACAATGCCAAACGTTATGCATCCAGAGGTGCTGGGGCAGCTGCCTGATGTGACTGCAGGGTTGCCCTCTGTCATTATCAAAAACTTATAATTACTAGGGAAGGTCATTGATGACTGGAAACAAGCAAATATCATGCCCATCTTCAAGGATCCATTGAACTGCAGGCCAGTCACCCCCATCTCTGTCCCTGGAAAAATGATGTAGCAAATCCTGGAAAGCATGTCTGAACAGAGGAAGGACTAGAAGGTCAGTGCGAACAGCCAGCATGGATTTACCAAGGATAAATCACACTGACCAACCTGATTGCCTACTCTGATAAAATGGCTGTCAGTGTGGATTAGGGGAGAGCAGTGGGTGTTGTATCCCTTGATTCCAGCCAGGCTTTTGGCCTAGTCTTCAGACACATAATTACACTAGAATCTGTGAGGTTCTGACTGGATAAATGAACAACAGAGTGGGTGGAAGATTGGAGTCAAAGGTGGAATGATGCTATGCAGTCTGACTGCTCCCTAATAACAAGAGTCATACCCATGAGGCAATACTGGATGTTATTTAATGTCCTTATTAATAACATGCATGATAGGATTCTCAGAAAGTTTATGGATGTTATCAAATGCAGGGAAGTAGTCTCAGTGTGCTGGAAGGTAGGGAAGGAACAATATTGAGAAATGAGCTATCACAGAACTCTTAAAGTTAAGCATAGAAAAACATGTGGGCCTGCCTCTGAGAAGGAATACCCTTATGCCACAGTAGAGGCCAGGTGCCACATTTCTAGAAAGCAGCTCCACAGAAAGGGAGTTGGGAGTTCTGCTGGACACCCTTTGTTTGCACAAGGCCAGAGGCATCTTGGGCTGCCTTAGCAGGGGCATGTCCAGCAGACCAGGAAGAGTGATTGGTGAGTGCTTGTGCTGCCACATCTGGAGCTCTGCATCCACTCTGGAGCTCACTGGAGAGGGTAAAGAGCAGCTCCTTGGGATGAGCCCACAGAGGCCCACCGAGATCACCAGGGCTTGAAGCCCGTGATGTAAGGGGGGAGGCTGAGGGAGCTGGGCTTGTTCAGCCTTAAGGTGAGATGATTTGGAAAGTGAGGGGTGGTGGGTGGTGTGCAGACTCATGGCTGTCTGCAAATTCTGGGTGGGTGTGGAAAAGCAAGAGTCGACTCCTATCAGAGGTGAGCAATGAAAGGATGAGAGGCAATGAATACAAGCTAAAATTAGAGAAATTTTGACTCGATCTCATATAATGAATTTGGGATTGAGTAAAAACACAAATGGGAAAGCTAAATGAAGAAAACACTTCCACAAATTTTTTAGAGTGTTTGTGTTGTGTGTCCAGCATTTGGGGAGGAATGGGAATCATAGAACAACGCAGGTTGGAAGGGGCTTCAAAAGAATATCTGACATGACTTTTCACAAAAAAAAAGGAAACTAGATGAACCTAACAGAAGTCATATACATTTGTAAATTATTTCAGGAATTAGCTTCTCATTTTTAGGTGAGGACATGCAGAAGTTTATTTCACTAGATACCATTTTGTATGCTTGTCCATGGGCTCGCTTCTAAAATTGAGCTGTTGATTGTATAAGCCACCCCCTCCAAAAGAAAAAAGTAAAAGGCAGCCACTGTAGGAAGTGATGAAAACTCCAGAACTATTTGATAATTTATATGTCTGTACACCTCCAAAGCTTTGAATTCAATTCCCAGGTGTGTAGTATATGATCAGTACATGATATGTTACTTGAAAGATTTGACAAAATGCTGCTACAAATTTTGCAAGTTATAGCCAGCTGTTCTAGTTAACCTCACTTAAACCTTAAACTTCTATTTAAGGAAATTATACTCTCTGAAGGGTGAAAGATGTTTAGACATTGCTCTAATTTTTTTAAAGGAATTTTAAAAACACCATAAGCTTTCCTTTGGATATTTTCCACTCTTTTCGTCTACAGATGTATAAATAACGTGTGTTGCACTGAGGCCATGAGACTGAATTCTGGAGGCTGGAAATGACATGCAAACTATCTCCTGCTAGATGATTTGAGAGAGAAAGAAAAAGTTTTCATTTTCTTAATTAGGTCATTTTTGTGCTGTCTGTATATGATTTTGCCCATCTGTCTTCTGTATGTCTCACAAAACATGCAAGTATACATTAATAAAAACCTAGAGCCGGTGTTATTTTTGTATAATATAGACAGACTGCAGATTGCATTTGATGAAGATGTTAACATAGTAACATTGTGCACTGTGATCCTTTTCTGAGCTTAAAGTTAGGAAATTAGAGCTGGAAAGACCATTATAATAGGCCTTTTTTTTGAAATACCATCAAACAAAGAATTCAATCTGCTAAAATAACCTGAGGTTGAGTTAATAGTTTAAAACTCACCCCTTCTGTGTTTTCTCTTTCTTTGTTTTGGTTTGTTTTTAATACTTGGGTAATTTCATACGCTTTTCAAAGTGAAAGAAATTAGTTTTCTTTTCATAAATCATATCTGTATATTTTTTCAGTTTATCTGGGTAGGAGACCTTCACAGTCAACTAGTTATATTTAAAAATTAAAATGAAGGTATTAATAGGAATAAATGTATTAAAATTGGTTCTGCAGATGAATAGAAGTACCTTAATAAGCAGGTATAGAGTCAATAAATAGTTGAGAATTTTTAAATCTGAGTAAATCCCTTCGGATTAATGGAAAAATAAATGTCTCCTATTAACTGACAAAACTATGGAAAGCCATATCATTTTTTTTGTAGACATTTCACACCTTTTTGAATGAGAGATAATCAGGATCCAAATTACTTCATTTTTGTCTCATAAAACTTCACTGCAGTTAAATTATTTTAAAGAATACAATTACTTGAACAATATTTGTTTGAGATTTGTATTTTATCCTTTTGTGTTCCAGGGTGAACGTGGCTTTCCAGGTAGTAAAGGTGAAGAAGGTGAAAAGGTAAATTATTCTGTCCGTGTAATTTATTGGTTTAACAATATGATATATGGCCAACCACGTAGAGCTTTGTTCTGGCTGTCTACCTTAACCCTTTAATTCATAAAATTCTTACATTTTTGACATGTAAATGCTGAAGAAAGAAGTTCTTTATGTATTTGCTGAATGTCATCAGGGCTTCATTTAGATATTTTTTTTCTCTAAGAAAAAGTTTTTGGAGGAACAAACAGAACCTCTCCAGTGGCAGGAAATAGTTCAATAGCCTGTACTAAAATGGGAGCTAAACTGGCCTTGTGGAAGGCTGTCTTGGCTGATAGAATGCCAGCGTTGGGTGGTATCAGATGATGCAACCCAATCTTCTCATGTTATCTCTGACAGGTAAGTTTTCCTAGGTCATCAATCAAAGGCAAAAAAGTGTGTTAGGTACAAATGGAAGGAAGAGCCAGACACCAGCTTGTCTAATGGGAATTAAAGTAACAGTGGTGATACTTTGTGGTTGTAACTTCAGTTCTTAACCATGTTCATGCCTAGTTACTGGTTTCTCACTAGTTTTGTCTGGTCTGGATTAGGCAACCTGAAATAAGAATCTTTTCTTGAAACAAGCAGTTTCTCTGTGCTTCAGCCCACTGTCTAAAAAGGGTGCAGAAAAGCATTTCTGCTGAATTTATATATTATAAAGATGAAGAATGACAGAAGCTGCTATTCTGGCAATATTCAGACTGATGAAAACAGAGAGTAGATGGCAGCTTCTGAATTTAAAAAAGTGTAATATATTTGTGAGTTAGGCTGCTTTGAACATGGATATATTCACTCACCCACCATACCTCTTCAGAAGTGTCAGACAGCTTTCCAGTGTTCATATTTTAAAGAAAGCATCCTATGGATTAACAGAATTGAAGCAGATTTAAAATGTGGATTTTTTTTAAGAGGTAGTATCCCAGTAGCCAAGAAGGAAGAAGTATTAGAAGTAAAAACCAGCATCCATAGCAACTAACATTTATAATGTGGGGATTCAGCCTCTGAAAAAACCCACTTGTTAAGCTTGAGTGTTTCTGACTCCAATGACAGATCTTATTTCCTTGGTAGTATCATCATTCATCAGTTCTGAAGGGTTTGTAGATTTTTTTTTTAATTTTTTTTCCCCTCCCCATAATTGCTCTGCAGCTGTGCTGTGCTCTCCTTGAGTTTTATGAATAAATTGTTTTTGAGCACAGGCACATGGTTCCAGCTGTTGCTGCCACTCTCTTTGCTTGATTTCCCGTATTTTAAAGGAGAAATAAAATGACCCAACCACTGGTAGTTACATTTTTCTTATGTGGAAACTAAACCAGTATGCTTAGACTATTTTGTTTCTTTCTGTCTCATAAACTCAAATGATAATTAAAAGGTCCCATTTAAAAATACTCCCAGTGTTTATTATTATGTTTACTGTTATTTCTTATTAATGCTGCATTCAACTGCCCTTCAAATTAAAGGAAATATAAGTGGAAGGTTCTTTGTTTACCAGTCATCACTCAAAATTAATTTGGGCTATCTCATCAGAAGGTACACATGATATTTGTGTGGAAAGCATGTGTTTTAAGGCTATGGGAAGTAGGTCTTCAGCAGTTATTCAGTTCAGCTTTAATTCAAATAATTTTTTAAGAATAACAATGTAGAGTTTCAGCTACTAAACTCCAGTATAAAAAAAATTTTCAACACGTTTGCATTTTTACATAGCAACACAAAATGAAATAGCTATATTACTTTGTGTGTAACAAACATGATTACAAAGCCTGAAATGGAAAATTTTCCTATTACCCAAAATTTTACCTAGTATTGCGTATTAAGGAACAAAATTTTTGCGCACACTATTTTGTATATCACCGAGGGTGGGGCACAGCTACCTCAGCCTGGGGTATTTGCCATTCCAGACTCCCTGCAGAGGTACATGGAAATGAACCATCCTCTCTCTACTTTTGGTTCAGTGACCCCATAATTTCTTAGGATTGGATACTTGAAACCAACCCAGCCTTATACCTTGTTTTATCAAATGAAAATAGTTGGGTTTTTGTATTAGGTTCTGCTTTGGAAGAGCAAGCCTTGGGGACACCAGAGAGACAGAGACAGCTGAGGTGACAGTGCATGATCCTTTGTACATTACACTTATGGGAAGCATCCATAATGTAAATTATTGAGGGAGATTTCTTTATGCTTTTTAAGGGTTTCTCTGCCACACTTGGTTCTTCTTGAGGAATCCAAAAGTCTTGTTCTGCTTTTAGTCATGGCTGAACTTGGTTCTCTCTTACAAAAGCCAACAGTGGTTCAAGAAGTGCAGGTGTTATGTTGCAAGTTTTCCCTCCAAGGGAAATATGCTCTCACTATGAATTTATTTTAGTTCTCCTTTGTATTCTGTTTTCTTTGTGTTACATAGATAATGACACTCTTATGTGATAGTCTTGTAACTGCAACAAAAACATTGGTTTACCCTTTTATAGCATGACTGAAAACGTATATGCTGAGAGCAATTTTAATTGGTTTGCTGCCAAGTAGGCAAACTCTATCATGGGGATCTGTTCTCCTTCTAATACTGCTTAGAATTTTAATTTTACAGTATGGGATAGAAAATATGACTATTACATTTCATGATGATAGGAATCAGAAGGTACTGATATTAACTAGAACAAAGTTTTAAAATACAGAATGTTCTTGGTAAGTCAGAGATGTAGCCTGAAAATAAAAATGAAATTGCAACTGAAAGACAAAGATGTTCTAAAGTGAAGTATTGTCCACAACACTAATTAAAAAGTCCTATTAAAAAGTGCTATTTGGTGTTGATATGGCATCAGTTGGAAGGCAAGCACTGGGAATGATTGGTGTTCAGGAATACAGAACCTTTGAGGAAGGACTGCATGATTTACTCTTAGTGTAGAGTCAGCTGAAAATATGTGAACAGCCTTCAAATACATGACATTGCTGCAAAGGAGGAAGGAAATGGTCTGTTTGTGTGTCTGTAGCGCATGCAGGGCAGTGGGCTGGAAATGCAGCAAGGAAGATGCTGTGTAGCCATTAGGAAAGGGTTTTCAATTTTAACACTGTTGTTTATTACAGAAGTAATTTCCTCTTCCAGTGGTATGCACTTTTTATCCTGGTAACACAAAAGGGAATAAATTAAAGGCTTGCTTCATGAAAACACACGAGATGAGATTATCTGAAGTGACTTAGTAATTTTCTGTTATTAGCATCAAAATTATGCAAGGTATCCCTTACATTTATTTCTAATTCAATAAGCATAGAGATTAGCAAGACCATTTCTTTTTGAACATACATACTTGTTTGGTTTTAATGTCCAGTTAATAGTTTTCTGTGATAAGACCGTAAAGCTCTGGAACAAGTTGCCCAAGGTGGTTTTCCAGCAGCAACTTTTCCTTGAGGTTTTCAAGGCAAGCCCTGAGCAATCTGGCCTGATAAATAGGTTTGGGTCTGGATTTTAACCTCTGCAGGTTTCAGGATCTCAGACCTATCTTGAAATTGCACAGGATGAAATCTTATTTATTATAACTTATTTTGATATTAGAAATATGTGCATCACTTGGGGGTTGGAACCGGCCCAGTGCCTGTTAGCTAGGTGGGAAAAGTCCTTTGAGGCCAGCGAGTCCAACCTATGTCCTAGCGCTACCTTATTAACTGGATCATGGCAGTAAGTACCACATCCAGTCCTTTTTTAAACATTTCCAGGACAGTGACTCCACCACCTTTCTAGACAGCCCATTCCAATGTCCAGTCACTCCTTCTGTGAAGAACTTGTCTAATGTCCACCCTAAACACCCAAATTAGACAAATAACCTCTAAGATACCTTTTTCCTATTTTTAAATCTGTAATTAATTCTCTTTCCTCCTGGTTATTGCTTCCTTTGGTCATTCCAGTTAGTACTCTTTAACCAGGTCCCCCACTTTTTCTGTCGTCTTGTGTACAATTTTGGTTAGAATATGTATTTTCATTAGTACACTTCACAGATATGATTATTTATGTAAATGAGCTAGAACCCTGAGAGTTCAATTTTCTGGGACACATGAAACGTGAACTCCATATAGATTTCAATAGCATTTAGCATTCAGTATATGTGGAACAAATTTGAATTTTATTTGAAAAAGTGGTGATAGAAAAGCCAAAACATTTACATGTTGATTAAGCTGAGCAAACATGACTTGTTTGTCACTAATAGATACTGGTAATTTCACAGAGCTGGGAGTCATTTCAGAGAGCAAGGCTAAATTCTTTGCTTTGTTTAACTATTTCAAAATGCTAGTATAAAATCCCTCTTTGTGTTTTAAGTCGGAGAGGCAAGGTGTGCTGTTATATAATGAAATCACAGGATTCGCTGATATCTCAGAAGACTTGGAAGATTTTTTCCTTCATTAAACATATTCCCTTTTTTCTCACACTTGAGGATTTCAAAACTGAATGTCATTGGACATGAGCTATGTTGCAGTTTTGTGTGCTGTGATATGCACTTGTAAGCACTTGATCTCTGGTAAAGTTATTATTTTACTATAATTCTGTGTTTAATATTTCTCAGTAAAGTGATATTAATTAAAGAGTTATATGTATTTGAATAAGGGAAACTTTGAGAATGAAACTATAAATATAGTTGTTTATTATTTCCAAAGTTCCATCCTTTTTACATTACATATTGCATGTCTTAATTGTGCTTTAGCCTGTGTATACATATGAGAAGAGAGGAGGAGTCTGGGGCTTGTCCAGCCTAAATGTCGAAAAAAATTTCATCTGCCCAATTTTCTTCTAAACGCAGGATGTTCTTTGTATATATTTACTATTTTCCGAAGTACAATTTGAATTATCCCCCAGGAAATAGGGCTTCATCTATTTCCTTTAGAAGACAATTCCTAATAGATCTTAGTGTCAAGAAGATTTCCCGGAGGTTCAACATTTTCTACTTCATTCTGTCACACCTAATAAAATACTCCTCTGTCTACCTTCGATCCCTCCAGAACATAGAGGGCTATAAACTTCCAGGGTGTCCCCAGGTGTAGTCTTTTGTTTCAGTCTTCAATATGCTTTTCCTAAATAAGCATAAGGAAATGAGAAAGAGTCACCTTTCCTAGGTCTAGCATGCTGGTTTGAAGCTAGCCATTATTTTTCTAGTATTCTAATGTCTGTAACATAAATTTCAGTGATAAAACCAGACGGCTCAAGTACTGGGGAAGCTTCCAATTTACTTGAAAAATAGAAGCTATTTTGCATAGATGGAAGACAAAGGTCTATGATTAAAAATGCTAAAAAATACAATTAAGCAGTTAGTAACACTGTGTATTAGTAGAGTGCTTCTATTTATGAGCTGTAGTTTCTGCTAGAAATGCTTCAGTCTGAGCAAAAGATTAGAAGAGTAAATTCCATAAACTGCAAATCTTGGTGTAACCATGGACTACCCGGTCTTAATGTCCTTGGAGTAATGGAAGAATGTGCAATTTACATTATAGACTTAGGGTCCTGTTCCCTGGTTTGTTTGGAGGTGAGTGGAGTTTGTGCCATTGTGCTTAAAATTTGTCTCTTACCTGTGCTAACCATCAGTGCAGATGCTTTATTGGGGCAGGGAGAAGAATATTTGAAATCCTTGAAATCCTGTTTCATGCAGGTAAGACTGAGTGCTACACTAGCTGAATATAAATGTGAAAAAAGACTCTTCATACTTGTCTCCTAATGCTGTAAAGAGAAGTATACAAGATTTTCTCATCTTGTAACAATTTAGTTACCTCTTTGCACTTTCTTTTATTTCTCTCCCTGAAATAAATGCAGGCTCATTGGCATCCTAGTAAGCTAAACATCACCAGGGCTTATCAAGTAGCTCTGTGATATTCAGCATGATATGGCCATCTTCCTGTTGTTTAATGCTCTTGCCCTTTGAAACGGGCTTAATCAAAAGTGTCTGCTGGAAATTGTCCCTAGCTTTTGAACTCTGCCTGGGAATTATATCAGGAAATGCTAATTGGACTCATTGAAATGTCTGCAAAAAACCTTCACAGCTGGGGTCTATCAATTAAATGATATAGATGACCAAGTTCCAGGTCCCAAGATCTATCACTGTTTAATTTACTTACACATGCCCATTTGGTCAGATTAAAGGTTCATCAGGCTCAGCATCCTGTTCTAATGATAACCTGAAGTGGTGCCCTGGAGACAAGAGTAAGGACAAAGTAAGCAAGTACAGTACTCTTCCAGCCTTCACTTATTTGAGACTGCATCTCAGCAGATGTGTTTTCAGTGAATTTAGTAGTTTTCAATGGACTTTTCTCCCACAAGAAAGAACAATTTTCTCCTGGATTTATGTAAACTTTAAACATCTGCAATGTCCTCTGGTGAGGAATTACACTGTTTATCTTTGTGTTTGAAGAAACACTTCCTTTTGTTTATTTGAAACCGGCTTCCTCTTAATTTGATTTGGTGTCCCCTACTTTCAGAAGGTTCCTGTTCTCCTTTTCAGTATCAATTGAGAATCAATAAGTTTCTGTTACACATTCCTGAGCTGTCTCTTTCAAATTGAAGAACAGCAATTAGTGTCTCCCACTATGAAATATGTTCTCTGTTGGATCCTCCCTTATCATATATCCTTGCTTCTGGATATTACTGAGTTCTGCTCCAGTGTGTAAAGGTGGAAAAGACAAGAACTTCAGTCTATGTAATACTACAGTGAAATTCTTTGGTTTATCCTCTGTGCCTTCTTGTCTCCTCACAGGGACTTTTCTATGCTCTCTTTAGCTTTGAGTGGGGTCTCAAGATCTCATTCTTGATCCTTTTGAACTGGTCAATAACAATCACTCCATTTAGTAAGTTGTGTTTGCATTGTACTTTACTTTGGTCCACAAAGCTCTCCGAATTCCAGTTTCACCCAGTTTCACCCACAGTGTAGGAAGCTTCTTGCTTGGTAGGCCCAGATGTGGATCTCTGGGCAAGACAGCTCACGCAGTGCTCTGCACAAACAGCCATGCCTGTTCTCATGAGCTATCTGGGGTACCAGAAGCCCTGCGGCTTCCTTAGGGGGAATTCTGTTGAGATATGAGGTTTAACAGTGTGAGCAGAGTGCTGAGTCCTTTGAATGTACTGCTTCCAGTACATTCTGTGCCTTCTGTGCCACTTTTGGAGATTTCTGTGAAGACATATCCAGAGATGGAAGACTGGATGTTATTACAGCTGTAATGCCTAGAGAAAGCACTTGCTAGTTTGGAAACAAACCTGTAAGCTTTTTGACTGGTAGCTAATAAATGGTAATTAATTTTAAATTAATGTAAAAATTTTAACCTGTAACACATGGTGCACATTTAGCACATTTAGCAACTGAGAAACTGTTTCAGCAGATACTGACAGGTATCTAATGAGAAGAAAAAATAGGATAATTTAATAAAGAGTATTGATGCTGCAATATTTGAAAATAACATTTAGCATAAATTGCACACATGCTTATGGAGCCTTGCAGTTCCTATAGTTTAGCCTCATACTTTGAGATCTCTTTTAAAATTCTTTTATTTAATATTTATAAAATAGGCGTGAATGCAAGGATGAAAATTTGTAGATGAAATCACAGAATCTTGGAATGGTTTGATTTGGAAGGAACCTTAAATCACATTTAGTTCCAATCTTCCTGCTATAGGCAAGGATACCTAGATTGTAGGTTGCTCAAAGCCCCATTCAAACTGGTCTTGAACACTTGCAGGGACTGGGCAGATTCTCTGGGCAGCCTGTTCCAGTCCCTTACTACCCTGACAGCAAACAATTTCTTTCTTTTATGTCATCTTAATCTATCCTCTTTTTCTTAAGCAAGTTTAAGTCAATGGACTCTGTATGTGAGCTTTTGCAACTTTGAGTGAGAGTTGTTTTCAATGAGGAAAAGGATTAGAACTCATGAACAATGTGATGAAAGAAGAAACAACAAAATGGTCATAGACATTGGTCACTGTAGAAGAGGAGATGACAGAACTGTTTTCATTAATATACTAAAAATAGAACTCAGTGTGCGCATATGAGCAGGGGAATCTTTCTACAACCTGCAAAGACAGATGTGGATGTTACTACTGAAAAGCCAGCAATATACATAATAAAGTATATTTAAGTTCCAAAGCACTTTTTTTCCCTCCACTTAGCAGTAGTTGATGTTTATTAACGTAGTACTGTCAATGATAAAAGCGGTCTTCCTCCCAATCTCCTCCTTTCCAGTTGCTTCTTGCTATCCCCAGTGTCCCTGTGCACTGCTATTGCAACTGTTTGTGTGATTCCTAGTAAAAGAAACAAGTCAGGGAACTGTTTAGACCAAGAAAGTGTCTCTGTTTACTGGGTTTATATCCCAGCACATTCTGTTTCTCCAGACTGGTATGTGGCTATTCTTCAGCAACCAATGTGATTCAGAAGAATAGGCATATTTAAGTGACTAAAAGGTGCTGCAGACCTATATGGATGACTTTTGAGGTTGGAGAACAATATGATTCTTTTTGGATGAAACTACTCTGAAAGATGTGTGTTGGGAATAAGCCTAAGGTGCTGCAATTTCTAATGGCTCTTGAATTCACACTTGAGCTACTTCAGTGTGGGTTTGGAATGAGTCCAACACAATACAGTGTTAACATCTAGTAGTCTGTGCCATTTTCTCCACAAATCATGTCTTTTGTGCCACACTCTATGCTCATCTGGACATAAATAAAAAATACTTTGAGGAAGACCTGACATAACACAGCATGGAAGTCAAGGGTAAAAAGGTTGTTATAGAGGATCTGCACAAAAGTTCAAGAATGGTAAATTGTACAGAAGGATGTGCTAATGTAGCTAACTCAGTCAGCAGCTTTATGATGCTACTTTTTACAGTATGCACATTTGTCATCTAGTGTGTTGTTAAATTTCAGTTTGAGAAACTAAAGAAGCTGGATTAGAAGAGCAGCTAATTTGCAACACCTGCTGAGAGTTTCTGTGACAGTAGGTGAAAAGTAGGTGAAGACTGAGTTGTCTTAGATGTCTGCAGGAAACATATTACTGATCTTTCTGATATGCTGAGGCAAGTATATATTGTGCACAGAGAAAGAAAAAGGCTTTATCCTGGTAGCATTTTATGTACTTATTGAAGGCTAGCACTGAGTTAAACTCCTCTTGTTGGTAGCTGGCTGTAGATACAGTTCAGATTTTCCAGGATGACCTTTCTAAAGATAACTCCTCCCATTCAGCAGCAGAATATTGTCCCACCTATTTATTCTAGACCCATTAGTTTTCCACCCTTCAGTGCACAGTGGTTCAGCTGGAAGAGAAATGTAATTGTTCTATGATGGTACCCATAGAACCTCTATAGGCTGATTGTATGGACAGTTGCCAGGAAGGTGGGAGCTGTTTATTTTGATCCTCTCAAAAGGGGAGAAAACTTCTATTAAATCTCTATTTACTAAGTTTTGTGCAAAAGGCAGAAATTTCCTACTTTTCTAATTACATTTTGAACTGACCTTAGTGAAGTCTGACTGAGCAAGGTGGGTGTATTTTGAACAGATCAAGTCTCCACCTCAGATAAATACCCATTAGGAGACTGAACGTGCCACATCTTTAAACTCTACCAGGGTTTGTGAGAGCTTTATTGAAACACCAGTTTCCTGGATACAAAGGATGGATTTCTGTGACATTAATAAACTATTTATTGTAGTCTAAGAAAATAGAGAAAACTGATACTGCTCTCTGTGTAGGCCTGATGAAAATGGTTAATAGTCACAGCTACAGAAAAGGCTTTTGTTATGGTTATCATGTGACAGAAATCAAGCTAGAGGTGCAGCCTTTGGCAGGAAAGACCTAGCAGTCCATCAGCTTGTGCAAACACTTGATGTGGCTTTAACCATCTGCAGAACATCTTTTGGAGTATAAATAACAATAGCAATCCCCTGCCAAAGCCATGAAAGCATGTGTGTCTAAAAAATACTACGTTCTGTGAAAGCAATACTATTTGTCAACTGATGTGAAGAACAGATTGGCTTTCGGTTGCCTTAGGAGACAAGCTCTGAAAAGAAACTAGTTTATTCCTCCTACGGAAAAATCTTCATTCAACACTAACACCAACCCGCTATAAACAGAAACCTCCCCACTAAAAGGCAGATAGAATTTTAAACAATTGTAGCTGCAAGTCAAATCCATTTCTAGTATTTACTTAAGAAATGGAAAAATAATCTGCTCATTATTGAGACAGTTTTTTCTTTTGAGGTTTTAATCTATTGATAGATACACAAGGTTAAAATTACTGGGAAGATCCGAGAGGGGAAGCAGAGCCAAATTCAGCTATTAGTTTTGTTCTGGAGCGATATAAGAACAAAACTCTGTAATAACTCAGGGATTTGTGCAAGCTGAGACATGTATTATGAATCCCCTGTGTTATGCAATGTACAAAGACAGAGTGGACCATTTATTTAATACAAGGGTTATTATAACTAAAATGTAAGAATTAAGACAGAAGATGGACACCTGCAGAGACACCAGACCTGACTGGCTAATTAAAAAATTGATAATACAAAAAATGATGCAGATATTATGTTCATAAAACTAGAGGAAAATTGAGTTGAAGGGAGCAGTTACTGTATGAAAATAAATGGTATGACCTTATGTAAGCCCTGCAATGCTGAACTGTGCACTGAATTCTACACTTAAATGTCCTGGTATTTAAGTGTGTGTGCATGAGAACCGTCAAAGAAGAAGATAATGATGACTGGAGTTTTAACTATGACAATCCTAATGGGTAGGTGAGAGCGGGATGACGGAGTATTTGTGAAAATAGCCTGGATCAAAGTGGAAGCTGTGTAGAGGGATGAAAAACATTTTGTCTGTGGTCTGGATGTGGATTGTATCTGAGAGACCCACTTCAAGATAATTCCAGTTCTTCCTGACCCAGAGAATTAGTGTTTTTCACAGTGACAAAAAGAGGAAACTTCCTCAAGTAAAAAATGTTGAAAGAAATATTTAAAACAATTCAAACATAGATTAGATATGAAGCACTGGAAAGTTAAGACGTGCTCTTGGCGAGTAGTCAAGTCTGGATGTAACTGATGACTCACAGAAATGATTGTTGATTTTATATTTGCAGATGAGATTAGCCAGAGACACTGTAGAAGGAGAGAAAGACTGGACCATGAGTGTTCCCTTTATGGCCTCTGCATGGAAAGATACATATATGAGTTGTCTGACTGAATTCAGGAGTCTTTATAGTTTAGAAAGGCTTTTGCTTTTGGGTTATGAGGAAAGGTATAGCACAATAAATTATATGTAGTACACCAATTTTTAAACTGGAATGGTATTCGGTGTGTGAAATTTATTGCAGAGCTCAGCGAGATGGAGTGAGTAAAGAATAGAATATTCATTAATATTCAGAATGATGGATTTTGAGTTTTAAAATATATTCTGGGTTTTTCTGAGGAGTTGGACTACTGTTTGCACCCGCTGAAGTTTTTGCACAGAAGTACAAAGTATGGTTTGAAAATTAAGATCACCATGAAAAAGCTTTGTGACTCTTCCTTATAAACACATTTTGCTTGACTGATGATACTTTCTGAAGAGAGTATTAATATATTCAAGTGAATGTTAAGAATACTGATTATCTAGGAGATTGAAACTCTGCTTTCAGATTCTTTCATGCTTTAGGTTGTAATATTTTTCTTATTTCTATGAATAAAGCTTTAATATTGGGTTAAGAATTTTTCTATCAAGTTAGGGCTGGGAATAGATGATCAAATAATTACCATAAAGAATGGAGTTTTGGTTGTTGATTTTATTAGAATTTTTCTCCTTGACATTGAAAGGTTTAAAGGAAAAGAAAAAAGAAATTGAAATGGTCATGACAGGATGAGCTGTGGCAGGACAGCATGCAAAGGAAAGTTTGCAAAATAAAAAATCTAAATTTCATGTGGCAGAAAGAAAAGCCAGTGTGAGCATCTTAAGCATGATTAGGTCATTAATTATTTATGTTGGGACATTTATTATTGAAAAAAACTAAATATGTGATTGTGATTAGATTTGCATACATTGTAGCAAGCAAGAGTTAGCCAGAATCTCAGTATTTTTTTTCTTATGCTGGCTCGTATCTATTACCCAGAGGAATGAAGTTGTGTCTTTATGTTTCTTTTACCTTACCAAATCTCTTAGATGAAAAGGTGTTCTGTGTATCTTATCTTTTCCACTTGCCACAGTACATTTGAATCCCTTTTAGTATTCATTTTGTTAGTGATCTTCAATGGCTCTGGTCAGCCCTAGGGAATGTTAGGCAATCTCTTAGATTTTCCCAGGAGAGAGTTACACTGAAGATAATAACCAAGATGAGATTTAGTAAGGAACAGATTAAGAGATCATAGGAATCTTCACCTGTCTTTTCAATAAGGCATTGCTGGTAGCCTTGCTGTGGCATTTTCTAGTTGTGAAATAATAAAATTGGACATTACTTAAGGCTTGGTTCTCAAGCATAGTTCTGTGGCCTATGTTATAAGAGTTTTCAATAGGACTGTGACTGAGGCACTTAATTGCCTGTCAGGGTGCCATGGAATTAATAGACTGTTTTAGAAATCAGTGTTTGTGGATGCTGCCATGGGAGAGTTGAACTTTCATAAGGAATATGTGAGAAAGAATGTATACCTAAACTACTTGAATGAATGTGCATGCAGTCCTTCAATACAAAGAGATTGCTAGCTCTTCAGAATATTTTTATCAGTGTACTCCTGTTTTTGCCAGTGTTATTTGGTTTAATTTTAATTGCTGTTCTGTGTCTCTGAACTCATTCAGTCATTGTGCTTGGCAGTAATGGCTCATGGACAGAGCAAACATCTCGATCATATTGTTATTTTGTATATTGTGACATTTGTATTAATGTTTGTCTCTCTTTCAACATCTTTATGATAAAAGGAGACATTGCTAAATGAGAGAGCTTTGACTCCTTAAGACAGGTACCTGCAAACACTGTAATCTTCACTCAGCAAGGACATCATCCTAAGAAAAGCCAAAACTATTTCAGCATGTGACTTTGACACATTTTTAAGAGAGAGCAATCATAGCAGAACCCTGGAGCAGTGGGGATGAGTGGGGAGGAAATGTTATCCTGAAATAGTGTTCAGGGCTGTATCTGCCTCACCTACAGGAAGATGCACATACAATGCATGGAGAATCATCAAGTCTGCTTAGAGCATTCTCAAGCAAAATCTACAGTTTAGGCAAATTCATTCTAATCTTAGGTCATTACAGTACTTCTCTGCCTTTTTAACACAAATTCCACCCCCCACACCCCATTTGAAATGAAATCTATTATTTGTATTGTCAGTATAGAAACCTTGATGTCCCACTTAGAACATTTTTTCCCATACTTGAGATCCATCAGCATGTCCTGTGTTCATTCTTACCTCCTAACTATTTTTCACACTTTCTGTCATTCTAGCTTGGAGAAGAGCAGAAAAATGTGATGCCCTGAACTAGGTGTTATTTTTCACTTTTCTCATCAGTGGCAAGTAAGCCAGAATAGCTGGGTTTTTTCAGCTTACATTCTACAAATGGAGAATGGAGTTTAGCCTTTTAAAAATGTCTTTGTGTTACAGATTTCCATGTATTATGTGATCCACGACAATATCCAGATACTTTTCTGCAGTATTGCTCCAGGGGTTATTCTTGTTCTCTGTGCATTGGATATCTCCATTGGAGAGCACTACACTGAAACTTCTACTTAGGGTTTGAGTTGGGGTTTTTTGGGTTGGTTTTTTCTTTATTTGCTGTTCTAACTGATCCAAATAATTTTGCATTTTAAGGTTTTACTACAAAGAATAAAAACGGATGGCTGCCTTATTCCTGCTGACAGAATGAGGCAGTTCATTGGTGCAGCTTTGGATCCTTGGGCTGGCCTGAATTCAGATTGTTCTGTGCCTAAGGTTTTGCCTTTAGTTGAGGTGGTTATTTGCCTTTATATGGCCTCTCTGGTTAAAAGTGCTTAGAGCTTGTTAAGGAATGTGACATGTGACAACAAGCAGTAATTAACCATTGTGAATATTGTCAGTATTGCTCAGTCTATGTAAAAAAAGCAGGATGGAAAGATCTTTTTCCTGACATGGTATCCAGTATGTTCAGGCACAACACTTATTTAGGACTCTGGTACAAGACAGCAAAGGCAGAGTTTGGAATCAGCAGATTTTTGGTCATTGTTTCTTGATAAGTGTGTCTACTGAGCTGTCTGATCTCTATGAAGTTTGGGATCTCCTGATTTATTGCTTTGTCTGATTATCCTAAATATATGGGCTTGGGAAGACACGGGCTTCAAGGTGACATCCTTCCTGATCATCTCTGTTGATTTTTGTTTTCTATAATAGAAGTGTATTTCTGCAATGTATTATGCTGTCCCCTTCTGATCCTGCTTAAGAAATACTCCTATGTGCTACAGGGTTACAGTCTTTGGAAATGAGCTTCATGTGTCACTCTTCTATTTCCTTGCATAGTACCTCCCAGACTAAACTGAGTCAAAATCATTAGTTTGCCTTGCTTTCCACTCCTTTTAAATGGTATAATCTCTCAGCATTCCTGAGGTGCTTCACCCTGTGTATTGCCCCTTTCCTAAAGCATACCACCCCATATTCTGTGAAGATTTACACATCAGGCAGTAAGATTATTATTGGGGTGGAGCTCTTCATAACCCTAGCTCTTCAGACATCTGTCAGAAAATCAGAAAGAAACAAAGGCTGGGTTTGTTATAACTGAAGGTGTAGATTCTTTTTCATTCATAACTTATTCAAGAAAAATCAATAAGCATTATTATGAGCTGAGATCAGTTTAAAAGAAGCTATGGAAAAGTGGTCACAAGAAAATAAAATTCATGTAGAACATTCTGCTGAGACCGATCTGTAACATAACAGGAAAAAAAGTATTACAAAATGACAAATCATAACTGTCTTAAAGATATGTAGGTAAAATCATGGAGTTTCAGAGGCTAAAAATTATAAGGTGTCCACACTGACTTTGTGGTATTATATAGCTTGTGTACTTTGGAGAGTAATTCAGCAAGTGTTAATTAACAATGGCACTTTAAAATTCTTCCAAAAAACTGATACCAGGAATTCCTTATTTATATAATTAACAGTGCACTGTTGCAGAAAAATGTTTATCTTTTTAGTTCAATTTTTAGGTCTTAATGTATTTTATTTCCAAATCTATTTCTTTGCCATTCTAACATGGGGGAAATAGTGTGCAAGGAAAATGGGGCAATCTTAAAGTGGACAAGTGAGTTGGAGGCTGGTACTCTCATTTTGCAGAGGCTGTGGATGTACCCCTGGCCCTAATTAAAGAATGCTATCACTGAATTCAGTGCATCCACCATTACACACAGCAGAGTGAATCCCTCCCAGCAGTTGTTCTGGAGCAACCCTGTCAGCTTGTTCCATCGGGGTAATGGAATGCAGAATTCACCCGAAGAAAAAAAATAATTCAGTGTTACACTGGGTTTGTTTTAGTTAACTAATAAAAAAGGTTTGATGCTTTCATAGTTTTGTCATCCTGTTTTTGCAATAAATAGTCTTTAATTGTCTCATCTGAATGTAGTATAAGCAGGCAGGAGCACTTCATATAAAGTGACATTAACACATTTTTCTCTCTTTTTGGTAATCTGTAAGGTACATTGCCACAAAGCCATAATGTTGATTATTAACAGCCTCCTCTACACTGCAGAGTGGCTTCAGCAACTCTGCAAATTGGCTAGATTTGAAGCTGGTAATTATGCAGTATAGTGTGCTTCATAAAGACAGAAATGAATATGACTTGGCTCAGATCTTGTGAGAATAAATTGTAGAAATTGGACCTCTGTTTGGCTTGCATTCTGGCTTCACAGAGAACATGGACATTCCATATGATAGGCTTGGCAAGTACAAATTGTGTACTCCATTAAAAAATTGGTATGTTCATGTAAAGTTGCATACCTGGCAGAAAGCCAGAGCCTCTGCAGAGGTCCAAGGCTCATTAACAGGGGGTGCTTTTTATCATTTTGTCAAAGAAACTGAGAAACATCTTAAACCCAAATATTGTGTAAACCATAAGGAATGGGGGGTTTCTTTCTTCCCTGCACTCACCAGCCACACTTGTGTGTCTAGAGCTGCCTGGTGGCATTTTGAAGTCACTGTCTGCCTGCTGGAGAGGAAAAGGCACGTTCACCAACACGTACTGCTCATCTCACAGCCAGGCAAATGATAACTGAGGCTGAGGAAACAGGCATCTTTTAGCTAGGCTCTCTGTTTAGCTTTTTATGGCAATGAAGATGTTACATTAAAAATTATGACAAGAAACTTTCACCGTAGGTTTCCACCTATGCATCAAGGCATTTACAGGATGCTACTACTTCTGAAGCAAATCTGTACATATTTGCATCATTCTTCTTAAAGTGAAAGCAGATATACAAGCCATAGGATAAAAAACTAGCTCCATAAATTTATAAATCTTCTAAAAATACATTCACATAAGGACATATTATGTCAAATATGTGAGTGTACCTTTATAACTGTTGCAAGATTGCAGCAGTGTAACTGATTCTAGTTGAAATACCATGAAAGCAGTATTAAGTGTTCAGTATGTCACGGTGATGAAAAGTAAAATGTCACTTTTGCAGTTCTAAAAGTTTAAGTGAGCTATTTAAAAAGAACAGTACGCCTGGGATTTCAACTGGGTTTTTTTTTAAACTGACAGTGAAAGAAAATTACTCTCTCAACCAGTGTCTTAATCCATAGAACAAAGAGGACTCTATAGTTTAAACATACTAAAATAATAAGTGTTAAATTCCTATAACTGTTTGGTGTCATTTGAACTTTGCAGTAAATGCACAGATTTATGTGGTGGAGGTTTTTTTTGACCAGTAAGAAAGGGAATACTTGAGGGAAAACCTCATGTATATATATGATTCAAACTATCATGTAGCATTAAGTTTCTTATCAACAAGATGTATTAAAATGGAAAAAATGAATCAGCAAAGCCATCTTGGGAGTGGGATTATTAAATTCACAGTTTGCTGCTGCTAATTTGTTAGGAGGCTTCAGTTGTTCAACAAAGCTCATACACTCATTTTGCAAAACTGATTATTAGATGAAAAGCCCTCTGTCATTGCCATGGGAGAAATAGCTCTGAATCAGGGCTGTGTCACAAATGCAGTTAGCTGAACGATCTCAGCTCAATGCCATTTACCTAACAGAGTTAGGAAGACGATGCTGATATAATGAATAGGTTCTGCTCAGACAAATGTAGTCCCCTGGAGATAATGGAAATTTGGTGAAGAGCTCTTTGTTTTCTTTGGTTTATGTGAAGAGTTTAGACTCTAATTAAGTCAGTCCTTGCACTTCCATCAGAATTATGTTACTTTATGGTTACTTATTTTGATTTGACAAGCTTCATTTTAGGGTCAGAGATTCAATTGTAGAGCTCTTCAAGCTTGTTGCTTCTGGGAGGTATTTTCTCTTAAATTATCCTTCTTTAGCAGGTGTATTTTATTCACTTTGATAAAATATGTCTTAACTAGGATAGTATGGCTGTTAGAGTTAATATGGAACTGAATTCTTTCATGTATTCTAAAAAGATTATTGTGTTTTATAGTCAGTGTTTCATGAGCAAACTCAGGAACCAGCTATAGTCAATACTGAAGGAACCTTCCCACCATTTTTTTTCTTTTGATTAATCATGTTGTTCATATTCATACTTGTAAGAAAATTTTCAGAACAAAAGTTTTTTCATTTTTCATATGCAAATAGTGAACCATATACCAGATGGGTCAAAGACAAATAATAATATTGAGGACCTTGTAAATAAACACTTACTTTAAGCATCTGATAAGAAAACTGCATCTCAGAATGAAAAAAATAATGCAATATTAAGATTATGATTTTCAAAAACTAAACTGTTTCCTTGTGTAAATTTTTGTTTCACCACCATCTTTTTGAAAAACAACAAGAAACAACAAGACACTGTGGGGAGTCTTTATGGATGTTCAATGACACGATGAAGTACAGAGAACTGTACCTATCAGAGTGCTAGACATTTTTTTGGGACATTTCTTTGGAAAGAATTTCTTTTGGAATGTGAGGAATAGATTTGCTTGTGCATCCAGAAATATACATGTAGAACAGACCAGAATGGTAAAATATTTTTGCTGTTAAAAGTATTGTGGGTTATTATGTGCCATGAGTATATATAATAAAATAAATATTAATTCTTTTAGGGTGAAAAAGGAGATAAAGGAGAACCAGGACCAGAAGGCCTTCCTGGAGCAGAGGTAAATGGAACAATAGTGAAACAGTCAAGTCACAAACTTCTGGATGGGTGGGTAAGAAATGCAATTCAGACTTTATGTAGGTAGAGTGATGGATTTAGAAATTGGGTATTCCTGTTGATGAAGTTTGCTTTATACCCTCTTCCTGTCCTTCTCCCTCTTGGCCTTGATGGGGGTTACCCTGGCTTTAGGTTTTAATGCTGGATGATATTGGCTCTACAGGTGCAAAGCATTGCTGTTGAAGGCAGAGAGCATCTCCCAGATGGGGAATGACTGACATTAGAAGTAGAATCCAGATACAGGAGTTGGAAAAAACATTCAGTAATACTTTTTAAAGCAGCTTTTCCAAAGGAATATAAGGGTCAGCATTTAACACAAAAATACTATGGCAGTCTAGCTGGAGGTACTGAAAATGCAGTAACATGGGCTATGAAATTATGACACTCTTTACATCACCTGACTTTCCATGCACACTGTAACCATAAAATATTTTTCCTGTTTTAGGTAATTATAATTTAATCCTGGGTAAATCAGGCTACTTTTAAGTGGATGTCCTTCATGTGACAACATGCACTGTGTACTAAGCTGAAACTACATTTAGGTATTTGTAGAGGTATTCTCTTGTAGCCTGTCTGTCTGTAAAGGTGAACCATATCCTTCTCTCATACATACATATATGCTGACAGCATGGAAAAAACACATCTGTGTTTCTTTCCATAGCTCTGGTGACATTTCTGTGTTGTTCTTACATGATCTTCTTTACTACATGAGATCTAGTTCCATCAACCTTTTAGGAAGAGTAAGGTATACCAAGGATCTAATTAACTCTTGGGCATATTTAACATAGTGGCACTATGAAAGTGAAAAATACTGAACATTCATATTTTTGAATATTTACTGAACTGTTGCAATGTGTCAGTAAATGGTAGATTATTATTATGGAAACTGTCATTAAAACATTAAAACTGAAGTAAAACTGCATATGGCAGTATAACATTGTATTGTTTGAAACCACACATAATTCTCTTTTAGTAATGCTTACATAAGATGCTTTGAATTCAGTTATCACTCTACATAGAGATATCAGTCTTTAAATTTACAGGTCTATGTATCATTGACTCTTACTTTCTAAGTGTCTCTCTAACTTGCTCTGCAAGCAGAAATGTAGCATCTGATATTTCTGCAATAATCAAGTAAATCTACTTACATTGGTATAATTTGCAGTGCTGTATAAAAGCAGCCTGAAAACACTTAAAGCTAGAGGCACTGCCTTCTGGCAGGTGTTGTCTCTGCCTGGGGGAGTGAGGGTTTCCATCCTCTAAAGAACTTGAAGATAATGACTGAACATTTTTTTCTTGAACAAATGGTAGAAACATATTTGAATGTATTTTAATCAAAATCAGAAAAGTAGGTGTCACAGAAAACTTTTGCTTGCTGTTGCTAAGTTGTGTTTTCTTAGCTGTACAGAAAGTTCTTGCTAGAAAGAAGTAGCATGACAGAGGGGAAGCCAGACCTGGTTTGGAGTCTAGGCTGTAGTGATGAAATACCTAGAAAGTTTTAATTTCCTCTTCTCTCACTCATGCTAACTGGCTCAGTTAATCTCATTGAGAACCAGGTTTTGAGGCGGGAACTGTGAATATATCTGAATGTTCTGCACATCTCCCAGTTTATCTCTCCAGTAATCTGAGCCAAGTTCTACAATGCTGTGTCCCAGCCTGGGACATTATTCAAAATCCATCTGACAACATGAATACTTGCTATAAATACTACGACTGTGGTTGCCATTGTTTTTAGTTTCCTAAGGAGTAGCTATAAATAACTTAATATATTACTAATAGAGTTCCTGTAGTACATGTCCATGTCTCTAAGCAGGTATTGAATAGTATCTCTTTCATCCTTGAGACTCTTTTAGCCACTTGACATTAAACTCAGGTGACACATTGCTGCCACTAAAATCCTGTGATTTTTTTAAGATGTTGTTTCCCTTCAACATTCTTGTGGATATTTTGTTTTACAGTTGGGTGTGTGACTTGTCTGCTTTTATAACTGAGGAGTTATGAGTTGTCTGGTCGAGTTGACAAGGTGGTTATCAGTGAAAGGTTGGACTTGATGATCTTGGAAGTCTTTTCAAACCTTAATGATTCTGTGATTTGGTAATAATGCTGTCCACTGTAACAGGTGGACAGCACCTATAGAGACACTATCTGGAAAAATATTTTAAAAACACACATAGCCTGTGTGGAATGAGGATAAATTTGCAATATAGATATCCATGAAGCTATCTGTGGAATATGTTCTCTGTTATATCCATATGTCTGCCTGTTGATCTGAAGTGAAAAGAAGATCTTTATCACAGAAACTTTTAGACTTTTTTTGAGTCATGTTGTTTCCTTGATCACTGGTGCAGGTAGGAATGAATGCCATGGGATACTGCCAATTACTATTTTCTGACATAAATTAAATCCTTCAGCAAAAGTAAGTCAAAACAGCAAGTTTTATCATATCTGTCAGCATGTGTCATGCATAGCTGGTAGAGGAATAGTGTCTTTCTTGTAAGTGGGGAAAAAAAAGTTAAATCTAAAATTAAAATCTAGTATATATATTAAAGCAAGTGTTTAACTGATTATTTTTATGTCTCTTGCTGGGGGAGGTAATACCATAAGTGACTTCTCTAAAACTTTCCTACATAAAATTTAATTCTTTACATACCTGATGTCAAAAGATGAAGCTCTTAAGTTCAATAAGCAATAAAAGAATCCCAGGTTTTCCATGGAAAGATGGAAAACATAATAGACCTTTTTAATTTTTATGCTTGTGGGAAAAGGTAATCAGAAGTATGATAATTTTTAAAGGGATCCTGCATCTTGTAATAGCAATAGTTGTTTACCTTCACACCCTCAGGACCTGTCTGTTTAATCTTGAACTCTCTTAGTATTAGCATTGCAAGGAAATACCTGAATAGGAAGAGAATTATCCTATTGTTTAAAAATGCGAAGTTGGTTATGATTTTTGTTTATATCTAGAGTCTGAGAATTCTGCTAGGAACAAAAGTATTAGAAGATAGTAGATTTAATTTAGGGTCCAGTGAATTCTAGTAATATATAACTTTGAAGTTTTGGAATTCCATTAATGAGAAAAGAGCACTGTCAGTATTTTAAATACCTGAGACATAAACTGAAAAAAAGTATATTGTTTGGAGCTATGAAAACACTTTGCTAAATTAGGAAAGTTATCCCAGCATATCCAGGTTGGCATTGTGCACCTGAGTTTGAAGATGTTGTTAACTTAGATTTTAAGGCTGGTCTGTGCATGAAATGTATTTCTGCTCTTAGAGTATTCCCAAGCTCTGTTACTCAGTAGAGATAACTGATCTGATCTGTAATAATGGGGTTCACATTGTTGTTAAATTGTTGGGTTGTGTACTCTATTTCCAGTACATTAGATAATATGTATTGTTCTAGGAGATTTCCCCCTGATGTGACATTGAACCATTCTAATGAAGGCCACGGGATTGCAAATAACAAATTATGTTTTCCCCAAAAGGTATCTTTTAGAGTTGAAAACCTGTTCTCCTGAATATATGATTGCAGTCTGACTGCATTTTCCATTGCCACATGTGTGCAGCACAGTTTATGCTGTACAAATAGGTGCAATTCCAATAGGCAACATTTGGCTCCTGCAAGGAGCTGCTGGAGTCCTCTGGTTGGGGTTCAGCTGATCTTTGCAATTTTTCATTGAGAAAAGTACCTGGTGTCAGCTGGTGATACATTTTACCTGTTTTATCAGTTTTTCATTCATTCCACCAGAAGAAGTACCATTGTCATCCTCTCCAAACAAAAACACTGCCTCTAATTTAATCTTTCCCTTATTGACCCCAACTCACACCCTTACAGATATTTGTGATATACTTGTCCCAGTAATTTCTCTGTTGGTTGGAAATTGCATTACATTTATCAGTCTTATTTTATATACGTATTTAGAACATTTCTCATTTTTGCTATTTCCAGTATTGTTATCTTTTTAGCTTGAATTGGCCTTGTATATACATATTCTAATGCTTGCTTTACATTTTGGTTTCCTCCTTCATAAAGGAGCCATAATGTAAATTTATCATGATCTGTAAAAAGACCAAGCTGTAGTCCTTTCAGAGGATAAAATGCTTCAGCTGAAGACTGTTCATGAACTCATAAATGTATATTCTTATATCGGTCCCAAAAAGCTAGAATTAGACTGGGATAGAATTCAATACCCAATTAATTAACTCTCTGTTATAGGAGGAATTTTTAATCTGTTCCTAAATGTCTGGCAAATCTGGTAACCCCCTTAGATCACTAGAAATTTGTTTGTTTTTAAAACTGACCTTGTTCTCCTAAAATATTGCAGAAAATGAGCTTTTCTAACTTAAGGGGTCAATAGACCCCTTAGATCAATAGAAATTTGTTTCTTTTTAAAACTGATCTTGTTCTCCTAAAACATTGCAGAAAATGAGCTTTTCTAACTTAAGGCTTGATGTAAAATCATCCAAATTGTATCTGTTTAGATAACCACATTCATTTTACTGAAGCATCCTGTTCTGGCCTCTGCCAGAGACAGGATACCCTACTGTACTGTGTTAAAGGGGGTGCAGATTTGACTTAGCACAGGAATCCTTTCTTCTTATGGCATTTCAGGGACAGTGAGCCAGCAGCTGAACCTCTCAGCAGCTTCAAAAGGGTGACTGAAGGGAAGAATAGGCATTCCCAGATGTGTTTTTTTGCAAGCATTCACTGTGTCTGGAACTTACTAAGTCTATAATATTTTTAAATGCATATATAATGTCTAGGCAAACCAGAAATACTTATAATGGGCCTATAACACTGGGTCCTTTAAAATCCTCCTTCAAACACTGTAAGGTTTTATGTAAAACATGTAGTTTCCCCTTGTCCTTTTTATTTGAGGTCAATTGTATTTGTTTGAGGTCATCATCTCTGCAGTAGCTGCCAGACTGCACACCTCACTAAGGTGCCCTTGCAGATACACTGCCAAAAGCTTTAAACACAGCAATTAGAAAAAAATAAGGTTCGTAGTTTGAAAGTGCATGGCTCAGGCTCAGCATCTTTCATCTGCAGTTGCATTTTCTATTCAGTAGAGACACACAGATATATGTCACCATCTGTGAGTTGCAGATTTTTTTTAGCCTTATCTTTTATCTTCTGTAAACATAGAGCCTAAGAGCTAATTCCTAAACTCATAACTATTGTTCCATGGCAGATTTGCTAGTATTGATTTTGAACCAAATCCATACAGTTTGCATACCTGAAAAATCCCTTAAATGGCTTTAAATATATGGATTGGTTGTGTTTTATGCATTCTTTCAGAAGGAGGTTGAAAGTAAAATGTAGCAAATGGAGACAATATTAAAGCTATGTCATAAATATGCAGATTGTAAAAAGAAAGCAATTTTTTGGCTTGGCTTTTGAATCCATCTGCCTATTACATTTTTTAAGTTCAAACAGCAAAACTACTTCTGATTTAACTATTACATATTTGGCAAGCTTAATAAAGAACAAATCAACGCTAAATCAGGGGTATTTACAACAACCACAAATTTAATCCAAAGTGGGTACTTAAATGCTCATATAGTTCTAAATGATGTTCCTTCCAGATGGTGAATTAATGTAATTTTAGCAGGAAGTGAAGTTGCACAAATACGCAGTATTTAGAACACTCATTGATTTCATGTTTCTGTACCCACCAAGGCACAGATGTTAGTTACCATTTTCGTGCCAGTTGTCTCTATCTTCCTAATAATTGCAAACTGAGGAAGAGAGTTTGCAAGGACAAAAAGGGAGCTGGGAAGAACTTTAGTTTGTAAACCCTAATTCAGATGTAAATGACTTTTTTCTACCCGTGACCTATTTAACCTCCAGAATAATAAATATGGTGGTCTATTTGTGGAGCATCTTATTATAATTTGGTCTTGTATTCTCCATTGTTGCCATTTCATTTCTAAGTAAAATCTTTGAACTTGTAGAGGTGTCTCTGACTTTCAATATACACAGTCTCTCATGCCACTAAAGCAGCGGTCAGAGAGAAGGCACAAGACAAATCTCTTAGCTTAAATAAAAATGAATTCCTGATAGCGTGGTACAGCATGATAATTAAGTTCATTCATTGCTGTAGAATGGCTTGAATTTGCTGGGCCTATTTTGAAATCCCTCATTTTCCCATTTGTTCTGCAGCAAGGAGAAGACAATAAAGATTGTGTGCTGGGTACTAAAGATATTTTGTGGGGATTTTTTGGGTGCTTCTGGTGAGAACTTCTTAGTCGAAGAGTTGTATAGGAGATATTGTAGAGGGTAGATTCAGACTAGGCGTAAGTAGGAAACAGTTTACAGTGAAAATGGTGAACACTGGAAAAGGTTTCTCAGAGAGGCTGTAGATCCCTGGAAACATTAATGAGTGGGTTGGATAGGACTCTGAGCAGCCTGATCCAGTTGCCAATGTCCCTGTTTGAGGAGTCCGTCCCAACCCAAACCACTCTGATCCTGGGAGTGTGAAATGGCTGTGTATGCAAGGTGTAAGGCTGGGCAGTACTAATTGCTTGTCTCTTGAAGGCAGAACTGAAGAAGGAGGTATGAAGGAAATCAATTATTTCTCCAATTGCCTTTGTGAACACTGGTGAAAATGAGTATTGGAAGATGTGCAGCAGCTCTGAGCTGTACTTTCCTGGAGCTCATCAGTTTAGCACTGCTACTTAAAACATAAAATCTGCAGGTCTCTGTCCACCTCTGCCTCTTTCCCAATTTTAGCAGAGTTCAAGTGAATGTACTAGCACCTTCTCTGATATTCTATTTTATAATTTTTGGCCATGCAAGACTGCAAAACAACTTTGCATTTCCTCTCACTACTTACCAAAATGGGGCACAATAAAGTAGAATGGCTCTGTATGTTTAATTATGTATTGAAGACACATGTGGTCTCTGATAGATATGTGTCTGTTGACAAAATAATGAAAATAAAGAATTTTGAGATAGCATTAATAATGTGATAGAATTCTAAGGCCTATTTGTTTAGTGTATATTACTTCACAGTGCTACAGGATTTCATCCCAGAATTTTTCACAGATAACAACAAATATGCATTTCTCGTTTTGCCCAGGGACTGAAAGGCGACCCTGGTAGTCCTGGTGTGGCTGGTCCCAAAGGAGAAAAGGTACATTTTTAAATCTATTAAGTTGTATGTTTATGTAAGTGTGCATGATATTCTTCAGTTTTGCTCATGTTGCCGTTACTATGTGTGGCAAACACCCAGTGCTGCCATTTGTGCAACTTAAGGGTTAAAGAATATGAGTACAGGCTAACTGTACATGCAAAAGATGAGTACCCTTTATCACAATGAATTTTAAAAGGAGGTCTGACCAAGAGCCTAAATTTGGTGTTCTGAATTGCTCTCTGGCTGCACTAATTTGCTCCCATGAACTAAACCTGATGGTCTCAGATGTGATTTGTACCTCAGTGACCTAATTCTGTGAATATTCACACAGTCAGATTTCTTTACATATGTGAGCTGTCACACTGGCTTCAGTAGCCACCTTGTACATGTAAGCTGCAGCTTGTAACTTGACATATGGAAATGTGTTTTGAAGGATTGCTTTTTTTAAGCTGTGATTCATTTATGCAGAGGCCTGGCACATTTTTCTCTTTAACCTGTGGTGAACTGTGTATATGTCTGCCATTACTGGAGAAGAATATCTCTTTGCTCACATATTTTCATAATCAACATGTTTAATGATTGTACTGAAATAATTTCTGCAGTGCTGCATATTCTCTAAGAGGTCTAGAGATTAAATATGTATAACTAAAGAGATTGTTGATTTACTTCCTCTGCTGTTTTAACCAGGGAGATGCAGGACCTCCAGGACCAGCTGCCTTGAGTGTGAGTACATGTAAAGTACAGCCAAAAGAAAATCCCTAAGAAATGCTGCATGTTTTTCACTCATTTGCAATGTGAATACTCCCCTTAATAAGTCTAAAAGTCCCTTTCATCAGAGTGCCTCTGCATTTTCTGTACGACTTGTGTAGGTAATTCTGTAAATATAAATAAAAATAAGCAGGTTTAAAACATCTTCTTTCCTCCCAAATGCTAACAAGGATATTATCTTGTTTATTCCATGTATAAATAGTATAGACTTGTTCTTGTGAAGGCGTTCCCTTGTTATTTTAAGGAAAGTTATTTTTCAGTAGAAGGTTGCAAAAATGATCAATGCTTTTAGGGTATTGTATTCTGGCTAGACACTGCTGTATGGATGGTGGAAAATGTTCTTTATTTCCTTGCAATCCAGGCCTCAAGCATGTACAAAGCCTGAAGAAAAGTGTCCCCAAAACTCTGCAGGGTGTGTCTTGTTTACTTCATAAAAGTAATAAATTCTGTCTGAATTCTATGAATTCTAGTGGTTTTGCTCATGAGCTGAAATGAAAAGCCCTTCCCTTCTGAACAGTCTATTTGGGCAAAACCAATTCCAAATGGTGCAAAAGAGTATGGCAAAAATGTAAAAAGGAAAAAGATGAGAAAAGGTTCCAAATTCCCAGGCTGTAGTTTCACAACATGAGTAGCTCTTCTCCCAGACTCAGTGTTATGAGCCACATCTATACTGTTCATATTACCCATGTAATCCTAAATAAACTTCAAAAGAACTGTCATTTATAGTGTAAATAGTTTATACATGGTCTTTTCCCTCTCTTAATTTCCAACACTGTAGCAGCAGGATCTCCATTAGAGCTTACAAACATGGAAGGATATAACAGAGAACCATATGACAAAAATAAATTCTACTCTTTAGGTGTCAAAATTAAGTTGCTGTGTTTTAGACTTCTTGTTTTTTGGATTATGAATTATAATATCCCGTATCTCTATTTCCTGGGAAGAAGTTAGTGTTTTGTCCCAAGATCAGTGGCTCTTTGCTGCAGTTCATATCTTACTGGAGGCAAACAGGTCCATTTATGTCTTTTAGTTCTTGAATATACAAACTGTGTGTTGGAAGAGTTCATATATTATTAAAATATTGGTAACCTGAAATTTTTCTGTAGTAGATGCATTGGAGTTTGTCTTGCTTTAGATAGATTCTTGCAGGCCTTGAAGGGATCATAAGAACGGGAATCAGACACATCTGAAGATAAGACAGGGAAAAAACCTGAGGATATCTATTTTGTGTGTGCTCTAACACCACAGAAGAGTCTTTTTGAGGTTTTTTATGTAAATGATTGAAAAATTAGTACATCTGTTCTGATAGAAGTACCTGGATATGTTAAATCTCTTTTTTTGTGTGTGTGTTCATTGTCTTAAATTGCAGTTGTGGTCACTTAGCTTTCCTAAGAATCATACTCAGAGGTCAGTAGTATGATACTAAGAATCAGAGAATATGCTGAGTTAGAAAGGACACACAAGTTGGAAGGGATCATCAAGTCCAACTCCCTGCCCTGCACAGACCCATCCCCAAGAGTCACACCACACGCCCAAGAGCATTATCCAAATGCTTCTGGAAATTCATCAGGCTGGTGCTGTCACCATGTCCTTGTGGAGCCTGTTCCAGTGCCCAACCACCCTCTGGGTGAAGAACCTTTTCCTGATACCCAAACTCAACTTCCCTTGACACAGTTTCATTCCCTTGGTCCTGTCACTGTCACCACAGAGCAGAGATCAGTGCCTGCCCTTTCTTGTCCCCTCCCAAGGAAGCTGTCACTGCAGTGAGGTCTCCCCTCAGTCTCCTCCAGGCTGAACAGACCCAGTGCCCTCAGCTGCTCTTCCGTGGGAGGCCCTTCTTTCTCACTGTGGCCCCCATTTGGACACTTTCTAGGAACTTTATATCTTTCTTATATTGTGGTGTCCAAAACTGCCCACAATATACAAGGTGAGGCTGTTCCAGTGCAGAGCAGAGCAGGACAATCTCCTCCCTTGCCCAGCTGGCCATGCTGTGCCCAATGCCCCCCAGAACAGTTTTATCCCTCCTGGCTGCCGGGGGACACTGCTTTCAGGTGACTGGACTTGCTCCTTCTGTACCTGAAGTGATCCAATTTCATAAAATGGATGTCAAAGAATTGCCTTTCTTTGATTACAAAATGCTTTGCAAATGCTTCAGTTCATTGATTCCACCACAGCAAGGTGTCTTTGTGTTGGTACATTTACTGATGGTCGCCTTTACACTTCTAAAAAGAAAAGATTTAAATTTTAGGAAAGCAGACATAGTCTTCAGAGGGATGTTACTAAGTGATGTAGACAAGAGTGAGTGTGAATGGGTTTAGCAGTTTGAAGACAGATTACAGCAGAGTGGGAATGCACAGCCCAGCAGGAAGGCTTTCTCTCTTGGCCACTGTAAATCGTTGTGTGTTTCTCTTGGCAAGAGCTAAAAGAATATTAATTACATGAGTGATTGTGGCTAAGGGAAAATTCAGTTTTCAGAGTGGTTTTATTTGTGTGGCTTCTGTGTGGCTGTGATTCTTTTGATATATAATCATGAAAGGAAGATGTCATATCTCGCTGTGAATAAATAGTAAGTCAGATAATATCACCGTTCATATGTCACTTAATGAGAACTTACTGTGTCAGAACCATTCATGCTGTTATAGCCAAAATATGATGTAAGTGTTTCAATTATGAGTCCTGTTAAAGTTTTAAAATGTTCCATTCATTTGGGATGAAGGCATAATGTCATAAATTTATCCCCTGCTTCCAGTAATTTGTATTTTTTTCTAATGTGAAAATTACTTATTTTTATCTGAAAGATAAATTAATTATGCTGGGGGGCAGGGAGAGAAGAGAAGTGAAAATGATGACACACTGTTAGAACTAAGTCCTAAGTATGACTCTTGGGCAGGGAGGAAGGGAACATTAAAAGGGACCAGCTTTTGCTCAAACTAGACAACTGGGCCTGGGTCATCGACCTTCTGCCCCAGTGCCACTGCACACAGAGACAGGTGGTAAATGATGGCATCATGCAGAGCTCTACTGCCCTGTGCAGCCTTTCCATTCCTGTGTATTTCCATAGAAATCGTACATCAGTGGAGCAAGCTGTATGAGGTCTATCATATATTCTTATTTCAGTATAAAGTAGACCATCAGTAGTCTTGTTCAGGGTCAGAATGTTCTTCCCATACACAGACCTGTTCCATGCTTCTATCCTTAGCACAGGGAGTGTGAAAGTAACAAAAAACTGCAGCAGCTGGTTGGTCCAGGGAGAGTTGCCTGTAGGTAATCTATACAAGTATGTAACAGCATGCAGTAGAAATTCTTGGGTTTGTTGGGTTTTTTTTCTGTCTGTGCTACTGGCACCTGCAAAAGTCTAAAAGATGTCAGTGACTCTGTGTCTAAAAGTGTTTGTGCGACCCTGATGAGTAGGAAGTCCCACATAGCTCAGAAGCATGAGCAACATAGGAACATGAGAAAATAGAGAAGAGAATGAAGGGATTGGTACCTTGAGGGCAAAAATATATTTTACGTGTTCAACTGACAGATATAGACATTATAGTATGGAATGAGGGAAACTTCAAGGCAGTATGTATGGCAGAATTCATAAATACCCAACAGCTGTAGCAACCTATTAGATAGATGAGCATATGCCAAACTGCAAAATAGGCAAAACAATACCACTGCTTTTTAAGATGCAAAAATTATTTTATGAGTTTGAAATTGAAATTTCATAGCTCAGAAAGTGCATCTGAAAAATAAAGTAGAGCTCTGGATCTTCCTGTTTGATGTGAGTTAACAGAAATTTCACACTTTAATCCCAACAACATTAACGTTTAACAAAACTTCTCACTTGTAGCAATAGGACAGAATTCAGAAAGAGATGGGATTAGAATTCCATGTGTTTCTGCGCATTTATTTAAAGTCGATACATAATCTTAATACAATTTCATCAATCATGCATGAAGAATTAGAGAAAAGAAAGAGCATTGTGATGCAAAATATGCTAATCTGTAAGAAGAAATATGTGCTAAATTTTATAGGATTTCCATAGAACCCTGTTGAAATCAGCAATTTCAATAGTTCTAAGTACATTTGTTTGACTGGGGCATTATTCATACAAATACATTTTTTGTAAATTTGACATATATATGTGAATATTTGAGCCCTTTTATTAAGGGCGTAAAGTTTTCCTGTGTTTCTATGAGTCAGTTAACACTCCCCAAGTCCAGATATATGTATGTATTTTTTTCCTCATTTGTGGTGGTATTTTTATGGGAGCAGTCCAAAATCATGATTGATTCTCAGCCTTTTTTATGCTGTGTCTAATTTCTCTGGTATGCTCTGAATTGCTCTGTGAGTAGTAGATGTCTCTTTCCTTTAGTACTTTTCAGGTGTCTAGTGAATAAATGCTGCGATTAAATTTTGAACTTTTCTCCTCTATTATGTCAACTTTATGAAGCAATATGGGGGATGTTTAAAGCTTAAGTTCCCTGATAAATTGCACTGTAGCTGGTGAACCTTCAGTGAGTAGAAAGGAGGGATTGTACTGCTCTGTAGCGTGGTTTTGCCTAGATGTGGGAGTCAGAGGCAGAAGCTGGGGGCTGTGCTCTGCAGGGTCACAGCTGGCTCCGCAGCTTGCCCGCTCTGGTATCCCAGCTTAAGCCTGTGCGTGCCGTGTCACAAGAGTGACAGGTGAGGGAAGGTGGCACAGCCATCCCTTGTAAAATATACGAGAACTATTCCCCTCGACACTCGATACGCTGCCTTTAGTTCCTGGGGAAAATGAGCGTCCGTCCGTACGTTCCTGCGAACCTATCCCTTTCAGGAGTTATAAAATAGTCACCCAGATGGCACCAAGTGTTTACTCAGAAGCCAAGGCTTAAGTCGGTCACAGACAGAAGTCCTCAGGACTTGCTTACTAAACAGATATTTGGAATGTTGGCTCCTGGCTCTGGTTAAAGCGATCCCAAGGAAGCTGGTGCACAAGTGCCGTGTGGAGGCGGCTGTGGGAGGAAGCTGCAGATTCAGGTCTGGGCAAGCTCCACTGTAACTTTTGGCTCTCCCCTTTCTAAACAAACATCAGCTACAGATTGCACAGCTTTCTCCTCAGTTATTCATGTGAAGTTAAAGAAATGGATATGTGCTCTCCAGTAGTAAGCAGTCAAATAATATTACCTTCACTTTCTTTCCATGTAATGATGTGAAGGAAAGTAATCCTATTTAACTAAAGAAAGTATAGATTGCAAATTACATTTTCAGTCTAAATCTCTTCTTTTCATACATTTACTTTAAGAAAAATCTGAAGTTTATCTGTCTGAGCTTTTTAAATGAGGTGTATTAATTTCCTGAAAATACTAAACTGTTTAGTTGTTTTTCATTAAATACAGTGCTCATTTAACTTCCACAGTATAACTTAGAAATATCCTCTTCTTCAAAAAGCACTTTTTCATTATGGGAGCAGGTGCTATTAAGATTACCCATTTGCTGAAATAGAAGATTATTTATTAGTTACAGTGAGGTTTTGATCTTCTTTATGCAGTAATACTGATAGTGAAGGCACAAGTGATGATTGAAGCCTTAACCTTACAGTAAATTTGTTTTTCAAAAATTCTTACTCTGATAGATTGGCATGAATGTGATTTCTATGTCCTTCATTAGAATAATGATTTGAAAATTGTCCCATATGCGGTAGACATCAAGGTATTGAATAATTTTGATTTACTCTTCAGGATTTTAGTTATACTTTTTTTTGCTTAGCAAATAAACCTATGTTGATAAAAGTACTCAGTTCATGAATGTAAACTTAGGTGAAATTACCCTTTCAATTTCAATTTCAAATTATTGTCTCTGAAGGAAAGTATATTTTAAGGTTAATTAACAGAGAGAGCTAAAGAAATGGCCAAATCCAAAGAATAATGATGTCAGTGAGGAACATATTTTCTGTTCACTCCAGTAAAAAAAGGTGAAGAAAATGTAGCTTATCATGTTTTCTGGCAGACTGAAATACTTCTGCTAAATGCTGTCTCCTTTTCTGTAGAAGTAAATGGATTGAAAGCAGTTTAGAAAGAAAAGTGGTGTAACAGCAGAACAGTATGGTCACTGCCGTAAATTTAAGGGGCCCAGCAGGTGTAGAAATCTTTCCACTTGCTGTCTCAAGGTACTTCAGTAAGGATGTGACTGAGATCAGGTCATGTTTGGAAATGCTTAAGATAGAGGTAGTTTAATTTCCCTCATAAATGGTAATACAACAGGAAATTAGTCATCCTCCTCTGATTTTCCTGTGCCGTTTTCCCCATTGTAGCAGATTTGTAACAGTGAGGTGTGTCTGCAAGCTCTGTGGGCTTCCGTGTGGGTGGTGGTGGACAATCTTTTGGGCAAGAGGAGGAAACTATGGTAATTGAATTTTAAGGTCTCTCACTTCCTCATCCTCCTGTTTGGGGTTCAAGATAGGGCTGCATCACTATTGCAGCAAGCAAACTGCCTTGAGGATAGCAGAGAAACCAACACTTTGACCATCTTGACTGGAGGAAAGTTATTCATATTTGAGTTCCTTTGCTTGCTGAGTGTGATTGTGTGTTTTTAGCTGAGAGGAAGCCAGTCATTTACTCTCAATATGTAAAGGCCAAAGAGAAAAATAATCTCAGAATAGGGTAGAAGGATCACAGTGACCTGCACAGTAGAACTTGTTCTCTACAAACATCTCCAGACTAAGTGGATGCCTTTAAGACCTCTTGAACTGCATCTTGTTGCATCCTGTGTGGGATGCTGTGCCACTCTTACATCAGTGCAGCCACAGCAGTACCACACACCCCACAAGCAGTATTTGGGTGGCTGGAGAGTGCTCTTCAAGTCAGTCATGCTGCAGTTCTTCACCGTGATCACCCATTGTGCTATGTCAGGAGTTTGGAAATCTGTGGTCACTTTTTACCTGAATGCTGATTACCGTGATTCCGTGCTGCTCTACTTGGGGAGTTTACAGAGGCATCATTGAAAATTTAGTTCAACAATGTGACAGCTTTTCTTAATCCTGAACAAGGACTGTGTTTAAAAGAACTACATCAATTTCTTGCAATGGGAACTGCCACCAGTTTGCTTTTAAAAATGTTTCAGCAGTGATGCTGTATCAGTGGAACTACACCTTTCTATTTATCATCATAATGTTTTGAAATTGCATGGCAAAATCATATCTATTATAGCTGGGTCTTTCTGAAGTAGCAAGTGTTATCAGTATAAAAGCTTGCATATTCAAATTATTAAAAAATTATCTATTTTTACATTATCACAAGGCATTTCTGCATGCCTAATTTAAACTTTGTTTCTGTCTTTGTTTGACTTATCTCACTAAACTACATACATTTGCTCCCCATCTAATAGCATTTATTCTGTAAAAACTGAGGTCATGTGTTTGCTGGAATTCATAGTGAGAAAACACTGGATGAAAGTAGCTTGTGTATAGAACACACAAACCAGTCAATAAATGAAATAAATTTTGTGCCTTAATTAGACCTGCATTATTATTGCTAACTTTTGTATTATATTTAATATATGTTGAAAAGGAAACTTATTCCGGCTCAGAATGTATTCCAGCAACACTATCTACAAGTACATAAGGCAGCTGTCTACCCTTCTGCTTCAAAAACTATCAGCTATGTTTTGAAGCAACTTACAAGATCCCAAAAATATATGTAATTGTCTAATATTTTGCTCTCTTGGCATCAACCATAATCTTCTGGGAGAAGTAGCATGAATAACAGCTTTAAGTAACCTCACTATTCTATTTCAGCTGGGTTTTTTTCTTTTTTTTTTAACATTCTTTGTTTCACCATGGAGTCACAATAAAAACTTGGCTTTTTTGAGAATATGTTCTTAGGCACTTTCTCTGAGTTATTACATTTATGAACAGTGTCTCCACTATGTCTCTGCAGATGCTTGTTTTGATGTATCAGGTATTTAAAAATGCTTTTTTACCTGCAGAGTCACATGACAGGATTTTAGCCCTTCTACAGTAAGTGGCAGAGATGTTCACTGATTTTTCTGTAACTTCCTAACATATTTTTCTTCTACTGTGTCAAGTTAAATAATTTTATTAGTTTTTATCACCTGATACTTTCAAAAAATATTAGCTGTTAAAGTACTAAAATTGTATATCCTACAGATATTTTCAATACAAATCTTTTAAAAACTCACTATTGCAGCATTTTTTAAACCTGTTGTTTTTTCCTAGTTTCCATCAACTTACACTAAGTTTTGATGATATTTCCTTTAAATATCTGCCCATGTGTTCTTCACAGTGTGGTTGCTTTTTCAATTCTCTGCGCTAACCAGCATATTTTCCCTTGTCATTAATACTTCCCTTTATGGTTTACCTCTTATAAAAAGATTCACAAGTTTCTGCTCTTCATTTCCAAGATTTTGTACCACCCTCTTGTGCCTACCAGTGCATCATGTATCATCTCTCTTCACAGCCACCCTGACTCATTGTGGCAGATTTTCTAAGTTTCAGTTGCACTTAGGAGCATCTCCATTTTACTGGTTTTAATTTTCCCCAAGCTACATGGTAATGTTGTAGAGGTTTCTACTTCATGTTCCTCAAGCTCCTTCAGGTATGTTACTCCAAGGGGCTTGCTTGTCCATGGCAGGAACAGGCTTTATAGACTGTATATGTTATATTAATCGACTGCTCCACAAGGTGGGTAGAAGGCTGGCACCTTTCAGCCTCAAAGGTGGCCTGGCAGAGTCAGGAAAAGCCCATGTGTGTTAGGTGACCTCAAAGGATGCAGCATATCTTCCTGCCAGCCTGATGTCACACGAATAGGCTGGTTTTATACCTCACAGTGCCTTGTGCTGTTCCTAGGCATTGTTCTGTTCATCACCATAGCCATGCTCTTGCCAGGTCAAAAGTATCGAAGTGACAGTGACACATAGTGAATGACTTTAATTGCCTTGCAATACCTGAAGGGTATAAGAAAGGTGGGAGCAGACTTTAGCTGAGCCTGTTGAAATAGGATAAGGGATAAAACTGAAGGAGGTATTAAACTGAAGGAGGGTAAATTTAGATTAGATACAAGAATGAGGTTTTTTGACAATGAGGTTGATGAAACACTGGAACAGTTTGCCCGTAGAGTTGGTGGATTCTCCATCCCTGAAAACATTCAAGTCCAGGTTGGTTAGGACTCTGAGAAATTTGGTCTGGTTGAAGATGTCCCTGCTCATTGCGGGAGGCTTGGACTAGATGACCTTTAAATGTCCCTTCCAACCCAAACCATTCTGTGGTTCTATGATCTTAATTGCTTTGGCTGTTGCTTACTGGAGACTTTATACTTGAGGAATAGATTGCCTTCTGACATAAATGTGGATATACTGTTTAGAACACAATCCTCAGTATATCCCATATACCATAGATTGGATGGATGATAGATAGCTATAGATACGTATATTCAGTGTATATTCTATCCCTTTACCTGTGGTGGTGGGCTCCTCTGACCAACTGTGCTATCCATGGCTGGTGGCAGTCAAATCTGATCTTTGATCTCCAAAGGAAGATCTCCAGAAATTAAATAGGAATGCAACCTAAGTAGATAGTTTAGTCTGCCTTCCTACAAACATGTATTTCTGTTCATTGCCAAGTCCTGTAGGATTTCAATGGTAGATCTTTTATTCATCCCTTTAGAGAGAATTCACTGTAGAAGGTATTTTTTTTTCATTTCTCCTGCAGGTTTCCTCTGCAGTTTTTTTCCATGATCTCTTTCAGTGAATGTTGAGCAGGGATAGCACTGCTAAGGCATTACTTTGGCCAAGTTGCTACAGTTTTAGAGCTAGTTAATATGGTTAACAGGGCCCATGTTGTCCTATCAATTTTTAAACGGAAGATCCCACTGAGGTTGGTGTGAACTTTTACCTCAGTTTCAATATCAGGATGTGGCTCCTTGTACAGGGGAGTCCTCCCTGCCTAGTTACCAATTGTACACAGCTCTCCTCCCTTTCCTTGAAGATAAATCTCCTTATCTGGTTCCTTTTTCTTGACAATAATATTGTAGAGAGAAGAAAAAGAATAAAAGTACTCCTTGGATAAAAATGTTGGCTATTAATTATCACTATTGTGCAGTTGCATTCTTGTGTAATTCTTGTCCCCTTGGAGCCTTATTGTACAGATCTAGGAGGCTAAGAATTTCCTCCCCATAAAATGGACATTACAGGTTTTCATCTCATTCCCCTGCATAAAGTTGTCACTAAAATGAAAAATTAACAAAACAAAATTCCACCTCTTCCTGAATTCTCAGAATTTCTTCACAGACTTAGAATACTGCTAACCATTAGACAGAACACTGCAAGTTCCACACTACCTAGATGAGAAAGTAAAGAAGCTTTACAGAGGTCACATTGACATGCTCCTTTATGGGTTTGTGAATGTATAAGCTACATAACTTGCACTGTAATTAACTTACCATGATATTATTTGTTGGACACACGTTCTCATGCATATTTTAGTTACATAAACTTATGGTGAAAGATGGACATGGTGTGCATCAGTTTTGTAAAAGATCCTGCACCTTATCCTGTTTACATTATAAACTGAAATGATAAGAGAAATATCCTGTAGTGAAATACTGTCTAAGATATATTTTTAGCTTCAGTGTTTGGAAACAGAGAAATGGTAGAAATGGAAAAGCTCTTGAAGTGACCACTTCATTTTAAAATTGAAGTCAGACTACATTCTAATCAATTTAAAACATTACTTGAAAATGTATGAGCTAGTAGCTTTGGAATGCCTATTTACTTTCTCAAGTTTATTTTGGGAATTAGAGATCATAAACGAACTTCTTAAATTCCTTTCTAGAAATCTGGGTACTTAAAAAAATTATGGTAGTCAAGGCACCTCAATTCACCCTTATTGGGTCACTAAATGTGTGTCACTGATTCTAAGTAAGTTGTTTGAATTTGACCAAAGATATAAATCATGCTGAAGCAACACATGAGTCTGAGTAATTTTAAAGATTTTAAAATATTAGTATTTAAAATTCTTAAATAAAACATAAGTTCTTTAATTGTGTGACATCTATAAGAATATAACATGCAAGGCTTTTGTTTTTTGATTATACAATGCAGAACTGTTACATATTCTTTGCTGATTACATTTAAAATTATTTCACATTTCTTGTTGCTATAATGGAAATTGGATTGCTTCCTCAATGTAATTTTTTAAATTGTTTTCCAAGGTGACTCATGAAGAAAAGGGAGAGTGGGGGGAATGACTGTTCTAAGTTGTTCTGAGATGTTATTTGAAGGCTTTATGATTACATTGTACAGTAATCAGATATAAAATTAAATCCCCAAAGCATCAGAACTGCTCTGTGATTTGGTGTCTGGCTGAAAAAGGCAGATCCTTGCATTGAGTTCAGAAGGAATCTCACGAGTCAAGGATATATTCAAAACACTCAAAGCTCCAGCGCCTGTTCAGGAGAGAGAGAGAGAGGAAAAAAAGAGACCCTGAAGTGTTTTGAAAAGCCAAGCCAGAATTGCAGAGGAAGCAGCACAGGGCTGGTTCTTAGGATGCAGTGAGCATAAGGCCTTCTGCTATATTTAGTTCCCTCTCCCTGCCTTTCCCTCCCCCTTCAGTGCCTATATTTGAATTTCTGTTGTAGAGTAAGTTGTCTTTCATTTAAAATAACTTTTTTGGTCAATTTTTATGGCATCCTAACTTAACAAGATAAGTCACTTTTCAAGTAATATTGTAGTTAAATACAACTATGCTTAATTAGTGCCGAGTTACCTCTTCTTTTCCAAAGGATACCGCCTTTATATGATGGCATGTGATTAATAATTATTGTTTGTGCTTTTTCTTGCACCTTAATATAACAGTAAAGGAATTGTTAGGAAAAGGCAATTCTTATTATTAGAAATAAATGCCTTGTCTTGCCATCTGGATCTTTGGTCTAGTCTTACTTCTGTAGAAAAGAGGATGAGAATAGCACTGAATGTTATAATTGTTTAATGTTTGTATTTTCAGGGTTTGCTGGAGGGTCCCCAAGGTCCACCTGGCAAAGAAGGTCAGAGGGTGAGTAAACTTGGTGAACAACTGGTCAGTGTGCTAACAGCTTGATGTGTGACTTCTGCCTAGCACTAATAAAAACTGGTGAGGTAGCAGCTGAGTATGAAGCATGCTGACAACAAACTGAGCCTTGACACTTGAGGTTTCTCTTCAGTTGAAGGAGATTTAACAATTTCAACTATCTAAAGTGTTTTAATGACTGGCAGAACAGATGTATTGTATTGTGTTTTGTGCAGTATGTTTCTGCTGTAATTTTAACTGAAGTAATATTAAAACTTCAGTTTTCCCTTTTTAGTAGGGGTGAACTATACTTTGCAACATCTAAGATATATAAAGATGAATTTAGGGTCATTATCTAAGATATTAGTAGAAACCAGTAATACTGACCCAGGTCTTTTAATGCCATTATGCAAGTGTCAGCACCCAACATATGTGTACAAATGACACAGTAAAGGGGACTGGAGGGGGAGGTGCAGAATATGCCAAATACATTAAATAAACCTTTGCTTTTTTATAATTTTAATATGATTAAGTAATGAACTGACTGGTTTCTCCATGTTGTTTTTATTTTCCCCGACTTACTGAATTTGATAATTCATTAGAGCAGATAACAAATAGTTATGATTGTGGTATCACAAGAATTAATTCACTGTTGTAAATTTATAATCTAGTATGTTCCTAAAAGTTTGGAAAAGTATTAAGACTCAAGCATTTCAATATTTTTACAAATTAAGTGTGTGGCCAGTTTGCAGTTCTGAAGTTGGGTCTCAATAATTCTTGGTTTATTTAGGCATCTTGATATTCAATATCACAGTTAAAATATCTGAAGTAAAAAGATTAAGTGTTTCTCATCATTGATCTTAGTAAACTACAGTGAATTTTTAAAGGCTAATTGAATGATTCCAATAATAGTAATAAAACCAACAGAAGACTAGCCCTTGAACAAAATGAGTAATGGCATGTAGACCTCAAAGCTATGTTTTATGTTGGTTGTAAAGTTTTAAAAATAGTACTAAATTCCATTTAAGCTGAACATGAAGACATGAAAGCTGAGTTTATGTATGTTTCTCACTAAGGATTGAGAATCTGATCAGAAAAACTCGGTGTAGTAATGCAGAATTCAAAGTTGTGTGATGACAATGTTATTAAAGTGCACTTAATAGCATATTGACGTCCTTATTAAGAATTTTATAATTACTATTACTATCACAGTTAAGCAATTAAATATATAGGATACTGTGAAAAAATAGTTGTATCCTGTTTTAGTATATTTTAGAGTTGTTCTGTAGAGTATTGAATCTGCAAAAAGACTGATTCTTCTTTAGGAACTGTTATAAAGATTCTTGTGTTTTAGAATCTTCACTCTTGGAACTTCATTTTGTATGCAAAAGTTCAGAGTTAACACACTGTGTTGTATTTAATGGTGGATAAATTGATTTGGAAATACTTTTAATTTTTTTTTTTTCATTTTGCAGTAGGAATTAGTGGGTTGACACTTTCATCATGGACATTTTCCTACTCACACATAAAACTGAGCTGCTGTCACACTCCAGCCCCTATAAAAATGGGAGCACTGATGGTTTTGTAATCTCACCATGCACACAGCTGCCATGAGCCAAACAATGGGAACAGCAGACTGGGGAGTCTCAGCATCTGTCTTTATCTTTCTAGCAGTGAGATGCTCACAACAATTCTCCTTCTGCTGGCCACTCCCGCCCCAGCATTAACAACAGTGTTGGCAGGCATAATCCAACTCCCATGTGCTCTTGCATTTCCAATACATTTAATTACACAATAACATACCATTTGTAACAAGATCTCTGCTCTGTTTAACGACAAACAGGACAGTGCACATCTAATGGCTATTAAATGCTCCTTTGTATTCAATTATAGATGTCATGTTCCTCTGTTCTACTTTCAGCAGATCCTTCAAATCTTTCACATTATATGAAGTTATTGCTTTTCTCATGGGCTGTCTTTTGAAGATTAAAGCATATTATTGAGTGTGTAACAAGCTAATATTTTTTTCTCCCACAAATTATTCAGACCTAAAACAATATTGTGTCCATTCTGAAGACTGGAACTGTAACATATTAGGGGGAAAAAAGCCATTCCAGAAACACTTGAAAGTATCTATTCACTTTGAGAACATGAACTTTTATTTTAAGTTGCCATTCATATGGTACTTGCTATATTCAAAATTTAACCTACCTGCATCTGGAGCATTTTTAAATGCTCCTTTGAAAATTGGTCTTAGATGAATAAGAAGTTGAGAGGACAATCATATAGTGTGTAACTTACAGACCTCGGAATACACGTTGAAGCAAGGAGAATTAACAGTGTTAATGGCCATATTGAAGAAACATATAGAAGGCTCAGGTTAGAGCTAGTGACAGGTAAATGGCAATAGAAAATGAGTGGAAAAGCAAGGAAAACAGCATGCATTTTCATTTTCAGAGTGTTTTAAGTGAGGTTTTATTATATCAACAGAGATCAGGGTTTAATACTAGAGCTACTAAGAAATACCAAAGGTGTCCTGTCCCAGAGTGGGCACCCATCTCCCTGCATTCACTGAAGAGGGAACTAGGAAAATTATGCCCCTAGTGAGAGGAATAAGTCTGAATAGTAGTATTTCTTTCATCTCACAGGAATAATCTGCACAAAAAATCACATCATAAAAATAGATATAGTAATTATTATAGAAATAGAGTAAATGTTGCTATTATTATAATAAACATAAAGATAACTGTAGTTTTTGAGTTCAAACTTATGTCAACCTTAAAATGCTTGTTGACATGTACATCAAATAGGCTTAGGAATGCAAATTTACATCATTACTTAATTAGATTAGTGGTGCATTTATTTCAAGTGTAAAGGGGGATCAATACATTTTTTCAGATAAGGTGGTAGCAGTTTTGTCTGATAGATGCACTGTAGACCAGAGTTACTGGTGTCATTTGAGCCCATGCATAATTATTAAAACACTGAATATGTCACTTTGTGTGTCTTTGATATATTATACTGTATATATAATATAGTAATATAGTATATTACTACTGTATGGTCATACTGGGTTATCATCTTACTCCCACATCAAAGAGCAGTTTAGGTTCTTACTTGTTTAGATGATGGTCAGCAATGGAAATTGATGACAGAAGTGTGTTAAATATCTTCTATCTTAGTTGGTCTTGCTGGATGCTTTCCAGATCTCCTAAAGAATAAAAAGGTTTGCAGAAAGCAGTACACTAGTGTGATATGTTCACAGAAATGTAGTATGGGGAGATCATTTGGAAGGAGAGAGAAGCCCTGAAAATTCTAGTTTTGTACAGCATTAAAGGGCCCTGTATCAGGATGACCAGGCTATTTTTTAGCTTTATTTAACAGAAAATTGCAGATTTACTACAGGGTTTCAAGTAATGAAGTAATGGAGAGCAATGAATGTGATGATAAATAAAATTTGGATTCATAATCATATTACTTCTCTTATACTATTCTAGTACCAAAATGCATAAATATTTATTTTCTGAATAAACAACTGGATTAATAGTCTAGCATTTATCACGAGTATTGGTTGTGTCTCTAAGAGTAGACTCATCAGTTCCCATTCTTTCCTCACTTGTTGTGACACCTTTCCCTCTCATCCCCATTATCTCCTCTCATTGTGACTGGCTTATGCAGGAGAGCAGCCTTTGTGAGCAATGGGTACAAATAATGACCTTCAGACTTACATATCTTGTTTTCTTTACACAGCACTAAAAAGGGAGGAGCAGAGTTTTGAGATGAAGTGAAGGAATTTGTTTTCAATTTTGCATGGTTTACTACCGAGCTTCATATACACAAAAGAAACTTCCTAGAATTTTCATTAGCTCTACAAAAAATATTAAAATATATTCAATGATTCATCACATATTTTCCATCCTTAATTAGACTGTTACTCTGAAAGCAAATGTAATTGTCATGGAAGAAGACATCATAACCTGGTTATATCACAACCTGGCCAAATTAAAAGAGCACACAGTGAACTTATTTCTGATTCTTCGATCAACCTGAGACTTATATAAAACTCATTTAAAGGGCTGTAATAATGTCATCAGTGAATGTAGTTAAATTTTGTGTGAGCATGTAGAGACTTGTGTTTCTCCTTTTGCCAAGATACCCCTGACACTTACCATTCACATTTGTTATCAATGTTGTGTTTTCCTGTGAGCTCAAGGAGTCCTCAAATGTTTGCTCTTCTTAAAAAGGTCTGGTGTTTCCTCTTGTTCTACAAGTAGTGACTTTGAATAACATTTTTTAGGGTTTTTGATCCTAAATGAAGTGTTTTGTGTTAGACATGAGACCTTATTCAGCAGGAGTTTTGGGTTTTAGTTCTGGTCACTGAAAGAAAAGGGCCAGTAGAAACAGCTACTCATTCCTGCATGAGGAACACTAGACTGCTCTGTGGGCAGGCATTGCATTCATACATCATTTTTCAGTGTCCATCACATTGGCTTCAGGCATGTTACTGCTGCAGCAACCTGATACTATTATACAACTGCTCAGAATTACATCAGGAGCTTCAGAAGGTAATTACACATTGCTCAGAAAAGTCCCTGGTCCAGCATTACCAACCCACAAACAATACTGAGATTGGCTACTAACCTAGCATTGCGTGGAATTTAATCACAGTGGACTACCACACCATCTTCCTGGATTCCTGTGTTGTGCAGACCTATTACTTTTCTCAGTCATCTTGCACTTTCTAGGTAAGCTCATCTTTTGCAGAAGTCCAGTTTTCACTTCAAAGAATATCAACAACAGACTCTTTGCAAATCTCCTTGAATTCTGACTTCCAGTGCTTCTTGTCAATCACACATTTCAAAATATGCATTTTATTTTACACTTAGCATGTATCTAATCTTCCATTAGCCTCTAGCAACTGGGTTTTTAAATGTCTTCTTTATATTGAAGAGGTATTTAGAGTTTTTCTCCACAATCAAATCACTATTCCATTAATTTCTGAAAAAATTCCACTGGGGCCTTCAGTTCCCATGCAAAGAATTTTCTGAAGTCTTCAAATAATTTTGCTATGTTGCTGTGTATTCTTAAAAATTTCTACTACCTATAGTTTACAGGCCACATGAAGCTTTCCAGACTCTGGCTGGAATTTTATATTTCCAAAATAATATTCCAAATGTTTTGAGAAGTAATGCTTCATTTCAGTTGGATATCTTTGTAGAAGGGACTTTCCCTGAACTTGGTGCATTTTTTATAAATACCATTTTTTTCTGAAAGTTACTCCGTTTTAAAAATATAATACCTCAGGGAATTCCAAGAATTTTCTTAATGTGAAGGATCAAGGCAATTTTATTAGATAGCTGTACTGTGAAATCTAGACAGGATGATTTTTGCATTCTCAGCTGGCCTCTAGAAGAGCCAGGCCCAGCACACAGCTGAAACACACAGCAGTTTGTGCAGCAGTTTCTGCTTCTTTACAATCCTCTTGCTGCCTTCTTGAGCTCCTGTGGCTGCATTTCTCTTCACAGAGAAAAGCAAGTCACAACTTCCCAAGGATTTTCTGAGATCCACATTCTCTGAACCTCAGAGAAAGAAAAAACAATTCTTATCTCATTTACTGCTCCTGTATTCTAGAACAAGTGGAATGCATTGTGGAAGATTGTTTACCTGAAGGGAATAGGTAATTGGATTCTGGTGTGTTTTGATTCCTTGACCAATTGAATCCAGGTGTGTGTGTCAGGACTGTGGGTGACCAGTCACAAGATTTTGTGCAATTGAGTGGAGTTGAAGTTTGTGCAGATTCAGTGTAATACAGTGTAATATAGTATCGAATAATATAATATAATGAAGTAATTAATTAACTTTCTGATATCCATGGAGTCAGATGCATCATTTCTCCCCAGATATCGGGGATGCCCTGCTTTACTATAAGCTTCTAGGCACTTTTTCTGGGATTTGGGCACTTTTGGGAAGCCACTGAGGATGCCTGCTGCTTCCAGGTGAGGCTCAGGTAAGGGTGGCTCTGGCAGCTTCTGACAAGCTCTGTCCTTGAGCAGCAGTGCCGCAGCAGGGAGGTCAGGCCCCTGCTGGCCGGTGCCAGGATGAGGCCTCTGTAGGAGCAGTTTGTGCAGCCATGGCAGAGGCAGCCAGGAGATGCAGCAGGTGGCTCAGCAGTTCGTGCAGGAGGGCACGAAGAGGCCAGCAAACCTTCTCTGTCCAGCATGCACACCCTTAGGGATGGTGCTTACAAGGCACAGGACCCAAGCGCTATGGAAGGAGCAGTGACAGCTGTTTGCTGCCAGACTTTCGTACCCAGATGGAGGACACAGCTGTCTGTCCATAGGGCTCACACAATACAATCCTCTCTTGGTTATTTTGAATGGTCATGGTGACTGGGAGAGGCTCCTGAAGACTGGAAAAGAGCAAATATCACTTCTGTCTTCGCAAAGGAAGGTGCAAGGAACTACAGGCAAATAGACTTCAATCCCTGGCAATGTGAAAGAAGAAATCTTCCTGAAAACCATTTCCAAATATATGGAGGACAAGAAGGTGATTGGGATAGTCTCCATGGATTTATGAAAGGAAAATTTTGCTTGATGAAATACCTTGCTTTTTAACATGATGTGGCTAACTAGGTGGATGAGATGTGAGCAGTGAATGCCAACCTCAGCTTTAGCAAAGCCTTTGACATAATCTCCCATTATCTTCATAGCCAAGCTGACAAAGTACAGGTTAGATGGGTGGATGGTGAGGGGGATTGAAAATCATATGAAAAACAAGGTCCAGAAGTTTTTCATTAGGGGCACAATGTCCACTTGGAGATGAGTGTACCCCACTAACGGGGCTGCTCCTAGAGCCAGTAGTGTCCAGTGTCCTCATTAACAGCCTGGACAATGGGGCAGAAGAAACCGAGAGCTAATCAAGTTGAACAAGAGCTAATGCAAAATTCAGCATCTTGGGAGGAATAACCCCAGATATGAGCATACACTGAAAACAAACTGTCTGGAGGAAAGCTTTGTGTAGAAGAACTCTTTGGACATTAAGCAGACCATGAGCCAGCAGCACATCCTTGTGGCATAAAACAGGCCAACAATATCTTGGCCTGCATTTGAAAGAGCACGGCCAACAGGTCAGGGGAAATATCCTTCCCCTTTGCTAAGCTCTGGTGAGACCACCTCAAGGAAGACACAGATTTCCTCAGGGGTGTCAAGGTGCAACTGGAGAAACTTCTGTGGAAGGAGAGACTGAGAGCTGGGACTCTTCCGCCTGGAGGAGGCTCAGTGGGAATCTAATCAGTGTGTAAATGTCTGATGTGAGGGAATAAAGGAGAAAGACACATTCTCCTCAGTAATAGCTGGTGACAGGACAAGAGGCAAGGGGTAAGAAATCTTTAAAAAAGGAAAAAAAAACCAAAGCCCAAAAAATTCTATCTCAACACAAGAAAGAATGTGAAGTTCATCAAATACTGATGCAGGCTGCCCAGAGAGGTTGTGGAGTCTCCATCTGTGGAGATACTCAAAAGCTGAGTAGACACAGTCCTGGACAATTGATCCTGCTTGAGGACAGGTATTATACTGAGTGATCTCGAGACTTTCCTCCAACCCAGACAATTCAGTGGTTTTTATGTGACTAGCTCTAGTTTATTCTCAGCATAGCTACAAACAACTTCATTCTTATGGATTAATGCAAATTTTTTAAAGTCTTTTATATGTATTTAAACAGATTATTTCTCCATCATGGTGGTTTCCCTGGTTCCAGTGGTGAATTGGGTTAAAGCATTTAAAAATATTCTGCAATATCACAGCCATATCCTTGACTTTAAATTCCTTGGGATTGGTGTCCTTGGGTTGCAGGTGTCCTGAAGTAAATATTTTTGAAAGAACTTCCTTATTTCCAATAGTTGTGTTTATAATACCAAATACTTCACTTAAGAGGAAGTTATTTTAGCATTATCTTAGTAATAAATTAAATACCTCATAAAACTAAGAATCTGTTGTCATATCTAGTATTTCAACATTGATTTTACTAAAATTACATATTTGGAGGGACTCTGTGGAATTACAATATTTGCCTTATGTTAATAATCAGCTTATTCTCTGAGATTACAAGTTTTTCTAATCAAGCATGAACAAAGTTAGTTTGACAGAGTGGAAAATCTTCATAAATAAATGAATGGAGAGCTGTTAGATTTTCTTAACATAATCATTTAGAGTGGCATCAAAATGAATTTAAATTCAGATTGCATTTATCTGATTTATAGAACATTAATATTTCTTTGACATAATTTCTTTTCTAGTTCAGTGAACAAATGTTGTACTTAACCAATTATAAAACAAACCTTACGGAACAATGATAATATCTGCATTGCAGGTCAGCCTCCTGGCACAATGCAAAACATTTTCTTCACAGCTAAAGCTCTGGAGTTTTGGAATCTCTTTTCATCTTCTCAGTCCCTGACTTTGATGTAAGTTGTTTTTAAACAGGCAAAGCTCCAATCTGATTTCATCTTTAAGTTAGAGTTCTGTATGTTCCTTCACTCTGACATTTAACAGTCCAAAAATGCTTAATGTAAAACAGTTTTTCTCCCAGAATGTCTCCACATTGAAATACATATCCAGTAAATTAGGATACAGCTTAAAAATATTTATTTTTTCCACTTTGGCATTTAAAAATGGAATGAAACAGTTGTGATTTAGAAAGCTGAAAATAGATTTTTCAATCGGAAAAATTCTTTTTTTTCCATTGTCAATTGCCACTGTAGAAATTAAAACCTAACTTTTACTGGAATGGCAGAAATGGTGTAACTACTTCTAAGAGGTTCTTTTAGAATTTCAGACTCTCTTCCAAATACTGTATTTTTAATATTTCTTTTCATGTCTATTAGCCAAAGGTGTAGAAATATGAGAGAATAAGAAATTATATCTAATAATGAAAATTAAGGTATAAACTATGTAAGTATAGTTGAAAATTATTTCTTTCTGGTTTTGAAATGAAATTGAATTTTTATGGATACACTTGAAAAAGTGTGATGCATTTCATCTAGTGATTTTTTGGCAAAAGAGGTCATGGCATTTGACTTCTTGGCATTGCTGTGCCTGTTTAGGGACTTAGTTTTGTTAGTTAAACTCATTTCAATTTTATGTAGCCTGGCTAAGCATTCCCTTTAAGCATTTTAATAATGTCACAATGAAGAAACTAGAGATTTTGTAAATCATTCCTAAAATGAATTTGGAAACCCAAGACTGAGTTCAGGAAGGCTTCTGCATCAGTGAGGAGCTCCCTACTGACTTTTCTCCCAAAGAGGGGATTGGGCTCTGTGTGCTCTATTCTTCTGTGAGCCACATTTCTGTGAAAGGTTCTAGTGGGGTATGGTGAACAGTCTTGCACTTGAGTTCTGTAAATGTTTTAATTTCTTGCCTTCTGGCCTTATTTCCTGTGATTTTTGTTCAGGTTTAGCATCTCATACAGAGGTTAATTTGTAATATGCCGGTTGCCATCGTATGTCCTCAAGGCCAAAGTTAATAGGATTGAAGAAGGGATTGTACAGTCAAATCCTAACAGTGTATTGCTGAAGTTAATGAGGTTTCATTGTCTGCAACATGGATTTTCAATTTAGGGGAGAGACTATCCCAACTCTTGCTGTAATCTGAGATAATGTGGGCACTGGAACTGGCACTTGGCATCTGTAGGTCAGGCACTGTGAGACAGGGGTCTTTAACTCCCCACTCACCTCCTGTTTTGGTTATATCTGTGCCTTTTTAAGGCTGGTTTTGAGGATTAACCAAGAGAATCATAGTGTAGCTTGGCAAAAAAATTACATAAACCTCATTAATTTTGCATAACAACTACAGTAGTTAAGACTTTAAAGCCCAGATTTTTCCTTTCCCTAGAACTATTTCTTGTTTTGAAATGTGATGATGTGTTTCAAGAACCACTAATTAGCACTTCCCCTTGAAAATTCACATGGGTTTATTCTAAGAACTTTTACCTTCATACTAAAGTGTAGAGTCTTTAAATTATTAACTCCATAAATCATGTCAGTGTTCCTACATAACTGCTTGATTTTATCCTTAAATAATCCACAGTTTATTTTTAAACACTAGGATTAGAGATCTTACTCCTCTAAAGTTAGAGAGATGTGAGTAGACGGATATGGCATGGTACAGCAGGGGGTTACAATACAGATTTTGAATTCTTGTTTGAATTCTTGCACTGTGTGCTGGACCTGCAGCAGTGCCCAGGGGCAGCAGTCAGAACCAGAGCACAAATCCTATGGGAGGATGGCCAGAGCTCTCTTCTGAACAGCTTTCCATCTCATGTCAGGCAAAGCTCATCAAGTCATTTCAATTCACAGAAGGGGTGAAGGAAAAGAGAAGTAAAGAATGCAGCTGACCACATACTTCAGCTAGGCACTCAGCTGGGTTTCCTGAAGCATATAATCTCTCATTTACTTTATTTTTAGTATTTTATCTTTTTTTGCCCCTAACCAAGCAGTTATTATTTGAATGATTTGTCATTTGAATGATCCAGCTGAAGTCTGTCCTTTGGGAAAGAGGAAAGTAGCCTGCTGTACAAATTAGTTGGGGCAGGAGTCAAGGGAGCAGCATACAATAGCAGGAACATTTGGAAAACTTCTTATCACTTTGATTAGCAGCAAAGATTCATGCAGCACAAAGGAAATAGCCAGCAACTGTTTTGGTCTCTTTCAGGTATTCTAAGTAGGATTAGACAACTTGTTGACACCACATATCGTTTTTAAGTGAATGTAGGTGGTAATGCATTTTTTATTTAGTTAAAGGAACAATATGATGCCTAGGACATTTATTTATAATTTGAGTGGGTTTAGAACCTCAATATTTGCTCAGTGATCTAAGCTAAATGAAGGTAACAGCCCTCCTGTGTGGGCTGTCAGCCCTCTGCACAGGGGCAATAAATACAGCTCTCATGGGGCTAGCAAGACCCACAGCTGAGCAGGAGATGGGAACTGTGGCTCTCTGCTAAGCCCACTCTATAAACAGAGAGGGCACTGAGATGTTTTTCACTTCTTTCTTGCCAGAAGGATGACTCAAAATCAAAATGTAAATATTTAGTCATGGTCTGGCTCATGGTCTGCCCAAGGCAGCATCATAATGGGCTCGTCAAAAACATTGTTCTAATTGTTTTAATTACTCTAAACAAAAACATAAACCAATATTTTCTACTTACACTCCTACTATAGTAAAATATATATGTTTATTTCCCCTGCTGATGCTGAGAAGTCATAGAGAAGCAGGAGTGCTGACAAGTAGGGGGAGTTTTGGGTATTCCTGACATTGAAGTCTCTGTATCTGAATGACATTGCTGAAAGGTAGTGGCCTTTCATGCATTTCTGTATTAAATTTAAAATACCAGACAGGTTACAAAGGTGCTTGGAGGCAAAAAAAAGGACTTTTATTACTCTATAAAAAGCTTATGCCTCATACTGATCTGTGTGGTTGTTTTACATGCAACATTGTATAATGGCTAATAATATAATGATGGGATAAAAAGTGGGACAGATGTTTCCTCTGTGTTTCACTGGGTATGTGTTTTAGTAACTAATAAATGGTGAAAAACAACTATCCCCATTTTTTTTTATAACTGGGTTGGTTTTTTTTTCAGAAAATTAATCAAGTTTTGTCTTTGTTATGTCATAAATCATATTTTAGTCCATCTTGTAAACAGAGATAAAATTGCCTTCCCAACATATTCCCTGTTTTCCTGTGTAATTAACACCTCATTCACAGTTGTGTCTGCCAGTCAAAGCCCTGTCTTCTTCATCCTGACACTTCCTTGATACTTTGTTTAGACTGCTGTGACTTTAAGTGTCATCCTCAGGATACTTTAGATAAGTTCAAACAGGAAAAGGAAGGTGCTTCAAGAAGTCAACACTGTAGATCATTATAACTCGGAGGGACTATTTTAAAAGTATGGAGTAATTTATCTTTGTTTATTACATTATTACCTCTCAGTCTGTTTTTCCTTCTTTCTAAGGGAAGTTTATTGTTGGTTGGATTTTTTTTTTCAAGTCAGGAAATATCAGTTTCCACCTGTATTTCCGGAGTAGAGATGAGTCCAAGAGTACAGATGTAGCTCTGCAGCCTCCTGTGCTTGTGCATGTGTGCCCTGGCAGGCCAGGCAAGCTCCTCAGCTGCTGGGTGAGCAGCATCAGTGAGCTGACCAAAGCCAAAACCTGCCCCACCTGCAGTTCTCCTGCTCCACCAAAGCCAAAACCTGCTGGCTGAGCTGCCAGCCTAGCTGGTCCTGGGGCTGCAGGGTCAGTGTTGCCAGCACAGAAGAGGATGTGCTGGGGGTGGGTAGTGAGGGCCAGCAGAGCCTTGAGCCCAGCCTAGGCACCTAGGACTGTATTCTGGCTCTAAAAATTTACCCTTAGCTGCCCCAGTTAGAGCTCTGCATGTGCAAGTACTGGTGGGATTAAACAGCTCAGCACATGACACATGTCTCAGCTAGTTAAGACCCAGGAATTTGGCACTCCAAAAATGCTGAGGTGGTTTTGTTTCACTCTGACTGGCTGAGGATGATGATAAAACCATGGTGGCAGTGTACATGTTGTGTGGCACAACGCAATGGCTGAAACACATCCACACAATCTTGGTTCTGTTTCTTCTTCTGCTTGAAGGGCTTGAGATACCTACCACTGCCAGGAGAGTCCCTGGCTTCTGGGCAAGAGGTTGCCCTGGAGAGCTGCAGGGTGGGAGGGAGAGGGATTTTCCACCCTTGCTGACATCCCCTCGACACAGATCAAGATTAATGAAATGCACAGCATGAGAGTGCTTTCCTACAGATCAAGGCTCTCACCTGGAAATAGCAAAACTGGATTTCTTTCTCTTCCTGAGAATACTGCTGCAGCCTATGTGACACTGTTATTTAAGAAACTGCAGAAGCAGACTTAGTAGTAAGGAGCAGAGATTACTGAAATATGCCTATGTGTTAATTGTGAACCATCAGCCAGAATTTTATTTTTTTCACTTTTTAAGCCAAGTTTTCACCAGGACACTCCCCCTAATGCTTAACATTAATTTACGTTTTCCAAATGCAAGGGAAAAGTTTACTCTTAATGGATATAACATTTTTTTTCTTTGCCATTTGCACTTGGATATTAGTTGTTCTCAGCTGTTGTTTCTAAAAAATGTGCATCAGATTTCAGCTTGGCAATAAAGATGTTAATTCCTGCAAATTACTTCCATTTTTATGTTGATCTTCCTATAAAAAAGCATATGTGAAAACAGTTGTTCAAGCAAACTCTGTACTAAAAAATGTAATAGTTACATATGCATGTGTTTTTTAGGAACTGAGTGCAAAGTCTCCCTTAAGTAGACTTTTATGAACTTTATGTTTTAATGCAAATGATTTTGCTTGTGCATTATATATATACAGATGGTAGTAATTGCACAAAGAAGGTGAGTTGTGTTTGCAAATAAATCTCTGGCTTTTGTGCTCATTATCACATCCCAGAGAAGAAGATATGTGTGTTTGTTAATTGGGTTATGTAGCACATACGTACTCACTGTGCTGCAGCGCAGTTTTACATCCCAAGCTCCAGTGTATTCATACAAATGTGATTTCCTTATGCCTCCTCAAGGTACTTTGTTAATAACCCTATCAATGCACTCATATTTGAGACAAAGCTTTAAAATGTGACATTGTTACTGGGATGGAGATACAAATATAGTTTGTTATAACTATTAAAAACAATCCTAGAAATACTCATATAGTATTGCAGTGACTGATAGAGAGTATTCATTTTGGATGGATTTTGTTGTTGTTGTTTTTGGGGTTTTTTTTTTTGGTTAATATATAAGGCAACAAATCTTTTCTTAAAATTCTTATTTCAAATCAGTCCCTACCCACAGCATTTATAAATGTCTGTTGTAATTTTTTTGTTTCCAGGGCAGACGAGGCAAACCAGGCCTTCCAGGAAAACCAGGGCCACCAGGACCTCCTGTGAGTAACTAATGAGGGGAATGGGAAATTTTCACTCTTCCTTGGACTTTGTTAACTCTTTTATAGCAGGTTACTGGATCATAATTATAGTTTAAATTAATTGATCTGTGTGTACTCTGCTGTATCAAACACCTACTACTGGTAGCCTGTTGTTGCAGCATTAATAAAAGGACTGGGTCCACAAGTAGGAGGGACTACACAGGAGGGAAAGAACAAGATGGAAACTTCAGCAGAGAAAGCAGAAATGGGCATTTCAAAGAAAGACTGGCCATGTATGCTAGCTGTGAATACTGTGCTTTCATTCCCTTTGCAAAATGCATGATGCTCTGTAAAAGGGATAATTTCTGTCTCAGAGGGGTAATTTGAAAGATGAAGGACTGTGTGAAGCATGTGCCAACTGTCTGAATGATGGGGAGGATTATACCCAGCACTGGAATGAGCACTCAGCTGTAGTTCAAATGAGTTGACTGAAGAATTAAAAAGATTAAGAAATACATGACTTTATGAAAGGATTTGTAATATGGAGAACTAAAGGGTTTAGCTCAGATCTAAGAGGTTTGGGATTTTCTTTTTCTTCTCTATTTTTTTTTTTTTTTGAAAGAGAAAGGATTTAAAATTCAAGTCAGGCATGAATGTATACTAGTCTTTAATGAAAGCAGCCCTTTTTGTTAGGGGAAGACTTGATCATATTTGTAAAATTCTCTGTACATTGTATTGTAAAAATGCTGTCATGCACAAATGCAAAACAGCTATTTGTGGATTAAGTAAACTTCTGCTGCTTTACATTCTTAATATAAAACAAAAAACATTATAATTCCTTCTTTTACTTACCTGGATAAAGGCTAGTGGTTTATGTATCTGAACATTTGATTCAAATGTTTCAACCTGGTCTTATATGTAGAGCAGAGAATAATGCACTGCTGCATGGGATACAATGACTAAAATGAAACAGATGTCATCTACCCTCATCCAAAACAAAAACTGCATACATTTCATAAATAATTTTTTCTTGCAAAATGTGTTCAGAAAGAGGTGTTTATGATGGAATTCGTTTATCCTGCATAAAACCAGTTTAAAATCCCTCCCTTTCACTCTTTCCGCCGGCATACAGTCATATTGAAGCCTTGCTTGTTTGAGTCCTTTGCACAGTGCTAATGCTGAAATGGTATTGCAGATTGCAGGAGGCCAAACAGAGGGAAGGACTGATGCAGAATCTTTCTTAATACAAGTGCCAAATATAACCTTTAAAGGATAAAAAAGCAAACCATAGCAGAGGTCAATGTTAGACCTAATCTACTTAGCATTTTGTGAGCTAGTGAAAAGCTGTTTCTGCGTTACGGATTTCTGCCATCCTAGATTTGCTGGCAGGTCAGGCTTGTGAAGATGTATGATCCTTGACAGATATACCAGAAATCTTGAGAGGAAGCTAAATTGCACTTCTATTACTGAGATGTAGCTCAGATTTTCTTACAGCAAGTGGAAAGCTCAACTTTGTGAGCATGGCAACATCACTACAAGGAGCTCTGTGTTGGGTACTGTAGCCTAGGACTACATACAGAGAAGCATTCCTTAAACAGCCATGGCCTAAATATTGGTTTGAAGTATTTGTTTCTGATATAACTCTCTTGATGAACTCCTTGCTTTGAATACAGCCATACCACCATCTTGTGTTCCTCTTCCAAGGCTGGGAAGATAACACATAGAAAAGGCATACTCTAAAAGCAGTAATGCCTGCTAACATGCATTGGCAGGATCCCCATACTTCAAGTGCCACAGCTTGTATGCACCAAAAAAACTTCAACAGGATCCATCATTCCCCCTCTCTTTCTCAAGGCTCAAACTATATTCAGTTTTGCTGTGCTTCCAGGTGCCCTTCTCTCCCAACAGTAAGTAGATTCTCCATGCACATGGATGCATGGTTAGCCCTTTCTTTGGCTTTCCCAAAGTGCAACAGAGCACTCACACCTGCAGGGTGCTTGCTGTCATAACTTTGGCCTACACAGCACAGAGTGCTTAAAAGATTGGCTGAATATGTAAAAATTAGACTCTCCAGCATAAAAAAAAAAGGGTTTTGGCTGGCGTTCAAAAATATAGGAAATTTGTTTTTGAGAAAAAGGAGATTCAGTCATTAATTGTTAGGGTAGCTACAGCATGAAGTGTGTGTTTGAAATCAATAAGTTTACCTAATTTATTTATCAGTTTATGCCATGATGTTAGGTATTTCATTTATATATTAGAACAGTCAAAAAAAACCCACAAAAATTGTGATAAGAAAATACAATACTCAGGGTATTTATTATAAAGGACAGTCCTAATAACAATGTGCACATACAGGGATTTGTGGGAAAAGATTGTGGTAAAATTAAAGAAAACTGGAAAGCTGCAAAAATTGCAATCAGCATACATGCTGTGCTTTCATGTGACAGGAGTGTAAAAGCACCTGCTAACAGTCAAAAATCTACTTGTAGCATGGCAGCATTTTTGACTTTTCTAACCTTCTGCCAATATCTCATTTTTTTTTCTTTTTTTTTCCCTAACCTAATTTCTGGGGACTTTTTTCAGTAAAATTAATGCTTGGTGTAAGTTTCCAATCCCTTAACATCATCTGCATGGCTTTGGTTAAAAACTATCACTGTCAGAAACATAGATTGATTGGCATCTAGTAATGAAACTGTTCAGTTAAAGTGGGACTTCCTATGAAATTTCTTCCCGATATAATTTCTTTTGTGTAATTTTTTCCTTATCCTTTCTTTTATGTTATTTTTTTTCTCTTTGGAACAAGTCCTGTGCCCATAAAAAGGCAAGGAGTCAATGAGGAATTTTATTGATCAGCTATAAAAAATATTTTTGTAAACTTATGGAATATATTCCTCCTTTGTATTAGTTTAAAGTCCATTACATATTATAGACTTCTAAGGTGTTCTTTGATTCCCTACTGGTTCAGAATTGGTAGTATGCATCCTTGATGTCTGCTGTTGGTTTTGATTACTGTCCTGTTATTTCAGTACAGGAGAGCCCAGATATGAGCTCACAGCGTCTCAATACAGCAGGTAGCAATTTCTGCTGAATACAAGAATCCAAGTGGAGCAGCAGCTCCCTCTAGTGCTTTTTGACCTTTTCTCCACTTTAAAGGCTCCTGGATAGCAGTGAAAATCTTCTGTTAAACACACTATTCACTTTGCCCTCACAAGCATTCTGAAAATTGTGATTGTAAAATCAATATCTCTGTACCCTTCAAATGTATTTTATGTATTTGCCTACTTCCATTTTTCTTCTAAAGTCTTCTGAAAGAGAGACTGTCACATGCTGTTACCGTGCTCAGCATGGCTCTCCACTGAAATTGAAATGCAGATTTTATGAAACAAAAGAATTACTATGATAATAGGATGCTTTAAGGTTGTAAGAACAGTATTTTGATCTGAGTGCAGAACTGAGCTGGTTGCTTTCTTCTTCCATAGCTGCTAACTAAAATTCCATAGGATTCAGCAACACAGGATGGGGTCCCTGATGTCTGTCACTGTTGAGGTTGGGGGTTTATTGATTATTTATTTTTGCCTTGACATGAATCATCAGGTATAGCTATTTATATAGATGGGCTAGAGAACAGACAATAGGAGTTTTACTCATTTCTCTATTGAGAGTTAACTTTATCTTTCCTAATTTTCTCTGTCTCTACTGGAACTCTTATGACTGGAGTAATTCCATTTCTTAATAAGCTTCCATTTTAGTGGATTAACTTGTTTTTAAAATCAAGAGTGATAAGCTAGAGTTGTGCTACAGACTTGCACCAGTATAAAAAAAAATTATTTGAGATGAGTCTGACTTCTGCCCAATTAATCTTTAGCAGAAGTGAAATGTTATCAGTGCTGGCTTGTAAAGGTTAGAAACATGAGGGCTGCCTGTTCTGGGCAAACACAATCTTGTCCAGTGTTGCTACCCGTGGCAGAGGTGGGAAAGCAACCTAGGTTGTGTTAAATCACTGGCTAGGAAACTGTAATTACAATTATTCATTCCCTTAAACTGATACTTCCAAAGCTAAGCTATTGTTTTCAACCGATAGATATAATTGATTCATTTCACATTGCTATAGCTTTTGAAGCTCATCATTCAGGTTATCATTTACCTTTGCAAGAGGCTGAACTTCATATTTTTTATCAATATGTTTACTTGTAAGATGAGCTTTGTGTTACTCCCTAAAGTTTTAAATTAAAACAGGGTTTAATTTTTGTCTGCATTGCATGTGATGCAGTAGAGGAGTTCACTTGAACTTCTCCATTTAATTACATGCACTTTTGTTGCTGTGATTCAATACATATGTCAGTGCCCCCAAACTAGTTATCTTAAGTAGCCAGCAGTTCACCTTGGAAATTTCATTTCCTCTGCCTCAGGAAATACTGTCATTCCTCTACCAATATTTTGGGAGTGAGTGAATGTTATCACTTAATTAAAATAAAGAAGAAATCAAAGCAATGATAAGTGAAAATTGTCAGTAGCATTTCTGGTTCTCCTGGACTTTCAGCTGCTTCTTAGAAGAATATTGGAAACACTTCCATTTTAGTATGGGAAAGGCTGGCAAAGGTTGGTCATATTGCTTGTTTCTATGCATAAAGTTTTTTTTATCCATATCAAAATGTAATTTCTTTCTTATGTCCTATTGTGAGAGACACCATGTTTTCATCATTCTTTCCATTTGCTCTTTGGGATAGTTATGCAATATTGTACATCTGCCCTGATGAGTTTCATGAGGTTTTGCATTAAAATAAACAGAAAAACTGGGTCTTATTTTAATGGGCAGACACCAAAGTGAAATACAGGGATAAAGTAACTGCACTGAGTCACTTGCAGACTGTGTTCTCTGAAATGGCCTATTTTTGAGATGCAACCAATGCAATTTCCTTGTTATCCATTTTATGCATGGACTGTGAGATTGGGTAGATTTTTTCAACAGTCTCATCTTTACAGAAATGCAGGTGAACTATAAAAGTTAAGGGAGGAAAATATGTTGTAAACCTCAGTAATTTCACAGTTTGGAGCTATTTCCCTTTAAGCACCTGTGTTTCTATTCCTGCCTTGTCTGTAGAAATAACATCTGAAACCTGTTTGCAATTTTGGGAAACAATCAGGACACATTTTCAGTTCTTTTCTTATTCATACAACTCTACTCTGTGTGCTTCGCTTTTCTCAATTACACAACTTGATATTAGAAAAAAAGGAAATCCTGCTCAAGTGAGCTTCAAAGTGGCAGATGTGCAAAATTCTCATTCTAAAGCTAGAAACTTCTGGTAGAATAATTCTTCAACTGTTGTTAATTTCATTGCTTCTCCACGTTCAAACCAATGCTGCTGGGGTTTTTTAGTCTGTAGATACTTCAGAGTAGACTGTGCAACTATATTAGTGTAGTGAAACTGTGGAAGAAAAGAGACTGGGATTTGGGAAAAAGTCTTGAATAAAAATATATTCTGTTGTTGTACACTTGTTTTACTAGTTTTTTATTATAGAAAAAATCTAGAAATATAAAATTATTAAATTTATATCAATTTTTGGAAAACAGAAATACTAAACTGGTAATGCAAAGGCTGTGGCATAGTCAAGAATGCAACCCCAATGCCTAAAGTTCTCCTTGACTATCTTAGTCATGAGACAATCTGTGAATTTTTGAGGATATACTTGTTTTTCATAACTGTGCCAATGTACTTTTCGTCCTGTCAAAAATTATTTATTTATGTACAAATAATATCTGAGAGTTTGGGGTTGATGGCAGCATTCATTTCTTCCTGGGTTCTTCCTGGGTGTGGCTGCAGCAGTTTGAGTTGTGGAAAAACTGTAAAAGAAGCATGATACATGATGTCAAATGCAAAGGGAGAGTAAGTTCTTATTTTTGACTCTTTGCAGGATTTCAGATTTCTCCAGGAATCCTGGGTTAAAGGATTCAGTACAGCAGGTTTACAGCGTTGATGTTGAGATGTCTAGGCAGTGCCATTATGCTTCAGTCCCAGTTCTGAATTGCCAGCTTTATTATGGATAGCAAAGTAAAAATTCTGTCCTTAACATCAGAAATCAGAGTGGAGTGAGATCTTAGTGAAGACATCACGACCAAATTGATCTTAATTTTAACATAAATTTGAAGTGACAATTCACTTCAAACTAACAGGAAGACACTTTTGTCTCTTCCAGTTTAGGGAAGAAAGAGGGAATGAAACACCTGAGATGTTTCAAGTGGCCTCCAAGTTTTCCTAGTACCCACACTAAAACAAAAGATGCAGAGGATAAATTGTAATTATAAAAAGCCCCAGAGGAGGAGAGTTGCTTTTGCACCCTGTCTGTTTTACATCCAGGTCAATCAGGCTAAATTACTTACTTGATATTTTGTAATCTTATAAATACAGTCAAATGTTTCTTACAGCCATCATGAGTGGTTGTTGTTCATATTGCTTTATGTGAAAGCTTCAACTCAAAGAGAATAGCTACACTAACTTGTAAATTTAATTGAGGCCTAAGAACTGATGGTACTTTCTGTGTTCTGCTCCATCTATCAAACTTAAAAATCTCATTGAGGGCATGCTTTTTGGCAGAATATGCCTAAAAATGGGCAGGTTTAATGTCCAAAAATGCTTTTTCCCGAGCACATTTTTCAGTGTTTCTGTCCTAAATGTTAATTTGATCAGGAAGTTCCTTTTACAGTGTTTAATTTCTTGATGAAACATGTGTTTAAGTAAAAATTTGCAATGCTAATAAAACTAGAGACTTAATATTCCGGAGAATTCTCACTTTCCTCAATTTCACTTGCTGTACTCCCAGGTTAAACTCCTAGCTGTTCACTCACACTAGGAGCTGCTTTACATCAAAACTTGTGCTTCGAGTTAGTGGAGAAGAGCTTTAAAATGCTGCAGAACAAGAATATTGTTCATACCAGAAGGAACTTGTATTAAAATTTATATGGATTTAATTGCTGCCAGGTCTGACTGACCAGTTCACTTGAAAATAAGTTGCTGGTTTTCAAAATTCAGAGATTTAAAAACTAACTTTCTTCTTCCTCTGTGCCAGAAAAAAGAAATAATGAAGTTACAGAAGATAATTTACTGTACACCCCCCCCCCCCAAAAAAAAAAAAACCAACAACTTTTACATCTCCACTGCTTTTTAAAAAAAGATAAGCAAACAAACATAAAATTTGTTAAATTAAAATGACCTTCTGATGCATATTTTTTCCATATAGGGCCCATCTGGACTAAAAGGAATCCTGGATTCATTGAACAAGCATTATAATGAGGTATGGAGATTTGATTTGGTGTCTGTGTGGGTTTATGACTAAGTAGTATCTAAGGGAGAAATGATGAAAGTTTTGGTTCCTCATTCCAAACCACTTTCCAAACCTAATTTCAAATTAATTCAAAAGGTAGTTTCTTTCCGGTTCCCTTTCTGCATCCCTCTACAAGTTTCAGTCCACACTCCAGTCACATTCCTGCCTTGTCATCTATCCTGCTGCCATGTGTCTTGCCTCCCATCCATCTTCTGATTGCCTGGTTTTGACTGGTGAAACTCAGAAAGGAAATGTGGGGACCACCTGGCTGTTAGTGTGATGCACCAGCTCCCCATTTCTAAACTTATTTGCTTTAAACTGAATTTGACATTTCTTTCTTGACCAACTCTACCATGATTCTAAAAGTAAAATAGAAAGACAAGGAGGCATAATTTAAAAGATATCTGCCAGCAGTCCATGAGAATTGTCCTTATGTTTGTATTACAGACTAATAAAAATACTGTGTCAATTATAAAACCACCTGCAGCAAAAAGAAATTAAAAGACTAAAAATGTTAAAATTGCATAGGATTGTGTTCACCTTGACAAAGCTTTTACATTCCTATTTCAGGTATTTCAAGTCATTTAAGCTGTGGTAGTGTCTGCCATTGTATGAGAATGGAGAAGTTCGCTTAATTGATTTGGGAGTATGCAACCTCTCTGATCAGAAAACCATTTTGTTCAAAAATTCAAGATGCACTATTCCAGCATTATTTCCCCAGTACAGTGGTTAATGTGTGTATCACAACTTAAGTCATGCAGGTCAAGCCTGGAGGGAATGAATTTATTTTAATATTAGAATGCATTAACTATACATGAATAGAATGCACATGTATTCAGGGTACTTTTCTTATTTAGCATTCCTAGATGAGTGCTAAAATCTTTCCTTGAACAGGGATTCTGGAGTTAAATTCATGTCAAACATACCTTTCCAGCTGCTTTTATCACTAAAGTGATTTCTTTGATATTAATTATAATATTTAATCCATCCCAAATCAGTATATCACCTTAGAAGCATGTATTAGGAGTTAAGCATAGAGCATTTTTTATGCCTAGAGACTTAGTTTCTGTATTGATCTCCTGTTTCATGTACATGCATTGAAGTTTTACATATTTTGGCTTTCACGTTTGGTTTCCTTACCAGATTCTTTTTCCTGCCAAAAAGCTTTCACTGATACCAGCAATGTTTTCTCTATTGGTACCATATTTTTTGTAACTCATTCCCCACCTCTGCCTTATCAATCTCTTTAATCGTGATAGTCTCTTTAAGGTTACTTCTGCAAGAGGAAATACAAACAGTGATGATCTCCAGGAAATGACACACCTCTGTCTCCAAAAGTTGTGTTTCTTATAACTATAATGCTCTAAGTAATCTGAAGGTGGATAATATTTCCTAACTAACAATCTTCTGGAAAAAATGTAGACCAGATGGTATGTGTCTATAAATTAATTATCTTTTACATCCTGGATAACTTATCAACTTTCTTCTTACTTCAGCTGTCTAGTTTGAAGATTTTAATGACTCTGTCTTAAGCAATTAACTGTTCAACAAGGAAATGCTGTTTGATTCCAGATGAAAGAGGAGTTGATTTTGTGATTCAAGTAGAAGGTTCTAAATATACAAACTTCTAGTTAAAGTTGACTCTTACAGTCAGCTTAAGTCTACAACAACAAACCTATTAATTCCTATACATTTTAGGATGGGATTGAGATAATCCCACTAAGGACAAGACAAAGAGGTCTTCAAAGAAAAAACAGCTTCTCTGCTTTCCTATTGATGCACTTAGGCAGATGTATGCACCAGTAACTTGTTTTTTCTCCATGCTGTTACATATTGTGACAGAAGCCGATTTTGTCCACAGCACCTTGGAGACATCAAGCAGTCTTTCACATTCCAGTATTGAATTTGCAGTGTGCCTCAGTTATCATTAGTGAAATGATATTTGAGTGATACTCTGAGGTTTTTGAGGTTCCCTACAGCACAGGGAATGGTGGTGTCATCTTCCATCATTTTATCCAAGTTTTCAAGGATGTCACAAGGTATTCTTTCGGTTGGGTGTTTAAAGTGTTCAGGTATTGGCCACATTTTAGTTGTTATAAGTATTTTCACACCTTTCTTTTTTTTATCCTAAGAATATTAGTATGGCTTCTTTGTGTTAGTATTTCTAGGAACCATGAGAAACTGATACCAAGAAATGTGTTGGCTCTTAAGGCCCATCATAAATAACAATGGTTTTTTCTGTTTTTCTAATTTCTCTGTTTATTATCTGATTGTTTGCAAATTTTCTAATTGCTGTATGGCAATTTCTGATTGCTGTAATAAGTATTGGTAATTGCACAATGTATTTAAATAATTTATTGCAAGCAGGATTTTTCTGGGTCAGCATCAATCACTTTATCAGAGTGATTTTTAAGGAGGCTGGAGTGCAAGCCTTTGGAAGCATAATTTACTTGATCCATGTATACAGTGAAAGAGCACTATAAATACAACTGCTGATTGCAGCAGCAAATTGTGCTGAACAGCAAACCAAGATCAGCAGTCTTCCCTTAATGAAGGTGAGAGGAACCTGCTGAGGATAAGTAGTAGCATTGATCCATAATGGGGTGGGAGACAGTGCTGGAGCATTGCTGCCCTCATTCTTCCTGTGTGCCTGTCTTTACAGGTGACTGTTTTTATATTCCTTCTTGTTAAGTCTTTTGGATTTTCAGCATGAATCAGATGCTTCACATGTGTTCAATAAACGCATTTTGTTCTCTTCTTTTTGCCAAGAAACTAGTTCTGCCCTGTATGTAACATTCCTTCAGAGATGGATACACAATGCCTCATGATTTGCACTTTTATACTCTCAGACCTTGTTATCCTTTGCTTGGGTCTTCAAGGTCTCTGTTTGTCATCCTTCATACTTACCAGTTTTCCATATGTAGATACAAGGTTGTTTAGCTGAACTGGCTTCTAAATATCTTTGGAAAGGGCATGTAAATCAGTTTCATCAACAATGTTCTACAATACATAAAAATAGAAAATTAAATCAAAACACAAAGAAATTGAAACTATAACATAATCTGGTCAGGAAATGTTTTGGAATCACTATAATTTGTAGTAGTTTTAGACTATTATGGGATAATTCAGCATTAACTTTCTAAGATTTTTTTTGCTTTGGTGTATTTTACCAACATTTGGTTTTAAAGAGCAAATTACCTATAAAAATGCAAAGAATATAAGAGTAATTGTTTGGTCTAAAAGACTTTTCCCCTTTTTTTCTCTTCATATATACAAAAAAAGAAACCACAACAGAGTATAAATCATAATTTTTAGTGTACTCACAGTAACAGACACCTGGATTCTCAGCCCAGTGGTGGTCAACTACTTCTCATCAGTACTCAGGTATCTGGGTTTTTGCATCTTGTTCTGAAGGTGATTTTGATAATTAGTATACTCACAGTGTTACAAACCCTAAACACCAAGGAGAATCCATCAGGAAATTAGCATTTCTAAAATAATTATTGATTTTTTTCAATTTATATTCAGTTACCATGTTCTGAAAATATTAACACAGTGTAAATGGCACACTTATTCATTGTGATATTTTCCCATTTTAGAACTATGGAAGCTGGGATATGACAAGGGGAGTTGGCTTACTCAGGGTTCCTGCTCACCCCAGTGGCATGTGTTCTAGGATTGGGATTCCCTGCTCTTGACAGGAGCTCATTTTTCAGGGTTATTGGGTTTTGGTTTTTTTTCCATTGTCATTGCAAAGAAACATGTTCCCCTTAGGATGTCTGACTTTGTGAAAAGGAAACCATTTGCTTTGTGTTTTATTGTGTCTTTACCTTGTACAGAAGAGTAAATAAATGCAGTGCAATAAAGCTGAGCAAGTATAGAACCTGAACCTTCTGGTCCTTAAGTCTGTCTTCCTTGAGAAGCAATGTAAGGAGCCTGTTCCCTGTCCTTTGTCTTTCTACTGGAGTAGACTTAAATTAGATCTACGTTTTTTTACATTTCATGGTACTCAAATGTAAAAAGCTTTTGGTTCTTTTTCATAGAAATTGGGGGTTTTCTTCTTTTCTAACATGCTTGAGAAATGCTTTGTAACAATGACCATAAAAATATGTTATATGTGTTGAACTTTAAAAAAAATCATAGATTTGCATAGCAATAGGTAATATAGACATTTGTCTTTTATGCTTTTGTTCATTTTCTGCTAGTGTGGCAGGAATGTGAATGCGTGATAAAGGATGTGGTCTGCAACACATTACCTACTTGTACTGCATGGGCATTTATTATTATTCCCTTTCTAGTGGTAAATTAGGACTTCTGAATTTACAGCTGGTTAATTACAATAAATTGTTATGGTAAACAAGTTGTTACTGGAACTAAATGGTGGCATTTTCTAATATTTGTGGTAATATTTCTTTCCAGAGTGACACAAGACTACTGGGAATACTTGGGACCCCTGGACTTAAAGGCCAGAAAGGAGACATTGTAAGCATTTGGGATGAATTTGGAGAAGTTTCAAAGGGCCTACCCAACCTGTCCCTGCCACCCTCAACACAGTGCATTTTATTTGATTTATCCCAATGGGCTTTGAAGGAATAGATTTTTGAGATGACTGGCACTTTAATCTGTGTAGACCAATATTCAACTCACCGTGTTATCCTGCAGAGGCAGCATGTGATCCTTTCTCCTTTAGTATAAATAGAAAGGGGAAATGCTGAAGGAATTATGTATGGTTTCTATAATGCCATCTGAGAAGTCAAATGAGCTGCCCTGCCAGTTATGTGGGAAAGACTCAATCAAAAAGTTGAAATTCAGAAAATATTTTGGATAGTAAATAATGAATATTTAAAGCAGTTTCTCTGTAGCGATGAGGCTTTCTATACCAAAAATACTCACAGACAGCCTCTAAAAATTACATGGAAATCTAATTCTGAATGCATACTTTATTGTTTATAGGTATCTGTCCTGTATAAAGAGCTCACTGATATTTTAACAATTGCATGCCTTTCAGACTTTTAAGAGAAGAGACAAGGGCTCTGGATATGTGACACAATTGACAACACTTTATTGAGAAGCCTGCAGATCTTCTATAGAAAACAGCCATTTAAATTCATTTGCAGATGTTTAAGCTTGATTTCCATTGTAATAATCGTTAAGATTTTGTAGCCCACACAGAAAAAAGTACATTTAAAGAAGAGGATGGGGTTATTTACATTTGCCAGAATACAAAGATTTTAAATATAATTAATTTTATTAAAAGGGTCAAAAAGGAGAATTGGGCATGACTGGTGCAAAAGGAGAAAAGGTGAGTTAATTCCTTACTTCTGTGCTCATGTGCTAGAAGTTGATGCAATGTACTGATTTTGAATGAAATCTTGTAAAATATACGGGAGATCAAGGAAAAATATGTGGGTATGGGAAAAGTTGTCCATCTCTAAATGTCCTTAGACTTTATTCAAGCCCCTTATTGGAGGGTATTTACATAGGCAAGTAAATTTCCCTGTTTTACCACCTCACCAAACCTTTAGCTTTAATAGCATTCAGACTGTTACTTAATACCTATTTAAAATTATTTTTATATATATTTATGATCAGAGGCTGCCTCATTAATTAGATGACAGTCATACTTTTTCAAGTTATGATCTTCAATATCTATATGAAAAAACAGGAAGCTTTAAATTATTAAAATTTGCACATTAACATGCTTATTTAGTATTTTTAGTTTAAGCATAAATTTTACAGTATGATTCAGAAGGTATTACTTGGGAACAGAAGTGTTTTTCGCTTTTCTAGGAACATGTGCTGTACATAGTTCTACTGATTAATAGTTGTTTTCCCATTCATCTGTGAGGCTTCTTGATTTCTTTGGTCATACCTATATATTACTATATAATTTTCATGCAGGCAGAAACAGTATTTTTACTCCATTGATAGAACAGATTTATGATTCTGTGTGTTATAAAGCACCTGTGCTTGAGAATTTTTCAGATTTGGATGCATGATTGCTCTCTTTAGTTCATGTTCTTGACCCTCCCTTGTGCTCCTGCTTGAAGGGATCATGAATATCATGGTCTTGGCATTAAATCAACATCATCTCTCAAGCAAACTTTCTAATACATATATTTGTATTTCAGACAGTTTTAAAATAGCCACATTTTCCAGGACTCTTCAGCAAAACTAGACATATGTGCTATTTACCATTTCAAATAAATCTGTTAACGTCTTTTCTACTTTTCCTTAGGGAGAGCCTTCTGAAAAAGGGGACAAAGGAGACCCAGTAAGTATAACATATTTTGAATATTCACTGCTGTGAATAATACACAGTTGAGATTACTGTCACACCATATTCATTCTGTAATTCTTTTCTTTGTAGACATCCACTAGATGCAGGGATTATGTGGAATAGCATATGTATTGTCTCCTTCTTACATATCCATCAAGGTCTCCCAGGTTATAAATAAAAAACAGAAGTGCCCTGATTTTCAGCATTTCTGTTGCTGGTACTGTCCATGAACTGAGTTTAGAGCACATGCTTTTTTTTTTATTCCCTGAAGGTTCTTTCTTTCAGCTTTTCCAGAAAGTTTTATGTGGCCTGATCTGTGCTGTTTTGATGCCACTAGTGTGGCAATTAACATCAGGCTGTTCTCATACAGCTGTTTAATGTGTGCATAACTTTTTTCTTATTTTGAGACAAATTTTCAAACACTCATTCTGTAAGACTCTCTTTACCTATGTTCCGTGTTTGTAATTAGTTTTTTGTCCTCTCTTACGATATTTGATCAAAACTAGTTGTGCTTTTAAATATAAAACTCAAGGTTACTGAGACTTTTTATTAACATATTATAATAATCAGAATAAGTCCTACTGTAATAATATGTGGGCTTGGAGGTGAATATTGGTTACCAGAAGAGATGTAGTGGTGATGAATAGACTGGAAATGCTGCTAAGGAAATGTAGTGTTTTCAAACATTTTTCCTTTAAAACATTGGGAAAACTTGCAGAAGAAATTAGGTTGCTATGTCTTTCAGAGTTTGCAAAAGGCATCAGAAATTATTTTATATTTTCTCAATATTTAAGTCTGCAAACTGCATAACAATATTTTAAGGTAGCAAAATAAGCTCTTATTTGATCCTACTTTAATTTCTAACTTCTTATAGTTGCATTTACTATTTTCAGGGAGAGACTGGAATGGAGGGATCAAAAGGAAATAAGGTATTTTTGGACTTGTACATACTGTATACATTGCCAGTATACTTAGCTGATACTGGGAGACATAGCAGTAAACTTGGATTTCTTTTTTTCTCAAACAAAATCATTAGGGTGAAATGGGAGATCCTGGACCACCTGGTCTTATTGGAAATCCAGGATCAAAGGTAAGTGAAAGTTATTTCATCCAATAACAATTGCATTCTATGCTGTTATATAACAGGACTCTGAAGCTATCAACTCTTTAGCTAGTATTAATGGGCAAAGAATGCAAGTAATTTATATCAAAAGTTCGTGCTTGGATCATGACTATTTTACATAAAATTTACGTTATACATTAAGTTCTTGTTGCTCTCAGCGTCACACAGAAAGGAATATTCAAGCAACACTCAGGTGTTATTTTGTCACTTGAGGATATGAGCACCCATTTTGCAATTAGAAATCCTCGGGTAGCTGGGTGAATTCTCTTTATGCTTAGTGAGGCAAGGAGCAATCACTGCCAGTACTTGAGCAGCTCCTTTGTTCAGTCCTGTGAGGCAGCAGGTAATGTTACAGCAGTCATGGCCTGGCTTTGAGTCTGTCCTCACAGGCAAACCTCAGGAAGTGTGGCCTGCATGAGTGGACAGCGAGGTGGATTCAGAACTGAACAGCAAATACCAGAGGCTCATAATCATGGCACAGGGTCTGGCTGGAGGCCTGTCACTGGTGGTGTCCCCCAGGGTTCAGTACTGGGCCCAGTCTTGTTTAGTTGGTTCATCAAGGATTTGGATGAAGGAACAAAGGCATCCTCAGCAAGTTCCCTACAACACAAAGTCTGGGAGGAGAGGCCAATACCCCAGAGGGCTGTGCAGCCCTTCAGAGGGACCATGACAGGTTTGAGAGATGGGCAGAGAACTGTCTGAAACTCAACAGAGGAAAGTGTAGGGTCCTGTACCTGGGGAGGAATACCCATAGGGGACAACTTGCTGGAGAGCTGCTCTTTGGAGAAGGACCTGCAGACCCTGGTGGACAACACCATGAGCCAGCAGTGTTCTTGTGGACAAGAAGGCCAATGGTGTCCTGGGGTGCATTAGGAAAAGCATGGTCAGCAGGGTGAGGCAGGTGATCTTGCCCTTCTGTTCAGCCCTGGTGAGGCACATCTGGAGTGCTGTGTCCAGTTCTGGGCTCCTCAGAACAAAAGGGACATGGAGTTCTTGGAGCAGATCCAGTGGAGAGCAAAGATGATTAAGGGATTGGAACATCTCCCTTACATGGAAAGACTGAGGGAGATGGACTTGTTCAGCCTTGAGAAAAGAAGTACACCTCATCACTGTTTATAAGTGGTGATGAGGTGATGAGGTTTCCAGGCTCTTACCAGTGGTGCCAAGCAATAGAACAAGAGGCAATGGGCAGAAACTGATGCATAGGAAATTCCACCTGAACATGAGGAAGAACTTCTTTACTCTGTGGGTGACTGAGCAATGGAACAAATTGCTCAGGGAGGTTGTGGAGTCTCCCTCATTGAAAGAAACTGCAATGTGCTCTAGAATGACCCTGCTTGAGCAAGAAGGTTGAACCAGACAACCCACTGTGGTTGCTTCCAACTTCACCCATTCTACAATTGTGTAATTCCATGAAAAAAGTAACTGAAGCACAAATGTTCTTGAGAATCTCTCATGATGCCTTGAATTGTATGAAACACAGATAGAACTAGAAATATTAAATCTAACTGCCACCCAACAGTATTCATGTTGGATAATATTTTAATTTTTAGATCATGAAAAGAAGACCCAGTGAGAATGGATGTGGCTATAGAAGCCTCAAAATTGTTGTCATAAAAATTATTCTTGAAATCTTGATCTGTTCTTTTTTTATGTCTTTCCCTTTAGGTATTCCCTTTGTATTTACTTGTATTTGCTTTATATACATACTTTGGATTTTGTACGTATCCGTCCACAAGACTTACAGAACTAAATGTTAGAGTAAGGGAGAATGAGCAAACTCTCTACTTCTTACTCCATGTGGAAGACAATTCTAAATGCCTGATGTTTTAATATATTTACACATAAGAATGCTTTACACCATATTGCAGTAGTTGATTGACTCTTACCTCAGGTGTGTATTATATCATTTCACAGGGACTGCAAGGCCCTCCAGGACCTGTTGGACCCAGGGGACTGCCAGGAGAAGCTGTATGTATTGGGCCGTTTCTCCAGCTGTAGCTGGGGTGTGTGCACAGTGAAGCAGTGCCGCAGAAGTCACCATAGCTGCTCCTTTGTGGGTGGTGCTGCAGCTATCAGAGGTTGAAGCACAGTAGGATGGGATGCCTCCCTCAACAGGCCATTATCTTGAGTTTCATTAAACCATCTATATCGTGCTTCTTACACTGTTTGATAGCCTGGAGTGGATGTGGATATTGGGGTTACTTTTTACATTAAATTACATTGTCAAAGAGTCATCTAGCAGATAAGGATTACTTCTTTCTTTCCTAAGAAACCACTTGAGCTTGGCCCAACTAAAAAAAAAATTTGGGAAATCCTTAGAAGAGAAGAGAGAGGAGAGGCTGTATGTATTTTATACCAATATCAAAAATGGATAGGGTAGGCCATGATCAGTAAGCATAAATTTTCATTTCCATAATGATTTTGTGTTGGTATAAGCAGAATATTCTTCATTAGGGTACTTTCTTTCTTATGCTTCTAGTTTGGATGCCTGGGTGAAACGAGTAGCTGTCTGTACTAAGTACAGAATGCAGCAGAGAAAGCAAACACAGCTGCTGAACATTCACTACCGGCATGAAAATGTTGTCATCTGTCATATGTCAGTGTATACAAAACTGTGTACTTTCTTCTCTTCACTGAGAAGAAAAATTAAAACAATATGTGTTTCCTTGTCTTTTTCTTAGAGAGTTCATTTTCCAGTCCAGCTTAAGTTTCATACTAAGATTTTACTGTTCAGTTTGGGCAATTTTATCCTTTACTGTGAAAATTACTGGTATTCTTAACAAAATGCTTGACTAAATAGTTGGTTGAATAACATTGAACGGTCATGGAAAAAAAATTCTGTATTTGTTGCAGTATTGTGAAAGAACCCAATTAAGCCTTACTTGTTATTTAATAGTTTCTATTTAGATTTTAATCTTTTTCATTTATCTTCATTTCTCTGCATTTATAAAAATCCTTCATGAAAAGGAAAAGGGAAAATACTGAAGTTAAAATCAAAATGTGAAAGATGAGAAGATTTAGACAAAAGAAAGGCTGGAACATACTTTATTTAGTGAAAATGTTCGACTGTCCATTACATATCTAAAACATTTAAAAGGAATTGTTGGATTAACTAATGTGAAGTATTAGAAATTAATTGAGGCTTTTAAGATACCAGTTTGAATAATTAACTAGTACAAGAAATCATGCAGCCCTCCATGGGCAAAAGAGATGAGACACTTACTTAAAATTCAAGTTTTTATGTGCTACTTCTTTCCTTGAAAAAACAGTTGATTTTCAAGACTTGGAATTACTTTGAAATAGAAGAAATAAACCGTTTTGTCTCTGCAATTCTCCCCAGTAGGGTCCAGAAAATAATCTTGATTATTACATTTTAACTTAAAGAAAAATGATTTATATATTTAATTATGGAGGCATTAATTAACTTATAGTCTTTAACATTTGGAGTCATTACTAATGCACAGTAAATATTCCAGTGTAAACTGTTTTTCATCTGTGCTTTTATATAACCATTAAGGGAATAGCTATAAAAATGTACAGTTATATTTTTATTGATTCCAGGGCTTACCAGGAGATCCTGGGGTACCAGGAAACCCCGGAATTAAAGGAGACAAGGTATGTCTTAAGTGTTTTTCATTAAGCTTGATATGTTAAAGCATTTTAAATTTTCACTTTGAGAGAAACCTTCCATTCTTCTGTAGTGCATCTGTGTGGCTGCTGTGTGAAGTGATTTTAAAATGTACCAGCAGCAACCTCCTGTGTCTTGGAGAAGAAATATCTCTGCACTTGGAGATGGTTCAGGCTAGTTTGGCAACCCAGCTGCTCTTTAGATGAATAATTCAAGTAATATTTCAAAGAGATTGGACTGTGCCCTTAGATCTGGGCTGTGCAGAAATGTCACTTCAGGTCCTGACTACAGAACAACCTTTGCAGGGTAGTGTCCTACCCCACTAAAATCCCACTTCACAGTCAGACATATTCATCTTGGCAGAGCTCTAGGGCAGCTACACTGGCTCACATGTAAGCTAAGGCTGGATCTCCTTAGGACATTGTATTTTGCTGTGTAGAAATCCCTTAGTTAGAATTCATCTCCATCAGCAAGGACTAAAAATTATGTGTGTGCATATACTAAATGTAAAGAAGGAGAAAAAATGAGGATATACAGGTGTGCTCTGAGCTATGGGATGTGTTGTGGTATTTATACATTATGGGGTACCAGGGAAACCAATAAACTGTAGTCTGAAGTGAGCTGAAAGAAAGGCAAAAGAAATAACTGGAACAAGGACAAAAATATACTCATTTTGCAAAATGGGACATGGTGGTTCAGAAAAAATCAGAAAGGGTGTTGCAGGAGCCTGCAAGGGACAAGAGGCCAGCATAACAAAAGGCTCAATTTTACTGCATAAACAGCAGAGTTTAGCCATGGGGAACAAGAGACATTGCTTGTATTGAAATAAGAGCAGAGGTGTAAAGAGGAATACACTCAAGACCCCAGTGGTTGATAGCTGGGAGAGACAGCTGTTGTTTCAGCTGTTGTTATGAATTAGTTGGCAGAGTTTAATGACAACTTGCATATTAGGAGCCTGGAGAACAAGAAATGTAGATCAGATGCATTGCAAGCATGGAAAACCAAGAGAATGCTGGTTATTGTTGATGGTTCTATGACCCATGTCTCCAATTCTGTAACTTTTTGAAGGAAAATATGAGGGTATTTTTTATTCTCTATATCTTTTCAGGTACTGGCACTTTCTATGATAAACTTGATAATATTTAGAGATTTTTCATAGGGAAAAATCCTCACATTTCAGTTAGTGATTCAAATTTATATTGTAGGGTGACCCTGGTGGGATTATGGGACCACCTGGACATCCAGGTCCTAAAGGTGATATGGGGCCTCCTGGACCAAGTCTGCCTGGAACACCAGTAAGTCCATAATCTGAAAAGTCTCTCCCGACTTTATTTTCTGCAGGGGCAACTGGGAAAGAATTCTCACTGTGCAATGAAAGAAATCACAGAATGGTTTGTGTTAGAAAATACTTGAAAATTCATCTAGTTCCAACCCCCTTCCATAGGCAGGGCACATCTCTCCCTAGAGCAGGCTGTCCAAAGCCCCATCCAACCTGGCCTTGAACATTTCCAGGGATGAGACATCCACAACTTCTCTCAGCAACCTGTTCCAGTGCCTCCACCCTCATAGTAAAGAATTTCTTCCTAGTAACTAGTCTAAACTTAGTCACTTCCAGTTAAAATCCACAAAGCAAGTATTTTTTAATTGTAATTTCAAAATCAAAATATATTTTACAGTGGTATTATAAGTGCACTAAAATATAGAAATAGTGTAAGTCTATTAGTCTGTTAGTGTGGTCTAGAGATAGTGTAAGTATCACAAATGATCCTAGTGACACTGGCACTAACAAGGAAGATATATAAACTTGTCACAGTTTATTTCTAAGGGCTTGCTAATTTTGGCCATTAAATTTATCTAGTCTCTTGGATTTCAAAACATAATTTTGGTTTTTTTTTGTCTTGGTTTTTTCCCTGTTTTGTTTTGTTTTGTTTTGGGTTTCTTTTAGGGTCCCACTGGTGTTCCTGGAAACCCCGGTCCAAGGGGTCCAAAGGTATGCCAAATACATTATTTCTGTTTCTAAAAATATTTTAAAATTTTATTTTATTTTATAAAAAGATAATATGATAGTTTGCATTTTCAGAGCTTTTGTGATGGAAAGCCTTGTACCTTTCACAGGGAGAAAGAGGACTACCTGGTGTACAGGGAGCACCTGGAGAGATGGGGCCCCCTGGAATAGGCATCCAGGGATCACCAGTAAGTAAACCAGCACCCAGAATTTGGGCTTCTTGCTGTTCATCACTGAGCAACTGCAATGGGCAAACAGAGCGCAATAAAAAGCCATGAACTCTCTTCTGGCCTGACTCCCAGCTCCCAGTTTGCTTCAAGGGTTGCTCTGCAGTTTAAGTTCAAACATGCAGCAAGTTGACACAAACATCTGAGGCATTCATAGTAAATCATTTTACTGCAATAACTGTTTCAGTTATTCTGCTTGTTTCCCAGGTTTCTTTCTTTTTAATGCCTTTAAATAAAGCCACCTGCAGTGCCTTCAGAGTTTGCAGTAAAAAGAATTGCTGATGTTGATGGTGTACCTGGTAGGAGGTACATGTTATTGCAGGAGTTTTACTCCAGTGAAACAATCTCTGCCTCTCCACTGAGGCAATCTCTCTTCAGTCAACCAATGTGTATCACCTGATACAATTCAGTTTATGGACAGTGCTCTGGTATAAAGGGAAAATATTTGTGAAAGGTGACTAGGCATTCACCCTGAATGTCTTAATCTAAAATAATAATACTTAAAGATAATATTTTCAGTTACAATATTTTCTAATCTGAATTTTTAAAATTACCCATTTATATGTAAATTATCTGTTTCTATTCAACTGCTCATTAGCTTTTTTAATGAATCTTCTTGCTAAATACCAAGTTTCACTACAGATCATTAATTTTTGGAAATGCTTGCCCTAAAAAATGGGCATTTGCAAAGTCTTGAGGTCTCTAACTTTGGCAAAATTACATGTGGATCTAAAGCCAAATCTTAAAGTAAGCCTTTCTCAAAGTGAAAACTGCACAAACATCCCACATTCAGCATTTTTAGATGAAGTTCATCTCTCTTATCCCAGAAAGTGTAACTACTGATTATTTGGAGTTTTCTTACAGGGTCCTATAGGTCCAACTGGATCAGCAGGTGTGCAGGTAGGGTATAAGTTTTCTCTTTGATTCAAAAACAGTACTTCAGTTCAAGAGTTTTGCAGGAAAAGTATTCTTATATCCTAAATTACCTTTCATGCTCTTAGGGCCCTAGGGGACCTCCAGGATTGCCAGGAGCTCCAGGTACCCCTGGTATTAATGTAAGTGACAGTTTTATATATATACACAAGAAAAAGTAATGTGTGCCTCATCAAGGAGTTACGCCCTCAAGTTTTCCATTTGTTTCTAGGGCACTCCAGGAAGAGATGGAAAGCCAGGACTACCAGGCCCTCCAGGTGATCCTGTACGTATACAGGGAAAGCTTTTGCATTTGCTTTGGTGCAAATATATTAAGTTTTTATGAGGTGAGATAGCACAGCAAGCCTAGAAGAACCAGTGATGTGAAGATAAAGTTGAAATACTTACTTGGGAAAGACAGAAAACAGCCATGTTATGTACTTGGGCTCAGTAAAACCGAGACTGTCATCATGATGTTTCCTTAAGCTTAGAATTAATTACCATGTAGTTAATGCTTATCAAAAATCACGGAGCTGAGTGCCACTTAGCAGATTATTCTCAAACTTGAAAAGAGAGGTCTCCCCCATTCTCAGTTCTTGTCAGTGATTTCATTTCATTTGGGTAAGTAGATAAAATTCTGAATTTGGAGTGGGAAAGATTGCTTGCTTTTTGAAGATGTAATCAAAATTCAGAGGCTGTCTGAAGTCAATAAGATTTAACTCAAGAGAGATGAGGATAAAGTGCTTAATAATGAAAGCCAAAATCCATAAGTAGAATAAGTCTGGAATGCACAGCACATTGTAAACTAAATGTAAGTAAAATGTTTGATGCTGCTATTAAACAGACAGGTCTAAATGGTAAAACTCACATATTTACCACAAATGGTAAAACTCAAAATTATTGCCTTTTGCTCTCTTGAAATACTCTTCTCTTTGGAAAAAAACATTTTTTCCAGGGAGATGTAGCAAGCAGGAGTGAATCTGGAGAATTAAGACCATTTTAACACTCCCAAAATCCCAGCATAATTCATACACTTATTCAGAGAACAACACACAGATGTGTGGCTCTGGAGAGTGTGTTTGCAGCCAGGCTGGACGTGCCTTACACCCAGAGCAGGGGAGCTGTGTGGTACAAATGCACTTGGTTTGGTCTCGTAAATGTGTGCCCTTTGCAGCTGGGGTGAGGACCCTTCCACACTCAGGGTTTGGGGTCTGTGCCAGACATTGATAGAGCAGCTAAAATAAAATTAGAAAAGGGGAGAGGCTGGGGAAATTACACTTCTAGTCCAGTAGGAGGATCAACAGGTGATATGGTAATAGCCTGCCTAGCTGAAAAAGGTCCTGAGGAGAAGGGTGAAAAGTCAGGCCATGTAGGATTTTGCTTTCAAGTCTTGTCAAATGGTTTTTAAGAGCAGCTGATCATGTACAGTTTACCTCTGTGCAGAGGATAGACTCACACCTTACACAACAATGTCCTCAACTTGTGCTAGGTGGTGTTGTCTCACCCTAACAAACAACTTGGCACGCTTTCAAAGGTGGTTATGCCACCCTACAGACAGCATGCTGATTATATTTCTGGTTAATTATATTCAGCAGTGCATCTCTTGAGCTGATCTTTGACACTCATTGCTTTTAACTGACAGTCTTTGGAATATGCAAAAGAAAGTGCTTATATTTTATTTTTATTCTTTAAGATTGAAAGAATTGAAACATGCTAAACAAAAAAAAAGTTAACTTATTTTGAATGTGTCTAATTTTATCGTATGCCCAGGATAGATATGATTTTAGATTTAGGAATTGTCAGAAAAAAGAGAATTAGTAATTGGAGAGTCTGTGAATGAAGCTGATGACAACCATGGCAATGAGTTTTTAACAGGGAGTCTTTAAAGATAAATTTAATGGCAGATGTTGGAAATCTGGGATCTGTTTCAGTACAGTATAAATCCACTGACTGATATTTAAATGGCTCAGCTTTAGTATTGGTAGCAATTTAGCAGTGGCACCAAGGAGTTACACACTAATTATTAATGCTTAAATGCAGGGAAAATATTACATATGTTGCTTTTGTTGCTGTAGCTGGATTATTTCCAGTATCTGAGCTAATTTATTGAAGTTAGCTTTGGCATCTCCAGAATTTGTACTACAGATGACAGTAGAGTCAAAGCCTAGGAGAAAGGAGGAGGAAAGCAATTGAAGATAATCAGGTGAGAGTACAAGGCATTCCAGTAACATTGAGCTGTTGCTGATGTGCTACAAAAACAATATTAGTATGTTCAGGAGTTAGGCTGTTGTCATGGTTTGAGACATTTCATTGCATTTACAGTTAAGAATTACAATCAGTAAGTTGGGTTGACTGTGATATTTACTATATCTGAAAACCTGTTTTTTCTTTTGACTTTTCATTAAAAAGTAGATTAAACCAACATATATATATATGTATAAAATCAGCTCTATGTGTAATGATACAAAGTTTAGAAGCAATGAAAACACATCAGAATCAATAGCGCTTTGTAAAACATTAACTGCAGATGCCTTTTTAAATTTCAGGTTGCACTTCCACTTGTGGGAGACATGGGTGCTGTACTGAAGGTAAATTTTTCAGAGATGAAATGTCTTTTTTTGCTATAAACATGCTTTTTAAACAAACGTGAACTTGAGAGCTTCTGTAGGTTCAGTTCTGACTTACAGGGCTAGCCTAAAATAGCATTGTGATATTTTTTAAAATTTTTTGTTTTCTTGTTAAAAATACTTCAGAAATGAATTTTATAGAAATTTTGCAAAATAGTGTTAGAACAGCAAGGGAGATGGTAGCCAGCAAAGGCCTATTCAGCATATCCAGCCCACAGTATGAATTGCTACAAATATACTTTGTTCTTCACTTTAGTTTGTAGCATTAATTTCAGTAATATACAAATGGGGAAAATAGTCTAGAATTTCTAAGGTATTATTTTGAAAATAATGAAATTTGGAGTGTTCTGCAATAGTTCAAAATGAAAACTGTGCTCAGGAGAATTTCAATGTGAAAAGCTCACATCATTTCTTCTTTCCTTTATTAATACATCTGCTTAGGGTTTATTGACTTTCTCGTTTCCAAATCTGATTTATTTTAAGTCTTTCCTTTTGATTGTAATTGTGCTGCCTTTCTGCTGTACATGCTTTTCTTGTCAGAGCTCTCTCTCTTGCTGCTTCTTTAAGCTTCATTCTTCATTTCTCAGGGTTTTGGGTTAGCACTTCTGTATACTGCAATTTAGCTGGCAAATGCTTCTCTCAGCATTGCAGGGGTCATTTACTTTTAAATAACTAGAGATTTGAAGCTGGAGAGAGTAACAAGTAGCCTTCATCTCTAACTAGTCCTTGAAAGGAAGATGCTCAAAGCTGAACACAGGTGTGTCTGGGGCTATCCAAAGTAAAGCTAAAAATGTGTTAGCATGGTTTGAGTAGAGTGTGAGAGATGGGGAGGAAAACAAGGAATTCTCCCCGAGCAAGTAAATGGTTTAGAAGAGAGCAAGGACTGAAGAAAGCTTTGGGTTAAAAACAGAGGCTTGGTCAGAAGGACAGGAAGGAAGCAGTATGCATGGATCAGTCTGCATGGATCAGATCTATGTCATAAAAACATTTATTTGTCACTTCATCTTCTGTCTGCTCCACAGGGTGATCCTGGCACAAGAGGTCCTCCAGGCATTCCTGGCAGAGAAGGACCAAAAGTAAGTTTTGAAGAGTGTATTTTTCATTGGTTTGGATCTTGTTAAAAGCAAAAAGACAGATTCTTACCTTTGTGAGACTTGACTTTTTTGTCTCACCCGTGTCCCTGTGGCATTGGCCAACTTAAAAGTTCAAATGATTTTTATGTTTCAGGCCTCTTCATGTGTCAGTTTGCCTTTTGTCTAAGTTGAGTGAGCAAAATAGCCTGAGTTGAGTCCCAGGCCCAGACAGCTTTTCTGTGTCATGCCTCCATTAAAGCTGGCTCAGATCTGAGTGCCCAGCAGTGCTTTGCTATCTCTGGACTCATTTTGGGTGAGAATCCTGCAGTGAAGAGGCAAACTTCCCCTGTCTCCCTCGTGTGCAACACAGCTGGGCCACCCTGTGCCCTTGCCCCTGTTCCCCTGGGAGCAGCACAGCCATTTCCCTGGCCTTGAAGGGTCACTGGCATCAATCAAAATCCTGCTTCTCTGGAATCAGATAAAAAGCCACATGGTTTGAGATATAGATAGTTCCTGTCATCGAGACTAATTCCATGGAAGTGAACTTTCTCCATTTCAGCAAGCACTCAAGCTCTTTGGTGCTTGGTGACTCAAAAGACTCTAAGGTCTTTTGAGTATTTTGCCTCCTAGGAACAAACCACTCATTTCTTTTCACCTTGTGGGGAGGTTTATTTGGAAGTTTTCAGATGGTTTTGATCCTTTGCTTTATGTTTTATGTACTATGGTTGTAAGGGCATCCTGCTAGCATTTATTGAGTGTATATAAAATGCCCTACAGAGCATGAAATTCATTGTTCTGTAATAGAAAATATTTGTTTGAATGTTATGTTTTCATAGGGAAGCAAAGGTGAACGTGGATTTCCTGGGCTTGTGGGGGAAAAGGGCGATGAGGTAAAATTACTTCATTTCTACATTCTTATCTGAACCTGAGTAAAGACCTAGACTGAAAATTAAATGCACAGAATGTTAGCAATAAATAGGCTAATGCCAAATATTTTCAGAAAATACTTCATGTCTATAACGTATTTGCTTTCATTTTGGTAGTTCCCCTTTAGAATTCACTTTTGAAAACTTCCCATTAAGCAAATAATCTGATGTGAACAGTAATAGCAGCAACTACTATTAAGTGGAAACTGAAAAATATTTTAATAAGCTGAATTTAAAGTATTTACAATATTTTTCATCTTATATTACATTCTTAGAGTTATTTTTATGTCTTTATGGAGAAGGAAAAAAAGCCAAATCACTTGTGGTGCCAAATACAAAATAGCTGCTATAGCTTTCATTTTCAATTGAAATATTTGCAGTTAACATTTGAAGAACACTATCAGTGCAAAAGAAGAAAAAAAAAAGAGAGGTCACCACAGCAGAAGCCATTAAGGAAATTAATCTGGATAAATAAATGAATTTCTTAGTGGCCTTAGCCAACTGAGGAGTTAAGTAAGCCATTAAAAAGTATGTGGTGAGCACTTTGAAACTCCAGACTACTTAACTGGGATTAAACATGTCTATTTTAATTTAGGAGTGCTGGTTACAAGACACAGCACCTGGAAAATACAAGAGGAATTTAGAGTGTATTGATTGAGGGGTTTGTAATTCTTTATAAGCATTTCACATTTCTTCAGTGCTAAGACCATGATATCTTAAGAATTTTTAAAGAGTAGTAGAATAAGAGAATATTTTCCCAAAAGAATGTGTTTATCAGTATTCTTGGCTTACAAAAGTACACAGTTGTATGTGGAAAAAAAAGATGCAGCTCCTGCTACTGTTTTGCCCCAGAATTTAGCATGTTGTCAGCCTAAAGTATCCTGCTTATTTTTTTCTTTGGTTTTATATGATACACATAGAGCTCATTACATATATATTTTACATATATATTTGGTTTTAGGTGACAATATATAGACCTCACACCTCATGTGCCCCCTGAGGTGGAATTCAGAACATATTCCCTAAAAGGATGGGGCAGCCAAAAGCAAATTTCATTCATAATTTTACTTAAAAAATAAATGGGACGGTAACACATACTTTGTGTGCCATATGGGATACCTTTAGCAGTCAGCCCTAGGAGGAATGAGGCATTACAAAACAATTTTGACAATTCAAATACTATTAAACAGATGAGACATAAATAAGATATTGCAGGGAATTAAGAAGTTATAAGGTAACAGCAACTTTATGTCTGGCAGATTTTTTCAAAGGAGTCTAGAGCAAATTCATTGTATATTTTTCATTAATGCTATGTTCATCATTCATATGTTTCTTCACCTTTTAAGAGCTGGTGAGCTCTGATATTTTCAATGTTTTGCAGCAACTTTTGGATATCACATGAGGGTGAAAGTGAAACTTCTTTTCAGAAACATGCATGAAAACATTTTAAAAGTAACTTCTTTTTACAAATTTCAATACTTTATTTTGATCATTTATTGTAATGGGAAGAAATGGGAAGAAAGAGAGAGAGGCCTACCTGAAGCCCTTTGAAATATGCTCATTAACTTCCATAGGCTTTCCAATCACCCTTTAATCTTTGGTGAACTTGTTATCTTCATTTTCAAAGCACTTCTTTTTTTCAGGAGAGGTTTTTTTAATATCAATAGTAAGAATTACAGAAGATGTTCCTTTGGTTTCATATTAATTTTTCATGTAAATGTACCATCAGAGTAAAGGAGTTCAAAAGGAGCAGAGAGCACATTAGCTTTTACCTTGCCACTCTGAAAAGCTGCAGAAGTGGATCAATGTTCTCTGTGTGTAGGAGCAAGAAAGAAAAATCAATATCTCTCCATCTCTACATTTTTGCTGATCTATTTCTCGCCAAATTTCTTCCCTCAGTCTCCCCCTCAGAGCACCAATTTCAGGGTTCCTGACCACTGTGGCTTTCTAGGCTGCCTCCTTCACCATTCCTTCTTAAACACTGCATTTCAAATGAGAAATGCACTTTTTCTGAGGGGATTTTTCTTGTCAGAGGATGGACAGATGAAATCAATCACTGCTTGGAAGAATCCATTTCTCTTTGTGGATTATAGGGAGAACCAAGAGTGTTAGCTCTCATTAGTACATCACTTTCACATGTCTAAAATCACACCTGAGCCTGGTGTGGCAGAGGAAAGACACTCAGTGCCACACAGGCTTGTCTCAAATCCCACCTCCATCCACTGCAGTGAGTTGCACAGCTGTTATGTTTAGTAAGTGGATACTAGAGTCCATTGATTTTCAGACAATCAAATAGAATACAAGCAGGAAAGGAGATCATTAAATACTATGTAAAATGTCATGTTCAATTACCAAAAAGCCAAACCAAAAATGAGGCAGAAAGTACCATTTCATTTCGATAGCATCAGGTAATAGTGACAAGCCTGCTTAAGTGTCTTCTCACCAGAAAAAAAAAGGCACCTTTTAATAAAAGAAAATAGAATATTAATCTCTAAGGAAAAGCTTGACATCTGTTCTTATCTGCACAACTAAGGACAAAACTATTTACAAAATATCGGCTAAAAAGGTGAAAGTTTGAAGGACAAGTGGTGTTTATCACTCAAGAAAGAAGTTGCCTCTAACCTGGTTCAATGATAACCTGATTCTCTTCCCCACCTGGTGGGGTGGTTATTTTATAGACATTACTAAAAATAAGGCCTACATTTTAGAAGAAAATACACTGTAATGCAGGTACGGTACTGCTGGACATGCTGAATATAAGTATTTTTGAAGTATAAGTGGAGAGGAACTAGACATGTGCTCTTTTAATCTCCAGGGTCTCCAAGGTGCTCCTGGACTGCCAGGTGTGTCAGGACCCAGTGGCCCATCCGTAAGTGTGTGGTATCACCTGTGATCTCATTTGTTTCTGTAGGGCTTGCTATAACTGCCTAGATCTAGTCCTTTCTTTTCTCTTTTAGGAGATTAATAATAAAATCTTACCCATTCTGACGCTAGTGAAGTAAACTACACTGCTGTTGATGTTACTGAAAATACCATAATTGTCTGGACTCAAAGTTTATGGAACTTAAATAGATTTGAAGTTTTGACATTACTAGAGAATCTGTGAAGTTACATGATTTATGATGTGCAAACGTGCAGTTAAATGTGTATTTTTACCCAAGTTAGGGTCATGTTAGTAATAAAACCTAAAAATAATTCCAGCTACTCATTCTGAAAAAAAACTTAGTGCAAAAGCAAAGTAATTACTTGGTTTCACAATTCAAAACCAAAGAATGAGAAAAAGCTGACAATATTTAAAGACACTGAAATATATCATTAAAATTGTTGGAATTAATGGGAGAGGTCCTCTTTGAAATGTTTTCAAATGTTCTTTTCTACATATGGGAATGACATTAGTTAGTATGATCATTATTCATTCCTAGGCTTCATGACAATACTAATACTTCTTTCAAAAATTGTAGCACATTTAAGAAGTTTAATGTGGAATACATAAATTGGCATTTAGCAGTAAAATGCGATTCTCAGCTGGATCAAGATGTGCCAGTTAGGGTCACCACATTTAATTTGTCAAGGTGAAAATGCAATGGTCAAGACGTGTTTTACCCTTCAAAGGACTTATCAGGAGGACACAGCTGTTGTATCAAAGAGAAGAGAAATATTTAAACCTGAAGGAGAAGTACAATTAGGTTTAAACTGCCTCCAGAAAGCATGTTTTAAAAACTTAGTGCCCCTGCAAAAATATTGTGTGTCATTGTTTCCTAACTTATACAAACAATTCTGTGTTGTGCAGGGAGTCCCAGGAAGACCTGGACATCCCGGTCCAGCTGGAGCAAAAGGAGAAAAGGTATTCCTTCTTTTTAACCTTGGTACAGGTCTGTGAAGGTTTTGCAATCCCATTACACTGTGTTTTGGGAGTCTTTTAAACAAGTATAAGAATGTAACGAAAATGTTTCAAATTTCAAATTTTTATTTGTGTTTCACTACAACTTTCCCTAAGCAGTTCTGTGCATATGGGCTTATACTTCAAAGTACGGTCCTTGTGTATTTTATTTGCAGAGAATTTTCTTTAGGCAAAACACAATATATAAGGTTTAGGAAAGTGAAAATATATTTCTGACATACAATATGACTAGTGAATTCTTGCTGTACTTCTTATTCTTTTATGAATATTATATTCAAAAGCAGTTGTACAAGAACTGAAAGTTATTGGGTGTTACTTATTCTGAAAAATTATGTGAGCTGACTTTATACTTATATTACACTCTTTTATATATGCATATAATACATATATATATGTGTGTGTGTGTGTGTGTGTATATATACATACACACATATATATAAAGAACTGCTTTTTCCAAAATTTTTTATGTTCTTTTATCAGAAACTTGATATTATGAGGTCAAATTCAATTTCATGATTACTTCAAATCAGAGCAATACTGCAGAGCCAAACTTCGCTGCAAAATCTTTTCTGGGTCAAGTTCTACATTTTGTGTAGGAATACAGCTTTTCTTTCAGTAGTACTCTGGGCTTTTCCAGGCATAGCACTGCCACATCCACATGTGGGATTCTAATTCCCCACAAAACTTCGGTATGACTAAGAAAGAAAACTGTTTTGTAAAGCTCTGAAATTATTTCAGTATAAAATTTGAATGAGAGTTGTCTCCTTGCAGATCACGGTAACAGAAATTTACCCCGCTTCTTTTCTTTTTATCTAACTGAATGCAAAACACATATCTTTGATAGCTCCTTGTTCACAACTCACACACAGGTGGGAGTGAGAAGCCCCTGCTCTACAGCTCGTGTCTCATCATTCTAAAAGTGGAAAAAGTGACATGGCTGAAGAGTAATGAAGTAAACTGAAATAAAGCCCCAGTAAATTTCTCCTCTGTCCTTCATCTGGGACACACTTGAGAATTGATCACATAATGTGCTTTCTGAAGTAATAGGATTTTAATTCCCCATGAAGTTCTTCAAACCACTCTTGGGAGGCTGACAATTTCTAACAATTAACAGGGCCATTTGTAAATTATCCTAGTATAAATGTTCAGTAAGAATTATATTTTTCTGCTGAGCTAATTATTGGCATTGAGCACTTAGCTTGATTTTTGCCACTTCAGTAATTTTAAATTTGTGACTTAAGTGTATCACTGACATACATTAAATAAGATCCAACAAAGCCAGTGAAAAATTCTGACAGACTTGTTCCAAGTTGTACAGTGTATTTATCTGAATTGTGGTGATGGTATTTTGAAAAGTTTGTTTGGGAAATTTTATGTTGAAAACTTTGCAGCTCTACTATCCACAGACCCCATGATTCTGCTGGGTAAAAATCTCAGCAGCTATGCCCTGTATAATATAAGCAATTCAGTACACAATAGCAGAACAGGCTAGAGATACAGGTAACAATGGATGAATATTTTACAGTAAAAACCAAAAAAATATTAATTATATCTCTTAGTAAGGAAGATTATTTAAAAAAAATCTTAATTTATATTCAATATGTTTCTACGTAAACTGAATTTCTGAAACTGTAGCTCTTCTTTATTTACATATGAATGATCAGCTGAGGACTGGCTTTTGCAAAATAATAAACAAAGCATAAAATTCATGTTAACTTTTATCTGCCAGTTGTTTAGAAATTCATATTAACAACTCTTTTTTTTTCCTTCTTCTCTCTCCTGGTACACATGAAATGATTTTCCCAACCCAGGTTACCACTGTTATTTTGCCATAAGAAAGTTTCTACACATGAAGCAGCAAGTAACTAACAAAATAAAAACTAGTAAAAAGTAACGATTCATGCCTTCCCTAAAGCTAAAACAGGAACACTGCAGGAGAATTTATTCTTGATATTACCTGCTCTTATTGACTGTATCTCTTGTTTGTTGTCATTGTGGTCATCATGGCTTGAGTGTGGAATAGATGTGGCCAGTTACAGTAAATGAGTTACATCAATCTCTTGCTGTACTAGGGTAGTGAAGGTTCTCCTGGGAAACCTGGACCACCTGGGCCTCCGGTGAGACATTTTGTTTTATATCTTGAATTCATATTAGGAACAATGTGTGGGTAAAATGTAATGCAATATAAAGAACTGAGTGTTGGTCTAATAAAAATTAATATTGCAGGAAGGTAACAGTGTCTTTTTTCGAAAGGTTTCCAACTCCATTTTTTTTCCTCTCAATTCATCACTGAGTAAGTTCAGATCACTAGAGCCCTCTAAGAAACCTGTTCAAATTACTTAACCAGTCCAATATTATTAGAGTAAAATTGACAGCTTGGATCTCTTGAGATCAGAGAGCCCAGGCAACCTAGGGAAAGTCTGTGGAGCTCACTGGACTCTAAGTTAAGTGGAATAGTACCTAACACAAAATTTATTATGGAGAATTATAATAATAATAATCAAAATATGATGCACACTGATTTACAGGTTTCTTGGTTTATAATTTTTAAAAAAGCCCCAAGTTGTGGTGGTGTGTATCTTATGTTCTTCTAGTATGTGGAATCTTTGGCAGATTGAGAACAAAAAGGATACCACAGCTTTGCTGAACTACAGGACTTGAACAGGGCAATAGTTCTGCCTTTATAATTCATAAGTGACACTTACTTGGTTTTTATGCTTTAAAGGGTATGCCTTACAATGAAAGAAATGGAATGAGCAGCTTATATAAACTGCAGGTATTTCTCTTTAATGTTAATTGCTTTTTTTCAATCCCCACCCAATTTTAGCCCAACTCAACTTTTAAACTTGCTGTTACAGGGAGGAGTGAGTGTCGCGAGTTATCCCGGTCCACCAGGACCTCCAGTAAGTGCTACCAGAAATCTCATTTCTAGCAGCTAAGGGCATAGAAACAGAGGAGGGTTAGTTGCATGGAATTGCATTTTATTTGTGAAAGATTTCATTAACAAGGATTGGTATGTAGCATACATACTGTGATTTTATGTTTGCCAAGCATTTTAGCCCATTTTGGAGAGTGGTTTATTTTGAATAAATCATTTCATCCTAGCAAGTAAAGGCTGCAGAAATGGTACATAATTTGGTATTGGAGCCTTTATTGAAAGTATTCTTATACTAAAAATGTGTAATTTTGTATTTATAGTTCATGGAGGCATAGTTCTGTAGTGAAATTTGGTGCCAGAAATGAGAAGCTCAGGAATTCTGATCTGAGTTCTGCCACCGATTCACTACATGTTGCTACAGTGCAGGAAAATGTGTAAAACTTAGAATTAGATTGTGGAAGTAATACAGGGCTGGTGTCTTCCGCACTGCATGCAGTACCTTGCAGCTGGACAGTGTTGCTTTGGTTCCATGAATCTAAAGATGCTGTGCATTTATTTACATTCTCCTCCTTTTTAGCACCAGAGGCAAGTTCTGTTTAGAGATGATTGTCTCTTTAGTAACCACAGTTATGGGCTGGCACCAAGCAACAGAGCTGTCTTTGTCTGTATGCTGGAACAGCAAAACAAACCCAAAATATTACTAAGATTTTGTACTAAATTAATCAGCTGGGACTGGGATGAATAATGATTCTTAAGGCACTGCATTAGCAAACTATACTCTACTGCAGTCATTTGAAAAAAACATCTTATCATGGAACTGCTCTTCTTTAAATGTAGCTTGGTTTTTTGGGTTTTTTTGCAGGGTCCAAAAGGGGATCCTGGAACAGTGGTATGTATGTATGTATTTTTTGGTTTTGATAGAGAATTCTCCAAGTAGTTTGACACATGGTACTTCTGAAGGACAATAAGAAATCCAAACCAAAACCTCTTAGCAGTGACAGCCAAACATGGAGTTGTGAGACAGTTTTCTAAAACAGTTTAATAATTTGTTTTCAAAAAAATTCACAAAACTTCTTTTTTTGTTTCACCATAATGCCTGGAAGCTGAATACATCTTTCTGTACCAGCACCTAGTTCTGTAATTCTGTATTACATCTTTCATCAAAATTAAATCATTGACCCAAATACTCACACAGGGACTCTGGGAAAAGCTTAATTTGTAAATCAGTAAACGAGACATAACAAAATCTGTTTACCTAATAACTGGTTAGCTGTTACAGTAATCTCAAGTTAAATAATCTGCTATTGCTTGCTCTTCAATATTTCCCATGTTGAGTAAAGAAATTCTAACGTATGCAATCTTTTAATTTAAAAAAACTAAAAAACAGGGAGACCCAGGACCAATGGGATTACCAGGATTGGAAGGACTCCCAGGGGAAAAGGTAGGACTCCTTAAAAAAAGGCATGATTTCTTAGTCGCCACTATCTGCAGCTAAATGTTTTCTGAAGCCTTGTTTGGTTTATTTTTCATGTGTAAGTTAATGTTTCTATGAGAAAAATCTTTGCATACTTATTTGTATTTTCTGGTTTTTTGCTTTAAACAAGCAAAAAACATGCTTTGCATAGGTGTAAATAATATACTCACCGAACATAAAATTTCATTTTCTGCAAATGGAAAATTGTGTGTAGGAGGCCTTGTAAAATGCTTGGTAGAATACTACTATAATTGAGGGTAATATTGTATGGCTCTTGTTCCCCTTGAATGTCGTCTTTTGTTTACAGTCCATCTGTTTTGTTCTCAGCCTTTTACTTTCTAATTGTGGAGACTGATTAGGAATGTAAAGAAAAGCTTTTATAAAAGGCTAAAATAGTCAAGATAAAAAAGTATTCATTTCTAAATATAGCAAAGTATAAAACATTTAGCAGAGAAATGAAAAAAATCTGTAAATATGTTTTCTGTCAGCAAAACCAGTTTGATTTTCCCCATATTTTCTAATTTAGGAAGAAAAAAGAGTAAATTTTTTTGCAAATGAAATGTTTTTTAGCTTTTTTGAATTATGCTATTAAATGACTTCATGCAAAAGTACTTTACTGAAACTTATTTTTCATCACAAAGAAATGTAAATTTAAAGTTTCCCTCTCAAAATCACTGTGCATTCCTCCTACTTGCTCAGTCAGTGACAAGATCTAAGATCTTGTGAAAGATTTAAATAATGACAAGATCTAAGATCTGTACTAGATGCTTAAATTACATGACAAGGTTCTTGCTTTGGAATTCTACAATTTACAAGCAATTAAAGACTAGTCTGGTTGCAAAATGAACAAACACAGGGAGACATTACAGGTCTAACAGAGACAAAGTGGGGACAGGAATTAAATAAAGGGAATAAGCAATGGATCAGATCATATAAACCAGCTGAGTGAGTGTTTGGCCCTCTCCCAAAGTAGAAATATTGTTTCCTTAACTAAATTTGGTCAGAATTTCATATTTGTGGTGCAAATAAGTGAAAATAGAAATGCCTAACAGAATCTCAGAGCCTGACAATCCCAGCAGTATAGTGCATGCTGGGTTTTAATTTAGAGCCATGATGCTCCTCTGTGTAGCAGAATGCCATCTTCTACAGACAACATTGGCTGTAATTTCTTGGTGATTTCATGAACTGCTCATGTCCTCTGGATAAAATGTCCCCTACCTCAGGCTTGCTGACAGTGGCTGGTGCAGCTGTGCTTAAAGCCAGACTGCTGAAAGGACCAGAAGAAAGAAAGAAAAGAAAGAAAGAAAGGAAAGGAAGAAAGGAAAGGAAAGGAAAGGAAGAAAGGAAAGGAAAGGAAAGGAAAGGAAAGGAAAGGAAAGGAAAGGAAAGGAAAGGAAAGGAAAGGAAAAGGAAAGGAAAGGAAAGGAAAGGAAAGGAAAGGAAAGGAAAGGAAAGGAAAGGAAAGGAAAGGAAAGGAAAGGAAAGGAAAGGAAAGGAAAGGAAAGGAAAGGAAAGGAAAGGAAAGGAAAGGAAAGGAAAGGAAAGGAAAGGAAAGGAGGGAGAGAGAAAGAAAGAAAGAAAGAAAGAAAGAAAGAAAGAAAGAAAGAAAGAAAGAAAGAAAGAAAGAAAGAAAGAAAGAAAGAAAGAAAGAAAGAAAGAAAGAAAGAAAGAAAGAAAGAAAGAAAGAAAGAAAGAAAGAAAGAAAGAAAGAAAGAAAGAAAGAAAGAAAGAAAGAAAGAAAGAAAGAAAGAAAGAAAGAAAGAAGAGAAAGAAAGAAAGAAAGAAAGAAAGAAAGAAAGAAAGAAAGAAAGAAAGAAAGAAAGAAAGAAAGAAAGAAAGAAAGAAAGAAAGAAGAAAAGAAAAGAAAAGAAAAGAAAAGAAAGATTGCAAGGGAAGTGTTAGGCATTTCTACTTTCATATCATAGCCCGCCTATAGGGAGAATACCACAAGTCCTGGGTGTGGAGTAAGCACTGGGGCAGAGTGGAGGGCTCCAGGGAGCGTGTCCTGCCTGCTGCAGGCACTCAGTGCTCCCCAGCTGCTGTCCCAGAGGTGGATGCTGTGCTCCTCACTGGGTCACTGCTGCCAGGGCAGGACAGGCTGAGCTGTGTCCTCGGAGCTGCTTCCTCCCCACTCCAGTCAGACATGTAACTTGTCACCTGCCACACTGTGTGTAAGGGAGCTGAGTGTTTCTGATCAACAGCCATATCACTGTGCACCTCAACAGAATGATGAGGATGAGACAAACCATCATTGCTTATAAGAATAAAAACCAGAAATCCCGAAACTTCCTGGGGCTCTTATGCAGAACACAACGTGGCTGTAGCTATGTTTACTGAGCTTTAGTGCATCTGCTCCAGGTAACATAAACCCATCTCAGAAAAATACTGTTATGTTAGTATGGTTTCATCAGTGCCAGGGGTTTTCTGACATAAATTCAGAAAAGAGGAGCCTGAGTTTTTCACATTTGTAACAAACATTACAGTAACAGGGCACAGACCAACACTTCAGCAGTGGGGAAACACCTCTGGGTAGAGTTTTACCACTTGCTGAGCTCTGTCTGTCTGCTTTGGATTACAGTCCTGTCAAGAAAGATGAATTTGTCCCTGTAGCTCATCAGTTCCAGCCAAAACCACAGCACTGTCCTAGCTTAAAGCACAGATGGAGGTGGCTGTGTGCTGTAAGGAGAACCCTTGCCCTGAAAGGGCCGTGGCACAAGCAGAGGACATTAGCTTGTAGTGAAGGGATAACTGGGCAGCAGGAAAGCAAAAACTTCTTTGGAAGGTATATTTTAAATATGGGTATGTTGATAGGAAAGTGAATTACCCTGTGTAAATTTTGGTCATTGCCATGACCACAAATTATAATTACTTGGAGAACACCAGATAAGTCAAGGACTTTCCATCCCTTTTCAAGGGAGGTCTTGTGCAGAAACAAAGGGAAACATTATATGAGAGAACCTAAACAGAGGATTTTGGTTACTTGCTCAAGTCTGTATAATGAGCCAGTGGCACAGATAAATATTAGCATTTAACCTGGCTCTTGTCCTCATTTTCATTTCACTTCCTTGGGTTTTAATGGGAATCCACCAAGAAACTTCTGGTTTGATTGTTATGGTTTAAACATAAATTTGACTTTTCTTTAGGGTGACCGTGGACCAGCTGGAGCTCCAGGAGTGTCAGGGACACCGGTATGTATATTCTTTAAAGAAAACTCTGGTTTTAGAAGCTGAAAAAACAGGTCAAGCAAGGTGCTGAGCTGTAGTCTCAGTCACTGTGGGACACCAGTGCTTGGTTTGTGCTTTATGTGTAGGTATGATTATGGGTTTTCCCTAAAGAAATTAGAGTTTTAATAGCAGCAAGGGTTCATATTATTAAAATGACAGAGTGAAGTGAATGCATGATAAAGCTGGAATTCAAAGCTGCATATGCTTAGTTAAGAAACGTGAGATCCTTCCCATTGCCTCTGTTTAATATAGATAAAGACATTTTTTGTGTTCCTGGGCATGCACAAATTTCTGAGCATCTTTCTATCACAAAGGAAAATCATGAACATTATTTATTGCAGCCCACAGGGATCTGCATATCAAGTCAATCAAACATTTGCTCTAGGAGAATGCTTTGTCAGCTATTTACATATGATATTCAGAGGAGTTTCTGAAAGTCATAGAGGAACTTTGTTGTAGGTGAAAGTAAAAGTAACTAATAATAAATTGAAATTATAATTATTCATTTATGTTCCTAAAGGAAATGAAGATATTAGATTTCATTTACTATTTAATAAAAAAGTTTATCCATATTTCAGGAGGCAATACAGAGTTATTTATATGCAAATAGATTTATTATTAAATTTTGGCAGCTACCAATACATTCAGGAACTGTTTAAATTATAAATGTGTTTCATGAAATAAAAGAGAAGTATGTGTCTACACATTCCTATTTCCATTAGCCACTGATTTAGTCTATTTACTGTGAGTTCCAAGAGAACATCATCTTAAATAGCCTAATTTCATTGAGTTTTCCTAAAAGAATTGCACATTTAAGGGGGAAAGTATTTCTCTGAGCTTTATAGCAGATGTAAGAATTTCAAAGCTTGTTGTTCTGAAAGAGATTTTGCACTGTTAATAATGACACTGCACAGTTGTGCATTTCCTGTGAATTTCCCACTGTTATGAATTTCCCAAGTTATTGGATGTTCTCTATTCAAGTTGGATAAGAAATATTTAATGAGCCCCCTTCTTCAGGGGTGAAGCTACATTCTGTTGACTATATTTAGTTCTAATAGAATCCAGTGGAATAAAATATTTTCCCCTGAAATAAATTGGATTTTTTCACAATTATGTTAAGGAGTTTTAATCAACAAACTAGTAGATATGAGAGACAAATTTTTTTTCAGTAGTCTAGGAGGATTTTGAGACATATCCACATATCTTGCTGGAAAAGAATTTGTCTTCTGTACCTGTCATCATTCCCTAGATTGAATAGTGAACCCTCTTCCCCATCTGGAAATGGAAACCTCTTATTTTCACTTTGGTGTTTTGCTGAGATTGCTGAGATTGTCAGGGCAGCTTGGACTGAGATCCTGCAAGCATTGCCCCCAGTGCCCATTTCAGCACAAACCCTCAGTGCTGCTGTTCCCAGAGTTGTCCCTGGTGCTGATGGGTTTGGTCTCTCACTTGTACAAAGTCACCTGAGGATCTGCTCTAAGGATACTTCAGGAAATGTAGGTCCAAGTTGTTAAAAGAAGGGCATCTGTGGTGGTTTGCCAAAACCATAACAGCATCCTAAAGGGACACTTAAAATCAACATTTAAATGATGTCATAAGAGAGGATTGTGAATTCTGGCAGGGTAAACATGAAATGACAATAGAAATGATCAAAACAACAAGAAAATTTGCAAAAGGTGTTAAGTGAGTAATAAAGTCATATACAAAAAAAAAAAAAAAAAAAAAAAAATTGGGACTAGAAATTACCTGAAGGAAAAAACCTTGATTTTACATACACACTAAAAAACCTTGATCTGACTATGACTTCTCAAGATGAAAATCATGGTGGTGTAAAAAAAATTTCATAAAAGCATCTTAGTATTCAAGAAGGATAAGCAAAACCAAGTGGCTAAGTAACATTTAAAACAAGAGCCTGTTCATTAAATATGACAAAAATCTGGTGAAATATTTCTTTTTCCTTTCTTAAAGCATTAATGAGCAATACCTTGAATATTTCTCCCACATATATATACTCTCTTATTTTTTATATAGAGGTACATTTCATTTGGCTTCCTAATAATATGAATGTGTAATATTCTCTTTTTGCAGGGAAAGCCAGGATCTCCTGGGTCCCCAGGCTTGCCAGGAGAACCTGTAAGTACACATTTGAGTTCTGGATTCTTACAATAGCAAACAAATATTTCAAACACCTAATGCAAGGTTTTTCATGCAGTGTTTTCATGTGTGTTTTCTTCTTCCTTAGGGTGAAAGAGGACCTATAGGAGATATAGGCTTCCCTGGTCCAGAAGGGCCACAAGGAAAACCAGTAAGAAATTTTATACTGAATTTATAACTTGCTACAAAAAGAGGTGGATTAGTTTATCAGAAGTTACAAAAGAAAGGACATTGCATCTTGCTTTGTGTTAGAGTAGGTAACATGTGAAGAACACACAGAGCTACACTGCTTAATATTAACCATCTAAAAAAGAATTATTCCTGGTATTGTGGTGTTTTAATAGTTAATCTTACTAAGATGTTGCCTTTAAAGGTCTTATGAAGGTCATTTGGATCTTGCTGACATAAAGTTTCCTCTTGTACTTTTTCCAGGGGGAGAATGTGAACCCAGACACTCAGCACAGTCAGTAAAGGATGGGGTGACAGAACAGGTTCTCAGTTTCAGTTTAGACAGAGAAGCGTGGGCTTCATGACTGAATAAACTTTGAGACTCTTCTGTATACAGGTGATGCAGCACAGCATCACTGTGGCAGCTGAGGCATTTACTGTTCACTTAGGAGATGTCTAATCTGCTCCCTTTATGTAATAAAAGTGTGACAGCAGTGTAGCCAGCCCTGTCTGAGCTGGTTGAACAAACCTAGTTTATATTCCAGAAGGGGTTCAGCCAGGGTAGTGCAGGACTCATTATCTCCCCTGAACCTTGGTGTTTTGGGGATGAGCATGAGCAGCAGTGCTTTGCAGCTTGTCAGCACATCTCCACTTTACACTTCTGTCTGCAAAGTGGACACAGTTTCTGTAGTTACAGCAGCAAATTAGCCCAAGGTGCCTAATCTGTGCCAAGCTCCACTTTGCAGTATATGAGGAGAAAGAAATATTCCTGCTGTCTCTGCTCATACAAGTCATCCTTTCTCACTCACAGCTGTGAGTTTGCTACATGTGCAGACCCATAAATATCCTACTAAATTAAACACTGCCAGAGTCTTTATCTTGCAATTATCTGGCATTGTACAATTGTTAATATACTCTCTGACATTATCTTGGCCCATACCACCCAGGACTCTCAGATCATGCCACATTCCAGTCTGGAAGATAATGTGGGCCTGGAACAGTTTCCAGCAGTTGCTATGAGTGCAGCCACCTTCTCAGGGGAAGGAAATGGCTTTAACCCATGAGACCAAAACTGTGCTATGCTGCAAGTCCTGACAACCAAAGAATGGTTCTGGATTTGTAATAGTAAGGCATAATCTCTGCAAGAGCAGAAGGGTAATTCAGCACCAGGGCTAATATCTAGAATAAAAGAACTCTCTCCCATGGTTGTATTATGGCTAGCTGCTACTGAAAAAGTGCATGTGCATGTACAAATATTCCAAATTTGCAAAGTTTCCCTATAATTTGTTATTTAAAGTTGGATGATCATTAGATTTGGTGCACATCATGATGCTCTTTGTATTTCTATATTGTAGCCACACAAACTGCTTCTTCTGAAGCTTCGGAGCATTTACTGATATGGCACTAAACACTGAGCTTTACCCTTTATACTTTAAAAACACATAAACATATTAATTTTTTTCCTAGGGAATCAATGGAAAAGATGGATTGCCAGGTCCTCCGGTAAGAAAACATGCTTTTATTCATTTTATTCCTCACAGAAACCACAGCTGTTAATCTTAGGCAGTTGCTTTGCATTCTGCTAACACATGAATACACAATAAAGCCTTTAACTGATAAGTTTACCTTTTTTCAAAAACCACATTTCAGGGTGCTGTGGGGAGACCAGGAGACAGAGGACCCAAAGGAGAACGTGTAAGTCCCTGTTATGAAAACTTTTCTCTTTTCACTGAGCATATAAACATCTCATCAGCACCTATCTTATAGGCAAAATCAAGAAATTAGTTCTCTGTGAACTTCAAGCAGTCACCTAAAAATCTAAGAGGTTTAGGTCCTAGACACCACTTCAAGGAATTAGAGTTGATTTGGCTTCTGCATTTAGAGTAAAAACGCATTTTACAGACTTTCTAACACAGTTGGCCTGGACACTGTAAATTGATCAATAGGCTGAAAATGGAAAGCAGATAATCCAGTTATGCTGTTGTCAGATTTTACAAAAGCCATGAACTTGCCCTGTTGTCCTCCTTTCTATGTCACAGACACAAATCATGTTTTATGTAAAACAAGCTTGTCACACTTAGGCAGCAGGAATGCCAGTGCAATACCTGACTGCTTCCCAAACTCTTCAGACAGTTCTGATTGTGGGAACAAGGCCATGGTGGGCAGGAATGATTATGGGAGGTGAGAGGTGTGTTTATATATATATATATGAAACACAGTCTTCTTATAACATTCCCAAAGTCCTGATGTCCTAATCACATGGCTGCCACATTTATGCTTTATGACACTGAAGAGACATGAGGATTTAACAATTACTACAACTATCCCTTAAAAAATTAACTGTTTGCAAGGTTCTGGTTTTGCCTTTAAGGACACAGGCCTGCATTTGTGATAGAGATTGTAATGAGTACAGAAAATATAGTCAAGGTTTTCTTGCAGCCATTATTATTATTAGTGCTGTACAGCATGCTCCTTCAGTTTGAGACCAGCTGTTGTAGTAACAGAAAAGAGAAGCATCAAAATTGGAAGGACAGAACATAACTCCTGAATTTTTCTTTTCTGATATAAGAATGTCCTTATAGAATTCATTTTAAGAAGGAATAAGCCACCTGGGCTGAAATAGTTTTATAGATCCTTTGAGTGACTAAACACTACTGTTATGACTACTTTATAAACTGAGTGACAAACTAGATTGAAAACATGTTTTATACCAACCTGTTTCCTAGAGATTTCAACAGATACAAGTGCTAGTGGCTTGCTTGTTTTTGTTGCTATCTCCAGACCTTGATCACAGATTGTGAACCTGGTGGAGGAGAGCAGGTACAAACACAGGAAAAACAGCAGTTCCTTCTGCACAGAATTTGGTACAAGATAAAATACAAGAGATAGGAGAATGCTAGAAAGGAGAAAGGCTGAATAAAGCAGCACCTTAGGCAGAGATCACAAAACTCAAATGTCCTGAATTTTATACAATTCATGGTGTACAATTTAATTTTGTACAATTAAAGAGGAGTCTGGAGGAATATATGACCTATTTTATGAATTTTTACAAGGACCTTTTTCAAAACATGAAGAAAACACTGGAGGCAGTTAAAAAACACTTGTAATATTTGATTTGCCTCCTACACACTGGCAGCCTGTAAAACATGGATTGTTTATAAGAAAAGGATCAGCTTCACACTGGCACAGTACCATGATTCTAGAGAAACTTGCCTTTTTCTTTATCTCTGGTAGAAGAGCTATCTGTAGCTACTCTGCAGGGTTATAAACCTGACAACTTATCTATCACAGAACCACAGAAAGGCGTGGGCTGGAAGGTATCTCTAAAGATCATCAAGTTCCAGCCACCTTGCCATGGACCTTTCATCAGACCAGGTTGCTCTAAGCCCCATCCCACCTGGCCTTAATATATTTCCTTGCTTCTCTGGACAGCTTGTTCCAGTGCCTCAGCATCTCACAGTAAAGAATTTCTTCCTAATATCTCATCTAAACTGACTCTCTTTCAGTCTGAAGCCATTACCCCTTGTCCTGTCACTAAATGTCCTTCTTAAAAATTCCTCTCCAGCTTCCTCCTAGTATGTTTGAGTACTGGAAATAACTTGGATTAAGTATAATTTTGTGTAAATGAAGACATAAAATAGTAGACTTCTAAGGAAAGTTACAGGAGATTTCTTGGTGTCTTTTGCTTGTGTGAATCTGAGCACCTGAATTATACCTATGACATAATTGACATTCCTAGATCCTTCTATAAGGGCTAAAACCTTTCTATGCTCAAGTTCTGTCCTTGAAAAGTGGGCTACAGAGTCAAGCTATTATTTTTTGTAGTCGACTTCAACATCAAAAGTGCAAGAAAACAAAATATATTTTCAGAGACAAGGTTCAGCCTGGAAAATCATCTTTCCTGCATGACTCAGTCTGTTTCTGAACAGGCAAGAATTTTCTCTTTAGCATTCTCAGGTGGCTGTTCAGGTTTGTTCCACGATGTGCAATGGTTTTCCTTCTGCTTTTATTTTTCACAGGGAGATCAGGGTATTCCAGGGGACAGAGGTCCCCAGGGGGAACGAGGGAAGCCTGGCCCATCAGGAGAAAAGGGGGATGTGGGTCCTGTTGGCCCTCCAGGAGACAGAGGCTATCCAGGATCACCAGGTCATCAAGGTCCCCCAGGCTCACCAGGACCCCCAGGGTTTCCAGTAAGCTAATATAAGTTTATCTTGGTTGTTTGTGTATTCAGACAAGTTATGAAGATAACATGAGCTGAGCAGTGGAAATTCAACTGAGAAATAGCACAGTATTAGAAAAACTAAGGATTTCTCTCAGATCATTTCAGTGTTCATTTAAGGTGAAAAAAATATACCCACATGATCAGGCAGTTATTTTTAATTATTTTTTAAAACATCTGCTATGGATAAGCTTTAATTATTTATTTCTTTAGTTCCTGCATACCAATATGGCTACTCAGTACTGTTAATTTTCACATTTTCCATAAGATTAAGAGCTGCAGTCTGAGCCTTTGCAACTGGGAAAGAAAAGGAGGTGGCCAAAATTGATTCTCGATAGAAGAGAAATCAGCATTTAGAAAGACAATAAAATTCTGCTTGCCAATTGTAGATAACTTGATTTTTCTGCATGAGCACACAGGCACACACATCCATACTATGGGTTCTTTTTAACCTCAATCATGTAAGGTAAAGCTCTAAAACACTTTTCCAGTGAAGTTACTGGGACCATGGTTCTGTTCTGGTCAGCGGTGCATCAGAGCAAGTAGTCCCCAGGGCAGGTGAGAAGTTGGAAGATGCCATGCAAAAGTAAAGCAGATTTTTGTTCCTGATCATCCTTGCTGTCTTGTGCAAGATAAGTTCCATACTCATCACATCCTGGTCATCTTGGCAGCTGGGAGTGCTTCTCCCACTTCATGCCACTAGTATCTTTACAATATTATAATGTATTTGCAGTAAAGTGGCCTTTGCAGTAAAATAAATAACAAAAAAAATTAAAACACTTATCTGTTGGTGAAAGGTTTATACTGGTAGTGCTAATTTGAGCATTTCTTATTTTTGTAGCATCATAAGTTGTCCTCTGCATATTCCTTCTGATACATATCACCTTTCTTTTTCCTCATCAGGCTGATGCAATTTCACTTGAAGAAATAAAGAAATATATCAAACAAGAGGTTCTTAAGGTATTTGAAGGTAAGAATAGGAAATATTATACAACTAAATCTGAAATTCTGCTCTAAATTTCTTTACATGTCATCTAACTTACATTGGACTTAGCAGGTACCTTGTTGCTGTAGCTGTGTTTAGCAAGTCTACCTTGCATGATTCTGTTCAAGCAAGGAGAGGTTAGAGTATCTGTTAAACAGAGTATTTCCTATGTAAAAGATCAGCACTGAAGAGTAGTCTTCTCCAAATCATAACAGCAAACATAAGTGTCATTGTAGGTACATATATGCGTCATGTATCACTGCAGATACTGTTTATCTACTACATACCATTAAGGTATTGAAATGTTACTAAAGCAGAGACCACAGATGTACCTAATTATTTTGGCCACTTAGTGGCAGACTGTCTACATAAGAGAAAGGTTCAACAGCCTTCAGTCACATAGGTCTAAGCTCCTCTGCAGTTTTCTCAGCAAATATCCCTGCTGAGTTCCAGAGCTCCCTGCCAGACCACCGTCATCTGGCACAGTTTTAGGCAAGTACCAGATTCAGCCAAGGCCTTTGTATTATGTAAGATTTCTTAGATGAGTCCTTACTCTGAAAAGGGAATATTTTTCTTCCCCAGCATTCCTTTAGTCATGGTAGAAAAGCTGTGACTCCGGTTTCTGAAACAAGCTTCTTCATGAACACCCCTTAACAGTAGCTTCTCTTCCATAGCAAAATGCATTTCTTATGTCCTCAATATGCTTTGTTATTCTGTCATTAATATTTGTGGGCAAATCTATCTTTTAGAGATAAAAGAAATTATATAAAGCTTGAGACTTCTTAACCTGTTCAGGCAGTTTTTCGCTTTGTAACAAGGCTATCACTTTGTGCATTATCACCTTTCCCCAGGGTGCTACCCCTCAGAGTTCAACCTATAATGTATTTCAAGAGCAATTTGAGTGAAGTCACTTCCTTTTCCCATTCAGATAGAATGGTAACAAATATTTAGTCTATTCACAAAAAGAAGGCATTATAAGGTGCCCTGCCTACAGGGAATAAAGTAGTTTTGTCTTTATAGCTATTCCCTTTTCTACACCTCGCTACTGTTCCCACAGATCTTCCAGTTTTGGTATTGCTTCATTTTGTTTACTTTCTATCACCTTCCTTCTTTTTTGTTTGATGCCCACTCTTCTCTAATTTTATTCTTAAATCTTAAAACTCTACCACTGTAAATACCCACTAAATTGTGGCATGCTTAGGGCTTTAATCTGGTGTAAGTGATACAGAGCCAAGATTAGTACCTATGTTACCTACCTCTAAGGAACAGTAAAATATTACCAAGGACACTTTATCTCACCAGCATGAAAATTTCTATTCTGAAATATCTGCAATTAGCAATTTTTGCTGAGTGCTTTCAGGTTTTTTACAACAGTTTTCAGGTTCCAGCACATTCCAAGAACTGTTCACAGGATTTAATCTCTACTTTGCAGCTTAATATGAGTTACAAAAATAGAAGGTAGCCCTCCATCAGTGTGTTAAGTACTAATTATTCTGTCTATGTGTTTTAAGTGCTTCCATGAACAGCAGTCAGAAATAATTTGAAATATTGGAATATGTTAGTAATGGAGAGTAGTAACAGAAAATTTTAGACAAATTAATTCTGATTATTTCAAAGGGTAAAGACTCAGACATGAATCTGAGTTGGAACTGAAGGTCTCAGTGCTTATTGGAGCATTTAATACCTTGACTTTAAGAAGAATTAAAAACCCTACTTACAGAAAGTTTAGCTGGGGCTTTGGGATTTTTTCCCCTTTTTTGCTAGCAGACTTCTTACCAACTTTTCCTGTGTCTTTGATTAATGAAGAAAGGATGGGTCAATTTGTATCCCAGCTGAAGCTGCCTGCTGCAATGCTTGCCTCCCAAGCTCATGGAAAACCAGGGCCCCCAGGAAAAGATGGATCACCAGGGCCACCAGGAAAGGACGGTTTGCCAGGGCCACCAGGAGAACGTGGAATTCAAGGTAGGCATTCCAAAAAATGTTCCTTTTAGCTGTATCTTGAAATCCTTATACACTTGCTAATGTTTATTAAATAAGCCAGGACTAGCTATCTAGCTTTCTAATGATTAACTTTTAAACTTATGTACTTATGTTTTTCCAGACCACATCTAAATATTAACCCATAGTAAATGTGTGGATTTTACTGATTAAAAACTCCTAATCAGTGCATTTTATTCTAATCAGTTATAAATTTAATTATTGACAGATATCTAAATCTGACAGAAATACTGTAGCAGGTATTTTTTCCTACAAAATACTTGAATAAGTAAGAAAAACAATGCCAACACTCTTGCTATTTAGAGTCAGCTTCATATTTAGAGGCCATCTTTTTTAAGAAAAAAAATCGTTCTGTCTCCTGGTCCAACTGCTCTCAGCTCATATCCTGAGAAAATACAGGGCATAAAAAACTGAAGAAGCAGTGAAAACTGAAATATTACTAAATTAGTTTTTCTTATGGTGTAGGAACCTATTTTCATAAAAGAAGAAATCAGAGTAATCAGTTTTTCACTAACTTAAGGCATCAACTGTACCCCAAACAGTAATTTGTGCATTGCAATGAACTTGGACAGTATCGGACTCTCATTTCTGTGAGCTACTTTTACCGCAAAAGTGTCATTTAGTGCAAAATTAGCTCTGAGGGATCCAGGATCATTGTAGTTGTGCTCTACTGTAGAGCCAGCCTTTCAGAGATTAAAAGAAAGACGAGAAGAGACTAGAAAGAAAAAAGAATTTATAGATGAATAATATTTTGTGGGTGGGTAACATGTCATTTGCAGTTTATCTGTAGGTAGTTCTTTATTATCTTTTGTTAGTTTGGTCTGCTCTGGAGTCAGAGCAAGTCAGACTGGAATGAAGAACATGCCAGCAAAGCTGAAGATGTGTGGATCCTAAAGCTATCAGAAGAATAAGGACTTACTAACACTGATAAGCGCAAACCACTGACAGAAGCTTGAAAAATGTGATGAGCTCAGAATGAGAAGAACAAGAATAAAGCATCAAGGAAAACAATAAAAGGCTTAGAATCTTACAACACTGACTTCATCGTTACCTAAATATTCAGACCACTGCAAATAGTCACCTTCAATGTCAGTGCCAGATTGTTCAATAATGATGGATGTACTGGATAATCTCAAACACTTCTGGGAAGAGAAACGCTGCACTAGGTTTCATTTCCAGCTAGTGAGCATCAAGACTAAAAGATGATAGCTATGCTTGAAAAAAAAACAAACAAAAAAAAGCTGCTTTTCCATATCTTATAGTTAAGTAAAATAGTGCCCCATGTACACAGGATTTCCATTTATTTTACCAATATGCTCAATACTTGTTTTTAATTAGTAAAAGGTAAGCTAAGTGTAAAGCCTTTAATTCTCTGATACATAAAAAGATACAAAAATTTACACTTCCAAGGAAAGAAAACCAGAAGTTTACCTTGCCTCTTTTTTATACTGTGAATAAGAGACTGTCCTGTAAGAGGTACACACTTACACACACCCTTCAAACCTTCCTCAGTTGTGCTTGTGCATGTTAATAGCTTTGTGCCAAGAGTAAAAAGAAATTCAAATCTCTGAGCAGATTGAAAAGTATCTTTTTATATTCCAGCTTGTCTTCAGCCATAAAATACATAGCAAACAAGACTTCTTGGTGAAGCACATTACGTGCATGTGTGGCTGGGTCCTTTAAGGTAGCATGCTGTGTGCACAAGTCCTGATACAGGCTGATAGACACTTCTTATTCTATTTCTCACTTGGGAGTAGCCCAGACTGCCAACTCCAGGGATTTGCTGTGTGCAGTAATACGTGGCAGAGGGAATCACTTGTCCCCCACAGGCAGTGAGAAGTGGATGCTTGTGGCAAGCAATTAACAGGACCTCTGTGATATGTCCTGTTTGTGATGCTGCATGCAGAGCCTGCTAGAGCCAGCCAGATGCTGCTGGGTGTCTGGAGCGGTGTTTAACTTCATCTGAGGATTCACAGGGGTCCCTCCATACACCTTGAGTGTGGTGTTGGTTCCCCTGGAAACTGGTCAGGAATTATTTGGGTGGATTCCAACAGAATCTCCTTCTGCACAGCAAACTAATAGGTAGTGGGTTAGTCTTAGAAGCAAAAAAGAAAGATATTGACTTTTGGACTTATAGGCATGGTTTTCAAAAAGTGTATTTGAGGAATTGCTAGACTCTTATGCAGAGATTCATTCCCTTCTAACGAAGTCCAGAATTTTTACCTGCTGGCCTTCAGCAAGGTTGTTCATGGTGTTCCTCACAACCTTCCCAGTGGTTCAGGTAGATATAATTTATAGGATGGTCTCATTAGAAATATAGCATGCAAGCAAAATAGAATTGCAACTGAAATTGTGAAACACATAATTGGTATTCAGATAGCCAATGGAAGATTTTTTATAGACATATATGTATATATTCATTTCAAAAACTATGCACCTGCAAGCTGATGCTCTGAGGCAGGGCTAATGGTAAAAAGTACAGCATGTCCTTAAGGGAGAACAGAGGGACTTTACTCTGCATGAGTATTAAGGTATGTTTATACCTTAAAACCTCCTACAGAATTAGAAAGTTTATTTCAAGTCTTTACAAACAAGATATATCAGTGTCATCCATCTGTAAACAGACAGTCAGCTTGTCATGTGTAAGAGGATCTAGCTCGATTAACTCCACTGACTTAATTGGATTTTTAAAATTGTAATAGTAAGGGAATTTTGGTCCATTAGATGAACTGCACCTTGTGATAACTTAACAATCCAGAGATTCCTTATGTTAATATTACTTGATTTCTTTTTTCAATAGAGAAAAGATTCTATCCTAGTTAAAATTCATTCTTTCTGTCAAATTGAGGAAAATATTTTTATAGGTCCTCATAACTTATGGTAGCCTCAAGGAATCAAAAAAAAAAATAGCTCAGCTCAGAAAATAAAAATGCCATGCAATGAATAGTGAAAGCTCCTTATCTTTATTGGTAATCTCTGTTGTAAAGTTTATGTCTCTTATGAAAATTACTTATTTGTATGGTGGAAGCCTGTAGAAACCTTGGCTGACATCAGGAGCCCATTGTAGTGAATGTTGTCTATAGACAGTCATTCCTCTGAAATGGCTGCACTGGTTTCAAGATACCTCCTGCAAATTGTTCTCTGCTGTGGAGGTTAAAGTTAACCTGTTTTACTTTGATTTGAAACCCAGCTGCTCCCTCAGCTAGACAGCTGTAACATACAGAAGGAAGTCAGAACATGTACTGGGGGCTGGATGAGGGGGCTTCGTCTTGGCACCCTCTCTGTTGCTTTGCAGTTTTTTTAAGGACACAGAGTATTTGCACAGTAAAGCACAGTGGGTACTTTGGTCTCATTGTTCCCTGTGGGGGCCATCTCTTTGCCTTGTATTTGTATTAAAGAACCTCAGATTTCTCAGATACTTGACATGTTAGTTTCAGGTGCTGCATTGTCCATGCTGATGGAAGAGGGTCTCCATGATGTGGGTGCATTAGCTTCTGGAGCAGTTTAAATACCTTTCACCTCTGAGTTCATGGACATGAACTTCTGTCATTTCCATGTAGAGCTGAGGCTGTAGCAGTAGTGACACTTCTGATTGTGCTGTTTGTGGCAAGCACCAAACTGAGAGCGGAATTCCAGCTGTGACTCCTCATCTATGAGCAAAAGCTTATCTGTATGAACACAAACTTGCTATATACTGCTACCAAGTGTTTACTGTACTGCCCACGTTGGGTATGTGTTTGTAACATTTGGGGTTACAGAAATCACAACAAAACTTCTAGGACCTGAGTGAAAGGTTCTGCTAAAACAGTTACTTTTTTAATTAAGCAGGTGCCTCTTACTGAAATTTTAATTCTACCAGGAAAAGTAGATAGCATCTTATATGTGCCTTTACATTAAAAATGATAAATCTGTTTGGTGTGTATGGTAATATTTTCCTTTGACTGTGTGTGAGTTTGTCAGTCTAAGCTCAGAAAGAAGGTGATATTATCCTCTAGAGGTGTAATCATGGCCTTGCTTCTGAGCAAAATATACCTCATTAAAAATCAAATATTTTTCTGCCAGAATTACACCTTACATTGTTCACATTGTTTACATATAAGTCTGTTTATTAAAATTCTTGCGTTCTATCAAATAAAGCCTTATTGTTAGACAAGGTATTTGGGAATTTTTGTATTAAACTTCAGTGCTAGCAGAACTTACCTGCCACCATGTAAAAACTACACCCTTGCATGTGTATTTGGATACAGTGAATAAGGGTTTATCACTAAACCATGCTGCTCTTTGTCCTATTATAGCGGCTTTTTTCCTTATTTTCTTGTGTTCCAGTGATGTTTACAGAATCATTCAGTCTATCTCAGTTGTTTTCAATTATGGTGTGTCAAAGACCTGCAGTAATGTTTATCATGGAGATTGTAAATGTGATGTATAGTACCTTTGATTTCTCTCTCTTCTCCATAACTAAAGAAATGCAAAACAAATCATTAGTGGCAGAAGTCCACTGTAAAATTAGAGTTAACTGGGTTTGTAGTGGGAAATGCATTGTAACTGTTGACTGTAAATTAAAAAACATTGAGAAATATAAAATAAATAGGGCATGTAATGGATTCTGTAGTTGTATTATTGAGCTTTGCAAAAAGCAGCAATACTAGAAGTTGCACAAGATTTTTCAGAACAAACCAACTTGGTGTAGTTATAAATATTACTGTGGTCATTGGAGAGTAAATCCAAGATTCAAAATCCAATACAAATACCTCCATATTCCTTTTTCTTAGTCTTTATAGCTTGTGTGTGTGTATGCCTTGTACAATTCTGCTTAACATAACTCAGTGACCAGAATGCATGGTTAATTTGAATTTGGGTTTCTGTGAGATTTTAAACTGTTGATTTCCTTTAGTTGTGTTATGTATAGCACCCTGCATGCATTTTATAACATTCTTGCCTCACTGTAATTTCCTTGTTGTGGTGCTGAGAGGAGTAAGATGATTGATGCTCTGTTTTGCATGCTGGAATGATTGCAACAGATAGCAGACTTTCTACTGAAGTGTATAATGAGCTTGTGTGTAACAGAAAGCTTGAATGCTCCGTGTACCATTCCTGCTGCATTGTGTCTGTTGTGGCAACCCTGAATTGGTACCCACAGCCCTCAAAGTAATTTCCTTCTGGAATATCCTGTAAGGTAGCAGTGTTGCATAGACCATACCACACTGGAAAGAGAGCCTTTGCCATCCACCTGTCAGTGCCAGTTAATCTTCATGGGACATCAGGTGGATTGGCATGGCTGTGCTCTTCTCTTTTAATTCAAACTAAGTAACAGTTCTTCACAAGAGGAGGAACTCAATAGTTTATTGTATGGCATAGGTGATGCTAAAAATATACTGGTCCTTGAAGCAGGAAGATTTTCATTCCAAATGTGACCAGAAATCAGCAAATTAACCCTAAACTTTTGTCACCTTACATGCCAGCATCTGAAGTGCTGGGTACAGAAGTGTTTCCTTGTAAGCCCTTTTGAAGTAAGGGTTTGTGGCAGGTGTCTCCTCTAAAAATGCCTTCATCCTTTCTCCTGCATAATAAAGGTACACTCTTAACTTAAAATAATCGGGAAAATATTTTACTGTGGCAATAAGTCCTCTGCTCTAAAGATTCCAACTAATAAAACTTTTAAAAACAGTTCAAGGAAAAAGAAGTGGCCAGGGAGTGGGACTTCTCTCACATACAGGAGAATGTCTAATCATAAAACTACCACTTTACAAAAAGTCCTAAAAGTGCAAGTGTAAGGATTTATGCAGAACAGAGAGAGTAAAATCTGCATTTGGCTCTTTATTAGAGGAATTTCAGGTAACTTAAAATCTTGGGGAAGGGTCAAGCTAGTGAACAAAGCAAGAGCCCTTTGACAGATGATGTAACAGTTAGAGCTAGAAATGCTCATATTTTCCAGAAGGAACTTATAAACTTAAGAGTGGTTTCGAAAAAAAAAAAAGAACTCTGAAGAAGAGAACTGAGCATGTGCTTTCTCAATTATATTTGTCTTGGTAATTTCATGTCAACAAGATATACAGAAAATTCCTACCTAAAATAAGAGGGTGCTCTTATCTTCATATCTTTATTCTGTGTAGGTTATAGAGGACAGAAAGGGGAAAGAGGCGAGCCTGGAATTGGACTGCCTGGTAACCCTGGACCGCCTGGCCCTGCAGGTACAAGTCTCCAGATCTATTTCTGCTATTGTTATTTATGAACTAACAGGCCTTTCTCCTGGTTTTGCACTCCTGCTTTTCCTCCCGAGCCGGATTGCAGCGTGAGGTCAGCCCCACCTGCCTCCTTGCGGATGTGCTGGAGCGCACCTGATGTGGGTGATGGAAAGCAGGGCACTGCTCGTGCTCTGGTGAGGACCCTGCTAATTGTAGCTTTGTTTTGCCAGCTGCAGGCCTGCCAGGCCCACCAGGAGCATCGGGCTCCCCGGGACCGCAGGGGCCGCCTGGAGCCAGCGGGAGGTGCAACCCGGCGGATTGCTACTACCATGTGTCACAGACTCGCTCACGCACCAGCAGGAAATAAAATCCCTCCCCCTGACACTTGGGTTCACGGTCACTTTTCACTCTTTCCAATAAGTTTATTTAATTTTTTGAAATATTTGGTGCATTATTTTTTTTCTCTCGACACTGCATGGTATATAGATAATTTGTAAGGCACAAAATTGAGCCTTTTTCTATGTTATTTGCAGTGTCATAATGATGACATGATGTCATGTATTTTCCAGAGTGCATTCCATGTGTTGTTTCTCTTATTTATTTTGCTTAGAACAGAAAATAGGCCCAAATAATTTTCATAAACTTCTTTCTTCAAAAAAAAATATTTTATTATAACTTAAGACATTATGTATGCCTCCATATGTAAGCTGGCTTTATTTTTCTTGCTGGTGGTGAATTTTCAATGGAAAAAATAGATTTCTGAAGTCACAAAGAGTACTCGTTCATGGCGAATGCAGGACCTGAGCTGGAGCACTGGGAACTCTGTTCAGACTCAACATTCATGTTCCCCAAGGAGGCTCCAACACACCTTTTGATAAGGGTCTGCCTTGCTCCAGGAATGCTGCCCACCATTACAGGCACATCCAAGATGGCAAAAAAGGAAACAAAGATGTGTTTGTGGTCTCCTTATCCCGTCCTACAGGGAGCTTCAGACTGACTGGAAGATCACCGGCTGTAGCTCCAGAAGTGTCTCTCCTGACTGGAATTAGTCCCAGCTGGGGGCTTGTGTGTTCCTTCAGTCGTGGTTTCACACACCCCAGATATTAAATGCAAGAGGCTGCTGACAGTGCTCTGGACTGAGAGCTGGCACACCTTCTAACCATTAGGTGGACTGAGTAAGGCTACTAAGGTCTGGAATCAAGCTACTCTGCTATTAAGTCTGCTACAGCAAAGGTGACCTCTTGCTTTAGAGCAGAGGCTGGTGAGTGCATATTCCAAGAATGGAACTTCACAAGCCTCTAATCTTGGTGATGGCACTGTTTTCTTCTTCCTCCTGCAATAGTCACATGCTGAAATCAGCTTGAGAAGAACATGGAATCTGTACAGTACACAATTCACAGATCCTATTTACTGGTGACACAAAATTTTTTGAGTTCAAGAGAAATTCGGAAAAAAATACAAAACTCTCCTAGAAAGGTGTACTGCTGAGAGCAACAGCATCCAGTTTTCAGTCATTTAGTAAAGGCTGCAGTAACAGAAAATGTCAATGATGAACAAAACAGAACAATGTATAAATCATGTAGAGTTCAAATGGTTGAGCAAAAGAAAATCTGAAGAAAATTGATCACACAGATGATCCTGAAAAGGAGTGAGTAGGAGTGGCCAAAATTTCACTTCTGGTTATTAGGAAACAGATGACCCTAAGTTAGTCCTGTGGAATTTTGTACAGGGCAATAGAAAGCGAAGGTGCTGCTTAGAGAACACAAACATCTATAACCCACAACTGCAAAATGCTCCTGTAGTACAAAGCCATACTGAGGGCTTTTATCCCATTGTTTGGAAGGCAGTCACTCTCCCACATTAGGCAGGGAAGTAGTTTTGATAACTGTGCTTGAGCAGTACTGAGCTACCAGGGAAGTATTGTCAAATTGAAAGTCCTGGCTTCCAGAGAAGCTGTTGTGATACATGAATCTGGCTGAATTCTGGGTTTTGCTCAAAAGCAGTTAAGGAATGACTGGTGGGATTCTCTAGCAAGAGATGCACATTGGCATTTGTTCTAAATAGTTCCTAGCACTTGCGTCCAGAGCAGAGGAACAAGATGAGAGCAAGAAGTGACCGAATTAACTCAGGCAGCAGCTGGGGCACTCAGGACACTTTCTGAAAGGGAAAGCACAGATCCCTGACATGTTCATCAGTTAGGTGTTTGGAGGAGAGAAGGTGCTTGCTACAAAAGGACGTTAAAGGAAACACAGGGATGGAAGGCTGAGAGTAAGCACCTGGGACAGGAGAGGGCAGCAGGAATGAGGATGGCAGAAAACCTGTGGCACACCATGAAACTATTTCCTGAAGGAGCTGCACTACACCCTGCAGCTGGGGACGCCTTGGGGAGTCAGGGTGCTTTATCTTTCCTTGTGAGAATGGGGTCTAAAGCCCACAGGCAAACCCAGTCCTTACACCTCCTGTTCTTCTTAGCCCTCACTCCTCAGGATGTCTGTCCAATGGCTGTCCCTTTTCCAGGCCAGCACAGCCCCTGCTCTGTGGGCAGCACTGTCCTTCTGGGGTGAAGGTGCATTTGGGACACATGGTCCTGCCTGAGCTCAGCTCAACACAAGCTGCTCCCACTGCAGAGCTGCTGTGCCCATGGAGCATGTTCTGGTTTGCCCTGTGGAACCGATCACCCTTCCAGTCCTGGTCCTCAGAGCTCTGGGGCTGTGGGAGGGCTGGGAATGGTGAGGCAGCTTGAGACAGGGCACTGAGGCACCGACTGCTGCCATGGCCCAACCAGAGAGCACAGCCTGGCACCAGCACATCCCAGTGTCTAAACATGGACACCAGAGGAGCAGCCCCACATACTGGTGTCCATTCTCTGAAAGGAACTGCTGGTCAGGTATCTTGCATAAACATTTTCTGTTTCTTTTTGGTTTTGGTTTTTTTGGGTTTTTGGGGTTTTTTTTTTTTGTTACTTCTCTAGTAATTCCAATATATGTATAATCTAAACATTTTTTACTTCAGAAGGTAATTTTGAACTTCATTTTCTGTGATAATATTGAAAAGGGTGCTGTCTTGAATTAGTACTTGAGTGACTTAGAGGTTCCCAAGCAGCCCCATCCTGGAAGGCTGTACATAGACCATTGCACCACTTTGGTGGTATCTGTATATTTTGGGGCTTTTAGCTTGCTGAAACCCAGCATCTGTTATCTGCCAGATGCAATTGCTGTATTTTAATTTACTTGAAATTATTGGGAAGCAGAACACTTTTTATATTTGAGGAAGTTTTATTTTTTCATCTATGTTTCCTACAGATGCCTTTTTCTTTTTATAGGCTTAAAGAGAAAGGTCTTTCTAAAATGTATTTGAATGCTTTCAGTTGATTTTCAGGTAACTTTGGTAATTATCTTGTTGCATTATTTTTATTTTTATTTTGCTAAAAAGCCCACTTTAATTTTCTCATGTGAGAAAACGGGTAATTTTTTATATGGGCTATCTGAGTACCTATTTTAAGATGCCACTTTCTTCACTAGGGTAGAGCAGAGCTAATCCCTGCTTAACTTTACTTCACACTGGTTTGCTCCTAATTCACATTTTTAGAATTGAAAGTGGAAAGTAGCTGGAAACATGTGTCTGCATGCTTTTCAGGTTTGGCCCCTGAAATTTCTTTGCAGTTTCAGACTGATGTTGTCTTAGTTTTTGGGCAGGAGGCCAGGGAGGGAAGAGGGGATGCTAATCTCTTTTGCAATTTGCTTATCAGTTTTATATCTGTTTTGAGCAGTTCATGCTGCAGTAAGCACTGCAAGGAAATAAACACGAGGGATTATTTTTTTTCCAGTAGCATAAGGCCTTTTATTCTGCTTTGGGTTTGTTTACATGCAACAAGACTCAGAAGTGAAATAACTTTGACAATTTTTTTTAAACCTTTTTTAAAAGCTCTTTAAGCTTTATCCTAGTTCAGGGTCAGACTTTTATATTTTATGTCAAGTTGCTTTATCACCTATTAAGCACATGTTGGGATTTTCTTTAAATAGCAACGTAGAGAACTACTCAGTTTGCCTAAAGAGAGTACAGAAACTTCCTCAGAGGGAAGCTCTCCCGAGGCTGCAGCAGATCTCCTGCTGTCCACATGGTGGAGTGCAAAACATCCTTTCAGTACAAGGATTACAGCCCAGGCATAACTGGCCCAGCAGAACAAGAGCTGACCCAGCCATGTGTATTCTCACAGCACAACAGTCTGTGTTTCTGATTTTGTTCTTGAGAGTTACTTTTTTCTATTTTCTTTCTTCAAATCTCTTTCGTTTGCATGGTGGTATTTGCAGAAATACTGCCTTTCTTGGATAATTATTGTAAGATAATATTGCTAAGATTTTGTGTTTATTATTATATTGTGTTTTATGTATGTTATAAAAGAATGTGTTGTGGTAACATCTCATTTTCAGGCACCATTCATGTCCCCTGCAATGATGTTTGTCCCCAGGGGAGGAGGGACTCACCTGTGGTTAGTAAAAGCTTCAGCAGCATCCCAGGTACAATTGGGCAGCAGTGCAGCCTGGCAATGTTTTGAGAACCAATTTTCTTACCTTAAGCTGGATCTGGTTTCAATGTTAAAAGAGCACTGTGATACAGAAACAGGATTGATTATCTATCCTTCCCTTACATTTTATGATTGTGGGTTATGACAGATGTTAGGTATGCATAACTTTGTTAAATAAGTGGGGGTTTTAATTAATGGATAATCACACAAAGTATTTTGGATCTTCTTTTTTGCAAGGGTGAAATGTTATTTTTCATTTCTATGTGCATTCAATTTTTTTCTTTTTTTTCTGAAATGTTTATCTTGTAAATATTTTGTAAAATCTTGTAAACATTTTGTAAAATCTTGTAAAAACCCCACTGGCTAAATTAGCATTTTATAAACTTGTTTCTCCACACAGACTACATAAAATCAGTTCTTAATCTTGCGTTTTACCAATGCAGTAGTAATACTGCTTCAATGTGAAATGTTAGAACAAGAAAAGTAACTGAGAAATCAAAACATTGCTGATTTGGGGTGTGTTCATATTGAGTTTTTCATAGATTCCGGATGTACCAAGTCATGCAAATTTTTCCTGAAACCTGATATGTCCACTACAATTTGATTGTACTTGATGGATGTTTAAATCACCTCTGTGCACATAGGTGGGTGTAAGCCATGGAGAACAAGTTTAAACCTGACTTTGTGATGGTTGGTATTTAAGTGGAAAATTCAAGCTTCAGGATACTGTAAGGAAATGTGGTTTTCAAATATTAATTGCTAACAAATATTACAGATTCTAAACCAAAATAAGGTTGTAGCCAAAAAGATTGGAGTCTACATGTCTTTTAGCAGTTTTCTTTTAGTCTGCTATTCTATAAACACGAATGCATTTAATTGCTTACTGCAGTTTTAATGTAAATATATTCTGTCTCCAGTCTGAATGTTTGAAGGATTCTCAATGACATACCTTGGTGTTTTGTATTCTTTCATTTCTGAATTGTATGCAGCTGTCACTGAATGAATCACAGAACATGATGACTGGTTGCTTTCTTCCTTCCTTATATTTTTGGTTTGCAGCATTTAAGGTTCAGTTCAATGGAAATGTATTAAGTGGATGAAAAATAACTTTTTACATTATTGTGTGGCCATGTACATCTGAAACAGGATGGATGGAAATGGAAATATTTTGCATACTTTCTGTTTGTGGCTCTGTCAAAAATGTCAGCCTTTCATTCTGTGTCAAATCACGAGAGGGAGGATGCAGCTGCAGACAGGAGACAGGAGAGGCACAAAGCAAAGCCACTGCAGTGGGCTCTGGGGAGAAGTCAGGGTGGGTTGGCTGAATTTGGGGGGTTGGATTTTAACCCCAGCTGAAGTCAGGCTTGTGCTTCCTAAACCTGGAGCTCTACAATCTGGATTAAAAAACAAACAAACAAAGCCAACTAAATGCAAAACCTTGGTCTTAATATGTATATAATTTATGGAAATTAATGCATTCTCTGAATGCAGATAAACTTACCGCCCAAGTAGGAGATAATCACTTTTATTCAAGAAATGTTTCCCTGAACTTTAGGAACTGTAGGAATTTTCATTTTTCTCTTCCTCTCTAACTCTCCCAGGAGGAAAAAGGCTGATGGCATTCTAAAGGACTCTAGGTAATAATTTCACCACTTACTTGATTTTCTTTCTTCCAGTTTCATAGTGACTCCAGAAATTTTGTTTTGTTCATTGTCTGAAGCTGTCAGGTTTACTCATGCTTTTGAATGCACAGAGAGCAGGCAAAAGAGAACAGGAGTAACAAAAAATTGAAGGGAGGGAATAAAACTGAAGCTGTAGCAAATCCCACAGGAGGAACCTGCCCTACAAAATATAGATATTTTTTCTCTACCTGTGGCCCGTGAGCAGAGGAGATGCAGCAACTGCATTTTTTAAGTATAAAGGAAGCAGAGGTTACATGGCCAAAAAATAATACAGTGATGAGCAGGTCAAGCAAACACATTTCACACAATTATCTAAGCAATTTAACAACATTTGCAAAAATGCAGCCTTTGTAAGTAAAGCTCAACTTCTGTGTTTTGCCAGGATGAATTAACACTGCTGTCTCTGAAACAAATGTTTCTTGGGAAACTTGGTTTCTTTTTCCTTCTGTCCTTCAAGTAACCTTCAAAATACCATCTGCTGACACTTTTCATATTTGAAGGAAAACAAATTTTGTTGTATATCTTTGCTTGGCTCTGGATGAGCTCAGATCATGACGAAGTATTCAAGGACACAAAATGTAGTGTAATCCTCCTTAGCCTTGGTTTCATACATAATTTGGGAGCTCCAAATAGTGCTCTAGAGCTTCTTTGGCTATAGAGACTTTGGCCTTTGTGAAACATTCAAGATTTTTTGGCAGCAGTTCATACTAACTTGCTTGAACCCAGTGATGGCTGAGGCAAAAAACATATATAAACTCTTATATTAATTATATGTGTACATAATCTATAGCTGTGTAATACATCTATCTCCTAGCTCAATATTTGGCAGCAGTGTTATGAATTCTTGCTAATAGAGTGATGGTGAATGGTGTAAATCCAGCTGGCCTCTGGTCACTAGTGGGGTTCCCCAAGGCTCAGAATTGGGGTTGATCCTGTTCAGTGTCTTTATCAGTGACCTGAATGAGGGGATTGAGGGCACCCTCAGTCAATTGCAGACAGCACCAAGCTGGGTGAGAGTGTTCATCTGCTGGAGGATAGGAAGGCTCTGTAAACTGGGGAGTCTGGATGGATGGATGGATGGATGGATGGATGGATGGATGGATGGATGGATGGATGGATGCTGAGGATTGTCCCAACCCATCACCAGTCCCAGGCGCAGGACCTTGGCCTTGCTGAAGCTCATGAGGTTCCCATGAACTCGCTTCTCGAGCCTCTGTCCCATCCCTTCCCCCAGCACGTTGATCCCACCACACAGCTTGGTGTCGTTGGCAAACTTGCTGAGGATGCACCTGATCCCATGGTCCATGGCACCAGCAAAGACTAAACAGTCCCAATATGGACCCTTGAGGAACTGGCCTCCACTTGGATATTGAGTCAGTGACCTCAACTCTTTTAGTGTGGTCTGTCTGTCTGTCAAATCCACATCTCTCCAGTTTACAGGCAAGGATGTGTAGGACAGTGTCAAATTCTTTGTCCAGATAGATGATGTCATTTCCTCTTCCTTCCTCCATCCCCACTACAACCCTGCCAGAAGGCCACCAAATTTGTTGGCAGTGCCAGGTTAAGAGTCAGACTCAATGATCTTGAAGTTCTTGTCCAACCAAAAAAAGTCTATAAACTGGTTCTCATTATGATTTTCTCTGGGTTCCTGCCTATACTGAAGTAACTGAGGAGTTAAAATATATATTTATCACCCTGCAATTAAACCTCCAGAACTAGAAGTGATGACAGAGATCATGGTGGGTAAAAGATTTTCACTAGTCTTCTGCTCAATAAATCTCACAGAATTTTATGATGCTGAACCTGAAGGAGATGAGAACAAGATTTACTTGGGATTTCACCAAGATTTCAGGAGCATCTGGTTAAAATTGTTGGCACACTGACAGTGGCTTGTGAAACCTCTCAGTCTCTTTGCACTGTATCTTCTAGCTTTATTCAAAATCTTTTTTCTGTATCACCATAGTCAATACATCTTTATTTTAAATTCATAATCCTGTCTTTATTTTCCAAATCTTTATTTTACTTGAATGTGCTGTTACTAAAAATCCAATCTCTGGTATGTTCCAGTGTACAGTCTACCATTTGTCAAGTACCTCTTTTCCATTCTTGTGTAAGATTTGGAATTGAGAATTAAATTAACCTATGCATCCCATAAGGAATTACAATGGGCCTGAGAAGTTTTTCTTCTGTTCTTTAAGTTAAAACTTGTGAGTCAGCTCAAAAGCAGAAAATCTGTCACAATCTTAAAATGTCCACTTATAGAGATTCTGCATTGAATTGACTCTCAATGTTGGAATTTGTTTGATTGTAATAATTCTTATTTGAATTTTGCATATGCATATTTTTGCTCCTACATGAATTTCCTTCTATTGTAGAATTTTATGCATTTTTCAGACTATATTTTCTAAAGCACTTCACAGTTATATTTAAATGTGGGGGGGGGGTTTGCTTCTTTTGATTCATATGTTTATGCATTACGTACAGAAAACAATATTTTCATTCTGTTATCAGGTGAGATTTTTTCCTTTTCAGCAGTTTTACACACTTTATAGTCAAAATAAAAGTTTGCTGGTGAAACTACAGGTTTTTTACTAGTGTTTTATTTGTTCCACTACCTAAGGAGTACTTTTGAGGACTCTGCTCCAAGTCAGTAGAAACCGACCTAATTCAAAAACTTTTGAAAATCCCTTTATGTGTTCCCAAGCCGCTCACCTTGTGTGGCATCTTCTGGATTTGTTCACAAATGCAATTCTTTGCACTTGCCAATTTTGGTGACTTTGGTTTGAGGTAGGTTTAACTACTATTTTTTTCAAGAACTCCTTTTGAAGCAAACATTATACTTTTACTTTTTCCTTTAGTGTTATCTTACATGTTACATGCAAAACGAAATTCTCCATGGATCTTGTTATTTCTCTCTGTGGTCACATGGCATCAAGTGTTTGAAGCATGAGCACACAGTTAAGGGCTAGGAGAAAAATCAGTGCTTAAAACAAATGTGCCAAAGCTTGTATAGGAAAATTTGGACAGCCAATAATGAGAAAAAAAGAAATATCATAGGGTGGTTTCATCATTGTCTTGAAGAGAGAATAAAGTTCAGAGAGGTAAAGTCAAACCAAAATTAATTTAATTTATAAAGAGAGGAACAGAATACCCACATTGCACATTTTCCTCTAAAAACTAAGTATCTTAAAAAAGACAACTTGGGCCACCTAATGGCTGCCTTCTGCTGTTCTGGCCATCACCCATATATTTTAAAAAATTATTAATTTGGGGACTTGTAATCTTTTATAGGAAAACTGCATATTTATAGGACTTAAAATTCTGCTGACAGTGGCTACTAGCCTTTTATTTTAATGTGACATATAACAAGGCAAGCTGCAATGGGCTTCATATGGAATTACAAATGCAACACAAATTGAAGTCAAAAAATGAAGAGGTTATTCCACATGAGTTATTCATGGTGAGCCTGTGATTTTACCTTTAGAGATACTGGCAGCATAAACAGTGCCAGGGGTGGCAGGTTTTCATAGGAACCTCCCACCTGGGTTTCTGTGATTGAATTGAAGAGCTGAAGGAGGTTTAGCATATTTCATGCAAGACACGTGTGAAGTGACTGTGCATGAAGAGTATGTGCTAGAATTTAGAAGTATGAAAGAATAGATCCAGCTGCAGTAAATAAAACTATCCTTTTTTTTATTTGATGACTGAAGACATTATTTCACTGTACATCGTACAGGGACATAGGGATTAAGTAGGGGAGGAGGAAAAATCACAGAAAATCTTTCTTAAACAAAATCAAAAATAAAAATAGACAAGTACCTTTTATTTCCCCCCAAAAGGAGAAGGCAGCACCTGTGTATTTCTGAAAGCACCATTGTTCCAGCTTGTATTGCTAAGCACTCCTTTTGGAAGAATGTACAACCACTGTGTTAAAAACACCTTACTGAAACCTTGGTTGAAAGGTTTGTACATGTCTGCATTTCTCCTTCGTTCGTGACTTCGTCCTCAGCTGTCCGTGCGGGATGTGAGCCGATGGCGACACACGGTGGCACTCTCAGGGCCCTTTCACGTTCTTCCCTGCTCTCTGTCCCGCCTGCATCCTGCAGGAGGCTGGCTCGCAGTACCCAGGAGGGCCAGGAGGGCCCGGGGGCCCGGGGACCCCCGGCTGCCCGGCCACCCCAGGGGGACCTCGGTCACCGTCACGGCCCTCCTGCCCGTAGCTGGCTTTGCCTGGTTCACCTGCAAAAGTGGATGCGGGGCTAAACTCGGCAGCGTAGGACTTGCATAGCATAATTAGCACCCTGTCCTTAAAAGCTGGATGAGGATGGTTTTTCACTGCTCTCAGGGGATTCCCTGAGAGGGGTGCCAGCTTACAGGGACAATTTTCCTCTACCTGACACCCAATCTGTGATTACACAGCTACAGCAATGAAATTTCAGTCCCAGTGCTCTCCAGGGGTACTAGTGCAGGTCTGCTGCTGTACATAGCTCTGCAGGGTGCTCTACTCAGCCAACCCTGCTGCCAAGACCTAGGGCAGGGTAGATGCTACTTGCTAACACAGAATTTCATTACCTCTCTGGAAAAAGAAATACCAATTTTTTTTTTTTCACTCAGATGGTTGGGGAAATATATGTAAAGATTTGAACTGCTGAGCACTGAAGTAGTTTTGCCTTCTAAATCTTCAAAGAAGAAAGGAAAAACAGTGATTTCAAGAAGCCTCTTCCAATGATAAATTTCTACAGAAAACACCTCTGAGTTACACAGACATCCGTGGGATCAGTAAATACTCAACTATTTTTTTTTTCCTTTTTCACAAGAGAACAAATATGACTAGTTTGTCTTGCTAGATAAACACAGAAATTTACTGTAGAAATACTGGTGCAAATAACGTATTTATGTTCATTCGCTGGCCACTAGAGGCCAGCTGTGCTTCAGCCATCAGCAGGAATCTCTCCTGGAGCCATGTTATATAACACTGCAATTAATTACCTCGGAAATAAAATAATCTCCTAAATTATGACTGAAAATTTTAAAGACTGTTGTGCCTGCCAGTGAGATAATCTGGTGGTTATGGCCTTTTTTGTTTATTTTCATATATAATAGTATGTGTACATAATATATAAAAGATACATTAAAAGAGGCAATTTTTTCATGTGTAGGTTTTTTAAATGCTTTCTTTACAATTTTTCTAATCTTTCATTACATTTTTTCTAATCTTTCTTTACATTTTTCAGTGATTATTCTAATCACTGAAATAAATGAGGAGGTGGCTTTTTGTTTTGTAGTTTTTAAGCCTGATTTCTGACTGAATCACCACCTATGAAGTAAAAATTACAAAGAACTGTAATTTCAGAGTTTATTGCTTAATGGACTCCTTTTATCTTTTCAAGACAGCTTGTAGTATCAGTTCTGAGCAAATTTTTACTATTTATCTTCTCTATCTTCACTCTCTTATATTTACCTGGAAGACCTCTTGGTCCAGGATAACCTTTCAGTCCTCTGCCTGGAAATCCTCTTTCTCCTCTTTCTCCTGGTTCACCTAAAGCAAATTCATGTCACATTAGTTACAGTCTGCCTGGAGTATCATTTTTGTAAATCCCCTTTCAGAAGTGAACAGCAGAGAATTCAGCTGGCTGTATGTTTTCTTAGCATCTTTCAGTGATGTCCTGGCACGTATCTGTGTAAAATGTTTAGGATTTGATTAGGTTTTTTCACCCATTTGAGTCACACTAAGAAGGAGACAGGTTGGGCGCGAAAGAAACCACCTAGAGCTGGGACAGTAAGTACCACATGAAATATGTCACAGCCCATATGACAGAAATAAACCAAAGTCCCAGGATTTCAGGATATTTGGGATACAGACTGACACTACTGGCTTCTGCAAAACTGTACAAGCTCAGTTAAGAAGTAAAAATTCTCAAGTGTTGATCCTCGAGACAGCCAGTGCAGAGGAGACAAAAGGTGGCTACAGAGACGACAGTATTCTGTTGATATTCACATAAGGCATAGCTTTACCTTCACAAAATAATTTCTTTTCTCATATAATAATGTCATGGAGACTTTCCTTCAGTAGACACCCTGAGTTTCTTCAAGCCCATATCTTGCTCCAAACCTGAATCATCTTAGTAATAGGAAGCGGTTTTTTTGCTTAGGTTGTAAAGTTCAAATTCTGTTCACCGTTATCTATGAATCTATCAGAACCAGGAACTCAAAGTGAGGCACAGAGAGTTTTCAGGTTGGCTGCCATGTACCATCATTATAGCTCTTGCACATGACAGCATTCACCACTTCCCTTGTATCTGTAATGGTATTGCAAGGTTTACTCTAAGGTAACTCAGAATTTGATGACAGCTATGAGAGCTTTTTGTTAGTTATGATAAGTATTTTGCTTGTTTGGGGAGAGTTAAATGCTCTGTTTATTTATTTTTCTTTTAATATTATTACAGTGTACCCTGCTGTGTGTTGAATCAAATTTTGCATATCCCATACATCACCTTTGTATTTCTTATTTTTGTTTCTTCTGCAGATGACATTACATTGAATTAAGACAGCAAAAAGCTCCAGAAATGATGCTGTTAAGTTTTGCTTTGTTTGTATTCTGTTCCTTCTCTCAAAGGTTTTCCAAATTTCACTTTCAAATAAACCTTGAATCAAAAGTAAACACCCTACTCCAGCAACAGCCCAGCTTTTTGCAGAAAGACAATTTTAAATAAGTCCTTTTTGGAAAACAAATCAAAACCACTGCTGAATAGAAACTAATACATACATGGTTGCCATAAGACTTTGCAGAAAATTCTACCCTGTAATTCTCTGGAGGATAATAGAACCTCTCAGTCATGAACAAAACAGATTTACCTAGATCAAAGATTTTGTATAAAATGTAAGTCAATTTTATTATGGATTTGTCCTTTCCAAAGAATCAATACACTCTGGCACCTGGTGAAATGATGTTAAATGGCTCAAGTATTATATGCAAATAAAAAGTAGATTAGTATCAGTCCTTTGCAATGTGATAAACTGGGTGTGCTTAGAAAAGTAGACTGGATTTTAGTGAAGTAATCTGACTGCTTACATCAGCTCTTGGGACCATGAATCTTAGAGAAGTTAGGTCAACAGCCAGGCTGAATGGGGCAAAGAGAACCAGTGCTGGAATCACATGTGGTGTTTGTCATCAATGACTTGTACAATGTGAGAAGGGACAGGCGTCTGCCCTGAACTAGAAGGAAGCAGCTGAGTCCTAATATTGATTCTCACTCTCATGGACTTCTGAGGTTTTGTGGGTTTTTAGGTGCTGAAAAGCAGATTTCTAAACAAGTCTTGCTGAAGGCAATGAGCCCTTTAATCACTGTGGTAACTGACACACCAATAACCAATAGCTTACATTCCTAACTCAGGATCCTCTTTGGAGCTCCAATGTGTACAGCATACATCCACAACCTGTAAACCAAGGAAGGGGGCAACAACAGCAGCAAGACCAAAACAAACAAAAAAAAACCCAAATAACCACCAAAAACCAAAACTAATGCAGTCGCCAAGTGAAAGCCAGCTGGAGAATTTCTTACCTTTAGGACCTTTACGACCAATGTCACCAGGGGGACCTTTCAGGCCAGGCAGGCCACGGGGACCAAGCTGGCCTGGGAAACCATTTTCACCAGCAGGGCCTGGAGCACCTGGAGGCCCTGGTCGGCCAGGAAGACCTGGAGCACCAAATTCTGGCCTCCTAAGGCTGGCTGCCAGCTGAGCCAATTGTTCTGCAATGAGCAGGAGGACAGAGTTATGGAGGAAGTGAACAAGAATGAAGAGATTCCCATGATCACTGAAGAAAATGTATGTTCACTGCTACAGGAATTGACAGATTACACTATAGCACCTTCCTTTTTTTACTTTGCTATTTACAAAGTTCATTACATATAAGGTATTCTCTTATTCTAGAATAAGATATTCATCCTTTTTATAGAGGGTCTTTTTTAAATACCCTGCTGAGCATTATCAAGAACAGTGACAACTACTGAAATTTTTTAAAACATGAGCAGCAATTTCATTCAGTAAACTCTTAACATTACAGAGGCATAATAACACAAAAGATATCTTCAATAGCAAGTAGTGAAAAATTTCTTCTGTGTTTATAGTGCAGCATAAATTTCTTATCTCAGTAATATCCATGCACCCAAACATATTAGAAAAGCTTTAAACTTCTGTGTGTGTCAAGAACTCAGCAAATTAGGATTAATTTAGAGTATCTTTGCATTGCTTTAATTTTAAAGTGTGTTATCTCCAGAAACCTCTCTTTGCACTCCTCTTCACCTATTTTGCACAGTTTGTTTGCTGAAATCTAATAGCAAATACAAAAGGCTAAAGATCTTTTAGTGAAGCTTGTACTTTTATGTATGTAAACACAGCAAGTGATTTGAATACAAAATGTATTTATTTCACACAGCTACACTGGACTATGGCCTGCTTAAAACAGCAGTAGTGTGCAATCAACAGGCATTTTAATGAGGCTACAAAATATATATAAAGAAGGAACTTCCTCCTACTGCATCCACATTCACGTGTGGAAAAGTTTTCCACCATGTCCCCTGCTGAGGCCATGCAATTTGCTCTGGGTAAGCATGGAGAAAATCTTGGTTGCCTCCACAGAAACAGGTGATCCCAATTTAAATTCACAAGAAACATCAAATAGTTTTTAGCCTATTTACCTTGCATGACTCTCATGCAAACCTGCTTTATATGCTGATCACTTGGTTCTTTTCCCTAGGATTAAAAAAAAGAGGATTTTAATAAAACAGTTGTTGTCAAACTTACATTTTATGAGTGTGCCTGATTCAAAAAAATGCTGTCAATAAACAGTTGTCACACTTTAACCCCAGCTGCCAAACACCACACAGCTGCTCACACCCACAGTCAACACCCGTGGAACAGGGGAAGAAAAAGAAGGTTAATAAAAGGAAAGAAAGAAGAAGAGGAAAGGGTAGGAAAAAGGGGAAGATGAAGAAGAATAAGAAAATAAAATACAAAAGAGACAATGATAGTTCAAGTGGTACAAATGAAAGCAGTTGCTCACCACTCCCACGAGTTTTCCCTGGTTATGTGGCCAAGTGTGATGCTACATGGTATGGGATATCCCTTTGGCCAATTATAGTCAGCTCTCCCAGCTGTGCCCCCTCCCAGTTTTTTGTGCACCTTCAACCCACTCACTGATGGTGCAGTGTAAGGAGCAGGAGAGGCTTTGATTCTATGCAGTGTTCATGAGTAACTGAAACATCACAGAATGGCTTGGGTTGAAAGGGACCTTTGAAACCATCTAGTTCCAACACTCCTTCTCAGGTCCCCCTTTTAACCTGGCCTTGAACTCTTCAGGGACAGAGCATCCACAACTTCTCTGGGTGTCCTATTAGTACCTCTCCATTCTTGCAGTGAAGAATTTCTTCCTAGTATCTAATCTAAAACCATGCTCTTTCACTTTGAAACCATTACCCTTTTTCTTGCTCCCATCAGCATGCTACAAAAATTATTTTCAGCACAAATCCAAAATATAACTCCATGCAAGCCACTATGAAGAAATTTAACTGTATGCCAACTAAAAACAATCCATGAGTCACTAAAAGGTGTTCCAGTTCCTGCAAGTGCAACTATTTCAGCTGATGTCAACTTAACTAGTAAGGTAAAGTCTGAGTGATGCTCCTTTGAATCAAACACAGTTTGGTTTCATGCACACTACAGGGGTGAGGTGGGCATAAAAAACAGAGCTGAACTGAAAGCTGGGGCCCCAAGGATGTAGCTGTTCAACCCAGGACTGCTCTGGTGTACACCTGTGTCTGATGAGGGGCACGCTGTACTTCAGCCTGCTGTGGCACTTCAGTTTGGCACACGCACATGCGAAACAAGGAGCGGTGTGAGTGAGAGATTAAGGTTCAGAAGATACCAATTTCATGAAAACAGTACTTACAGCTGGACCTTCACTGCCAGGCAGGCCTGGGGCACCCTGCTCACCCTGCAAGCCTCGTGGTCCAGGTGAGCCACGTGGCCCTTCCATGCCAGGCAGCCCCCGACTCCCCTCAGGCCCGCGGGAACCGGGGTCTCCAGGATTACCAACCTGACAAGGAAAGAGAGGAATTTCAATAGAATGCTGTACTATGATAGACTCATTCTCACATATCAAAATGGTGACAGGAGCTATTCACAAATGCAAAGAAACGACTGCTGAAATGCAGCTGTTCAACAGAACTTCTTTTTAAAGTAAGCAACTAGTGTCAGCAGTTGCATGTTTTTTAAGAGGTTCTGTACTCTTACAGGGGAGAAGTGGAAAAATAATCTATCCTGTCAAAACAGGTAAATCAGATAGTAACATAGGTAAATCAAATAGTGGCATGCTCAAGATGGCTCTCTGCCCTTGTGTATGTCAACGTGGAACATTTCTAGACATTAAGTGCTGCTTAAGGTATGAAAATTCCAGGTCCCTTCTTGCTCCAAATGCCTTTCACATCCTTCTCTAGAGAGTACCACGGTGTGAGCCTCTACTGTGTAGCCCAAGGCTGTTTGGGAACACACATTTTTGCTTTGTTTACTCTGCCAGAGCTAGTTCTAGTGCCTGCACTGGAGTTTGCTGGCAGAGGGGAAGGAACATCCTCCCACCAACTGACATTGACAAACTGCCTGAACAGATGCAGTGCTGCCTTATTTCACTCAGGGAAGGGGTAAAAAGCTATTCCTGCCCCTGGGGAATGGAAGGATTGATGTGACTATGTCAACATATCCACTTCAGTACACTGAGAAAACAAAGCTATTGCTTCTGCTCCAGTAATTTTACAAAGAGTTATTAAATACCATGCAGAGGGTGACCTATTCCAGCAGGCACCTCTGAATTACTGTATTGGGTTTGAGCAGCAATGTTCTTATAGCAGGGGGCCTACAGGTGTGGCTTTTCTAAGAAGCTGCCAAAAGCTTCCCCCATGTTCAGCAGAGCCAACACGAGCCAGCTCTGAAACAGACCTACTGGCCAATGCCAAGCCAAGCAGTGATGTTAATAAAGCCTCTGGGACAACATATTTAAGGAAGAAAAAATTATTGCCCAGAAATAATAACAGCTAGGGCAGAGCAGGGTGAGAATATGTGAAATTAACAGCTCTGAAGACACCAAGGTCAGTGCAGAAGGAGGGGACAGAGGTGTTCCCCTTTTGTTTTACTTCCCATTTCCTGCTCTGACTCTGATTGGTAATAAATCGGTTAATTTCCCCAGGTCTGTTTTGGCCATGACTGTAACAGGGATCTCTCCCTGGCCCCTTATCTGGGCCCATGAGCTCTTTTTGTATTTTCTCTTCCTTGGCCAGTTTTAAGGAAGGGAGTGGCAGTATGGTTTTGTTGCACACCTGATGTCCAGTCAAGGTCAAACCACCACAGTTGCTTTCAGTACAAGTTAATTTACTCCTAATAACCAATAGTAATAATAACAACGAAAAATATGGCAGAAAAGAAGAAAAAAAATTCCACCTAAAAAGCCCAAAACGAGCAGGAAAAAAAACCTACATACTTACAACTTCCCAAATCTACTGGGGGAAAAAAAAGAGAGAGTAACATCCTCTGAAAGAGTTGCTAAACAACAAATTACTCAGCTGTGGTATATCAGTTAAATCCACAAGGCGGGACCATTTTGGTTCCAGCTGTGCTGCATCCCAGACAGCCGATGGCTGCCCCTATCAGAAAAAAACCCAAAGAGTATGCTTTGATAGATACATTAAGGAGACAGAATAACTGCTTTTATGGACTACACAACTGGGAAGCCATCATTCCTTTCTTCCCAGCCTGGTGAGTTATCAGGTTCCCAGACAGATTACTCATTCTTGTGAGGGTGCTCACTGAGATACAAGCACTCTAGGCTCTCATCAAGACAAGAGGATTTGAAAAATATAAGTGGATAAAATTGTGGATTTCTCTTCTAATCTATCTCTTCCTCATGTCCTTCTTGTAGGATCTTCATCAGCAGTAAATACTCTTTAGCTTGCATTTGCTTAGCCCAAAAGTTACCCAGAACACTAATAACACAAGCACAGGATTTTTTGTTATGCTCAGACTCAGTTCCCCATAGGGAGAACTGTTGGTATTTTAAAATCACAGCTCATACTGTCAGATGCTGTAACAATCCAACTCTTCAGTGATCCTGAAATAAAAGAATTAATTCAGCTCTCTGGTTATTTTTTATGTGACATACAAATCCCACTCACCTTCCACATCAAAGTCATCATTTTGCAGTAAAATAAAACAAAACAAATAAAAATAAGATAAAAACACAATAAAAATAAAATAAAGGAAGCTGGGCCATAAATACTTCTAGGGTCACAGACATCACAATCCTGCTGCCAGCTTTTTAACAGTGGCACACAGCCACTGCACTGAGCCTCCTTTCTATCCAACACCTACTGTACAAAGGGTGCCTTCATCTTCTTGAAAAAAGGATTTGTTGGCCAGAAAACTGCTGCTGAATGATGCTTCTCTTTTATGGAGTTAGAATCCAGGAAACTAATTCCTTTTCAAAGCTAATTCATTTAAATATTAACTGTATTCAAAATTTAAACAGAAGAAAATCTGCTAAAACACATTCCATTTAACTGGAATAATAATAAAATAAAGAGGTCAGCTTGTTACTTGCATTTTTCTTTCCTTAAATGAGAAAACCATCTATATGATCTACTAGATCTCTACATTTCTGTAGCAATGCTATTCATTGTACTTACAGCTCCCTTTGCTCCTGATAATCCCATGTCACCCTAAAAAGAAGACAAACTATATTAGAAGAGAGTGTCCTTACCACAGACTTTACAAAAGCAGTAAATGTGACACAATGTTTTTTCAATAAAAAAGAAGTTTCATATATTGAATTGATTTATGCAAAATTGCCCCACAAATAATTACAATTCCTTTGAGAATAAAACCTTTATTTTGAGTGGGTTTCATACAATTCCTTTCTCAAAAACTTTTCTGTAAGGTTCAAATGAGAAAGCATGTTTGTTATAATTGGTTTTGTATTGCTTCTCTTGGAATTAGACATGTGGCTCTAACCTCTCAAACACAGAAGACAATCTTAGATAGATTTATTGGAAACCATTAGAAGTAGCATTTTTTTAACCAGGATTTTCTAGTTTCTACAAAGCGACAGAACTATGGATATTGGGACTGTGTAGTGCTGAAAAAATTGTAACAGAAACTACCTAAAGTTCTGTGAAGAAGCCAAACCCCTACAAGTTCCTATTTCCAGCAATCTTTCTCCTGGCCTCAATGATACAAAAATCCCTTGATCATCTGACTGAGAATAGCAATCCCACTATTTCAGTAATTTTTAGGTTTTCCTCTCAACTTGAAAAAAAAATCTTTCAAAATATTTTAATTACCTGGGAAATAGATTAGCATAACACTGCAGAAACTTTGAGTAATTTCTGTACACTGTACTTTCCCAGTTCCTAAATGCCATTGGTGAAATAACTGGTTTCCAGTCAAGGGCCTGTTTGTTAATAAATGTGAAATAATTTAAATAGAAATAATTTTTATCAATTTAGAACCAGACTAGCTGGCAGCACACTTAAACAATCTATACTATTTCTTCCAGGGAATCTGTACAGTGATTGTAATGCTGACTAAGGCTTTCAAAATTGCAGCCTGTGGGAAAAATACATTCATTTCCAGCCTACAACCTGGCTGCCATTCTTTGAATAGGGAGCAGTTTATGTCCCTTGGAAAGATTAGGTCTGGCTTTGCTGGTTGAGGCCCCATGGGAGCCACTGGACCAGAAGGTTTCTCTTTTGGCAGAGAAACAAACCCACTTTACCCAAGAGGACTTGACCCAGACATTACTCATGTCAATTCACAACATGCCATACTCCTGCAGCAGATTAGATAGATAGATAGATAGATAGATAGATAGATAGATAGATAGATGCAATATCACAGTGCCACAGCCTCTTCCCAGTCCATTTTTCCTCTAACAGCTTGTTGCAAATCATATTTCCAAAGATAAAGACAATACAAAATACTACCTTTAAGTGTGATTAATTAAGGATATTCATTAACTCTCCTCCTGTTTCATCTGAATTAAACTACTTGCTCATCCTCACTGCCTCAAACATCAAGAATTTGTGCCTGTGTATGCATGTATATATATATTTTTATATATAAACACTTTTATACATATATATCTCATATATATATATATATATATATATGTGTGTGTGTGTGTGTGTGTGTGTGTATATGTATATACAAACAAACACAGACACATCCTTTTTTCTTCAAGGCAGTCTGTACTACACTGTACACCTAACAGAACCTGTATATTTCAGTGTTTTCCAAATAGCAGGAAAAGAGTAATTAGGCAAATAGAACTGCTGTGCTCTGCAAGGGCCAGTTGGTATAAAACTGAAATGTGCCTTTCAGTGATGCAAACATAATGCTTGAAGCACTCCAACAATACTTTGTATTTTTAATTTGAAATAAAAACATAGTATTATATCAAGTAAAGGAAAAAAAAGTGCCTTACTAAGTCACCCTTTTCTCCTCCATCTCCTTCTGCTCCAGGTACACCCTATATCAAAGAAAGACAGACTGTCAAGACTTCAGATTAAGTTAACATTATGTAACATTTGGTACTGTGATTTTGAAGTCCCATGATCTTTAACATGACTTACCTGTTCACCCTTAGGTCCTGGTTCACCCACCGAACCCTAAAACATTAAAGATTAAAAATAAAAAGAGAAGAAGTCTTCAGAATTTTAAAGTTCAGATTCTAAAAGCACACTAAATGTTATTTGAGCCTAAATTTCATATTCATGCAAGAGACTTTTAAAGTTGCAAATTTTTAAGAATTACAATGAAAGCACTTAAATCTTACGATGTAATTTATGTGACAGAGTGAAGGCAAGTACTAGTATGGAACATATAATCCACTACCACACTGTACAGTACAGATTCTGACTGTCCAATGGTACATCTCCCCTTTACAGGACAAATGCTCTTGCAGCTGCTACAGATTTGCTCTGAGAATTGCTTAGGAGCTACAAGTAAATAAATCCAGTAAGTGCATCACTTTTTCTAGCACCATTATATATTCCATATTGCTGTAGGCTATACTAGCCCTGCTAATGTGAGAAAAGCAGAGAGACATCCACAAGTACAGCCACAATCTCGTCCTGCATGCTGTTTAATTCTCAATGTCTTTTAGCAAACCTGTGTCTAAAATTTTGATCATTGTAGTCAAAGCTGAAGGGTTTGTATCTTAAAGGTAATATTCCTTTTTAAAAAGAAATTTGATTATATTTCATCTTAGAATCCTCTAACAAAACATACCCATGTGGACAGGCAGGAAACAAAGAGAAATAAATTAATGACCCAATTAATTTCAAACATAAGCAACTTTTATCTAGAGCACAACTACTACATTTTTTGAACAGTATATCATTTAGGAAAATCTTTTTCTATTTGTATTCTGTTAGAAAACCAGTCACACCATCCTTTTAATATTCTTTCCAGTCTGTGCATGTTTAAGGATATGCATTACAAATGAACTATAACTGTGTCCGATAATCCTGTTTTTTGTAAAACAGACAGAGATGCAGCAGTTTCTCTCCCATTTCAGAGATCCATTTAATTCACATAAGATATAGGCATACAGACTGGTATAGCTTTCACAGCTTTTACAGAATTTAATGAATTCTGACACATTCTCATGTTCTTGAGGATGAAGAGCTAATACTAAATTATCCACAAAGCTAAGCAGTATAAATGACAGAACTATTTAACATTCCAACTTTGTCAAACAACACTGAAACTATTTTGTCTGAAGTGTTCTCAACATTGTGTCTTGTTAAGGTTTCCCAATTACATGAAAAAGACATTGGTTTCCAACCTAACATTATCTTGGGGGTTCTTTTTCTCCCCTTACTCTTCCTTATAGCAATAAAACTGCCAATAGATAAAGCTGACATAGAAGAATCTATTGCTTTTATGAGCCTGTCCTGCAGTGTTTGTATATGCAAATATAAAAATCACAACTGAAACTACTGGAATCAATTCTACGCTGACTCCAAAAATTGCAATGGAGGTAATAAGGCAAGATGTTAAACTATGAAAATACTCACTTTTATTGACATAATGCCTATCAATTTTGCAAAAATCCCTCTCAAATAATACACAAAAACTCTTTGGAAAACTGCCTGACAGCATGATCCAAAACTGTACCAGGGGCTCCTTTAACTACTTAGCAGCACAAAGGATCATGTTGCAGTGCCAAGGTCTGGCACTTAGCTCAGTGCTGTTTATCTGACTAAAATAGACAGAACCCAAGTGTATGAAACCAATCCAAAATACATGAATCAGAAGCAGCCTAAGCGGTGAATGCTGGGTCTGGTTCAGGCTCCAAAAGAGGCAAAGGCCTAGGCTGTGACCTCATTTTCCAACCTGATAACCCACCCAGGCACAGGGTGACATGGTGAGGATTGGTCCATGTGGGCTTGGAACACCAACCCTGCTGTTAGCATGTGATATATGTAAAAATATTACCCTTGTAATATTCAATCATTATTATATCCATTGAATTTTGTCAGCTCTCACTTTTACATATTACTTCAGTAAAAAAAATTCTGGTGCTATCTTTGGTGGTGATTTATTCCTCAAGTGGAATAAATCCTGCACGTAGACAAGATGTCAACAGATAGTACACAATATTTAACAGCTTTGGGATCAAGAATGACTACTGATACATCAAATTCATGAATTCTACAGGCTTCTGGCTGCTATTTACATCAACTCTTACCATGCATATATAGCTATGTAACAGAACTTTATAGGATTCCTGTGTACAAAACCATGAAGTTTTGAAATCAGAAAGTGAAAAAAGGTTACTTCAGCCTAGAACTTACTCCTAGGAGGGGCTGACCCAAAGGCTGGGGTTAACAGGCTACAGAGATGCCTATTTCCAACCTGACAAGGTTGTTCGTGTAAGACTGATGCAGTTGCAAAAGCTGAAGGGAAGAGGAAGGATAGAGTGGCACAATGCTCTCCAGGCTTGTGACAGAAGAGATACTGCAAGTCAGGGCTGCTGGCAAGGCTGCAGCCATGCTAAATATGTTCCAGAAAATTCACTACAACCTCCATGCAACTGGAAAATAGAATATGAATCAAGGATACAAGCAGAGAGCTAAAAAGCAATTATAGGATGAAATAATTCCTAGCACTTTGGACTTTAAGGTATTTGCACAGAGCATTAAATTGACCTCAGGTTTTTTAAAAAGTTCCAGGCATAAGTTACTGTCATCTGCCAGTTAGATACTCAGAAACCTCCTGGCTGTAGCCTGGATCTCTCTAGGTCTGTTTACAGTATCAACATTCTAATTTTTATCCTAGAGATCCAGATGTTTTATATGGCAAATGAGGAAAATCAAACACCTTTGGAGGGAGGTTGTCAGCACTGCAACAAATGTTAGGGGATTTTCCTTCTACCTTTGCCTCCTCAGTACCTTCAATCTCCCTCTGGAGAAGTCTCAAATATGAATCATTACCAATCTAATAAAAAGAGACTGCTTTATGTCAATACTTACATTTGACTAGAACATCTCCTCATCTCAGCATTAAAAGAAAACCAAACAAACATGAAAAAAAATACCTCACCAACATCAAAGACTTAGAAGATTACTTTTAAGTACCTGAATAGCTTTTTTTTAAAAAGCTGCCAAAAACAAGAGCAAACCCTATCCAGAAACCCTATGATGTACACTGGGAGCATACCAAGGGCAGGATTTCTCTGTTCAGACATTTTACAGCAGTTATACCCACATCTGACTAGCAGTCCAATAGTGCCCTGGTTGTCAGGAGGATGTAAGAGGCACTGCACAAGTGTAATTCATTTGATACTCATGTAGACATGCCTCGAGTAAGGCACAGTAGAGAATAATTTTATATCAAAGATGTCAGAAGATAGGCAAATGAATTCCATCCTTTGCAGTCTCCTATAGCCAAGAGAAGATAAGAAGCATCTCTGGCTTTATGCACTGTCTTCACTAACATATATCGAGCAAAGCAAGATATATTCTGCAGTTATTGGGCCCTGGGGCTCAATCCTTCCTTCTCAACAAAATACTTGAAGAAGTATTTATATCGTGTAATTCTGCATGGAGGCATAGGTGTCTCAATATTTGCATTAGCATGTGCATTTCCATAGGAGGCCCCAAGACATGTAACAGGCATCACTACTACTGTAGGTGAGAGCTGAAGCTGCAAAGCTCTATAGTGACCACAGATCCTGACTGACCACTTCATATCTGGCTGTGTCAATGATTTGCAGTACAATTTAAGTCTTTGAATTATTCAAATTTAAAAAACCAAAATAATTTATATATCACTAATCTTATTTCAGTCCCCTAAGTGGCACTGTCAAGACTTTTCCTTCACACATTTATGAGCTACAAGCAGTTAATGGGCACAGAGAGCACCACTTTCAAGCAGTTAAATATCTACATACAAAACAAGAAAACAGATATTAATTCATGGAAAAACTGAAAACAGTGCTCAACTTGTTGTGTTTACTCCTGACACCAAGCTGCGTGTACAAGTGCATTTCTTACCCGGTCACCTTTACCACCAGGAAGGCCTGGAGGACCAGGCAGTCCAGGAAGTCCAATACTACCCTGGGGACCCTGTGAAAAAAAGCCAAGGATGTAAACTTAGCCAATCTTGTTTAGAATTAACAACTAAGGGTCATACCCTGAAGCAGATAGGGCAGAACCTTATTCCCAGAACAGACTTAACTTGATGAAAGAGGATTATCTGATGCAAATTGGGTTGATCCAAAGTACGGCACTTTAAACAGAATCTTACTATGAATTTATTGCTGACAATCCCAACAGAAATGACTTACAGAGTTTTCTACCCTCCAGTCCCTCAAAGACAGACTGGTTCTCTTAAAAATCCTTCCCAAGATCTTGCACTCTGCGATTTGCACATTCCTCTGTAACAGTAGGCTCTTTCAGCCAAGACCTCCCCAGCTATGCTTCTGACTGATTCTGTGTAAATACTGCTGGAGCTCTGGTAAAAGGTGGCATTCATAATGTGCTCCATTCATTAGTTTCACTTAGCTGCTAGCAGAAAGGCAGTCTCTCACTGCTCCCAGGAGCCCACACAGCAGTGTGCCGCTCAGCTTTGCATGTCATAGGATTTATGGGCTTATCAAGTAGAAGAAAAAAGTCACACACATCTCCATGCAATTTAAAACAGCATTTTCTAATATTAGCACAGTCACAGAGGACTGAAAAAGAAACTGAACCACCACTCATTTCAATGTTATTTTCAGTTCCCTGCATGGATAAATGGGTAAGTGTAGTTCAGATGATACTATAGCTCCTTAAAAGTAAACATGAATACTGAATATAGAAATAAACTGCTTACCAACTTCCCTGGTAAACCTGGAGGACCTGCAGGACCTGTCTCCCCTCTGCTACCCTGGAAGCAAAAACAGAGGGACAATATTATTTCCTGGAATTCTTCTTGTGATCTGGGAATAAAGTATAATTTTTTTTTTCCTTAATATTAAGTGATTTACACTACTTAGCTGTTGGGTTTAATTGAGATTTCTTTTTCTTAGTGCAAAAATACCATAGGCATTAAAACCAGTGAAACTTTCTGAGTAAACATTTTTATTTAACTATGGCATATAACCTTTATTTGGCATTAAATGATTCAAGTAAATAATTTTGCTGAGTGATTAAGCAAAATGAAGTTCACTTCATGGAATCACACCTGAGAGTTACCTATCACAAACACAATCACTTCACTCTGACAACTCTGGCAGGCATGTATAACTTTAGGCTTTTGCTTAGTTTCATCGCCTGAGCTCCTACACAACTACATATTTAAAGCACCTGATCCCTAATACACAAATGTGAAAAGTGAATACAGAAGTAATGCTTAACAAACTCATTCAGGTTTAAAAAAAGTCTAGAGTGTTACAGGGAGAGGTAATTTTTAAAATTCACTATTTATAATAGTGATAAGCATAAATATGTGCTTTACTGCATCTTTATATCTTCACTTCAGACATGTTTATCCATTCAGATCATCATATTCACATTAGTGCTACAACTCTATTTCTTAAGGCAGCCACTGGAATACACACTCTGGGTAAATCTGACATTGAGCCAAACTTGCAAAGATTTTAAATAATTTTCAAACTAAAGTACCTTTCTCAAAAGATTTTGTCTCTTATGATTAAACTTTTCAGAACAACTCAATAAGTTTTATAGCTTTACTCTCACATGTACAGACATATCCCTGGACAGATAAATTCAAACAATCTCCCAACACAAGCTTAGGTCTCACTTATGAAACTCTTCTTAAATTCACAGTGTGACTATGTAAGTGCTATTTGCAATAAAAGAAAGATACATTTAAGATCACAAAATGTCAAGAATTTATGTTATTAGTTATTCAACTTAATAAAATATTATACAATGACATAGACAATTTTAGATTAAATCAAAACTTAGCCTTCTAGGGCTGCATGCAATGGATAGTTTTAAATACAGGGGATTTTTTCCTAACAAGGACAATACTGTGAAATGTTGTGGCATACTAAATAAAACGAGATGGCAGACATGGCCTTTTACATTAGGTCATAAATGCAATGACAACTTCTCACACAAGCTTAGGAAAGCTAATTCTACAATTCAAGAAATAATTAGGTACCCTGGAGAGATCACAGAACCAAACTTTTCAATTAATTTCCTTCAAAATATCCTATGGTGTTAAAATACCTATTACTTTAAAGCACTTTGCATAATTTCTGGAAGCTTTTTTATGTTAAAAAAAAGAAAGAAAGGAAAAATGTCTCCTAATTCACCTTCATCTTACAACCCAGAAAATGCATTACAATTTTATTTAATCACAAAATTCTGAACTACATCTCTGACCTGAAATGCTGCTATATTTCTGATGCAGAAAGGTGACGACTAAAATTATGATCAACATTAGAAACTTGTTTCTCATATCATTCTCATGAAACCCATAACATTCATTCATTACCCATAACAGTCATTGCTATGCAGAGATGAAACAAAAGCAGCATAATCCTTAGACAGTTAAAATCTTATAATAAACCTCTTAAGCATATCAAAAGTCCTGCTGTTCACACAAAATTCAAGAAAAAAACTTTCATTTTATTTCAAATGAGGAAAAAATCTTTTGTCAAATGTCTGCCACAGGCATTTTGTCAAACAAAATGCTTTTCTAAGGAGGCAAAGAAGGAGGTTAGTTTACAGAAGACCAGAATACAAATGCATAGGTAGTATTTCCTTGTAAACACCGACATAATGTCTGTAAGGACTGATTATTTCAAACTATGGGCCACCACTGCAAGATCTGCAGCAGTGTTTTAGCAAGTAAGAGAGTAACTGGAACCCAAAAAATGAGGAATCCTATCCCTGGCATAACTAGAAAGACTCTAATGCTTCCTCCAAGTTATATCAGACTGAAATGGCCCTAGGATAGGTTATACAAGTAAGCTCCTTGCTCATAATTCTGAAGGAAAAAAAGGCATCTTGAAATGTCTTCATGTAAACATTTAAAATGCAACGTAAGTCACGTCTTAGAAGCACCTAACTTTCCCCACAGCCTATAGGAGGGTTTCTGAAACAGATGGTTCAGGTGTTGACATCTGTTTTTGGCCAGATGAAATGTTCCTCTGTGCTGTAAGTCACTATGGACAGGAATTAGAGCAGAAGGCAGTCTGGCCATGTCCTCAGCCCACCTTTCCTATACAGCAGCCCTCTGTGTAACAGTACATAGCTTCAGGCCACCCACAAACCAACAGGCATGCTGCACTCGATTTAACAAAAAGACTGCCAGAATCTGTATGGTTTCATGCACTTTTGACACACTTCAGAATCTGTGCTTTTCCTAGAGGTGAAATGCTTAAGGAGGGAAAGAAGCCACTCTAGTTCAGAGTGAGCTGAGACAGACAGACTTGCATCCATGCTGGTGAACATTCCATGCCTCTAGGAAAAGGCACATGCAAAATGGTAAGTGTGAAATGGTGGCACAGCACTGCAATCTGAACACCACCAAGATGCAGCCCTTCCACTGCTCCTGTGCTAGATTTTGTGGTTAGCACAAAATTTACCCCCTTGTTTCAAGGCACAACAGCTGAACCACTCAATATGTTTAAAGATTTGATGCCTTTCTCACAGATCTGTTATATTCAGCCTTTTAATGTAACATACATAAGAAGACCTTACAGTATTTACAGCTGATCTTCCTTTAAGTTGTCTGGGATGGTTTTCATCCTCACTCAAATTTTGAAGACTTGATCCTTTTGTAGAATTCTCACAAACAGTTACAGAATGGATTTGCATGCTAAGAGAGTTTCAGTGTCTTATTGATTTCCTGTTCATCAATTAAGTGGAACAATAATAAGAATGAGAATACATTCCAGGTAATTTGCATCTCACTTGGTTAGCCAGATAACTGAAACACTAAGTAGAATCAAATGAGAGGTAATCCACAGCACATACTGTAATAACTCTTTACTTAAGAGTTTTTCCTTTAAAAATGTGTCATTAATTATAAGTAATTTATTACATATTATTAAATATATATCATTGGACATATATTGAATAATATGTTGGCCAAGCAAATTAAATCTGTGCAGAATAAAGAATAATAAAGTACATTTTGGATTTTTTAAACTTCATATTCAAAGTTTTTTGCAAAATGTAACCCACTTATCAACTATATACTTATGAGACTTAAGCTCACCAAAAGATCTCAGAGGAAATACTCATTTAAGTTCAAGGATTTATCCACAGAAGCATCAACAGGACTCTGACCCTCAATACAGTATTGAAAAGCATCCAAGTATGAAAACTAATGTTTGATAGAAGAGTAAACATACAAGCAACTTTCTCTGAGACTTTACTTAAATGTAACTTTGCCATAATTAAATTGTACTGCTCAGGATAATGGTAAGAGCTAGATGTAGCATGAAATGTTCTCTCCTCTTAACAAAGCCATGCTTAGGGCAGAAGCAGCAACTCACTAGCCATCTTTTCCTTCATAAGTGATACTGTGGCCAATTGTAGAGGGCAAAGACCTTTCATTCTGACTGTGTCTGCAGTGTTAGCTGAAGTCCAGGACAGCTTTAGTACACTAGCTCCACAACAAATCCATTTTTTTACCCAGGTTACTGTCTACACTGCTGAGGAGAAGCCAACACTGTGATATCTGCTGACATCCAGAGGTCTACCATGCCCAAAACTCAAAGAAAGTTGTTGTTGGAGGTGGAGGGGTAAACAAAGAGGTATCAGACAAGAACCTGGCCATGCCGTTTAGGAAGACAGGGGTGGATACCAGGAGAGCTGTACAGGGAGCTTACGAAGTTTTACTGGGATATGTAGTCTGCAAGCATGACAGAAAAAATGCTACCCTGTACAGACCATGCTGCAGAATTGGGCAGGGGCAAAAAGTTTTGTCACATTCATCTAGAGACTTTGGTTTACTGGATAACAAGTAACTGCCAAGATGGAAACGTGCTCTGCCCTTCTGACTCTGCTATAAACACTCTAATGTTAACTAACTCCTTTAGCTCTACCTTGAATGTAAACTATGATACCACTTTTGGAACATGTCTGAAATTATGTATAAAAAACATGTCCACTAATACATAAACAGGGCATATAAACTGAGACAAGAACATTTCATCCTACCATGAAGAGTTACAGAAAGTGACACGTTATTTCCCTTGCAGTCATGTAAAAGGAATATGACAGAAAATCGACATTTTAGTTACTATAACTAAACTACATAGGGTAACCAAAGTTACATTTCAGCATAGGCAGGATAGAAATACCTTTAAAGACCAGAAAGTTATTTAGCTGAAAGCAACTTAAGAGCATTCTCCTATAACTTTGGGTTGTGTGACATTTCAGTAGTAAATCCAAGGTACTCTCCAGGTTTTCTCTTTATAGTGACACAACCTCCAGAGAGAAAGCCAGTCCAACTGACCTGGAAGTCTCTCAGAGGGGCTATGGTATCAAATCTTGGGATACTGGATACTCAGCCTATGTTGGTAATGCTGGGAAAACATGTATGATTTCCTAATTACAAAGCAACATGTATGAATGCTGGCCTGCATATACATGAAGTTTGCTCAGATTGCTAGACACGTATTGAACTTTAAGTGATTACTTCAATATTACAAGCTCTCTGCAAAACCACAGGGTGCAATACAGGCTCTCAAAATGTTAGCAATTTATAGGTTAAATAATTGAAGAAAAGCAAGGGATGAAAAAGCAGAGGCAGGGGTCAGTATTTTCTGGAGAAACTAAATTAGATTACTAAATCTCCACAAATATGAAAGAAAATGGTTAAGCAGCTTAGGGAGCATGACTAAATTCCACTGATTAGAAATGACACTCCCACATTTGATAATTCCTTCCCTTGGCCCACCTGCCATGATGACTGACTTAGAAAGGTTTAAATCACAAATGAGTTTGGTAATTACTTGGATTGGTTAAAACAATGTGAAGCAAACATAAGGTTAACCAAGAGTGGAGAGGAGAATATATTTCATTTAGAAATAAAATGCAAAATTTCCACGTTGCTCCAGTTGTTTTTCTAGTTAACTGAACACATGAATAGCAAAAGGGAGTTTTTTTCCCCTACCCACTCAAATGCAAGTTGAAGTTTTTTGAAGGAAAAGCAATAATAGACTAAAATGATACTTTTTAAAGCAAGTTTCTCCTAGAGATCTATGTCTCTAGGAGACATAGAGGAGAGGTGAGGGAAAAGCCTCCTAATGCATGAGTTTGCCATGAGTTTTTAACTAGAGCTAGTAATCTTGTATTCAAGTATTTAGTATTTCAAATATTTAGTATCTGCCCTGTGAAACTGTGAAAGTTTACAGAGTCATAGAAGGCCAAATTTTGAATCTTCTGTTTAGTAACAATATCTTCCATCTACATTCCAACAGCTGTTTAAAAATACAATACACTGAAATAACATGGTTTATGACAGGTTATTTGGCAAGTTATTTGGCAAACAGTACAAAAGTATTATTTGTCCCACAGAGCCACTGATGACAATGCTCCCTTGTGTAACCTTTCAAAAAACACTTATGATAGAGCTCTCCTGTGTAACCTTTCAAAAAACTAGTTGAAGTAAAAAATTTCTCTCAAAAAATGTCTTTTGTGAGTAGAAAAAGCTGAAAAGCCCCATGATTTTTAAATATAACACAAAGGTGGGCATGTAGGTTTCCCCTAATGCAAATACCAGTCTGCTGGCCATTTTAGCAGAGTCAGCTTTGTTATGCTCCCACAGATCTTGCCCCGGCGTCTTTTTCTCTGGAGTTCTGGCCCTTCTGGAGCTGCCAGCCATGATGTCTCACACAGTTGCAATGCAAAGAACAGGGGTAAGTGAAATAGGGGAGGGAAAAGGATTTCATGTGGCTGTTGCTGTGCAACCAACATACTAGGGGACTACAATTCCCCATATCCTGCAAAATATCAAGGTCTTTTCTTTCTCCAAGGAACAAGCCCAACCCTTCCCCGACTTCTACCTGAGTCTTCTATAGCAAAAATAAAATGAAGCAAAGGAGAGAGAGGACAAAGGAAAGAACTGCAGATAATTATAAAGTGGATAATTCAAAATAAGAAGAACTAGGCCAAGAAAAATACCTGAAGGGTAACCATAAATTCCTCAGGCTTTGAAAGCATTTGGTTGTGCAACTTTGGTCTAAAACAAGCAAGTGTTAAAACTGTGAAAAAAATTCAAATTAGGAAAGCAATGAAAAAAAAAATTATATATGAAAAATTCTCTTTAGAACAATTACAATTGAATTATAATTGCTTTTTCTCAACTTATTGCCAAATTGTCTAGTTTTAGAAGTTTGAAAATCATGCCACGTAGAATTATTTAACCAGCAGATTTATTTTTTTTTTCCCTAAAAATAGAAGGGCAGAATCTTAAAAGCTGAAGTTCAAATGTATCTGCTACATGTACATGCTGCAGAAGAAAGAGAAAACCTTCTTTATTCTGCCCTGGAAATAAATATTGACTCAGATTAGACCAAAGCTCTCTGAAGTTCAGTAGTTCAACACTATGTCCTTCCTAAACAAAAAAACCCTTTGTGTGTAGGTAAAGTGTTCCTAAAAAAACTAAAATTAAATTAGAGAGTTACTCCAGTCATATGCTGCCTGTAGTCTAAAGCTGCCTCTGATGAGAGTCAACATTAGTTATTATCCAAGACTTCATAGCTTTAAGAACTACAGATGAGAAGCAGCTTACTATTTGATGGAACACATACAAGCTTACTTCATCATCAATAATTTACTTCCTTTCTCCAAGTTGTATTGACCAAAAGTTTTCTTTCTATGCTTTAGTTCTAATTTTTACATGTTTTCCAAAATGAGTGCACTTTGTAAACACAGGGAAAATAAAGGCAAGGAATCCAGATATCTTGTTGGTCTCTAGAGTGATAAAAAGAAAAATCACTGTATTTAATGTGCTTTAAGAATTTTTGTTCATCTACAGGGTTACTAATAATTAACCTTGTGTGTCAACCCCTGTTCTATGGACTGCTGGTTTTGTAAATTCATGTTCACATTGAAAGGATTAAAAGAATAGTTCAGCAGATTACAGTGCATTATCAGAGTGGGCAATTACTTTAGTCTGATTCAATTATAATTCTTGTTCCTGTCACAAGTGTACAGTATCAGCCTAAGAACAGAGTTGAAAACCTTTTCAAGTGTACCCAACACTTTTAAATATAAAGAATAAAAATTAAGACAAAAACAAAAACATTTTGCAAGTTGAGTGTTTGGTAGGCTGAAGGTGTATTCCATCCTAGTAAATGCCCTTATAATCCCCTTTCTGTATCATCCTTAGGCAGCTGTGGACACATCAGCAATGCAAAAACTGTCCAAAATAAATGTGATCTCATTAATACATATAGCACCTGAGAGCATAAACCACAGGGAAAAAAAAAAAAAAAAGAAGCAGAAGAGAATGGAATCTGTTACTTGGGTGACTGCTGGTGCATGTTTAGGAGCTAGTTCAGAAAAGATATTCCTGACCCTTACAAATATATCACAGACAGTACCTCACTAAACCTTGAATGAGAATAATTCTACAACTGCATGAGCAAAACTTGTGCCATTGTATTATAGCAGAAGCTCAGGAAATTCCAGGAAATCATCCCCTGGGTATCAGGGGCAAGAGGGAAGCCTGGAAAGGCAATTGCTTACAGAGCCTGAAGCCTGGTTAATGTCATCAGAGTGAATATTTGTGCATGAAAATTTCCTTCAAATCACTGATCCTCTCATCCCTCTCCACTCAGAAGGATTAACAGCAAAGGGAAATTAGATCAGCCTTATGCAGCTTCAAACTATGTCAGGTCCCCTCTAGAGAGAATCAGAAAGCAGTACCCAACACTCTCCAGTATCCAGTTGTTCTTTGTCCTCAAAACCGAGCCTTAACAAATACCATCAGTTCATTTTTCTTAGCAGATTTATTTCCTGCAGCAAGCTACCTGCCCAGCAGCAATTTCTCCAGTCTTCCAAATCTTTCTAGTGTCAAGGAAAATCTCCAGGGAAAGAAATTACAACAGCAGTGTTTCCAATGAAAGATAAATGTTATTCTTCACACCACTATATCAATGTTAATAATGCCAACCAGACTGTTGCAGTGGAAGAACAGGAGTTTTTTTCCAACTTTTAATAAGTGTGTCACAAAACACACTTATTCCCTCTCTTTTGGCTTTTACTCAGAACATTTAAATATAAAGACAAGAAGAATATAAACTAAGGTTAAAATTTTAACTTGTTACCAAAACCAAAAACAACCACAGGACATTACTGGATATATATAGGACTGTATTTCTCTGTGTGGCAATGCACATTCCCTTGGTAAGGAAGGTAAAGAACTGGTATTTACCTCAAAATTAGAACATCAGATAAATAATAATTTTACCTTGTGGCTATAGCTTCAGCAAGCCTATCTTGAGACATTGCAATTTTATACATGCTCAATTAGAAATTTTTTCCATACTTACCAGTGGTCCCCGGGGTCCTGTTGGACCTGCTTCTCCCTCTGGGCCCTGCTGACCCTGTTTTGGGGAACAAATTTGAAATGCAACAAACTGGAAAAGTGATTTTTTTTACACATTTTTCTAGATCTTTTGTATAAGATTAATGGCTTTACCTGTTTACCTGGATTTCCCATTAACCCTGGCACCCCAGGAGGACCTTTATTACCCTGTTGGGCAGAAGATGAAAAATATTAGCAGAGCCAATGGTTTGCATTTCTATTTTGAAATCAAAAATTAAAATAAGCAAAGCCGTAAGGTCTAAACACAATCAGCCTGTGTTAATGTTATAACTTCTGCCTTATTTTTAGTGTTCTTTTAACTTTGACCAAAACTTCCTAATTTTTCAAAAGACAAATTTCAGTTCCTTTGCTGTTTATGTGCTGACAAATCCCAAATAGATTTGATTGCTGCTTTCAAATCACAGAAGGCAATATCACTCCATGTAATTTCAGACAAAAATCATGTCTCAGTCTAGTTTTCTTTTTCAATCACTTACAGCTAAACTCAAGCATCATTGTCTGAAACATTCCTCCGTCTCAATCCTACAACAATTTTTTAAACTACATTGGAATTGATGCTGCAAGTTGGTGCTACCTAAATAGAGATAACAACCCCCGTGACTGAATCAGCTTAGGGTGGCTATGAATGAGCCATCTTATTACAAGCTGGTTCATTTCAAGATGAAGTGAGGTAGGCACATGAAAATCTTTCTCTAGCAACAATCTCCACAAATTTAAAAGGAAATGGCCTTCTTAGGGTATTACTTAATGCCTAGAATAATGAAAACCACATAATGTAGCACAAGAATCATGAAAATGTACAGGCAAAAATTGAATAAAAACTGTATTTAATTCCTTCAGCCTAAGGTTTGTCTCTTAACACGAGAAGGTTAGTACAATTTCATTGAATATTTTAGAACTTTAGATACTTTAGCACTTTATTTGTGCTTTAGATAAGAAAGACAATACCCAAGATGTTTTACCTTTGGGCCAGGAATGCCTTTCATACCTGGAGAGCCTGGGAAACCCTGAAAGAAAAAAGATTTACATTTATTTGTTGTTAATGTGATTGGAAATGGTATTTTTTTAAAAAAATTCTCATGCTTGAGTATTTCTAATCCTTTTATTTGATATTAAAACACTTATTCAATAAGGGACCAAGCTTGTATTCTTTCTGTTTACAAAGTAACAGATAAAAAGTATTATTCTTTCTTCATAAATTGCAAAAGTAGCATGGATAGGCAAGGAGGTGTGACTTTTTCTGTCTTAGACTAGAAATACATGCTTGTCCCAGTGTGCTGAGACTGGAGATGCAGAGTTTTACAGATACCTTTGGACATTTTTCATTCACTCCTCACTGCTCTGCAACAGCTCATAGCAAGTATGCTTTTACTAAATTGTCTTCCAGGCTTAGGATTTCACTTATTATTACAAATTTATGTCCAGTTCTGTCTTAAAATATCTCCATCACTATTCCTCACAGGAATTACTCCTATAGCAAAGTGTTTTAAAGAGGTTTCTATTTAGCTTTTGACAACTGGTACAGTTTTCAGACTTAGTTACTGCATGAGGATTACCTTCTGCAAGAGCCATAAAGCACCAGTGATTCCCTGTAAGTTCCCCACAGGGAATTCACTGGAGACCTCCAAGCCACCCACAGAAAGAAGCACGAGTGTGATGCATTCCAGATGTTCTGAGCCAGCAGAATATCAAAGGATGATTGTTCATGGAAGGTATGTCAGACTTGCAGCTCAGCTTTTCCTGCCCAGTTTGGGAATAGCTGGGCCCCAGCCAATATTAAGAGACCAGCCCTAATTATGGGGTCACACCATAGGATCCAGGGGGTCTCAGGTAGGAGAAACACAAGAAGAGTCACATCCTGACCACAAGTGTATTGCGAGGCCAAGCTCCCCACAATGGCATCCTAAGGAGATTTAGACTGTTGTGCAAAGGTTTTGCATACACACAGCAGAATTTCCCCTTGCATTACACACACTGTCCCCTGAGCCTTCTGCTTAGATTTTCACTAGAATTACTCCAACATCAGAATCAAATCAACCAATGCACAGCCTTTCTATGATTTGAACTGAGCCTACCTTTCAAAGGTAAAATACTCAATACTTACTGGCAATCCCTGGAGCCCTGCATCACCTGGAGCTCCAGGTTTTCCTGGTTCACCCTGTAAAACATTTTAAGTTGTAATTTATGCAAATGAAACATGACGAAAATTTTATTTCTGGAACACAGAATTGACATACTTTTGGATCTGTAGTACAGAAATGTTAATTCAATTACCCTAATAATGTGCATAAATCCATGAGCAGCAGCCACAAATTAATGAACAAATCTAGGGCACTACCAAAGCTCATAAACATGTCAATTGTGTCTTACTTTAGCTCCAGGCATGCCAGGGATCCCTTCACGGCCATCAACTCCTGGTAAACCCTGGAAAAAAGAAAAAAAAATTATTGTAATATTGAAAAGGTTTTGCCTAAGTCCTAACATGCAAAGTAGCATTGAATGAAGCAAATAAATAAATTAAATATACATACAGGCTCTCCTTTAGGCCCAGGGAGGCCATTTATTCCTCTTGTACCTTGAGGACCCTAAGAATAATAACAATATTTAAAAATTAAGCTGAAGACAATGAAAGGGCAGCTGAAAAGAATGTCAATATCTACTCATTCAGATACACATTATTTGGAGAGTATCAGTTATGCAATGTTTATATGCTATTAAGTAATTAATGTTTGCAAGTCAGCAAGAGTCAAAATTTGTCTGTGCTCACCCTTTCTCCCTTCGGACCTGCCTCTCCTAGTGGACCTCTCTGTCCTTGATCTCCCTACAGAAAAAAAAAAAAAATAGAAATAAAATCAGAATAAACTTCCTTGTATTTTTTAACTAAAACTCTCAGAAAACCAATAAATATAATTCACATTTGGTGAAAGTAGACAACTCAAAGTCACACTATATTTAAAAATGCTGTTTTTCAAAACTGCAGTTGACAGATATATTTTAAAAAACACAGCTCAAGCCATCATCACCTGAGCATTCAGGAGTGTCAAAGCAAACTATGTTGCACTTTTTAACACAGGGTTACAAGCACAGATTCTAGCTATGGAAGCAGAGAGCAAGGAAGAATTTAAGAAAAAAAATCAACTAACCAACCAAGTACCCCAAACAAATAAAACACAAACACGCTAAAAACCTCCAACAAAAAATTGCCCAAATCACCCTGTATGAGTTTTGTTCTGGTTTGATACCTGAAAAATTCCAAGCCACCCTAATGCACAGCAGGAAGAGGAAACCATAACATACTAAGAAGTTAAAATGGGTTCATCTACCTCAAATTCTTTGGGAACATTAAGACATTACTGACTTGATATCACTGTAATATCATTTATTCACCTGTGGGGAATCAACAGAATTGGATTAATCAGAGGCTTCTTTGATTCACAGCTGCAAAGCTGCACTAACTGGGAAGTGCTGGGAGAACACCACACTCTACTTACAGGTGCACCAGGAAGACCTTGGGGACCAGGATCACCATCAAGACCACGAGCTCCCTACCAAACAAATAGATAACACAAGACAGATATTAAAGTGAGCTGCTGGAGCGCTAACAACTTATATGTCCTCCTGCTTTGCTAGGAGCTACAAAGCCTCTACAGATGAGAGGGCTTTGTGTCTCCAATTTTAAAAAAAATCCATTTTTTTCTTTTTTTTCAATGGAGATATGAAATCAAATATATTTAAATATTAAAAAATATCAGTCAAAAAACAACATTCAGATAATTCTCTAAAATCTAGGAAGGAGGTAGACCTTTACATGCTACTTCAAAAAATCTCTGTGTCTTCTTTAAATATACCAGATCCTTCACCACATAATAGAATAACACCAAAATATGCAGGGAAATCATCAAGTGCACTGCTGCTATTTTTATTGCATATGTTTCAAGGAAACAATGCAATCAATACCCTGTAAATAAAGGTAAATGGAGAGAAAAAATGTTTTAAAAAAGATTTAGAGAGAACATGGAACTCATTAGTCGTACAGATATAGTAAATGTTTAAAGTAGACAAAACATTACAGAAAATATAGGCAAATAACTGCAAAGAATTAGAACACACAAAGGCCAGAAGAGTGAAGTACAAGATAGTAATAGCTTAGCCAACACATCAAAGATGTTAGGAAGGATCAATCATGAGAAGATTCATAATCAGGAGAAATTTGATGTTGCCTCTAAGGACAGATGATCACAAGATTTACATGATTTGACTTCTGGAGAAGGAGACAATGGCAGGATTGCGGTGTTCTACTCCTTCCAGAAATTTTTATTATATAGCTTTAACAAGATCATGAGAATAGAAATGTAGCACCCAGGTTTGAAGTAACAGACAGAAACACTTAGACAAACAAAAGGAAAATTGTCCAGCAAAGTAAGAACCCAATAAATATTAATCCCACTGGCAGCAATTTAAGACACAGGGATGTCAAAGAAAGAATGGGAAAAATAACAAACTCTCAATAAAAAGTCCTGACAAAAACTCAGATGATGATGGAAGTAAAGGGCTTTAGGAAGATACAAATCACAGGGGGACTACTTAATAAATTTTAGCTTTAATTAAAATGTGTGATGGTTTATAATTGTTATAACTTGCTATCTTGCTAACTACAGACTTGCATATGTGCAAAACTACCATAAATGCAAGCAGTGGGGGCAAGGAGTAAAGACTACATGTCTTTCATCAATCAGAAAGACTGAGCTACCTTTCTTTTTAACAAGAAGTGCAGTAGCTATGGAAATATAGCTGGCAGGAGAAAGAAAATACAGGCGAAATAAAGAAGCTTAAATAAGCTTTTAAAACACTCAGAGGTGTACATTTTTTTTAAATATAGGCAATTTTATAGAAAGAAAAGTTAATACTCACTTTGGTACCTTTAGGTCCCATTATACCAGTTATACCTCTGATACCTAGAATGCCCTGAAATAGAAAAGTATATTCAAATTATGCTTAATTCTTCTCATCAGAACTGTCCTAGTTTTCAGACAGAAGACTCAAGAGTTCTACACTCTTTCTTTACAATGATTTTAACTATTTTCTTAGTATTAAAGGAGAACTGTAACTACTGCTGTATTAGAATTCTTAACTTATATAGTAATTTGATATTTTACTAATTTTGAATTTTAAAAAGAGTAACAGAACTATCAGGCTGTATTATAAAACTACAAATACACCACAAGGACGGAAAAAACCCACTAATTTTTCTTCTTGGTTACCTCAGAGTTGAAGCATTCTCACCTGCAGCTTGTGTGAAAGGAACATGGCCAAATTTGCAAAAGTGCTAAGTTGTCCTAAGTGGGGGATTGGACAGATGAAGGAGATTTTACAGAGCCCCGGGGGCAGATAAAAAAAGAGCAAGGCTTTTCAGAGTACAAGTGCTAAGTTTATATGTTCACTAAGAGGCTAAATTGAGTAGACATCCTAATGCAGCAGGATGTATCATAACTATCATCACAGCTGTCATCACTTTCTCTCTATCCCTTTCCTTCAAAAAGTCTTGTTTTGGCTTCACTATCTTCCTCTTCCCAAGAGACTGACACTGCCTGAGATGTCTCCTTCCTGCAGAGACCAAACCCCTAGGCATAACATGCTTGTCCTGCAGCTGCATTACTGAAACAGCTACAGGCCATTCCCCACAGCTTGGGCAAACCCAGTCCTTGAGCAGGTTCTACGTTGGCAGCCTCTACTTGCTCCTCACAAAACTGGCTGGAATCTTGCACAGATCACTTGAAGCCTTGTCAGCCCAAAAGGTGGGAAAAATCATGGTAATGCAACTACAGCAGCCCCGCAAGGGAGATGAACGTAGCTTACTCCTGCTCCTCAGATCACAGATGGAAGTAAGCACACTGTGGTATCCAATACTTTCTATCAAAAACAACAACTCTCCCAGGGGTGAGTTATGCAGACCATGTCAGTAGAATACACTGGTTGGATTGCAGGTGGAGACTGGATACTCAACCCCTTTCATTCATTTATGTAAGGAGCATATAAGGAGATACAGCAGAGTCTACAGACTCTCCATCTGTGCCTCTAAAGCATTCTCTGTCCTTTTTCACATGGATTATCTATCTGATATCACTTTCTGCATATTATGAATCATAAATTTTAATAAAAATTAGTAAAATGAATTGGTCCCCACAGTCCTTTCAGACAGCAGAAGCTGCCTCTTACCCAAGCACTTTGTCTGCATCAGGGCCCCAGGGATACCTTTTCAGGATCAATCATCAGAAGGAATGGACCCTTTGCTTTATTTAGCCTGTTCTTTACCTTTTTCTAGTGATAATCCAGAGGTTTATGTTGTCATATGTTTATGTTCATAGAGAATTTTGTAATTTAGCATTTAGATGTCATGTGCATTAAGGTAAGTTCCTGTATAGCATCAAATCAGGACAGCAATGGCATTAAATAAATACTTTAACACCTAAGAAAAAAGCATGAGATCCCATCAGAAAATAAACCATAGAAATTAAAGGTGTTATGCCTGTTTCTCCTCTTTAGAATGATCCCTTTATTCTGTTCCCTTGTCCTTTCCAGTCACAGTAACCCTAAGAGCTCCTCATAGGGAACAAGCTGAAGAGCCTATGTGTCATAATGAAGCACAGTTAGTCAGGACAATAAAATAACTAGATATGATTGAAGGATACTTCCTGTGCAAAAGGCAAAAAACATCAGGGAGAAAAAAACCCTGTTCTTCAGTGGTCACAACTTCATCCTCAAATCTTAGCTAAGTCTGAATTTCAGAGCTGATTGTGTTTCAAACACAATGAAGTCAGAGTCGTCCAAATTGTGAAAAAGAAGATGAAAAAATGCAACTATTTTCACAATCTAAGCAGAACACAAAATTGAGGACATGAAATAGTTTTTAAAGATAGCCTTTCCATAGAACTATATGGAGCTTTGTGCCAAGCAATAATGTAGATTTGGAGTGACATAAATAATTCTACTTTGATCCATAGACAATAATGCAGAATAAAGAGAAAAGTGTATGGAAGTTTTGTAATATTTTTTTTTCTGACAATAATAAGAAAAAAATATATGTCATTAGGAAGAAAATTAGTAAGATTTTAAAAGGAAATACTTTACTGGAGGGCCTTGAGCTCCCACTTCACCACTGGGTCCTTGGTCCCCTTCTTCACCCTGGGAAAACAAAAGGAATGAATCTGTAGCCAATCCATACCATGCATATTGCTCTGTCATGGTACGAGGTGTATGTCCTACTTAATGTTTCCTGTCACCATGTCCCACTTGAAAGAAATCCAAATGAAGTCATACCACTTCCTCAGAAAGACACTCATTCAGGTTCACATTCCATTTAATTATGAGTCAAAGGGTGATTTTAAAGAAACCTCAGTACAAAGAATAATGATATTTTACCCTTAATCTGTCATTCCATTTTTCTTGGCATTAATGCCTTTAGGATTTTGTCAGGAACTGCAGTAACGGGACAAGAAGTAAAGGGTACAAACTGCAAGAGGGGAAATTTAATTCTTTACTGTGAGGGTAGTGAGACACTGGGACAGTTGCCCAGGGGGTTGTGGATGGCCCAGCCCTGGCAGTGCTCAAGGCCAGGCTGGGTAAGGCCTTGAGAAACTTGCACTAGTGAGAGGTGTCCCTGCACATGGCAGAGGGGTTGGAACAAGATGATCTTTAAGGTCTATTCCAACCTCTTAATATTCTAGGATTCTACGAATTCTTGTTTTTCCAGACTAAAAGTGCAAAAAGTTTTCTCTAATGGTTTTCCCTGCAACATTGAAGCATGGACAGAGGCAGGGCAAATCTGAAAATTTCTTGTAAATATTTCAATATTAAAGAGGTTTAATAAAAAGTTTCATTCAAATGAAACACCTGGAGAGAGTTAACATTTCAGTTTTCAAGATGAAGCAGATTTGGCCTCTCTTTATGAACTTACACTATGTCCTTTCCCTCTCAAATGTATTTTTCCATCTTATTCATTTAAGTACTCTTAATATCTGTGCTGCAGCTAACTTGGTAAATAAAGGGAATTATCCTGCATTTATATGTTTGAAAGTTTTTCAATTAATAAACTTAGCTTTAATTTTCTTTATGAGTTCTACAATAATTAAACTGAACAATCAAAATCAAAAGCAAGAGAAGTATGACTTGTGCATCATAATAAATAGATTGTACAGGTGAATAAAGAATAGAGAAGTGCCTTTGGTTACTCTGTAGTATCACTTCATGCATTCTGTTAGAACAATTAATACTTCTAACAGAATATAATACTGTTTTTGAAAATGAGGCTAAATTACTATAAATTTGCTAAAAACAACCGCATTTTTTTCCTCTTTTTTTATTTTACCTTATAACCTTGTTTTCCTGGTTCACCAGACTCTCCTTTTGAACCTTTTTGCCCCTAAAATAAACACAAAAAATGAAAATAAATTAATAAATAGAGACTATTCAAAATTAAAATACAGATTTCCCAAGCAGACATAGACTGCTGAGAGCTGTCTTGCTGTTCCCTCTCAAGCCCCATTCACTCCTCCTTCCTCACCTGTCTAGGAAACACTACTTATCAAGTACCATGCTCAAAATCTCTGCTTCTGGATCTAACAAGGCTGCATTTCTTGGCAGGTTAGTATTACTTCTTATGTTATCCCACAAAAATTTCCTGAGTCCAACAGTATTTCTGGAAACTAGCAAAGAATATCTTTTAAAAAAATCTTAGCTAAAATGAGACTCAAAACATGCTAATTTCAATTCAGTATGTTACAGGTCTCCCAGGAAGAGAAAAAGAAGTCAAAAAGATCAAGGATTTGGGGAAGTATTTAGAGTTTCTGGAGTCAGACCACAAATTATCCAGGAAGTGAATGAAGCAATCCTTCTCACACTTTAATCCTCTCAGGACCACGCATAAATTTTACAGTGAAGGTTAGAGGAGTAGCAAGAGATTTCAACAAGATGATGTTGTTTTGGCAGTCAAGAGCTGAATAACCATAAGCAACCACAGTGATGCAATCTTTTTTGAAATTAACAGGGAAATGTCCTTTTTCAAGTCAGTAATTACCCTCCCTAGTACCTTGAGACAGCACCTCTGGAAGGAATGCTGGAACAAACAAGCTCTCTTACCTTCATACCCATTAAGCCAGCATGTCCTGGACGGCCAGGAGGACAAGCACTGGGACACTGGAAAAGCATTCACATAGTTATTACCATATAGCTGAAATAAGACTGTCTGAGATTACTTAAAAAGAAATAAAAACATGGACAATTATCTTACCAACAGGTCACCATCTTGCAGGCCAATCGTTCCCTAAATTAAATTAAATTTATCAAAGTCAGCAATACAGAAATAATAAGACATGAGTCATTAGGCAACACAGTGATTAGACAAAACTACTATCCAAAATGGAATCAGAAATACAATCAACCAAAGCATCTCTCACATGGAAAGCACCTTAACCTTATTATAGGACTGCAGGTCCCATCCTTTATCTTAGAACAGCTTTTCAAAAAAACCCAAAATATCTCTCTTGCTTTTTAAACCACATCAAATATACCTTCAGTTAAATATAGAACAAATATATCCAAACCCCATTAGTTTCCTAGAGAAACCAAGGCAATTTCTACAATAAGAATAACTTTGTGCCATTCACCAAAAGATTCAGGTCTTTACAGAGAAAATTATTTTTACAGGGAAAACAATTTTCCCAAAAGTATTGGTAGATGACAGTTGCAATAAACTAGATGTCAGTGTACAATGAGGTTGACTCAGTGGGGGGAAGGCCTTTTCTCATATTAAATCAAATACTTGATGGAAGCTAACAGGAGGTTTATGAGGCACAACAGGGAGAAAGATTATTTCACAGCAGCTGCTGGATTCTCTGAAGCACTGTGGGAGCGAGCACACTGTTTCAGAGAAAAGCACAGGAGAGTTTAAGGAATAAGCTCCTAAAGAATGGTCTTGTATGCACAAGGATTTTTGAAAAGCCAAGAGTATTTGGGTGGCAATGTTATCAACTGGAGTGGGACTGTGGCACTCCAGAAACCTAAACCAGACAAAACTTAAAGGACTAGAAGCACTATACACCACTGACTACTCTTCTCCAATTTACCATTCACGTTTTTTGAAATGCTGCCTTCAATTCTCTGGCAACTGGCATTAAAACAAGAAACATAGCATAAATAAAGCATATGTATTTAGGATCTGTCCCAAAAGTGGGGAGAGAAGGTTCCCAGCAGAGGAAGACATCAGCACAACACCTTTCCCAGTGGTTTGCATTTCCCAGCCCCCAGACTGAGATGTGTCTGCCAAACTCTCAATTTTATTTCCCTGGGCAGGTAAATTGCCACAAGATAGAGGCATAACACACATCCCTCCTCCCCAGAGGTTAAAAACAGATAGCTGTTCCTCTGGAGAGGCAAAGCACCGCTATAAAGTTTTCTTTTATTCCCTGCAAGCAGATCCGATTGCAAGAAAGACATTAGAACTCAACCCACCTGCAAGCGTGTATTTCTGTCTCATGAGCCAAATATTTTTTTCTTCTCCTAACAGAGAAAAGCCTGCCTCTGCTGAGGTAATACCAGTGAGGCCCAACAAAGACTACATTTACAGTATTATGATTCACAGGGGAATTTAAAACCCGTGAATTTGCAGTTTACAGAAATAGGAAGGCATCCTGACAGAAGCTACAAAATTTGCATTTCAAACTGCCTTTTTTTTACAATAAAAAGTGGAAACTTGCTTTCTAAGTAGAAGATCAAAATCTTTCTGATATCCTAAAATCAGTATTAAGCTGTAGAACTTGGGGAGAAGATTTGTTCAAGCAGCAACAACACAAAATTCAGATGTAAGCACATATTAATCATATTCACTTACAGGAGGACCTGGAGGTCCTGGTAGTCCTGGTGGCCCTCTTTTTCCTGGATCTCCCTTAAAAAGGGTAAAATATTTTAGTTGATTGACAGTAATAATAACAAACAGCAGTCACAAAATCAGAGCGCACAACAACAGTGAGAAATTAGGTAGCTACAGAAGGACAGACTGGGTAGGCAGTTAAAACATCAGCTCAACACAAATCCCAGAACAGAATGGAAAAACTATTTTTTCCAGCAGAACGGCAGCCATGTTGTGAAACAGGAGTCACAAGAAAAGTAAAACATTTTCACCTGCTTTAGAAAACTGAAACATCTGACCACAGGACTATCTATGCACTCCTCCTCTATAACTGCTATTAAGTTATAAATAAAAAGAATTATAGTAACTGGCAAAAGGAGAGAGAGGAGAAAATCCACTTTTTCAGAGCACAAGAGGAATTAACCAAGTTAGAATTTTTTCCCGTTTGTGAAATTTTGATGCTGAGTGCTCTTATAAGTAAAGCGAATGTGGAACCTCTGCAAATTATTTTTTGAAGGTTTTTAATTAAAATAGATCTAATAATTGGGCAGAGAACATATTTTAACTTAATATTGTCATTTCAATATTAATTTTACATTTCACTAAGTCATAAATGCAATAAACAAGATTAATATAGAAAAGGTATTAAATCTCAAAACATGAGAACTATGGAGCCATTCCTTTCCATGCAATGCATAATTATATCATGGGATTCATCATTACAATGTATTATGGAGGCTTGGGATATAAAAGGATTCAGATGCTGACTGCATTAATGGAGAATAGGCTCACATGCAGCTTTTGAAAAGGCATCACAGGTGCAATTTCTGATTCAGGCAGTCTCTGAACTACCACTGACTGACAGAATGTGTGACAGTATGACAGAAAAATGCCATTTTATAAATAGCCTGTCCACTTCCCTTGGTATCCATTCTTGCCCTTCCTACAGACAAGACAGTGAGCTAGATGAATCATCTTCTGAAGCAAATTTGCAGTTTTTAATATTCTTTTTTAAATTCATTTATATAATTGCATTTAAAAGTAGGTTTTATTAAATAAAATTGTAATACTATTTCAGATTTCAAGTAGAAAAGTACCAATTGGTTCCAGCTTCCATTTCAGTTAAGTGTGGTGTCAAAACAGGAGTCTGGTGAAACTGAGTGCACAGTTCAGCAGTAAGGTCAATAGATGGAGCCACACTTAGAGAGAGACAGAGAAGAAACACTGAACTGCCATGTGCACTGGTGCGCAAATGAAAATCAGTAGTCTGAGTAGTTAAGGTTTACATTTCCTGTACTTCTGTCAGGTTTGCTTTTTTATTTCAGCTTTCCTTGAATAAGAGAATTAGAGTATGGGACACTCTGAAATATTTAATTCTAATCTGACAGGTGGCCCTGACTTTGTGCTACATGTTGTTCTTATTTCTGATGAGCTTCAAACATAATCCTTCTTCTACCATTGATCACTGCAGAGAAAAACAAATTGGAAATGCTGTAATAGCCCAAATACTATTTAGATGGCCCATTTTTTCTTTAAGTACCTTCTATTAATGGAATAAACCTGCATTTTCAGCAAACACAGCAGTACTTACAGGTGGACCAGCAAGACCTACTTCCCCGGGAAGTCCTGCTGCACCAGCTGGACCCTGCAACAACCAAGGTAAATATTATTTCTATACCATATAACACCAATGTAACAAACATCCAAGGACTGGGAACATGGAATTCTCACAAACAACAAACCATCCCTTCAGACATCAATATTCTTGCCCCATATACCACAGACCTACACAACACTTCAGGGGTAGCGGAAGAAAACATACATAATAGCCATAGAACATCAGGATTAAACCCATCTCTTTTTTCACTGAATTACTTTTAATTGCAGTCTAATAGCTTTATTAAATATTCAAACAGATTCATTGAACAGTATATTTATGAATTGTAAAACTGATACTTACAGGTGGCCCAAGAAGCCCCTTGCCCTGTGAAATATGGAAAAAAGAGATCAGAAATATGGGGAGGATTCCAAACTTAGTAAAGCTCTTTTCCAAGAACAGAGTCTTTCAGATTAAAAAAGGTGTAAAAAAGCCCCTGTTTGTTTCTGCAAAATTGTTTTGAAAACTTGTTTAACTACTGTTAATAATCAATTTTATTATTAGGTAGTCGGTATCAGCAGAGAATATTAAATTACTGATTAACTTGCCTTGCAGTACCATTACACATATTTATAAACATATATACATCCACAAGGGAGTGAAGACATTAAAGGCTTTGTGTTTAGCTAATTATAAGGTACCACGATAAATATATCTATGCTATAATAATTTCCTTCTAAAGGTACATCTGAATTTATAATAAAAGTGAACTTTTTTCCCCACATGCTTCCCTGAGGCCTAAATCCATTGAATTTATGGGTTTTGGTTATGAGAAAGAACACCAAACTTCTCCTGTTTATATTTTCCATCAGTGTTGTTCTGAATCATTTTAACGAGAAATGCCCAAGATATAATTGTGTTTTTGCCTATTTGGATGATATACTCCCTCTAAGAAAACAGATCCCTTGGTCTTGCATTACTAAAGCAAATGGAAAATTTTATGGAGAACAGTGTTGGTGATATATATGAAACACTAAAATGCAAAATCCCAAATATACTTAAATATTCAGGAGATTTGATGTAGTAAGGCAACTGGGCTGAATGTCAATCCAGAGTTGTATTTGTAATCCTGTTTAGAAAAGTCAGTATAACACGGAGAAAATTTCAAACATTCATCAGAATCATTCTATTTTAACCATTTAATACACAGCAGAAAATAAGCTTGCATAACCTACATAATGCCTTGCTACAATTCATCACATATATATCTATATTTGACTGTACAAATCAAACTTTCACTGCATCAAATATTCAGTATTATAATATCCCCTGTCTCTGAAAGAAGGAAACCACCTGCTTGCAGGTCTCATTGGAGTAGCCCTTGCTAACACACCCCCTATCAAAGGCAGGGAAGGTCAATGACACCAGAAGAAGCAGCTACAGCTACTGTGACCAGCCCGCACAGGGGCCCAGGAGAAGGCTCTCCCCTCCTCTGACCACTCCACTGCATCTCCTCACCTTCCTAGCAAAATGCAGGGACTCTGGCCAGCAACCCAGAGTCTGCGATCCCCGGTCTCAGAGGCACCTAGCCTGTAATCTGGTAAGAACCCCTGCTATCCACCACAAAGAGCCCAGTGTTTGCAAGTGTATCCTGTGCTGGACACTGTGTTTTAATAGACCTTAAAATATTTTCAAATTCTCTGTCACTAAATACACACAGTCCTCCCCATATGCCACATCAAATATCAGCTCATAGAAAAGTAGGAGGGAACTAAAAGAGAGAATGGACTGAAGAGTGCAATAGATGCACTTAATGTAGCAGCCCCAGCTCCATCTACCAGGACAGGTCAGAGACACCAGCATATTTAAATTACTTGAATAAAAAAGTTACTTGAATTAATCACAAGAATTCTAAGAACTTTTTAACCTTGTCATTTAAAAGATTATCCACCAAAGAGATGAGACAAAGAGAATAAATTAAAACAAAATTATGAAGCAGGAAAAAATGTAAAAAATGGGGATGATAACTGAAGATTGACAGGGTACATTCTGGGGAAGAAGAGGTGACAGAAGCAGAGAAGCAAATGCTGTATATAAAACTTTATGTCCTTAATATTCATTCTTGAAGATACCCAGAAGTCCTAACTTGGCTGATAAATATCACTAGAGGAGCATGAAAAACAGTGATAATAATTTAAAACTAATTAGCCTTGTACCCAAGGATTCTGATTTTCTGTTTGTACTGAGCATTTTAACAACTTAGTTATTGTGAAAAATGAAGTCTTTGCATAACTATCTAGGGACTACTCCACTTGCAAAAAGCCACTGACAAGTATTCAAAGCAGTGCATAATTACACCAAAGCACTCCATTAATCATGTAGGCGGTATGCAGATTCATAATTGTGCTCACTATGTTTCTGGTAAATGAGGTTTCATGGATCAAACCAAAGAAGTGCAAAGGTTAAACAGCCCCATTACTTCACATTGGCAGAAAGAGCTTCTCCAAAAGTCTCTGAATCTGAAAATTAGAACCATTGCACTCTGGCACTACCATTTCTACTTGGGTTTGTTGGGGTTTTTTTCTGTTTTGTTTTTACAGTAGGTGGGTTCTGTTGGGATTCTACAGTGGGGTCTTTTGTTTGTTTAGGTAACAGGGTTGTGGGGATTGTTGTTGTTGCTGGTTTGTTTTTTTTTGTTTTCGTGGATTTTGTTAGTAGGTACAATCTCACTAAAGGTCAGATGACCAGTACTGGTCATTTTGAGAATCTTCCAGTAGCTGCATGACTTCTTCAGTAGCATACAGCCATTCACCAGAAGGAAAACTGCATTTATACAGGCTTCCCTAGGAGATTTATTTTGAGTATTAATCTCTCTATATGGACTCAGCATGTATGGGTTAACATCAATGAAGCTACAAAATCAATCACTAGGCTTCTTCCTAACATGTGAGGTCTAAGGATAAATCTTAATAAGTACGAGGGAAATTACATGAGTTGACTAAGCATATCCATCTTTTCTCTTTTTAAAATAAATTGGAATTCTCCTTTCCTCATTATAAATATTCCTGTGGATTCACCTGAAAATACAAGCTTCAGTTGCTTATTAAGCAGAAGCAGAACAACTCCAAAGGCATTCCCTACTGAGGTTCACTGAAGCGTTATCACTTTAGGATTGAAAGTCTCAGGGCAAACAAAATCACTCAGCTTTGAACAATGTTCCAAAATCTTATCAGATTTATTGCTTTTACAGTTTCAAAACATGGTGACAAAAGTCCTGCTGCTCTGAAAAGAATCAGCATTCTACCTTGACAAGTTGGACCAGTTTCCTGCCTTCCCAAATTAACATCTCTACCTCCGAATTGAGATTAACCCTCTTTGTACATGTTTTATGCATTCACTTATTCTGGAGGGTTTTAAATTACTTATTCTTGCATTATTCTGCAAATGGTGAGCTAAAACCATGTATGTTTCCCCCAGCTTAGTTTTTCTTTTGGTTGACAGGCTAAAATGCCACAGTACTTTAACCAAGTATTTCAGTAAATCAGTTTTATTTTCCCATTTTTTCCTATCATAGAAGCACAGAATGGCTTGGTTTGGAAGGGAGATTAAAGATCACCTAGCTGATATTACCATGAGCAGGGACACCTTCCATTAGACCAGGGTGCTCAGAGCCCCATACAGCTTGGCCTTAACACTTCCAAGGATGGGCAACCAAATCTTCTCTGGGCAACCTGTTCCAGCACCTCACGACCCCCACAGCAAAGAATTTCTTCCTAATATCTAATCTAAATCTACTCTCTTTCAGCTTGAAGCCATTCCCCCTTGTCTTGCCACCACATGCCCTTGTAAAATGTTCCTCTCCAGCTCTCTGGTAGGGTCCCTTCAGGTACTGGAAGGCTGCAATTAGGTCAGCCTCAAACCATGTCTTTTCCAGGCTGAACAATCACAATTTTCTCAGCCTTTCCTCATAGGACAGGTGGTCCATCCCTCTGATCATTTTTTCCCATGTGATCTGAGCAAACACACCTGACAGAGTTTAACTACCTCTTCTTTTCAGCTAGATTGTATCTAGTAATATACATTGCCTACAACCCAGAAATTACTTCCCCATCTAGTTGGCATAAAAAAAACCAACAAAACAAAACAAAAAACCCTCTCTAACAGAAAAATCTAGGGGTTTCAGTCTACCTAGAACCTACCTCAGTTCTGCCGTTTTCTGTGACTAAATTCAGCTCATATATTGAGCCTGCAGACCAGCCAGCCATTATATTAACTATTTACCAAATTTTCAGGTAAGAATGAGCATTCATGAAAAATAAAGTGTCCACAAAGTGATTCATCTTGAGTTTGAACAGGTCTATAATGTCACATCTTCAAGAAAAACTTTATAATTTTCTCTCTGGCCAATTATCAAAATAATTGTTAAATATAAATCTAATGAAAGTTAATAGGAAAAGGTCAAAAATACAAATACACAAGGAGTGTTATACTAGAATACCATACGTCTTCTATTTAATTGAAATAATTTCTCCAAATTAAATCTAATTTTTAATTAACTTTTAATTATATGCTGTCTTATTATAATTTACTCTAGCCATGTTATTATTTACTCATCTTCCTTGAGGTTTTTCCTAAGCTAAATTCCTACATGCCAACCATCATTCACTTTTTCTACCAGCAAAATTCCTAAAACTTACAATTATTTTCAGCCCCTAAAAATGGATATCAGATCCATCTGCATGCTAACTGGAACAGTACTCTTTTCATGTCCTTTCTCATATTTTGGCCTGTTTTCATACAGAACTGCAAAACAGTACAAGGAGTCTCACAGAATTTACACTTCAGTGATGCCATTTAAACACATGGCAAGAAGTTGAAAACAGGAATAGCTGCAGACTCCCTTATGCAAATGAAATTTGGGCTCTCTGGTCTCCATAGCATTTTCACAAAGAGATGGAAAAGAATGGTAAAACTTGGGAATACATCGCACATGCTCCTTTCTTTTCTACAGCATTCAAACCAAATATAACCTTTCAGTAATATTTGCACACTTAGATATAAAGACAAAACTGTTTCTTAAAGTACTGCTTTTGTAACTTCTGAGATTTTTGAAACCTCAGAAATAGTTTTGGGCTTTTCTTCACTACATTTAATGGTAAGAAGCCTTCATAATAATACTTAAGATGCAAATATCCTCTTTGAACACTAAATGCATTACTTACTGGAAGTCCACGAGCACCTGGCAGTCCTGGCTCCCCCTTTAAAAGAACAAAAAAGAGTTTTTAAGAGGCATTAGCATCAAGTTTTTTAAGCAATATACAGGAAAATGTTCTCTCGCCTTTTGAAGGGTATCATTTAGTGGACATAGTCTGCAAGTATTATTAATTTCATTAATGCTATGCTGGTTTCAGTAAGACTTGCTAGAAAGGAAAGACTCTCTCAGTATTAAAAAGAAACAGCCTCTGGCCTTTTATTCCCCCACCCCCCAAAACTCAAGCATTCTTCCTACTCTGACTTCTGATTTATATTTCATTTGTTTAACTGATGATGAAGTCAGGTTTCACTTTGCTGGTTCCCACTGCACATTACAATGGCACAATTGTAATACAAGATGGAAAGGGCCTCAACTTTACTGAAGATGCTCAACCGTAATGTCAACAACGTAATGCCAGCCAGCATTCCTTACTGCTGGCTGTGGCAATGGAACCTCCTTTGTGCTGTGTGGAAAGGGCCCAGTACATGTGTATTCTATAGCTATGTTAGGATTGTAAGAAAGGTTGCAGCACCTTATCAGTCACATAGAAACAAACAAATATGCTGCTTTAAATAAAAATCCATCATTATATGTGGGAACTCAGCACACCAGTCCTGATGTGCAGAGTCACCGAGACAACCCTTGGGGGGCTCGGAGGTCCTGGAATGTTGCCAGAAGTGTTTGGTGGTTGGATTTTGATCCTGCACAGGACATAACAGCTGTATGAGGATGGGAGGATCACACGGGGATAAATGGTGAAGAGATAGATTAATTATAGTGTGAAACACAGGTTTTGGAATTTCGGTACAGGGGGGTTTTTAGGGGACAAGATGGAGGAATTAGGGCGTGTCCTGTCCTTCTTCTTCTTCTTCTTGTCATCCATCTTCAGTGGTGGTGGTGGCACTTTGGGATTGGTTCTTACTGAATGTGCACTTGTCAATAAGGGTGAAAGGTATTGGGGGGAAAAGGTAAATATCTTATACATAGTTTTTAGTATAAAGATAAGTGACCGCCCCGAGGGCAGTCAGTGCACTCGTGGCTGGCTTGCTGTGCTGACCTCGGTCGGGCCGAGAGAAAATATTGTAGATAAGAATTAATAAACAACACTGAAGACCGAAAAACCTGAAGACTCCTTTCGTCCTTTGGAGCGTGGGCTGCCCCAAGGCCATCCCGAGCCTTTCCAGGCCATTGGAACAGCCGAGGACAATTATATGCATAATTTTGTTCCTACCTTCTGTCCTTTTGGTCCTGGGGCTCCACGTGAGCCATCGGGTCCTGTGAATCCCTTTGGAAGTAAGTTATCTAATGTTAATTCAAGGGTTATATGTTTTTCTTAATCACAACAAAAAACATTATACAACATAGAAAAATGAGGCTATTAAATGAAATTAGTAACTGCAGGAGCCTTGCAATCCAAATATTTATTTACATGTACGGATAGAACTGCACAAGTTTAAAGTGCTAGCTTCTAGTGACAAACATCAGTGCCTGTGATATGTATCTTCAAGAATCACTCAGTTAAATCACAGTTAAATAAAGCATGTGATCTCACATGATCTTGTTTCCTCCTAATGGGAGATTGATGAATTTATTTCACAGCTAAGGTTAAAAGCAAAAACTTTCAATGTTGTGTGTTTCAAATAAAAGTTTCATTGACAACAACAACACAAAACAAAACCCCAGAAAGCCACCAGGCTGAATTTAAATTTACCCTTTGAATTTGTCTATCTGGCTAAAATTAAAAACTAACTATGATACCATAACCAGGAATTCATTTAGAGTTCTTATTTTTCCTTTTGTTTCCAATTTTGTAGTCAGTTTATATGGCTTAGAAATTTCCTGACATCCAGGAGAGCTTTTCTTGTATATTTATCTATTACTTTTATTTTTTTGGTACACTTCCACTTTTTTGGTACACTTCCAGCAATTCAGTGTTCACACAATTCTTCCAACAATTTGATTTTGAAAGCTTACATGATCATTACAAGCAACTACTGTACAGTACCTTTTTACAATCTATTAAACCTGACACTGAAATAATTTTTTAAATAAATGAGATTTTAAAAGTCAAAACTGCCTCACCAATTAAACACAGAAGGCATTATAAATCATAAACACCAATTAAAGTTTGAATAGACAGTGGAAGTACAGTCAGGTCTCTTTTTTCTTCAAGTGAAAAAAAGGTTCAATATTTCAAAAGACTGTACTCTGGTATTAAATTTTCACTCATCCACTAATATGAGGGAATATACAAGCGTGAACAGATAGCAAAAGCTGAGCTGAGTTTAGTGCATTCTGTTTCATGTGATTGTGTTTGCATTAATTTTGGCAAGGAAAATAAAACTATGCCTTAAGTGAAAATTGTAAGAGGCAATGCCTTTTAAAAGATGTGCTTATAGGGTTTTGACATGTACAAATGGGTTGTGGGCCTGTATTTTTTCAAGAAGATGTGAAGTGGCATGAGATTTCACTCACAAAGCCCATTTCCTCTTACAGATATGAAATTTGAACAGTTTAGTTAAACACTCTTCCAGCTCTATGTCCACTAATTCTCTTCCCAAAGCAAATGAAATATTAACATTTAACAGCACTGCAACCTTAAATAGATACTAGGCTTTTTCATTTATATAATTTGCAATACCCTCTCACACGCTGGTTTATGGTATATAATCTTTATTTATGGTATTTTAAATTTTTAAAGTTTTAAAAGTTTTTGTAAATTAAACATAAACTTGCCTCCCTCCTGGCATAACATCTAAGTTCTAATGCAAAAATCTTGCTTCATAACAAGAAGTGCTTTTTAACAGTTCTCTCAAGAGAGAGAAATATGAAGCTTCCAAAAAATGTTTGAAGGCATTTTTATAGCCACAAATTTATTCAAGGCATTTTTATAGCCACAAATTTATTCAAGACCTAATAGGCCATCAACACTAGATGACGTTGAAACTTTTCTCTATTATTTTCCACAGGATGGGAAGATGCAGCAGCAGACTTTCCTCATGCCCTTGCTGCTCTGCCCTTTGATCAGAGGTGGCTTCCAGAGGCCACAGCACTATCAACTGATCCCTGAGATCACTGCCCAGTGCCCTTTCCAGGGCAGGTGGCAGCACCGACAGCCCCCGTGCTTTATTTACTTTTTTTCTTGAAGAAAACAAACAAACAAACAAACACGGAAATTCTAGAAAATCAAATGTACTCACATCAGCTCCCGGCTCTCCTGGCAACCCAGGGGATCCTGGTTTGCCTGCATCCCCATCTGGACCCTTCAGGATTTAAATGGACAGTTTAACATGTTTCATAGAGAGAAGTAGAAACAAAACTCAGAATTTCTTCTCTAGCAGAAGCAAAGGAAAAGCAGCTGCAATCACTTACCGGTGGACCAGGGGGGCCCTTTGGGCCTCTCTCCCCCTACCAAGATATGAAAAGGAAGGTATTAGTCAGAACTGCAATAACCTTTTACAGTCTTTCATGAAAATCACTGATTTACAGATTACCAGAAAAAATCCTGAACTGACTCTTATTGTAGAAAATAAATATTAAATCTATATCATTTCTATTACAGACTAACAGAAATCATCAGAGAAACTTCTGACAGGAATCAAGGAAACATATGTAGTAGCTCCTATCAGGAATAATGCCACAAATCCTTATCAGAATTTCATATAAGTGGGCATCAATACGTAATCTCTTTTGAGATTAGATTTATAAAACACTTTCACCCCATTAATGGCAGATAATCCCAGCATATGATGCTGATTACACAAAATAAATAATCCTGAGTTTTCTATACCAAAGATAATCTGAAAATCTGCTTCCTCCACTCACTCCAGCCCACTACAGAGCATGAGACCCATCAATTTTTCTTGTATCTGCAGCCAGATTCAAACTCCTGAAGATCAAAGGCTGACAGAAAACGCAGAGCCAGCTCAGAGCATTTCCTGTTTCCTAGGCAGGGCATGGGAAACACTTACATCAATGCCATCAATACCGGGAACTCCTGGCGGCCCTGGTGGACCTGGGGGGCCTGGTGGACCTGGGGGGCCTCTCTGACAAGGAGTAAAAGAAAGGAGCAATTAGAGCCTGGCAAGCCATGGAGCCGTTCTGGGGGAACACAGCTAGAGGCTATGGGTTAGTCAGGAGGTCACAGCTGTGACAAGGACCTGCATCCTCACCCCATGTATATCACTGGCCCTGTATCCTACTTTGACTATCACTATCAGGACTGGCAACACTGCCCTCACCAAAGGAATGGGGAAGGTGTTAAACCCCCCTCCCTGGGCCCAGCCACTCTCCTGTGCCCACAACGCTGCCAGGGCCAGGTGGGGTCCACTCCCCACAAAGCAGGATCTGAATGTCCCCTGGCAATGACAGCATGGCAGAAATAAAAGTGATCTTTGCGGATCGAACACCAAAATGCACTACACTAATTACTTTCTTTCAACACAAAGGAGACAGTTTTCCTGAGAGCTCATACTAGCAAGGGAAGTTTAAATCACCCGTGCTTCACTGACAGCCTCAGCGGTTTCCCCTGGTTCCTCGGGATTACATTAACATCTACAGAGGCGCTTTCTCAAAGCGCCGGGCTCCCTGGGGGAGGCAGCAGGCGCCGCCAGCCTCTGGAAACTCAGGGAAAGGCAGATCCACATCTGCGTGCCTATAATGGGGGGCTCTGTTCTCCCTGCAGTCAGCTCTGCCCGCGGCCCCACGACGGGGCTCTGTGAGCAGGAAGCTGCTCCGGGCCCTGAGCCTGGACCCTTGGTCCCCACAGCGCTGCTGCTCTGGACACTTTTCCTCCACATACCAGAGTTCCCAGAAATATTCCGTCCAGCGGCAGTGGCATGTGGAGCTCAGCCCCGCCGGTGCCACCTGCCCTGTGCTCGCCAGGTAGGGCACAGGCGGTGTCACTGCCCTGCCTCGGCCGTGTCATCCGCAGCTGCTGGGGGGACCCTGCACGAACACCCTCCGGGGGTCGGCAAGGATGCCTTCGGTCCCTCCCTCTGCACCGGCACCCCGAGCTCCGTCCGCTCCCTCGCACTTACCTCGATTCCCGTCTGGGTTACCTGCGAGGGAGGAAAAATAAAAAACAACAAAGCAGAGTCAAAGTCAGAACAAACTTACTTGAGCCAGGCCGAGGCAAAGCGCCTGCAGGAAGAGCCCCAGGGGCAGCAGGCGCCGGGCCATGGATGGAGGGAGCAGCCTGCGGCTGCCGGGGCGGGCGGGCAAGGTGAGCGCGGCCGGAGCCCCTCCCGGCTGCGGCCCGGCCCGGGGCAGGGTGGCGGGGATTGGAGGAGGGCTGGCGGCCGGGCAGGCGAGCACGGAGCGCCAGCAGCTCCTTAACCCTTTGCCCTGCGGCTGCCGGGTCGGACACGGACCCCGCGGTGCCCCTGGGCCTCCCGCCGCCAGGCCCCGGTGCGGCGGCGGAGCCGGGGGCGGCCGCGACAGCCCCTGAGGGCAGGGCAGGCACAGCGCCCGCAGGGAGCAGGCGAGCAACTCGCCAGAGGAGAGGCAGAAACAGAGTCACTGAAGGGTTAAAATGAGGCAGTGGCTGCTGCTGCTGCTCTGGGGCGTTGGATTGCTAAAAGCACCGAACACCGGGCAGATATGGTAAAAAAGAGCATCGGTGGCCAGGAGGGGGGAGAGATAATGAGACTCCCGTGGGCTGCAGCGGCGGGCAGGGCGGGACAGGACAGCACAGGACAGGGCAGGACAGCACAGCACGGCACAGCACAGGGCAGGACAGCACAGCCCAGCACGGCACAGCACAGCGCAGGAGAGGACAGCACGGCACGGCACGGCACAGGTGTCTCACCCGAGCGGGCAGCTCGCCGCAGCCTTCGCGCTGGGGGCGCAGGGGGTCGCAGTGGATCACCATCCACTGGATCTCGAACTGGCAAAGGAGAAAAGACCATGTTTATTCGGGTCAGGGGTCACGCTGACCGAGCGTCTAAGAGGTGGAATACTGGCACACCAGGCAGAGGATTAAACGCTAGGTATTTCATGTCAATAGCTACAGGTGGAGCAGGGCTTTGCCCTGCATTCCCCCATCCCTAACTGTGGAGGTATGTTAAAGAAGGGGCATAAACCGGCCGAGATGCTGCCACTCCTGAAATCCTCTTTATCACATCTCTACTGTTCTGTTTGTTTGCAGCCATCACGGTTTCCAGAGTGCTGAGACTGGAACACAACAGAAGGAATACCCTTGTTTCTTTTACCTGTTAACTGACACCATCATTTGTGAGCCAATTCTTTCCCTCCTTTATCCACTTCTCATTTTTAAACCATCATAATAATAGCCAATTGAGTGCCATAATACACATATAAAAGAACTAATACTAATTTAATACTACAAGGCAGCCATACAATAGCAACAACCCAAACAGGAGTAAGTTGTAAACAGTATCCTCACACTAAATCCAAAATACAGCTCTGTACCACCTATGAAAAGAAGAGAGCTAACTCTGTCTGCCTTGAGGCTGTGTAAAACAAATGTTGATAGGAAACATCTCTAACTTTAAAAAAAATTTTAAAATAAAACTCTTATGGTGGCAACATAGTAAAATATGTGACTGGCTTCCCATTGATTAAGGAGAGGTGAGAGAAGGGCAAATATGTTCCAGCATTGCTGTCAAGACATCTTTTCCCTTGCCAGTATTTCACAATGATCTTGTTGATTAAGTTAAGATGATTTAAAGGATGCCATTATTTTGAAGATGTCTCATGTAGGTATTATGCTGTTATCAATATACAGTGTTATTAAGGAGTAAGTGCAGTCATAAAGTTTTCAGAAATGAATCTCAGATAATTTAGGGGTAATCATAAAGCAAAGATATTAAAATGTAACCTTTTAAACCCAAAGATGGTGTGCTAGTTTTGCCTGAGGTAGAGCTTATTTTCCCCACAGTAACTGGTATGGAGCTGCGTTTTGGATTTGTGTTGGGAGCAGAGTTGATAGCACAGGGGTGATTTTGTTATTGCTGAGCAGTGCTTGGATGGAGTCAAGGCCTTTTCTGCCCCTGACCCCACCCCATCAGTGAGGAAGCTGGGGGTGCACAAGGACTTGGGAGAGGACACAGCCAGGATAGCTGATCCTACTGACTAAAGGGATATCCCAGACCCCAACAACATTCTCAGAATATAAAGTTGGGAGAAGAAGGAAAGGGCAGGGGGAGTTTGAAGTGATGCTCTTGGTCTTCCCAAGTCACTGCTACATGTGATGGAGTCCTGCTTTCCTGGAGATGGCTGAACATCCGCCTACCATTGGGAAGTGGTGAATTAATTCCTTGTTTTGCTTTGCCTATGTGCATGGCTTGAGCTTTACCTATTAAAATGTCTTTATCTCAATCCACAAGTTTCCTTACTTTTACTTTTACAATTCCCATCCCACCGTGGGATAGAGTGAGCAAGTGGCCCTGTGGGGCTTAGTTGCTATCTAGATGTAACTACAAGGAATGTTTAAAGCCCATAGATCAGTATTCCTGACACACATTTGGCAGGATTCCTACAGAATTTCTGTTTCATGTTTATTTCTTAGTCAGCACAGATATGATTAACTGTGTCTGACTGTTCACTGTTTTGTCATCTTAAGTTCTACAGAAATTCCTGCAAATGCCCACCACCTTGGCACATCTCAATATCAACCTCGTATTTCAGTTGTCTTATCAGTATTGATCAGCTGATCAGTTGAGAGAGGTGAAGTTTAGGTAAAATGCAAATGAGACCTACATATGTAGGGTAGTATTTTCAGTATAAAATCAACCACAGGAATGCATTTAGCAGCACCACTGTGGCTATTGCTGGCTTGGTGGTGATCCATAGGAAGTCACCCCTCCTGGGGAAGCACAACTGAGCTAAGCAATTTTCCATCTGGAGATTATCTACAATACCTTGTCAAGGACATCTACGTTTCTCCTAAGAGAGGACTGCTGTCAACTGTTTGTACATTTGTTAAGTGACCAAGAATAAACTACATACATTTAATTGCAACACATTCCAGAGCTATTTTAAACATGTTTTATCCATTTTTCAACATCTCTGAAACAGGCTTTTAGAGCTTCTTTCTCCTTGCACCTCTTTTTAAAACCTTTGAACATTACAGCCAATTCCAGTGTTATTTGGCTTTCCATAGCTAGAGTTCAGCCTTCTGGATGTGAAATTTCACAGGGTGAAGAAAAAACAAGATGTGACTTTTTACAGCATACAGACACAATCTGTTCTGTGGTGTAAATTAATCCCTGTGAAACAAATATTGACAAGCAGCTTCCTCTTAGATGCTACAAGTCATGTAGCTTCCCTGAGCTAGTTAGCAGCATGAAATGTCAATTAAATAATGACCAAGAGTCACTTCTAGCAAAGTGTTTGGTATCTATTATGAAAAAAACATGGTAATGCCTCTGAAATCACAGTAATTAAGGCAATTATGTAATCTCACAGAAGTTATAATTTGAGCAGTAAGAAATTAATTCCCTTACCTTCCTATTATAGACATGTAATTTAGAAAGTAAATTCCTTTTCACTTTTGAAATTATGCTAAATCTCATATTGTTTAGAGTTTATAATGTATTATATTAATTACTTTTCAATACAAAGACAAAACTTTTTGATACTTTTGTCTAAAAAATAAAAGATAAAATGCAGCTGTGAATCTGTGTAAAAATTTGTCCTCCATAAAGCATTCCAGAAATCCTGGAATAAATCTTTGTAAGGGCTGAAGGCAAGATGGAGTTTCTAATGGAGCTGTATCTATTATTCTCCTAGGCACTCATTGTAATAACAAGCAATAAAGAACCTCTTTTAAAATTATATGTGTTACAGTGCACCTCTGAGAAGTTGACCTATTCTGCAAGATAAATAGGGCCCTCACCAGAATGCTGCAAAAACGAATGGGAAACACATAATTTATGTCCTTTTAAAATTCTACCACTGGAAGTAATATACTTTAACAATGCCTGGGAGTAAATTAAAAGCTGTGCCTAGGGCATATAAAATAGCCAAGTCTTTTGAGATATTTAAACTTACAGTCAAGCAAGTTAAAGACTAGAATAGGCCCAAACATAGATTTATTTACTCAATTTAAAGAAAAATAAAGTACACAGGCTAAAACGGAAATTTCTGTAATATAAATAGACATTTTAAAATTACTAGTCCATCTGACTGTGTAATTCCTTTATCATCATCTCAGAGGTTATGGGGTTCCTAAATCTACATTATTGTAATATCAGGTTGAACCACTACCATTGCCTTTTTGGGCTTCCCAGCACAGGCCATGCAATTCAGTCAAGTGAGTCCTAAGTCAGCTCTGTCTAAAATAAAGTGTAATTTTAGGCATCCAAACTCAGTTTAAGAATATGGTGTCCTGCTTACTTTCTGTCTTCCCTGATAATTTCTTACAGTGTTTCATTATTCTTTTTGTCCAGAAGTGTGCATCATACTCCTGTTTTAAAGCCTAACTCATGCAAAGATTTTACTTTTTTTCATAAAATATACTTCATATGACCAAATCTTCCCAGAAACATGCTAAAGTTATAAACAAATATTTTGCATTATAAATGGTGAATTATAGAAATTCCTTAATTCCATTTTGTCCTTTCATCCTTGAAGGAGGTTGTCCTATAATTAATGTAGCCCCACACTGGTGCCTGAAGATGTACAGTCTTAAACACTGGCCAGGCAGAACTTAATGCCAGACAGTTTTCCCTAGCAAATGCCTGGAGAGCCCTGGGTGATCAAAGCTGCTCAGTTGTATACCTGGCTGAAAAGAGAAAGTCTCTGCAAAACACAGGCTGGAGAGGAAAGTGGATAAGATTCCAAGAAGATTTCTCTTCTGCTTTTCCTCACTTCTTCAGTCCTGGCCAAAGGTCAGTCAGAGCCCCAACAGAAGGCCAAGATGGCCTTGATATCACATCTCTCTCCTCACTTGTCAGCTGCCATTTGGAATCACTACTTCAAGAGGCAAAGGAACCTTCCTTGTTTCTAAAGGGATGACTCTGTGTGTAATTGGAGGGCACAGTTTGCTCTAGCACTGTGTACCAGGTGCTGTAAAATTATTGCACTAATACCAATAGATTTCTCTGCATTTAATCTACTTTTCCAAAGAGGAAAACAATATTGGCATTTCATCCTACTAACATGCGTAGAATATATGTAATGTGTAATATTTTCATCATCCCACCTATCCAGGCATCCATCAGTATTGCTCAGAGCAGTTAGCAAAGCTAAGATACACATGCTAATTTGTAATATGCTAATTGCCACATTATCAGCTCCAGCTGATTATTTTAATGACATTTTCAAAGACTAACTCTTGTTTTCAACAGAATTAGTGACTTTTCAGCTATTGAAATTTCCTCTTCCACATCTACAACAGCATGTTAGATTGATCTCTTCAGACACATGGGGCAGCTTTCTGCTGGCATTCTCATGTAAAACTGATTTCAATCCAGGGCAATACTGCAACTAAACATACAGAGGTGATGAAATATGAGATGCTTCTTTTGTTGCAATGTTTTCCCTTTCAGTTTTACACAACAGTGGTTAACCCATGTCCACGGGATTTTTTGCAAACAGTGTGAGATACAGTTTAAAATTATGTCTCACTTCACTCTTCAAAGTTGTAACAAGTACAGGGATGTCTAGGAATTTTCATTTCTGAAATCTAGGCATAACCTGGGTCATCTCTTAACTTACAAGGTATAAGTGCAAAATTAAAAAAAAAAAGTTAATACTTACCTGCCAATGAGTTATTTTCTGCCATTTCTGCTTTCAGAAATAACTTAAACATGCATTCCACAAAACAAAACCCCATATTTAATGTAAAACACTTTTTGAAGAAATAAAAAATTTTGAAACTTACCGGAACTGAAATTTGAGGATTATTTTTAAGTTTTCCAAGCACAGCAAAGCCATCAGTGTTGATTTTCCCTTTTGGTTTTATGTTTAAGGACTCTATTTTAATACAGTCAATAAAAAGTGTGACACTGTTTGCTTCCACAATTATCATAAGCTTGTGCCATTGGGAGTCAAACAAGAAAGGCAAATGTAAAAATGATGCTGTTTGGTGTCTTCCATCTGCTCCTTTATAAGAAAACTCAACACTTTTCATTTGACCATTGAGATTCACTCCAACTTGTTCTTTTCCTGAAGAATCCTGAATTTGCCAAATAGTCCAGTATTTCTGAAGTGTGGCCCCAGTCATCCGAAAAGTAGTTAGAAAGGAATATTCATCAGGCAATCCGTTGGAATATATGGCACTGTGTAGAATTAAAATACAGTACATTTGTTCTGTATTTGTTCTGAAAAGCTCCACATATCACCATAGACTAATGAGAAACCATTACTCAGTGGAACCATATCTCAACCATTCTTGTATCAGTGCACTCCTGCATGCTGAGCCCCAAAAGAAGGTGTTACTAATGGCAAAAGAACTGGTTCGGAAGTGTGGGTTCTTCCAATGTTTCACAATTTTTATGATAAACCTTTCTAAGAATAATGGATGGAGCAACAACTAACTCCTACTTTAGAGATAGAAAGTATATCCTACAATTATCCTGTTTCCCACTGTTAGACTTACAAAGTCGGTCAACAGTTTAGGACTTTGCAATGACCAGGGAGAAAGTGCAGATCTGATTTGATTTTGAAGGCATAAGAATGTCTTTTGGAAATGCATTTTCTTGTTCTCCCTGCCAATAATCCTTTTGTTAAGGTATAAGCTATCACTTCAACAGAAATCATTGACAAATATGTGGTGAGAACCCTCACTCAGAGTGTACTATGTCCTGTGACATTAAACCACAAGACTACAAGTAGCAGGGAACAGATTTGCCACATATAAAATATCCCATATTTTAGCAACTCCTATAAGGTGAGCTTTGGAAACACAGGTAGCACTGGCTGTGTCACTGTGCAAAACGGTCAAGTCCTTTTTTATTTCAAATGTATCACAGTACAATATTTAAGAAATTGGACTTTCCATATTTATTCTATGGATCATAAAACTCTAGTGTCATATCCAGTCAACATCAATACATTACTTGCCATCTACCCACATTTAAGGATAAGTTTAAATAAATTTCTTGAGCATGAAGACATGCCGAGCTATTTTGTCCCAGCTTTCATTAGGATAACTTCTCAAACAAGTAGACATCTTGAAAAAAGATGATTTTTGAGTGGCAGATCAATCCTATCTCAGCAGCTATTTATATAGCATTAGTGAATCTCAGAATCTAGGCTATGGGGGAAAAAAAGCAAAAAAACTATGAGCTCTTATTCTGTATGCTTGATGACTACTGATTTAGAAAGAGAGTACTTCCAGAAGCAATCTCCCTAGTTTGTAGTGTCCCAAGCTGCAGTGCAGCTGTGCTCCAGCAGGCAGCGGCACAGCCTCAGCAGATTTCAGGGAGGATGCAGCAAGCCTGGCAGCAGCAGCAGCTTCGGCTTACAAATAAAGTACCCGCAGTGCTGGTGTCTCTCCTTTTCCCCAGGAGCCTTTGCACACACCTGAGAGCTGGGGTATAAGGCAGGGAAATGTTTAGCTCATTATAAAAGGTGTGGAGACATACAAAGCTGGAAGAGGGGGCTCCTTGCCAGTACCTTAATCTGTCTGTGCTTTGCTCTGAATTGTGTCTCTTGACTGAGGATGAAGTCCTGCCCCACCTGGTTTTGTTAGATAGGATTTTATCTAACTCATTGTTTTCTGTCATCATTTATTTTCAGTTTTTATACTGCCCTCTCAGATGTAAATGTCACCTTGTGGATATTGTAGCTTGCCTTCAGTTCTGAGCCCTTTGCAGTGTTTACTGTGCCCTATTCCTCTTTGTCTTACGTTTCTGGCCTACGCAATAAGCATATATGTTCTTTTCTTCTCCAGGAAGATAGTTCTTCTCCCTATTCAGACATACCTTCACTCTTACTAAGCTTCTGATCCAGTTCAACATGTGTCCTTCCTCTATAAAGTCTCTTTTAAAAATCTCCTCTACTGCTAAAACTTTAGCTCAGCTGGGTCATTTATCTCTTCAGATGCTGAATCTCATTTGTTCTTGCAGAAGAGCTGGTTTTTCTACTACCACACTGAAAGTGGTATTGTTAGGTAATTTTTAAATAGCCTCATTGTGACATTCAACTTTCCCTGTTAAGTTCAGTGACACCAGGGTGTCTGATACACTGAGCCTAAAAGAAGCAGTACTAATCCCAGATCCTCTGTGAAGAGGTTTTCAGCATCTCTCTGCACTGCTAAGTTTTGTTGTCATGGCAATACTCGTTAAACTATCACACACATTCTCATTCGACCTCAGCTGACACAACTCTACTGCCAAAAAAACAAAACAAGAAAAGAAACAAAAACCCCTAGTACATGTACAAATTTTTTGATTAGAAGGTTGTTTATGCCAGATTGACAAATGAATTCTTTGCACTGTATTTAGCTATAGACTTAGTATTTTTCAAGACATTACATGGGTTCTCCTTTTATAAGACATTAAAATAGGAAAGAAATATGTTCAGTTTTTCAGAAGATATGCAAAGAAGAGAAATAATGTAAGAGCTTCTGACGTTGGTAAGAGAAAATCAGATTATAAGAAACATATATCAAACCCTAAAGATAAATATTCAGAGCACAAACATGGAAAAGTATTCCCATTTTAAAAAAGACTAAAAACCAATCAGAAGAACTGCTGCCTTTAGACTAAAGACTCAGTATGGGTAACATGATTCAACACAGTGAAGCATGACCCATCACCAGAAAGGTACTCTGCAGGGGACTGTTACTGTGTAAGATTTATACCTATAATTCTACAAGCAAATCAGAGACATATGCTCATCTCAGCTACTCCAACAGTAATGATCCTATAGTGGTTTAATTGTATTTCAGAACACATTTCTTTCCAAAGCCTGTAATCCTTATATAGGCAAAACCCTTCCAAAATCAGCAACTTAAAATGCTAAATATTTGGAAACCATGGCAAATTTAGCATGATATTTAAATAAGCAATTGTAGAGAAGCTATTCCTCCATCTTACTGCCAAGTGAAGAGTGGTGGATGCTGTAACTTTATTGAACAGCTGAAAGCTGTATAAGCACTCAAATTCTTTCTGGAAATTGTTTTTAACACAGATGTTTCAATTCCACTGATTAATGGAAGAGAACCAATGCATTTTAAACAGATTCAGGTAAATGAGCAAAGAAAGAATTTATATGGAAACATATTTAAAGGCTAAAATCCAGATTTATTCCTAATCTATTTCCTATCCATTTAAAATTGTTCAGGATATGAGCCATCAGATCTTTTTCTTTAATTTAATTTTTTTCTTCAGTTTGTAAGAAAGCATTCCAGTCCTGCTTTTCTTGTATACTCCTACTATTATTAACTGCTTCAGTTGTTTTATGAATACAAGATTAGGTCAATTTTTTTTATCGGATATTCGACTATTTGCCTAATTTTTTAAAGTATTGGAGGGTGGGAAGTTTGAAACATTTGTAGTTCATCTAGGGGAACTTCTGAAGCACTACTATTTCTTTTAAATATTTTTAAATAAATACCTAACATTTTCACTAATCCTGTATTATGAATACTTAACAAGAAGATTTCTTTGAGATTTCAAAGCTAAGTCCTACCCAGGCTTCAATACAACCAAAGTAAGTCATCTGACAATGGTGAGGAAAGACCTGACCCATCCCAGTGAGCCCAGGATTAACCAAGAGCAGAAGACTTATGTTAGAAGCTCAACTATATACCTATTTAAGTTCTACAGAGTAACTGTTTATTTTATTAGATTTGGGGGTCTTTGAGTTAATTTCTTAGGTGAACTCCATTGCTCACTGACTTAACTTAGTCTTTGCTAAATAAAGATTTTAGAAATGTTAGCACAACCCACTGGAGGTGGCTGTGGAAATTGCTGTGGCCGTTCTCATGATAATGCAGTATCACGTGCCCAGGGTTGAGGTTCTTTTGGTCAATCTGGAGACACTCATGCTGCCTCTCCTGGAGCTGCCTGGACTCACAGCTGACCTGGCACACCCTGCCTGGCAGCAACTGAACAAGCAATAACAATAAAACTTAGCTCAGCACTTTTAAAAGCATCTGTCCTAAGTCATTAACCAGAAGCCATTTGTTAGGACTCATTACCCTCAGCTGATCTTTATTATTCAGAAACAGCCACTTCCGAGCTAATTAATTCTCTTATGACCTAATTAGCTTCCTAGCCACATTTTGTCTTTTCTATTTCAGCATCCTCATCAATATCTGGATGGGATACACCTGAAGAGCTTTGGTGGCTGAATGTAAAAAAACCCAGATCTTTGAGCACATTCACTTGAGGAGTGCTGATTCACAGAAAAGCAATATTCCCAAAGGGGGGGAAAAGCACCAGAAAATAGGCCTTTGAAATTCTCTGGATATTTCCAGTAACTGATAAAGCTTTATAAACTTCCTCCCTATTTTGTTTGGGGTTTTGTGTGTGTGTGCTATGACAGTTGCATTCATGAAGTCAAAGGTTTAGGATTTCATCCAATGCACAATGATAATTAGCCCTTTTCCCACATATAAAAAAAGTGTCATGAACATATTTCTTTGTGTCAATATATATCTTTTTTAAAGATTTCCATTAAAAATAACCAATTATTATCCAAATCAACAGGATTAATTTTGTACTTCCTAACTGGTGGGCGCCTAAACACATACACAGATTAAATTCAAAAATGATGGGTTCACCACATCCAGTGAAAACAGCTATATGTCATGGCAGATCCACACCAAGTTATTACACCATGCCATTACATGGAGAACACTGGATTGAACCTTCAGCAGATTTTACTCTAGAAGAAGCACTGGCCAATGGAAATTTATTTTGATGAATGGAGAAGCTAAGTTATGACTTGTGTGCAATCCTTTTGGTTCATTTTGGGATATACTTCTGGGCAAGCACACAAAGCAGCAAAAAGACCAAGCTACAACTCGGTAGCATTTTAAGGAAGTTCTGTGAGTTTTTCAAGGCATAAGCTATTGCTACATCAGAGACTGAATGCTGAGCCATGCCCATCCAATTGAGCTCTCACTGCCATACCGTATAGCCACTAAAATGGGCTCTTCTGCCCTAGTATTAATCATCATGTGTTAGCCTAAAAAATTATTTCCCTGTTGCCAACGTGTTTGATGAGGGTCCCACCCCATTGCTCCCATGGCACTTGGGCTATATCAGCCAGCCAGCTCGGGAAAGCCAGACTGGCCATTTTTCCCAAACTCATTCTATTTTTCCCTGCCCCGCCTCTGGATGCAGCAGGGGCGCTCAGGCCGGAGGGTGAGCCCGGCGTGTGAGCCCGGCCCGCGGCGGCGCCGCTTCAGCACCGCGGGCAGGGACAGCTCCGGGAGCCGGGGCGGGCCGGGCAGCTCCGCTCAGCTCAGCCATGCCCTGCCCTGCCCTGCCCCGCCCTGCCCTGCCCTGCCCAGCCCAGCTCTGCCCTGCCCTGCCCTGTTCTTCTCTGCCCTGCCCTGCCCAGCTCTGCCCCGCCCTGCCCCGCTCCGCCCTGCCATGCCCTGCCCAGCCCAGCCCAGCCCTGCCCTGCCCCGCTCCGCCCTGCCCTGCCCCGCTCCGCCCTGCCCTGTCCTGTCATTCTCTGCCCTGCCCCGCCCTGCCCTGTCCTGTCCTTCTCTGCCCTGCCCAGCTCTGCCCTGCTCTGCCCTGCCATGCCCTGCCCAGCCCAGCCCTGCCCTGCCCAGCTCTGCCCTGCCCTGTCCAGCTCTGCCCTGCCCTGCCCTTCCTTCTCTGCCCTGCCCTTCGTTCTCTCCCTTTCCCTCCTCTTCCCGCCCACTGAGGGGGCCACGCTGTAAAATAACTCTGGAGCAGAGCAGTGAGCTCTGCCCCGGGACAGAGGAGCATCTCACTGAGGAACTGGAGCACGGTCGGGGCTCAAACCTTCAATTAATTTCCTGGGCCAATGACCCCAATGGCAGGAGTCAGCTCAGATGCTGGAGTAACACAGTTGACATAGGTTTGTTCAGGGGTAACTTGTGTATATCAAGCACATATTTCACTAGAACCATAGCAAAAAGCTTAAATGTCGGAATCCAGGATATTCCTCTGGCTGCCCTGGAGGACTTGAGACTCTGGCATGGGGCTCAGAAACCATGGCACGGAGTCAAAAACTCCTGTGCCTTTGATTCTAGCCCGTGGAAAGTGAAAATATTGCTGCTTTCATCTGAGAATCTCCCATTTTTAGTGATGATCCCATTTGCTGTCTGTGTTTGGATTCACATTCATGCACCAGCAGTCCTGATTTGTGTTTCAGAGTGAAAGTAGCCACGAGCCCAAGGTAACCAAACACTTAAGCTCTAAAGTAGCTTAATCTGGTGGCAATGAAGGTAGGAGCCAGGGAGGATTGCAGCTAGAAAAGTTGTTAGTGATAGGTGGAGTAAGACAGAAACACTTCACAATCCAATTATTCCAAGCTGCAACAGTAGTCCAGTTAATGGTCTTGCCACTTAATTGCTGAATTGAGGCATTCTTAATTACATAAGGTGCTGGAAAAGAATCCAGACTTGCCTAAATTTGGCAAAGACATCTCTATCCTGCTGTACTGTCTCTATTCCTTCACCAGCAGCAAGTCTGGCCTGTAAAGCACTAACACAATTTGATCCTTAAATCCTGACTTCTATCACAAATTCACTGTAACATGCTAAATAATAATTTTCAACTTTTATAGATTAAGTGACCACCTAACCCTAACCCTAACCCTAACCTGTTACCTAAAAGAAGCACACAATGAAAAACCCCTTCACCTCAGAATCAGTGAGTTCTTATCCTACCTCATCTCTGCAATCCTCACATGCTGAGAAATCCCTTTGTGTCAATATTTTAAGAAAACTTTTTCTCTCTCCTCCTGTTACATTTTTTTGCCTCCCTATTTCAAATCATCAGCAACTTCTGACATTGCTTTCTAGAGGTGAATCCCTTAGCATAAGCAAATCTTGAGGCACTTTGAGCAATATCAGTGGTTAGAGGGAAATCCCTGAAATTGCTGCTACAGAATTAGTCTGATCTGGTGGTAGCAATGAAAAAAAAATTCAATTCCTCTTTCCTCTTCTGAAAACTTTTTAAATTAGGTGATCTAGCTGGTGGGAGATCTACCACTTAAAAGATAAGATTGCAAAATATCTATATTTTAAAGCCAAACAAGGAAGGCATTACCTGGTTGGTATCCTGAAGTCTACATTGGGTCCCAATTTATAAGCTACTTGTAGAGAAGTGGATCCCACTACTCTCTCGATAATCCCTTGAGAAGCAGCTTTTTCTATTTGAAACTGAGAAATCAGGTCAAAGCCTGTAAGAAAAAAATATACATATCCATAATGTAACTTTCATTTTATTTCAGAATTGTGCTGTCACAGAGAAGACTATAACCTGATTTTTTTTTAACAGCAGCTTTTTCCTGAAAAAGTCAGGCTGCTACTTGCCTGGTAGGTCATCTTGGCCAATCCTGATTGTCGGGCAGATATCAATTCTGTGACTGGCACCCAGAATAGCTGGTAGTCCTGCAAAAAATGGTGAAGTTACTAACCATGCACCTGCACATTGCCACAGATCACCTTATAAAATCAATGGGAGCAACTGTAAGATTATTATTAATTAAACAGAGCTATAAATAGAGCTAATAATTAGAGGTATATAATAATTTAAACTGTACTCAGTAAAGTAAGAGGTATAAGAAAATAATAATATTTTCTAGAGAGCTCCAAATTAAAAACAGGAACTTGATATGGTATTTGATCTTTTTTCAAGCCTTTAAATGAGAGTGTTATAATAATTCTTCTCTAGCAGAGCTGTTGAGAAATAGTAATAGTGTAAGAAGGACTGCTGTGTAAGGAGGTTTTGGGTTGTAACTTTTAGTGGTTCAAGCAAACTTAAAAAAAAAAAAAGGCCAGTTACCTAAATCAACAGTCTCTCTACTCCCAAGGAAACTTAAACAAACCTCATGTCAACTAAAGAAGTTGTTGTGAATCAGTTGGCATCTTTTCCATCCTCTCTGGTATTCCAAGCTTTCCCACTTTCCTCTGTGGCAGATTTGATCAGAAAATGAACATTCATGAAATGAACATTCATGAAATGTAATGTGGTGGCAAGAAGACCTTATAGACCTTTTTGTTTACCAAATTTGTTTGAGGAAACTAAATCTAAAAATCCTATTTTTCAGAATATTATATATCAAAAAACCTTGTCATGGCCATAAGACCTACAAGATACCCAGAATCAAAGAAGGAAAAACAAGTATTTATTTGAAGAGTTTAAGAGCCATGTACAAGTCTAGTACCAAGTCAATCTGGAAAATGTTAGCAGAGTGTGGGTAGGGAAAAATGAAGAGTGGAAGCTGGAAGGAGAAGCATTTCTAACCTACAGAGAGCCTCTTGTGTGCTGCAAAGGCTCAACCCTAAATGTGGGTTTCCTTCTGACAACATAGGCTTAAAGAGAACATTCAGGTTGACACATTGCACCTTAGAAAAGACTTCATTCTATATTCTTTGATGAGACATATGGCTGACATCCAGCCATTTACATTTTATGCCCAGGTTATTGCCACATGTAGCAGAATATCTAACTAGAAGCGCTGAAAGACAGGCAAGGTTTGTGTCCTGTACTTGCCATCTACATCCAGATTTTAATCCTTACCTTAAAAATACATCTAGTAGCAAATTTAAAGCAACACACACAGCTCTTGCTTTTTTCCTGGTTTTCATATATATCCTTCTACCCATTCATGCATATATAAATGCACATAGACAGGTCTCACTTTGTGTGATGGCTAGTTATAGAGGATTTTAGTTTTGAATAAACACAGAATAATTCTTTTGACATTCAAAATTACACAAAGATAAAATGTAGATAAAATCTGTCCCCTTACTTGATTGGTGCTGGATGGTGGCTGAGATGAAAGACCACAGAAAACTACACAGGTAAAAGAAAGCTGTAATTTTCCTGTAAACAGAAAGAAAACTCCAGCATGAATCTATGGTTTCTGACAGGTTCTGTTATTAAATTTCTCCCCCAAGCCATGCATATTAAACATATAAAATACCACCTAAGGATAAAATACCACCTAAGGATCTGCTAACAGATTTGACAAGACAATTTCTTTGGCAAGATAATTTCTTTACATGACAACATTTTATTTTTGCCTTATAATAAAATATGTCAAGAAAGCTCTTTCTGTTGTAGTCCACTCGTATAATGCTGGCAAGGACAGCTTTCACTGTTCTATAATAATCTCTTATTTACAGATGTCTCCAAATCCCACTTGTTCTCTTACCAGTGGCTTTTCATCTTCACTGCTGGATTTCTTCACTTTCTTCACTTCTCTCATGTGAATTTGCAGGGTAAATCGTCACACTGCCTGCTTCCCTCTCATTAGTCCAACGGGGAGTGCAGCAGAGGGTGCAGACAGCAGCTCCTGCCCCACCAGGACCCTGCAGAGAGGGAGGTGCAGGCTGCTGGGCTGGTTTTAATCTCTCCAAGGGAAGGAGGTGGAGGCTGGACAGACATGTGGGTCCTGGTGGGCTCTGAGGGCGGACCTCTGGAGCCAGCTGAATATAAAGAAGCCAAGAGAGCAAATTAAAGTCTGCTTCTTTCAGCAGCACAAGGGCAGGGAGATACAGAAAATGTGAGTTCACTCACATTTCACTCACAGTTTGGAAAATGTGAGTCTCTGGATGATGAGATCTGCTGTCCAGCCAGGCAGGGGAAAGAACTATATGTAACAGGAGGTGTGAGGAAGCTGGTGACCCTGATAGGGTGTTAAGACTAAAAGTTCTGAGAAGAAGAAAATCCCCGCCCTATAAAGAAGGTATTTCCATTTCTCACTGTTTTACTTATCAGGAGAAACCTGTCTGGTGAGGTCCCAGTTGGTTTTTCTGAATAAAACAGGTTATGTAAAAGGGTTTTCATTGCTCAGATTCTAACCTCCAAGGCATACACATAGGTACTATTATTAAGCAGCCTCCTGTTCTGTTGCCATTGATAAAGCACTCCCTTTCCAATGAGACTATTGCATATGCTTGGACACACAAAGACATTTACTCATATTTGTTCTCCCAGATACAAAAAGAGAGAGAGAAACTGAAATCTGTATGCATGCAAAGATCAAGGAAATTATAATAAAAAGCCAGAAGGTCCTCACAGGAACCACAGTCATGTATGTATGGAAAAGTATGATAGGTTGTTCTTATACATCACATTTGTAAGGTTTCATCTTCTCTAGACTACTGATATTGTGGTTAATAACAGCCTAAATTTCCAGATCTTTCAAAGTGTGGAATATAGGAAATGCAATAACCTCTGCTGTCTGATAAGTGTCTGGATAAATAACTGGGTAGTGAACTATCCCCTCCATCCCAATTTGCTGTAAATCACATTCCCAGTATTGGTAATTTCAATGTTAATGTGGTTTACAATTTTAAATCTATTTTTAGAAAGGGTGAGGCTGGATCACACACATGAACAGTTTGCCATGAATGTCTGATTTTGATGCGTAAGGCAGTGAAGCTTTAGTGATACCATTTTTTCACCCTTCAAGGGAAAGATACACCCAGGGACCCTTGTGGTCCAGCACAATTGTGAACATTGCATATCAGCACCAGGGTTGTCACATGAAACCTCTGTCAATTCAAAAACAAAAAATGTGAAATATCAATTTGATCTCACAAGAAGTTTCCCCAAATCACCACACACCCGAGTGCCTGATTTCCCTTGCAGATATTTCCATTGTGGCATCCAATGGTACCCATAGGGCCTGAAAGGAGTCCATAGGGAGCTGGAGGAAGGACAGTTCATGGATGTCACTTGAAGCTGTAACAAAGGGGAACCTGGCATGTGAAGGAATGACAGAGAGCACCCAGGACTTAAAAAGAACACCAGAAACTCTGTGAAGGAATGGAAAAGAGTCAGGTGCCAAACCATCTCTTTTGCTGTCTATAAGCTGGGGCATTTCCTTTGCCTTTGAGACTGCTTAGAATTGCCAATTTATTTCAGGTGGTATTAGGAAGAAAAAGCCATTTCAGTAGTTAGATATGGAACTAATTAGTAGCATGTTACAGGAAGTTAGCAATGTTTTTTGGTAAGTGGTGTGAAGATGTCTGCCATCCATTGTGTCTGGGGTAATTCACACACCCATCATTCCTCTCCTAGAGGGGGAGTCTCATTCAGAGAAATTCAGAGAACATATACTCTGTTTCTGGGCAATCTATAATCTAATTTTGCTTGCATTTCATTGCAACAATTCTCAAGGGTGGAACTTCTTTTATGTCTGGAGCATTTTTCCAATACAGGATCTTCAGAAAACGTTTTTACTGAAATAAAACATGGGAGATAGTACGTAACTAAAGCTGGGAAAATACATTTACTATTCTGTTTGTGGGCAAAAGAAAAATTCTTTAGAAGACTGATAGCCTCTCTTTGCCCTCTGTACATTTTGATGTCTTGCTCTTGAAGGAAAGCTCAAAGTCTGAGATGAAATTCCTGATTAGATGCTCTACTAATAATTATCACATCACCTTGAAAGAGCCAGAAAAATACTAATTGACAGACTAGTGGCAGCAAATTTAATAGCCCCATGACCTAGCCAATATTATTCCCATTTCAAAAAAATGTAAAGTGGGATAGATGGAGTATGTATCTCACATATCTTACTGTCACAGAGACAGTCCCCAAGCAACTAACACTCATGTTTAGCTGATCTATTTCGATGTCACTTGATAGTTTTCTCTTATTATGAATTGGGCCAGTACAGTTATTTTCAGAAAACCTCAGTGTGCAGTTATTGCTGTTTAGCCACTTGCTCAGGGATTCATCATCTAAACACTAACTGCTCATCTCTTGAACATGGATGAATTAAACAGTGGTGACTTTGCTCAAATACTGACTCCTGAAAATAAGCTATGTAGGAAGGTCATCACCTCACTAGCATGTGGAGAATTTCTTACACACCTGACTTCACATTCCATTCCTCAAATATCTGATTCCATATTCATTCCATACTCCTGTTCTTCTATGTGGCTTGAATTGGAGAACAGGTATTCACACAGCTGTCTCTGAGAATGTGGCTGGAGAGAAATAGCAAATGTGTAGACCCAGTTTCTCTTGCAGATACAAAGCTTGCTCTCTGTGATGAAAAGGTTTGCAGCAAGGTGGCTGCGGTTGGACTTTCAGAAGCTGCAATCCAGCTAAAAACAAAAAAGGCATGATTTAGAGAAGACCACGTGGCAAATAAGAAGGTTTCTCAGTTGAAGGTTGGATTTACAGCAATTTAGGATGACTAAATTAAGGGGTAAATCCTTTCCTGATGTGTATTTTCTGTCTGGGCTTGAAGCAGCTCAATGTCACCGGCTTACACTTTTGAGCAGGACTTTTAGAAGGACCTAGGCCAGTTTGTTCTTCCCCTGAGGTATCTGTGACACATATGCAGGTACTGGGGTCTCAAGAACAAGCTTTGGAACTGGAGGAAGTCTAGTTTGTGCCCCTGTTTAAAAGGAGCCTCTGCCTGTGTGAGTGATCCCATAAAGGACCAAGTGGTTCATGCTTCCAGCCCTTCATGGCTCCTCGAGAGGAGAGGAGAGGAATTACTTCTTATTTGTTGCCTATCTCCTGGAGACAGACACTCCTCTCCCATGTGGTCTTCTCTAAATTGTGCCTTCGGTCTTTTCATGTGACTTCAGCCTCTTATGGCCGCATTCTCTGTTCAGTTTACAATTTAAAAAATCCACTTTATACATTCCAACCTTCGTAGGGGTCACTGCTCTCTCTGAAGTTTACCAGACCCCAGGATAAGCACATAGCACACTCCCAACATGAGTAGGTTTGTTGTCATGTTGTGTTTGGCTCTCTCAGTTTGAGATTAACTGGGTGGGTGGCTGTAAATGATGGCATTTCTGAAACACCTACTCTTAATTAATCATGCTAAGACTTAAGGTAACTTGGACCTGGGACTGATCTCATTGACATCAGGGGCAAAACTTGGACTGACTTAAGCGCCTTTTAATTAAACCAACAAAAAATAATTAAACCAGCTTCCTCAAGTGTAGAGTAATTGAATTGACAGCAAAACTATAATCCTTGTCAGGTTCCAACACATCATTGGAATCTAACAAATAATCTATTATCCAATAAATTCTTACCTTCATCATAAAAATGTACTTTTCTGTCCAGAATTTTGTGAATTTTGGCATGGGAAGAAAAACAGCTTTTCTTTCCAAGCTGTCAGATGCTGTTTTGCATAAAGACCAAACAGCTTCTTTCTAGTAGAGGTCACTCAAAGAAACCTGGGAATTCTTGGGGCCAGATTCTCATCTCACAGAATCACAGAATCACAGAATTTTCAAGACTGGAAGAGACCTATAAGATCATCTAGTCCAGCCGATGTTCTAACTGTTCAACTAGATCATGGCAGCAAGTGCCACATCCAGTCTTTTTTTAAATTCTTCAAGGGATGATGCCTCTACCACCTCACTGGGTAAATGATTCCAGTTTCTGACCACTCTTTCTGTGAAGTATTTCCTTCTTACTTCTAACTTACATCTAGCTTGACGCAACTTGAGACTGTGTCCTCTTGTTCTATCCGTTGTCGCCCGGAGAAAGAGGCCGACCCCCAGCTCACTACAGCCACCCTTCAGGAAGTTGTAGAGAGTGATGAGGTCACCCCTTAGTCTCCTTTTCTCCAGGCTGAACAACCCCAGCTCCCTCAGTCGCTCTTCATATGGCTTGTGTTCCAAGCCCCTTATTAGTTTCGTTGCTCTCCTCTGGACACGCTCAAGTAACTCAACGTCCCTCTTAAAGTGAGGGGCCCAGAACTGGATACAGTACTCCAAGTGAGGCCTCACCAGTGCCGAGTACAGGGGAAGAATGACCTCCCTGCTCCTGCTGGCCACACCATTTCTGATACTGGCCAGGATGGCATTGGCCCTCTTGGCTACCTGGGCACAGTGCTGGCTCATATTCAATCGACTGTCAACCAGCACCCCCAGGTCCCTTTCCACCTGGGCACTATCCAGCCACTCCATCCCCAGCTTGTATCGGTACAGGGGGTTATTGTGGCCGAAGTGCAGGACTCGGCACTTGGACTTATTGAAGTTCATCCCATTTGATTCTGTCCATATGTCCAGCCGTTCCAAGTCTCTCTGCAGAGCCCTACACCCCTCTAGTTGATCTACACTCATACCCAATTTGGTATCATCAGAGAAACTACTAATAAAAGACTCTAAGCCCTCATCCATATCATCAATAAAAATATTGAACAAAACTGGTCCCAACACAGAGCCCTGAGGGACACCACTGGTGACTGGTCGCCAGCTAGATGTGACACCATTCACCAGCACTCTTTGGGCCCGGCCATCCAGCCAGTTTTGAACCCAGCAAAGGGTATTCCTATCCAGACCACGGCCAGCTAGCTTGTGTAGGAGTATGCTATGAGAAACAGTGTCGAAGGCCTTTCTGAAATCCAGAAAAACAACATCTACAGCCTTCCCTGCATCCACTAGCCAGGTTACCTGATCATAAAAAGTGATCAGGTTAGTTAGACATGATCTACCCCTCCTAAATCCGTGCTGGCTAGGTCTGATACCCTGGCCATCCTGCAAGTCTTGCATGATGGCACGTAATATGAACTGTTCCATTATTTTGCCAGGTATAGATGTCAGACTGACTGGTCTATAATTGCCAGGATCATCCTTTGCGCCCTTTTTGTGAATAGGTATCACATTGGCCAGCTTCCAGTCATCTGGAATCTCACCAGTAATCCACGACTGTTGGTAAATGATAGAGAGTGGCTTTGCAATCTCACTTGCCAACTCTCTCATCACCCTGGGGTGGATCCCGTCTGGTCCCATAGATTTGTGAATGTCCAGGCATTTCAATAGTTCTATAACTGCCTCTTCCTGGATAATGTGGGGACCATTCTGTTCCCTAAAACCATCTACCAGTCCAGACGGACGGGAGTCTTGAGGGCAAGTTATCTTCTCATTAAAAACCGAGGTAAAATAGGCATTGAACACTTCTGCCTTCTCCTCGTCTGTATATACTAAATTACCACCTGTGTCCATTAAGGAACAAAGGCTGGTCTTACCTTTTTTCCTACTATTAATATATTTATAAAAACATTTTTTGTTATCCTTAACAGCAGTCGCTATCCTGAGTTCAAACTGGGCTTTGGCCTCCCTAATTTTTTTCCTGCATACTCTAGCAGCCCTCTTGAATACATCCTTGGAGACCTGACCCTTTTTCCAACTCTGATACGTCCTCTTTTTATTCCTAAGCTCTTCCAAGATCTCCTTACCCAGCCAGGCTGGACGTTTGGCCCGTTGACTGATCTTTCGGGATACAGGAATGGTTTGTTCCTGTGCCTTCAAGATCTCTGCCTTGAAGTAAGCCCACCCTTCCTGAACTCCTTTATTTTTAAGGGCGGCTTCCCAAGGGACACTCTGAATTAATCTCTTAAACAGGCCAAAGTCCGCCCTCCGGAAGTCCAATGTACGAGTTTTACTCGTGCTCCTCCTAATATCGCCAAGTATTGAAAACTCTATTATTTCATGATCACTCTGCCCTAAACGACCTCCAACCATCACATCCCCCACCAGCCCATCCCTGTTTGTAAATAACAAATCTAATGTAGTCCCTTCCCTGGTGGGTTGATCTACCAGCTGTAACAAAAAGTTATCTTCCATAGTTTCTAAGAATTTTCTTGATTGCCTCTTTACTGCTGTGTTAAATTCCCAGCAGATATCTGGTAGATTAAAGTCACCAACAAGAACAAGGGTTGATGCTCTTGAAACGTTGCACAACTGCTTATAGAGTAAATCATCTACTTCTTCTTCTTGATCAGGTGGACGATAACAGACTCCCAGTATGATGTCGGTGTAGTTGGCCTTCCCCTTGATTCTTATCCATAAACATTCGACCCCTTCTTCCTTTGTTTCAATTTCAATGGCATCGAAGGTTTGCTTAACATAAAGAGCTACGCCACCTCCTCTTCTTCCTTTTCTATCTCTCCTGAAGAGTCTGTATCCAGCCAATGTAGTACTCCAGTTATACGAGTCATCCCACCACGTTTCCGTGATGGCAACTACATCATAACTTTGCAGTTGTACCATGGCCTCCAGCTCTTCTTGTTTATTGCCCAAACTGCGTGCATTTGTATACATGCACTTCATCTGGGCAACTGAGTTCACCCCTATCTTACGTTTACAATTCTTGGGGCTGCTTCCAGTTAGCTCAGCTGGTTCCCATTCCCCCTTCAAGCTTAGTTTAAAGCTCGCTCAATGAGGTCTGCCAGTTCATGAGCTAAAATCCTTTTGCCCTTAACGGAGAGGTGTACCCCATCTGATTCCAGCAGAGAAGATGCTGTAAAAGTTTCGCCATGGTCATAAAATCCAAAATTATGTCGATGACACCAACCCTTAAGCCACTTGTTAATGATACGAATTTTCCTATTTCTTCCATCTTTATCTTCCGCCACCAAAGGGACTGAGCACATCACTACCTGTGCTCCTGCCTTGTCAATTACCTGACCCAGTACCCTGAAGTCCTTCCTGATTACCTTAATGCTCCTCTTCTCGATCTCATCACTGCCAGCCTGAATTATCAGCAGTGGATAATAATCAGAGGGCTGAATCAGTTCAGGAAGTCTCTCAGTAATATTTTGTACCCGGGCCCCAGGGAGGCAACAGACTTCCCTGTGGGATGGGTCTGGTCGACATATAGGACCTTCAGTTCCTTTCAGGAGGGAATCACCTACGACGATTACCCTTCTTTTCTTTTTGGTACTAGAGGTAATAACTCGTGTTGCAGGTGAAACATAATTAGGAGGTTCACTAGGTAGACAATTCTCTCCTAAACCATCTAGTTGTATCTCTGGATCCAATACCTCGTACCTGTTCTGTAGTGGTACTTGGCTGGATGATGGAGGGGGGCAGATTTTTCCATTTTTACCCCTTACAGGGACCCATTCCCATTCCTCTTCGTCCACCAAGTGCCCTTCTAGCGTCTGAGAGTGGGAGGCATATAAATCCTCAGTCTCTTGATTAGTAACCTCCTTTAAAGATGATAGGGCTGAACTCCACCAATCTATTTCCCTTTCACTTTCCCTAATACTCCTTAATCTTTCTACTTCCTCCCTAAGCTCAGCCACCATTAAAAGGAGGTCATTCACTTGTTCGCAGCGTAAACAGTTCTCCTCCACAGCACTCCCTGATGCCACCAATAAACTCAAACATTCTGGGCAGGGGTGCGTCTGTACACTCACGTCCTTTTTGGAGGGCCCAACTTGATCACTTATACCAGCCACAGCTTTTGATCTTGTAGAAACCATTGTTAACAAACACCCAGAAACAACCAGACGGCAGGGGATTCAAAATCCGGAGGTTCAGGAATCCGGGGATTCAGGAAATCCGAGAGTTTAGGAATCCAAGGATTCTAAAATCCGAGATTACAGGAGTCTAGGGGTTTAAAAATACAGAGATATGGAAATTAAGGATTTAAAAATCCAGGGTTTCAGAGTTCCAGGAATTCTCCAGCAGCAAGTTGGCACCACAGAGCTGCTAAGGTAGTAACACAGACTCTTCAAGGGATGCAGAATGCAGGGAAGGGAGCAAGGCACAGCTCCACAGAACAGCTCCACGACACGACTCCGCGGTACAGCTCCGAAGCTCACCTCCGCAGCACAACTCCGCGGCACACCCCCACGGCACAGCTACACGGCCTAGCTCCGCGGCCTAGTTCTGCGGCACAGCTCCGCGGCCCAGCTCTGAGGCCCGGCTCCGCGGCCCAGCTCCGCAGCACAACTCCGCGGCCCAGCTCCGAGGCCCGGCTCCGCGGCTCAGCTCCGCAGCACAACTCCGCGGCCTAGCTCCGAGGCCTGGCTCCGCGGCTCGGCTCTGCGGCTCAGCTCCGCAGCACAACTCCGAGGCCCGGCTCCGAGGTCCGGCTCCTCGGCACAATCCTCTTTACAGGTGAACCTCACTGTACTGGCCCTGCAGCCAATTTGTGAACACCTAGGCTGTCCAATGTAGAGTACAAAATTCAACAAATCCCTCAGGAGTGTTCTTGGAGCACAAATAGAGATGGTCTCTGTATGAAGCCAGACAAACTTCCACCTTAGCTCTATGTCCCCTTGCCGTAATAATTCTTTCTGTGGATGAGGCTTGCAGTTCCCATTACCTTTGGATCAAAGTCTATATTGTGGCATCGTTCCTATTTTTATTTCTTTCTAGGTCAGAAGATTTGTATGTTGTCTCCAGGGGTGTCAGACAGCAATTTTTCCCAAATGTTACAGTCAGTGTTTAAGATTATCCTAAATACAGGAGAATTTATTTTCTAGCGGAACAGCAAAGAAAGAGAAAAGTTAAACGGATTTCAAGTGTAACTATGCTAATATTGCCATGAACACTGTTGTGTTTCAGCTGAGATTATTACTCTAACCTCACTTACACATCTACTGATCACATGCATTCTCAAAAACTACAATGAAATCAGAAATGGGCTCTGCTGTTATTTATTAATTTGTTGAGTATAAAATGTAGTGAAATTTTCTCATTTATAATAGGAAATACTACTACCAAGAGTTAGATCCAAATTTCATGTAACTAAAAACAAAACAAAAAGCCACCCCAAATTTGGAAGTATTTTCAGTCAGAGTTTAATGAGTCTTGATAATATTCTTCTATATTGTTCTCTCTTCTAATACCCCTAAATATATTAAGATTCTTTTCTAGCCAAAATTACATTAATTGAACTTTTTGTAATTGTTGACATGATGGTACTTACTTCTGTTGACATTTATCTCTAAATACTGCAGCAAGCATAATTTCTTTCATTGTCATCAAATACCCTTTGAAAGAGATCATGATACCAGTAAGAAAATATTTGAAATGGGATCAGGTTTTTCCTCTCTTACACCAGCACATGAACATCACGACATCAGCTCATAGGTAAAAATACTCATAAAAATAAAATTAGTGTTTGATTACTTGAGGCAGAAACCAGGCTTTCTCCCTACCTCTCTGCCTGCCTCCCCTGGCCAGACTCAGCATCCTGCCTCCTGTCCTCAGCCCAGTTGAGCTCCAGCTGCCTGGACCCAAAGATAGGACAGGTTCCCCCCCACTATCCATCATGATCTCTCAGAATGAAAGACCCTGACAGGGTGGGAAAGAAAAGAAATATGCATATATGGCTACTTGTTTACACAAAATAGCCAATTCTATGGCACAAGTTCTGATTTTTATGGCCTAAGGGGGGAGGAAAAGCTATTTTACACTGTCGATGACCATGAGGATTCTGTAAGAATTTTTTCTAAAATGGCAAAGTCCTCGGATTTTCCCAAAGTAATTTCAGGATTTTCACAGATCAGGACATCACTGTATAGTTTCATGCTTATTTCAGGACTACCTGAACAGCTCTGGGATGGGGACAGTAGGGTGCTCTGTTCATTTTGAAATGAAAGATGTGATTCAACAAAGTGTGGTGTTAAGACCACAGAAAACTGGCACACACAGACCTCTATATAGAATTGATGACATTTAGAATATATATTTTCATCTTCAAGACATGTTCTGTATCAAAAGAACTGTTCCAAATTTTAAAAATGGTTATTTTCTCTCTTACAAGAAACATAAAGGACATAAATATATAACAATAACACAATAATTAAGTAATTGAAGTATAATATTCAAAGCTTGTAAGTATTTAAATCTATATAATTAAGTTTGCAATTTCATTGCACTGATTTTGTACTTCCAGTTACACCTGGTTATTGACTTCAACAGAGCTACTGAGTTGCAAAAAATCTTCTGGACAGGAATTCATTGAGAAAAAACTAAGAACCACAAATTTTTTTTAACATTATTCCTTTTGTTTTCTCCCAGTGAACCCAACATTATGCCACAATGGGAACAGTGTGCTGCCAAAATGAAAACCACAAAGAAGAAATCAAAGGGCAAATTTCATGATAATTTTCAAAGCAGAGGGAAGCTTATTAGTGAAGTCCCACAGAGACTTGTACAAAAGCTTGTGCCATTCAAAATATTCATAAATGTGATCTGGAAGGCAGGTATATAATGGAGAGGTTACATCTGCAGATAAAGGAAGTTATCTGAGCAATAAAAATGAATATTTGAAATTTACCCAAGCAATAAAAATTGAGCTGGCAGTGTGCCCTTATGTCCAGGCTGGCCAAGTACCCTGGGGTGCATCAGGAGAGTGTGGCCAACAGGTCCAGGGAGGTGATTGTCCCCCTCTGCTCTGCCCTAGTGAGGCCACAGCTGGAGTATTGTGCTCAATTCTGGTCTCCACTGTTCAAGAAAAACAAGGAGCTACTGGAAAAGATCCACTGGAGAGCCCTAAATACAATGGGGGGTCTGGAGCATCTCTCTTATGAGAAGAGACTGCTGGAGCTGGACCTGCTTAGTCTAGAGGCAAGAGTGAGAGAGGATTTTATTGATACATGGACACAGCTCAAATGCAAGTGCCAAGGTGTTGGTTCCAGACTCTTTTCAATGGTGGCCAGTTACAGGAGGAGAAACAATGGCCATAAACCAAAACACAAGAAGATCCACCTCAACATGAGGAAGAACTTCTTTACCTTGAGGGTGGCATAGCACTGAGCAAGCTGTCCAGGGAGGCTGTGGAGTGTCCCTCTCTGGAGACATTCAAAACCCACCTGGAGGCGCTCCTGTGTCACCTGCTCTAGGTGACCCTGCCTTGGCAGGAGTGTTGGACCCGATGATCTCCAGAGATCCCTTCCAACCCTAGCAGTTCTGTGATTCAGTAGTTCTGTGATTCAGTGTAAGCTGATGGTATAAATTGTTGGAAGTTCTCAAAATACCTTGTAAACTTTTCACAAAATAGCAGGTCAAATCCCATATAAATAATTAAGAAATAATAGTGAACAAGTAATCCTAAATTTATGGTGGTTTCTACTGTTGTAGAAAGTTATGTGTCAGCTGTGAGAGGCAGAGCTATGAAAGCATACCTTAGTGCTCAGCAAGGGGCAAAAAACACACTGTATGTTAGGAGAAATTAGGGAAACAATAGTGAACAAAGCAGAAACCATCAAACTGCTGTGGTGTAAAGCATGGTCAGCAGGGACGATCAAAGGTTCAAACTGGTTTTAGTAGGGAGAAAATTAAATGGATGAGGATTCTTCAAGCCTAAAATCTAAGATCTAATGAAGTCTAAGCACTATGGTAAAGTGAGTAAAGGATAGTTGTCACTCTGTTGCAGAACAATGACTAAGTTTACAAAGAGAGATGGAAGCCAGAATTTTTAAAACAAGCAACAAACAGCACTTCCCCATACCACTCATAGGTGAGGGGTGAGATTTTTTTCCACTACTTTTAGTATTCACCATTGAAAATGCTAAAATTTTTATGGGACCAAAAAGAGATACTGGCTGGGAAAACACATGGGAGAAATGTTCCTGTGTACTTGTGCTACATTTACCTGCTTCTCTAGGCATCCACTGTTACCTTGACCAGAGAAATTATACTGGACCAGATGGACCTTTGATCTGACATGATACAGCTGCTCTTCTCCTTCAATACTTAAACAATTTGGAATACTGAAAATTCAAAAGGGAAAGACTGCCCTTTTAATGCCAGAACACATTTCAGAGGACTTAGACATAGTAGTACACTTAAAAAAAAAAAAAGCCAAGCAAGGTCTGAGAAGGAAAGGAATATTTTACTTATGTTTCCTAATATTTTCAGAGTGCAAGATACTGGGATGGAAGTTTTGTTCTTGTATCCAGAGAGGATTCTCAAAGATCACCTCACAGACTGGATGTTAGAGAAGAACCCCAAAATGTAGAAGCGTAGAAGGAATGACCCAGGGATACCACCTGGTCCAGCCTCCTGCCAATGCAGAGTCACACTCAGAGCCAGAGCAGGTTGCTCAGAGCCTTAGCAGGCTGGGACCAGAGTATCTCCAAGGCCAGAGACTCCAGAACTTCTCAGGATGACTGCACTCTTTGTTCAAGCAGATTTCCACTTCTACATCTGAAGAGCACCTTGGAACCTCCATCTGCCTCATTCCTCCTTCTCTTGCCCTTGAGAATAAATGTGAGAAGGAGTTTCACTACCACAAACAAGTGATTTGATAGTTTTTTTCCATCTAGTTTGTGTGGTTGTAAGTAGGTGTTTTCTGCTGCAAGAGTGTGAGGAATCTTGTGCTCACTTTAAGAGAAATGTTTAAGAGACATGCAAGACCACATGAATTCAGAAAAAAACCCCAACATTTTACAGTGATATCTGGAAGATATTTCTTCTGGAAAATACATGAGAATCTTTTCTTAAAAAAAAAAAAAAAAAAAAAAAAAAAAAAAAAAAAAAAAAAGAGTCTGAGCAGAAAAGTGTTTACTATCTCTTCATCTTGATTCATATCTTTTACTGTAACTCACTGAAGGAGGAAGGTGGCCTCCTATAAATAAATACATGATGTTGATTATGTAGTGGTATAAATTTCTCTGTCTCCCATGTTACTGATGCAATTCTCTGAACTGCATCTCATACATGATTAGATATTTCCTGTTGTCATGTGTAAATTAGTCACTCACTCCTGCAAATGTCACAGAACTTGTTTTGTTTCTTTCCTATTTATTTTGTTATGTTCTATAGCTGGATTGCACAAAACAACTGTTGTTACTACCTTTTTTAATTCATAATTTTTTGCCACCAGTGGGCTCCATGTACAACAAAGCTTAATAAGTCTGATTATCCAAAGATGCTATGCTTTCTGGGTGTCTTTTGGTTAAATTTCTGTATGTAAGGTTGAAGTAAATATTTTTAACAGCAAAACTTCATGTGAAGTACCTCAAGATTCCTTACCTTTGCTTACAGTTGAGATGGTACGGTGTTCTTATGCCTTCCTAAACTAAGTATCAATCTAAAACAAGCCCTCCAGCAAAGGTATTAGGAAGATGAACATTGAAATCTAGCTGCTATTATGGTTTACAAATCAAGAATCAGGAGCCTTGCCACAAAAACCAAGTAGGAATGTCTCCTGTGTACAGGATTCTCATCTCCATCCAAAGGAACTATGCACACACAAAAAAAAGGGAATAAAAATAACCTCACTACAATGCTCTGAACCATCAAACATATTTCTTCACAAAACTTGAGATCTTGCTTGGATTATGCAGACTGTGTTGCATGCTGCAGCCACTCTAGAAAGCAGCCACTTGCTGCAAAGATTTACAGCACACTTTAAATAGTTGAAAGGGAAGATGCATGTTCAAGGGGGATTAGCTATGGGAGAGGACTTCTGCCTCTTCTAGATCAGCACTCAGCCTTACTCAGAACCAAATAAAAGTTGTTAGCATCTCCTATCTACTAGTCCATGTGAAATGAATTAATGATCCCAGGCCAATCCTTGGCAGACAAAAACCCCACTGCAAAATCACTCTCCCTTCTGAAAGCTTTGTAAGAAAAACAAGAACTAATTGGACGCAGAAAATAAACTACCTTGTCTCTTCTAACCAAAGTCTTTCCAGGCTAAGAATAAAACCAGGTAGTGGGAAAGAGTGAGCAAGTAGCTGCTTGCCTGGAATTAACAGTTTTGAGGATAATCAGATGATTTCCAGCAGTATCTCTCAAGGCCTTGTGAATCCATCTGGAAAACACAAGTACATGTGAGCAGCACTCTATTGGGTACTATACTCTATTTGAGACAGAGGGTTATGTTTAAATTGTTAAGAATATTTAAATTTGTGTTAGCAATTTAAAGGATCATTTTAGGTCTGAGTTCTCTTGAGCCAAATCTTAGAATAATGAAGGTACTGGACAGAAGAGCACAAACATCCTGCTTGTGGTGAGTTTGCCAAAGGTGTGACAGAGACTCATACACTAGTTCAGCTTCACAGGGGTTTCTGCAGTTCCTCCAGTCCCTCCCCAGCCCAGAGGAGGGCTGATCTCAGGTGCTGAAGACCTGTCAAGTTCTGTATTTCCAAGGATGTACAACTTGTTCCACCATTCAATTACTGTCTCACGTGGATACTTCATAAATATGCTTAGTTCCAGCTTTGCAGCTGAACTACTTAGCAGTCCTGGAGCACAGAACTACCAGCAAACTGCTCGACACAGTCAGCATATAAATATGGGAGAGAGCCTTTTCCACATTCACTGTCAGTCAGGCTGTCTCCTGTAGCTCTAGGACATTTCTCAGAGTATTGCAGATGCTTTGATGTAATTGAGAATAATGCTCTAGGGCACTGAACACAATTTTCAAGGTAATGCAGCTCAAATTTGACACACAGTGTCCTCTGGTTCTGTGAAATTGCCATAGGTTTTTTCAGGAAATTTCCTATTTTCAAGTTATCTGTGTCTTTAAGCCTCCTCCATAAACTCATTTAATGCCGCCTGTGGAAAACTTTTTTTAGGATGAGTTCAGGTCTATATTGGAAAAGCCTTTCCTGGCATAATAATGACAGAGTGTGGGATTTCTTGTGACATTTTTATACTGGAAAAGTTTTAGCGTGTATATATAGATATACACACACCATTATACCAGATAAATGGGCTTTCATCAGAACTGGCATAAGTGAGTCCAAGAAAAGCAGAGCTTCATTGCAAGGAAGCTATCCAAACTGAGAATTTTTTTTCCAGTGTGAAGAGGGCACAAATAACCTGCCTGTGGCAACCCAATTTGTGAACTGATCTATCTGTCCAACAGATGGAGTTTTACAATCACCAATGCTCAGATTCTCACACCATGCTATTCATTCATTATAAATTAAATTATTTCTAGCCACATATTATTACTGCTTGATATTGATAATTCCAGATGGATATATTCAGACATGAATTAATGATTGGCCATTTTCATCATTATGAGTATTTAGGTTGTTAAAACACACTAAGTCAGTTTCTATCTTTAGTTATACTGCTGAGGTATTCAAGAAATGTGATTTTTTTAATTTTTGCTTTCAAGTACTCTAATATTACCTACACCTTGCTCAAAGACAGTTTTGCTGCAAAAATATCAGAACAATTAATTCTGTCAAACACTAGTAAGCTATACATTCTTATGTTAACTATTACACATCCGATGTAGATGACCTTTCATTCTTTTCTGCACTCACTGCATATTTGGAAGGAATAATAAAAGCATGTCAATGATTGCCCACCCTTTAATTACAAAAAAAATATTTAGTTAATTTTGCCATAGTGATCCCATATTTTCTATAAGCTGACATCTCTTATTGGCTTAATACTGTGGATTTTGAAGAATTTCCATTTGCTTTGCAACACAGTAATAGCCTTATCACAAGTGAAAAACTCTGAAAAACAAATGCAAGTGCAACAGCCAGGAGAGTGATCATGGACTGACCTGGGATAGCTGGATAAAGAGCTGTGGGCTGATGGCCATTCCCAGCCTTACCAATGGAACAAGATCCATTTCTTTGGGATTTAGTTCCAAATTCTCATGGTTAAGCCATGATCCTTTATTTGTCTTCTGCCCTGATGAATCCTGAATCTCTCTCTGCATACAGTGAGCCAGGAGCACACATGGAATGGCTGGACTTCAGTGACTCCCTATAGATGGAAGTAGAAATTGAAGCTTGATCCCATACATGCTGGACATCTGGGCAGACTTGAGGGCTATTGCTTACAAAATAGGTGTGGTGGTAACATCACCTGTAACTACACCAATTGTTGATTTGAAAAGGCTGGAACTGATTATTCTTCCCAAGGTGAGGTGTGGAGGCCTGGTTACCAGGGTGGACTCCATGTCTTGGATGTCGAAGGTAGGGAGGAAATTTCCTCAGGTCTTGAGGCAGATACTTGAGCTGTAGGTGAGGATTTTAAGCATATTCCTGTTGGTTCCCCACAGGCATTAAGCCATGTCTATTTCTCTTGATGCTCACTGACTAATTCTACAACCTGGATCCTTTTTGAGGAGGAGAGCTACAAAATTAGGATTCTGAGTATGCATGCAATTAAATCTCTTGCTTTCTGTATTCTTTTTAAAAAAACTTGCTGGGCATTTCAGTTGTTACATAATCTTAACATTTACCCTAGGAATTTCCTGGGAGCGTTATCTAATGCTACTTTTTGTACAAATGCTTCAAACCCGTATGAAAAAAAGGAAACACACTGAAATGAGCTTGATGGAACACATTAGTTGTGCAAGAGTCTCCAGACTTTCCCAATGCCCTCTGCTGAGTTAATCCTGAAAATTTATTCAACCAGCTATCATAAACTGGTAAAAAAGCTAAAGAAAAGAATTATTTGACTAGCATCACCCATTACTGACCACATCTTTCTGTTTTGCAACCAGGGTTGAGACACTGCAGCTTTAGCAGATTTTTTCTTTGCTGGGGGTTTTTCTCTTAGGTATATTGCACTGGATGGAAGCCAAAGGTAGAAGTGTCTGTAAATTATCACGTGTTCCAGAGCAGTAATAATCTCAGAGTGTCCTTGACATTCAGAAATAGAAAGATATTACTTGGATAGAAATGTGCATCTCACAGGAAAGAGGCCAAGAAAATGCTGTAAATGCTGCAGGTGTAAGGAAATGAGTGAGTACATACCATGTTGTATGCACATTCAAATTCTATGGTCTGACATGTTCTTAAAAGTGGTAAAAAAGAGATAGAGTTAGGTTTTCTTCACTGAATTGTAACTGCATTTATTGATACTTATAAAATCTCTCAAAAATAAATTTCAGGGATGTTGAATTCATCATTTCTTACTCAGTGAAATAGTGTATTGATAACTGAGGGCCACCCAGTATTCTGAAATGCAGATCTATACCATTTTTCTTGCTGGGTAGATATGGAGTATTACACTGTGAATAAATACACACTCAGGACTAGTGTGTATCTACATACAATGCAAGTTTTCTCCAGTAGTTCCTGGAAGTCACTTTTCTACCATTCTGAAATGTATTTGAGGCCTGAACAAAGTGCACACCTGGCACGTAGGGTTGGACTAGAGTTTATGTTCACAGTGCACATTGTAGGCACATAATGTAAATCCCCCAAGCACTGGTACATCTCCATCTTTTACCTTTTGGATGTAACCATCCAAAGACATTGAACAGTTGGGCAAGATCAGCGGACGTTGTTCCTTACCTCATTACCAGCCACCTTAAAACAGGTGTCCCAAAGAACACACACCACATTACATGATTCAGCTGAGATTTCCATTTCTCTGGACATCTGGAAATGAAGTGAAATGAAAATGATAAGTGCTAAATGTTGGACTGTGACCTTTGCTTGCAGCTCTCAGCCCAGAATACCAAATGCAGGTGAAGGGACTACAGTCTCCAGAGAGAGCAGATTCCTTTAGGGCATCTGCCCATCTCTGTACCAGCAGCAATGAGAAATGTATTATCTTCTCTTATCCTTTAAACACTCAGGGCTAGAACAAATTTTATACTTATTGTTCAAACTGCTTTGTAGAAACCATAAAAAATGCAACTCCTATTCCAAAAGGCTAAGATTAAAATGGAAGAAAATATTGGTTGTGATGAGTATTTAATAAGTTGCAACTTTATATAGCTGCTTTGGAGAGGGTAGATACTCAATACAGTTTAGGGAACAGGGCCTTGGAAGGAGTCTGCCTGGAGCAAGGACTGACCAAGGACTGACAACCCCCTGGAGGTCCCCCAGGACAGGGCTGGCACCGCTGGGCCTTTGCTGGGGAGGGGCCTGATGGCCCCAAGGGTCTGACATGGACTCCTGAGCCAGGGCAGGGGGGAGGGAAGCCAGGCTGGGACAGTATCAGAAGAGAAGTAACTCCCAGGATGAGGGAAGTGATTCTTCCCCTCTCCTTCACTCTGGTGAGACCTCACCTGCAGGGTTGCATCCGCTCTGTGGCCCCAACATAAGAGGAATGTGCACCTGTGTGCAGGATGTGAAAAGCCCAGAGCAGGACCCTGAGGATGATCAGAGAGCTGGAGTACTCAGGTGTGAGGACAAACTGAGATAGCTGGGGCTGTTGGGCCTGAAGAAGAGAAGGGTCCAGGGACACCTTAGAGCCACCCTCCAGCAAGGGGATGGATGGGGCTGTGAGCAACCTGGGCTACTGGAAGGTGTCCCTGCCCATGGCAGACAGTTGGAACTAGCTGGCCTTTAAGGTCCCATGATGATGATGATGATGACGATGATGATGATGAAGTATGGCCCCCACTAGAGGCCTCTGATTTTTAGGTGATACGTCCAGAGTCACCAGATCTCCCTGAAAAAACCTTAATGCCAAACCCCGCAAAACAATTTTAACATGCAAAGGAAGATACTGTGTCCGCAGGGAATAGCTTGTCTGAGAGTGACATTGGCTGCAGTTATGCCTGGTGATTTAATAATTGCTACATCATGAGAGTATGCAGTCTTTTTGCTATTTAAAGCCCAGAAAATGAGAAGTTTGAACATGTAGTTCAATAATAGTTATGGGAAGTCACTCCAAAAAGGGCTAGCGTTCTGGAAACAAAACACGAAGCTTCAGGATCTGAGATGGATGGTGATGGGTGGGGTAATTCCTGGTATTAAAAAGATTAGGAGATGGAAACTGCAAAATCACAAAAATAGAGAGATCAGGAGATGGTAGATTTAAGAGCAACCTTTTTTTCCCTTTTCTAAAGAAAAATCCCAGACTTTTGTCAGGGCACAAATATGAGAGAAGTAAAGGAGAGGGAAAGTTTAATGATTCCTAGGATGTGATCCATGTTAGTGAACAGAGCCTTGGAAAAAGGGTATTTTCACTCTGTGTGAAACCTTGAGTCTAAGAAGTTTGTGTGCTACCCAGACTGTGATGGAAACTACCCCTCTATACATTCTAAGATCACTGTCTTAGAAGAGCATCTACACTAATGTAACTGTGCACTAACGTCCATGAGCTGCCTACAAAGCAATGGGAACAAAAATCAAGCTCAGAGGGATGCTAAGAAAGATTGAAAGAATAGCTGGGGATGGAAGAGGAGACCCAGGTGAACAGCCTGGGAAACGTACAAAGACAGAAAATCAAGAAACAAAATCCATCCAGAATTTAAAAGTCAACAAATATGAAAGGAAGACAACATAAAGCACTTGAAGCAGCCAGGAAGATGGGTGTTCAGATTTGCACTGTTTCTGCTGCAGTTGTTCTGTGAAGAAATACCAGTGTTTGGCAAAACCAAGCATGTTTATGACATTTAACAGATTTATACATTTCCAAGCATGCAACTAGACATTTCACTACTGCTCTCTTTTATTCTCTTCCCCAGTTAGTCCCCATGATTTCCATAGAAATCAATGGAAGTATCTCAATTTTTAGAGATGTAGACAAGACTAGGATCTTGCCCAGGAACATTTATTTCAAAATAGCTGATTGACACATTGATATGAAAGCCCCCTGAATAAGTAATGGATTCTTTCATGTGCCTGCTTGGTCTGTGTGTGTTCTGCCTGCTGCTTGCACAACAGATGCTGTAAGAGCTGCTGGAGGGAAGACAGAGAGAGCAGACATGTAGGTTAAACATAAGCAGTGATGCTAACAGGGTTTGGGCAGCACCTATTCAGTGAGCCCATTAGCTGTGAAAGGCACTCTGGTGTGAGACAAGCTTATGTCTGACCAAATTTTTTTCTCACTGAACATAGAGATATATTAGAATTTTTTATATTGTTCCCATGGAAACTTTCCCTATGTCACTCACATTTTTCTTGCTGCAGGTCACATCCTATTTCATCTTCAGTTATCATTATTATTATTATTATTATTATTAATGTAGATGGCAGTTGCTTTATGACTGCCTTGCAGATTGCATACTCCTATAGTCACCCTTTAAGATAAAGATATAATTGTCATAATTGCTAGGATTCAGCTGTCATTCACTTCCTGTATACAATGTGGCAAGGAAAAGATCCTCATGGGCTTTGTTTGCCAAAGCAGCCTGTTTCAAGTACAATGGTCCAAAATAGCATCGGATGTGGTTTGCATAGGATACTCCTATTCCAATGTCTGTAATGTTCTGATCCTCTATACAACTTGTGAAAGGTCATTAATTATACTCAGATGGGCCTATTATAGGGTAAAATCCACAAGTCATTTTGCTGCTTAGTGTTGTAAAAACCGGTATTTGTGGGAAAAAACAGGCCAGTTGTGCTTTTCTTCATTTTGACTAGCAATATTCTAGCTGTAAACATTTTCAGAGAGATGCTGAAGTGCTCCAATTAGGTTCTTCTTTTTTCCCTTTATTAATTCCAGAAGATTTTTGCCTGTTGATGCCAGTGACTGTAGCCCATGATAAAGCAATTATGGATCTTAAATGAGTAAAGAAACATATTGTAATTATTTTTGTGTATGTGTACATATGTATGTTTTCGAATAGATGCAGTTCTGCAATTGCTTGCCTAGAAAATAGTTTAGCAAAATATCCCTCAGAGAGGAAAATTATATTAATCTGTTGATGAAAATCGGTTTAGATCTGGCCAAGTTACAGCTTGTTGGAAATAACTTCTTTCTAAAAAAACAATCTTTTTCTTTAGAATGAGTACTTAAAATTGAAAAATAATGCACAAGTGCACACCTAAGAGAGTCACCTATTTTTTCCAATAGCAGCTGTTTCTGTAACAACTCACTGTAATACACAGCTTTTTGCTGCAGGCCTTCCCAGTTCTTCCTAATAAACAGCACCCTGTGTTTCTGTATACCAAATATGTAATATGACAGGAAAAAATTGTATACATTTATATTCAAATATAGAAACAGCATGTCAGAGTGTGAATGTGCAATCCTAATGGATCAGACTGAGATTTGGTCAGGGCTGATGCCCTGTTTCCTCCAGTTTCTACAGAGGTATTTACCCTGGCTCCTTTGTAACTTTAAGTGGATAGAAAACTCTGCTTATTGACAATGCACTATTGTCAGTCGTCTGCTACAATTCCTTATCACCCACAACAGAGCATGAGACACTGACAGGCAAGGAATAAGGAGTAAGGCAGCAACTCCCACAAAGCTGCTTTTCCTGTGCTGAGCTGGAAAGGGGGGAATTAAATAGTAAATTATCTTCTTGTTCTTTCACTATCTTGCAGCAAGAGTAGTCCTGACACATCTCCCTTTTACATGTGCTTTTAAGATATTTTTTATCATGTATCCTTGTCTTCTTGCTAAAATATGCAGTGCCAGTATTTTCAGCCTCTCTTCAGTGCAGAGATATTGCTTCACTTTTGTCATTTTTCTCATTCTTACATAAGGTACAGACTCTCTGAGTTAGGTTGATCTGCATCATACAGAATATGCATGTCAAACTGCAACACTCATTTGGCTAATAGCTGCCTTTTCTTCTTATTGAAATATTTTTCCTCCTGCATCTTAACATGGCTTTGTTTCTCCGTGCTTGGATGCTTGTGAGTACCATACAACTATTGCTACAATTTGCTCTTTTCACACAGGATATGAGAGCTCTTTTTCTGGGTTTGTAGGAAACAGGAGGCAAGTCTGGGAGTGAGAGCACTTTTCAACCTGCAGCCGCAGAAAGCATCCATATTGACAATTACCACTTAATTCTAGCGGCTTCATTGTCAGATGTATTTTTTCCTAGCATTCACTAAATGTATTTTTGTAACAATACAGAAGTTATCAGAGTGGAAGAAAAAATATTTTTGAGAGAGCTCTACTTTTTGGAATTTATGCTTTATTGAAATTATCAAAATTAGAACATCAGAATGGGACACATCTCTCCTCCCAGCATTTCATGTATGCATTCTCCTTCTAGGTATCTTCAATCATCTAAATGATTTAGTGAAAGAGCATATTCATTATCCTATGCTCTTTTTGAAATGGTAATAAATTAAAACAACATTTTTTAAAAATCCATCTCAGACAGAAAGCAGGCAATAACACATCACCGACTGTACGTTCTATTCTCCTAAAGCAATGACTAGACAAGACACACCTTTGTTAGATCTCTTTCTGACTGTAGTAGAATTAAGAATATACCTTTTTTATACCTCCTGGTTCAGAGAAGCACCCAAAGAGTATCTCTGATTTCCCCATAATATAATGTCCACAAAACATGAAACCATGTCCTACATTAGGATGCACAACTCATCATGCAAGATAGGACAGAGATACATAATTACAAACTGTTCTATTTGATAAATATAGTGTCCCCACTGTGCTACCTTTAAATACTCCTCTTTATTGGGACTTAAGACAAGATCAGACACAGATCCAACAAGTTAATTTTAGTGTTACTGCAATTGCCACAGACTCCACAGTATTGTAAGAGGAATTTATTTAAACAAATGTTTACTCTAATGAAAGACCCAGGGGACACAAATCTATGCTTTCTTGGAGGTCTCCCTATGGAATAAGTGACCCTATAGAGTGTCCAGGAAAGGAAAATATATTCAGAAATAAACTAGGATTCTTTTAAGAACAATTCACTTAATGAAAACAAGAAGGTTCCTGAGCCATTTAATTTCCATTAACTCTAATTAATCAGAATGGATTTTTCATCATTCTCTAACATATTTCAAAGTTAGGTTTTCCTTTTAAATGTATTTTTAAATCCAATCTATTTATCTTAGATGCCCAGATCCTGCCAGCTCTCTGTATTCACTCCAGATCTACCGTGGCTCTCTCCATTGACATATCCCATACATTGGGTTTAGATTGTAACATCCTCCAGTAAATTTCACAAAAACAATTTGTACAGACTTGCATGGCCCAGGGCCCTTATCATCTATGCATGACCATCTAAGCTAATTTTAACTTGCACAGTTTCTGCAAACCCTTAGTTGCCATGGAAACCCCTGCACCTCCGTGTGCACATATAAAACTTCCACAAAGAAATCCACACGGGGAAATAGTGCCGGGTTTTGGGTTAAATGCTAGTTAGAGGTTGAGAATATTACAGATCTCTAAATCACCAGTATCTATGCATTTCAGAAAATGATGAGGTTTCACCCATCACATATTGGGTGAAATGGTGCTGTGTGAATGTCCTGCAAATTAAAAAGAAAACCACTTTCTGCTATTGTCAGCCTGGATAACAGAATAAAAGATTTGTAAAATTTCTCTTAAAAAATGACCACTTCTTGTAAAAGTCGTCTTGTCCACCATTATCATGCTAAGGATAAGCATTAAACAGAATAATGTTGCTTTCACTTGGCTGTGTAAGAAGTAACTTTTCTGAGGCAAATAGGCAGCTGGAATTTTGAAATTATGTCTTAATAATAAACGCTTCAATAAACATTTTCATACTGATCTGAACAAAAATCATCTGCTGAAATAAAAATGCAAATAGAACCACAAAAAAGCATTACTCAGTGGCCATAAATATGTGTTGTTTCTGGTGGCTTTTTTAGCAAGGCCAGACTAGAGATAAGCAGCAGAGACATACCCGTGAAAAAGGGGAGAGAGGAGGAATGTGAGGCAACAAATGTAGGTAGCACTCTTCCAGATGTAGATTATCATGGGGGGACCATTTTAGTGTGTTTTTATTCTTTCTGTATTGATCGTATCAAATGGTTAGGTCTGTGTTTTTCCTGCCTTCACTTTATATTGGAATATATTAAAACATATATTCTGGAATATTATAAGCAGAAAAAATTACTTAACCAATGTAAAGGTCACAAAGACTGTCCCTTATGTTCCCACTGCACTGGTTATAGATAATATTGCTTAAACTGTTTTACCTTTTACCACCCCTCTGGACTTGGCCAATGTTGCAGTTCATTAAATCTAGATTAAAATTGATGCATGCCTGACTTCTGTCCCTGGTATTTTCTGGCTGTTTCAGAGAATTCATTTAACCCTTCTCTCTTTTATTTCTACATTTATGCATGGGAGACCACATAACCTATTTCCAATGGCTACTTTTGGTATAAAGTAATTGTAAAGCATTGCAAGCAGATAAAACAATGTCTACTAAGCATTATTGCAATGAATGGTTATGAAAATTATGGCTAAATCAAAAAATGAATTAGTGTTTTTCTTTGTTTTTTATGGTTTTGATCCCAGCTTACATTACTTTGTAATTACTTTGTATCATATGAATCAGAATTATTGTAAATCTTTTTTATGTAAAATAAATAAATATCTGTGGTGCAGAACTCACTGGAGTCCATTAAGAAATAACACAAGAGATAATCCTCTATCAATTTCAGAAGATTATCTCTTCCTGATAAGATACTTCTTTATTGATTTCCTGCTTACTGAACTCCCCAGGGTCTTTGCATAAGAGATGCTTACCAGCTTTTAACTAATGGCATTACAACATCACTTCCACCTTCTCTTCCAACAACAAAATGTAACAAAACAAATTATCTGTGAGAGAACATTTGCTGCAGAATATGGGACTGCTCTGTTCACCTTTGTGTTAATGGACAGAGGTCATTAAAAATGGATAACTAAAGCCTTTAGCACTTTTAATATATATCCAACCTGATTTGAAAATGAGCTCACTGTTCTGAAAGTATTTGGTATCCTGCATATGGGATGGATTTATACAGCTGTTTTTCAGTCCATAGGCTGACGGTGACATCAAATGCAGTAAAAACAGAACACACCTCAATATCATCATCTCTTTCTTATAATTAAAACTTTAATTCCATTCTCAACCCCAAACAGAGATGTAAGAAGAGCATTATGAGATGCTAAACATATCATGTGTCCTTTTAGAAGTAAGACTTGATTAAAAGTCCTTATTCAGGTCAGTTGCTCTCTTAGCCATAATGCTACAAATTCAATCGTCTAGCTGAAAATGCACTATGCATAATAAATGTATAAGCCTTATGAAGTTCTTTTTAGAAAAGAAATGTGACTAACATGCAGAGGCCTGAATCCTGACTTGACAAGGGTCACACTTGATTTCTTTGCTATTAACTTTCCAGTGAAGGAGGGTGACTCACTAAGTCCTTTGACAAAAGCAGCAATGTATAGCACAGTCCCAAAAACTCCATCCAAAACCATGAAGAGATGTTCCAAGTAATAACAAACCATAACAGTATAATTATATGACATGGAGATGTATTTCATTTTGGTTTTACAGGTGAAAAAACTTTGGGAAACAAGTGTATCAAAGATCAGGCAGTGCAACAGCAGCAACAAAACTAATACAGGAGCCCACAGTCCTGATGACTGCAGTTCCAAGAAATGAAATTTTGTATTTGCATCATGCCCATGTAAGATGTGAAGTTGACTTGCTGAACAATGCTAAGAAGATGCAATTTACAACATTTTTGAAACAAAGTGTTAGGGCATTTGGCCTTTGTGCTGAAGAGACTGACTTCCTGAATAGTTTGTAAGATTTTTAAAGTGATAAAACACCAAAGGATTTGTCAGATGATATCCTAGTAGCTCATGGACATAAAACTCTTTTCAAGGGGTGTGAACATCAGTTTTGTCTTTTCTCATGTGTCTGTGCCTCAACCTGCATCTGGATTCATGATGCAAAAGAAAAATAACAGGTGAGGAAAAGTTGTCCCATAAATTCTTGTTTGATACAAAGAGATTAAGTGTAAAAAGAAAGCACATGCAGTATTTCCTTTATGATGGCTATTTTGTTAACTTTCCTAGTCTTTTTCTCAATGGTTTCATCATTTTTTCTCTGTGGGTCTTGGAATTTTGGGGGGGGGGATTTGGGGACTTTGTTTGTTTGTGTGGTGTGTTGTTTTGTTTTGTTTTGTTTTGTTTTGTTTTGTTTTGTTTTGTTTTGTTAGAATCACTTTGCAGAGGAGGGAATGGAAGGACGGAAGATGTCAATGGAAATCATGTTATCATGCTGCATTAAATGTAGCTGCTGTATTGGACAGGTTTTGCTGAACTGGGACCAAAGTGAATCCATTTGCAGGACTTAATCTTTATTTCTTTATCTTCTGACAATCTTTATTTCTTTATCTTCTGACAAACAATTATACTGCTGCCAGTGTCAATTTGAATGTTAGCCTATGTTTTTGCTCTCAATGCCACTTAGATTCAGGTATTTTTTCACTGTCTAGGGAGACAATATTGAGCCCTCAAACACCTGAGTGATTCTCTGACCCAGAAACAGTTATGTGCCAAATAGTATTTAATAACTGCTACCACAGAATCACAGAGCATCACAGAGCATCTAAACCTCAGCATTTCAGCCTGCAGCTCTTGGGATGCTCATTCCAAGCAAAGGGGGGAAAGTTGGGCTGGTGGCTCCAGGGCAGGCGGGGTGTGAAGGAGGGTAAGGCTGCACGATCAGAGCATGCCAGAGGACAAGCAGCTTCTCACACACCCCAAATGCAGCAACTTCCACAAAACCCTTCACTCTACACCAGTAAACTTCTTCTTGCCACTTTAGCCCCAAGAGCTCTTGGATGTGCTTTGCACACCAGTAATTACAAGGGGTTTTGAGACTCTGCACCCAGTCTAGATTGTAGATGTTTTTCTCCACAGCCCTCTCTGTTAAGTCATTAATCATTATGACATTCTCACCCTCTCTCATTCTTCCATTGTTCTTTCCTTTTATCCTTCTTCATGCAAGGATAAAACTTTCTAATTTTCGTATTAAATCTTCTTTATTCACATCCAGATACCAACATACATTTTTTTGCAAATGGTTTTCTCATCTTCTCTCCATCATGCCTAATTAAGACTTCAGGTCCCAGAAGCAGAAATTGCTCATGGGTGTCCAAAACCTAACTGGGAGGAATCAGCACTGCTCTAAAACTGCTGCTAAAAGGACATTTGTAACAGTGATGCTCAGAGATCGTAATTGAGTAAATTTGTTGGGGATTTGCAAACATATTACTGAAAAAAAAACCAAGGCAAGAGTGGCAAAACTTAAGACATAACAAGTTGCTGAATGATACACTGACACATTACAACATGCAAAGATAAGAAAAATTTGAAATATTGAACAAACAAAAATATGACAGATTTCAGTGCTGAGGTGTTCAGTTAAAACACATACTGATCTTTCTCGTTAAAAATTTTGGTTATCTTGTAATAAAACCTACCTCAAGCAAAACTCGGCCTACAAAATATGTGTCTCTGAGAAGCAAAACCACTCCTGTCAAGTAGAGTAAGGCTGATAAAGCTCAGCTGTGGCTTCTCACAGTGAATAGATGCTGTGGACTGAGACATGAGACAGCAGATTAGATGGATGAAGCAAACACTTTGATTGTTATTGTATGCACAAGGTTTGCCAAAAGACCAGGGCAGCTCCTTTGTAGCAGCTCACAGTTCCTGTAGCCTGTGTACCTGTTAATGAGAAACACTGAGGTGGTAAGAGTAGTCTGTTGCTTCTACAGAAATGATTTCAAACATTTACTGATGTTTCACTTACATCAAAAGCAAGTAAATGGCATACAGAAGAACAGTGAATTATGTCCTCAGAAACTACCTGGGTTTAGATTATCTTTAAACACAGGCTTTTGTTCATGTCCTATTGTCTTGTACTGCAAACTACATTCTCAGCAGCTGTGATGTGTCACAGCCTCACCTGATCATAGATGCTTAAAGAGAAATAGATGTCTCTCAATTCACATTTTAACTTTACATTTTTTTCTCTATCTCTTCTACCCAGTCTTACTGCACAGCCTCACTGCCTTGTCCTCATGATTGCCACCTTCCTCCTGTCATGGATTTTGGCCTTCCTGCAGCCTCAACATTGGACTGACCTGAAAGTCTGGGCACAGCTGGGTGTAGGCAGGAGCAGGCAGTCCCACGCAGCAGGCACACAGCTCTGGGAGAGGAGGAATGTGCTGCATGGCCATGGGCTTCTACTGCAAAAAAGGCAGTGTCCCCAGACCAGGGAAATTCAACCACGTGTGAGTAAATACAGAGAGCAGCCTCCTTCACAACAGACACTGGGAATGACATTCAATATTTTTGATTTTTACTGTTTACATTTTAATGTATGCTGGCTGTTAACTATAAGAAAGGTTTCCAGATACTTTATTCACATTTTCCTTAAACCACATCAGTTCAAATATCCTCAGCATTACTTCTTTGTTACCTTCCTCTCCTCTGGCCTATTTACTCTTTTTTTTTTCCCCTATATTTATCTTTCTGTCCATTAATTTTGTTCTTAAAAAGTCAGCCTCAGGAACCGAAACATCCTTTCATTTACTTCATGGAAAAGAAATTTAAAATTTTGGAATAGCAGGGTATTTTCAGAGAGTTCCTCTGCTTGTATGATTTATTCTTTCCTCAAATGGTTTCTCTCTCTCTTGACTATTTTGTTTGTAAAAACTTAAGAAAATAGGAGTTTTTCCTAAGGTGTTTTGCATGATGATGGCATTTGGTGATAAAGGCCATTCAGAGTGGCCTATAATGCACTGCAATATGCTCTTCCTGTTGTTGTTTTTCAACAGTGCAATCCTTAGAATATAAAGATTACATTAGAGATAAATAAAGCTGTGTCATAGGCACCGCTCCAGTTAAAAGGTGATGAAGGTGTGAATAGAGTCTAGCTCATTGCTTACCAGAGTGGGATAGAAACTTTTAGGCACCTGATGATCATGGGATGTATTACTCATAAATACATGGTATGGCATAAGGTAATTGTTTAAGGTGTGCTGATGGTTGATGCCTTTCATAAAGTGTGATCAAGTAATTTAGAGGAGGAAAGCAGATGTTGAAAAGGGCAAAGAAAATATGGATACTGACACTGAGCACCTGAACATTTTGTGTTAATTGGTGAAGGTAGAATTTCCAGCAGGTTTCATTAGTAGTGCTGCTCCAAGCATCATTGATGTTTTCCTTTTTTATTTCAGTTTCCATGCAGCTTAGAAAGAAAGAATTCTCCATCAATAGCAGCAAATTAAATAAAACAATAAGAGTGGATAAGATCTTTCCTTATGTGAACAGATGACCATCAAATGCTTTAGTGGAAGGGCATCTGATATAAGAATTGTGAATCTGTCCAATTCCTCCAGGGCTGAGCTCAGTGTTGCAAAACAGCCACTTTTTGTCTTCCATCTCCTGCACACTGCCTCACAGATAACACAGCAGCCACACTGCTGGTGGATTTCAAATTGCTTATTGGGTGCAGATTTATAAGATGAAAAGCAAGAAAAAAAAGCACAGCTACCACAGGCTGCAGAATGTGCAGCACAGCTGGAGGTGGGCATTTTAAGGGAAACCATGGAGTAAAAGCCAGCTGCTGCAGGGTGCAGATGGCAAAGCCCAAGCCAGAGTCCAGGTTGCCTTTGTGGCAGCTGTCACACAATACTCTGCAGCTGTTTCCTACTCCAGCTTCTCAGATTACCACAGAATGCATAGCCCAGCTGATAAATATCTTTAGAGGAAAATTAATTATTTGTTTACAAGATAAGACATGCTTGCCAAGTTTGTATTCGGTAAATTATGAAGTCTGTTTTGTCATACTCTGGTTTTGTGGTTACAAAGTAAGTTTTAGTAACTAAAGAAGAAGTGTTGCAAAACAGTGTCATTAGGCAATCCTGAATTCAGAGTGTACAAATACAGACCAATTCCTGTTTAGTTTTAGGTAAGTACATAAAGTGAAGGAATACCATTAGCTGAAGTTTTCATGCTGTTGCAGATGTCGTAAGTTCATGGGAAAAATGGGTCACTACTTGTACCATGTCAAGAAAACATGGCAAATAAGGGGTTCAGACAGTGCTCACTTGGTTTATGGAATCATTTCATGCTCAGATCTGCTATGGAGCCAGAAATCCTGGCCTGTACTGATTGCCTGGCTGGTAGAGCACACAGCCCCAGCACTCTGAGCTGGGATACTCTAACATATTGATGTTCCTTTCAGTACAGGAGCAGCATGTTTTCCCCTCATCTCTTCTTTTGTGCCTGCAGCTTTTGGCAAGGTCATTTTGGAGATCAGGGAGGTAGGAGGTGTACCTCAAGGTGCTGGGATTTAGTTTGTTCACAACAAGGACTTTATTTGGGAATTCCATTGCTCTCTTCTAGATCTCAGGAAAAACGAGGTTTTCCATGAGTGGAAGAATGGGTGAGAAGAGGGAAGATGTGGTGAATAAAGAGATCTCATTCTGACATGGAGGTGACCCATGAGGATCAGATGTGGGTGGAGTTCACGAGGCTGAAAACATCCCCAAGTTCCCCAGGACAGACAGAACCCTGACTTGCTCTTAGAGTTTCAGTTTATCCCAGGCCTGGGAACATTCTGTTTCCGGTGCTGTAACAGTCCTTTGGATAAAATCCTGGTTTTACTGAAACCTACTAACTCCTCCAGGCCTCAGCAGGACTAGAGTTTTAACCTTTATTGTTTTTTCTCCTAAATACATATATATGTGCATACAAAAGAAAGAAATGAAAGATATTGCTGTTCTATGACCATCAAGTCACTGAACATAAATACAATGAGTTTGTTTTCCTTTACTCAAACCAAGAACTGAGGCCAAGTGTTCTTTTTATGTAAACTGAATACTGCGACTTTCAAAAAAAAAATAAAAATGTGACATTTTTTCATCAATTGGTATGTCATTTTTGAAAAATATATGGTACAATCAAAGTTCTTTTTTCAGAGTTACTTACAGTTACTTCTTTCTGAATGTCAGTATTTGTGTCCCAGCTGAGGTAGAGAACCACAGAAGCAAATACAAAATATAATATGAACAATACATTTGCTGTGCTAGCAATCTTTCAGAGTGAGTAGATGCATAAAAGTGTTTGGAGAAGGATCTCACCACTATATATTGTATATATTCACTAATTATAAATGTCTATTACCAGATTCCTAAGAATCCATCTGAGATTCACACCCCCACACACTTTTTTTCCTACCTCTTCCAGTGCTCTTTGTATTTTACCTGAATGCGAAGGTGAATACATTACCATTTTCACAGATGACAACAGTGAAATATATTTGCTATTCCTCATCTTTTTTCCATAGTCTGCCCCCTTAATTAACCAGATGAATTACACTTAGTTCAAAAATTCTAAAAAGCCCTGATGGTTAGCTTTATTTTCTAAAGTATGAAGCCAAGTCTGTTGTGAAAAATAAATTATGGATCTCTGAAAGTAATTTCTTCCCATTTTAAAATAAATATTGAATTTATTTTAAAACCTTGAATATTAAATTATTCTTTAAAATTAAGAAATATGTTGTATTTTAATAGTCCTGATTCTAACTTCTGATTTCCTTCCATTTATTTTAAATCTTATAAAATACATAATTTTTTTCAAAGTCAAACCCTTCATTTACATAGTAAGGAAATAGTGTATCAATATTATAAAATCCATACACTGTATCCTTCTGAAGGCAATATGTCTTTGCAGTGCTGGTTTCACTATGCACACACTTTAATGCCAGAAAATATTAACATGATAATAGCTGCAAGTATGTGATAAAATTTAGGTTATAAAATATGAGTATGTATTACTAAAATATTAACAAAAAGTCTTATACACGTATTCCTTGTAAGAAATTAAACAATATGATGTAACCCTGCAGGTTATTGGGAGACTGCATTTAATGCCTTTGCTGTCTCAAATAGATCTTGATACCTGTTCAATCCAGTCTGCCTTTCAGACATTTCTAGGGATACTTAAAATCTCTGCACATATATAATGCTTTCTGGGTGAAAATGAAACCATTACCACGCTGAGTTTTCAAAACTACTGAAGTTTTAGACATTCATGTGGCCTGCAGTACGTTGAGGAAAAGTCACATTAGTTGTGAAAAGCTCAAGAGGATTTTGTGAACACTGAAATACACAAAATGTACATATCTGTAATACTCAAAGCATGGAAGTACAAGGAAGATAGACTAGAGCCCATATGCTAGTTCCTCTTTGTTTATATTGCATATAATTGTATTTGTTAGTATTTAGTTATTTGATTATTTGTTAGTAGTTGCTTGTATTTGTTAGTAGCACTGCACTCAATCTATAAAATCTTAAAATCAATGTGATGAGACAGCACAGCTTTATCCTGTGTTGTAACCACACACACACAGACGCACTCTGGGCCTCCTAATATCTTCATTTATTGGAGGCATAAAGGAGCTGACCTTTTAAATTCACAATGTAAAAAGATCTTCAGAGTATGTCAGAAATTCTGATTATGTTTTTCTGAAAAACACCCGTCAAACCTTAGAATGTGACGTATATTGCTGTTATAATGTATTCTTTCTATATTAGCATAATCATAGTTCTGATATTAATTTTTTTTTCCTTTAAGTACAATTCTTTTTAAAAAACATACCTGAGGGAGTTTTAGGTTCAAATCTCCTTTTTACTACTGTTTTTGCACAGTGTGATATTCATACATACAGGATCTGTCCTGAAGATTGCCAACCAGTCAACTCTTGCTGGATCTTCTTTTTACCTTCTAATTCAGTCACACTCTAAAGCTTTCTTTATTATACCAATATTTGACATGCACAACTCATGGCACTGATATTTTCCTCCTTTCCTTTAAGGTGGGATATCACATGATACTGTTGCTATACCATAGTGGTCATCCATTAGGGCTGTGCTCCTCTTTCCTTTGGTAGAACATTTCTCCCTGTTTCTAGAACTGAGATTTGGTTGGCACTCCAGATCCTACATAATATTTTCCAGGAATGTTTAGAACATTATGCAACTGGTCAGGGAAAATTCATGCCAAGCACTGCCAGGCATGCTAATTTCTGTCAAACACAACCTTTTATCTGTCAGCTCATTGCAAGCCCTGAGAAGTCACTACAAAGAAGGAGCCCCTGTTGGCTGGAGACTTGAACTTTGGAGCCTGTGCAAAGCGTGAAGGAACATATTTGTTTTCATACTGAGACGGATGCTCATGTAAATCACAAAGCAAACAGGGAAAGACTGAAAAATAGCTGGTTTATTGGAAGAGACTTGGAGTCATTTCCTGCTATTACCAAACTTGTTCTCTGTGAAGCTTGTATTTATAATCTTGATGCTGGCACTCAAAGCAGGCTGTTAAGAGGTTTGAAAGATCTGTTGTCATGTTTTCTCATATTCCATAATATGCTTTGGATGGATGATTCCCACAGGTTTAATCCATTTTTCTCACTCAAAGAAAGGGTGGGATTACCTGCTTGAGCCAAAAAGGATACTCAGCACAGAGATGTTAGAAAACAAATTATTATTGTGCTGATGATCCTGTTACTGCTGTAATGAAGCTGGCATTACAATTTTTACCTGAGCCAAGAAGCTGAAATAATTTTCCATAAACTGAGATGAGAAAGTTCACAACACACTTATGTTCCAAAAAAGAGATTTTTTCCCCCCAAGTTTGCTTGTTAAGTGTCTAATTTCTAAGTTTACCCATAATAATGAGACATTGATTAATCTCAGTAATAAATTCTGAGACAGTGGGTCTGGGAGATAGGTTTCTTGAAATTGCCGACCAAATTATTACAGAATTTGTAGTTGAAATTTTGAGCATGCCTTATGCAGAGGACAATTACCATTTTATTTGGCAGTGTATTGAAACAAAACTGCTACATAGAGAAACTTTTCTTCTCATTTAAATAATTACAGACCTACCTTTTTATTTTTTTAGTGAACCTGATGGCAACAATGCACACTGTCAGTAACACAAGGTTATCTTTCTGCGCAAAGTTATTGGCTGCATTTTAATCAAGAAATTAAAAGAGTTCAGAGGAAATCTGACAAAAAGTTGTGGAAAAGTTACAAAAGTAATTAGACTCAAGAAAATACTTCCATATGAATAAAAATTGAAAAGTTTGAGTTCTAATGGACATGAATAAGAAGAGACATGAAGTAGACTGTTAAGGATAGGATATTTGCCAACTGCAAGCTGTGGGGATTCTCCCACCCTCCCTACTCTTGAAGATCTTTGTTAGACCCCAGAAACTGGAAAAAATATTCAGTCAGTTGCCTAACTCTGCTGTGCCACTCCAAAATTTGCCTGAGTCTTTTTAACTTAAAATGCATACACAGTCTGTACCTTTTACCCCACATAATCTGGAAGCACCTTTTTATCCCTTCATAAACACTTTCCATGCTTTAAAAGTTCACAGCTATAATTAGGGAGAACCACTGAGACCCCTCAGAAGTGTTTGGCAGAGCCTGCAGTTTACATCTAACCTGCCTGAGAAGTGACCACAGCCTTGTAACAGCTGCTCTCCCCTCCTTCTCCTTTGACTGCACATGAAGGTGATGCCATTGAGAAAACAGGAGCAGGAAAGGGAGAAGTGAGTCTCAGCTTACCCAGTGTGGAAGGAGCCCAAGGATCTTTCTTCCTGACACATTGGCATGGGCACTGCTCCCTCTGCCAGGGAAAATCCCCCATTTTAGTCTCCAGTTGCTGCAGAGTTAGTGGCACAGGGCCTGTAGGTATGTGGGTAAGCACATTGACCTTTTTATAGGATTTCATGGTGGATATGGAAAGGGATGACTGATGATGGATGCACCTGAGCTAAGGGTTTCTGCACCACATTTTTCAAGTCTCTTGCTCTGCTTAAGAGACAATATGGATATAACTATTTTCTATTTTTTACTGTTAATATAATACTTGCATGCAGTCAGTTATTTTCTGAACTTGCACAAGTCTTCTTTCGCTTGGAATATATGAATGACCTTTGAGGATATATATGCTGTATGAAAAACTGAGGCACTAACACTAGAATACTCTTTTAAAGTACTATAAAAGTCAAAAAATAAGCTTTGTTACCCCAAGAGAAAAGACCTTTCTGGCCTGAACTGCTACTGTAGAAACGCCTCAATGTGAATGTTCCACTTCAATCATCATATTGGTGCAAACAAAGTACAGAAACCTTTTTATATCAGCATTTTTCTTATTTCTTTAAAATACTATGTTCTGTGCAAGACAGTGTTTAAGAAAATACAGCACAGAAAAGCAGGTGTGGAAAGGTATGTGTGTGAAGGAGGTGAATGCAGCTCCTCATCCCTACACCACCAGCATTTTTAGTTCTTAGTTCTTCCACAATGTCCACACTTCCTCTGTCTCTATCAGGCTACCAAGGAATACCAGGCCACCTCACATCATGCACAAATGCATGCACACAAATAGGTGTGGCTGCATGGGTGAGCAGGAAGCAACCAGGATGAAGTAGGACAGTTGTGTTGATAGCAATAGCAGGTTTGTGTGGCTGAAATCAGGCACATTTAGAAATCTAGGACAACAAGAAACAATGGTTCATGAAAGCCATAGGTAAGAACAGGCAGCTCATCTCTTAAGTCATGATTCATTCATGTGACACAGCCCCATATCAGAACTCAGAGTAATTACTGTTGAGTCATGCAGACAAGGAGACCAGCTTGGAGCTGGCACAGGCATTGCCAAGAAGTGATACAGCAGCAATCACCTGGGTGGGGAGAAGGGAGGTGCCGCTTCAAAATCCTGGGCAAGGCCAAAGGCCACAGAATGAGATCAAACTACCTATGTGTATTTTAAAAGAAAACATTTTAAATTCTGTCTGGATTAAAGAAAACCTCAAAAATATTACAGGCTACCTGCTTTTTGCTGTGCAGCCTGATAGATTAGCTTAATTTGGAATGAGCTGTCCTGCCACATCTCTCTCTGATACTTGCTTCCAGCTAAAGAAGGAACATGTACTGTAGGAATAAGCAGAAGCAGAAGTGAGAAGGTGAGATAGGCCAAACTTTACATGAAACTTTCTCTGGCTCTGGAGAGGCCCTGTCAGTTCTGGGCATGATGATATTCATGCAGAAACCTATCTGCTCACATTTTCTTGCTCTGCTTTGCATGGTAACTTTGCAAAAGTATGAGAAGATGATTTATGCATGACGTACAAGAGGGCTGGCTATGAGTCACAGTCAAAATGCACAAGTTCATTCAATGGAATGTTCCACACTACACCAGTTATTATTCACTGCCCTGGTTGAAAATTGCCCCCCTGCTTTGCACAGCAAACAAATAAAGCACAGAGGTAACTAAGCTGCCTAAGTTAGCTGGGAACGCAGCCACGTGTCTTTGGGAGGCTTGTCCTGACACAGAGAGGGATGAAGTGAAGCTGCGTTGGGGAGCTGGTAGCCCTCAGGAGTGCAGGATGTCAAAGTGCTCTGTCAGCACTGATGAATTGAGTGTTTCCAGGCGTGCCCTGCACAGCAGAGGCTCAAAGCTGATGCAGCCACAAGGCAGGGGAACCTCATTCCCAGGCTGGAGGGGCTGCCCTTCCTCCTCAGCCTGTTGCTGCTCCTGTGTGCCAGGATGGAGTCTGCCACTGTAGACCAGATTTTTGTGGATTTTCAGCATCTGTTCCTTCCTCTATCAGGAGTGAGACATTCCTGTTGGCTATTCAAACCAAGACTGACAGGCAGCCAGGTTCCTCCCACGTATATTTATTGTGAGGGCTCCTCATTTTCCTCTTTAAAATGCACAGAATTCATAGAAATGCATATACCTTAACACAATCATTTAAGTAAAAAAAATTAATACTCACTAAATATATAACACATTGGGAATAGAAAAGGTTTAGTAAGATTTTTTTCTTGTTAGTACCTTAATGATTGTGGTATCTCAGCACCTCAGGATGGAGGTGCAGAGTGGCCGAGACCACCCTTGGGGGGCTCGGGAGTCCTGGAATGTTGCCAGAAGTGTCTGGTGGCAGGACTTTGATCCTACACAGGAGATGAGACCTGTATGAGGATGGGAGGAATTCACTGGGTGAATGGTGAAGGGATAAGTTAGTTAAAGTGTAAAACACAGGGTTTAGGATTTTGGTACAGGGGGGTCTAAAGAAGTAAGATGGAGGAATTGGGGCGTGTCCTGTCCTTCTTCTTCTTCTTCTTGGCCTCCATCTTCTGTGGTGATGGTGGCACTTTGGGATCGGTTATTACTAGAAGTGCACTGGTTAATAAGGGTAGAAGGTATTGGGGAAAAATGATAAATATTGTACACGTAACTTCGGGTATAAAGATAAGTGACCGCCCGGGGGCTTGCAGTGTGCCCATGGCTGACTTGCTGTGCAGACCTCTGTCGGGCTGAAAGAATAAATTAGATAAACAATTAATAAACACCAAGACCGAGACAAGATCAGAAGTCTCTCCTCGTCCTTTGAAGCGCCGGGCTCTTCAAGGCCATCCCTGGGCCTTTCCAAACAGCCTAAACAGCACCAAAAACTTACAAATTATTAAATACATTTTTGGGGTAATAGGTTTCCATTATTGTGCTGAAAGAAAAACTAAAATTTTCAGTCCTTAGCCAAAATAATACTGGTATTGTTATTTTGCAAGTAACTCTGGCCTCACAATCCTTGCTTAGGGAGTACTGATTCAAGATTTTGAGAATCTGGAAATGAAAAAAATGCAAAATAAAATCATTCATTAAGAAGGCCTTGTGATTAGCTTTCCTTACCCCTCCGTAGAAAGTTTATGCTGCTGCTGGTGGCTTTGCAAATGAGTTTGTTCTTGGAGGAGCCTAAAAAATCTTGATCTCAAATGGAGACAAGGAGTTAAAAGCTGTAAAGCTGAGGGTAGGACAGAAATCCATTTATTGGCTACTCTAGACTTCTAATCTATTTTTCCCTTAATAAATAGAAAAGTCTAATTTGAACATATCAGAAATACCTGAAAATATGGTAGAAGGACTGTGGAAAGATAGATTATCTTTGCCATATTACAGACAATTGATGCAGTATATTACCTGTATATTGCTTTTCGTCTGTGCATATTATCTATGAAAGTGGTAGCTAAGAGAAGTTATGAGGATAAATTTTTCAATAAACCCTCTCCATTTAAACTGTATTCAAAACAGTAATTTTTTATATTTTCAGTACTTGAAATGTGTTTCAAATAAACCCAAATAACATTGCTCATGAAAATCTTTCATCTCACTAAATTAATGAAGAGTTTCTGACTTTTAAGTAGCTATTCAAGAATGCATTCTCTTGGTTTCATAATCTTTTTTCTTTTGGAAAAGTGGGTGCCATGTGAGTCATTTCTTTTTGAGTTGCATAAGCCAAAGACTTGTGTATGACAGCTGGCCAAATTTACTTCCCAATTAATATAAATAACACAAATAGCTCCTTTCCTTAGTTAAAAAAAACACCTTGCTACACAGTACACAATATGCACTCAGATAATAAGGGCACTAAAAATTGCTACCTAGAGTGAGTTAAGATATACAGCATTTCACATGTAATCTGAAAAGAGAAATACTATCTCAAACATTGAAATAAACAAGATTTTCATCCAAGAAAGAGATGACAAATTATACAAACAACCTTGGCAGAAAATTTGGAGTGGTCAATGCTTGTTTCAAGATGAAAGCCATCAAAGTGTTACCAATAGGAAGAAAGTTTCCAGTAAGAAGAAATTTCAACAACCTTTTAAAAAATGGAAAATTCTTGCAATGGAAGAATCATGGTCCTGAGAGCTGCCCACCTCCCTGGATGTCCCTGCCCAGCACCCCCTGTCACCCCCATTCCCCATGCAGTGATGTTGTGGCAGGGCTGCTCTCCAGGCCCCCAGCCCTGCCATGGGCCCAGCTGAGCTGGATCCTGTTGCATTCTTGTTGTATTCATATTTCTCAAGCCCATTACTGTACCAAGCTGTTCTTCTCAGCAGCACAACCCCTCCCAACTTCTCAAGAGCTCCCCACCAGGCTCTCGACCCACCCCTATTTATTGCAGGTACCGTCATGAGCCACAGCTGCTGCCCAACTAAGGACTTTGCAGCTGTAGCTCGTTTGGAGTAACTCGGACCACACAGATCTTACAGCGACTCTCTCCATAAGGAGTCACTTATTTAATACATAGATCTTAGAGGGACTCTCTCCATAGGGTCCCACACCCTGCCCTGGCCAAGCCCATCCCCACGGAGGTGCCCGGGGCTGGGGCTGCCTCACTCCCCGCTGCTCCTGGCTGGGCGCTGGGGTGGCCCTGGCTGCCAGACCCTGCCCTGCCAGGCCCCTGGGCACTGCCTGCCACTCCATCCCCAGAGAGCTGCCCCAGCTGCTGGGATAGCATGGCAGCACCACAGGGCTGCTTTCAGTCCTGCAAAAACATACACCTACATTCCTCAGCCAGATTTCTTTACAGTGCCTTTGTTTTTTTTTTTAATCAACTAATTTATGTTTAAAACACAAACACATTAGAAAGCCTGCCTTTCTGAGGTAAAGAGCACATACATGCCAGTGCTGGAAAGGCAGAGATTTCCCATCCTTTTTCTCAATCAGAGAGCAGCTGTCAGATTTTTGAGCAGCATCTCAACTGCTGTCAGATTTTGTGGACAATTTCCTGACTATTCCCAATATCAGGCACCTTCACAATCTGTGGTTATTAATGTATTTTTAACTTCCAACAGAAAACTTCCAGTAGGTATGTCAAATGAATCACAATGTTCAAGGCTTGCCTAGTGCTTTTAACAGATTAGAAAGAACTACAGGAAAAAGCTGAAGCAAGTAAAAACTGCAAAACAGAAGAACACCTGGTGCCCCAGAAGCAGCCTTGGGAGTGGAAGGAAGCCCTCCCACATCTGCTCTCCATGCTCTGGCCAGTGTTGCACAGCACATCTTCATCCCATAGGTTAACATTTGACTCCAGCTCAACCTCTTGTCAGTTGGTCAGAGGTTCCCTTCTGCACACCTCTTTTCCACCCAGTCAGTGTCCCAGTTGCAAGACTGTGCAATATTTTCACATCCTGGGTGCAAGCCACTGCATTTATTTTTTGTGAGCTCCATGAGGTTTCTCTTTGTGAGGAACATTCCTTTTCAAGGCAACCCTGTACTCCAGCACACAGACTGTTCCTCCCACTTTGGTGCTGTCTGCCAACTTGTTGAGGGTGTGTTCCACCCTATCATCCCAGTCATCAATAGATGTCAAAGTAGAACAATTTTGACCCCAGTATCAGTCCCTGGGAAACACCATTAATAACTAGACACCAACTTGACTACAAACACCATGAGCTCATTTCTGCACCCGTGTTACAGTCCACCTGTCTGGAAGAAACCTCCTCAGTTTGTCTGTTAAGATGTTATCAGAGAATGTAGCAAAAATCTTGCTCAAGTCAAGGTCAATTACAATCTCCTGCTCTCCAGTTGTTCACAAGGCCAGCCATTTCATCACAGAAGATACTCCTGAGTGTCCTGTAGCTGTCCTGTAGGCAGAGCTTCCTTTGTGCACTTCTGAAAGTGCCTTTTCCTTGTCACTGGGAAACTCCCCTAGTCATCCCTGTTTTCAAAGCTGATGGAGCTTGGTTCTCCAACACAGCTGGCCAGTTCCCTCAGCATGAGATCTGCACCTCTGGATATCTTTACATCCAAAGTGCTTTAGTAGGCCATATTTAGATCCTCTTTCAGTATGATAGTGTGCCTCTCCCTCATACTCAGTCAGTCAGCAGAGACCCAGAGATGTCTGGAGAAATACCTTAGCAAAGACTGAGGTGAAGAAGGTTCTTATCTGTGATTTTCATGTTCTTTTTCAACCACCACATTCAACAGTCAGTCTTGCTGACAAGATATCTACAGAAAATGTTTTTTTACATTTCTCACCAGTTTTAAATCCAGCTGAGCTTTGGCTTTTCCCTGCATGCCTGGGAAATGCCTCTGCACTCCTCCCATGTAACCTGGCCCCACTACCACCCTGTGTACACTTTAGCCTCAGTGATGTGCCCTGCTTTCAACCAAGCTGGCTCCCAGTCATGCTGGCTAAATTCCCTGCTTAAATATATTAAGGAGTTTTGGACAAATCCAAACTATTAACTTATTATATACAAGCCTTTTGTTTATAAAACATATAGATATTAGCAGCAGCTATTTGGAATAGCTTTGATGTGCACAAGCCAAGAATGTATCTTCTTTGTCTTCCAGATTCATCAATAACAATAATTCTAAAAAAAAATGAAAATTCCTATCTAAAAATTTTCCTCTTCCTAGATTTCTCATACTTATTTCTTACTGCCAAGTATCTAAGAGTCTTTTCTACTTCCTGTGTGTATAGATGTATAGATAAAGTGACATGCCATCAGCTTGTGTAAGTAAAACACAGTAAATCATCCAACAAGTAACACACCTCCACAATAGTCATCTCAACTATTTTACTGACTATTAGAAATTCAAATTGCTTAATTGTTTTATCTTCATAAGTCATCTATTTAATTTTATTTTTGTAAGTCTTTTATTCTAGTACATCTTGTATTCTAATACACCTAATGTGTTTTTATATACCTAATATGTTCTAATGCACCATAGTACAGATACAAGAGTTGTGCTCATAAAAGCTATTGAGTCACTGATTGGTAGAATCATGCACACTTTCGTGCTTCATTACAACATCATAAGTCAAACACAAATGACATCCTCTCATTTACTGCTTTGACTGCCATGTAAAATGAAAAAATCATGAAGAAACTTACCCCCCAAAAAAATTCCAAAGCATTTTCCTACAAGGATTGGAAAAATCCATAGAAACCAAATCAAATGAGTCATGAGATAGCACATAATTATCTTTCAGCTTTCTTATTGTCTGTATTTATAGCATGAAGGTTTTTCCCCCTATGAACTGTAAATCTCTAACCATGCATTCTGCCTTCCATCACCTCCTCACATCTCACAGACCGAGCAGGAGGAGGATGTGTCCCTGTGAAAGCTACACAGGTAGCATTAAAGTAAGGAAAGCAATTGGGAGGATTAATTTTTCATAAGTGATGTGTGGTGACTCAGTGCTTCTGTTTGGAACTACTCCACCTTTGAGATGGGAGCATGACAGGGAAACTGTCTCTCCCATCCAAGTGCCCATGGCCAGACTTGCATTCTGCTTTTGGCTCTGCTGTGTCACATTGACCCCAACCCCAACAGCCCTAGAGATGTAAAGGAAGCGTTTCAGCCTGACCACCCCACTCCCACGACTGACAGCAATTTATGAATGTGTCAGATGTAATTTCTTTAAAAGATACATAGAATAAATGGGTTGCAAAATGTTACAAAATGCAGATAGTTTCACAATGTAAGCTGTAGCTGCGAGTCAAGTCTGTACCTGAGCTAAAAGACACACGGATGCAGCAGTCCAGGATCCAGTCTCCTCAGCCCCCTGGGCTTGTGTCAAGGCAGGGTCACTGCCAGTCAGCCTGGAGATGCCTCACTGGGACTCCCATTGCAGGCCTTGAGGCATAAATGTAAACTGTTTAGTAAATTGGTAAATCCAGTCTTTCACCCCTGGATGTGCTTTCATAAAGATCATAAAGATGTATAAAACACAGAGGTAGAACTGGATTATCATCAGATGCATTAATGGCTGAGTCTTTGAAATTAAAATCTCAAAAAAGAAAGAAGAAAATGTATATGTTTGTCAGCTGCAGTGGGTATCTGAGACTGACCAACAAGGACAAGATTTTTCCCACCTACTCTTGAAAAATGTATGGAGCAATTATTTCTGGAGTGTTAGCTACATATTGTATTTATGATTATTGAGGCTACTGAAACTGTAAGGTATGTTCCTCACATCTTCTTCTACTTTCTCACACTGATGCATCCCAGATCTCATCACTCACTACACACAGAGCTGGGGGACACCAGCCCAAGCTGTGGATTTTCCTGGAGGAGCCAAGGACATGAAGGCTCAATGCTAGCACTATTTTATAGAAATCATGATCCTAAATAATGCCAAAGTCCACATATGCTTTAGGGATCACAGGGTGGACTCATGTTATGAAACTCAGGACAAATGTTCATGTATATATGGTCCAGCAGGAATGTGGATTCCCTGAAAATGCATGAAGTAGAAGTAAGGTGAATTTCTAGTCTCCTTGTCCTCTTTGCAGGATTCATACTCCACTTCTTCTTCCAGGTGTTGAAGTGGGAGCCCCATATCCATAACTTCCCAGGGTTGGATCAGCAGAGCTTATGCTGGTTGCTCACTGGAGGTTGACAATGGGACATTGGCACCACATGCCTGTCACCTGGTGCAGATGAGAAGCAGATGCCAGGATGTCACACAAAGCCCAGGTGCCTGGACCCTCAACCTGCACCAGCACATGTTGGGTATTTGGTTCTCTCCTGCTACTCCTTGGTTCCTAAAACCCTCATCTGTTTTTCACCTTGGATTCAGTGTGCTTCACATTGCTCAGAAAGCCAGACATTTCCAGGGAAGGCTGATCCTGCTGTGCCTGTGCAGGACCAAGAACATGCATGAACAGTACAGCTGCTGATCCCAGGAAGTGCCAGAGTGATGATGTGCTCAGTTAGCTCATCCTGCTGAAAGACTGAGGATGGTGTGGAGCATCTTGGCTGGGATGGTGCTGTGCCCTATGGCAGGAGAGCCAAGGGCCAAGTTTACCTTGCAGACTGACTTGCACCCTGACTGAATGCCCCCAGAGACATAATCTTGATACTCATCAATTATTTATCAGGAAAAAAATTTATAAGCTATTCCACAAAATCGCACTCTTCACTACAAAAATCAATTATTAAACAAAACAAGAAAGTAAGAATAACCCCAGATCTCTGGCTATTGTTGTTAGGGTGCTGCATAGAGCACTTAAAAGTCTGCTGTAGTTTTGGCTCTGGCCATTCACTAACACTGTTGAGGTACAGAGGAGGTAGCAGCCAGTCTGAACCCAATGCTGAGTGTGACTAACAGCATTTTCTATAATTCAGATTTTTAAGCAAGTTATGGACCCAAAACCTGCTCAAAGTCAATGGAAAGGTTTCCTTTGTTAGGATTTTAATTTGCTTTGTTTGGAGAATTAAAATCAAGGTGTAGCTAATCTCCACCAATGCTTTTATTTGTCCTAAAGTCTTTGGGCATGTCTGTTTTTACCAGAACAATTCTTGGGGCACCTAGAATTGTTATTTTTTGTGGACTAAAGTGGGCTTCTCATTACCTAAAACTGTTTGTTTTAGTTAATTGTTGTTGTTGTAAGAGTGCTGCTAGTAGTCTTTCCATCCAAGTCCCAGTCCAGTGTGCAGGTACAGAAGATGTTTACTGGAATCATGTATTTATCTTACACCAAATGTTATTAAAAGTTGCACTACAAAGAGTTTTTCTGTGGCTCTGAGCTCTGATTTCTCAGACATCAGTAGTTTTCTTGTCCAGACTATGTTTTTTAATATTAGAAAAATGTGCTTTTGTCATGTCCTTAGTCTTGATTTTCTTGCATAATTTGGCTTCCAGAGAACAACTGGCAACCAGAAAGCAATGTTTCAAGTATAAATATTTCTCATAAAATGATGTTCTTTCTTCATTGCTTCTTTCTCTTTTACATCCTTCAGATTCATTATTTTCCCCTTTTCTTGATTTTCCTTTAAATACATTTTCCTGAAAACATGGCAGTACTGCCAAGAGAATCTTTGCTTTTCTTGACATCGCATTTTACCTCTGATTTTAGCTATTCTCATAAAAAAGAGAGAATATTTGTGCTGAAGAGCAGAGACCAACAGAAACATGAATATCAAAACGGGGAATAGAAATATCACCAGAAATCAAATCTTCCTTTAAATGCTCTTGGTATGAGGAACAACACACTGAATGAGGAGAAAAATTCCTATTGTCTAACCATGTATGCAGGCAGAGAAGGTTAAAATTAGATGGGCTGTTTGCTACTTGTCACATGCTGGTTTAGATTGCATCGGCAGCTCCATGCATGCTATGCTATAAAAAGATTAGTCAAAGCCAACGAAAGGAAAACATTGAAATTGCAACACACTGGAAAGGAAAAAGAAAAATAACTGTGTACCATTAACAGTCCAAATATTTACCCTCAAGCATTTTTTTTTAAATCGCTTTATTGGTGTTTTGCCCACTTTAAAACAATTATGAAGTTACAGTATTTAATTATAGGCCAAAAGAAAAATGAAAATAAAATATATTACAGTACAATATATTGTACAATGCTTCCACAGAAAGGATAAATAGTTAAAATTAGCATGTGTGATGATCCATGTGATCATCCAAACCTATGTTTGAATCACTGATTCTAGTAAAAGAGCAAGACAAACCACAGTGACACATGGCTACCTTAAACAGACAGCAAATCTCTCACAGCACCTATAGTTTATAACTCAAAGAACTAGGAGAGACTGGGGCAGAATCTTAACCTGACAGAATTCCAACTGCTTGATAAGGTTGATTCAGTTAGAAAATAATTCCAGATATTAGGGAGAATATTTCCCATTCCCGTTCTATATGTAAAAAATAAAGCAAACAAAAAAGTGTTTTCTGATCATAGCTTTATCTAATTTTCTATCTTCACTGAATTAAAAAGTCTAGCATTACATTGTGAATCTTGCAATACATGGATTTTATTAACATTTTGATTAACACATCAAAAAATGAAGAGTAACTTCTTTGATTATTGGATGATATTTCAGAAATCAAGTCTTAAATTATCTGTGATAGTTACCTATAAGATTTTTTAAATTATTAATTTTCACTTCTGCAGGAAAAAATGGTGGGTCAAATGTTTTAATGAAAAGTTTTTGCCAAAAGAGATGAGTGTTTTTTTGATGGAAAAAACCCCTAGTAGTTAATTCAGAAATACAGAATCATTTTGCATAAGCATTTTAAAATTATTTAATATCTTGCTAACTCTTAATTTTCAAAACCCTTCTTTCTTTAAGTATGTTTTCTGTATTTTTCTTTCCACAAAGATAAATCAGTTATTTTAAAAAACTATCTTACTACTTTTAATAATAAGTTACAAGTAAACTTTATTTATGCATTTAATTCTGGCTTTTTCTAGGAGGTGGAAATAGCCAAATATTTCTATGTAAAGTTCACATTTAATCAAAATCTATAGCCAAAAGAAAGGTCCACTGTACTTAGTGTAGTGAAAATTCAATTTCAAAATTGAATCAGCTCATATTTCAGTAAGTGAGCATAAATAAATTAGTTTCATGTCAAAACAAAACAAAACTAATAAAGCAGGCTGGGAATTCATTACTGGCTGCACCAAATCCCCTTGTAAAGAGTTTTCCATGAATAAAAGTTGTAGGTCTTGTCTGAACAGTTAGAAACTTTAGGGACAAGACAGAAAAGGAGTCACAGTGAGAAGAAGAAATTGTAAAAGGTCAGATCAGTATTGTTTTGAATAAAAAGAGTTTAATGAATTTGCATAATTTGACAGAAGAGACAAGTTTTTTTTTTTCTACAATATTCAGACAGTGGAGGGAAATGGTAGAGGATATTACAGATTGTTCCCACTACCCTTTTTGGAAGCTATGAAGCCAAATCCTTACTCATGGGGACTCTTTGGAGGAGGAAGGTGGGGTCTAAAGATGAATAATATCTAACATAGACTTCAAAGTGAACTCCTTACCTGCTGAGTGGTTGCTACTACTTAAATGGGCAATGAAAATAGCCTGAAAATATACTCTAAGTCATAAATACATACAGCATTTTTTAAATTTGAAAGTAATAAACTGTTAAAGGGATTAAAATAATAAACAGAGGAATAGTTACTCTGTTTATGAGGGTACAGTGTACTCTTTCTAAAACATCCTGCCTTGAATAGCAAACACTTTCAGAAGCTTCAAAAATATCTAAATAAGAAATGGGAAATCTCCAAGATTTAGAAAGGGGAAATGGTAAGAAATTACTTAAATAGTTATTGACCAACAAACTGATAACACAGTCTTCAAATGCATATATCAGGTTCCCTATTTACAATTCCATTACACAATTTAATCAACATATCTTAAAATATGTGCATGGTCAAGATTAGCAGATGGCCATCTTTCTCTGCTCAGAAATATCTCCAAAAGCTGGTCTCTGAATAGCAGTTGGCAGGAAAAATATGCAGATGGCTGAAGTAACTTTAATATACATCCATTACTGATACTGAATTAAATAGGTAATTACACATCATAAGCACTGATGATTAATTACAAACAACAGACATAAAATATATATGTTTCATATGTTAGTTCTTCAAGTGGACTGCTCGGCATTGAATGAAAATATTAAAAGCCAAAATACATATGCTGCTGGCCAAAACAAAACCTAGGAAAAAATCCATAACTAGTCAATACAACAGATATCTCTCACTGTAGCCTGAAGGTCAGTCATCTGTGACTCTGATGGCATGTCAAGAAGAGTGATTTGCTTCAGCTGAAAAGAAGTCTGACCATAATTGAAATATAACCAGTCTGCATTAAATTTAGATCCCTTTTTTCCCTCAGAAAACCAGGAGACAATCTTTATTGTGTACCCACAGGCATAATAAAGAACACAAAAATTGAGCATGAATTAGAGAGCTGAAATAGCTTTAGGCTACCTATGGTTGGACTACAAAGATATAGCAGTGGTTCCTAAAACGATTCAAAACAGTCATGGACATTATCAAATTACAAGTTGCATTCTGGACTGGTGTATCATCTATAGCACTGCAGAACAAATAGATTTTTATCCTTTACCTTGGCCTACTGGCCTCCACACCAATGCTACTCAATGCCAACATCACACACGGCTTTTGGGTCCTCTGAATCCTCCTTCAGGCTGCTATTAGTGGTGCCAGAGTTTGTGTGTCCCTTTAATGTAATGGAATTCTTCCCCAAAATTGCTGAATCTACACATAGATCAAACACAGCATCAGCATCGAGGTGATGCTTCTGCTAAAATAATTTCCTGTTTTGATGAGAGACTCTTACTGTATTACCTACGTCCTTACTGAAATACATGTTAATAGAGAACAAGGGAAAGCATGGGGATAAAAAACAATGTCTTTCACTCAACTCTTATTAGAGGAAGTTTCAAAAGAATTTGCCATGTTTCCTTTTTCAGTGAAGATGCTCCCCTTTTCTTTTAACAAGCAAACATCAATTATGCTCATCAAAAAGGGATCTAATGTGTCTGCACCACCTTGGTTATTGCATCAGTTTGTCTGTGGTGTAGTAATTACTGTAGCATCTGAGCACAGCATCAGCAATGACAGCTTTACCCTAGTGTGATGAACAGCACATTGATCCTTCACATGAACCTCAGCCCAAGTCCATTTCAAATGTTTGCTCACATCTTCCTGGTCACCAGCCTCAATTATTAATTATATTTTCATGACCTCCTGCAGGCACTGAATATTTTTCAACAAATAACCCTATCCATAGGATTCCCAAGTCTGAGTTTGAGATTCTTTTTTCAGTTAAAACTCTGAAAAGGTAGAGGAGTGGATTAAGATAGTACACACGGGAGCTGCCAGAAGGAAAAGAGAGCTGGGTACAAAGAGCCATGGTACTTACCTGTCTACTGACAATATGTTTTTCCTATGGGAAAAATCAAGTTTCAGTAATTGTAACACCATCAAACTGTTCTAAAGAGTATTAAAGACGAAGACTACGCCCTGCTTCAGGTTTAATCATGTTTTGGTTTTGTTTAATTGTAGTTTCTAGGCATACCTATTTTGAAAGGATGTTTTTAAAGTATTTGGAAAACAGAGAAATATCTTCACTTTCTCAACTTACCATGTTTCACAGCCTTTTTATTTCTATTATTGCTTTCCATTCCCCATCAGTCCACTCAGAATAAAATTTCCTTGGGAAACTTCACTTGTGAAACACCAGGAAGATTGAATGTACCCAGCTACTCAATAGAGTAAGATTAAACCATCTCCACTAAGCTGATACAACTCCAGTTGAGAAGGTCATAATTTTAAAACCAGGTGTCTCATTGAACAATTTTACGCTAAAATGCTGGATTGATGAGTTTGATATATGATTTCAGTGACTAACTGGACCCATGACTTATACCAATATTGCATAAGAGTACTTGTACATGAATGGCAGATTTTTCTGATGTACTTTTGTAGTGTTCCAATTCAACTGCCAGATGATAGAAAAATAAAACTGGGGGTATGGAGAGAAGAAACTGAAATGGGTATTTAAATCCCTTGGACTGTATTATCATTCTGACATTTTAAGACAATGTATAATTGTGAAATCTTAATTTCATGAATGTTACAAGATTTTTGCAATTTAATTTAATCTTTACAAGGCATGTTACCAAATATATTTAGTTGTCAGTGATTTATATTATGTGACTTCTCTATATAAAGAAGAGATATAAATTTTGTTTATGGACCTGAAACAAAACTTCCTGTATTTATCTTGAGAACAAAATACACTTTAGGCTATTTAGCATCTATCATTTTTTAAAATGGCTCATTATATTATGTCTTTTGTATTATACCTTTACATAATTTTGCCCCTGAAATTTATAATACATTCAAATTTCCATTAAAAATTTTATTAAAAATATAGGATAACCTTTGTGATGGATAGCCAGTTTCACTAAAAATTATTAATTATTTTCTGCAGAAACAAAGAGCAGTGATCAAGTGTAATTTAAAAAAAAATTAATTAATCATTAGGAGTTAGCCTTAGCCGTGCAGAATTTTGAAGCAAGAACTCCATTTGGGAAGTGCATTGATTTAATTGCACTTTTTATACTCTTCGGCAAAATGTCAAAGGTATGCTCTGAATTGTATATTATCTGATGGCTTGATTACTTGCTTGTTAATAATTGCATCACTCATCTGGAAATACTCTTCTGACATTTAGCTTTACTCTGTTTGCTTTTTAAAGTGAGACATGATTCAGCTGAGTCAAGGAAAAGAACATGAAGTAGGGAGCATATGGAATTAATTATTTACTGTGTAAATGTACATTTACATTTGACAGTGTTAGATCAGATCAGCTGGGGTTTTGAAACTCCTACTAGCTATGGATGTGGATGATGCCCTTTTTGGATTCATCTGCCCTCTGCCTGCCCTCTGCACTTGCTCCCACAGCTGCTGATCTACCAAGAGATCTCCTCACATTTAGAAGTTCCAGCTCAGCACTGATGGTTTGGATAGCCAGGCTAACAGTTTTGTCACTGTCATATTTTCTGGAAAAATCCCCTTGCCCAGATTCTTCTCCTGGGAAGCTGAGAAAGCCTCAGAGAAAAAGGAAAACAACATTATCTCATTTGCTTCTCCTGTGTTTTGCTGCTTTGGAATATGGTTGGAGATTGTTTATCCAACATGTGAATTGTTTTTATGTATTGACCAATGACGGCCAAGCTGTGTCAGACACTGGAGAGAGAGTCACGAGTTTTTCTTTAGTATCTTTTAGCCTTCTGTCTGTATCCTTTCTCTATTCTTTAGTATGGTTTAGTTTAGTATTTAATTATTATTTAATTAATTGTATTGAATCATTATTTAATTAAATTATAATTTAATATCATATAGATCATAAAATAATAGATTAGCCTTCTAAGAACATGGAGTCAGATTTATCATTCCTCCCAATGACGGGGGACCCAGAAAATACCACACAGTTTTTAGGTCACTGCACTGTCCAGATCAATAAAAAGATGCAGTGCTAATAACATATTACAGAAGCTAAGACATGCCACTGCAGATGAGAAGTCCTCGTGGGAGCTATTGCTGCAAAGCATGGCAATACATGGCCTTACACAGAGGCTTTGGAAATGATGCATACCCACAGCTAAACTTTTATGTAGTCTTCAGGATTTAGTGTGGGCAGGTCATAATCTGGCTGAATTGCACCTTTCAGTGATGATGTTCCCATCCAGACATAAAATGCTTTGGTCATACAAACCCTGACAATGTTGTGCAAGATCTAGGTGGGAGCTAGCTCTCAATAGAAGAGCAGAGCACAAATCCTAATATGCTCTGAGCTCTGCACTGATGGCTAACCATGCTGGATCTAAGCTAGTATCTACTTTGACCTGTCTAGGCTTGTTCAGCAAACAGGAAAACTGGCCTGCAGGCCTGCTGACAGTGCAAAGGAAATTTCAAAGATGGATTTGGTTGCAACAAATACTTTGTTTGGGGTAATATCTTCAACATAATAACCAGTCTGGAGAAGACAAGGGTTTAGGAGATCATATAGAAGCCTTCTAGTATCTAAAGAGAGCATAAAAGAGAGCTAGAAAGGGACTTTGCAAAGGACGTGTAATGATAAGACAAGGTGGAATTACTTTAAATTGAAAGACAGTAGGTTTAAATTAGATATTAGGGGGAAATTCTTTACTGCAAGGGTGGTGAGGGACTGGAACATGTTGCCCAGAGAAGTTGTTGATGCTCCTCCCTGGAAGTGTTCAAAGCCAGGTCAAATGGGGCTTTGAGCAGCCTGGTCCAGTGGAAGGTATCCTTGCCCATGGTAGGGGGCTTAGCAGTTGATGATCTTTAAGGTCCTTTCCAACCCCAAAAATTCTATGCTTCTATAATAAGGTAGTTTTATTTTGTATTACAGAGTGGACTTTCAGCAGTTATTATTGGGCATGGATAGACCATTTTCCAAAACAATTTCTTATCAGGTTACAAACACACTGCATTCTATTAATTTCACTGTTTAGTGGTTAAGAATAGCAAATAGTTTCTATTTCCAAGGCAATTGGGGGGGGAAAGTGATTGTAACATCATATTTCCTGTCACAGCTACTTGTTCCTGCATGGATGGACATGATAGAGGAGAAACATTACACTCATGTCCTTAAAAATATTATGTCTAATATATTATGTCGCAAATTATAAAAATTAATAAATTGTCTCAAGTAAGTGAATTGAGACTCTTCCAACTCTTTAAGTCATACCTCACTTCCCACAAGATCTCAGTGGATCAGGGATTCAAGTTTCACTGTGGTGCATGCCGTCCAAGTCCAAGCAGGGAGCTTGGAACTGCCCCTGCAGAGCTCCTCATTACAGCACCATGCCTCAAGATCTGAGAGGTGCAGAACTAATGAACTGTTTTCCAGTAATGTTTAGACACATCAGAGCAAATGATTGCAATTTAAATATTTCCTATTGTTATACTGAACAGTATGTAAAGCAGACAACAGATGTGCTGATTCTCCTCCTCCAGCAAGCTGAATTAACATTCATCCATCTCCCGTTGCAAGAGACTGGTGCTGCATTACCGCAGCCTACTCAGATAATTTAAATGCTGTCAGAACCAAGATAAGATAAGAAAATGGGCAGTCATGTTTCCAGTTGCTGCTTTGCAAATCAGGAAGAAGAATCTCTCATTCAAAAGGAAAAAAATAGAAAAAAACCCCAAAGTAAAAAACAGCAAAGCAATTAAAATGCAAAGGGATAGCTAGAACAGGAACTGGTGCACCCCAGAATTAGTGTGTCTGTCTGAGTTCAAATGTCAAGTTTGCTACTTGAATGGTGTCTCAGAGGTGCTGTATACCACCTAGTAATTTCTGTACTGCTTTCTCCTGCCACCTTCTACCAAGAGCACATGTCAGAAAATTAGGCACAAGGTTTTATTGAGATAAATACAGGACAATGTATATTAGACCGATGAAAGACATAATTTAATATATTGTTCCATCTTTTCATCTACACTCAATGCACCAAAGTTATTGTTAAAGAACTTGAAATAAACTTATCCAACATGAATAAAATTTGCTGCCAGTACTGTGATGCTTGAGGATTTTAAAATATATTTTAGTTGCTGAAAATGTATGCGCTTTTTGAGTGCATAAAATAAATTTTTCCTGTTAATGGACGTTAACCTCCATAGCAGGAATAATTAAAAATACACTGTGATCATGATCCATGAGAAAACAAATAGAACAACTAAAATAACCCATGAAAAGTGAGAAATTAAGTGGATATGTTAATTTCTGTATGTTTTATATATGAGTTTAATGTACTGTCCTCCTGTATATCTTTAACATATCCTGTATTTGTAATAATGTAAAACTTTCAGAAGATCTTTATCGGTTTTTAAAGAAAAAGATATTACTAGAAATGGCATCCTATAAAATATAGAGCCATAGAGTCACAGAATCACATTAGGTTGGAAGAACCTTAAATATTGTCTAGTCCAACCCCTTGCCTTTCATGATCATTGTAATCAAGTGGTTTGGGCTGGAAGGGACATTTACTTTCTTCTAGTTCCAACTCCCTGCTGAGGACAGGGAAATCTTCCACTGGATCAGGTTGCTCAAAACTCCATCCTACCTGGCCTTGAAGACTTCCAGGGTTGAAGCATCCACAGATGACTGCTGGTTCTTAAGCATGCTAAGAAAAATGTAATTTATAATGGAAAAACCTGTAATTCCCAACAGTTTGTATTTATTATTAGGAGTTGCCAAATGGGAAGTCCAGAAGAGGCAAGGCTGTCTCAGTCCCACATCCATGGGGGACTGCCAACAGTGGCACTGAGCATATACACCCACATGCTGCTAGGTGTGAATGCACATTTAGATGTAAAAACCAGGCATCAGAGGTGAAGAATTACATAACTGGTACTTGTGTGTGTATTTCACTGACTTGGGTTCACTATGTGAAATGCCAAGGTGCTCTAGCTGGCACTAAAGCCATTTTCACTCTCATCTCTTCTGGTACCTTTTCTGATCCTTTTCTCCTGTCTTACCTGGTGGTTTCACTCATGAAGTCATGACAATCTCACCTTCTACTCGCAGTAGAGTAGGCTGCTTGTGGCTTTGGTATTACAGATGTAAGCTGGAAGAAGTGACTTCTAAAGATTCCAAACCTGGGGGAAAAGGTTAATATAGCAATAGATTATTTTGGTAAAGACAGCACTTTTTAAAGCTCAGTAATGGTAATTTGGAAAACATGTATTTACGGAAGAAAACAAAGGGTTTCTTCTTTCCTTCCTCACAATTTCCATATATAACAGTCAGTAAAGAGGCTGAGGTGTAGCATACATGAGATATATTTTTCATAGGCATGGAAGAAACCATAGCACTTCGGAGCAGATATCAGAAAATTAATTGAACTGGTGACAGAGGCAGGAGAGAGGGAACACCTTACAGAAGAATTAAATCTCTGCTAATGATTGCAGGCCATATATATTTGGGTGTCTGTTCTCCTTTGGTTTTTAAACATTGTGTTCTTGGTCACCTCACTCCAAAGTGAAGATGACCTTACACAGTAGGACACAGAGAGGGCATCAGCTCTGAAGAGAAAGTAACTGACAATCTTCTCCCATTCCCTCCCTCTCCTTCCCTCCTTTCTCCCTTTCTTCCTCAGAAGACATTTTCATGCTGTCTGAGTGAGGTTCTGATAACAGGCCTCCCCCTCAGAACTTCAATGATAATGCATGCTAAAAGTTTTTTAATACTAATTGCACATTATTTAAGGCATAGAGGTCTGATCCACTGCAGAAGCATCACATCATTAATGTAAGTGCAGTGATTGATAGCTGCACTCTGTATCTGCATTTGGCTGTAACAAGCAGTTCAGCTAAGAGAATGCCTGTTCTCTAACCCTTGGTGTCATCACTCACTGCTCTGTGGAATGCTCTCAGCCAATGTATAGTGAACATTAAAATATGAAACAGTCTAACACTTAGAAACATTCCCTAGCACAACTCAAGCTGACGTGGCAGAGAAGGCACACAGAAGGTCTGTACTCTTTCCTATTTCACCAATTTCTTTCAGAAATAACACAGTGAAAATGGGATACAAGCAGCAGTGGGGTCATGAAATTTCTGCCATGCTGAGATTTTGGGGGGGGTTTAAACATTGTGTCATCACTGCTCAGAACTGTGCTGCTTTTGCTCTGGAGCTTGGCAAAACAGAATGAAATGAATTGGCCAAGAATTGAGTGTTGGCAATTCAACCGTTGGCCCAGCAGTCACAGATGTTTTCAAGGCAGCTCATGTTGTGCTGTTCACCAGCACAGTAAAAACTAGAAATATTCCCCAAACAGTTGTCTTTAATTGGGTTTAAATGGATGGGTTCTGGACTGAACGCATACGTATCACCAGATATTAAACTAGCAAGCACAATAATAGAAAACCCTTCAGAAACTTGGGGGCTACTGTTCTGTGTGAAGGAATTAATGGAATACATGATGCCTTCAATAGCCAGAGATCTGTTATTAGGTTCATGCCAATACTTTGTTCTCTGCAGCATCATAAATGATGTGTCATGCCAACCCTGCTTTTAGGCAACCCAAAGAACCATCTGCTGCCCTGATTGCAGAAGCCTTGTCCTGACATGTGCCAGCAGGACAAGTGGCAGCATAATGGTGCTCAGAGTACCGTGCTGGAATGTGATCCTGGACAACTGACAACAAACTGGGTCTGTTTGCTTTCTTGTTTGGATACTGAGCATGATTTCCCCTTAACAATATCTTTGTGAACAAAGAAAAAGCTTTGCAGCCACCGAATACTTAAATCTGTCAAAGGTGCATTGTCTGTCTCAGCAAAGATGATAAGGAACACCTGTATTTTAATTCCCCATCTTATCAGTAACATGTTGAAACACATTCAATGATCTTAAAGTTCACTGGTGCACTTGCCTTGTATTTAAATACAGCATTTTTGCAGGCATCCAATGTGAGTGAAATAGCTGTCTGACTGTGGTGAAAAATGAAAATGTTGTATATAACTTTGTCACATCCTGATTTTACATTACTTTGACCTTGTTTTTAGAAGAATATCACTAGCATTGAAGGAATAAATCCTGTTGTACATGAACCTGATGGGGGGAAATAGAGTTTTATAAAGTATAATGTAATTCCCTGCTTGCAGTACACAGCCATAACTGAGAAGTAATGACTTTTATCTAAAAAAGGAATCCATTGTGCTAGCTGAATCTCTGAGACAGTCAACTTCTGCATATAGTAAAATTCTGGAATTGAATTGTTTTCTACTGGAAAGAAATTGGAAAGTTGATTATTAATTATCTGTACATTATCTTTCAAAAATATATACGAATGTAAGGACAGGGTCCCAGCAGGAAGCGCAGTGTTTTAAATCCTTTTCAATAGGCTAAAAATTCATAAATGTGATGAATTTTTGTGATGTTCAGACATAAGCATGGAGAAAAAATCTTCCTGAAGAAAGGAAGCCATCCACATGTGCAAGCAAAATGTTCCCATCTCTTGTAATATATTGCATTCAACCACTGTCTGCTGCTACGCTGAAAGGCTGAAAGGTTTTCCCATCACTACAAGCAGAATAACAGCATGAGCAAGGAATAAAGGCTGACCAGAATTGGCCTGTAGCATGGGAAAAATATCCTCTGAGCACTGCTGCAGAAGTAAGGAATTGTATGACAAAACCCACCCAGAAATTTTGCATTCTTTGTGCAAAAGAAATACAGGCAAACCAATCATACCCCATACTAATGATCACTTTCCTCTTCTCTCTCAAACTCAGTTTCATCCTTCCTTGTCCAAAGTGAGGAAAAGGTAATTTGAACTAAGAATGGCCCCCTAAGCCAGTATGGGGGGTTGCATGAAGGGGACTGGCACGTGATGTGCCTTTGCACACAGGCCAGTTTTGAACACGTGCTCATTGTTACGTGAGGCTCTTGCTCACAGTGCAGTACAGCCTGTGGCCTGAGCCCCATTGCCAAGGCTCTATGGGTTTCCAAAGGCAGATCTATTGGCAGCAGGTGACACATTCATGTTGACTCAGAGCACAGTGCATTAGTCCCATCAATACTAGCTCACAGCTCTCTGCACCACACAGCAGCAAGCAGTACCACTGTACCTTTGATTGTGTCATACTTTGCATCCTCTTTACCCAATTCTTGCACTCATATCTAGCTATCTCAACACTATGATAAGCTCCTCAGTGTGTAGACTGAATACTGGACAATTCAGTGTTGTGCTTTGAAGAATTAAAATGTTTTCTTTCTTGCTGTTGTCCAAAGTTGTATCTCAGGGTCATTTTGCAGCTCAGTAGTTGCATGGTATTGTCCTGGCTCCCTACACCAGCACATGGGATGGATATAAAACAACTTGTGTAAAACATCATTTTGATCTGACTTTAACAACAGTTAATTTGATTTAGCAGTGGCAGGATAAGCTCCTTCAGTGTTTGATTTGTGTACACAATGGTAAAGTATCTTTGCAGGCGTTCAGGAAAAGCTCTGTTAAAGCAGACTATTCTCTGAGATGTTAATGGCAGCTTGCTTTGGATTTGTACCAGCTGTAAAGACAGACACCTGCTTCTGCCTCTGTTGCTCTGGACAGGGAGTGGGATGGGAAGAGCCAAGTTATTGTCTGTCACCCTTGAGCCAAGAATGACACAAGAACAGATGAGAGGCCCAATTGCAAGAGGAGAAAAAGAAGCTTTAATGCAAAGGATTTCTGGGGTTATATAGACTGCTACGATACATTCTATTTGATTGGCTAGTTAATGAAAAACATCTTTCTCACTCACTGTCCTTGAGAAGAACAGGAAAACAAAGTGGAAAAACACCACCTGCAGATTGTTTATACCAACAAGTTATCACACACCTACAACTCCCTAAAATTCTCAAGTCACTGTGAGAAATGATTGCTGTTTCTCTCTCCCTGAGCAGGCTGGCATCCACAATTGCCCATTTCAGCTCCACCTGTTATGGTGAAACTATAAAGATTAGCCCCAGTGTACAGGCAACCACAAACAGAAAACCAATTACTCTTACTGTCTTGACCAGATAGTAGTAAAAACCACTATCTTGACTGGAACTCTTTTGTTTACCTAAATAAATGTACTGTTTTTTCCATAGCAACACTTCAATAATCCAAAAGATCTGGCAGTTAAAAAAACCTGAATTAATGGATGAGTTTCACTGGCTTTGTAACTGTCTCAGTTCCTGGCTCTCCTGTTTTCCAGCCTATAAGTCTAAGAGCAGCAATGCAGCATTTCAAATCCCAGACAATGTGAGACTTATGATAAAAAAATAAGAAAAAAATATTTTATAGCAGACATGGTAGATGATGAGGATTTTTCTTTCATTTTATTAGTGAGCTGCAAAATTTATTTTGTGCCAGAACTGGCTGAAGTAATACAGTAGCATAAAACTGAACAATAATGTGAAAAACACTTTTTTTTTCTGTAAGTGGCAGTATTTGTATGACTCTTGGTTTTGAGTAGAATGTGTGATGCTTTCACTCATTCTTCTTCATAAACAGAGTATTACATCTTTCCACTTTGGCAGATACCTGAACCAGCTCATATGTGAGGTGGCTGAAGAGAAAAACAAATAAATGTTCTTCTGTTGGAGATACAAAATGGCCTGACCTAGACACATCATCTCACTTTTCTCCAGGGCAATCAAAATCTAAAACACTTTCAGAGTCAGTGGAGAGGAGATGGCTTTGATGGTTAGTGAAATTTGAAAGCAGACTGACCGCAGTAATAATGAAAGTATTTGCCCTCAGATGCAACTTTCTTTTCACCTTGGAATGGCATTTAATGCTATGCAAGGGCCAGAAACCTTCAGAATATTCTTTCTCATATATTAACTTGGAAACCCACAGTATTTTATTGCAAAAACTTTATTTCCACTGACTCTGTACAAGTGCTTGCCTGATATTAGAAAAACAAAATGTCTCTTTGGACTCTGCTGTTTCAGAATGGCATTTCACCGGTATATTTCCATTTTCATACCTTTCAAATTATAATGATCATTAGGATCTTAAAATCTCAGCATTTCAGAAGTTCCTATCTAATCAACTTTTTCTATTTCAAGATAGTATTTTTTAATCCAAAATATATGTACAGCTGTGGTATATTTAAACAAATGATCTGACAGTACTGAAATCGTGCAATACCATTTAAATTTAGCAAGGATGCATTGTTTTAACAGTTGAGGTTGTAAACTTAACAGAAGATTTGGAAAGATCAATTAAAAGACCATCAATAAAAGACCACTCTTAGTGATTTTCATATCCTAACTAAATATTAAATACAACAGTTCAAATAAAAAATAACACACAGTTGTTTGTATTACTACTAACCTCCTACTAATATATTAAAAACCAAAAATATCATAGATTTGAGATTATCTACACTACATACTTTTGTACTCCCGTGCTTTAGAAACTTCACTGTTGACTGACACCAAAGATGTACACAAAGCTTTTAAAACATTTCTGCTAACAGATGTGCATTTTCAGGAAACTGAGTAAATAAACGAGACTTATGCTTTAATTCACCTTCAAATCTCAACAAAGTCTTTTTTTTCTCCATTCTTCTTAGGTTTTGTTTGGCTTTTTGGGGGGATATTTCTGTGGGTTTTGTTTTTTGGTTTTTTTTTTGGTTTTTTTTTTTTTTATTTGGTTGTTTGGGTTTTTTTGTAATCACAATGGTGGGGATCTCTTGTGGCAGTCCTATAGCAAACCAGTAGAGGACTCACGCTCTTTAAGCTCTGGCCTCGGGGCATACATGACTGTTTATGTCCTTGACAAACACAAAAGAGCAAAGGAGTGAGTAAAACAGGGTTGAATCCCAAAAGGTTTTTCTTGTCTTTCCTTCCATCTTGTCACACCACCCTTCTCTGTCTCTCTCTCTCCTCTTTTCAAGCTTATTATGAGAGCTGAGTGATCATTTGAACCATCAGTCACATGCTGTAGAATAAATCCATATGGATTTATTGTATTGCTGTGCTTCCCAGCTCTCAGAAGGATACACTCTCATTTTAAAAAGAATGGTAAATCTTATACCACATAATCAAACACAAGGTTGGGAAAGACACTTTACACAAAAGACAATGATAAATAGCAACATAGAAAGTGGAGGGAAAGCATCTAGTTGAATATTTTAACTGTTGTTTTTAGGTTTGGTCTCAAAAAATTTCATTTGTATTTCAGTAGCAAAATCAAACAATACATTAATTAATCTTAGACATTATATCCAAATTGTGCAAAAAAAAAATCAGCAGAAAGAAAGCATAGCTCCAGAGAAACTCGATAAAATAAACTGTCCCTGACCTCAGAAAAATGCAGCCAAATAACACAAGAGAGAAAATACTCCAAAAGATCAATTGGAGCTGATATTGCATATAAAATTGTTTGCAGAAATATAATTTCATATTGCAAAAACACAAATTAAAAATTTGTGGGGCATTTGACTTGAATATTCAGACTGACCCATCACTACATGCAGTGGTCTTGCTCCACCTGGCACCAGCCAGATTATACTTCAAGTACTGTGTTTTCCTCCATATTAATTCTGCAGAATATTAGAATTAATTCAGAAACCAGTTACCAAGTGAAGTTACCTTATGGGAAGAGCTGGTAACCCTAAACTTGTGAAGTTCAACATGCTAAACAGAGATTTCTGGTGGAAACATCAGTGTATGGTGCTATTCAGGGAAGCAGGTTGCCCTGAGAAGTCATGAAGCCACCATCCCTGGAAGTGTTCAAAAGATGTGTAGATGTGGCACTTGGGGACATGGTTTAGTAGTGAACATGGCAGTCCTGGGTTAACAAATGAACTTGATGATTTTAGAGGCTTTTTCTAACCTTGACAATTCTATTATTCTATGATCTAGGCTATTCAATGCACAGCATAAGAGAACTGTTTATGTTAAGTGCAACCTAGGATAAAGCAAAATGTGATTTCAGTATAAGAAAACACTTAGCATTAAGGTCTGATCTGCTGGGCTATGGAATATCCTTCCAACAGCCAGGGCAGAAGGCCCCAAGGCAGAAATCCCTTGACGCGAGACCAGACCACTGCTGGGTGTTAGCAGGAGCAGCCCTGGGCAGCACTGAGAGGAGGGTGCAATTTCAGTGTGGGTGCAGCTGTGACCAGAGACACAAGGTCCCAGCCCTCCCACGACAGGGCAAGGGAACAACTTGGAGAAAACAGTTTTCAGAGACTCCACAGAAGAGTCCACCCAGTACCCTGCAAACAGGACACGCTCCATCTCTTCGCTGCCTAGGAGAATTGCTCAAACATATTGCTGCTGCACTGGGGAAGGTGTAATTACTTTCTATTGCTGCCTTCCCAGAAAGGGTGAGAACTGAAATTGTTAGATGTTGACATGATAATTAAGTATTACTGCATTGAGATATTTAGGTTTGATACATGGGAACTTGCTAAAGAGCAATGACAGTAAATGCAAATTTATTTCCAGTAACTTCTCTTGGCGTTAGAGTTTTTAAACAAATCTTCAAGTAGATTACATTTTTAAATCCTAGCCAAAGGACTCAGAAATGTTTTTTTTTTGCATCTTCTTCCCTCATTCTCCTTCCCTTCTGCCTTTCATTTGATGAACACTAATATCAAATGAAAGCACATATGCTGTGCCCTTGATGCTTGCAGTTCTTTCTTATGTAAAGAAAATGCAGTTTTCTCTGCAGAATCTGTCTTTCTCAGCATTTCTAACTGACTATTGGTGCTTTGTTCTAACATCCTATGGACTATATTTCTTCCATATCTTTGTTTCTTCTTTTTTTTTTTTTAGAAGGGTAATTAACATGCTGTATTTTAAATCCTGTTTTTTTCTGCAAGCCTGCATTGCAGTCTTCTAGTGAGTTCTCTGCTTCCCTTTTTCATTTTGAATGTGCTTCCACCTTTGGATCATCACCTGTACAACTACAACTTCACAACTGATCAATTGATCTCCTTGCATTAATTCTGTTCCCATCTTTACTTGCACAGTTCCAGCACCTAACCTGTGTTTGTTCATTTAATCCCGCCTCCAGCCACTTTAGAGATCCCTTATTTAAAGTCAGGGCATCTAAACTGAAACTCCTGTGGCTGTGTCTGAAACCACTGACAACAACAATGGTGAAGGTTTCTCTATATCACTCTTAGCATGCTGTCAAAAAAGCCAGTTCCTTATTTTTGCATCAACCTCATAACATGCAAGCTGAAGGTGGCTATAGCACTGAGTTCCCAATCTTGAGCAGCCTTTAGAGAGCCTCTGCAGACAAGAGGAAGCTGACCTTTTAATTTCTATTGCTGTATTTTTATACCTCTTATTTATTCTCCATACACAATTTATTTTTCCCCTATTTGCTTTGAAATTCCCAAACAACCAAAAAATTATCACGATTTGTCATATGAGGAAAAGTAGCTTTTAACCAATCTTCTGTGAATCCTATAAGTATTGCATTTGTTTATTAAGTAATAAAGTTTAAAAGCTACTTTAGATTGTTTTGACCATATTATTTAAAGCAAAAAAAATTGTAAGTAAAATGCTTTCTATTTTAGTAACATACCAGCTTAATTATGATTTTGTAATTATATATTCTAATTAGAACTTTGCAATCCCTTGCAGTACACAGAAGCATCTTTTCATTCACTGTTTTCAACACACAGTTATCAAAATAGTCTGGAAATGTAATTAGTTTCTATGTTTTCTTATGATTAAAGCCATTGCAGAGAAGTTTCACACAAATCTGTTATCCAAAAATGAACGTGCTTAGTGCTGTGTATCCTATATCTGGATATTTATTTAGGGCACACAGCCAAATTTGGCAGTTGTCTAGAATTGTGTTTTTATTGAGCAATCAGTTGAACGTTCATTCAGCATTTTTCCATATTTTGACAGCTAACAAACACAATCAACAGCTGCTTCTCTGACAGGAATCATTCCTCCACTCATACTTACCCAGTTTTAAATCCTAGACACAGTAATACATGAACCATCCCTGTGATACAATGTTCACTCCAAATCTGGCAATCTTTATGGTTCTACTCTACACCCTCTATTTTCTCCTCTGACAATTTTTCTGAGATTCAAGCTTTCTCTTTGTCCACCTATATAAACTTCTCAGAAAAACTGTTTATTTACTCCACACTCTTCTTGAATGGCCTCCTGATACACACTTGTGCACAGTTACCAAGCTTTCTTGCCAGAGTATCTATTGTGGGTTTTTTTTTTTTTCCAGGAATCAGGATGGAGCCTCACAGATTATTCCCAGACTGGTGGTTCCACTTGGCTTCACTAGCCTTTTACCACATTATTTCCACAGTGTGCCTGTCTATACCACACACAGGAGCAGTGCAGGAAGAGCCCCAGGTTATCATGGAGAGGCTGGCTCTGAAACTGGAAGCTCTGCAGTTGATTTCATGTGGCTTTGCATCTGGGTTCCCAATCCTGCTTCTCAGTTCGGCTGCTGGTGGCTCCACAGCTTTGGTTTCTGAGTCTGCATGAATTTGATGCTAGCCAGAGGATACAGACCAGTATTAGTGCTGTATTGAACCTAACAGACAATCCATAAATAAATAACTTATTTTTTAACAAAATCCTGGACTAGAAAAAACGCTCAGCCCAGCCATATGAACTAAGGATTTAAATTCATTTCACATGAAAAAGGCAGCTTCATCAGAACTCAAAATGAAGAAGTGCTTTCTAGTCTCCTACATCATACCTAAGCAAACAATTATTTCCAGGCTTCCCTATGTTAGTTATTAGTGAGAATAATCCATAAATTCATTATATCTCTAATAAGCAATGTTATCTCTAATAAGCAATGCTCATCAGTGCATCCAGGCTTGACAGGATACCCTTTTTGTGGCAGTTCTTATATACAGCACCCAAACTTTAAAAATGTGCTGAAAACAAAGACAGCTTTGGACTGAGTGAGCTGCTGTTGCCCAAGGTTGTCCTCATTCAGGGCTGTCAGACCATCCCTCTTTACAGGGACAAACAGGGAGGCAGCAGAAAGCACATGGGATATGTGTGGGATGTCAGTGGTCCCCGTCCCCAGTACTCACCTGCCACGTGCCAAAGAGGGACAAGGTTGACAGGTGGGCTGATTGATGATACATCTTGGATACAAGTGGATTTTTGTGAAGGATGAAATTAGATTTCTCTAATGACAGTTCTGCCATTTATAGGAGCAAGCTGCCAGTTTTCTGCTCATATCGGTGGACAATACAGTTACCAAGAAATGCTTCCTCCACCTAACGGGAAAGAAGCCTGCAAGATATATTCTCCTAAGAAGAAGTCCAGCCAAGGCTAAGGAGAGATAAAATAACAAAAAAATTACGAGCCAGATAAGAATTTATCTGTGCAGGTATATAAAAGCCTATCCAAACTGCCAAGCCAGCTTCTGGCCTATTCAGCAATCAGAACATCTTCAATAACATCTGGCTTTTGAGATCCACAGGCATTATCCAGTGCTGAGCATCTTTTAGTACAAAGCTACTGAATTTCTGAGGCAGGTCTGAGGTGTGTTTAGGCCTGGTGAGAGCTCGTGTCAGCCAGGCACAACTACTCCAGTGTTTTTTTGGTTGTTGGAACTGACTCCGTGGGACCACAAAGCAGTTACTAAAGCCTATCCCAAAACAACCAAGGACAAAACCAAAAAATGGCAGCCACTGATAATTTCTGTCCTTTTTAAAAGGACTGTCCTTTTTAAAAGCCTTGAGACATTCACATGCTCCTGATAAAACAGATGCAAGTTTCATTTAAATCATTAATCTCCCATGAACTGAAATCTCTTCCACAAAAATTAAATTTCCAAGTAGCCATGGGTTCAGCCTGCAGTAAATTTCTGCCAGCAGTACAATCTCAATCATATTTAACAGAAATAAGAGGTGCTGAGAACTCACAAGGATGTCTCACAAAGCTGATTTTGATACTTCATGACAATCAGCTTCTCATCCCTCTGTCATTTGTCCCAACCCAGCATCAATCTGGCTCTCTGCCTTCACAGTCAATTTCCTGTTTGCATGTCTGCATGCTAAATCAATTGGTGACAAAAATATTAAAAGAATTCTATGCAAACACTAATGTAAAATTTAACATTGCTGCCACCTGACTGGACTGAAAGACCCCTTCAATTAAAAGCAAATTGCCCGCATTCCAATTCCTCTCTGCAAAACAGCTACAGAGTGAGGTGTTGAGAAAGAAGCACACACTGGAAGTCTGAAAAACTATTTTTTATACAAATTTTCTTTACATCCAAGATTTTTTTTTTTCAGATAGAAGTGGAAGAAGAATAGGATTTTTCTTCAGACAAACAATCATTCTGTTTGCAATAGGTCTCTGAACAAACTAATTTTCAAGCTACACGTCGCACTCGTTAATGAGAGAGTAGTACCCAGCATCCCTCCTCCTCAACGTTAAAGACTACCAGTTTTATTACTGCCGTTTACAGCCGATTTACTATTTGGGTATCACGTACTGATAAAAAGTCTTACTTCAGAACGAGAACTTTTTCTCAATAAATGCTCATTAGCGCCCGTCCAGCACCGGCTGGCAGGTGCCCCACAGCGGGCCGGGCCCGCCGCTGCCCCCACCCCCCGAGGAGCGCTCTCCCCGCGGGCCGCTCTCTGCTCCGTGCCCAGGCCGGGACAGCGGGCACGGGGAAGGCAGCGCCGGCGGCAGAGGGCAGGCCTCCCCCGTCACGGCGAGCGCCACGAAGGGCTCTCCGGGGAGCGGGCCGCGGGGGGAAAGCAGCGAGGGCTGAGCCCTGCGTGGGTCGCGCTCCTCCCGCCCCGGGGCTCTCCTGGCCCTTGGGGGCCGCCCCCATCGGCCCCGCGGAGCCGCGGGAGGGGCCCGAGCCGCGGCCCGGCGGCAGGGGGAGCACGAGCGCCAGCCGGGCGCATCGCGGGGACAGCGGGGGCTCCCGCTGCCAGCAGCGGCCGCCGCGGGAGCCGCACGGGAGACTCCTCGGAGCCGGAGCGAGGCGGCGCGGAAATCCCGGCGCGGGACCGAGGATGCGGCCGCTACCACCGGCCTCTGCTTAGCCGCCGGCGCAGCCCTCCCAGCGGCGGCTCCGGCACCCGCCGCCCCTCGGCGCCGGGCAGCAGGAAGCGGCGCTCGGCCGGCTCCCAGCGCCCCCCCTCGCTCCCCGCCCAGCGCAGAGCGGGCGCCGGCGGCACGGGCCGTCGCGGGAGCAGCAAGCGCTGGCGTCGGATGCCTGCGCTACGCCATCCCGGTGCTGCCGCGGCCTGGACTCCGCGGGGAGCACGGGCGATCGGCGGGCAGCGGCGGCCGCTCCTTTGTGTCCCAGGTCGGTGCCGGGGAGCGGCGAGGGGGTACAGGGTGGTCGGGCAGAGCGGCGGGACCGTGTCCGTCCCCTCCCGGAGGGCTGGGGCAGGCGGGCAACCCTCCGTGGCCGGCCTGTCTCCGGGGCCGCGGGCATGGCGGGCAGGGGACTTGTTTGTGTCGGTCTGACCCCCCGCTCCCCGGCAGGAAAACTCGGGGAGCCTTTCCCCAGCCCCACCGGGTGGGCGGCGAGGTGGGGCGGGGGCTCGGCCGCCGCCGCCACTGTCTGGAGACTCTTTCCGAGCCCCCGGTCGGGGGTGGTTCGTGGCCCCCGGGAGCGGCTCGTGGCCGGACAAGTTTGTGCCCAGGCAGCGTTTGGCCGCCGCTGTTGATTGTTTATCGCTCCGAGACGGCGCCGAAAATAGGTCAGAAATAATGTCCCGCTCGTCCCCGCCGCGAAGTGTCCGAGGGCCGGCCGTGGTACTAGGAACTGCTGGAGGCAATGGTGCTTTCCCCCTCCTTCCTTTCCTGAGACATACGGGACCCTCACAGGGTTTGAAACAGAGCCGAGGGGGCGAGGAAGGGGCGTTAATTTTTTACTTATTTATTTATTTATTTATTTTAAATGTCGGCTTCTGCGTGCGGTGTGGAAAGTTGCTGGCCGAGCGTTAGGAATAACTCCCAGCTATTTCCTGGTGCGCGGAGGGCGGCACTGGCGGCCCCCGCCTCCCGGTGCGAGCGGGAACAGCCCGTGCCCCTCGGAGCAGGCAGGGCAGGGCAGGGCTGGGCGGCGGGGCCCTGCCTCCCGCGGATGCTCCTCACCCCGCTGCCCACCCTGGCATCGCGGCAGCGCTCAGTTAACCTCGGGGCGCGCTCGGCTGGATTTGCACGATCACTAAGCGCTCTGGTGCAAGTAATGTTCGTTTCTTATTTTATTTCACGCAAAAATTCGAACAGAACCAATTTGAAAGCTTTATTTGATAATTATGCGTTGCAAATATACTGCTTGGAAGAGAAGTTGCGCAGTGTAACAGATTTTTCAAAATTGTAATTTGGGGATTTACAATCATGTTGATACTATACCCAAAGAGATATTTGTGCTGATCTGTTTAAACCCACTTCCCCTTTCTCGTGGTTGCAGAGAATTTTGCTGGCTGAAACATAAATAAGCTACTGTTTGAGATCTTACATTTTATCAAGTAGAGTGGACATAAATGCCTATTTTGTTTTACTGGGTTTTAATTTATTTTTTTAAGTAGTTCTTTCAACTTGCTTAATGTCTTATAAATAGGCAAAGCCTGAGGTAAGTTCCACACGCACCACCTTTTGGTTTGCTTGCCTGATAGCAAGTAGCAGATGCTGCAGAATCTGTATTACTCTGGAAGGGAAGGCATTACATTTTCATCCATTAAATAACTCCAACTTTGCAGTTTGACTGTGAAGACAAAAATTGCTTGGCCTTTGCTGAGGGATAAATAGCACAGTCCAAACCCAGTTCAGTAAATCTCTGGTTTGCTGGAACATTACAGCTTTTTTACAATGAAAGAATTCTGGATTTGTGGAGGAACAAATTAGGTACTCCAGCATAGTTTTTATTGTTCTGTTCAACAGTTCATTGCCCGTTAGAACTGAATTGTTTTGTAGGAAGTGGACAATAATCTGGGCTCTGGCTGCATCTTTGCAAGTACTTTAAATGAGTGAAGGACAGAGTTGTGATCTTGTTCTGTTTCTTCCATATGACTGTATCAGTAATGACAGTCTGAGTACCTGCATTTGGTGTGTCAGAGCACAGCTGTAAATCTTAGTCTGCATTTTCCTTGGATGGACCAATTGTTTTCTTTCCCCCCCTGTAAGTGGCATAAGTAAATTCTTAAGCTTTCCTTTGGCAACTGATAAAAGTCAGAGAATACAAATTTGAACTCATTCTTTGGAGTGGTTTAAATATCCCCTGTGTGAAATACAATCCTACACTACTGTTGAGAGTTGACTGATATGTGAAAATACTGGTTTTGGACTTTAATTAGTCCTTTATTAGTAAAACTGATTTGTTACTTTCAATTCAAATTACGGTCAATTTGACTGGCCTGTATAAGGTTTGGCATGAATAGTAATCAGTAATAGTAAAGTGCACACAGCAACCAAATTCTGTCTTCAAAACTGTGATTTTGAAAATGTGCCAGACAAACCAACACAGTTGTTGATTCAATTTGATTCCATTGCGATAGAATTTACTTTTGTTTTGAGCGAAGTAAAACCTCAAAAATAGCACATTGGGCTCTGTTCAGATTTCAGAAGAGCTAAGCCCTTGCGTCTCTTCTGAAGCCCCAGTGATGATGTGATGCTGTTACCTGACACTGCAGTATTGTGGTTTTAGCATTTCCCTTGGCAGCCCATGGGGTTCAAAGCTCAATTCCAGGACTGTCTCTGGTGCTTTTTTCTCACAAATACAGAATTAGTGAAATCAGTTCCTAAGCAGGGGGAGATGTAGAAACTGAGATCCGTTGCTCACTCCAACATTCCTTGTTGACTTTGCTAGTCAGTTATCTGCTGACAAAGACACTGACAAGTTCTAGTGGACTTGGTTGTGGTTTTGAGATATGATGAGCACTCTTTGACAGGATGTTTCTAGCAGTATCTCATTCTCACCAGGTTACAATCTGGCGTTTTGGTGCTCTCTTGCTGGAAGTGATTAGAATGGGATATGAATGCCACAGCCATCTGTTGGCCTGGGGAGGTGCACAGGAAAGCAAATCCTGGCAGAGGAATGAGGCAGATTACTTTGAGTGGCAAGGTTTTGAACTACTGCAGGTAAAGGTAGGGGAGCCCTTCGTGAGCTCTGACTCTTGCGCTGTTTTTTCCTTGAAGAGAACCTGGTTGCCTGCACCAGCCTAGGAAGCAGGTAACCAAATGTTTATTAATGTAATGCTGAGAGTGCTGGTGCCTGTGTCTCTCTCTGGGACTGGTTGCTGTCTTGAATAAATTTGAAAGTTAACTCAGTACCAAAGATGGACCTCAGTGTGAGAATCAACAATCAAGGGTTGTGAATTCTTGTTACTGTTGACCTTGTTTCAGTGTTTGAAGTTGTTATTGTGATGAAGACTAATGTTACTCATCTTTGCTTGGTAACTGTTTCATCTTGCACTTTGTATTTTCTGTCTTGAAGTCTCTTTTGTTCTTTTTCATCTCCCAGTCCCTACACAGTATAGGACAGCCTTGGCAGAATATAGTCTCTTGTTAGCCAAGGTGGAAGAGTTGCAGTTTTATTGTGTGGGTTTTCCCCTTCCCCTTTTTCTCTGTATGGAAAAATACAGTCTCACTAGTGCTTTGTTTTCATGGCAGGAAAGATGAGTAGCACCTGTGTGTTGACCAGCCTTTGTCCCTGATGGATGTTTGTTTTGACAGCCTGTTATTGTATGTCAGTTACCTCTGACAGGCTGTTGCTCAGAGAACCCGTAGCCTAAATGTACTACTGTGTCAAGTACCAGAACATGAGTTTATTTTGGTTAACTAAGAGCATAGCTCAGAGTTTCTTGAATTATTAATTATTTAATTTTGCATTCAGTATTCCTCCTAATGAACGAGCATGGAAGGTGTGATTTTTCTTTTTTGTTAATGAAAAGTTTGTTTATTTTGCAATCTTCAAAACTTTTATAATTTCCTATATCCTGGTGGTACAGTTCAGTGGTTACCGTGGTAGTGCTGGGTTGCCATTTGGACTTGGTGATCTTTAAAGATCTCTTCGAACTTGGGATGATTGTATTCAATGGTTCTAGAAGTCACAATCCTGCTGCTTTAAAACAGGAGTGAGAGATTGGGGAAATCCACTCAAAAGTCACATTTTTGGTCCCTTTGAGCTTGTTACAATTATACAGTGCTTCTGTAAAAAAACTAGTTCTATGTTTTTCTGCCACAGCTAGGCAAAGCAGTAAAGTATGTCCTTACATTCTGTTAATATTAGTGTGCCATGTGTTTTCTCCTTGGCAAGACACGTGATTTTATGTTTGCTACACATCTGATGATTTTGGCCTTCTCTAGCATTTTGCTAAGCACCTTTTGAACAAATTAATTTGTTGGACACGTGTCATTAAGTATTGTGTGTCGAAAAATAAGTTAACTGTTGAAATAGGAACATAATTAAATATTTATGCTTTCATTTATAGCAAAAGCAGTTGGTATTTAGTGATGTGGTGTTGCTGATATTTGTAAAAGTCTGTTGTACAAACCGTCTTCCTCGAAGAACAATGTGTGGAACCTTTGTGGTAACAAGAGTATATAACAAAGAGTATACAAGAAAAAAATCTGAAAGGGAGGAAATAAGTTGGCCATAGTTTTGGGTCAGGAAGAAGTCAGGTGAGCAAATTGTGTTTACTTCTAGCAGGAAATTTGTGACAGCATTGTTCTTGGAAAGAACAGACAGAGAAGTAAGAAACAGAATCAAGAGCTCAACTTACAAGTGGAACAAAAGTTGAAAATGCTAATGCAAATTGAAATTGCATCAATTCTGTTTTTTGTTAAATAGTTTCAGTGCTTTTTTTGTAATGGATTTTCTGTAGAGGTTTTGAAATTGGGAACATTTTTGATGGAAAGAATTTTGAACTTTATATTGTGCAAGCAATTTTGTTGGAAACAAGATTAAAAGTTTCACTTACCAGTATTTCTTACCAAAACTAAATAAAACATGTCTGCATTTCTGAATTACAAGTCCTGTATCAGAAAGAAAGGAAAGCATATGTATTTAGCTTTCTAGTGAAAAGTTATATTCTAGTGAAAAGTTATAAATTTGTTAGCTCTAAAACTATAGAATTATACATATATATTCGTACATATGTGTGCATATGGTTTGCTGAATCTTCTTTGTGAAATAAATCACAAACCCATACACATCATACCCCCAAGTCAAGAAGAAATCTATAGCATTCAACAGTTAATTTTGCAGGAGGATTTACACTTGACCTCCGACATTTTGAAATAACAAACTGACTTGTTCTCCAGATGCAAGTCTGCTTACTATAATCACAACCTGTTCACGTGCTGTGACCTCAAGAATTAATCCATGTTACTGACAATGCCATAGGTCACTCATTACCTGTTGCATAAAGGATCTCTCAACAGTTGAGAGATAATGCTTTCTAGTGCTTTCTAGCTATAAAATAAACTGAATTCCCTTTATGCTTTAGATTATTTTTCTAAAGTTAATAAGAAAGCTTTCCCTTTCAATTTTCATATTAGAATGGCCTGCAGTACATTTTCTGTCTTCTTTCCATTGAAATTTACAAGGAAAATGTTGTAGTATTTGTGCTTCTGTAGAAGAAGCTGTACTTTCTCCCCAGGCTGTCAATTCTGTTATCGCTTGATTATTTCTCTGCATAATGATTGTGTATTTCCATGTAAAAAATCAGTCCAAACAATGTAATTAATGCTCCTGAGTTTTAGTAGTAGTGGTAGTAGTAGTTGCATATAAGCTTTTAAACTTAATTATGCTTGCTTTTCTGTCTATTTATATGTGGCCCATCTAGCTTTCTATAAATGCTTATATATGTTTTTAAAAGATTTTCTGGGTAAATTCCAAGATGATAGCTATCAGATGATTCTAGAGCTGATGTTTCCTGGTACCTCTGACCTTCAGTCCCTCACTGTGTTGAAAAAATCCAGATTGAAACATGCCAAGGTATTGAAGATATTTGAAGTACTGAAACAAGAAACCATAGATAGTAGAAGACATGTTTTACTGCTTTACATGTAAAACAGCTTAGAGGAAAAAACCTTTTAATGAGTGAGGTCAATACTTGATCTGAACATGGAAGTCAGGACCTAGATCTCCACATTTGTCATCATTCTTTCATGCTAGGCTTTTTTTTCTTGTGAAGGCCCTTGTTGCTGGGGCAGAAGCTCTGAGCCATAGGGTTACCTGTTATTAATTTTATTTTGCACGTCCTTAAGAGACAACCTGTGGAAGGTGCATTGTGTACCTGTGAAATTGGTTTGAGTGCCAGCTAATGCTACTAATGTTTGAGCTGAATTTTGAGTCTGTGACTCGAAGCTCTAGCAGATGTTACCCGCCTTTTGATGGAAATGTGTAAAACCTGATGAAGTTTAGCTAGAATGATGAATTTTCATCGCCAGTCACTTTGCTATTCTCAGGTGGGAAAGGAAGGAACAATAACCTTTTGAAAACCAACTAGCCGTGATAGCAGGGTAGGGAAAGCCTCTGATGATTTTGTTCCTAGTTGTTTGGCCTTTTTTTCCCTGAATATTTGTGCTGTATTTAAGGGGTGGTACTTGTTCTAGTTGTAGCAAATGTGAAAGCAGCATGTGAGGGATTTAATGATTACAAAACGTTAGTACGAGAATTTCTAACTAAACATGACAAGTAAATTGTAGGAGAAAAGGAGTGAACAAAAACTGTTCCATACAAAACACTGTCAAAAATTGTTTAAGTAGCATTGGTGATGGTTCAAGCTAATTCAGAAAACAGTTTTCTGATTTGTTTTGATGTAACCCTGCAAGTGTACCCATTGAAGTTGCTAAAGGTGATAATTAGATTTGTTTTGTTTCCAATGTGCTATTTTGGAAACAGAGTCTTGCCATTTTAGGTTTGTGTCAGTGTTTTTAGCAGCTTATAACACGTCAGCATTGTTCTGTAAGTGAAATGCCATGTGGGGAGCCGAGGTAAGAGGAGCATGAAGCCTTCAAGCTGCAACATAAACAAAAGCAGATCTTGAAACTGAATTTGTTAATGCAGCTCTACTTGCCTGTTTCATAGGGACTCTTCAGTGAGATACTGTGGCAGTGCATTGGGGCAGGAGCAATGCCGGCGCTCTGAGGGAGGGCTCCAGCCTGTGGAGCTCGGATGGAGCGGGCTGCGCTGACTCGGGCAGCCCTGTCCCTCTCTTCCTCCGTGACAGGGAGCAGAAGAGCCCTTCTTCAGCAAAAATGGTGCCTGTCTCCTGACACCAGATGTGTTGGTTGGTCTCTCTGCAGGCAGAGCATATTTTTGGACCATTTGGGACAAAACTGCTGGAAGCTGCTCAGCTTTCCATCTTTCTGTGCCTCCTTCTGGAAGGAGATGGCCTGGGGTGCCAAGGAGGGTTCCTAGGTGAGACGTTGGCTCCCTGGGAAACCAGGCCTGTGAGTAGAGAGCAGAACTGCCCTGTGGGGCAGGGGGAGGTTAGACTGAGCTGCTGCTTGGGCTCTGGGGTGGTGTCCATCCATGGCAGAAGTGGGGCAGGGGTAGGGAGTTACTGTCCAGATTTGGGGGTGAATCAAAGAAAGGAATGAAGGGTAAAAATACCACCTCAGGAATGGCTGTGAGAAGGGGCAGTTTCTTTCACCCTGCTACTGAGATCTCTTTGCTTTGCTGTGCCAAGGCTGTGGCTTATGGAGGCTGAGGGACAACTGGCCAGGGAAGCGCTGTGCTGTGCTGCTGCGTGCTTCCCTTCCCCATGCTCCATGGCACTGCTATTTGTGGAGCTGTGCTTTGAAACCGGATAAGGAAGTGATCTGATCAAGCCCTGCAAAAATAGATTATTCTAAAATGGTAACTAATTAATTTTAAAATGCTGTCCCACAAGCACTGTGTTGGCAGTGTTGAGGGGGCGATTGTATTGATGCTGTGAAGATGTGAATGAGCACCTGAGGCAGAAACTTCTGAAGCTGTTTCTAGTGTAGGAGACTCAGTGCAGTTTTCTGGACAAAGTTGGCTTAAATTCTTGCTGTGCCCTCACTCACTTCTTCGGGGTTAGATGTTAATATAGCCATACTCTGAGGTAGATCAGTGCAGCTGTTTGTGGAATCATGCTGTATTTAAATGAGTGAAATGTTGCAGTTTAAATTAAAAATAAAAAAAGCTAACCAACTGCCCCCCGCCCCCTCAACCACCAATATCTTACAGAATAACCTACAAAATATCTGTAAAGGTTTGGTTTGATGCTGTGGGGCTTTTTGCCTCCCACAACTGCTAACACAATTGCAAAGATGGCTGTTTGTGGCATGGGTGCAAGCAAGTCTGCAAGGGTAGCAAAAGGATTTAATTTAAAGACTTTGCTACTGATATATAATGTGCTGTTTTCTCAGGGTGCTTACTGGCATCCAATCTTATAGTGTGCATGCTAAGATCTGCTCAGTTTGCGCAAGCTACCATCACAGCTGTCCACCAGTGCTGATCAGTGTTATCTTTACTTGACACTTGTTTCTTTAAAGACTTTTTTGCCTCAGCATTTCTCAATAAAAAAGCACACACAGTACTCTGCATATTGTTTAGTCCCTTCTCTTCTAAACAGTGAAAAAAAGTAGAAAATGATTAAATTTTATTGCATTTTTTTTTTCTTGGGAGTGGGAAGCGTGGGTTGGTTGGTTTCATTTGTTTGTGGGGGTTTTGTTTGATTTTTGTTGGTTTTGTTTGTTTGCTTGGATGGTTTGCTTGTTTGTTTGTTTTCTGTTAGGTCAGATCTGTTTTGCTCCAGGCTTCAGTGGCAGAAAGAAAGAGTGTGGAACATTAAGGACAGAGCATTAAAATCTTGTGCTTGGCTGGTTTGGGTAATAACTAAGTGAATTTATTAGTTTAGATATGTTTCAGCTTAGTGCTCTTAGATTTGGAAGTGCTCAATTCAAGCTGCTGGAAGTGCCACCTGAGGTTGCAGAGAAAAGTATTTCTTCCTTATCTGGTCAGTATGAAGATAAGTGAGCATCAAGAGAGCTTAAAGCCTTGGGCCAAATTGACATATAGGTGTTTGTTTGCTACAATATGTTTTTGAAAAGCTTTGATGTTCTGAAATACTTTTTATGACTTCATTAGGTCATGGCTTGCAGTGACAGTCTGCTAAATTGTCCTTCCACTTTGCACTTGTATCATTGAACCAGAACTAAATTGCAATTTGTACTAGAATAATATGGATTTGACTGTAAAATTAGTGCATGTTTTGTGTAGCAGAAAGGTTACAGACAGGGTCTTAGAAGAAGGATCAATTGAAGAGAGGGTCTGACACTCTTCATTGTCAGAAAATCATTAACAAAGAAAGAACAAAACAAGAATATATGACTTTTTTCAGGTGAGTATTGAATAAAAACTATGGGCAGATATTATGAGATGTTAAAAACAGTGTTTTATATTTCCAGTTTGTAGGTTTGGTTTTTTTGCACTGAAGATCAAAGAGTTAAACTTTTAACCTAAATTTATGTGTTATAATGCTTACCTCAATTTGTTTGTTAATATGGTAGGAAACTGGAAACCAAACCCCAGGGAAATCAGCACTAGTGTGGCCAGCAGGAGCAGGGCAGTGATTATCCCTCTGTACTCAGCACTGGTGAGGCTGCATCTGGAATCCTGTGTCCAGTTCTGGGCCCCTCACTACAAGGCAAACATTGAGGGGCTGGAGTGAGTCCAGAGGAGGGCAGCAGCACTGGAGCAAAAGTCCTGTGGGGAGCTGGGGGTGTTATCCTGGAGAAAAGGAGGCTCAGGGAAGACCTTATCACTCTCTACAACTACCTGGAAGAGGGTGTAGCAAGATGGGGGTTGGTCTCTTTTCCCAAGTAATAAGTGATAGAATGAGAGAAAATGGCTTTAAATTGTGTCAGGGAAAGTTTAGATAGGAAAATTTCTTCACTGAAACAGTTGTCAAACACTGAAAAGAGGTGCCTTAAGGCAGTGGTGAGATCACCATCCCTAAATGTGTTTAAAGTGTGGAGTTGGCACTTGAGGACATGGTCTTGTGGTAGAGATAGCAGTGTTTGGTTAAAGGTTGAACTTGATGATTTTAGAAGTCTTTTCCAACTTTAATGATTCTGTGAAAAAAATGAAGTCAAGGATTATGTTTTTAAAGATGTACTAGATATCCCCAAATCAGCTGCCTTTATATTGGGTTATTAACTTTAGATGTTGAAAAATAAAATAGTTTTTGATACAGTACTCCTGTGTCTTTCTGAAAGCAATTATATTTGTAAGAATGCCCTGTCAGAGTCAGTGTTTTTCTTTGTTGGCTGATCCAGCCTTATCACCACCAATGCTATTACTGTAGCAACTACCAAGGAAGTGGTTTTGTGACCACTGATCCTGGATCAGATTTACTATCAGATTATCCCCTAATGTAGCTTCGATCAGGCAGCCGAGCTATCACATTTCTTAAGTTAATAAGAGTGTGCAATATATCATTTGTGCTAACTTAATGCCTACTGTGGGAGGAAATACAGTAACTATTTGGCATAAAGCCTTCCAATACAAAATCAACCTGTCAGATCTAAACTGTATTTACTGTCTTGTCAAAGAATGACCTCAGAGCAGATATTGGAACAATGACTCAACTCTGTAAATTGTGTTGTTTTATTTACAGAGGACAAAAATACAGAATTATTACCTATTAAAAATAATTTATTGATCATATAGCGTTAGTATTTTTCATTTCTCTTGAAAAAAAGGGTTTATTTTTTTGAAAACAAGTTTACTTGTGGTGGGAGAGAAGTTGCAGCTTTCTTTTGGAGAATTTTGATTCATAAAATATGGCAGAGTAATGACGTTAACAGTCATTGGAGACATTTTAATGCCAAATTCATCCATCCATATGAAAGCTATTTTTTATTTAATGACATTTTTGGGACATGGTATTCAAAGAGAGAGAGCTTTCTTCCTTTGTGTAAGTAGGAAAATGAAGTATGTTTTAAGTACACTTAGATAGACCCTTAAGGTTTTATGAAGAATGTATTCCACTGGATGGAATCAAATTATTTTAGTAAGCATCCCTCTCCTGCTTTTTTAATTCTTATCTGATGCATCCTTCATAAACTCAGTAGTTTGGGCTATGCAATTTGGGTATTTTAAAGCCAAAATACTACAGCCTGCAATTTATTGGGTTTTTTTCCCATTTATTTTGGTTTTTCCTCTATAATGCTCCTCTGAATAGGTTAGGAAAAGATAGATTGTGAGTTCATTAATGGAAGATGATAGGCAAAGCAAGTAATAAATTTACAGATGTATTTCTGCATTTGCAGGTGTATTTCTACATAACTGCATTACTGCTGCTATAGTCAGAGGTATTTATTTTCACCGCTGTTGTTGAGGTAGCTCAGCTTTACTGCTGATTTTCATGGTCCACTCTCCATGGTTCTTGGCATGAGTGTGTGGAAGTTCATTTTTCTCACTCAGCCAATGTGTGGGATCAAAGTGGGACAAGGTGGCTGGCATAATGTAGTAGCACATATCCTGAACTGCTACTGGTTATCATCAAAATGCTTCATTTTAGTTGTTTCCGACTCAAAAGCAGTCACATTTGTGCAAGTTATTTCATACCCCTTTCATAATTTTGAAAATGTGGGTTTTATTTTTATGGGAGGTCTTAGTAAAAGGCAAATAAAGCATTCAGTTTGGTTTGTTCATGTTCTGTTTCCATTTTTCAGTGCAAATTACTGTTGAAACCATTGCTCAGTTCATTTTAATGAGAAAGAGGAGAAGGCATCTCAGAGATGATGCAGTTTTTGTTTAGCATAAATGGTTGGCTGAAGTGAGAAGAAGTTAGTGTCCATACTGGGAGGAAAAATGCTGACATCTGTAAGCATGGGGTCTGTTTTGCAGCAGGGGTTTTTGTGGTGGAGGGAGAACACATCAATAAGAAAGAACTTTTAACTGTGCTCCCACAGAACTTTTCCTGTTGAAGTTTTTAATGAGGAAGCTTAGAAATAACATGTCATTTGTCAAATAGACAAAGACCAATGCTAGGATAGAAGGGAATATGCCTAATAAGTGTTCAAGATGAATTATTGTATCACATGTATGATCTATTAATAGGGGAGAAGAAAAGAAATAAATGCAACATCTTAATGACTTCTGTGCTCAGTGGGAATAATCAAGTTGTCAGCTCAAAGTAGTGACTGTGTTGTTTTTATCAGTGTGCTGCATAAAGGATGAGATATTGGTGCTAAATTTAAAGCAAAAAGTATGAAAACTTGAATTTTAATGCCTGATTAAGTTGGCTGTTTATCATCTAGCACATTAAAATGTCATCGGTACCTTGCATTATCTTTGTTAGAATCAAACCTTATGGTTGGCTGGGAAATAGTGTAGTCTTAGAGAACTGGGTATGAAGAAAATTGTAATAGTTGAGTTTTGCCCTGAGCCCATGAAAATCAGGTCATTGTTTAACTATATGTGTAGTTATTTACTTCACATAATTATGATAGCTGTGAAGCTTTAAAAAAAAAAAGGTAATTAGGAAATCCTGATGTAAAACAGTCTGTTCTTATGTATTTGTCTAGTGGTGGTGACGTTGTCTTTTTAAAATCGGGATAATGAGTTGAATAAGGTATTCTCAATATTTCTGCATAAGGGTTTTGTTTGTTTATTTGCTTGTTTTACCACATGATGATTATGCAATCCAAAACTCAACTACCATTTCTTTTCTACACCCTCACCTTTTGAATTATGGAGGAGCAGGGTTTATTTCTAGTGCTGGGAAGCTCTAGTCTCAACCAGAACACTGTGATATTGAGTGCTGCACAGCTCTGAAAGGATTTCAAAGGACACAGGAGTTGTGCTTGCAGTAGTCCAGGCTCTCTGCAGGGAATGCAGAGAGAAAGGTGAAATGATCAAAATAACAGGCTGATTCTTTGCAGCACCATGCTGAACTAATCCATGCGGTGAATTATGCTTTTTCAGCCTCACAGTAATTAAAATAAAAGGATATTAGCTTGGAAGAGTTTTAGATGTATGGGTAGATGGGACATATTTCTAAGTGAATGCAGAAAAATTTGGCACATCTTCTGTATAGTCTTGCCAAAGTCTGTGAGACCCCAGAGAAATTGAAATGAAAAACAGTGTCCAGGTTTGCAGTCAGATTGTGCCAGTGTGCACACCCAGAAAGTAGGCATTAGGAATAGTCTGGTTGGTCAGGTCAAGAACTTGGTTTTCACCACATTGAGTTTCAGCTGAAGGCAGTGTCCAAGAAACAGCTAAAATTGGAATTGAAGGCAGTTCTCAGGTGGGGGGAACATGCCTGTGAGTCATCAGCACAGAGATAGATGGTGGCTGAGTTTGTGTTGGCAGGTGCTGGATCTCTGAGCATACAGGAAAAGAGGACTGGTAAAAAAGCTCAGGAATGGTGGTGTACAAGGCTTCTACAACAACTTTGAAGAAAAATACTACTTGAATGTTAAATGAACACCTTGAAACAGACTGGACCAAAATGAATGCTTTGTTCTATTTTAATTAGTAGGTTCTTCAGTTTTACTTTTGATTTCCACTGAATATAAAATACAAAATCCAAGGCTAGAAAAAATTCAGTTCCTCAGAATTTTGCATTTTTTTCTCTCTCTCTTTCAAAAAAAAGAACTCAGTCCTCTTTAAAAGAGAACTGGTATGACACAGGTTGTAATGTATTGTTAAATAAATGTAATATATTTGGTCGGTGCCATATTTATGTGGCATTATGGCTTCAGGATTTTACTAGGTTATTATTGAAAATTTGTGGTATCAAATATGTAATACCAACATGACATGCACAAGTGAAATCTGTTTAGAAAAAATCCAGATAATATTTTTTTTTATGTTCTACTTTCTCTGTTTTCTTCCCTCTTGAGCTAATGCAAAACCAGTTTAGTTTCACAGCTTGTCTGCACAAGCTGTGATAGATTTTGTCTTTGTAGTTCTCTGAAATATACATACAGAAAGATGCAAAGTTCCTTTAAGAGGGTAGAACTAAGTGTTCTCTTTTCTGTGTCTTTGAAATCTAAAGGCCATCAGATAAAAAAGAGATTTTGCAATTTTTTATTGTATTTTTAAAGTACCCTGATGATTTCAGAGTGCAGGAGAGATGAACTGCTTCTTAATAAATAAAGTAGTGGTTTATCAGGAGCTCCAGGGAGAGTTTCAGAATTTTAGGTGGTGTTGACCTACCTGTAGTGTTTGCTCTAAGAAAGTGAGTTCATGGTCTTCTCCTTGTCCCCTGAATTTTGGCTCCTGTGGAGAAGGGACATGAGATTTACCAGGAGAATCTCATCAGACCTGTTCTTGTAAGTTGTCTCCTCCCTGGTGGCTGTGTAAGGCTGTGTGGGGGCTTCAGCTGTATTTGATGACTCAGGCCGGAATATCCTCCTACCTCTTTGGGGCTGTGTTGCTCCTGGAGAGCTGAGAGTCTCTCTGAAGACTGGGGAGGCTGGGGGTGTACCAGAGTCCTCTGGGAGCTTAGGATTCTGTGGTGAAGACAGGGATAGTTTGGCTGGGCATAGCAATGTCAGCTTTGCCATAGTATTGGCTTCATGAGAAGTTATATTTTTTACTTATATATATATATATATTATATATAATATATAAAAAATATATAATAAATATATATATTTTTTTTTTTACTTTGTAAAAATACGTATCAGGACATAACTATTTTTAGGAGAGCTGAAAACTACAGTGCAGGACCCAAGGTCAGACTGGAGAATGATGGTAGGCAGTTCCTGGGAGATTGTTGGAGAGGACATGATAAAGGTTGTTATTAGAATGCAGGAAAAGAGAACAAAGTGCATAAGTACTGAAACATTCTAGAGATGTTGCTCATAGTAAAACGTGTTTGTTTGTTTGTTTGTTTTTCAGTTCAAGCAGTATGTTTTTGACAGCAAAGAACTGGAAGACTGGTTGATTGACATACTAAAATGGAGTATTTACCAGTGCAGGTAAGACATTCTTTGAACATTTTTTTGCAGTTTCATTTCTCATTTTTTCATTTGCAAAAGTGTGGTTTTGCAGTTCCCAGTGCAAACAGCTAGATTAATGGCAGTGTTACAGAATCATTTTTCTGAAAACAAAGCTGGTTTAGGAGGTTTCTGTATTTTCAGTTCACTCTCAGGTGCTCTGATGCAACTGCTGTAAAGTAGCACTAAAATGATCAATTAAGGAAAAAGAAAACCAGAAACAAGAAACAAAAGAAACATCCTTTTTTTCCTTCAGACAAACATTAAAAATATGTTATCCTGTGATCCAGTTTGTATTTTGTCCTCAGGAAAGGTTAGTTTGTATAACTAAAGAAAGTGGTGAGATGATGTGGGGACAGCGTGGACCAGCCAGGATATATAGGAGATTTTCCAACTTAGAAAAATAAGTAAACCTTCAGAAGTATGAAGAAAAGGAAAGGTTTGGCCCTCAGTTGTAGGATCAAGTAGCTTTAACTGACATTTTAACTATTGGAAATGTGAAATGTCAGTGCTCTGAATACTTTTGAATATAGAAATGCTATTTGGATTGTAAAAGTTAAGTAGCTACCAAAAGTTTAGAACCCCCCTTTCTAATTTATGTATTAAGGTACCGTAATTTATTATCAGACCTTCTGGTATGGGTTTATATGCTGCATTAAACTCCATTTCTCATGTAGAGAGCTCCTACTGAAGGATTCTTTTGTTTCTTAATGCAGTTTAATATCTTGGTTTCCAAATGCTAATAATGTGCTTTAAAATACAACAGTAAACTCATGAAATATTAATTTGAAGTTTGTGGAGTGCAGCTGTAAGTTTGACAGGAATCTGTACAACAAATACCTCTACATGAGTTCAATTTTTTTGTTGGCTTTTGTATGATTAGTGTAGAAGCTTAAGACATTGTCCAAGTTGAGTTTCTCCTTTAAAATATTTATTCACTGCATAACACTTTCTATTACATAGTTCACAGAACTGTAACTGTTCTGTACTAACTGTTTTCCTTTGCACTGGTACGAAAGACTTTGGCAGAAAAGTAGTGACGTGGTTTATGTCAGCCCAGGGCAGTGAATGTTCCCCTTCTTCCAGTTTAAGGTGCACGTGGAACACACTGAAGCTCAACAAAGCAAAAGCTATTCTCAGTGGTCAGCTGGGTACCTGCTTGCTGGATGTGCTGTTCTGTGAACTGTGCCACAGTATTTCTTACTGGTTTTGCAGTTGGTACTGGAGCAAGGCATAGACACTGTTTTTTCCAAATGCAGTTTGTAGTTGAGCAAGAGCTGTGTTACTGGATTAAAATGCATGGTCTTGTGTCATGCAGGACTGTGGTTGCTGGACCCTGTGCTTGGTCTGCAGGGAAAAATTGCATGCCAGGCAGTTTTCAGTGAACTGGCTGGGAGTGCTAAGTAAGCTCAATAGAGGAAGAAGGGAGGGAGTGGGCCCAGCTAGAGCCCTATTATACCCAGTAGGAATACCACAAGTTCACTGGGCAGTCCTTTTGGCAGTCATGCAAGATATGACTCTCTTAAGTTTTGGGGTTTTTTGTTGAATTAACTCATTCATGAAATGGACCTAATTGGACTGGTTCTGGGTTGTTCTGAGTTTTTCTGCTGGGGACTTCAGGGACCCAGATCAAGGCCCAACAGCAACCTCAGGAACAGTCTTCACTTCATGAAGGCAAACTGCTCAGGGAGTTAGCACCACTCATTGTGCCAGGACACCAGAGCCTTGTCATGTCTTCCTCTCTTTAGAATGTAGTTCCATCAAAATGCAGATTGGATGAGACTGCCCCATGGCATCCTTAAAAAGATAAAGATTGTTTTACTTTTCCTTGAGTGCTTTGAAGTGGCTTCCTTCTGAGTACTGGACAGTTTCATGCATAGCACACAGGGTTTGTTGCCCAGCAGCCAAAGGTCACAGAGGATCTAGGGTCTCTGGATCTCTGCTCTGTGGCAGGTCAGGTTTCATTTGCAGATTATATACTTGCATTTTGGTAGGTGATGCCCATGTGATAATGCAGTATTGCAGCTCCAGAGAATTACAGTGCAGAACATTTTGTATCTAGCTTTAAAGACCACAGAGGACATCCCTATACAGTACTACAGACAAAGCAGTGGAAGAGGGAATTGCTGCAAAGCCCTGTAGGCTGTCACTGCCAGTCCTAACACTACAAAACTGTAGCATAACTTATGGCATCATTCAATTAGTCTGTTGAAGGCCTTTGATTGAAATTCAAATGATGACAAGATTATTTTAGACAAGCTGGATTAATAGCATCATCTAGATGCTGTAATTTTGATCTTGTGGTAAGAGCCCTTGATCCAAGTTCTTCATGTTGTCCTAATGCAGCAAAATTCCTCTTCCCTCATCCCCTGTTACACCAATAATATACTGTTCCTGTGTTTTTGTAAAGTCCATTCAGAGTCCCTGTATTGGCTGTTAAACCAAGATCAGAATTAATGTCTTGTTTAGAGTTTAAAATCTACACTTGTGTTACAGGGCTTGAAGTCTTTCAGCTCCTCTAGAGTACAGAAAGGGAGGTCTTATTTTGAGTCATATTCTAAGACAATTTAGTTGATAGGCTAGAGGTGGTGCCTCTAAAAGTAACTTTGCTTTCAGCTGAATAATCCCTGCTGCAGTCATGACTTTTTTTGCCACCTGCTCTGTTTAGTCTCAGTACTGCCTGCTACTTCACAAACACCCAAATGCATGTTCAAAATTTTAGAAACAATAAAACCCATAATCCATTCAAGCTCTAGACAATGTTTATTGCTTCTACATCAGAGCCAGAAAAATTGACTAATGTGTATGAAGGACAGCCTGCTCAATTTTTTTTGTTTGCTTAGTCCTCAAACCAGACAGTGCTTGCAGAAACTAGTAAGTTTAAAGTCAAGTGTTGGTGGAAGGTGTAGTGTGTTTCATTAGTCTAGTGTTGAAGGCAAACCAGCAGAACTTAGTAAAATCTGTAGGATTTAAATGTAGGTATCAGCAGGCAGCTGTAAAGTAGCAGGAACTTGCTACTCTGTGGCTGTGAAGATGACAGTGAGAATTATCACTTTACTATTACACCACAAAAAAAATTACTAAAAATAGGCGTGTTGCTTGCTTAACTCCTGCCTTCCCCTGAAATCTCTCAGTCTAAAGCCTTACAGGACCTGGTCAGACACTTTCTCTTTACTGTTTGGCTACACTGTAATTGAGCTGTTGCTGTCTTCATGCCAGAGTTGTGGCTCTGCTGCCTGCATGGACATTCTGCGCCAGCAAGGGCTGGAAGCAGCCCATGCTCTTTTTCTCCTTGTCAGAGAGTATTTTTCCCTCTCCAGCCAAGAACCTGAGCAGAGCTGCAGTATGCAGGTACCAGGAAGTGCCAGGATTGTATGATGCTGACGCTGTGTTGTGATGCTTCTCTGATAACACTTCATTCCTTTGCAAGAAAGGTAGAAGTTACTGTGAGCTGGATTTGGTACATCCTCTATTCTTGTTTACCTCAGGGCCTGCATATTTAGGAAAGCTGTGCAAAACTGTGTGTAAGTATTGTCCTTTTTAGGACCAGATGTGCACTATCCCCAGCTTGTGTTCTAAATAGTTTGTTTTCTCTTTGTTTTCAGTAACTAAGGTGCTGACAAGTTTTGACTTCTTCATCCTCATAAACATGAGTGAAGTTCAGGCTATGGTAGAATTCTCCGTGGAGCTCCACAAATTCTTCAATGTGGATTTGTTTCAAAGAGGGTAGGTAGCATGTTCTTTCAAACTTTACTCCGTTGGATGGCTTGTTGGAAAGACCTTAATGGGTACTCTGTCATGCAGTGTTGCTTCATGTGTTACTGACTATTATTATAGGGATTTGATTTTTTAAATTCTGTTTTGGAAAGTCTTATTCTTTCTAGGGTTTTAATTTTAAATATTAAAATATTTTTTCTTAAAATCTAATTTGTAGTACAATATTTTTGTCTAATTGGAGATGAGGGAAAACCATTAGATATGGAGAGTGCATCATATTCTTACCCAGACCTTTACCCTTGTATATGTTAATTTCTGTAACCCCTTTTGTTTGAAATATGATAGGTGTTTCTCTTCAATATTTAAAAAATGGTCTTGCCCCAATTAACCTACTCGTTTATCAGTTTGGCAGTGGAGAATTTCACCAGCCTCTCTCTTCTCCCTGTGCTGTGCCTCCAGTTGCACAAAACTCCAGGCTGCCTCTTTAGACTCTCCTGACCTCCTCTTACTCCACCTTATCTCTGTAGAAGTCTTTTCCACATTCCTTCCATTGGATATTACGTGATTGTCCTAGATTACTTTCAAAGGTCCTTGTTACCCATGGCTATGCAGGAAATAATCCTTTGTAGCTTACTTTGGAGCTATTAAAGATTATTGGTCCTTTTGTGTTGTGGTACATTAGCCTTCTGTCAATCCTCAAGTAGACTACAGTAAAAATGCATGTTAGAGTTTAGGCTGTGTTAGTGTTTGCAGAGATGGAACAGGGTGTATCAGTGTTGATTTACGATAGCTGCTTTTTCCAAAACATTGTAGAGTCACTTTCCTCAGAAGTAGTGATAAGAAAATATATTTGTGTTTTTAGCGTTGCCTTAGTTCGAGACTGGGGTGTGGGTGTGTGCATGTGAGTATTGTTTTCAGTACAGTTGGGGAGGTGTTTTGACAGAAATGATGACCCATTATATTTGGCACTATATGCAGTCAAAGTATATACAACAAACTGACCTCTTTTTAGGGAAAATTGTAATTTCACTCTTCATTGGAAGAGAAGGATTATGGAAGGCTTAAGAGGTCTGTGAAAACACTGAGAATATTCTAATTACTTCAACAAAAAAGCACAGTCTTTTGAACTGTAGCCTTTTTAAATCTTTGAAATCAGTGAGCAAGGAGAGGGTAGAACATGGCAGCACATTTACTCTAATGGAGAACCTGAAGAGAAGAAAGTGTTTTGGTTGTCTTAAGCTTACAATTCAAATGGTTCCTCAGAAAGGTAGTTGAGAAGCAAAGCACAGCAGTATAATTACCAGTGCCTTACCTGGCGTATTTCTTTTTAGCTTACTCTTGCAGTAAGCTAAAAAACAGTAAATTCACAGGGCAAGTTCAGAGAGGTGAAATGCTGACACAAAGAGAAAAGTGACTTGAGGAGATAACTTCTCTGGTTTTGAGCTGAACCTTAAACTGTGGGCACATTGCTGTAGAAATTAATGTCAGGAAGAAGAGAGACCTTCCAGAATAATTTGACAGACCAAGTAATGTGACTATTGCAATTAATTTAATTTGGGTAGGCCCCAGTATTTTTCTAGGAAACTGTTTATTTGAGACCATATGTAATACTTCTGTTGCGGCAGGAGCTTTTGGATAATGGATTGAATGAGCAGAAAAGGAAAATCTTTAGTTTCATTGTTAGCCTCCTATTTTTTAGCTATGACTGTGTTTAGCATGGTTTGTCTTGCCAAAATCAAGTACAGAATTGATTGTATTGTGTGCATTTAAGCCTTCCCAGTGTGGCATGCTTGTCTCATGGAGTTAGAAACATCATGACCTTCTGAACTGTATAGAATAAAATGTCAGCTATTGCAAGTAGTCACATCAAGTTCCTTATTAGAACTTAGAAGATTTTACTCCAAAAGTATGTGTTTGCAGAGTGAGTCCAGATTCTCACTCATTTGATTACTGGAGATGTCATCATTCCCAGCCTAAATTTCCTTCTGATCCATTTTAGCTGTTTTTCTTAACGGCTTTGTCTTGTGAATCACTCTATCAGTCTAAAAGTTCACCCTTATGTATTTTAGATGTCAGTCTTTTGTCCCTTTTATTAAACATGAGCTAACATGAGTTTGGTCATTGGAATTTGTGGCATATTCCCCACCCTCCCCTCCTTTTCTGTAGAGTCCACATACCCTAATATCCAGTCAAACCCATTTTACTGTCTTCCTGCTTTTATAACTATTTGAAGAAATCTGCCAACTCTCGCATCCCAAGTGTCTCATATTTTCTTGCATTTGTATCTGTAGTGGCACTACAGTTGCCAGAAGCACTTGTGACTGTGTTTACACTAACAATTAAGTTTGGTATTTAAGGAACGAATTATGAAAAGCAGTGCTGATGTCCATACATCTGTGTGGTTCCATGGTTACTTCAGACCAGATTTTAACCTCATCTTCTGCTGAGGACCAGACATTTTGTATCATGAGTGTACTGGGAAGTTGGTTGTATCAGTAGTTGGTTCAGACTGTTTTGTGCCCCCAGGGGCTGAAGTGCATTTTGTGACAGGTAGATCAGAGTAGTTCGACTTCCTTTGGAGACATCCAGGTGACTGGAAAGCTCTCAGTGAACTGAACCAGCATGCAGCAAACTGGGGTCATTGGGGAAGGTGCCTCAAATCCTCAAAAGATCAAATCTTTTGATCGAAACTCAGTGCAGACTGAGCCCAAATTTCTCATAGTATTTTACTCAAGATCATATTTATATGAAGGGTTATAACTATCTTATCCTCCTAAGTGACCCTCTAAAGCAGACTATTTTCTTTACTTGAAGATAACCTACTATTCCAAGAAGGGCTAACAGACAGTGCATTGTAATAAAATATTTGTCTTATGTATCCAATACAGCTATTTTGTTATGTTTTCTTATAACTGTGCCATTTGCTTTAGACCCAGCTTGTTACAGATGGCTCCTCTGGTTTATTTTTATCTGTTATTACATTGAAATAAGGCTTCACACAATTTTTGTTTTGAGCTAGTGCGATGTGATGATAGGAGTTGTGTTCAAACAGTGATTGATATGCGAGTATCGTGTAACAAAATGAATTAAAGAAATGTATCTGTTTGGGACCTGTGAGAATGATAGTCTGAGACAGTGAAGTTTCAGGCTGTTTTGTCATCTTAGCTTGTAAAAGTTCACACCAGTAAGGTGGAGGCTCCATAGTACTGGTCTTCTATAAAGACAAAGGTAGCATAACATAACTTGATTACAGAAGGGGAGAATGAGTTGAGTGGAAAATCGGTTGGATGATTTGGCTCAAAGAGTTGTGGTCAGTGGTGCGAAGTCCAACCTAAAGCTGGTGACCAGTGGCACCTCCCATGGACTGATACTGGGTCGGCAGTCCCAGCAGTCTTTGCATAGAATCATAGAATGACTTGGGTTGGAAGGGGCATTAAAGGTCATCCAGTACCAACCCTCCTGCCATGGGGGAGGCACCTTCCGTCAGAACAGTTAGAGCCCCATCCAACCTGGCCTTGAACACTTCCAGGGATGGGGTGATCACACCTTCTCTGGGCAGCCTGTTGCAGTGCCTCACCACCCTCTGATTGAAAGAATTTCTAATATCTCATCTAACCCTAGCCTCCTTCAGCTTAAAGCTGTTCAGTTTCAAAGACTTTGCTGTAAGAACAGGTTGCTTAGCCCCTCGTTTACATATGTTTTGTATGTGTCAGGATACATATATATCCTGAACTGAGATATAAATGTGTTCAGAATGTCTCATTCCAAGGAACTGCTTACTGAAAGTGCCTCAATACTTTGTAGTGCTCAGTTGAAGTTCCCATGTTCCCTATGGGGTGATGGGTCCTGATGTCTAACTTGGGACAGTCACACCTTTTCTGTGGGCAGGAAGAGTTTCCTGGTAACCCTCACTTTTGAGAATGTGAGGTTTGCATTTCGCCAGAGCTGTGTATTGCTTTTTTACCCGTAAATGGCAAATCTAATGAGCTAAAGAGACTTAGCTAGTAGTTTGTAGTTTAGCATAGTGCACACATTGCTGCAAGATCTGCTTGGAAAACAGCTTTCATCTACATTTCCCCCATCTCTGTGCATTCGTATAATCCCAGTGTTAAGTTCTTACTTTCTCACTAATCTTTTGTTACTTTGTCAGTAGTATGCATGCACACACAACAGGCCAAAGCTGGCTTTAGAATACTTGTAATAGTTATGTCTATGTGTTTTGCCCTTTTTTTTTTTTTTTGGTACCATTTTAATTTGTAAGGTACAATACTTGCAGTTTCATTGTGGGTTTCAGAAAAAGAACTTCCTAATGGTTTTTTGACTGTATAAATTTCTTGTTATATAAATGATGAGGAGAGGAGGTAAAATAGAGTAGTAACAGTAGCTCTTTATTGCATATTTACTGTTTAGTGTGTCTTAGTTTTCTTTTATTTGACTTTGTTTTGGGTTAAAAGATTCTTATAAAACCACATAAAGAACTTATATTAGTAATATAAGTCTACCACACTTTTTAAAAGTCTTTTTGCTTTTAACTGTTGGGTAACAGATGAAAAGAATAATACTAAATACCTTCCACAGGAGAGACTTTGGCAGATTCTAACCTAAAAGGTATTTTTGGAGATATATCATATCTGAAAGGTTATTGGTAGGATTGCAGCATAAGTTGCTTGTGAACCTAAATCCTATTAAAAGTCAAAGGAATTTAAGCTTCTGAGACTACTGAAAATTTAGCCTTATGATATTCTTCTGTTCCATAGATTTATGTTTTTCCATGTGTAGATTCTCACTGATGTATCTAAGCAGCATTGACATTTTATGCTTTCATGCATGTGGTTGTGTAATGTAGCTTAAAAGAAAATAACACTGAATCAGAGTATGAAATTTAATAAATCTTATTATGATTACTCAGTAATGTCACGAGAAATAATGCAATATATAAAAGGTTGTATTGTTTTCTGGATCCAGTGAGTTGCCTACATTAATTTAAAAATTTTTAGCAAGAAATTAAAATTCAAAATGTACACTTCCAGCAGGACCATATTTCTTCCTCCTGTTTATATCAGAAATGAAAAGTCCTTAAATGAAGGACTTTTGTCCTTAAATGAAGAAGGAGCCCTTGCTAATGGTTTGTGTTGCTAGCATATGATCAAATAACAAACTCTTGATGGACAAGGAACATTCAGGTTCACCTGTTTGGTTTTCTTTTTAATTCATACAGCACAGACATACTTTTACTTTCAAACTACATTTCTGTATGACATATTTTTCTGGAAATAAGTGTTGTGAACTGCCTTCTGACAGGATAGCTTATCTTTTGAAGTATTGTACTGTGATCTTTACCTAATGTAATGCATTTTCACAAAGAGGGAAGAAAGCTGTCAAATTTGTCCAACAGTTGTAAGATGAGCTCCGTTTTTCAGTTATGGTTTTACAGCAATACAAATAGCAATTATACAGGTTTAAGATTTGGAAGGCTAGGCTGTAAACTCAATGGAATAATCTGTCTAGGAAAAATTATGCAAATATTTTTGGTCTTGAGTTTTTTGTTGTTGTTTCATTGTTTTGGTTTTTTTAAGTGGATCAGTTTCTGATTGGAGTTTGTCAGTAGATGCCCACACACAGGTCCTGCTTGCTTTGAGGCAGGAAAGGGTAAGACTGGGAATGAGCAGTGAGAAAGTCTTATTTTAAATTGCCATTGCTGCAGAATTTGAAACTTAGTATCATCAATTATCTATTAGCCCCTGTGATGCAGCGTGTCTGAGACACCAATGACATGGTCCCAAAGAGCAGTTACAATTTAAGACAGATTCTTGTCTCCTGAAATATGACATCTTATTTTTGTTGAAAATAGGGATTAGAAAAGTAAGTAGAAAACTGAGCACTGTTTCCTTTGAGTTAGCTGAGAAATTAAGGTTTTTTGAAGCACACTGAGTAGAACTGAAGACATGGATAGGTTGTTCTGCTTGTCTTCTTCAGTTATTTGAAGACTTCAGTTACCTGTGACGTCGAGCCACACAGGGAAGCTTGTCTGGGAGTCACCTACAGCCACTGTAAATTGGACTCCTAGTTTTGAATCCTCCTTCCTGCTCTTCTCTGTGGTAATTCCTAGAAGACTATACTCCAGGTTAAGAAATGAAATGAGATACAGATGCTTCAGGTTTTAGCTGCATGTTCTGACCCATAAAGATGATTGTACAGATGCTTGTTTCTTCAGTCATTATACATAGAGGTATAGCTAAGAGTTGGTAGTTATAGTTGTCCTGAGGGTATGTTTATTTTCCTGTATCCCCCCATATTCCAAAAATATTACTTCAATGTTTTATAATGTTCATGGGTACTCATTGCATCTTCTAGACTTATCAGATATGGGATACAAATTTCAAATCACCTGAATTTTATTCAGATTTTAGCTCTTGCATTAAAGTAGTACTTTTGGACATTTTAAAAATAACAACTTTTGCAATTGAAAATATGATTTTGCAATGGAAAACATTTTCTCAACTCAGAATTAAAGCTGTCTAATGGCATCCTCAAGGCATTCAATTTGGCAAAATTCCATTTTCTAAGAACAAAAAGATGAAGAGCACAGATGCCTGGTTATGCCATCTTGCCGCCTTTCTGGACCTGAAAGGGCTGTGGTAGGGACAGCTCTTTGATGTGAAAGTCATATGGCATAATTTGCCATCCTCTGAGAGTGCTTTTGGAGGGTCTTTGTAATTCCTTCTTTCTTTATGCAACTGAAGAAATAGGGGTCTTGTGTATGTAACACCAGGTACCGTTTCACACTGCAAAGTAACAATTGTACTTCAGCATGCCTTGCCATGAAGTCTCTCAGGAGAAACATGATCAACGAGTTTAGTTTAGTGAGGGAGTAAATAGCAGTGTAAGACAGGAATTAGTATAAGGGGATTTTGTCTGGAGAAGACCCATTCTTTATTCTGTAGAACATATAGCACTCAGCTGTGTATAATATGAAGGTAGAATGGGCATAGGTGTTAGTTGAAGGCATCACAATAATGATTTCTTGAATATGCACCTTTTTCTAAATGGAGTTTTACTGAGTTCAGTATTATGGAGTGGCATGTGACAGCAGTAACAGTTTTAACTTTGCATTGAATACATACTTAGTTACTAAAATTGCTACTTTTGAGATTCTTTCAAGTGTTAGCACCCTTATGTGCAGAAGGTTGTAGCTTGTGCATAGTCTTACAGTTCAGACCTGACACTGTGAGATGGTAGCAAAACCCAGAAAAATCTGTCATTCATGGGTGTTTTGCCTTATTTATGTGTACTTGGTTGATACACATAATAGTTACAGCAGAAATATGATTCCTTAAGTTAGTTTACCATCTATAGCTATCTGAGGGAAGAGAGAGAGAGAAAGATGTTCATCCTGTGTTTCAAAGTCTTGACTGCCTCACAATACAGCAGAAGTTTCTGGTATGGTGGTTTTTTGTGCCTCCTTTGCTGCTTGCACAAACTAATAATATCTTGATGTGTACCTCTGTCTGTAATCACAAGCAGCACTTTACTGGATCATCACAAACTGCAGAGAGCATATAGCTTTTTGAAATAGGGAACCAGGCTCAGTCCCACCACCAAACACAGCCTCAGTCAGTGACTCCAGTCAGGTGTTTGCTTCAAAATCTCTTCCTTTTTTACTTCTTATGCCTCCTGCCAATTACTGTACTCCACACAAAATAACTCATCAAATTTTTGAATATTTTTTACTCTTATTTCACCCCACTCCACTTGTTCAGCCTTTCCCAGATTCTGACTCACATTGGCCATGGGGGAAGAAGCTTAAAATATCTCCAAATACTTAGAGGCCCTCTAGACCTGACCATCATGTTCATGCTTATGTATACATAACTTCCTTTGTTGATTTGCAAAGTTTTAAAATTGCTTTAAAATTTTGTCTCATATTTTCTCAAAAAATATGATGAATACCTTAGATTAAGTGATCAAGACCTGCTGCTAATAATTTTTTGTATTTGTGTATTTTTACTGCAAAAAGTAGCATCCTAGTTATTGGAGGTGATCAGGCTAGGAAGAAAAAAGAGGTGTATTTTTCACTTGTGCATGTTTCTTTGATGTGGATGGTTGTGCCTGAGCTCCAAGGTTTTCTGGTGGAAGGAGAGGGTGAGAGAGTATACCCAGCATGGCCCACTGTTGGTGTCATGAACCCAAATCTGGAGTGAAATAGCATTCTATGGATTTATATTGGGCCTGAGAATGTATCTGCCAAAAGGTGGGATATGCATGGTCTTCTCCTGCTTTGTCTGCTCCTGCAGTCAGGTCAGTCAGATGGGCTTGCTGTTGGCAGCAGTATAGTCAGAGAGGGGGTTAAGCAGGCAGGAGCACAGGGATAATGGTAGAGATCTTACAGGTATGGAGATGGGTTGGATAGCATCTGCCTGAGTAGGGTGATCCTGCTTCTGGTGCTTCCTGTGTGCCTGCAGCCATGCTCTTTCACCTTATGGTTGGTCAGCTCAAAGTGGTAAACCAGCAGGAAAAAACTGGCAAAACCAGAATCATTCTGGGTTATATTTTTTTAAATCTCTCTGGTCCACATCAGCATCAGATATTCTGTCAGTGATGGTGCAGGAGTATAGAGTACCCAGGAGGAATGGGATGCCTACTTGTGTTACCAGCTAGCTTTTGGGTTGGTTTAACTGTAATCCTGGACTACAACTAATCCTGAGAGAAATGTCCATAAAAGTTCCAGCCTCTATGTTAGGAAGACATATCTGGCACAGGAGAGGCCATTATGTCAGTATGATGTGCTCAATGAGAGCAGCCCAGAGATCAGTATGTTTTGAAACAAAACCTCTGTTTGAACTTTTGCATTCATCTCAGTTGGCATCCGTGCCCCAAGGATACAGAGTTATGACAGACGTCAGGTATGTCAATTCTAATTTCCCTAAGCCCTCATGTGGAGATACAGAGCTTGCCTGGCAACGCCAGTTTGCAGTTTCCACCTCCCTTGCTGCTGGCAGCGTCGTGCCACTGCAGTGCCCTGCCCTGTGGGTTGTGCTGACTGAGCTGCTGGATCTCACCAGTGTCCAGAACTGCTCTGCAAGTTGTGCATTGGTGTAATTGAGAAAGGTGGCAAATGTCTTGCAGGGGAAAGAGTTGAGTGCCTGGGAGGACCGGACAGAGGAAAAGGGGTAAACAGAATTCCTTAAACTTAATTTCTTGCAGAAGTCCTTCTATGGTAAAAGCACAGTCTAAATTTCAAGACATTATTCTTGACATTCCCTTGCTATAAGAAAGGATAAGGTTTCCCAGATGCCAGCTTGCTTGACTGGCACAGAGAAGGAATCAGATTATTGCAGAAGTCAGAGAGATCCAGCTCTGGTACTTAGCAGAGAAAGGGCCCCTAATCACGTCCAGAATGCACAGTCCCTTTTCTGTAGGTCAGTTCTGAAAGGGGGAAGGAGGAGGTGATAGAAGGGGATCCAGAGCAGCAGAAACCCTCAGCTTCCAACTCTGCAAGGAGACCTCGGGCTCTTCTTCAGTGGATTTTGCAGATCTCAGCTTACAGGGAGCACTGGTGGGAGGTCAGCCTCGTAAGGGGAGCAAAATGAGTTCGACACCCAGATGCGTGGAAAGTTAGAGGCCCCTCAGTGTATGTAGAAAGTAAATCATATGATCACCTTGATGACCATCTCTACACTTCAGTCATATCACTATGATTAGTGCTTCTTCTTTGGAGTTTTTCTCTTGTCCTGGTTATTTTCTCAGTTTTCATCTCATAGTACTTTTGCATGCCTTCCTTTCAGCAATTTGTTTCCTACCTTTCCTGAATACATTCCTACATAAAATTGATTTCAAAATATTTTGGATATCATTTGAGGTTTTCTGTGGTGCTTTTTATGGTTTTCTCAAAACAGAAGCCTTTGAAAAATGTAGACTTTAGAAAAACAAATTGGTTTTTTTCTTGCTTATATAATTTTTTTTAACTTGTGAACAGGTTCAGCAGGTACTGTGTGTCTTCAGGGTATCCAGCTTATGGAACCTGGCAAGAGAAAAAGGGATTTGAGTACTTAGTGTGTTTGTTCTCCTGTAATTTGTTTCATTTACATAAACTGGCCTCAGAAATTTAGTTCTTGTGAGTATACTGGATAGGGTAGGTCTTAGGAGATGGAAGATACTGTTGCTGTAGGAGGTGGCTCTATCATGTCAAAAAGTCTGTTCAAGAACAGTAACTCTTCTTTTTTATGAAGGGGAAAGAAGTGGAGTTTTTGCTTTCAAATCTTGAATGTTCACTTTACTCTTTGACATTCATAAGCTTTTAGGATCATCGTAATTTAGAGAAACAGGTCTTAATTTATGCTGCTAACTTTTCATTACTTGCTTGTGACATTGTTCTGGTAATATTCTCTGAGGTTATTTCTTAAGATTTATTATAATAATAAAGCAGTTCTGCCTCTCAGTGCTTTTGGAGTTGAAACTCTTGAAGTTGAGGAAAAAATAATTTACCAGAAGTGGCAGTACAGTTTCATATTATTTCTGAGCATGGAGCCCCACCACTAGCTCAGCCTTTCTTAAGCCCCTGTCATGTCACACTTTTTCCCCTGGCTGTATGATCCTGCCTTCTGTTAATAGCCCCTACTGGATTCTTCTTTTCCCTTTTCAGGTGGATGAGCATGTTGGTTTCTTTTACCATAGATGTGATGGACCAGCAAAACTTATTTGAGGCAGGACAAAAATACGCAAAAGAGGTTTTGGTCTGCAAAATGCTTCTACCTGGGGCAGTACTGGCTTAAGGTGATTTAAATGAATCATGAAAGTGTGCCTTGCTTGAAGGAAAAAAGACACTTCTAAATCTGAGAGATTACTTTTCTTTCTTAGTGTGCTAATAACATCTCAGAGCAGTATGTTATATTTGAAACTACAGTGTTTCAATGTAAAAAATTAAATGACAGGAGCTAATGTCACTTTTATGAATTACACAGCTTACTACAGGGGCAAATATGAAAGGGATGAAAGTGAAAGAGACCTGCTTTTTTTTGATTTATCTTACATAAGATATGGTAGCTCACATGGGCTCTTCTGTCATGATTTTTGCAACAGTTTTCTTTGCGGTACCTGATTTTTCCTCTGGTTAAATGTTTGCTATTTGCAATTAAAGCAGAGATTGCCTTTCATTAAAATTAGGTGCAAAGTGAATTGTAAGGCTTGTGTTCTTGTGTACTGATAGATGAGAGGAACAGAATTGCACAGCTGCAAAACTTACAACTAGTGAAGGCCAGAAAATGAGTTGTCTTCTGGTCTCCCATCTGCTGTGTTTGCTAAACTTTGATTTTGAAATTAATATGTTGTGATATGTCTTAGTAAAAACTGATGTCTGTTTGCAAGGGCTGAAGTTATAAAATTGTGACCCTGTATGCTAGGAAAACCTAGCATCCCATACTTTTCTCCCCAGAAAACTGAAAAGTTCCAAGCCACAAAGTGGGTAAACAATGGTGATATATCATTTGCAAGGCTAGTATGAATCAAAAAGTCAAACGAAAAATACTTTCAAGCTAAATAAATATAGTTTAAAAGTTGTTATAAGAGAATGAGAAATCATTATTCTTGAAGAAAAGCTTTATGGGACTGTTGTACTTTAAAGATGTAAGAAAATTTAGTATTATTTCTTTCTTTTTCTCTTCAGTAAGAACAGGAAGTAAAAGAGGAACTAAAATTATAAACATAGACTAATATAAGTTAACATATATTTGATTATATAAGAACTCATCTGGTACTGCATGTTTATGTGTCTCTTTAAAAAAGCAATAATGATTTGAGACTGTTCCCCTTTCAAGTTTTTTAATAGATGTTCATAAGCATTGCAGGAATTCTGCCTGAGTATGTTTTGTGGAAAGAACATGGTGAAAAGGCTTTTGTAGTAATAAGGCAAAATCTCCAGTTGCATTTACTTTCCTCTCTCCTGTTTTACGTATTTAATCCTGTTTCATGTATTTAATCCTGTTTCATAACAAGCTGCTGTGACTCAGTTGAGGTATTAGTCTATAATAACTCTCATCAAACTTTTGGTCTAGTTACTATTTTGTTTATATGTAAGACTGATTTTCAGAAATGTGTGCTCTAGGCATGTGAGGTACTTCAAAAAAGTAATTAACTTTCAAGGAAACTTACTTTCAAATGTATAAGAACCTCTTACCTGTTTCCTGTAAGTTTGCCCACTCATTGTGTTATTCGTCTTAATAAAAGTCAGTTGGGAATTACATGGATTTTTCAATGAAGGGACTGCTAAAAGATTTTAAACATAGGGCATAAAAGTTTTCCTGTTACTCAATTATCTGAATTAGAGTTTCTCAGATAAATCCCACCATTATCACAGAATGTAAATCTCATATTGGTTCCTACTAGAAGTACTTATTACAAAATGATTGCAAGATATGAATCTTTCTATGCATTCTATACTTGTATTAAATAATACCCTGTCGAGATAAACCCTCTACCTAGTTTGATGTCCATTTGTTATTTTGTGGGCCCCAACTGGGTTTGGTGGGATTAAATTTTTATAGACAACTGCAAGTCTCCTGAGGAACAAGTCTAACCAATACTCATTTTAATTTTGTACTTCAATAATCAACTTTTTATTGCCTGTGCTTTATTGCATCTTTCTCTGTTCTCTTACTTCTGTTCCATTGCACCTTATTTTATTTCTGTTGTGATTTTCCTCTTTGCCTGGGTTGCCTTTTTACAGAATGCTTAGGAGGTAACAAAAAAAACCTGGCAAATTTGTGGTAATGTTTACGATAGAGTATTTGTGTTCCACAATCATATGGAATGCTTTAAATGTTACAGGTGTACTCAGATTGCCTAGAAAACTACATCGGCATTTGTCAGTGTTGGCTTGTAACTGTGGGAAATGCTAAATGTCTTAACTGCTTTTTCGATTGGTTTTATAAATCCATAGAAGAATTAGGGATGTAGGGTCTCTCCAGTAGCAAGGGGCTTCTCTTGTAGAACAGAGGGGTGTTGAACAGAAATAAACTAATATTTTTCTCATTGTTGGATCCTTTCAGTATTTGCGGACTCAGCCTCTCTGTGCAGTGGGCGTTTCTGTCAGTGCCCGTTTGCTGCCGTGGGAATCTGTAGGTGTGATCTGTGGGACAGAGCTGTGCCAGGGTCAGGCTGATGCTGCCTCCAAGAACTGCTGCCCCCAGAGCTGCCTGCTCCTCTGGAGACTTGCTCTTCTCTCTGTTTTCCCTGCAGTTCCTCATTTCACTGCCACAGTCTGTAGCTGCTAAACAGCGCTTCATCTCCAGCTCTGTTTCCTCCTGCACCAAACAAGTCCTGTTGGCCTGAGCCACAGCTCACCTTGGAGAAACAGAGAAATCTTAGTGGTGGTCTGAGTGGAGGGTGTGTTTTTAATAGGGCCCTGCACTCGGTAGATCCCAAGAGCTCTCCTGAGGTTTTGCATATACAGAGTCACAGCTGTTCTTCCATTTGGTTAACTATAAATTTAGAATCTGCCCTGCAGGTGACCCAATGTGCATGTGAATTTTACAGTCCACGACATTCAGTGCTTGCTCTTGTTAATGTGATTGAGCACATTTAAGTGTGCAGTGGGATCTAGGGAAGAGGAAAGCTCAGATTCCGATGCACATGCTTCTGTCTTTCCTCTTCTGATGAGAGAAGCAGCAAAAAAAATTTTGTGGGAGAGGAACAGCAAAAAAGTTTTACCTCAATGATGAAGTGTGTTAGGAAGCTTTTTCAGAATGTACACTTGCCTTGGAATGTTCTTTAGCTGACAAACTAAGTGGTTTTTCAAGTGAAGTCTTGTGCAGCTATTGCCATAAATACTCATATGCTTTTTTAATGCTGAGATTTTTTATTTATTTTAATAATGGTTGTACTTTATGACTGCATTTGCATGCATTACTCCCTGAAGTTCCATATGGGAGCATTAAAAAGTCAAATCACTATTACTTCATACGTTTCTATTTTTGTCAGTAGCAAGATACATTCCAGTTATTGATAAACCTATTTCCTGCTCAGATTATAAGTTACCATTTTCCACAAATGTGGTAAAAACTCCCTTACTCACATCTATCTAAATGAAGTTCCCCCATAGTGGGGATAAAAAAAAGGAAGCATATAAATTTTCCTGTGTGGGAAAGCATTTTCTGGCGCATGCCAGATTTTTAAATCTTCAAGATTTTATTACAACTTGATGAATAAAATTTAATCATTTATACACAAGATGGACAGTGGAGATGTCCTCTGCCTAAAGGAGAGCAGTAATTCTAGCTGTTTATTTCAGAACACCTTTTTCTACAAGGTCTGTCATAAGGACACTGAGCTCCAGATATCTTTGAACCTTTTAATATCATGGTTATATATTTGCATGCAGTGACATTGAGGACCAAATGACATAAACAGACACGAGTGCATATATTTACTGAAGAATGACTGCGGAGGCTGTGTTTGATAGAAATCACTTGGATTTATAAGCTGTCTACTTCAGCTTTGCTTGTGTCCTGTCTCAGTAGACATCTCAAATGTTTGAACTATCTCCAAATTTGAAGCAAAAGCAAAGGTACCTTTTGGGGGGGTCGATATCAAACTGTTTCAGGATAAAGGTTTTAAGTAGTACAACTAGAGCAAGAGATCTGGTATTTTTCATCCTAGACCTCATGTCTGTTGCCAAGATGAATAAAGTAAATGCTGTAAACATTTAGAGAAGGAGAGGTTGGCAAATTTTCAGAGGTGGTGTTGTAGGTCATCTTTTTTTTTTTTTCCCTAAGTCAATGACGTTTAAAATTTTATAGGAAGTAAAAAATGCTGCCTTTCAGAGAAGCTGTTGAGAGGGATTTTGCCTGTGTAGCCTTAAGACCAGGAGCTGAAATACGCTCTGCTGACAGGTGTGTCTGCAACTTGTTCTGTGTACCAATTCCCAACCATATGTGCTTTTTACTGTGTTGCCTTTCAGTCATCAAGTTGGAAAGTGCTGAACCCTGTTTTTCAGGTTTCCTATAACTTCTGTGATCATAGACTGATTGAGGCTGAAAGGGATAGTAGCATATCGTACAGTTCTGACTCTCTTCCTGCTGAAAGGAGGGTCAGAACTTGATACAAACCATATTGCTTGGAGCACTGTCCCCTCATGTCTTGAAAGCTTCCATAGGGGGAGATTCCATAGCTTATCTGCTCCAATGCTAAAGTATCCTTAAGACTGTTTCAAGTTCCATTTACTCAGCCTCCCTCTGGAGCCTTTAAATCACATCACCACCCATGAACATCAAACTGTAGCAAGCGACTTGTTGTCTTGAAAAAATGGTTCTCAAGACTCATTCAAAATCTGTTCTTGGTGTAGTCAGACCTTCATCCAGCTGTGTTCCCTGCTTGTCACTGCTTGTACTGCAGTGACTCTTGTTAAGGCTCAACTTCCTTAGCTGCCATAGTAACCCAGCCTTTTAAAGTGACAAATGCTAGCTGTATCATCTAACATCACAGTATCTTGCTGAATTATCAGGTGCTGATTCTTAACATCATGGCATAATCTGTCAGGGTACTTTAACAGTTAATGCATATCAGGCTCTTGCTCATGATTAATTTTTTAGTGCATTTTCTGTCATACTGTATATTAAAGTTCTTGGTGGTATTTCTGTTGGTTTGTTCTCTGTTTAGTGAAATACAGGGTAATCTTGCTTGAGCTGATGGCACAAATGATAGTGTGAAGGATATGGCTGTTTTTTACAGGTCATTCTTACAGTATACCACCTTTCTGAATGCCACTAATTCTTTTCTTCAAAACAGAGTAACTTTAAAACGTCTTTGTCAAAATACTTCTGACTTCTTTGTTATCTTAAAAAATCAATGATGATGTGGCAGTTTCAGTTAATAATCTGAAAATGGTGGGGGTTTTTTTCATGTAATGCAGTCAAAACAGAGATTAACGGAGAGATTGTAACTTTTTTTTTTTTTTCAAATTATTCTTTTAAAATCTTCTCATAGAAACACAGCTGTTCTATGCTTTAAGAACCCTAGCACTTTTCTGGAATCTTAATGCTGTCTGCAAAGCTTGAGCTATTTTGTTTTTTCTAGTATTTCTGCTCTGGCAAACAGTTTTGCATATAGCTTTATATGAACCTGAAGCCCTGTCTCTGTTACTAGTAGAGCATTTGTCTAGGCTGCTCTCAGAATCAGGACTTGAAAAAGTACCAGACTGGTGCAGGATCAGTTTGATAATTCCCCTGTCATGTTCCTGTGACTTAGAGATGCATGTTAGAGAAAATGTGCTGTACTGAGGTTGGGCATGTGAGTCTCACTGGCTTTGCTTCAGCACGGGCCATGCTCTGGGATGTTTGTGCTGAGTTCTGCCTTCCAGTGGGCTTCAGGAAAGCATTGTACTATAGACACACCAATGGACCCGAGCTGTTGTGTCTGAAAAGTTCTAGTGGTAAGCCTGCAAGTGTCTGTTTAAGTCTGCCATGTTCCACCATTTGGAAGAAGCTGGAGTGGGGTTTGAAAGCATTGGCAGCCTGGAGTTTACTTCATCAATTTGGGCACGTTTGCTGCACCATGGGTTGTGTGATCTGTAGCACTGTTATCATCTGGAATTTTCCACTAGGCAGGATACCTTCATTCTCTCATTACATTAGATAGTGGGGAGTTGATACGTGAGACAGTGGAGAGCTGATTGTATTCAGATCCTATTTATGGAGTGTTTTAAGGATATATGGGAGAATTGAATGTGAGAGGTGAGTAACAAGTCCTTGATACTGAATTGCTCTGTGTAGGCCCAAGCAAATACCATGGATCAGGTTTGTGTCAGCTGTCCTGACGAAAATTAAACAATGTTTATAGTACAGCCAGGAAATAATTGAAAGTGACTTGGTTTTGTTTTGGTTTTTAATAGAAATGGAAGCATTGCAACACAAATTGATTCGTGGGTTGAACAAAAGATGGCAAGATGAGGAGGGCAGGGCTTGGGGAAAAAGAGTGATTAAACTTGTTCCATTTTATTTCATTACTTTTAAAATTTGCTGTCAAATGAGAAATGTATATCATAACTTTAAAAAAGTATTTCCTTATTTACAAATTGCAAATATAATACCTTTGTGAATCAGGTATCCTGTTTCAGTGTAATAGCTCTTCATTTGCAGATAGATCCTTAATCTATACAGCATTTAAAGATGAATGACAGTGAATAATTCAGGTAAATACTGTGTAGGGGGCTGTCTTTCCTATTTAAGTAACTTAGTGCAGTTAAATAATTTTGTCATCTATCTAGACATAAGATTTTGAATTAGTGTTTGTGTATTTGCCCTTAGCTGAACTCCTACAAGATTTTATTATTCAGCATAACAAGTGAATGTTTTGTGTTCTAAACTGCTTAAAGTATAAATCTGCTGAAAAGCTAACCCATCTGTCTCAAACAAGCAAACAAGACACCTTCATCTCCTTATGAAACCAAATAAAAATATCAGGCAGGTAAAGGGTTTGCTGAAGAAAAAGGATAGAATGGTCTGCTCTTGATTAATTGCAAGCAACAATAATAAGAAAGAAAGGATGTCCTAACATCCTTTTGGTTTCACAAATTACATTTTAAGCATGAACAATTCTATTGATCGTTTTCTTTGAGGCACAAACTCTAAACAGTCACTTAATAGTATCTCTAGGGTGAATGAGCCTTATTGGATTAAGTAATGGGAATATCCCATTGCACCTTTTTTCTGTTCAATGCTCAGTTTTTATTTTGCTTTGCCTTTCATTTTACCTTGTTACAGTCCTTATTCAGTAATCTATCCACATTTGGTAAAGTTGTTAATCCTGAGTTAAATTTATGCTCTGCAGAGCTGTCACATGCTTCTGAACATCAGCTGAGAATTATGCAGGTTTTGGATTTTTAAAATTCTAATAGAATGACAATTTGGTATGAATAGTTTGGTAGGCTAAAGCCAAGGTGAATTAAAATATGTGGCATATCTCTGAACTTACTGAGATGTGATGTTTTAATAGAAAACTGCAACAAAATATTGCATGTAAACCATATAAATAATTTTACATTCTTTTAATACAATGAAATAATTTCTTTTAATGAAATAACAAGCAGCATGCTTTACCATGACAAGCTGGTCATCAGGATCATGGGAAGATGCAGCCAGTAGTGGTAAGGCATCAGTCTCTTGATGAATGTTTACTGTGGATCCAAAAATGACACTGTGAAGCTGGGGCTGGTGGAAAGTATCTCCTTGCTGAGGCTATTGTACATTATCATGTATCATGTTTCTTCAGTATAGGTGAAATGAGTCACTAAATGAATGATGGAAGTCTCATCTGACCCAGAAAAAAGGAGAACATCACTGTACTGTGCTGTATCCTCCTGGGTTACTGTTGAGAGGGCACTCTTCATCTTCTCAATTCTGTATACTCTTGGAGGAGATAACAGTGAAAGCTTAATGTTAATTCATATTTCTTTAACCCAATACAAAATGAATTAATTTACTATTTATTAATCACTTAGAGAGTGTATTTGGAATCATGTTTGACCTGTGGGTTTCAAAAAATGAAATGTAACTAGTAGCTTGCAATAGGTTAAGTTTTGCTCTACTTTTTAAAAGCAGGAATCACTTAATCTCTTATCTCTAACAATGTTACTGCTTCATTATAAAGCATTCTTTGATATATAAGTTTTGATGAATTTAAAGTTGACTTTTAATTTTGTGAAAGAATTAAATTAAAGGCTTTTTCATTGGCTGCTTGTTAGGCTAATTCACATTCAGTCCCAGATGGGGAGCTTCAGTTGAAATGTTAGAAGTCAAAATCAGAAAACAACAAATACATTAGTTTGGGTTTGGATTTTTGGGGATGATGAAAACCATGACCGTGATTGGGTGTACACTGTGGGTGAAATATGAGGGGTAAAAATGTACTCCTAAGGGCATTTATGACAATGCTCCTATCAAAAAAGGTGGGGTTTTCTTACCCTCTTTACCTGTGTTTGTGCTGCCTCTTTTACTCGTCCTAGTCTTCGTGGAGCTGTGTGGTAGGTCACATCAGCTCACTGAGGAACTGAAGCTAATTCTTCAAACAAAAATAAATTATCTGAAATGGGATGGGATGGTTAGAAGGTGTCATCTAAGGGTATTTGTGGGTGCTTGTGTTATGTAGAGGCTTCCATAAAATCAGTCTGGTGACAGTTAAGGATTTCTTAGATGAAAATCAAAGTTGGAAATGGTATTGAACTGAATAAGATGAAAAATGGTTTAGAGATGGGGTAGAGACCCCAAAGACTTGTGTTGGGGTTTTTCTCAATTTTAAGTTTGAAGCCTGCAGTTCCTGGCTTTGATAGCATAAAGGTACTGTCACGTTTTGCTTAGTGTGACCTTTTATTTGCACTTTTGCATAGCTGGTGGCCACAAACCGCACAGGGAGTGTCTGGTAATCAGTGTTTTTTCAGAGGTTCCTGGAGGGGGGGAGTTGTACAAACTGCAGTTTCACCTCCTTCAGTGTCACAACTGATTATAGCAGTCCTGTAGATGTGCAACATGGCAGATCCTTCTGAGATGACTGTAGTGAATGTGGTAATCCTGATTTTTCATTCATACCAGTTTCCCAGTGTAGTTTACTGCAGGTCTTTACAGGTATTTCCCCCAACTCTGTGGGGTGTGGAAAAGCTAGTGTTGGGATTTCTTTTTATTCATGTTTGACTATTACTTTGGTTAATAATTAAAAAAAATAAAATATAACAAGGTAAGGGTCAAGTGAGACAGTATTAAGCTTTGTAGAGTTCCTTGATCTGTTCCTTATTCCCATTATCCATTCCTGCCTTTGTCAATTTATCTGTATATGGTAAATGAGATGTACTGTAACACATCTTTAGCAAATCACTCTTTTGCTTTAGCTTTTACCAGATTCGTGCATCTATGAAAATTCCTCCAAGAATTCCACACATATTGGAAGCTAGTTTGTTACATGGAACTGGTAAGTGTAAAACCTTTCAGTAAATTAGGTCATTATCTTGCCTTGCTAATTGAGGAATTACACTTTTTGTTGTATATTTTTATTACTAATACAGAAGTGTTTTTAATTTTGTTACTAACACAATGCAGATACATTTTGTTCTTAACAACAGGACTTAAAAGTTAATTACAGAATTTGTGTTACTGTTTTTCATCTGCTGATTGTCTCTGCTGGTAGCAAAATATGGTGATTCCTTTGTATGAGTTTCTTCTGTTTTTTTCCACTGATTGGCTCAGTCTTCTCCGTGTTTCAGGGTAAGATGACCAAGGGCAGATCTAAGTAGATATCTGGAAGCAATGGAGAATTTCAGATACAGACTCTTACACAGATTGATAAGCCCATTCTTTTTCTGAAAAGAACACTTTGAAAGGATGCAGTTTTCAAACTTACTCTGTTGTTCTCTAATGGAACACTTGAAAATTGATTTAGCCTCCTGAACAGATTTGCCTTATCTTTTTTCTTTTTTAAACCTGTCATTCACTTTTGATTTCTATGTCCATGCAAACTAAATCCAGAGAAACCTCTTGGGGCTCGCCTAATTCTGTGTAGGCCATACCTCAACATGGTGTAAAAATGTGGAAAGCAAAAAATTAATTAAGTTTTCAAATGTTACATGGAATTATGGGAGTTTAAAGGAAGAAAAACCCAATATAGTCTGAGAAAATGTAACCGAATATAGTCTGATAGGATGTAACTGAATTTTTGAGGCTATTTTGAAAGTAGCTCTGAGTACAGCAACAATGTAGATACTGGATTTTGGTCAAGCTTCCTAAATATTTATTGGATTTGTGTGAAATAAATGAATAGTTCTGATGAGCCAAGATTACTCCACTTCAAAGGCAAAGTTTAATGCAGTTTAGAGAATTTGAGTCTGGTAAACATCCTTTAGTAAAACACACTTTCTGTGAAGTGACACTGAATAATATGATTGATATTGCTGGAAAAAAAAAGTTTTTCCATTTCATGGTATATTTTTGAATGGTCTTAGGTTATTTTTTTGTCAGAAAGCTGCAGTCTTGTTGGCAAATTGTGACATGTGTGTTAGCTCTTGTTTCCTGTTACTAGGCATAAAGGGGTACAAACATTAAGACTGCAGTTTGGTGTGAGTTTAGATCAGCAGTTCTGACAAAGAAAAAAAAAAAGAATGCTTGATTCCCCTGGCCACTCTGTCTTACCTTCATATTGCTCTGTGTGCTGTTGACACAAATGTTTGATTTGGTCTGTAACTCAGCTGGGGAACTCTTTCAGTTGACAAGCAGCTGTTTTTCAAGAAACCCAAACCCCTTCAAACCCTTTTTGGGGCCCTTTTTCAATCAGTTTCTCAGTTCTGTTTTCAGGTAGTTACTGATAATGTTTGTCTCACGACAAAGCAGAAGGAAGGGTACAGGCTGCTCAGTGAAAGGGGGTTTGTTTGTCCTTCTTGTGGACATGGTAGTGCTAGGTCTTGCTGAGAACCTCTGCTTTCCATTTCCATTTAGCCACCTGCTTGATTTAGCAGAGCTGGATGCTGTAGGCTCACATGCAGCCCTCCTGCTCTAGGAGGAGGAATAGCTGATAGCAATTCTGAGACTGCTGTTATGTGCAGAAAATAGCTGCTATTGGTCTCAGCATAGAGTAGCACAGTGCTGATTCACTGTGTGAAAATGTTGCTTGCTGACCACAGAGGAGGCTGGTCAGGATCCCCACTCTTGGGAATGGTGTCCTGTATTGATCAGGTGCTTCTTTCTGTACTTTCCTCTCTTTTCAGTCTTTCTCATATTTGCCTATTCTAAATTCTGTTCACTTTGTCATGTCATGATTTTCCCATTCCTCTCCAAGTAATTTTGCCTTCTTCTAGGCACAAGTCATATGCAGTTTCCTTACTTTGGCTGTGTTTTCCCCTCTCCTACAGATCATTTGTTTGATGTCTCTCCTCATTTTATTTTCCCAAGTCAAATACACAGTCTTAAGTTTTTCCTCTTTTTCCAGTTCACTTTTATCTCCTTTCACCCCTTGCCCAGCTCTTCATGCAGTCCTCCATTAATTTAAATAAGTATTTTTTTCCATTTCTATTTTTCACATCTTTTAGTAGCTCACGAGAACTGCTTGGGAAACAGCACGAGTGTCATTACAGATATGATAAAGCAATTCACTTGCTTTAGCTCCAGTCTTGTGAAGGTCTTTTATTATTCTTGGACTTTGAAGAAAGGTGTAGTTGTGCTGTAGAAAATGAAAAGAAAAACATATTTATTTTTAGCCTTTATGAGGTTGTTTCAGATTTGAGGATGTTCTGAATTCCTCCTTCTCTCAAAAATTCATGGCTGGTTTTCAGAGAAAAATAAAAGGGGGAGGAAAAACCAGCGAAGGCAGACTAGGAAGGAATGAGGTGTCTGGTTTTATGATGCAAGAGTAAATAATCTTCTAAATAAATAAATATATATATATATATATATATATATATATATATATATATATATAAAAATATAATAAATGTATATGCAAGAGTAATGAATATGTAAGAGTAAATACATCATTTATATGCAAGAGTAAAAAAATTCCCACTTTTTTTCTCCTCTGTTGTGGAAACAGCCTTTTGTGTGGATAGAAGCTTAGGAGCAGTCCTGGCCAGTCAGTGCATCTTTGATTTAAAAGACAGCAGTTTTGCCTTGATGACCCCACATTTGTGAGACCTTGCTCCCCATGTGGAAGTGGCTCAGCCTGTTCCTGACTCAGCTTTTGCTCTGCAGCTCCTCTCTCTCTTCTGGGGATGCCGGTTTGTGTTCCGCTGAGGTCAGCAGAGCTCAGGGCTGCAACCCAGGGTTGGACACTGCAGAGCGAGTGGGACCTCAGCCATTTGTCTCCATTACTTCTTTTGTTTCAGACAGGAGTGGGAGATCCCTTTTGCTGATGCTGTGCAGTTATATCAGATTATGTGCCAAGTGAAACCATACCTGCTCTGCCCTTCAGCTGTAACAGATGACACAGATGGATGTAAGCTGAAAGTGGCATTATTCATAGGGGAATTACACAGTAATGATTCAGCCTTTGTAAGCACTTTGTCCAGGATATCTAAACTGATGATATGTATGAAAACACTTCAGCAAAACCCAGTATTTGTACGTTTCTGAGGACAAGTTGAATTAAGATGTTACTAAGAGTGGGAATGTTTGCCAAGGGCAGTAATATTCTATCAGAGGCCCCAAAGCTGTAGACTGAAAACTGCAGATTTTTTTTTTTCCTCTTGAGGATTCCTTTGTAGTAATTTATTAAGAAGAATCAAAAGAATTTTAAAAATCTTTTGCACCCTCATTTACACGATTTCTAAAACATTTTGTCTTGGAAGATGTTGATGTTATTGTGCCATTTTTTAAGAGGAGTTATAAGTGTCAGTATTTCTGTTATTTCTGTTCTTCAAAGTTCCAACTTCTTCTAGGTTTTTTCCAGAGGATAGTAACCATCGTGATACTTCCTGTGTGATAATCCTTTGCTATTATGATGTTTCCTCAATTACTGTTTTAAATCATTCCCTTTCTCATTTTTTGTCCAAATCTTTTAAGTCTTTTTTTTTTTTTTTTCAACAAAAGATTCCCCAACCATTTATCACACTTTTCTGAGCTCTTTGTGATGAGTAGCCTTTGAGGTGTCATATTCCATGCACAGTGCCAGGTTCAGGTGATAAGCTTGGTATTAGTTTGGCCTGAGTAGGATGCAAAGATCTTGAAAGAAAGAACAAACAATCTCTGTTCTTGATTGATTCAGTGGAGTGCTATATGTCATTTAACCTCTTTGCCTCATCTGTAGGTAATTTTGTTTTCAGTGTGGTTAAAACCTGCAAATTAACATGAATGCTAGATGAAAGACAATTCAGGATTTTTATTGCAATTTTTGATGCCTAGAATGTCTTTTGTTTGTAACAAAGCAAAAATTCTTCAGAACTTATATTAAAAGCAAATTATATTAAAAATACTGATAGTGTTTCTTTGAAACAAAATGTACCCCTTCAAACTTCATCAGTCACTGACTGAAAACTACTTACATTACTGATGTTGTTACAATTCTAATATTAATCATGAAGCTGATGGAAATTATTAATTTTCTTTTTTAAAAGTTAATTAAAATATTAAATTATTAAATAAATAAAAATTAATACTTTTTTCTCTCTTCAGGTGCAACAGATCTTGCCTTTCCCGCTTCAGTCCATGACAATATAGTTTGCAGTAAAACATTTCAGATTCTTTACAAAAATGAGGAAGTTTCTGTGAATGATGTGATGATTTTCAAAATAAAAATGCTGTTAGATGAGAGGAAGGTAATCTGCTGTTCAAATTTACTATATTCGGATAATTTAGGCTTTGTTATATGCAATTTGAGTTAGTACAAATAAGGGACCTGAAAGATTTCATGCTTCTACAATTTCTTTGTAGATTGAGGAGTCGCTTAATGAAATGAATTTTCTGCTAACATTAGATTTACACTTCACGGATACAGACTACTCGTAAGTTTAAATATAGAAGATTTTGTTAAAGCAAGACTATATGTTAACCTCTTAATCTGTTTAAATCTGTGTTATTTATAGATGTAGTTTGTTCATATTAGACATAAATGATGGTAAAAAAGAAATCTAATGCTGAAGTCGCTTAAGATTTCATAACTGGTTTGTCTCATTCTAACTTTTTTTTCTCTGGGGGAAATGCCATTGTGTTCCTAAGTATGGACTTATGATAAATTGCTGTCTGAGTCAGTTACTAATAACTTGCACTTTAAATATGATTGTTTTAATTGTATGTTGTTCTGTTGATTTCTTTTTAGACCAGATGACCTGAGCACACTACAACCAATTAGTAGCCGAACTTTAAAGTTGCACTTTAACCTCCACCAGGGCCTTCATCATTACGTCAATGTTATGTTTGATTACTTCCACCTTTCTGTCATATCGGTTGTAGTCCATGCTTCTTTGGTTGCTCTGCATCAGCCATTGATAAGGTAATCTCTCACTAATAAAATGCAAATCAATTCTTGATTGTCCAATTGGAAATGTTATAAAACCGGAATACTTAATAAGGAGTTAAATCTATGGACAATATTGTTTTCTATGATGATTTTGGAATTCTCATTCATTTGGAATTTCTCATCCAGAGGGATGAGAAACTTTTTGTTTTTTAAATTTTCTGAAACAATTTTTGAGGGCTTTTTAATTAGAAATAAGAGTGTGTAGTATAGAAGAGAGAGAATACCCAAGGCCAGAGAAGTGGAGGATTGTATAAACATCTCTATTTGTAAGTGTATGTTTATATGTATAAATATTTATGAATTTTTTTAATCAGGAAGATCTGCTGTACACTATACACACTGACTGAAATAGCTGCTGTTAATACAAATAGGGTGCCTTCTGTTAACTATCTTCACAGTTTTCAGTTACTACTGCAATGGCAGTGATGTCTGCAAATGATACATTTAGCATTTTATTCAGTAAAAGGAACTGGAGAATTAACTTCTTTCTTTAAAAAATACTTTGGCTATTTTTTGCTGGAGCCTTTTAATTTCATCTACTGGTGTCAACCTTTGCAATCTCTGTTTACTTTGCATCTCTCTCTGTGTGAAAAAGGGCTGTACAGTCAGTAACTCATATGAAGTATTCTTTGCACACCTTTTTTTTAGCATATCTATCTTTTCCTTCTTTCATGGTCTCCAAATACTCCATGCTACTGCCCTCAAGTTTCCTCATATTCAAGGCCGATCTGTGCCATAAATGCCCAGACCTCTAGCTTCAGGTATTCCCACTCCTTGTGCCTGTCTTCACATCATGGAAAGCAGCATCTCTGAGTGTGTTAGACAGCTGTTCTGTGCTGGAGGGCTGGGCTGGTCTGGAGGATTCAGCTGACTTTCATGGGTTTGTGTTGTTTTTCCCCCTGCGAGTTGGTTTGAATTGTTTTGGTGATGTGTTTTAGACATGGTTATATAGTAAATGAACTAACACATCTGAAGAGATGGCACAGCCTTATTTGGGAAAGAAACAAGTACTGAGAAGGTGGGAATTGTTGTTGAAGACATAATCTGATAAATGCACTTTTAAATTTACTTAAAGTAGCATCATGTATGTAAAATGTACATGGTCATACTGTCCCACAAGTGAGATTCAGTCATTTAACCTATATTGATCATTTGTTGTTAGAAAATGAAAAGCAGGTTTTGATACTAATTTTTATGCACAAACATATTTTTCCCTACTGACCTTTTTCAAAAGTTGCAGTAAATCTGAGGGGTTTCCTATGCATTTTTCCTCAGTTTCTGGCTTTTCAAGTGATGATATAGTAATGCTATTTAATTTTAAACCTCAGCTTGATACAGTTTGTGTAAGGAGGTACTGAAACAAAACAGCATCTTCTGTGCTGCTTTTGTTATCTTGAGAGTAGGGTGTTGCTGTGTCCACAAAATTAAGTATTCAAGTTGTCCTTTATGATGGGGAGAGGAAGAAACTTTTAAATTTACAGTGTTTTATTTCAGCTGAGCTGTCCCATGTAGCAAATGCTTGATGGTTGCTGGATCCATATCTGGCTCACTTTTCTGGAGCACTTCTTTCTGAAAAAGCTGAGAATTGCAGATACCACTCCTTTTTGTCCTTTGGGCTTTCATGGGTGACAGTTTGGTCTTCTGTTTGGATCATGCTCACATTATTGGCACCTCTTCCTTTCCAAGGAGTTGTCACTTTTTGAGTGTTTTCTTCTGAGTAGCATTCAGACTCACCTTGTGTTGGGAACTGTTAACCAGTGTTAACACTGCCCTTGAAAGAGAAGATAATTCTACTTGGGTACAGCCCTGGACTCCTGTATAATCTACGCTTTTCTTTAATCTGTAATTGCTTATTTCTGCCTGTTATCTAATAGTCTCCACTTTCTGCATTCATTCATTTTTTCATTCATCTTTCCTAGTTTTTATCACAAGGCTCCTGTTGCAGGATGCTCTGTTCTTCCAGGAGTTCAGGAATCCTCTTCCTGAACTCCTCCTCAGCAGGCAGAGGTCAGGCATCCTTTAGGAAAACAGCAATGTCAGTTTGTGTAACAGCTTTGAACTTCCTGCTGCTGCTTCACTTTTAAGAGGTTAAGTCTTCACAGCAAAATCCACAGAAACTGAATCCTTTATACCTGTATAGTTCAAAATTTCTTTCTGGCTTAAACCTTCAGAAATATTGTTTAAATTAATTGAAGTTTGCATTGGAAGTAATGAGGCACAGTATGTTCAGATTATCAGTTCTTTTGTGCTTTTTGCAGTTTTCCTCGCCCAGTGAAGAATACGTGGTTGAACAGGAATGCACCAGCACAAAACAGGGACTCTGTGATTCCTTCTCTTGAAAGCGTGGTCTTTGGCAATAACTACACAAAACAATTATCAGCAGACGTAAGATTAAATAGCAGTTTAAAATTTCATTTGTATTCTGTGGGGAGGTGTGAATTTTATCTTTTCTGCAGGAATATTATTTGATAAAGAATGAACTTTGTTAAAGTGGTTTTGGGGTGGCATGTGAAAAGGGAAATGAGAAAAATTGTTCCAAGAGACTATGTTACCTGCTTCAGGAATGTACATATGGGAAGCTTACAGTATTAAATGTTTGACCTCCTTTTTTAATGTCTTGCAATCCATTGAAAACAAAAATCAAGTTTGTGAAAAGAGGCATTTGCTTATATCTTTAGTCATTCTGCTAACACTTCATTTATTAAGCAAAATTAATATGTGCCTTTTCTTTTTTATTCTAGGGTTGCAGTTTTGTTGTTTCAGAGTCTTTCCTCAGCCATGCTTATAATTTCCACTATACACTTTGTGCCACTTTGCTGCTTGCTTTCAAAGGGTTACATAGATATTTCATTACAATAACCAAGGATCTCCCCTCTTCTCACCGAATTGAACTGGGTATGTTCAATTTCATAAAACTTATCACTTTCTTGTGAATGTTTATAAGACCTCTTCTAGATTAACCTGTCATTGATGGCATATCTCTTACATCTGTTTTTTGCTTAAACTGATCTGAAATTTAATAACTGAAGAAAAACAAAGGAACAAGTACTATCTCATCTCTAATAAAAGGAGGAGATAACAGCCTTAATCTATGGAAATATATATTTTTCTTCTTGGTTTTGATTTGCTCTTTTTTCAAATTACTGTGTTTAGTGGTGAGAAAGTTAGAGAAGCTCCTAATCCAAGTAGCACACTGCACTTTGTTTGTTGTAAGGAAACATTGCATATTTGTACAAAAATCTAAATTCTGTAAGCTTTGAGGAGAATATTTCACTGAAAACTTACATGCAAAAAGACCTACAAGAAAAAACTGCTGCTGGCTTAATTTGACTTTTTAAGCAGACTTAGTTGCCATGAAGATTTCTAGCTAACCACATGTGATAAAAGTAACTGCAAATGTATTACATGTAATGTATGGAAATGTACGTGTACATTTCTTTTCTGTAGAATGAAGATATATTAGAGAGCCTAACCTTGATTTGTGGACTAGAAGAGCAGTGGAAGTAAGAAAGGAAAATATATTGGCATTGTAAACAACAATTTAGACTTTTTCCTCATCAACCATATACTTCTTTTACTCATGGTCTACTAAAGAAAAAAAAGATCATTTGGCATTTATATGGATTGTAGACAATACTTATTTATTTTTGTATTGTTTAATTTTATCAGTGTCAAAACTAAGCACAGTGAAACAGTAAGGTTGATGATTGAGATATGAAAGATATTTTAAAAACGTGATGTGGTCAGTTAGTGATTCAAAGAAAGAATGTTTCATTTCTTTATTTATATATCTTCATTAATACTAAGGCATTTGTCGTGGAAAAAAATTCAGGAAGCGTATTACAAAGCTGTCCATAGAAAAATACTAGAAACTGAGGTGTTTTCTTTATTGAAGCAAAAATACTGCTACAGTTACTGCTACAGTTTTCTGCCAGTTATCTTAGTTTTGATATGGAGGGAAACACCTTATTAAAGGAGTGACTCAACTCTTAGTTTTCCTTGTAAGGTGAAAATATACTTTTTCTCAAACCATAGAATCAGAGGGTCATTTAGGTTGGAAATAACTTCTAAAAATCATGAAGTCCAACAATTAAGCCAGCAACACCATGTTCACCACTAATCCACATCTCCCAAGTGTCACATCCACAAGCCTTTAGAATGCTTCCAGGGATAGTGACTCCACCACTTCCCTTGGCAGGCTGTTCCAATGCCTGACCACCCTTTCAGTAGAGAAGTTGTTCCTAATATCCAATATAAGCCCCCTCTAGTACAACTCAAGACCATTTCCTCTTGTGCCACTTGTTAGCTGGGAGAAGAGGTTGACACCTGGCTACACCTCCTTTCAGGCAGTTATAGAGGAGCAGTAAGATCTCCCCTGAGCCTCCTCCTTTTCTCCACGTTGAAGAATCCCATCTCCCTTTGCTGCTCCTCACGGGACTTGTGCTCCAGACCCTTCACCAGCTATTTGCCCTTCTCTGGATTTGCTTTATCAACTCAATATATTGAGTTTGATGGCAATATTGTTGTTCTAAGGATAGGCTTAGACTAAATCTTAATGCTTAAATGTTTTAGATATGATCTTCAGTTTCCCTAAAATATTTCTTCAAAATATATATGTAATAGAAAAAAGCTGCCATTGAGTTGCATACTGGCAATGCAATATTGGGTTGTATCTTACAACCACATTGAAGTAACCAAAACCACTCACAAGCTTCAGTGGAACTTGAATCAGACCTTTTCTCATCTATATGGGTAATTTAGCTTATTTTTAGGAATGTAGTTTTGAACAGAAATGCTCACAATAAATATCTGAAGAGAAAATGACAACTTAGATTTAACATTCATTGTACATAGTCTACTGACAGTTTGTTTCCTGTGGGTTTAATTTTTTATTTTCATTTTTTAAGTCTCTGCTAGAATTACTTGTTTTTTTCATATTTATAAATATCTTTTTCATTTACTTTGGTTATTTTGTTTGTACATTGATTGGGACAATTGATATAACAAGAAGTACTAATAATGTAAGCTTTAATTATTACTCACATTTTGCTTATGAAAAATAATGCCTGCCATTAACACTAATGTTTCCAAAATCCATCAGCAGTTAACAAAAAAAAAGCTATGTTTCTGCTAAGTTTCTGTAAAGAAATTGAGGCTCACTAGACTTCACAAAGTACACAATTGTAATTTGCACTTTTAAAAAATTTTTAAAGTAAATTAACTTTTTTATAGTGGATATTTTATCTGTGAAGTTTAAATATGCATTACAGAAGATAATATGCAGTCCTGTTTAAACTTCAGAATCATCACTTTTTTGTTTAAGATAAAATTATTCTCTCTTTAATTTTGTTTCTTCTGTTTGCTTTGCTATTTCTCTGTCATAAAATTTTAACACAAGGCACTGATTTTGCAGAAGCATGTGAAGACAGCTGTTAGACTCTAACTGTAATTGAACATTTAAATATTACTGGTTTCAGGAAATAAAAACCACTATCTTAATGTGTATCACAAGTGCTAATCTAGAAACTACCCTAAAATGATTTGTTTTCATGTACTGATCTAACTGCACTAATTGCTAGGCTAGCAGTAAACTCTTTTACTAACTTTAAGGCAAATAATAAATCACAGGTGAAAAAAGGAGTGTAGTAACTAGTCATGTGTGTACAATCCCTGTAACTAGCCAAGGCCAGCATGCAGGTCCTTTATGAACGCCTTCTCAGAAGAAAATATCCACGAACCCAGAGAACCGCCTACCTAGGTATGTTTCCAAAGCAGGTGATATCATCCCTCAGATTTTTATTGATATTATAAAATATATTCTTATTAATGATATAAAATGTTACTCCTTTTGTAGAGAGAAACAATTTCAATATTCTGCCATAGCAAACGTGTTGAACTCTGAAGTCTGCAGAATTGAGCTACTAAATTTTAGGCTGATAAATAGATGATAAAATGAGACATCATTGCTGTTTTTTGGTTTAGTGTTGTTCTACTTTACTAAACAAAAATGAGTGAAAGTTCAGTCAGTCGTTGACATTTAAAAAATAGCTTCAAATTATAGCTTCATTTAATGCAACACAGACTCATGATTTTTAGGTATTTAAAGATAGTTAATACCTTTGTTTTCTGAGAAATCTTTCAGATTCCTTCTGGTATCTCAAGACTTAATTCTTCCAAACACTACCAAGACATTGTCAGTGTTTAGGGTGTATTTGTCCATATCTACATGGGCCAGTCATCCCTCTGGAGCATCAGTGTGGGCTTAATGCTGGACAGAAGATTGCAGAGCTCTTTAAGCACAAGGAAGTTTCTGTTGGGAAAAGGATAGAATAGCAGGTCACTACTTTAATCATCTGTAAGTGTGTTTTGGTTTTAATATAAAAAGGAAACCAAACTGGTTTTTAGCAGAGCCAGCAAAATTGCATCAAATGTTTGCTGGTTAACATTACTGCTATAGAATGTAAGTGCTTAAATTCCTTTTGTGCTGTGTTAGCTCTATTCTGTCTTCTCTTTTTAATATAGCATTGGGGTATGAATATAGTTAGGGGTTTTCCATAATGATTTTAGATTTCAGGGTTTTAAATCTTGTTCCACAAGCCTGTTCTCAATTGAAGTGTGACAAGCAAATAATCAGTATGGTTTCATAAGTAAACCATTTAATTTTTTCACTAATGACAAGATTTGTGTGGCCATACCAAAACTAGTATTATAGCTTAAATTATTTTTCAGAAAAATTATTATGAAGTGCTGTTTAGCAAAAGGTACATGTAGATACTTTAAACAACTTTTGTCAGCTTGTTTCTGAGAACATCATACATTTCTGCAATTTGTTTTGTTCCTCAGAACTCGTGTTGTGTGAGTTAATTTGTGTGGCATTAAGATCAAACCTAAGCATGGTGAATGCTGTTAGTTCAAAATCAATATATACTTACCAAGTATACGTGGCATAATTAGAGAGAAGTTGAGTAGACACACTGTTGCTGTTCTGTACACCTTTGTTCATTATCCATACCCTGAAGTTACTGTTGGGGCTTTCAAGGCATATTTTGTTGCTGTCTGTTTTCAAGAAATATTGAACATTTTTGTCCTTAATACTGTGTTTCAAAAATGAAATATAAATTCTTGTTATAGGCAATTTTAGGGTTTATTAATTGTTCCCTTATTACTCATACTTCAGATGCAGAAGGAAATTAAACATAATACCAAATTATTATTTGATTTATCAAATCCTCCAAAGTAAACAGGGCTGTTTAACAGGGAAAAATATCTTTGTGAAGGAATATATCTGTTCTCTTCATAAATGAGTGACTCAAAGTTCAGATCCAGTTTAAGCTGCCATACTGTGTTAGATTGATTTGCTCTTAACATTGAGCTACTGAGAGATCACTTAAAGAACACTTTAATTAACTAAAGAAATTCCTCATACAACTAAAGATTCGTATTTATATTCATGTATCTTGTAAATTATATACCTTTAGAAAAATTATATGGGAATAAGGCTTCTCTAGAAAATCTGGTAGGAGAGGAATTGTATTACCTTGATTTGAAATGATGACATTGCTGCTGAATAGCAGTGGATAATCTGAAAACTCTATCATCTAAACTACAGTACTTTCAAATTTAATTTTGAATAGAAAATTGTTGTCCTTGACAAGGTGTCGTGATAAGCAATCATGATAATTGCAAATTTTTTTCTTAATTATGTTCTGTCCTCAATCTCAGAAATTGCTATGAAGAATTTTAATGGAAGTTTATAGTTTACTTAATAACTGTGGCACTTAATATGGCTTCAAGTTTTATTTGATGAATTCTTTTTCATGTCTTAAAATTGTTTTGTGAGATAATTTGTTGTTTCACTCTGCAACTGAGAAAGTACATTACTCATGGGTATGTCCTCTCATCTTTCCAGAAAACATAGATGTAGAAATTCGTCTTACAGAATTGTGTGAAGAAGTCAAGGTACAGGGCTTTTTTTCATGTATTAAATAAGTGAAATAACTATAAAAGTAGAATGTGCTGATTTTATATGCTACTTGGGAATAAACTCTTTGTTTCAGGGATGACAGCATCTATGTTTTTCCCAGCACTTATTTAAACTCTTCCTCCAAAGAGAAATTGCGCAATTGTCGCCAAAACTGAACTGTTGATCTGGTGGCTTGGTGTGTCAGTGGTAGCTGTGTAACTATTTATGTCATGAAACTGAAAGTTTAGAAAGGTGGATTACTTGTATGGAAATCACACTTTCAATTTTCTGCAGTTAAAATTAGATTTTTTGGAATTGGATGTTACCAAATAGCAATGATGCAAGATCAAATAGTAATAAGTTTTACAAAAGGAGATTCAGCAAGTCATCCCCTCATCTAAAAGCACTTGTTCTGATGCTGTCTCCTTTTCCTGTTTCCCTACATTCTTAAGGAAACACTGTCTGCTTTAAATGGCTTAGATTTGTCTCCCCATCTCTCTCCATAGTCAGAGCTAGCCCCAGCTGAATAACCAATTTCTTGGTCATGGTGAAGTCTGAAGGACAGGTTTTAGAACTTCTTGAAAGTTTATCCACCCTTTGCTGGCAAGTGGGCCCAGCTTGGAAGCTCACCTTTAGTACTGCAGTAGTAGTATAACTGCCATAAAGTGTAATGTGGCCTTTTACAGGATGTAATTTGTATAACTGGAGACAAATTCAGCTCTGCTAGCTCTCTATGGGCAACGAATAATCTTACTTTATGTATTAAAATAGTTTTTGTATTTACATAGCTTCTCTAAATTCGTTAGTTTCTCCCTTAGCTTGCTAAACATTTTCTGTTTTCTTCATTCTGTTTTGTACAATTCATATCAAAAGTTTCTCTTATTTCTTTTCTTATTGGTTAAGTTGTTATTTCTATATTCCCAATCCTTTTTTCTACTAGCTCTGTAATATTGCTAGAGTTGGTTCTTTACTATCTTTTCATAACTTTGCCTCAGTGCCTTATGGGCCTACAATGAGTTTCTGAAAAACTGTGTTATTTTCTAAAATGGCAGGGAACATAAGCCTAACTATCTACAATTGCTGTGGAACTGTATCACAGGATTACATTAAATTGTAAAAAAAGCAAAACTTGTTTCACACCGAATTTGTCCTGGTGCGATCTAGTTCTTGGAAGGCTGTGCTATAACACTGCTTCCTGGCTATGCATAAAATGTATGTAGATACATAGCATCTTATAAAGGTTAGTGTGAGTAATAACTATTCTGAAATGGAGATATCTTTATTAAATTCTTAAGATTTTGTCAAAGTTGGACTAACATAGCAAGTGTCAATTTTTGGTTTCCTGATTCTTCTTCCTTTCAGGCACACAGGACTTTTACATGTTAGAAAATACAACAGTTGAACTCAGTTATCTTTGCCATAAGTGGAATTATTGCTTTAATTTTTGGACAGGAGTCCTAATTCTAAAAAGCAATGGGATAAATACTTAATACAACATAAAATAATCTAGTACTGTTTTAACATAGATTTATCCATTGTCTTGTTTTGAGGAAACTCCAGGACATCCAGTTTTGATACTTAGTTTAAATGGTTCTCATTTGAAAGTTGCTTTTTAAATTAAAATTCCCCCTAAGATAAAGTATATATTTTTATTATTATTCCTATGTGTACATTATGGTTTCATCAGTGAATCACATAAATATTTTTTCCTGACTTCAGAAAATGGAAAATCCTGATGAACTGGCAGAACTTATAAATATGAATCTTGCCCAGCTTTGCTCACTTCTGATGGCTCTCTGGGGGCAGTTTCTGGAGGTCATTACCTTACAAGAGGAGGTCACAGCTTTGCTAGCACAAGAGCATCACACATTAAGAGTAAGTATTGACCCAGAGACCTTCATATGTTTACTGGGACACATTGTTATGGCAATGTTTATCACAATGAGCCTCCAGATTACCATTTTTCTATTTATATTCTGGAAAGCTGGTTAGAATTGTAAAGGGAGCTGTTCCATTTCATTTGTTACCTTGTATATAATGTATAATGTTGCTGGAATATAATGCATAAAACATACTATTTATGTTTATGAACCAGGTAATTCATTGTTTTTTTTAATAAGAAATGCAGTTCAGAAGACAGACTGCAGGATGTGGAATAACATATATTTGTGCAGACTTTTCTGTAGAAGCCATGTCTTGTGCCCACCCTACATATTACTTCTCTGCATTTAGGCTGCCTGCTTACATCATAAACAAAGTGTATTTCTTTCTGAATTAAGGATTTATGATGTTAATAAGTTTTGAGAAGTCTTTTACATGGGAATATGTAAAAGAAGGGTATGTAAAATGATCAGGCATGTGTTTGTGTGTGTGTGTGAGTGTGTGTACTAACCCATGTGTAGTGCTGTTGGTCTGTCTGGGGGTGTGTGCAATTGCTCTGGGCTCTCTGCAAGCAGAACCACAGCAGTGCTCTTCCCAGAGTGAAATATAACCACATATGGACTAAAGCATTGCTCTTCCTTGATAAATCATATTGTTTAGTGAGGAAATGGTGGTTGTGGAAATAGCCTGTTATGGAGAATAAATGGAATCTTTCACAAAGAATGCAAAGGGTTATTAGTTTGATGTGCTAGCCATAAGAAAGGTGTCATTTTATTGTCTCTCTATGAATCTTACCTTTCGGTGGGTTTTGTATAAATACTGGAATCCCTCAAATTAACTGGTGGAAGGTATGGAACAAGAATACTGTTTCGTTTAGCCCGCATTTGCATTCAGCTGCTGGTATGTTAGTGTTTGTAAAAATTTATATTTAGTAAAACCAAAGGAAGAAGTAATATATGAATTTTTACTGCTCCAGAAAAGACTATTATGTATTTATCTTCTTAAATGTGGTTCTTTTAAAATCTGTGCTGTAAGTTATCCTCCTTAGGTCATAAATGCCTTAATTATGGAGTTTTCCTGCAATTGTTTTAGGGAGTATAAATCCAAATATTTCACTGTACTATGGGAATTGAGACATTGCACATATTAAAAGTATTTCTCTGATGCTTTCCAGTTTGACAAAAATTCAAATAGGAGTTCCCTTCCTCCCTATGAAAAAAAAAATAGTATAATTTGATTACACATCTGCATGCCCTGCATCATTATGATTTGCTGTTATACTCACTCCTTTTGTTACCTGTCACTGTACTTTGCAGATACTCTATAATCAGTCAAAGACTGGAGAGGAGATGCAAGGCATGGGTAATCCTAAAATTACATTTTTATTTAGTGCCTGATAGCAGAAAGCAAGCAGGCTGACTGAGCCAACTTAGAACCAACAATGTGATATTACTTCATTTTAAAATGGACACTTGTTTTCGGCACTCCAAGATTATATGAGTTTGAATACTTTGCAAATACATGTAATTAAAATATACGTAAGAAACCATTGCTCCACTGGGCTTCCCATGTGGCAGTAGAGCAGGAACTCATAATCCATAAATTCAGTATACCTTTAAATGAAAAAGAGATGCTAAATTTCAGCCTTTTCTAAGACTGTGTTCAGATGGTTTTGGACCTTGTTTTGCAATGCTTAGTATAATAAATTGTAACTTTTATTAATAATATCTTGAGAATTTATATTCAGAGGGATTGTATAAACATACCTCAGGAAATCAATATTGATGAGCATGTTCCACTGGAGCCATTATCTGCACCAGTGGAACATGCTCATCACCAGGCCTACCCCTAGATAGGCCTGCCACCTGTATTTGGTCAAATGACTTTCACCCTCTTTGCACAGATGATTATAAACCAGGCATAAACTGGTTTATAAACTCTTTCTGCTCAAGAGTTGTTCACGTATTGAAATTGTTATTTTAATAATTTTACTTATGTTTACTCTAGTGTTTCACTATTTAACTATTTTCAAATACTTGGAAAAGCCCTACATTAAAAAGTGAGGAATACTTTAAAATTGAACATCCATCTACTACATGGATCATACTGATCTACCTGATAAGGTTTACAAATGTATTTTATTGAAAACACTGCTCAGAATATGTTAGTTGATATTACAAAACATTTGAACACTAAACTGGTTCATCTCTTTATTCTGTAGTGACATCTTCTGGTAGGTCTGAATATATTCTTCCAAAATTATTTCTTTCAGTTTGATTAGTCCTAAAATAGGAGAGCTGTAAACTAAGATCTCTGACTGCTATTCCTAAATATGCAGACACATAATATGTATTCCACAGCAGTTTTTATACACAGTTCTTCTGTTCCCATTGGGAGGACCATAAAAACCATGCCTCTGGAAGTCTAGAGATTAGGAATAGCAGCTGCAATTTCCTCCTGCAAAGTCCTTGTGGAGTCAGCCCAAGTCAGTGGTTCCTGCATCATTAGCAGAGCTGGCAGTCACTCTGGTTCTGCAGAGCCTGGTTAACAGTGTCCTAGCAAGTGCCTCAGTCCTTCAGTAAGTTAAGCACCTATTAAACATAATAAACTACTTTTGATTGGGGGTCTTTTCTCTCATTAATGAGCTCTTATGTGCTTTAGGAGCTTGCTTTCAACGAACTTTATACTCTTGCTAGTCTATGTGGAGCTGTCTGGAGCTGGTATTGAGATTTTCTTCAGAAGCACTGGAATTACTTAACTACAAATGGGATTTGTTGCAAAAGAAAAAATGCCTTCATCTTCCATGGGAGAGAGTGTAGTATTCTAAAGCTCTACTAGCCATATAACTCCAGTTACTTTATGTGGTGAAGTGCTCTCATGTAAACTCAAAACTACCTTGCTTGCTTCCTGGGAAACATCTGTGTGCCCATGTCTTGATATATACCACAGACATCTACTAATTTGGCAATGTTCCTGTAACTATATTTACCAGGAAGTGCTTGGTAAATAACCTGGTTGATTAGGATCTTTAATTAATTTTTAGATTGCTTAATTTAAAGTGATTATGTCCGCTCTTCATGATGAATTGTTCTAAAATCTAGTTTTTAAGCAGTAAAATTATCTGTTAAGTCTATTGTATAACAGTCCCTCCTTCCTGGATAAGGGGGTGGGGATTATCTGGAAAAAATCATGTATTTGCAAGGTAGGTGTCTGTTTAGAAAAGACAGCAGGAAAAATGCAGCAAATTACTTGGGAGCATCAATTCTCGTTCCACATGTGTCTGTATAAACTCATAACAACAAATTCTGAAAGAAAGCAAATTGAGTTCTGGCAAGAGTGAAGTTGCATTTACAAGTAACTGTTGAATTGTGTGCTTTCTTTTTACTTCAATGCATTTTCCATGACTATTCAGAGATGATGTTATGACTAAGATTAATTTCAGGTAGTACAGTACAATAAATTCCGGGAGGTTGGGACAAGACTTTCAGTTTCTATTGCAAGTTAGAGATTGGGGGTAAAAATGTTTGTGATTTGGGATTGGGTTTTTTCTTTAGCACCTTAGAAAAAATTTTCCTCAGTTCTTCTTGTATTAAGAAAACAAAAAGGTGTAGAAGCTGCAGAACTTAATCCAAGTGTTCTCTCTAGAAGTATAGTGGGCAGTGTATCAGGAGGGAAAATGAACTCCCATGCAAGTGCTCATCTCTGAACAAAATTAATGTGGTCCTAAAAGTCTCATATTTGCCAGTTCATGGACAAGATTTCCAGAGAGCCATGTTTGTGCTCGGGGTGGGGGCAGATGCTGGGTGAGGCTCTGAGTGAGAGAGCTGAGGGAGCTGAGCTCGGTCGTCCGCTTGTTGCCAGTTTCACACTGAAAACTCCCACAGTCTGTTCAGGAAGTTCCGTCATTTAAGGGGAAGACACAGAGTATACTGAGAAAATAAAGGAGTGTAGGAGGTCAGGAAGTGCTTGGTAAATAAATTATTGATTTGGTAGACTAACATGTAATTCTCTAAGTGGGATAGAAATTCTGTTGAAATTGATACAACCAAATTAATGTTAACGAACAAGCTGTTGCCAACAACCATTGCACAGCACATTCCCTTTGTTTTGCTTTTTTTAGATGCAGGTAATTTGGCAGTTGCAAAAATAAAATGCATATTGATTGAATTAGTATCTATGTAGAATATTGGAAATGTGAGAAATCTTGTACAAAACCTTTGGGGTTTCTAGATACTACGTTTTCAGTACATTGATTATGTTTTCAATTGCAGCAAATTGCTGTATAATTCACATTCTCTATTTTAGCAGGTATTTGATGGTATAATATTGATGGTTTAACATGTTTGATGGTAAAAAATATACTCCCATGTGTTAATAAATATCACTTCAGTATTGTATTGTTTATTGACCTCAAACATACAATTAAGTCTTTAATACAGTGCTTATAATTAATATACATTCTGTTACTGTCTTCATAATTTCCAGCTGAAATCTTTGCAAACTAAAGATTGTTTTGCAGAGTAGTTTACTGTGGGCTAGAGGACACTTACAGAAAGTTTGAAACACTCCTCTGTATTTTGAGATGGCAGAATATCTAATGGGTTTCTGCTTCTGAAGGTAATACTCAGGCTCATTCAGAAGTGGGAATTGAAGAGTCATTTCCTTTCTTCCAATTGAAAATTCCAATAGTATTTTTGTACATTATTGTTTGAACCTGATTTGGATGATTGATTTATTGGAAATAAAATTTTCAGCAGGCAGTTGAGTCTAATATAATTCCCAGTTATCCAGAGCACAAATTAAAATTGTTTCAGTCACTGGTCTTGTCTGTGTCACCCATCCAGAATGAACAACTAAAAAAAAAAAAGTAACTGTCTGTATTATACATACAAATGATACATTGATGCATAGGAATGCTGGTGGATTTTTGAAAATTATTTGTAAGGTAAAATAAGCTCTACCTTCATTTGTGTCTTGCAGGTGCGCAGATTTGCTGAAGCATTCTTTTGCTTTGAGCATCCTAGGCAAGCTGCTCTTGCCTTTCAAGAACTACAGTGAGTAGCCTTTGAAATTGCACAGTATATATAGCATGTAGTACTGTTACTGTATAGTTTGTGTTGTGTAGAAGTAGCATTGCAGAAATACATAAGAAATTAATGAGAAACTTTTGTTCTCAATATAGATTTAAAGTACTGGTAGTTTTATAAGAAGTTATTAAATAATCTATTAATAATTAATTAGTAGAAAAGCTTCTACTAAAATGAATTAAACTGTTGGTAATTTCTGTTAATGTAAAAATAAATAGTTCTGTTTTTTTCATGGAGGACTGCTTCTTTTTTCAGTGCTCAAAGTCATCTACAGGTGTGTGCAGCTATCAAAAACATTTCCTTCTGCAGTTCTCTTCCACCCCTCCCTATTGAATGCAGTGAACTAGATGGAGATATGAACTCCTTGCCTATTATCTTTGAAGATCGGTATTTAGATTCAATTACTGAAGGTAAACACAGCTCACAGTACAATTTCCTTTTGAAGAAATTAGCAAAATTATGTAAAACTTGAGTATTTTATTATAAATTTCTTGGTGACTTTAAAGAACTACATTTACTTGATAGAATATGGGGTTTTACCTTAAGTGTAGAGGATGTGTAAAATTCTATAATTGCTAGTGTGTTATAGCATTACTTATCTGCATAATTTTAATGTAAACATACTTTCTCTTTTCCCCCTTTTTCTTTGAAAGATTTGGATGTACCCTGGTTGGTAGCTCAGAGTGTTCCAAGGGCAGAGTCCAATAAACTGGATAAATTAGAAGCTGAAGAAGGTTTTGTTGCTGGTTTTAGTAGCCCAGAACTCAAAATGAGACCTGCTGGTGCCTCCGTCTTTTGGCATTCAGAAACTGAAAAGATGCTAACAAAAACCTTCAAAGGGAAAAATGAAGATACAAATAAATCCAAAGCAAAGGTTGCTAAGCTCATAAAAACAATGAAAGCTGAAAACACCAAAAAAGTCGTAAAACAGAACTCAAAGGACTCTGTGGTGTTAGTAGGATACAAATGTTTGATAAGTGCAGCACTGGAAAATGCCTGTAAAAGGTTAGAGGGCGAGCCTTCGTACAGTGCTAACGAGGGGCTGGACCCTGGAGTGAGTGGAATTCCTTGTGATACAAAGGCCTGCATCAGGCCAAGAGACCTTCCATTGATGCCATATGACGAAATGGCTGTCAAGACTGAAGGTGACCAACCAGGTCCCAGTAGTCCTGTGCACTGTGAAAATGAGGCTATTTTTGATAGACTGACCATCTCCCAGACAGGTTCTGGAACTGCTCAAGCAGATGGTGCTTTACAACACAGAGGTACACTTGAAGATTGTCATGGAGATCAACCAGCTTCCTCAGGAGTCAGGACAACTGAGGTCAAAGCAAGTGATAAGAATCTTTATGAAGAGGAGAAAGGAGTGGCTCACACTGGATCATGGGCTAAGTTTCCACAAGATGAAGAGCACAAAGAGAATTTGTTGGCACCCAATATTCAGTCTTCAGGATCTGGAAACAAATTGAATTTGGGAGAACAGGACCCCATGCCTGAAAAGGAAGAGGTCCATGAGAGAAACTGTCAGCATACCAGTGACATCTTGACAAAAATGAAAAGCGATCCACCTGCTCTTTCAACAAAAGAAAGTCAAATCTCTGCAAGTGGAGACATGACTAAATTACCTGATGTTAGTGTGACGTATGCCTCTTCTAGATTTTCAGATTCAGGTGTAGAAAGTGAACCAAGTTCTTTTGCAACTCACCCCAACCCTGATCATGTTTTTGAAAATGTTCATGGACAAAGTGCACACAATGGTGAGAGAGCATTTCCTCAGCCTTTACTAAAACCAGACTGTGCAATAAAAAATACAATCGAAAGCCATTGCACTGAGAGTACAAGCGCTGTAAGTGAAATACAGTCATCCCTGACATCCATAAATTCACTTCCTTCAGATGATGATGAGCTGTCACCTGATGAGAATTCAAAGATATCTGTTGTACCTGAATGCCAGCTAAGTGACAGCAAAACAGTATTGGATCTAGGAGCAATTGACTTGCCAAAATGTGATGACAGTAAAACATCAAACACCAACTTGCAGCAACAGCTTGTTGTGTGTTCAGAGCACTTGGATAACAAAACTCCCTCTATACATTCCTCACTCTCAGGAAAAAAAGATTTGTTACACTTGGTTGTTTCAGATGAGGACACGCCTACTGATGTGGAAAGTTACAGCCCACAAACAGGCCCTGGTGCAACCTGCAAGGACCCTCAGGACCTTGAAAGGCCTCCTAGAGCTACAGAAGAAACAGTTAACTTGTGTTTGGAAACAACTTGTATGGGTGAGCCATCTGCTGTTTCAGGTTCTTCATCTGTAAATGCAGCAGTTAAAAAAATAAACAAAGGAGAACATAATGAGCCTTTAGAACTAAAGGGCACAACTGAAGAACTGTCAGGAGCTAAAAGTGAAACTGGTACAGATAATCCTTCTCCAACTGGTAGTGCTGACATGGTAAAGCAAGGGCTTGTTGAAAACTATTTTGGCTCTCGAAGCAGCACAGATATTTCAGATATTTGGCCTATGAACAAGAGCAATCCTGTTAGCCCTCAAAAGGAAGCATATGAAAAACAAATTATTTGTTCTTCCCAACAAGATGAGGAGGAAGAGGAGGATCAAGAAATGATTGAAAATGGGTATTATGAAGAAACCGACTATAGTATATTAGATGGAGCATGCAGTGCTGACCAGGATCATGGCTTAGCTGGAGAGAGAGTCCTGAGATCTGAAATGATTGACAGTGGACACCTGCAAGACATAATGCCTGTGCCCCCTGTCTGTACTCCTGGCTGTTTGTCTTTCCCTTCTTCTCTAAGAGACTCTCCCTGCAATGTTACCTCTTCTTCAAAGAACAAATCTGATGCAATTACACAACAGCCAGGCAGCACATCCTACAGCTCAGCTTCAGCTGTTTCCTGGTATGAAAGCTCCCCAAAACCTCAAATGTTAGCGTAAGTGATTGTTTTAAAACAAGCTTTTTACTTCTAGAAATTATGTTAATATAATAGAGAAGGGGAAAAGAAGCATGGTTGGGCTTCTGGGTAGAATGCCCCAGAACTGTGGCTTGTGGATTCAGCATGCCCAAGTAACAGCATGTTCTAGATGTTCAGATAAAAAGTGTCTTAGCACTACACTTCTATGAGTTATCTTGTAGTTTCATGTGGTTTGAAAAGCAAGCAAAATAGGATTTTTCTTTGTTATGTTTAAAAAATAATCATCCAGCTGAAGAATGATGTTGTAAAAAATGTTATGCTATTGAGCATAAAAATGGTGTTTTATGAAATAGGAATTGTTAAAATAGCCAGCTTGGCAAAATATGCTTTGACTTTAAAAACATAAATCCAAAAAACATTGTGTAACTGGTTGTCCATCAGATTAGTTAAGTGAAGCAAATGTGTAATGCAAGCTATGGTAATGGCCTTATTTTTAAATCTTAACTTCAAATATCAAAAATGTAACACCTCAGAGACCATAGTGCTCTAAATTACACTGCAGTTTGGAGACCAGGAAAGCCAAATTTAAAGGAATGTCAGGGATCCCAGATTGTACCTCTTCTTGCTGTAAACATAGGAGTTTCCCTGATAAACTCCTGCTGCTAAATAAACATGTGAAGCAGCAATTTATGTGTTTTATTGGAAGTAAAATGTTGCAATGAGAGAAAATTTAAAAGAGAGGTAGAAACAAATGCTGAGCCAGTGGAAGAGATAAAAGACCAGATAGTTCGTGAAAAGCAGCTTGAGAACAGAAAGAAGGAGTAAGCAGTCAGGTGGAGGAAAACAGGTTAGAAGTGGCCAGAAAAGTAGCTTCTGAAATACTGTATGGTGGTACTGGTGTGCAGTGGGAAAGATGAAGAGCAGAGACTGCTCAGGCTGTTCTGTAACAATAAAAGGGAGCTTGGAATAAAATCAAGGACTTGGCTGTAGGAAAAGCAGAGTCTCCTGGAATATGAGATAACTGTGAATCCAGAGGGTATGGTCTGCTCCATAAAGAACCACCCTTGGTGTGTTCAGGAAACATGCCTTGAGTACAAACTTTAGTAGCTTCTGTTGCAGAGTGATAAGAGCAGCTGTCAGCAGTGGTTTCTGTTCAGGCTGACTTCATTGAGGCCTGCTCCTGCCAGTTAGTGAGGAAGGAGCTAAAGATAAAGCAGGGAAAACAGAAAACAAAAGGTGGAATGGGAGGGAAACAGTGAGCAGGCAGAAGAGGATGGGGTACAGCGTGACACCATGAGGGATCATGCAGAACAGATGGATTAAGGAAGCATAAGAAAGGATAAAGCTTTATGTGCTGCAGGGAAACTGATATGCAATTAGGAAGGCCATGCACAATAACTAAACAAAGTGGAAGAAAGGGAGGAAGAAACCCAAGAAACCCAATAGCATGTGAGGATCTCAGCTATTTAAAACCTTATAGGGTATGCCTTCATAGAATAGGTAAAAGATCAGAAGTCTGGATCTGGCTGTTTGGGAAGCAAGTGTCAGTTTTTCAGCCTACCACAGGAACCTTATGGGGAGACATTACAGCACTGACTCCAGCTCTCTTCTGACCTAAGAAATAGGCTTGGCTAGAATTATCAAAAGACAGTGAAAATCGTAATCTTGACTTCCACTTGGTTATAATTTCTATAATTTTTTTATTGTGTGGAAACAAAGCTGTTGCTTGTTTAAGACCACAATGAACGCGTCATCTTTAGTGGTTTCAGAAATACTTGAGAGTTTGCAAAGATGAGAAGAGAGTAGAACTTGAGATATGGTTTTTGTTACAGAGGAAAAGGGGCTGTAGGAATCTGCAGTAAAAATGTTCTGAGGAAATGGCTTATTTTGTGAAAATAGTAATTTGATAAATATCTTTTCCTTCATATTAATTACATAGAATACAAAGCAAAATGACAGTAGAAAACTGTATCTTGGAAGACCCTACATTTATCTAGCAATAGTAAATGTATAATAAGTAATTTTTTGTTCCAGTTTCCTACAGGCTAAAGAAGAATTGAGGCAACTTAAACTTCCTGGATTTATGTATAGTGATGTTTTCCAACTGGCTTCTTCAATACCTTATTTCAGTATGGAAGATGATGAGTGTTCAGAAGAAGGAGTACATCTTATAGTTTGTGTCCATGGCCTAGATGGTATGCTGGGAAATGTGATATTGTACAAGAAAGCAGTTCAGATTACCAGTGAGATTTTGCTTTGGGCATTCAAACTCTGAACTGAACACTTGAAATAGGCTCAGTGAAGGGAAAGGGAATCTGACATTGTACTGCTACATGTGACAATGTGTTTTCTGTCTTTAATAAAACTTCCCTGCACATAAATCTGTTTAATGCCACAGTTCACATCAAGTGCATCTTTCAGTTTTTTATGTCATAAAGGAATTTGTCCATGTTGTGGTAATGGAATGGAGTTATTGACAAAACTGTTTTCTTTATAATTGCTGTCTTGTCAAGAAAAATGAAATATGTGCATCTTGTTAGGAAAAAGAAATAGTACATGTAAAAAACACAGTCAAGTGTTTATGAAGTTTTAAAAGGTTAAGTCACTGAATCACAGTGTGGTTGAGGATGAAGGGGATCACGGAAAATTGTATCTTTCAACTTCCTTGCTCAGAGCAGAGTCTACAGCAGATTGCCCAGGATGCAACCCAGCTGGGTTTTTGAATATTTCCAAGGACAAAGATTCTACTTTGGTAGAAGTGAGAAAAACCTCTTTTTAATTGAAAGAGTTATAAAAGTTTAAGTAGCTTGAATATATTAATCTGCTTTTAGTTCAAAGCATAAATGTATATTAAGAAACAATAGCCCCTCTAGCTTTTGTGCATTTTTGAGACACTTCTTAAATTAACAATATAAGGAAACACAAGAGGGCAGTAGAATAGAGTATTGGACTGCACCGACACTGCACAGGCACCTTCTTCATTTTTCAAATTCCTAAGTTAAAATAAAATAACAGCATAGTTTTTCTTTCCTCATTTGGGCAGAAAATAACCTTTGTTAAGTACTTTTAAAAACAGGATTCAGAGGTATTCCCTCTTACTAGTGTAGATATTCTCATGCTATTGCATGTAGAAGCAGCACAAAAGTTAATTTGACCAAGAAACCTGTTGTTAAAAAAACATGTTTGAAGCCTTAGGAAAGTCCACATAGTTAGAATTTTCTTATGAAATGGCAAGCTTGTACAAGCTATTTCCTATAAATGACAGATGTAAATAAAAATCCTGAAGGCAAAAAAGGCTACCCTTTCTTCAAAAACATCCATGACTACTGATGTGGAAAAATCTTCAGGATACTAGTTAAATTAGCACTTGTTGTTTTGGGTACCACAGTATCTAAAAGTATCTTTATCTGCTGATAGTTCACTCTGCCTTTTCATTTTATGAAATACTCCTTCACTGAATTCTTTAAGCTCACTTTGAGTTCTTTAAATTGCTTTATCAAAATTAATTAGGTTTCCAAGAATGTAATGTTCACAGTGCTATGTATCAGTTGGAGGCTAAGACAGAATCAAACAAGACTTCCTACATCCTTGCTTTTTTAAAAGTGTTTGCATCAAATGTCATTTTCATAAACCATTTTGTCACTTAATTTGACATTGTAGTTTATCTTTCAAAGTCTCACTGAATTTTATTTAGGGCTCAGGCTATAATTAGCTGTGTTTAAATATAAAGCTGTGCCAGAGATTCATTTCAGTATTCTGAGTGCTTTTATTGCAAGTTAACTTTGCAGAATCCAACTCTTGATTGTTTTTCTTTTGAAGGTAACAGCGCAGATCTAAGATTAGTGAAGACTTACATTGAGCTAGGGCTGCCTGGAGGAAGAATTGAATTTCTTATGTCTGAAAGGAATCAGGTATTTGCCAACTAAAAAAGAATTTTTGTAAAACTATGAACAGTGTAAACCTTCAGAGACATTTATTTAATTGCACTACTGTGATTACCACATTTTGTGTATTTTTATTGTATTCTCACGGAATCCATGATTTGATCTGTGCCTTGTGTCAAAGTAATTACAAAATCTTGTATGGTATTGAAGGTAAATATTTTAAGGGGTAACATTTGTTACTACCAATATGTTGTGTGTACTGCGCCTCCTAAGTTCTCAGCATAAGCAGTTTGGATTGGGGATAAAATATGCTCAGTACTAGTGGTAAAAATGGTAATAGTGAAAACTGTTGGTGTGGCAAGAGGGGAGATATGTTATTTCAGAGGATCTGAGAAATACAAAATTCCTGCTGCTTTTTCTTTTGTCAGCATTCTGCAAGGTCTACATCATAACACTGAACAAATATCAAATTACCTCTTGTGTTAAACTTCTGTGAATTTTATTATTTTCTTATGAATTAAACTTGCCTAAGCACAAAAGACCAATTTTTACTTTTTGTCTATGTGTATGTGTGTATTACATATTGTATCGGACATACTTCAGAGATGAACTAGAACAAAGTCTTGTCAGTGGCTCAAACAAAAGCTTCATTACGTGCACAAGCATTTTTCTGGCAGTAGCTGCTGGGATGCTTTGTGAAACAGGCTGGACAGGCACCAAGCCAGGCTTTCTCTTCTCTAGCCCTATAGTTTGTGTCAGTCAGCAGCTGTGAGACTTTCTGATTTGTGGATTCCACTGAGCCTAATAGCTGCTGACAGACCTTTTCTCGTTAATGTTGGCTGATTCTTTTTGAATCTTTTTACTTCTGTATCCATAGCATACAGTTGAGATTAATTCTATGGTTTGTGTACATTAATAATTCACTTACAAACAAGGAAATTTACCTTACAGGTTTTTTTTGGAAAAAATACTTGATAATCATTCCTCATTCACTGCTTCAGTTTTTATAATTTTTTTTTTATCACATATTTTATAAGCAAGTACGATTTCTCCCTCAAAAGGCAACTGAAGAGACTTAGTCCATTTATTATTTCTATTTATTATTTCTTACAATTAGACGTGAAAAGTTTCTGTTCTTCCCTGGTGCCCTTCCTGGCCCGCTTGAAACTTCTTGTCATTTAAACTGAATGATCAGAACTAGACAGGGCATTTAAGATGACAAAATGCTATATTGCCATTTTCTTTCCTTGCTTTCCTAACATGCTGATTATATGCAAGACAGACATGTAGATTATTGGTTGCATATACAGTTAGGGCTGGTTTTCTCTGTGTAACATGTGTTAGCATTTCTTGCCATTTTATCACCAGGCATGCAGTAGTATAAGATTCTTGTGAAATTCTGGTTGGTTCTAGATTTGACTACTCTGGATATTTAGATTTGTCTACAAAGTTGTTTTTCATCTCTTTCTTTCCTTTCCCAGATCATTTACCAATATGTTGAACACTACAGATTTTAGCACAGATCCTTTGGAACTTGTGTTGAAAAGTTCTAGGCAGGCTTTGCCTATCTCTTGTAATTTCTTAACTGCTGATCATTGGAGAGAATCAGCTATGAACTGAGAATAAGGCCTTAAGGATTTTGTTTGTTTGTTTCATTTTGATTAACTGGTATTACTGCAGGCTGCTGTTGCAGTAATTAACTCATCTCTATTTCATGGGCAGTGTGATATAATTCTGAATATGCAGCTTGGTTCTGTTTCACTACAGCTAATCTTAAGTGTAGAGAACAGTTTAGAAGTAAGGCTGGGTGTATAATGTTAAGATTTGTTTTGGTGTTTTAGAAGAAAGTAGTCTTACAGTAAAATGTGTATCACTTTATTCCATGTTACAAGAAAATGACATGAAAAGTTTATAATAACTAGCTGTAGTGTTTGTATTCAGAGTTAATATCAATGCTTTTATTTGTGTGCTGTTGATCAAGACACTGGGGAGTAAGAATTCAGACTGAATGCAGAATGTATATTGCTGCATTGGAAAATACAGTTATTATTTTTTATTTCTTTTATTTTACAGAATGATACCTTTGCTGATTTTGATTCCATGACAGATCGCCTTTTAGATGAAATTATACAGTATATACAAATTTATAATCTACCCCTTTCAAAAATCAGGTAATATCTGTTCTATACTATTTACAGAAATAAACTTAAAACTAGAGCCCTGGGTTGTTTTAAACTGTGATGCTCAGGAGCAGGTCAAAAGAGAGATGAGAAAAAGCAATTCGGGATGGGGGAGGAGTAGGGGAAAGGAGGACAGTGGAGAGAGAGGGAATTGCCAGATGAAGGAAGACTGAACAATGTTGTAAGCTCATCTGCTGGTGATTTTAGGGCAGAGGTTAAGCATTACATTTAAGGAATTGCTGCCTTGTGCTTCCACAAATTCTGCATAATAGAGTTCTGCAGAAAAACAGACGGTATTTTGAGAAAGTCAAAGGAACCTGTAATAGCACTATGCCAGGATGAAGTTAGCTTCCTTCTGATTCTATAGTCCCTTCACCCAGTATGACATGGCAGACTGTCTTGTCGCTCCTACAGGGCACTTTCATCTTACCTGTGATATTGAAGGGCAGCTGCATGAAAATATATTTCATTATTTTTTATGTTTTCTGATTGCTTCATCTGCTAAAGAACATGTTTTACATCTTATTAGAGGGCTGACCACAGTCCATGCACTCCTGTTTTCTTTTACATTTACCTCCAGGGAATGCCGGTTGCATTTATTTTTTCAAACTAGGGTGCACCATTTGGGCAGACTACCTTACAAACTCAGCAGTGTTGCTGCAGTTAGCTCATCAATAGATGAAAGGACCTAATTCAAGCCTGACTTTATCAATTTGTTTAGGCACCTTCAAATTATACATCCAGAAGGTTTTTTGACTTGCTGGTCACATGTGTTTCTGACAAGTGTGTGCATTCACATGTGTTTGGTAGGCCTTGTTCAGCTGGAGGAAACATCTAAAACATTTAAACATAATCTCACTATTTAAACAAATGTTTCTGTTTTGAGATTGGCAAGATCTGACATGCTTAATTTTGTCTAAACTGTTGATTTAAAAATTTAAAAAGCGCTGTGTGATCATACTTTTGTTTGACAGGCTACATGGTGTAGCACACCCCTTGTAACACCCTTGGTCTGGGAGAGATCTGTAACCCACTAGCATACACCAGGATCTTCTCTCCCATGCTGCTGTCTGAAGGCTGTAATGAGCTAACCCACCCACTTATCTTCTCATTGTTTATACCTGAGAACTGAACTCTTGTTTGCTTTTGGTTTGCTTCTCTCATAAGACCTTGGATTTGTAAATATTCTTCAATTTTATTTGTTACTTGTCATTTGAAAGAAAAAAACAAACCTAGGAATTTTTATTTTAGTTTCCTTTTTAAGGTGTGTACTTGTTTTGGGCCCTACTGAAGCTGAAGTTTTCATTTCCCAATTTAAGCTTTTCTTATGAGAAAGTTTACATGAGAGAGCTGTTAGAAGGACAATGTGCCTCTATGCAAGGCCTTGAAGGGCCGACCCAGAAAGCCTGGGAAAGTACTGATGAGAAATCCTCTGCTCAAGAAGCCAATGCTTTCCTGCCTCATTTTGGTTATGCCACTGTAAAAAACAGCCCTTGTAGTAGTTATCTGTGGTGTCCTGAATGATGCTGGTTTCTTTCCAAAAAATCTCCCCATCTCCTAAAGGAAGTGTTCTCTCTATGAGTGTTGCTCCATAACCAGTCAAAATAGACATCAGTCTCCAAATTTGTGGTTTTGTATGGCAAAAAAAGCCAGCATCCTAAGATGGTCAGATTCTGTTTTGCTTAAGCAGTTGGACATCAGCATCCCAGGCTTCAGTATAAGGACAGTAATGTTCATGGTGGGAGTTCCAGCTTCCTTGGCCTTGGGTCTGGATAGATGAATTTTGTATTTCTATATGTCCAGTTGGCACGTATGCTCTTTTGTTTGTTTCCCATTTACTCTTTTTTCCCTCCCATTATCTGTTATCCCTAATACTGACTTTTTCTCCAAAGTTACACAGCTGTGCTCCTGCAGTGACCATTAATAGACCATTGGGGACCTCTGCCATATGATACCTGTACCTACAGTCATACACACCACACTTCATTCCGGTGATACACTGTTCAGGCTACAAAGAATAACTACTTGTTATTAATAGAAACTGTAGTGGAACTAGTACAACTTTAGACCTGACTTGGTAGTTCACTGGCAGATGATTGTTGTCACAGCTTAAATAAATCAAAATCAGCTCAGGTCAAGATAGGTCCAGAGATGTTCTGAGATTGTGCCCTGTATTTCGATAAATGCAGAGTCTCATGCTTTCAGGTAATGGTGAAATTCTACTTACTGTGCTACGTTCCTGTACTGAGAAAAGACCTGTACCACTGGCATAGTGTCAGCTTCAGTAAACATTTTTGGTACCTGCAGAGCTAATACCAGCTGTTGCAGCAATTCACTAACACGTTCCTTCATCTCTCAACAAAATCTCTGTGCTTACAACAAGCATGGAGCAAGCATGAGCTGGAAGCTTGATTCAAAACAAATGCAATTTGCTTTATAAAAGAACTGTTTAATAAAGAACCACAGGAGGCTTTAGGTTGAGGGGACATCTCGAGGTCGTTTGGACCAGTCAAGCTAATGCCACCATCAAAGTTAATGCAACTTTGAAGCATGTCAAACTGCTCAGTCATACCCATTCCAGTTTTAAGTATCTATGAGGATGGAAGTCCTGAGGTAACCAGGCAGCTGGGAAATAAAGCACCTGCTCTCATATGGTAGTTTCAGAAACCATTTTGCACATGTAAGGTCTTAGGTAAATTTCCGATGACTTCTATTGGACTCTGACCTCAGGCAGATTAATCAGCTTGTCATCCTCTTCCCTAAGAAACATTGGCTCATAAAAAAAACAACGAAAGTTTTTAATGCTATGCATATATTAAATCATCTGTTTGTTGTTTCAGCACCTCATTGATTATGAATCTTAATTGATTTTCTTCCTTCCATGAATTTTTATAGTTGGACAGGATTTTTTGTTTATTGGCACAGAATAATGAGGTTTTCCTGTGTCTGATGTTCTAGTATGATCTGAATTGGTAAACTTGTATCATAAAGCATGTATAAAAACTGTAATTCCGTTAACTTCAGTGTGTTAATGATATATTTAGAAGATAGTAATATTGCCACCTAGTGTTCATTGCTTTTGCAGAGCATCCCATGAGTAAGATGGATTACATTCCTGTTTTACACTTTCAAGACCCTATTTGAAGGATTTTCCTTTTCCTCCCCTTTTTGATTTCAGCAATTTTTAAAACCTTTCTCTATTAAAAAACAAATTTAAGACTTATTGTGGGTTTGCCTAAGTATCTGAATTGGATCACAATATATTACTGTAACCTTTATTACATTTCTAAGGCTTTTCAAATTAACTACAAGTGTTTAGTCTTTGAGGTACGTTCACACAGCTGATTGTGAGCTCCCAGTTTTCCTCAAAATGGATCTTCCATGTTTCTGAAGTTTTGGTTAGGTATGCCTGTACTCTTAGGGATGATAGAATTGATAGATGGATTGCTGCTTTTTCACAGAAAATGCCCTTTGTTATGGTACAGTATAAGAGTTTCTTATCCCCTTATGACTTTTAGTAAATACTGTCTGAACTGTAGGAGAAGTGTCAAGAGAGTATCTCTGCTAATATTCAGATCTTCTTTAGAAAACAATCTGTTTTACTCAAAAGCAGTTCCATCACACAGATCATCTTTGGGATCAACTCAATTTCTGTGTGCATTTACTTGTTCTTAAAGAAATCTATGTTTTTATTGTTCTTGTGTGGATTTTTATGATGTCCTCCAGTGGAATAGTTTTAAATTTTAATATTCAAGAGAGCAGCTCAGTGTTTTGTTTTGCAAATGCCCTGCTGTTGTGCTGACACCACAGAGGATACATAATCTTTCATTTCAAAATTAGTTAGGCAAATATAGCAAGCTCAAGCAAAGGATTTCTCATACAAATAATATTGGAAATCTAGTAGTAAAAGCAACTGAGAAGAATATACATGCATGCTTAAACACTGTATTGATAATGTACAAAACCCCCTTTTCTGTTACAGAAATGCATAATTATTTCCAAGTTTAGGAGTTCCGGGTGGTTCTGCCATTCTATAACCAATTGTTTGAACTTTTTTAGTTACCTTTAAATTGGTATTTTCCAATTTTTAAACAGTCAAGTAATCTTTTAGCACTGTATTTTACACAGATGTTGCAGGAAGCTTTGTTTTGGCCACTTTTGTTGATGAACGTAGTGATACAGAGCAAACAGGAAGGATGATCCTAGAGGTATAATACTGTAGCACGTATGTGATCCAGCAGTGATAGTTCTACTGTACATAATTTTGGATGGTTTTCTGTTTTCACCATATCCTGGGGTTGCATCTGTAATGCAGGAAGGTACTTTTTCCTTCTAACTTTGTGAGTCCGGTCTTCTTTAAGTCAGTGCCTAGTCTGGTGTGGGCCTGATCTCAGCAGGGATCTGTAAGCATAATAATTAGAATTGCTTGATTTTTGTGGTGTCCATTTAAAAGAAATGCTTTATATAGGCTTGCATATATGACAGTAAGCACCTCACATTAAGTAATATTTATCTTTAGATACAAGAAGGCAAAGAGTTCCATCCGTCTTTCCCTTAAATTGTTTAACCAGGGAAACACCTAAAAGTATGATTGTCCTGACAGAGACATATTCTTCAATTACTTGCTCAAACTGATAATCACTTCTTTTGGTCAGTCTACTAAGCAGATCTGAGGTGGTGCTTCTGTTTTTAAATAATCAGGTTCATTTAAGCCCTATTAGGACTACCTTTGGAATCTATCTCCACTAGATTGTTTCAGGAATGCTCATACATTTATCATATTGAGTGCCATCACATGCCAAAGTAATGATGATTTCAGTCATGCATGGCTCATAAAATATTTTCTTAATAGTTGGTGCTAAGGGAAATTAACCCAGAAATAATCTTGGATTTGGGTGGTAGATGCTGGTGGAAGGATAGTTTGGTTTTGTTAGCTTTTCAAAAATGCTGTATTAAATATTTCTGGAGGAGTTCAAAACATGTTTCTAATGAGTTTGTGGAGCTTGAGAGACATGGACAAGCTATGCCTCCTGAATGACATAAAATACAGGTCTGAATGGAAACCTTTCATTAATTTTTTCCTATGCCCTTTTAGCATTTCATGACACCAGTTTTCTTTTTCTCTGTGAAAAGAAAAAAAATCCTGTTATAAAATTCCATGTTCTATTGCTTTTTCTCTTTAACAGCTTTATTGGACACTCACTGGGTAATTTAATAATCCGTTCAGTGCTCACAAGACATCGATTTAAGTATTACCTCAACAAACTTCATACCTTCCTGTCTCTGTCTGGACCACATCTTGGCACCCTCTACAACAGCAGTGCTCTTGTTAATACAGGTGAATATTATTTTCAGTAGCTTTAGTTTAGGGGAAATCTTGTCTTTGAAATGAACTTAGCGATTTCATGTGGGGTGCACATTTCTGCATTACCGTGATTGTGACAAACTGCATATTTCACTGTCATAAGCAGAGAGAAGGGTTATAAAAATAAAATATCAATAAAAGGATGTGCAAGAGGAGATTGGCTTAAGTATTTTCCAGTATGTTTGGGTCAGATTTTCTGCTGCAGCATAAATAAATTCCAGTTTTAATCTGTTGAGCTGAATTTATAATAAATTGAACTTGAATAGACTTAACCTGCCAAACAATTATATAAGATACATTAAAATAATTCTAAACTATTATGTCTTTTCTCTCTCAAAAATGCCTTACAACCTGCAGTGTGTTTCTGCAGATGTGCATGGTGAGGGAGGCAAGATTTCCTGAAAAGTCAGTTAGCCACCTATTATTATTATTGACTCATAAAGAGAAATAGTACCAAACAAAACTTTCTACTGTGGCATTCCTGTGAGAAGATTCTGCTTCCTTTTTCCAAGTTACATTTATTGAGTTCCGTTTAGAAATTGGAGAAGTAATGCCTGTTGTTTTTTGAACATCAAAATGTTCTAATATTATACAAATTATTGAAATAGAATGTGTATATTCTGGCTAACATTACTGTATTTACACTTTCTGGAAGTTATTTTTTGTGGGCAGGCATGTACATTAGTTGAAATAAAGGCCTTCATGCTTCATTGTGTAGATAGACAGGAAAGAAAATGAAAATTTAAATTGTTTTTGAGCTTGACAATGCTTACATAAAAAGTAAAATTAACATCTGAGATTAGTTTTCATATTTTATTGTGGATCCATACTCATGTTGTACCTAACAATGCAGGACTGTGGTTTATGCAAAAATGGAAGAAGTCTGGTTCTTTATTGCAACTGACATGTCGAGACCATTCAGATCCACGACAGACATTCTTATATAAACTTAGTAAAAAAGCAGGTAAGCTTTGTTAATGCTTCTTATCTCTTAAAGGCAACCGTGTATAAATGTAAATTTAAACCCCAAAAAAACCCTTTATTTTCAAAAAGCTCCTGTTTCAGTTTTAATATTTAAGAGTTACTTAAGTCCTGTATTCTTCAAATAAAGTAAAAAGTGAACCATTTCTGTTGCAGAGGTAGGATATTACTTTGAGACTTTCCTTCCTAACTAATGAGCAGAATTTGAGTGCAGCCACTATACCAATAGATAAATAGGGATAAATTGTTAAAATATCTATCTATGAGCCACTGGGTGACGAGTCAAGTACATTCCTACACATTTAGGATTATCTGTTCCTGTATATGCCTTTCTTATCTATACTATAAATCTTTTCTTACCTCATTAAGATGGTCAGGGAAAACAAAACCTTATTTTCATAAAGGAAGGAGAAGTTGTACTTAGCATAATAGCTAAATCCCCAATTAGATTATTCATACTATATCATTGATACAGTTTTCTCTGGGTTGAATATCTTTATTTCAACTGTTGGCCAAGAATGTGTTTTGCCAGTGGGTAATGTGCCAGCAGGGGGGTAGTTTCTGACAGATGTATGTGAGTGTGTGTCAGTCAAGCAGTTGTGGAGCCCGAGATGCTTGTGCTGTTTTGTGAAAAATCCAGGCACACTCCTGGATCAAAGTATTTCTAGGCTGTCACAGCTGAAATTTTGTCAAAAGCAACCAAGTACAAATATATGAGCAGGAAAAGACTGAGATATAGCTCTTGAGGTGCTTGGAAGAAGGACCTGGAAGAAGCAGAAAATAATAAGGAAGGAGCAAAAAGAAAAATTGTAAGATAGGAATATTGATCAAGAATTTATTTTAGAAAAACTTGGGGTTTTTTTTTCCCTTCAGAATCTACCACAAAGTGATTTTGTTGATGATACAGTAATATTTAAATCTGAATTGTTATTTAAAGGTGAAATCAATCTAGTTTTGCTGTCTTTCTTGGAAAAGAAATGTTTGAATATAAATAGACATTATGTGAGAAGTTACACACTGGATGCTGAGTAAGACTGTGGGACCCCTGCTAAGACATAATCAGATTAATTAATCAGTTGGCTTTAAAAAAATTCATATTCCATGGGTTTTGTGTGTATGTATCTCAACACAGCTAGAGACAATGTCATCGGAGTACTATTGTCTGTTGTAGAAATGTGACACATTTTCTGATGGCAGACCTTTATTTGACAGGATTTTTGAAAGACCTGCATAGCACTGTCACCATCCCTCGAAGAGTTTAAAAAAAGACTGGATGTAGCACTTGGTGCCATGATCTAGTTGAGGTGTTAGAACATGGGTTGGACTCGATGATCTTAAAGGTCTCTTCCAACCTAGAATTTCTGTGATTCTGTGATTGTCTCAAGAGTCATAATGTGCATTTCAGACTTTGTTCCCCTTAAATAGTAGAAGGAATATAAAAGTCTTCAGGCTCAGTTTTTTCTTTCTTGCCAAAGAGATGGAAAGAGCTGTATTTTGGGCCACAGACTCAGCTACTCCATCTTGTTTCCTGGTCCTTCAGTGAGGTCAGTGTAAGGGAGAAGGAAAGGCTGAGGGAGACAGGAGAAAGAGGTGTTAAAAATTAGTGATTTTAAATAAAGAGAAAAGAAATTAAGTTTTATGCTTCCCTCATAGAGAAGGAAGAAAGTTTTCCTTTGAGGGGTGAGTTAATATACTGTATGTACAATGTAGGTGTTGATGCCTTTAACTCTTGATATCTGTACAAGGCTTGCTTCTGTCCTGCCATCTCTCTCTTCTCTCAGTGGGTATACAGTACTGGCTAATCTTGACTCTCAGACACAAGGTGAGAGGCATTTTGGGATTCCCCAACTTGCACAATTCCTCTTTTCAGAATCTCAATACAGGTAACTTGTGTGCTGGTCTCAACAGTGATTCTAAACGTAAGTCTTTCCAGAAGTCACTTAACCCCAGGGTACATGGAAGAGATTGACAACACTTTTGAGAAGTGCAGCCCTGAATTTGCAACTTCTGTTGATTTTTGTATCATAGAGTTAAATGGGGGTCTAAAATGAAGAAACTGTTGCTGCTTAATGTGGTGTCTTCTTTGGACATTGGCTTTGCCTCTTGGAAAATCCCAAAGGCAGCAAAACCTAAAACTTGCTGTGGATCCAGCAGGTGGTGCTTTGAGGGTCAGGGTCTCAGCTACATAGTTGTATGGTGGCTTGTGACTCCAGATTTTAAATTTGCTGGAGAACATACATGTTAAATACATCATGTTGCTTAACCCCAAAATGGATAAAGAATAGGTAAACAGTAAAATTCACTTATGAAATACCCTATATACTTTCTTTGCTCCTGCTGAAGGTTTTGATCAAACACTTACTCATAATGAAAGATTGATGATACTTATGTCTAAAATATGATATTCAGAAGGGGCTGTTCTAAGGCAAACTATTTTCCTAAAGTGCTCCATTGTGTTTGGTCTAAAGCAGATGGGCAGCGCCAGAAATCTGCTGCAGCTTTCTAGAGAAAATGTAACAATTCAATGTCTTTAAGGGCTGTAACTCTGTCATTACTGGGGGTTCCTGCATTTGCATTGTTCTACTATGAGCATGCTTGTTCAGGAATTAGGAAGTCTGGATTTAGTTATAAAGGTTTAATTATACTTCAAGGTTGTTTTGGGTGGATTCTGCACCTGCGCTTGAGCTGGTTAAGCCTTACAGTGAGGCAGTGCCTTAGAGAGGCACCTGCACAGGGTGGGCTGTATCATGTGTGTGTTGGTCTAGGCACGAGTTCTAATGCAGCTGTTATCTGAAACATCAGTGAAGATAAGGCACCGTCCATCTTTAGGTGTCTTAAGCCATGTGGAGGCTTTGCTCTCTTCTGTATCGCCAGGAACCAACCACAGTATTCCTAAGAAACAAGATGAAGGTTTGAACCACACTCAGTTTAATGGGAAACTCTAAAACTGAGCCATGGCCATGTCTATTAAATATGTACAGAGGAAAGGCTGGTACCAAACAACTCATTATTTTGTAGCTCTACCTGTCAAAATTGGTTTTTCTCCCTTTTTGTTCAAGATGCTGTAATAAATTAGTGCCAAACATCAATTGTAAAATGTTTAATTATTCAGTAACAATAGATGAGAGGATTTGCTATAAGTGATACCTTTTTTCTTGTAGGTCTTCATTACTTCAAAAACATTGTGTTAGTAGGATCTCTGCAGGATCGTTACGTTCCTTATCACTCTGCTCGCATTGAGATGTGTAAAACAGCTTTAAAGGATAAACAATCAGGTAATAAATATCCACAAAATAAACAAACCACTCAGGTTAAAACCTCACACATATCAATCTCCTCCCTTTTAATTCTGGCTGCTTAACTGAGGCATCTCTATTATGTGTTTAGCAACTTTGGGCTTACTTTGTAGTAGCAGTAGAGGCAGAAAATCCACATGGAGGCTGACTTGCTTTCTGTCTCTGTCCTGTTCTGTTACATGCAGATGGAGATGAGACTGAACAGGTTTCTAGTTTCTCACTGACTTCACTGATAGTTAGGTGAGATAGACACAGCTCTTGATGTACTATTTCATGAACAGGGAGGTCAAATAATTTTGATTCTTGAGGATGTCAAATTGTAGCATCAAGCCCTGGGCTGTATTTAGCTGTGGCTTAATAGTAGCACTGGAAAAAAGGTAATTTTTCCATAATCAGTTAGGGTCAGTTGCTGTACTTACTGTTTAGATATCCCAGCACAATTGCATTCTAGTATTATATATTGACAAATAACTTTTATGTAATATAATAAATTAATACTGATAAGTACATTCTCACTATAAATGTACAAATACTAAAATGCATAGCTTCAAATTATTTTTCCAACATTTCTAGAGGAAATTAAATTTTCTTTATATTCTATCTTAACAGAACCACAGCCTAACACATTTCATTACTTCTCTTACTCTGAAATGTGTTCATTCTGAGTTCAAGGTCTCAAAGAATTGTGTTAGTTTCTGGCAATTCACACAGTACAACTTTTCTTTTCCTCTACAGGACCAATTTATGCTGAAATGATCCAGAACCTGCTTCTGCCAGTTCTTCAAAACAAGGAATGTAATTTGGTTCGTTATAATGTAATTAATGCATTACCCAATACAGCAGATTCTCTCATAGGGAGAGCTGCACACATTGCTGTTCTTGATTCAGAAATATTTTTAGAAAAATTCTTTCTTGTTGCTGCCCTAAAATATTTTCAGTAGAGAAAAGCATTGTCAGAGACTTGGTTATTACCTCATTAAAAGATGAATTCAAATAATGTGTGGTGTTTAAGTATAGCTGGAGCTGTATTTTAAGAGATATTTATACTTTTTATATGGAAGATAATTTATATCATCCACACTTAGGGCTTTTTAACATCAACTTTACTTTCTAGGTAATGTGACTGTGCAATATTTTTTTATTTTGTTCTTTTTACTTTTCTATTACTTTTTCTTAATTTTGGGTACCTAATTATTTGGAGATTTAAGCACAGTGTGTACTTTTGTTTGGTTGGTTATTGGCTTTCAGACAACAGAAGTCGATGTTACTTGGCTACATTTTACAAGAGGCTTTAGATGCCAAAAATAAATTGGATTTTAAAATTCTAACAATGTCTTACGTGTTCACTTGTCGTATTTTAGCGCTGTAGGAAGTTTAACTGGAAACACAATGAGCTGCTAAAATACTGGATATTTGAAAATTACTATGTCTGCTACAGCTTAACAGTTTTCTACAAAATCATTACTGTCATTGTTAAATATGTTATGCCTGTGGGAATACATTTTCTGCTGATCTCAAAAACATGTTAGTTTACATACTCAAATTTTAAGACTGGAACTTTTGTTTTCAGAATTAAACGGCAACTAAGGATATTGAATGTTCAATGATAGCTGCCTTCAAATAATTGGGGTTTTGCAAACTGTATTAAGATGGTTCCTTACTCTGTCAATTCTTCAGATGAACATGGACTATTTTATGTGGACTTCCTTGTATATACTTAAAATAAGTAAATGTTATAAATTTCTGCAATACTTTTATGAATTTAAACAATTTTTAAATATTGTTAAAATGTTTTATTGACTATAAAGTATTGTAAATATAAATCAATACATCTTCAAATGAGACTATTGTAAACTTTACCTGTTTAGTGACACAGATAAAATGTTTTTGATATACAGGAATGTTAAAGATCCGACTTTCTACTGGTGCTGAATAGCATTGTTTGGTTTCTTCTTCCTTCCCTTTTCTCTGTTTCAAACAATAGCTCACTAAAGGCGGGGGAAAAGAGTTATATGTGCATTCACTAATTGTACACTAATTGTAATGAACATTTTTTGAAAAATATAAATTTGTTGTATAATGCATGTTTATTTTTAGCATTGTGTTATTGCATCTGGTGTTAATAAAATGAAAAAATTACTCTAATGAAAGCAATTAAAGAAACTGAAATGTTCTGCTAATTACCAAAATTCTGGGGAGGCTTTTTGTATATAATTAATAATTTTGTACTTTTGAAATTAATACAGCAATAATAGTTGAAGTGATTCTATATATATGAAATTTCTTTAATAATAGATGAAATGATATTGCATTGGATATGGAATGTTGTATAATTGTCTTTGTAATATATAGGGGGAGTTCCCTATAACTTAAAAGATGCTGAAATGAGTATCTGAGCATCTACAGTTCAGCACTGTATACACTGCAGAGTATTTTATTAGTGTTGTGTTAGGCAAGTCCTTATGACACAAAGATATCTTTAATACATTCTCACTATAAAAATGCCTATTTTTGTTTTTAATTTTGTATTATGATGTTGCTGTTAAGCTCTAAATGTTTAAATTATGTTCTTGTATCTCAACTGTCTTTTATTTAACATTATTATTGGATTTGGCTACTGGCTCAACTTTGAATAGCTGTTGAAGGGAGCTGAAGTTACAAAATGTTCCTTGATTCACAATTCAGACTTTAAACTGTTCTGTTTAAGAAACAAGTATTTAAATGGTTCTGTCACTATTGAAAAATGTCTGTCTTGCTTTCTGTCTCTGGAAACCAGAACATGTAAAGCATGCTTTTGTGGTCAGGAAAGCAAAAGTATCATGACAGAAATATCCACTTTTTTCTTTTTTTTTTTCTTTTTTGGGGGGGGGGCAGTGGGGTGGTAACGTAACAGTAGGTCCTGTCTATTTAAAGCAGTCTGAATTAGGTTTGTTCTTTGAGGAAAATGGCTGGTGCAGGACATTGTGTGATATTTTTGTGTAAGTATCACAAGAAACAGGGCATTCATTCTCTCTTCCTTAATTTTTATTGCCTACTCCATATGTGGTGTGTTAGCCCTCTCAGTACTGCAGCTTGTGTGAGGGCTGTTTGACATCCCAAAGTCCCCAAGGATGTGCCATCTGACCACAGTGAGAGGCGTGATGACCCCAACATGTCCTTGAAGCTTAGGAGGTTCACATGCACTCACAGAATGTGTGGTCACTTGTAGTTGCTCCCTGAACAACACATGCAGGCTGGGATACTGTGGATAACTGTGCATGTGTTGCCTGGCATTTCCCCCTGCTCCTGCAGTGTTCCTAGACCTAAATACAGACCAGTGTGTACATAAGTCAGTGTCATCTGATGCAGCAGAAGCTCCAAAGTGCTGCTACTCACCATCTCACCACTCTTCTGTTTGAATGAGGGCTTCATCTTCCTTTAGAGATAGTGACCTCTCCTTCATGGAGGTATCCTGCAGCTGCTTCAAAGAGAATTGTGCTGCTTACAGAATGAGAGGTAAGAACTGAGGTCTTAACATTCCTTTAACTGTCAGCCTCTTGTTCCCTGAAGGCAGTAGGCTGGTGCTGTTACTTCAGAAAGCTCTCAGTGATGTAATGAGGAGATCACTGCATAAAATGACATAGTGTCTGAACCTCTGTTTCCATGTTCTGCATATAAATTAATTCCTTGGGTTGTGTTTGAATCCTTGATACAAACTCAACTTTCTCTCACTGTAAATCTAGGCATTGCAACAACTTTGGAAAAAGAGTTCATATTATACTGGAAATCACCAGGATTTGCAGCAGAGTCAAGAGATTTGACATTGATGGAAAACTTACTCTGTAACCACAAAACAACCTTGATTCCAAGCTGGTTTTATTTGCTTAGCCCTGACCAGGTGTGGTGTTCAGATAACCAAGGTTCTTGACATGGTCTCAGAGGCAGAGGGGGCATTCAGGCAGTATTAGTGCTGCCCAGGACAGTGCTGCTTGTGGTGCTTTCCAGGTAGTCTCCAAGACCAGTACATCTGGCTCATCTGAACTGACCTGCTGCAAGCTTTGTGCTAGCTGTAAGTCTTTTATTTCTTTTATTCCCCACTTTTTAGAACAGCAAAGCTAAATACAATATTGTTTCTGTCATCTTGCAAAGGAAGCTGCAGTGCAAGAGATAAATGATCAGTAAACAGAGGAAGGAAAACAAGAAAACAGTCCATTTAATCACAAAGTAGAAAATTCCTGTGGTGTATGCTGCCGTTGTTTTTACCAATGTTAAGATGTATTACCTCCTTAGCCAAAAGATCTAGGAATGAATAATTCAGGAGTTACAAGTGAACTTTTACAGCAGTACAATAAAGATGAGAAATATGTTTTGATAACAGTTAATTTTTAGGTGGATAAACGTTACCTCAGTAGTCTTTCACTGCTGTTTCATTCTTATAATTTGAAATTCAACATGCTTATACATATGATGTATGCACACATGTATTATTTCTCATGGCACGTGTTAAGCAGTTTAGGAGCACAGCTTACTTGGTGTCTGCAGACAGCTTGGTAAGGTTTTTAAGGGAAGCATTTCATGTTTTTATTGTACTGAAGACATAAACAATAAGTTCTCTTGAACTTTGACAAGATCTGTTTAGGTTTTCTCCTTGCTGCTTTCAGGCAGAGCATTTTTTTCTGCATTTGTCTTTATTTTCTCTGATCTAGAGGCCCAGCATCTTGCTGTTAGAATAAAGGAAAGGTTTTCCATTATTTTCAGTCTCTAATGTCTAATTAACCATGTTATAAAAGGCTGATAGGGAAAATGTCACTCGTAAGGCAGTCAGTTAAATTTAATTACTTTCAGTGTGTAGGCATTGCCAGATGTAGCTCCAATAAACTCCAGGAAGTGCTACTGCTCTTTAATTTACCAAGATTTACTTTCCTAAAGCTTTCAGATGTGAACAAAAAATGCTATTTTACATTCAGATCTCCAAGTTACCATCTTCAGGTTAGTATCATCTGTGGACAGTGAATTCTGTTTTATCTAAGAACACTGTCAGCTGGAGAGGTTTAAAAAGTGACAAAAAGCAAAAGTTGATCTATTCAAAACATTAACTGTACTTAATTATGTACTTACTCATGGAGCGCCACTCCATGAACTCAGGTGTTACTTATCCCAGGGTTGGGTTTATACTGAGCCTTAAAAGCAACTTCACTGCCTGAACTCGGAAACTGCAACGATGCTGTCTGAAAGCATGAACACTGTACATCACTATGGTGTTAGCCAAAGTGTGTTATTTGAACAATGTACAATTTTTTATTATTTTAAAAACCAACAAAACGAACAAAATAATAAAAAAACCCCTAGCTGGACTACACTACAGATTGAGGGGAACATGGGTTCCTGCAGCGCTAAACTCTTCACTGCATTGAAGAAAGAAGACGTCTTTTCTCTCCACGCCTAGACAAACGTAGAGCAGAGTTACAGCGCATTTCTCGAGCATCTCCGTGAGCCCGTAGCTGCCTTCACCGGGACCGTGGCTCTCCGGGCGCCGTTCGCCGCTGTTTGCCGGAGCCGGGGAGCAGCGCGGGGCACGGGGGGATCGTGAGGCCGCTGAGGCAGCGCTGCTCGGGGCCGCCTTCGCCGCCTGCCCCGGCTGGAGCCGCCGCCGCCTTGGGCGCCTGCGCGGCAGCGCTGCCCGCCCCGCACGGCTCCGTCCCGGCCATGGCTCTGCGGCTGCTGCGCGGCGCGCCCGGGGCAGCGAGTAAGAGGCGGGCGGAGGGCGGGAGGGCCCGGGTTGTGCCGCGGAGGGGCCCCCGGCTCCCCTGCCCTTCCTCCCGCAGGAACTGACGAGCGAGGGGACGGGGCGGGCGCCGCCCGGGGCTGCCGGCGCTGGGGGGGCTGGAGAGCGCCCAAGATGGCGGCGGGCGAGGAGTGTGGCGCGCCCCGCCTCCTCAACCTGGGGCCGGGGCTGTCGCAGCTCTCCCCGCACTTTCCGTGGCCCCACAGTTTCCCTGCTCTTAAATCCTTCCCTGCCTTCCCCCTCGCCCTTCCGATATTAATATTCTCGCCTGTCCTGTAAACCTGCTGCTATCGGGCAACTGTTATTACGGAGGTTTTCTTGCCCTGTCGTTGCTTCGTTCTTATAGGCAGTAAAATGTTAAAAAGCAGTGTAAGGTTTGGAGAATAGCTGGAGGAAACGTGCTGTGGACCTGGAGGTTATTGCTCCGTTCCCTTCACCTGAGGAAATTCAGGGGGTTTGTTAATGGAGAAGTCAGACTGGGTAACAGAGCCTGTCCCACAGGCCTCAGCTTGGGCTCTTTGTTGGGTGCTTCCCTCTCGCCAAAAGCTGAGGTTCTGTGCTGCCATTGATACAATACACTAAAACAAACCAGTGCACTGTATGTTCATGGAATTTTTGTTAGATGTTTGTGCTCCATTTGGCTGTCAGGTTCCTGGCAAGATGTGGCTACCGCTCTAATCCTCTGAGCATCCCGATGTGTTCCCAAATCCCACTGCATGGATGGCTTTGTCAGGATAAATCACATGCTGTGGGCCACTTCAAAAGATGGAATATTGCAGCACAGCAACTTTAAAGAATTGGGATTTTCAAGTTCAGTTATATAATTAACAAATGGTAGGGCATTGTGACACTGTGTAAAAGAGGAGGGAATCAAAGATCAGTTTGTACAATGTGGTTTACTAGTATTGATAGTTTATCTCATCTTTTTCAGAGATGTTTAATGTTGAACTTTTGTCACCTCTCTGTCAAGAAGAGTTTATTTTGGTCAAGAGCATCAAGTAAATCTATCAAGGAAAATGGGTTTTACCTCTTCTCTAGTGACCGAGATAATAAATTTCATACCAGTACCTTAATCTGTTTTTTATTTTAATTTGGACTAGAATACCAGCTATAATTGAATTTTCTTGCTAGCTTTTCTTTCTAGCTTACTGAAGAATGACAAGAAGCTTGGCAGGAGTAGAAAGACCCAATATTTGCAACAGATTGGATCCTTTACTGTTGATAATTTGTTACACCATGCTTTACTCCTTTGGGGCATTGGCAGCAGTTGGCAGACATAATACAGTTTGTGTGGTTGTAGGGTTTGGTATTAAAGATGTGGTATTTTAAAATGAATGAGTATGCTGATTCTGGGAATACGAGTGAGTTGTTAGCTGCTGTATATTTAGGTGAGTCAAGTTGTCAGTGCTTGAGAAGACTTCCTGATTCAATCTCCTTAGGACAGTAGAATAATAGTTCTTTCAGGTACTTTGCACCCAGCTGGTACAGGGAGGATTTGTGTTTGAATCTTGCTTGTTAAGAAATGTCAGAACTGCTTTAGGCAGCTGTCCACAGCCAAAATATTTTTAGTGGATAGTTTATGCTCACTGTGGACATTTACATTTGGTTTTTTAAACCAAACTGTTAGTAGGAGTTTAAGGAAAAAAGTGAATGCTTTTAATGAAAGCATTTGCATACAGTTACATAATTGAACTTAAACATGCTCAAAGTTTTTCCTGCCTTTGACTACCAGCTGAATTATTTTACCATCCTAAGGGAAACCCAGCTATCTTCTGCCGACATTCTGGAAAACCTGTTACTAAGGGAACGTTTTATTTTTTTAAACTTTCCTTTGGGAAAGCAGAAGCTTTTTCTAACTAAAAAGCTGCTGGAAATGAGCCAAGACATGGAAATCAGCAGGTTTCTTGGGGGAGGTTAGGATTTCTCCTGGAAAACAGACTGTACTGGTCTATGCTAGCATAATTACTGTTTAAGAGTCTAAAATACAAGAAAGTAACAGCAAAGATAAGTTCAAGCAGTTTAAAATACACTGTTAATGTGAACTGAGTTATACAACTAACACAATTTAGCCTACATCTGTTTCTAGGGCCAAAAATAATTATCTGTGCTGATTTCTTAGGTGTTCATGAGTTGAATGTTAAATAATTTTTAGAGTTTGTTTTCCTGCCTTCCTCTCCCTCATCCCTGAAGTAGTTTTTTCTCAGAGGTGTTCTGGACAGTCACAGCATTGCTCAGTGTTAAACTCCCACATTTATGCTGCATGTCCATTTGCTTGATAGAGTCTTCACTTCTTTGGCACTCACGAAGCAGCTCCAGCTCTAAGCCAGGAGGAAGAGCTCAACCTGCCAAGCAGCCACTAAAGAAACCAAAGTTACCAGTGGGGAGGTTTGATGAACCAGAGGAGTCCAGTATGGAGAAGGAACCTCTGGAAAGTAAGTAATGTTTTACAGAATTGGAAGCTGTGTTTTAAAGGCAAGATGCGAGATGTTCTGCTGATGTCAGTTTAAGAAGGTGACAGACATTCAGCACTCTTTAGAATCATTTTCTAAGCTTACTGCCTGCTGCTCTGAAAAACAAACCAGGGAGGCAGGGCAGTGGGCACAGCTGCAGCAAATGGTGCCCCAGGGGAGAAGAACCTTCAGAACAACCATGGTCAAACATTGTAGCAAATCACACAGAGAACCTGGGCTTCCTCTGCTCTTGAAGATAAGCACATTTGCCTGGGGGTCCTGACTTAGTGCCAGCCCTGCCTTTAGCAGGGGTACTTTCCATTAGAACAGGCTGCTCAAAGCCCAGTCCAGCCTGGCCTTGCACATTTCCAGGGATGGAGCATCCACAGCCTCTCTGAACAACTTGTTGCAGTGCCTCACCATCCTCACAGTAAAGAGTTTCTTCCTAATAGGTAATCTAAACCTACCCTCTTTTATTTTAAAGCCAATGTCCCTTGTTCTGTCACTACATCACCTTGTTAAAAGTCCCTCTCCAGCTTTTTCACAGGCCCTCTTCAGGTACTGGAAGGCTTCTAAAAGGTGTTCCCAGAGCCTTCTCTTCTGCAGGCTGAAGAGCCCCAGTTCTCTCAGTCTGTCTTAATAGGAGAGGTGCACCAGTCCTGTGTTTGTCTTAGTGGCTTTCTCTGGACTTGTTCCAAGAGGTCCACCCCTGTTTTGTGTTGGAAACTCCACAACTGAACACAGTACTCTGGGTGGGGTTTTGTTGTTTTTTTTTTTTTTAAACAAGTATTTATGATACAAAAATTTTCAAAAAGGCAATGCAAAGAATAACTTTTAACTGTTTGCAGCAAATGAAACCCAAGTTTCTTCTGCCCAACATCTTCATGAATTAAGCATTAACAATTTGATGAAATATTTTCTTCTCATTCTTCTATATACAGAATATATTCTGCCTTACCATCTAAACAGGAAGCCAAGTCTGAAAGCACTAACATCCTGAGGAAAAGAAATACAGACTGATATAAAGTCTCCAAAAGGAAGGCAGCAGAGTGCCCACTGGAAGCAGAATTTCCTTCATCTGTAGACAGTACTTCATGAAATCCTTCAAACCCATTAATGTGCCCTTCTGTACAGTGCTGGTAATTGCTTCAATTCTTGGGATGTAGCCTTGGATAAAGTAATTTTCCAGAACTGGATGTAATACTGTCTCATGAGAGCATTGCCACTCACCTCCAGAAAATTAAAAGGTGGTGTAGCTGTCACATCTGTCAGGGACTCTATATCCAACATCCAGGCAAGCCAGTGCCGTGCATAATTCAGTCCATGAGGATGTGCCTCTTCTTTAATTCCATAGGGCCACTAGAGTTGAATGATAGCAGCATAAAGACTAATTAATCCTTACATTCATTTAAGAAACTGATTGTGTTCTTCCACCTTAGAATCCTTCATTTCATGAACAAAATCCTCAGATACTCTTTCACAGAAGTCCCCTCTTTCATACAGGCCAAAGTGGCACTGTGTAGTGCCATTTTAGTTTGTGCAGCAGAGCTAAAAACTGGTCTCCAAGTCCAAGGCCAGGGGCACGTGGGGTACTGTGAGTTTCTGGGAGCCCCACAGTCTGGTGCAGGATGAGACTCAGCCTAGGGGGTGCTGTGCCACAAGTGCTTCGTGGCTTGTTGGCCTGAGTTAACTATTCTTAGGAGATGGCCCTGAGTAAAGGTGCACTGAGCAGTGTAAGAATGCTGGCTGAGGTACAGAAGGCTCTGTGGTGTTTAAGAAGGTAGCATGAGCTGGCTGTGTGCTTCTCTTTTGTAGCAGGGCAGGGGGTTGGATGAAATCTGGACATGATCTGGCAGTGTGTCATTGCAGGCCAGAAAAACAAATCCTGGACTGCATCAAAAGCAGTGGGGCCAGCAAGTCAAGGGGGGTGACTGTCCTCTGTTCTGATGAGACCCTGCCTGAATGCTGCATCCAGCTGTGGAGTGCTCAGCACAAGAAAGGCATGGACCTGTTTGAAGGGTCCAGAGAAGATGATCAAAGGGCTAGAGCACCTCTCCTGCCAGGACAGACTGACAGAGCTGGGGTTGCTCAGCCTGAAGAAGAGAAGGCTTTGGGAAGATCTGACTGTGGGCTTCTGATGTCTGAAAGGGGCTCAGTACCTTAAGGGGGTTTATAAAATGCAGGGAAGGAGTTTTCATACAAGCAGATAGTGACAGGACAAGTGAGAGGCAATGGTTCTAAACTGAGGGAAGGCAGGCTTGGAATAAATGTTAGGAAGAAACTCTTTACTCCGAGGGTGGTGAAGTATTAGAACAGGTGAAGCATTACATGGCTCAGCCATCCAACCTGGATGTTTTAAGTACAAGACTAACAGAATCTTGAATAAATTCAAGCTAAAATTAAAACAGAGTACTTAAAATTAGAGAGGTAAACAGCAAATAATACCTGGGGTTTTAGATTTCATGAACATAAGTACAGCATACCCAAATGATGCAAGTTCTGACTTGAGAAGCTGTGGTCCTTTAATGCCTCTGGACATTCAGTTGCTTCTTTATTTGCATAATAAATAATATTATATCTGTATTTGTATATATATGTATATATATAATTAATATATATGATCATATAGCAGTAAAAAAACCTGAAATTCATTTTCTAGGGCTCTGGGAAATATTTAGTTCAAGGTTGCCTTTCAAAACAAAAAAGAATTGATTTTGTCTTTGAAAATGAAACTAAAAGGAAAACATCATTAATGATAGCATCTTTATATTTGTCAATATTGTAGAAATTTTAATGGACTTTCCCTGTCATTTTAGAATTCCCTGATGGAATCAATCCTACTACAAAAGAGAGGGGTGGACCCAGAGGCCCTGAACCTACACGTTTTGGAGACTGGGAAAGAAAAGGACGTTGTATAGATTTCTAATATTGAAATGTCTGTATTGCTAATAAAATATTTCTAATTGCTAAAATATATAATGTACAGAAAAAATCACACCTGGATTTGTCATGGAGCTTATTGTTTCTGTCGTGCCACCACATTGTCATGTGATGAATTTTTTTACTAATGCAATGTAATTAAACACAGTGCTGCAGCTCAGATTATGGAGCTGTTAGTGGCTCAATGTCTGCCTGATCTTTAATACTATTTACACTGTGCAAGTATAAATGCAAGTACAGTGGTGTGAAATTGGTAGTCAGGAGCTTATTGAGATGTATAAGGGCTTATATTTCTTCATGAATATAAAGATTTATGTGGTGGTGTAAAAGTGTTGAAAGAACTTTGCATTTCAGGAACCTGAACACCATTCATCAAAGGTAGAACCAACTCTGAGATCAGTAGGTCACTGATTTCACACAGTGGTTCCCTGGTGAAAGCCCCTTTACTCAAGAACCTTCCCTCTGTCCCTGTTGCAGTGGGTTGGGTGTTTTTTCCTGTTTGTAGGGAAGGGACAGTCTTGTCTCTGATTGAGGACTGTAAGTGGCCCAATGGAAATGGAGACTTAAATTTTGGAGAGGGTCAGCTCTTGATTGCGAGTAGTGTAGAGGTGCTCTATTTGGAATTCTAGAACACTGTCCTTTATCACCTGTCTTCTTCATGCTACTTACATCATCTTTTCTTTTGTAAGTGGAGTTGTCCTTTTGCACATGGGCTAACTGCTGCTTTGGAAAAATACAGCATTGTTGTCTGAAACCTTATGGTTAAAGGGGGCAAATTCATTAGGTGAAGTAATATTGCAGGTCTTTAAGTTATCTGGCATCACAGTAAATATCTTTCAGTCACACTGAGCTCGGTTCTTGATTCAAGAATTTGCCTAGTTGTAAGTGCTGTAGTAGAGTAATAGTAGCATGCAAATCTACCACTTGTGTGGGTACTTACTAATGAGAATAAGTTGTCATTATTGAAATGTGAACATTTCTGTGCAAGTTCTTTGTGATAGCCTGAACAAATGGATCTTCTCTAGTCAGAATGAGAGAAGGGTGTGGGCTTTGCCCAGCTTTGCCTTTGCTTGGTTTAACTTTACTCGAGCATTAAAGTGTGAGAGTCTTGTCACAAATCTGAGCAGCCTCCCCTCAAGTTCACTTGACTGGCAGCCAGTGGGGGAGCTCCTTGTTGAAATCTGGCAGTTTGTGTATCCAGTGAGTGTGTTAGAGACACAGTCTTGCTCTAGTTGTGAGTTTGGATGTTTGTCTCACTGTGGTGTTTCTCTACAAAAATACTGAACTGAACTATTCAGTTACAGGTTTATCAACCAGATACCTCACTGACAAGAAAAATGAGATTAATGAAAGCCTGTTTCTCATAAAAGGTGTTAATTAGTGGTAATTAGATTTTGAACCTTTAAATTCTGCAACATGGCTTGGATATTGGAAAATTGGTTTGTATTTGTATCTGATTCATTCTGTTTTCCCTCTGTATAGTGACAGATCATTTTAAAATCTGTTGACATTTTCAGTTACCTAAAGATAGGCTGGGTCAGCTGTCTTCAATTTCTTAATTATTTCTAGTAATGTTTTGCCTTTTCAGTTGCTGGTGTGTTGGACACAATACACCACCTTTTCAAACAGGAAGTGGAAATTTTAGTTGGAAGCTTCTGCCTTTTCTGCATCGTTGTTTATAGGCTTAACTTCTAAATTCACAAAGAAGAGGTGAAATACAGCAGTTATTTTATTTTTTAATTCTAAATCTCCATGGATTGTTGCATTACTTCATTATCTTCTCAAACCAGGTTTTACCCTTTCCAGCACACACTCCATGAATGTTTACCTAATCGCACTTCTTGGCATTCCTGATTTTCAAATCTAATTGCTTTACTCACTGCTGACTGCAGGTGCATTCCTCCCTGGATGCAGACTTACAGTTTTGAGTTAGCATATGAAGAACTGCTCTCACTTTTCCATCATTTCCCTTACATTTCACTTGCTCATCTTTGTCTCCCTCAGTGTTAAGGGCTGACCCAGGTGCTGTCCAGAACCCCTGCTTGTCTTCTTTCATGCAGGTGATGACTGCTGCTGTCAGAGCCACAGGCAGGCAGCCCTTCTTGTCAGAGCACAGGAAGGTCCAAATTCTCCATGCCAGTATCCATGGCATACCTGGATTTTGAAGATAATTTTGAGAGTGGTAGCATCTGTAGCTATAGGACAGTGTCTCATAAAGGCAGGGGATTTGCTTTCCCTCAAAAAACAGAATCACAGAATAATTTAGGTTGAAATAGACCTGGAAGATCATCAAGTCCAACCAACCACTGCCAAGTCTGCCACTAAATCACGTTCTCGAGTGCCACATCTACACATCTTTTAAATACCTCCAGGGATGGTGACTCAGTCACTTCCCTGGGCAGTCTGTTTTAAGCTTGACAGCCCTTTCGTTGAAGATTTTTTTTCCTAAAATAAAAAGGCTGTTTTTAACCCATTTCTTGCACAGAAATGTTATAAATAGCTGAAAAGGAGTTGGTGCATGGGAAATAGTGGATAACCCTTCAGTCTTGAGCAACTTCAAGCCTTTTTTACCACCTCCCAGGCTGGTGCTGTTAACTGAATATTTGCTTAACTTGTTTATGGAAGGTGTCAATGAGACATAGGAAACTGAACATATAAGCAAAATAATATGTAAGAGTCAAAGAATGCCAAGAGGCCCTCTTACATTGTCTGGCGATCTGGCATTTACCAAACAGAGCCCTGGGCTCCAGTAACAGTTAAGCACAAAATCCTGTGGTGCTGCAAAATCTCTTGTGGTACCTGTCAAAAGTGATCAGGGATTGAGTGTAATAAATGATACAATGATAGTGTAGGGTATAAACAATAATTTCTCTTTGTTTTCTTGCAGTGCCAGCAGTTAGGAAAGCAGCACTTCAGCACTTTTTCGGAGCTGTCTTCCTGCCCTTCCCAGATAATCACTATTAGCAATTCACTGGAATTTAGCATTAGGGTAAGAAAATGGCTTGGGGCATTAGCTATTAGATCAGCCATAGATACGGTTTTATCATAAATACTGATTGATTTTTTTTAGCTCTTTTTGTTAGTATAAACAGTGAAGAGCAGCAGGGGCTGTATCCTAACATTTTCTGTTAACTTTCTGTGAGACAAAGGAAAATTGTTCTGTGTGTGTAAGCAAATTCTTGCAGGACTGCAGGATGCTTGCTGCTCTGTTTCATTTTCTTTAATAAAAATCTGCATGTTGTGTTTCTGCAGTAGGTTTTCTCTTTTAAACCTGTTTCTGTTACTTGGCATAGATACATTTGGTACATTATTAAAATTATGAAGCCTTTATTGTTTGAAGGAATTGCACCATAATTACTTTATTTCAAAATACATGAAGTTTCAATTTACAGTTAAAGAAAATGTTTGCTATATATTGCCTTGTTTAGAAAGCATGTATTTCAGTGCTGATTTTATTAAATTGAAACACAGGATACATAATAGAATCACAGTAAAATTACCTGTGATGGTAGCATATGTTTGTAAAGCACCATAGAATGCTGTTATAGATCTTTACTGCATTTTTAGTTGACTGCAATAAATGGTGACAAATTCCAGTGGTCTGTAGTGACAGATAAATTAAATGCCTCTTTATGACCCTTATTTTGGTATTCTTATTGAAAAAGCATTACACCATCTTGTTCTGAAATGTCAGGAAGAGGAGGAATACTGCGTTCATTTCTAAGAGAAGCAGTTTTGGTAGTTCTGTGTTTTTGTAATTGTTCATGAGTATCAAGGTATAATATGGTATCAAATATATCAGAACACAAGGAAATGGTTTGAAATGTGTTTCCATGTGCTGATGGAGATCAGAACCATGCTCATTAGTGGTCACTTCCTTGCTTTTGTAAAATGCAGTATAAAATACCTTTGCTTAGCTGGTGGTCAGTGTTTTATATCAGACCAGCTGAGGTGTGCAGGCTACATTCTAATGTGGGTATGGCTGTGCTCCCTCTTCCAGCTCCAAACCTGCTGCTTGTTTAGGAGTTGTGACCTGTAACCTTCTAAAACACTTTTGTTGCAGAAAGGGTGTCCCAGTAGAAGCTGAATCTTAGTTACAAAATGGCAAACCCTGAGAAAAGAGCTCTATTTCAAATGACTGCTCTGAGGGCAGTCAGTGACACCCCCTGCAGACTGACCATCTTTCTCCATGTTCCTGTGTTGATTGACATTATCTCAACTGGGCCAGGGGCATCTTTCTGACCATCTTTTCCCCCTGAGAGGAATTATTTGGACCTCTTTTGCAGCCACTTAAATTAAGTCTTTCCTTGACACCTTTTCAGAATAGGTTGGAGTTACTGACTTTTGAAGTGTGGGGGCAGTGCAGATATTGGCCTCCCATCCTTTGGAAACCAAGCTGCTGAATGACTTTTGACCATATGCATTTTCTTCAGAAATACTCAGCATCTCTCTGCATTTTTTTGCTGTGAGAATGGAATTTTTCCCTCAAATAGCATCAGAAGTGCCAATTACAGCTTGCAGCAGGAAAGTCTTTGACATGCATTCTCTAGGCATTAAATCTCCCAGTCAGCTACAGCCTTGTGCCTTTAAAAAATCACATCTTAATGTTGCCATTTTTAGGGCGAGAGTGTTCAAAGAAGCTTTTTAAGGTCCTTACTTAATACATTAATTTATATTAAAACTGACACCCATGGCCTATCAAAACACAGCTGTAATTCTCAAATGTTAGCCCCTGACAAAAGTCAGGTGAGCTATGCAGTGGTGATCAGGTTAATTCTAGAAGCCAGATATTGAACTATAACTTACACTCTTCTAACTGATTGTTTTAAACTTGAGTGACTTATGTAGCCAGCTGTGCTTCCTTCCTAGTTGTAGTTCAGGGAGATGCCTCTCAAAGGCAGTCTTGTCTCAGTGTGGGGGGTTTGTCATTACAGGTGCTGAATGGGGGTGTTTTAAGGGCATCCTCCCTACTGACTTTAAAGGCTGCCTGAATAGCTGTCCTAAGCAAGGTGTATTAGGTGTCAGTGCCCTGGTGGTGACAAGGGAAGCCAGGGTGTCCCTGAACATGAGTGTGAGCTACTAATTTCCTCAGAGGGGGAGGGCTGCAGTGAGGCAACGGGACCTGCAATGCTTTTGCTGCCTGCACCATTCCCAAAGAGGGTGGCAGGGAAGGGGATGTCCAGGGCCAGCTCTTAGACACCTTGTAAAAGGGAGTTACATTGTCTTCCAATGAGAGGGAAAAGGCTGAAGCTAGTTCTTTAAATTCCTTCTGCCTATCCTCCTCCCAAGCAAATGCCTACAGCATGATACAGCCAGGAGGGTAACACTCCATAAACTTACACTCAGGTGACAACAAGTGTCTCAAACCTACAAATCAGTGGGATGTTTTCCCTAATAAGGGTGAAGCGTGTCAGACTAACAACTAAGCAATTTTATGTGCTGAGAGGGACTTAGCATCAAAATAAAACTGGCAGACTAGGAAAAAGTCATATATTTGCTCAGCAAACCTTTAGTCTGTGTGACTTCCTTGTGAGAGGCTAAAGAACAAAGGATGATGTGTTTCCAGCTACCATTTGAAAGCTGGGGAAAATTTCACCATGACTTAAAAGATAGACAAGCAAGTGTTGCTTAGCTCAGGGAGTATCCTGCTTTTGGTTTACATTTTACCCCAGAGTTTTCACTTACGAGTTCTGCAGTGTGTATGTGTGATCTTGAGACAGATTTTTTCCCAGATGATTTTCTTGAGACAAGTCTGCAGTAGCTGTTTGGTCTAGCAGACATATTGTTTCATTCTCCTGGCTTTTTTTTTTTTTTCAACCTGATAATGACAGCTACAGCTCTCTTATTTTTAAATTGCATATTATTTAATTTCACTTGTACTTTTTGCCATCCTTGAAGTGTTTTTTTTTTGATAGCTTGTACCCTTTGTTTCTCTGTTGTAATAACAGGGCACATCATAACATTAATCACAAATTACAGGTTTCTCCTTCTGTTTCCTTTCTTTGAAGGAGATCTTTTGCTAATATGGGGGATTTTTGTATGTGAAGATCTTAGCTACAGTCAAGAAAAATAACTGGAATTTCTCCAGGGGCATTTGACTCTAGTTTCAAATTTAAGCTCATTATTCTGTAAAAATCTAGCCTTTGTAGGAAGTCAAAGATGCAAAGAGGGTGAAGGATGTCTGTAAGAAGTAGCATCAGTCTTCCTGAAAGCTTTATACTTTCAGGAGTTTAAACCCAAACTCATTTCAAGGTCTCCTCTGTGAAGGTCACTGAGCTGTCAGGTTATGTTATTCAGCTTTTTCCAGAGCACATGGCTGTGGTCCAGTCTGTCCAGTCAGGACATTCTGGTGTGTCAGGACAGTCCCTAAAGAAGCTTTTATGGTTTCAAGTCTTAGTGTGCACAGAGATATACCATGCTACAGTAGTACACATCTGACTGGTGGGTACATTGTAAGCTCACTTGTGAATGACTGCAGGCATCACAACCATCTCTGAAATGGCAGGGAGATTTGAGTAAAAGGGCTCAGATAGCCAATGGTTACCTTCTGGTCCTACTGTCATCTCCATTTTGAAGATAAAATTGGATTTATTCCTCCTTAAGAACAGAAATCTCAAGCACCTGCTGCTATTTCAGGAGACGTGCTGCATCCTCTCATCCCCTCGCTGAGGAAGAGCTCTGATGGGAGAGCAACTGTCAGAGAGAGGCTGAATGACACTGAGCAGGTGCAGGAGGCAGCAATTGTGCATTTGGGCAGCTGACCACCAGATGGTCCTTCCTATAAAACTGTGGAGAACTGTGGATAATACTGGGTGTATGACAAGGCCTGCTGGGCTCCACAAACCCTGTGTGAGGGGAAAAAACAGAATGCTCAATGTAGGATTTCTGCAGCAACTGTGGTTCTTCAAAGGAAGCCAGAAAGCAAAACAGCCCAGGTATGCAAGGAAAGAAGTATTTTCATTTTGCCATATTATTGAAATAAGGATGGCTGGAGAATGAGGTGACCAGTAGTGTGCTGTGTTGTGGAAAGAAGGGGAGGAGAGGAGAGGCAGGTGTAGACTTCTCCACATGAACTGCACCAGGCCTGGGCTGAACCTGGATCCTGGTCTCTGTTTCTGGAATCTTTCCTTCCATCCTTGTATGTCAAGGTCACTGTAACATCCAACTGATCGTTTATTATAGCCTTTTCCTTGTTGCAGCAAGTCCTGCAGTGCTGGTCTGGCAGCATTCCTGCATTTCAGAAAACCCCAGCTGACCAAGGAAGCCCCTCACATGTCCATCAGCAGGTTCCTCCTTATGTACCTCCTTTAGCCCAAAATGTTTTAGACCCTTGAATTGGCAGCTTGTGGAGGTAGGCGAATACTTGTCCCTCACTAAGAAGAATGTCCCTGACCTGCAGTGCTGCTGCATACCTTTCATGTCTGGTTATCAGCAGAAAATGGAAAACTTATTTATTTTATACCATGATAGAAAATTCAGTTCTTAGTTCTTTTTTTGTGTTCTTCCATCACTGCTTTGACATGATTCCAAGATTTTTTTCCTGTCACAGAAGTATGTTTTTTCTTTCAGTTTATGGTAACAAAAAAATGGTTCTGTCCTTTCAGATTTTGTTGAAACAGGACTGATGGCAGGGCAGGATTTATGATGGTGCTGGCATTAGTTTAGACCACAGTGACACTGGGAAACGTGGTGTTGGTTTGTTGTCTCTGGGCGAAGGAAAGAACAATTCCTTCTGGCCTTTAGGAGAAAACTAATGTATGATGAAGCTTGCTTCATCATCTTGTGATTGCTGGGAGAGAAATTTTAAGGTGGGGATCAGAAATTTGGCAAGGAATCTCTCTAACATTTTGAGCTGCCTCATCTGTAGGAAATTCTCAACCAGGCTAATTTGGGAATAGCAGTCCAAATTTCACTTTGTAGTCTGCAGAACCCTTTCTGTCTGCATTACTTCAACAGCCAGACACTAATTTATAAAACTTCAGGAGTGGATTGGATGGCATAGTGTTCTGGACACACAACAAACATTTCCTTAAGCCTGTGTCTTGCCCATTTTTAGTTTTGTTTTCTAAAAGTTAGGCTGTCTCCAAGGAAGTTGCCTCCTCAGAGGCAGTTTTAGCATGAATATGCTGCTTTTCTAAACTCAAGGACAAGAGACCTGGATTTACTGTAGATTCTGGGAAGGGTTCAGCGTGCTGGAGACTGATCACTGATTCCTTGGTAATTTGTTGGCACTGATTGGCATGCAGGGCTTTTCCCTGGTCCATGACAGTAGAACACACTGCAGTGCTTCCCTGGGGGCACACAGCAAGAGCAGGTTCTGTGGGAAGGCAGGCAGCTGACTTCCCTGAGGACAGTAAGGCATGGACAGGGTCACTCAGCATGTGGCTGTCACAGACCCCTCTCACACACCCTCTGTGCTGCATCCAATCACAAATTCATCCTTTCCCATCACCTCACTCCGGTACTTTCAGTTTTTTTTCCTAATTTCCTTGGCTGCAGGCTGGGCCAAGCACAGCAGCTGCAGAGTGTGTGGGTGACCCTGCTTTGCTGCTGCCCATGCAGATGCAGGATAACCCACAGGCCTGCTGAACAGCATCCCAGCTTTGTCCTCTCAGGGCACATGGGCTCTGCAGGCTGCTAAGCTCCCATTGTCCTGGCAGACACCACAGAGGCAGCAGGCTGGACTCTGAGCATTCCCTGCTGAGTGCTAATCACGGGGTTCTCCTCTCTGCTCAATAGATGTGTGGTGTTCCTCTTCACGGAAGGAAACTGCCTCCCACGCAGGGCTGAAAATGAAAATTGTAACTGTTTCTAGAACATGAATATCTACATACATTTGCATATCTTTATTCACACAAATATATATATGTACACACACACCCTTAATACAGAATCATTTGCCAATTTCATCTGTGTGTGGGAGGTTGGCACTTTATGAAACCGTTTCACAATGCATCATGACTTCATAAATAACAATGATAATAAAGTGGTTTATGTAGTAAAAGCACAGCTAATGCAGCTCCAGTTTCTTCTGGAGTTTATAAATATCCTAAAGAATTTTGATAACTGAAAAAATTACAGGCAGCTCAAGACTGGTTTAAAAGGTAAACACTAATGTCTCTTCTCCACTTCTGAAAAGTTGTTTAGCAAAAGCCTATTTTTGTTACTAACAAAGAGGAATAATACACTGAACTGTAGAAGAACTGATTGTGTCTGCTAGGACTGGCCAAAATCCAGCTAGGCCAGCATCCTTCATTTGACAAAGGTATCACCAAGTGCTTTGGTAGAAGTCCTCTCATAAAAGACTTTGTGGAAAATCAGTGGGACAATTTTTTATTTCAATTTACTGTTATCTCTTACCATGGTCTGACAGTTAAGCTTTTAAGTCTATGTAGTTTTCCAATACAATTCTCTTTCAGACCCTGTGGTCTTGAGCAGTCCTATATCTTGTACACAAAATAAATTGTCCAGAGACAAGACTAGACAATAGGCATAAATTAACTTTGGAAATCATTTAGGGATCATTTGATCAGCTGCTCCTTTGAAACTCTTTCTAGTGGTTATTTTAATGCTGTAATTAGTCAAGAGGACCTATAGAGTTTCTGAGTGGGAAAAGAGAGTCAATAAAAAAATAAAAATAATTAATGAAAGTCATTTAGAGAGGAAATTTAAGATAGTAGAGACCTGTACAGACCTGTACTTTTCTAGTGATTTTATTGTATGTGAGACTGAATCCAGTGTGAATAAAGATGTATTTTTTCCTCATTTCAGATATTCAGTTGAAGCCACAAGAAGGCATGTTGGGTATTTCTCATTTGTAATAAAAACATCTTTGTGCTCTTAGAGTAGTGGGAGAAGAAAACTTGAAATAGTGCCAGCTGCAGTTATATTTCTCAGTGGAGAAATCTCTCTGAGTATATCAGTCTTTTGCTTAGTTCTGTTTTCAAAATTTACACTCAGAAGTGAATCCTTGCCTTTGCCTATTCAATTTTATTACTCTTATTTTCACCTGAAATTCTAATATGATCAGTATCTCATTTCTGTGATCTGTATCCTTCCTTCTAATTGCATGTGCCAAAACAAGAGGATGGAGGACTGTGTCATTCTTGGTTTCTCCTCAGGTATGCACAATTTGCTGTATCCCTGTCATTAAAAACCAATTCCTGGCCAACTATAGCCCATATTTCTTACTCTACTTAACCAGTTCTGGCTTGTGCAGCTTCTTCTTATGGTGTTTGCTCTACTACTTGTGTTGCTGTTCTGCAATGGCCACAGAGCTGACACAGAATACTTCCTTTGCCTCATCAGTAAACTATGGGAAGAATTTGGAAAATACATGGAGCATAGTACTAGGTAATCAATGTTCTCTGTGGTCAACAGTGCTTAGAGTTTGAGTCATATGAACTAAACCACATCAGTTGTGGCTGAAGTGTTTTTAAGAACTGGAAAAACAAGACTTCAATGAAGTTTGTGTATGTGAATCAATTTACTGTAGTTGGCTGATGGTGAGGAATGCCAGCTACTGCACAGCGTAAGGAATTAGGGTCTGCAGAGGACAATAGTAATTTAAAACTTCGTTGGAAATATTCTTGTGCACATACCCCTTACTTCTTGAGTAAGAATCAGCTCAAATATGATACATTTGCATATGTTACCCCTAAGTGTACAGATATTAATACTCTTGGATGCTAATCTGAGATACTTTTAAAGGCAGAGAACTGTGGACACTGTATGTAGCCTGAGAAAGCACCAGAGCAAAGACAGAGAGCTGAAGGCCCACTCTGCTCTCCAGGCTGCTGACATTCTTTGTGTGTATTCATTGTTACATCAACATGTCCCTCAAAGATGAAATAGATATAGGAGAATTTTAGAGAAATTATTCACCTAAACCCTCACAGTAAGAAGAAAGGATTATTTTCATTGCACATACAAGACAATGCAGGCTGAAATAGCTGAAGAGAATCACTGATGAACACAAGCACCCTGGCACACCTAGCATCAACAACAATTTGCTGAACTACACACATCTAAAGAAAATTTGAGATAATGCTCTCCAACCAGGTAAAGGTCAGTCTGTTTGTGAAAGGAGTCTGCTTCTCAGACTCCCTGCCAGTCAACATCTGCAGGCTATTTAATCCAGCATAGGGGCTTATGTCAGAAAAAGGTACATAACTGGGCTCCACTAAAGGCCACAGAGGGTGAGAGAAACAGGGGAGGAGACCAAGAAGCTGCATCTCTTGGTTAGACTGAGGTGAACAACAAACATGTGCTGTCCTTGGGCAAGTGACCACTTGAAAAAATCAGCTAACCCCCAGACTTTAACACATTAAACCATGTCTGTCACATTTGGGCTGCCTACAGCCTGTGCACACTTTGTCAGATCCTACACACCTTGCCCAGAGCAAGTACATCTGTGTGTGACCAGAATAAAACTCAGAAGGAGCAATGCTGTCAGTGCTTGTATGTCACCTTAAGCCCTTTGTGGCCACTTTCAAGTGGTTCTTTTCTGTAATACTCAATAGCCTTTACCCTTCCAGGAGATTTTTTTTGGTCAAGGTTTCACTGACATTAAAATCAGGTTATTTGAAGGAGGAGAAATCCCATTTCTTCTTCATTTAAATTTACTATTAAATTATTTGCTTTTGCAATAACAATATTTTTTTCACAGCATCTATGCTACAAGTACAATTTCAACAAATTTCATGTGTGGATGTGGTTTATCTTTGAAAATTTAAAGGAAAAGAGTAGGACTCTTCACAGCAATCATTCAAAGCCTCAAATTTTGCCAACTGTGTAGATTTCATCCAATATATTTTTAAATGCTTTCCTTCACCCACATTTGTAATAACAAAATACTTTAAAAATATTTACACTCTAGTTTACTAGAAAAGAGCTTTTCCATAGCAGAAAATATTACTCTGTTGTTTTGACCACAGATAAAAAATGGCAGCTTTAGGACTAAACCAGAAGGCTGTACCTGTATAAGCAGCACAGCTAAAGCAAAGCACATAGAGCACCCAATACATGCAATTGCAAGCCCAACTGGTACCCACCCACTGGGCACCTCTCAGCTGCACACCAGGTCTGCAGGCTCTTCAGCCTTCACCCTGGTTTTCTCAGGCACAAGAATTTCTAAGAAGAGCCTGCCGCTTCAGAGATATGGAATCTAAGACACATGGGGTATTCAACCTCAGCCAGAAATAGAGTCAGAAGTGGGAAAACCTGCTTACTTTCCAATTCTGCTCTGCTGATGTATATTCCTGGGAGCTTCAATTCCAGGGTGAGTTGTGCCAGAAATTCTCCTGTAACTAAGACAACTTAAAGCTGTAAAGGGTCAACAAAGTGAGGCAGCTGCTTCCAAGTGCAGGAAGCATTTCCTTGAACCTCAAAATCCATGCCATATTCTAAAAATAAATGCAAAGCAGATAGATATTACAGAAAGAACAAATGAACACCAAGAAAACATCTTCACATTAATCCAAGCTCCAGGGATGCAGGATTTGATGATAAAATGTTATTTAGCAGCACTTCACCTCTATAAATCTGGTATCACATTAAAAGGAGACCAGTACATTAAGTCCATCATATTAATGGAGAAACAAAGCTGTTGGAGGTGGAAAGACTTAATCAAAACCAGATCTGGGTCTACCTGTATTGGATTAGACCCATTTTATCCAGAAAATGCTGTCACTGACTACAGACACATCACAGGAAAGTATAAGAAAACCCACTTACATGTGTTGACAAATCTACCTGGTTACATTATTGTGAGGTGCAGAAGGGAGGCTGATGCAATTGGTGAGTTAAATCTTCAGTAAAAAAAAAAGCACAGGAAATTATTATTCTTTCCTTTCATATCATACAAGTAGCTTATGTAAATGTGTGCTAGAAAAGAAAATATGAAAAAGCTCAGATTTGTAGTTTTAATTACACTGTCAATATCATGCAACTCACGCTGAAATTAGAGAGCCACCTAAAGAGCTTACTTAATCTGTCATGTCTCTGAAGGCTGCAACTCAAAGGACATGAAGTCTTGTCTTTAACTGTTGAAATGCAAAGTGAAAAAGTCACCAAAAATATAAGGAACTTGTATAATACTGACATGGATAAATTTCAGTATTGGAGTGACACCCAGGGAAATTTGCTGCTTGGTTATCTGAGGCTCAGGTAGTGAAATTCAGCTAAAACCAGAGGAAGTTGTGAATTCCTTGCAGTTGTTTGACTGTCAGGACTTCAGAATCATCAGGACACAGGAAAAACCATACTTACTGCTGGTCTTGAGAGATTTCATGGAAAGAAGCCCCAAACTAGAAACAAAATTAAATGTTTATTAACATTCAAGTGTAATCAAACTAAAAACCACCTCCCATGGAAATAGCAGAGGAAGACACCTGTCCAACAATACCTTTCCATCAGAAGCAATTTAAACAAATATTTGGTTTGCATTTTTCCATTGGTTAAAAGTCATATTATCATCATAGTCTCCCCTGAGGGAGTTGAAAGGGTTCAGCTGTCTATTTCAGCATTCTGATTAGGAATTCTATGGAATAGTATGTCAAAAGGATGACATAGCTGCATGATTACCAGAATTTAAGAACTTTTGTAGCTTAGAAAGATCTAATGTTTGTTAGAACTATAAATTTAAATTAATTGACATTACTTGAAATATGCTACCATTTTATTTTAACCTTAACTGTTGTTCACTTATGAAGGGGCCTCCTGCTAAGGCTAAGCCCTTTACTGCCTAGTAAAGACAATACCAAAAGTCTTGTCGGGCATTAAAGAGCAGCCATGGACATGAATGCTCTATGCATGAATATTAAAGCCAATTCCTATCAGACTGTGATAGTAAGAACACATAGAGATAATGGCTGACCTCGGGTGTGTCCCTTCAACTGAAGATTCAGAGATGATCTCAGTCATCAGAGTTGTAAGGACCACATTGGTTACTACAAATTGTGCTTTAGAGAGCAAGTAATTATGTTCTGGCTAGCACTAGACTGTTATTAAGTGTGCAACATTACAACATTTAGACAGAGTCTAAATTACTCTGACACACAAAGTATTCATGTGTTATGTAGAATACCTTCTTTCAATACTTTGCATGTTCCAGGTCATTCCTGCAGCTGATCTGATTACCAAAGACCCCTTGTGCATAACATCCAAGCAATGAGCCAGGTGTAGCAATGTACTAAAGCCATTGGTATGAAGCAGCAGTTGCTACCACACAGCATAGCTTTTCCTTGCCTTTCCTGCAATGGGAAAGGTACACCCCAGTCTGTACCACAGGCTCTGTTCTGCACTTCTGAGGAAGAGAAATGCTCAGCTCTGCTGCTCCATGCCCTTACACCTGCCTTCAAAGAAGCAGGTACTGGAATTTAAATTAAAAAAAAAAAAAAAAAGCAGTGCTTGCTTGTTAAATGATCCTCTCTAGTAGTCTCAACATTACATATATGATGCATTATTTATTTTTTTAGTCTTGAATATCTCTGCTATTTTATTCATTATTTTATAGTATTCTGTTACAAGCTCCATATTTTTAGGAGATAAATACCACCCCTAAAGACTTGCAGTGCATGCTGGAACTATGCATGGGAGTAAAGCCTGAAAATAGACCATCTTCCTGCACTTCAAAGGCCCTAGAATAATCTGGCAGACAAGCGACATTAAAGAACACAAAATGAAGATGCAGAAGAAAGAAATGAGTTGTGGAAAGTAGATCTTGATATTGCTTTAATACAAGTGTTCATTTTGTAGAAAATTTTTAGAAATGAGGCATAAGACTTGTCTTGGAATCTCTAGCAGTCTTTTTATGTTACTACAAACTGTCATTAAATCTGCCCTGTGATTCTTACAAGATCAATCTTTTCCCTTTTCTGTCTGTGACTTTTGCACCCATTATCTTACTAGACTTTTTGTTCCATAACCTTCTCCTTTGACTTCCTAAATAAAAAGATCATTTCATATTCAGTAAATTAAACACATGGCTTTCAGTGTATGTCTCTGAACAGTACACTTCAAGAAAAAGAACTATGTTTTCCAGATAAAACATCAGAATGATATAAACACAGAAACAATGTGCCTTTGGGGAGTAAGAAAACACTCCAGGGCTGATTATATTTGCCAGAACACTGAACAAGGACTCATCAGATTGATTAAGTCTGTCATAACAACGAATCACAAAGTTATAAAAGACAAAATTCAATATTCTTTCTAAAGATAGAAACCTATTTTTAAACCATCAAAATAGTACCGCATTTAGAAAATCCCTGTTGCTTTTCTGTACAAGTATTTTGGGCAGCACTTTGGTATCAAAGATGCTGTAGTAATAAAAGCACAGACACTGCAATGGTAATTTTTCTTTTTTACATGATGTGTGTATGCGTGGGCCTGTGTCAGTAAAGACAAACATGGGGGGAAGGGAAGGGAAGGGAAGGGAAGGGAAGGGAAGGGAAGGGAAGGGAAGGGAAGGGAAGGGAAGGGAAGGGAAGGGAAGGGAAGGGAAGGGAAGGGAAGGGAAGGGAAGGGAAGGGAAGGGAAGGGAAGGGAAGGGAAGGGAAGGGAAGGGAAGGGAAGGGAAGGGAAGGGAAGGGAAGGGAAGGGAAGGGAAGGGAAGGGAAGGGAAGGGAAGGGAAGGGAAGGGAAGGGAAGGGAAGGGAAGGGAAGGGAAGGGAAGGGGCAAAGGACTAGATGGATTTTGTATGGACAGAAAACTGTTTCTGAAAAGCAATGCAGTTATGAGGGACTTTCCACAAAATATTTCCTATTCTGTGAAAATTTGATCTGATCTGGAGAGAATTCCAGAGTCAGCCTAAGGCCAGGAGTAAAAAGTTGAAGCAAACTGGTCAGCTGGGGGAGGTCCCAGTCAGATGCCTGTCCAGAGATCTCCTGTTCTCCTGCACATGCTGGGCAGGGCCGTGCAACTCTTTGAGAGCTGGAAATTCTTGGAGTCAGAGCTCACACTCTCCTGACATCACACTTCCTGTCAGTACAACTGCAAGTTTTGTCCAAAACCCAAGGAAAACATCACATCAACCATCACGGGCTTCATGCTTCTAGAGGCAGAAACACAGGAGATTTTTTATCTGCCAGATGTAGCCACTGCCCTGGGAACACATCCAAATATGTTTTTCCTCAAGTGATGAATCACAGAGGAACTGAAGGAAGAGCTTATTTTTTTTCTTTTGTACAGCAAATCACTTTTCTCATTTCTTGAGTATCCAGTAGCTGAGGAAAAACATTTTCCTGCAGATATAAGCTCAGCTTGTGAGTGCTATGGACATTCTTTTCTTGATAAAAGACTCACTGATCACTAAAAATATCAGCTTTTGAAGTAGAAATTATTCTCCTTAAGCATCTCTGGACTGCAGAGACACTCAGAAGCCAGGGTGATTTGTTATAACTTTACCCCCTCAGTCTCCCCCAGTGGGAAATTATCTCAAAGGAGAAAAAGTATTTTAAATGTTTGTCCTCAACTTTTCCACTTTTCTGAGGATGATTCTAAGACAAAAATAGGTAGAATTTGCAGGGAATTCATTGCAGACCTCCAAACAGGTAAGATATAGCACACAATTATTAGTTACTCCTTATCATAAAGGCCAGTGACAAACACAAATTCTTTCCCACTAGTATTTAAAGAGTACTGCAGAAAAGAGAAGGAAAAACATAGTGTTATAGAGTAAAAAAATAATCTCAATTGCTATATATATCTAAATTCTATTTTGTCTGCAACAGTCTGAAGCTTGCAATTCATCAGTTAGTCCTTAACCCACACTCTCTGCAAGTTCCTGACTTCATTGGAGGCAAAAAATGAATCACAATTCCTATTGTTGAAGAGCTAAAATTAAGATTTGTGAAGATCAAAAACTGTCCTAGCTTTAGTGTCTATCTAGTCATTTACCCATCAACAAAACATTTTTAAGCTTCAAAGACTACCTTTTGCACAGTAGGACATGAAACAGTAATAACAATAGAGTTCAGCTCCCCCTCTTTGTATTTTTTTTCATATTTTTCTCTAGTGTTTCAAATTTATGATTTTGCAACTGATTTTACATTTGATCATTGCTCTTCATCTTGGCTAGATATTAATGACTGCTGATACCGAAGGCTGGTATTCTTATCCTCAAAGCCCAACTGAGCCAAATGCATGACTCACAAAGTTCCATCTAACAGTCTCTGTTCAGAAAACCCAGTCTAAAAATGAGCTGAATGGAAATGAGAAGACTCTGACCGAAACACACAAACAGCCTTAAAGAACTGAAAATACACCATGAGCTTGGAAAGTGCAAAGCATTTCATTTTAAATATCACTTCCATGCTTCCACTGGGACCATATGGAGCTTACATGTCCTTATATTCTACACCTACACTCTCCTGCATTATAATTCACATGGGAATATAGTGGCCTAATACATGCACTAGTTCACAACACAATAGAGCATATTAGCTTTGCAGTATGGGGTTTTTTCCCTGAGTTTACACAATTATGACTGACAGCAAAGGTCATTGAAATGTATTTAATCATCTTTCTATTAAATTGCAGTTTCCCCTCAGGCCCTAATTTATTTACAATTAAAATTCAGATTTACTAGTAATTCTCAAGAAAACAAGACTGTTGGTGAAGCATTAGAATTTTTGTCTTAATTTTCAGAACTGCAGTCACATCACAAGCTTTCTATTTCACTGTATTTCAAATGCTCAGCAGCTATAGAAATTAGACTGCCTTTTCTGGGATGTTATAATGTCAATAATTCATCTAATACCAGGTCTTTGAATAGAAGTAAAGAAAGAACCAAGAAACTGGAGGAAAGATTTACTGCCTCTAATATCTAATCTCTCCAGTCAAGTTGCTGTACAGAAACTAGAATTCATTGAAAATGCAGCCTCACCTATAAATCTTGGTCCTTTAATAGTTTTTAACCATCTTAGGAGTGAACTATCACTGTTTGGTTCATTGGCCAGGCAGGAAGGGCTCACACTGTGAGAACACGACTCATGGCACTCCTGGGGCAAGCCCGCAGAGCTGATCAACCAGAGTTCCCATTGCAGTGACCCTCCAAGGCTGTCAAACACATCATACTCACTTTGGGGAGGATGAGATATCATCTTGTTACTCCTGTGTACACAGTGCATCCAACTACAGTTTTGAAAGTCATGTCCCCAACAACTTTTGCATTGTATTAGGATTCTTTTTATTGCATCAATATATTCTGACCTACATAGCTTAGGTTTTGTAAGGCATAAATCAATGCATTATGTTCAAATGTACATGTAGTTTGTATATTAGCATTAAAAAGGTTTATCAAGGCAGATTTAAAATTGGGCTTTGAAAACTAAACTTCCTGATTCTCCAAGGTTAGGGTTTGTTACGTTTTGGTGGGGTTTTTTTGGTAAAAAATACTGAATCCTTCAATACTATTGAATTTGTTTTCAGAGATGTATTTTTCTTTTTAAACAAAGAATAAAAATATGTGGAAACTCTTGGTATAGCTGTAAAGTCTCTGATACAGATGTTATTTCATGATGTTACTATGGCTTTCTCCTTTTTTTTGTTTTCCTGATTGAAAATAACAGCGCTAGAGCTGGGCAGGAATCGTCCTACACAAAGTAAATGGCTGAAAAAATCTCATTAATTAAAACAACGCTGAGAATTCTTTTTTAAAATATCTTTTACCACTCAGGTAGGAGACAGTCACCCTGTCTACCCTTCATTCTCAATTAGGAGACACAAACAATCAAGGAAGTCATTCCTTTCCTTCTGACACAGGTCCTTCCAGATGGAAATTCTGCTCCCCCCAGTCAGACACCTGTCTGAGAACACAGCAATCCACCTTCACAAATGTGCTTCTCTCCACTGGCCAGCAAGGGTACACAGGGTGACAGGCTCACAGCTCAAGGTGTTCTTAAGATTGTGACAGAAATTGCACCTGAAGCATTTGCTGAAACCCAGTGGTTACAGTCAGCATTTCAGGTTCTGCCATTCTCTGCCAGCCAAGGATCACAGGTACCACATTGTCTGACCCGGGGGCTGCCCAGACACTGCAGCACGGGCAGCCAGCTTGGAAGAGCCAGGCTTCAGAAACATGACTGAAATTTCCATTTCCCAGGAAGTTATATATATATATGTGTGTGTGTGTGTGTGTGTGTGTGTGTATACGTATATATGTGTGTGTATATATATATATATATATGTATATGTATATATATATAACTTTTTCTTAAGAGCTTGAAAATATCTGAAGCACCAAGCTTTCTTATGAATCAGAAATTCTCAACTCAACAACTCTAACTGAAACCCCATTTATATTTATTTCTGGACTTTGATATTTGAAGATGAGGCATTAGAGAAACACAGCTATTTTAACACCTGCTTTCAATCCAGTTAATAACTTTGCACCTGATACATTCTTTCCCATTAAGTCAAATTTATGCTAATGCTGTCCTGATTAGCAAATACTATTTAAAGCTGGTTTATGGGATGATTTCTGAATAAAGTAGGTGTCTAGACTTGGTGAATTTCAGCTATCAGATTATGAAGTTCACAAACTATCGATAGGTATCTCTGCAAAACAGTGGAATAGCCTGCAGGATGACAAGTAGTGACAATTATGGAGAGATTTTTCTCATGCTGGGGAATCTGCTTTTACCAAACAGAACACAATCTCTAGTATTGAAAACCACAGAGCTCCAATGTTAAAGTTACTTTATGAGAAATTCAGTTAGCCTCATGAAACACTCAATTCTGAAGATAAAGGTCTTGAAACACAAGGCATGTACTTTAAACAGTTCCAAACCTGGATTGCACAGGCTGTGCACTACAGGGCTTAATGAGAGGTGAAGCAAAGGGCACCGAGCTGACAGGCTCAGCGTGACACTGGGGATCTTCTTTGGAAGGAGCAACATCCCTGCCTTCTCTGCACCGCATGGCATGGCATGGTGTGGGCAGACCTGAATTCATTCTATAAATCATACTGGATCCTGACAAACATCTTTTCTTCCTTTCTCCCCCTCTGAACAATGCTTTTGGCAATAACTTCACATCTCCAACATTCTGCTGCTCTTAAGGATCTAGAAAAAGCAGCAAAGACACAGAAAGGATACATTTTTGCTCTCCTTCATTTGTGCTCTGAGGGAAACACCTAATGATGTATTTACAGCATGCTGTTTTCAAAGCTCTATCTATTAAAATATTAATAACCTATTCATCTCACCCCATGGTGAAACAGGTGATTTCATATTTCTACTACATTACAGAAGCAGAAGTACTTAGAAGAATAATTTTCAGAACTGAACACAAGAAGCAAATCATCATGCTCAACAGTTAGAAGATGATATCTCACATCAATCAAGATATATCATCTAGTTCTAAGGCACTAAGGAAAAAGCACATTCTAAAGAAGACAGTCTGCACAGCTGTGTAGGTTTTTTCAAGCACAGCAACTGGATCAACAGTCACCTTACATGGGAAGCATCGCTGTATTTGTTTTAGAATCAGAGAAACTGATGCACATTAAACCAATTGCTTAAAGCTATTTGATACCTTCTGGCAATATGGCAGAGAGTTCAGACTATGTAACCTACAGGTCAAGCCTGTCACACAGAAAAGCAACTACTATTTTCTTCTAAAATGGCAATGCTGCTCCTTATCTAGCACATGAGAAGTAAGTGCATGTCCTTTTCTCTCTCTGCCCACACTCTTGCCTTTCTGACAAGCATCCTGGTTCTCTGAGTCCTGGGATAACAGTAAGGAGTAGAATCTCCCTTTCTAGCTGAAGCTGGTTTTCTCTAAAAAAATAAAAAAAAACAAACCAAAACAAAACAAAACAGTGAAAAAAATGTAGCCCACTTTAGGCTAGAAAACAGTTATATGCTTGTAGATAAAGTATTCAGCTAGAAGAAGTCAGTCCTGCTTAATGTCATGTTTAATGTGCTTCAATAATCAATAAATTCAAGTCTCCAGGCAAAGGCTGATGGCAAATATCAGGATACAGTAACATTTTTGTTACACACCTTCTACTTGAGCATGTCTTTGTATTTTGGCACTGTAAGGCAGGTGGAGCTCAACTTTGCTGTGCCATTCTATATTTCTGCTTTTAACCCTTAATGCCTGCCCTGAGCAGGATGATAAACCTTCTATTAGAATTATGTATTTATGCCATATCCTCACTTTGCAACCTCCTACCCAGAAACTCACTGGCCAGGAGACTCCCACTGTTCAGGCAGACCCTCTATTTGAGGGAGATGTAAACACATTTTCCCATCTTAGGTGCTAGTTTAACTACTAATTAACTTAATGTGTAGTATTTTCATTTTTTTTCCTGTTGCAACTCTTCCACACTTAGGGGATATTTAATTCACTGTTGTCTCTGAGAAAGATACAGAGAATGATTCAGTAATTTAGTGGCTGAGAAGGAAAAGACCTGAATTTCCATCTGCCTCACATAAGCATTTTATAGGCTATATATAGGCTTCAGCTCTTTCCAGAAGGGTTGGATTAGAGGCAAAAAAATGCAGCAAGCTAGAAATGATCTGACAAAAAGGATGTTACTGGTGAAGACTCTGTAAGACAGTACTCAGCAGCAGAAAAGGGACCTGATACAAAATGGAGGAAGGGGACAACAGAGACACGGCATTTTGAGGGGCAAAGTGTAGAGGTGCACTCTTGGTCCCAGGAAATCGGGCTCTGCTTTTCTGCAGGTACTTTGGATCCAACTCTGACCTCCCAGAGCATCTCACCACCTACACGCGAGTGGGAAAGCCCAGGTTTCCTCACTGAGAGGTCTCTGCCGCCTGTACAGCTTTATTTCAGACAGAAACACGTACTCTCAGAGAAAGTTCACGGGGCGAGTTCCGCCTATGGCAGTGTCCATTCAATCAAAACGCTCTAAGAGCTTTTTATTCTCTCCCAGCAGCGGCCTGGAGAAAGAGACAATGTCCCAAGGACACGGGGTGCCCGATCTCACGGACCTGCAGATCCCTTGGCCGTGTTTTGGGGTACTTGCCACCGCTGGGTCGGTAACACACGGGCAGGGGTGTCCGATCGCTGGGCTGTGCGTTTCGGGGTGTTCACACAGCGGGAGAGCCGCGGGCTCCGGGGTAGCCGCACCGCTCCCGTCCCCTCACGGGCTCCGGCACACCCGCACCCATCCCGGGCTCCGGGGTAGCCGCACCGCTCCCGTCCCCTCACGGACTCCGGGCGCCCGCACCGCTCCCGTCCCCTCACGGCCGGGGCGGGGCGGGGCGGCGCGCGCTCAGGTGCAGCGGCTCGCGCCGGGCCCCGCCCTTGCCCCGGGCACCACCTGGGGGGCGGGGTCAGGCGCCGGCGGATGGACACATCACCTGCTGTGGCCGATGACCCCTCATGCCCGGGCACCGCGCCGTGCCCTTCTAAAGCCAGGACGGCGTGGTTTGCTCGTTGGCAAGCGCCGCAGAGGGGCGACATCGCGGCGCGGCCTCGGGGACCCGGCGGACTATTTGTCACCCCCGGCTAAGGGACTGTCGTGGCCAGGGTGGGCGTGTGCGCGCGCGCGCCATCCCGGTAGCGGGCGGGGAGGGAGGCGGAGGCGTCCGCAAGTAGTTCCGGTTGAGGAAGCCGGCGCTCGTGGCCGCCGGTTCCCGTGGCCGCGCCAGGGCAGGAGCGTTCCCGGCCCCGCTCCAGCCCCGCTCCAGCCCCGCCATGGCCACCCGCTCCTGCCGGGAGAAGGCGCAGAAGCAGAACGAGCAACACCAGGCCATCCTGGCCAAGCTGCTGCGGGAGGAGGACAACAAGTACTGCGCCGACTGCGAGGCCAAAGGTACGCGGGGCGGGGGGCGCGGGGCCCGGCCCGGGCTCGGCGCTGCCCCGGCGGGTCCCGGCTCGGGGCGGCCGCGGGGCCCCGCTCGGGGCCGCGCCACGTCCGCAGGGGCGGCGGGACCGGCGGGCGGCTCCTCCCGACAGCGGGCCCGGGGGCGGCGGCAGCGGGGTCGGGGGCAGCGGCGGCGCGGACAGACAGACAGACAGCCTGACCTTTCGGTGTGAGCCGCGCTCCGCTCTTCCCTGGGCTGGGCTGCAGCCGCCTCGTCCTCCGGCGAGGAGCCCCCAGCCGGGCTTTATGCAATGACTGGCCCAGCCCTTTCCTGAAGTTTCACGGCCGCGGCCGCTTCCTGCGCTGCCAGGTATCGATCGGAGCGGGCCGTGGCCTTCGGGAAGGGACTGGCCGATGCCAGGGGTAGGTGCCAGATGAGCTGGATGTCGGCTGTCCAAAACAATATTCCCTGCTCTGCTGACTCAGTCAGAATGCCGGGCTCTGTGAATCTGGATGTCTCAGTCTGGTTAAACGTGTCACAGATGTGGCTTTGACGATGAATAGAATTTTAAAGATTGTATCACTGGCAAATCTTACAGTGCTTTAATTTTGTTTTCCTGCACAAAAGTAGATATATATTTGCGTTTGTATTTACCTTGGATTCTGTGGCTTTCAAATGGAAATTTATAGCACATCCCTCTTTCATCTAGAGTCAATTTATTATGATCTTGTTCTAGGTAAGGTGGCTGCACAGTAAGTTATTAAGTCTAATGCTTCCTGAATAACAATTGGAGTTCACGGTGTATGATTAATGCCAGAGCTGCCTTGTTCAGTCCTTCTTCACATAAAGTGGAGGTGAAGTGTGAGTGAGCTTCGTTTGAGCAACCAGAAATGGCAATGTTTGTAAATTCTCTTCCCATATGTGTGTGCCACTGGATTTCCCTGTGCACACAAGTCATGCCATGCACACAGAGAAGACTGTATTGTCTTAACGCAAACTCTTAGAAGTACAGGATATGGATTGCACCAAAGATAATGGGTCTGTATATTTTGTAAATAACTTTGCCTAACCATTTCCAAACAGAGCTCCTCTTGCCCCCTGACAGCTGGTTACCATGTAAATGACTCTTCATAACCAGTGGCTCTCTGGAAAAAGCACATTTGTATGTTTCATCTGTTATTGGCATTTTTATTTTCATGCTGAATGCTGCTTAGTGTTGCTTGCTGATGGAATTCCACATGTAATTGTTCTGTAGCATTGGCCTGAGGGCTGTGTTGCTCAAGACTGGAGTCCAGAATTCTCCAATCACTTGTCCCATCTTCCAAGTTTTCTCTTCTAACTCTGGCTTAGTTAAAATGTTTGCACATCTCTGTAACCCTGAGTGCTCTGTATCTTTTGCCCTTTCAGTTCAGCAGTGCTGGCACTTTCAGCTTCCTTTTCCTTATATTTGTGTTAATAAGTGGTTTTATTCACTGTTCTTTTCTTTGGTGCTTTCTTTCATAAGATCAAGTTTTGGTGTATCTTGAATTTGGTTTTCTTTTTCCTGTTCAGGTTCTGGAGGACCTACCAATATCTTGACCAGGCTGTCTTCTGCTAGTACATGTTCATTCAGTTTTCCAGTTTCTAGTAGACTGTTTTACTTGGGTACCTACTAAAATCTGATGGCACTTTTGAAAGCTTCTTGCTTTTCTTTTTTGTTGAACTTCTCTTTTTCTGTCTCTGTACGCCAGAAGCCTGGCTTGCCTTCACCCTGTCTCCAGGAAAGGTGGCATGAAAATACTGGATGATGCAATGTGAGGGACTTGTGGTTTGGCAGTTCCTTTTTTATTTATTCTGTTCTTCCCTTCAAGTTTAATTTGCGTTTGCTTCATTCTGTTGTAGCAATTTTGATTTTAAATCCTGTATTATATTAGCTTTGTAGTGCTATCTGACTTTGCCTGTACTGTGTATGTTTGGGGGTTTTTAATAGTTGGAAGGAAGAGTGTGGAATGATAAACTTGCTTTAGTTGCAGCTCTTCTAAAGGCACTCGACTGACATGTGGCCATATATACACAGTTTGTGGAGATTTTTTGCTTGAACTTTAGGAAGCTTCCTTCAGGGAAGGAGGGTTGTGTGAACAATGTTGAGATGCTTCCACTATACCCTGAAGTCTGGATCTCCATGTACCTCCAGAAGACAGCTCAGAAAAAAAAGAAAACATAATCAGTTGTTAAGTTGAAAATCAAGCTTATCATGAGCATGCAGTGCCACTGTTGAACTCTGCTTAAAGGCTGCAGCCAGCTGTTTTTTCCTAATGTGTTTCATGTTTAATCCATGGTGTATGAGTGCTCATGACTTGCTGCTGCCTAGCAAAGCTGTAGTTTTGCTAGTCCTGGAATGCAGAGCTGTGTGAGGCAGCAGCTATTAACGTGGCTCTGTTAGCTGAGCAGAGCCTGCCAGCTGTCTGGCATTCCCCAGCCCGTGAGATCTCCTTCACCTCTTGCAACACTGGCAGCATCCCTTTCATCTCTAGTCCTGTTTGTTGTTAGTCTGGAGCTTCCTATGGTCAGTTCCACCGGAGAGCCTCTTGATCCTGGATTCTGCAGAAATTAACACGACAAAATGTTAACGACTTCACTTGTGTCAGTCCTAGTTTGGCATGTCTTTGGTTTTCTTCATGTAATGTATTCTTTTTTTCTTTGCAATGTTGCAAACTTTAGTTTCTGTTACTTTCCTCTCTTGTGTGAACTTTGCTCCTTTGTCTGTCCTTCTCCCTTCTGTTGCTCAGTAGGAGGTTCCAAGTTCTGTGTTTTGTTTCTTTTTCTGTTCACATGATTGTGGGGTAGCATCTTCATGATTAACTCCAGTTGTTTTAACTGAGTTGCAGTTGTCTTGAATCTTATTCTGTCAGTACGTAAAAACATCCTTTCAGTATGGTCTTTCAGATTGCTGCCATTTCAGCATGGGCACTTAACTGAAAAGAATTCCTTTCTCTCACCCTAAATATTATAGTATCTCTTAAACCTGAGGTGTTATATTTACCCTGGGCTTCTTTTCAGTTAGTCACATCCAAAGGTCGTGGAAATCTTGCAGATTATACTTGTATATCTAGCTGCTATTCTTTGAGGCTCTGGGAATTCTTAAGTAGCTAGACATAATTTAAAATCTTACCAATATCCTTTTGACCCTAAACAATGTATGTGTGGTCCTATTGGCATATTTGCCACTCATTACTCTTATTGCATCTACTGTAATGTTACTAAAGCCTTCATATCAGTAAGGCTTCTTTCATACCAATATAATGCTGGCTTTTACTTCTTGCATCAAAAAGGGGATAGAGGATCTCACTACCATCCTGTCACTCCTAAGTCACTGAGTTAGCTTTCCTTGCCCACCTGCAGGAATGCCGTATGCATTGCCAGCAAAGAAGTTTGAAGCGTGCACCTTTCCAGTATTTATTGTATGCTTGCTCTGTGTAAGAATTAGAAAAAGCTATTTCTTGGTCATCCTCAAAACAATCTGTCATTAGCAGTGGTCTTGTATCAAGAATAAACCTATCCTTTGATTTGTGGTCTGCTTCTTCAAGTGTGAGGTATGCAGATTGGATGGCTTTGTAAGGTGAAGAACACCTCTGCCAGAGTAGTATTAAGTAATAATTAGGATTGCTGACCCTGGAAACAGTTTCTAGAAGTGATTTTTATTCTGTATTTGACTTTTGCCTGTTCAAATAGCTGCTCTGAATCTGACTGTTGCTGCTAAAATGTGTTGGAAACTACCTGTTGTAGGGCCATACGGTGGTTGCCATGTGTCACCTTCAAATTGTAAATCTTGCAGCTGGCAGAGAGATGAGATGACACTTCTGTGGGGAAGAAGCCTGAAAATGAAAGGTTCTGGAACTGTCTTTGCAATCACTGAGACGTTGGAAAGAGTGAGGAGGCTGGGATGACATTTGACAAGGCAGTTCTTGTCTGTGTACTGTCTGTTCTTTACATCCCTATGTGAACAGCTGTCTGCATAAGGAGCTGATGTCTTCCCAGTGTTCTGTTACTAGGAAGGAGTTACACTACTGTTTCTGATACTTGTAGGAAATAGCAGGGTATGTTGACAGTAGATTAAGCCACCCTGAAGTTTTGAAAGAGAGGCAACTGAAATTCCTTTGTGATCCTTTTGTTTGTATAACTAAGTAAAGCTGGCAGGAATTGGAAGGATGTAGGAGAAGCTGTATCAGGTATGCAGACTATGCTGAAAGCTATTGTAAAGAATTTGAATTTTTGTTACTTTTGACTGTAGAGGGAGGGTAATGCATTTTTAAAATTGTTGTTTCAATCCTGATATTTGAATCCCTTAAGCAATAACACCTCTTAGAAATCTGTCAAATTAAGCCAAAATTAAAAAAACTCAAACTGTTAACATCAGTTGGGGACCCTTTGGCTATAGAGGCTATAATTTGCCATTTCTGCCCTGCTTATAACATGCTAGAAGTCTTCTAGACTTGTGTTCTTATTGCTTGACAGCAAGGATGGTGTTGTTAGGATGCTGATATTGAATACTGAATCAAGTACTTAGAAGTTGAAGTGTGTGATGAAGCACAAAAGGAGATTAGTTTCAAACATGATTAGGAACAGTAATCAGTCTTATGCTCCCCATTTACAGAGGCAGCTGCCCTAGACCAAGACTGGTGGCCTTCACTTTGCAGGCTTGCTTGCTTAGATGGACAGTCCTTTGATTCTGCTGAATATCTTGTCCCCTACTAAGAAAAAACAATGTGAATGTTCTCTGGCATACCTTTTCTGTCTGCTGTGCTTGTATTTGGATGTTGTCTTTAAGACCAATGGATTGACTACTGAAGTCTGCGAATTCATCTTCCTATCAAGAAAGCAATTACCTGAGCTGTCAGCTGCTTTAGATTATTTTAAAACTGTAATCAAGTTAAAATAACATAATTGGAAACTTGTAGACCTTAGTGTAAACAAGTGTAGATGTTTTGGGCCTTCAGAAAAGGTGAATAAATTTCTGTATCAGAGGAAGTGTTCTGGGGGATTTTTTGGTTTTGTTTTTTTTTTTTTTTTTTTGTTTTTTTGTTGTTTTTTTTTTTGGTTTTTTTTTTTTTTTTGTTTTTTTTTGGTTTTTTTTTGTTTTTGTTTGCTTACTTCATGCCTGATAGTGCTTGAAGCCTGTATAAATGATCTGTTACCAAAATCACAGTACAAAGAAGCACATTGACACTGTTGCTTGTTCAACCAGATTAAAATTGGTTTACTTTGGTTATAATATTAATGAGAATACTTTTCAGTATATATAGTTGTACTGTACAGTCACTGAATATCTGTGTGTGATTGAAGACTTGGCCTTCTGTCTGAAGAGTGGCAGGTACAGGTCCTTGGGAGTGTGGAGAGAGACTCAACAGGAAAGATTGGTACTAATATTTGTGTAGCTAGAACGTAACTTTAGCTTCCCTAACAGCTAACCAGTCCCAAGCATAGTGCCTCTTAGCAGTGGGAGAGAAAAATATAGTTTAACTAAGTGGGCAAACTAGCTATGTTAAGAAATCTGGAGTATCCCAGATATGTTTACAGCTGTTCAAACTCCTTTGTGTAGACATTCAAGTCTTGCATATGATCTCTTCTATGGCTGGGAGACCAATTTAAATATTTGTTTGATGACTTTTTGTGAAGCTGCCTTGTTGTTTACTTGTTTGATGTCTGGTCTTTTAAGTGCCTTAATCTTGCCTGTATACTTTAATAGCTAGTGTACTTCTTTCCCAAGCAGATGGATAACTCTTACAGCTCACTGCCCTCAGCCTGTGCAAGGCATCAACCCTTGTCTCACTGTCAGGGTAAGAAAGCTTTGTGACAGCTCATTGACAGAGCTCCCACCAGGGCAAGACACTGGCTGCTGTACCTCCTCAGGTGAAAATCTTTCCTGTCTTCCTCCTCAGGTGGAGAAACCCCTGAGAGTACACTAGGGGAACAGAACACATGGATTATGCTGGAGGTCAGTTCCACACATCATCTCTGGTGCAACTTCTAGTCCTTTATTGAGGTTCAAGCACAAAGTACTAATTTTCTGCTAGCTGATTGTGCTCTAAGGATATTCTGTACCAGTTGTTGCCAATAGATGTTACTGCAGGTCACTCAGATCAAGAAATTGCTGGTGTTTCTTTGTGTGTTTCTGTTGCAGGGTTCACATTGCTTCAGTAAGATAAGCTTGGGAAAGATCATGTGAGTGTAACAGACTGGAATATGAATTGACAGATACAACTGGAGGCCTCTGGCTCTCCAGCAGGGCTTTGCAATATCCTTCCTTAAGGAATAATGAAGGCAAAGGATTTTGATTCAGGGTTGTTCTTACTTAGGCTTAGCTAACGAAATTATAGATCTTGAGCTCTAATAATAGTAAGGAACTGTATCACTGGAAGTCCCACTGATAATCTGGTACTTAGCTGCTAGTTTTCTGGCCTTTTTGTCAAAGACAGTGCCTTCAGAACCCCTTAGGGACCAGAACAACTTTAATCTCTCTTGGGACTGGATAACCAAGATTTTTTTGTGATTTCCTGCTACAAAACAAAACTACCTTAATGCTCTCATTCCATGTGCTCTTACCTGTTGCTGACACTGGTTGGATGAGAGTGAAGCTTAGGAATTAGTTGCTGTTGCAGCCCTGAGAAGGATAGTTGTCTCCCCCAAGGAAAGAGCCCTTAAGACAACTGATTTGGTGGGAAAAAAGTACAGCAGCCCTAGCGTAGGACTTCTGAATGGATTGTGGCAGTGTTGGGTGACACTAGTGGCCTCTGTAAGGAAGGGTGACTCTTTTGGACTCTTACAGTGCAGAAAAATATTTTCAAATAAGTCACAGGAAATAAGTTTAGCTTGTAATACAACTGGATTGTTTGCAAAATTGAAGGCTTTTTTCCCAAAGTGGATGCAATCTTTATTCTTCAGGACTTAAGTTAACCTGACTGTGTGAGACCCAAAGCAGCATGATTTAACTTTGAACTTAGCATTGCTTTGACAACAGGCCAGACTTGGTGACCTCCAGTGATCCCTTTCAACCTAATTATTTGTGACTACTAATAGAAGTATTTGTGGGACTTCTTTTTAAATTTTTTTTTATTATGTTGCAAATCTTTAGATTCTCTGAGGTGTATTATACAGGTGCAGAAATCCTTATGTGCTTAGTTTGCTGCCCTGTGTTCAGAAGTTATTGGCAGTCTAAGCTGTTTCTGTTGTGTGACCCATAAGGATGGGACAGTTCCTGAAAAGTGATTATTGCTATTGATGAGACCATGCTCTTGCCTTTTTAAAGTGCAAAACACCCCAGGTCAGGGCTACAGGTGTGTGTTCAAGTGGTCCTGAAGCTGCAGTTCTGCCACCCTTCAGTGATATGCTCCTGCTGGATGCTGTTTGTACACTTGGAGTTTGCTTTGTGCCTGAATTTCCTTTTGCAGAATGGAACGATGCTGTGTTCCATCTTTGGTCTGAATGCTATAAAGAAGAAAGAGCAACTGTGCTGCAGTCTGCATCATGTCCTTGTCCATGGAGGAAGCAATTAGATATATCTATGTGATATGCAGACTTTTAGGGAGGTTCCCTTTCCTGGAAAGGTGACTCCTTCTTTAATGCGTGCATCCTATAGGATTTAAGAGAGTCAATTATCAGACATTATCAGGGAGTAGTCCGCAGGTGATTTAGCTCAGGTGTCACATTGTCTTGGACTGGCTTCATAAGGTTCATTTGAGCATGATTCAGCTTTACTTTAAGAACTCTGGTGCTTCACAGTGTCTCATGGCCACAGCTAAATTCTCCTAGACATAATGATTTTGCCTTCTGAACAGGCAAAGTTTTTCACTGATCTCTTATTTTTGTGTTGAGGTGGTTCTGAAGAGTTAGGCTGATGAACCCATGACTGGTTAAATCCATCTTCACTGTACTGGCAGCAGGTTGTTTTGAGGTATTATGGCAGAATAAAATGAGTTAGGACTGAGCTATGATTTTTGTTGGCATTGATGAGTGGAACAGCTCACAGCTGGAGGACTGCAGTGGGTAAGTACAGGTGCTTAGGAGGGGCAGGCTGGCATGGTGGTAAAGGGGAGTTGCCGTGAGAGCAATGGGGCTGCTGTAGCTTTATCTGGAGATGGGTGAGCCAGTTGAGAGCTTATGAGTCAGGAGTAGTAATGAGGATTTCCTCAGACAACTCAAGCCTAATGTTCACAGGCTTTCTTGCTAATAGGGTGCTTGGACCTCTCTTATTTTCTGGGGAGAAAACACAGCAGGGAGTAAGAAATCAAGGAAGTTTCTGGCATGCATTGATGCTCATATCTCAATACAAGTGCTTGCAAACAAGCAGTGACAGGTTGAAGATGTAGTCTTGGCTGCAGTGGTCATGAGATAGAAGAGTTCAGGATCTGGAGACAGCAAAGCAAAGAGTAGGATTACAGCCATAATCTTCAGAAAGGAAGATTTTCTTCTGTTCAAGGATCTTCTTGGAAGAATCATTTGGAAGCTGGTTCTGAGCAGAGAGAGCTAGGAAGGCTGGTTGACTACTTCTTTAAACTCTGGTGTGGCATATTGCAATGAATAGGAGATGGTACAGAGGCACCAGGAGTTCTGCTTGAATGAATGAGGAGCTTCTAAACAAGCTCAGACACAAAAAGGAAGCATACAACAGGTGGAAGCAGAAACATGTTGGCCCAGGGAGAGCCTGGAGACATCATCCAAGCATGCAAATGTGTCCAGGTCAGACAGCCAGTGTCCATGTGGAGTTTGATCTTACAAGGTGTATGTGAATGGCAGCAAGGGAGGCATTTACAGGTAACTGGCAGAAAAAAGAATGGACAAAATGTAGGCCTTCTGCTGAATGGGGAGGGGAACTGCTCATAAGGGATGTGGAAACGACTGAGACATTCAATGTCTTCTTCACTTTGTTCTTCACTAGTTAGGCTTGTTTTCAGCAATTGTAGGCAAGGAAAGCATACTCTCAGTTAGTAGGGAAGGATCAGGATTGGGATCACTGTACACAAGTCTGGGCTCTAATAGGATGCAGCCAGGAGTGAGACAGGGTGGTCAGGGTAATACTGTGGTGACTATCATTAACTGAGGTCATGGTGACTGGGGGATGGGTTTTGGGGGCTGAACTCAACAAATGTCCTTACTGCCTTTGAAGAGGGCAAGAAGGACCGTCTAGGGAACCACAAGCCAGTCTGCTTTGCCTTTGTTCCTGGAAAAGTGACAAACCAAAGAATTCTGAAAACACATGAAGAGAAATGATGGGCAGTAGTTGGTATGGGTTAATCAAGGGGCTGTAATGTGTGACCAACCTGATGACAGCCTTTCACACTGAACCAAGCAAGATGACCAGCTTGGTGGATGACAACAATGGGTGTTTTCTGACCTTTACCTTTCATGGGGCTTTGGAAACTGTCTTCTAACAACTTCTTTGGTAAGTTGGTGAAATGCTTTCTGGATAAAGACACAGTGAGGTGGATTGAAAATAGCTTAGAGGCTAAAATGCCAGGCTCAGGGTGGTGATCAGCATCTAAAGGTCAATGGGAGGCCAGTCCCTTTTGGTGTAGCTCAGGGATTGTTATTGAGGCCAGCACTGTTTAACATCTTCATTAACAACCTGTGTGACTGGATAGACCCTTCCCTTGGCAAACCTGATGGGATGCAAAGCTGGAAGGAGTGGTTTATAAACCAGATGGATGTGCTGCTACTTGGTAGCAGGCAAGTGAACACACGGAAGAAATGAGCCAGCAGGGATGTTATGAAGTTCAACAAAGGGAAATGCAAAGCTCTGTCCCTAGGGAAGGGATGTTGGCAGTGCAAAAGAGATACTGTGGATCAAAAAATGTCATGAATCAGTAATGCATCCTTGCCACAAAGACATCTTGGACTGAATTTCCAGAAGAGAGTGGTCAGTATGTGGGGGCAGGAGATCCTTTCCTCAGCACTGGTGAGACTGCATCCGTAGTGCTGTCCCGTCCTGGGCTCCAGAAAGAAACAGGGACAGACTGGAGCTAGTCTGGCAAAGTGGCATGAAGGGGAAGGTCAGTGTGCCTTACAGTCCAGTAGAGGCTGAGTGCACTGAGATTGTTTAACCTGGAGGAGAGAAGACTGCTGGGGGGGTTCTTAAGCATGTGTATAATATATACCTGGTGACAGAAAGTAAAGATGATGGAGGCAGACTTGTCTGGGATATCTAGTGATAGGACCAAAAGGCAATGAATGCAAATGAAAATACAGGAAGTTCCACTGAAAGATAAGAAGGTTTTTTGTTGTATTTTTTTGTTTGTTTGTTTTGGTTTTGTTTGGTTTTCTGGGGTTTTTTTGTTCTGTTTTGTTTTGAGGGTTTTTTGTTTTGGGGTGGGGGGTGGTTTGTTTGTTTTTGGTTTTTTTATGTGCATGTATGTGTTTCTGGTTTTGTTTTTTTCTCCAGGAAAGGTTTAATAGGATCAGGTTACCTGGAGAAGCTGAGGAGCATGCAATGTGGAAGCCCCAAAAATCTGACTGGGAACAGCCCTAAGCTACCTGCTGTGTTCTCTGTGCTCTGAGCACCAGGGCTTGGTCTAGCTCATCTTCTAGGGTCCCTTCCAGTCTCTGCTACTTCAGATCCATTTCGGTTGTTGTATCACTTACAAGCTGATATGGAGTCCCTCTGTAGATACCATGCAATTTTTTCCTCTTTTTCCCCAGTGAGCAAGTATCAGTCTAGGTCAATTCAAAGCAGATTCTTTGTTTAAAGTTGAAGTCATTTATGAGAAAGTGATTAAACAGTAGTAAGTGCAGACTGCAGTAGAGCTTTGAGTTTTCAAGAAATACAGAAATCTTTGTGCATCCAGAGACAAAAAGGACCAAATCTAGCCATTTAGAGCAAATTGAGATGCTATGGTAAAAGGGTTACTCATGTGTTGTGTTTGGCTGAGGCTGAAATGTTTAAGTCTAGCTAGGAGAGTAACTTCACAACTTTCACTGCTCTGTAGGGCTGGTAGAAAGTTGCTTAGAGCTAGTGTCCCTTGTGTCAGAAATTTCCCTGGCTTTTAAAACTACTGGTTTGAACTCCATGTTATGACTAACAGAGATTTCCCACTGGAAGTCTGGGGCAAAAAAGATTCTACAGATCTACAAAAGATATGGTTTTCTTCAGTTCTGGCCTCTTACTTGATTAATGTTTGAGAGCTTGAGCAATATTAGTTCTCTTAACATTTTTCTCATGAATGGCTTTGCAAAAATCCATTCAAACAAAAGTGCTTTATTGTCTTAGTGATAACTTGACAAATTTAAAATTTAAATTGATATCTATATATGTTCATCTTTGTTTACAGTAGACTCTGATTATGTGATATACTGCTAACTCCTGCTTATCTTCCACTTCTTGTCTTGATCACTTTTTGCTTTCTATTACATGATAACCTTGTCTGAGTGTATATTCTCAAGGAACTCCTGCCCAGTGCTATGAAACAGCCCAATCAAGAGAACCTGAGTTTCTGCCTTGTTTCCTGCTTATCTAAAACACTGATGAGATGTGTCTTCCTCTGAGCAGAGAAGCCAGATGCTTTTCTGCTTTGAGGTAACAATCTGCAGAGGAGGAAGAACTTGGAGGAGCAGAGAACATCCTTGTGCTGCAAGTCTGTGGTAGATGTGGATGTAGAGTGCTGATGTTGTAGCTTATGGAGTTCGTGACAAGTTTTATGTGTGTTTTTTGTGTTTTGCCTATCTCAGTAGCCTTAAACTGTCAATTGCCCCTTTAGTTTCTTCAGGAAAAGTGTTTGTTTCTGGTAGAAGATGGAGAAAAAAAGAGGTAGAGACTGTAGCTCAGTGCTTGCCAGACTGGAGCTGTGGACAGCCATGTGAGTTGGAGGCAGTGTTGCCAAGCAACTGACTTTGCAGGTGTGGTTTGGTGTAGGAGCAGTTCTTTCTCTAAAAGCTGTGTCAGGCTATGATTTTTTTTTGTTTAAAAATAAGAAAAAAACAACGGAGTAGGTAACTTTCTCTCCTGTATGGATGAGAAAAGGAATGCAATGTTCCACATTCAGCTATTGATTGCTGTACAAGAATCTAATGCATTTTTACTGAAGTCTTTGAATAGAAATGAATAAAGTTTCATAGTACAGGACCTCATTGGTAGGATTAAAGGCAGTTGCAGTCCTATAAGAAATTCTGCAAAACACAATGGAAGTGATTCATCATGTAACCTGGTATTTCTGAATGCAACTGAACTTGTGGGTGGATTCAAAACATGGCAGTGAGGGACAATCTGGAAATGATGATCATTTGAAATAGCTCCTGGAAGTGTGTGCTGGAGGCATTTGGATTTAAATTTGTCATTCTCAACAATTTATAGAAGCAACCAATGTATTGATAAGCAATTATGCTTTTATAATATAGGGACTGATTATCCCATTAAGGTGTGTATATATGGGGTATTTGTTCAGTTACCTGTTATCTGTAGAATGACAGAAATATCCCTTTAAACATGACAAATGCCACACTTTATGTGCACTATTTAGATCTTCAGAGGAAGTGTGCTTGAGCACTTCAGCAGGGGTGAAACCAGAGGCATGTCAGTAGGACACTGAGTGCAGGCTTTTTGGTCTTTGTTCTCATTGCCAAGTGATACCTGGGTTATTCTCAATGTTAGATGCATTGAGCTGCTGTACTGGGGTTGGCTGAGAGGGGGGTAACTTTCCATAGCAGCACTCGTGGTGCTGTGCTTTGCAGCTCTAGGGGGGTGTTGATGTCACAGCAGTGTTTCAGCTGGAGCTGAGCAGTGCAGGTGCAGCATCAAGGCTCTCTTCAGCCTCCCCCAAAGGCCTCTGGCTGCAGGGGGGTGAAAGTTTGCCAGGGGACGTAGCCAGGACAGCTGACCCAAACAAACCCAAGGGATAGGCTGTAACAAGTGACAAAGCAAAAGCTAAGAGGAAGCAGGGGAATGGGGAGGTTTTGTTGTTAGGGTGTTGTCTTCCAGAACAACCAACTGTGTACTGAGACCTCACTTCCTAGGAAGTGGATATCACCTGCTGATGGGAGAATAAATATTTTTCTTCTTATTTCTGCATATGGTCTTTGCTTTTCTTTATTAAACTGCCTTTATCTTGGCCCATGGGGGTTTTTATCTTATTTTCTCCTCTTTGGTGGGTACATGATGACCAGACAAAGTTTATGCACCACAGCTGCTGAGGGTTTCTTGTGTGTTCTAAGTACAAAGTAATGTCATTCTCATTAATGAAGATTGAGGCCTTGGTTCCATTTTCTAGGTGTTCTGCAGCATAGAGCAAGCAACTTCTGAAAGAAGTAATGGTGCTAAATACCCCTTGATACTTGTCTTTTTCACTGTGATTTCTGTGCAGCTTTCTGGGTGTTCATGGAGTCTCTGCTTTAGAAAGGTTACTCCAAAAATGTATTTGTGGCACAAAAGGATTCTGTCAAATGTTTGGTCTTTAGTGAGAATTTGAAAAATACAGCAGATCCAAGATCTCATGCCTGAGAGGCTTGCAAAGTTTCGAGAGCACATTTGGAGAATTGATAACTTCTCAAGCAACCTTAATCCTGCTTTGAACTCATACTCACAAGTCTGTATTCCAGACTGAATGCAGCTACTGCTTTGGTATTGTATTCCATTTCTCTTCTGGCATCTGAAGAAAATGATATTTTGAGGAAAAAGACTGCACAGCTACAACTTATTTTCTACACAAAATGCAGATCACTTTGGAAAAATAACTTGCACTAAAAGCCCTCCCAACTTTCTCTCAAGTTTTTGAAACGCAAATCTAGCTAAATCAGCTGTGAAGAGCACTGCTTAAAAGTAAATTTGTTCTTTCTTTTCTCAGTCACATGTAGCTCATATAATGATGTCTGAGTATTGATGATTGTCTGTCATGCTGGAATGTTTAACTGTGTTAGTTTGAATTATATTTAATTTATTATCATCACGCAGGAGACCAACATAGTTGTAGGAAGGAAGAAGATGCCATTAGAAAAATGCAAAGCACATTTAAGCCTTGAATGTGGCATGATGCATTTGAATTGGATAGAAATAAGTTACTTTGTGGTTAAAAACGACAAAATTTTCAAATACTGGACTGAGTTTTTCCTCAAAGAGTTGGTGAAATATGTCTTAGAGTTGTTCAAAACAGCTGAACAAAGCCTAAGCAGCATGATCTAATTAGATCTGATTGAAATATGAAGTTAATCTAAGTGACCTCAGGAAGTCCATTTATGCCTAGATTATAGCTCCTTTGTTCACTGGCTGAGGAAATACAGAAGTTAACACCTGCTCTTTAAAAGATAGATCTCACAGAGCATAGATACCTTCAGTTGTGTGGATTGGCTCAGACCTAGATTCAGGGAGAGATATTGAAGCACTCCAAGGTGTGATCCATTTGCTGAGGCTTGGGCAGAGTGCAGTATTGGGGTGTAGCTACCCTGACATTTGTGGGAAGGGTTTGTGTCTAGACATTGGAGCTTCAAGTGGAGAAAAGGTGTGATTCTGCTTGTCCTCTTCAGCCTGTTCTTTCCCTGGTCTGTTAATTTAGTACCCTGAGCTCCACTGGAAGTTCTGCTCTGAAGATTGACAATATCATTACAGTTAACTCGGGGGTCAAGACCAGAGATGACAGTGCCTCAGTGCCTGAGAACTGTGGTATATTAGTGTTTGAGGGTGGGCCAGTGAGCTCTCTGTACGTAAGACATGAATGGTGCAGCCTAAAAATCTACTTGATCTGTTCTATATAACCTGAAGAGGAAGTGAGACAGTATGTAGAGGAGGAATGTAGATTAATGTCTGCAGTGGATGTGGATGCCAGTGGGATGGCAGAGAGACTCAGAAGAGTAATATTAAGAACTCATGAGTTGATACAAAGACAAGTAAAGCAAAAGCTGTGCCCACAGGCGAGGCAAAATAAGGAATTAATTCACTACTTAGTATCAGCAGGTGGGTGTTCAGCCTTCTCCAGGAAAGCAGTTCCATCACATGTAATAGTTATGTAGTTACTCACTCCAAATGTCTCTTTCTCCTTCATACTCCAGTTTTTATTGCTGAGCACAGTGTTATATGCCATGTTCCTTTGGTCAGATGGGGTCAGATGTCTCAGCTGTGTCCCCTTCTGGCCTCTTGCTCACCCCCAGCCTGGCAGGACAGTCTGAGGAGCAGAAAAGGCCTCAATGTTATAATGGAAGCACTGCTCAGCAATAGCTAAAACATTGGTGTGTTATTGACACTGATTTGGTCTCAGATTCAGAACACACCACGTAGGGCTTTCTATGAAGAAAATAAACTCCATCCCCACACAAACGAATATAGCAGAGAGGATTGGTACATGAAACAATCTAGCTGTCATTTTAGATTATTTCAGGATATTTCTACTGTCTAGAGGCTGAAATTTGGCACTTTACTTTGCCTGCTCATGGCTGCTTGAACAGCCATGTGTACTTTTTGCTCAGTATAGACTGACTGGGTGGCCAGGCTCAGAGAGTGGTGAATGGAGTCACATCCATCTGGTCACTTGTGGGGTTCCCCAGGGCTCAGTCTTTGGTCCAATCCTGTTTAATATCTCTATCAATGATCTGGATGAGTGTCTTGAGTGCACCCTCAGTCAGTTTACAGATTATACCGAATTAGGTGGGGCTGTTGATTTGCTGGAAGGAGGCAGGAAGGCTCCACAGAGGAATCTCAACAGGCTCTATCCATGGGCTGAGGTCAGTTGTATGAGAATCAACAAGGCCACGTGCTGGGTGCTGCCCTTGGGTCACAACAATGCCCTGCAGTGCTACAAGCTGCCCGATGGAGGAGGACCTGGAGGTGCTGGTTGGCAGCAGCTGAACGTGAGCCAGGGTGTGCCCAAGGAGGCCAGTGGCATCCTGGCCCGTGTCAGCCACAGTGTGGCCAGCGGGAGCAGGGCAGGGATTGTGCCTCTTTGCTTGGCACTGCTGGGGCTGCACCTCAAATCCTGTGTCCAGTTCTGGGCCCCTCACTGCAGGAAGGACATTGAGGTGCTGGAGTGAGTCTGGAGAAGGGCAGCAGAGCTGGTGAAGGGTCTGGAATGCGAGTCCTGTGAGAAGCAGCTGAGGGAGCTGCAGGTTGTTTGGTGTCAAGGGGAGGATGCTCCGGGGAGCTCCAATCTCTCTGCAGTTCTTTGAAAGGAGGTAGCCAGGTGAAGGTTGGCCCTTTCCCCAGGCAGCCAGTGCCAGGACAGGAGGAAGTAGCCTCAAATTGTGCCAGGAAGGGCATAGAATAGATACTGGGGAAGATTTCTTCACTGAAAAGTTGGTCAGGCATTGGAACAGGCTGCTCAGCTCCACTGCCTGAAGTGCTGAATCATCATCATCATCCCTGGAAGTATTAAAGTGCAGCTACTTGGCCCTGTTTGGTTACTGGTGGAACTTTAAAATGTCTTTTCCAGCCTTAAAGACTCTGATTCTATGGCTCTTGGATAAAGAAGTTTCAATCTCTGGTTTCTCTGTATCTTTTATCAAATTTAGTCTCTTGTTGGAGGGGTTATGGGAGTTCATTTACCATCTTTGTTATGTGTGAGAAAGCACATCCCTGGAGTTATTGGGGACTGCACAGAGCTTGTACAGTTTTGGAATGTTTATTTAAGGGTCTCTTCATTTATATTTGGGAGAAAAGGAAAGGAAAACTGACTAATGCAATTGCTAGATAATGTCTCTGCTAGAGAAAGGTTCATTCTTGTTTATGGCAAACAGGCTACATGATAAGCCTGTCTGGCAAACAAATCTTATCTCTGAGGTTTTTGTCATAGTTAAAGGAAGAACTTTAATTACTGACTGAAGGGTGTTGGTTTTTTTTGAAGCAGGTGTTTATATAATCTTTGTCCTTTGCCTGGGTGTGCAGAGGGGTTATTACATCCTAAAAGAGTAGTGTAGGTTTATAAATTTCCTTTTCTTTTTAGTGATGCTTTTACTTAATGCTTAGCTATCAGCTTATGAAAGCATGTTGTAAGAGCACACTGTTGCCCATTTTCCTTTTATTTCTGCATATGAAAGGAATATAAATTGTAAACTTAAAACAGTAAGTGTTTTAGCATTTCTTTGCTGAAAAGGGAAAAATTGCAGTCAAGACCTGCTCCAGAAGCTTCCTACTAATACGGTAATATGCTACATAACCTTGTCTTTTTTAGATAGCACCAAGTGCTGCTAACAGGAAATGACAGCTTGCACACCTTATTCTTGCAGCCTGAACTCTGACACAAGCAGTCTTTCTCTTCACGAGTGAGCAGGCAGAATAAAATTGGAGTGCTACCCCTTAGCCTCATGGAAATTTTATTTCTGAGGCTGTTAGGTTATTGAATGTACCAGGGTTGGCACCCCTGCCATCTCTGGTACTTGGGGCACTGACTTTACTTTCCAAAGGGTGCTGTAGCAGCCAGCAGGCTGGTAGGAGTGGCTGTGTCCTGTGCATGTGTTCTCCTGTACAGTCACCGACACGGGCTCAGGCTGTCCAGGCGTGGTTGCCAAGGTCAGGAGCTGCTCTGTTGACAGTTCAGAAGCTGATTATGATTCTGCTTACCTGGCTTGTGTGGGGGATGGGTGAAAGCCGAGGTGTGAAGTACTTCCAAGTCAGGAATGTGAATTCTGGAAGATGGTTTTAAAGGAAGTTTCATTGCAGAGGACTCAGTTATGTTGATATTTTCATTAAAAATAAGTGTTTCAATGAGGTAGGTGTTCTTTTTAAATTCTGTCATCTGATTCCTGAGATAAATAGGAGGTCTTTGGAGGGCAATTCTCAAAAAAAAAAAAAAAAAATCTCCTTTTTCTTGTAATTTACATGAGGAGGCATCAACTGTGTATTTGTGTATATAACTTTATACTGAACTCTAAACATTGTATTTTATTTCACAACTTAGCTTTTATGTCTATAATCAACTAATATTTGATAAAATTACTTTATTTTGGAAAAGGAATTTGTTAATAAAGTGAAACAAAGTTCTTTCATTTTGTCATCTTACTAGATTGCTTGTGCCAAACAGCTGTTAGACAAGAAAAAGACCTGTTCATTTCAAGACTAAACTGACACTACCTGTGTATCTCCGATAGCTAATGTAACCAACCAGTCCTCTGCTTTACAAACTGCACTTGCATATTCCACACTTAGTGGAAGTAAAGCTTTTGCTGTTTGAAATTACTTGGATGCATTCCAGAATTAAAGTTGTTATGAAGCCAGCCACTTGATTTTGTGGCTTAAACATAGAATTGGAGGAACATTCATGTCACTGTACTTCTTTTCTAGGTGAGGCTTGATACAACCCTTGACATTTCTTTGAAATGCTTTTAGCAATTTTTGATGCTACAGAAGCGAGTGAATAAGTGAGCCGAAGGAATAATTACAACTGATATGTGTTTCTCCCTCTGACTTACAGAGATGGGACAGAGTTGTGCAGGGGAAGAGTTTCATTCATTATACTTCTACAGAGCGTATTTGGAGTTATGAATAGATCTGCACTTTATGGGTTTTTTTGATGGCTTTCATGAAAAATGGTTATCTAAACCAAAAGACAAACTTGGAGGAATTCTGTCCATGAAACTCTACTACCTGCGAGACACTGGCTAAAAATAGCTAAGTAATGATTCTAAGGCTTGTCCTCCCACTGTTCCTGCAGTGTACCTTGAACCACATGAATCTAGGTGCTATTCACCTGGGCTCTGGAATATTGTACTTGAGTTGTGTGCCTTCAGAACAATTTCATGCTGTTGAGTTTGACTTTATCTAAAATATGAAAACAGCCTGTTACAAACAGTTATTGTTTAAGCTCCTGTCACGCTTTTCTAAATGTGGTAAATTTTAAGTTCTCAAATTCTGGTCTTGACTCTCTGAACACAGGTGTACTGCACCAGCTGTGAGAGACTGCTAACAACTACCATTTATGCCCTTTGTTGCCTTTGTTTATATAAAAAAGTATTTTGCTGCATACTTTGACACCTTAAAAGCACATAAAGACTGAGCTTGTGTAGTTTTCCCAGTCATGGACATGGAAATAAAGCAAGGAAGCCTCTTCTGCTGTAAAGGAAGTTATGGTTAATGTTGGAGTAGATGTGACATGAGAACATGCTTCAGGCTATTTGGTCTGTTTAATCAGAAACTAATTCAGTGGATCAGGTGATGAGTAAATAGTGCTTTATCAGTAGTCTCAAAAGACTTAAGGTTCAAGGGCCTTGAAGAATATTTTGTAGAATAAAGATTCTCGTACTGTGGTTCTTACATGCTTTCCTTTACTTCAAAATCTTTATGCAAGATCTTTTGTTCTTTGAAAGGTTTGCTTAATTCACAAAGTCTCTTTTTGTGGACATCAACATTGCAATTTAGCTTTTTGTCTTGGGGGTGGGTGGGTGCTGTTTTCTTGAAGGATTTGTTTCAATCCCCCACCCCATTGAGCCCAGGAGTCTGTCAATCAGAAATGGGGATAGTGGATCTCCCTTTTGTATGAAAAACTAAGCAACTGCCAATGAAATTAGTAAGAGATGGTCTTTGAACCAACAGGATTAGACTGAAAAAGCATAATAGTAAATTATTTGCTTGGAGCATTTCAGTATTATTTTGATTTAATTGCTGTCTCTAATGTGTAATATTTTGAACAGAGAAACTTGGAGAATCTTTCTAAGTTCTGCATTGTTCTTTTATTCTTCCCTGAGTAGCCACTGGAGAAGGGACTGTTTTGTGTTGACTATGATCTTCTTGTATTGAATTGAATTACATAAAATACAACTGCTGCTTACTTGTTTTCCTTCTTTTCTCTCTACCTGCCATGAAAGGGTGCTTGTCTCCTGTTCGCAATCTTTATTTGTATCTCAGCTTGGAGAAGTTAGATATTTTCTGAATATATTCTTTCCTAACTTAATTGAAATCTCGAGTAATCTCGAGTAGCAGAACACTTGAGCAGTATGAATTGGGTGTGGGAGTAATGCAAAGAGGCAGAGCACTGCATGGATATGCTTGGATTGATGCAAAAACTGAGGCTTTCTTTGGCCAAAAGTGATAGTTTTTGGGAACTGACTAACAAGCACTCGGGATGAGTCAGGTGTGAACATTTTCTTGTAGTTAATTCTCTGTTCCACAAGATGGAGCCAGTTCTTTGGGAAATCAAGTCTGTCAAACAGCAGCCAGATTTGGGGAAACAAAGCAGAGTTAAAGTAACTTCACTGCACTTATGGGTAAAGGACAGGCAGGGTGCTGTTGAGAGAAAAAAGGAATTGTATTCTGTCAGAAGTCTTTAAAGATGTTGTCCTAAGATATTTGCTACAGACAATATTAGAGATGCAAAGTTAGTACTTTATTATGTGTAATTCTTGGCTTCCTTCCTTGTAGAATTTCTAACTGGTAACTGTAAGAATGTAAAGTGAAAACTAGCTTTGTGTTTATGTGCCTGTATCATACAAACCATATTTAAAACTAGTTTTGACAAGCTTTTTTAGTTTAAAACTTTGTCTCAAAACTTATTAGTTTCCTGGTGAGCTGGTTTTACGCACATATTGTAAAGGATTCAGAATTACTTGTGAAGATGTAAAACGGTTGTCCTTCCCTTTAACAACACGTGTAAAATTGAAGGGCTTCATGATTGCTTTTTTCACCTCAATTCAGACCTCTGTGTTCTCTCTATAACTTAAGATGTTTGGGGAGAGGGGTCAGCACCTGTATTGAGCAAAAGGAGTGCTGCAGTATTAACTGCAGTTGCAGAAAGCTGAACAGACCGTGGGGGAAGGAAAATCTGAATTGGTGTAATGAGGAAAGCAGCCATCATCATTCGACTTCATAGTCAAATCTCCAGTAAAATTATTCTTGCTCTTTTGTGGATGTCTCCCAGTTACATCATGTTCAAATACTTCTCGTTTTCTTTCGCCTCTTTTTAGTTTGCTCTGGTCTCCACTGCTTGCTTTTTTTTAAATTTCCTTTTTCTTTTTTTTCCCCCCTTTTTTTTTTTCCTGGCATGTTTGTGTGATAGGTTCTCCTGCTCTGGGCCAGTCTTGTCTGATAGTGTATAATATTTCTTGCTAATTTCCTACTGCAGTTGGAAGCTGAGTAGAGGACAGAGTGTTGACTGAGATGTTTAAAACAGTTAAAAGATTTTTTTAACTAATCAAGTGGAGAGCTAAAGCAATGTTTCACACTGTATTGACTGCTTGGATTCATATACTGTCAGTAGTGTTAGTTCACTTTTTTTTTAATGCTGATAAAAGTACTTTTTCCTCAGCATTTTAAATGAACTGTACCACGTAAGCCTTGTTTAGTACCTGATGCAGTACTATACATGTGCTATGAAAAATAAAACCTGAGCAGTTGGAGTAAAACTTAAATCTTGGACATATGAACACTAATGTACTTTGTGTTTTATTTCCTTTGAAAATGCACTATACCAGTTTCAGCATTAGAATTCCCAGCGTTATTCTTGCCCAAAGATGTTTGTCAGCTGCACTCATAAGTGGATGGTTGAATTGTGTAGAAGTGCATTAGGAGAGTTTGTCAGCAATGTGTGAGTTTTGATGGTGGCTTCTTCAATCAGCTTATTCTAAAATAGTGGAGCAGAACACATGGTCCTTTCTGAGTGAGTTGATGGGACCAGAGAAGAAAGTGGTATTTGGGAGTATGTGCACAAACGTACATATGGCTTTTTTTAAGCACGTGCAAGATATGAATCCAGTTTAAATAATGTGGAGGAGAAATCTGTCATCAAAAATTGGATCCTGAAAAAAGGAAAGTGTGAGGGAAAAGTGGGAAAGATTTTGAAATATGTTGAGAGAAAAGCTTTAGCCTCACCAGAGAATATGTAAAATGATGCCTTTTTCACAAAATTCACACTTTGATGTGCACTTTAGAATGAAAGAATGGCATGTGAGATTGGATAACTTTTTTTGGCAGTTTAAAAATTGGCTTGAAATCAACTTATCTGAAGAGTTTTATCTGAAATTATGCAAAGTGCTTTCAAGCTCTTTATTGCTTAAATTTTAAACAGCTGAAGTTGGTTTTTGAAATGTTCACAGTTTTTTAATAGCTGTAGATATTTCTGTGAGTAGGGATAATGTTGGTTCCATACAATAACTATACTGGCACGGAAGTCTACTGTAACTAGAAGTAAACTCTCCAGGCTTTTTCTTAAATTCATGGATTACCTAAAACGTCTGAAAACTTAAAGATATAACAGGCTACATTGTTTCTTGATGGCTAAGTATTTATTATTGCCCAGATGGTCTCTAATAAAGGACTCCTTAAATACCTTAAATACGTCACAGTTAGTGCTGTCTCTGCACCTGATTGAATTCTAGTACATATTTGTCATGTCCCTTTGGTCAGTTGGGGTCTCACGTCCCTGACTCTTCCCTCCTGGCCTCTTGCCCACTCCCTGCCTGCTGGGTAGGGATGGAAAAGCCAAAGCATTACTGTTACCAGGACTGTTTTGGTCACAAATCCAAAGCATATCTCCATAGGAGCTGCAATGCAGCAAGTTAACTCCATCCCAGCCAAGCCCAGTATTGGGAAATGTTCTTGGTGTTTTTTTTTAACATGTAATAGCCAAGACTCCAAATTAATTTTTGTGCAGCTATATGATGGCTCAAATCCACATTTCTGTTTAGCTCTTACAAGAAACTTGCACTTGTGCTGTGTTTAAATTTCCGGTCAAAATTCATTACTCCTTTTTATGAAGGCAACTGAATTGCAGTTGTCAGTAGGACTAAACACACACAATAAACCTTGTGCACCTACAAAAATAACCTCGTTATTTTAAGGATTCCTTGAATTGTATGTGACCTAATGCATTCAGAATCTTGTCATGATTTCTCTGGAAGACAGCACACACCTTCGCAGCCACTGGCTAAGAACTGAAATAGGAATTTAGGTCTAACCAGTAAATGATGTATAGAAATATGGCAAAGAAAGTTTAACATGAAGAAAAAAGAAAATTTATTCATCTCTTGGAAGCAGCAATCTGTCTTTGGGTTGCTGAAGTTTATTCCTTTGTTCAGCTGGGCAGTGTTCCAGGGACTTCACAGTATTCTAGTATATAGTCTAGTATAAATATTGGTCATTTTCAGTCCTATGGCTTTTTTCCTAAAATTAACTTTAGTAAAAGATAAAAGAGACTGAAAATATTTTCAAGCAGTTGTCTATATCTTAGATGACTGAAGAAGTAACTTTATTTTTATATTGGAGTGGTGCAGCAAGCTGCTGAAGTGCACATTGGCACTTCTAGTAAAAATTCAAATGGCTTTCAGAAGAACAAAATTACAATTCTATTAAAACTTACATCAAACGTGACAAGTATTTCACGTTACTATTGGCTGACTGAAGTTGCAGTGTACAGTGCAGCTCTAGGTAGGTAAAGTAGCATTACTAATGACATGTAAAGGTGTTTTAAATAATATAAAATAGCAGTCACCAAGATTCTTGATGTCCAGTCTTCATTTCTGAAGCCAAATAGCCATCTTTTTAATTGGCTAGCCATGGCAAGGAAAAATATATACAGCAGTTAAACCAGGCTACTCTTGAAAATTTTTCTAAAGGAAACCAAATGTATCTTTAAGGGCCCAACAAAAAGAAACCTGTAAATATTTATATTGGTGCAAAATATTTACTGTGTACAGAAACAAGGATCCTGACTTCATATAGAATTGACAGCACTGTAAATTGTTTATTGAATCACTCTGAACATTTTTCACACAGAAAGGTTTGCAGCCTAGGCTTTAGTTGACCGTTTGGTTAAGTCAAGCATAGTTGGTATGATGAACACACAAAAAATATTTTCTGATTTCTCTTGCCTAGTGCTTAACTGTGGTTATGATTGATTTGGATTAATGAAAACATTTTTCATTTGATGTGTTTAATATTGCATATTGTCATTACTCGGAATTAAATTCAGAGGTTTCACATGAATATTTTTGTCTGGCCTCAGGTTTGCCTGTTATTCCACTGTTTAATTTGTTCCTTCATTGCTTAAATATATTTGATTTCCAAAATTTATTTCATAAATAAGTACTAATTAATCAAATTGAAGCTTTTGGGAAAATACAAAACTGCTCTTTTCCAGGAGAAAGCCATCTACTTGAAAAGTTGTATTACTTTTTGTTAACAAAGCTTTCAGTGTTTGTTAACAAAATTTTCTTAATGAAGTTTCAATATTTTAACTACAATTAATAATCTCTCTCTTAATTTATTTAGACTTCAGTCATGTCAAGTCCTCCTTCTGTTCTTGTCTCATTCATGTAGAATTTGCCTGTCTGGTATCTCCAGTACCTGGATAGTAGGAAATTCATGTGATGTGTAGTTGTACAAACTCATCTGTGGTAAAAAGTTCATAGTGGTTGCATAAACACCCTGTAGGGATAGAAACTTGGACAGCACACAGGTACTACAGTTAAACCCCTTGTGTCCCTCTAGTAACCTGATCAAAACTAGCTCTAGTTTTCAGAAGACACATGGGCTATACTTCAAAGGGAAAACTGGAGAAGCTGTTGGGTACACAAGACTTTATCTTATCTATTTCTAAACTGTCATGGCTAGATGAATCTTTTGTATAAACTGAGGTACTTGATCTGTCTTGGTGGAATGGCTATGAAGGTTTTTTAATTAAGTTTCTTCTGGTGGACTATTTTAGCTGAAACTTGATTAATAGGTTGAGGTAAATGACCTGCAAAACTCTATCCTGGAGCACTAAAACTAAACGTGGTATAAATTTTAAGTGAGGCCTTCCCCTAATATAAATCTACCAAGTGTAAGAGTGAGTATTTTGTGTCTGTAGTGTTTTATAGGGAGAAATAAAAAGGCAGATCAATAGGTTGCTAGTTGTTGTAGTATTTAGGACACATTGCAAACAGTCTCACCAGTCTTACCTGACTAGTAGTAGTTGTAATGTAAAATTGTCATATGGGAAAAAATGTGTTAGGTGGATGAGTAATTCCTAGATCTTTTGACCCTTGAAATCTAATTTTATGATAGTAGCACTTACTTTGAAGGCTGCCAGTCATTTTAATGATTATGGTCTTAAAGGTCAAGCAGTGGACATCAAGTGCTCTGACTTTTTGAGATATTGAGCAAGATAAATTAAAAGCTAGGTGATTACCCTAAATATTGCTAGTATTTCCACTAGTAAGAATAATGCTTCTTGCAGCAAATGTGGGGATCTGTGAATGGGATTTTCAAATACCCTTTCTAAGGAATGGAGTCCAACTGAAAGGATTTCTCCTGTTCTCTTGTTTTGGCTATTGCTTGAGCAGTGCTTAAACACTATCAGAGCTTTTCTTTTCCTGTTCTGTTCCCCAGAGTTTAAAGGCTGAGTGGGTGGGCAGAACATGCAGCTGAGGTGTCTGCTGACTGGAATAGATCATTCTATGCCATGTGATAAAGTGCTCAAGCAACAAATGCTCAAGGAAAGGCAGAAAGGACAATTTGGTTATAGTGGTGTCCAAAACAAGTTGTGGGTGCTGAAGCACAGCTTTCTAGGAAGTGGCTGGTCAGCTCCCTGGCCATGGGAAGTAATGAAGAAATCCTTCCTTCTCTCTTTCCCCACTTTTGTCTGCGGTTTTTGCTTCACTTATAAGTGAAGCAGTCTTCACTTGCAGGCTGTTATCTCAGTCTGCAAGCCTTCTCACCTTCCTGCTCTTTTCTCCCTGCCCTGTAGGAGAGGAGGGTGAATGAGCAGCTCTGTGGGTGTTTGCCAGCTCAAACCAACACAGTTCTAAGCAAAAGATCAGGAGAGGGAAGCAGAAAGCTCTTCTGTAGGTTCCAGGAAAGTGTTCATTCAATATATTGGTATTGAAATGCAAACAGCTGCAGTTGCAGGAGTGGTCTAAGGGCACATTTGTCTTACAAAAGCAGAAAATAACTGCTTGAAATGTTTTGCAACTCTTCAATATACCTTCTTGCTTTTGATGGTAATTATTTAATCTTTTAACTTCTTAGAGCTCAGAACTAGATGGACTTCAGAGTAGTACTTTTAACAGTGATGATGTACAGAGCTGGAATAAAATTATATAAATGTGTTTAATTAGAGAGTGAATACTTGTTTCAAGGGAAAAATCCTAAGTGTCAATGTGATAATTCAGGCCAGCATACTTTAACTGTCTCAAAATGCAAGCACAGTTGAGAAACAATGGTGGTTAGTAAATCAGTCTGATTCTGTTGGAAAATCCATTTGGCTGTGAAAGGTAGTTTAGAAATCAAGGATACTGGACATAATCAGTTTTCCACATTCTTAGATGGATATTTTTATCAGCTGGTTTTGCAAATCTCTGTATAAGTATTTCCTAAGAGCTTGCATGCTACTGTTGTAGAGCCTATGCTATATGAGGTGTTTGTTGCATTAATGTAAGATTGCCCTGCAGTCAGTTTCAATTTAAGTAGTGATGCATGTCTTAGGAACCTTTTAAATGGAAAAAAAGGGAAAAAAGGAACAACTTCTACTTCTTGTGTTGATGCTTCATCTGAGGCATAGCCATAAAGATTATTCAAGATGCAAGAAAAAATCTTATTGCTAGTAAGCAAACTTTATAAACTCTGTTGTATTGTTTTGGAGGTGGGGAGGTGGACACAACATATACACTTTCTAGATAAATCTGACTGGTTAATGTTTTGTGACATTATTCAGAAGCAGAAATCTGTGAATAAAATTGTTAACACTGGAAATTGTTAAAAGTTATAGATACTCTAGAGAGGCAGAGGTGAACCTTTATTCAAGCCTGTTCATTCGTGTTGTCGATATAGAGTTATGCCAGAGAAAATCCTCACAGTATATGGAATTTTGAAAATAATTTATTTATTTCCTTGTTCCTTTTAGGACCAAGATGGGCTTCCTGGAACACTGGTGTTTTTATCTGCATCAGATGTGCTGGAATACATCGAAATCTTGGGGTTCATATATCAAGGGTCAAGTCTGTCAACTTGGATCAATGGACACCAGAGCAAATACAGGTAGAATATCTTCAAATATGTTTCCAGTTTGGAAGGTATGTCAGGAGTACTTCTGAAAGGATTTTCATTTATCATGATGCCCTGCTTACAGGTTTTACAATCCTATTAGCTTTTGCACGTGTCATACTTCTACTGTAGTAAGCCTAAGTTCATAAAACTCACTTCAGAAGTTGGTTTGCCTCTAATTTCTGTATCATTTTAGAGGTGTTCTACCTTACCCCAGGGACTCTGAAAGCTACTTCTTGGTTGTATCTGTAGAAAAAGTGTTGTAAGCCTTTTTAGTAAGTATCAGGACAGTAGCACTCACATATCTGTGTGATATGTGGTTGTGTTCTTTTGGTGTATCAAGCACTGAGTCTTCCAGGTATGCTCCAGTCTGAAGCCTCTTCCTGCCATCAGGCAAATTTTCTTACTCTTTGTCTTCCTGGTCTGAAGAGCCATCCTGAGAGATCAAAGCTTGTCTTTCCCTGGGTGGGTTGGTTTACACTGCAAACAGGATCCATGTTGCTAGCTTTGTCCATCAAGGCTGGGCAGGCAGCCCTCCTGTGCCGTGCTGGTATCTCTCAAGACCTATGGCAACAGGGAGCTCTCCAAGTTAAAAACTTGGGATGGCATTTAAGCACTCCACAGTAGCATTCTGACTGTTTCAGAATTTAAACTATTGACAGACATGAACTAACTGTTTTCTACCACTTTTCCCTAGTGCATGCAGGAAATGGGAAATACTAAAGCAAGACTACTCTATGAAGCTAATCTGCCAGAGAACTTCCGAAGACCTCAAACAGATCAGTATCCTTATTGTTTGGGCTTTCACATTGAAATGACTTCTAATGCAATTGAGATGTTATGACTGTTTCAAGGAACTGCTACATTTGTCAACTTATGTTATTTATTTTATTGATATTGTTGTATAAGAAATGACAGTGGAAGTTGAGAACAGTTCAGAAAAGATTTAAATTACTTCAGTCATAGCAAATCTACTTCATAATGAGATTTGGCAAGCACCATTTATTTTTGCTTTCAGAGGAGGTAACTTCATAAATTCCCTGATGTAGGAAGTTAAGAGTGATACTGGAGAGCTCTTGAATATTTTCCTTGTCTTGAGTAACTGCCATCTGAAGTTTGGAAGCATTTGATCAGAAAATAATGAGCTGAATGGTACACTAAAATAAGCCATTGCATCTTACTCCAGTGAAGCATGGATTTCTCTCTAGGTGACTAGCATGGAAATTCATAAATAAACCCAAGCTCTCTCAGGGCCACCAGTTGTGTTTGTGTGTGGTTGTCACTGTGTACCTGGACAGGAAGGGTTGGAAGAAAAGCAGTCTGCTGGCAATAAATAACTTTTCTCATTAAATACCTTTACTGAATCACTAGGATAATATATAATGCCATTAATTTAGGTCTGGGTTTTTTTCTTGATTTAGTCAAGTTACTCCATAGGTAGGATTTGCTTCACCTGATCTTATTGTAACTCTTTAATTATAATGAGATCCTAAACATCTACTCTTAAGTGAGCTGAGTCTTTCCCCAGCTACAGGAGCTGATAAACAGACTTAGTTGTAACTTGATCTTAATTTGCTATATACAAAGATGACTCTGGTTCTTCTGTTTATTAGATACTACACTCGATATAACAGAAGATTTTTTTTTCCCTTTGGAAGAGTTAGACTTGTTAAAAAATGCACTTGAGCAAAACAGATTGTTTAATGCAAAAGCTTCTAGAATATGAAAAAACTTACATCCTCATAAGAAAAGAATCAGATAGCACCATAGTATTCCAGCTGTAATATTCTGTAACTTTATTTTAGCCATATGATTGAAATATTTTGAATTTGAAGTTCCATTCCAAAAATGGAACTTGAGGATGTATTTTTTTTTTTTTGCTGCAACTAACTTAAATTCGCTGGTGCTACTGCAGGAAAAGTAATAATGCTTTAAACTTTTCTTGTCAGATCAGACCAAAAGTCTAATTTTTAGACTTTTGAAATAGTTCTTTTTTTCACACTATGCCTTGAATTAATTACATACCCTTTTTAATAGCTGTGGTCTATCTGGTGGACTTAGTCAACTGAATATACTTCATTGCCTGTGTTTTCTTTATTAACACTGTATTGTCATAAGAGATGATTGCAACAATTTCTGATTTATTTCTCAATTTTCGCATAACTTTGGCAGCTACTTACATACTTGGCATTCATGACAAGCTGTTGTGTTATGGATGTTTTTTGCCTTTTTTATTTGCCCATTGTATCACTACAAAATAGTATTGATGCTTAGTATGTCATCAGTGTTCTGCTTGTGAATATTGTTATATGCTAAACATTCTTTTGGATAAACGTTGAAACTATTTTGCATGTAATGATCAGTTTTGTATATGTTCATCTATATTAGTATTTGACTTCCTATAATATGCTTCTAGTTTTATACTACAATATACTTCTAGTTTTAAGGTAGTAAAGTGGAGACACAGGAGGAATGTGTTTGTGGGATCTGCTCAAAATTTCCTGCTAAAGATCCCTCTTCATTTCTGCTTCTTAATCACAAGAGTAACCTTTCTAAGCATTTTTTTTCCTTCCCTGGTACTTGACAGGGATGCTGTAGTATAGGAACTAACTTTTAGGATCATTGTGATTTTTTATTTTTCTTTAATGAAAGCTTTTTGCTGTTGAAAGATATTTTTTTCAGCAACAATAAATAATTTTTTCACACTATGAGTACTAAGACAGCTGTACCTTCAAAGTGCTCAGGATGCCCTTTGCAATTTATATATATTTGGAAAGAGGTAGAAAGCAGTGTTTTGATTTTTGTAACTTTTATGAAACTGTCTTCAGGTCACATTTGCATACTGTTTGAAACTATGATTTTTGAAAATATAATTTGATGCACAGAATGAAGGGACTGAGTGCTCTGAATTCAGTGTTAATCTTAGGATACAGTATGTGGAGCTAAGAGTATCTTTCCATCAACTGAGGAAAAATGCTTTGGAAGTTTGAGGCAAAGAGTGTGAGCTTCCACAGTTGCAATATCAGTTTTTGAATGGATAATCACATTGCTGGACAAAGTAGTTAAAATTTATTCTTCAGATCCTAGAGAGTCAGCTTTACTAAATGTAAAGTATTCACATTGCTTTGGATGAGCTGCTTTATGAAGCTGAGAGAGTAACTGAGGAAAACAACTGGCTGTCTTTTTTGCATTTGAGCTACTGAGTTGTAAGTTCTGGTTTTCTACAGCAATATGCTTGCTGCTGTTTCCATCTTTGCTTCAATATCTTTTTATCATTAGTTGTTTTGGCTTTTTTTCCCCTTCCACAGGGATGTTTGTTTTAACAGGAGACTCTCATGGAGGACTTGGTCATCTCAGAGAAGTGTTTATGATGAGCATTTGATAAATGGTATAACATGCAAATCAGAGAACAGATACATACATTTCACCTCTTCTATAAAGAGAAAGTATTTTTCCCCAAGTTAAGATGGTAAACTATAATTATTTACCATATATGAGTACCATTGTTCAAGTATTTTCAGTCCCACAGCCATGTATAATAAAATAAATACCAGGTGAAAATGTCCTAATTGTGAAACACTGAGTTACTTTTACTCTATCTTTCTCATATTGTTTTCTTCAGAGATGAAGCTGATTTACGAAGAAGCTCACTTTGGGCACTGCAGCAGCAGTTGTTCTGTGTAGAGTGGTTGATGTTACTATTTATATGAATGCATATTTTCCTTAAACTAGCTACTTCCAGAGCTGTGGAATTTTTCATCAGGGATAAGTATGAAAAGAAGAAGTATTATGATAAAAATGCAATTAATGCCTTCAATGTAAGTAAACACTTTAAGCAGGAATTGTCACTTTGTTTTTGAAAGCTATGTAAGAGAAATGTAGTGAACATTATGCATGTTAAAATGTCTTTTACATTTGAAAACCTTTTGACTCAGACCTAAGTGCTTTTTTTCTCTATCTTTTGAAGACTATTCCTAGGTTCCATAAATTTTACCTCTGTTGTCTATTACATTCATATTAGCAAAGCATTATGATCCAACAGGTTTTATGATCCTTTATTTTATGGTTTTCCCTCATGGGTATTTCTTTAACAGTACCATTTGAGTTTTTTTATTTATCTTTTCCATGTTACAGGGGTAAGATAGGATTATTGTTTATGGTGACATGGTCTTCCCTCACTCTCTGTAAACCTTGATGAGAAATCCTCGAGTGTTTTGAGCCCTTCTTCTGCTGAATTCCAGGCTGTTGCTTGTGGTGAGGTGCACTGTAGTGCACACACAGGCAGTACAAAGAACCTGCTGTTAAATCCTGTAGCTGTGTGTTCACTACTGTAAGTTGGGGAGTGCTTCTCTGGCAAAGGAGTTTGGAGAATTTGAACCTTTATGGAAGTTCAGAGTCTTCTTAGGTTTCTTTCTTTGTTTTTTGATACATCTGTTTCTGGGATACATCATCTAGTTCATACATTTTTCATTATATAGTTGTATTTATGCTGAAACATACACAGCTATGTACCTGCTTTGTTTAACCATGGCCTAACACGTAGCTTTACTACTCTGCCTTAATATGCAGTGAACTTTTACAGGGGCAAGTGCAAGTGTAGGTTTAAAGCATGAGAATTTATGCTGCATTTCCCATTTGAGAAAATGAATCTTTGAATGATGGTTTCATTTTAGAAGGGTAAAAAAGCAAACCTGGGAAGTAGAAAAGAGTATTTCAGTAAGTACTGTTGAAATGGGGGAAAATTGCTTCTCTTAACATGTAAGGTGCAATTGTGGTTTGAACTACAAATCGGTTACCCTTCTTTACTTTTATTCCAAAATATAAAGTAGGAAGAAGAGTTTAAAATTATACTTCCTTAAAAAGTTTTTAAGACGCTCAACATTTTTCTACACAGAGAACCTTGGTGTCTAATGTAGCAGTTCACTCCTGCCTTAATATGTTTGAAGGAGTAATTAGCTTTATCATATTGCAGAGTTAGCTGCCATAGCAGCAAGGATAGAATCCAGACAAGCTGAAGAGATACATATGTGTTACTGCTGATACTTTCTTCCTACTTGGGCTTTCTTGGGCTTTCTTCCTACTTGGGCTTTTCTTTCCTTGACTAGTGTAAATGCTGTAATCTTTCTGGGAACAAAATCTGATCATACAATATTTTAGCAATAGATGTGTCATACACATTCAGAGTCACCTGTGTTTCTTGAAGGCCACAAGGCATCAGGTTTGAGGTGGACAATCTGTAGTCACAGTTGTGGCAGATCCTAAAGTACAGGGTAGTAAATGAGCTGCACAAGGGCAGCACCTGCAGTCGTTGTCTGATGCTTGTGCTGGGTTATCCTGCCTGGCCCTGCCCAGCTCACATGTGCCTGTAGTGCTGCAGCTGGTGTCCAGTGATGGTCTTTCTACTGGGTCTGGGCCTGACAAGGAAGAAGAAGTGAAGTTGAGCCTCTGTTCTGCTTGTCTGATACTCTGCATTTCTGTTCTTCTGGAAAATTTCTTCACTGTACTTACATTTGCAGAGAGCATCTTGTACCCTATTTTTAATCAAAATTAGTATTCTTGGTGGGACACATGAGCTTTTAGCACACTTTTTGTTACCACCTTTGAAATGGAAATGCCTTCATCTTGGATTAGGACTAATTTAAGTTAGAGATGCATGCATACATTGTCTTTTCTTAAAATTAATCCCTTCTAGGTATAAGCAGATGATATAGAAGTGCATAAAGAGGGCTGCAATGCCTAAGGGTCGCTTTCCTTAATGTGATACTTTCACTGAGGTGTCATATGGAAATTTAAGGGACTTTCCCAGATTCTATCTATGTTGCAAGTTGCTCATGGAAAAAGCTTCCCATAGCATAAATGTTGTTTTGAATAGATTATTTTAAAAGATGCAATACAATATTTCTCTTAGTGTGATTTTGGTGGGTTCATAAGCTTTTCAGGTTTGTCTACCAGTACATCTCTGTCAATGTATTCTGTGTGTTGAAGCCCAGGAGTATATATCAAGGTTCAGTTGTTGACTGACAGGATTCATTTGTTACAATGAGTTATGAATGTCTTTTTTTGCAAATCTTCTATTTTATTTTTCCTAAGTATAGAAGATCTTTTGTTCTATGACAAGACCGTTGTATTACTAAGTTTGATTTTTAGAGTTGCGCAGTATAGTAACAAAATAAGCTAGTGCAGAGGCCAGTGGTGCCATGCAGACTAAAAATATGCAAATATGAAATTTTTTCAACACTAAAACGTGATGAAGGATAAAGCTATGGGCAAAAAAGGCATCTGTGATTTTATTGGCTAGTTACATTTAAAATAGAATAGGGCATTTAAGTAGAAATCAAATATACATTAGAATAATCTAATGCTGACTGACTGAAAGCAACTGGACTTTAAAATCTTTTAAATCTACTAAAATGTATATTATCTCAGAGTTTTCTGATGCAGCATTTTTGGAAAAATGTGAGAAGCTTGTTCTGTATCACTGTTCAGGACTACATGTGTGGTATAATTTTCTCAGCTGTTGTAAGTGGGTTATCAGTAAATAGTTACTCTCATTTTCTTGCTTAGACCCAGTGCAGGCTTGTGGCTAATTTATAAAAAGACCCCAGAGCCTAATGCCCTGGAACAATGTATGTATGTTTGTCCTGTGAATAACACATGGGATGTGGTATTGTTTATTGGAAAAAACTGATTTTGTTCTTTGAACAATCAGCTTAGGAGCAGCAGTAGCTGTTGGCAAGTAAATGTATTTTAAATATCTTCAGCGTAATACTATTGTCCTGGAATCAATTTTTGCTAGACCTCATTCTCGATTTTTAGGCATACATAAGCTATGAATGATGTATAGCATAGAATCTAATAAATCCAACTTCAAATAGCAGTGAAACAATTAGGGCATCTTTATAAATGGTGCATCCAAGGTACAGTAACAAGAACAGTTTCCTGTGCAATATGCTGTACTTTTTGACTTCATTTATTCTTGAAAGCTTCTGAAATGTAAGTGGGAGCTTGCATTGCTTCTGTAGTTAGCAACAGACAGTTGCCATAGGTCAACTGGAGGAGGTGATTTTGGGTGATAAAACTACCCTACAGACATGAAACTGGGACCACTGTTCCACTTTGGAATTGTACGTGGTCATCACTTTGCAGCACCTGCAAATCCTTTTATATTCGTCATAGGGTTTTTTTGTACCCAGCAATCCTAGAGCTAAAGGGTAAAGCATGCAGAGCATTTTCATCTATAACCACCTTAGTCCTGAAGACTGGTAAACCTTGTCTTTGCTTTGGGCTCTCATTAGACTCCCTATGCTCCTTTAGTTTGTCTCCTGGAATACTCTTAAAAGAGTACAGCTTACAATTACATAAACACTTTCCCCCAAGAATCTGAACTTGTATGCTTAAATAAATGACTTGATTGACTTTTTCAGAATGGTTGCAGTCAATATAAGTGAGGCAAATATGAGCCATGGAGAAATGCTCTGGAGTGTGGGGTTTTATGAAAGTCATGTTGAACAGAATATTCATCTTGACTGACAATCTCTGTACTGAGTCCCAAATACTTAGCATTTCTATGCAACTGGTTATGTGGAGGAGCAGTTATTAATGAGGTTGATGATCTTAGTGACCAAGAGATGTGGCAAGTCCTTGTTTTAGGTTGTTTGTGGAATTACTAAGGATCTTCCAAACTTACTGGCCTAGAGGACTTCAGCTTTGAGGTAGATGTTTACAGTTTATCAATAAATAAAAAGGAAATGTGTCATTTTCAGAACCAAGCTTCCAGAAAGAGTAAAATCTGTCTAGAAAATGCTGTTCTAGAATATGCGGTAAGAACCGCTGGGGTTATTCCTAGAGATGCAGGACTGCACTAAAGAAGTTTTTTCTGGTTCACAACCCCAATAATTGAATTTGACACTATCTATATGCAGCTAAGTTAAAAGTTTACTAAAGTTGCGCAGAGATTCAGAAAATCAAGTTTGAAGCAATCATATTTTCTCAATTCAAAAAAAAATAGCACCTCTTATTTAATGTAAAATAAAACCTGTAAAAAGACAATCTTCCTTCAACTCTTGGTTATTTTTTATCTAATACAATGACCCTTATGCTTTACAAGTAATGAGGAAGAGCAGTGAGGATAAAGGTTAGCTATGTAGGTATGTATGTATCATCATAAACAATCGCTATGGCTTTTAATAAAAATAAGTATATAGGAGAATGCATATAGGAATCACCTTATTCAGGTTGGATGATGATTCAGCTGAAGTAGATTTCAAATACTTTCAGTCTCAAAAATTATGAACTGGTACAATCTATTCCACTACATGAAATGGGAATATGTTATCACATCCTGACAATGTTTAGAGAATAGGAAAGAAAGCATGTGAATTATGTATGGAGCAGAAGTTTCGTGTAACTCTTAAGTTCACTGAAGGAAAAGAATTATGTGTCTACATTTTTCATGTTTTCCTAAGACGTGTATAATTTAAGAAGTGTGAACTTAGACAACTGGCTAAAACGTGATGTGCATTTAAAGATTGTGATGGCACACTTTCCAGAAAGTTACCTTAAAGGAGATGAAATCTGTAATATATTTACTGCACTAAAATATGTTAGGTAGGCATCTTAAGATATAGAAATTGGGGTATTAAAGGCCACATGAACATTTCAGTTTATAGTAGCCAGCATTCAGAAGCATTCAGTCATTATTGTGGAGGGACTGGTTACCAGTTACCCCTCACAAAAGTGCAGAAAAACAAACTGGGATTTTTTGTGGTCTATGAAAAACTTTGGAATCAACCAATAGGAAGTGTTTTTAAATGTGGTTGTCAAGATAGGCATCAATAGGGAGCACTGAAATACCCTACAGGATTATGACTTCAAGGTGGGGGTAGGGAAAGCAGGGTAAATTATTTTCAACATAATTTTGTTAGAATGGATTAAATTGTAGATTTGCAGAATGTGAAAAACGCCAATCACTTTTTTTTTAATTTTAAAAGTTTAATAGTAATAAAATTGTTATAAAAATAGGAATACAATTAGAGTAATAACAATTTGGACAATTTGAATTAGGACAATATGAGACAATAGAGACAAAGAGTTACCGATGTCTGGGTACCTTTTTCTGGGCAGCACAAGCCCACCCGTTAACAAAGGATTAACCCTTAAAAACAATAGCCTGTTGCATATTCATACACTTCATACATGATGCATAAATTCCGTTCAAATACAGGATTCTGCCTGGTCAGCTTCTTCTTCTGAATCCTAACAGTGCCTTCGAGGCGGGAAGAAGTTCGTTTCTTCTGATAAGAGGGCAGTAAATTCTTTTTCTCTGAAAGATTTAGGTGTCCTGTGGCTGCTATCTCACTGTGAGTCCTTTCTTTAAAAAAAGTATCCTACATAGCATAGTTTCTATTTTAACATTTTTATAACCTAAAAGTATATTTAACACACTACTTAAGAGAATTAATACAGCATTACTTTCTAACACAACACATATAATATTCATTTTAATATTTGTGAAAAGCCAATAATAAAATACACATTAGTCTTTGTTCCCTGCTCATTCCCCACCGCCAGTTTTCTTTCCTCCAGACTAAGTCTAAATTCACTAAGCCTGTCCTTGTCTGAAAGGTGCTCCAGTCCTTTAATCATCTTAGTGTATCTTTGCTGGATTTGTTTCAGTGTGCCCTTGTCTCTCCTGTACTTGTGAGCCCAGAATTGGCCATGGGGCAAGCTTGTGTCCAGCTTGTCCACCAGAATCTCCAGGTCCTTTTCTGCAAATCTGCTTTCCATCCACTTGATACTGAGCCCATACTGGTGCATGAAGGTACTGTACCACCAGTATGGTGCAAGGATTGGCACTTTCCTTTGAACATCAGGTGACTCCTGATGGCCCATCCTGTCAGTGCTGCTCTGAATGGCAGTATGCCTGTATTAGTACATGAACCACTCTTGCTGTTTGTATCCTTTGCAAACCTCTACTCTGCACCACTGCATGGCTCGTTGCTGAAGAAGTTCAATAGTGTTTGCCCCAGTGTCAGTGCCTGGGTGTATCACAAGTGACAGCCCTTCAGCAGCACTTGGCCAAGCGGTGGAATAAATGAAGGAGTTGGAGAAGCCAGACTGGATTTTCAGTAAGCCAGCTGCAATCCCAGTAGCTCCCACATGCAGGGTCTTGTTTTCACCACTTCCATAAATACTTCACACAGCTAGACCCCATAGCTACAAGTTGCTATGTGCAAGTAAACAAAACTTTGCCAAAGATGAAATCTCTAGTGACTACCTTGCCAGTTTAACATGGATCATGAAAATGTAAATGATCTTGCCTGCAGCAGAGAAAGCCACTTAAGGGAAAAGAAGGTATTGTTCTGAAGTGCAGAGGAATTCTCACTAAAGACAATTTTACCTGGAACAAATGCAGAAAACACTGGTTAGGCTGGACAGGAGAAATGGAGGGCAATTCAGTAAGAGATTAAAAGCATCTGTTTTGTTTATCCAGTGTCAACATTTAACTAAGCCATGATGACTCTCTGTAATATCTCACAGAGGTGGTTATCGAAAGCGGAAAATTAATAACCTAAAAAAAAAGTGGGCAACAATACGTGTGGATGTTCTGGGTTAGAGTTGTGAAAAAGTATTTTTTTTCTCAAGTCTATTAAATATATCTGTATTCCCCAGAACAGTGTATAATTGTGTCTCCATACCATGTAAATGTTACAAATGTCTCTAGCTCTCCACATGTTCAGAACTACAACTGGCTTATGCATAAGCATCATCTGTTCCTGTAATTAGGATAGTGGCTCTGAAGAGATGGAGGAGTGCTGAGTGTGTTCACAGTATTGACAGAAGAGCAGTTGGCTTCTTTCACAGCCAACCCCTGCTCTGTTTTGTGAAACACAGGATTCTGGATCTCTCTTATGGGTGTCCAGTGTTAAACACAGGATAGGGGAGTGTTGTGGTTTCACCCCAGTCAGCAGCCAAGAGCTACACAGCTGCTCACTCACTCTGCCACCAGGATTGGGAAGAGAATTGAAAAGGGTAAAAGCCAGAAAACTTGTGGGTTGAGATAAAGACGGCTTAATAGGGAAAACAAAAACCAGGCACACAAGCAAAGCAAAGCAAGGAATTAATTCACTGCTTCCCAAGGGCGGGTGGGTGTTCAGCCATCTCATGCGTAATGGTGACTTGGGAAGACAAATGGCATCGCTCTAAATGTCCCCTTTCCTCCTTCTTCCCCACACTTCAAGTATTGAGCATGGTGTCATGTGACATGGAATAGCCCTTAGGTCAGTTTGGGTCATCTGTCCGGGCTGTGTGTCCTCCCAACCTCCCATGCAGCCCCAGTTTCCTCACCAGGCTGGTGGTACAAAAAGCAGAAAAGGCCTTGGCTCTGTGTGAGCCCTGCAATAACAAAAGCATCTCTACAATTAATCAACCCTGCCTTCAGCACAAATCCAAAACACAGCCCTCTACTAGCCACTGTGAAGAAAATAATTTCTACCCCAACCAAAACCTGCACAGGGAGACGTTTTAGTAATTTAAAAAAAATGCCTTGCTAGCTAGCCTTAAGAACTTCTAAAAATTCATAGGTAAATGTTGTTAATAGTACATTAGTATTCTTACACTTCTTTTGGTATTTCAAGAATAGACCTCTTTAAAAAACATCAAGCAATTGATTTGTGTGTTTATATCCATTTACTAGCAGTCTATAACTGCTACTGCTTTAGGATAAATTACTGATTTTAGTATTGTCAACATTTGTTGGAGATACATAGTAATGAAGTCAAAAGTCTGCTGAAATCAGAAAAACGTATGCAGCAGCTAAACTTAAAGCCTGTCAAATGAAAGCGGAATAGTCCTCTTCATTTAGGCTAATTCCCTGCATATTGTGTGTCTATAAACTGGCCACTCGAGGGCACTTTTGTATTTGGTTCAGCTGCAGACTTCCTGAGTGGTTTGATAACACACTCATTCTTTAATGTCTTGAATCTTCTGCATCATAGCAGCCTGCATTTCATATTTAAATGGAAGCTTAGTATAGGCCTTTAAAGCTTCAACTTTGAATCCTTTTTAATAAAAGGCTGAATAATGACATGCATTACATCAGCGCTGGATTTTGGAAAAACTACAAGTAAGAGCAGGTGAAAACTTTATGAAGTACTTACACCCTAATGACCAATAGTGTTTGTGTGACTTACATAGCATCACAAACATGTCAGTACAAACTAAACTAAAGTAAAATCATTCTTAGTTTTTGTATGTTATGTTTTCTGATAACTTCATTTAGTTCTTGTTTAAAGCTTACTTTTTTTTACTTGGAATAGTAGTCGGGTCAACAGACTGCATCAGGACATTGGGCCAACTACTGTTTGTGTTGTTGCTTTTACACAAACTGTTAACTTAGCATGTATTTGGGTAGTGCCACCACTTAGTAACAACAGATAATACAGAAGTGTTTTAGGGAGGAAAATGGGGACGGGTAACACATTTAAATGTAAAAGGGGCTGGGAACTGGACTAATACTGTAAATTGCAGATTCTTTCTTTTCTCATCTTACATTTTTTATGCACTAAAGGGTTTCTCAATGAGCCCAGGTGAAACTGAAATCTTACAGTACTGTTGCATGCGTATGTAATTTCTTGCTCAGCAGTAAAGGTAGCAGATGCTTTAAAGAGAGTATTGAATTTGATTGTGCAGAATGGTTATTTTTGCTGTAACCTCTTTCTAAAAATGAGTCACAAAACACAAACAATGGAAGAAGATTCAAGAATTGCTAAAAAAAAAAAAGACTTCAAGTCTTCTGGTCTGAAATGCAATCAAAATCTTGTGGAGAAAGGTGAAAACTTCAGAGACAGCTCCTTTCCATCCTTCTTTGTTTTAGGCAATTCTGAGTTTCTTAATCAAAAGATGTAACTACTACTAAGTTAAAAGTTTAAATGATGTATTCATATGCTAGTTGTCATTCTGCAGTACATTGGTAATGCACACAATCACCCAACTTTATTGTTTTTCTGGCAGTATGTGTGATTAGTTACAGAGGTCACTATTTGATACTTTAAGGTGCCAATAATCAAAGATGTCTTTAGTTGACTGCTTTTCAGAGCATAGTGCAAACATGTTGTCAGAGTAGATCAATGTGTGCTTTTTCACTTGGATTCTGGAGTAGGGTAGAAAATTGCTTTTTGGATTTTCATGGAGAAATTTAGGTGGCTGTCAACCAGCATTGCCAGATCCTTTTCCCCCAGGGAAATTTTCCAGTCACTCATCTCCAAGAGTCCCAAGTGCAAGAGATGGAACCTCCTTGTGTTGAACCCTGTACTGTTGGCCTTGGGCCACTGATCCAGCCTGTCCAGATCTCTCTGTGGAGCCTTTCTGTCCTTCAGCAGATCAACATTCCTGCCCAGCTTGGTAACATCTGTAAACTGAATGATGGTTCACTCCATCCCCTCATCCAGATCCTGCAAAAGAAAGATATTAAACAGGACTGGCCCCACTACTAAACCCTGGGGAGCCCCACTAGTGTCTGGCCACTCTTTGGTTGTGACTCCATTCACCACTGCTCTCTGGGCCTGGCCACACAGCCCCTGTGTACCCAGAGAATAGTGCTCCTGTCTAAGCCATGAGCAGCAAGTTCCTCCAGGAGAATGCTCTGGAAAATGGTGTCAAAGTCTTTGCAAAATTCTAGGTAGACAATATTTACAGGTTTAGCTTTGTATAGCCACTCGGTTTCATTTGAGTTTTTCATTCAGCTTTCCTTATCTGGTGCAGCCTGGTAGATAACAAATTCAACATGATGCAGTGATGATAAAGCTGTTCAGCAGCACAACCTTGTACTGTTGCTTGCATTACGGAAACTTAATCTGTTCTTTACACATTGTAATGTGTTTTCTCTTAAAGATTAGCTCCAGTCATATGTCTTTTGTTCTCTGGCTTAGTTGAATATTTGCATGTGTGAAGTGTGCTTTCAAGTGCTCTTTTTTGCCTGAAGTGGTTGTAGTGATGCTGGCTGTCTTTAAAAATTATGCTTGAGCATTTCTCAACTTGTACATCCTGTTCCATATCCCAGGCTAGACAGCAACTGCTTTTCACTCTGTCTCACAGCTCTGTCTGACAGCTTGCATGACACTTCTTCATTAGTTCTGTGATTCCATTACTTGATTGGCAAAACTATAATAATTGCTTTCAGGCCTTCATCGAATTACCTTCTTCTAGGTTAGATAACCCTTTATCATATGAAGTTTATCATAAAAACTATTTATCATAAAAACTATTATGGGAGGATGGAAATTGACAAACACCTACAGTGCTGATTTTCCCCCTAACCCCCAAATGAAATTCTGTCTTCCATGTTCTGGCTGGCAAGTAGCTGCTTGCTGGTGTTACCTGCTGTTCACCTGTGAGTGCTATCAAGCTTAAATTCTCCTAAAATCTGAGTATACAAAAGAATGAAAAAACTCCAAACCGAAACCAAAAATCTCACTTGTTAGCAGCTTAAAAGATGATGATTCATTATCAGAATTTTACACATTTTTATCTAATTGAAAGCTCAGAAGCATGATGTTCGAGTACACAGTTCAGGGTATTGTGTAGTCACCTGATCATTTTTCCGGCATTATTTGGTTACAATGTGGTGCAGTCAGAATAAACAGGATCCCATGTTCCTATAGCAACAGAATGCTACTGTTTGTGAAACTGCATCATTGCAGCAGGTTTATCCATAACTCTGCTAATAACCCAAGGATTTTAAAGCAGTAAATTTAAAAATGAGAATTCTGTTTCATATTTCTGCAGGTAAAATTTGGTTTTAAAATTAACTTTATAAATATCTTTCCTGCAACTCTGCACCACCTTCCAGCATAGACATAGGTTTTTTTTGTAAAAATACTAAATATGTAAATTCTATTAATATTCCAGCTGTATAAGTAAAGAAAATGGTAGGATTTTCTGTAAGAAATATGGGGTATTTAGACATGACATATGATGGGGTTTTTTATCAGCTTTCAGTTTGTGCGAGCTTCTTTTTTTAAACTAAGTAAAAACATGTCATTTAAATTGCTTATTTTGGTCCAACATAATGACCTACTCTGTTATAGCTTAATTTCTTTCTAAATTTTCCTTCTAGATAATAGATGTGATACAAAATAGTGTAGAAGTGTCAGCTTTATAGCTCTGAAGATCTTCTACGTATTTAGAAAATTATTTCAGTTTTGTTTTTATAAGGGAAATAGAAAGATAATGTTTCCATTAAAATAATCAGCTATGCATAAAAAAATTGGATAGGAATATGTATGAAAATGCCTTTAGGGAAATCCTTTTTTTTTTGAGCAAGCTGTATTTGTTGCACATTTAAGTTACACCTTTTGGAGAATTCTGGAAGTCTAGTGGTGCTAATAGCAATTTTACATACCAATTCCTAGAAAAGAATGTCAGTTGTCTGAGATCCTTCAACCTGCTGCTAAGATGTGGCTTTATATTAACCCTAAGCTCTTTATGTACTTGGAGTGCTCTTAGAGAAGAGTTAATTAGAACTTTAATTAATGTATAACTTTCAGAGTTATTTTGCATTCCTCTTAATAAAAATATTCTGTTGCATTGAACAAGAACAAAGGCATTCTCTTCTCTCCCCCTCCTCTGGGACAGTCTGCCTTCATGCTTCAGGACATTAATATTTCAGTAGTTACAGTGGATAAAAATTGAACAATGGATGAAAGCTAATTATTTTTCTTAGGCCTTTGATATGATCTTATCCAGGTCCATTTTCTTGCATTCTCTCCTAGTGAATTTCATTATAAGTCACACTTTCCTACCTGAAACATTTTAAATGCTGTACTCAGGAAAAAAAAAAAAAAACCAACTTTGACTCCTCTTTATGTTTCTTCTATGTCGTGTAACCACTTCCATCAATATTATTTAAAAAAAAGGAATGGAAGTCATGTCTCTTAGCGGCCTCTACTGCCTCCCTTCCCAGCTGTTCTTGCTTATTTTCTTTCTCATTTCTTTCCTCTATTTTGTACAGATATCATCTGATGCTGCTCAGCCTTTGGCATCTTCTCCTTCTCTGCAAGCTGCTGCTGAGAAGAGCAAAGCAGAGGTATATTGATTTTGGGTGTAACTCTTATCAGGTTACTGCTTTGCACAAATGTTTACATGTCTATAGAGTAATTTCACTGAGGTAACTTGAGAGTTTGAATTGCTGTTAATCTTTCACACATTTGAAATACATCTCTCCTTTTTTCTTGGACTAGCTAAATGAAAAGACCCAGCAGAACTGCAAAGTATGTGTGCGGTTTTCAATTCTTGGTGTTTGTATGTCAAAATTCTGGTTCACTTCTGATTTACTGTCACAGAATTGTGGAAAACCTACTTAATTCTCAGCTAATAGGTATGAGTGATACTGTCCTGTCTCATCAGAAATAATTTCTGGTATCTTTTTTGGTATTACTTGCTTGTTTCAGGTTCTAAATTATCAGTATTGTTCCATCCATTTAGTTCATTCTCCTTGGAGATAAATGTAGAATTAATTTGACTCATACTGGTTTTAATATCTTTCTGGCTGGGATATGTGTGTGTGCTAACACATTTACTGTTTAGATGGGTCTTTGAGAAGCATAACACACAAGCAAGTTGTAGATAAGGCATCATTTATATCAACTTTCAGTAAATGTCATAATTTGCAACAATAATAAAATGCATATTTAGAATGTGAATATCCAGTGTTGGTTTCTTTTAGATACTTCACTCTAAATTGAGACTATACAATATATGAAATAATTTATGATGTGAACATAAATCAAGCTTTTTCCTTCTAAATACAAAAAAATTGGACAGAAGTTATAAATTATTTTAGTTCAGCTATATTTAAACATTAATTAAAATTTAAATGTCAGTGTCATGGACTAAGATCACAAGCCTTGTTCAATTTGTCATGTGTTTTAAGTTGTACGAGGAGTTGCAGCAGCCACTAGGAATGAAGCTTGCCTTTACTTTCTTATCTATCTCTCTTGGTGCATTCACACTTGAAAGTTCTTCTGTGTAACTAGAATGCCATGTTATTAGAAATGAAACTTGGAAAAAAATTAATAATCTTTGCTTACAATTTAAGACCAGTATAAAGTCAATTTAATTTTATTATCTTCATAGTGCTTTTTGACTGTTTTTGCAAGTAATGAAGCACTTGAGTTGAAGCTCTGGCATGATCAATGCAACATCTGAGAAATGTTTTTATTTAGTCTGAATTCATTTTTATCTAATGGAGCTGAGGCAGAAAGCTTGAATATTGAAATCAGGAAGTGTGAAGATGAAGGACTTGTGGCTTTTCAAGTCCACAGTGAAAATGAATGAAGATAAAGTTGCTGAGAATCAAGACTCTTTCTGTAGACTCTGTGAGGTGTGGAGGACAGTTTATTTTAAGTCTTAATATATTCACTATTAAGTTTTTAGAGATTTGTTAAGGGCAACAAGAAGCATATATTTATATTTGGTCACCTTTACAGAGTGTTTGCCATATGATACTAGCTGCAAACCCTCCTTGTTCTTGAATCCTTGAAAAAGAAATGTTTCCAGATACTTTTTACTCCAGAAGTGAGGTTTCTTTGACAAAACATACTTTAAAAGTATATTGAAGTCAAACTGGAAATCAGAACATACTGAAAAACTGCAAAAACTTTACCTCTGCTTTCCCTTAAATATATTTAAGGAAATTTAAGGTACTGTGATTGAAAAGTAAGAGTACTTGCATGACACTTCAAACAACCTTTCCTGGGAGGAGAGGAATCAAATCATAGAATTGTAGAGTCATAGAATGGTTTGAGTTGGAAGGGCCCTTAAAGATCATCAAGTTCCAGCCCCCTGCTATGAACAAGTTGCTCAAAACCCCATCCAACCTGGACTTGAACACTTTCAGGGATAGGGGATCCACAGCCTCCCTGGGCAATCTGTTCCAGTCCCTCACCATCCTCACAGCAAAAAATTTCTTCCTAGTGTGTAATCTAAACCTGCTCTCTTTCAGTTTAAAGCCATTCCCCCTTCTCCTGTCACTGTCCTGCTGGAGTCCTTACCCATTGTTCCTGAAGCTCCCTTGAGGTACTACTATAGGAAGACTGCTGTGAAGTGTCCCAGAGTCTTCTTTCTTCTCCAGACTCAGACAACCCCAATTTTCTCAGCCTGTTTTCAGAGACAGATGCTCCAGCCCCCAGTCATTTTTGGGCCCTTCTCTGGGCTGCAGTGGGTCCATGTCCTTCTGATGCTGGGGGCCCCAACTGCAGAGGAAGGGTGTGTGAGAGCAGAGCAGAGGAGGAGAATCATGTCCCTTGACCTGCTGGTCACACTTCCTTTGATGCAGTTGTCTTCAAGAGATTGCATTTATTTAAATTATTCAGCTTGAGAAGGTTGGAGCGGGATGTGGGTACAGAAAAGGGAAGACTTCAAAAAGTTGTTGCTCTGGCAGTGTAATTTGTGTGTATACCAGAATGCAGGTTGGTACTAGGGTCAGTGAAACAGTAGTGGAAGAAAGGCTGAGCTTCATTGAAAGGCATGGCTATGCATTTGTAATCCTAGTTCAGTAAGACTGCAAGCCTCAGGTTATTATGTGACCTCAAAATAAAATACTGCTCTGTATTTGTCCCAGTCATACAGACATTTCTTGAACACCTTGCATTATCACAGGTGAGATACAGCATTGACAAGGCCTCTCGTTTGGACCACTGTGTTCACTTTTGTGTTCTTTTATTCAGTGAAATCTAAGCTGGTCTCTGTTTCTTTTCATCAAAACAGATGTCCCAAATTTCCTTATTGGGGTTTCATGACTGTGGTCATTGCTTTCTGTTGCTTGTATGCAGGTGCTTGGTGTGATAGTCTGATTTGCCAGGAACTGAGTGTTCAGGTTAATGCCTGGTGAAATAATTCACATGGGTTAGTTGGGACTTGAGTAGCCCAAATCAATGTGGTAAATATGGTGAAAGGTTTGAAAATGAATTACTGGAAGTTTTGAAGAATGTGTTACTTGTATCCCTCTGTGTCCAGTCACCTCCAAAAAATAACCACAAACAAACAAAACCCCCAAAACAACAAAAAACCCAAACCTTCATCTGAGTGTTAGAACTATATTAAGTGAATAGCGTGCTATAAAAATTTTTAAATTGGATGTACTGGATATTAAAAAAAAAAATACAAATCTCACAAATATTCCTTACTGTCACAAACTATTAACTGTTTTATTTTTAATACTGGAGCTGCATGGACAGATCTAGCCTCTCAACCTTCTGCCTAATATTGGGAAACTTGTAAACAGTAGCTTTTTCCGAAACAAGGCTGTTTTGAAGCTTTGAACAAACAGGTGCAAGTCTAATGGCCAAAAGAACATTTAGGAGCTACAGTTTCATCCATTTAGTGTTGAAATATACTCACTAGTACTACTCTGTAGGTGTACCAGGTAAATGCAGGCAGACTAACACTTTGTCAAAGCAATTGCTAACCTAGCAAGTCTGAATCTTCTTCATGTTATTCCTTAAGGCATATTTTATGCTTTGCTTCAGCCAGATGGGTCAGTAATTTTGGCACATTCATTCATCAAAAACTGAAGTGAAGAAGTATCTGTAATGTTATTATGATGCATTCAAAGTAAAGGGATCTTTATATTTTCACTTTCTGGAACAATATAATGTCTCATGACTCAGCTGGCCTGTCATATGGCCCAAGGCAACTTTTTTACATTCAGGAGTGTTTTTTAGGACTACTAGATTGGCTTTTAAAAATTAGTACCTTTCTGCAGAAAGCAGAATGCAATTTACCTTAATCTAGTTCTTTGGTCAAAGCAGCTGACATCCACCCTCAATGACAGAGGCTATCAGAATTAACAGAGATACTTATACTTGCAGATTATTTTTTCTCTTCAGCTCTGCTTAGCTTAGGAGAATCAATACTGGTTCTTTTTTCCTTCTGCTTATTAAGCAGAAAAGCAGATGAGCAGGTAAAAAAGTGAATTTCTTGAATTTAATCTAAAAGTCACAATATTTTTAATATTACTATTTTAGCAAAATTAGTCACTTCTGGAAGGAGAGCAGATAAAAGCATAAACTATGATTTAAAAGGGAGTAACTGAAGATCTTTGTTTATAGTCTGTGTGACTGTAGACATTCAAGATGTTTGCAAATTGGGTGCTAGCAAAATGCTTTTTCTTTTTGCAGAAGGAAAAAGAAAAAAAGAAAGAAGAGAAAAAGAGAGAGAAAGAATCAGAAAAACCATCAAAACAGTTAACAGCTGAAAAGGTAAGAAAAGTTTCTTTTTTTCCACTTAATTAAAAATGGCACATAGTATTAGATACGTTCAGAGATTTGGGGAAAAAATCAATGTGTATGTGTATATGAGTTGTGATCTGGTTAATCCACATGAATTGTTTGCTTGTGCTGTTGCTTGCATACAAAGGTTGGTTGGCCATGTGATGAGGAATGTGTTCAGGGGAAGACGGAAATGGGTTAAGCTTTGTTGAAGTTTAGGCTCAGACCATAAATCTAATGAAGATTTTTAAGATCACAGGATAGTCCTGAGTTAGGAGGGACTCACAAGGATCATCAAGTGCATCTATTAAATGCACAGCCTGTATGGGGATTGACCCCCCCAACCTTGGTGTTGGTGGCACCATGCTCTGACCAGCTGAGCTAAAACCTCAGGGTCATGGACCACTGCTATTCTTGCACAGAAAATGTCAGTTTTATTGAGTCCTCTATAATCATCTAATACTCTCTTTGATAAATTAATATATTTTAAACACAAATGTAAAATCTGTAGAATTTAATTAGTAATTTTAAGTAACTTAAAAATTTCCGACTAAGATCATGTCAACAAAACATGACAAGCAAACAACTTAAGGTGCTTCTTTCCACAGCCAGGGTAAAGCATAATGAGCAGCCTTAGCAGTGTAGGTACAATTAAAATTTCATGTGTGGTTCTGCAGAGTTAATATTAAACAAAAACTAAATAAGTAATTTTAGTATTAAATATATTAATCTCTTTTAATAGAAATATTGTCTTTCTGATCTTGTGAATCCATTAATATGTTGAGGTCTGTAGTGTAGTCTGAAGAATGCCTTGGAGTCTCCATCTGTCAGTTTATTCCCCCATATTGCTGTGTTACAATTATGAAAAATGTTGTGTGTTCACAGACTATGATTGCAGATGTATTTCTAATTCAGTTTTCAAATAGAGTATTTTTTCATTTTACATAATAAAACAAGATACAAAAAAATATATACATACTTGGAGGGGGAAAAAAAGCCCCTCCCCAATAGGAATATCATTTTTCTTAAATTAGAAAGCAAGTTTAGAATGAGTTAGTGCAGAAGCAGGTTTTCTTATGACAATTCCTGCTGCTTCACTGAGCTATTGTTATTGATATGGTACAAGGTTAAAGAAAAATTACGGATGGGAATGAAAATATTAGAATTGTTGATTACTGAAGCTTTACGGGGGTGTCCAGCCAAGTTAAATGTTTTATTTTGGTCCTTATAATAATATACTTTAGTTATAAAGGCTAAAAACATTGCTGTGGTTTGGAAAATTATCTTTCTAGAGCCCAGAAATCTACTTTTGGTCTGGGAGAGAGGGTCTCACTTTGTAAGGATGCGTGAACTTTGTTATGTGGCTGGAAGTATTTGGTTAAGTGAGGGGAAGTGACAACAGAGCATAGTTACAGCTGAGGGATTATCCTACCACTTCAAATAAAAATCCAATTCTAATGCCACTGATTAGATTTACATTTGAAAAGTCATTAGATTATCAGTTAATGATTAGACAAATAAAAAGAAGTATTTTGATTTTAAAGGCTTGTACTACAAAATGTGGAATTTGGTAAATATATCTGTATTAGATAATTGTGCTGTTGTAACAGCTGCAAAATGTTTGAAGCACTGCAGCATATTTTATTTCATTATTAATGTGTCAGTGTTGACTGCTCAAATGGAACTCATCTCTGTGTCATCTTTTTAATTTAAAACATTCTTCAAGCGTGAGCTTTTAAAGGATCATTCATTCAAAATAACCTGCTTTCACACTGTAAATTTTATATATCTTAAAAGTCTAGTTGCTTTCTGTAATCCAAATGAAGGAGAGCTGTAGCATATGTTTATTTCTGCTGGACAGTGTTGGTGAGGTAGAAAACAAAGATTTTCTTTTCATACATGGAATAATACATTACTGCTTTTGCAGTGTGTTTCTGCTTTAGGGAGCTGATAAACATTAGTATCTCAGTAATAATGATACACTTCACATCCAGGTAGAGACTGGCTGTAGGATGTTTTAAATATTGCCTCCTGAATCAGCAGGGGAGTGCAGGCATCTTGACCGTAGTATTTATCATGTTTTCAGCAAACACATCAAGCAGTAGATGATTATTTTTCACAGTTCCTGGAGGAGGAAACAATATGAGAAGTCTGCACACTTCATATTAAAAGTCACAGGTTGCCTTTAGTACAGGCATGGTTGATATCCAGTCTAGTTGTTCCAGGCTTGGGAAGTTAATTAAAAATATGTGAGCAAGCAGTTTGCAGTTCTGTCACAATTTTGAGACTTCTTTTAGATTAAGGTAATTCAAGCAGTGTTTTAACTATCCTATAGAAGAATCAATAAAGATGGAAAACATTAGAGGTCTTAAATTGGTAAAAAGAATTCATCTTTTTACTAGAGAAAACTTCAGATCTATTCTCAAGTGTCATGTACTCCTATAAGTCTTCAGTTCCTAATGACTTCGATTTTGTCTTTTGTTGAGATTAAATTTCTTAGCTCTTAAAACAAGAATATGCATCCTAAAAATTTAAAATGTTCACATTCAATTCTCATGTTATCTCTGCTTCATAGAGTTAATTTGCTCCTACATCCATTTAAGTCTTTCTCTTGTCCCTAACTAGATCCTTAGCCTTTAGCAAGCTAAATGTCTAGCATGATTTCTTTTGCATTTTCAAATATTACTGAAAGATTCTAGCATTGATGTAGTAAGCTTGTGATCTTAATATTACATTACTGTGTCAGGCAATTATGGCATAAAAGATACTTTGTTGATTATCATGCTTTGATAAACAAAGACCATAATCTTTTAACTTATTTAATAATAATGAGTTTTCTTACTGAAATTGCTTTTCAGTAAAGAATCATCATGTGCTTGAAGTGGGTTTCTGGGGAAATATTTTTTTTGTCTCTCACATTGGAGAGTTCAGACACAGTGTAGAATTTCCTCAAGATCAGAGAGACCTACTGGAGAATAGTGAGTAGCAAGGATACTTGCTTGACTCTGTTTTTGTGGGCTGTTCATTTTGCTGAGATTACTGGGTAATTTGTAATATAACAAGATCTTACTATGTCAGCTAGTGGTTGAGTCTAGTCCTGTGATTAGCATTTTATTACAAGCAGCCAACAATAAGATGTTCCACATCAGATCTGCAAAACTCTTAATAAAACACATGACATTGCCAAGCTACTGGCAGCTGTAAGGATTTTTTCAGTCTAACTGAAGAAAGTTAAGAAACTTGCATAAGTTACCCAGGGTCTTTCCTCCCTCTCTATGCTCTTTCCATAATTGCAGATCTCAAGTTTCCTTATGCTTCTGCCTAAAAAAACCTTATCCTTACAGTTACTTTGAAGAAACAGGGAAAATACTGCAAGAAAACTGCTGTAACAGTTATTATGTAATTTTTCATGACATGAAAACTGGGGCCAGGTAATTTAAAGCTGAATGTTCACTCAAAGCCCAGCTTGTTTGCAAACACAGAAGTGCAGATTTTAGCAATATTAAAAATGTGTTGAATTGCAGGAATAAATAATCAAACTGAGCTAATTGAGTGCTTCTTAATGTTTCCTATGGGCCAACAGCAGGATAATAGCATAAGACAGACTGCCATGTATGAAAGCAAGTTTTACATGTTCTGTAGAGGCAGTTAAGATTAAGAGATTTTAAATTGACTAAAAAAGTAAGTCTTATGTTGCAAGAGTGCAATTTCTTAGAGGGGAGGGGAAGAAAGTCTGTAGTTTGGCCACCAATCTTACATATTTTGTTGGTAGTTACAGAAGAAAAGCTTTAATTTGTAGACAGGAAAAAACAGCTAGACTTTCACTAGCCAATTCTAAACTTCATCATCCTGCCTGCCCTTTCATCAGCTGCTGAAGAGCTTTCCCTGCTTATTAATTGCTCCTCTGCACAGCTGAAGGTAGTGAAATTTCATAAATCAGCCATGATTTTCTTTTTCTTTTTTTTTTTCCCTTTCTTTTCTGCTTAAATTGACTGAACAAGTTCTCTGTTCAGGAACAGAGTAAACCTCTGAACTCCTTTTTTATTTCTAGCATGAGTAGAATTTTAGTTCATCCTTGAGTAATTGGATGTGTTCAATTTAGAATTCTTTGGTGATTTAAAAAAGAATACATAGCATAAGTATTGTACTTGTGCATGAGAGAGCTCTCAAAGCCTTGTACGAGTTTTCTGAAACAAAATTTAAGCTGTGTAGATAGTTTAGGTAAAGTTTCTTCTTGGAACACAGAGGAGCACTTTAGGTAAGCTCCTTGCTGTTCTTCCTGCAGCAGGTTGGAGCAGGCTCAGTGTGCGCTCCATCTGCCTTGTACCTGCTTTCCACTGAAGGGAAGCACAGAGAAGGGGGAAATGAGGTTCCACTGAAAGGAAGCACAGAAAAGGGGGAGATGAGGTTCCGCTGAAAGGAAGCAAAAAGGGGAGATGAGGTTCCACTGAAAGGAAGCAAAAAGGGGGAGATGAGGTGCATTTAGGTCCTTCAGGCTGAGCAATCAGGAGTGTGCTGGGCTAGTGTGTGATGTGGGGAGACTGTGTGCTCCAAGGATAAAAACAGCAGCAGAGTAAACTGAGGAATTTTGTTCACAAGCCATCAAAGAATATAAGGAATATTTCATTTAGTAAAGGCATTTGCTTTGCACTACTTAGAACAGAGAAGCTGGAACGAGCTGTATGAATGACTTCTTGAATTTCTGAGTGACCAGAACTGTTTAGTTTTCCAAGACATATCTGTTTATGTGCTTCCGCAGTACAAATTCAAATAAAAAAGGCATCATTAGGTATGATGCTGTAAGGCTCTGGAGTGCTCCCAGAGTAAAGAAGAAGAAAATTGGTGTGCCTATATGTTCAGATTTTTGTGGGGTTCAACTTTTTATGAAATCTATTTTTTAAATAAAGAAAACATGGTATGCAACAGTGTAACAACCCAGAATTAAGCCAGAAGTTATTTGGAAAGCTGTCCATAGAAAACTTGGTAAGTATTTCTAATACCCAGAATTAGAAAGTTCAGCTAAGTCCATGACACTGAATGCTTTGGAAGTGTTTGGGTTCAGCGCTGTGTAGCTTTCTCTGCTGTTTAGTTTAGAGCTTTCACAGGAGTTGAGTACTGTCATGAAAATATTGTGATGTTTTCTCTGTAAAATACTGCATGTTGGGGACCATCTGAGGTATGGAAGTAAACCCCTTTAGGACAGTACTGGGACAGTAAAGTTAAATGGTTAGGGTATAAAGAACTATATAAAGAACTATAAACTACTTTTTTTTTCTCACTAAATACTTGTGCATTTGCAAACTCAACACTCAAAGATTTTTGATTAATATCAACACTCAAATTTAAAGATTTTTTTCATTCTGCTGAACATACCTGGATGATTAATGGTTCTGAAGGACTGCAGCAGTTACACTTGATTAACTGAAGTTCAAAATGACACTGTGAGTTAGTTTGTTTTATTATATTGCATTTTGAATTTGAAACTGGCTCTTGTTTTTGTATAAAGTTATTTCAAGTGACAGGAATGGGTCAGTTGGAGGTTATTTTTCAATGGTAGTATATCAAATGCTGTTTTTCTTCCCCAAAATGAAGACTAAATTGGCAGATTAAACTTGGCAGTAACAGTGAGCTGCTGCCTCTCAGTCAGCTGGTACCAGGCAGCACCAGATGGCCTTTATTAGAGGTACAGACATTGGTTTATTTGCCTTTAAAATGTACTGGAGAGCCCCTCAAAAGTGAGGGCAGGTCGCACTAGTGGCTTTTCCCCTTCCTATAGGAAAAGCAATGTCAAATACTCACTAACCAAATAGGAAGAGCTTAACATAGCTTATTAGGATGGTGTGTTTGTTTTCCCCCAAAGACAGCCTAAAACTCCCACAAAAATCAACCTGCTTGGACTATTGAAGCAAAAGAAACTATTACTCCCTCTTATTTCTCTGGGATGTAATTTTCTTATAAAAAATATTACAAGTTATCATCCTAATAATTTTGTACAAGTAGAAATGAGTTAGAGGAAATAGTGCTGTAGTGTTCTTCACTTCTTTAAAACTGAGTAGCACTGTAAGAATGCATGGAAGAAATGAAAGCCTGCAGAACAGTTAGTGTCCACCTAAATACCAGTTAGGTGAAAGTGATCTCTTTAAGTGTTTACTTTTAACTTGTAAGCATAAATGGATTCACAAATATTGACCTGAATGATAATTTAAATACAGAATCCTGTTAAAAATAGTCTAAATGTTTTTTGTTTTGATAGACTGTATTGTTGATAATTTGCTAAATCACTTGAACAGTTGATAATAACATTTCCCTAGACAACTTAACATTATTTGCCTGAGTGATTTATTTTTGAAATATCTTTTCTTTCTGATTGTTATATAAAATGAAATATTACTTTAAACTGTAATCAAAAAATCATGTATATCATGGGAACAGAAAAATAAAAACCTGTTTTGTTCTTTGATTGAATACATAGTCTTATTTATGCTCTTAGTCCTTGTTTTCATAAATTCAGACTAAGCAGATAAGAATTAAAGCTCAGGATTTAGGATATGTGATAAGAGACAGGGCAACCTGTTTCCCTGCCTCCTGCCCCCACAATGAGTGAAGAGTTTAAGGCTTCTCAGTCTGCATTTTACAGCCTGTGGAATTCTCCCAGCCTGGTTTTACATTTCTAATCATACCTTCTCAGTCTTCCAGAAGAGATCAGATTATTTTGGGTTCTTTGGTTGTTTTGAATGCTAATCTGGAGGAAAGCAAATCAAATTAGATTCTTCCCAAAACGGTGCTATTCATTTCTTTTGCAAGTAACAAAGGACTTCTTCTGTTTGAGGATTGCCATGAAAAATAGTCTTACTTAATGGAATTAATCTGTCATGGCTCTTATTACGTATTTGCAGTTGTAGACAAAGAAATTAAGAAACAGATATTGCAGGTAGAAGCAATGAAAGAAACCCCGTTTTTGTCAGGAAAAAAAAGGAAGTTTTTATCTTTCAGATGTTGGAAAAGGAGTCAGCGTTCAGGAAGCATATCACTTTTTTTTCTTCAGCCATGTGTGTGTTTACTGTATCAGCTTGATCCTCTCTACTCTGGTCTTGCAGCAGAACAGTATTTTAATGCAATTTTAAAAAATTCTATGCAAGAAGAATCTGACAACAATTAAAAAAAAAAAAAGAGAAAACCTTGAAAAATTTGGTTAAATTGTTTTTGTTTAACTTGCCAAACTGTTTTTACCAGAAAGCTGGTTTAAGTTTGCTTAGTTTTAATTGATCCTCTGTTACACTTTTGATCCATGCCGGTTCAAAACAGAATACTGCCTTGGGTTTCAGTTGTTAATATTTATTAACAGATGGCATTTTTAGCTTGTGATAAGCTTCATCATTTCTCCTGGTGACTTTGAGACAATTAAGACAACATTACATCTGCTTATTTGTATATTGAACAAAATTAAATGGACACATTTAAACAAGCATGTCCTAAATCAGCCTTACTTATGGGTGTGTGCTGTCTTTAGGAAAAAGAAGTTCTGAGACATTTGAGACCACAGGACCATGCGTGATTAAAACTGCAAATATACAATCTCATGTAAAAAGTTATATGAAAATTACAGTACTGTTAGGAGATTGTGTACAGTCAGTCAAATGTGCAGGAACAAAATGGATGCACTTAGCTAAGTGGTACTGATACATGGAACTGAATGTAAAGGAGGATAAGGATTAGATAAGATGAAGCTGATAAGAGGGAAAAGACTTTAAATTATGTTAAATTATGTCGCTCAAAATAATAATCTTATCTTGTTTTGAATAATAGCCTTCCTTTGTTTTCCTAAAATAATGCAAGTACTGGAGCATGGTTAAAGCCATCAAGTGCTTTTGTGTGTACTGTTTCATTTCAACATGCTTAAGCTAGAACGTGCTTAATCTCACTCCAGCGTGTGACCATCAAGATAGGGCAACGGCGTAGTGGGAAATCCTGTCAGAAGGGCAAATCTCACTGAAGAGTAAAGTCACTGGCATGTTTTTCATAAAAAATTATTTTAGATGTCACTGGCAATCTGGCAATATAAAATCTCCAACATGAGCTTAAGTTTTAAATGGATGATGATGTTGCTAAGATGCCATAAGATGTTTCAGCAATGTTCCAGTGCCATGCAACAACTTTGTGTGTCTTCCAGCTTAAATTTGCAGTTATCCTAGGTATTGATTGTGTGCCTTTTTTGCTAAAAAGAATATTTCTTTGGACCATTGAATTTATCACATTTTGATAGTTGCTTTTGGCGCTAGAAGAGTTGTGTGGAACCTTTTATGACTCTGGCATTCATAGTGTTGCATAATTATATCTTCACCAAGTTAACTCAAAGGTAAATAGTGCTGTAGCTGTGGTAGAGGTAGAAGCAGGGTCTTTCAACACAATTTGAAGAAGTTGACAAATTTCTCACACTAATTTTGCCAGATGAAAAGTTACCAGTTGCCTGGTTGTTCAAATAACTGGCAGCTCTTTAATGCTAAATTGCTTACATGTATCAGTCAGAAATGTTAACCCATCTGCAGTGAATTGCCTCTTGGCTCTGTCAAAAAAAGAATTGGAACTGGATGAGCTTGTGTTTCAGTTTTACTGGAAATTTTTCTTTCATGAAATCGGTACCTTAAGTTAGAAGAAAATGGGGCAGTTCTGAGGTTATCCCCAGGCATTCCACTATACTGTTGTAAAATAAATCTGTCCTGCCTCTCTGCTCAGCAAGTATTGTCTCTCTACTTGAGAATATTGTACTTCATGTCAGAGTAAGGTACTGCAGGCTTGTGTGCTAGGCAGAAAGTGTATATTACACAGAGTAGTAACACGGGTGACTTCTGTTCAAGAGAAAATACAGATTTTTTGACTTACCTATTTCACCCTCAGTTTACACTGTAAGTAGATATCAGTGTTTCTTTTTCTTTGGTTCAGAAGTGGATTATTTTTGTTTAAATGAAACAGGTTGGGCTGAATCCTAGCATAAATGTAGAAATGGATGATGGAGCAAACAAATCTGAGGCCTTGTAATATCACTCTGAAGGGCCAGTTTAAAAACTTGGGCGTCTTTGAAGCTGTGAAGATCAAAGCTGTAAAAGGCTTTTACATTTTGTAAGGATGATTTAAATGTGCCATTTCAGAATATACAGAAATGTCATATAGGTTCACATTTATTTAAAAAGGAGAATTAGAAGCAGGAAAAAGCTTGACTTATTTCCAGTTGAGATGGAGGCTGCAGTGTTTATTGATAGTTCATGTTAAAGATTATGATGGTATGGAGAATGAAGACAAAGAAAATGGTGCTTGCCCAAGTAAAGAGAAATCCATTTTGGTATTGTATATGATCAGTTAAAATTACTTAGCTTTTAAAGTAATTGTTTCAAAGTGATTAACTTTGAAATGAGAGCAGAATTGAGGAAAAATACCCTGACTGCCAGAAGAAATTCATGTAGCTAATGATGCATAAGTATTTATTAAACATTTCTCCCTCTCACTAAGTTCTGCATTTGTGAAACACAATTATGTATATGTACATGAGGATGATAAAGTACTCGTCAGCTCTCTCCTAATTTCTCTAGTAGTTCATGAAAGCAACAAGCTGATTCAGAAGTAAGAAAAATAAACCTGTGGGGCTATTTCAGTCTTGTTAGCTGTCACGGAGAGGGTTAAATTTCTGCGGAGCTAATTGAGAGGCTTTTTCAAATTCATCTCTAGAGAAATAGTATGCTTAGACTTCATAAAGTGTTTGTAGGATTCTGTTTGTGATAATAACAGAAATTATACCAGCACAGAGCATGAGTCCAACACTCATGAGTAAAATGTCCTAACTCAGAGGTTGTTTCTATGAAACACTATTCAGTGTGATGTTGTAAGACTGACTAAAACATAAAGACTGTAAGAATCAGATGAGCAACAGCAGAGGGTGAGGTGGAGTAATTTAATCAGTAAAAAGAGGGCCAGTGATCTGCTTCTAGTACATCAAAGGAAAGTACTGAGATGGGTCAAGGAAAAAGATTCTTTCCCAGGAATACCAGGCAAGTAAAGGGTGATTGCATAATAGGGTATAGGATGCGGGATGCAGAGAGAAAAGAGTTTGGGGATGGGACAGAATATTGTACACAACTCATTATGGGATGTTCAGATGACACAGACCAAACCGGGAGAATACAAAAATCAAGGTGGATTGGGGTGTAGCAAGCTTGAGGAAGCAGGGGAGAAGTGAATAAAAAGGGGCAGTCACATATGTGCTGATGGTTGAGCAGGTTGGTGGGCAGTAGGATTGTCTGAGCCTTCACTTGATCTCTGCAGGCTATTCTGTATTCTTGCCAAGTTCTATTTGCAACTATTGAGCATGAGCGCATTGTCTCTCTGTGCCTGTGTGTCAACACCTGCAAACTTCAAGTTCAGGTACCAGGCAAGTGGGGTAAGAGGCTGGTGCTGGCCACTGGAAAGAGGCTGCAGGCCTGAGGAATTGGAGGGTCAGCACCTGCAGAGACCATTATCTAGAAGCCAACTCTTTGCAAAGGCAGCATGTCTAACAGCAGCTGCTGGAGACAAACATACTGTGATCACACCTGATGTGTGCTAGCAGGTAGCACATTTCACGCTGGACTAACCAGTGAGTAAGATACAAGCACCTGGAAAGTTCTAAGGTAGAGCTGATTGCTGGTTAAGGGTGTAGGGTCTTGATATTGAATGGAGTTTCAGGTAAAAAGCATTTTTCAGCAAGAAGAGCACTTCTGGTATAATTAACAAAAATATTGAGAAGCATACCTTCATGAATAGGGATGGAAAGCATTTCTTTGATTGTTTTTTTTACTGTGAGCTCAATCAGTTACCATGCCTGAAACAGGTCATTCTTGTCTGGAAATATATGAAGAAGGAATTACAAATAAATGCCCTTTAGTTCTGGTTGGGTACAGTGATGTTGTATTATGTATTACTTGAAAGGTTTTTGAAAAGAAAGTTATAAAAGTTATAAACTTTAACTATAAACTATAGTTAAAGTTTAAAGTTATAAAAGAAAATAGTTTAATGAGGAACTGGAATTGATATAGCTGCATTATTGTAATCTTGCTAATGAGGCTAATGAGCACAATAGAAATCAAGTAGAAATGTATAAGCTGAGTTCATATAACCATTAACCATAATATGTGATTTGAAAACTGAAGGTGTATTTAAAATAGCTCACAAAATTACAAACCCTGTTTATTGCATTTCACAGCTTGCAAACCGAGATGCATTAAAACACTTTGACCCTAATCCGAATTACAGATCTCGTAACAGGACACTGGATTAGCTGTAAGATGGACCTTTTGAGGTTTTCTGATTCATAGTGATTTCTTCTATAAGATGCAAAAAAATCCAGATTTTATTGGATTAAAAGCATTTCTTCCATTTTATCTAAATCAAGTTCCATGACAACATAATACCAAATAGTAAAAGGGTTGATAAACAGCTTGTTCTCTGCCTTTTGTATCCTTGTAAGCAGGTCCTTGCTTTTGGGCTCAGATGCAGTAATTTCAAAGATTTACAGCTGCAGGAAACTTTGCTCAAGTCTTTGCCCCCAGAATCTCTCGAAAACTTGAATACCTCTGCACTCAGACTGTGTGCCTCTCCTGTTCTGCAGTCTTGCCACCCCTAGCTCAGCTTCAAGTTGCTACATCCTGTGACCGTTACCTGGGAATCATCTTGCTATCTTTTGATGCTTTTTTCAAGTATCAGACTTGGGAAAAAGAACTTTTCCTCTTTTTTTCAGACCCTACTCTTAACTTTTCTGCTTTAAGAACCTAATATATTTGAATGCATAGAACTGTTGTTTCAAAGGTGATTGTTGCTGTGTAGATTTAATGCATGAATATAAGAATAAGGAATTATCTCTGATACGTGTCTGAAGTCTCAGCAGTAAGTATAAAAAGAAAGCCAACTTAATTGTGGGAAATTGTACTTCTACACAGTTCGTATGTTGTTTTGAGCAAGGTAAAAGGGCCTCTAAGATTGTCTGATGCATTAGAAAGGAGCTAAACCAATTCAGCTAAGTACAAGACATAAAAGGTTATAAGCCTTCTTGGAATACATTGACTAAAGTAAATGAGATCTAAGCTAACATTTTAAATTCAGTTAAAATACAATGTTAGTACTGCTTGTTCAATAAGTAAGAACAAAGGAATAGTCTTAATCCATTTTCACAGAAATGATTAGTGTATTAGCCTAGACCCAGCTGAAATCATATTAATGGAATAAGATTATGGTGCAAGGTCTGTTATTTCTGCCATGAAGTTTTTTATTCAAATTACTAAAGATATATAATGTATTTTAAATAATCTTGCTCAAGTATCTTGCTCTAACTGTGACAATCTAATGAAAATCCACATACTCAGGTTTTTAAAGTGAAGATGTAGATCAAGAACCACTTTAAAAATTTTTCCTTTGGGTATGTATTTTGACTGAAGGACCTTCATGTGTACAGAATCATATTTAGCAACATCAAAAGGCAATTTGGTTTTTTTTTGTTTGCTTCGTGTGAATGCCTTAAATAGGCTTATCCAGGTGAGTGTGAGTAGTTCAGTGTCTGTGAGTGATTAACTGAAATAATCACAATAGACTCTTAAATAATCAATTTACATTTTCCACTTGGCTTGGCTCTCTGTTTCAAGATAATTCTAGTTTGATAAATAAGAATGGTGGCTTTTTTGTTGTTGTTGTTGTTGTTGTTGTTGTTGACATGCAGCCTTTTCTCTTGATTAGAAATGCATCAGGGTTTGATTGCAGAGCTGTAGTCTGTGCAACTTCACAATGATACCAACATAGTTTTACTTGTGTTTCAATATAGTGCATCAGTTTTCTGGCTTTTTTGCTAGTTAGGCATCATCACTTGCTAAAAGTATCACCAGTTCTGAAAAGTTAGTCTGATTTCTAAATTCCTGCATTTTTAGTTACAAGTCTGAAAAAACAAGTGCTGGTATTTGATAGGAGGGTAAACAAAATAACACATTTCATCTTTAATGCCATTTAAATAAAATATTATGAAAATACTAAATTTTACTTATTTTCAGGTCAGGTATAAAATTTATAAAAATATTCTTTAAAAATTCTAGGATGTGCCTGCATGAGTAATGCTGTAAATGGATACAGACTAAACTTCTTAGAGCATAGGTGTCAGGAAAAACCATATCTACAAACCTATTGCAAGATATAGTAAATTACTAATATTATTTTCTCATATGGCAATTCTCAAATGTTTATGCTCTCCTGCAAGTTTTATTGCAAGCAGGTAATGAAGAGGGAAGGAATCCAATTGCTTTATGCACAGGGCATACAATTCCTATTTATTAAGAGCAAAGGAGAGCTTTTTTTCAGTAACCGTAGAGGTGGATATGAGCTCTAGTGAGCCAACTGGAAATTGCTCTTAAGTAAGTTAGAAGTGCTCTTTACAAAATTATTTGATGTGTCTTCAGCTTTCATAAGGCTTCTTGTAGTTAAGGTAGGGAATAGGAGTTAGAAATATAGTGGTAATCAGATGCATTTTAAACAGACTGAGTTCTAGATCCATATGAATTTTTCATTAAAGTGGAAAATTGAGGAAAAAAATGAAGGAGAATGGGAGCAGATAAGTGGACTGGACAGCTGATGAATCAGATTTTTGACAGTGACTGATATCTTGCTTGAGAATAGGAGAGATTTTTAGATTAGTAACTTATGACTGCTCTGGCTGTAGTGTTTTTCTACTTCAGAGGTATTAATCATGTGGCTTATGTCCTGCACTGTGTATTCTACCTCTTTAAATGCTCTCACACAGTGTAAATGAGAATAAGGTCAATGATAGTCCTAAATGCTGGTGTTGAAATCTGCTAAATTATTTACATTATCATCTTGCAGTAGTGAATTTGGCAAAATCCTACTTGTTTTTCAAGTATTTGGTGTGGTTTACATTTTTTACTGAATGTCATATCTTTAAAAGCTGTTAAACCCTTAAAATCTGTACATATGATAACTCGCATGAGGTTACAGAAGCAGAAAATGGAAGCTTGAATCTCGCAGTTATAAAGAAAAATAATCACAGTATTTTCCCTGTGTGCTGGCACTTCTGAACCAGGCCTTACCAAAAAGATTTGTTCACAACTGTCAGTTCCAGTGCAAAATGCCCTCAGCTGCCTGTCAGAGGAGAATATTCTGGGCAACAGGGATGTACAGAAGAGTAGCCCATAGATTTAGACCATAGGCCCTAGAATGTTCTGAAAGGATACCAGTGTCCTTACTTATTGAACAAACATGTATTATTTTCCTATTTTACTGCAATAGTGATTTTTAAAAAGCAGTGGGTTTGACTGCAGAGCAATGTATTTGATGCTAGATCTGAATATTCTTACTGTTTTATCATTAAAAATGTAGCACTTATCAGAAAACCTCATGTATGTCATCTGTTCTGTAAACCAAGCAGATTTAAAGCTTTCTGCTTGCAGTTTAAAGCTTTCTACTTGCCTCTTGTCTTTCCCTGCCCATCTTGTGCACCTAATAGCCAGATGTGTTTGGGCATGGTGCTGAAAGTTGGGAAAGGACAAGCTTGTTTTGCAGTAAGGGAGCTGTGGTTGCAGGAGCCATAGACCTCATAGCATCGTGTTATGTATGTGAATTTAATAGGTGTGTGACAGTCAGACATGGTGGTACTGACCCTCCTTTTTGTCTTGCCCATATATAACCATATCCCCCATAGGCAGCATCCTGTGTGCTGTACTAGAACCTCTGTACAGAGGAAGGAGGAGAATTGACTTGGCAATGCTTTCATTTAATTTTATTTTTTTCTGGGGCAGGATGAATCACTCATTTAATGGTTATCTCCAAAAATAGCTGGCTGAAGAAAATTTGATTAAATACCCCACTGACATACTGGACTTCCTACTGTACGTGACATGCTTCTGGTGTTACTCAGTTTTCTTCACAATCCCATCTCCTCCAGACTTGCAGTTCAAGTTTTTGTGAGAAAGTATTGCTGCTTGTTTCAGAGACTTGGAGTTTACCATTGGATGAGTCAACTGCAAAACTGTAATACTCAGATTCAGATCTTTGAGGCTTGTGTACACTGAGCTTCAATGGGAAAACTGAATTTGGGAATTCACTTAGTTTGCTGGATGAGGTTTGTGCATAGGTTGATTCACTTGATGCATTTGCTCCTTGCATCTATTTGACAAATTCTATAGAGTGCCAGAAAAGGGGAACAGAAGGTGATTGTGAAGAAAATCTACCAACAGGAAAGTACTGCTGACTCTTAAGTGCATGTCTCTGTGTGTGTGTGTAGTCCTTGAATGTACTTAAGGAGGTGCTTGGAGGTTGGCTTGCTTAAATTAGCAAAACAAGAAATATGATTGTGCAAAGCTAGCAAAACTAAAATGATACAGTTATCAAAGTATCACCACTCAGCAATAGCCAAAATACCAGTGTGTTATCAACAGTGTTGTAGCCACAAATCCAAACTATGGCATTGTATTGACTGCTGTGAAGAATGTGAACTCCATCCCAGCCAGAGCCACAAGGGCAATTAGTTTGAAAAACATACAGCATAAAGTGCCTATCAGTTCCCTTGTCCTTGTCAAAGAAACATATTTAATCACTAATAATTTGCTTTAGAGTGACATATAAGAGAAAGAAACAAGTCTGTAAAATCAACTTTAAAACTTAAGGTGTGAAGAGAGTAGTTAACACGGTTACTTGCTGATTTATTTGGTTTCATTTAACTCAAGAAAAGTATTTCACATAAATTAGATTGAACCTGAATGGTGTAACTAGGAGTATATTGAGGGCAATACATTGTGAGAACTCAATAAAGGCCAATATTGATTTCTGTAAAATGGAGCTTTCTTTTTTAATTTGAGACCTAGCAGAGATCTTCTTTCTTTCTTATTCTTTTTTTTTTTTTTTTGCTGGCCTAACCTGGTGTTCTTACGCATTTTTTCAAAATTAAACCTCATATAACTTCTGTTGTTGCACAAAATTAGTAAAGAAAGATTAAAGGAGAGTGGCACAGTAATGCAACATTAAATGCAGGTTGCTGAGTTAAAAGATGCTCTTTCATGATGGAATAGAAAACTTTCTCATCCTGTGTAAATTGGGACATTTTTGACAGTGGTGTTCTTTTCATCTTTAAAGGCGAAGCCAGAACTGCAGCAGAGTAAGCATCCAAACTTTGGTGCAGATTTTCACAGCTTTTCCATCGAAACCTGATAGACTGGAAATTACCTTAAAGTCTTAGAGCTGATGTTGGATAAATGAGCAAGATTGATAGGTGACTAACCCTGCCATTCTCTAATGGTAGGGAAATGAGCAAGATGAATTAAATCATAGACAGTATCTCTATGAATTACAAGAAGCTGGTGCAGTTTCCACTAACGAAGGCATCATCTCAGTGTGAGATTAAAGGAGGCTTGTGCACTTGGTTGCATTAAAATTGGCTCAGTTAGAGGTGACCTGGTCTTCTTCACTGTTACCTGCTTTTGGATTTTGTTTGTGGTGGTTTCTTAGCACAGAACATTATAGTTGGCCAAGGTGCACTGTGGAGGTATATGGACATTACCAGCATATAAATTTCTATCCACTAATTTCAAGCCAGTTGATTTACAGTGACAGTGTGGGGGAAGTTAGGTGAAGGTCCAAATACTCATTTCTGCATTTCCATTTTAATTAAGTAGAAAAGAGATGCTGCTTCTTAGATGTAGACATAATTTCTCAGTTGTTCATTTTGGTAGAGGTGGAGTTATGAGGAGTTCACAAATATTTTCAAATATTTGCTTTTTAGATACTGAAAGATGATCAGTCTTGTTGTGGAAGGACTACTTACAGATGTGGTATTGGCACCATACTTTAACATTATTGTTTTGTAGATGTACAGCAGACAGAATTAAGGCATCACTTGATTTGGGTATAAAATTGGGAGTCATTCATCACTGGATATTAAGAATTAAATGACAGCAGGAGCTTGAAAAGGGAATTGTTGCCTTGATGGCACCTTTATCAATTATCAATGCCTACCATAAAACCTTATGGAAGTAAAGGAAGACACCCTGTGATGCTCCACCCTTGTCTGCCAAGCCAGTCACGACACTGTTAAAAGTGTTGGTTTGATCAAGCATGGCTTCCTCTTGATGAAGCCATGCTGATTTCTTCCATTAACATTCTTGTCCTTTATGTGCCTGGAATTGGTTTCCAGGTTAGTTGTTCCATTGCCTTTCTAGGTATTGATGTGAGACTGAGCAGCCTGTTGTTCCCTGGGTCTTGCTTCTTGCCCCTGAAGAAAGGACTGGCAGAAGAGCATAAGAAGAGTGGAAGGTTAAAATTACTGCAATGGAAAATAAAACAATGACAGATTATTGTATCCCAGTTACCTGTCATCTACAGGATTGCAAAAATTTATAGTGCCCATACTGGATCTGAGTAACAAGTGTGTCCCTGCTCCTGTGCTAAAAATATGTGCTTAATAGGTGAAAATACTTGTAAGAGGTTGCAAGGTTAATTCTTTATTTGCCTCCTTAATTTGGCCAAAGTATCTAATACCTGCTGATCCATGGGGTAGTTTAAATTAGGTTTTGTGGCTGTTTTCATAACAAGGACTCAAGTTTTTTAGGTAAAAAATTCCAAGTCATGCTGATCATGTGGAGCATGTAAAAGAGTCAACTCCCTGGAAGCTTGGTCTGGCTTCAGTTCCTTTCAGTGATATTTGCAACAAACTGTTTTCAATAATCTCAGAATAATTGAAGGCAGTGGATATTGCTTGCTTTCAGTAGGTCTCCAACATAAGAAGAACCCTGAAGGGTAATGTAGTGGCCATTAGTGACAACTGTGAAAAATGGCCATGTAAGACCTGCATATCAAAGATGTGTTGATGTTCTGCAGTTTGCAAGGACAGTATTTCAGAAGAATGTACTAGCAGCATAAAAATGATTTTGAATGAGAAGCTGTTAATACATGACCTGAAGTAAATATATCCAGAAATTGCTATAACCATGTACTTCATTCACTAAACCCATCTATATTACTAAGACAATCTTGGATGTCATTAAAAAATAGTAGCCCCAGTAACCTTGAAGGCTCCACTTGAAAATAAATGCACAAAATTGTGTACCTGTTCCTTCTACTTGCCTTTTTCATTTCAGATTCTTAATGCTATTTTTAGTTTACTTAATGCTGCTTAGTCTCCTATTTTTAATGTGGTCTTATTCCAAAGGGCATAACAAGGAATAGGTTATCTAGTACTGGTGTCAATACTTAAAAATAATTGCTGTGGGATTCAAGGAGACTGGTAATAGAAACTGAGATGGATCTTAGTGCAGCAAGACTCCCAAGCATTTGTCATGCTACCTTGCAAGTCTACAAAATGTGGTGTTTTTTTAGATAGAACACAACACTAAATTAAACAGTAAGTTTAAGAAATGTCACTGCTTCCTTATGCAGGTTTTTTTTCCTCTTGCACACTTCTGTGCTCACTGGGTGCAGTACTTACCTTGAAAGGCCACTCTCTACATAAAGCTTAGTGATGAATGACTCCTATTGGGGCAAAACTGCTAAAAAGAAATTAAACATCACATTTCTCTTTATGATTTGTAGTAAAATTTTCTAGTGACTCCGGTGTGGCTTCCTTTTTGTTCTTGTCCAAAGTTTCCTTGTTTATGCCAGAATTATATGGGCTGGAAGAGACCTCTTGAGGTTCTCTCCTCAACCCAGTAACATGGCATGATCTCTGCTAGAGAGCACTGAAGTAAGCCATTGCTTTTTGTTGTGTCTGTCTCAGGTGGACCACAGTGCAGAATCCATGGGACAGAACAGATAACAAGACTCTCAAAAGCAGCATGGTAGTGAGGGTCATTTAGGTATTCTTAAAAGTAATTGTGTGTGTGTGCAGGTTTCTTGTTCTACCTCATCCCACTGGTACCTTACCTAGTTCATGCCTAAGTGCAGGTGACTTAGAGAAGTCCCTGTCTGTGAATCATGGCAGACCTTAAGCACCAAACACATGTGTTCTGAATTTGCACCGGAGCCCTCCTGTGTGCCATGAAGCATCTTAAACAGAAATAAAGGCATACCAAATTACAGAATTGCTTGAAATCTCAGACAGGAGGATAGGAAATTCCAGGAAATGGTGCTTGTTATGGTGAGAGAATGGAGGAACAAAATCATTTTGCAGGTATAATTAAAGAGGAAGATCTTTTCTTCCAGATAGCTGCTGAATATTGCTTTGTATGTCTGCTGTTATACAGATGAATTATTGGTAAATGTTAGGTGACTAATGTGTTTTTTCATTTTTCAGACTGAAGGTTAGAATGTTGGTGAAAACTGTATAGCTGCAATGTTAAATAGTGCTTTAAGAGAAAATCTTCAAGGAAACAAATGCAGCATTAATGGCTAGAAATATTTGATGTACTGATGACCTTGAAAATATTTTTTGCAGCTTTTCTTAAAGTAATTAACTATAAAGTAACCTTAAAATCTAGTAGTTTACATACTGACAAGGGGAGCAAAATGGGACAGAAACTTTTGATCAAGGAATAATAGTTACAATATTGGAAAATATCATTTTAAGAGATCATATTTTTTTAGAAATTCATAGTTTCATACCTTATGTCTTCATTGCCTTTCTTATTTAGAGTGATGAAACAGAAATATGCATTTAGTATGTATTGAAAACATTTATTTGACAAATCAGAGGACCTAAGCAGATTATTCCCCCCATATTTTTAAAATTTTAGTTTAGATAATGAGATTAAATTGCCACAGTAGTAAGTACCAAATAAAAGAAAGTGCTATTTGAACTCTTTCTCTTTAGTTCTTATTAATGTATGCACAAGTGTGTGACTTCTGTGAAAAGTTTGCATTCCAAACTAACCTGTCAAGCTTTATATTATTTCAAACTTGTGGTTTTAGGTAGTTATCAGAAATCTAATACAGTGTAATGAAGATTTGGAAATTTAATATAATTCTAATGGTTTTTCTTTTCTGTTGAAAGAAATAATTCTATATTCGTAACTTTTAAGCTATTTAAGCAAAAGGGGAAAAAGCCAGTGTCATGAAATAAAGGAGCATGTCAGAAATGCTTCTTTTTACAACTTCTGTGACCCATAGTGTTTCTTACAGAGATGGAGAAAATTCAGATGTTCAAGGTTTTATGGCACACTCTGTTCTGAAGTACTTACTGTTAATTCTGATTAGTGTTTATAATAATGATTTTATTGGTTTATGGCATATTTATTGAGATATGGTCAGTTGTAGAAAACTTCATTTTGAATTGTCACTTTTAAAAAATCCTTTATATGCTGTCATGGTTTACTTTCAAAAATGATACTTTTTTTGTGTTTGGAATTGGTGTGCTATGCTCCAGATTGCAAACAAGGTGTTGCAAGTTACAATACACAATAGAATCAGGGAATTTGTGGACTGCTTTTTCATCAGGTTATTTCCCAAAGAGCTGCGTCTTGAGCAAGATGTGTAAAGTCAAACTACGGACTTTTGGCAAGAGGGAGCAAGTATTTCTCTGAAAGATTAGCAGGGATCAGAGTATGTGTGATGGTACCTGTTTGCAGTACCTGCAGGAATGGAGTTTGGTTAATTGGGGCTCTTACTGAAGGTTTTTGGTGGGGATTTGCTCATGCAAGAGGAGTGTGTGGAGTGTAACAGGCTTCTGTTCACTTGGGCTGCCTTTGAATACTCCTGAGTTTCCTCACTGCTCTTTACAAACACCAAGCTCCCTACTCTTTATCCCCCTTTGGCAGGAGAGGAAGAAAGTAAAGGAGTACCTAAACCAGATCTTTATATGAATGTGTTGAACTTTAAAGTATGAAAATACTAAAATTCAATGACTTGTGCAACCTCAGGAGCCTCAGTGACCCTGTGAAAGCCACATTGTGTTTGTGGTTAAAGGTGTGAGTGAAGCAGGTTCTGTCAGTGCCTGCCCAGTGCCCAGCCTGGCAGTGCCCTGCCACTGTTACTGGGTAATCTCCTCTGGTTAAAGGCTGTACTCATTCATCAACCAGTCCACTTCAGGTTTTTGTGATAAGTATGGAGAAAGGCACATTAAATGCACATGAAGAAATGCATTTGTCGTGTCACTACTATTAACCAGTTCATCTTCATTTTAGTAATTTATGTTTTTGATGGATTCAGGGTGATGATCAGCCTGATACTGGTGTAAGAACTATAAACAGATTTATGATGTAATTTTCGTAATCAAATTTCACATCAATGCCATCATATATTTTGGAATCTTTGGGCAAGAGAAGACTGGGATTTCCCTTTTCAGAAGGAAAGGAATGCTGTTATTAGCATGCAGGTTTATAAAGGAAAAAGTCATGAACTCAGGTTGTGTGCATCAGTGCTCAGCATATCAAAATTCTGAATATTTTGCAGAAAGGCAAATTGATGTCATTAGTATGCTTCTAGTTTGTAAATTTAAGCTTTTAAAAACTTTTTTTTACTCTTTATGCTTCAGAACTGTTTAGTTTGGTTGCTGAAATGAGTTGATAAATTATAGACAGCTTTTTTGCCTGTTGCATGATATGCAGTGGTTCAGTTTAAGACTTCAATTTATTTTAAACTATCCTCAAACTGAAATTTATTTAAAAATTTAGTACATACCAGTGAACAATAATTTTTCACAGTCATGTGCCATGTCCCTTTTGACCATAACTGCCACATACTTCATTACAAATCAAATTCATTATGATAAACAAATATGGAAAAGAACTTTTACTTCTGACGTTGAAGCAGCGTCTTTAATGAAAATTTTTTAAGCACTGAATCTTTTCAGACATGTTACTTGTATTTGGTTTTTTTCCCCTTACAAGCCACAGAAGAAAGAGGATCAGCAATCAGAAGCTAAAGCAAGTCCAAAAAAGTCATCAGAACCCACTATTGACCTCTTAGGACTTGGTAAGCATTACATAATTGCTTGGTTTTAAATCAAACATAGATATGTAATTTTATATTTTAATATATATACTTTTATATTTTTTCTGTGATTACTGAAAGATTAATATGAAAACCATAAGATTGCATGCATGAATTTAAAACTGTAATGGAAAATGCCATTGGGATGTGGGTATATCACTACTTTTTTGCTAGGGAGAGTAATGAGATCCTGTGGGAAATGGAAGTTATCAAAGTGATTTTCAAAGGCCTTGTGGATTGTAGTATTTCATTGTTTGTGGTACAAGTGTACTTTTTAATGAAAATGCTGAGGTCATCTAAACCATGTATCTGTAAAAGACATTATATCATAATTTCCTATATTAGTTAAAAGAACTGTAAACTGTCAGACTGCAGCTGACTAATACCTTGTAAAACTCAATATAGTGGGCATTTCAGTGTTTTGTACTGACTGCAACTATCATTCATTTTTATCTAATCCGCCTTTTCGCTTTCTGACTGGCAGATAGCTGTGGGTTTGTCCTGTAAATAAAGCAGTTTCTAGTAAAATTATTTAATTGACACTGTCTGCCTATACTCTTGTCTATAGGCCATTCTCATAAAATATGTCTTTCATTTATCTAGTGTTGCTCTAAATGTGTTTTTTCCATTTGATTGAATCTTAAAATGTAAATGGAAAAATAAAATATTGCAGTATTTTTATTTCCTTTTGAAATTCTGTGTTAGGAAAATCTTCTGTTAGTTGAATGTGAATAAGATATCAATGGATAACAAGTGAATGGATATTAAGAGTATTCACTTTCTATCCATGTAATGGTTACTCTTAATTTTCTACATGATTTCTACATTATATTTGAGGAGGCTAATAAGTCTCTTAAATGCAATTCTAAAAACTTCACTTTGTAGAAGAGTGTTTTGGGGTTTTTAAAATTTTTTCTTTCAAGGTATGAATAATGTGACAAAACAGTAAATGTTTTCTCTGTTTTAAAATTCACATTCACATCAGTGTTTTTTTCCCTCTGATGTAGAGCTAACTGTAAAGTACCATTTTTGCATGGGTTATGTGTGTGTTGTCCATATCTCACTCCAAGTAATTGCTACTATAGGCATGCAAATCTTAATTAACACCATAGAATGAATGTAGAATGAGCCTATTAAAAAAAAAAATGTAATTTAGACCTGATGGAAAGCTGATTCTCCTTTATTTTCCTTTAGCAGACCAACAACCTAATTAAAACCTAAAATTTAATCAATATGTGGTTTTGAGATTGCTAGGCTTCTGTATTCTGTTGGTCATGATTTGAAAAGTATCTTGGTAACACTGTTTTATGATACAATAATGAACTCAGATTACATTGGCTAACTTGAGATGTAATGTGCAATGAAAATAGTATTATAATTGGTGCTCAACAGCTCTGCTTCTTCAGTGAGATATAAAAAGGGCAAAGTTTATAATATGTATGTTAAAACCCCATAATTTCAGAGGAGGGAATGCTTAAAGATCTTTTAAATAACAAATTGAAAAGCAGTGTAATAAGCCAGTAGCACTTGGAATCCATTGAGCTGCAAATGAGATATTTGTTAATGAGACCAGACCTGCATATTTCATTTGGAGAGTCGTCTTTTAATTAGCACCTGCAGTAGAAGACTTCAGATAGTATTAAAAGAGAGGTCACATCAACCCAGTACATCACAGAACCATAAAGTAGTCCAGGTTGGAAGGGACTTCAAATGACTTCTGCTCCAAGGAGTCCATGGGAAGGGGAGTGGAGGGATTATCTAGCATCCTATATATCTAGCATCCTGTCTGGGCATACAGCCTGCCAACCTCCAGTGATGGGAGCTCTGCCACATGTGGAGTTGTTCCAGCAATTGATCTCACAGTAAAAAATTTCTCTCTTACGTTGACAAACTTGTACCTGCTGCCTCCTGTCTTCCCTGTGTGGCTCTGTGTGTTGTGCAGAGAGAGGCTGTGTCCTCCTCCTAGCTGCCCCTCAGGTAGTGGCATGCTGGGATGGAATCTTCCTGAGCCTTCCCTTCTCCAGGGAGAAAAGACTGACCTCCTTCAGTCTTTCCTCATAGAGCAGGTCCTGCAGCCCTTTGGCCATCTTCATGCCTCTCCTTTGGACCCTCTCCATTCTGTGTCTGTCCTGAATTGTGGGAGCCAGAACTGGACACAGACTCTAGGTGAAGCCTGGGAAGTGCTGAGTCGAGTGGGCTGATCACATCTTTGCCTCAGCAAGTTAACACCCCTGTGGATACATCCCAGAATTTCACTCACCTCTTTTGCTGCAGTGATGTGCTGCTGATTAAAATGTTTGATATGTCATATCAAATAATATTAAAATTGATATGATTCCTTAGCTCGTTCTTACTGAGCAGACATTTTTCTAATGAGGATTCATTCTCTCAGGACTTCATTTCTGCTAGTGGAGAATAGTACTAGCTTTTAGTAGGGCAGCTCAAAATCACTTGTGATAGCAGGTTAAGTAATTTTAATGGATCAGAATTCATGCTAGAATAATTTTGGCTTTCAGAACAGCCCAGCTTTTTGGCAAAGTATTTTTTGGAATAACCCTCACTGCTAGCTTTGGGTATGATGTTAGTCTCTGGGTTGTTGTTTTTGTCTCAGTTGGTTTTGCAGTAGTGACCTCATCAGAAGGTAAACTTCCTTAGACAGGACTTATCCTATGAAAATTATAGCTGGGCAATTTTCTAAAAGGAAACTCTCTTTCACTTCTATTTACAAATTGCAAAATTTTCAAGAAAATATGACTTGGGGAATTGTACCTTTAAATCTTGTAATAGGAGAAGAGGCGTAATATCTTCAGTGACCCTACTATCACTTTTGTGCTTGTTCTGAGCCCTTTCAAATAGATTTGTGTGCTTCTCTTGATTTCCTCATCAGGGGGTTGTTATTGAGATGCTCTTTAGGTACTTACTTTTTGATAATGCAACAACATTCATAGGTTTTTGCTTTCTGATTCAGATTAGATTTTAGTTCAGAACTCCTCATACAGAAAGGTGGAGAAATGGACATGAATAAACTAAATATTGTTATGCTCTCTACAGGCAGCAGTGTCAGTGTTCTTGCTGTGCAACCCCAGATTCCTTCCCTCTCTTCCCAAGCAGTGGGAAATAACAGCCTGTTTCTCTAGGCCAAGCCTGAAGCTGCTTTTTTAGTCATCTCTACAATTATTTGGATGTTACCCATGCTGGAAGAATGCCCTGTTGAAAATGTGGAGATCTAAAATTGACACTAAAATCAATAATACAGGATGTTATAAAATGAATTTTTAATAGGATAATTATAGGAAACACTCTTTGGTTTAAAAGTCACAATGTGTAAACCTCAGTTCTTCAGCACTTACATGATTGGTGGTGCTGTATTTTCATCTCTCTAGTGTTAACCTTGTGCTCTGTGCTCTTTTTTGTTTTTTGGTTTTTTATACTTACAAAGTAGATGTCTCCACTTATGCCAGGTTGATGTAAATTATTTCTTAATATTCTGTAGAAAATGGTATGATAGTTATGTACAAATGTCCGTGGAATATTGGAATGTTACACAGGCAGTTTGTGATCATTGTGTTTGCCAAGGTATGCCAATTAGAAATTACTTTGACATAGAGAGGAAAAAAAGGAAAAAATAGTGGTTTTAAATTATATTACCTTACAGAATTACCAGAAAGAAGAAAAGTGCATTTTGCATATTCTGCATCATTTACCATGTTTAGATGTGCCCTTCAAAAAATAAACAATTTCATATTCTGGATTAACCACTATAGGTACAACGAATAACTAGAAGGAAACAGATTTATTATGGTATTTACTGAATTTGATGTGTGGGGCATTCATCTGGCATGACTGGAGGTAAAATATGATATACTAAAAGCTGCTTATCTGCTTCTGCATGGGAAATATTTTCTGAACAAGTCCTCTGAAGTTTTGAGAGGTTAATAGTGATATGAAATGTAGCTGAATGTTGCATAACTGCGAAATGTACTTTTGGCATTTGTTGGACTGTTGGATAAGTACCAAAAGCAGCATGGTTGGTCCTAAGTCAGAAAGTTGTATTTAAGAAATAGTGAAGATAGATTTTTAAATATATAGTTATCATATATGCACATATAGATCATAGACTCCTAGAATAGATGAGGTCAATTAAAGGTCATCTAGTCCAACCCCCTGCCATAGGTAGGGACATCTTCAACTAGATCAGGTTACTCAGAGCCCTATCCAACCTGGCCTTGAATGTTTGCAGGGAAGAGGATACCTACCACCTCTCCCTGAGAGGGTTGCCCCATGAAACAGCAACCTTTCATGATCCTCATTGTGGAAAATTTCTTTCTTATATCTAGTCTGAATGTATCCTGTTTTAGTTTAGAACCATTTCCCGTTATTGTATCACTACAGACCCTAATAAAAAGTGTATCCCCATCTTTCCTGCAGGTCTTTGGGTACTGGAAGGCTGCAATAAGGTCTCCCTGGAGCCTTCTCTTACCAGGCTGAACAGCCCCACCTCAGACTTTCCTTACAGGAGAAATTCCTCTGATCACCCTCATAGCCTTTCTCTGGACCTGCTGCAACAGGTCCATGTCTTTCCTGTGCTGGGACCCCTGAGCTGGATGCAGCACTCCAGGTGGGGTCTCACCAGAGTGCAGAAGAGAAGTAGAATCCCTTCCCTCAACCTGCTGCCCATGCTGCTTTGGATGCAGCCCAGAATACAGTTGAGTTTCTGGGCTGCAAGTGCACATTGCCTGCTCATGTCCAGATTTTCATCCTTCAGGGTCCATAGGTCCTGCTCTCCAGGGCTGTTCTCAGTCCATTCCCCCTCAAGCCTGTATTTATAGCATGGATTGCCCAGACCTGGTGCAGGACCTTGCGTTTGGGCTGGTTGAACCTCATGAGGTTTGCATGGCCCCACTTCTTGAGCTTGTAAATATGTTAACATTTATAGTATTGCTGCAATGTTCAGATTATGCTTAGGTAAGCAATATATCTACCTAAAAGGAAAACATTTACAACCACTTGAGGTATTACTAGCTTTCTGGCTTTCCACATTTTATTTTCAGAAATATTATATAGAAATTGCTTCCCTGTGAATGCTTTTTCCTTTCTGCAAAGGTTTTAGCAGTAAATAAAATTTTACTTATGCATTAAATAATTCTGCAATAATTTTGGCCAGACAGACCTTACTTGAATCTTTGAATCTTTGCCCCAGATTTTCATTGGAACTATTGACCTATTTCTCTCAGTTCTGCCTTTCTAGTAATTTAGTGTAAAACATAATCATATGCATATTCTCTTTATTGAAAGTCTTGGTATGGGTGTCATAAATTATTGTATATATAAAAATACATGGCTGCTTAGTAACAAAGTTCTTGTAAACAGTTTGGCCCATGAAAAATGAGCTTCAGAAATCTAGAGTTTAAGACCAGATCTGCTTTTTTGCTGTTCCCTATCCTGCTGTCCCTTTGAAGCCCTTCTGCTGGTCTTTCTCACTATTGGTGCAGATAAATATACTAAGGATTGATGATGTATATGAAAGCTATGATGCATATGAATAACAGAAGGCAGCACTGAATTGGAAATCATGCAGTGCAAATCATGTCAGGGATTAATAAAATCTATGCATGTAAAGGTAAACTTCACTGGAACCCTTCACTGTATTACTGAGTATATCCTGGTAAGCAGTTCCTGTTTCTGCTGTCAAACTGAAACAAGATTTCCTAATCTGAAGTCAGAAGCATCATCTGCTGTTACATTGTGGCAGACAATAGTCATATATTATGTGTAATATTGTCATAAACTGTAAGAAGAGAAGATTTGGAACCACACCTAGGAGCAAGGGTGAGGAGCAGCATCTGTAGACTCTTCACATTCCCTTCTCTGACTGAGCATGGAAACCCTGCTTTGCATCTGCTCTCATTGCAGTGGTTCTTGCTACATCTAACATTTCATTCCTAGCTATGGATGTGTTCTCCAGAAAAGTGATGGAAGTACTGTTTCTCAAAAGCTAATTGCTTCAAAGTGATCATGTGATGGCTGAAGCTATAAATGTCTCAAAATACTCAGGTCCATGTAACTTAATCTGATGTTTACCTGTTCCCTGCAAAGGCTGCAGCTCTGTTTCCTTCTGTCATATACACACCACCTCTTCTAATTGGGTTTTAATGATAGGTGGCACAAGTTGTAGGAATAGTGACATACTTAGAGTAAATTAAAACTGAGGACTCTGCTGAAGTATCTTTTTTGTATTACAGAAATATTTTAAAATGAAAGAGAAAGGAGGAAATACATCCTAATCCATGACCTAGTGTGTTAAAGTTGAGACTATCCATAATCTCTGTATAATAATGTGAATTATTTTGTTGAAAAACAAGCTTGTATCTGCCTGCATAGAAATATATTTAAATTGAAACACTAATATTGCTACAAGTAATAAACTGGAGTGAAAACACTGTTAGGTTTTCTTCTATATTCTGAAACTTATTTCTTTCAGTAGGGAAGGGGAAGGTTTTTGGAGTCTCTTTTATTACCTTTTGAGAAATCAGTAAAACAGGATCATCTATTAATGTTATTCATACTGGCTTAAAACCGTGTTGTAAACAGTAATTCAAAATGTCTGGTTTCTGCATCAGTGGAGACAGAGAGGTATTTATTCAGTAACAGATGAAAGGCATGTACATTGCCAAATAGCATTCTTACAGAACAAATCTAGCAAAAATCTGAGTTTTCATAATATTAATTTATAAGCAGCATATTAAATACTTGAAAAATACTATATTTTTGCAAATGAGTTCTGTCATGACTGTTTTAAATATGTGAAGTGCTTGTTTCAGTAAATTATTGCATTTAAATTTTCAGTCTTCTGTGTTAAACACTTTTACATTCAGGAAATCTAAACTACTTTGGAATGTGACAAGAAAGATTTTTTTTTAAATACATGTGTCTGACTGAGAAAATGAGAACATTAAATTATTAATTCCTGACAGTTGTTTTGCTTGAAAATTATGCACAGTTCATTCCTAAATTTATCTGAAACAGTGAACCTTTGGGGAGATGTTTTTGGAACTGCCAGTCTGCAGAATGACCTCAAAAGCAGTTTATGCTTAAATGACCAGTACTCTTATTTGCACACATCTCAAAGCACTAATGTGCATCAAATGGTGCAGTAGATTATACATATGGTCATTTTGCTGTCCACTGGCTTCCATTCATCAGAAATAAGGGAAAGAGGCAACCTTTGCATTAAGGTGTAAGTAGCTCCATCCTAATCATGGCTGAGTTTGTAACTGTGCTTTTCAGAATCAGTGCAACAGCAGTCCCCCAGCAAAGTCAAATCACAGAAGAGTAATAAAACTGACTGAGGTGGCTACTTCACATTCCTCAAGCTGCTCACTTTTTATTCAGTATAGAAGATCTACTAGTGTTAACTCATTCCCATGGCCACTTTCCCTTCATGGAAGGCAGACAGAAATGAGAAGGCGTCTGTCATGGTTTTCCCCAGCTGGCAACTAAGCCTCACACAGCCATTTGCTCTCTCCCCTCATGGGATGGGGAAGAGAATCCAGAGGGCAAAAGTGAGAATACTTGTTGGTTGAGATAAAAATAGTTTAACAGATAAAGCAAAAGCTGTGTGTGTAAGCAAAGCAAAACTAGGAATTCATCCACCGCTTTCCATGGGCAGGCAGCTGTTCAGACATCCCCAGGAAGCTGGGGTTCCAGCACATGTAACAGTGACTTGAGAAATCAAATGCCATCACTCCAAAGGTCTTCCTCCTCCTCCTCCTTCTTCCCATTGCTATATTTACTGAGCGTGGCATTATGTGTTGGGTATGGAATATCCCTTTGGTAGTTGGTGTCACTGGCCTGGCTGTGTCCCCTCACAACTCCTTGTGCACCCCCAGCCTCCTCACTGGTGGGGTGGGGTAGGGGGCAGAAAAGGCTTTGACGCTGTGCAAGCGCTGCTTGGCAATAATGAAAACATCCCTGTGTTATCAACTGTTTCCAGTGCAAATCCAAATCAGAGCCCCATACTGGCTACTGAGAGAAACATTGACTCTATCCCAGCCAAAACCAGCACAGCATCTGTGGGTAATGATCTTCTGAGTGGATTGTCTCAGAATGCACTCTTATGATGTTAGTGTACTGTTTTCAGTGTAGTGTACTTTGGGGTTTTTGGAATACTGACCCTCCTGTGATATATAAACAGCTGTGCCAGTCATGGCAGTGTTTCTTTTGCAGAGAAAGTTTTGACTTAATTCAGCTAGGTTGTTCTACCAGAGAAGTCTAACTTCTACACTGAGATTGGTTAATTTTAGACTTAACTTCTTCTATTGCCTATATAAGCTTTCTTAAACTTGCTGCTAGGACTATTCAGTCATTATAAAGTTTAGCAGAATCTAGAGTCACCTTTGTATTTGTCAAGCCCTATGTAATGGCAACCCACTTGTTATATGCTTAGGTATAAATTTATTAGCCAATTCCTAAGCCTTTTTCTTGAGCTGCTTGAAATCAAAAGAGGATAGTTGCTCTGTTCCTTAAAAACACTTTTGTGATATTTTTGTCCCTGTATCTTTTAAAGTACTTTATTGCAAATTCTCTTTAAGCCATGATTATTTTTTTGTCAAGCATGCATCCACTTTCACCTAGATCAGTAAATGTGTTCATGTGTTAAAGTGGCTTACAGACACCAAGGCTCAGAGTGAGAGCCATAGGTTCTTATGGGTTATTAGCTCGGTGTGCCTGGCAGGTGTGCTCATATGGAGCTATGGAATAAAGTCTGTGCAAAGGACTTTTGAAAAAGGGTTGACCTTTTCCCTACTGCAAAGTTTATTTATGTACTATTAAGTAAATTAGCATATCAAGAATAACTTCATGGATTCTAAAATGCAGATTTTAATTCTGGAGCACAGATGAGTGTATTTTGTCTGATACATGGCTACCAAATTTGGACCTTCTCAGTAAGACATCTATTTAAATTCTTCCTACAAATCTTGGTGTGCAGAGACTCCTGAAAAATAAGTAGTCTGTACTGCTAAGTTGGTGTGGTTGTCCTTAGGGAAGTTTTAAGTAGGTTTTTTATCACTGGTTGTTTTTTGTTTGGTTTTTTTCTGAAGGACAGTAATGTGCCATCTTCTTCAGGAAAGAGGTCTTTACAAAATCTGAACAATATTGCAGTCTGAAAAATATCTCAAAAATTGAGCACATCTTTGATGGGGGCAGGGCAGGAGGGAATAAACAGCTTTAATTATTCTCATGGTGTTAAGATATTCATAATTTTCACTTTAAGAGTGATTCTGTTGCTTTTTTAGATGGTCCAGCTGAAGCATCTGTTACAAATGGAGGCACTGCTGCTGTCACAGCACTGAATGATGACCTGGATATCTTTGGCCCCATGATCTCTAATCCTTTACCAGCAGCTGCAGTACCTCCTGCTCAGGTAAAATTTATTAAGTGTATTTAGTTATATGTATGTGTAAATGTGTGCATGCACATGTGGATTTTCCTTCAGGAAATTGTTCATTCACACAGAAGGAGTGCACAATTCTCTACACATCTTAAGCACCTCATGACTAGAGATGCTAAAACTGTAATACTGATATTTTTCTCACCTCTTCAAGCTTCTGGACTGCTTGGATATAGAAGTACATGGTGTGGTGTTTCCTTCTGGTTATCCAGCTAAATTGGATTCTGTTTTACCATGGTGATGGTAGTAATGTTTTCTTTTCATTTATATTCTTTGGTCTTATTCTTTTTTTAATAGGTATTGCTGAATATAACTTTATGTTCTCAGGTTATTGGGCATCAAGTAATACTTTTTAAGACCTCTTATTTCTTTGTGATGCTGATATTTAGGAAAGGCTGCAGCAGATGCTTCTCTCTTAGACATGCTAAAAATTTGGGGTCTGAGGTTTCATACTCAAAATCAAGAACAGATATCAAGAAAAATTTATATTGCTGCCTGGGCTGATCTGTCTTTTGTATCATCTTGGAACTTGTACTTGAGAGTAGCATAACTCCTGTGCATGGCCTGCTCGATGATAGTTTGATAGTTTGGAAGCAAACCATCACCATGCCAGTTTTAGCCTGGAAAGGGACAACAAAGAAACTGCTTGAAGCTGCAGCTCTCCTGAAGTAGCCATACAACCCAAAGAGCAGGGTGTTGGTGGTGCACATGTGCATATTTCCTTAACCCACACTGGCTTCTGAGAGGGAGGTTTTGGAGTAGTGCTGGGCTAGCTTCCCCATCTGGGGCGTTTTGTTAAGGTCATTTAGAAGCTTATTTTTGTGTAGGGCTTTCTGTCTCACTCTGCTGAACCAGAAAGGATTGTGTGTATTCTTGAATTTATGATTTTGGACATGTGATCTGTACTCTTTTCATCCTTTAGTTTTCATAGTATGCACAGTGAAAGGGATAATGACGAAAGGAGTTCTGAGTGCCTTAAAGTAGATACATTTTATTCAACACATTTTGTTATCTTTTACTCTCCCTTTCCCTACTTGCTGCTAAGGGCTGACTTTGTGCAATGTGCTAGTGAGGGTTTCTTTTTAAACATAATGCTTCAGATAGAGCAAGCTTCCCACCATGTGTTAAGCTACCCATAAACAGTGAGGGAAATAACATGTGTATTTGCATTTCAATTTGGATGTGTTAACTAAAATTGTAAAGGACATCATTGTTGTAGATGTTCTTATCTCTTGTGGAAGTCTTTGGTCAAAGTACCAGGAACAGCAATATTTGAGTGCTTGTTGTCTGGTATTCTAATGCTTTATATCAGAATTGATCCCTGTAGAGCTAGATGTGAAAAGCAGTAACCCCTTTCTAGCTTCCCTTAGTTTTTAATTTATTACATTTGGGTGCAGATTGAGTAAATTCAAACCTAGAATTTTGAATTTGTCACTTGGCCTCAAAATAAAGGGGCCAATGGTAGTATTGTACTTATTGGGTAGCACTGAATTCTGGTTTTCCCCCTTTCCAGTCATTCTGAAGCTGGAAATGATGACTGCTGTATATAGTTACTGCATGCCCAGGAGAAAAGAGCAACCTGAGAAAGAAAAGCCTTCTTTTGTTTCTATTCCTTGGATATATGATGTGATCTGTTGGTTAAAGAATTATTTAGCTGAAGAATGCAGGAAATCCAAAAGAAGGCTCAATATTTAAGAGTGAAAAAAAGCAAAGTGAAGGATGATACCCTAGGTGATGATGACTAGTGAAGGGTTAAATAATAGAGTAGCTACTAAAGCATACTGAATTGTGTGTATATATAACATATTAAATTCATTTCTGTGATAAAGATTTGGTCACTGGACCTTTTGTGAGAGGAATATTTTGACATGGTGTTCATCTTTGTGCTAGCTTCTAGACTAAGTATGGTACTACTAAATTGATTAAAAAGTGGTAGAAAGGACAATACTATCTCAATATCTGGTGAGTATCACCTTCTGTATACTAGAAAGCATTAATATGTTCACTTGCTGTGAACAAACCTGTCGGATTTGTAGTGACATTTTTCTTTCCTCTGAGTGCTGTAATCAGGAGGAACAAACAGAACTTTCAGCAAGCATTTTTTTATCAAGCACATGATCCTTATGGTGTATTGCAATATTTAATTCTTGGTTATCTTCTGTTTTTAATCAGTATCTCAAAGAAAATGTAATGTAATCAGATAATCTACAGATAAGAGACAGGAACACAGGTAGGTAGCAGAAGACAGGTTTCTGATGGTGATTACGTGGGTTGCTTGCTAAAGTGGGGCAAAGAATATTACTATTATTATCCTGGTTCTTTATTATCCTGAATATTATTATTATCATCCTGTTTTTCTTGGGGATTATCAAGACCTTGCACGTTTCTGTTTCAGGATGGTGATGTCTAGTCTGGGAACTGAGACTGGGGAGAAGTTGCCTCTCATTTGGCAGTGCTATAAGTATTTTGTGAGATCTTTCACCTTGCAACATGGAAATAAGTTGTATGGGATTCAGAGAAGAGTTAGGAAGATACAGATGCCTTATTGTGGGAGGGTTTAAGGACTTGGTCTATTTAAATTTCTTGAAGTAAATAAGAGGTGTGATTATAATGTGAAGTTATTTTGTGTGAGGCTGTAATTCGTGAAGTGGGCATGAACTCAGATCAGCAGTTGAGTAACCCTAATATTCATTTCCTGTGCTTTAAATTAGAAAATTTAAAGTAGAAGTCCATGGTCAAACCCTAATTTGAACTTGTTTGAATATCTATTAATGGAATGTATTGAAATTTATAAAAATTAGGTAGAAGAAGGGGATAAAATGTGGAATAGCGTGGCTTGCTTTCTCGCTGAGATTTTTACCATTATGTTCTGCACTGTAGGCGTGTCTGAGGTGCTACAGTGGGATTTGAGAGCTTTTCTTCTGAAAAAGAAGGGAATTTATTGTTGCTCCTCAAACTGATCTGTATGACCCTTGAGTTTTCACAAGATTGCTTTTCTTCTCCATTTTAACCTGAAAGGCAGCATTTGATGCTAAATGCACTCTGGTTTATGGCACAGTGGAGCACAGAAATGTCTGTTTGAATGTTTTATTATGAGACTGAAACATCATGATGTCTGCAAAACTTAGGATTTATGTCCATTGTCATAGCCAAACGTGTTTTTCAAGTGAAAACAAAAGCATTTGTTTCTCCTTTTTCAAATGTGACTTGAGCATCGATGATCATGAGTACTTTGACTCTGCTGTCAGATGTGTCTTTATCACAGTTTTCAAAAATATTTAAATGTTTCTTCCCACCATTCTGTATAGCTCTATGCTATTGTGCAAACTGTTGAATTTATAAAGGACTGGTAAAGAACAATATGTGACAGAGTAATTTGGTTTTTTATAGAATTTTGCCTATTAGCAAACTCAGGGGGGTTTGAGAAGAGTTACCTTAAGCAGCTTCTACAGTAGAACTAGATAAAAGGCATGTGCTATAAATTATGCATTATTCATGGGCACAGAAAGGAAAGAAGAACATTTCATATGTTTAATGATGTTTTTTTCATATGAAGTGGGCATAGCTAAATTATAGGTATTAGAATAGGGTTTGTTGCCAAATATTGTATAGGAACTGAGCAAAGGTCTATAATTTTTACCTATATTAAAACAGTTTCTTAAATTGTTTTAGCCAGATGTTAATTTCAAATTTTGTATAGTATGTCTTCCAGAAAAAGTGTGAACTTCATTCTTCAGTGAAGTTTGTAGGGAGGAAGAGAAGGAGAGAACTGTGAGGTATTAAGTTTGGAAATATGTCTTTCTTCAAGCAGGATACTCAAATTTAGTCAACTTAAACTTCCTTGGATTTTGTGTGTGTGTGGGCCTGATTTGAATTGTACTGTATTGGGAGCTGAGAATCAATTCAGTGGCTACAAAAGTGTATTTTCTTAGAGATGGTGTGTGTTTTTCATGATTCATATCTGAAAAACTTTGGTGGCATATTTTAGATAAAGAGATGTTCATAAATACTCATTTTTCCCTGAGGTCCAGTGTGTGTATCTTCCATGGTTGCCATAGACTGGCAAACAAGCTTCAAGTTATTAATGAATTGTGGTGATGTTAGTGTGTCAAAGTCCTGAGATTTTTTGTAAAAATGTGCTTTTTCAGAAATTTGCTTTATCATGAGTGCTATTTAAGCAGGGCAAGACTGGAAAGCTATGTAGTCCTATTCCAATACAATCAGTTGAAATGCTTGTAGCTTGTGCTTATGTTTGCTTTACCCCTGTCTAGATTTTCAGTTATCTGAAAGCAAAAGTTTAATTCCTTCAAATGGAGTTAGAGCAATTCCAAACGTGACTCCAGGCTGGGCAATAAGTTGAGAGCAGGCCTGCACAGGGGGATTGGGGGGAGCTGGTGGGTGCAGATCTGAGTGAGATCTGGCAGTGTGCCCTTTCAGCTTGGAAACCCAGCAGCATCCTGGGCTGCATCAGGAGAAGTATGAGCAGCAGGTGCAGGGAGGTGATTGCCTGACTCTGCTACACTCTCCTGGGAGCCCTGCCTGCAGCCTGGGGCTCCCAGCATAGCAAGGTCCCAACATGGACCTGTTGGAGCAGAGGGGGCCACAAAGATGCTCAGAGGGTTGGAGCACTGCTCCTGTGAAGGGAGGCTGAGACAGTTGGGGTTGTTCAACTTGGAGAAGAGAGAAGGCTCTGGAGACACCTTATAGTAACTTTTCAGTATTTGAAGGTGGACTACAGGAAAGATGGGGAGGGACTCTTTTTTAGGGAGTCTAGTGACAGGACAAGGGAAAACGTCTTCCAACTGAACAAGGGTAAGTTTCAATTAAATATTAGGAATAAGTTCTTTACTGTTAGGGTGGTGAGACTCTGAATCAGGTTGCCCTGAGAAGTTGTGGATGCCCCCATCCTTGGCATTGTTCAAGGCCAGATTGGACAGGACTCTGAGTAAGCTGATCTGGTGAAAGGTGAACTGCCCATGTCAAGGGGTTGGAACTTAGAGTTTTTTAAGGTCCCTTCCAACCCAAACCATTTATGAATCCATGATTATACTCTCTTAGGTGCTTTAAATGCCTTAGGTGGAGCACAGTAGAAGGGCAGACATCAGGGCAGAACCAGGAGGAGTCAGCTGAACAGAGTCTAAAGGAACAAAAATTTATTTTGAGTTCTAGAGAAGGGAAATCTGAAGAAGGAGTTGGAAATGGGACTGCAGGGAAGATAAATGTTTTCAAGCCTAGACAAGGAGGATTGCAAAGGAAACATTACTTCTTGTGAGTGCTGGACATGCAGCAAAAAATAAAGTTGAATTTTTAATCTTATTGTAGGGTTAATTATATTCTTGGATATGATCTGAGAAAGTGATAAAAATCTTAGTGTTTTTCAGATATTGCTGATAATTCCTAAATGCAAGAGAACAGATGAGATTTCTTAGTGTTTTTCTTTGTGAACTGAATATAGTTGACTGCTCATTTCCTCATTAGTTATTAACAGGAAATAACAGTTGATTATTTTTAATGGAACTGGGTAGATTTCTAAAACCAAAATATACAAAATCAAAACAGGAAGAGTTGAAATAAACATCAAGTCCATTTACAGTGCAAAGACAAAAAGGGTAAAAATTGTATATAGAATTTGAGACCTTAATAATGTACTTAGTACCTTGCTTACTTAAGAATAATTGTGTGCTAGGCTGTATTTTCCCTATGCAAATAGCTCTTCCAGTCAGCAGGGAGAAATTGAAAATGTTGTGTGCGCTCTTATTTATCACCATACAAATAGAAAACAGTGGAGGCCTGGCTTTTCTGCAGGCCATCCCTGCTTTCCTAGATACCAGCCAGAGACATGAAGATAGCAGGAAAGTGCACATGTGCTTTTTTCTCTCCTGCAGTCCTTCCCTCAACCCCATGTGTCCCACTGTCCCACTTCCCTCTTTCATTTCCTCCGTTGCCACGTCTCTTTCAGTTTGTAGGAAAAATTCTGTTGCATTGATATCATGAAACTGCTTATCAGTATGATCCTTAAGCACCCAATGAACATTTAGGTTTAGTATAATGACTCACTAAGAGCACTGTGTGTAGGAAAATGATTGTATGAATGCCAGGTGTGTTTTTGTAGAGGTCTTGGGTCGCATGTCAATGTTAGAGATACAAAAATCGTGTCAATGTTAGTTGTTTTTTAACTTGGATGCCACCTGCTGTTTTCTTGCCATGTATTTTGCATTACCTTCCATTTATTCAGCTGATGAACACTTCAGGGAGTGCTTGTCCGGTGCTTTGGCTCCTTTGAGGATCTTCCAAAACCAAACCGAATGAAGAGACGTTAAATGAACATTTAATCTTAGGTTGTAAACATGACATGATCAGACCTCCAGGCTTCCAGCTCTGCCTTCTAGAGAAGAGTAAATCCCTTCCTTGCTGCCTGCAGGCAGCAGAGGGGAAGCTCCCTCTGTTCACCCACTTGCAGTGCTCCTGTGTGCTCCTCCCTGCAGCCTGGCTGTGGCACAGGGGCTGTCCTAGCAGGCACCACGGGAGATCTGGGCCAGCAGGGAACAATTCAGTAATGGGCCTTCCTGGGTGTATGCACAGGAAAGCAACGCTGCTCTTCAGGATGGGCTTTTGCCTGAATGTGTTGTTAAATCTGATTCCGGTATTTTTAAAGACTGGTTATGTCACACTGATAAAGAATTGTCTTAAATAGGGCTTCCTACTACCCACTTAAATAAACATTTAATTGCTTTGCAATCATAAATTATTGTGAGAAGGACGAGGGAGAAGGTTTTTTTTTAGTATGTACAGAAAAAAAAAAGAAAAATTTAATTATAGAGTGGCCAGAGAGGTTTCATAGGTATTTTTCTGTTTGCTTTCCCTTTCTAGTGCTGTCAGCCCACTCTTGGTTGCCCACTAAGTCAACTTGGCCCAAATTGGCTGTAGTACAAATGGAGATTTTTCACTCTCCAGGAAGTTCTTATTTTTCTTTGGTTTTTTTCTCTTCCCTTTCTACAACTGTTTTGGAAAATTTTCACCATCAACTGTGTGAATCTGCCCTTCTTTCTTTTGCTGGTTTCTTGCAAATTTAGCTGATAACAATTGTTCTGTGTTGGTGTTTGTTTGTTTTTTCCCTTTATCTATGGCACCGCTTTATGCTAGAGGTTTTAGCACTTCAGAAGTCATACACATAATGTGTTTTTTGAAGCTGCAGATTGAATATTTGTGTTGTAGTCTTTGTAACAAATCCAGTGTGACCATAGTGGACTTTTCAGGGCTTAGTCACAGCACACCAGCAAAAGCAGCAGTTTGGAGATAGTTGCTTTAAGGAAGATTGTAGGGGTGTTCCATATCTGTGTATTTTGTGGTGTCCTTTGTCTGCTAAACTTGGGTGTCTCAATAAACAGACCTGGTTACATGTTGAGTTCATTGACAGTGATATTCCAAGGAAGATTTTCCTTTAGTATGGAGAAGAGTTGAAACTCATGCAAGCTGTGGGTGCAGTACGTGTTTGCTAAGCAGTAGGAGATCACTTAGCTGGACTAAATAGGGCCATAGTTTAAGCATGATTTGCAGTCCTGGCTCTTTTTCATGGTGTATGCAGTTGATTTACATTAGAAGTTCCCACTGGTAACAGGATGAGTTGTGCATTTTAAGGAATATAACAAGAACTTATATATTGCCTGCTTCCCCAGTAAAGCCTCCACCTGGAAGTGAATGGGTATGAACAGCAGCATAACAGCACTGAGAGACTGGATGTAATTTGCTTACAAAACATTCTATTGCAAGAGCAGTACAAAGCCAGGCTGCCTGTATTTTAGTTTTTCATTTGTAGATTGCAGTAAGTTTTAGATAATTATGCTTTCTCAATAAGTGAAACATGCTTACAGAATTCTAAGCCAATTATAAACAACGTATTTTAAAATTTTTATTACTTGAAGTAGATAACCAAAATTTTGCCTTTTCTCTAAAGATACATTTCAAAGCACTTAATCTTTTGTTTTAGCTCTTCTCTAATCTATTCTGCCTATGAGAGGATTAATGAGATGTGAATTTTAATCTCCTTATTGATTTCCTAATTATTTTTCATAATCTAACTCCAGTTCTTGATTTATGCTTCTCACTGATGAAAAATGTAGAAGCAACAGGAATGAATAATCTGTAGGTGTACGCCCTGAAGCTGGTTGAAGGTTTAGTTTTCTTTGTTTTGTAACCTCCATCTGGTCTGAAGGTCTTTCCATATTGCCTACATTGCTTTTTTCTGTCTTTAGTCATACCACATATTTTTAAATTCCCATTCACTTAAATTTAGTTTCTGTAAATTAATGAGGTTTTATTAAGTTGAGGGGCAAGGCTGTACAGCAAATATTTAACATCATCTTTTGCTGTTTTCTTTCAGTAGTCTGTCTTGTCTTTTATTTCCCAGAGCACTTCCACTAAACCAGCAGCTGCCACCTTGTCTGGAGCAGCCGGGGATCTTGATCTATTTACTGAGCAAACAACAAAATCCGAAGAGTCAGCGAAGAAACAACTCTCCAAAGACTCCATTTTATCACTCTATGGCACAGGAACAATGCAGCAGCAAAATGCTCCGGGTAAATAATGTTGTGAAGGTTTCTGTGCAGTCCTATTTTAATCTTTATCTAGAAAAGTACATGTATAAAGCTAAGGTTGGACACCTGCTAAACTATATTCAAATGAAGGTTTTTATTTTCAGCTTTTATAAAACTGAGAAAACTTACTGAAATGTAATATGGATGCTAAAGAAAAACGTATATGTGATTTTAATTTGTTTATAGCTGTTCAAGTTACCAAGTGTACAATTTACGGAAAGATTTGTGAAGTCTGATTCTGCCATGCAATTAATCAGTGAGGGTCTGAGTCTCCAGTGTGCAGGCAGCAGTCTGCCAGGATCCCTGCAGAACTGTCAGAGCTTTGGTTTAGCTGTGTTTGTGTGAACACAAAGACCTCCAATACAGCAACTGAAAGATTCTGGTTCACCACAGGGATGCCAGACTTTCTTGGCAGTTTAGCTCGTGATGAGTTCCTTTCCTTTGAGAGTTTTAAAGTAATTTTTTGCTTTTACCAGAAGCTAAATTGGCAGCACTGACATACAGATGGACGGAGTTATACTTAAAATTATTTTGGTGCACTTCTGACTTATGGGATGGGGGTGGAAAGTAACAAGACACTTCTGCTGAAATCTTCCCTTCTCTGGTACAGGCATGTTCATGGGTTCGTCTTCTATGCCATTTACCACACAACCATCAACTCACTTTCAAGGCTTTCCAGCCATGGGAGTTCCTGTGCCAGCAGCAACTGGGATGATGGGAAACATGATGGGACAATCAGTGCCAGTCATGGGACAAAGCACAGGCGTGATGGTAGGAGTGGGAGTGCCCAATGGATTTACTGGTACTGCACCAACTGGTGTGATGGGACTTCCTCAGACTGTCGTTGGACCTCAAGGTGGAATGGTGGGACAGATGGTCACACCACCACAAAATAAGTATGGATTGCAACAAAACCAACAAGCTCAATGGAACCTCTCTCAGGTAAAGACTGGCAATTCCCAGACAAGAGTGCTTTAGGAAGAATGATGCTTTTCAGATACAAAATGTGTGGCTGTAGGAGGAAGGTCAAATGTAGCCAAGTTAAAGACTACTGGACTGTGAACTGCTCAGAGGCATATGTTAACAAACCAGTGAATAGTTCAATGAAAGATAACTACTATGAAAGCAGAGAATAATTTTGCCAAGGTAGACCAAACTCAGTACTCTGCTTCCATAGCTCTTATCATCCTGTCATCAGAGCCAGCCAAGTAAAAAGCTTAGCTCAGGTAAAGTTACAAAATTTTGAAACGGAACACAGCCTTATAACTAAAAGCAGAATTTAACTACTCGAGGATAGCCATTAACAATTAATACTTTCATTCAGATTTCAGGATAAATTTTGATGGGATGTGAAATGCTTTCTGCTCTTAACATTTTCCTATAGAAAATTTGCTTAGGTGCATCTGTTATTTATCTGTAGCATTTCCATCCTATGTTTTAAACATGTTTCAAAGAGTCTCTATAGGGTTAATGTACATGTAGTACTGTATTTGTACATTTTCCAAGGAAACATCTTCCAAGGAAATCAAGTATTTGAGTGTTTATTGGGGCAGGGTGAGGCAGCGGGATCAGACTTAAATTATTCCCTTGGAGTTCAGCATGGATGATAGCAACTATTTTTTATACTATTGCTTGTATTTTGATAACAATATAATAATTCCATGCTGCTTACTTAGTAATGCAGGAAGAGAACCTTAGTGACTGACTTAAATTGGATGATATGAATTTTTACTGTTCTGCTCTGTTTTACTGTGTGAACATTTATGAAGGTAAACAGCATTGCCTACATGGATAAAAAAGCCCCTGTTTGAAAATACAGGCTGTCATTCTGCCTTGAAAAGTAATTCTTAAAGGTGAGAATTTCAAAATGTCAGATCAAAAAAATCTGTGGATATACTGGTGGCAGTCTTCTCTTAGGTAGCTAGCTTTAAAAAGATCCATATCAGCTTTGAAATTAAAGTCTTGCCTCTTATCAATTACATGTTAAAACTTGGCTCCTTGAACAAGTTCTTCACATGTTCCTGTACTCCTTGCACATCAGATGTTGTCAGTATGATGACATTCCACAGTCTGCAGAACTGTGATCTAAACTCTGACTAGTTGAAAGGGGGAGAGCTTGCTTTACCAGACAACATGTTTTATATAGTCCGCTGCTTAAGAATTCTACTCCAGAAGAGATGAACCACTGGGTAAAGCATGTTTTTATCAGCCTTTTTTATATTTCCAGGTTCAGTGGTGTCTTGTTTTCTGCAGATACACAGTTCTGTGTGAAAGCATACAGAACTTAATTTTACACTGAAATACTAGTTTGCAATTTACTTGAATTTTTCACCAGTGTTCTAGTTTCATTTTACAACCTGGTATTATTTGCTCATGTTTAAATAAACTCTTTTACCTAGTGCTGCCTTTTGTTGAATCAAATGTTACTTATCCAACATCTCTGTTCATTGGCTTTGATTATTAATTACTCCAAATGCTCTTTTGCTCCTAAACTCATTTTGACATTGAGCATTTAAAACTACAGTGACTAGATATTTGTAAAGACTACAAATAGTTTTGCAGCAGCTCTGAAGTGAATGTGCTGAATTTTGAATTCTTTCCCACCTTTAACTAGATGTTAAATTCATCTGAATTTAATTTCATCTGGATTATATTACTTGTTTTTTAAGGAATTACAATATCTTGGGTAGATTTTTTAGCAAAGATGGTTGGATAATACTCAAGTTTATAAATCCACCTCATACCTCATTCTTTGTTGATTGTCACCTAAATGGACAATTTCTGTAAAAACTGATGTAGTCAAGATTATGAAATATCCAAAGAAATGTTGCTGGAAAAAAAATCTGGAAATGCAAGTGCAGACAAGACTATATTACTGGCTTTGCTGTTTCTTTACTGCAATTACTACAGTTTTGTTCATTAGCTTTGAAACTGTGAAAGCAAACTTTTACCAACCAGCCACACTGGCCACCTCCTTCACATGCTGTCAGTTCTCATGTGACACATACACCAGGTGCTGCAGCCCATCAGCTGATGTATGTTGGTGGTTGAAGGGCTCCAGAAAAGCTGATAGTATGAGAGAAAGCTTAGAAACTTAGATAGAGTTAATATTTTTATTTAATGAGAAATATTTTTAGGGAAATATACTTGTAACCGGGTGGCTGGTTTGAGGCAGGACTGCTTTTGACTAGCAGCATGGTGTGTTTCAGTGCCATTGCTAACCAGGCTCGTGTGTGTGTGTGTGCTTTGCAGATGAATCAGCAAATGGCTGGAATGAACCTCAGCAGTTCCAGCAACGTGATGGGCTTTGGGCAGCCCCCCAGCACAGCCGCAGGATGGACTGGAAGCTCCTCTGGCCAGACTCTCAGCACACAACTGTGGAAATGAAAGTTGCAATAGAAATCTTTCCCAGAACAGCCACCTAACATTCCTTGTTTAAATACATTTACTTTTGCTGTTCCTTCCATGTACATATATATTCTTTTTCTTTTTCCCCAGCTGTTCAGATTAAGGATATAACTGACTGACCGTGTTGTGGTCTATATTGATTTAAATTTGATGTAGTGAAAAGCAGATCAAATATATTTATACATCATTGGATGCATTTTCATACAATGCATATGATTTCATAGACCATATTAAGAAGCTGCTTAACCACATACTGATTTTTTTCCCTCAAAATTCTAGATCAAATGTTTGCATATAAGGGATGTAGCTATCATGTTAGTAATATTCAGAAATAAGAACCCCAACCCCCCAAAATTACCCAGTAATCCTGTAGAAGGTACTGTATGAACAAATGTTTAATCATATATAAATAGAATGTAAATGTATCACTGAGCAATGTTTTCTAGTGTATCAAACAAATTTTGTTTCATCTTACATTTCACTGTGATGTTGTTATGGTGTGCATAACAGGGAATGTGGTTATTGAAAGAAAGATAAACCTGGATGTTACTGTAGTTCTACAAATCAATAGTTTATTCTTCTAAAGATGAGCATTTGATGCATTTGAGTTTCCTGTGGTAAAGTCTCTGACCTGGCTCAGGAGGCAAGCACACAGTGTTAAAAGAGAACTGACAGCACAATATGCATTCAAGGTAACTCAGTGTGAACAGATATATTTTGTCTTGCAGACAGATCCAGGTTTATGACAGTGATTGTGTTTACATTTTATGGTGCCTCGTAATGATAAAATGTTATTTCCCTATATTAAAAGGATAAATCCGTAAATGATTGTGGGTATTTTATTTCATTATTGTATGACCTGTTTGACTGCTACTTCTAATGAAGTAAAACATGTTCAGTTTGGAGGATCCATTTATACAGATATTTAGACCAACAGTTTGTGAGTTAAAATCAGTTTATAATTACACCATTAAGCTGGATAAATACAAAAGTATATACATAAATAATAATTTTGAAAATACTCCATTGCAGCCATGTTTATGTATGTGGAAACAGCGTTAAAACAAAGGTAAGTGTCAGTTTATTAAGCTGAAAGTTCAGAAATGCATGCAGACAAGTTAGAACAAAGCACACCCACTTGATTTGCTTGTTAGAGTCTCTGAAAGCTTCCTTTTGTTTCCTCAGAAGTCTGTCAGGTCTCAGGCAGCAGCAGCAGATGACCTTGGCTGTCCGAAGCGGAGCACGCGCTGGTGCGTCCATGGTCCTGCTCTTGTGGGACTGTCCCCCCGTCATACCTCAATGTTCACTGTGTCCAGGTGGTACTTTGGCTCGTTAGCTAGGTTCACTTTCTCTGTTCGGGTGTGCCATACAAGAACCTGGAAAACACCATGTGTGTCAGTGAAGCCATCTACAGAGATGAAAGCTTCTCACAAAGTACAAACTACCATGTGTGTCAGTAAAGTCATCTGCAGAGATGACACGAAAACTTTTCACAAAGTGTGGCAATCGGTACCTTTGTGCAGTTGTTTGCTTTTGGCTCCAGTTCCTCCACTGTTGTTATCTGTTTCAGAAAATCAGATTCTTGCATTCCTGGTTGAGAACCACGACGCTTGAATACGGCTTTGGGATGCGACAGGATCACTTGAAGACTCACAGCAAATCCTTGGAGAGAGGGAGACAGGGAAAAAGGTTGAGAAAAACCTTTAAGCCTTACATTTTTGTGCAGTTATGCCTAGAAATCTCTCATGTTCTTTTTAAAAATGTGTTAATTTGATTATGTGGATAGGTAATATTTGGTAGGTTTGTACATCCTCCATTACATTGTTTTGTTTTGGTTTGCCCTTAAGATATGATCAGATTTTTTTTAATTGCACCATATTTTCAACATGTTAAATCTTAATTTCCCATCATGTAGGTAAAATATGCTTTTTTGTCTGAAAAGTCAGGTATTGCTAGAACTTTGGGTTATTCTTCCTTTCTACTTTTAATTAAGAAATAAAGCTCAATTATAAGTAAAATAAAATGTATGAAATTTATACTGTACAAACCATTCTACACTTCAAGGTGAGAGTCAAGAAAAAAGGTTAAAACATGTTACAACTGTAATATTTAGATAGCTTTAGCCTGTAGATTTTTAACAGCCTTGCTGAGGAAAGACAAGTCATACTAATGCTCTGCCTTGGGAATGACTTTCAGCACCAGGGGTCTGCCAGGCAGTCTCAGCAGGTCTCAGCGTGGCACAGCATGGCTCAAAGGATTTATTCAGTGTACACACCTCTCTGCAGTGCATTTCTCTACTAACATGCACCAGGTTCCTTGAAGGAAGACTGCAAACTGAGAAATCCCTGCTTTGAACAAACTCACCTTCTCTGAAGAAGCTACCATGAATATGTAATTTACCATTATTTTATAGAACTCTCCCATTTTCCTCCAGCAATGCTCAGTCATATGTATGCTTCTTTAACTATGACTCAAAAACTCAACTGATAGATTTGTAAAGAAAAATTACATTTGTAACTAACTCCTTTTGTCTGACTGCCAAGCCTACCAGAGAAATCCTTTCTTCATAATTTCAGAGTGGTTCCAGCTGTCCCTTTATGACACAAATAGTAACACTTTTGACATCAATTCTGGAAAACTCCAAAAACATTTAATTCTAGAGCCACTATTAAAATTTTATCAGTTTAAAATTGAGCATAACTTTCTATAACTTAATGTAATTCTGACCCTCTTTTAATAGAAATGTCTTGTTGCTGTATTTTCCTTGAAAGTATCTGTGACTTTTATGGGAGCCTTTTGAAGAGGAAAATGTAAGGAAGTAATTACTACATCATCATGTAAAGAAAGGCACACTGAAACCACTTTATCATGGTCTTGCTTGTAGGAAGCAAAAGGAGACACCAGGAATTTGTTTTGTTTTCAGTAGGATTTGGACCCTGATGGATGTAAACAGGTCCCAGTTCACTGATGGACACAGAAAACATTTATACACTATATCTTGGATGTAGCTTTATACATCCTGTCCTGCCTGAGGTAGAGAATAGGTGTCTGCATGGACAGGGTCTGCATGGATCCACACCCTGCTGTGCAGTCTTGCTTCTCACTCCTTGTAGCCTGGCCATGATGGAGCACAAGGTGGGCTCTATCCCAGTGCTCTTGGTAGCCAAATGTAATCATTTGGGAAGAGCTGAGGGTGAGAGTTTAAACTCCCTCAGCTACAGACAGTATGTACAGCCAGCTTGCTGCATCTTGAAGGGTGACCAGAGACTGTACTGATGAACAAAACAGTCTGCTTCAGTTTATAGGGTTTGGTTAGGTTTTGTTGGCCTTTTTTCCTCACATAAAACAAACAATAAATTTTGGATGCAGCTGGGCTTTAATAATTTTGGGCTCAAAAAACAAAGTAAATGGGAAGGCATTTTTTGAACCCTGATCAGCTGTGGGAGCTGCTCTTTCTTTTTAAATATATTTAAGATTCAAGCTACCCATGCATAAAGAAGAAAATGAAGTAAACACCAAAATTAGTGTCCTAGATTTTAGTGCACAGAAATAATGTCACTCTAAGCAGAAGAGAGGCAGATTTTCTGCTGTTTATCTCTACAGTGTCAGTGGGGCTCCCAGGACCCATAGCCTATACTTATCCATACATTAATTTCTCGTAACTTCTTTTGCTGCAAGGCTTGTTCCTCTGTTGAGAAAATTGCATTGATTTCTGAGGGTGGATTTCTCCTACATACAGATGTTCAAGTGGGCCATGGCCCCTGCATGTGACATGTGCCCTTGCTACCGTGCTATTGCAAATTGTCATTTTGAGGCTGCTGTGAAAACTACTGGTGCCATCAAGTAAAAATTAAATTATAAACTGAGTGTTGCAGGTGGCAAGGATGTGGGCTACTGTGCACTGGCTGGCCTAAGGTTTGTTTCCTTGGTCAGGGTCCATGCAGTCTTTGTTAAAAGAATCCAATAAAGCAGCAACTTTAGGAGGTAGAATAATCCAAGGAGACTTACATCTTGGCTCTCTAGTTCTTTAGCTCTGCTTTATAACAGCTTTATTTTCACATGTATGACATTTTGTAAGATGGATTTGAGAGCAAACCACTTTCTAATGACAACTTTAAGTTGACTTTGTCAGAGGTGTCATTTTGGTGTCAAAAATAGAAGAGACAGCTCAGTTTTGACCAGACTGGCACTAATTATTTCTCTCAGTAGATAATGATCCTGTGCTAATAGATGAAAAGACACTGTTGTTTTGAATTCTGTCACTAAATGGGATTTATCTGGGACTACTGTCTCCAGTGTAGCATAACTGAACAGTACTTACATGCATACAGTTATTTTACTTAGTCATTATTCCTACAAGGTCATACTGGGCTTAACTTCACATGAAATGCCACAAGACAATTTCACAGCTGGAGTTTGAAGAGGTGTTTCGAGGTTTTTTTGGTGTATAATGCAAGGTTATAAATTAACTCTAATTGGCTGAAGGGCCACCTAGATAGGAATTAATTTGTTGGAGGACGAGATACCTGGGAGACAGCAGATATTACATCTGTTCTTTCAATGTAAGCTGTTTCCGTTAATTCACACCTTGACTTGTGTTAGACCAATGGCTTCTGTTAAAAGGCAGAACTATTTTTCTTCATCATTCAAGTTAAACTTCAGCCAGGGTTTAAAGATGTTGTTGCCATGGTTAATGCCATTGCTTCCTGGATGTTCTAGGCAGGACAGTAGCTGAAGGCAAGCTAGAAACTTGAGTGTTTATCATTTCTGGAGTGTATAAATGCTAATGCTCAGCGCTGATGTTAGAACAGATGTGCTGGCTTCCACATAGATCAAGGTCCCACCTTTGGCTTGGGCTCTGTGGCTTTCAAGTTCTGTTCTCCCTGTGGTGTACATTTTGGCTTGCAGTAAGGCAGAGATGTCTAACCAGGAGGTTTTGTAGTTAGTGTCAAAGGCATCTGCTGATTAATTCACCATGAAAGAGGCACTTGATTATAAGCTCAATGCTTAAAACAGTATTTATCCTTGGATGGGAGGGGAGGTTGGTGTTTTGTTCTGGTTTTGATGGGAGGTTTTGAGTGCTGGCTGCCATACCACTTAAAATTTTTTGTTTGTGACTTCCAGCAGTGGCTCTTTCAGATTCAGTCAAAATATGCCATGTTTTGCAGTGCCATGAATAGACTGGCATTTTCTTAGGGAACCCTAAGAAATATGAGATGTACTGAAGATCTCATGACTATAGCAAAATGTTAATAAAATACAATATAAACAGGTGGTTGCTCAGGCCCTAGCAGAGGTGCCTGGGGCACAGTGGACGAGCTCTGGACCCAAAGTCCAAAATCTGCTGGCCCAGTGTTTTACAGTCACATATTAATCTCTGTTACTGAAGTGGCTCCTGGAATGCTAATGCAAAGCAAACATCTGCCTTCTTGAACAGCCTTCACATTAGGAGAATCACAATCTAACATTTTTCTTGAGTGATCCAGAATTCTGGCAGTAGGGAACAGGCCAGAAGTAAAACAACATTTAATATAGAAGACTTGAATTCAGATCCATACTAAATAACACAGGTTTTGCTTTCCACCTTCTCTCTCACTTTTCTTCCCCAAGGGTAAGCAAGTCTGTGTCAAACTCTAGAACTCCCCTCGATTAAAAACTGATGCCAAACTTTGGAAATACCAGAACTAATTCATATGGTGTGTTGGTTGCAAGGCAGGAAGCAAGAGAGAAAACAACTCCTTTGCTTTGTGAATCCAGTTTAACATTGGAGAACAGCAGTATCAGCCACAAATTTCTCAAAATAAATAACCAGTATTTAATGAACTGACCTAATATGATTGCCATGAGCAAGTGTGTTGCAAAGAATCTGGGGAGGTTGGCCAGCTAGGGTCTGTGAGCTGAGCCTGATGAAATCAGCAGGACCTGAATTTGGCCTTGTATTTTGCTGTCTAGAATAAGAATTTTATGTGCTTACAGTCAAGGATCTGCTTCCTCTGAACAGCCACAAGTTAAATTGGTGATCCCAAATCTTTTAAGCCATCACTCTGTTCATACCCAGCCTCATGATCAAATCTTATGAAAATCACTGTGAAAGATGGTTCACTAAACCAAATGAAGCCTCCTTACTGTGCACTGGGACACGAGCACAGAAAACATTACCTAGAGACCACTGATACAGCTCCATATCAGTATTACTGTATGCACCATCCTGTTTGCACGGCAGTATTTTTGACAGAGATTCTTCATCTTCCTTATGTGCCACATTCAGTATAACCTAAGTTCCTTATATATGGAAAAATGCCAGCAATGGACTAAGCATGGACTTAGGTTTGGTAGCAAGTCCCTGGAGGTCTGTTGGGGAGTCAGGAGAGAAGGGCAAGAGAAGGAAACTGCATGTTGACACACATCCTGTAGCCTGCTCCTGCTCAGACACCTATGGAGTTCTGGATTTGCAGTTCTGTTCTCTTTATGCCCTGACACTGTATTCCTGAGGGGAATTAAGATGAAAATTTCACATCATTTTTTAGCAGTCTAAACTGCATCCATTTCTTTCCTTGCTGAAATTAAAAATGAAATTCAATTTCTTCAGTATTTTTGAAGACTGAAAAAGTCTCATGCAAAAGTTCTCATGCAAAATAATAACTCTTTATTTGTGGTTGTGCATTAACTTCCTGTATTCTAAAAGTTTTGGGGGTTTTTTGTCTGTGATCCTCCCTTACATGACTTTGGTCAAAGCACAAGCAGGGAATGCTCCTAATGGACCTGCTTTTCCCTCATGCCAGCGATTTAGCCAGCATCTGCAAGGTAAACAGCTTAAGAACTTCCCATGTATATCTTCATGTCTGGGTTAGAGTCCCTTGGCTGATGTTTTGTAATGGCTTTCTGCCTGCAGCTGATGGATTATGGACCATGCTCTCACCTTTATAATGCCATCAGTAATCCCTTCTGGAGTCCAGTATCAATGTATATCTCTAAATCCACAGGGACTGTTCAATTGCACAGCTGCAGTCCCTAACACACTGCATGGTTTCAGGCTTTGCCCCTGAGGAATGCCTTTATGTGAACACCCAAACACTTATTTTTATGCCAGGTCATACTGTTGAATTGAAATGCCTCTACAGTGCAGAAAAATTCACCTGATAACCTTTTTGTCTTTGAGGTGATAACCATAAAGGAGCAACCATTAGTGATCCTTTATCTACTCTTTTTAACCAGTTGGACTGTACATATTTTTATCAATAATTTCAATTAACATAACATTACTCCATTAAGATGAGAAAGAACTGTACACTGTCCTTTTCCCTCTCTCAAAACATTGGGGTGTCGGGATAAAAAAAGTGGCTATTTGTACCCTATTCTTGCCCTTGTGTTGTGATCTTAGTGTAAATCGCCCATACCTTCTCAGTGATTTCTCACGGTCAGCTCCTCGCAGCACTGACTCCTTCACAGCACAGCCAACAAACTCCAACTCTCTCCACAGCACAACTAACAACCTCCATCTCTCTTCTCACCCAGCTAACCCACTCTTCTATAGCACTCATCCTTATTGGACACAGCTGTGGCCTGTTAAGGGCAGGCCTGTTCCTAATCTTTGGTGATTAGTACAGCTGCAACTCCTCAGGTGTGAGCCTACCTTCTGCACTATTCTTTTACATTCTATCCCTCCACACCCTTGTATTCCTACTTTTCCCTCCTGAGTACAGAAGATGTCCAAGTGCAAATACCATATCATTTGCTGGGAAACCAGCTTCTGCTGTATCAGAAATTGGACCTGTGACCAGTGGTGATTCATGTGGCAGTTGTGAGTGTATACAAAAGACAGTCTAAGCATGGACTGTCAGCAAGACAGAGCTGTGTGGTGTGCAAACTTCACTGCAGAAGATTGATTAGATTCATTTTGAAGCTTTTCTGCCGCCTTCTACCAGGCAACAGCTGTCAGTGATTTTTCCCCTAAGCCCAGTGTTTCAAACTATATCCATCTACAGTTATCACTGTCATTCCAAATAACCAATGCAACGTGAATAATTTCATGATAAAGTAGCATTTTACAATATGAGGTCTAAAAAGGTCTGCATTTATGCTGCCTGGTTTAGATTGATGACAAAATGACAGGCAGGGACTCCTTGCAAGAATTGCTAGGATGAATTAATATACAATTAACTTGTTTCAGACAGGCAATTTATACAGCATAAAAGCCAAGTTGCCACATAAAAATAAAAACAAATTAAAGTAAGTTCAGATACCACCAAGCAGCAAATTAATTAGACAAGATGTACAAGCTTAGACTTCCAGGATAGTTAGTGCCAAAGGGCTGCACACTCTGCCAGCACTTCAGAAGTGTAAGAAGCTGCTGAAATTGTGAAATGGAAGCATTGATGTACCACGAGCGAGCCTCACCTGCCATGTCGATGGCAAAGGGCCTGTCAGCTCTCCAGCCCGTGTACCAGCCGACCACCTTGCCGTTCTCCACCACGGGGCGCTCGTAGCGCCGGCCGCCCACCAGCCCCACGGGCCACACGGACACCTTGCGCGTCGTCCGCATCTGCAAGAGCCAGCACAGCATCACTGCCCACCCACAGCCTGGCACAGCTCCCTGCCAGGGCTGTGCCTCCCACAGCACTCAGCACCACCGGGAGTTCAAAGGCAATTCTGGCTTACACACCGCAGCCCAAGAGCTGCGTTTGCCCACCCATTTTCTGTGAAATCTCCAGCTCTGTATCCATAGGCATCTCAGTTCTACTTTAAATACCTTATTTATACCAAGAGTTTTTAAAGCTGTGGATAAAACGGGGTTTTGTTCTTGTTTGGGTTTTCAAAGGTGTAGTAGATCTTTTTTATCTGCAAGACTGCAGCATTCTGGCACTTGGCTTATGTCTATAGATAGCTGAGATACTGTAGAAACCCAGTGAGAGAAAATATAATAATAATGATTAATACACACTTCACTAGGACAAGTACAATTAGTTTGGGACTTGTTAAAAATGCATTGAATAGAGGAAATGATGACACACAACTCTTTCCTACTGCAGCAGACCTGAGATGCAGCTCAGATCTATTAAGGATTCATGAAAAAAGATTGCTAAGGTTTTTTAACTTCTGTATTTTCCCTTAAAAAGCTCTGCTAAATTTCTGAAAAGGACAAAAAGCAGGCCAGGCAGGATGCTTATTATCACCAGCAGCAGTTTTTCCTAGTGATATAAATTAACTAAATGCAAAACTGGAAGTGTGATCCTTATCTAGCGTAGAAGAAGCAATAGTGAAAAAAATGACTGTAGCAAGAATTGTCCATGACTGGGAGTCACTTCAAGAAGGGCATTGAAGTGCTAGGGCATGTCCAGAGAAGGGCAGCAAAACTGGGGAAGGGTGTAGAAAAAGTGAGTCCTAGAAGGAGCAGCTGAGGGAGCTGGGGATGCTCAGCCTGGAGGAAAGCAGGCTCAGACCTTATCACTCCTCAACTGTCTGAAAGCAGGTGGAGCCAGGTGGGGGTCAGCCTCTGCTCCCAAGTAACATTAGGAAGAGCCTCAGGTTGTGCAAGAGAAGGTTCAGGTTGGCATCAGGAAAAAATTCTTGCCTGAACAGGTTGTCAGGCATTGGAATGGGCTGCCCAGAGAAGTGATGAAGTGGCCATCCCTGGAAGCGTTCAATAAACTGGATATGACACTTAGTGCTATGGTTTAATTGATGTGGTATTCAGGCAAAGGCTGGACTCAATCTTGGAGGTCTTTTCTAACAGTAAAGATTACGAGTCTGATTCATTGAGTTCAGATAACTGGTTCAGTGCTCCATTTTCTCCAGTAAACAGGAGATAATATGGCACAAACCCTGACACACTGCTCCCCGTGGGAAAATCAGACGGTCTGGCGTGAGAACTCGAGCAAGCGAGGGCACCGACACGGCGACCTGCACAACTTAACCACGCTGGTTCAAAAGCCACTGTTTTAACACTGTGCTCTGAATGTGGTTCTATTGAAACAAGTATTCAACTATTGCAGTGTAATGTGGGCTTAATTTGATCTATTCTAAAAACAGACTGGTCTTTTGTTGTAATTGAAACTTATTCCTTTGGGAAAGGATATCCCTTTTTCCTTCCAAGCACTCTTCTCAGCAAAAACAAACACAGTTTTACATATTTGTAACTGCAGTCCCCTATCGATGGATACTGAAGTAAAAGACAACCTTGGTTAAATATTAAACACTTCCCTCTCTCTCTGCCAAGGTGAAAGATTTATCATGCATATCATCAAGACTCACAGGAGTCAACACCAGAAAAAAACAAAGACATCACGTCAGGGTGGTTCACATTTCTAAGCTAGAAACATTAGCAGATTCTTAGAACTTTCACATAAAGTGTATAATACATATTTAAAAATCCACAAAAATGTAGGCACACGCAGAAGAGAGAAATGTACCTTCTCTCCCTCCAATTATTTATCTCCAGATTTGCTTATCAAAAATTCCTTTCACCCTTAGAACTGTTGCAGCAAGCTAGAGCACCTCACTCAGTAGCAGCAGCCCATAGTGCACAAGAGTAGGGTATGTATTCAGCTGGCAATATAGAGAATTCTCATGATAAGGATTCTCTCCAAGCCATTGCCTGGTTAATTGCCAGTGAGAGGCTGCCATGAATCTTTCTAAGGTTATTGATAAATGTATTTACCTGCAGCTGTACTCCCTGCTTATGTTTAGCTTTCCAATCTCTTCCACTCCTCTGTGTAGGAAATGCACAGTTAGCAATTCACTATTTGGGTATGGATATCAAGCAAAACTTCAACTCATGAAGATCTTTTAGCTCTGGTTTTAATGATACATCTCTTTTTCTTATTTTGCTAATAGCACATGGATATTAACGTATCAGACATGGACCTAGGGAATCATCCTGTTGGGCATGTCTACACAGCACCATCGAGCTACATTCACCCAACTGTGCTACACCAGTAAATACCACAGGATAAACACACATGGTGCCATTAACACCTCCTGGAGGCTGTGGATACCTTAACCAATTATTAGTCTTCAGAATTGCAGTACTTAGGCCATCCTGTGCCAACTGTCTGTACTTAAACTCAAGATGCCACAAGACAAGGGCAGGCATTCTCTGACTGCAGGAGAGTGGCCAGAGCACAGTGCACCCATGCCCTGCCTGTGGGCACAGTAAAAGTTTGGGCAGCTGTACTGCAAAATGAGCCAGGTTACACAGGACTTCTGAACTGGGTCAGTAGTGGCCTCAGCATCTATGCTGGCAGAGCCAGATGGATTTACATTAATACCCCATGATACACAGTGTTTTGGAAAAGCTTGTCAATGAAGAGTATCTCACTGACCTCATAAAACCAGCATAAAATGACCCAAGAAGTTTTAAACTAATAATCTTGGGTCAATCTCTGTGTCTATGAGTTATGTCAGTAAAGCCACCACATGTCAGATGCAAGTCACCCCTTACAGAGCTCCTACTTCTGTCCTTGGGTGACTTTATTCTTACAGGTTACGTTTCTGAAGAATGAAATAAGCAGGTGTCAAGAATACAGCAATTCCTTTAAGTAAAAGCTGAAAGAGCACATCTAGACCAGTATTTATGCTAATTCTGAAATTCCTCACAGCCTTGGGATATGCTAGGCAGATGAAAGTAGGAATATTTCGTTTAATCTTCTGAGAATAACATTACTGCAGTTAACATACTGATATGTGAAGGCTGTATTTATGTATGATGGGGAAAAAGCTATTATTTGGATTAAAAGGTGAGCTTGCACCTGGAATTTTATGCTGCTAATCATCAGGACACAAAAAAGTGATTCAAAAACGTGTTAAATCTGAATACCTTTAGTGCCGTGGGTTAAACAACTGCCAAAAATCCTAGGACTTACAGCTTCCTAAATGACTGTTCTATCTGTCATTGTAATGACAGCAGTAGCACAAGCTGTGTTAACACTCAGCACTGAAAGTCCTGGTAGCTTACAGAATGGTATTCATCTTTCTTACACTTCACTCTCTGCAAGTCAAGCAGCTCCTCTGTCCCAGTTAGACTTGTGTAGTTAACGAGCAGAGAGGAGCCCACTGGCAGGATTCATCCTGCCCCGCTTGGACAGCTCTCTCACGGGAGAAGAGCTTTCGTCCTCTGTTCACTTTTTGAAAGGGGGTCTTGGACATAGGAGGAGAGTGATATACTGGGTGGGGAAGATGGTAGAGCAAACCTCAATGAAGTAGGAGGGGGAGGAGAACTGGGAAGAAGTGGGCAAGAAAATGACCGGAGAGATGAGTAACAACTGACCAAAGAAATGCCAGTGAGGTGATGGGCATACAGCAGTAAATACAGTAACAACACAGTAATCACTGAAGAATAGCAAGAGAAATGCAGGAAATTGAGCTGAGCAATAAAAGGCAGTGATAAAAGCATTGCTATATTTAGCACCTCATTAGTCAATCAAAAAAAGCTGCTTAATGGGATGTGCTGGACTGATGGATAGGGAAGATACCAAGCCAGTAACAAAATATAAAAGCCCAAGGGGAATGAAGGTAAATGACACAGAAAAGGAAACATGGCTGTACTTCCTACAGTGAAAATGCTTCCAGACTGGAACAACCATCCTGCTGTTTTTGCAGCATGATGTCAATGTGTTTCTGTTTGGGATTCACAACCCTCTGCAAGGGCAAACCTGCTGCCACACTTCATAAACCTTTTTCCCCCTGTCATTTCAACCCCTGTGTAATTTGTGATCTGTCCTGGTCAGGCTACGGGTTCACATCCATGCTGAGCATCCTACCCCACACCCCTGCCCATCCCATTGATACTCCAGCAGATTTCTGTGCCAAATTCTGATTTATTACTACCAAAGACAGGCTCTAGAGCTCCTTCGCTACAACAATTCCTGAGTTAAAGCAGAAACACAGCCAGGTTCCCTGTCAGTTCTCACACAGTTCTCTGCATCACTCATAGGCCATTTAAAGACAAATTCTGCTCAACAAAACTTATGTGAGAGCCCTATGGCTCAGCCAGACAGCTCAGCCTGACGCTGTGCCTGTTTGCTGAGGCTTTGGTACAAAGCTCCTGCCCCCACTTACCATCATTTCAAAGGAGGCACCAAGGCATAGAAAACCTGTGCCAGTGGCTTTTGTGTTCAGGGACTAGGATGCTTAGGGGTTAGGAACTTAAAAAGATAAGTTTGTTGTTGGCAAATTTGACTGTGAAGGGTATTCTCCATGGGAATGCTTTTAGAAGGGATCTACAAATAAAAAAATTTCATTCCTTGATGTAGCCCCCTCTGCAGCTCTCACAGATGATCTGCTTCACCATCCTCCCTGCTAGAAAGCTTTCTTTCCAAGCATCTGCTTGAAACCTCCTCTGCTGATTTGTACACAATCTACACTGCAGAGGGAGGATAGCTTAGTTCACCCTTTTCTCCAGCAACATTTTATATATAAGGTACATGACTAATTTTCTAAATTATACCAGCATCCTTGGGCACAAATATCAATATTGCTTCCCTGCAGAAGAAAACTGTACCAAATTTAACTAAAGCAGTTTGCAGCCAATTTCTGTGGACTGGGCCAACTTCCAAAACATTTGCTACTCGTTTTACTTCTGGGCCCTTCTATTTACTGGTTGCCTCATTCTACTCCCTATCATTCTGCTGGGTTGTGTTCACTGTACCTCTGAAGAGCTGCTGACCCCATGTAATTAATTTCCAGCAACAGTATCAGTTTCACAGGTAAAACTACTGCTGCCAGTGCAGAAACAGAGAGTACTTGGTAACCAAGCAAAAACCTGTTTCAAATAGCCTTTTTTTTTTCTTTTTGGTCACTGTTTCCTCTAATTTTTAAGCTGTTTCATTCTCTGCCAGTCTTTTCTAATCCAGCCTCTTTAGCATAGGTATTACATGTCTATGAGGAAGAAAAATGTCAGTGTACATTTAAAACCTGTCATGTACTCCTAAATCATTTATATACTAGAAAGGTATTTAATGCACTGCTAACTCATATCTGGATCACTTTTTATCCTGAAGAAAATAACTAATGACTGCCAGCTAATATTTAATTCTATCTAGACTACTGAATGTTATTTTTAAGACTATTATAAAAATCTGATTTTTCCAACCAGCTCCTAGAGATACAAAAAAAGATTTTCATGTTTTCAAAGGTAAGGAGATTCACTTATACTACTTTTAAATCTTTTGCATAAATATATCTATTAAAAAATACACAGAAGTTAGCTTAATACAGTGTAGAAAAATTAGGACAGTTATATAAGTGTTATTGAAGGAACACTAACCCTTCCCTAGTCAAAGCTCGAATAAATAGTAAATTTATTTTTAATTTTAAATTTACCTCTTCTATAATGCATTTTTTGAGTTCCCCTCAAAATATTTTATAAAGATGATCACAGGAAAACTGAAGCCCGTGTGACATGCAATGCCTGCAAGTATTTCTGTTCTATTTTTAATAACAAGGAATCCTTTTTTTAGGCTACTGAAATGGCTGTTAAAAGCCATTAGAATATCTGCCACCTTCATACACACCTTTTGAGAGGGAAGGACAGGGGCACAAGAAAATTCTTTCTGTCTGAATCTGTGCCTCTTTGAATCTTGAGCTACCTGTAAAGATTAACTCAACCTGGGGAGAGCAGGATGAGCTCTGTCCTCTCACACCTTTCCAGCTTCAACTCTACCATCATATTCAGGGCACTCTTGTGCAGGAACAGCTACAGCAAATTGAATTCTGGCCCACAGCTCAGTGGGCACTAGGACTAACTGCTAAGCTGCTGAGGTTTGGGTTGGGTTTCTTTACCCCTTAGAAATAACAATTAGTGCTGTGATCTACTCTGAATTCCACACTGCAAGGCTGTATCCACATCACACCTTAAAGTGTGGACTCCTCTAAGGAGACCCAGTCTGCAAATCCTCTGTTTGCACTCAGACAAGACAGTGGAATGTGCCACACTTTACATGGTCTAAGTATCCATCAAACATTCTGGCATTGATGACCAGAAACCTGGGGGTGGCAGGGAGGGGGAACGTGGTTTTAGATATGAGCATTTTAATTTCAAACATATCTCAGTTTAGGGGTCTGAACAGAAAACAAACAAAAGTGTCAGAAACAACCTAGATCAGAATCTCTAAAACTCAGTGTGTTTTTGAATGCAGCAAGCTCACTTTCAGACAGATACTGAAGACTTTTACTCCTCTTCTTGTACCCCTCATGCTCCTCATGCTGCTCACCCCTCACCTTCAGAGGATTCAGGGCAGTCTGCACAATCAACAGCAGAGTGGATCTCCAACACCAATTCCTCCAAATTTGCACACATATCCAAACATGGACCATGGAAGTGATGGCCTTTGGCCAGCTACTCAACACATGGAAAGAGCAGAGAGAATGCCTGAGACACAGAAACACAGGAATTCTGTGAAGAGTTAGGGCACGTGGAACTTAGCTGTCGATATTCAATTCCCAGTCCTTAGGTTAATCCTGTTTTTAAAATCTCTGTGTGAAGGTGGAATGCCAGTATTATCCAAGGTTTTTTCCCTCTGGAAGTTTAAAATGTGAAATCAGCAGTTGCTAGGCATCAGTCACAATATTACAATAACTTGCATTCAGGAATAAGATGAAGCACAAATGCACCAGAAACTATAAGAATCACTCCAAAATGAACAGCGTGTGGTAAAAAATAGAAGCTATGGTGAGTCATGCAGAAACATTTGTAAAACATCTTAAATATAACAGTTGGAATTTCAGGCCTCTCAGTGGCTTTTTTATGAATGCAGGCTGACTTTTAACATAACAGGTATTTTCAGAAAGCAGACTTGTTTTTGATGGAGAGATGCACAAGGACACCTCCAAATGAACAGATCATACCTGAACAGAAGATACATAAATTATTTCTGAGGTTTCAATCCCAAAACAATAAATAACAAAATGCAATATGCCAGAAACACAGGCATTAAAGTAAAAGCATGATTTTTCATCTGACCACCACTACACTCTCAAGCAGAAAGAGTTGGGAATAACTTAAATGCCACGCCTCTACTCCTGGAAATATTTCTTCATCATTGCTGCATCCTTTTCAGTACTCTAAAGAATTTCACAATCATTGAACAGGTTGATTCCTTCCCTGCAGCCTTTCCATGGAAGGTGAACCTTTCCTAACAAAATGCCAACTGACCCAATGCTGTAGCAGCAGAAAGACAAACGAGGCTCTCCACCTTATTCTAGAAAGGACAACTAAACCTGTTTAGACCCTGCCCAGTTCGACTTTGAGGACATGGTTTCACCAGTCAAAAACTGACCTGTCCACCCACATACCATCATAGGTCTTCGGAAAAAAGATAACTATAAACAGCAATCAAGGATTCCATATTTACTACAGAAGGTGGCATTTTCCAGACTGCTATAAGCTGGGGTTGTTTTCTGATTTCCATTAAACACACTTAGCCTAGGTCTACTGGGCCCAGCTCATGCCACATCAAATGTAAAATACTCATTGCTATAAGCACCAGGCAGAAGTACTTTGGACAGAGATTAGAATTTCTTCATCGAAAGCTCTCAGAAGTATCCCATGGCATTCCATGTCAAAGCATGCTCCTTTTTGATCATGGCCTCATGGTTTATACACTAAAGCTCACAGGAAAGCCTTTGCTGATCTTGCTTTGTTAAAAGGCTCCATCTCCTGTAAGGACACCAGGGAAATCCACAGCAAAGGAGCTTCCTTAAACCCAGTCCTCGAGGATGTGCAGTTCCCTTGCTCATCTTCTGCTCCGCAGTCCTGCTTGTTTGACCTCTGAGCAAAACATTTCCCTAACACAAATGTTCCTCTCCTGCTGGTTTTACAGTCTAACCAGCCTTGCTTCCCATCTCCCTGGGGCCCCACTGCTGCCCCTGGAGCCAGCTCTGACCCAGCAGCAAGCCATCACAAAAGGACAGACCTGTGTCCCACAAAGCAGCAGATGAACACTGCACACACCTGCCTGCACACAGTGCTGCTGGCACTGGGGGCCTGCACACCCCTGTGTGACAGTGACATGCTGAAAGTCACACAGCCACACAGGATGCTGCTTGGATGAGAGCTCAGAGCTCCTGTCTCATCCTACATTTAAACTTCTCCCTCTTAGTGAACAGACTGCATTTTATCAGACCTCCTTAGGGAAAGCAACTGCTGGTCTGTAGAATTGTTCCTGGCAGGGAAACAAACCGAAAAAAACTTCCTCTCAGGTATAGTTACCACCATTTTCATAGCAGGAATTACTACCAGATTTCATCTGCAAACAATGCATTCTGAAGCTGTTCTCTTCATGCTTGGAGAGGACAAGTATAATTTACATTCATAAATCAATCAATTCCTGAAGGGCAGATCAGGATTTACCACAGAGCTGTCAAGCCAGAATCCATGAATACATAGATTTTCTTTTATCGAGTGAAGAAGCAACCCGCCCTCTAGCAGTGCCTGGACTGCAAAATCAGGCTTCTGGCTCGCTCTAAATGCAACCTCCCACACGTAAAGGCGCCTCCTGTTGGCAAAACCTGCCAATGGACCCTGCCAGGGCGGGAAGGCATTCCCATGTCAGTGCCAGTGTCTCCCAGGGACCTGCCAACAGCTCCTCAGTGACCCCAAAACAGCCACAGCAACTCACGGTGGCAACTGAAGCAAAAGCTCCTTCTCTGCTCTGGTAACTGAGCGCTCCAAGCTCCCCATTTCTCAGGGAAAACCATTCAAGCATGTGTGCCTGCCTGCGAACACAAGGCTCAGAACAAACAGCCCTTTCCCAGCAGCTCAGTGCTGGGGAAAGGGAAGCCTTAGGGTTGCAGAGGTTCATGCTGGAGGTTACAATCCTCGTTGGCAAGAGGAAACACAGGTTGCCTGTTGTGCTTGCAGTTCTCAAGGTTAACCCTTCAGACAGCTTTATCCCTTCATTTTCCTGCACTTCCCAGCTAATTAGAGAGGTGATTTGTACCTTTCTGTTTCATAATTCACAGCAATTAGTACAATAATGATAGAAATTTTAAAAGAATAAATGTGACCAGACTCCTTTTCAATAGCTGTGGAGCACTCAAGAGAAACGCCAGCTAATACTGTTCCATTAGCTTGTCCCTAACGTTGGTACTCAACAACAAAAAAACCCAAAAACCCCAAACAAACAGTAGATATTTGCCAAATATCTTTTGTCCCACATTTCTCATTGTGACAAAGTGTATTTTCTGTTTCTGTTAACAGACTCCCTAAGATTCAGTCAAATTAACCTTACTTCTACAAATACACGTGAGCACTCCTGTAACATCAAAGACAGGTATGTGAAATTACTCTGCATTATAATGCACTGAGCACAGCTATGAGAATTTTTAAAAAATCAATTGCAACAAAGGTTTAGCCTCGAGGCAAAGGTCCTTAAATTAGCAGCTTCAATGCTGAAAGCCAAATGCGCAAAAGAAGTAGGGCATCCCTGCTGAATGGGGAGCCTGCACCTGCCCACACACTGGAAATGGAAAGGGATGCATTGGGAACCCAAACACAAACGACCGTAAGCATTTCTAACCAGCTTTCCCTAAGGAGTTGCATGTGCCTCACATTTCCGTGTACCACGTTTAACTCACTGACTGTGCAACACGCGGGGAAGGGCACGGCTGCAGCCAGCGGCAGGGAGGGGGGCTCACCTCGACGGACAGCCCTGTCCACCGGCAGGACACACGGACACAGCGCGCCTCAAGTCCTCCGCTGCCAACTTACTTTGCGGCTTCCCTCCCGCATTTCCCTGCCAAGGTTACTCTCCCAGCTGTCACAGAAGATGTACATGATCTTTCTTCTACTGTTTTATGTCCACTTCTTAAACACCCTCCTTCCTGCCAGGGGGAGGCCAGAAAGAAAGCTGGATATCCTCTGCCCCGAGCGCTTGCCAGTTCCCACCAAAATGACACAAAGCCTTTCACCAAGGGGAGGCAATGAAGACAAAACCAGGTCCTTTCACAAAAGAGACTCCTGAAAGGGCGTTCAGTCGTTATACAAGCGATTTGCTGCTTTTAAGAGCGAAAGGCTTCAAAAGGCAACTCCAATGAAGAAGCCTGCTCTAGCTTAATTCATTAGCGCCAATGAAAAAACTGTGAAGGATGGCGGCTCCTGATGCGAGTTTGCCCTACAGGGAGAGGGATGCAGCCTGAAAATAACAAAAGAAGTCGCACTTTTCAACACAGTTTTGACAATACACATAGGATCCCTTATATAAACCTTAAACTTGCCTCGCTCGGCAGCAAAGTGAGAAAACAGCAGTAAAAAGTTGGGGGAGTATGGAGAGGAGGGACAAGAAACTTAAAACCAGCAGAGCGGCGGTCACACAGCGGCGGCCGCGGGGAGCCCGGGCGAGGGACGGGCACAGCGAGGTCTCCGGGCGGGGAGCGGGCTCCACTCCCCCCTAATCGGAGCTTTTGGATAACGGAGACCGAGTTCGCCGCAAAGCGGGGATGGGGAGCAGCCCGGCGCGGGAGTGTGGGAGGGGGAACGGCAGGAGCCAGAGGAGCGACGGGGAGCGGGGATGGGGACGCGGCGAAGCGTGGCGGCCGAGCGCGCCCCCCTGTCCCGCACGCACCTCCTGGAACAGCTCCAGGCTGTAGGTGTTGTCGTCGTCGGCGAAGAAGAGCACCCCGGGCTGCGGGGGCGGCAGGTGCTGGTGCCGCTGCCGCAGCCAGGCCAGGCCGGCGTTGCGCTGCTCGGTGGCGCGGGGCAGCCCCGGGCGCTTGTAGCGGCGCGGCGTGGGGACGTGCAGGTGCGTGCAGGGCAGCCCGGCGCCCGCCACGAAGCGGGTCACCAGCTCGCTGCGCGCCGCCGCGTCCTCCACCAGGATCCAGTGGAGCCGCGACACCTGCCGGAAGGTGTTGGCCAGGCGGGTGAGCTCGGCCTTCTGCACCGGGCGGCTGTAGGTGGGCGTGATGGCATAGATGGTGGGCAGCGCGGCCTCGGGCCGCCGCCGCGGGGTGGGAGGCCGCGCCCCGCCGCTACCGCCCTCGGCCCCGCCGCGGGGGGACAGCGCGGGCAGCGGCGCCCGGCTGCTGTCGATGTCCAGCACGATGATGACGATGAGCACCCAGGGCAGCAGCAGGAGGAAGCGGCTGAAGAGCAGGGACTTCATGCTGCCCCCGGCGCCCTCCCGCCGCGCCGCCGCTCAGCGCCGCCCCATAGACGGGCGCGGCGGGGCTGCCCCACCGCGCTGCTCCGCGGGGCGCCCGGGCGGCGGCGGCGGCCGGGGAGGGGGGCAGGCGCTCCCTCCCTCCCTCCTTCCTTCCCTCCCGGCGGGGCGGGTCGGGTCCCGGAGCCCCGCGGTGCCTGCGGGGCAGCAGCCGGCCCCGCTCCCGCCGCTCCTCTATTCCAGCGGCCGCTCTTCCTCCTCCTCCTCCTCCTCCTCCCGCTTCGCCCTCGGCATCGCCGGACAGGGGCTCGGCGGGGGGCTCTGAGGAGACGCTCCTTCTCCTCCGCTTCCCCGGGCGGCTCTGGCGGAGCGCGGGGGCGGGGAGGGGAGGGCGGGCAGGCAGGGAGGGAGGCAGGGAGGGTCCCCGCGGGCGGGGGCTCCCGCCCCGCCCCGCCCCGCTCCGGCTGCCGGCCGCGGGCAGGAGCAGCGGCTCGGGGTGCTCCGCGCTCGGCGTCCGCGGGGACCGGGACTGGGTGGCCGCGGGGTGCTGCTTCTCTCCCCTCTCTCCGCGGCGGGCGACAACTTCGGCCGGTGGCCGGGACGCCTTACCCGGGCCAGCGCCGGCTGCCGACGGGCAGGGCAGGGCGGGCGGACGGGTCCGTGCCCGAGCACTCACCCCTCGGAGAGGCGGAGAGCCGCTCGCTTCCTCTCTGCTTCGGTTTGGTTTTTGGGTTTTTCCCTACGCCGGCCGAAGTAAGAAGTTGTAAATAAGGCGGCGGTTTGCCGCAGCTCCCCCCGGTGCCCGGCAGTCGCTGTCGCCTCCCGCACCGCCCGCGCTCCCGGTGCCGCAGCTCCCCGTTGTTTGGGCGTGCAGCTTCCCCGGAGATCACACGGAATCGAGAGCTCCTTCTTAAAAAGCATGCGTATATCAGAATTTCGTACTAATCTGCCTGTCTTTATTTTGAGGAAAAGGCATTCATCAGGTGCTGCAACACACATGAAGTGCACAATCTAAAACCTCTCACAAATCCCTTCCTCACAGAGAAGTTTCCGATGCATTTTTCAACACTCCCTGCTGTCATAACTAAACGCTTCCTTACAGCTTGAATTATGCTTTTAAAACTTCATGCTGCATAAGAACACAGAAGCACAGCAGTAGAGTTTGCAAATTACTGAGTTCGCCACGACTCTCTGATTAAAACGTAGAGATCGATTGATGTTCTCCCTGGCTTCTGAGCTACTTGAGATAAGAAATAGAATGATTCGTCACTGATGCTTTGATTTTTGGTAGGAATAGCATGGCTTGCAGAAAGGGGGATGCCTGCACACCAGCCTCCTGAGTTTACACCACTGCTTTCTTCCCTGTTTTGTATTCAGCCTTCACATTTGCATGTGTGTAACAAATGTAGATAACTTGGACACTCTGTCTATCTATCATTCATATCTATCCCAAATCGATTTGTTAATCAAAAGGACACACACACAGAGGACATGGATCTGATGTAAGGTAAGCTGAAATTCATGACAAAGTGAGGGCAACACCTGGCCTGGCACTGAACATCTGAACGAAGAAACATCTGCGTAGCAAAGAGATAACAGAGTTAGCATGTTTAGTGGAGGAGTGGAAGGGTTATTATGTGATTAATGAAATAATATGGAGGAATGGAGCAAGCATAAATAGTCCAATATATTCAAATCAAGAACATCTCAGACACAAAATTACAATTGCCCGGTTTATGCCGGTGCTGTTTATCTAGAGGACGATCACCTAAACTGTATCTTTCCAGTGACTGAGCACACCATTGTTTTCTCATTTCCAGTACAATTCTATTTACAGAGATAATTTGTTCAAATAATGCAAACATGTGTATCAAAGCAACATACCAAGAAGATATTGCTTGGTATCATTTGCAAGTCAGCAATCATTTGGAGAAGTTAATTCTAAGCTTGCCCTTCTAGATACTCCATGATACCATGTCAGGATTCTTAAAAACTTATTGGGACAGAACCTAGAAACTAAGGGTTACAAATGAATGCATTTAACTGGCATTCTTTATATCCAAGCATATTAAAATATTTTTAAAATACCATTTTTCCCTTTATATTACCTTTCATCCAAAAATATTATCTTTAGTTAACTTGTGTGTTGTATTCAGAGCCTATAGAGGATACTTAATAGCTTGTGGCTGTAAGACCTTAGGAAAAGGAGCAATAAGAATAGCTGAATGTAATTGCTGCAGTTTGGGAAGGAGCGCAAACAGTGAGCACCAGGGAGGTATCCCGATGAACTGTGATCTTCCATCTCTTTAATTGTATTCCTCAAAGCTGGCAACTCTGTTTCTCTGTGCTAGCTAACAAATGCTGCCTTTACTTCTGGCACGGCTGCTGTAACAGCAATATGAGACACGTGGTTATTTGATATCAAATCACAACGGTTTCATTTTGCCCTCAGAACCGCTGTAACACTTTCAGGTGCCACAGAACAGGCTCGGAGGTCATGAGCCAGATGCATCAGGTGTGATAGCAAATAATGCAGCAGCCTTTTCCCGTTAGCTTCACACGCAGATTATTTCAGATGGAATGGTAAAAGATAACAAAGGCACTACATACAAGCCAACTGCTATTTATTAAATTGTTGTTTCTTGATAAGCAAGTTTCCTCTGGAAACTGGAAGAACCCAGTCAAATTACCACTCCATTTGTGGGGGCAAACTGTCTACAGAGATACTTTTTTCAGCTGAACACCTTAGCACTGGTTATTATAAAAATTGTCACATTTGATTTGAGGCCTCAGGTGCAACTCTGAAACAAAGGACGAGTTTCTAACTTGTGATGGATGGTACCAATCACTGTGTGACTCAGGCTGTTCCTATGGTTTCACACATAGCATGCAGTACAGTGCATATTCTGAGTACTATCAGAGTGTGTGGGCAGGCATTTCTCTTTAGGATCTGGTCCAGAATTGTTTGTTTGCAGTAGTTTGTGGTTTGGGTCATCTATTATGGTGTTGTGATTGCTGCCTCCATTCTCCAAAGATTTTTTTCAGAGATGTGTCAGGACTTGGCATCCAATTTTTCATTTGTTTTCAAAAAAAAGCTACTTCAGTTTCTTGTGCTTTTTACCAGCAGAGGATGTGTGACTCTGGCAGGAGAATGCTCAACACAGTCCTGGAGAGCAGCCTGTGTGTGCAAGTGTGCATATGCACACCCATACTAAGGAAATCCCATCCCTAGGAACGCTCTCCACAGGCCCACGGAGGCTTCCTTTCCAAACAGGAGCACACAGCAGCTACTGCCTGGATGCAGTCACAGGGGCTTGTGCGATGCTAGCAATGCCAGCAAGGTTGTGCCCTGGCTCCTTCCTTCTTCATTGCTTTCAGTCTTTTCAATGTCTGTGGAAAAGAATAGGTGTGGCAGGAGAGTTGCCTAGCTGTGCAATAGATGTGCTGTACCATCATCCTTAAAACAATTCAGATTTTTTTGCCTTTCTCCCCCTCCTGAGTCAGGGTCCCCCACCCACCAGGCAGCTCTGGGTAGGGACTTCTGCTGCACCCCCATCCAGCCTCTCATGCCTGGCAAGGGACAAGCTGGCCAAGCCTTTTGCTTGCTCCATTTGAATTTCCCCAGTTTCTGAACATCAGGATTTGCTAAAGCTAGGTACATTTAAACTGTGTTGTTTGGGTTTTTTTCCCCCCAGTTATTGGAAAGTTGGTCTGAGTTATACAATAGCATTTGAAATAAAGCTATTAAAATTTATTGTTTCATAGGTTCTGCAGCTGATAGAACCATTACAATCCCGTGGGAAGCAGAAGCAAAATCAGTTGGATAAACATATAAAAATGTGCAATTATTTTTAACTAGTGGATGAAACACTGGAGAGAAATAGTTTCTATTTCATGTGGCTGTAATTGAATAGATTAAACCCAAGGATGGTTCATTTCTTTGGGCTGTTTGATATTTTCCTTTCAAAAGCAGTGACTGGTGGTGACTGGAGGTGGGTAATTAGCTCTGGCATGCAAAGGGGGCTCATCGACCTGGCTGCTGTGACGGGTAAATCCAAATGCCAGGTGACTCAAATCACAGCAGGCAACAGAGTAGCCTGCCTGTCTGAATGAAATATTGCTATAGTGTAGTTTCTAGTGTTTGCAGTTACACCTTTTGGCGTTGCTCAGTCAATCAAAATGTGTACTTAGCCAAAAAAAAGGGCATTGAGGCTGCATCCCACAGGAGTGTCAGAGAACATCTGCTGTGCACTACACACTGAAGTGCACAAGCCTGATCTCAGTGGAGTCCCAGAGCATCCAGGGATTCAAATGAGAACAGATTTATCACACGTTAGTGAGGGCCCAAGAGACCAGTGTGTAAGCCAGGCATCCTCCTGAGAAGGTGATGCTGTGCCATCTGACAGGCACGGATCACCACTCCAAGTCTCTGCACAGAGGCATCTTGGCATCAGCAAGGGGCAAAAAAGGTACCAAAAAAATGAAGCTGTAGCAGAGAATACAGCAAAAGCACAATTTCTTCTGTCATCTTCTGCTCCTTTACTTTTATTTCAGCCTCATTAGATCACCTAACAGTTTTTCTAAGAAAGTACATTTTCCTATACTATCCAGTTATGGGAGCCCCTGAGATGTTTAATTATCCAGCTCAGGAGAGAAAGCCCCACACCCTCACACAGGACATTCTGTGTCAGAAAACACAGGCTGTGGAGACTGGGCTGGACTTGCTAAAATAATGTATGAGGGGTCTGTGCTGCTCAGAAACAGGAAACCAGCTGCCCAAGCTGACAGTGAGAAGTGAGATTGCATGTTTATCTATGCATGTAGGCCATTTTGAAATAATTTTCTCTAGTTCTTTGTTCCTTTTCCTAATAAGCCAACTTGTTTATCACTATAGCAACCAGTGACAGATTCCTGGAAAGAAGAGCTGCAAATGCCCATTTGGACCTCTGTGGTCACGGGTCTTGGTAGGAGCAAGGTGTCACACCTGTCCCCCAGAGCTCTGAAATGCCATGCAGGGGAAGAGCAGGGTGAGGCAGGTGTGACAGAGTGACACAGTGTGAGGGGCATGTGCAGAGTGAACAGGGCTAATGGAAGCCATCACAAACCTAAAGATTTTTGTTTTAAATGAAAATAAACCTGTTAAACACAAAGCAAAGTTTGAAGTGCAGAACGAATCCTGAATTGAAAGGATTCAATTATCCTTCTGTGACATCCCTCTGGTGATGAGGACTGGAAGAGGTGGGAAATGCATGTACAAACAACCTGCTCAGAGGAGGTCCTGCAGGCATGGGTATGGATGGAAATCAACACTCTCACCAAACATCTGCTGACAGCAAACACATCTGAAACCTGCACCAGTGACCTTCTTGCTGGCACTGAGCCACATTCCAGGTGACATCTCGCAACTACAGCATTTGTTCAAGGGGTAAAATTTGTGGGGCTGAGAAAAATGTGGTGTCCAGAGACAGCCCTCAGGGGCAACACAGTTACACAAAAATGAAAGTGTTTCTTCGCTTATCTACCTAGAAAAATTCATGCACAACCCATTTTGCCAACTTTCCCTTCCTCCCCCCCCCCCCCCATCCCCCATTTACAGGAATATTGGCAGAAATGCAAACTCTTCATCTTCTTTTAAATCTGCCTTTTCTGATAATATTGAAGAGGACCATTCTAATGCTGTTTGCCTGCTCCTCCCCTGTGTTCACTTATATCAGAAGCCCCTGAGCTCTCCTTATGCTCTGGTACCTACTCAGTTTGCTTATATTTGAGCAGACCCTGAGTATGAAGAGATGAAAGTTAAAAGCTGCAAGGTTGAAAAAGGCTACTTGACCCTTGGTCTTCATATGGAGAGGGTTGATTTTTTTATTCAATTTTTTTTTTTTTTGTAATGTAATGTTGTACTAATGAGGTAATGTTGTTGTAGCATCAGTGTCCTAGTGAATGTCAAACGACCTTTTAAGGAGACACATCTTCTAGTAGACCACATGATACAGTAAAAAAGAACCCAAGCAGATGAGTGTTTGGGCATACAAATTTTTCTTTGGGTCTCAAAGAGCCCTCAAAAAAATGCCCTCAAAAGACAAACAGTTTCAAGATACTTTATGGAATTACTCCTCATGAAGAAAATGTTTTCTTTCACCATGTTGTGATTTTTTCTGAGGACCTCAAGCTGATGATTTGTGTTTTGGCTTGGTTTGGCTTGGTTTAGTTTGTTTTTTGTCCTTGAGAAGTCAAAGATTCTGTTCTAGTTTCTCTTGAAATCATAAAGGAACCTCCCACCTCTTTATGTTTCAGACCTGCTTGAGGCTTTATTGACAGAATGAATAGTTTTGGCATAACCAGGCACGGACTTAAACCAGCACTGCCAGATGCAATCAAACTTCTCAGCAAGCATGATTTTCCCTACCTGAAGACTAAATCAGTGCTGTGTGAATCTGTTATCTTCCATCTCACTGCTCAAAACCGGATCTGGGCTGACAGCAGGAGCACTGAGACAGCTTGCAATCACCATGGTAAGTGGGTATTATATGACAAGGCTTGCAAGTCAGCTGGGTGACACCTCATATTGTGAACCCGCAGATAGGAAAGTTTCTTGTCTTGGCTAGATTTCATAACATAATATTTAATTCCAGGTTGGCCCTAACCATACAAAAATAACTGGCTGACACTGCTCTGATTTTATATAAAGATGTATTTTGAAAATGGTACTGAAGATGAATCTCTGAGGTGGTAAGTGGTTTATGGCATCTCTGAGTGATTTATGGCACTGTAGTGTTTGAGCAGTTGGACACTGTCATATCATTTCAAAGACCTAGGGCATACACCTGCCTCTCCAAACCTGAACTTTGGGGAGCTAGCTGGCAAAACTGGGGATATACTCTTTATCTTATATTTTTATGTGTGTTGTATAAGTAACTGTATCAGATCCTGGGAGACATTAGGCAGGCAATGTGAAAAAGCACATACAAAGTTGTGATCTCTGTCCAATAACCCTGTAAGTCCCAAAACAACCAAGGATTTATTGTGGCTAGGGAAGAGCAGGCACCTTTTCAAATCATCTCCTCCCTAAGCTCACATTTTTCTCCTCTAGTCAGGCTTGTCTGTGCAGATCCAATATAAAAAAGAGAGAGGAGTTTGCTGCCTCCTGGTGCAGACTGTGAATGGTGGTGCTTCTGAGGCAGTGAAAATGGCATTCTTGTCTGGCCATGAATAAAGGGTCACACTGTATCAACACCAAGCAGAAACTCATGGGCAGGGAGTGTTACTTGAAACTCTGCCTCTTTTTTCCTCTCAAATACTCTAGAAGAAAAGAAGGGACAGCTGGCCTTGGTCAGCACCCAGTTGGCCTGCCTGCCTTGTCAATATGTCTGTGGATTACTGCTGCCTTTCCATCTGTTCATGGCATCTTCTCCCATGCCAAAATTCTCATTGAACCCTAGCAGTGGCCATGGTACAGTAAATATAAAAGTTACACAGCACCCTGCAGTGGGCTGGCACACTCAGCTGAGATTAGCTGGGCTCAGCAGCCCTGAGGAACAGGCTCTGTGCTGGTGGCATTTGCAGCACTGCCACCGAGCCACAGAGATGATATACTGCTCCTTCCCCCTTCACTCACCTCCCCAGTATTTCTTCTGTGTCCCAGCAGGATGTCTCTGGAGCCTTCCAGCTTGTCAAGCTCAGCACACTGCTCTGTGCTTGAAAGCATATGGCCAACAAAACAAAGAGCTTGCAGCTGGAATTTGAATGTGGCACAAACTGAACTGCTTTAAAAAATCAAGGTATGTTGCTAGGAAGAAACAAACTGTAAAGGTACCAGACACAAAGGGAAATGTTGACCAACCACTGGTCTCAAGCCAGGAGCAATTGTCTAAACTTCCCATGATGGTAATCCAGCCATCTCCTGATGCAGTACCTAACTGTGCTGATGGTAGCAAAGTTCTCCTGATATTTTACACAAGCCTTATATGTATAGGTTACTGTCTCCTTGCAAATTGAAAATAGCTGACCACTTTCCTATTTATTTATTTCCAACATTTTAGACAACTAGCACCAATACTTCCCCTTCATATCTGCTTTTCTATAAAAAACATTTTTTCATATAAATTATATTTTAAATTCATAATAAATAAAGGTCTTTTCACTACATCTGTATATTTCTTAAAATGTGGACTTCAAGACAAGAAATATAGTTCTGATCAAGATCTTACCAGTGCCATGTCAAGGACATTATTTAGCATCCATGCCTTTCATATGATAATTGGAAGAGTTAGATTCTTTTTGTTATCTGTTATAGGTCCATTTCTTTGGTAGTCTTCCATAGTGAGGTGTTCTGTACATAATCCTACTCTCTCCTTTTCAAGGTGATCATATGGCTGTGTTTCTCAGGATTGTTCTTGTTCACGTCCTTTTTCCTTAGACTTTTCCCCTTTCCTCACAAAGTCACAAAATGTTCAGTGATTTCTCTGATTTTTTCCCACAGGAAAGCAATTTAAGTAATTTCAGCTCATCCAAATATTCCTTAAAAGATTTTTTTCTTATTCCTAGACTGTTCTCTTGTTATTAATTTTAAAAATTGTTAGCCAATAGATCACAGTTAATGTCTTTAGGAAAGATTAATTCAGTCCTATTTAGGCTATAATATTTGAAAATATATCTTTAATATTTGTGTTAATGGATTTTTAAAGGTTTTCTAAATTACCCTTTCCAGTACCTGCAAATTGTGGAAAACAAATCATGACCTTTCTCTTCCTCAAAATGTTCTGATTTTGAAAACTTGTTGTAAGCTGACTGTCACTCTGAAATATGATCAACAAATTCCCCACAGGATCATCACAGAAGGTGTGATGGAACATTTCTCATGAAAAGCTGGGATAAAATACAGCAGCAGAGACTTTTTCTGCAGGTTGCTGATAGGCTCACACACTCACTTTCCTCGTGATTTCATTTGCATTTGTGCTTGCAGTTGATGCATGAGTGCAGGAAAAGTGAGAGTAGAATTTTAGTCAGGAGCAGGATGAAACAGCAGACCAGAGATGGGAGAGCTCTCACAACCTCCCAAACCTGTGGTACCTGGGGTGTAATGTAGGAGAAAATTCCTGCACAGATTCCCCCAGAAGAGCTGCCCAAGGCCTGTGACAGTTTAGTGATGCAGATTTTGTCTTTCCAAGAGTGAGAGGATGTCTCAGAAGATGTTGGCAAACATGGATCAGGTAGGTTTAAAAAGGCTCAGGACAGCTTCAGGGGGTGGGGAATGGGAGGAAAAGGCTCTTCTTCATCACTAGGCAAAGGATGAGGACATGCTATTCCCAGGAGTTCTTTTTCCAAGGACAATTTGCCCTCAGGCACTTTTGTTTTGTTAATAAGGATGTGGCCAAGCTAAGCAATTTTCTCTAAGTCATTGTGTGCATTTCTTTCTCAAACCATGTCCATGGCAAATTATGTATAATTGGTCTGTAAGGCTCTCTGTGTCCTGCCTAATCTGCTGTTTACTGATATGGCCTTTATCAACAGTGACAGTTCTTTTGGTGATGATTTTGTCACCTCTAACAGAATGTAAACAGTGATTATGTAAACAGCTTACATTCCTATCCACCATGTTCCAGCACTTTGATTTCTTATCTCTTTAAGGGTGAGGGCTGTGTACAGAGAGTGGCAGCACTCGCTGCAGTTCCCTGGGGCTGGGTGAAAGCACAGCCCTGCCTTAGGGAAGGGCCACCCCTGCCGGGCTCTGCAGGGCTGCACGTAGGGCTGGGGCTGTAGGTGGCACTTGGGGCACATTGTCACACAGATCAGCCCCTCCTTCGGAGCACAGGTCTGCGCCAGATGTTGGCACGCTAGGGAGCCTCTCTGATAGGACAAGAAGCAGGTCCCAAATAAAAATACACCCTCATCCAACCCCATGTGCCAGTGTAAAGATACCAAAGCTTTCAGAGATGTGCATTACCAAAATTAGGTATTTCCAAACAGATTTCTTGCCCTGCAGCTTGCAGTTCAGTACATATCACTGAGATACTATGTGGAGAAACTTTGGGGGTTTTCTCTCCTGGTCGGTGGAAATTTGTGTTTTGAGGAATTATTATTCTTTCAGAAATCCTTAACCAGTTTTGGCATTTGAGAAGAAAAAAGCATTTCATCCTTTTTGTGAAAACAAGGCAAAGTTGTATCTGTCACAACCTTCCTCTCAAATTACTTTTTGTAATTCTCAAGTAATCCAGCTTAACATAGTTCAGCTATTTGCCTGAATTTTTCATTAAAGATGAGACACAGTGTAATTCTCAAATAGCACAGTTTAGCACACCAGCTCTTCCAAAACTGCATGTATCTGTTATTTACAGTATAAAAATAAAAGTCTCATGAACTTGCTCTCTCAATACTGGATACTGGAACTGCACCATTTTTAATGTATTTTTTGTTCTTCCATATTTAATCCTGCTCTTATTCCAAAGAGGAGTGTAATTATTCCACTACTTCATAGAAATCTCTGCAGTGTAAGGTTGAAAATTACCTCAAGAAATCATTTCATCCAGTGGTTCCCACATGTTTTTAGCTAGTGGGGGATAACTTCATCTCAATTCTATAGCCAGTTATGGGCAACTGAACTCCAGGCTCATGATATCCTAAGACTTTAATATCGGTATCTTGAGACCAGGAACATCTGCTTATCACCTCCTCTTGCAGATTTGGGTGTATCCTACTGCCACCTTTGTAATTCATACAACTTGTTCTTGGCTCCTTCATTTTCAAGGTGATCCTTGAGGAGAGAATGAGCTCTGAGCAGACAAACAGCACAGGCCACAGCCTGCTCCCAACCATCCCCTTCCTTAAATAGCTCTGGCCCTTCCTTGGCCAGGGAAGGTGACATTCACCCACCACATCAGAGATTTTCTGTGCAACTGTGAGCTGCTCAGAGGCTGCCAATGGTAGACTTATATCTACCCTTCCCCCGCAGCCACCCCAAAGGTTCAGCCAGGTTCACTGGCTTCTGGCTGGCAACACACTGGGCAAACTATCCAAGCAATCTATGGATGATCATCAGCACAAGCATCCCTGATTTAGTCTCTCCCCATCCTTGAGGCAAAATTGAACAGATTCACACCATTCTCATCTGCTCTTAAAAACATCCAGTGTAGAGGATGCTGGCTGACTCTGCAGTAAGCAATGCTCAACTGGCCTTTCAATTAAAAGGACAATGTTTAATCTACATTATCTTCCCTCAGAAAATGAGATTACTTGTTTATCTGATGATTTTGGAGAAAGAGCACATATCTCATGCATGTGAAGGTTCACATCATCCTTGACTTCCTAGACAATAGATTCAATTCTTTCTGCCATTCCCAAGAAGTCACATGCCTTAGGACAGGTGTTGCTCCCCTCTGAGCTCTGTGATTCATGGAGCTACATTCTTCTAAAAATACCTAGCCCAAAAATGGACACAGTTTTCCAGCTGAGGTCACTAATGCCAAGCTGAGTAAAAGGACAAGTTCCTATATTTTGTACCTGTTAATGCATCCCAGAAGGGTATTTGAATGTCTTGCAGCAGCACTATATTTAGCACCAATTGCAATCTATTGTCATTTTCTGAATCCTTTTCTGCAGCAGAAAAGAACAAACACATTAGGACAACTTCTACAGGGCCCTAACTCTTGACTCATCACATTTAAAGACACACTGAATGACAAACTCAGACAGTCGTTTGCAATCAGTTTTACATACACCTCATAATTTTATCTGAATCATTTTTCTTCAGCTTGCTTTTGAAAACATTGTGTGGGATTATCAAAAGCTGTGGTACAGTCAATATAAATTCTGTCTGTGGTTCCTCAAGGTTTTGCTAGGTTTCTATTAATGTTTTAGATTTTTTTTAAGGAATCATGTGATTTGCTCTTTAAAAACCTGTATATTTTCTGTTTTGTTGGTCATTAAGTGACTGCTCAGTGAGAGCATTTCCAGGTACTGAAGTTAAACTCATCCATCACTGTATGTCCCATAGATTTCTTTCTAGCCTTGCCCTAAACATAGGGGTTTTTTCACTTTTCACAGTAAAAACCTCCCTGTCCACCTGCAATTTTCATAAATGATCATTAACAGTTGAGAGGTTGCTCAGGATAAATCCTGAAATACTCTTGGAGAAATTTCCTCAGAACAAGCTCACATGAATAGAGCTAGCCTGTGCTAATCTATCCTGTCCTCTTGTTGGAATTAATTTGATGGATGCACCTGGTCAAAATTAACTTTATTTTGTCATTAATAAAGGAAAAAACTCTATTGAGTGTCCATCAATCATATTGCTTTTAAAATAGTATGCATTCTTGAATAGATTTTTCAGAAAATCTCATCTATGATGCAGACCCCCATGAACAAACACAATTCATTGATTTCAAATTCCACCCTGAGCTCTGTCTGATAAATATGTTAATTTCACTATTATAACTAGATTGCAATGTAGAGATGGAGTCACAGTTGCCAAATTCATTCCATGAGACTAGTCCTTTTTAGATCACTATTTAAAGTTTGAATTATTTGTCTTTCTCAGAATCCTTGAAAGGATTAAGTATTAAATTATATATATTATTTTAAGAGCTGGATTTGCTAGTCCTTTCTCTCCTCATAATTCGTTTGCCTTCACTTCTACCTGTATTTATAGTGTGCATGAATTACTTTGCTCAGGCAGAAAGCAAGATTAAAATACTTTTGAAAATCAGTTAATATCTCTGCTTGGATGCATCACATAGCAATGATCATCCCTATTTTTTCAGCTTCCTCATGTTTTTGAGAGGTTTTTTGTGACTGATATAAATTTTACTCTTCTACATTTTTTATGCAGTTTTTTATTTTATGTTTAAACAAAGCTTCTCCTTCTTATGCCAGAGTTTTTTTTTCTCTGATAGATGCAAAACACCACCTGGGTGTGCTCCTTTTGCTCACACACAGGCTCTCCATACAGATGTGTATTCACAATGCCAGGTCAGATGCCAAGAGTAACTTTAATTTCTAAATGAAATTTTTGCCATTTGGTAGCTTGGTACAGGCACTGCCACGGACTTTAACAGTGACAGACCATCAGCCACTGTTTGTGCAAAGCCTTCCATGGAGCATTCCTGTTGTGTCATTCATATGACTACAGGCTAAATGCAGGCATTTGTCCTCACTTGCTCACCTTTTCATTTCAGGGAACAGAAGTCTCAGAGTGCACCAGGATGAAGGACTCACAGCACTGGTTGCACATAAAGAAGCTCCAGTCACAGCATAATCTTATTTCAGAGACAATAAGTGACTTTAGCACAGAGGTAGAAAACTAAAGGAAGCTTGAGAAGTTTTAAAGCTCTTACAGAAAAGTAAGATACTTCCCTCAATGCTAAATAGGCCTTTTTGTGTGTGTTTAACAGACCTTTTGTCCTCAAAAAGTAGCTATGTACTTTTTATACCTTCTAGGAACTGCTGCTCTAGACAGAAATGCAGTAAACCAGGCATTTTCATTATGAAAACCTTTTCTTCAGCTTCTTATAGCTTTCTGGAAATAAAACTTGTGTGATTTCTTACCATCACAATCAAGAGAAAACAAAGAAAAAAGAAGCAGACACTAAAGTGACATAAGGAACATGTGAAATATTTAAGAATCAGAAGAAGAACCCCAGAAATAAAGGTTGTCCAGTCTCTCAGATTTCAAAACATAAAGATTAACTAAAGTAAGTTTAGGGACAGTGATACAATTTTTCTGACAAGAGTATTCTTTGCAGAAGATTGCATGAGGTTAAATTGCCTACCTGGTACCCCTTGAAAAAATTAAACAGCACTGGGTCAGAGTACAGCCCAGAAACCCAGGACACCAAATTACTTCATCTGCCTCCCCTTGATGAGCAACTCTTCCCCGTCATAGAAAAAAGAAATATTCAAAGACAGCCCCCAAAACTTTGCAGGGCTTTGCCTGCTTCTTGCCTCTCACCTCCTTCAGTGAGCCCTGGCCCAAGGGGTGTTCCTCACACGGAGCTGCAGTGCTGCTCCCAGCTGTGCTGCCCCTTGCTTTGTCACTGCCGGTGACCCAGGAGTGGTACCTGAGACAGACACACAGCCCTGCCTAAAGGACACCTTCACAAGGAGAAGTTTCATCCTTAGCAAATCCCCATTCTTGTTTTCCTGAGGTCTCATTATCAAACCTTCCCAAAACAGAGTTGTGTTCAGTGCTCATTTAATGCAGAGCATAAAAGGCTGGCAGAGAGCTCCCTCCTCTGTAAGTACTTCTGTCCCCTGCAGCTCCTCAGAGCTCTGCTCTTTCCTCCAAGAGCTGAGGACTCTTCCAGGTAACTGAGAGGCTCCCTGCATGAACTTGCAGAGGGTTTGACCTTACATGGACTCCTTAGTCCATAAATGCAGACAAGATTTTTACACCTGCACAAAGTTCATGGCAAGGCTGGGGCCAAAATAATTCAGTGTGAAATATGTGTGTGCCATAGTCAGGCTCTGTGACTCATCCCAGCCTCACACCAGAAAAAGGTCTAGGGGTGAAACCAGGAGGAAGAAAATCAAATTAAACATCCAGAATAATACAATTTTCTTATAGTGTTTTCTCCATGTCTCTGTCTTCCCCAAGCCACTTTTGTCAAATGCTCTCTCTGATTGGTGCAGGATTGTTAGGCATGAGCATGGTCTGAAAAACAAACGTCACCCCCTGGAGAATTTTGCTGAGAATAATAGATCTGTGTGAAGGTCTAAATCAATAGAAGTCTTTCTGAATGCATTTCTAGGAAACCTAGAAATATCACCAGTGACTTTGACTAAAATACAAGGTGCTATTGTTTGGAAAGCAATTTATAGTTAAGTAATTTAAATTTCATAGCAAAGAAGGCCATATAGTGAGAACTTCACCCACTGCAGGAGAGGGAAGATGGAGCTGTTCAGGGACTGCAAATACCAACACAATTTAGGTTTGACAGGGTTTTTTGGAGTTTGGGTTTTTTTTTTTGTTTTTTTTTTTTTTTTTTTTTTTTTTTTTTTTTTTAAAGAATGATTTCTAGATCCTATTTCAATCCCAATACCCTTTTCTGTCACCCTTGAATTTCAGCTTTTGCATATTTTTTCTCCCTAAGGTTTATTTTCTATCAGAGGATTACTTTCCCTTCTACTGAAAGCTTCTTTTAGGTTATCAGAGTAGGTGTTTAAGGTCTGCATTCTGTCACTTCTTATTTACGTGTTTTTAAGTGTTTCTCCGAAAGCTTAAGCTTAACTGAAGGAGAAATAAATGTAGAGGCTATGCTACCATACAGTCAATTGAAATGCACACCAGGGATTCTTCCCCTTTTCCCACTATTAGGATTGGCATTTATGAAAGGTCTGATTCTCCTAACCTCAATTTTGTTATCCAGTGCCACCCACAAACCTGTTTTTTGAGCTTCATCACCATCTTGTTGACACCTAAAGTGGGGATGCATTCCCATGTGCCATTTCCAGGATTCAATGAACCAGTTTTACTCCTGCATCTCTTTGACTGAGTAGCTCAGCAACTGCCTTCAGTCCAAATCCAGCTGAGATGCCTCAAGCCTACCTTTTTCACCTTCCAGAAACATGTCCTCCCCATGAGAATATGTGCTAGTCATGCCAGGAATGAAGGGAGGAAAGAAATTGTAATTTCTATAGAAAATTGTGATGTTCTATAGAATTTGTGATTTCTATAGACTGACTGAAGTGATGCCAGCGGGTGGATGGCAGTGAGGGCAGGAATCACAGGGCCAGAGAGGGAGGAGAAAGGGATTTCATATCACCTGGTGCTCTCACCTGATATGATAGGAAGTGTTGTTCAGAGCTCTCCCATGCTGTGGAGCTGCTGACCCTGCATTTCTCTCTTTCTAAAACTGAGGTTTCACTGATCACCAGGGTATTAAATAAAATATGGAATCTGCTTTCTCCAGCCATTTTAGTTCTTTCCCTTAGTTTATGAACGAGTATTTCTGCTGTTTCTCTTGGGAGACAGCCTACATGTCTACAGTGTGTTTAAAAGGGGGCATCATTCCCTTGCACCCTGTGCCTTCACATCCCTGCCCATTTCTCTGTGACCTGCCTTTCAAGGGTCAGGCTGGCCAGGAGCACAGCAGAGGAGGAGGATGACCACAGCACTGGCTGCAGGGCCCACTGCTGGTACCAGGATCCCCGTGGTGAACAGAGCTTGATGGCATCCATGTACTCTGTGGGGGGCTCAGCTGGGTCAGCCCTGCAGCAAAGCCCTGTGATGAGCTGAAGGCTAAAGGCCTGGCTTTACCCCCACGCCGCTATGAGCTGTGTGTTGATGACTTTTAAGTGTTAATTACACTTCCTTTTGTCCAGGTTTGATTGATAAAAACTCATTTGGGGGATACAAATTCATTTGCTTCCAGGGATCTCTTACTGGGGGCCATCGCAGCCTTGAAAACCTTAGAAAGAAATTCAAAGTGTGAAAACCCATTGAAGCAGCAGAGAAAACGATTTGCAGGAAAACAGAGCACCAGCAATAAAGGCAGGCAGGGGGAAGGGATGCAGCTCTCCAAGGCTCCCCCAGGGCACAGTGAGCTAAAATCAAAAGAGAAAACAGCATGCAAGACCAAATCCTGCCAGTGGCAAGTTCAACAAACAGCTGGAGCAAAAGGCAGCTCTTGGAAACAAAGCTGCCACTTACCCTCACCCTTCCTGTATAAGTATCCCCCACATGAAAAGCAAGATACTGTGAAACATTAGACCGTTCTGCTCTCATGAATTTCTCCCTCACTCCTCTCTTGGGTCTGACTGTTTTTTTAACCTTTGGCAGCCTCCTCACCCGACCTGCTGTGCAGGGGCTGGGACACCATTGGAGTGTGCAAGTCCATGTTCCCTCAACAGCCTGGACAGGAATGGAGGTGAGAACAGTGGGGAAGTCACAGCTCCAGCTGGCTTTCCACATCCTTATAGTCAGATTCTCTCCCTCATCAGGATAGGAAAGGCAGCTGGAGAGAGAGTATTACATATCTGGTGTTCATAAAATAGTTTGGGTTGGAAGGGATCTTCAAGGATCCAACTGTCCTGCTATGAAAAGGGACACCTTCCACCAGACTGCATTGCTCAAAGCCCCCTGCAGCCTGGAGCTGAGAAATTCCAATGATGAAACATCCTTGTACTTGGTCCTGATGAACTTCATGAGGTTTGCATGGGCCGCTTCTCAAGCCTGTCAAGGTCCCCCTGGGTGCCATAGCTTCCCTGCAGTGAGTCAACTGCACCACTCAACATGGCATCATCTTCAACTTGCTGAGGGAGCATTCAACCCCACTGTCCATGTGTTAAGTTACCCATTTTCTTATTGAATGCAATGTTCCATTCACATATGTATGTAATCTTTACATATATATATATATGTTTATATAAATGAGACCCCTCTTCAAAGTGTTGTGCTGGTTTTGGCTGGGGTAGAGTTAATTTCCTTTGCAGTAGCCAGGATTGAGGCCATGTTTTGGGTTTGTGCTGGAAACAGAGCTGATTACACAGGGATGTTTTCATTATTGCCAAGCAGTGCTTGCATAGTGTTAAGGCCTTTTCTGACCCTACCCCACCACTGATGAGGCTGGGGGTGCACAAAGAGTTAGAAGGGACATGGCCAGGACAGGTGACCCCAACTACCAAGGGAATATTCCATACCCAACACATGATGTCATGCTACATATAAAGTAGTAGGTAAAGCAGTGGAAAGAAAAAGGCAAAGGAGAGTTTTAGAGGAATATCTTCCCAAGTCACTGTTACATGTGATGGAGCCCTGATTTCCTGGGCATGTCTGAACACCTGCCTGCCCATGGGAAGTGGTGAATGAATTCCTGGTTTTGCTTTTTCCTTTACCTGTTAAACTGTCTTTATCTCAGCCTGTGAGTTTTCTCATTTTTACTCTTCCAATTGTTTCCCCATCCCACTGAGGTGAGGGGGCAAGCAGTTGTGTGGAACTTAGTTGGCGGCTGGGCTTAAGCCACAACATTTCTTTTTGGTGCCCAACAAGGGGTTCAAAGTGCCCATACTAATGACAGATTTGATTAGAACGTGCTGGATTGAATTTGTAGCTGTTCTTGCTGTTTGGCTGTTAATGGGCAGGCTGCTGTGCCTGCCATGAGGCTCGCCTGCCTGCCTGCCTGTGTATCAGAGTGAGTGCTCGTTAGTGGCTGCTTTCTGATTTCACTGCTTGCTGTGCTGCTGTGCTGCTTATCATCTTACTCTGCTGTGCTTGGGCACATTGTGATAACAGCCTGGGCTGGCTGATGGCCAGGACATTGCTGCTGTTTGCTGCCATACTGGACAGGCTGGGATTCTGGTGAGAGCTTGAGTTTCCGAGACTCTGACCAGTGTGGGTGAATGCGAGTGCAGGACACCTGAAATGTCTGTGCTGCAGTAGTTGCACCTCTGAAGGGATGTGGCCTAAGGATGAGGCCACACCAGAGAAGGTGCCCCTCGGAGTGTCACTGGCTGTGACCAGCGAGGTCATGCCTGAACACCTCAAAGCACGTGGCCATGGATAAGTCCATGACAGTATTCACCATCTGAAAGTACAGAATGGCACACAGATAAACATGGAGACAGTAGTTTCCTACATCTAGAAAGTGCATAGAATGTGATAATCTCCTCCTGAAGGCAGATGCACTTTTAACAGTGTTGAAGAAGGTTTTGGAAGGGCTATGAAGGTCATTGGGAATGGTGCACTCAGCCCCAACTCTGTATTTTTAAGCCTCCCTATGTGCTTAACATTTGGGTTTAAAGCAATTTGTAGATGACTTGTCACTTGGCACTGTAGCTATATTGTTTTAAATATTATGGTAATGGTAAAAAATGAAAAAAAAAAATTGTGGAATTTTATACTGATATCCTTATCTTGGGAATTTGTAGTTGGAGAATTACAGCTAAGGATTACAAGCTCCCAATATGAATGCATATTTGAGTGTATGCTTATAATATATACCCACAGAGGAATACACGGAAACAACATCTATTTTGGCAACCCTTGCACTTTTCAAATTAGATGCAGAAGAGTTATTCTAATTATTTAAAGGTCTCTGAGCCTCAGCAAATTGTATTGACAGAGCTTTCGCTTTCAATAAAAAACAGACCTGAAATGCTTTTGCAAATGTGTTGCTTTCATCAAAATTTTTATTTCACTGTTATTGACTTCTATATTGGGCAAAAGCTGTGCAGGCAGCCACATTTATGCACATCCCCATTCCCTGTCCCCTTCTTGCCCTCCACAAGGTTCCTGATTTCTCCCATCTATTAACACCCCCAACTCCAGACAAAAGGTAATCCAGCTGCACAAGGAGCCAAGTGCATTGGGCCAGCTTCTAAATAAAGGCAGAGGCAGGGAAAATAAACTGAAGGAGATGACTTCGGAGTGCAAAGCATGAAACTGGGACAGGCAATATGAAGAGAGCTGAGTACTGGTGAAGCAAGAATCAGATGAGCCAGGATGATTGAAGCAGAGAGGAGCAAAGATTTTGCTACAGATTGTCCTGTCATGAAATTGAAATATAGGGCTTTAAATTGCAAGGTAGGTGAGGCAGAATAAGATAAAAGGAAGGCAAGGGAGTAGTAGTGAGCAATAAGCTGTGCTTTGATGCACATGCACCATAAGTGCATAAACCAATTAATGAAAATATTGCATTAGCATCTGCAGCAGGATTGTCCTTTCTTTAAATCTGTGTAGAGCTCTCCTGGACATGGCTTCCTCTTACCAGTTTGGTGTTGTTCATGCCCATCCAAATTTTCCATTAAGAGGAGTGGTACTGCTCTGGTTTTAATGAGTTTCCTAATAAAGAGATGATGACTGGCAGTGTAATTTCCCTTCTACACTTTGTGCTTTCATGACGGGAGCTTATTATTAACCTTACTACTACATTTTCTGTTATTTTACTCTGGTGGTTTAATTGTATTTCCACCTCAGTCATGTGCATTCATTTTCTAATAGTCTCCTTTCCCAGACTGCTTTCATGTGAGCAGCAGGGTTTTTCAGTTAAGTACTCTGTGATGGTTTTAGTATGCATTTCTTTCTGGTTTAATCTTTCTCTTTTTTCCTCTCTGTCTGTGTATTACTCATCCTTAATGGGGTACAGCACCTTGTGCTCTCTGACATGGAAAACAGGGACAGTGTAAGCAAACATCAAGGACAAAGCATAAAAATAACAGAGGCAGTCTCCGTAAAAGGGGAATTAATGACTCAGGCAAATGGATGCCACATGTTAGTAATTTTAAGGAAAGAAAGTATCAGCCATGCTTAGAAATGCAGATGTATTTATCGCCTTTCAGCCCCCCCTATTTAGCTGTTACTAATGGTGTATTGAAAGGGAACAAAAGAAATTTCTGAATGCAGAAGCAAGGATGTCTTAGCAGGTGGTCCGGGGTAATGGAAATTTAGGGCACAAGCAGCAGATCTGATTCTTATTTTATTAATGCTGACATAAATCAGGCATGTGTATCCACTGAAGGAGTGAAAGAAGTTATGCCAAGGTAGGGTTGGAGAGAAGTCTCTCAGGTCTCCCATATCCAATCTACCACAGAGCAGCAGCCTCCTCAGGAACTGCACCTTTGCTCTCACTAAATAAGACAAGATGGAAATAAATCTTTGTATTTCTCCATAAAATACTAGGAGGTGTGCACAGACAGCTCTTGGTATGTGAGTGCCAGTCTAATAATGCAAAGGAACAAAAGTGCAGTAACCCTAGAGGTACAGCCAGTGGTTTGGTATTCAGTCAATAAAAATAATTGAGAGTCGACTCTTATTTACAGTCTGGCCCCTTTCCAACACCAACATTTTAGGGGACCTGTACATTGGATCTAAACGAAAAGTAATTTGCCAGAGTTAGTTAGAGGTCTTCAATGTGAACAGGAATCAGGACCTTTGATTTTACATCCCAGAGCATGTTTCCATTTGGCTTGTTACATGCTAACACTGTTTGCAAGAAGTGAGGGCAGTCATTTTCATTTGCTGAAAAATTGGAAGCAGTGCAGAAGGCCTCATGAAGCTGACACAAGGCTCGAAGGGATTGCCCTGTAGCACAGGACAAGCCTTCCTGCTGATGGGGTTATGAGAGAGATCCAGAGCTGCCGTGAGAAGAAAAATCCGGGTGCTAAAGAGCTCGTTGAACTACTGGGCAAAGGTATTATAGGAACCACAGGCAGGTGGATAAAATGTAACAAAATCAAATGGAAAATGAAGCGTGTCTGCAATGGCAAAGCTGAATAAACTCGTGTTGATGTGGGTTGAGACGTGGGTTGTGAACTCTCCATTTCTGGTTATCCATGCTGGATACCTTGCAAGAAAACACACTTAAGCAAGGGACATATTTGGAGTTCAGAAGAGGAAACCCTCAGCAAAATACAGGGCTCATATTAAATAAATATTTGCTTAGGTGGTCTAACAGCCTTGACTTTAATCCGTTTGAGCCATTTGCTCCGGCTGTCCATCACGGCCGGATGCCCCAGAGCCAGACAGGGAGCGGTGGTGCGTGCAGCCCCCGTGTGCCTCAGCGTGGGCAGGCTCTTCCTAAAGCGGGGCTGCTGAAATCCTGCCACTGGGCTTTGCAAAGCGGGGCTGCTGAAATCCTGCCACTGGGCTTTGCAAAGCGGGGCTGCTGAAATCCTGCCACTGGGCTTTGCAAAGCGGAGCTCCATAGGCTCATCTGCCCAAAGAGCTCCTCAGCCTCGGAGCGCAGGAACCCCGCTCAGAGCCGCAGGACGCCGGAGCACTTGGCCAGCATCCTTGCCAGGCCCTGGGCGCTGCTGTGCCCAAACAGAAGCACCAGCCCCCACTTTTCAGACAATGCATGAAGCGCCAGAGCCCACATAGCCTGAGCTGAGGCCTTCAGCACTATCTGCTACACCATCCTCTTCCCTTCACCACCTCCCTGGGAAGTTCGGGACATGTCTTGCAGCTTCCTCACGCCTACAGCGAGATGAAACAGATGGGAACATAAGTCAAACTGTTCAAAATAAAACCCTGCCCTCAAGCGCACCGTGGAGGGGTCCAGCGGCGGAGCGGCCGGGCCGGGCCGGGCCGGGCCGGGCCGGGCCGGGCCGGGTCTGTCAGGGCCGGGGTCCCTCACGCCCGGGCAGGGGCGAGGCGCAATGGGCGGGCGGCAGCGCCACCTGGCGGCCATGGCGGGGTCGGCGGGGCGGGGGAGCTGCGCGTTTCCTGCAATTCCTGCAATGCCTGCAATGCCTGCAGTTCCTGCAATGCCTGCAGTTCCTGCAACCCTGCTTCAGGAATGGAACTGTGAGGTGAGAAGAGAGGAAAGAAGGGAAGGGAAGGGAAGGGAAGGGAAGGGAAGGGAAGGGAAGGGAAGGGAAGGGAAGGGAAGGGAAGGGAAGGGAAGGGAAGGGAAGGGAAGGGAAGGGAAGGGAAGGGAAGGGAAGGGAAGGGAAGGGAAGGGAAGGGAAGGGAAGGGAAGGGAAGGGAAGGGAAGGGAAGGGAAGGGAAGGGAAGGGAAGGGAAGGGAAGGGAAGGGAAGGGAAGGGAAGGAAGGAAGGAAGGAAGGAAGGAAGGAAGGAAGGAAGGAAGGAAGGAAGGAAGGAAGGAAGGAAGGAAGGAAGGAAGGAAGGAAGGAAGGAAGGAAGGAAGGAAGGAAGGAAGGAAGGAAGGAAGGAAGGAAGGAAGGAAGGAAGGAAGGAAGGAAGGAAGGAAGGAAGGAAGGAATTTTCAGTTCTGTCACATTGAAGCACATTAAGCACAGTGCAGCCATGCATGACCTGTGCTGCCTGCTACCGTGCAACCAATGCTACATTTTGATCAGTGGAAAAATCAGTTATTAATCAGCAAAGAACTATTGATTTTCCAGCTGCTGTTTCCATAGAATAGGAAGTCAGCCATTGCAGCTGGCGATCACTGGACTGTGAAGCGCCACCGGGAGCACCTCTGGCCCAAGGGAGCGAGTCGATCCATGGTGGGAGCTATGTGGTGTTCTGGGGTCACTGCTCAAATAGAGCAGCTCCCAATTGGCAGGAGACATGGAAGTACATTTCATGTTTGTAGTTAACAAATTAGGGAAAATTCACTGTTGAACTGGGAAGCAGAATGGAAGATGGGGCATACTCTTCAACTCCACGTAAAACCGTATGTTTGGTGGATGTCGGTAGTTTTCCAGTCAATTCATAGTGGCCCTGAGAAATGCATCATTTTCCTCTGATAGAATTCAGTTAGCAAAACAAGCTTCTTTTTTTTTTTTTTTAATGCAGTAGAAATATTCATAAGGTGTTCAATGAGATAGAGTCTTCTGATTGCTTTTCTTCCCTGTATGGATCAATTGTGATGGTTCACTCAGGCAAACATGTGCTGATCTGAACCATACAGATTTGCCTATTTATTTTAGTTAGGTCTGTAATGGAGATTTTTATCACCAGCTGCTGGGATTTGGGATCCTTTTTATGAAACCTGACCAGAAACCTTACATTCTGAGACCTGAAATCTTCTTTTGTAGTCTTTTTCCTAATTTCCATGAGTAATATACTCAAGAGCATCATTGAAATATGTCCACAATGCCGAGCTTACGCTGACATTTACCCAGGAGAGTGTCAGCATTAGCACAGTGCTGCATAATAGAAACAGGGCAGTGTTCTTTCACACTTTTTGGTATGAAAATTATAATTTCATGATCTAGAAGATGTTCTGCTTTGGATCAGAGTTTTAGCTGTCCAGCAGCCAGCTGAGATTGAGGGCTGGCTCACATCTATTTTAGGTACCTTTACAATATGCACACAGCCCCTGCTACTCTGCATTTCTCTGCGTTTCTCCAACAGATCAAATTGTGGTTGTTCCTTCAGTCATGGTCCAGTACCACAATGACAGTAGCAAAGATGTGAGCTCTCACAGCTGTCATTAAGAATCACAAGCTCATTTACTCACTACTGAAACTTTCATCTGAAATAATCCAATACTGTGCAACCACTCCAGGAAACTGGAAAGAGACAAAATGTCTCTTTGAAACCTGAGCCATGAAAGAATTACCCTGGAGCTTGACACAAAGAGCACTGTGCACAGTTCCAGTGATCACCATCAGGAGAACATTGGAAGGTAGGTTGGAAGCTAAAACTGCTTGTGGAAGTCAGTGTTCCTAGTGTCACAATTAGTGTTGCCACTAATTGTGGCTTCATATAGCACCAATGGCACATGCAGCCCCTACTGCATGGAAAAACTGGCCAGCTTACATGGTTTAAGTCCAAGTGAAATTAAAGCAATTCATTGATTTATTAGCAGTGCATATTTAACCTCTTATCAGCAACATATCATATAAACCACAGCACTAGACACTTGCAAAATGTTAATAAATGCCTGCAGGTTTCTAAGTGTGCCCTTATAGCCCCAGCATTTAAGAGCCCCCTCCCAGGCAGTGTGCATTACACCCCCATGCTTTGTGTGGGGATGTAGGTGCCCATGTGCAGCCCCTCCTGTGGGGCACCCTCTGTGCCCACAGCGGAGCTGCTGCCTCAGCCTGCCCAGGGCAGTGCCCCTCATGGCCCCATGTGCATGCAGCACACCCCCCTGCCACCCCGTGCCCTGGGAATGCTGCAGGGCCCTGCCTGGCACTGCCCCAACAAGGTCACTCCTCCTCCCCCTGCCCCAGGATATCCACCTGGGGTCTCTTGTCACTCCCTGGTTATTGATTAATCAGGAGAGGCATCTCCTTGGTTCGTGCCACCAGTATCAGGTGCTCACTCTCAGGTGGTTTTGGGTGTCCCAAAAGCTGCTTAAATGGGGGTGCTGTGGGGCACCTGGCTGGGGATGTGCTCCTGGGTTTCCATGGCTGCCTGGCCCTGTGTGAGCAGGGCAAGCTCACAGCTGGCACTGCCCTTGTTTCTGGGTGCTGAAGGTTCATCAGCTGGTGCCCCTTGGTGTCCTGGTGTGCTGCCTCTGCTGGGAAGGGCCCTCACTTCTGGCAGGGGTGCTGAGCAGATCTCCCTGTCTGCTCCTGGTACAGTCTAGGGTACTCCCAACTGACTTCCCCTAAAAACCTTTAGAGACATGAACCCTTTGTATTGTTCTGTTAGAAGAGTTTGCAATTCAGCTGAAAAGGTCCAAGTTTCCTGTTGTTTGTTTATGTGGCCCTATATAAGCTTCAGATCCTCTCTGAATCAGGCTTCCTAAAAAACTGCGGGTTTGTTGCAACTGTTTCTTTCTCTCCCCTGTAGTGATATACTTCCTGTTTAGATAGTAGTAATCTATATTTCTAGTTATACTTATTTGTTTTCAATCTAATAGTTCTGTGCCTTCTTTTTGTATTTTTATTTTTTTTCCCTTGAACATGTTTTCAGGACAGTGTTCTGCTTTTATGTGCATCATTCCTTTTCCATGCAGTTTCTCTGAAATTCTTTCTTCCTTTGCTGTTTCCCAAACTGTGTCAGTACCTCTTGAGCTTAATATTATTCATTTTAGGGTTTTTAAAAATTCTTTCTTAGAGATTTCTTAGAGCTGTTGGGTCTCAGTCACTGCCCAAAACCAACCAAGAGTGTTCCCAGGGGTGCTGGGGTGCTTTGTGCAGTCACACCCTGTGTGCTGCTGAGTGAGCCTCCTTGGGCCAATGCCGGAGCTGATCTCAGCATCTCCTCTTGGTCTATAATAGTGCACAATAATGTTGTGACTCTCAGTGTGCAGCTGTTTGCATTTGACCAGGACATGGAAAAAGAAACAGTAATTTGGGAGCACATTTTTTCCCATTTTTTTTTTCCATCTGAGGAACAGCAAGTGGTCCAAATTTAGCCAGCTGTGGTGCTTCTCTCTGGTGGATCTGCAGCACAGCTTGATCAACAGGAAAACAGGGATTTGCAGAGAAAAATAAGTAGCAGTAGTGGTATTTTCAGGTGTGAGAAGATCCTTATGACTGTAGGGGTTCGCTGTTCTCCAGTTCAGACAGCATTGAATTGTCCTTTAGAGAGAAAAAAAAAAAGACAAAGGATGGAAAACAATCTTTTTCTGGGGTCCCTTCTTATGTTTCATGTGCACTCACATCTCCAGTTTTATAGACCGAGCCAGAAGGAACCAAGTCTTGTGTCAACTTCTTTCACCCTTTGAAAGATGCAAAAGACAAAGTCCAAATAAATCAACAAAATTAGATAAGAATCATGTTTGAAAAGTTGTATTTGCAATGCAGCTTCTTTACCTCACTCCCTGTAGCCCTCCTGGTCTTACATTTATGCACTGTGTGAAGCTTTATAAAGCTGACATTTGGGATCTATCCCTGGAGGATTATCTTTGAAGCAACATACCACTTCTTAGTACGAAAGATATTTTCTTTTAACATCCTGAATTTATAATTCTAAGACATAAATAATACTATCAATATTAATGCACTGAAGACATTTTCTTCTGTACCTGAGGATATGTTACTACCCACAGAGATAAGTAGAATTTCATAAATATATACAAAAATCTTAACTTTTGTCATCATGACATCTTCAGAGCTGTAATTGTAACAACACTCCAGAGCACAGTATTGTTATTACTAGCTGCCACAGAGCCAGAAGTTACCTGTCAGGAAAAATTGACTCCACTGAATCACTCATCTCTACTCATGCTGAGAAGATACTGAACACACACATACACACATCTATGTATAAATAAATAAATAAATATATCAAAGTGTGGCTATTAATTTAAGTGAAAATAATTTCCTCTTTTAAAAAATATTTCACTTTCTGTTAACATGATTATAATAATAATAAAAATTATAATGATGTACTTTAGGAAGAAATGGTTAAATAGGTGTGTAAGGGTGTGTTTAGGCTTCTGTTGGCATAAAGATTTTCTAGGCAGTCCTTTTGCATTTAGAAGGTACCATTTACTCCTCTGTGTGCAGAAGAATACTGCCATTGTTTTGTGTCTAGACACCCCCATGTAAGAGGTGAATTATCATTCAGAATTCCTTGATCTGAAACAGATCTACTGAAATCCCTAGAAAATTTTGAATAAAGGTGAAAGAGTGACATTTAAATCCATTCATAGCTAACTGACATGAAGGAAATAGGCTTATTTGAATGATTTTCTGTTGAAAATAGTGGATTTAATTATGTTCTCATTCTTGGATGTAAAACTGGAGCTTCTTCACCAACCCTGCTAAAACAGTTCTATATTATAATAAATAAGAATTGCTAAAAGAATTAAGTCACTCATGCTCACAACAGAAGAAAAATATTTTAGAGGGCTAGACACAGTCAGTGATGATAAACAGTTCTTAGTTATTCTTGTACACCTCTTTCTGTCCAAGAAGGTTGATCTGAAAGAAGAGTTTGCAGTTTCTAGATAACTTTATGTGTCTCAAATACAACAGGGATATTGTACCATTATCCAACATTCAAAAAGAGCTGGGTAAGATGCCCTAATGATTTCCCTAATATTGAAGAAAACGCTAATGCCCCTTGCAACAGAGTGCTATTTATGCTTCCTTTATCTCTTGGTAATTTTGTGTAATGTTTGCTGTGGAGTCCTCAAGACTTTTTTTCAATATAATTGTTAAATAGTAAGTGTAGTTTTCATTAGTTTTCTAATTCCCTTTTAGATACCACATAGAAATTAAGCAAGGGTGCTTGACAGAGGTATTCTACATTTTGGCTATAAAATAGATAGAAATAATTGATGTACAGATTATTTATTTATATATTTCAAACAGGCATCAACAGGACTAAAGAGGGCACATTTAAGCCTTATTAAAGGTCCTAGGCAACAGATTTCTTCCTGCAATGCGTTTTAGTATGCTAACTGATTTATGGACAATAGAGCTGCATGAGGTGTTTTCCATGGAATTGAGGTCACTGGAAATTTACCTTGGTATCATCACAGAATGAAGCACCCTTCACCTAGACATCACCAGGTATAACTGCAAAATCATCTGCAATGCCTGCTGAGCCCGTGACATTCCTATGTGTACAATCCAGAAAGATTCTCTGATTGTCTCCTCCCTTGAGACTGCCTTGACCTCACTTTGTGGCTTTTGTTGCCTCCAGTGGTTAGAAACAGCTTCCTGATTTCAAATCTCATTTTTTCCTGGTTGGTTTGTGCCTTTTGTTGTCGTTGTACCAATATTGTATTTTATCTGAAATAGGTTTTCCCTTTCCAGAGTTTGCTCATCTGAAGTAGAGGAGCCTTGTCCTTCCTGCATGTCTTGCTCAGTGAAGCAAACCAAGTTGTCCTGTCCTCTCTACTAAACAGGGTGATGAACACTCTGTTCATCCTAAAAACCTCTGTCCTGTGCCTAGTCAGCTTAAATTCAGCTTTCTTGTATGTAGGTGGCTGGAACAGTGTGAGACCCCAAGGACAAGGTGTATTTTGCTGGAGTCACTACAACCTTTCACTCACCTTTGTCATGGCTGCAAGCTGTGGAGACATCTGTGAATACACATGTTCTTGTGTGTATGCACAAGTGTACATGTTCATGTAAGTAATCCTGTGCATCCACACACATCCACACATTGTTTTATGTGTTTGTTGCCAGCTGAGGAACTCTCAGGTTGCAGTGCACATTTTTATTACTATTGCTGAAGTTCATGTCCTCATGTGTCATGGTACTCCATTGGGATTCCTCCTGTCCTCATGACTCCCTTTCCCTGTGTGACAGTCTCCTCCATACTGAGGACAGTGTACTTGGCAAGTCTTGTTACCACTTGTCCACTTTCCATACTATTAATATTGCTAAAACTAAACCAGATCCCATTCTTGAAAAATTTTGCTCATCATCATCATTCCAGCCCATTACATTGACATTCTCCCTTCAAGCATCCTTACACTATATGGCTTCTGCTTGTTCTGCTCAAAATAAAATTATCCTCGTGTGTGGCTGTATAGCAGATGTTTCACAGATGTTTTAGATAAATGAATTTTTGCTCTTAGTGTTGCATAGTAATAATAGTTTAAAATATCAATTATAGTTTCTAAGAAAGATGCTAGGCTCATCTGACACATATGTTGCATTGCTCTTCCATCCATCTTCACAGATTTAATTAGTTTTTCTTCAAAAATTATTTCAAGTTCTTGCCTCTCTTAAGTTTGCTTAAGATCTCTACTCTCAAACTTGTGACTGTATGAGCCCAGTCTAGCATGGACTAATTCTGGTTCTGACTATCCTTCAGACACTGAGATGATGTCTACTTCCCTCCCTGTGTGTGAGTAAAAAGAGCATATCCCTAATGTGCCTGTTACCCATTAAAGAACAAGCAAGTCTCTTATGTGGTCAAATACTTATATTTGTTTGTGGAGAGGCTGGAAAAAGCTCTGATAAAGGTGACTGTTTCTGCAGGCAGGCAATGAAAGCTGGACGTAATGGAAATTGGGAAGGACAAACCACACCTGTAATTTCTGGGGTGGGATGTTGGATCCCACCAGGTGGGGAGGATCACTGCACCCACAGGAAGCTGTGTGGGGATGCCCTTTGAGAAAAACTCCATAATGGAATCCCAAAAAGGGAAATGAAATTGGATTCAGGAAACTGAAAAGCATACTCAGCTGCTTCAAAGAATCTCATACCTTACTTTCAGCACATTCCTGCAGTATAAATTGTGGTATTGGGTCTTTCTGAACCTTTCATTTCCCTGTTGCAGTGGTTTGCTCCCCCAGTCATCTCATTTTTGATCCTTTTTTTTGAGCTGGAAAAGCCTTTTTAATTTTTTAATAGTGCTTAATAATCATGTATGTTCAGTCCCCTAGGTGGTATGTTAATTCTTTTCTTTCATCTACTTAATTAGAAAATTTTGTTCTGCATAAAATATATGAGGCAGCTGGAGCAGGGTCTTATGAACTGGTAAGCATCCAATAGCTATATTAAGCAGTTTCTTAAGGCTTTGAAATTGTCTTCAGATGGTAGCTGTTGACAAACCCTGAAGTGAAGCACTACTTGAATATTCACATTAAAACCACCATTGCAGTTAAGTTAGTGATGCATGATTAATTGCCTTAAAAGCAATGGCTTCATATGGAGTAAAATGCCCCTATGAAAATCAATAACATGACTACCATTAGCAAGAGCATTACTTTGAAGATATTAAGGGCCACAAATCAAATTTGTTAGCTGAAGAGTAACAGTGGCTATATGTACAAACAAAAGGCAGTTGTGTCAGCAGCACAGCATGTGGGGTTTATGGTTCTTTCACATATTCTCTCCTCTTAATAGTCACAGCAGTGGGATAGCATGGTAGTTACTTAAGGCAAATAACAGAGACAAAGGTGCTACTTTGCTTCCCTCACCAGGTTTGGCAAGAACCTCTTAGTCCCTGGCACATGCAGGTGTGCAGACTCGATGCTGTCACCCAAGACTGGCTCCCTGCTCTTTGCCATCCACATTCACACACATTTTACCTGGTGTTGTCAGCCTGGGCCAATCCCACCACTGACACATGGGCAACCCCAGTTTCACAAGGGTCTTGCTCATCTGTCAAAAAAATTCAAAGGATTTTGTTTGGGTTTTTTTTTTTTTTTTTTTTTTTTAGTATATAAGCATTATCAAACCTGCTCCTCTCTTCTTGTATCCCCTTAAAATCCCTTTGATGCCGTTGCATAAAAGCCTCCTCAGGACTGAGAGTTGATTCCATAGGCAAATGAAATACTGTATTGTGGTCATGTTTACAGTGATACATGGGGAAAGGATTCAGATTTCAGAGTCGTCCCAGGGTATGTGCCCAGAATGATAAAAATAAAACAACCAAACAAAAAACCCACTCCACTTGGGTGCATTCTTATGTCTTTCACTCACAAAAAAATGCCGAATGCCTGATTCTGTGTATCACTGCAAGAAGTAGAAAGCTGCCTGTCAGAAGGGGGACTATCCTCTTTGCCCAAAGCTGACATAAATGATGACAAGAATTTTAACTTGGATAAGAAGGGAGCTGGATGGAAGGGACTTCCTTTATCTCCATGCCTGAGGATCTAATGTAAAAAAAGGGAAGAATCAAATAAACAATAGTATGACAATCAATAATGGAAATACAGAGGATGATGGGCTGGACAATATGAAGAGTAAAAGTGCTAATACTAAGGAGAACAGTGGGAACAAACTGCTTCAGCATTGACCTAAGTATAAAATAACCTCACACATAAAGCAATCATTACTCTTAAAGGAACAGAATAAAATATTGATGCTCTTCTTAAAAAATTAGGAAATACCTAATTAAGTAAATTTTCAATTAACATGATAAAACATATCTACTATAGAAATATTAAGTTGGGATAGAGGTTCATGAATGGTCCTTAAAACTAATAGTAATAGGGTTTTTCTGAAGTTTGCGGGTGACAAGGTGGGAGTCATCCTCAATATAAGATGAGGATATTAGGCAGAAGAAAATGCCTGTCCCAAAGAGTCAAACAATGTGATAAACATCCGTGGAATTGAGGGCAATGTCATTTAAAGACTACTGTGGAGCATTTGCACTGAAAAAAATGGGAATTTGTCAGCTGGAAATGGAAATGAGTAGAAAGCACTGGGTCACTGAGCCAGTCAGGATGAATATTGTCATAAATGTGTTCCAACCATGAAGGACAAACCCAGGCTGAGGATATCCCTGATGACTTGTTTCCAGTGGAGTGGAAGTAGCATTCAGGCTGGTGGCATCCCCATTCATGAAGGCTGGAGGAGCTGCAGAGGACAGCCCCTGGGAAGGATGTGGTAGGGAAAAGCAAGGGCTTGGTTTAGTCCTGCCCTTGTGGTAGGGAAAAGGGCTTGGTTTAGTCTTTCTGAAACTGCAAAGAGAAGCAATTATTCTCTGCAAGCAAATAATGATGCTAAATTCTGAAGAAACAGGAAAAGAAAAGCTATTTAAGTCAAAGAATATAATTCACATAGAAACAACTGTAAATACACTTATGCAGGATTTCATAAATTATTTTTCCTTATCAGTGTACTGAGGATCTGGAAGAGGATAGTGGTGATATAAAACCTGATCATCATTAAAACAAAGTTCCGTTAGCTCATGAAATATTTTGACCAGCATATTTGGCAAATTAGTGGTATTTCAGGCTCAGGAGCTCCTTTCCAGGCTTATATTCCTCTGACTGGCACTGCATAGGAATAGATGGAGAGTCTCATATCCCAGAAGAGTCAATGCTGGTCTGTAACATCAGGTCTAGGCTTTTGATTAAAACACAGTCATCCTGGTCTTCTTCCTTGGAGCTGGGTTTGCTGTGGGAATTGGAAGAGAAGCAAAATCAGTTCAATCTCATTTATCCACAACCCAGGTGCTGTTTATCCCTCTGAGACAAGTGCCAAGCACCCCTCCTCCAGAGCTGCAATAGTCTGGTACCTTTGTCCTCTGCTGAGTCTCCATGCTGCAAGTAGCTAGTGGGCTTTCTGTGGAGCATGTGCTATGCAAAGCATCCCAGCACATCAAACATCCCAGAAATAACCCAATAAAACTGTCCAGGAGCTAGGTGCAGAATTCAGATTTGGAATCTCCTCTCCCTCACTGCTGGATCTCCCCATTCCGGAGTCAGCTCCCTTGGCAACACTAGAGCTTGGCTGGCCCAGCATTCAACTGCAGGGAGAGGGAAGAAGAGATCATAGACCCTGCCTGTGCTGCAAGTGCCTGGCCTTTCCTCTGCAGGACAGTATCACCTCAGACTGCCATAATTCATGTTGGACTTCTTGCACCTTGGGAGTGTAGAGACAGGCAGGTTGCACTCTGCTGCAGACATCCTTTCTGCCTTCCCAAGCACACTGGGAGGCACTCTGCCCTTCAGCCCCAACTCATGCCACTGCCACTCATTAACAAGACCTGCCCCACTATTTAGATGTCCTGCTTTCAGTGACATAAGTGAAGCAGGAAAGAGATTTCAAATTATGGTGGGGTGTTTTTTTTTGAAGTATTCTGAATTAATTCAGGAAGTACAGCCATCAGGCTGGCAGTGATGCTGCAGCACTGTGCTTCTGAGCACCTTTTTTGAAAAAAATACCCAGTCATTACCGAATCCTGGCGAGGAGGGAGGGAAGACAGATTTAATAAATTTTTTTGTGTTCTAAAAAAAGTGTGATTCGTTATCTGAAGGCAGTAATTCTAACCAGTGTTATTGGTATGCGGCACACAGGGATCTTAGTGCTAGCACATCTTTATTAATGTTGTTATAAAAGCTTCTACTGGGATCCTAGTTATCCAATGACTCTGACAGCAATTCATCCACAAAGCCCTGTGTTTTAATTTCTCACTATCTGAAAAGAAATGGGCTGGGTGGGTGGAAAGACTCCTATTTTCAGCTGCTTTGTTCTTTGCTTTAAAGCCTGGCACATTGCAAGCGTAAAGGAGGAACATGTAGGATTACAGCTGGAGGAATGCATCTTTGAAAAATAAATATCCTGCCATAAAAAGCATGCTACAAAGTGACAGGTACCATCTATTGATATAATGGAGTCTTTGATTCCCATAGTACCAGCCATTATAAGAAGCTGTACACAAGGCTGTGAGCCAGAGCCTTGAAAACCTCGTTGAATAGCAGCAGAGCCACAAATAGCAGCAAGCGCTTTAATGGTAAAACACTTTACAAAGATTTTGCTGTGTGCACTGTGAAACAATAGAGACTTAATGAATTACTGGAACCAACAAATGTTTCCTTTGATACAAATCAGACACTGATCAGGGAATTTCTAGGACTTATTCCCCTCTTCAGTTCACTCTTTAGTCATGGTTATAAATAGCTGCACAGGAGGTCCAGACCCAGCAGAATTTGTGAGCAAAAATGATCAGCTAATCTAAGTAAGTAAAAAAACCCCAAATTTTTAATAATTTCTCATGGCAAGGCTCAAAGCTTTTTCATATGCATAATGTTACAGTAGAGTATCATGTGAATGTAGCAAAGTGAGTGCTGAGTGAATTATGCATGAGCTGGAAGTGGAAATGGGGAATGGTCTTGGTGGTTCTCAAAAAACATAGGCACGTGTATGTCTGAACTTTCCTTCCTCAGCTCAGTGCTTAGCATTTGTCCAGGCAAATCTGTCCTCGTATCTCTTTTATCAAATCCTGGAAGGACAATGGATTTTCTAGATTATAGCTTTGGGGGCCAAGCCTCTCCCACATGGTCTTTTTGTGTGGCTAGAAAATGCAGTTTCAGCAACACTGTGGTGTGATGGCCCTTGTTTCTGAAGAAGATGTATTGTTGCTTGCCTGCATGCTGGGAGGATAATTCCCTTTTATTAAAGATGCAGGATGATGCAATATTTCAAAAGGCCCCTCTCCTATTTAGAGGTGAAGGAGGTTGTAAGTTGTGGGCAGTGTGAGATTGGCTCTAATTGCATGACCAACACATAAAACATATCTGCAAGGATGTTTTTTCCAAACAGAATTTTTTTCTCACACTGTCCTGTCTCAAACCTTTTTCCTTTCCAAAATGATACTAAACCCTCTAAGTTTTCTCTGTTGCAAATACAAAGTCTTTTAAATTATGTTCTAATAAATTATGGGGATTTTGTGGCTTTGGTTTGATAAGAACAACATGCAAGTGTCAGGACTGAGGCCAAGCTGGGATCCTGTCACAGTGTTAGTTATAAACGTATATGTGTCTGTGCCAGCTTTTGCCACTTAGGTCAAGAAGTTTCTGCTGGCAATTCCTCTAGGAGGCAGGTGTGTAATCCAGGAACTGTCATGACTTAACCCTGTAAAAAAGCTTGTCAAAGTTGTGTCAGGATTCTACACAAACCAACAGTTTTGGAGTTGCTGTTTGATTGTCTCTGGTGTTCTCTTCTTTTACGTGGCTCTGAGTGAAGCCAAGGTTTTTGCTGGGGTTTGGCACTGACACTTCTGCCGAGGGTGACAGGAAACTGAAGCATTCACAGGATGCCTTGTCTGGGCACAGGAGAGAGGAGTGTGGGATCCCTTCCAGCCCTCCTCTTCCTGCTGGGTCCTCTCCTAGATCCTTTCACAGAATCACAAAATAGGTTGTGTTGGAAGAGACTACAGTGGGTCACCTGGTCCAACTTTCCTGCTCAGGCAGGGTCATCCTTGAGCACATGGCACAGGATTATGTCCAGATGGGTCTCGAATAGCTCCAGTGAGGGAGATTCCACACCCTCTCTGGGCAGTCTGTGCCAGTGCAGTCACCTGCACAACAAAGAAATTCTTCCTCAGGTGTAACTTCCTGTGCATCAGTTTTTGCCCATTGCCTCCTGTCCTATTGCTTGGCACCACTGGGATGAGCCTGGAAACCTTCTCTTGACACCCTCCCTTCAGATATTTATTATAGACAGTGATGAGGTACTCTATTCTCAAGGACAAACAGGCCCAGCTCCCTCAGCCTGTCGTTGTAAGAGATGCTCCAATCCCTTAATCATCTTTGTTGCCCTCCACTGAACCTGCTCCAGGAGCTCCATGTCTCTCTTGCACTGAGGAGCCCAGAACTGGACACAGCACTCCAGATGTGCCTCACCTGGCTGAGTAGAGGGGCAAGATCACCTCCCTTGACGTACTGGCAATGCTCTCCTAATGCACCCCAGACACCATTGGCCTTCTTGGCCACAAGGGCACTGCTGGCTCATGGAGAGCTTGTTGTCCATCAGGATCTGCAGATCCTTCTCTGCAAAGGAAATATAACTTCAATAAAACTTCATAATGAATATGGATTCCATTTCAGCCCTATATCCATCCCATAGGGGGATTGAGAAGCCCCTGGGTGGGTGGGTTTGTGTTCAGGGTCAGACCAGCCCTGGTGGAGAGTCTGAAGAGCAGTGCTCCTTGGAGAAGGATTTTAGCTTGGAGTGCTGTGGCTCATGTGTCCTGCATGGCACTAAGCATATTCCCAGAATTTAACAACCTAAGAAATAATTACTGGCTGTCTGCAGACCCCCAGCAACTCCAAATGGCTGAGGAAGTAAATAAGGACTAAAGGGCAGTAACACCACAACTGTTTTGTTCAACAGCTCTCTACAGTTAAATCCCCCTGTACAAAGGGAAGAAAACTGGAAATGAGCTAGTGAGTGAGGATCTCTGCATGAGCCATGCTTTAGAGATTTTTCACATACAGGCAGTGACTATGGAAACCTTACACTATCCTAACAGGAATAAATAATTTACGAAAGACCCATATTAAAGACTGAATTTCTCTCCTGGGCTCAGACAGATAGATGGACTTCTTTCCTTGGGTAGATAATTTCTGTCTTGTTTAACAAAGTGCAGCCCCATCCAGCATTTCAGCAAGAAGTAGCGCCAGATGCACAAAGCTTTTTCTCTTTTCAGCAGCCAATGCTTCACCCACACAAAATAAAGATAATATTGAATTAACCTCATCTGTAGTAGAGCATGTGCAAGCAAGCACGCTTTAGCTGCCTAGCTAGAGAAAAATGGAGGGTTTTTTTCAGGATAAAAATATATCTAGTAAAACAAGTGCACTGGCTTGTGCCTTGCTGCTGGTTACATGGCAGCCCAGCTGAAGCCCCTCCTGCCATCGCTGCTGCCTCTGGCTGAACTTGAGAGGGATGAGGATGGGCACTGAGGCATTGCTGAGTGCCTCTGTGCCTGCACAGCCCCCCTTGCCAGGGCTCTGCTCCTGGTGCCAAAGGACAGTTGTAATGGGGAAGAGGAAAAGAGGCTGCTGCTCTCAGGGGGTTAATATGTTAATATTTCATCCCTTGTGGCAGAGCTGGGGTCCAAAGGCAGAGGCCAATGCCCACTATGTGTTGTCACTAAGGGATAACAGAACACCACCAGCAGTGCAGTTTCTTTCCCAAAGATTCTGTCTCCCTACAACACAATAGACTTACAAGCTCCTTTTCTGCAGCTGAATTGTTTTTCTTGGACTACATGCATTAGTATCTTCGGTGTGTGCTGCCAAATGAAGAGATTGGGGAAAAAAACCCTGTGAATGCTGAGCAATCCAAATTAAAAAGCCACCTGCATGTAGGAAATAAGGGATCCAGGGGTGTCTGAAAGCTAAATTTTACCAAAGGAGAAGGCAACATGTAGAGTTTCAGCAAGTTCTTGCCTCTGTCCTGGTTATCTTCTTTTCTCTTTACTTGAAATGCCTCTTATATCCCTTTCCATCTGCCCTTTTCTATAATTTTCCTTTTCTCCTTCATGTGTGCATTCTTAAAATAACAACCATAGTAACAATAAAAGTGAAAACGAGAGGAAGAAAGGTAGTTCTGGAAGGAGGGTGCATTTGACTTATCCTGTGGCTCATTTACATGTTCTGTACTGCTCTGGGCTTCTCCAGCTGGATGCTGGAACAGGATGCTTGTAGCACTGGCCAGTTGCACTGAATTATCCCCTTTTCTAGGTTTTAAGGCACTGCTGTAGTAAGAGCAGAGGTGCTGTTTTATATATTACCTCCCTCCCATTTGCAGCACACCCCATCCCAAAGGTTCTGCTTCCATTCCTGTGTGAAGTTAAATCCACAATGATCTTCATTGGACAAGAACCATGGCATTATTCAGGCCCCTGGGAAAGCAAGGAAGGGAGCAGAGGCACTGGGGGTTAAACAAATGGTGGTGGCAGGAAGGCAGTGGGAACATGGAGAGTAGAAGGTTCATGGCCTTGGGGTCTGGTTTCTGCGGGCCATTTTTAGGTAAGAATCTCAGGCTGTTTAAATGGGAGCAGCTGTCAGACAGTTCCTCATCCCAGAGGTTTGCCTGTAATGTTGGACTCCATTCCTTGATTAGAAAGTCCATTGCTGTGAAGGGACTAACTGGGAGCTTACATCGCATTTTTATTACCTGCAAAAAGCTGGTAAAACATTTCCTCCCGCAATTCCAGTTTGTTCAAAATTTTCAATACTCGCTCTTGAAGTAGATTAAACTGCAGATAGAGTCCTTAAAAATCAAACATTGGGTAGTTTCCAAAGAGCTATAAAGCTAAGGTTGCAGGATGATAACAGTCATTTGTAAAAGTAAATATGATAAAATGAACAGCTGCTTGCATGAAGTAGCACCACAGACTTCCTAATGACTAGATCAGTTCATTTGGGGTTTCAAAATAATTTGAGTTCTTCTTGTCTGAGTGCTGTTAATTGATCAGAAAGTAAAGCTGATCACTGCTTGTTTTTCCCATGACATATATGCTTTAATAAATTATTGCTTGCAACTCTTGCAGTGTTACTCATTATTGACTTCAGATACATCAGCTCGATGGATGGAAAAGACTGCTTACCAGAACCATTATTATCATTCTGAGGTTTTCTGAGGTTCTCTGCAGGACCTTTCCTCTATAACAAACTCCCATCAATGACCCAGCAGTTTTCAGAAAACTGCCAAAATATTTTTCATTATAATATGTTGCAGGGAGTGCTTCCTAACAGAAGAATTTTCATGTGTTAAACACATTTGTTTGGCTATAGGTAACTAATAAATATATATCAGTGGACTTCAGCAGCTGGTAAAGGCTTATTGCATTCTTAAAAATAGCACACACTTGTAGGAAACATTAGCATGTCTGAAATCATTAACTTCTGCTTTCTGGACTTTTTTTAGCAACTCTGCTCTTGTGGCAGCCTCCAGAGAAAAGGCACTTGACTTAGGAAACCCTCTCTTCTTGGAAGAGTTCTCATACAAGTTTGGAAAACTTGCAGAAAACACATTTTTCTAAACTTCAATGACATTTGAGAAACTGTTGGATGGAAGACTGGGGGAGGATGGAATGAAATAGGGACAAGGAGAAAGGAAAAAGAGACACTTAAAAAGAGAGACGGGGAAAACTGCTGAAAAGGAAATGAGATAAGAAAATATGAAAGGAAAGCAGAAGAAGATGAAAAAATAAGTAGCATATATGTTTATTTTATAGGAAGTTGGCTGACAGGCTGAATTTCTGGTCTGGTCAGGGAATAAAAATTATGGTGGGATCTGGATGAAAAGTGAATAGCAAATATCCTAAATTAAGAACTCAAGAGACTGAAATCTGTTTGTAAAACTGTTTCAGAACAACAAAATACCATATTTTAACACTGAAGTTTGTTGACACATAATTTGCAAGCAGAAAGCAGGCTAAATGTCTTGCATAAGAAAGGACTAGAAAATACTTGCTCAGAAACATTGATGAAGTGAAGGACCATGTTCTGTTATCAACTCTCCTCATTTTGCATTTCATTTGAAATAATGAGATAAATCACTTTGTGCCATTAAAAACTATATTAGATTTTCCTCTCCTGAAAGCAACCATACAGATCCTTTTGTGGTTGGTGCTGATTTACATGATCTCTGTAAACTTCTGGCATGACAAATAGTAAATTCATTTTTCAGGGGTGACTTCAGCTCCACTTGTGATGGGAATGTGAGGATGGGGTAATAAGAGGAAAGGCTGTGTGGAAATGAGGGTAGGTACCTGGCAGGTTTGGGCAGTACCACTGTGAGGCTTATTGACATTATACACACTGGAAACATGACATTTTGGAGGCACCATACAACTACTGTAACATTTCTTCAGAAGACATGGTCTTTCCCAAGTGCATCAGCAGAACTATTGTGATTTTCTAATAAGAGAGGATGTTTGAAGAGAAAAGAGGAGGAATATTTTATTTGATATCAATATCAATTCTGAAACAAGTTATTGACTCTGCTGTTATCATCCTGGCATGAAAAGAAGCATTTTCAGAGTCCTGACAAAAAAAAAAAAGTGCTGGGTTTAAAATTGGCTATTTTTGTTATTCAAAACTTATCAGAGGGGATCCTAAAAACAGGAGAATTTATCAGGACACTGAATTTACCCATTGATGCATTTGTGGTCAGGCAGGTGGTGCTACAGGGAGCTGGGGAGCTGGTGACATTGGGACCAAGCCAGCAGTGGCGACTGAACCACGGGGCCAGGCTGTCCCATACCTGGGTGCAGCCCGGCCATGGCTCTGTGGGGTGGCTCAGCCCTCTGGTGTATGAAAGTACCTGAGTTTGGGAGGGGAAAAAACTGCCCCATGGAGCTCATCCAAAAAGATACTGCAACCTTAATACCTTAGAAACTCTTATCTATTGTTTGTCTATTGTCTTTTATCTTTCACCTTACTGTTGGTAATCGTAAGACAGTGCTAGGCTTTCCTACACTGGAAATTCAGTGCAGCAGGGTGGAATTTTCACCCTAAACGTAATCTGGGATAATTCCTGGGCCTCTCTCATTGAAAACCTCTTTCCCTGATTTTAGCCCATTTTTATTCTATCAGCTTCAAAGGAGATGTGCAGTCCTGACTGGCATCACTTGCTCCAGAGCAGAAATGCACCCTTCATTTCTAACAGAATGGTCTCCATATTTCATCATAAAGTCTTCTACTAGGAAACTGATTGCTTGCATGATAGCACTCTGATTTATAAAATCTGTGAGAAGGGGTATCTGTCAGAACAGATCTGTGGATTTTTTCTAATCTATAAATCAAGCAAAGCAGTGAGGAGGTGAGGAAAAGCTTCAACTCATCATGCTGTTTCCACAGTAATAAAAAAATTCAACACTGTAAACCACAAACTGATCTAGTATGTGCTGTGTGCCAGGCTTTGTTACAAGGTGGGTTAGATCTCCTATACATCTCTGGATCCTGATAGAGACAGGTAACCACTCTGCTGTACTTCAGAGAGGTTTGACATGTCAGTGGGGAGAAGGCAGCTAAAATAACAGCAATCTGCTTTAAACACTTCTGTGGTGCCACCCAGATCAAGGGTATATGCAGAGCAAATAGTGATGGTGTTTAACTGGTTGCCTTTTGTGAAGTTCTTCATGTCTTTGCAAGAAACTGTAGGAAGAGCAGAGGCACTCAGAGAGGAGGCAGCAGTATTGGTCCAGCAAGGGAAGCTCTGACTCAATATTATCAGGAAAATAAGTGAAAAAACAGCAGGAGGGTGATCATTAACTGCCAGGGCATTCATTGCATTACTTTGGAGCTCACAGAAACAGAACTTAGCTAGGTCTTGGTGAGGAAATCAAATTGCATTGAAGCCATCTGACTCTATCACAATATTTTCTCATTGATGACGTTAAACTGCAGTCTGGAGTCTGGTCAACAGGTTGGTTGAGCAAGCTGTAAGAGCTCAAAAGATCAAAAACATAAACAGAGTGTGAAGTGAAGAAGTAATGAGAATCAGATATCCTGGATTCCCACCATTAGCAGGATATTGCAGCTCATGGGTGGTTTAAAGCACTGCTGAAGTCACAAAACAGAACTGTTGAAGTTGGAGGGGGTCTCTAACAATAACTTTGTCCAACCTCCTGCTCATGCAGGACCACCTAGAGCCAATTTCCGAGGACTGTGTCCAGAATTTCCAAGGAGACTTGTCAATCTCTCTGGGCACCCTGTGCCAGTGCTTGGCCACTCTCACAGAGAAAAAGTGTTCCCTGATGTTCAGGTGGAATCACCTGTGTTTTGGGCCTTTTGCCTCACCGAGCACCACTGGAAAGAGCTGCCTCTGAGCTCTTTGCACCCTCCCTTCAGACACTCATACACATTGATGAGATTCTCCCTGAACTCTCTCCCCCAGGATGAACAGTCCCAACTGTGTCAGCCCTGTCTCATAACCGAGATGCTTCAGCCCCTTAGTGACCATTTGTTGGACCCTCTCCAGGGTGTGCATGTCCGTTGTGTACTGGGCAGCCCAGAACTGGACACAGCACTCCAAGTGGCATAGGGGAAGGATCACCTCTCTTAACCTCCTAATGCAGCCCAGGATATCATTAGCTGTCTTTGCAGCAAGGGCCTGCTGCCCTTTGTTTGGTGCCCAGCACCTGCCGCTGGTCCCCCTTTGTTCTGCAAAGCTGTCTCTATCCTAAAACAGAGAAAGGCAATGCTGAGTGGCCAGCACCAGGCAGGTGGTGGTCACTTACTGCTGCAGAAGCACCAGCACTGCAGTAAGGGCTAACATGGACAGGCTTCCATCTGCTGCACTGCTAGGTAGGGACCTAAATTTAATGTGTCTGAAAAATGAGTTATAGTTCGAGGGTTGCATGCCACAGTAGTGTAACAGTGTGCTCCATGAAGAATTTCCTTTCTGCCTCTTGCAGGCATTAATTTCATGCATGGAAATCAAGGGCCTGCCTGAACAGGAGAAGAGATGGAATTGTGATTTAGCCAGAGCCTGTGCTCCATTATTACCATATGTTCTGTTATTACCAAAATATAGAGCCTGCTCTGGAGTCAAAACTGTTTCTGTGCATCTGGATGGAGAAAAATAATCAGAGAAGAAAGAATAGCTATATAGCCATTTTTAAAAATTCTGTGAATGCTGTTTTTTCAGAAAGAATTCTTAAACCTGTAACATTTTATATTCATGAAAAGATTACCAACAGCATGTAACTGAGATATATAAAATCTTAATCACTTTATCATTTATAAATATGATTTGAGATTTTCATTACACAAAATTTCATAAAATACAGGTGAATAGTTTATCACTTATATGATCCAGCCAGAAATGGAGATTTCAAAGTGAATTGTAAAACCTAATTTTATTTGGACTTTTTAAACAACATTTACCATATGATCCTGGTAAGTTCTTCCTGATATTCCAAAACACAGACAAACTGAGTATGACCAATTGGATTGGGGAATACTAAATCTGAGGGAGGAAAGGGGAAATACTGACACTGGCCCCAAGTTAGTATGAGGGTTAGTGTTCAGGGAACCACCAGGGCTACAGCTCCAGGGGCTGGGGCTGGAAAGGTATCTCAAGGAGAGCACTGCATGCACAGACACTGATCTCCACTTCTATCCAAACCCAGCCCCCCGTGGCACTTGGGGCTTCAGCCTGCAAATTTGGGTTAGGGGTAAGGTTGTAAGGTTAGGATTCAGAGAACCACAAAACCCCCATCTCTGGGGACACTGGGCCTGGAAAAGGTATGACATGGAGAGCAAGGTACTGCACCAACGTTTATCTCTCCACATCTTTCTCTTCTAGGCCACCTATGGAGTCTCAGCATCTCTCTGAAGCTGCCATTAGGGTTTAGGTCCAGGTGCAAGGAGGGAGCCATCTGCCTAGCAAAGGGTGCATCTTTATTGTATGAGCTTCTGCAGGCAGACAGTGGTGGCTTTGATGTGTCACTGTCTGTTCCCAGACAGATAGTCTACTAACTTACAGCAGCAATCTGCAGAATATCAAACAGAAGAGACAACCTAATGGCTTTCCTTCACTTCATCAAAGTCTTTGGAATGATCTGGTTAGGCTTGCAGGAAAGGGAAGTGTATATTACATATTAATGATTTCTTTCTTGATAGCATGTGCGGTATGAACAAGGTGCACATAGCACAGCCAGCTTTTAAACCATTACTGGTCTGAGTAGAACTTGATTACCAAAATACAATTTTAACATAAAAGATAAGGAGGAGGCTTTGCAATGGCTCTGTGTTTCATAAGTGTATGACTGTAATGTATTTATGAATATGTTTCTTGTTAAAGTTGACATTTACTCTAAGAGATCCCAAGCAAGCTTCTTTAGAGACACAAAGGGAGAGGAGTGGGGGCAGTGGGTGCTACTCCAGACCATGGTGAGACTCCTCACTAGCCCTTCCTGAAAGGGAATGTGACCTTCTTGTGAAGCCTTTGTCTCTTACCAAGGCAGGAAACCAAGCAGATTTTAGGTGGAAGTTTGTTCTGGCTGAAGACTGGGGAGGCTGAACCCCAGGAGTCATTGCTAGTACCAGTAACCATGGATATTTACATCCTCTCTCATGTGTGTTCTTTCCCTAGCTGCTGTGCCTCCTTGAATTTCATTTGTAACACTATAGATTCCATTTCATTGTCTTTGGGAAAATCTGTGGCCCGTGTCCTCTGGGACACAGAGACTGCTTGATTTGTGACCTGACCTTGCATGCTGCTTCTTAAGAAGAAGAAAGGGTGCAAAGGGTTGTGCTTGAAAAGAATTCTTGGATTTTTGCATTGCATAGGGATCCAAGTAGTGTAGGTTCCCAGTAGGGTTTGACTGACCACATTCATGGCAGGCCCCAAGGTGTGTGGTGGAGATGAGTCCTCTCATCTTAGTAACTTATGGCTTGGTAAGTCCCCAAGGTACTGCAGAGGTAGAAGGGAAATCCTGCTCCAAGAGGCAAAAGAAATGTATCTGTATGAACTGTTTTTAATTTGCTTCCCTTAGGCCTTTACAGCACAAAAGGAAATGCTCATTTAAGCACATAATATTTCTAGGAAGATTGCAAAGTCTATTAAATACTTTCTGTGCTAAACTAAGATGGACCAAAGTGCAGTGTCAAATTTTTTCTGGATTTTATATTTAATTAATTCTTTATTTGTCTGTTTATTTCTCTTTCTTGAATGTTCACTGAGTGCATTAGGGAACTGCATGAAACGTATTAGCTGCAAATATCCATCTCTGACAAAATGTTATGATATCAATTCATAGCTTCCCCCTTTACTGGAACTGAGACATCTCTAATTTTCCTCACAGAATAAGTAAATAAGGAGCAAAAATAAAGAAAATAATATTTACAAATTATCAAATAACATTTCATCTAAATTCAACTATGTGAAACAACTCATATACTTATAGTTAGGTGCACAGTCGAGCACACATCTAAACTTAGGCCTAGAAAATATGTGCACTCCAAAACTCTCCCAAACCTGGGGCTGTCTTTGCAGCCTGTCTGGAGCCCAGCTCCTGTCCTTTCCTTTGTTCTGCCTTCCCCTCAGGAACTTCTCCCAGATGTGAAGGGTCACGCTCCTGTCCTGAATTACACCCCCAGCCTATTGAGTTAGAAACCCAGGATTCTCAGCATCTTGGTGGGTAATGTCCATTTGCATTGGGTAAATACTGTCTCAAAACATTTTCCCCAGTATGATTTTTCTGTGTTTGCAGTGGACTCAGTCATCATGTACAGGACTTTCTCTAAGGTGGAATTAGACATGAAAAGAAGTGAATGTGAACTGGAGGGCCATATTAAAAATTTGTGGCACTGAAAATAATTCCAAGAAGATTTAGAAATTGGAAATACCCCCAATATCTACCACAAGGATGCAATCTGAGCTGAGAGAAGGTGTTTCTTTAAAGTAGGAAACAATGATGAACTGCATCTCTACCAAATGCTACTATTATTTTTCCACATTGAAATGCCATGTTGTCTCCCAACAAAAATGACTGATAAAAAAAAATGTGGGATTTATTTTTGTCTCCAGTTTTGAAACACATCAACTCTGGACTCATTCTCTCCTTTTTTAACTTCTGTGTGTGTGGGCTTGCTATTTAAAAGGAGGTGAATGGATTAAACTTGGCACTTATTTCCCGTTTGTCACGCCTGCTGCTTTGAGAAATACTATTTCCCTGCAGTTTTGAAAAAGCTCTCTCTGATTTAAGGGGATACTATTTTGTTTCTTTAACTGCAATTTCCACTGACTCCTTTTATTCTGTAGTGTGTGGAAGATAATCAGCATTTTGTAAGAAGAGATCAGCATTTTACACAATTAGACAAGGTCTTGGCTCATCAAGAAGGTGGAGGTCCCAAACCTCTAGGCTTATACAGATATATTTTGAAGTATTTGGCTACTCCTTGTTGTGTATAACCCTTACTATGTGCATAATAAGAATATGTAAAAAATTGCACATTTAGAGGTTCCGAACTTCAATACTGCTTGTGTTAAGCAGACCTAATCAAAAGCTACTATTTGACATCTCTTTCTTCCTCTCCTCTCTTTCATAATTCGAAGTGTTTTAAAAAGTGAAATGTGCATTTCAGACAATGTTTCTTAAATTATGCATGTATTGATGTTGCTTACATCCTCCTTTCCTGTTAGTTTCTGAATATTCAACTTAACTGCAAGTTTCCTGTTCCTCCTGTGCTGATGTTGTTTTTGCTTCCCAATCTCAATTCTAAACTATGCACCCTGGAAAACCTTTTCTTATAGTATGCACTGACATAAGTATCATAGATTTATAAATGAGTGCCTGCCTACAAACTTACTTACAACATGTTCATCAGTTTTGCTTTATCTGAGACATTTAAGTAGGTATTCAGAAATTCTGAATAACCCATATGACTTTGGGTAGATGGATGCCCTGAGGATGCATATCCAAATAGCTGTGCTTTTGCTTATGCTGCCTCAAGCAAGTCACAGAAAGAATCTTAATATTAATAATAAAGCAAAGTTAGAAATCAGTGTCAGGCCTCAGTGAGACCTTGTTGAGCAGTGAAGCCCTGCCATGTATTTCCTGAGGGCAGTCTCCTCGGCAGCAGCGAGGTGAGTATGGCAGCACCGGCTTTGGAGGACACCAGGGATGGGCCACCAAGCTGAAGGCTGCTTGACAATCCAGGCATGGGGGGCCCTGATGGCATCCTCTGCATGCTGAGGACAGTGCTCTGCCACCAGGTTTGGGCCCTGCCTCTGCACCATCTGCCTCTGGCCCTGGGTGGTTTGCTGCAGGCAGGGCAGCCTCCCTTCCCAGGGGAATATCCCAATGTGAGCTGGTGTGTCCCTGTCCTGGGCCAGGCTGCCTGGCAGGGCAGGCAGGAGGGGGTTCAGGTACAAGCCTTTTCTTGGGGCACAAACTTCCCACAAACACCAGCACTTGGAGCATCTCCAGGTGGCTGCCATGCACCAGGTGCCCCACAAACACCAGGTGTCCCAAAAATGCTGTAGCCAAGTCCACCCCTGGGTTAAGCTGGGTGTGGGAAGCCCCACAGACATCCCTATCTGTGGGACATGGATCCTGAAGCAACACTCTTTGGGAAAGTTTCTGCTTTGCCCTGGATCAGCAGGTTTCCCAGATGTATGCAGCCAGCAGCTCTCAGCAACGTTCCCTAGTTTTGAAAGGATCCCAAACAAAAATCTTTAATCATTTCCCTTTCCACTCTTCTGCTTATCAGCTGTCTCACACATCAATCTCTCCTGAACTTTTGTCCTCTATTTTTATCACGTACAATATTTGTCTTGACTTATGTAGAGTGCAGGCTGTCTCAGGAAAGGAATGTGCTTTATCTGCTTGCAAGAAATGGCTGTGAAAATGTATGGCACCATATAAATGCTTTGTAATACTAATAACACAAAATGTGTGTGAAGTTTGTGTGGTTTATGGTTAATAGATTTCATGGTGACTAAGTTCTTTCTATCATTTGAGATGACAAACACCATTCTTAATGCTTTCAAAGCATCTCAATCCCCTCCTTCAGTTTCTTGCATTTTCATAGGAGGATAAAGCAATGCATCTTTTTTATTTTTATTTTTTTAATGTGGGAGGCCTGGGGGGAGGACAAACTGTTGCATCCAAGCTGAATGTATCAGCCGAAATCACCCAATAGCATTTTTAAATGTTAGTGATCAGAAAGATAGAAATCACAAGACAAAAAGCCTGAGGTCATGTTTTATTTATACCACTGTAAATCAGGAATCAATTTTTCTAGTGAAAAATTGTCCAGCACAAAGTGTTATCAGACTTAGGCCCATAAAGACCTGAACTGTATGCAAAGCTTACAAAGGGCAATGAGGAAGAACAGGGAACTGTAGGAGAAAGAAAAGAAATATGAAATATCTATTGCAATAAAGATTGCTGGAAATGGATATAATAAGACCAATGAATTGGACCTGTATCTGTTGCAGGAGGGGAACTGTACCTTTGTTATTGCCAAAGCATAACACAGCCAAGAAAGTTATGGACTTAAAAGTAGAACTTACAGAAAGGATAGGCCAGGTGATGTGGAAGTGTCATTTAGCCAAAGAATAATCTTATGTTTGATGAAAGAACATTGGAGCTTTACATGCCACAGAAGACACCAACCAAAGTTGTGATAAGGAGTGACACATTAAATTTAGCTTCCATTGGTTCTTAATAGGAACTTATGTGAAATTATCATGCCTCCACAAGTTTTAGCAAATCACTGCCACAGGCTGCTTTTCAGTAATTTTTCTGCACAATAATTTCTGTATAATGCAGCAGTAATTGAAATAATTTTTCTGCTTACTGAAGTATCCTTACTCTTGTGTATTTTTCATAATTAAGAGACAGGCTTCCCATGTCAGTAGGTAGATGTCCTTTATAATACAGTTTAATATAACTTATATTCCCCTGCACAAAGCTGATAATGTAAAGGAAATGTGAAACATTTCTTTCAGAATATATCTTCTCTATGCCTCAATATCAAGAGCTTATTTTTCAAGTATTTTGTGCCCGAATTCATCAACTAGATGGTTAAAAATATCATGTTTAAATTTTATGTTTTACACTTCCCAATGATTAGCTGTTGCTATATCCCTCATTTTGCCAGTAATTCTCCAAAAGCTCTGACTGACAGCACTAGAAATGTCAACTGCATATTTAAAATCACATTTATTGTAGGTAGAAAGTATGAAAATTTGCCTCTTAATCTATTCCATACCTGTTCAGATATCTATTTCTCTGTTAAGGTACAGTTTCTCTGTTAAGGTGCAGTTTTCATTTTCCATCCATTGAGCCTTTGGCCACTTCTTGGAGTGAGCAAACAACAGAGCTTACATGAAACACTAAACTGAGACAGTAATCTAATTCTTCAAGAGACAGTAGAGATCTTTGCTACTGGCATTCTCAGAATCAGTGACTCTCTGGCAGGAGACACTAAGCTCAAAATACAGTCTTATTATCAGTCCCCTGAGCCAGACACTCCACTAACATTTTTTATTAATTTATGTCTGCATTATGCTACTACTGCTAATTATAGGGTCTACAAATTGTGGTTTTACTATCACTTTGCCCCCTTTACTACCTGCAATTTTCAGCTTGTCCATAACTCTTCCTGGCTCCTATTCTAAACTGGCTTTAAGACACTTTTCATTTCAGATACAGGCTCAAATTTTCCATTTGTATAGGCAAAACTTCCTGGGCATTTTCCTGGTGTCAGACTTATTTGCCCATAACACCTGATACCTTAGAAGTGCCGAGGAAGATTTACATGGACACTTACCCTTGCATGCTTCCAATTAGTGTTTACAAACTGGGATTTTGCAGGGCTAATTAGATAAGGAGTAAGACATACAGACACTTCAAACCAAGGATAAGATTGAAATTGAATGAATCATCTGTGACTTCTTTTGGACCATGACTTTGAGAGATTGTCACCCAAACTGATGCTTGGGAGTAAACAGAGAGTGCACCTCCAAGCAGCCAAATCTCTACCTGTAATAATTGAATAGATACTCTCTCTAAATATGCACCCTGTAGATAGACACACACCACAGCTCAAATAAATCAAGGGAAAGTAGAAAGCTGACGGGCCATCAGAAAACACAACATCAGTCTCCCAAGGGGTGTATTTGTAATAAACCTTTGCCTCAGGTGCTCCTGTCTATTGGGAAAGCAAATGGAGAATTCTGTTCATTCACTGCCAGCACAGAGGGAAACTTATCTTAATCTTTGGGAAGGTGTTTTTATATACCAGTCTAATCCATTGTTGTCTCCCTGCTCCTACAGTGCAGCTTCTATCAATACATCATGCAGATTTTTTCCTCCTACAGCTCTGAAAGCAAGCTTCTGTGCACACTGCATGTTGATCTGAGGGGAATGACTGTTCCGGGAGGTTAGGAAATTTTAAAATGTTTTTGACTTACTCTCATTCAGACCAGTGGCAAATGTCTTTGGTTCCTGGGGAATTAAGGTAAAGCCCACCATTTCTAGCAAAGACGTTAAAGATGTAGAAATTAAATGCAGCATAAATTGTAAATTTTCCTCCAGTAATAATTTTTTTGGGAAATGACATACTGGGCCTGGCCCATTCTTACATGTTTTACAGAACAGAAATGGCCCACTGTCCTCATCCAAATTGTACAGACAGGTGTCAGTACATGTAACAGCTTCAGTCCAAAGTGGGTGAATTATCACAGGGTAATAGAAAGAGTGTGAATGGGTTTTTTTTTTTTAGCATAATTGCTACAATCAGATTTCCCCTAGCCCTGAGCAAGTTGCATATATACACATATTCCAACCTTATATCACCTCTGGGTTTTGTCTATGATCCTCTGCCTATGCTTTCTCCATGGTTTGGCTGCTCCCTGGCAGAGTCCCTGCCTGCTCTTTGGGGCTCTAGGGACCCCACACTTCTCTGCTGCTCTGGAGCTGCTCTGGTGCTGCTCTGGTGCTGCTCTGGTGCTGCTTTGTGCAAAGTCTCTCTGCTGAGGAACCAGGCTCTCTGGTGCAGGACCCTAATTCTTATCATTCTGCCACAGCACAGTGTTGCTATCAAAGCAGGGATTTTCTGTGCCTAGAAAAGAAGGCACAAACTGTGGTCATTAGCTCTATCAATATACCGAAGCAAGCAAAACAGGGCAGAACTACAAAGAGTGTTTGTTTTTCTGTATCAGAGCATTGTGATAAAATATGCATCCTCAGTTATTAGATAGCTCATGAATAAATATATTATTATACTAAGCATTACGCACTTGCTCTGTTAAATGCAGTCTTCAAGTTATTGTTCTTAAGACCACGAGTTTCAAGTTATGTGATGGTTTTATGCAGAATCAGCTTAGAGGGAGAGGGAATTGCATGACCAGCAAAAAAGTTTGCACTCTGCTGGAGGTGCTGATTTGCATCTGTCCCTAAAGCAAAGCTGACCGCTGGGAAATAGGGATTTTCTTTTTGGTACAATTCCTGCAAGGAGAATTGCCTTGCATGCCTTCTGGCTTCTTCTTCTCAAGATCACAGATTTCTGTAAATAAAGCAAGTCAAACTATATCCACAGTGCAGTTTGCATTGTAATGTAGAGATACTTCAGTAAGCCTTAAAAAAACTAGCTCAGCTCCTGCAAGCTGTCTGCTGCAGTTTAATCTGGCTGTCAGCTCTGTAGAGCTCTGCTGTGGGTAACAAGCAGACCTGGCCTGGAGCTGAAATGCAGATTAAGCCAGGGCAAGAAGGAATGCTTCCAGGACTTGGGGTAGCATCGTGGTGCTTATCCTTGAAGAAAACTGCACCCCTGACATCTTCACTCCTCAGAGGCTGCCTGCATTGTGATTCTGTTCTGGAGCAAAGGCACAATGCCTCAGCACTAGACCTGAGACTTAAGGAGACGCAGCTGCATGTTAAGGTTCAGCTCTGTAAATTGTGCCTTCTTGCTTCCAGGCTGAGGAGCACTGGCACATCAAAACAAGAGGAGGCAAAGTGTATGTAAGTAAAGTAGGACAAACTGGTGAACACAGAGAGAAGGAATTTATGTGCAATCAAGACAACAACAAAAATTAAAAAGCCATATGAAGCAGAGTACCTTTGATCAGGGTTCATGTTTTTCCATTTTTTAACATATGGTATTTTGGGTTCTCCTATGCTTTTGGAAGAACTGCAAAATTATTGTTATCATCTTTTGAGAAGTCCTGTTTAAAAATTCTCCTTTTCCTCTGCCTGGTTCAGGGCAGCAATTGGTATTGCTATTTTCTTGGATTGAATTATATGTTTGCTGTCTGTACTAGCCTGAGGAGGCTTTGTGAGTTATTTGCAACAAAATGTGTAATTTCATACCTCTTAATTCTTTCCCTTTGGGGCTGGAAAAAGGTAACAACCATTTCTCCACACTATGATCAGCAGCCTCACAGGTGATGGGGAGACTGCTGTTCCCCGTGATCCTTAGTTCCCACAGTGGTCCTGCACAGTTTCCTTCTGAGAAAGAGATGGGGTTTTCTGGGATTCTAACTCATACCCACATTTTTCTTTTGCATTTTATTTCTTCAGGTTCCTTGGGCCTCTGGCACTGGTTTCCAACTGGCCTGTATCCTTGTTTTCAATTTTCTGTTGACTGAAACAAAGAGAGGACAACTTGTTCTTCCCTGCTGCTGCTCAGAAGTGTAGCCATAGGTATAGGCACTGAATTCTGACTGTGCCCTGCTCTCCAAGGCTGCTCCATGGGAAAGGCTCTGTGCCCAGCCTGCATGAGTGGCAGTTTTGTATCTCAATTTCCCTTGAATCAGGGCAGAACAGAGATTTCTTGCTATTTCTAAAACTTGCACTTATTCTGGGTATTTGTTTTGTCTCTAACCCGTGGCCCAAGCAGCTAGTATTGGCTAGCTGAGCCCTAGCAGAAACAGAGGGAAGCAGCTCTTGGGTAACTGGGTTATATTTTTCCAAAAGCACAACTAAATGCACTTTGCACAAAGGACTTGAAATTCCCCCAGTGTTACCAGTCCAGGATTTAATACATGCCTTGATCTCATGTGCCTATGTCTCTACATAGGCACATGCAATAAACTTAAGCAACTCCTTCTACATTGCTGTCCATCTAAGACTGATATAAAAGGTGGAAATAAAAATGTTCACATTTTCCTCAAAAAAATTATAATACCTTAACCTTTGCCATTCAGTTGCTTTCAACCCAAATTTTGCCTCCTTTTCAAGGTTTCTTTTTACATTGATAAAAAGTCTGGGAATATGCCACCCCAGACACCTGCTAAAAGCCTTAACCACCCTCTATATTCTCATCCTACAACAGCTCTGGCAACCAGAAATCCATGTTTTGGCTGGGCCTAGACAGGTTTGGGGATTTTTTTTAAGAAATCAGATTGATTTGAACATTGTTTGGCTCAAGTGTTGGCTCCACCGCATTTCTGTGGAGCACTTTCAACCATGTCTGTCTTTCCCAAATCCTCCCTAATTTGTATTCTATTTGTGTAAGAATTTTCCTACCCCAGAACGTCAGAGCAGCCACCAGCCAATCTACCCTCCTACCTCCAGCAGCACGTTTTGCCAAAGGATTCAGGGATGCTGCATCATATTTTTCCACAGTGTGTATTGGAGAGCCCCTCACTATGCATATTTCAGTAACATGAAGAATATCTTAACATAGATGAATGCATAAAGTGCAATTTCTCCAGAGTCTGGCTGCCCTCTTCCCCTCACCCTGTCGGTGCTCATACTCCTTTTAAAGCCCTATGCAGTCAGCCATACAGGGAAACAAGAAGATATAACCTGTACCTGCCAACCCTGGAGCTATTTTTGTGGCCCTTTATTTTCATGCCTCCAGGAAAGATCACTGAACACCTCCAAGGGGTGGTGGTGCTGTCAGACATGCTCCGTTCAGCACTCTCCTCCTGTCACTTCCTCTGGAACCTCTGACCCCAGTTGATACACCTGGGCTTCATTATTCTCCAATTCAATGAGATCTCACTGTTTTCAGGCTAGACATTAGCTCATCCTTCCATGGTAGTTCAGTGAGGATGATGAAACACAGCAATTGTGAAGAGAAGAGGCAGCAGGGAGGTGTGTTCCTTCCCCTTGCCGTGTCCTGCCAGCTTCCAGCAGCTGGAGCTCAGCGACATCCTGGGCTGGAGTTTGTGTCTGAATTATGGTTATATTTAACAGGCAGCAATAGACAAACCCCCCATCTGTTCTGGCTGCAGAGCAGGGGTGGAGCATATGGGTGTGGCTATAGGTTGCTATTCTATGCCACCCCCATCATTGCTGGGAAGTGGCTTCAGGGTCAAGAAGAGCCGAGCTCACCCCTGGAAGTGTCATTTTGTTCCTCTCTCTTCCTCGAAGGGGTTGTGGGGGAGCAGCACCTTCAGACCCTGCTCCCTCTCATCCCTGCCTGTGCCTTCCTGGAGAACAAAGCTCCAAAACCAGCAAACTCTGTTGGTTGGAGAATATGCCCACCATCTTGTCTTTGTTCTGGTGGCTGTGAGGAACAAAGTTGAGGTAGTAAACCCCTTTTTCTGGGTCAAGCACCTTCTCTTTATGCATACCTATGTTATAAATATTGCCGTTGGCATGGTGCATTCTTATTCCATTGCTGCTTGCTTTTAGTAATTGTTATCTCAACCCGAGATCTCTGCCTTTGCTCTTCTCTGACAGGAAGGGAAGGAGGAAAGAGGAGTGGATTATTTGGACCTGTATTCGGTTCATGTTAAACTGCTTCATCATTCAGTCCTTTTTAAAACAAATTTATATTTTTGGCTTCTAAAATAGGCCGTAGTGTTTAGTTCCACAGTTATGCTGTGTGCTTGTGAAAAAGAACTTCCGCTGGCATTAGTGCAGCTGTGTGAGCATTGCAATGGTGCTCTCTTATTGAGTGTGGTAATGGACACAGCACACTTAAACCAAGAGTCAGCAAGCAGGTCAAGGGAGCTGATCCTTCACCTCTGCTCAGAACTGCTGATGCTACACACCTGGAATGCTGTGGCCAGTTCTGGGCTCCACGTTAGAAGGGAGGCATGGGCAAACTGGAAAGAGTTGAATGAAATGTCATTTAAGATGTTTAAGGGAGTGGAGCATCTGTGACATGAAGAAGAGATGTGAGAACTGGGGCTGTACAACCTGGAGAAGGCTTGGGGGAAGCTCATCAAACCTCATGGAAGGGTACAGAAGACAGAGACAGAATCTATTGGAGAGTTCTTGGTAACAAATCAGAAGGCAATGGTTACAAGCTGGAACATGGGATGTTCATCATGAGGGCGGTCAGACACGGGACCACGTTGCACAGTAAAGTTGAGGAGTCTCCATCCTTGGAGGTTTCAGCTCTTAGCTGAGAACTCCCTGAACAACATTGTCTATCTGGACCTGCTTTGACAAAGGACTTGGACTTGAGGACCTTTAGAAATCCCTTCCAACCTAAACTATTCAGATTCTATGAATGATAATTTTCTTAAGTTCTCAACTATGTTCATGATTCCAGGAGTTCTTGGTTGTTTAATTGCTCCTCTTGTGGACGTACCTTCCTCTCCATTTTTGTATAATTTCTAGTTCTCCTTCTCTGAGATGGGTGATGTGCACCCAAAACTATGTTAGTCCTAGAAAAAAATTAATCCCTTTTTCCTCAGATCTTGAGCTGGTGCTGGTCTCTTTTTGGCACTGGCACTAACTGTTTATGATCAGTTTCAACAACACATGGCTCACAAAAAAAAAAAAAAGACATGAAAACATACAGAAAAAATCCAAGATCTCCTCCTTGAACATGCCCACAGCCTATTTTTGGCAGAACTCACAGCACATTAACCACCAGTCTTCAGTTTCAACTCACAACTGCAAGAGGATGTGAAAATAGTCTGCAAGGAAGCATCCACATACAACTTTCTGGTGCTTTACAGCTCTGAATTCTTTCATCATCTTTCACTTTCCACGAGAAGCTGCACATCAGATCCATCACACACCTGCACACTTATAGGACTTAAAAAGCACAATTCCCTGTCTCAAACACTGTCAAGGTCATAGAAGGAACTTGCCATCAGATTAGCTACCAGAGTGACAACTTGAGATAAGTGCAGAAGGGAGGAACTTGTGGCAGGAGAGCACTAATTCCAGGCCTGACAGAGGTGAGATCTGTCTAGCACAACCTGCTTAATGCATTTGGACAAACATTCCCACTGACTAAACTGTGGGGAAGGAAGCAACTGCTTAAATGCATATCACCAGTCCCCAGGTTATGGGAATGGCATCTGAGACCACCCTATGGATACCCAGAACCTGGACTGTACAAAGGTGGTACCCCCAGAACAGCTTCAGGAAACCCACCACTGAGAAGTCCAGGGTATAGAAGGATTAATGAAATGCTTGTGGATCCATGGGTCGTGACTATCTTCTACTTGGTCTCCCTCCCTCCCTCCCTGTTCTATTTCTTTTTATCTCTCTGCCTCACATTTATTGTAAAAAAAATCCCTATTGCTGACTTAGGCAAATGGTCTCTTTGCACCTTAATTCAGGCAGAGGCATCTCTCACTAATTGGATGCTAACAGCACTGGCAGTCATCAAGGGCTGTGTTAGGCTGGGTGTTCACACTTGTTTCACCACTCAGAGGAACCATGGCATGTTCCCTGTCCTGTGAAGTCATTTTACCAGACATGGTCTTAAATGCCCTATGAGCTCCCCATACATCTTACTGTGTTTCCTTTTTCCCATATATGTTGTATATAGGATAGCAAGGCCAGAACATAACTCAAGGCTATCAAAGTGCAGATGTCTGCATGAATGTGTTCCCAGGCACAACAAATAGTCTGAGTTCCCAGGGGCACACTGAAGGGCTCAGTACAGTGGGCTGCTCATGAGTGTTAAATGCCATTTGGGAACTCCTGTCACAGCCCACCAAGTGCATCCAGAAGCTCTGGTGTGAGGCATCACTGAAAGCTTGTGTTATTTTGAACAGCCTTATGCAGATGGACCAGATACCCTGAGGCACCTCAGATATTACTCAGTATTTGTGTCGTACCTACTATCTCTGGCTTTCTGGCTACATTGACTGCTTTTACTAGTGCCTTGTTCAGTCTTTCCGCAGACAGGCACCAAGGGATGCTGGAGACTCATTGGCTTTGACTGGTAGTCCAGGGAGGATGCCTAGTGAGAAAATGCCATGTCCTGATGCATGAACCATAGACAAATACCTTCCATTTCTTTCAGCTGTTCAAGAGTTATAGTTGGAGGAAAAATTTTGTGCACATACTGATTTAAATCCTTCTGATACCATGCATCAATGAAGAATTAGGTCTTTTTACATATATTCAGCATTATATTTCAGATTCTTTAGCTCTGAGGGCTCCAGAGTAATTTTTTTTTCTTACTTTTGCCTTATATAATAATAATGTCCTTCAAGGTGGGAATCACATGGCAGGTGTTCCTTCCAGGTTTGCCCTGTACTCTGCTAGCAGATCCTTTCTTCCCTGGAATACATTCCCACATCTCTTTGTGTCTCTGGTTCCCAGCTTCTCAAATGAGGGCATGCTTTTAAAAGCCCCAGGGACACACATGTTTCCATCAGAGGAATACAGACATTTCCCTTGGGTGTAAGCTTTTTTCCAACTGTTTTTTCACCTGAGGCTTCCACCCCACTTCAGAGACGCTTGACTTCTCAGTCTCTGTCCTGAACTTTAGCCATTTGCCTTCTATTCCCTGTATTTCTTTTAACATCAGTATCACTGCTGTTACCTCCTCATGCTGGCACCATGTTGGTTTTACTCAGTTAAAAAAGAATTAAATTTCCATTTGCTTTCAGGCTCTATCTCCCTGCATTGTATCCATTGTAAAAAGGTTTTCACTGAAATTGATGGTGGATTTTTCTTTTTCCATATAGTCTGTGCACCCTTATAGAAGCTTTCTATAAACTCTCACTGAACAATACAGTCTGCCATAATTCTTGTATTACTTTCCAAAGGTCAGACCTTGTCATAGCTTGGGGTGTTGGCTAAAGGACATCCAGATTCCTGAAAGTTCCAGCTTCAAGATTTGCTTCCTTTTTATCAACGTATGTGACTCTTGGCTGTCAAAGAGGTAACACATTTTGGAGGCTTCATGCCAGACTGGACTTCAGTTTTACTTGGAAAAACATAATCTTATTCTGTTGAGGATTAATCCTGTGTCTTGCTGGAATTCTGCTTCAAATAATTTGCTCCAGTTCCCCATCCTGATGTCTCTGCTCAGGAATATAAATTGCTAACATTATAAGATGTGATGCACAATCACAAATCTGACAGAAAGTCTGTTTTGTACTCTGGAAGCAAATCTGACACTTCATTTCACCACTATTCCTCTTTTTTTTAATGCAGTAACATGATTTCATTATCAGTCTGAGTTAATTGCAAGCTATTAAAACCAGAAAATTATTCAGAACCAGCAAAAGTCAGAACTGCAGCATTTTAGTCTCTTAGAATCTGTAGTCTTTTCTGCATCAGACACCAAAGTCAAACCTTCTCCAGTTGTTTTCCGCATTTCTGGAGAATTTCACTTTTTTTTTTTTTTTTTGCAATCTTTTCCATTCTACTTCTGGGAAATTTTCTTAGATAATTTTGGTTTTGTGCACACACTGTACACATTTTTCTTTAAGCTGCAGAAGAGAGCAGAACAGTTTCATGTGCTATTTAAGCTTTGGCCATGATTGCAGCTCACGAACCTCTGGCTAACGAAGGACGTGGCCCTTGCCAGCAGCTGCTGAGGTGTGGTTCCACACAGCCTTCCTCCCTGCTGCTCCTAGAAGGCGGATAGTAACAGGTTATACAACCATGGATGTTTAGGAGACCACAGGAGACAATTTATAGACTTAATATGTTACCTCCAGGGTTATAGATCATCACACATCTGCGTTGTTGCCATAAGTGTTCCTTCTTCTCCCTTCCCTAAATGCAACGGATCTTTTCTGCTAAATGAGTCCATCAGTTTATGCCAGGAGACAAATTACTTTCTCCTCCTATGTCTGTGAGTGCTGTGGAGCCCAAAAACTGGTACAAGGCAAGAATTCAGCAGTGTATAGAGTGAGGTAAATAAGGTATGACATGAAGTCATGAGCTGTCCTTCACAGAATTCAGGCTGTAGTGTTATTTGCAGTAGAGAACTGAAAAGGATAAGCTTTGAATTCAAAAAACCCCCACTATATGCCACCATTTCTTCCTCAGTTGTATGTTTTAGTGTAATGCATCCCTGTTGGTGACCAAGTCAAGGAGCAAAGACATGGCTCGCTCCCACTTTAAGCTGCAGACCTATTATTTTACTAGTGGGAAATAAGGCTTTTGCAGTCTATGATGGGAAGCAAAATTGCTTCATCCTCAGGAATCTAAGCATTTCATGAGCTAGCAATAGGGAGCCCATACAAAGCTATAATTTGTAATCTGAATCTAATTTCAAACTTCATCTCACCAAAAATGAAAATTAATGTATGAAGGGACTCCTTGTATCACAAGTACTCTCTTTCTGAATTCTATTACTTTCTGAGTTAACCCATAATTTAGCTTTTTTAAACAAATTAGGTTGAAATTGATGGATGCTTTAAAGTTTATAGTTTAATTTCTTTGTATACTGCATCTTAACAAATTACAGTCGGCTTCGGGTAAAACCAAGTGTACCTAATATGAAATAATCTTGTCAGGAAGCCTACTTGCTTAGGCTGTAGAGTTTTCAAATCTTCTTAGCAAAAAAGGGGAACTTTTAATAGACCATATCCAAGTGTGTTGAGACCATGCAGTCCTGCAAATCTCCTGGAAATAGATTGTAGGGATGAATAATCACCATCCTAGGCAGGGCGTAAACCTCTAATTCAATGCATACATAATATATATCCTTCTGATCTGAAGAACACTGGACTGGAGAAGACAGGCTAGACACAGCTTGTCTTAACAGGAGTGACAAGAGAGATTTTGAGGTACCAGAAAGATGATGTTTCCCAAGTGACTACAGGACAGGCAGCTATGCTTCTGTGCAGATGGGAGTCTTCTCAATGTCGTGTTTACAGAAGACTTAAAGACTTCAATGGCTTGAAGTTTCAATGAACCCACGTACAGCGGGGTTTCTGTCACCAGCAGGAGCCTGCATGGGCTGTGCCAAGGCAGGGCCCCTCTGGTACAACCTGGGGTCACCTCACTGGAGACCTGGAAACAGAGCCAAGCACAGGAAGGGTTGCATGTCAGCACACATGGGCAAGGAGTGAAGGCATGCCCTACAGTAAAGGCAGCCCTGAGCTGTCTCTGATTACCAAAGGACCAGGTCTCATTAACTTGCAAATCAGCCATGACAGTTTTCATGTCAGCCAGCAGCCCTATTCTACCTTTTTGACTTAAAAAAAAAAAAAAAAGAAAGATACACTTCAACAGTTCCAAGAGTAAGCTCATTGCAAACACTAAGGAAAGTAAATAAATGATCCTAAGTAGTTTCTGGTCAAGATCTCTCATGCTTTCTGGCAGACACTTGGGGTCGGGCTCTAATCACACTCATGCCAGGGATATGCATTTCTCTGTCCCTGTCTAAGTTTCCTTGAGTGTGCACCAAGTGTCAGACACCATGGAAAGCTCTGCCCATGGGTGCTCATGGAAGATTTAGCAGCCCCCAGCAGCAAAGACCTTGGAGAGCCTGCTGGCAGCAGGCAGGGTGTGCTGCCTCCACACTGTCATGCCCTGCCTGCTACTGGCTGTGCAGAGCTGGCCAAGGGCTGGGGGCGCCTACAGCAGCTGTGGTACCCACCAGTGCACTCCCTGGGGATGTCTGAGGTAAACAGGGAAGGCAGAAGGGCAAAGAAATACTCAGAATTATGCAACAGTCCTAATTCAGTCCCTGACACACACATATTCCCTAACTTTGTGGGCCTGGCATTGAAACCTTATCATTGAACGTAATTTCTTACCTGCACCAAAGCCAATGCAGCTTCCATGTCTTACATTGCCGTAGGAATTTTAGTGAGCACGGACTTTCTCAGGTTTGTTTTGTCCTGCTGTTACTTAGGTGCTTTTACTTTTCAGGTGAAACTGGAAAAACAGTCTGTCTAACATGGATTAATGAATCTATGTCTCTGTGGAGGAGTAATAATCACATGAAACACAAGTTATTGTTTTATTATTGCTTTCAAGGGTCAGATGTTTCTGACTTGCATTACCAATTGCTTCTATTTAACTTGTAAGGACTGAAGAGCTCACATTCTCACTCTTCATGCATTCCCATAACTGAGCTCTCAGACCTTTGCCAGCAGAGTAACAATATGATCCAGTATAAACCAGGATAGACAAATGCAAATTATGTATAAAAATAATGGTATATACTTATTCTTATGGTAAAGAAACTGATTATTGAGGAGTAAATCAAACTGACCGAAGTAATTTTCCAGAATCCTTTAACATTGGGCTGGACAGCATTTGATGTTCTTAAATACAGAGAAGAAGCCATGTGAGCAGATAGCAGGAATTTATATGAAAAAAAATTCTCTTGGAAATCCAGTTTGCATGTCATCTATTGGGGTAGATGTCATTTATTTAGGGTGATCCTAAGCAGAGCAGATCTACTATTTTGAACATTATATTTTTATGTGAATGTGAACTTTATAGTAGATTGGCCTTGTCTACTTTTATGAACAACATTTTTATTGTGCCATTAACAAATATTTTTCAGAAGCAAAGGAAAGAATGCAAAAACATACCTGCTGCACTTTCTTATTTATGCACATGTATTAATGCTAAATAATGCATGTTATTTGGCAATGGAAAGTTATTCTTGTGCCTATTGACATTAGTCTTGCTATTTCTGCAAACAGTTGGGTTTCTCATACATATTCATTACCTTGCTTGCCTTGACAGAGACCCAGGTAAGCAGTCATCATTCAGTATTTCATTGTGTGAAATGGCAATAGGGAGCCTTGCAGCACCCACTGCCCTCACAGCCTCTGGCTCAGTCATTTAGGCAGTGCCGTTTTAAACACTGTTTCCCAGAGGCATAAAGTCTGGAGAAAGCAGGTCCAGGAGCAGAAGTTGAGCTCTGAAGCTGGGGGTGGAGTGGTGCAGGTCACTCGGAGCCCGTCCATACATGTTCCTTCCTTCCCCTGGGGGGCAGCAGAATATTGCTGTTAAGGGCAGTTCACTTGATGCTAAACCCTTGGGACTAGCAAGCACAGCTTCCTTAGCTATGCTGAATTTTCCTGCCATGTACTCCTGCCATCCTGGAAATAATCTGTCGTGCTACTGGATACAAGAACATTACCAGGGCAGGAGAGTTGGTTGAAATAAGTTCCTTTGATAGAAAGCATTAAGTGAGATAAATTTATAACCTGTAGGTAAATTCAGATTGTAATTTGCCTCTCACCTCCCTTAAATTCTACATCAGCTCTAGGAAGGGCCATGTCTGGGATGCTGAATTGGCTTATTGAAGGTGTTACTTTGGCAGGGATGGCAAATAAATTCTGCATTACCACAAAGGCAGACCTGGACCTACAGACAATCCAAGAAGTCTCTGCATCCTCTTTGTGGTACAAAATTAGTTTGTCCTTTCACAGGCAGGTGCAGTGCACGTTGTACTGCTTATCCCAGGACACCCAAAGCATCAAATATTCCATCTGCTTGTTTGGATGTTTGGATCAGCATGAATGTTATTCTCACAGAGCACTCATGGCTCAAGATGTTCAGCACAGGTTTTCCACACTACTTTGCTGATGTCTTTATTCACCTAATCTACAAGCATCAACCTTTAAAGAAAAGTGTCTCCATACTTTCCTCCTCCCATTTTATGCTGTAATGTTCAGAAGCAAAGGCAGCCTCCTAAAGCAGTTACACTACCTGGCAAACCACTACAATTTTTATTAAATGCTATACATTTGAAAATCTCTTAATTATTCATCCTTTCTGGGACCATACTTTATTGTATAATAAAGACCCAACCAAACCAGAGCGTACTTTCATATGCACTGTCACAAGCCCTACGACAGGCTGCAAGCATAACCCTTCTCATCATCTTCACCTGCTGCCCCTTTGCCCATTGCAGTGGCAGGTATTTCTGCAGCAAACAGGAGGCCTTAAGAAAATGAAGGTGAGCACATTTCAGATAGCTTTTCCAGTCAGAGTGGCCTCAAGAGTGTTGGTGGCAAGCTGGCAGCTCGAAAGTGAAGGATGCCATATCCCATTATCAGTCTCACCACATCCTTCCTTTCAAGCACTCTTTGAAGAAGCCCAAGGCAATTGAGAGGATATTGAATCACTTCTGTTAAAGCTGGACTTCCTCAAGCTGACTGGTTTATTAAAAAAAAAAAAGCACTGGAAGAGGTTTAAAGAAAGCATAAATCGTATTACCTTGGAAAGTACTGGAAAGAGTGTTGAGGTGCAGCAAGGGCATACAGTGTAATGTATTAAATATGGTATCCCACCACAAGCAAGGCTTTCTTTGGCTCTAGGAGATATGATGAAAAATAGGGCTAAAAGAAGGTTAAGAGGCTCCGGATTCTCAATTACTTTGTAACAAAAGTGTCTTGGGATGATTTATGAGAGATTCAGGACTTTTATTTCTTCTGGGAAATGATTTTTTTTTTATGAGAAACTATTCAGAATGCCATAAAGCCCTTTTTTTGTTTTTGGACTAAATGTATTTTGTACCTCCAAGTATTATGTGGCAATAATAATAATAATAATAATAATAATAGCAGCAACAACAACAGATCAGATGAAAAGCCTCATTTCTGTCAGATAAAGTATCTGCAGGAGAGGCCTCCTAGCACTGTGTGGTGGTTCAGAAAGGCAGCAAGATGGTCTCTGCATATGGGGACGCTCTGCCACGAGTGGTGTCCTGCACCTGAAGCTTGCAGTGCCTGGCTCCCCACAATAGCAGAACTCCACACAAGGGCAGGTTGTTCTCCATAAATCTTCATCTCCCCAGGATGAAGGCAACCTTTCACAACTGCCACGTGCTATAGCCAAAGAGGATGATATAACAAGGCGACAATCATTAGCTTTACCCTTTCTTGTTGCTTTGAAAAGCAACTGAATACAATAACCTCATACACAGCCCATTTTTAAGGCTCATCAATGCTTCCTGGAGTGTTACAACTACTTTCATTTTTCACAGTTTCATTCCTGTTGCCCCAAAAGATCCGGCATCGTGATGGGATATTAGCCGGATGCTTTTCATTGTGAAACATCATCAACTGAGTCATTCACTGAATCCTAACACTTTTGCATCTGGGCTGCAGGAAAACAGATGTACACAAGTGACTCTGAGGGCTGCAGTGACTCACAGCACTTTATGACAAGACATGGCAAGTGAAAGACTCAAACCACAGAGCCCAGTGTGAGCCCACGGGGCTGCTGAGGTTTCATTTGTAACCTGAGCACATCTCTCCTGGAAGCTGCTGAATGATGGCAAACTCTAATGCTGTGTGCCACTTTCTTACAGAGGCATTTTGCCCTGTGTAAGGGCATCATAAGAGCAATATAATTTCTTAGATGTGCAGCATGGCTCCTGACTCTAATATTGTCTTTTCTATCAATGGGATTTTTCAGCATATAAAAGAATAGTATTAGAAGCAAAATGTCATTTGCAGGTTTGGAGCATAAATTTTGCTCTAAGATTGATTAGAAATGAAATTTAAAAGATCCAGAGATTTACTGGTTCAGCCTACAGTCAAACTGCTCAATGCTGCAGTGCCAAAGAGAGTCAACTACTCGTAGCCATTTGCTTATCCTCTTAGAGCACCAAAATCAATCCCTGAAATGAAGTAAACATAGCTGCATTGATCTAGCAATGACCTAATTTTTGAAAGTCACTAAGAGGCTATAATGGTGTTTTCATAAAATATAGTATTTGTTAGAGTGTTGACATGCAGGCAGTGGGAAGGTTAAGTGATTGCTCTGATAAGTCTCAGCACTGGAGAGCAAACAGCAGCAGGAATTCCCCAGGGTGCAGAAGAGAGACAAGATCATTGAAAAACCTCAAGTGCTGTTCAATTAAATGTGACAGTTTTGATAGTGGCATGATTTTTCTGGATAACTTTGACATCAGAACAAAAAGATGTATTACTTTCCTCTTCTTGCAGAAAGCCCTCTTTGTTTGGACAGCTTATTTATTTGCCCTTGGCAGCTCTCTCTCACTGAGCCTGATGAGGGCAAACCTGTGTCAGGTGACCATGCTGGATTTGCTCTGTACCATGGGTGAGATGTGTCCAACTCCCAGAGACACCTGCACACCCTTACACTGAGGCTCCTGCAGGAGCACAAGGGCTGGTGTCACCTCCTAGCAGTTGCTGGAGATGCAGAATGTGGTGGCCTGAGATCCCTTGGGTGTCTGCAGGACATCCATGCACACACAGCAGACGCAGCACAGGACTTACAAGAGATCCCAAAAAGAAGGGGAGGGATAGCTTAAGGCATGTACGTGGTGCTAAATATTTATGCTCAACCAATTGAAGTGAGCAGTAAATGTTCTTCAGCAAAGTCCCCAGAGAGTCCTGTTGTCTGCTCCTGGGTGTTCATAGAAATGCTTGTGGTAAAAGTAGGTACTCCTCAAGGGAAAGAGCAGGAATAACTGTAACACAGTGGCTGGGACGCTCCAGAAATGCCAGCTCCTGTAGATATTCAGCTAGGTGAGGACAGAAACCTGGTGTCTCCAGGTAAATTTCTCACCACTTTACCTGCAGATTAATGTTGATTTGGATTTCTTCTCCTCTCCCCTATATCTTTTTTTTCCATTATTTCAGCCTTTTCCCTCTATTCACGCATTCATGCTCCCTCTCCCTTTCAGCAGCTCTTTCTTGGAAGGGGTGGTTCAGGCAATCAGCACAGTAATCCCAGGTGAGAATCCAGATTGGAGACTACTCTTCAGGCTCAGAGTGACAAAGCCAAAGCCACACATTCACCTTTCTTCAGCCACTTCCCTTTTGGCTGACTCTCTGCTTGGCTTTTGGACCTTTTCAGATTTTCTGCCTTAGATAAGGTGCCCAGAAGCTCTTTAGATGCTGCTCGGGGATCTGTGCATCTGTGGAGATACCATTCATGAGGCTCTTCAGCTTCATAGGGCTGCTGCTTCTGCACATGGCCCAAATGTGCCTCTCCTCACTTTCAAGTCTTTACCTTACAGCAGTTCTTTTGGGTCATACAAAAGATTTTAGGGGGAGCATGTGAACCAAGTACTTAAAGGATGTAGGTGGATACTACCAAGTTGAGCAGAGCACTCAAGCTGATGAAGTTGACTCCATCCTACATCTCTCATTAAACTGTTCAGTCGGTTATGTCCCTAGAAATCTGTATTCATCTAAGAAGTCCTTTTTTGCTTTCCTATGGTATTCATTATTTAGCTTTTAAAATTTCTATTTCCAAGACAAGTTCTCTGATTCACTGTCACTTCAGCTGTGTAAACAACTTCCCTCCAGTACTACAGGTCGCTGTAGCCCTCTATTAGTATAACAGATTTTGGGTTTTACCAGATTGGGCTTGGAGCACCTGGTTGTAGGGCCTCAGCAGGGTGCCTTGGAAAATCATCCCTTCAGTTCTCTGTTTAAATAACTCCATCCCTAACAATCCAGATTTAGTAATTTTTCAAAAGCATGATTTTGGCTACCTAAAACAACTCATGCTCTTTCTTTTGGTATTACCTTCTGGATACCTTATTCTGCCTCTTTGGAGTTGCTTTTCTGTGCTGGCTTTCTATGTCCTGCATTAAGTTTATTCTATTTTGCCCTGGAGGCCATGGGTCTACTTTATAATTATAGGCCTTTGTTGTCTTTCTTTGAGTGCTTTCCAATGTAGCAATACCTCCCTATTTTTAATTGACTTGGCAGAGAAAAGATGTGAGTTTGAAATGCACCACAGATTACAAGAACATTATTTTTTCAAGTTTTGCCTGAGCAAGAACAAGGTAGATTTTTGCTCAACTGGCCAAAGCTCAGATCACCTTCCAATTCTGATCAAGAGCATTGCCTGCTCTCCAAAAAAACTTCCAAAATATTTGGAAAGTGAGGCAGCCACAAACTCTATAATTCCTCCTCCAAGGATGAACATGGGCTTTTGCAAGGTCATTGAAGCCAAAGGACTCTATCCCTGTATAATCCAAGAATCACAGAATGGTTTGATTTGGGAGGGACCTTAAGGCAGAGACACCACCCACTAGACAAGATTGCTCAAACCCCCTGGCTTTGAACACTTCCAGGGATGGAACAGCCACAGCTTCTCTGGGCAACCTCTTCTAGTGCCCCAGCAGCCTGACATTAAAGAATTTTTCCCTAACATCTGATGTAAGCCTGCTCTTTTTCAGTTTGATGCTATTCCACCTTGTCCTGTCACTACATGCCCTTGTAAAAAGTGCCTTTCCTTTTAAGAAGTGGCCCCTTTAGGTACTGGAGGGCTGCTTTAAGGTTCCCTCAAAGTCTTCTCCTCTCCAGTCCTCTCATCTCTGACAATACCAATTCTCAGCCTGTCTTCATAAGAGAGGTGCTCCAGCCCTCTGATCATCCTCATGGCCCTACTCTGGACTTGCTCCAGCAAGACACTCCAACAGCTTCATGTCCTTCTTGTGCCGGGGGCTCCAGAGCTGGACACAGTATCCAGGTGGGATCTCACGAGAGCAGAGTGGGAGAGAATCACCTCCCTTGACCTGCTGGTCACACTTCTTCACCCAGGGTGTGTTTGGCTTTCTGGGCCATGAGCTCACGTTGCTGTATCACATTGAATTTCTTGTCAACCAACATCTCCAAGTCCTTCTCCTCAGAGCTGCTCTCAATCCATTCTCTGCCAAACCTGAATTTGTGCTTAGGATTGCCCTGATCCAGGTGCAGGACCTTGCACTTGGCTTTGTTGAATTTCATAGGGTTCACATGGGCCACCTCTCAAGAATGTCAAGGTCCGTCTGGGTGACATCCCTTCCCTCCAGTGTGCCAATTGCACCAGAGAGCTTGGTGTCATCAGCAAACTTGCTGAGGGTGTCCTGGATCCCATTGTACATGTCACTGAGAAAGATAAATAGTGCCTGTCCCAGTACTGACCCCTGAGGAGCACCACTCATCACTGTTCTCCACTTGGGACATCAAACTCTTGCCTGCAACTCTTCCAGTGTGACCATTCAGCCAGTTCCTTCTGCACCACGTGGTCCATCAATCAAATCCAGTTTAGAAACATAGATATATGCAGGACAGTGCCAAATGTTTTTCACAAGTCCCACGAGCTTTGCACAAGTCCCTTTTGCACTTTCAGGTGACTTAGATGGTCTCAAACCTGTTCTTCTGCAGTGGGCAGTTTTTCATTCTCCTGGCTCCCATCTTTGCCCTCTGCAACCTGGGCAGTGTGGCTGGAGCACTTCTCAGTGAAGACTGAGGGAAAAAAGTAATTGAGTACCTCAGCCTTCTCCACATCCCAGATAACTGGGTCTCCCATTTCCTTTTGGAGAGGGCCCACAATTTTCTTAGTTTCCCTTTTGTCACTGACATACCTGTAGGTTTATTTTGTTGCCTTTGATACCCTGGCTGGATTTAATTCTACAAGGGTTTTATCTTTCCCAACCTGACCCCTGTCTGCTCAGGCAATCTCTCTGTATTCCTCCAAGGCGACTTGTCCTCGTTTCCACTCTCTGACCTGTCCTTGTTTCCACTGTCCTCCTTTTAATGTTTGAATTTGCCCAGGGGCTCCTTTGTTCATCCATGCAGGCCTCCTGGGGGCTTTGCCTCACTTCCTCTTTGTTGGGATGCATGACTCCTGAGCTGGGTGGAAGTGATCCTTCAATACTCACAAGCTTTCTTGGGCACCTTCTCCCTCTAGGGCTCTATCCTATAGCTCTCCACTAAGCAGATCTCTGAAGAGCAAAGTGTCCTCTCCAGAAGTCCAGATTGTAAACTTGTTCACAGGCTTGTGCTGTACACTTCTCCCTGCCCTAAGGCTTTATAAAACTCCACCATTTCATGGCCAAGGTTCCCCTTTTGAGATTCATGTTCCCCACCAACCTCTCCTTGTTGAGAACAAGGTCCATCTTAGCACCTCTTGTTGTTAGCTCTTCTCTCATTCAGAGAAGGAAATTATCATTAATGTGTTCCAGGATCCTCCTGAATTGCTTATGCTCTGCTATGTTGTCCCTCCAACAGATATTGTGGTCCCAGCCACAGGGTGGTTAAAGTTTCCCATGAGGAATGGAGAGCTTGCATGTGAGGCTGTTCCTATCTGTCTACAAAAGGTTTAATTAATTAGAAATTCAAATAATTAGAGTCTAGTAAGAAACAAGCAAAAGAGTGAATTAATTTTAATAAATTACACCTGAAGCAGAAAATATATTATTATTAGACATTTTTGTAAACTACTTTTTATTGCCTGTAATGCATCCTCTTCCTATATTTACTCGTCTTTGCTGTTATTTTAATCTCAGTGATTAAAAATGAAGGACATAAAAATGCATTAATGGTTGCAATTTCTAGTAAGTTACTTTCTAGAAAGTAGTAAGAAATATTGCATCATCCTAATAGTTTTACAGAATAACATGAAACCACACCTGCAGTTGATTAGGTTTTTTACTATGGATGGATGGATGGATGGATGGATGGATGGATGGATGGATGGATGGATGGATGGATGGATGATAGGAAGGAAGGAAATAGGTATAAAACCCTTATATGCACTGGTATGGATGCACCTATCAGCATACACCCCCCTATAAAAATACAGCAGCCCCATGTTTGATAGTCTGACAGACAGTGGTCACCAGAGCGTGTAGTGTTTCTATGTAATATAAATATTTTGGAATGATGTGATTTTTATCATCTACAATAGAAAACTCTTTCTACTTTGTGTGCAGGCTGAGGGGATGCTCTCATTCAAAATGCCAGGACACAGTGCAACCTCACTGCTGTGCTCGTCTCTGCTCACCTGCACCCCTATGGAACTGATCCTGCAGAAGCAGAGCAATCTGCTGGGAGCAAAAATGCTCTAAAATACAAGCTTATGGCTTAACCATGCAAATTACTCCTCTGAACCTGAAGCACAAGTTAAGTGCTTAAAGCTAGGGCAAGTCTGTGCCCCTTGCAGGAGCACACTTGCTCTGCAGTGGTACTCCCACATGTGGCAATGGGTGTATGCAGGGCTGGATCCTGCATTTGCTTGACCATTGATCATGCTGTTCATCAGGTAAGAGTCCACTCAGCAAAAGAGCAGATTGGCTGCATGAAACACAAATGTGTTTTGGGAGCATTTTTGGAAGGTAAAAATTCTTCAAAATATATAGGCAAAAGGCCAAATGAAGAACTGAGCCTGTTAAATGAGCTGCTTTTCAGCTGGCACTGCCAGCCAGCGCCTGGTACAGCATCTTTCAGGCACATGCCCAAATTTGCACTAGCTTGGATTATTGTTGTTCATTTTATAACATTTGATGATAGTTTAGAAAATCTTTGTACCTACAAGACCAGTGAGAGTTAAACTGCCAAGAGCATCACCTTGGTGTAGGAAGATCTGTATTCTGGAGATGAGAGTCTTGCTGGCATTGAGAAAAAAACATTTGGGGTGGAGTGTGCTGGACTTGTGCTGGCTTTGGGGTACCACATACATATCCGGGTCAAAACCACAAAGATTCTCTTTTGAGTTTTCTTTTTTACTAATCCCACACAAAGAACTTGTAAATAAGATGTCAAGATTGCAGTGGACCAGTGGGCTCTGAAGACAGCTGTGGGAAATGAACTGCACAAAGCTTTACCATGTATGGGCTGTCTTAATGAGTGCAGGAGAGTTAACAAATGCAGCTGTTGAAGCAAGAACAACACAAATGAGCAAGCACTTGGAAGTTTACATTTGAAATCAAAATGTGCTTTTTACTTTAAAAAAATGTATTTGTTTCCAAAGGAGGAATAGTTCTGCTGGGTGTCTGGTCTTTTCTGCTTAAGCAGGAATTGTAACAGTAAGTACTTTTACTGTAGAGAGTAACATTTGTTAGCAGTCAATGATCTAATTTACTCCACAACTAAAGGGAAAAGGATCTTGATTTTAGCTTACCAAGGCAGTAGGTGGTCACCAACATAGAAAATGTTAATATTTTATCCTTCACAGATAGGCCATGTCTATCTATCAGTGTATTTCTAAGTACCCAATCATTGTCACATCTCCCTGGGTACTTTACAAAATCAGATAAACCATGGCAACTGAATAATAATGTGGCTTGAAAGAAAAAGCCATTAACAAAAAGAAATGCATTCTCCCCCTCTAGTTCCTTAATTTAAAATTCACACCAGGCTCCAGCAATCTGAATATTAGAAAAAAATTTCAAAGAGAATACACAATGACTAAGTGGTTATATATTCCTATCCCCTCCCAGAAGAATAAATGACAACTGTGCTTGGCAGAAACCTGAGGAGTTGCACTATATGCAATCAGACCGATTGTATCCAGGTTTTTTTGCCTCCAGGCATGGCCAGCAGCAAACTGTTTTTGCACAGCATGTTTGGTCTTAAGCTTTGTAGCTCCAAAAGGAAGGCTAAGCAGCTACTGCTCTTCAGTGCAAGCCATGGAAAGCAGGAGGGCATGTTTGCTTCGTGCATTTCCACCCATGGAAAGCAGGAGGGCATGTTTGCTTTGTGCATTTTCCATCCATGGAGAGCAGGAAGGCATACTTGCTTCATGCATTTTCCATCCACGGAGAGCAGGAAGGCATGTTTGCTTCGTTCATTTTCCATCCATGGAGAGCAGGAGGGCATGTTTGCTTCGTGCATTTTCCATCCATGGAGAGCAGGAGGGCATGTTTGCTTCGTGCATTTTCCATCCATGGAGAGCAGGAGGGCATGTTTGCCTCGTGCATTTTCCATCTTGGCCAGCAGGGCAATAGTTAATGCCATGAAGGCTGCTGGCAGCTGTGGTGCGTCAGGGACTGTGATATAACTGCAGAGCCCTTCCCCATCACGTGGCAGTGCATCACAGGCTGATGGAGTCCACTTGCTCTATTCTGCACAGAAGTATCTAATTATTGCTGAGCTTTCAAGAGTGGTTTGGTGGTGGTGAATTCCACATGACAGTTGTATAATACATAGACAAGAATTATCTTTGAGCAGTTTCTGATATCTACAAGAGTGGTTTCTTCTCTTAAGTTTGAAAGCATCAATAGCAGACTTCAATTTCTATCCTATTTTCTGCATTATATGCTTGCTCATTTTCCTGTCCTAATTTTAAAAATCTCACTCATATAGAAGAAAGCATTCCATGCATACTTTTAATATTATCCTTTTCTCTGGTTTCAGCTATAGTGTTCTTAGCTGGAGTATTTGAAATTATACACCCTAGAGACCTCCTTCTATATTAGTTAATAGGGCTCCAGTGCATTTGGTTTTCTTTTGATTTGGCACTATTCTTTGTCCCCTTCTTATTACAGCTTAACTTTCATTTGATCTGCTTTCTTATTTCCTGTTGAAACTTTTTCAATGCACTACCCATGGTGGTGTTCATGTTCTTTCTTATGATTTATTTGATTTAGAGTACTGTAGTGCTGAGGTAGAGAGAGTTGCATTCTGCCTTGCATTTCTATCAGTTAATTTAACAGCAGCTATCTGTCCTATATTCAATTTCATCTTTCATTATGTGACATTTTAACAATGTTGTGAGCTTATTTGGAAATTCTACAGCCTTTTGGTTTTTCATTATGAACTCATGTCAGCCTGAAATGATGTCATTTCATTCACTTCACTTCAGACTCTTTCTTGGATATTATAACCCATGTCTGTGGATGTTTCTCTGCTTACACCCCTCCTTTTTACTGAATATTGGGTGTACAGGCTCTCCCTTTCCTGACAACTTTTCACGTTCCTATAAAATCAGAAAACAATTGTTCCCTACATCAGGTTTTGATTCCAGCAGTGACAAGAATATTTAGAAAATTTGTATGAATAAATGCAATAATTTTATTTTTATTGCATTTTAAGGGAAGAATAAAAGTAAACATGGAGTTGGACTAAGGTCACATTTATTCTGAAATAAATATTGAAATATGCAAAATATATAAAAATTAAAATAATGATTAATCAAAGTAGTTGTATTCTCATTGCAGAGCACAGAGTAACAGGCACAGCTTCTTTAATGGACTACACCTACAATGTGCCATCAAGAAGGAAGCTAACAAAGCAGGCTTTGTATACTCTATATAATTAGAGTGATTAGTAAAAATACCTATGTTTCAGGAGAAGCAAATATTAGAGTAAGGGTAAAAAAAAAAAGATTTTTCTGAACAGCTTCAGCCCGCAGAGATCAGGTAATCCTGCATGTCAAACACCACGAGGCGATCCACAAACAGTATCAGCTATCTGCTAACACGTGTAAAGCAAGTCATTCATTTACAGCAACCTGCTAAGGAGGATAAATCCTCAAAGGCTAATGAAGGAAAGGGCTCTGAGCAAGGATTTAGCCAAGTCCCTGTGCCTGGGAAGGATGCTCTTTTACCACACATCCACCCCACAGCAGCTTACAGAAGGCCTTAGAGGCATCAGGACACACAAGCACACCTCCTGGTGGCTCTTGTCCCTGGCTGCCTGTGTAGCCCTGCCACCAACAAGCCCCATGGGCTGCCCAAAACCCCACAGGGTCACCAGGCTTCTGCAGGCTTTTCTGAATACAGACATATGAATAAAAACAAAGGGGTTGTACAGCCCTGTATTTCTGCTGTACTATCAAACACAGGTAGATCTGATTTTCCAAAATCCTGATTTCAGCGCACCCAGCCATTAATATGCTTGTATCATCCTGGGAGCATGTTTCCAGAGTATCCTTGAGCCCAGGGTCTTGAGAACTCTAAGACTCACCAATGAGTCACAACTTCACCACCTCCTTTCACAAAAGCTGCAGCCTCACTGTCCAAATCACTGTTGAGCCTATAGTGTTTACATATATAATTTTAGGGTTACTTATTCCAGAAGCTAAAATAAACAGAGGAAGGGGTGAGATCTTCTAAACTAGATACACACAAGCACACAGGGATATGTATATGTATATGTATATGTATATGTATATGTATATGTATATGTATATTTATGTGTATGTGTATATGTGTATGTGTATGTGTATGTGTATGTGTATATGTATATGTGTTAAAAGTGAGTTGATTAAACTTTAACCAAACCTTTAGCAATCAGTTCCAGCCTCAGGAAAAGACTGACTAAGCTGTATGCCCAGAGGACTAGCACATCTCTCTTCTGGCAAAGCAGAAAGGGAGAGGAGATGTTCTTCAGCAAAAACCCCCTTGACTGAAATGGGATTTCAGGTTCCCTGGAGACACATCTGAAACTCAGCAAAGTAGAAGCTGCTGGTGGAGATCCCTCCCAGGGCAACATGGCCCAGGGGAACTGATAAAAAGAAAGTTGCAATTTTTTTTAGGGCTTAATATATTAGTGCTGCCATGGCAATTTCAGGCTGTTGTCTACCAGCTCCCAGAACATTCCTGAGCACTGTTACTCTTGTCTACTTGGCACTGTGTTGCACTTGGTGACAGGGCAGGCACAAGCCTGCACTTATTTCTGCAAAGCAGCCAAGTGTCACAAGAAGTGGCTGCTGCAAGTCAGTTTTGGTACAGAAAATCACAGATTTCTGGGGCCAAATGCATTTGAGACTGGACAAGTTGATTCTTCTGAATGTAAGGTATATAGATGAAGAATTTTCATTTTTTGCAACCAAGCTTTATTTGATATCATATAATTATAGAATGGCTTGGCTTGGATTGGATTGGAAGGGACCTTAAAATCACTTTTTTCCAGCACTCCTACTACAGGCAGGGACACCTTCCACTAGACCAGGAGGTTCAAAGCACTATCCAACCTGGCCTTGAATGCTTCAAGAGATGAGGCATCCACAACGTCTCTGGGTAACCTGTGCCAGTGTCTCACCAGCCTCACAAGAAAAAAAATTCCTAATAGCTAACATGTTGCTAATTACTGAATCATTATGTCTGCTTGAGTTTCTTGCTGGAATCGCTTACATTACATTTTGAATTTGACTGCAGACAAAGTTTGATGGTCTCTCAAGTGTGGGAATCCTGTGGGGTCTCCTACTGTTGTTTTGGATACTGTGCCTGATATCCTCCTTGTGCCAGGGACAGCAGCAAGCCAATTGTCTGCAAAACTGTGCAGTGGACACTTGCACTTTGGTGGCTGCTCATACAGTTTTTAATAACTTTGGAGTCTCAGCTTGGCAGCACAGACAGAGTTGTTTCCTGTCTCTGGCCTGTGCCTTGCCAGAAGTGCCTCTGCCAAGATGCAGCTCTAACAGGATTAATCTGGAGCAGGTGATGAACCTAGGGACTTGGTGTAATGAAAAAATATGGCTTTTTTTTTTACTTGATGTGATTAGCAGATGAAATACGACTGGTTAACAGCACCAGACAAACATTCTGTGGCACTCTCTAAATAGTATAATGGACCATTAGCAGCTCTAACAGGCATTAGCTCAACCCAGCTTTGCCTGCTGCCATACCAACAGCCACTCTCTAGCAGCAGCCAAGGAGCAGGGATCACATCATATTTTTTCTGAAGAAAGCTTATAGCTCAGCCTTTCACTGTTACTAAAGCAAAGACATATTGAATTTGGCTCCTGAACACCCCATTAGAGTCAGCAGGATTTCCAACACTGTGTTCACCCAGAGCCCTGAGTCAAAGCATCTTCTGTTAGAAATATGGTGGCAATGTATCTGTTTGGAAAAGAATTATTCAGGAGAAAAAGATTGTGAAGCACACATTTAAAAAAGGAGGTAGACTATCAGGATAAGCTTCCCAAAAATCATACAATTGTAACACTGAAAGAAACTTTAAAAAAACTCCACAGCCAAACTCCACAGTCATGCTTTAGGGCAGAACCAAGTATTTTTGTACGACCACGAGAGATGTTTAATCTCTTCTTAAATGTCCAGTGAAGGTCATCTAGAACCTGTCCTCAAAATTCCAGTGCCTTACTGAAAACTGGGAAATGCTTTGTGGTATAGAACATAATTTTGCATTACTGCAAATCTAGCTGTCCTCTTGTTTTCAATGGACAAGAAATACAGTTAAACACTATCCAATTTTTCTTTGGTATTTCAGGACCATTATTATATTCGCTCTAGCTCCCATTTTCTAATGAAAACAATAATATATTTGAGCCTTTCTTTAGAAGTCAAGGTGTCCAAAATGCATTGCTCTCTTTCTGTGCATCCTCTTTTCTCAAAGGACAGTACTAAAGCTAGACAGTATTTCAGCAACACCAGAAATGGCCACATTTTAACTCCTTTTAAATATTAACTCCTACATCTTATCTGACACTTCTGACAATACATCTCATGACATTTTTCCTTTTGAGCAGCAGATTGCTACTTTTGTCTCTTGTTAAAGTGAATTCCTAGATAATTTTCTGCAGAGTAATCACAGATCCTCTCTGTATATATGCTCAAGCTTGTATTTCTGCATTTCATTTTTTTCCTTTCTGAGCACAGTACTCTGTACTTGTCTTTCTGTTCATCTTATTGATTTCAGGCCATTTCTCCAATTTGTCAAGACCATTTCAAATTCTAAACTTGTCCTCCACAGAGTTTGCAACCCCTCCCAGTTTGGTGTCATCAGCAAATTAGTATAGATGCTGTTCCATCCTCTAAACTGCTAATAAAATTAATGAACACAACTGGCCCAAGATAGCCCCCCACAGGAGCCTGAATAAAATGCTTGTCTGGTTTGACAGAGAGCGTTGATAAGAATGTGAATCATTCTGACTATGTTTTTTCAAGTAAAATATCCATTGTACAGTAATTTCAATGAGGCTGTCTCCCACTGTGCTGTGAAATGTTGGAGAACATTGTACAGAGCAGTGTCAAAAGCCCTACTCAAATCACCACAGTGACCTCCTCCTGCAGGCTTGTAAAGAGAGGAAATCAGGTTTAACATGACTTATTTTTCACTAACTCATGCTGCTTCTTATCACCTTGTTATTCTCTAGGTGCCTATATAATACATGTAATAATGTAATCACATAATAATTTGTTCCAGGATCTTTACAGATACTGAAATTATGCTGACTTCTCCAAAATTTTCAAGGGCTTCTTTTATTCCCTTTCTAAAGGCAGAAACCATGTCTGCCATTTTCTGTCCTCTGAAATTTCTTCTGCACTCCATGTGTTTTCAAAGGTACCCTCTTCAGATTGTTTCTGTTGGCTTCTTCTGGCTCAAATTCACCCTGACCTATGTTCTGTGGCTCTGCAGTGGCTCTCCAAGGCTGGCTGTGGTCTTCCCCACCACATCCCTGTCCTGTGCCACAGCTCTTGCAGATGAGGGAGGCACCCCTGGCTTTCCTCCCCCTGGAATTCCCTCTCTCCCACAGCTTTGGGGCTCCCACAGCAATCCAGCCCTCTGCCACCTGTCAGGGGGTACTGCTGGGGTCACTAGGTCCACTACGAGGAAGAATTTAATATTGAGCAAGTGCATTATTACATGCCTTAAATTCTGAGAGAATTTTAGCCTTTTAGCCTTTCAGTAAGGCTTCTGTATAAAGTCTTACTCCATACCATGGTTCTATATATTCAGCCTAGTATGCTAGACCAGAGAGTGTTTCAACATGACATGAAAGATTGCATTTGACTAATTATTGTTCAAAATGCTTTTTCCTTGGCTCAGTTTTGTATCTTTTTTTTTAAATAAATATTTATTGGTTTCTGGAAAAAATTGTATTTGCAAGAACCACAGCAAAAAAGAGAAAAGACATTAATATATCAGCCTTCAAGGTGTCATTTGTTGTATGCACTCCTTCTGTTAAGTATAGCTCTTCTTTCATCTCCATCTGCCTTCTAATGAATTTGGAAGTAAAAAATAATCAAAACCCTAGAAAAAATACAAAAGAGCACAAAATCCAAACTTTTCTATTACTTACTTTTTCAACGTGCTAAAAAATTGAGCTGATTTTCCTGGAAGAGGTGAGAGAGCTTCTTGGGACAATTATATCTGTACTGTGGAAAACATAGTAGGTGTCCTACAGGAGACTGTCTCTGTTGAAAAGGAAAAATTACAATCTAATGTGAGTTCTCCTTCACCCTCCAATCCATATTATCATTTGATCATAAGAAGGAACATTCTGGTAAAATCAGAATTTGGTTAATTAGGTTCTACTTCAGCTAAGGAACTTTATTTTCAGACATAAACATCTTCTTACAGGGTTACTTCTGTTCTGAAATCCTGCCGTGGTGCTTCTCCTGCAGTCAGGGCTGACAAGCATCTGCCCTTGCAGTGTGCCTGCCTGGCTGCATGGTGCTCTGGAAATGGGGGCTGCCTCAGCAGAGAGAGGAGCACAGGGCTCACTGAGAGATGTCTGCAACACCACCAAAGGAAGAGGGAAACTGAAATGATGTGTACCTTCCTCACAGGTGGAGCTGAATTCAGCCAAATCAACAACTTTCATATTGGCTCCGTAGGAGACATGACATTTTCAAGGTTTATTGCCAAGAGCTTTTCCTCTCCATTTCTGTTTTCACACTGAGAAGTGATCAGCATATTGATGCAAAGCACATAGCTCCACTTTTCCTCCAGCTTTGCACTAAATATTTGAAAGCTGGAGTCATAGGGACAGGGAAACATCTCTTCCAGGAAGAGCCATTGCACTTGACAGCCTCGACTGCAGGTGTTTTTCTTTGGGAACTTTTCATTACCAGATTTTATATACACCTACACATGGATCATCAGGTATTAACCAATTCCCCAGGGAGTCTGCACTTGCTGTAGTACATGAGTGTGATGCCTTCAGTTTTGAACATGGCTCTCATTATTGCAGCTGAGCATGGATAGACCTCCACGAAGTCACAGTTCTTCCTCAACCAAGACCCCCAGCACATCTGACACATAAAACTAAAAATAAACACACTTTTCCATTAGAAATACATGGAATTTTTCAAAGTTTATTTTCATCTTACACTGGGACAGAAAATTGAACACTTTCTTTTTTTTTTTTTTTTGATAGAACAAAATATATTGATTATACTGATATCATAATTTGTGATTTAACATATCCTAAAGGTAAACTTCATTATTTTGTTTTCACATATTTTGGAAAACCTTGGTTCATCACCTCAAAGTACTTCAGTGTGAGTGAGAGACTTTTGCACACTTTCGACTTCCAAATACTTCTGACCTTTTTTACCCATCTCAGATACCTCAAGAGCAGATACCACCAGTATCTGGCTCCCTCACATTTTTTAATGAATTCTCTTTCACAGGTTCCATGTTTATTATGGAATTGGTATTACTGCTGCTATACATACAGGGGAAGTAATAACTCAAGGATAGGGAAAAAGGGTGTCTTTGAGGTCCAGTTAAAATGTTCTTTCTGACACATCCTATATACATTTTGAGCTCCAAACATCAGCCTCAGACAACTGCAGACAACCTGCATCCTGCTCCTTCTCCACCCTTTTTCCCTACTGCAAACTCCCAACCTTATTCCTTAGCAACACTTGTGAGGACAGCATAGCTCTGGCACAGAACTTAATTCTCTCCTCTGTCCTTCTTGAATAGATATGTATCTCATGCTGAAACCAGGGACCAGGAGATGTGCAAGCCTGTGACAGGTGTCAGCAGTCCTCAAAGCTCCCACAGCACCTGCAGGTCGGTAGGTGTGAGCTGGCAGCTCATCTGGCCCAGCTGTGCCTCACTGTCACTGACTGGGCAGTGAGGGGATGCTGCTGTAGAATGCCTCAGCTCAGTTGTGCTCAGCACCTTAGGGGTGAAATACCCTGGCACAAATTGCACAACAGAGGTGTGTCACACAGAGAAATGGCCTGCAATCTTTCATTACATATTGCAAAAATGCCATATCTTGAGTACAATGATCTAGGTGCTGTCCCACATTGCTCATGTAGCTGTGCACTGATTGCTCTTCAAACTAGTGACTAAGTGGCACCATTTATGTAATTTATAGAGATTGTGCAGTGATTTAGCACTCTGTAGTAAATATTAGTTGTTGGTGGTGAACTCCAGGTCTCAAGTGTTTGTTTATCATGAAAATAGGAAAGTTTTCATCACTAAATTGTCAAAATTTATAGGTTGTGACTTGTGTGTGTGAATTTCTTCTTCAACAGCTATAGGAAAAAGATATTCAGAAAAGTTCCCTTGCTCTACATAAGCCTTACTTTTCTCCCTAGGAGAATTAATTTCTATTTAACAGGTGGAAACATTTATAAAATCCTACAGTGAAGTAAAAATAACATCATTTCTGCCATAGACACAGAACCCCCCCACAGCTTTCTCAGGAGCATTTGCCCTGAGAAAATACTGCTGCAGCAAGTATAATTACAGCAGACTAATACATACTGGAGAGCCAAGTTCTGCAGCTTTATCACACACTGCTTTATACCACTAAATCAGTTTTACTACATGTTTTACTAAAGATTTTCCTTAGAAACCGAGGAGGTTGTGACAGGGCTTCTATCAACTGATCTCAATCCTATGGACAATTCAATAGATTGATATTGACTGGGAGACTGATATACTGGGAGATTTAAATGGATTCTTTAGTATCAACCAGGCTTCCCTTCTTTTTCTGCCCAGTTTTTGTAAGATTTGAAACAGCCCTTCCATCTCATTATCTATTTGCTTACTCTCATCATCCTTGCTGACACCATGTTGTCTTGTACAGATGCTGGAAATTGAGGGTGCTATTTTGCTGTGACTTTTGGTATCCTCTTTTAGTCTTATCTTTTCCTAGTTACACCTGGGATACTGCAGGGTTATTCATGACCTCTCCCTGTCCAAGTCCTAGGTAATACCTGGGGCTCAGTTTCTGTGTTTGTCCTCCCAAGTACACAGTGGAGCCTAAAAATGGCAACTTGCACCTGCTCTTCACTAAATGCTCTTCCAGTTCCTGGCATCTTCATTTCAACCATGTCCTGAAAGGATGAGCCACCTCTCCTCACCAGCTTAAAGAAAAATTCTACATACTCCACAACTAAGTGGAGCTGCAGTTTCTATCAAGGCTACTGAATTTTATTTATAATCATTTTGAGCAACAGAATGAAAACTCCCTTCTAGGGGAAGGTGGCCAGAGCCATGCTCCACATGCACATAGGTGTGTGTGTGTGTCTGTGTCTGTGTGTGTGTGTAGCTCTGGCTGTGTTCCTTCCCCACTCCCCTCAGCTTCCTGGCAATTCCAGGGCACCTTCCCTAGAAGCCCTGTCCTTTCTTTGTGCCACGAAGGGGCCCAAGCAGACTTTTGCTAGTAAATTCACATTTTCCTGTCCCCAGTTTCTCTGCATTGTGTGTTTTTTGACTGAGGCCATGTATATGCATAGTAAGAGGTTTAACCAAAAGTTTTCCATGGTTGGAAACTGCATCAGGTGGGTTTCAGATGAGCTGGAAGCTTTTGAGGGTTGTTTTGTTACAGGAAAGAATGAGAGGCTGAAGGCAAGTGCCCTGAGCTCCCAGAGGCCCCTGCTCCACACCTTGCTCCTGCTTGCAGCTATAGGAGAAAGCATTTTTAAATGAGGCACATTTCTGTCTAATTCCAAGCTGATGCAATAAGCAGGATTCATGTTTTCCAATCAAAGTGGGAATAATCACCTGTCTGTCACTTTTGTTAGGCACAGAATGAAACTGCAGGTGACAGTCACCTTCCAGGAGCACCCAGCTGGTCCTTAGCTGAGAGCACCAAAGAATCAAAAATTCCCAAGTTACAGTGCTCTAGGGCAATTAGAGGAGATGGGAAAATGTGCATATTGCTGAAGATTACAAGAGAGAGAGGAGAAGTACTGGTTACTATTGAATAACCCCTTGGGAGCTCCTACTCTTTCCCATATCTAACTTTGGTTGGTGCAGTGAAGGATATTTGTGAAATAAGGCTGATTCAGGTGGCAGCTTGTACTGGGATCCTTTTTTTTTTCTATGAAATTTAACAAGCCACAACAGATTAGGAAAAGAGGCTTCTTGTCTTTACTTTCTTCCTACTAATTATGATGGGCTGTGTAAAATCACTGCCCAGTCAAAGATCAGGGTTCAATTGTGCTAAAGCTTTGCAAAAAGATTTTTAAAATATCTTTTCCTTCCAGTGGAGAGGTTATTTTTAACTCCAAGTGCAATGGTTCATTATGATACAAATGATCAAAGAAGGACTGGCTGTCTCAGAAAAGGAAAACAAGTACCATATCCCAAATAATGTAGTTAATGAGCCAAAATAAATGACCAGATAGAGGGATTTTTTCAAGGAGTCTTCCAATTTGAAATCAGCGAGTTAACCCGCTGCAATGAAAATCAAATGGCTGTTCCTGGTGAGATCAAGAGTTCAGCTTACCCAGTATCCTGTCTCAGTTACAAGTGAATCCCAGAGAACGTGGGGACAGGAGAGGAGAACAATCTCCTGTTGAGTAATCTCCTGTGCCACAACTTTTTTCAGCTTAGAGAGTTTTCTGAGCCTGATGTGTTTTCTGTGCTGAGGGATCCAAAGTGGATCTCTCCTTCTCAAGTGTTTGTTCAGCCTCTCCCTAAACCTACACAAACACTTTGCACTTATAGCTTCCACTGGCAGGAGGTGTCCCAAGCCTACCACCACAACTCTTCCTGGTTTTGTTTTGCACCAAGTTCCTGTTAGCTGTATTTGTAAGCTCCTACTTCTTTTGCTGGAAGAAGCAATTGCTGCTTCTTCACTTTCTTTTTGCCATCATGATTTTACACATCTAGATTATTTCTTTTTACTCCTATTTTATCTTTTCAGGGGTATGATCTTTCCTTGCTTGCTCTTTCAGCCAAAGCTTTGGGAGATTTCCCCAGATCTGGCCCTCCATGATAATGTTTCCTGAACATTCCCTCAAAATAGGGGACCAAGAGACACAATAATACAATAATCATTTTAATATCTTCCCCTGTCCATTGATGATATCTCTTTGCAGACAACTGATCTTGTTGTCATGACCTTAAAATAGACAAAGGATGGCTGGTCAGACTAGGGAACAGCTAGGATGCTTAATTAAAAACAGTAAATCTAAGGTTTTAATCGTAGTTGGAGTAAATGAAGTTTTACCAGCTCTTCTCTCCAAACTTTAACCTCATTTTTCATTTGAATTTACAAGTTGAATTATCATTGGATATAATTCTTGTCTGTAATGTGCTTTATTAAACCATGCAGGAAGGTTTATCCCAATGGGATAATCTGCTTGGTAAGAAAAATTGAGCTGATTAAACGATGCCCACTTTATCCTTATTAAAAAGCTCTTTCAGTATAATAAAGTGCAGCCATGCCACAGCTCCTGGCTATTTGCAGCATTCATTATTATCTTTATTACACCTCTTTAGAATTTGTTTCAAGCATTTACTGACATTTATTAATGTATGTGTTCTGATTGCAAAGTGTCCATCTCAGGTTTTACAGCCAGCACAGGATCAAGCAGGGTGTCTAAATCCATCCACCTGGCATCAGACCTACACCTGTATGTCAGGGAAAAGGCATTTACCACCTGACATTTCCACAGTCCCAGAGCTCAAAGCACCTTTCTGCTCCAGGTGTGCTGCAACACTCACCAGCAAAATGCTCCTGGTGTGGGCTTAGCTTCACACTGGTAAAATACCAGCTTGGATATTTTTGCACAAATGATTTTCTATGGTTCTTCAGGCTGATATAAGCTGGTCTAAAACTGCTTCAAACCACTTTTGCCAATTAAATGAGCAACTGCTGGAGTGAGAGTGGATATCCATGGTATTTTCATGTTATTCAGAGTCTGAAAAGCATACAGCTGTGTCTCAGGGGTCCTGAGTAAGCATTTAGCTGATTAGGTCTCATTTCAGGTACTAAGTTTTTCCCTTTTCAAGGGGTGATATGCTTATAGTTAGATATTTAAAAGTTATTATTTATTTATTTCCAAGTATGACTGAAGCTTTTCTTGCCAAGTCATCTGCCTTGTGACAGTCACTGAGCTGATTAGTGTAATCAGCAGGCTTTGTTCCTAGCTCTAGAAGACCTGCTCCTTTCTCATTTCAAGCCCATCCCTCTCCACTGTAGTATTTCTTTCCTTATGGGTTTATTAATTGGCTTTGTAGTTGGTTCACACAATGTAAATCTGAGGCACATCATCCAAAAGAAAGACTGCAATCTGAGTGTACAAGGGAATGGGGAGTTTTCTGATGTCTCACCGGTTTTAGAAAAAGCTACACCCAAATCCTGGAGGGTTGAGTATTAGAAAATTAACCTAGAAATAGCTGCAAACAATTACTGTGCATGCACACATGAACATATTCAGACAAGAGGGCAAATACAGGAATAGTGGTAAAAATGAAAAATCAGACTTTTCAATAGCTTGTAAGAAAAAGAAAACAAACTATGTATGAATCAATGGCCAGGTAAGGTAAGGACACAGGAGAGTCCTTTTCTAAACATAGTCGGAGTAAAAAGAACAGTGATCTTTGTTCATTACTAAATTAGTATGAAATAAGTTTTGTTTAGTAAGGATGTAGTAGGATTCAGGTCCTGCCCTGTTTGACTTAATTTTCTCATCAGTGATCTAGATATGTCCTTATTGCCAAAAGGAATTCAGGTGACAGAAACATTTAATCTTGATACATGACCAAAAAAACCCCCACAAAAGGCCAGTAGTTAGAGATCTAGATTGCTTACAAAGGAGAACAAAAATACCCTCTATGTAACTTGCTGTGGACAAGTAGAAGTAATGTTTCGGCATAAAAAGAATGTAGGAGTGTGAGATTTATATGGGGAACTCACAGGTTCTGAAAAATGGGTTGTGATTGTTTGCAAGTTCAGCGCAGGCCACGGCTTTAGGTGTGGTACCAATACACATCTTGGATGTGGAAAGGAAGGCATGCCAAGCAGAACTTGAGAAAATATATCTGACAGTAATTCAATTTCTTCTAGGCATCTTTACTTCAATAGAAACACTGAGAAATTGGACATAACTCAGAGAAGAAAGCTCTGATAATGATTAAAGGGTTGAAAGATATGCCTTGTAACAAGGCGTTCAAAATGTCAATATATTTGAATTATCAAAGGGTAGGTTAAGGAAAAGTCTGTTTTCACTTCAGAAGTACCTGCAAAAGGAAGAAAATGTTACTAATGGAGGATCTTTTAAAGTTAGTATAAGAAAACGTGGCTGAAATTTGAGTAGAAGAAATTCACAAGAGAAATAAGTTGGAAAACTTAGCAGGCAAGATAATTCAATCTGGAAAACTACACAGAAGTGCTGGAGCAGCTCTAGGTATGTCTTTCTAAAATGTTTGATCTTTACCAACTGATACCAGATGGAGAGAAGCATGAAATAATAACATGTGTTTGGAAGTCCTCTTTATATTGTAGCAAGCGTGATTAGAGGGTCAAAATAATTTTGATGGCTTTTGAAAATCAGTAGAAGAGTTGTGACTTACTGAAATATACCTATATATAAATTTTACATATTTTTAAGGAAAAGGATACATTTTTAGAATTTCATAACAGCTTTTAAAATTCTCAGAAACAGTGGACATTTTATTTTTTCAATATTTCCATCAGAATACCCCAAATTTCTCATTCACTTATTTTGTCATTAAACCCTACAATCTTGATGATTACTTCCTTATTTTTACCATTTCTCCTTCCCTTCTTATTCTAATATTCAATAAATTATTTCAGGGAGAAGAGAGGTGAATTAATACTGACACCACAAATCATTGTGTAAGAAATAAAGAAATCCCTAATTAAAACATATTTTATCTGTGAGGTGTTCCTTTTTTTTTTTCTTTTTCGTATTGAATGTAAATCATTATCCATTATGTCTAGCAATTGCTCATCTGATGAGCCTTGACCTGGAACTCTGATGAAAGCATTAAGGGATTTAAAGACACCACAAAATTGGTTCCAGGAATTAGCCATTACATGGAGGAAGGAAAATGCAGATAGCAGTGCAAGACTTTGTAGTTCTCCATGTTACACTGCAGGAAAGTAATCTGATTTTAGAATGTCAGCTCAGCCATAGGATAATTGTACTCTTTAATACACAGAAAAGCAGTGCACCTTGCCTAGAAAGACAAGATTTCATAACAGCTTAGTCCCAGCTATGTTCAGTGACTCAGAGAGTGCAATGACATCCGTAAAAACTCCTGCAAACTTGGAATCAGCTGTGGGGCTGCTGAAGAGCTGAGCTATGGAGGCTTGAGGTACAAACCTTGCTACCTGTGCCTTGATGTGCCATGAAAATTGCTCCAGACTGTAAGAACACTGATATTCATACTGGGAGCAGAATGACCCACGTAATTATACGTGGGCTGTGCTTGACATGGATCTGACAGCTGTTTGGGACTTACTGGTTAAAGAACTAAGTGTTGACAGTATAATTAATACTGGTAAAGCATAGGAAATAGGCTCAGTCAAACGCACTTTCCTCTTTGATAAGTTTGCAAATTTAGTTATTAAAGATACCACTTACCTGTAATCCATCCAGACTCCTTAGTAAAAGACACTTTTGCAGTAAAAAATATGGAGTGCAGTGTACTGCAAAATACATCTTAGAATGGATTCAAAGTTGTCTAGCAATCCAATTTTAAGCAACTTTCAGTGGAAAATCACTGGCAAATATTCTGCAAGCTTTTCCTGTAGACTAAATACTACCAAAAGTTGTGCAAAGATCTGAAGACAATCCAGAGATCATTCCTGACAGAAACTTTGGATGATCCCAGTAAAGTGGCAAATATTGAGGAAGGCTAAACAGTCTTTTGAGAATGAATCTGAATAACTCAATATGTAAGTCCATTCATAAAGCAAATATTTTCATGCACCTCATACATCCTGATATACAGGAACAGAAACTTTAGCCCATACCAAGAAAATGGGCAAATCATGGACTCCTTAGGGATTAGGAAGAGTGAAAAAGTGAAATGAGGCCACTGCAAAGAAAAAATGCCAATCTTAGTGTTAAGAGAGGACACTGAGTAGTGGCAAAGAGATACTTTTACACCAGGAACAAGTGAGCCTGGTAAGGGGCAATTCCACATGTGTAGCAACACATTCTGGCACAATGCTGAAATATTAGAGAAGGAGCATAAAAGTTTCCCAGTAATGGGAGCTAATGCTTCTTGGTAAGGAGATTTTCAGTATTTTACAGTCTAGTTACTGTGTTGAGCTTTGTGTCACAGTTCCTGTTGTTTGACCTAATTCTTCGAAAGGTCTCTCTGTGTTGTGTATCAAAAGGGAGCTTGAGAGGCAAATTAACTGCAAAGTCTACATCCCTTATTAGGAAAAAATACTGAGGACAGCATCTTTAGCGATTCTGGGAAAGTCATGCCAGGAACCAAGGCAGACAAATTTAAATGGGGAGCAAGACAGACTCTTAATGATGAGTCTGCTTGGCCATTGCTAAAAATTCTCAGTGGTGGTTTTCCCTCTCTCATTATATTCACATCAGGTTTTGAAGGCATTTAGGAAAATCATGATATTAAAAATGAGCTATTTGGCTTACTGTAAAATGCAGTGGGGAGAAAGCCTTCAGCCTGGTCATACAGAAGGCCACACTCTAACAATGTAATGCTCACTCTGGTACAGTACTGCCACTGATTTGAGCTGTTTGAAAAAGGAGTGATCTGGATGCAGTATCAGAGAAATTGTATTTTCTGTGATGAGCTAATGAGGATATAAAATTCCCGTGATCATTCCCTTGTGTTGTCAGACTGTTATGTCTAGCAGTTATTTTTGAACTCTTGCTAATAGACAAGAAAAAATATAGGGGATTAATCAGAGGAATTTCAGGAGGCTCTTATTATTTCCTCTCTTCTTTATTCCCACAGCAATGACAAAGATGAAGCATCCTGTATAAAAATGCCAGAACTGCTCAATCAGGACTCATGTGAACACATTTTTGCTTAGTGCTGCCCTTGTGATTCTCCTGCTGTTTACGTGGCTTTTATAATTGAAATTATATTGCTGAAATCATGTCTAGCACAAGAGATATGTTTATTCTCTCTCCCCAACACTTTGATCTCAGCCTTCTCTGATAAGTGATATAGAGCAGTACATTCTCTTCCAGCTATGCAAACACTGATTCTTTCACACATGCCCAGACACAGCCATTCACACCATCACCAGGCCCTGGTCTGTCTTCATATTTTTGCATCATTAAAAGAAGAGGCAGAAGCAGCACCCATATCAATGGAAGGAGTGCAAATACAAGTGCATCAAATGACAGAATATTTTACAGCAAACTAGAAAGTGCTAATAGAGACTTTATAACCCCTACCACGCTCTTTCTCTTCCATCTGGACCTCTGGCAATCTCTGACTGGTTAGAGGGAATGTTCTCTGCTCTGTAGGATCTCTGCCACCAAGGTATTAATGTGTTCAGTCTCTTTATTCTAGAGTAGAACTTAATAGGTTACCTAGGTTCAAAATTGAACTTGTGCAACACCTTCCTCAAATTCTGTCTCTATATTTCACACACAATTTCTGCCCTTTCATCCACTTAGTGAAGCAAGTGGGAATGCACAGGTAGCATCACTCATCCTTCCCCTGCACCCAACATTTTTGGCAATTTTTACTTGAAGGAAATCAAAGTCTTACTCACGGTCACACAGAGTGTCCATTTCAGGTTCAGTCAGGAGCTCCTGGCTCCCCAAAATGTCTGGCATGACAGACACACAGTCTGCCATTCACTTTTTTTTCTATTCCTAGTTTCCCGCTCAAGTATTGCACAGAACTCAACTCATGAGAAGTTTTGTTTTGAAATTTAAATGAACTCCAGCATGAGTTGGTCCTGTTGCATTTTTGTGATCTTTTTGTGTTTGATTTTGACTCTGAAAGTTTTACTCTGGTCTGAGGTGGCTGGTTTGCTGGTTTGGTCTGGTGACAGGTTTGCTGGGCAAGTATAAACATAAATATGATAGCAAGTATGGAAGGTTCCTATTGAGTGCAAATGCCCTCAATTTCCACTGAAATCAGGGATTCTCAGCATTTTACAAGACTGGGTTCTATATTTCCACACTGCATTCCATGGTCCACTATACAAAATGACAAATTAATCTTGGTGCAGCAAAGAACAACCACTTAGCTCACAATTTGTATTTGATGCAGTACTTGAGACCTGCTTCAGTTTACTAGATAACACAGAAATATAAACATATAAAACTTCTTGTTTTCTGATGTAAATAGATGTACGTAAAAAGACTATAGGAAGGAGATTTTACTACAGTTTTGTTAATACATAAGGTGTTTTGTTTCATTTGTGTCATGCTTGCTTTTTTGTTTGAATCAAATCTTATTAAAGTGGTGCAGAAATAAGAACTGCAGAGGATATCAGCAGACCTGATAAGTGAAGTTACAGTGTTGGAATTATTAACCAGATTAAAAAAAATGTATAGTGCTTTATCAGGACAAAAAGTTGCATTACCCAGGACCAAACTATTTTCCTTTCCAGAACCCCTCTCAGATGCCAGTGTCATGCTGAGCTGACTTTCCTTGGCACATCAATTTCCCTTTTGGTGAAAAGAAATTTAGTGGTTGCACCTTGGATCCATTAGACCACTGAAAATTGATGCTATTTTGAAAAAATCCACCTGACTAGGTCAGGTCTGTAACACAGCAGGAAAAGAAAAATTAACAATTGCAAAAAATATATTTCCATTAGCCTCAGTAACAGAAATGCAACAGCATCTTGAACACTTCTAGTGTATTAAATAGATAATAAATGTGCACGGAGCAGTGCTTGTCACCAGGAAAGCAAAGTACTTGCAAGGAAACACCAGAAAAAGAGATTTTTCCTGATCTTTCCTCAGAAGCCAACTTCTCATCAGTACTCAGTGATTGTGATGGGGATGTGGTGCTTTTGTAAATGTTGTATTTCAGATGACATATGTGAGTCCTGAGCAGCTGTATACAGGACTTGGCAAAGGACTCAGAGAGGAAATTATTAGCCAGAAAACCAGGAGAGATTCCATCCTGGGTAATTTCTCTGTGTTCAGAAGTACCTTCAGGAAATTGATTTGCTTTTCTTCACTTCCTGTTCTAAAATAACAAGCTGCCTTAAAGATTTGTTGGTGTGGAGCTGGATTGTGTTCCCCCAGAAAAAAAATTACTTTCCAAGAACGGGTCCCTTGTATAAAGATATCCTTAAATTTAATGTATTTCCTATTTACCACTGAGTTTGTTACTCCTCTGGCAGGCAGGCTGTGGTGTGTCCAGGATCAATCAGCAATTGCCTGCCTAGTCCTGGGGTTTTGCTTGGCATAAAGCAGCACTGTGCCTTGTCCCCCTGCATTTACACCCTCACTGAGCAAAGCTGACACTGAATGCAGGAATAAATACAGAAAACACACTCTATGAGGAAGAAAATGTCATATTAAATCCATATTATGCCTGGCTTTTGATAGGAAGGGACCATGAAAAATGGCGCGAGAAATAAGTAAAGAATGACAGTGAAGGAAAGGGAAGTGAGTGGGAACTCAGGAGTGGGAAAAGGGTAAAAAAAAAGCCAGTGAAGCTGAAGTAATTGGAAGATGTGAGCTGGAGGGCTTGCACTCAAGGCTAGGCAAAATTACACCAGGTTTTTTGAATGGCCAGTGATTTCCTTTCTGCTCACTGTGGCGATTTTGCAAGTACTATTACTACCTTGTCCAACTGTAAAAAGCTCAAAATGAAACCCTTAAAAAAATACATTTACAAGGTATTATCTAAGACATTTTGGGAGCTTTTAAATTGAAGAATTCTACATTAAAACTAGGTTATTAGCAATAATTACATGTTAAAATCTTGCAAACCTCTTGTTTCTTCATTCTCATTGCCAAAGCTTTTTATATCACAAGGTCTTTTTTAATTTAATTGTAGCCTTATGCCAAACTTGTTCTGCATTTTATCTAGCTTTGGTTTCTGGAACAATAGCTTATCCTTTTAACTACATAGCTTTCACACTGCATTGTAGTGTGAGGGAAAGATGAAGATGCTGAGATGATCCACAATAATTATATTGTTCCATTGTAAAGAATCACAAAGCACTCTCCTTGAGTTCCTAAACAAAGACCTACATGTAATTAAGCATTAGTAAGACCTATTAAAACAGTCAACCTGAAAGCTGGTATCCCCACAAAAATATCTATCTTTGACCTCCACTTTGTTATATTAGATGCCTTCTATGCAAATTAATAAATTTTCTTTCTAAAATATTTCCCTCCTTTAGCTTTCCATGGTCAGCTGGAATGGTGACTTTCCAGCCAAATTCACTTTACCTTTTCCCTCTGCAGCTTGCTGCAATTCAAAACTGCCTCTTCCATTACCCACTTTCACCAGGCTATGAAGTTTGGTCTATATTCAACATCCCCCCTTGGAGATATTTAATCTCAGGCTTAATTGAGAAAAACCAAAACTCCTCTTCTCTGTCAAATCCCCAAACTCTCATTATCTACACCTGCTGCCACTGCCACTGCTCTTGTATTGCTTTGGACACTGCATGCTCTATTTTCCTCATTTCTCCAAACAGGCAGACCACATTCAAATCCAGCAAGAACTCTTTCTAGAGCAATCACTGTTGGTGCTTTGCACATTGCCATTCAGACCCTCCTCACCTCCCATAGCAGCAAAGCCTACAGTAACACATTTGCTTCTCTTGCCTGTACTATTTTCAAATTATGGCAAAGTAAGACAAAAGCCTTGTGTTTCTGAGGCAGCAGCCCAGCTCTCCCATCCTGCTGAAAGTCTTATCAAGTTCCCCTTTCCTGCTGCTGAGCTTGAGATGTTACACTGAGGCTTTGCACAATTTTACCTTGTCCTACTTTACTGATTTATCTTAGAGCCTGTCTCTCTTACAGCTTTCATTATCATGCTACCAGCACTGAAGGCTTCCTTCGCTGGCTCGCCCACAAATTACTGTAATCTTTGCACATCTCTCCTTGTACATGCTGTGCTCAGCCCATGGTGAGATCCTGCTCCTCAAGACATTGGTCATCCATTGGTAGCCAATACACACTGAAGCTGATATTCTTGGGGGTTTCTAATATCACACTTATAGATTCAGACTTAGTGACCCTGAGAGCACACATATGATTGTGTGCTTTATGTAACCACAGCATTGTGATTATTCAACTCACCGCTGTGCTTATCTTTTGTCTGGTTCTTCACCCTTACAACTTGTTCTGAATTCCATTTTAAAATTTTGGATCACAGACAATGTCTTTACACGTATCCATAGTCTTTCCAATTCTAGGGGATCTTGTTTCCAGTTGATGTAAGACTCTGGATGCCCTCACATTTCAAATTATATTTAGAAACAATAGTAACAGTGATTATGTTCCAGAGTAAGAAAATAAATAAAAGGATAAATAGCCAACAGGACAGAAGTCCAAAGTGTGTTTCTGTATAAACAGAAATAAAGTCAAGTCCTAGTTTTCTTATTAATAGTTAGTAAAAATATTCCAGGATAAGTGATATCCCACAGCTGCTTTCCTAGCAGTGGTCAAAGTACCTAGAACAGAGAGACAGACATATGGCTGTACAGTGGTCATAAGGCTAGGCATACTTTAGTAGTGAATTTCCAAGTGAATTGTTCCAGTTATGATTATCTTTTCATACTCATAAGATACTTCAGATAATGTTATGAAGCTGAACTTTAGAAGACCTAATAATACTGAAACTATGTTATCTTATGCTTAAAGGTACAGCATTTTTATGTGTTTTTGAAAACAAACTGCTCTGACTAGTTTCTGTGTATATTTGTTTATGGGAGAAGACAACTTCCATGCAGAGAAATATGCAGCCCTGTGTGGAGCTTGAGAGGGCACATGCTGGGAGCCAGTGGGACATTCTGTAGCACTGAGGGACAGCCTCAAGCAAAGAGCATCTCTTGCAGCTTTCTTGCTGCATATTTCAGGGACTAAATTTGCACTAAAAATATCAAAACTGGGATCTAAAACTGTCATTTGGGCTGAGGCTGTAGCACAGCTGTAGCAGGTTGGAAGGGTAGCCTACAGTCATGCTACCATAACCAGAGGGGCAGACACGTGGTAATACGGGAAAGCCCACACTGGCACAACAGGCAAATGTCAGTAACTGCTTTAAAGGGCAGCAGATAACAAATGTTTTGCTGAATGTGAGATACAAGTCTGCTTTCTTTCAGGAGAGGCAGTGATGTCTGATGGGTTTAGGTTCTGAAGGCTCTGCTTGCTGCTAGAAGCTGGGGCAGAAGTCACATGCATCTTTACACGCAGTCCCCTGAACTGAGAGTTTGTCTGTCCTTAAGTTGAAGTGTTAGATTTACACCTGAAAACAATATTTAATCCTGCTTTTCAATATATTATAAAAGGAAACAAAAGGTTTCAGATGGACTTTTGCCAAGGGGAACTCCATTCAAGTGGCACCAATATCAGAAATTAGTTTTTCCTTTTTGCAGAGCTGCCGTTGTCATTGGATAAGCATTGTGAGCATTTTCCAGACATGATGCCTTATTAGAATATGCTGAGCTGGAAGGGACCCATCTGGATCATGGAGTCCAACTGGCCTTGCCCAGGAGATGCAGGACAGCCCCAAGAGTCACACCCTGTGCCTGAGAGCACTGTCCAAATGCTTCTTGGACTCTGTCAGGCTTGGAGCTGTGACTCCTTCCCTGGGGAGCCTGTTCAGTGCCCAAACACCCTCTGTGTGAAGAACCCAACCAGAACCTCCCCTGACACAACTTTGGGCCATTCTCTTGGGTCCTGTCACTCTCACCACAGAGCAGAGATCAGTGCCTGCCCCTCCTCTTCCCCTGATAAGGAAGTTGTACATGCAGTGAGGTCTCCCCCAGTCTCCTCCAGGTCAAACAAGCCAGGTATTCTCAGTAGTTCCTCATGTGGCTTTCCCTAAAGGCCCTTCACCATCCTCCCTGCCCTCCTTTGGACTGTCTCCAACAGCTCCATGTCTTCTTCATGTTGTGATGCCCAAAACTGCACACAGGACTCAAGGTGAGGCTTCCCCAGTGCAGAGTATTCTCAGTACTAATCCTCATGCTTTTCTCCCAATGACTTTGCATGTAAATCCCTCTGAACAGGGATTTCCAACCACTGTCTGTGACTAAGCAAAGCACAGTTTACAGGGAAATGTCTCTTTCATTATGGAAACATATAGTTAAGAAAAATTAGCTGGAGAAGCTTGCCAGTAAGCTCTTTTCAGGCGATGAAAGGTTGGAGGATTCAGGGAGACCTGAAAGGAGAACTAGCCTAGCAAACAGCTTTGGAGAGGGTTTAGTCAGGCAGGAAAACTCTGGAGGTGCTATGAAAAGGAGCTTCTGTTTGTTCTTCCTGTCCACACAATGAGCTCCTAAACTTCCCCAATCTCTCTAGAATGCAGATGCTGCTTTGTGAGCTTTCTACTTTAGCTATAGCCCAGTGATAATTTCTGATGGTAGTTGCTCAGCTTGCTAAGGTTTGACCTTTTCTTGCAGATAAAAGTAGTAACCAATGTAATTTTAAAATCCTGTGGTCATTTACTTTAATGATACAACATACATCAGAAAATAACATCCTATCTAACCAAATATCTAGGGAATGCAATTATTTAGGACAACTAAAATTATATCTTGAAGGCAGTCCAGCGTAAGTATTCTTTATTTTTAAAAAAAAATTGTCTTGGTGGGCTTTGTTCTGAAATGTGTAATTGATTTAACCATGTCCTATCACTTGCTATTATAGGCAAAATCATTAGCCTAGGGACAATAACCTTTTTACAAAACTGTGCATACTGGGTGGAAATTTATTGTCCAATAATAACGACAGGTAAGAAGCAACTATTTTATAATGTTACCTTTAATAGCCCCTTACTCAATATTTGCTGACACTGTATTATATCCCAAAAATGTATTGCATATATTTGTAATAAAAGCAAAGTTTAAAGAAGATAGTGAATCGCTGGTGTCCATGTTAAGAAGTAACTTTGGCATCATCAGAAAAAGTAGTAGTCATGCCAGTATCCCCTTTTATACAGATGTGTGGGGTAGAATTCATTTCACTCTGATGGCTCAGCTGGAATGCAGTAGTGGCATCCCTTTGGATGCAGGGAATGAAGAGAAGCACAGAGCCCAGTGAGAGAATTCCGCTCTGACTAAGAGCTCCCCCACCTGGGGCACCTCCTCCCACTGTGCCTTCATGGGCAAAGGCACTTGTTTCCCCACACAGGTCTTGCCTAGCAATTCACATCCTCCTCTGCTGAGGGCCATGCACATGCCTTTTCTTCCCAGAAAGTTCCTACAGGTCTCAACACAGATCATGCTACTTATTCCTGGTTGTGATATGATACATAAAGGAAGAGGCCCCAGGTAAAACCTGTCTCTGTCTTGCAAAAATAGCAAATGTGCTTGCCTTCTCTAGACTGAGAATCTCACAGCCTAACTAGCAATGTAGCACACATTTACATCTCCCCAAAGAAATCCCTTTGCTCCTTGTGTCAGAGGCTATTTCACCGCAGCTGTGAAGGATTACAGGCTCAGCTGATTAAGAAACTCTCCCACAAGTTCAAACTACTTGAAGAGCTCACTGTCCTTGCTGCAGAGCAGGACTAGTGACAAACCTCAAGAAGATTGCAGAAGCTGCTCACAGCTCCTCTTGAATATTTCCCAGGAGTTGTACAAAAGTACAGGTTTTACTGCCGTGCAGGTGTAGATATAATTCAGATTGGAAGATTTCTCTCCAGAGATACCCTGGTTCCAGCATAGATTATTTATCTGCATGTTGACTAATCCTGCTGCTCTTGTCTCAGTGAAAGCCCAGTAAAACCTAGAAGAAAGATGATGCTTTCTCATTTCTGTTTCTGGTGGACAATACCAAATTACCCTGTCCAGTATTTAGTTCTGCTGTTTGTTCAGTTGGTTTTAGGATTCTGTAGCTGAAGTGTGCAGATTAACCCTGCAAAATGCATGAGATTTCTCTGAGATCCATAAAGAGGGTGTCTGGCTTGGTTGAGATGTTTTGCTTACCCCACATCTTCCCCATAGAGAAAGCAGCAGAAGCTAATGAAGAGATGTGTGGGTTTGGATCTCTTTGTGTGACTCATGTATAATGGGAAGAAAAAGGGGAAAGAACAAGCCTGTGGAAGCTGCCAATGTTGCTAAATTGTGCAGTGGCCAAGGCAAGGTGAGGCTGCTGAGCTGCAGAGCTGGTGCATGCACCCTGCCCAAATCTGTGCTGGGTGGAGGTAACAGGCATGTTGTCCCATTATTTCTATTATTTCTTTGGATCTGGCAATGTTTCTGGCCCTACCTTTGTGCAGTGCCTCTCTTTGTATGGGGCTCTCTCTTTTTAGCTGTCCCTGGACATATAATATTTTTAATACCTATTAAGGTATTACAACCTATTAAGAACAGAAATGGGGGTGGGGGAAGGGTTTTTACACATAATAGGGGAAAAAAAACCAGCAGACAGTAAATACTCAAAGTAAAGCAGAAAACTGCCTATCATTCTTTCTGTGTACTTTATTTTAGACTAGGAATTGTAATTTATAATAAAGCACTAAATTTTTATGAATTCTGGTGGTTTTGTTTCACTACCTATTCAAACTTTTGAAATGGGTTTAGTAAAAAGAGAAACAGAGAGGACAATAATCTGTACAAGTGCTAGAAATAGGAGCACAGGGGAGCAGTTTGAAGCTCTACTTCCAGCTGTGCAAAAATGTGGTTTCTGCTACCACTTTAAATGGGTTGTGGCTGCAGGGCTCAATTCACAGACTGGACCTGGATGCCAGTCCTCAATCCTGGTTTTTTAAACAATTTTAGTTTAACTCTCTGTTTCCTCTACTCTTTTAACCTTTCTACCACCATAAGTAAGCCTTGCTGTCTCCTGTTGTGGTCTCCTCCTACCCATCTATGATCATCTTTCCTTCTGCCCAAAACTGTTTTGTCAGTGCTTTCAGGTCTTCCAAATTTCTTTGGAAAATCCCTTTCCCTATTTTGCCAAACACTTGTCTCAGCAACAGCTCTCATCCCTTGTGTCTCCTCCACTCTTATCTCATAATCAACATTACTCACTGGATTGTGCCAAATATGGATTTGAACTCTTGGCAGGATCCTCCTTACATGTTTGTTTGAGGAGTGTAGTATTTACTTGACAGCTTAAAAAATAAAGCAGGTGAACCATATTGATCTATTAAGGCATGGTTTTTAGAGAACAGAGGGTTGAAATGTCTCCAAAGCTCTGTGGATTTTACAGGCCACTCTCAACCATAAATCTCTTACAAATCTCACTAGGATCTCACTCTGTGTCTGGGGCAGGGCTGAGGGAATAGCCCACAGGATACCTGCAGTCAGGACAGGAGAACTATGGCTCTGGGTGACAGAAGGCAGCCTGTCCCATTTTAGGGAATTTGTTTCAAAAGAAGAAAATCTTGGAAACTGCTTTTTGGACAGCCAAGGGCGTGGAGTTGCCTCAGGGTGGTGACCCAGCAAGGCAGGGTGCCTCCAGCAACAGGTCTCATTGCTGACAGTCATCCCCAGGTATAATCAAAAAGTTTTAGCAAATCTGGAGTAGAATCCATGCTGCTGACAGATCTACTCTGGCAGAAAAAAAGCACTGGCCTTGTAGAAGAAGTCTTGTTTTTACCATGAGTATGAAGATGGACCTCTGCTGAACACAGGAGCAAAGGAAAGGATGACATGCTGGATGGCAGCAGGGGATGCACCCATGCTGATAAAGTAGCTAAAAAATGTTTTAAACCTTGGCAGCAAAGAGGTGAAGAGTTTCATTAACAAACCCAAACCTATTCTCTTGAGGCAATGGTGAATTTGATATTAAATAGGGAAAAGCTCTCCAGCTTCTGCTGCACTTTCTTGCCATACCAGAGGGTGCTTTGCTATTTCAATTCCCTGTTTTGGCTAGAAGGCCCAAAACCTCAGTGTATGTTCAAGAAAGCTGCAAGAATAAAAGATCAGTTAGAACATCAACATTTTGTCCAAAACCTAATCTTTACCCTGTTTCTCTGCAACATCTCTGTGTCAAGAGCAGAGATATTTACTTATCTCCGCTAACCTTGCTCAAACATTTCAGATTTAATTAAGATCTGGGTTTTAATTTCTGCCAATTTTTGGATAAACTCTGATAAATCCAAACTGATTTCAAATTACAAAGATGATCTAAACTTTGAAAGTACTCTAAAATACACTGCAATAAATAATTCCATTTCCTCTACTGATGCCCCAATCCCCCAGGGTCTGTGCAATAACCACTCCCTTATTCAATGCTTCATCCTTCAAGGAAGCAGATTATTAAATAATCTTAATATAGGGAATTTTATTTCCCTACAAGTTGGAGTTCTCAATACACAGACCCTAGACAGTGACAAATTGAACATTCATTCAAAAGCAAAGCAATGGAATGACCAAGGGAAATCACGACACTCATCAGTTCCTGTGGCAGCTCTACTGCTCCCTGCACTCAGCAAAGCTGACAGGGGGTCAGATCTGAAGGCATCATTCTCTGAGACAGACTGAAATGTGCAGGGAAGCTGAAGACATTGAAGCACTGTGAACTCATCCCTTGGACATCACACTGTAAAGGGAAAATAATTGAATTCATCGGAGGCTTGGCTGATGTTGACATTTTCAGGGAGAGGAGTCAACTTAAAAGTGTCTGCAACCTTCAGTCCTTGCTGACATAAAGTAATAGTTTGTCCCTTGCAGTATTTTAGTCACTTAACATTCCAGATACACTGTTGAAGTACCTTGGGATCAAACCCACTCCCTAGACAAGCACAGGCTCCTAACATAGGCAGACACTACTTACTAGTGATGCCCTTTCTTCCAGTCTCACTTTAAAGTGAGATGTCTGTTGGAAAAAATCCACCAGACAGACAGCTTTATAGACTGCAGCTCTTACCCACATGACAAGAATGCTCCCAGCCATCCTCCTCACCATCCAAACTAGTGCTTACCAGGAAGGAGCTGCCTCACAGGAGAAAAGTTCACTCCTTGCAACACTCATTCCATTTATAATTTTTTTAAAGGTGTTAATTAGAATTCTAAAGTAAGCAGCAAGTTACCTTGAGACTGAAACTGGAGCACAAAAATGCTGAAGAGAGCACCAGTATAGTATTTAAGTATTTATCTCACTTGAAATATCTTCACCATAGAGATGAGTTTCTTGTCCAGAAGCCCCACATAGTGTAGGGACTAAGCAGAACTCTCTAGAAGGATTTGTGTCAGGCAAATTGAGTCTCATATGCCTCGTTTACATGCAGTTACCTACATTGCAAGATCCTGAATTTGAACTGATAAGTCCCATTCCATATGATATTTAGCTAGACAATTTTTTTTTTCTTTTTTTTAGGTTTTCTGGTTTACATCAAATTCAAAGTTATGATTACAAAGGAAGAAAAAGCTAGTATGCTGCAATTAAACTGCTTTTGAGAGATGCTGTTAGTCCACTTGAAGTATTAAGTCCACTTGAAGTATTTAGCCACTTCAAAATGGATAATAATAAAAAGCAAAAAGGAATATATTTTGCAGATAGAGTGCCTAGTGTTCAGAATCTTAAACTGGTATTAATACTACTTATTATTCTAATTTTACCTGCAGAGCACAAGTGATGTTCACGTAACTTCATAGACAAATAAGGGTGACAGGCCTTGACTTCAGACCTTAAAATATTAATGAGACTAAATATAGAAAGTGATGACAACAAATGAAGGATAAAGTGTGGCATGGAAGAAATAGGTCACAACAGTGTAACAACACAAGAGGAGCACTTTGACTTTCCTTCCCATCACTGTTTTCACACATATAAAGGAGCTGGAGGAGCTAAAGCAGAAGTAAAGAGGTGTAGCCAGCCCAAAGACCTTGTTCAGGAAGAAAGAATGTCAGAACTGTGACCATCAGTTTCAGGAGTTCACCAGTCTCACTTCAAGCCACCGTACCAAATTACTTTCTGAAGAGCTCACAAGAGTGGAACAAGTAAAACTCTGAAAGCATATTAAAGTAAACAGTTCACTATTCCTCTTCTTATTGGAAGAGGTTAAAGCAACTTAAACAAAATTTCAATCAATCATTCCCATCCTGATGGACAAATTTCAGTCCAATGTAATTGGAAATGGCAGTTGAAAAATCTTGATAAAAGGGATTTAGATGAGAATGCTAACACAGAGCAGTAAAAACTGGAATGTCTAATGCAAGATTGTTTTTCCTTTTATCCCCACAGTAATTTTCTAACTCAACTATTGAATTTCTCGTAATATCCTGAGGGATGCTGTGAAACCTGCTATTCAGCAGCTCTAAAGGAATCCTTTATGTATGAAACAAGGAGACACTTCAGTTCATGAACCCAAACCAAGTTTCTTTTTTTTTTTTTGCTTTCAAGATTTTTTTGACAATATTTTCCTCATATAATTTCAAATTATAGATCCATTTCACCTCAGGCTTACAACTATGGTTTCAGGATGTTCTGGGAGAAGATGATTGATTAGGTGTCTGACAGAACACATGCTGAATTAAACAGGACCATCTAACCCCTCCCCAGTTAATTAAGAGGTCTTCTGGGATGATTTGTTGATGAGTCACCTCACACAGCATGACAATCCTCTCCTCAAGTCTTTAGGATCACCAGCATTTGTGGATCTTCTCTACTGATAGCCCTTGAAATGACCTAAGATCTTTGTGAAGGAATCATACATATGACCTTCAGTGAGGGGTGGTGACACAGGGTTACAGATGCAGCTTCAATCAAAGGATGCACAGCAGCCTGTGGGATAATAAGCCAGAGTATTTTTCTACAGCTTTATCAGCCAGACAGCCACAGGGAGCAGCAAAGAGGGCAGTAACTGTGTGTGAACTGACCATGTGCTGATCAGCAGCAGCTGAACACAAGCCAGGGTGTGCCCAGGTGCCAAGCAGGCCAATGGCATCCTGGCCTGTATCAGCAGTGTTGTGGCCAGCAGGGCCAGGGCAGGGATTGTACCCCTGTACTCAGCACTGGTGAGGCCACACCTCAAATCCTGTGACCAGTTCTGGGCCCCTCACTGCAGGAAGGACTTTGAGGGGCTGGAGTGTATCCAGATAAGAGCAATGGAGCTGGTGAAGGGTCTGGAGCACCAGTCCTGTGAGGAGCAGCTGAGGGAGCTGGGGGTGTTTATGCTGGAGAAAAGGAGGCCCAGGGGAGCCCTTATCACTCTCTACAACAGCCTGGCTGTAGCCAGGTGGGATCACTCTTTTCTCTCAGGCAGCCTGGAGCAGGACAAGAGGTCATGGCCTCAAGCTGCACCAGGGAAGGTTTAGTTTGGAAACCAGGAACAATTTATTAATGGAAAGAGCTATTAAGCATTGCAGTGAACTTCCCAGGGAGGTGGTAGAGTCACCATCCCTGGAGGTGTCCAAGAAATATCTGGATGTTGCACTCAGTGCCATGATCTCTTTGGCATGGTGTTGTTTGGTCACAGGTTGAACTCAAGGATCTTTGAGGTCTTTTCTGACCTAAATGATCTTGTGATTCTGTGATATGTGCAAACTGGAGATATGATGTCATGAGGAGGTAGGTGGCAGGAGAGATGGAATTGATATGATTAAAGTATAAATCATGTGTATATATTATGTTTCCATATACAACATGGAAAACTAAAAAAAACCTGATTATTTCTATGAAGTAACAGAAACAACATCTACATTTTTAAAAAGCGAGAGAAAAACAACAATACGTTGCTCTATAGAATGAAACTCTACAGCATAAAATAGAAAGATGGTACAGTAATGAATTCTATTTCTTTATATTGTACATATTAAAATAACTAATCAGTGAAATTTGAAACCAAAGCAGCCCACGTTGCACTGTATTTCTTGTTGCTAGGCATCATTTCTTCATACTGTGATGCTAGGTGTTTTGCTTCTGTGTCACAAAAGGTGTTAAGATTCTCCCACCTTGTAAACATTTAATCAGAACAGATAAACAAGTGCTGAAAAGAAGACTGACTGAATTCATCCTCCTTTTAAATTCCAGAAGAATACTGTAATCCAACCCTGTGAAATGGACCGTTCCCTGTGATCCTGTTCATGCCTTTATGCTACTGTCTTTTTTCTCAAGCTAGCAGGCTGGCTCCTATCCACTTAACCTTGTTTTGAGCACAGTAGTTTGGATTTCACTGTAGTTGGTTGTTGTGGTTTAATCCCAGCCAGCAAGAGCTGCTCGTTCATTCCCCCTTGGTGGGATGGGGAGAAAATGGGAAGGGTGAAAGTGAGAAAACTCATGGGTTGAGATAAAGACAGTTTAAAGGTAAAACTAAAGCCATGAATGCAAGCAAAACAAATCAAGGAATTCATTCACCAATCATTTACTTCCAACCTGAATGTGCCAAGAAAAGAAGAACCCTTTCTCTGAAAGCTACTCCCAAATTATTTATTCAAACTGCTTACAAAACTGAAGGTGACTCACTCTAGGTTCCAACTACCTGTTTCTTCTGCCTTCTCTTTCTTCTCAGTAGATCTTTCAACATCCAATCTATTCCCTTATATAATTACACTATAATCCTCTTATTTTGAGTGTCTCCTGGACAAACAAAATTCATCAAGCTCAATATCACAAAAGGCTTTTCCAATAGACGCAAAATAATTTTTGTATGATCTCCAGCATGTCAACCGCCTTTAGGAAATGTGGACATTGCAAATAGAATTCAAAGAATCTAAATTTAATTGTCTAAAACACAAGTGTTTTGTCTAACATAATAGTTCTGGGTCTCTATCCAGTCAACAAAGTGAAACAGACAGTGCCAGGAGACAATTACTCCCACCTCTCTCAGGCATCTGGGAAGGCTGGATGCCCTCTGAAGGTGTCTCATTGAATGCACAGGATGTCTGAACAGCTAGTTTCTATTATGTTCCTTTCTGTTTAATCATGAGTGCTATTTGAGATGTGTAGCAACACAGAACTGTACAAATTCTCATATCAAGCAGAGAAGATATCCCTGCCCACTCATTCTACTACTAATACACCTATCAACAGGAGTAGATTTTTGCACTTGGAATTTGTACTCAATTTGTTCTTTGCTACAAGCACAAAATCTGTTTTTAGAGTCAAGTTTACAGCATACGTTCACACATTCTGTAAATAAACCTATGTATTCCCAGCTTCTGGAAGTGGGTGTCTGTTTTTGAATTCAGTTGCTACAAAATTCATGCTGTGTGAAGAAGATCAGTTTCTCAGACAGCTCCACCAAGACTCCCTTACCACTGCGTCCTTCTTATTGTGATACATGTTTGCCATCTCCTCATGCTGAAATGCAATAAACATAAGGACGCAGGGTGCTGCCAGTAACATTCACACTGATGTCCCTGCTTTGGAAAGATCACAAAATAAAACAGTTCTTCTGTTCATCATTCATTGAAAATAGTGTAATATCCCACACAGCTTCAGTTCTGAGAAGTTCAGAAAGAAGGAAAAAAATCACCTCACCAGTGAGTTTGAAGCTTGTGTTTCACGCATTCAGGTCTTTGAAAGGGATCATTATTCCAAATCTATAAGAGAGGATTTAAATGAGAAGAGGATGCAGTAGTCTCAGATCAGTTGGGATGATGACCATGGATGGCTTTTCTTAATCCAAAGTTTAATACAGCAAGATCACAGTTGTTATGGTCTTGCCCAGACAAAACATCTGCTGAGATAACTCCAGCTTCTTTCACATAATCCCAGTAGTTTAAGCAGAAAATACCAGAAGCTGCTGCTGTTGAAAATTTTCTCTGTACAAATAAAGCGACTTGCAGAAGTGTGGTTCCTTTTAAATAATACAGAAGACTAATATTAATGTGACTGCAGCTCCTCACAGATAAGCCTGGAAAAGCTTCTACATTACCACACCAAACTGAAGCTCATTTTGATATGGAAAAAATGTAACAAATGTGTGCAGAAATGCCACTTCTTAAGTCAGCATTCTCAGATATCTGTGCTGAACATCACCACACTCAACGGTGACATTGTCAAAGCCCAAAAGAACAGTACTGAAGCACTTCACATGGTTTTTTAAAAGCAGTCTCCTCCTCTCTGAAAGGATTAAAATTATTTAGATGAACCATCTCTACCAGAGCAAGAGAAAGAGTGCTATGTATTTTATTTTTATTTACTAGACAGAGGAAAGTTTTGTAATATAACTTCTTGATGGCAGCTTTTTTTCACACGTTACCAAATCACCTTTAAGAAAACAGCTTGTCTTTCAAAATCAAATTTGCCACTGGGGGAATGTTTTGCTGTTGATTAGAAATCTATTTCTCTAGAATAGAACTGAAACTGAATGTAAGAGAAAAAAATTCAGTTCCTCTGTCCAGAAATACTGTTGTTTACATAAACTGCCAAATTGAGAACAAGAATGCCTAGATGTCTAAGTTTAAAGGTTTAATCCATATTGGGTTCAGTTTTACTGTTGTACTCAGGAGCAGAACTGACATTGCACTTCATGAAAATATCTAATGTGACAGGCACAAAGTGACTCTGGAAGCATGCAACATTATTTCAGGCCCTAGTACCACAAGCCTCTGCTCCCTGCAGCCACTGCCATGGCAGAGATTGCTGAAAGGATGTGTGCAGCCCCCACCCATTCCCCTGCAATTTCTACACTTTTAATTACACAGCAGATCAATTTGGTTTGGAATAAACTGGTGGATTTTGGTTTAAAGTGAATTTGGCTGAAAAGGAGCAATATTTTTCTATAGAAATTATAGAATTTCTTACAGGTTCTAAATGGCTCTGCGTGTCCTGGGAAAAGTAAAATGGACAAATTAATTAATCACAGGTTTTGTTGTGGTATGTAAGTAAAATTTCCTCCAACTGCCAAATCTTTGAGTGCCATAAGTGGAAACAACCCTACTGGCTACCATTTAATCTACCCTGTGATTCTGCATCCCTGTCTGTGCATGGCAGTAGTTGTTCTACTTAGATGTTGGTCTTCATGACCAGGTCAGAACTAACAAATAATATGGGCAAAGGGCTCTTTAAAAGTGGTCTTTTGTCCCAAAGCAGGGTGACCTTACCCAGTGTGTTGGGTTGGCCCTAGATGGGCACCAGATGCTCACCAGGTGCTCTATCACTTCTCTCCCGAGGTGGACAGGAGACAGAAAATATAACAAAAGATTCATGGTCATGGTATGGGCAGGGAGAGATCACTCACCAGTTCCTACCACGGGCAACATAAACGTAGGGAAATTAATTTAACTTATTGTAAGTCAAATCAGAGTAGGGTAATGAGAAATAAAACAAAATCTTAAAAAACATCTTCCATTCCCTGCTGTCCCCCTCTTCTTCCCAGGCTCAACTTTGTTCCTGATTTCTCTACCTCCTCTTTTCCAGTGGTGCAGGGGGACAGGGAATGGGGGCTCTGGTCAGTTCATCACTCCTCAGGGGGAAGACTCCTCACATTTCTTCCCCTGCTCCAACATGGGGTCTCTCCCTTGGGAGACAACCCTCCATGAATTTTCCAGCGGGGGTGCTCCCTACAGGCGGCAGTCCTTCATGAATTGCTTCAGCATGGGTCCCCTTGCGGCCACAAGTCCTGCAGCAAACCTGCTCCAGCATGGGCTCTTCCTTCTGTGGGGCCACAGATCCTGCCAGGAGCCTCTTCCTGGAAAGGGCTTCCCATGGATCACAGCCTCTTTTGTGCGTCCACCTGCTCCACTGTGGGTCCCCTCCATGGGCTGCAGGGGCACAGCTGCCTCACCATGGGCTGCACCAGGGGCTGCAGGGGAGCCTCGGCTCTGGCCCCTGGAGCACCTCCTCCTCCTCCTCCTCCTCCTCCTCCTCCTCCTCCTCCTCCTCCTCCTTCACTGACCTAGGGGTCTGCAGGGTTATTGCCCTCACGTATTCTCACTCCTATCTCTGGCTGCAATTCTGCAGAAGTTTTTTGCCCCTTATCAAATACCTTATTCAAGAGGTGCTACCACTGCCACTGATGGGCTTGGCCTTGGCCAGCAGTGGGTCCATCTCAGAGCTGGCTGTTGTTGGCTCTCTTGGACAGGGGGAAAGTTTCTAGCATCTTCTCACAGCAGCCACCCCTGCATCAGTCCCACTAGCAAAACCTTCCTGTGCAAACCAGATACACCCAGCGTGCCCACTGGGAGCCTTATCTGGGAATGTGCAGCTTGAATGAGCTGGAGCTGTTCCATGAAGCCTGCTTAATAACAAACCAGAGAGATGGCCCTCCAGAGGGTGCTCAGCTCCCTTGTGTCTGGCTGTGGCTGGCACTCCAAGTGTAGCCTGGAGGACCTAAAACCAAAATTTCTCCCTGCTGAGCAAAGCTGGATGAAAGAACAAGTGCATAACCTGTAGCATGGCTTGCCACCTGCTCCCTTAGAAAATCTGGGTTCTAATTTTACTTCCATTAGAATTTGCTCAGACTTACAGAGGACATGTTTTTCATTAAGCCATTTATTAATGCTATTGATTTTGAAGCTTTTAGTTGTTTGAAAGTACTGTCCTAGTTGGTTCACAAATAACAGAGACATACAGTGTGAGCATTAACTTTTATTTTGAACCCTTATATTATATACAGAGACCTTCAGATTATATGGGTGTGTACCTATGGGGATTCTGAATAATGTTATCAGACCATATCCTATCCCTCATGTTCTGTGCTCTAGCTGTGGAGCACAGTAATTGCATTTAATATTGATAACATGGTATTAAAAAGACTGGTTTTACTGGCTTCAGCATGTATTTCTTAAAAATTAAATTATGTTTTCATTTTAAAGAGACAAAAGAGAAATAGCATTTTAGCTAAGGTAGAGTTAATTTTCTTCAGAGTAGCTGGAATGGGGCTGTGTTTTGGATTTGTACTGGAAATATTGCTAATAACAGGGATGTTTTAGCATCAGGGATGCTGAGCAGTGCTTGGACAGAGTCAAGGCCTTTCCTGCTCCCCATGCACCCCACCAGTGAGGAGGCAGGGGTGCACAAGGACTCAGGAGGAGACACAGCCAGGACAGGTGATGCCAGCTCTCACAGAGACATCCCATCCCATATGGCATCATGCCCAGCATGTAAAGCTGGGGGAAGAAGAAGGAAGGGAAGGGGCCTTTGGAGTGATGGCATTGTTTTTGCAAGTTACCGTTACCCATGATGGGGCCCTGCTCTCCTGGGGATGCTGAATACCTGCCTGCCCACAGGAACTGAGGGATGAATTATTTGGTTTGCTTTGCCTGGATGTGAGGTTTTTGCTTTACCTGTTAAACTGGCTCTATCTCAACCCACAAGTTTTCTCACTTTTAGACTTCCAATTCTCTTCCCCATCCCACTGGGGAAAAGTGAGTGAGTGAGTGGATGCGGGACTTTGTTGCCAGCTGGAGTTAAACCACCACACAGTGGCAAAGAAAATATCCCTAGGGAAACATGTGCATGAAGTTCCAGATGGAATTGAGAAAGGTAAAATGCAGCTGTCACAGTCTCACACAAAGGGGCTTGATACAGTGATATATTTCTCATCTTGGTAGCTATTGCCAGACTTCACTTTGTTCCTTTACACAATTTGTTTCTTCAAGAAAGCCCAGGCATGCAGCAGAGCAGCTATTGTGCCAACACAGAACAGAAAGACAGTGTTCATCCCAAGAGGCTGAAGATGAGATCTAAAATATATGCATCTATTTGTTTAGGCAGGATGTAAAGAGGCAAAACACAAATGCCTGCTTTTCCTTGAAACACTTCCTTAGAAACCCAAAGCTGGCTGAGGCACACCTCTGACCTGTATTACAGGTTTTTACAAACAGACTGATAAGTATCAGCCAGAGACACTTCAGCTCTTCTTGCTAGAGCTCCACACCAAGACCTTGTTTTTCATGCTTTCAACAGCTAATACATGCCCTTCCTGCCCCCAAATTGTCTTTACTCAGTTAATTACTTTCCTTATGAAAAGCTAAGCATGGTATTTTTTTCATGTTAAATCTATGCAGTCACTTGTCAGTGGGGTCAACAACAAAAGAAGGTCATGCATGTACAATAAGTGGTTTTTGCAGGTGAGCCATGCCCTTGATTTTCTTCTGAATGTAGATTTTACTTCAAATATTTTGCTCAGGTTCCTTTGTGCTTTTTTCCACTACCTGCTGTAAGAGTTAAAAACTCAAATTTTCTTTGATTTAAGCTGTAAACAGACAGGTTAGAATAAAGGAAAGCATTGGGAGACACCAAATGTGCCAGCTTTCTGTCACTCTTTTCAGGCTGATTACAAGTCTCACACTGTGCTATGCGCCCTTGGAGTATTTTACAAAAGATTTAAAATCCATTGAAAAGGTAAATGAAATTCATCCTGAAAAAAAGAAAAAAAAAGAAAGGAACATTTTTTTGACAGTCTTTGTTCTACCCAGATAAGATACTGCTTTGGTATCATTTACTGCCTCCATGCACAGTGAAGCATGCTGGCATTCTGAGTGGCTTTAATACAGGATCACTGAATTGGGAGACATCCTAGCCTGCACCAGGCTCCAGGCTTTGCTATGCTGGAGTCACACTCCCCTCCAAATGGTTGTTGCTGCTTAGTGATTAAAAAAAAAAAAAAAAAAAAAAGCCATTTTTTCAGCCTTCTCACAAAGCTTGTATATTATTGTATGAAAAGTCTCATTAAAAATGAGGACTCTAACCATCTTTCATTTGCCAGAGTTTAAGACTAAAAAATAACGGGAGTGCTACAAAATGTGTTAATACAATTTTAATCTCTGGTTTCTTTTTATCTTCGGCATATCTGAGGTAGAATTGCTTCTCTGGAAGAATAAAGAATTCAAGTACATATTTTGTGTTTTCCCTGCTGTGTTAATGAAACTGGGCAGGTTCTAAGGAAATTGAATTAGTCTCATCTTTAAATATTCACTAATTTAAACAGGAGGACTGGAAAATTGGTCACTAGCTATTCAGTAAATAGCACTCTCAAATTGGCTGTCCCTCTAATTGCTATGATTTTTTTTTAATAACATTGATTTCTTTGTGCAGTGAAATAACATATTGATACAAGCACATTCTGCACCATTAGCATGATTATTGTTCAGCCGTCTTCTGTAGGGCTCCTGCTTAAAAAAAGGATAGATTGAAATGACCTTGTACATATTTTGAAAAGATATTAAATAATATTTCTCTATCAAACTAGTAGCAAACCTCAGGGAGCCCACAGCCATAAACAGTGTAAAGTTTAAAACACAAACGATGTAAGCACTTTGGGAAAACATACACTAAATCCTATTCTGCTGAAACAAACTCCTGAATGTCTGATTTTTGACTATGCACCTTATGCTGTTATTTAGTTGCTTTTTAAAAATGTGACTTATATTGGGTGTACCTATATCATAGACCAGACATATTTCTGTCCCAGAGTTCCTGGACAGAAGTTTATGAACATGCCCACAGAGTGTGCAGTGGCCAGGGTGTACCCAGGCTGCACAGCTACTGCTCAAGTGACAAGCATTTGCAGTCTGAGGTCTCTTCCCTGTGCTGGGCAGACTGAGGAAGCACTGACCATCTGTCCATAAAATGAGCTGTATTCTTTGGCCCCTCATCTTTCAAACACCAAAGAGTCGAGCTGTGTATGTGTAAGGTACACCTATGAGAAATTTGGGGAGGATTGCAGAGGTGCCTGTCCAATTTTTTACTTAGCTGGCTCTTTGTTGGTCCCTGGCTGCTTTCATACAATGATGAATGATACTGTCCAGTATGTTAAAGGGAAATTTCAGAAGACAAATGAGAAAGACAAATATAAGTTACAAAAATAATCCTATTTTCTAACCTTTACAGGAACACACTACTAGTGAAAAGAAAGGAAACAGGAATGTATACATTATTATGTTTTCTATATATTGTACATATTATTGTCAGCTGCATCTACCCATAACAGCTTCTTCAAGTTCCTGCATAGGAATGTGAACCTTCCTTAACAGCAACTTTGAACGAGTTGGGAATGGAGGAGTGCAGTTGAAGCTGAGAAGAAGGTGGGGATTTTTGGATGGTTTAGGTTTTGTCTCTGCTTATCATCATCCAACTCTATTATGGCTGGCAATAACTTAAATGAATCTTCCCCATGGTCGGTATGTTTTGCCCATGATGGTAAATGGTGAGCAATTTTCCTGTCCTTATCTTAGCCCATGAGCATTATTCTCCCTCCTATCTTGTTGAGGACTGGGGAGTGAGAGAGTGTCTGGTTTGGTATCTAGCACCTGGCCAAGGTCAACCCATCAGACAGGGGTGTGGAGAAAATACAGGATCTTCACTCAGCTAGATATTTACTACAGGGGATAAAAACATACCCTAACAACTCCACCTCTTTTTAACTAACTCTCCTAATCCCTTCCCTCACTTACCTACGTTTGTTTATGTTTATGGAGGCAGTGGTTCCATGAATATTCATTTCCTTCTTGTGCTGAGGGTTCTGTTGATGAAGACATGTAGCCTGGTAATGCTTTGAGATGCCACCATCTGCCTCAGCTAAAGAATACTGCTGCAAAGGAACGTGGAACCTGAAGGTAAAACAAAGCTTCCCAGGTATCTGTGAAAACAGGCAAACCAAGGGGACAATACATTTCCACAAGCAAAAGGCAATTATGCAGGTCTGGAACTCAGGTAAATGTAGCAGGTTATGGCACTATATTCAGTGGGTGAAAACACTTAATAAAAACTCCTTCCTTCTACTAGAGGCTTTTCATGTGTTAGGCTGCCCACATGGCAATAGATAAAAGGCCAATGCTTTAGGGGTCAGTGAAGATTTAGAATGCTGCATTTTTGCAATATCTAGCACAAATATAGATTAGGTGATTTCTTTCTTCTTTGGAACCCTCCAAGTATAGTTTGAAGTATTTGCAGACTCCTACAATAGCTTTTCATTCAATTTGTCTTCTTTCGGCTAACAGTGTGAGTCTGTTTAATATTTCTTTGCAAGTTATATTTTTAGCCGTCTCAGCACTCTTGTTGCTCCACATCATCCTCAAAGCTGAGTACAAAACCTTGGCTTGAGATCTCTAGGCTATCCTTTCAGTATTATTCAGTGTTATTAAGGTTCAGTTACTGTAGCTCTAAAAATCTGTTCATACGACCTATCACTAAATTACCTGTGCTCACACTTTCCTTCATGCTTCTATGAAGGTAGATTTGCTTATTTTTGCTTGTCCTCATATCATAGTTTCATGGAATAATTCCATTTAGAAGGGACCTTGGGGCTGTTCAGCCTCTGCAAAAAGCCTGTCCATCTCTTGTTCACTCGTCCTGACAGTGTGCAGCTGCTCACCTCCTCTGCAACTCCTGTGGCTGCCAAAGCTCCCGCTGCATGTCCTGCCACAAGGACACCATCACTGTCCCCAGCCTGAGCCCCAGGGCAGCAGCCAGGCACTGCCTGGTGCTGTGCCTGAGGCTTAGCAACCTTGGTTCTGTGGCATCCTCCCACAGAACCCCACCTGGAATGAGGTCTCCAGTTGCTGAAGGCCAGGCCGCCTCCCAGGTAGGAAATCACGTCCTATGGTGCCTCACCACTGTCTTGGGATTATGTACATAAAACCTTTTTGGTTTTGGCCATATATACACACATCAATATGTTTCGGTTCTTCCAGTGGTCCAAAGAAGGCTTTTTCTACTTCTTCCTGCTCGGGTGTTCTGTAGCAGGCACCCATCACAATGTCATCCATGAGGATCTACCTTCTAACTCTGACCCGTAAGCTTTTCACCCAGCTCGCTGCCCTCCCCAAGGCAGAGACAGCTGCACCCTCCTCGCTCTCTCATTTAAGGCAACTCCCAGTTATTCTGATTTCCCAGAAAATGAATGAGGTCTTGCCCCACCATGCTGCATGTACACTGACCTTATCTGTGTGCATAGCATTAGGAGGGCCCCATTTCTTCTCCTTTCTTCCTTATGTTGGATCTAAGATCTCTCATCTGTATTACCCCACATCCCTTCCTTGCCAATCACTTCCTCACTTTATTGTAAGTCATCATCACCTCTCTCCTCCATCATTTCTAGTGTAAAACTTCTCTTCCCCAGGTTGGCCAGCATAGATATTTACTACAGGGGATAAGGCAAAGACATTTTTCCCCCATTTGGTCAGAGGAATCAAATCTCTTCCCAGAAGTTCTTGATCACCAGAAAGGCTTCCAAGGTGTTGAAGACAAATCTTTGTTGTTGCCAGCAGCTGTGCAGTCCCTTCTGGACGTATAGGATTCCTCCACTCTACTTCAAGGCCCTCCCCTCAGTGATGGCACCAAAATGCACCGCTCTGGCCTCTGCACCCTTGGCTACGCCCTTGTATCCGTGTAGTCATGCTTGATCTGCTCCATGCCTCCCCTGACCTCACTGCTGCCCCCATGGAGGAGCTGCTGTAGGAGAAAGCCCCAAAGCTGACAAGACCTGTGAGCCTCTCCACAACACCCTAGATCCAAAACTCCCCAGCAAACCTCCTCTAATTAACTTGCAGCTTTATCTCCAGGGAGCTCCCAGGAGTGTCCCTAAGATCCTGGGATTTCACAGGTCCTGAAGCTGGAGGCAGCACCTGCAGTTGGCTGTGTGAGCTGCCTGTGCTGTCAGGTGTCCCTGGCAGTGCCATGCAAAGGATGAAGGCAGGAGATTTGCACCTCTGAGGTCTGTGGGGCAGTAAGAGCACACTGGGTGGCAGGGTCCATGTCCTCACACTGTGGCTCAGCCTTGGCTCTGCATCAGGGCTGCCCCATCTTTACCCCAGAGCAGAGGAAGAGCCAGGCCCCATATGAAAGGAGAAGAGTTGGGGTTTTTTTGCGAGCCTGTTCTTTCATTTTTCATGATCTTTTTTGAATAAAAAGTTATGGGTTTTTTTTTTTTCCCAGTGCCATTTTGTTTTGAATGGTTGGCAATCTTTGTTGGTACTTGCCTAAAGGAAAAGGATACCCTGATGGGGAGGGGAAGTGTTTCAACAATAAGCTCATGTGCCATCATGTCTAATATGCTTTTCTTTTTGTACAAATGTAGGTGAAAAACTCCTGCCTTTGAGACCTGACTGAAATGAGAAAGGAAAACCAAAAATCTGTGAAGACTGTAACCTCTTTCCATGATAGAATTGGAAGAACAGATGAAGAACAAATTATAACATAGTTCAAAGTTTTGAAAAGAGGTAAACAAGCTGGAAAAGTGTGGAGGAGATCGTTCTGGAACTACTGCATTTAAGTACAGGCTCTACTGGGGATGTGTTGGTACACCACTGATCTCAGAAGGACTGTTTAGTGAAATGAAATAGAGCCAGCCAAGTGCTTGGCTTAGCCTCTGTACTTTTCAAAACACCAGGAGGTATCTCAAGCAAACAAAAATTCAATCAGTGGCTTTCCTACAGCCCAAAAAGAGTTTTTAAAACTTGAAATGCAGAAAGCCCTGGGCTGGCTGTTGTTCTGTGAAGTAGTTGTGATAGTATTGCCTGATTTAGACATAAACAATTGAAGAGATAACCTTATTTTTACATTGAAAAAATGATATCAGATGTGGCTAATTGGAGACTAGAGGCAGGGAAGTGCTTAGAGGCACAGTAATTGTTCTTGTCTGATCAGAAGGATCAAAAAATAATCCCTTAGAGAGATAAATTTTAAAATAAGATTCTTGTGGCATATTGATCATAAGACTGATTTTCCCTGGACATGCCTGGACAATATGCTGAATGTGTTTAAACACAATCTTGTTACCAACGATCTGAAGGATTTGCTCTCTTAACTACACATCTTGTTCTATGTAATGGGCACATTTCCATTTGTCTGCTCAACAGCAGCCCCTGAAAAGAAAAGATACAACTCTTTTATTCTTTCAGGAATAGTGGACTTGCTATCTGCCAGTGGAATATCTGTGTTTATAGGAATTTCAATGTTATGGATCTGAGTGAATGATTGCTAATTATTCAATTATTTTGAATTGAATAATTTTGCTTCAAGATCACATTGACCCTCTGTTTAATGGCTGAGGACACATAAAGACCACTCATGCAGACACGGAGTCTCCTGTGAATCAAGCCCAGACTATAGAGGTGAAGGAGTGGGAGACCTTTGGGAAGCCCAGCACAGCTGGCTGGGCTAGCACAGCCTGCCCTCTTCATCCTCTGAAACCTATCACGAGTCAGGACTTGTGCCTGGGAATGTCTGAGCTGCTGCTGGAAGCTGGGGCTCTGGGTGAGCTCATCTGATCAGGAAGAAGAGAAGATGCTGCTGTCCACTCTATCTTTCCCTCTGTCTGCACATGCCAGCATTTCTGGAACAGGATCACTTTTTCCCTCCTGCCACAAAACACAACACAAAGTGAATAAACTTAGAGTTTTGTGATGGAGCATTGTTCAAAATACTCTTGGGAAATTCATCAGAAAGGAACGTCTCTAGTATTATACAGCCTCATTCAGGAAAAGCCTCTGGGAGGGACAGATCCCGGTGTACACACACGAGGCATTCAGAGCAGGAGGTGTCCTGTGCCCAGGAAGAACAGCTGGGATTCCCTTCTTTAATGTGTGCCTTGAGATTTGCTATTTTTTCAGCTACAATGAGATTTCACCAGAGGGACATAAAAACTGGTAAAATGGATGAAGTCAATTTCAGGCTGAAAAATTCCCAGTCCTTCCTCTCGAAGTGCAAGAGTGATATCACTCAGAAGGGGAAGAGATTTGAAAACGCTTTGTATCTACAAGCACTCCTGCACTGTCAGGGCTGTTCTATCACCTTGAGAAAGGGATGCTCAATACACACCCACACAAAGCACCCATTTCAACAGAGCATTTCTCTCCCACAATGGTTTTCAAATCTTCTATTGTGCAGGCAGCTGCTTTGAGTGGCTGAACCCGTCTGAACCTTGCTCAGGATCTGCTCTTCCCCGTTTGCCTCAGCTGCACAGATGCTTTTCAGAGACAAGCCCTGATCCTGGAGAGTGGGACAGGGCACTCCTGAGTGGGACCATCCCAGGCACAGGCTGGTTTTGCTCTAGGCCTGTTTGGAGAAGAGTGAAGGTTTCACATAGGCTGAGCCTTCTGGCCCTCTTGCTGTTCCTCTAGCGGAACTGTCCCTTTTTAATGGATGCACAGCCAGCTCACCCCATGCTGAGAGAGCTGACAGAAACAGCTGAGTTTCCTTCTTTGCTTCTTGATTTAACTCCACTGTGGTGCCTGAGTTAGAAACACAAACTTGTCCTCTTAACATACTAGTTACTGAGCAGTCTCAATGGTGAAGATATTTCTATCCCCGTTGCAGGCTTTTCTAGAGGGTATCTTGTTAATAACACCTGGCCAGTGCCAGATCTTTTAATTTCTCTCTGCTGTTGCTTTTATTACCTATTTCTGCTAACTAAGGACAGCAAAGCCAGTGCCACTCTCTGTCCTTCTGCTTTTGAGGCATTGCAGTCAGCCCAAGCAGGACATAAGATGTATTTTTTCTGCTAGGTACTCCATCTTCTCTGGCCTTCATGTGTCACTGCACTATTCCTCAGCCTAACAGGGTTTGTAAATTGTACTACACATATTAGTGAATCCCAGGAAGGAAGGAAGGAAGTGTCGGAAGGAAGTGTCGGAAGGAAGTGTCGGAAGGAAGGAAGGAAGGAAGTGTCGGAAGGAAGGAAGGAAGGAAGTGTCGGAAGGAAGGAAGTGTCGGAAGGAAGTGTCGGAAGGAAGTGTCGGAAGGAAGTGTCGGAAGGAAGTGTCGGAAGGAAGGAAGGAAGGAAGGAAGGAAGGAAGGAAGGAAGGAAGGAAGGAAGGAAGGAAGGAAGGAAGGAAGGAAGTGTCGGAAGGAAGGAAGGAAGGAAGTGTCGGAAGGAAGTGTCGGAAGGAAGTGTCGGAAGGAAGTGTCGGAAGGAAGTGTCGGAAGGAAGTGTCGGAAGGAAGTGTCGGAAGGAAGGAAGGAAGGAAGGAAGGAAGGAAGGAAGGAAGGAAGGAAGGAAGGAAGGAAGGAAGGAAGGAAGGAAGGAAGGAAGGAAGGAAGGAAGGAAGGAAGGAAGGAAGGAAGGAAGTGTCGGAAGGAAGGAAGGAAGGAAGTGTCGGAAGGAAGTGTCGGAAGGAAGTGTCGGAAGGAAGTGTCGGAAGGAAGGAAGGAAGTGTCGGAAGTGTCGGAAGTGTCGGAAGTGTCGGAAGTGTCGGAAGTGTCGGAAGGAAGGAAGGAAGGAAGGAAGGAAGGAAGGAAGGAAGGAAGGAAGGAAGGAAGGAAGGAAGGAAGTTAGTTTTAAGCTATACTAATGCCCCTCTAGAAGCAAAAACATTTGAAAATAAAAGCAAGACTGGTTGAACTTTCATATAAGTACCAGATTGTGGTAGCAGAAGAAGAATAATTTATCCTTTGGCTGACCTGAAGAAAGGAAAAAAAACCATGTTATCCTATTTCACAGATGAAGAACAGAAACATAAAAGCCCAAACTCTTCCTGTCCCAGATAGAGCTTCCAAGAGGGACAGCTGTGCTAGGAGCAGCAGTGCTTCCTTTGGCATTCATGGAGTAAAACAGGCACCTCAGAGAACAGTTTCCTACAGCAGCAATCATGCTACTTACACAAATATGCTTAACACTGACAACCCACAGTTTTCACAATCACACATAAGAATGCCAAAACCACAAACTGTCTCAAATCAGAAGACTTTAAAAAAATGCACTCAAGGGTTCTTCCATTTTCTGCAGCTGTTAGGTAGAGGTGGGTCACAGATTTTCTTAACCATAAGACTCAAAAAGATTTTTTCAATTGTAAGATTCTGGAGTAATCTGAAATTTACTGATGTTAATGTTTTCAGGAAAAAATGATGCACCTCTCACAAGCTTCACACAGGACTAAAGACGGAGAGCTGGCAACTTTACATCTCCCCTCTCCAAATGATAGATTATGGATGCCAGTTTTCCAGCAGGGCTTCCCTTGCCTGACTGACAGTGTTTCTGTTGTTGTTTCATGCAGCCAGCCTGACCAATGAAGTGGCACTGCCTGGCTGGCCAGCTGGTGTCAGATGCTCCCCCTGCCATGAGCTCCTGCCAAGGCTCCACACACAATCCCCTCTTTTGAAAAGCTAGCTCATTTCCATTTGCAGCCAGCTCTATTCACATTCCTCTCAGAGTTAGTGACAATAAATATTATAAAATCACATAGATCCAGATGGTGTGGGTTGGAGTTGCCAGCTGTTCTACCACTTGTGAATTGCCTCTCTTGTCCTGCAGCTTGGCTTCCAGAGAAAGCATCTCATCAGTTTCCTATGGCCTCATTGCATTTCTTTACAAGCCATCCCCATCCTGAGATATTTTCAACTTTCACTGTAGATATATATAAAGGAGAGAGAGGCAAAGCAAATTGGAGACAGAAAAATCAAAGAATCCTTTACCTCAGAAATTGAGGATTATTTTTCAAATAATGACCTTAACCTCCCAACAGCTTTCCAGTTTTCAGCCATGAAAAGAGACAACTTCAAGGGTTCAGCTCATTTTCACTAATTCTCTCTCACAGGAGACTTACATCTGAAAGAGAAGCAAAGGTTCTCTTATCTTGCCCATAGTTATCCTTGCAAAATGACCACAGAAATTGAAATGCTGACATGGCCTGTGTGAACAGCACTGTGTAAATCCTAAACATTGTGACAGCAACCTTGTTTTTCTGCTCTGAGTTTTCCCAGGAGTTTTGACCCTTTGAGCCTGGGGTGGTGTCTGTAGGCCTGATGCAGTCTGCAGCTGAGTGGAGCCAGCATCCAAATGATTCCCAGGGCTGGGGGAAAGGCTGGAACACAGCAATGGTTAACAGGACTGGCACTAACATAGATGTGAACATACTCAACTGCCACTGCTTTCATCCTCATATTGAGACTTTTTGTTGAAAAGGAATGCAGGCAAGAGTGAGTAGAAGGCAAGTGAGGTGGGGGCAAGGCCAAAGTCAAGCAGCAAGGACAAGAAAAACTCAAATTTTCCCAGTAAGAATAGGGTAAGAGAAAGCCTGAGGCCAGAAATGTGAGTAAGTCCAGTAGCCATGGGCCATGATGTAAGTCAGCAGGCTCTTGGGCTGTGGTGCCAGAAGGGAGCAGGCACCAGTAGTGATGCAAATGCTCACAGCCACTGCTCGGGCTGGTGCCATGGTCTGGGGCTGTGATGGTGGGACAAGGGTGTTTGAGGAGGAAAAAATGTTCTCAGGGGCTCTCCAGGCTGGTGTCTGAGGCATCAGAGTGTTTTACAAGCAGTCTATCTCATTACATTTGCAGCAAACATGATTCAATTGCTTTGTTTAATTTCCTCTTTCCCTTGCCTAGTCTCCAAATAACAAAAAAGAAAACCAATAATGAAGAGGCAGGTCCAGACCAGCCATGAGCCAAGCCATCCTGTTAGGCTCAGTGAGGAGCATGGCTGGGCACAAGTCAAGCCCAGGAATCTGTGCCTGAGCTTGGTCCCAGCTCCAGTGGAGGTGCCCACCGAGGGGTCTCATGGTTTTCTTACTCAGCTCTTTTTGCAGAGGTGTGATCCCACGTTACAGTGCTGCAAGGGGTCAGGGCTGCATTGAACACAGACAACCAAACCGCTCCTGGAATACTGCAGAGACTGTTGGTGCACTCAGGACCAAAAGAATGAAGAATCATAAGGATGCTTGATCCATTGGGGTTCACAAGTTTCCACCCTTGCAGAAGTCCTGCTCAAGGTAGGCTCAGGCTTTTGAATAAAGCCTTTTAGTTCAAGTTACAGGAAGGTAAAATTGTATTTGTAGATCCATAAATGCATCAGATATTGAATGCAGCATAAGCCTCTTGAAATACTCATAATTTCTCCTTATCTCCATGCCAATGACAGCCAATCAGTTCTGGATGAGGAGGAGAGTAGGAGAGAAGGGGAGTGCCCACCTCTCGTCTATACACACGCCCCATCTCACAATGGCATGAAATCTCCTTCTCAACCCATTACTTAAAAAATATCCTTGGGTCAGAAACTCTCCAATTCAATCCACTCCTTTCTGTGTCTCCTCTCTCAGCATCCCTCTGTGCAGAACCTTGAAATTTTTTATTAATTCCCAGCTGCCTCCTGGTGCTGGAATTTTACCATCAGAGACTGCCCACAAGTGGGTTATCAAGGATGCTGGAAACATTTCACTCAGTTGATAAGACAATTTAGGGCTAGGCTACCACCAAAATGGAGTTATCTGGTCACAAACTTCACATCTGATATGATATTTTTAAAATTCTATATTTTAATTTTATACCAAAGGATTCAGTCAGCAAAATCCTATTTTTACCTTTGCTCTCAGTCTGCTTATACCAAAACACTGGGATTTGTATAATTTCCCAAATTATTTCTGAAAAAAGTGTATGATGCTCCCTGGGATTTACTCAGGTGCCAATGGGAGAGTCGTCTCTGGCACAGCTTTTTTCCTACATCTAATTTCAATAAACATGTCCCAGAGGAGACAGATTCTCTCCAGTAAAGATCCTTAAACTACAGTGTGACTTTTACCATATAAATTTATCATTCTTCTGAGTTTATATTGAAAGCTCCTTGCAAAGTTCTTTCCAAACTCTGCCTTGAATTTACCTGGTAGGAGCCCTATTATCTCAGTAGCAGTGCAGCAAATGAGTCAGCAGAGAATGTGCCACTGGGTATGTTCCTCAATCATCCACATCTGCCTGTTTGGGGACACATCTGAAACAGGCAGCAGCGTTCCCAGCCCTGCCCCAGGGAGGCTCTTATGCTGAGAGGGTGTGACTCAGCAACATTTCTTAATTATCTGACGGTTGCAGGAGACTTCAAGATTGAAATGTTGTCAGCAGCATTTTATCCAAAGTGGTGAAAAGCTTCTAAAAAGGCACTTTTGAGACACATTCCTGCTAGCTTTATGGCACTGGGCCTCTATTAGCATAAACAAACTCTGATACCTGAGTGTGGCCTTCTGGGAAATTTCATGTAAAGCCACAGGAAGGCTCATTTTTGCAACCTCCTACACCTCAGTCCTTAGAAGCAGTGGTGCTCCCAGTGTAGGCTGGGCCTGGGGTTTCTGTTTCCCAAGGGATTGTGGCCTTCTCTTGCTGCTCCTCAGTGTTGGCAAGGCAAGGGTCACGGGTTTGTCACCATCTCTCTGGGTGAACAGAGCTTGGCACCGGGTGTCTGCATGGTCTGAAGGTGGGATGACAGCCAGGGCCTTGGACATATGGACAATGATTGAGTAAAGAGGCCCCAAAACATGCAGCAATGCACAGATGGGCTGCTCTATTGTTTAGACTGGGCAGTGTGGAAAGCTGGGAGAAGCTGCTTCTGCCTTGGAAAATGGAGCTGAGCAGGGAACGAGCAGTAAGCAACAGGCACCTGCTGCAGCCTGGAATGTAGAGGCCCCTCCAGGAGCAGGCCGGGTGTAGCCCTGGGAGGAGGTCAAGTGCTGGGAGTTGCCTCAAACTTCAACCTTACAAAAGGGTCAGATTTGCGGAGGAAGAGGAAAAACCAGATGCTCACTGTAGATACAGCTTTCCTCATTGAAGAGCTGGGTGTGATCACCTACACAGCAGTGCCTGGGTCCAGGCAGGACATGGCCACCAGTGCCATGTGCACAGGTCACCTCCATGGTGCTGGGCACTCACAGATCCAGCAGGATCACTGAGAAATGCAGAAATGCCAGCTTTGGGCACTTTGGGTGTGCTGGTGACTGAGGAGGAGTAAGAAGCAACCACCAGAGGGAGAGGGGGGTGTTGTTAATGTGTGCCAGCATAACAAAGGAGTTATTTTGACATTTTAAACTGTAAAAAAAAAAAGGCTCCATTATCACAGTGTCTCTACCACAAAAGAGAAAAGGAGAAAAATAGAAACAAACTTATTTTAAGGAAAGAGTTAAAATACAGGGGTCCATAATAATATTTTCAAATCTGACTGAAGAACTAAACTGCTTCTGAGCTTCCTCTTGATGCAGATAAAAACCTTCACAGACTTCCTAAGAGCACCTGTTATTACATATCAGCATTAGGGGCTGATACTTTTGAACAATGCTGCTAAATTTCTGCATTTTCAGTTAACTAAGTACTACAGATCTGCCTACAACTGACTGAGGGTTCCATATAGGACCAAAGATTCAAGTCCTAGTTCTCAGAAGTAATTCAAGGCTCTAATTTCAGCTGCCAGTTTGGATGCTGAGAATTCAAAGCTTCCTTGTGTAAGTTTTCAGAGGAAATTGGAAAAATGAAAATGTGAGATTTCTTTTTTTTTCTTCCTATTCTGAAATTTGAAACAGCTGTCACAAAATGTTTATAACCAGACATAGTGCTCAATAAATGTCTAAACCTGGAAGGAGCTATGCATGAATTATGTCTGATTTATACATTAAATAAAAATAGAAAGAGCCAGTTGAATTTTAAACATTCTCCCCACATTCAGTAAAACTAGAAATTACAATGTCTATAGAATATTTCCTGCAAAAATGTCTAATGCATTGCATATGCAATATAAAAAATATTTTAAAAGCATTCTGTGTGTTTATCAAGATATTTAATATTTTTTCTTCCAGTTTATTACCCATCCCTGGGAAACAAAGCAAAATAAATCAATTAAAATGTAATTTTAAGAAGAGTATTCCCAGGTTTGGTTAGCTAAATCACATTTTTGCAATTAATGTGGCCTTTATAGATGTTTTAGACCTTTCTCAAGATCATCAAAATAAAACATTCTCATCCCAGTTTTACGACACAGCTCTGTTAGAAAATTATTTCAGTGGAACAATTTCAAAACAAAACTTTGTGGTTTAGCTCCCTAAACCACAGAGTAGTTGCAATATATTCTGGCTGTCTCCACCACCACTCTGTGCATAACAAAAGTGCTTCCCAGCTCACCTTGCACAGACACAAGCGCTGCCACTTCGGTCCCTCCTTGTGTGCTCTCCCTCCAGTGCAGGACTGAGCTCTGTGTCAGCACCACCCCAGCAGCTGGAAATTCCCTAGATTTTACTCCCCAGAATAAAGCAAAGGAGGTGAGTGGGTGCCCTGAGGGATGGAGGTGGGAGGCACAGAGCAGGCAGCTCGGCAGGCTGTGTGCCCCATGCGGGTGCCTGCCCCCGGGCTGGGGGAGGCAGGGGGCAAGGCACAGGGGCTGGCTCATCAGCCCCTGCTGCACCTCCTCCAGAAGCTGCTCAGGCTCTATTTAACCAAGGGCCAGCTAAATTTGGGATATCAGTTTAGGCTCTTACTCTTGGAATGAGCACCAACAAAACTTCACAAGTGGCTCTGGCAGACAGAGCTCTGGCTCTGTCTGTGCCCACACAAGGGCAGAATTTTTACTGCAGACATGCTCAAAGTCTGGAGTTGCAGGAGCTTCAGCCAGCAACACCAATAGGTGTTTCCATAGAGGCCCTGGCCCTATTTGGTGCAGTTCTCGCTCCCAGGGCAGAGGAGGGTGGCAGCCTGACAGCCAGTCTTTGCCAAGGGGCAGATGAGCCACAGCAGCTGCCTCAGGGAGCTGTACCTGAGCTTTCTGGGGAGACCAACACACTGGCAACCAATGATATTGGCTATGAGCTCAGTGCCAACCCTGGGGTGCCCTGACAGCACAGAAGTAGGTTTATAGAGCCATCTAAACACCAAGCTTGATTTGAGACAGACCACGTGGGAAGTCCTCCTTCAGTATGAGGAGAACCCGTTTCTCCTCTTTAAGAAGAAACATGTGAGATTAGGAAACCCTTTCCAAATCTGCTGGGCTCTTTATAGAGCTTTATACATCTACAGTCACACCATGTGACTAACAGCTTACTGCAAAACCAGAGCTGAAGCCATCCAACCCTGCAGCTTCAGCACAGGATAAATAAAACCAGCAGGTTCAATATTTCCCTGCTACATTTAAGCAGCAGTAGCCTGGTTTTAACACTGCTCCAGACAGTTTATGCCTGCATGATCGTAGTGGATATTTTACTCTTTTACTCTTCAATGTGAACAGTGTTTTGATAGTATATATTTTTCTTAATTAAAAAACTAAACATTTTAGAAAAGCTGACTCTGGGCCTTCCCTCATTCCTCTACTATCTATGGTCATTTTGCCACAGACAACAAAAAAAGGAGAGCCAGAGCCTTTAATTCCCTGCTTTTAAGTGTTAATATATTTACAGAAGACTTTACGAACAAGTGCCAAACAGCAATTGCACATTATTAGAGCTACACAATATTTGTACATGTTGCTAAAATAATGCTGCTAAATGAAGAAGCTTTATTAATTCAGTGGTTTTGGCTGCTGTTTTTAAAAATATATTTACCTGAAAGGAAATCTAGGTATTTAATTTTACAAATGATTTAAAATATAGCAGTAAGCAACATAAACTATTGCTTTTTATGTTTATACAATTTTTTTGGCATAACACTGCCATACAGATACAGAATTATAAAATATCTCTTTATAGTGCATTACAAATCCAGAAACTGGTTACCACTCCTACCACATACACATGGTATTGGTACTACCAAACATGCATGGCATTCTGTAATTAAACACTGCAAAGGAATACAGAGAAGAGAGCAGGACCATTCATAAAAATTGACATAGACCTGTTCCATTTTGCAAGTAAAAATTGTTGGGCTTTGGGGTTTTTCTTTTTACTGCACTTTTTTCTTAGAATACATTTCAACAATGAAGTCTATGATATTTTCAAATTTTATCAGTGCAAAACTACACTTAATCATCTGTTGCCAAAATCAAACTGCATAAAGGGCAAACAACTGTAGAATATCTTAAAACACAGAAAAAAAGAAGCAACAAATGATTAGCAAACATGCTTCAGTGGACCCAAAAATATAAGTGCCATAACCTTTTTCGCTGCAAAACAATAATTTTCACATGGTTAGCCACAGTAGTAAGTACATTCAGTATATCTCACAATAAACTTTAGTTGATGAATACACCACTGAACTTGTAAGTGTGGTAGAATTAGAGAGTCACATTTCCAAGAAGAAATGAGGTCTCTATTGAACTGATCTCTATAGCTTTTCAACTACATTTTAGTAGTCCATTACATACAGCATGTAATAAACCTATTCTTTAAATTCTTGCTTTCACCAAAGGTCTTAACTAAGTGTACTTAAGAACAAGGGCTGAAAAGGGAACACAGCTTTCAAGAAAAGAAACAGTTCATAGCCAACACTGAGCACAAAGATACTACAGAGACACAATGTGCACTCCCCTTGGAGAACTGCATCTAAATATCCGTAAATAGTGGAACTGTGGTGTTGACCATAATGTGAGTTGAGGGGAGTTGTATATGCCTAGGCCTTTTTTGACCCATTTTCAGGCTCTGACAGCCATAAAAAATACCTTTTGACCAGTTACTCCAATTACAATTGGAACTGTGAACACGTATCAAAACAAATTACCAAAATGTGGAATGATGTCCATCTTCTACATGATAATGCCAGATTCATTGATGCTGGTTGCTCCAAATCCAGAGGTAGCTAACTTCTATGTGGGCTAGGAATAGGTTTTCCATTTGACTGATTTTGCTTTTACACAGGTAAGAAAAAAATAAATCAACCCTGTTCTGCAGTTGGAATCTGACTTTTAACACTTAATTTACACTTTCAGCACTAGTCTACAAAAGGATTTATGTGCAAATATGTATTCAGAAGGAATTAGTAAGTTAGCATTGTCATCAACTTAAGCTTCTGCCTAAGCAGACATCTTCTGCCTAAAAACAGAGGAAACATGGGACATTTCCTGCCTAAACAGGTATTTCGTCATTAGAATCTCCCATGGCATTTAAAAACTGATTTGAAGTGGATTACTCTTCATCTTACAGTCCTTTTAGTACTGAGTTCAAATGCAGTAGAAATTCTTTAACAAACAGATCTGAAACAAATAAAAGACCACCTTCTCCACACAAAACATTATTAAAACATGGAAAACACAGCCAAGGGATTGAAGAGACAGAAAGAAACCACGAGTTCAAAACCAAAAAATTCCCGCAGAAAAATGGGATCACTGTATAATTTCTTTGTTTCACAGCATCTTTTGGTGGCCAGCACTGGAGGCAGGACACAAGGCTAGAAATGTCTTTGGTTCTGATCCCCACTGGCAATTCTGAGGACAACATACATAACCAGCATGATATTGTCACACTTTTATTAATGGCAAAACTTGCTTCACATAGTTGCATCTTATTCATAAATACAGCTTTTGTCAAGGAAATTCAATATGATATGTTTCCTGCAAAAGCGTGGTGTAAAAAATTACATTTTCACCTAAACATATATAACTATAAATTGTGATCAGTACCATCACAACAGTCAGAAGAAGAAGGGGGTAAAATAACCTCTCAATTAAACAGATAGACATAAATTTTATTTAAAAACAAACAAGAGCTGTTTTCTATTTAAATCCAGTAAATGTCACTTGTCTTACCTCATTGGATCATCCATCAATATTGTACAAAGCTTTTAAGGTCTGTAAACCTTCTTTAAATATAGTACAGATATATGCAACTGCAGATTATTAGAATTAACCTGGAACAGTTCAGAGAGGCTTACACTAGGTTACATGAAATATTAACAATGGTTATACAAATACCTAGTACATTAGAGTGCTGCAATTTTAGAGCAGGAAACTGAGGAGCTGACCCAAGCCAGGGAACAGCTCTCAAAGGATTATTGCACTTATTTTTAGCATCCTTCAAGATTTTATTTGAGCAACGTGAACACAAAGACCTCAGACCTGCTCCTAGATACGTGGACACATGTAACTACTCCTCTGCTCTGAATGGTCTGTGCTGCACACCTCATGCACCTACGCCTTCAGTCTCTACACCAACACAGTATCAGGTACTGAGGCACACTTGTGTCTGGCACAGTAGGGCACAGAGCTGTAACTAACCTTAAAGTGCTGCATTTTTGCATGATTTGTATGATTGCCTTGTGTGTACTCATCTGTGTACTCAGTAACATTGTTCCAAGTTGCACATTCATATCCCCTCGCCATAAGATCCTTAAAATCAAATTCACAGCTATGTGCACATACACACTACTCCCACTTAACAGTACCAGAGGCTACTCAGATGTACTTCCTTGGAAAGAACCTTCATATGGAAGGTTCTGTTCAATTAACATATGAACAGCTCAGATTCTAGTCTAACACTGGGCCAAAATACACTACTGTAATAAGTACACGGAAATCCCTGAATATTTAAGCATACAGCAAGACAAAAAGAAATTTAACAGTAAGCAAACGACTTGACTTTTTTGCATACCGTCAGTTACTGAAGTAATGGTTAACCACCTATGCACTGGCATCTATGAGAATACAATCATTTCAACACACATATACTGTATATATACTGTAAACCTGAAAACCAATACTTAGAAACTTCAAGCACGGGGTGCTTCTGGTTGCTAAGGCCATGATTCTGTAACAAAAATGCATACAGTGCACCCACTTGATCCTCACAAATCTCAATGGGATGCTATGCTGTATGATTGCCCTGCAATAAATCCTTCTTTTAAGAACTTGCAAAATCAGAAGAAACAATTCCTCTATTAAAAGAATGAGAAACTGTCACATTTTACATAGAGCAGAACTTGTTAGTTAAAGCTGAAGTGTCCCATGGGAGTAATTCTGCTGATAAAGCTGTAAAACAAGGATTAGAGAGTGCAGGAGCCCACCTGACACAAAAACCCTCACTTACATAGTCCCCATAGGTCTTTGTAAGCAACTGATGTGCCACTACTCCTCTATGAAAACTGAGAGAAATATATTGAGTTGCAGACTAAAAAAAACCCCAAACATTACAGAGTTAATACAGGTGTAAGTACCAAAGTTCTTGACAATATTTTCAGATACCTTGGCCCCTTAATGCAGACAGCTCTGTCAGATTAAAAGTATTTCAAATACTTATGAACATTGAACCAGTAAGCATGTTGAAGTGAGAGATGTGTCATGATAATGGAATACTGCAGAGTAATCTTCTGGATGCACATCCCAAGAACTTTGTTTAAAATCAGGGCAAGATTTCTCCTTTTTTAATTCAGTAGACAAAAGATCTCCTGAGGTCATTGATGTTCAGTCAAATTACACTGTAAATATAATAACATTTCTGTCATCCCTTATTTCACATCCATACTCTGCATTTTCTGTGAAGTGTCTAACATTAATACTACAGTTCATAAATTGAAGGCTCTGTATAGCTTCTTATGCTATAGTTATGCTCCTTATACACAAGGTACCAATTTTCCCTGTGATACTCAAAAAATAACTATGTAAGAACAACTCCATGAAGTTAGCATAGTTAGGCACTCAAGACTGAAGAAGTCATAGGCAGAAAATGAAGTGTCCTCCCTTTGCATATGTGGAGGGGCAGAGTCCTTAACTACACAGACCAGTTCTATCACAGCATCTCCTTCCCCTTCTGTTCTGAAGGTCAGAGTCAAACACGAACAAGGGGATCCCAGTTCATGTCCAGGGAATTGGGAAAGGCTTCTCAGGATCTTTCTGGCCTTAAAAAGGTGGCGGCTGGAATTCTTTGGGCATTTCTGCTCAGACAAACTTAATGCTAACTTGAATGATCTGGATTACCCTAAAAAACAATTCATGTATATAAGTTCCTTTCCTCACAAGTCAGCACAGAAGAAGAAATACATCTTCCTTCTTCTCTGCTTCTTTAGGATGGAAAGAGTCTAATTTTTTTCCATAGGTACCAAGACCCCTAACTGCCTCTATTTGATCCCAAGAACTAGCGCTACTGGAGAAAAAAATGGATGATGGATTGCCATGATGGGCATTAGCAAAACAGAACACAAGACATTTTGTCTATGCTCCTAAACCCCTGAAAACTTCATAATTTAGAGTTATAAGACTTGAAAAAAGTCCTGTAGCATTCTGACTCTCAAACTGTGGTCAGCCTCTTGCCTTGTAACATTTAATCAGCAATACATTAAAGGCAGTGGATAATATGTACACTTTTAAACAGAAAATACATACAGAAGTTTTAGAGAATTTTAGAACTGTAGGAAGTCTGACTTGCACCTGCATTATTTTTAAATTCATATTCTGCACAACTAACTTGCTGGGTACTACCATTTGACTTGAGCAGCAGAAAATCAGAAGCAGCTACTCAGGGAGAGCAGACAGTTCTTTGGTAGAAGCTGGGAAAGATCTTAACAGTGAAAATCTTACTTGATGGGCTCCAGCCCAGCCAACAGACTGACCTGCCTTAAGTTTACATTGCTTGCCAAAGTAACATAAAACTGTGAGAGACTTCTGATAGAGAGCAAAGAAAGGGAACAGACAGCTGGAAAGAAGTACCAGGACTGCATTTGTCTCTGAGACCAGCAACAGGTGATTGCATTGTGCAGATTCTACCCAAAACTGGCCAGGAAACATTGAAGCTCAAGTGAGACCCAACTTGCCATGCCTGGTGACCTTTTCTCTGATGGCTTTGCTGATAAGGCAGTGCTCTGTGATAAAGACACTGCTCTTCAGCTCTTCAGAGGCTTTCCAGGTGCTGAACTCAGCTGGGGGAGTCATCTTGTTACAGCTGAGTAACAGAGAGCTTTCAAACTGAGACCAAATTTGAGAGATCAAAGAGATCCCCCCTCCCAGATTAGTTGTAACAAATGAGTCAAGAGAAGGGAGAATTTAACAGGGACTAAAAGAAATCTAAAGTGCAGCTTCCCTTGTATCCAAAAACTATGGATACAGTTTCTCTTAAGTTAAAACTTTTCAATATACAGTGATTCCCAGCTGTACAGGACATGATATATGCTATCAATTGTTAAGTGCCTCCAACAAAGATGCTAATCTAAGCTAAAAGATACTGTGCAAATACTGCTATTAATCACGACCATGGTTCCTAAGAAAGTGACCACTAGGGTAAAACACTGTGGTTTTGAAATAATTTCTAGTAATTTCCTAAATGGAAAACAAAACTTAAAGCAAGTTTAAAGGAAACTTAAAATTTTGATGTTCCAAGGCTTTTTAGTTGTTACACTTTATTTTTTTTTCAATATTGGATGAATTTTAAAAAGTAGATAAGCTTTTCTGTGCAATCTGTCTGGAAAACATAATGAATTTCTTAGCTTTCAATATGCATAATTGTTTTAAAGAGATACACCTGGCTGACTGCTGATAAACAGAGATTGAAAAAACCAAAATTCATTAACCTACCAGAAGCCTAATCTGATGCATTTACAACAAGCATAGTCTTGTAAACTAACACTAGATGGAAATTTCAACCAAAATTAACAAGCAATGAATAATTTTGCTTCATTTAAAGTGAAACAAGGATTTTTAAAATCTCAGACTCATGGTTTGAGCTCATCCTTAGTTTCTGTGGTGGTCCCCCCTGAAAGTGTATCCTTATCAAGGTTATCTTGTAGATCTGTTGATGGGTCATTTGAAGAATTCTCAGTGTTACATAAATCTTCCTCTCTAACATCTGGGTGATTTCCACAGTCATTGTTCAGATTTTCATAATCTTTTTTGGAATAAGAAGCGTCCTCCTTTCTGTCTGAATTATTAATTTCTTCTGATTTTGAAAGTTGACTGGTATCAGTGTCACTGTTCTTTTCACTGTTGTTCTGCCTAACAGCATCACAGTTCACTTCTTGTTCATCCTGATCATTTTCTTCCCCATTTTTTGTGAATTCTACCTTTCTTTCTTCAGTTATTTTACCAGCTGAGCTTCCACTTGCTGATGTATTCTTAGGCTCTTTTGGTTTCTTATGCTTAGAAATATGACTATTGGGAATGGAAACTGGAGATGCTGGCTTTTTACTTGCTTTGCTTCCCTCTGACTTCTGTCTTCTTGGAGGTCCCCAGATAAAATGCTCTGAGGGTGTATAATGTTGCTGGGCAAATCTCAGCAGTTTCCTCCTTTCTCTTCTGTCTCTAATAGTATACACAAAATATTCTAGAGCACTTTGCTTAATGTTGGGAATGGTATCTTCCACAAGAGCTTCATGCAGAATAAATTTTACCAGGGGAGATTTGAAACTCTCATATCCAAGTTCACCAAGGCTTTTCAGAATTCGAGTGATTCTCAAGTAGTTATGTTGAGACCTTTGAAAGAAATGGGTAAAAAAAATTCTATTGAATCAGGAAAAAAAAACCACTTCCAAATACAGAACTGTAACTGCAATTCCTCAGTCCTTTTTATCACTTCAGACTTCCTATATTTTCTCAAAGCTGCTGAAGCTTACTAGCACCTCCTCTGCTAGGATGTTGTGAGTGAAAATTAGTGTTTGTAAAAAGCACTGGGGGAGAGAGCTGAGAGCAAATAAAATCAAATGTACTGATTTTGATTCCTTCTGCTGTATGAGAAGGGCAACAAAGCTGGTGAAGGGTCTGGAAGCTGTAAGTCCTATGAGGAGCAGCTAAAGGTAGTGGGGTTCTTTATTTTGGAGCCACAAAGGCTCAGGGGAGACCTTATTGCTCTCTACAACTGCCTGAAAGGAGGCCCTGGCAAGGGGGGGTTGGCTTCTTGTCCAAGGCAACAACTGACAGGACAAGGGGAAACAGCCTCAGGTTGCACCAAGCTGAGGTTCAGGTTGGGCAGGAGGAAAATTTTTTCCCTGAAAGAGTGGTTAAGCATTGGAACAGGCTGCCCAGGGAAGTGGTGGAAACATCATCCCTGGAAGTGTTCAAAAGATGAGCAGATGTGGCACTTAGTGCTATGGTTTATTTGATATGGTGGTGTTTGGTCAAAGATTGGACTCAATGACCCCAGAGGTTTTTTAATGATTCTATGCCGTTCTCCTTCTGGAGAGAAAACCCAGTCTCTTTGTAAACAAAAGGGTTTGTAGTGTATTCATGGTGCAGCTATGGAACAGGGCTCACTGCACTTCACTCAGGGTATTTAAAAGCTGGGTCTCCAGTCTAGACTAGCACCTGCACTACTGATACAGTCAGGGCTGGGGGAAAAACAGGCACCTCTGGAGAGTAAGTCCCACTGTTGTAGGAAATATCAAAGAGAAAAGGAACTAATTGTCTTCTGCAAGTGCTTGTGAAAAGGCCTTTCCCTTGTGAAGCACACCTTAGTATGGAGTAGAACTTTTATGTTTGAATTTTAGATTAGATGGATAAAATTAGGCACAGAGTCCCAAATCCTGACTTAAAACTGAAGCTACTCACTGGAAAGAACAGGAGTGAAAGCATGCAGTAACATCTGGACTTCCTGAAAACCTGCTTTATCTGTGGCCTGAGTCTGAGCCCACATCCATATTGGTTTATACAATGTTAATGTAAAATTATTAACAAATTATTCTCACTATTTACCTGGAATCCATCAGAACTGTACCTACAAGTTTTTATCATGACAGGAGAACAAAATGCTGCAAGAAAACATCCTGCAGCTCTAAGCTCAGAGTTATTAGGAAGTGAGCAGAGAATCTGAAAAGAGGTTTTGGTACAATTAATCTGTATGAGACAAAATTCAGTACAAACTTATGATCCACACAATACCAATGTAAAGCAACTGATATAATTTACTGAACATTGGGCCAAGGCTTGACATAACATGTTTAAACCTTTCCAGATCAGCATTTCAATTAAAAAAATTTAAATACAAAGTATTTCATGTTTTGAGGAGGGAGGGAAATCTTTTTACTTAACTTTCATAAAGGTGTGGAGAATTTAATCTTTCTCAAAAAGAAATGTAAATACAAAGACAAGTCACTTGTTTTTTCCTAAGTGAGAAGCAGCACTTTGGGATTGGGTGAAAACAAATTCAGTACCATGACAAATTAGTTTGAAGCTGGGATCTTCTTCAGCACCATCTAAAATTGTATTTTCAAGGAATTCACTGATGTCAGTCCAACTGGCAATGAGTGAGAAGAACAATCAAAAAAAAGGGGAAAGAGGAACATACAGAAAGAAGCACAAACCAGGCATCAACTATTTCCTTTTTTTTTTCCTGGCAGTCTTTGGAAAAAATATCTTTGCTTTCTCTAAAAAAGAAAAGGATAAAGAGATTCTATAGCAATTCTAGCAAGTGAAGTGAATGTCATTACTTACTCATTCAAATGCTGAAATCTTTCTTGCCAGTTAGCAGCTCGTGCTACATTTCCAGTTTTATCAATTAGTTTTATTCCAAAAAACTCCAACATCATTTTATAAGCCAAAAGGAATCTTCTAATTGCTTCTTTTGTTTTCTTGAATTCCTAATGGACAAAGAATATGTAAGAATATGTCTGAAATTCTTAATGGCACTAAAGCAAGTACTTCTGCATTGTATAAGACAACTCTACATTACAAAAAGCAGTTATGTATTAAAATTACAGTGATGGTTTGTATGGAGCTCAATATTTGAATTACCTCAATTTCATATGTAGTTAATTCTTTAGCATAGAAGTTCAGACCTTGTTCCCTTAGTGGAAAAAGCCTGTTAAAAGAAGAAGTGCATTATGGCTCAGTATAAGAATGCTTAATCAAATTAATGCTTTGAAACAGAAATAGGTAATAATTAACCAACCATTGTATGTAAGTGTGGTTATGTTCCAGTTTTTCATAGTCTCCTTTCCATTTATTTAGGACTTCTTCAATATAAACCCCTGCATAAAAATAATTTGAAAAACTGTTAGGTAGCCATCAAAACCAGCATGTTAAAATAATGACAGAACACATACTTTGTCTTTCATATACTATGTGAAATAAGGTCTATTGCAGCCATAAATTAATTTTAATTCAAAAATAATTTAGTTACTAAAACCTAATTAAAAAATAAGGTACTTATAAAATGTCAATATAAACAAAACAAATTGACTTATACTGAGTTAACAAAAAGTGAAGGAATGTGACAGCAACCTATGTAAAATATATACAAGAATTCTCATGTCATAGATCCCTTTATCACACTGACTGGGAATTAACAAACTGCTCCCATAAGACACTGCACTGTGAATCACCCGTCATTGATTTTACAAGATAAAACTCTGCAGCTATCCATCCATCTATGTATCTATCTATCTATCTATCTAATCTTCATAGAAGAAAGCCTCAACTCTTTAGGAAATCTCCCATACCAGGGATATCTAATACCTTGGAAGCTGCAAATACTATTATGATTGGGAAATCTTTCTCAGTTAATAGTGGCCAAGCACAGCACTGCTCATGGAATCAGTCACGGGCCAGGGCACTTTTCCAGGTACTACACAGATATACAAAATACATAAAAGGATGGCCCTTGTTCCCAAAGCTGTACAATATCTTTCCATGAATGAGCACTGTGTTTGTCTGTTTCTACTCTGAAACCAGTAAGTTTCAGTACTGCTGCACAAAGCCAAATAGCATAGGAGCAACCTAAAAATCCCAAAGCCCCATGTAGATAGTCTCCTACTATACATTTAAGATGCCTCTTCACCCAGTGAAATTTTCCATTTGGGTCTAAATGGCAAAGGAGGACACATTTGATACTTTTATCTAAGAAGTGAAAAAAGCAGCTAGTCTAAGGGGCTGGTAAGTACATGGGGTTTCTAGTGTAGGAAAAGCTGGAAAAGGACCTTGGAAAGAGGACCTTCATTATCTCTGCATCATATCCAACCTATATTTCAAGTATTGGAAAACTTGCTGCTCAGACCCAGGGCAGAGAGAAAAACAAGCCAGCTCTGATCCAGAACCACAAACTAAATCTGTAGGTCATGGGACTAAACTTCACATCTAGTATTGCACTAGAAATGTTTTGGGATTTTTAAACAACATTCTCCATTAATTCAGTCCTTAACCTGGTAGCTAAGACTCCCTCCAAACACTCTCACAGATCCACAGACTTGGGTCAAGGTGGTGATTACTCCTTTCCATTCTGAATGGAAACAAACTTATGCATAGCTAGAGTTCACAGCCAACAACATGTCAGCCTCCATGGCTTATCAGCTACCTTTGACATTACTAACTGTGGTTTTCTCCTACAATACTAAGAGAAATGTTACTCTTTACAAATTTTGGGAGGGAAACCCTCCTACAACTTTCATGACTATCTCTTTTCATAGCTAATCCTCTTGAACTGCTCCTTCATTTTGGACCTTTAAAGGAGCTCTTCCCCATAACCATTTCTGTCTTTTAGTTTCAGAGCCATATGGTCCCCAGGTTCACACAGACCTCACTGCCCTTAGCTTTCTTTCTATATCTGTTCTCTGTGTAATGTCTCCCAAATCTGCTACTTCTTTACTGGCAATTCCCAGACCCACCTGTTCTTCCAGTCAAGCTAAAACTGACTAAAAGCATCTGTCTATGGGTATCTAGATAAAGCACAAGTCAGCTAAAGCGAAAGTCTTATCTTTCTTTCACAACCTGAGTTATCTTCTCACTTGCTAAGGGTATTACTGCTATCTTGTCTATAAACAGTTCTCATCTTCAACTTTTCAGTGTGTACATTTTTACAACCTTCTGTGTAACATTCCTTTCCAACCAGTTTCCTATCTGAACTCTCACACTTTGCATCTCAACTTTTTTTTCCTGACCTTGAAAAGTGCTTTCTTGTCATGCTTACACCTACCCTGAATGCTGCTGAATGCAGCTACCCTGAATGCTGGGAAGATCATCTTTCTAGACTGTTACTTTTTTATACAGACCTGCTTTTTTTGCTTTGCATTCTTCCATTGTGAAACCTTGCTCTGTAACTTCAAACAAAAACTATACACCTTCCCTTCCAAAGCCTTTGTGACCTGTCCCTCACTCCCTTATCAGAACCCATTTGTTGCTATGAGACTGATCCTGCTTCCAACAGGATCCTGCCTCAGAGGCAGCCTACACATCTCACTCCTTCTGCACTCCAACATGCACTTCACTATTTCCTACCAAATCAGTCTCATGCTGAGAGCATCCTTTGGCAAATACCTTCAAAATAACCTTGTCACCATTCTTTTAAAATTCAGAAAATCTTATTTTTGGCTTCAGTTTGTCTTTTTTGCTAATGGCTAAGCTCTCATGTGCTGAGACTCCTGTCTATCACCCTAACCAAGACTGCTTTATTGCCTCCTCCTGCTTCTCCATCTGTCTGCTATCCTGTTGTCTCTCATATGTCAACTGCAAACCCTCTAGAGTAGGGCTTGTCATCTTTCAGCTTCTCCTGTGTTTGTGCAGAATGCTGCATATGAGGTTCTTGCTCCACTACCAGAACCACTAGGGACACTGAGAAATGGCTTTATTATTGGTATTACAATAATAACACAAAAGATTAAAGCACATTTTTTCCCTTTACACAGTTCCAGGGTTATCCCCATAGATCACTGCCACTCCTATTCAAACAGCAAGTTGGTGCAATATAGTGGAAGAACTTTATCTTTGTTTACTAAAAGGTACTGCCACAAACAGTGGTACTAACAACGCCTTGTACTACTTCATGCTGATAATGTCTAAGAAAAGCACCACCTTCCTAGAGTGAAAGCTAACTGTTCTAAGCACAAACTGCTCTCGTGTTATCAATGTGCTACTCCAACATGGGAGGTTCATGTTCAATATATTACTATATACCTTTCATTTGTCTTAATTATCACCACTGTTTGAATTTGCTACTGTCATTAGTGATCATTCTTTTGGTATCACTGTTATTGTGGCAGATTACTCACCATCAGGTTTAAATGGGATTTTGTTTTTGTAAAACCGGAGATTGCACAAGTCATTTTGATACCGAAGATCTTTAAAGTTCTGCTAAAAGAAAGGAAACAGGACATTACCAGCCCACAAAAACCTACCAAGACTATCCAGAAAGGTATATTGGGCTCTTTGAATAATTTAAGGACAAAAAAATTCAGAGTTTTAGGAACCACAGAGTTCTAGTTATGCACTTAAAGACTCAGTTTAAGGATCTGAAAATTCTTTCTGGCTGGTACCTTCTCCTACTGAGGCAACAGCAAGCATAGCAGCACCCTCCCCCTTCAGTCTCAAGGAACTTGAGAGACAAATAATCAGTCAGGCAAATTCTATGATCTATCCTCTTTGATATCCAAGGCATAAGCCTTTTCCTGGGCACCAACCACACTTCCCAGGCTTACACATATCATGTGCTTGCCTGTTTGCCTGGGATGAAAAGACATTATTTCCCTCCCACTCGCATATGTTGTGTCTCAGCTTTTTGGTTTGTGTATCACTTTTAGGTTCTCATTTCTTGTACTTTGTGTTGTTCAACACAAAGGTTTTAGAATGTTTTTTTACTGAAAAGACAATTTTAAATCATAAAATGTTCTTACTGGATACTGGTGTCGGTACTTGTATAAATCTCTTGCTGCATAGAAGCTTCTCTTTGGCTTGGCTGTCAGCTCAGCTCCATCACCACTCTGAAACAGAAAGCAGATAATAATCATACACAAACCCCCTAAAGAGCATACTTGTATAATATTCAAATAATTACTTTTCATTATGGGTTTCAGCAATGTAAACAAACATAAGTGCATGTATTTGTCTGCTGTTTCGTCAAACACTGAAAATTTCCCTGCTCAATACTTACACAACACACTTTAAACATAAGTTAAAATAATTAGTCTAAAATACAAAAGCAAGACTTGTCCTTCCAAAGAGGCTGAATTTGAGCTAAAACAAGTCTGATTGTCATTTCTAAATGCAAGACTTCAAAGTAATCTGGCAAGTGCTAATACAAGATGAAATAAGTAACTGATCTTGAAAATGCAGAGACACGGAGTCACCATCACTATTTAAAAAAAATCCACCAAACAAAAAAAAAAAAAAAGTCGTGTACATAGACTTAATTGCTACTATTGCACCCTGTGGAAAATAGCTACTAAAAATATTTCATTCTACTCCTTGCAATACACGTAATAGGTTAAAGTCAAGCTTAAAAGAGGAAGTTCTCTGGGACTGCACTGGGCATTTGCCATTCTTACTGCCCATCCTACGGCTTATCAACTGTACACTAATGTCAAACAAGCAACTATGTTCCTTCCTCCTTTCACAAAACCAGCTTTGACCATACCTGCAGTCAAAACACACTTGCTTGAACAAGACACACCCCTTGACACTTGGTTATCCGGCACTAGCATCACCATGTAACAAGCAGAAACGGGAAAGGCACTTAGGCTTACTTAATTTTGTTTGGTCTCTCAAACAAAACAAGATATATCTAGCAACCTAAAAAAAGACCCAGCTGCTCCACCCTACATAAAATTATTGTCAAAAGAACATCTTATTTCTTTAAGCTCGGCATTTACCAAGCTTCCTGAAGAAGAGAAACTCGCTCTGAAAATTCGTCACACCCACCGAGGAGTCACAATTCCATTGCCACATAGGGTCGAATATTCAGACTTTTACCCTGTTTAATGAAGAGGCCACATTAATTTAAAACACAGCCTTCCCTGGAAACAGCAGCAGCGGGAATGTCAACGACACCAAGGCCTCGATTTTCTCCCAATAATGACAGGGGAGGGGTGGGGAGAGATAAAACCGGGCTCGTCCTTAGCGGAGATGCAGCGCTGGGTTATCCCCAGCCGCTCCGGGCGCTGGCAGGTGCCGCCGGCAGCAGCGCGGGCCCGCGAGTGCCGCAGAGCAGCGGGAGCGGGGCCGCCCGGACCGCGGCTCGGCTCGGCTCGGTTCGGTCCGCCCGTTCCCGCCCGCCGGGCCCGCGGGCAGGACAGGGTAGGGCGAGGCGGGGCCGCGTCCGGCGCTTGCCGGTACCTGCTCGGGGCTGGCGGCGTCCGCCTCTGCCCGCTCCGCGTCCTCCTGCGCCGGCGGCGGCTCCCCGGGCCGGCAGTCGGCGGCGGGCGGCTCGGGCGGCTCTTCCCCGCCTCCCGCGGCGGCGCACACCCCCTCCTGCCGCCGCGGCTCCGCCGTCTCGGGCTCCGAGTCGGTCTCCCAGGTGGAGTCGCAGTCCTCCACCGTGGTGGGCTCCTTGAAGCTGACCCCGCTCAGCAGGCTGCCCATCGGCCCGGAGGCCGCGGAGGCCGAGGGCTGCGAGCGGCCGCCGGCTGCCTACGGCTGCGGCATGGCGGGGCGGGGCGGCGGCGGCCGGGGCTGCTCCCCGCCCGGCCCCAGCCCACGGACACGCGCGGGGCGGAGCTGCAGGCGCCGGGATTTCCACAAGAAACGCGCCCAGCCCTGGCGGCGGGCACCGGGCAGCGGCGAGCACCGGGCAGCGCCCGGCCGCCGGCACCGCGGGTCGGGCGGGGCGGCTCAGGGCCCGCCCGCCACCGGGCAGACCGTGCCAGAGGGGAGAGGGAGAGGGAGTTCACCCTCCGAGCAGGTGCGCCCCGCGGGGATTTCACGGCCCGGAGGCGACCGCGCTGTCCCCTGAAGGCTTCTGAGACAAGCAAGCAGGTGCGGGTGCTCATGGAGAAGAGCAGGGATGGCGGCTGTCCCAGAGCAGCGGTGTGGGGAGGAGAGGCTTTGAGTGACAGAAAGTGGTCCTGACACCTGCAGTGAGCAAGCTCCGGCTGTCCACTAGACATGGGAACTGTTGACCCCAAAGAGTGTACAGGGACTAGAGAAGACAGGAATGGAGGAGGTAATACTGCGGTAACCAGCCAGTTTTGGCTGCTCCTAAAATTCTTGCAAGTTTGGGGATGAAACTGACATGGTGTTCAAGGACCATTTTGAAGGGGCAGTGACAGTGTGTTTTGTATTTGGCCAGTACATGTCTTTTGGACAGAAACACTGCCAGGACTGAAGAGCTGATGAGTTGACAGCTTAGCACATTGTTCCAGTGCCTACTCTCACGCTCATGTCTAAAAACATGTCCTAATTTCTAACCAGGGTTGGTAGGCTTCCCACTCAGGGATTTCTGTCTTCTCCTTAAAGAGAATTCTGGGATGTCTGGTGACCACTCCTAAAGATGTGGAATATCATCAAGTCATCTCACTCCTCTTCTTGGTAAACCAAACATGTTGAGTTTCTTCAGCCTCTTGCCATAAATTCCCTTTCACATTCCCTCATTCCAAGTTGTACCTTTTTTGTCTGCTGTGTGTTTCATGTTTTAGCATCTGTTTCAAGTGCAGGTCCCAACATTTTAACTGGGTGTCCGGATCATCAGTATAGAAGCGATTTCATCTATATATTCTTGTTTCCCTATCCACTCTCTATAAAGTGAAGGATCATTTTAAGCCGAGTTGCTACAGTGTCATGCTTAGATGTGCACTCATGTCACTCTCATCCCTAACCCTCCTTCAGGTCCATTTGAAGCATGTTAGCTGCACCCACTGACACCAAACACAAGAAATTTCTGAGATTGCCCTGGTTTGTCAGACCTTGTTTCAGGCAAGTGTATTTGCAGCAGTAGCTCACCTAGATACTGTCACAGGCTGACCCGTGAGCCTGCCATACAGCTCAGTCTATCCCTGCTGCCCATGCCCCTGCTGCCTCCCACCATCACCCACCTTGGCCAAGACATTTCTCCTCCTCCTGTGCTCTTCATGCAGAGCAATGAAGCCCACTCAGCCTTTCCAATACCCCTTAGTCACTAGCATGCCAGCTGCTCCTCTCCTCAGGACCCAGCTATTCCCACTGCCAAGATCAAAGCTAGTGGCCCAAACCAAGACTTCCTCTCCACCCCCAGCCCTGTAGGTTTTCAAGGTCTACTGGAACTTTTTTGATATGTGATATTAAGGAATGCATGTAGCATACAGGAAAGTTCAGTCTCATTTTTGCCAGTAGACATCATTTTAATAAAGAATGAAAAATCCCCATCAAGCAGGAAGAAGAAAGGTTATAAGAGGGCAAACAGTAAGACTAGATACCAGGGCTGCAGTTGAGGGAGCAGAGTATTTTATAACACTCATGCTTATGTATCACATTTTTGGAGAGTTCCCTCTTCTTTGACCTCATTTGAGGGAATGAGATCATTCTTTCCTGCTTCCACAGTATCTCCTCCCATGTTGTAGGCAGTTTGAAGGAACTGACTTAAGAAATTCTGACGTCTGGAACACATTTTTCTTGTCTACCTGCAGACCAGGTACTTCCATTGGCCAACATCTAAAGGCTCAGTATAGACCAGTCCTGCTTCCTCTACCCTGCTACAGCTTTTGTCAAGGTTCCCTCACTGGAATTGTGTTTATACTATGGACAGTGGAGCTTCAAAAGCATGCCTTGCATGAGCATCAAAAATCAGAGGAAGGTTTTGATGACATTTCAGTTTGCATGGCAGTTAATCCCACAAACACACACACACGTCTCAAAGTGTCGACCAAATCTCATAATAGAATTTTAGGTGGATTTTAAAAAGATCTGGATCTCGGAGCACTGATAAGAACTAGGAGTCAAATGAGCTGGTGGGAGAACTCACCAAGCCACTCCCCATGATTTACCATCAGTTCTGGTTAACCAGGGAGGTCCCAGATGACTGGAGGTTAATCAGTATGATGCCCACCTAAAAGATGGGTGTCTTGGGGTGATTTTACAATGAGTAGTCTATTCCCTTATCATCTGTTGTATGCCCAGAAATGGTTGTTGTAGCTTTAAGGTGGGTTGGCAGGAGGGAGGAGCCTTGAGACTCTTCCATGGGCATTTTCAAAGCTTCATTCCCCAGGCATCCCTGGTGCCATGCAGACTGTGTCCTTTTTTTTGCTTAGCTAGCTTGGTTTTTGTTAGCTTAGGCAAGAAGGGTTATTTTACTCTCTCTGGCCTTGGAGAGGCTGCTGCAGCAATCCTTGGGTGGCTTTTTTTCCAAAATGAACTGGTTTGGTTTTGGTGTGAGACCCCAGAGAATGACCAGCGGGAGAAGAATTGGCTGGGGACTGCTCCACCTCGGCCCCAGAGCTAGTGAGAAAAAGGAGACCAAATCCACCTCCTTCACCTGCTCTGAAGAGAGGACCAACACCAGAGACTCACCAGATTCCCATCTGTTTTGCTGGAGCTGCTGTGTGAACCTTCTATTTTGCCATTTCCTTTTTTTTCCTTGAGACAGGAGGAGCCAGTTTTTTCTCCCCACCAGGTTGCCAGCCATTGTGGTTTTATTTTTTTTTTCCCTTGGCATTTTGAGTTTTTTGTTCTGGTGGTAGTGGGGGATTTGCCCTTTGCCAGGTGTATGTATTTTTCCTTTGAACAATGTGTTCTTTCAGGTTTGCAGCTTATTGCTGGTTCTAGTTGTGAACTAGAGGCAATTGGGATTCATGAAGAGGCTCTAGCACCCTAAATAGCTTTGTTGGGTGGTATTTCAGAGCTTGAACAGATTCCCCCAAGACACATCTTATTTAGAAAAAAATAAATTCCATTACCTCACAGTCAGGACTGGTAGTCATTTTTGGTAGTGAGGTAGTGAATTTATGGCACTTGAGTTCACTAAGTATTCCTGTACAATGGAAGATGAATAAGTGCTAAAGACCTGTTTCAATCAAGTAGTTTGTCACATAACACAGGTGAAAAACAACAGAAGACCTAGGGGACTGCAAATCACTGTTCATCAAATACAGACTTTCATAATGCTTATAGAAATAAGCACTTCTGATTATATATATTTATATACATCTTAAACAGCACAGGTTATTCTAAGCTGTGGTTTTTTTTCTTTGATGAGGACATGGTTTTATGAGCACTTCAAAGTGGAAACCACATTGCTTTCTCAAAGCTAATGCTGCATGTGATAACTGTTTAAAAATTATTAAAAATGCAGTAATTGTAATACTTTATCATTATCTTGGGAGGATGCTTGGAACAGGATACCAGAGAGGTCAATTAACAACTGGAGAGACTTACCAACCTAATATTAAGGTGATATAAAGCTGGGAGGGATTATGCTTCCGTAGAGGATATAGTAGACTACAAAACTGCTTTGATAAATGACAGAGGAGGGTAAAATAAATAACATTGGTAAAATGAAATTTAGTTGAGCTAATGTAAAATGATTCACAGTGGATATTTAAACATACAAAGGTAGATTTAGGAAATGCAGAAAGGCATTGATGTGACAGAAATGCTGCCATGATCTAGCTGAACAGTTAGAACATCGGCTGGACTAGATGATCTTATAGGTCTCTTCCAGTCTTGAAAATTCTGTGATTCTGTGATTCTGTGAAATGTCTGAGAGCTACAGTATTATTTGCATACATGTAGACAAGGGTCCAAATGTATTTGGACATGAACACTGGGAAAGTGTTCAAAGTCATACAGGCATGACAATTTTTTGTATGAAGTGGCTGTAGCTAACTGGTATTTTAATAGAGTTTGTTACCTCATTTGCTTATTTTTTGACTATGGTGAATGTTAATTCTCTTCTCTAGTCCAGTAATGCCCCAGACTGCTAAATGCCAAGCTTGATGTAGTAGCTATAGAAGGTGAATCTAATTTATAAAGTTCTCCACAATTTCCCTCTAGTGAGTGTCATTGGAATTGATTAACTAACTGTAAACTCAGAAGTCAGGTTGCATATTTCCCTAAATTTGTTTCTATTGGAATCTGAAATTAATTTACAGTGAAGAAAAGACTTCACATAAATCATGCCAGACGTGACAGATCAGTGTATTAAGCTCAGCAAAGCCAGTGGAAGTTCTCTCATTTTTGCTGGTTATGACTACGAAATTGAAGACCTTAACTGAAGCCCTGTTTATTGGAGTGTCTTGCACTACAAGTCTGTAAAAGTCACTTCAGAACAAATTAATAGAAGAGTGTTTTACTTTAAGATGATCTGTCTAGGTGTCAGAGAGGCAGTCTCAGTGTAGCCCTTAAGCCTCTAAGACTCTTCTTGCTGTCTTTCAGATGGAGTTTGAGCAGCCACTTTCTTGAGAGGAAACTGATCCAGTCCTGGCATGCAGCATGGTCTAAATGAATTGCTGTGCAGAAACCCTTGATTTATAGCTGGAATCCTACATCACCCTTGTGATGGACTGGAACCAGGTACCCAGATTGGCACTACCAGCTCTTCTGTAGTGGGCTTGCCTACGGTGCATCAGCAGGGTCAGCTGCCTGACATCAGTGATAAGAAAGGACATTGACTTGCCAGAAGTTCACTCAGGATTAGGTGATGCCATTAAGTTTTGCTGAAGGGCTCCTGGAGTGCACCATGCAAGCTAGTAGTTTTGGCAGTGGAACCCAGTGAGAAATTCTTCTCCCTGAAAGACAAACTGAGAGTGTGATGCAGAGGCCCAAATGCAGGTGTCCAAGTGCCTTTGGAGATCCCTTGGTGTATCCATCTTCTGCTGCAGAAGGGCACTGGTGCTCCATAAGCTCAGGAGGTCCCGTGGTGTAACTGCCAGCCCCATGAAGACATTTTGGCTACTCTAGGTTGTCTCCAATGATGCACCTACTATGTGCATGCTTACCATATATAGTCATAGGCCAGCTACATCTGTATGTGACTGGTTGGTTGGCTGGATCCCTTTGAAAGCTGCTGGTCTGTATTGACCAGAGCCATCTATCTATTGGACTATAACACCCCTTGTTAGCTTCTGGCATATAACAAGGGGTGTTATCTTCTGGCATATCTCTGTGTAAACACATAAATTTAGGTGTTTCCTTACAAACTTGATCCTTCCTCTAATGTGCCTGAGCATCCACATGTCTGGCGGTGTGCTACAGCACTCCCTCTGATGTGTAAGTGGACATTTCTGACCTGACAGCACACAGTATCTCCAGTCTTGAACTTCCAGAATTGCTACATGAGGCACCTGTGCCAGATGGAGGATGTGACTTAGTATACTCAGAGTAGGCACAATGCCCCCAGCGCTGTGTGGTTTTCTCCTCTGGGTCATTAAACAGAGACTGACATTCTTCTGAAGCCTGAGAAGGCTTCTCATTTGGGGAATTTATGTCCTGAAGTGTCTAACCTGTAGATGCTGAGCCTGAGCTAATTACAGAATGCTCCTTCTGTACTCCTATAGGGAAAAATGAGAACCTCCAGAGGATAATCCCTGTCATCCTGAAACAGGCATTTTAAATATGTAGGCTAAATCACAATATTGTTTGTTTCTACTGATTATAAAGAAAGCCAAGATCTAGCCAAACTCAGGTTTAGACATCAGACTTTCAAGCTGTAAATATTGCATGACATGATCCAGTCCCACATGCTTGAGGTTTTCTGAAAACACTGAATTTTGAGTACCCAGCTCCCATAGGAAAAGAGAGAGTATCCAACTGAGCTGGTGATGAGCATCCCTTTCCTGGCATGAAGAGTATCTGTAATCAGGTCATATCAAGTAATACACTTTCAGTCAGAGACTGAGAGGACTCTTGTTTCAGACTGTCTGTTGCCAGGTACGCAGAACTCAAGAGTGCAAATCTCTTTAGAAAGAGACAGAGCTTTAACCTTCCTGTCACATCCTATTGAATTTCTTATGCATAAGATCAAAACGATAAGGAGATGAACAAGAAAAGTGCCTCCTCCTTGGTCTCTGAATGAACAGCCAGCCTTTGGCTCTCTGTTGAACAGACAAGTATGAAAGGCTCTAAGGAGATCAGAGCATCACACTACCCTGGTATGTCATTTGCTGTGCTTTATTTCCTCACCTAAACACAGCAGAAGTTGTGCAGAGCCCCTTCTCCATCCATAATGAATAGTAAATAATGAATCCCATTCTGCTCTGCTTGGGTTAAAGGGCCTCACTTAAGGTGACATAAAGTCAGAGCATCCCCTGGGAGTGCAGCCAGGCAGTACCAACACAGGCCATCACCAGTTTGACCCACCTCTGTCAGCTGAAAGTGGAGCATGCACAAGCAGTAACACTTCAGGTGGACTGGACTAGGAGCTCCTGCTGTCCCTGGTAGAAATATTGCCAATAAACCCCTATTTCAAGACCACAGACTCTGCTTGTTCTTTCTTAGCTGAGTTTTTATATGACTGTGTGAATTTATGTAGTTGTGATGGTGCAGCATAGCTATTTCAAAGATCTAACTGACGTCAAGATTGATGTGATTCATGGGAGTCATAGGATCCCTGCCACTGAAAAAATGTCCAGATTAAATGACATGCATTTGTGCAGTTCTATAGTTTACTTCTCAGCAGATGATTGTGGATTTCATACATTTCATCAAGGATAATTTGAAAGTGCCCAAAGTCATTGATCTTCAACAAACTCCTCAGCAGTTAGTTCCAGCCAGAAGCTGGCCTGACTCTGCCACCACCTGCTTTTCATCCTTTTTCATATCAGGCTTTTTACATCATCTGTAGAAAATCTATATAAATATATAAACTAGGGAAGAAATTCATCAGGGAGGCCATTTTTTATTAGATCACTGATGCTCCACTGATGCTATGTTTTTAGCTTGTGATTAAGGCAAAGAGACATAGACTGAGACACAAAAGCAAGCAAACAGACACAACCAGAAACTGAAACCACCAACAATGCTGGCTTTCATGTGATTTTTACAACCATTGGGGTTAGTTCACTTAGTTAGAATATTCTGCACAGCTTTAAAGCACAGGTCCACATCAGTCCTGCCTGTTAGTCTTTGATGGCACTTTAAAGCAAGCCTTCCCCATGCCTGCCAGTCTCTGTGTGACTTCAGGTGGCCAGGCTGGAGGGAGATGATGGCAGAGTTGAGGAATTCAACTGCTTTGGAGTGATGAAGAGCAAGACATTGCTCACAGTCTGTGATGTGAGATGGGACTGAAGCATGTTATACTTTACACAATGTGATCCTCCCAGGAAACCCTGGCAGCAGTTTATATGAATGTGCACAGAATATGCACACGTATTCTGGAATGAAAGGAGTGATTTTTTTCCCGCTACCTATCTTGTTGCCCCTTTAATATTCCCTATGTCAGATTTCCTTAGATCACCAGAATAGCATCATAATGCTATTGTGTTCCTCTATTCTGAAGAAAACATGATAGCAGAGCCTGTAAAAGCCTTTCCCTGTTTATCTCTGTGGTGCCATCAGTACATTAAGCGTACTTGCCATCCCAACAAAGCATGCAAGGTGGTAAGTTTAAAGAGATTAAATTCTGCTTCTAGTGACACAGGAGAACTAAGAATGGACAGGGATGATCTTTTCCTGATATGACAAATCTGAGTTATGTGTCAACAAATAACATAACAAATGTCCACTTTAGGAATCTGATGCAGTGAAGAAAATTATCAGAGTGCAGTGAGCACGTGCACTCTTGCAGAATTAGCCTGTTTCATTCTGTAACATGTGCTGTTGCAGCGGGAAGCCACCTGGCAGCTGGAATACAAGCAGCCTTTGACAGGCTCAGGAAAGCCATTGCCAGGCTTCCACACTGCTGTTTAACCAGGCTGAAAGAACCACCCAAACAGGCTCACTTCTGGCCTGAATGAAGAGATGAGTAAATAAGCACAACAACTTCCTTTTGCATGTGGCAAAGTGGGTCAGCAAAATATTGCTGGTAATGTGCTAAAATGCAGTGAATGCTTTGTACTTGATTTACTGCTCTGTGTGAACTCTGTATGCTTCCTTATATCATAATTAGGGGGTTGCTTGCAGCTGTGTTTGGGATGAGTCAATTTTTTAAAAGAAAAAACCCACCTAGGTGAGCTGGCAATTTGGGGAGGAACAAAGGAGTATAAATTACATGTTGATCGATAGCATTGTTAAAAAATACTAAAAGCAAAACTAAAAAAGCCAATATTCTCACTATAATTACAGATGAAATCAGAACAGTGGATAAAACTGTTAAGATACTTTGTCAAATATTACATTTGTTACATTAGAGGTCATTACAAAGCAAAACACAAACCAGGACATGGGCAAAAGAGCACAGCCAAATTCAGACTCAGCAGGCAGAGCTGAGGACAGGCAAAAAAAAGAAAAGGACTGATCCAGGCTAGGGACTGGAAGCAAGGAACAGTTTCCTTGCAGGGTAAATGCAGCTTGGTCAGGGGGCAGCAGGATGCTTACCAAGAGGCTAAGAATGACTAAACAATTTATATTCGTGTCACTATTGTCATAACAACAACAACAACAACAAAAAAATCCCCACACTACAACAAATGTATGGCTAACAAGAAAAGGGACAATTTTTCTTCTTGGTGTCGACATCAAAAAGGACAAAGCCCCATTGTTATTTCTTAACACCATTAAAGCAATGGCATTTGCTGGCTTGTGATGTTTGTGGCAGTATTTCCTTGTGGCAGGAAGCTACAAGTTAAGAACAGGAGGTACTGTTAACATTGTATGGAACACAGGAGAGAGAAATATATGATGTATGTTTGTGTTCATTAAATGAATTCTTCAAAGGAAACAGGATAAAAAATAAAGATTGCCAGCCTTGCATGAGTAACAATATTGAGTCCTGTGGATGGGTTTTTTGGTTCAAACTCTGACACAAGCAATTCACTCTCCTGCAGATGCTTGCTGTTTCTAGAATGCAATGATCATCTCCTGGTTCTGCTTCAGATGAAAACAATGATTCATTTCTGTATTACATTTCTGTGAAATTTGTCACCCTCTAACACCACTCATAGCTATCCTTAAGCAGGGAAATACTTGACAGGTCTGAGTGTGTGCCAGAGTGAAAAAATAAAGCACCTACACTAATGTAAACATCATGTTAGGCCTAAAAAGATAGAATAGGAACAGCCCTTTCCAGCACCATGTGTTTGAGCAGACACAGCGGTGGGATGTGTATCTAACTGTTTTGCTGTGTTCTTTCATTTACATTACAAAGGGATGTTTTTGGCAGAAAATCAGAGTAAGCAGCATTCATTATTCCTTTAAGGGGCTTGATAATTCAGTATGGTAATATGCTGCAGGCTGTCAATGCTGTCAACCATCCACTAAGAGATAAATTAAACTTTGTTCCAGCATCAGTATTTCTGTATGCAGTCCTGAGATTAAATGAGATTGGAGATCTGACCATAGGGGTGAGAACTAGTGACATTTGATATGCTTGTGAAACAATTTTGGGTGAGGTAAAAACCACCAGGAACTGAATAAAACATGTGAAAGTAGTCATCATTAGCTCAGGGAGTATGAAAAATCACAGAAAATGAGAGAAGTGATTCAAGCTGACAAAAAAACCCCAAAACAACACAACAAAATTCACCAAAAACAACAACAAAAAAAACCAAACACAAATCAACCCTCAAGTATATCTTTGAAATCTGACTCAAATACAGAAAGGAGAAGAGGGTTTCTCATGCAGCTTTGGGCATGTCTAAATGGTTGCTCAGAGTAACCTTACAGTCAGGGGCAAAAAAGTGAAACTTTTAGGTTCCAAAGCATTGAATCCTTAAGTGGCCATTTAAACTAGGTCTGATTAAGCACCTCTTTCTTGGTCTACTTTATAAAGAGAGCACAACTGACTTACCTGCATTAGACACAAACACTGAAGATATATCTAAAGTCACCCAAAAAGTGACTAATCTTCAGCACACCTAGAAACATTTCAATTTACATGAGCTTATTCAGCTTGGCCATCTGATGATGACTGACAAACTGACTGCTTTAAAAGACTCTTGAAAAATTTGGTCCTGCCAGGAGGGAAGGTCCACACTGCAGTGATGTCACATGGAAATCACAGCATAACTCTCAGCACCCAACTTTTCTGCAACGAAGTAGCTGCTGAGTCTCCACCCATTTGCTCTCTGGGGAATGAAGAAAGGAGGAGACTGCCACAGGAAGAAATTCAGAACTGTAACTTGACATCAGTGCTTTGAGGCTGCATCAGTGTTTTAGCCTGGATCAGAAGAGGTAAGAGCTTTTGAAGATAAGTTCCCAATTTGTCCCCCCTTCTAGGCTTTGGTTCATATTACTCATTCACACAGTCTAACAGAACATAAACTTTATTTGGTTTAGATAAAATAAACTGGAAGATGGAGATCAGTGCAATGGACATTCTGCCCATGGAACCAGACTAGGACTACTCTGAAGAAAAAAAAAAATCACTAAGTTTAGTAGTATGGGTGTCAGATCTCAGCACTGACTGTTTTGCTCTTTAGGTCTGTCACTGGCTTGCACTACTAGCTAATGTATCCCAAAGTGAAGAGGATCCTGGAAGAGTCCATTGCTCCATTAACCACTAGAGGAATTTAGAAATATGAGACAGATTTACTGTACTCAAAAGTGAATGAAACAAATAACCACCAAATGGACACGAACAGTGCACTAGTCTTCCAAAAGTCAGTATTTTAACAAAGGAAAAATCCATTAAACAAAGGCAGAAACGAGTCTGGCACAAGGAATAAATAGTGAATTAACTGAGGATATAAAATACCTCTTGATTACCTCTATCTATCAGATATGTCCAGGAAATTCAAAATACAAATTGGGCTTTTGTTTACAGCAGTAGCTTCATGAATTCATCTAAGCATAAACTATACTAAACTAACCACAATTTTATTACCTACCAGTTAACTTTTAATGGCTGCAAAAGAACAAGGCAAACTGCAAAACAAAGCACCGAGACCATTTCCAGCACTACTGACCTAGCTGCCTTATCCACAGCCTGCAGGTTGCACCTGCTCCAAATGGAGCCTTATCCATAAGCTCCAGCCTCTCCAGGGTTGTACCTACCATGGCACAGACTCATCCATGGTCACTGTCCTTTGGAAGAAACCTTCTCCAACACAGCCTTAGCCATGGCTGCAGCCCCTCCTGGGGAGTAGCTGCTCTGTTGTGGGTTTGTCCATGGGCACATTTCAGGTTTCCAGCACGACCTCTTGCACTGCTACTGATGTTCAAGGTGTAGCTGCGGTGGCCACCCAGGGATTGGCTGCCTCAGGGCAGACCTGTGTCACATCCCTGAACATCTGGCTGCTGAGGAAACAAAATCAGCTTCACAGCCCACATCTGGGTCAGTAGGGACATTCGAGGAACTGAGTGGTCATTGCAATAAAGCTGGAAATATCTACCATGTAGAAGGTGCTTCACTCTCCCCAAAAAGCAGCTGAGGAGAACAAGAACTGCTGCTGGTTCATGGCAGGGTTCTCCAGAGACTGGGAGGCAGTGATGCAAGGGCAAACACCAGGCTTGGCCTCAGGATAATGCTTTTATTGTAGGTTTCCCAGGCAAGGAAAAACAAAATGACAAAAAACACAGAAAGCAGCAAAAGCAGAAAGGAGGTATTGACTTGCCCTGGAATTCAATGTACATCAAGAAAGGGAGAAAATAATGGAGCAGGTAAGGGAGCAAATATGCCATCATCAGAGCTAGGAAGAGCAAGTACTAGCCTGCCAAGTAACATATAATATCTGTAACAGCTGTAGGCTCAGTCTAGCACACTCTGATCAAATCTGTCATTTTAAACTCCTGAAGCTCCAAATCAGGTGCCAAAAAAGACTGTGGTGGGCTGACCCTGGCCAACAGCCAAGCACCCACATAGCTGCTTGCTCACTCCACCACTGCAAAAGGGCAGAGGGAGAAAACAGGAAGAACAAAACTGAGACAACTCATGGGCTGAGATACAGATTGTTTAAAAGGTAAAGGAAAAAAACCTCACATCGACCAAAGGAAGTTAATCTGTCACAACCTGCCATCAGAGACTGATGCCCATCCAGTCTCTGAACACTGGCCACCTAGGAAGCCGCTCCCTGCCCTTTCTTCTTTCTCTACCCACTTTTTGTTACTAAGCAAGGTGCTATATGGTATGGAACATCCCTTTGGCCAGTTTGTGTCAGCTGTCCTGGCTGTGTCCTCCACCTCCTCACTGGTGGACAGAGTGGGAAAAAGAAAACCTTCAGGCTGGGCAAGCACTGCTAATCAATGACCCACTGAAGTGTCACCAACACAGCCTCAGCCACAAATCTGAAACAAGGTGCCATGAGAAGTGCTAAGAATTAACTCCATCCCAGCTACTGCTCCAAGTGATCATTACCAGGATTGCTTTATGTGACATCTGGGAGTGCCTTCATTGCTTCACCACCTTTAAGGTCTTTCTCATGCAATCTATTAGGGGAAGTTACAAAACCCTGTATCCTTCCTGTTAACAAATAGACACTTTTATTCTCAGGAGGAAAAAATTCATATTTAGCATACCTAGTTCTTTCAGCATCTTTGTTTAGGCACTGAAACAGGCTGGCTAAGGAGGTGGCTGAGTCACCACCCCTGGAGGTGCAGTTGTGGCATTGAGGGAAACAGCTGAGTGGTGGACTTGGCAGGGCTGGATTAATGGTTGGATTTGATAATCTTAGAGGCCTTTTCCAAATGAAATCATTCTAAGAATTCTGATTTTTAAAAATTGATTTGGTGTGTTTCCATAGTTACATTGGTGTGGGGTTCTTTTTAAAGATAAGTAAACTCTTTCAACCCTTCACATTTTAATCCAAGTATGTGTTAAAATGGAGTTTTCCTGAGTAGGCTACTCTGAGTTAAATTCTAGCAAAGCTGCTACTAAAGGATGAAAATATCTTTTACTTAAAAAAACCCCAAAACCCAGCAAAATAGGCAAACCCAACAAAAACAAAACAAAACAAAACAAAACAAAACCCCCAAAAAATCCCAAGAAAACAACACAGCCTTTCTGAAGCATATTGGAAAACCATTAGTGGTTTGCTCTGTAAAGCAGGTGTGTTAAGGAAAAAATCGTAGAACAACTCCATCTTTATAAAATTGAAACTTCGTTGCACTGATTTTGTGACCTACCATAAAAACACTAGAAAGGCTACATGCAACATTCTACATGGAACCACAAAAATTTGATTTTTTGCATACTCTGTACAAGACTAAAGGAACACAATGCAATACATTTCTTAATAACTGATGTCCTTTAAAACCTAAAATTTAAAATAAAATTTTGGGATTTTTGTTCCAAAGTAGTCCTACTTTTCTCAAATATAATCAGACATTAATACTCTTCTATTTTCTCTGCATAGTAATAGAGACAGTTCTAGTCCTCTGTGGTAATGTGTTATAATAAGGCTACAGACACTAAGGTAATACTGCTTCTTCATTCTCTAACCCTTCCTATTCATTTGAAAAGACAGTAAACATTAAAATAACCAAGATTTTTTTTAACTGAAAGCATTTATTCTACCCAAGGGTGGAAACAGATAAAAAAATTAAGTGATGCAACAATTTAGAAAAATCATACAGGTTCAGCTGTGAACAAAAATTACATCCTTCCTTATGTCTACTTTTCATAACAGCAGCATCACTCCCATTCTCCTTGTAAATGAACCAGTCATTGCTTGCATTAAACTAGCATCCAGAGGTTTCAATCAAGGACTTATTGTTCCATGTGCCTGTACAAAGCCATGGCAAGCTGCTTCCCTTACCTTGAGTGATACACTCGGGATCTCAGCTCATGTAGGCACTGCTGCCAGTCACACAGCATCTGGCAGTACCACAGCACTGCTCACCTGCAAAACTGCTCAGAACTAAGACAAAATGCAACCAAGTGATGTGAAAATTGAACACAAAGAGCATGGGAGGGTAGATGAGATGGGTAATGTGGAGAAAGCCATGTGCCTTCACTTTGGTGGGCTGCAAGCAGATGGTGCAGGACTCAGGGGTGGATCACTTGGACTCTGAGGGCACAGAGTCTGGCTGCAGAGCTGACCCCTGCATCTCCAGATGCAGGTGGGTTTGCCTGCTGCCGAGGCAGACACCAGCCTGCACCCAGGCTGACACCAGCACAGGCCACAGGAATGCCCACAGCACTGCTCCTGCTGTACCTATTTCCCGCAGAGCTGAGTCACTGGGTGCAAAGTGCCAAGACAGTGTTCAGTTAGATGTGGCACACCTGACGAGGCATTCCAAACAAGCATACTGCACTGACAAGGTGTTCAGGTAAATGGTAACCTAAAGAATTTAACTGAGAATGTGCTGTGCAGGATCTCTGCCCACTCAGCCCAGCCAGTGAAAATCAGCTTTCTTCCACTCCCATGTTGAGTTCTTTGTCCCCAGTGCAATGTTAGCTCTGCATGTATCTTGGCTGAGCATCCAACACTAAGCCATTTTTTCAGCTGCTACTTCTACACCAGCACCTGAATTTACCCAAATGAAGGTTGTACACTATATTTGCAGGCTCTGATCAGATATCTTCAGTGTTAGCAGGGAAGAGGGCTGTGATTCAGTTGCCTGAGCTCAGGTGTCTGTTGACATTCACACAAGAACCACACTGCAAATAGGTATCACTAAAAGAATAAAGGAAATCTAACCTTCCTTACATATTACAAATGTCACAAAACAGTCCTTTCTTTTTTATGACAGCACAATGCAGTGTTCACATGGTATGGCTGTATTGAAATGTTCCAAAGTCAGAAAACCTCAAAAATTCCACTGAAGTTAGACAGTTGCTAAGCTAAGGTTGGCATTATCCTGACCCAGGCTGACTGTATTCCCTGATGCATCTATACCCATCTGCTATTTTCCTTCTGTTGTGCCAAGATTATCCATCATTTGGGGCAAGGGAACACCTTTTATTTGGTGTCTGTTCAGGACTAAGGAATAGGTGCTACAAGAATACAAATCATCAGTACCACAATGCCTGTGATGATTTATTCTCCCCCCTGGCTTGCCTTGTCTGCAGGAGCCCTGAAATCCTTGCATGCTTTTTATGAAGGGGCTTGTACTTTTTTAACACTTGTGTCTCCAATAGCTGGTGAAAACAATTCAGGATAACCAATCTATTAGGATTTATGGCTAAACATCAACATACTCAGCAGAAGCAGAACTACTGGTTATTTTCTTTAGAGCAGGGACAGGTGGTGTCAGGTGCTCCTGTAAACCAAAGCCAGTTAAAGGGGTGACAGGTATGTGATTGAGCAAACCAGGGGCAGGTTTTGCTCATGGCTTGAGCATGTGTGCCAGGAAGCAGGCTGAAGCAGTAGAAGAAACTGGACTTCCACTGCAGAAGCTTTCTGCTGGTATTTGTAATTACATCAGTAATTCTGCAGGAAGGAATCTCTCACAAGTCTGTTCTTGCTAAGGAAAGTGCAGTAGCTATGGTTACCCAGCAAACAGGGACAGGAGGCAAAGCTGAACCACTGCTCTGGGCACTCTATACCATTTTTAACATCAAAAGCCTAGTTTTAGCTTTCCAAATAGAACTATAAGAGCAGCCACCCACGTTCCCCATTACAGTGTGTTTGCATCTATAACTGTGGCTATGCATGTGTGGGTATATATATAGATCTATAGTAGGATGACAGATGACAAAGAGAACAAAAAAGGAGTCAGCTTTTAGATCATCATACAACTATGAAATTAGAAATGTACTCACAGATAACAATCTCACATACTTGGTTAGTCAGCCTAGGGTCAGCACCACAAGACTTTCCCTGGCAAACTTCTGCCTGCTACAGGGAAGAAATGCATTCAAGTGTCTTCATTTGCCTCTGATGATTCTGAGGATCACTCAAGACCTATAGAAAATTCTGTGGAAAAGAACTATGTCTACACTGTAGCCTTAATGCAACCATTCTAGGAAAGTTTCCTTATTTAGGGTAATGTGCATAAATACTACTGCAGTGTAGAAGCAGCAATGTGGAACTTAGCATATGCCATGGCCTGCCCTAAGAAACTGGGTACTTAAGCAACTAGTCCACATTGAATTTCACCTAAAATGGCTTCACATAGTCATGAAGTTCATAAATGGGTGCTAGAGAGAGGGTGGGGATAGTTTAGTGGCTGCAGCCCTACTCATACAGTGGATTCCCCAGGCGGGGACTCAGACCTGGCTAGCTACCTTCATATCTCCAATGGAAATGACTTAAAGCTTTACCTAGCCACCTGCTGGGAGTCTCCTCCTAAGGGGCAGGAGCAGGGCCTGCTTCACCCCCTTCCCCCCTGCTGTCCCACAGGCAGTCCCCAACACAGCAACAGACAAAGAGCCCTGGACACCTGAGTTCCTGGGCTGTCCTTCTGTCTGGCTGTGCCTTAGTGCACACCTGCAGCCTAATCATGGTTTCATTAGCAGACCACATAGGCGAACACTCCATGGCTGCAGTGCAAATTAGCCACCCAGGTTTGCTCTTCAGCCATGAGGAATAATCATGAGGCACCATCATCTCACTCAGCTCAGGCATTTCCTCATCACAAAACCCTTTTATATTACCAAGCTAGTTGTCTAGACTCCTCCTAGACTAGCTAAGTGTTTGATCTGTAAAGTTTGGTGAAATTAATCCCATCCCTTACTACATGCTATCTCCTGATGGTGGAACCAGCTGCTACTAGTTCATCTCTATGAGCCTCTTCGAAGGGACAACAGGACAGCTGTGGTTGTTTGGTAACAGATAGAGCAAGGCCCTCTGCTCTGACACCAACTTCTAGACGAAACAGTGTCACAGAATTCACAGAATTCACAGAATCACTGGGTTGGAAGAGACCTTCAAGATCATGGAGTCCAATCCATGCCCAAACACCTCAACTAAACCATGGCACTGGGTGCCACATCCAGTCTTTTCTTAAACACATTCAGGGATGGTGACTCCACCACCTCCCCAGGCAAACCATTCCAGAACTTTATACCCTTTCTGTAAAAAACTTCTTCTTAATATCCAACCTATATTTCCCTTGGCACAGCTTAAGACTGTCTTCTTGTTCTGTCAGTGCTGCCTGGAGAAAGAGACCAACCCCCACCTGGCTATACAGCCCCCTTTCAGGGAGTTGTACAGAGTGATAAGGTCACCTCTGAGTCTCCTTTTCTCCAGACTAAACACCCCCAGCTCCCTCAGTCATTCCTCACAGGGCTTGTGTTCCAAGCCCCTCACCAGCCTCACTGCCCTCCTCTGGATGTGCTCAAAGATGGATGTCTCAGCTTGAGCAAATCTAATACTTCTGAGACACTCTGGAGTCCAGACAGGACTTTTAGATGAGATGAGACTCCTGTGAGACCAGTATCTTTCTGGAACAGTAACTAGGAACCAGGAGGACAGCACAAGGGAATCTTGGCTAGCACTGCACACCTAATCATGTCTGCCTGGGAGCTGGGGGTGTGAACTACCTGTGAAGTCAAGGCAGACACAGTCAATAGACCCTGGAGACTATTACAGACACCATTGTAACCAGAACATCCACACAAGGCTGGTAGGCACGACACAGGCTTTAACAGAATCTTCTGGAGCAGCAGCTGGAGGCTAGGCAAGATTTGTAGTAAAAAACTGTGTGAGGATCTGAACTGAACCCAGCCAGATATTCTTGTTCCTTCTGTAGGCTAGTACTAGAAAGTCACAGTAATTTAGAAGAAATTAAATCAGAATCTGTATCAACATCCATCCATCCATCCATCCATCCATCCATCCATCCATCCATCCATCCATCCATCCATCCATCCATCCATCCATCCATCTCCAAGAAAGAATAAGATTTAATCTTCTAATTTTTTCTTCTATAAGGTCTTTCTAGACATTAGAGGCAGTCTTAAGTGTAGTTTTATCTACACAGGCTGATCAGTGAGACACAGGAGTCATGAGATACCAGTGCCTTTTTGAACCAGAATCAAAAAGCCAACCAGAGACTGTATTTGCTTGTGCTGGACAAGCAAGACATATCTTTGTCATGGGTAGGTTGAACACAGTTTCATTACTTAAAGAGATGAGGCTTAAATCTCTTCCATTTGAAAATTTAGATAAAACAAAATACATTTAGTTTTAGGGCAGGAAGTTTTCCCAGAAGAATTAGTTTCTAGCTTCTTTCAGCATGATCACAGGCTGAACTCAGCTGTAATACAAACAAAATTATGGGAATTTAAACCCTGTTTCTTTCCACCTATGAAAAGAATAAGGCTCCCTATATCCATACCAGTACAGAGACCTCCTGCACTCATATAGAAAGGAAACTTTTTCTATGCTATGAGTAGTTTTAAATCACACTGAAGATTTAAGAGAAGAAATCAGAGTAAAAAACAACACCACAGACACTGATAAGGAGTTTTATCTCAACCAACAGAGCCCAAGCAAAATGAATCACAGAAACTCTCTCATCCTGAGAAATTTATGCATTTTATAATTCCCAAAGGAAACAATCGCATCAGATAAAAATCTTTAGACCAAAATTAAAAAGAATAAAGCTGACAGAACTGCCTGAAATACCTATTTTAGCAGAGAGTTATTAGAAAGTCAGCATAAATTGCCTCTTAATAATACTCATCATGCATCTATTGTCAGTAAATCCAAGTAACCCTGGTTTTATATACCTCTGTAGACTTTATTTTATTGCTTACTTGCTTAGTAAATTTAAACTAGGTATATTGGCAATGTGTTTAAACTGTCACCTGAAAAAGGTAAACTTCCATCACTCATTATGAGCTTGCTTTAAAATATCCAGTGCTTGGGGCTAAAGGCATGAGTTTGCAAAGCTCAAATTATTGGTCAGAACATTCAAAAGATCCATCTTCAGAATATTTCTTAGTCGTGTTGCAGGCATCTCAGTAACTCTGCCTCAAAATACACTTAGACATTTTAACCAGAGATACTCAAGATCTTAGTGAGGAAGCACAGATAAACCTTTAATCCTCATCACTTCCACTTTTAATTTCAACAGAGTATCTACAAACCTGAGCTGAACAGAAGATCTATATACATCATCAGGTCATGACTTAGCAATATTGTACGTAAAAGTTATAGTGAACAAATCAAATAGGCAGCAATGTATTATTGACCTAATTTCTATCAAATTCCAGTTGTTACATTTTTGTTAATTTCTATATAACTTTTTCAGGAGAGAATATCCACTGAAAAACGGCAAGATACCATTTAATGGAGTGACAGAATATCCTGAGTTGGAAGATGCTCCACAAGTATCATCAAGTCACAAGGAACACCCTGCACAGATCTATTCCCAAGAGTCACACCCTGTGCCAGAGAGCACTGTCCAAACACTTGAACTCTGTCAGGCTGGTGCTGTGACCACTTCCCTGCGGAGCCTGTTCAGTGCCCAAACACCCTATGGATGAAGAAACTTTTCCTGATATCCAGCCTAAACCTTCCCTGACACAGCTTCAGGCCATTCCCTTGGTCCTGTCACTGTCACACAGAGCAGAGATCAGTGCCTGCCCTTTCTTGTCCCCTCCCAAGGAAGCTGTCACTGCAGTGAGGTCTCCCCTCAGTCTCCTCCAGGCTGAACAGACCCAGTGCCCTCAGCTGTTCCTCACACAGCTTCCCCTCAAGGCCTTCCCCATCTTTGTTGCCCTCCTTGGACACTCTCTGATAGTTTAATGTCTTTCTTACATTGTGGAGCCCAGAGCTGCCCCCAGCACTGGAGGTGAGGCTGCCCCAGTGCAGAGCAGAGCAGGACAATCCCCTCCCTTGCCCAGCTGGTGATGCTGGGCCTGATGCCCCCAGGACAGGGTTGGCCCTCCTGGCTCCAGGGCACTGCCGACTCATGTTCAGCTTGCCATTGACCAGGGCCCCCAGGTCCCTTTCCCTGGTCTCCAGCAGCTTGTTCCCCAGCACAAAGGCACATCCAGCACTGCCCTAGCCCAAGAGCAGATGTTGAAACTTCTCATGGTAGTTGATGGCCCATTACTCTAATTTGTCAAGGTCTCCCTGCAGGGCCTCACTGCCTCCAAGTCAACAGTTCCTCCCAATTCTGTATTGTCAGCAAACTTCCTTAGTATTCCTTCAAGTCCTGCATCTGTTTGGTATACAAATTGTATGTAAGAGGCTTTGCAAATATATTTAGTATGTTAAACTTTTCAGTTACTAGCAATTCAAACAAATGCTTTAGAAGTTAAGAATCTTTGAATCCCATAATCCTCTAGATCCTTCAGTTCCCTCAGGAATAGATGGATAAGCCTGAACTTCTTCCCAGCCCCATTGTTGCTAAAGAATGAATAGCATTAATGTTGCCAGAGCTGGATGTGAGAAAACATGCAATACCTTCCATTAGCATTATGAAATCCAATGTCAATGTCACAAAAATTTCCAAGCTATTTCACAGTGTTTTAACAAGCAAAAGAGAAATTAATTCAGTGTTTAAAAATTAAACACTCAAGTAGTCATTGTAATTAGTATTAAAATAGGATAGAGAATTCATGTAAAGTCTGACAATAGGCTTTTATATGCCAGTAATGCACTGTAAATTACTTTAAAAAGACAGTTGTTATTATTTCAAGTGTTCAAAAATTTCTGACAAGGGACTAATTAATAACATTTTATTGGTCTTAGTAAAATGGACACTATTGTCTTCTAAAGCCTAATTTTGAAATTATTGTGAAATCTCAGATGCGTTAGGTTGTCTTATTTAAACTATATTTAACACTGCTTTGTTATTTAAAAATACAACTTGAAATTAAGATAACAAGAACTAAATTTATTTGGCCTAAAGGGAAAATAATGAAAGAAAAGAGCTAAACATCTATATAAATATTCACAGGGGAAAAAACGATTGAAAGGAAGAGAAATATTTTCACTGGGATAAGTTGCACTAGTATCAAGGGCTGAAGCAAAACAAAAGTTATATATTAGGAAAAAACTATTTTTGAAGACAATAAGGTTGGCTGGACAGAAAGCAAACTGACTGCTTTTCAAGTGAATCAGCTTGATCCCCTTCCTTTCCTCTCTCCTAGGCAGTTAGAGAGGTTTCTCAAAGAGAAACAGTTGGTGGCCCTTATCTTGTCATGAGTCACCAAAGCTATTTGAATTGTCGATTACAAATAAAAAATTCTCAAGAGCTTTTCTCCTCTAGTTTCACCCACTCCATGGACACCATTAATCAATGGAGAGAGGACATGCTAGCTTCTAGATAACCTGCAGAAAGGTGTGCAGTCAGATGAGGGATGTAATGGAAACACTGTGTGGTGCCTACAAACGTTCTTGGCCAGTGCCAGCTCTGAACCTACATGCCAGAAGTCAGGAGGCATCCTGCACATCAGAGCCAACCTCCACTGCTGTAGAGGAGGTTTTGAGAAAACAAATCATCACTAGACATGACTATCAACTCAGTACCTAAGTGGTGGGCAGATATATACAGGATGGCACAATATTGGAATTATTCTTCAGCTTATATAGGAACACCCACAGTTAGTCCTCAGGGCATTTGTTTTAATTTTGTGAGATTGTGCCTCCATTATGGCTACAAATTAATAATTGGGTCATTCTCTCATAAACACAACATGGTAAAATCTATTGTATTCATTTATTTGTTTTGACTGAATACCACATTAGTAGAAGGTCCATGGAGAAAACAGAAAATACTGCATATTTAATGACTTCATTTTTTCTCTCTTTTCTGAGAGTCTCCTGATTTCAGGAGAAAAGGGAAAGGAAAAGGGAGAGGGAGAGGAACTGCAACTCCATGAAAACATTTCTTCTATCCTGCATCCTTTGTTATTGTTTTGTTATAATTTATGCCAGCTTTTACACAGACAGGGTCTCCTTTAAATCTGGCTTCAGCTGTGGTCAGATGACTTTGCAACAGACTGTGGTGCTCCTGTTGATGGTGGGGGTTTTTTTGGTGGGCTTTCTTTGTTTTGTTTCATTTTGGAGTTTCTAATTTTGTTTCTTATTTTTAAAGTTCTTAGAGTGACACAATCCTGGCTGGATATTATCACCTGGGACCAGTGGCCTGGTTGCAAACTTCTGAGCACACGTAATCCTTGCATTCCCTTCATTGCCTTCCACAGGTATCCAGATCTATCACAAACACTCTCGAAGGCTGCTTGAAAGAAATGGGTGTCTCACAGAACCTGCTGTGCTGCCTGAGGGATTGGCAGCAGTTACCCCCAGCAGCAGACTGGAGGTAACAACCAACAGGTACACAAGGCAGATCTCAGCATCACAGCCATTTCCACACTGATTTGAAGCACCAGAGTCCCCATGTCCAAAGTGGTTTGTTTTACCAGAAATCAGACTTGGACACTCATGCAATTAATTAGTCAAGCTCCTGTAAATGGACAGATATCAAATCCTCAGTGCGTGTCTGTGGATTTTTATGCTTCCCTTCTCCTACTTCCTTAACTACTTTAAACATGATGTTTTGCTTAGGTTTCTTTGGTTTGTTTCTTATAGAACTTGTGTTTATCATAAGCAGACATGAGGACTGTGCAGCAAGTTGTTGCCTATTCACAGGAGAGAAATGCAGGGCTCATTCACTAAAAAGTGAAATTAAAACCCAATTCTGTTCCTTCACCAAAGTTCTGAACTAAATGTTCTGAACTGTGGCTTTTGACAAAATAGGAATTAAAACCCTTTCTTAATGGAAACAACCAAAACAGTTAAATGGTGGTTGAGCTAGAGCAATAAACATATATTAAAGCAGTAAATCAATTTTTATTCAAAATTCACCCTAGTTCTCCTTTCTACTCTACACTGGCAAGATTGAACTGCACACCAAACACACTGTGTGTTTTATGTATTCTCTCAAGACTTTGGAGGCCAAAAATCTAAACATCACTAAGCTTCCTTTACAATGAATATGCTTTTGGGGAGTATGCTTGAGCACGCTTTTTAGAACTACAAGCAATTCACTACTTTCCCTGAACTCTGGGTCAGGCCAAGACTGCCTTGGCCAAGATGTAACCCCAAATGACCTGGCTCTCAACACAATCTTGCAGCAAGGACCCACAACAAGGATTGGCATCTAAACCCACACAGAGGTCTGTGGCACGTGACATGACTGCTCCCACAGGGAGATGCTACTTCCAAGTTGTGCTATCAAGAAATATTCCCTGCCTTTGGCATAATTGTTCAGTAATATGCATTTTGTGTATGGAATAAAACAGAAATGCTGATGGACCAGCTTTTATGGTTGCTGACACAAACTTTTTGAGCATAGCTGTATAAGATCTGCTGACACAAACCTTCTCCTTGAGAACAGCTGCGATTGCCTGCTGCTTTGGGGAGGGGATGGGGAGTTCTTTTCTCCCTTTTTCTGCCTCCTGTGGTGAGCTCCAAAATGCTAGCTGTGCTCATAGGAATGAAGTATCTTCCAATAGCTGGTTATGATATAGATGCAAACACATAAAAGACAAAGTCAGTTCTCCTCCTGCCTTCCTCCTCCATTTGTCTTTCAGACTATTTAATAACCCCACACTCAGCAGTATTTGAATAAGATGGACAGTTATCAAAAATGCTCCAGTTAAAGCTGAATACAGCATTATGCCTATTCCTCTAAACTGATAAGCACTTGGGATAGGCAAAATTCCCACAAAGAATCAGATGCAAGGCAAGTTACTTGAAGGTTAGTGAGCATATTCACAGAGGACAAGTGCAGCTTGAGAGAGGGAAAGGCAGCAGCATCCCAGGCTCTGCATTTCAGGGCACAGCTAGTGTTTAAGTGTTTTAAAAGATACTCAAAGAGCCTCCCATCTCTCTGGTTCAGCACAAATAATTAAGAGCTTATGTCTCCCCTCATCAACAACAAAGTGCTTAAGAATATGCTTAAAAGTATTTTGCTGATTTAAGGCCTCAGTGGATTATTTGGAAGAATCTCAGTGCTGACAACTCCCCCTTGATTATAAAAGTGCATTTGGGTCTTGCAGGAGCTGATGTGCATTGCAAAGTCTTTCATAGCAGTTGCTACCACAGAAGCCTCATTTCTTAATTTAGATATCCTACAGCAATTACTGCCAAGCTGTGTCTGGGTTGATAAAGCAAGCATTCTGCAATTCCAGATTTTCTTGACTTGTGAATGCTCATTTTATTGGTCCTAGAGTTGCCTTTACATAGCACAAGGTCAATCTTCTGATTTCTAACCACCCTCTTACTTACTTGTGCTTGAAGCTCACAGCTGAAGCAGAGCTGGTTACTCTCTCTGTAAGTCCATACTCAGGTGTCAAGGCCTAAAGTGCAGCACCCACCAGAAAAGTTTGATCCTGAGCAAAAGCCTGAAGCTTCTTGTTAAAGAAATTAAATTTTAAAAATCCCAAAAAAAACCACATTTACCCCCAAAAACACAACTAAACAGACAAAAGCCTCACCATGATGATGAGTTACAATAAAAAAAAAATAAAAAATAAACTAGTACTTGTAAGACACACTAAGACCAGGGTGCCAAGCCTGAACAAATGTGCTTTCCCAAGGGCTGCCACCAAAGTTGTGTCCCAGCAGACATGAGACACACACAGAGAGCTGCATTTCTGTATTCCCCCCTCTGTCCCCACTCAAACAACAAAGATGATCAGACTTGAAATAGCATAGTCTCTGTCCAGTGAAACCCTCTGTGCTGCAGGCAGAAATCCACACAACCACACTGCTCAACTCGGTTACAGACAGAAAGCCTAAGCAGATGGATGAAGTACTGACAGACAAGTCAGCACATTGTGCCTTCTTCTAACATAAATTAACAATCCTGACCTTTTCTTGTAAGAAGTATAAAAAGTGAAGCCATCCACAGACCCCCAGAACTCTGTCTTTATTGCCCAATTAATTTTTTCTATCAAAATTTCTATATACATCTTGAATTTCAGCAAGGTGAAAATAGGAAAGAAACTGTCACTGAAAGCTCCAGACGTAAGAGTTGGCCTCTACTTTTTCTCAAATAAAACATTTCTCTTTCCTGCACTAAAGGAATTTTTTGGAGTCTCATACCATTCTCTGAAAGCCATCTCAGATGGTATAAAGCTGTCATCTTGTCCTTTGTTGTCTTTCCTCAAAGAATTCTTCCTGAGTGTAGTGGGACAGAGAAGGTACTTCTTGTGGGGTGACAAAAACAAATTGAAAAAAGCTGGCAAGATGTATGGTGTGACCATTGCTAGCCTCTCTTGGCTGTGCAGCTTGCAGCTGGAGCTTCATCTGAAAACAATCAAGTTTTGTGCTTTCACCAGGCTGGAAGGTCTCACCCCTCCCTACCTCCAGAAACAGGGAGAATAATGGCAAAAAGAAGCTCCTGAAACCTATGGATTAAATAACAGTAATACTGAGTGACACAGATGCTGGCACATTAAGGAGAATTTCACAAAAGCAAGTCTTGTCCTTTCTGCAAGCTGTTGTAAGCATCTCTGCCTCAAAACTCTCCAAAAATAGGCCAAAACTGCTATAATTCACAGACATGCCAGCTGAGAAAAAAAAAAAATCAGACTGCCTTAACTATCTATTGCCTAAATCCTAAATGAGCAAGGAGACAGAGTACAGCATTCACCTTGAAGCAAATAACTTTTCTTGTCCTGAAACAGAAAACAGGAGTTATTAAGCTAGGCCATGTCCCCACTCATTAAAATTTGACCTTTATTACTAGATCATTACTTCCAATTATTGCCATTTCTCCTTGAGGCAGTGTAAGGCAGTTGCCCCATGTATCTGAGCCAAAGTGAGTCCCTGGGCAGAAGAAGGTTGTGTGGTAGCTGGGCAATGGCAGAGGAGGCAATGGCTGTACCTGACTGTGCCTTGAGACAACAGGTCCCATAGATGACTGAGGAAACAATTTCATTTCTTTCAATTCCAAGGAAAAATATGATTTTCAGCTGAATGGAGAACAATGATGAGGGAGAGTAGCAAATTTGCATCCTACCAAACCAGTAGCAGCACTGAAGACTGGTTTATTATTATTATTATTATTATTATTATTATGACATTCCAGAGACAGCAGGGGCAGGCTCTGCCTCTGTCAGTCCTGCAGCCTCCAGTGACAAAAAAAAAAAAAATCCCTAAACATAAATCGATGTTATTAATTTTATTTTCTGCTCTGTTCTCACAGCCCTTCCTCTGGTCCCTTTACATGAGCAGGGACAGCTCCTGTCCTATACCACAGCACTGGATGAACCTTACAGAGCTGCCTCCAAAACACTGCTCTGGAGGAGGACAAAGTTTAAAGGCACACTATCAGAAGGGTATAGCCCCATCTGCTGAATGCTGATCTCCACAGGTCTGTCAGCATCAGCAAGGATCACATTGTGCCTTTTGGCCTTCTGAAAAATGCCTCTCTACTTTGTGCATGACCAGCCCTTGATTGATTCTTTCCTCAGCCTTCCTTTCCCACACAAAAACTGTATCCCAAATGTAACTGGATCCTTCTATAATTAAAGAAATGAGAAATTAAGACTACTTAATTTGAAAAATATACTCTGAAGCAGGCTGGATGTCAAGGACTTCATTGTGTACAAGAACTGTATTTGATTTCAAGACTTGTTTTCATTTTTGAAACAAGTAAGACACGTGCATTTCAGTCTCTCACATCCCACTTGAATCCCAATGTCTGTGCTGCAGGTCTGCCCTCTCTGTTCACACACAAACCAGTCTGGATCCAAATACGTTTCTCAAAAATTCTTTCAAAGTAGAAAATATTTCCACAAAAAGATTTTTTTTCAACAAACTGTCAAGAACTTGTCTCTGCCTAAAGTCTGTTAGTATTAAAGCAGAGTGCATTTCAAATACAGTGGATGATACAAATATGAAACTGATTTCAAAGGCCCTCTTTTACTCACAGAGACATCCTGGAGAGAATCCTGTTCAAAATAAGCCCATGTACAGGCAAGTCCTCAGAGCCAGGCCACAAAAAAGCCAATGTTCCTGCTTGAAAAAGTGAAGCCTTCTCCCCTGCTCAACTTTTGAGGTCTCAATTCAAATCCTCTTTAGAAGAGCAGACAACTAAAAAACCCTAGATTGCTAAGCCATGTGAACTATCCCTACAGCCATATGCAGTTCTGGTTAATCTGAAGAGAAGTCAATCTGGACAGTCCTGTGAAGTTTCTGTCAAGTTTAGCAGTGGTATCAGAGGGGGAGGCTGTGAGGAAGCAGAGCCCAGTCCACTGCTGCTGCCTGGCTGGGTCCTGCTCTGCACAAGCCTCACAGCACTCAGTCTGTGAATCACTCTCACATACTGCAGAGCTTACTGCTGCCTTAGTACCCACCCACAAAGCCTGCAAAGGCCTCTCCAAAAATCTCTGCAAAGCACAGAAATCTTTACTCAAATGGACAGAAGCAAAATCCTTACTCTTCCTGCTTCCCTAGGCACAAATACAGACGAGAGAGAGACAGGGAGAGAGAGGGAGGAAGAGAGTAAAACCAGTCTAATGCTGCTTTAAATGATTCCAGCAATATCAAATAGAACAAAAGGACAGTATGATCTACTAAAAGAGGAAAAAACATAAAACAAAACATCCAAACACAAAACCAAAACATAAAAAACCCACCCAACAAACACAAACCCAGAAGTACTTCCCACAGCAATCAAGAAATCATTGTGAACTTTTGTGCACCTAAAATCCTCATATATTTTTCAGATTGCTTAAACTGGGTTTTGATGATACATCATTTACCTTTCCTGTCATTTTAGATTGAAGTGTGAAATAGAAATGGCATTTTTGTTAAAATATTCAATGTAAGTCTTGTTTTTAAGTTGGATACTGCAATCATAAATGGGAATATATTATATTCCTTTAAAGGCAATTACCTTGCTTACTGTAAACAGTGCATTTGGCATACTACATTAGAACATGCAGAAATACTCAAACCAAATCCATGTATTTTCAAGTATGAAACAACATATTTCATCTCCCACCTCTGCATTTGCACAAATTTGTTCTATTGTATGTATAAAAACCTTACACTTGCCCCTGAAAGATTTTAAATCAACTCAGTTCAAGTCTCTGTGCCAGACCTCTTTCTGCCAAGAACCTGGAGTTTCCTTTCTGGCTGCAAATAATTATTCTGTTCCTGTAGAGAAAGATGTAAAACCATGCTGTTCTCCATTTATATTTATCTTTAGAAATTTCATGGGGACCTTAGGGGAAAACTTTCCATTCAGTTTATCTCTGGACCTTCCTGAACTGACAGTTCAGACATCAATTTGTCTTTAATACTCCTAATTTCTGATCTTTTTTCTCCCTCTCTTGGAAAAGCTCAGCAATTCATAGAAAAAATCTTACCAGTTATTTTCAATCCAACTACTTTTGTTTTCTGAGTTTCAGTCCTGCTCCTCTCCTATTCTAAGCCATGTGACATGGCAAGTTCATATAGCTGTAACCAAATCTCCACACTAATGGACAGCAAAGTCTCCTGAAGAGCATTTGGCCTAACACACTCCCCCACCTCTGCAGGAGAGGAAAAACATTTAAGTACATGGGAAAAGGCACTGTTGGAATAAGATTTGCCACTGAAAGGATCAGAAAATAGATCTGTCTTAGCAGCGGAGCTTGTCTCTCAAGGTACAGAGCCACCATGCTCCCCTCTGGTTACCTGCTAAGACTTTTTAGAGCATGCAAACTTCAGCAAGGCTAATCACAAAGGGCAGCTGATAGTTCTCACTCCCAACAGGGAAGGTGGGTAATAGATCCCCTCTGGAGAGCCCTTTCCTGGGATTCAAAGGGCCAGGGTCCCCAGGAACCAGCATGACAGGCTTCTAGCCATGGACACGAGTAGCTGTGGGACTTCTCATGAATGCCAGGACTTCAGCAAAGAACAGACAAGTTTGGTCACTCCTGCTTTTGCAAGTCTCCACACTGTGACACACACCTGCTCTGAGTGGCAAAGGAGACCACTAGGTTTGTCACTTCTAATTTAAAAGCTTTATGCTACACACAATTACCCCAAGGCAGTAAAACATGATCTATTTCAATTTAGATTTGATCTGCTCTTTCATGCAGGCACAAAGCATATTGTAGCTTTTAATCAATTAGTCCTAGGATCATTGAATTATTTAGGTTAGAAAGACCTTTAATGTCATCAAGTCCAACCATAAACCTTACACTGCCAATTCCACTACTAAACCATGTCTCCAAGTGCCACATCTACACATCTTTTAAATATTTCACATTAAATTGAGGACAGTCAAGCAGCAAGATCTTAATTAGCAGCTCCATTAATATCTATGCTGTAAGTATGGTCACATACAAGAAAAAAAATTACCACTGTGCATATTTCATCTGTACTTTGTGAACTAAGCATAAAATCTGGTGGCATCCCAACGTCCTTCAACAACTTTGCAAGTCAGGCAAGTTGCACAAAGTTCAACTATTTAAAAAGCTCTTAGCTATACAGAGCCATCTATTTCTAGCCAAGCTACAGAACACAAATGTCACAGATCCTGAAATTATTTCATTTGTCAACATCAACCTGTTCTTCGCCCATTGGAGCTGAGTTATTTTAGCAGCACTTTTTCAGAACACCTGAGCCAGCAGATGCTCTAGGCTATTCAGAAACAACTGGAGAAATGCAGCCTTCAAATGTCAGAAAGCCCAGAAATCCTTGGTTGGTGACAAGACCCGATGTATTTCTCATAAACTGAATAATGAAACAAGGTCATAGCTAAAAATATACCCAGGGTCTCAAAGCAGGGTGGGGATGGCTTGGAGCCAATTTCCATGGTGCCAGAACTGGGCAGATCTCACTCCCTCAGCTGGCCATGTACACCTGTACAAACTGTGGCTGCCCTACAAGCACACACTAAACCACTGGAAGTTCTGTATGCCTTCTTCTCACCCCTAGGAGGACACATCATCACAACAAAAGCACAAGGAGGAGCTCTCAGATGCCTCTACAATAACTCTGCATCAGGTTTGTAACATCCTTCCTGCTCCCCCAGCAAAACAAGCAGGTAATGCAATCTAAATCACAGGAAAAGCTGGAACACAATGAGACAAACCAGCTTGTGATGGCATCATTTCAGAAAGCATGCTTTACTGCAATTGATGAACAACATGGGGTTCTGCCTGCACAGAGGAAGTATCATCTTCTTCATGGAGAAAGCAGAGAGTTTATCCAAAACCAGGATTAAAGCCCAGCTCTCTGCAGTATTATTTTAACACTTTAATAACAGCACCAAGGCAGTAAACAAAAATCCCCTACTAACTTAAGCAGGAACAAAACTGGATCTTCTTTGTAAAGTAGCCAGCATTGCAAACATAAGACTTATGCAACACAGCCTCATTCTTTTCTCCTTTTTGAAGAGTTACATCAAGTATAATTTAGCTATCATATTACATTATGTAATAAGCAAGACCTCAGTTTTGTAGTTACAGCCTGCACTGCTCAGCTGAAGTTTGCTTATTCTATAGTGTTTGCTAGAAAAGCATATTTTCATTTAATTCGTGCTAACATCCTTAAAACCAAAGTCAAAAACAAGGAAACAACAGCTTAACTGTAGTTAAGTAGGTCTTGGATGGAACCCAGAGTTGACAAGAACCAAAATCTTCACAAAAGTAACAGAAACTTCAGCTTTTGAATTCTATTTAATTAAACACGATCTTTATGAGAATCAGTTTACATAGAAAGATTTTTTAAACACTGAACCGATTTTGAATAAAACCTGAATCAAACAAAGTGTTTGATCAGATCTTCAGCTAATGTATTTTTAAGCTGTAAAAGCATTTGTTTGCATATGAATGAATATTTGTACTGCAGATGTTCCACACCTGTTTACATTTTGCAGAAGGACAGTTACTTTTACATGTTTTTATCTCAATCACAGCACAGAGAAAACTCAGATCTAGAACTCCATCTCTCATTTCAGGGCAATTATGATTGAAGTCCACATCATGTGGTTTTTTTCTTCATTCAAAGCAAACACTTTTTTTCTTTTTCAATTTTGTTATAGGTCTTCAAAGTAGAATAGCTTGTCATAGACTTTTAAATTCTCCTGTACTGACTTAGAATCAGTGACAGCAAGATTTACTGCATAAAACAGAACCTGACTTCTGTATAAGCATTAAGGGAAATTATAGCTTTATTTTACTGCATCATCAAGGAAGTGTTTACACTTAAAATCAACATTATATTACTTTTCACCCTTTGGATGACAAGTCAATTACCTCTTGTCCCCTTTCACCTCTCATATCCCTCACCAGCAGTTCTTTGAAACTTTTAATACAATATTTTTCTAATATTTCACTTGTGAATCTCAAGTTCAGGTTGCAATCTCAGCACAAGCAGCAGCTCTGCCTGAGCACTCCCATACATTTTTTCTTCCTTCCCACAGTCACTCCCTGTATTACCAAATGTAATGGATGTTTGACAGCTACCTTGAAGGACTACATAATCAAAAATGTAGCTCAAAAATCCAAACAAACCAAAACCAAAGAAAGTTTAGAAATAAAGAAACATGATAACAAGAACTGTTCTTTTCCTCATAACGAAAAACAATTACAGAAACACAATCAATGCAGGATGCTGACCATAACAGGCAGGAACAATATTGTCCAGGGTGGTGCCAAGAATCACTTGGAACAAGCCATTTTTCCTTCTTGGCAGAACCACCCTTTAAGAAAAAAGGCCATGCCTACAATCAGCAACTTCCAGAGATGACTTGTGGTGGTAGCTATCCAGATTACCTCTCCATGGACCCAATCCAAAGCTCATTACTGGCAACAGGCTTTTGAAACAGCCCTGTTACATTTTTTTTTCCACAATGGAAAAACTCTGTGTTAAATTGATAGACTGGAAAGAATCTTCAACACTTTGAAGTCTGGGATTAACAAGAGAAAAGGACATAATGTTTGCCTTTGGCTTGGCAAGCAATACCTTGGGAAAAAAACCTCTGTGATGTAAAAATGATGCAATTTATATAGTGCTCAGTATGGTGAAGGTACATCACAACATACATTTACAATTAAAGGTCTGGAGATAGCAAAATTGCCAGTTGCTCCATTTTAGCAATACAATTTAGTTAGATTTTACCAACAAATCTTTTAAGGAGAAGCAAAAATGGAGATCAAAAAATGAAACATTTTAATTAAAACAATTTAATCTGAATTTATTTTAGCAGCATGCTTACAACTTTGTACAGACAGCATCAGCAGAATATTAAATAAAATATTCAAAATCCCGTAATTTCACTATTTTATTGCTTTAGAACTACATAATCTATTCAAAATAAACACTGTGATTTTCTTCAGGAAAGTCGCCACATTTGAAGGAATTAGGACTTTCAGTAGCATTTCAGGCACAGGACAGTGGTGGAGTAAGCAGCTGATCCACATAAAAACTGTTTTGCTTACTTAGTTTTCAGTGGGGTCAAGTCATTGAATTAGTTTGCAGTTTAAACAAATCATGTCAGTACAAAGCCAGGAAAAATGTATGACAAAGCTGGGAGTACTGGAGTCTTATACTGGAGTTTCATTTAAACTAGAGTTTCATTATTCAATGTACAAGTAAGTAATATTAAATATAGAGAAGTATTTTCAAATGACACAAAATAATGACTCCAAACCCAAAACATGTCTAAATAAAAATAATATACAAACCTACATCTCAGAAATTAAGGAATTTATCTCCTTCAGGAGGTTGTCTTTCCTGTACAGCATAATCTACAATCAGTATTGTCATGCAGTGGAGGAAGTAACCGTGCTCCATCACACCCAGCAATCTCTCTCTGCCAAGGGAAGCATGTGCATTAGGAAATGCTACCCCCTGTCGTCTGACTTGTCTGAACAGCTACATCTCCTTAAAACAATCATTTTCTGGGGTTAACTCTGCTTTTCTTGGAAATTACTACATTAATCATAAGCCTTCTTTTTACTCATCAACTTAGTCCTTCACTTCAGCACTTTGACCCTGGCTTTCCCTCTTACTGGTTCCTCCAATAGGAAAGCAAGCCAGAGCCTGAAAAACAATTATTACTTCAAATAACTGACTTTTTAAAGTTCTGCATAAAAGTTTAAATTCTTTTTTGTCCACTAGTAAGTACTACTTCAAATCCTTACACATTCTTTTACCTGTTGTCTTCCCACTCCCATCCGTTTCCAAACCCTGAAAACTATTTCAAAGATTTTATACTTAAATGCCTTTCCTAAAAAGCTGAAGCAGAAGGATCTGAACACATAACAATGCTATTGCAAAAGAAACTAGACAGTGATCTTTGAGCACACAAAAGGTGTCCTTTCCCCATAAACAAGGAAAAAGAAAAGAGGGCAAGAATATTCTTTCTGCCAGAGTCCCTGCTCAAGAAAACCTGCAAAACTCACTTTAGGAGTTTAGGATCATGCCAGCAGGATATTAGACTTAAAAGGAAAATTACTTTTTCAGCTTATTCTACATTCAAACTGGTAAGTTAGACTTGGCTTACAGCATATAGAATGAAAGAAACACAGAGGAAGAAGAGAAAGATTGTCAGGACAAAGCACAAAGTATGATACAGTCTGAGGAGCAAGTGGTAGGGAAATCAAGTGGAAAACACGAGGTATAAGACCTTTGTATCTTAATTTAATTTAGAGCTGGAGTTCATGTTAACACCTCTGATTTTCTTTGAAAAGAAACTGAAATTTTAATTCCCCTACAATCTTTTTGCCTTCTAACCTCTGTTTCTAGCTCTTTTGGGTAGAAAACAAGAGTTGAGTAGATCTTAGAAAAAAAGCCCCAACCATTTAAGGGTGATTTTGATTAACTACAATACTGATGTGTCAGTTTGAGAATGTCCACACTGCAACTTTTATGTATCACTACCTTCAAACAAACAGTGTGACAGGTCTTTTTTAATCACTGCTTAAGGATGGAAGTACTGCAGTGTATTATTTAACTATTCAAGCTTCCCTCAAGCCAGCAGTACAGCTGAAGAATATGACAATGCCCTTCTGACCTTGGTCTGAACACAAGACATTGATGATGTGATGTAATGACAGAATTTGTTTACTGACACCATAATGTAAAGTATGAAATACAGGCTGTCAGAAATACAATCAACAGAATATTCCATCCTCGCCCTCCAGATGATTTCCAAGGCAGGGAGAGTAAACAGCCTTCTCCCAGCTTTCTTAGTTTCCACAGCTGAGAGTGTAGGATGTTTACAGTACCTGTCACTCAGAGCTCCCCAGAACAGACCAAATGTCAGCAGACCTAGCACTGACTTCATCACTGACTGCTGGAAACATGCAGATGTCAAGAAATGGGAGGAAAAAATCCATACCCATGACCATATGAATCCAAATCAGTTTTAAGTCCTTTGTGAACAAGGAGGGTCTAATAAAGAAGTTCAAAGCTTCAGCATCTCCAGAGGACAGCCAGTATTATTGCCACCATGGTACTGCAAGGCTTACTGCCAGTTCACTCCAAAGTACTCTTGCATGTCCTGAAGTTGAGCCTGCAGAAAACAGAGAATACACCATTTTAATGAGTGGACACTGCAGAAAAATGGTCTTTGCATTCTACAAGTAAGAGCTGTCATGTAATTTCCAAAGAACTGGAAGCTTTTAACATGATTTAAAACTGATATTTAGAGTGCTGGCTCACAGAATACCTACACTATCTAGCTTATTTTTAATTAACAGAGGAATGACAGTTCAGAAACACTCTTGAATACTGTGAGGAAAAGAATACTTTTAAAGGTACAGCTTGGTAAATTGAAGAGTTTGATTAAATAACAACATGTGGCTGAAAACAGCAGTCTAGGTACATTTGAGATTATACTTTCCACTCAGAAACATTTTAAGTATTCAGTTTCCTTGAAGGCATAATCTCTAAGAGGTAAAAAAGCCCCAAACAAAATAAAGTTAAAAAAAAAAGATAATCCAATCAGAAAAAAGAAAAAAATTTCTCACATAGAACAAAAGTCAAAATCCTCAGATGAGAAAAAGATGCCACTTAAACAGGTTTAAGTGCAATGTACGAAAAACTTTGGGACAAGATTATTAATAGTCTGCTTTAAAAAACAATGCACGTGCAAAAAAATATTCAAGTGACCAGGGACCTGAATTGTGTTACAGAAACACAGCAATGTACTTCAAAAAAAGTTCATCTGCTATTGAAAAGGTAGAGGAGCTTTAGCTGAATGCACAACCCATAGAAGGGCTGCCCCAATACCAGTACAGTTCTCATCATCACACGAACACCATTTATAGCACAGTATATTGGCCAGCTTTCTGAGGAAACAGCTGCTCTGTGGGCATGAAGTAAGCTTCATTTGGACCAAAGTAACTATACAGTTTTCTCCTCTACCATTATCTACGTATCATTCCAGTGATTCTAAGAATCAGGATAGATATCCAAAAGCCAGTGCCCGGAGGGAATAGATTTGGTCAGGAAACAGAGCAGCAGCAGGAGGGGAAAGAAGGGGACTGTGCAATTGTCCATTGCTTGACCATTTATAAGGAGGCCTAGAGATGTGCAGGAGGCTCAGAAGTTGCAACAGATCTGAAGGCACAGATTGTCTTTACTTTCTAGTCTGCTACAAAAGAATACAGACTGCAAGGACAGAGGTGGCACAAATTTTAAGAACTAAAAGTTTTCTTTCTTGAGCTGTCCGTCCTCAATAAATAATTTGGTCAGCAGTTAAACAACCTATGCTAGTTGTCCACTAGTAAGATGCATTTTTCCTAACTTCACTGCTTTTACATGTCAGTGGGGTCTGTGGGCTGGATCTCTCTCTAGGGCATACAGTACAAGAGGAAAATCCCTGTCTTCAGTCAAGCAGCCACACCACTGAGATTGCCAGGTAGCCCTGCTAGAAACAGCCTGGCATTCGTTCAATGATGAATCCAGCAGGAGAAACAAAAGAAGTGCAGAAATAAAATCATGGAGCTGTTCTCTCAGAGCAAGGAAAATGGGAACATCTCAGAATAATCAAGGTGTAAACATCTCAGTAGGTAATCTAATCCCAGGTCTTCCTGGAGGCAGAGCCAGTTCTGAAATCCCACATGAACTACTGCAAGAGACCTTATATTTCTCATTCAAGATTTGCAGATGAAGTATGATTTGCAGAAGGCACTTCAGCTCCTTACAAGAGAAAGCTGAAAAATAATATCGTGGTAGTCTCTGATGGAATTTACCACAGTACACTCAATCTTTAGTTGACAGGCATCTGATATTTCTTTGCTAACAGATCCTATTTTGATCCTGTCAGAGCTATGATGACTATTTTTTATATTTAAAATATCAATCAGGATATCATCTTGACGTGCATCTTTTATTACCATTAGTTAGAATTGCTATTTACAATTACTTTTTCAGTACAATTCAAATTTCAGGGCTTAAAATCAGACAGCTGACTTAGAAAATATTAACTTACTTTACATTCTAACATTAGAACAGTTCTTCCAAGTTTAATACATGGAACAAAAAAATGACGCCTTTTCTAATAATCTAGTATGTCCCCAATACAAAAACCCCATACAACTATGTAAATTCAGAAAGCACTGATATTTTATTTGCTAAAAAGTAAGTAGAAGGAAAAAAACACCCAAACTGTCTATTACAGGAAAAAATTCTGCTTTCAAAACAAGCTTATGAACTACTGGAGCTGTGGGCCTCATATCTAAGCTGTAATAGGCAACATACTGTCAGCACACAGAGAAGAAAACTTGTCAAGGCAAATAATGCAGTGACAAGAAAATACTCAAAACATGTGAAGCAAAAAGAATCTGGAGTTTCAGAACAAGAAAAAATCAAAATAAATCCTAAGTAACATATTATGGTCTCACAGAATCCTAAACACTTTTGAGACTTGTTATATATTCTTCAGCTTTAGCATTTAAATGAATGAGACAAGTGACTTAGGAGTTTAAGTCAGTTTTGCATATATATGTCAGATGTGCCTCTGAAAGGTGCACCCGGTAACTTCAAACAATTCAAGGAAATCTTCTGGCAAGAACTTCATTTATGCTCCACACAGAAATTCCTATTCTACAGTAAAAACAAATGACAGAAGAACACGACAACAATTGAATGATGACTTTAAATACAGTCCTCTGTATTTCTACTGCTTCTCTATTGACTGTCTTTGACTTCCACATTGTTCCAGGTGGCTCCCTTTTTACTGGTATTTTTGTAGTCAAAGATGCATCTAAGGTGATGTACCTGAGGAGGATAAGAAGCTACACAGATCATGCCCCTTGCCAAGAGAGATGCCTACCACAGTTCCTTGTCTGTGTCTAGGTACCCAAACAGAGCAACCTGCCTGCCCCAGCTTCCACTGCAAAGCATGTAGGTGAAAAAGAAATGCAGCTGGTGATTGGCCAGCAAGCCTTGCACAAAGCCAGGCTAAAATCCTTCCCCTGAAGGGTCTAAGGGAAGGCACTACATGCACCCATAGCCACACAAGCAGTCATGGTCTCAGCAAAGCTATTACAAAAGTAAGGATTAAGTACTGAAAAAAGTTTTCTCCCTCAGATCTCCAAGAGGCAAGGTGTTAGTGACATAGTCATTTACCTGATGCTAAAACCTGCTTTCTCCCTCCCTTATCTTCACTCTCCTACACTTGAGGGATGTGACTGTAAAATGTAGTAGAGTTATGTCAGAAGCAGCTGCTAAAAAAAAATGCAGTGCAACAATAAACTAACAACCCAAAACTAAAGCACTGCCCTGCCATCACCTGGAAAGAAGAGACTGTGAGTTGCCCAGTAAATGCCACACCATAAAGAAAATGTAGTCATTAATTTGCTTTTATTTTACAACTAAGCACAAAAGGGAAAGATTGAAAAGAAAACATATTCTCCTTCCTTTGTAGCAAGTTAAATGTTTAATTTCTGGTAATGACAGTAAGTTGGGTACCAACATGCATCCAAAAAATTACTCACTGCTCACCTTAGAGAATACTTGTTATAGCCAGAACCACTCTATTATATCACCCAACAGCAGAGGACCATAAAATAAAGAAAAATTACCCTGTCTGCACGCAGGAAGAAAATTATATATAGTGTAAGGTTTAACTCCCTTACAGGCTTGTAAGATGAGCTGACTTTATGCTACCTTCTGTGTACTCATGGCCCTCTAGAAAAGCTAATTATTCTTCTCTGCATCAAGCACACCATGAAAATGGGGGCAAATATCACTGAACATTATAAATATTATGCGATTAGCAAAACTAACGATGTACTATTTATATAGGAAGGCCTCTTACATTGCCTTTCACAAAAATTCAAAAGTGTCTCAAAACCTTCCTCTAAATCCATAATGCACACAGGGAAGGCTAACCTGCCTACATAAAGGCTTACCTGACCCACCTGCAGTGACCCACTTCAGGGACAAAACACTTGTGCTGAATCCCCCTTCTGAACACAGACAACTTAAAAGGAGCAGGCTCAGGGAAGACTGCAAGCTATTTAAAACTCTTTCTTCTTTGCCTGGTGGAATCCTGGAGACTTTGTGGTCTTCACATTTGGAGATATTCCCAACTTATCCCCCTCACTGATCAGTCCCCCTCAAGAAGCAGCTAGTATGTAGTGTAATAGCTCTGTCGGTTTGAAGTAAGAACTGAGATTTGGACTTGGAAAGGAGCAGTCAGTGCCAGGCATCCTTAGAGCTTAGCTAGAGTCTGGTGGAACCCCTTCCTAAGTCTCCATCTCTGTGAGGTAGCCACAAAAACTACAAACCTCTCACTACTGCTGTTCTCCTACACGAAAAACAATTTCTCTCAAAATTGCCAAGATTTCTTTCTCACCTGCCCATTCTTGGAAAGCCACACAGTTTCAGCGAATACCTTTTGATCCTGGTAACAATGATTTGCTATCAACTTTCTCCAAAAAAAAAACCCTGGCATGCTTCTAAGATTACTTCAAGTCCATGACAGTGAATTCTGGTTTTTCCCATCTTAAACATTTTGTGTTCCACTTCAGAAACATGTATTTATATATATATGAGTAAAGAGGAGCCCTGGAATCTCTGTCTGATGGGGAAGACCTAAAAATGGAGGCAGATCTCCGGGTTCTCCTTCATCTCTCCTTTCAGCTTCAAAGAAAGAAAACTATCTCATTCATTTTCTTCATGACCCCTGCAACTATTTGAAGGGAAAGGAAGAAAACAAAATAATGTTTCCTTTTCCATATAACTGCTATAAGACTCACAAAAAAAATCTGAAAACAAAGTCAATACATTTTTAAACTAGGTGAAAGATTAGTTTCAACAATTTTAAACTTTTTGCCTCTGAGAGTCAGAAGCAAGACAGCAGGAAAAGAACAGCCACCACACACAAGCTACAAAATAAGGTGGAACAGTCCAAAATACATAAGCAGGCATATTCTAGACAGGGAATTAATTGGCCCACCTTTGAATGAAAAATATTTCAAATAGTTCATAAATATATAAACTGCCACCAGATGTCAGTACAGCCTAGAGAATTGCTAGTACAACCCCCTACTCCGGGCTGATAAGGATATTTCTTTAACTCCCCCCTGCTGTCCCAGTAAACATATTCAGCCCTGCTGCAAATCCTGAATGGAAAAAAATCACACACAATAGATCTCATTTGCACATTATCAACATGAACAAAAACCCAATAAAGGTGTAAGAGTGGGCCTAAACATCGTATGCCTCAGGACAAGAAGAACCAGCTTGATACTAAATAATCTATAATTAAGGTTCAATGCCCTCCTCTCTCATGCTCATCAGATTCTCTAGCAACGAGTCGTGGCCCCACACATTCACATTCCCTCTGTTCCTAAATAGTCTCCTTAGATTATGCTGCAAAGTGACAGGGAATATTTAGCAATGAGGTTGCTAAGCTAAATAAAGCTTTTCTGCAAAACAAGCATTACCATGTCTGTCCTTGTGCTACAGCACAAGCTCTCCCCACATTCTCCCCATCTCTGATTTTTACAAGAGCTGCAAAGGAAAAGTTTCCAGAGCATCCCCAGCTGAGGTGATTTTGCTTTGAAACTTCTAACAGCAGACTTTATTTAACTTTTTCATGCAAATAAATATATAAATCTATGATTTCTTGATGGTAGAAATTAGTTTCAGCAAGACGTGGCATATAAACATTTTTTTCTGTTCCATGTCCAAATTAAGTTACAAACTTCACTACTAAAGCTATTAACTAGAGAGGTTTCACAGGCTATTTGAAGAGCAGGCCTTACTTCAGACCATTAGTGCACAGGTTAAAAAACAATCAAAAAGGAAAGAAACCACTCTCCCACGCCAAACATAATTTATGTTATTTAGTCTCAGCAAAAATTTTCAGCTTTGTGCATTTATAGATTGAGCTTCTTGTCCTACCACAATAAACAAGTTTTACTTTGAAGCAAAAATCTGTATTAAGAGAACACCAGAATCTGTAGAAATCAAGAGGAGAATTGTTAAGTGACTAAGAAACTTAAAATTTTTGCTTGGTATAGACCTAATCAATGTTAGTGACATTGTGATTTCCATTTTGTGAGAAATAGTATTCAGGTAAGCAAAGCAACATACATTGACCTGTGGAAATTTACATCAGGAAAACTTGCTTGTATAACAGTAATAAAACAAATGTTTATAATTTTAAATGTTTTATAATTTTGTAAGACTGTTTATTGCACAGTCTTACAAAATCTCTGATCTTCTTACTAAATGCAATCAACTCAGGGCATGTATCTTCTTATGTCCAATGCAAAAAACTTTATATAATTATATAATTAAAATTATATAATTAAAAGAAACTTGGTGAGTTAAAAAGCAAGAAAAAAAATTTATTTTTTTAAGCCAATGGTTTGGAAAAGAACTTACTGAAATATTTTTCTTGCCTTATAGGGCCATTTCAGCACAACTCTGAGGTTTGAGCTTCAGTTTTAACCATACCGCACTCCTAGATTTCCTTTGTACAATTTCGTATATCAGGCTGAATAAAATTGAGAGAGCAATAGAAATACAGATAAAGATTTTTTTCTGAGCATTTATTTTTGGGATATTAATATAAAAAATAGAAATAGAAAGCAGAGAGGCAGCACCCTGAAAGCCACGTACTTTTGAAGGGGAGATGGAGTACAAACTGCCTGTAAGTTGAGCAGCAGCAAATGCAAAAAAAAGAAAGTGAAGTAAAGTAAATCTCTTCACAGGAAACCCTCAAACCACTTAAAGTAGAGCACCTCTTAATTTCATACCTAAACTAAGCCTTGGAACCTCCCTTCAATTCAGGTGAGCTTTGTAGTCTGAGAAGTTTCTCCTGGAGGAGCCCAATCACTGACTCAAGAGGAAAGGCAAGCTTAGTTGCAGACCTGACTAAGTGCTTAATTAAATAGAAAAACTAGAAGCATGTTTCACCTTGCTTTTGAGTTTTATTAGGAAACCTTTCACAATTCCTATTTTATTCCATACAACTGCACGTCTTTGTCAGGTTAAAACAAGAGGTAATTTATGCGTACTCTCTAAATTGGAATTCTCAATTCCTGAGTCTTGGCTCTAATTGTAACAAGGACCCTTGAGGCTCATAATTTCTGTTAACTTCCCTCCCTCAAATTCCCTACACGTAAACACTTGTTTCTACAACAGCTCTTCTGCAGGTCATTTCCCCCCCACTTTTTGCACATTCAAAAAATGCAAAAACCCAACCCGAGTGTCTCAGTTTTACACGTGCCACTTGCTCAGACCGAGTGTGCTATGTCCAGATGATAAGCACTATTCCAGTTACTCTCTATTCAGGAAATCTCAAGAACATTACCAGCATTCAGAGTACATGACTCAACAGCCAGCTTGCACACTATGCCAGAAAAATAGAATAGCTGGCTCCTTTCACCTAAGAAACATAACTCCTTCAAAATCAAAGTTGTAAGAACACAAAAGAATTTCAGATTCTGCAGAAGCAGAACTGCTAAGATGCACTTAAAAAGTTACTGAAAGTTCAGATCAGCAGCAAAACTTGAGTGGAAAGAATCTTATGGTCAGTTACTATTTAGCACAACTTAATTTCCTAAATTCTTTCCAAGTGCACCCTTGAGTATTCAAAGGGGGGTTTGGATTTTTCTCTACATTACCTAAATTATGTGCAGCTATCTTCCAGCATTTCCCCTACACCCACCAAGCAGTTAGCTCTACTGCTGAATGCACTATGGCAAATGGCATTCAAGCTGTGAGGCTTTGAAAGAGGCTGGCATTTCAATAGTTACAGGGCAGTATGGGCATGCCCCTGCAGATGGAGAATGGTGGACACATGGTTTTCCTCAATGAAAAAAGTTCTGGTTAAAGATGCTTTAAAAAGAAGTGAAAATTACCAGCCTGAAATGCTGTAATTTCTACATGGACAAGTAGGAATAATATTTGGGACTAGGACTACGCTTGAAACACTCATACATTAAATTTTTCTTGCCAATGCTGGCTTAAGAGTTCTATTACATTCACAAGTAAGAATTAAGCAATGCAGGAAGCATTTCCTATTGCTAGTGTCTTATGGATACTATAACCATGTTAAAATATTAATGTTGGTTCATTTGTTTTTGAAGACATTCCCTTTTCAATGACTTACAAATAAGTTTAAAGGCAAAGTATGACTTATAGAATTTTCAACCTTTAATTATTTTGCCTCTCTTAGATTACTCAGTTCTTCTTTAAATACCCAGATCTCCATTTCTTCTCTAAGCACAGTAGTTGCCTTAAGTTTCACTTTCCTATTTCCATCCCAGATCTTCTTCAGGTTAACTTAACTTCTTCTTCAGGTTAACTTAACTTCTTCTTCAGGTTAACTTAACTTCAGTGCTCTTGCCAAAGTCTAAAGATATTTGCACCATTCCATCCCCGTGTATTTTGAGTTACCAATCTTTTCTGTGAGAGTCTAGAATTGGGTCTTCTATTCTGCTACCTTTCTTCTTTCTTCCTTACCAGAAGATATTCTATTTGTTTTTAGAGTGGGGATCCTTAAAAGGTCCTCTGCACATTCAATCTGGGTGGTTTACTCTGCAATTAAAAAAAATCCCATCCCCTTTGTGAACATGGTCCAGACTCTGTGTCCAATGCCACACATGAAATCTTTCTTCATCTCCCTAACACTTCAAGAAAAATATTCCTGCTAACTCTAACGAGTAATTAATACTTCCAACTCCACAGACCTAGCCAAACACCCAGGCTTGCAAATTATTTATGCATAAAATCTAAGTTTAAGTCCTTTCAACTGATCCTTACATTTCCAGCCCATCCAGGCAACTCTGTCTTCCACGTTCTCTTTAACATGATACTCTCCAGTGAAGTACAGGCAACAATCTTGCTGTGACGGGAACAGATTTAGAAAATTACTGTCAGAAAGAAGACTCTAAGAATCCTTATATCCTCTTAGGGCCACCTGTCCCTTCTCAGCTGAATCAAACAGCAGCTATTGTCATGGTCTAGGCCTGTCAAGATCTGCAACCTTCCTTGCCCTTAGTAAACCTTCTTCTCCACCTCCAGTATCACACGAGGACAGACTCAGCACTCCACATTACAGCTTCTATGACAGCTCATTCATGCTTTCTTCTTCACTGTGTCTTAAGAGAAATGAAATCTCTGCCCTCACAGCCTCCCTCAGAGCCCTCCTCTTCACACTGTCTACATGCAGCAGTCCCACCAGCGCTGCCTCACTGCATGATCCACCCATGCAGGGGCAGGTTCACATACACACTGATCCAGAACTGTGCCAGGGACCTCACAGGAATCACGGTGCTCAGCCCCACCACATGCTGCAGTCACACTGAACACCTGACTGACAACTTATGAAGTAATTTAATCCATTTTTGGCTAAGGCTGACTAATAAGCAACGTCAAAGAAAAATTTGAGAGAAAAGAACAGGCATTACTTGAAGCAGTAACGCTGAAACGAAACAATTTTTTTTTTAGCAATAAAATCACTACTTGAGCCTGAAGACAGTAAAAAAAGCCTCACCTGAACATACCTTCTTTTCTCCTAAATAGGCAGTAAACTTAAAACTTCTTTTGTAATATTTCAGTAAGGCTCATCACTATGGTATGTGAGCAACCCAAAGAAGATCAAGTTGCTCATCTGTATTAAACAATAGTTGCTGCAGGTTGAAAACAAGCAGGGTTTCAGTTGTACAGAAACTCAGCTGAGGTTTCTGTTTGGCAAAGATGATGTATTTGAAACAAGGCATGGACCCAGATTCCATTTGATATGGTTCTTCCTGATGCATAGATTTCAGGTAAATTCAATAGCTCCTCTCCTTCCCCTCCATGGAACAAAAAACTTTTCCCTCTGTCTGCTAACAGGATTAAGTGTCGCATTTAAATTTCATCAAACTCCACTTTGTTCTCCAACCCCTCCTCTGAATTAGCAGACCGCTGCTGAAGCAGGCACAGCTTCTCCTCCTCGTTAACATCACGGACACGCTGTGGCAGGGATCCAAGCTCTGCTTCCCTGCAGAGGATATAGCTTCTGTGGAAGTGAACAATCTCCAGCAAAAGCTTAACACATCGTCCCATTTCCTCTGCTGGAAGGGAGTCTCCCAGCTCTGAACAAACAGAGTCCTGGAGCCAGCCCACAGACAGTGTTTACAGAAACAGCAACGTCACCAACAGGACAGATTTGGATCCAGCAGGATTTTTTTTCCATGAAAAAGTAGTAAATCAGGCATTAGTCAAATGCTGATACATTTTTTTTTCAGCTATTTTATATGGAGGCTTCCTGAAAAACCACATCTTTTTTACTGTGGTTAAAGGAAATTTTTTTGCTGAACAAAGGAACTGAGAGGTAGCAATTTAGCAGCAGTTCTATATTTCCATCCCCACCTGTCCTCTTGCTGCCTAACTTCCATATGTGCACAGGAGGGGCCTACGTCATACCAGCAGAAAATAAAGGTACACTTTTTCTCTTGTGGGATTTGCATTTTCTAAATGCACTGAAAACTTTAGACTACCCAGACTTTGTGAAAATACAAAGGCAGACTACCTAAACTATTTACAAAAGTTCTAGACCATCTGTAATTCTTCCTACATGGACTTTGACAATCTTATTTAATTAGAATCAACCTTTCACCACTTAGCATGCTGCTAAGTATTAGTCTATTTTTATTTTATTTATTTTAAGGAAGTGGAACAATACAGTGATCATCAAAAATAGTACATCAAATAGTACATGCTGTACCCTGTACTTAAACAAATAAATACAGAAAACTATAATCCAAGGGTAGGACATATAAATATAAACTTTCATTTTTACAGAGTTCATGAGAATTACAACCTTTGGAAAACCCAATCCATCTGGTAATTGAAGTGGTTTCAATCTCACAGTTACTAACACAGGAATGGAGCAAAAAGCTGCTCTCAGCGTGCATTTTGCCAACGAATCAAACTTGTCACATCATATGGTCAGTGTATAAGACAAGGCAAATAGGCACGAGAGAAAAAGGCACCACATTTTTTCTTGTTCCTACCTCACTTCCAGTCCTACAACCTGCCTGGTGACTATGAGGGACACAGCTGATATGAAGCAAGAAGCAAAGAAGTGTCAGTTAGAGAAAATGTGAAAATCCAGGCTCCATCCAAGAAGCAAGAAACTCAAGGGTCAGCTGCATTAGATAAGGGCAGAGACAGGCTCCAGCCATTTTTAAGCAAATGGCTTGGCAACAGAAATAATATCTTAAAAAGTTTCTGTGCCCAATGCCTCCCACACTGAAGCTGCAAAATCTCATCCTGTTCCCCTCTTCAGGGCTGTGAATCGTGCTAACATGGAATGGTGCTACTCACATCCAGATCTTCTCTCTGTACAAAAATTAGCAGGCTACTTCTAAAAAACCTAATTTGCAAGAAATCTCGTCTAGACCCAACCAACCAGTGGACAGAGGCTTCATTTTCTTTCACAAGTCTTAAACCACCAGGAAATCTAAACTGCTCTACAGGAAACAGTAAGGTAAAATACAATTTAAATAAATAAAGCAACTGCATACAGTTCTGCCTGTGCCTTTCTGGCAAAAGATGAGGGCAGGCAGCTAGTATTTCAGACAGACCCCATAATACTTCCTGACCAAGCTAAGTGAAAGCCTGCCAAGTATTAAAGGGAGAAGAAAGGGATGCAAGCAGCTCGGGTACTTCCTTCCTAGAGATATTTTTTACCAGCGCTGCAATTCTATGGGTCTTACTGAGGGAACTGATGTGTTAGGCAGAGTTCAGCAACATCCTGATTTTATCTTCTGTTCTGAACACAAACCCAGAGAGGGCTGATGGCAAGTGGCACACAGGCTGTTTGTCAGGAGGCTATGTAAAATAGTGAGAACACCTCGTGATGTTGATTAAAAAACCATGATGACTACTTTCCCTCCCAGCCTGACTTATGTTTCTAGCTAGACATACTCTACTTTCTCTTCAAGGCTGCAGCAACTGACCTTTGCCTGCGCACAGCCCCAGTGGGCTGCACAAACTGCACTGAGGTTACCATGGGATGGTATCAGAAATGATTCTGTCATCACCATTAGACACTTCAGCAGAGGCCAAAGTCCAAATTTTAGAATCATAGTAATATATACATCCTCTTAATAGCAAAAAATCTGTCCTGATGCTGCTCATGCCCGTGCAAGGAAACTTTGTTCCCTGGAGCTCTGTGAAGTGACACCTCCTGCCAACGCAAGAGCAGTGCCAAGACACGCTAAAATGGGAACCAAAGAGGAAATTGAAAGTTAAGTCGAGTTCAGATTTTAATTTTTTTAAGCAAAAAAGTCCATCATTCTGAAGTGGTAAATGTGAAAGTGAAGATTAAATGATGTTCAATTTTATGTCACATGTCTTCAAATTCTTTGGAAAGGTAGAAAGTTGACACAAATCTTCTGCATTAGAATTTATTGTAACAGTCATTTCTGTGAGAAGATCTGAAACCACACACCTCATTTTCTAAGATGCAAATATTTCGCTCCCTGTTTAAAGTGTCTGGAGGCTTAAAATAACAGCAGATAGAAACCACAGTTAAAACCTGTAATATATGCTAGCCTCAAAGCATAATTGCATTCAAGATACATTAGTTACATTTCAGCTCAAAGAAAGGGTTGAAATTATGTCCCAACATCTGATATTTCTCTGCTAAGCGGAGAAAACTGGTTCCACAAATCCATTCCAGCAAATTAAAGACTATTAGCAACATAAACCAAAATGCAATCAAATCAAAGTGATGATTTAATGCTTATAATGAAAACTAGAGTATATATCTTCAGATTTTCTTTTCAGTAGAAAACTGATACTCTGCAAGATATTCCATAAGAGTTCAAGAAATTCAGTGCAAACTATTTCTCAATACATGATGGCTGTCACAACTGATTTTAGTTCATGATGCAATTTTAGCACATCCTGTTTCTACTCATATACTTCACACAACAGGTCTGCTGCAACCACAGAAACATCTTCAAAAAATTAAAAACTACTTCTAAAGCAAAAGTGCTTTATCTGTATCTCTTCTACTAGGAACTGCTGAATCTCTAGGAAGAAAGATACCTCACCAGAATCCAAAACAGTCAGCAGACATTCTACAGATGCAATTAGGAGCATTTTCTTGTTCTATAGCTTTCATGGAGGAGAATGCATATGACACTACCTTTAAGTCAATACCCCCAGCAAGTGCAGTCTGCCATGAGTTCAGAAAACCTCTCTGCAAGAGAAGCACTGACAATGGTATGACCAAGTCTAATCACCTGTGTCCCACGGCGTCAGAGTAAGGGCCAGAAGTCTGAAGGACTTAAGGCACCAATACCCTTTCTGTAAATATTTTAAATCTGTTTCAGCTATGAGTCAATGAGTACGCTTAAAAAGTCAAGAGGAGCTGCAGACAATAAGCACTTGTGAACACAAGGCAAACTGTGTGCATCTCAAGGAGAGTACCCAAGCAAGGATATCTAAGCTTCAGCCCACCGTGCTACCACCTTCACAAACATCAAACATTCAGTTGGTGGTTTTCTCCACATATATAACCAAAGAAAAGTGGGAGACAGGCTTAGACCCGAGTCCAGCCAACATTAGTGCAAGGAAGATGTTTTTCATACCTTTATTAGATGCTTGCAGCTTTTTGCCTGTGTCTTAAGAGAAGCACTTATACCTTCTTCCCCTCAATGTATGTCCACTAGGCAGTGTAAGTGCTGAAACAGTCTTACATCAGTGATACTGACAGAAGATTTGAAACATTCCAAAAAAATACTTCTCTCATAAGCAGCAACTCCAAAATGCCTGAGGCAAAAATGCGTCAAGTTCTGAATCTTAATTATTCAAACTCCATACTGAAACATTCACGTTCTCCTTTTCCTAAAGCTACCACTTTAATTCCATTTTACTAATGCAAAAAACCTGCAGATCTTCCTCATGAGGAGAATGCTCAGATTAGGAAACTTGCATGCTTTTTTCACTATGGGTTTGCATCTCCTTTACAATTGGATTTTCAGCTCAGAACACTGACATGGAAGGAAATGTAACAGAAAAAAAAGATCTTTTAACAAAGCTGCTATCTGCAGTCAGTTCCTCCCAGGAATGAAACACTCAACCTTCCAGGACAGCACCAGATATATTTGTATAAAATATCTTTGTGATAGAAATGAACAAAAGAACAACAAGGCTTCTTTACAGATTTCCTCATACAAGACGTGAAATCCTTCTGTATAGACAGTTGCTATGGTGCAGACTTAAGGGGAAAATGAGGGGAGATCAGACTTCTTGTTTACAGGTTTCCAATATGCTCCACTTGATCCATCTTGAAATTGAAACCCCTTAGCTTCCTGTCTTAAGGCCGTCAGACAGCAAAGAACAAACAGTGTTAGCAACTTCACAAAGCCCCCACATGTTCTGCACAGAGCTACAGAAAAACATCCAGGTGGATTAGGCAACAGACAGGAGAGACAATATAGTTCCAAAGAGAACAGAAGCCACACTAAATCCTGAAAGACTTATTCAAGGGAAAAGAGACTTACTCTAGGAATGAAATGCCAGATTATCTCTGAACATTGTCAACACTTCACCACAATGTAACACTGCATGGATCTATTTAAAAATACACCATTTTGACATTCTCAGGCAAAATCCTGATTCTTCTGAGAACTTCTTACACAGGTTTTATCCAAACAGGTATGCCTGTCTATTTACAGATTCAAGAAGAATAAGACAAAGACACTTAGGGTAGGATTAAACTTGCAGTAAGACACCTAAATCATGCAGTCCTCTACAGTCAAAATGCCTACAGAGAGATTCAGCTTACTCTACAGCAGACATTTGGGGTCTAATTCAGGTACCTAGACATAGGTGAGTGCTGTCAGTTTAAATGTCCATCAGTTTCACCTCTGTTCCAGCTGCCTCCCCTGTAAACCTTGATTCCATCAGCATTATGCAATTTTTACCAATGCTTCAGAGATCCTAGCTAGCACCTAGTTTAGGCATGTGACCAGAGGGCTACTCTCCAGGCCCCAATGACCCTACCAAGGACATCTTCACCAGCTACAAACACAGATAGCATAGAAACTTGGGGCAAAAGTAGAAAATTTAAACGTCCTTCAACAGTCAGACGCAACAGAATGCATCCTTTACTCTTTTGATAATTGATAAGAATATAGCTATCACTTGTTGATTACTCCACTGCTCTTTACTGTGGTTTGGGGGCTATGCAAGCGATTTAGCCTTTGCAGTTACTTCTTTAGGGTCCCATGTTTTAAAGGAGCTACCAAATGTAATTTCTTCTCTAGATCCCTTAGTCACTTACCAGAAGATTAGACCAGAACGTTTTACCAAAACTTTCTATTTAATCTGTCTGCATGAACTGCCTTAACCAGCTTTTTTTTCAGTATGGTGTAAAAAACCCACTCATACAGAACAGATCAGTTCTCCCATTCAGTCAGGGACCAGTCTGGTTTGGTCACATATTGTGCTTCCACTAAACATCCAGGGTGAGGTAGAAGCAACTACCTGATCCAGAATAATTTCAAGGTTTAGGAAATAGATGATGCAGTGTTTCTTAAAGTACAAAAATCCCTTCATTGACAGAGATGCCTTTAAAGGCCTCGAGAGGGAGACCCTGTCTAATTTTTAGCATTTAAATTGCTTTGAACATCCATCTTAGGCATCACCAATGACACCACCAGCATCTTGCTACAGCCTGAATATTCAGCTTAGTCAGATCAGGAATTCAAAACTCAATAATAAATAGAAAAGGAAACAAGGCCATGACAACTTTCGAATTCTATGGCAGTTTTCTCTCTCTCTTTAGACTGCTATTTATTTATCCCCTGGCCCCAGTGGTTCTGTTTGCCTTAATCTATTTCTCTTCCTTTATCTACTTACTGTTTGCAAAAAGTGTAAAAATATTAGTTTCCATTTTGTGACATATGCCTGGAAAATTTAACTAATGGCCCAAACCATTTACTCCCCACTGTCAGCAAACAGCCTAAACTGAAACAGTAGCATCTAATCTGTATTTGTGCTACCACAAGCACCACTAGAAATTTGAAGAAAAAAATAATACATTGGAGGGTACTGGCCTAGACTTAGTTCCATTCTTTTTTGTTCTTCTATCTTCTGGGATTTGTTCCACGGGAAGATATTAATCTGCTGGCTGTCAACCCAGAAGCCCTCCTGACTGTGCTCTGCTGACAGGAATCAGACCTTCACTAAGGCCAGACTGGGACAGAACAACTACTAAGTTTTACATAGTGGAGAAAGCATTGCCCCTTCATATTTACAGGCACACTTTCCCATTTATTTCACAAGCATCAGAATTATTCTGCTAATGTAGCTATATTCCATTTCTCACATCTTAGAGATAAGGGATGCTGTGCAAGAAAGGCATCCAAGTGCTTCTATAGCTATATTCCTTACACACAATCCACCCAATAGTAAGAATACTTAGGAGAGTCACATAGTTCCCATGGAGAGAGAGCTGAGATCTTGTCAGATTCTATTCCAAATCCACTGAAAACAGAAGAACTTTTGCCAAGTCAATTTTGGCAAGTGTTTCTAGCATTATCCTGTCTTGCCAAACAGCATTTAGATTTTTCTGGACTTATTTACTTGTTCAGTATTCTCAGAGAAGTTGAACTATTTGTTGCTGGAGAGAATTTGGCTTACTTTGAAGACCTGGAACAACATTTAAAAGATGAATCAGAGACTGACTAACTTAGGAATTTGATCTGTTAACCTCAGCTCATAGCAATAGAGCATGCTCAGTGTTAGAGGTACTCCATAGCACAGCTACTTCAGGTCTGAGACCAGCCAACTCCCTGAACTCTAAAATGCCACTTTTAACATGCTGGTTTTTATACAGCCAAGTTCTATTCCTCTCAAAAATACCATCCAACACAAGCTGTAAGATGATGCTGACCATTCTCTTTAGGGGTCAAAAGAGCAGAACCATGTTTTATGGAAAAAAACCCCAACCCATTAGCATTCTTTGCTGACTGCATGGAGATGAATCCTCTGAAGGCTTGATTTTCAGGAGACATCAAGCATCCAGTCTCTCTCTCAGACACAAAGGTACATCTCTTTAGGACACCCTAACTTAAGGCTGATCCCTCTCACACTGTTGTCCACACACTCACTCCCCACAGAGCTGGTCAGTGCTCTGCTTCCACCCTGTCAGTGAGGCATGCAGGAATGCTTTTGATCCGATGCATCAGAGGTACACTGGTGACATATTTTGCCTGACAGTCATGCTCTACTGCTCAACACAGAAAATTGACTGAAAATATTTAAGTATTTCAAAAATGTTATCTGCAGCACTTGTTTTCAAGCTTTTGGTACTGTTTCTCCCATGCTTGTCCATTCCACATTTTCAGCTTTACTAGCTTATTTTTTCTCTTTTTTTTTTTCCTTTGCTAAGCCAGATATTCATTCTTCATGCCTCCCTCTATTCCCCCACCTCCTGACACTGCCCACTGCATTGCAATAGACAGCAACCTTGCCTTCCCTTTTCCAAAACAGAAGCTATGTACTCTAGCTTATAGCCACGGTTCACCTATCCTCTAAGCACACACTGCCTTGAAAAAAGGACAAAATACCAGTTAGTCTTATATAGTATCACTTTTTTAACTCCTCACTGTTATAATTCAGCCTGGAGGATATGTAAACATTCCCTACACTTCTGGTTTCTAAACATGTACATGGATGTATTTTGGTGGCATTCAAGGGGACAGGTACCACCTTGCTTCCTAAGAAATACAAGCAACCTACCATATGACCCATTCCCATTTTCATTGTACCTTCCCAATACTTAATTCACTTGCAAGCTAACAGGGATACCTGAGGATTTCTCTAGAGAAAAAAAAAAAAAAAAGCAAAAAAGAGAAAAAGAATCAAAGCCTACCACTCTCCAGCCCAGGGAAAGATACCACTCAGTGACTATTCTTCATCAATAGCTTTAAATCTGTTGACCAGATACATCACATCTAGGTGTTTGTATGAAGCTATCAATCTGCCTGATTTAACATGAAATAAAATCAATTGACAATGTAACAAGTGAGTTCCATTTCCTGGTAGGATCTACTCAACTTACCTACTTTGGTCCAAGTCCTATTTCAGTATTTCTGTCAAAAACCTTGTCAAGCTGTCTATATGTCTATGTTGACCATGTCAACCACGTCCATAAGCAGTTGTAAACTCTACTCACGCAGTTAAGTACTGGTATTAATAATTTTATTTAGTTTCCATCTGTAATTTGGAGTACACTAATTTTAGATTACCAATCCACACAGTTTTTTATATTACCGCTCTCCAATTCCTTGATACAAGTTACTGGCATCTTCTAAATTATGTCCTACTTTAATAGCTGTTGTTAAACATTCTCGTGGATTGCTAAAGCGGAAAGAATGCCATCTACATTTGTATCTGACTATGCCCCAGCTTTTTAATCACAAGCCTGACAAGTCTATAGAGTATTGTCTTTAAGCACTACTATATAATTTTGACTTCTACCTGATCCTGAGCACCAACTTTAAAATCCTTTTGTGTCTAATAAAAGTCTTTCTTTCTTTTTCTGACTGTCCAGCTGTCCTGCCTCCATCCATGACATTTTCTTACTAATTTTATACATTGCTTCATTATCTGCTAATTTATATTCATGGAATAAAAGCTGACAGACATCTATTTAGGGATTTCTTGTGGCAGGAGGAAGGGAAAGAATATTTTAAAGCACCGTTTCCACCTCAATTCTCAAACATTTTATCTTTGCTATCTCCCTTGATTATGGATTTTTCCACGACTAGTAAGATTTTTGTAAGCCATTCAAAAGTGCTACACTTTTTCAGTTCATATTTCATCTTTCCTCTTGTGTTGTTCAAAAGCTTTCTACCTTTTGAATTTCTTCCTTTGAGGAAAAAATATTGAATTCATCTGACTACAAACGGACTTCTCTGAGCACAGATGGGTACACCTGAGGTCGCTATCCCAGACTGACTTTGAAGCTAAGGGAGAGAAACAAGCAGAGCAATTGGGGACAAGTTATCCCATTCCTAAATGTGTATCTAAAATAAAACATGTAAAATTGCCATGTAAAAGGGTCTCTCCTTATTCATTAATCTAAGCCTAGAACAGTGCAGCTCAGATATATTTAACTGCAGCACAGCTGTAATAAGTTCAACAATATGAATGCATATCACAGGTATTTCCTACCAATTTGCATTAACAGTTAGAATCCCACAGAGTATTCAAAGGCAATGACAACCACTCTAACCCACTATGGGACAGAGAAACTGCATTTCCAGTGGACTTCAACCTTAAGACACGACCACACTTATTTTTAGAATGTTAATAATTCCTATCAGTTTCTTTGTGAAGAACCTTATATATTCATAAAACAAGCATTTCTGAGGCACTTCACTGACTCACAGATACCTGAATAATCGACCTGTCAACGGCTGCCACCTTTGCTAAGAACTGAACACCTGCAAGGTCACAGCCCTGGGCCTCATCTAATAAGCTCTGCAGAATATATACAGCCATTTCAAGTAAGTCTGACCTGTGTCTTTCAAGTATTTCTGAAGATGCTTCTGCACATTCAAGTTTCTCTAAGAAGAGCTGCAGAAGGTGTAGCAGCTAGGACACTGCTAACTCTGCAGAGCCATGCTCCTTTATATGCTTTTCCCTCTGCTCCTAGTTGGGTGCTGCCCTTGCCCTGTAAATCTAGGATCTAAGCCAGTTTCTTTGCTTTCACTGCATTACACAGAAGCTCCAATTACTGGCTGGAATATCTTAAGGAACACCACTACTCAAACAAAAGACCAAAACCCCTCATAGCAGGTATGATTTCAAGGAGATAGCAAGTAAATGTGTCTCACACAGGCTTTCTGCCATTTCATCGCTGATTAGTTTAAGCTGTCAAAAACCCTTCTGTACGTTTTGAAAACCTTTCAGGATGGTGATGAGGAACATTTATAGTTAGAGAATTAATCACTGTATGAATCCCAGAATCACATCAGATATCTAGAAAGGCTTTAAGGTTACACAGCTTTTAACAATCAAAATAGAGGAACTTCAAAGATCATTCTAGCCTCCATAAATTAAATTGCTGACACACTAATAAGATCCTTGCTCTAAAGGAACAGCAGCATTTGTACCTAATGTAGGTAAGTATTCAGCTGCTTTATTTTTTAAGCCCCTGATTTCTGAGCAAGAGCTTCAGATAAGCACATATTTCATTGAATAATGTCATCAACTACAGGCAGAATGCTAGCAACTAATTGTATTAAGAAATTCTAGAACACAAGGCTGGTTTACCCTGCACAGCATGCACGTCTAGGCAACGGGTAGGAAAAACCCAGGCCATCTGCACAGCTTCCTTTGCCTCTTTCTTCTCCTCCTCCCATGAGGAGTGTGTGTGTGTATACACATATGTACACACACACACACAAATAACAAGGCACAGTATATCAGCCTTGTATAGTAAAACTTCTTAATACAGCTAGTTTCAAGCATACATATAAAAATATATATATGAAGGAACATTAAGGATACACAAAGTTGTTATGCAGAATGGTGAAAATCTTTCTGGAGGAAGTAAAATGTTTTCAACTGCTCTGCAGAACAAAGCAGCTTCCCCAGAAAGAAGCACACATCAGAAATGCAGCTATCAACTCTGCAAAGTCAACACTGCAATATGAAAATATGAATCCTATTCTCTAAGTATACAGAAAGTGAGGAGGGCAAGAGGAAAAAGAGTACTATACACAGTACTGTAAGAACATCTGTTAACAGCCTATGGCCTTCAGAAGAGTGCACAAACACTCCCCAAATCTTTTACTACCACAAAGTGGTTAAAAAGGTTGTTGACTGATTAACCTTTTATTTCTGAGACCAAGGAAAAAGGTCTGAAAAGGACTGAAAAATTTCAGGTCCATAATGGAGAATAATAGCATTACTGAATGGGGGAGTTATTTCATGTGCAGGCTGTGATGAAGACAAAAACAAGCAGTTTAAGTTGCATCTAATGAATAAAGGTTAGTCAATGAAAGGCAAAGAGATGAGTGATATGGTGAAAGCAAAGAGACAAGAGATCTCTGCACAGCATCCTGGAGAGCTAAAAGGAGCTGTCCTTACACAGAAGAGTTACAAAAGAAGTGCAATGAAGAAGACAGAATGGCTCAGAGCTCCTCCAGGTCGATGCTCAAAGATCTACTACTGACTGAAAAACACCTGGATGACCAAAGGAGATGGCAAAAAACTGCTCTGAGCAATCTCCCTCTCTTCCACTGCTAGTCTTGCCTTGCTACAGGAAGAAGTACTTGAATTAAATTTCTACGCTCTGCACTATGAAAGGAGGTATGTATTTAATCAAAGGATGTACAAGGAAGGGAGAAAGAAAAAATACTTCAGCAACACAAGACAAAGTTGCAGAAAGTATTTCCAATTTATTCACAAGAAAAATCCAAGTGCCGATAACAGGAAGCCTGAATTGGAGGAAAATGCTGGCTATCCATATTAAATTAAGAGATGTATTGTTAAATAAAAGCAGCTATGTTGACATCCACAGCTAAAAAGATGCCTCAAGCTATCATCTGGAAAAACACTATGTCACTGCATGGCACGTGGCTTCCTTCCCATATCCTTTGTTCAGTTATTTGTTTCATAATAACTATTTGAAGCTTTAGGAAAAAACCAAAAGAGCCTGTATATGACAATAGGAAAAAAAATCTGTTCGTGCATCTTGATCTGTAAATTACTGCTTAAAGGGAAAAAAGTTATATGCCAAAGTCAACTCAATTCACTTCAACTCAATCAAATCCTCCTAAGTCAGATTTTTTCAGTGATACAGGATTAGTTAATCTTTATTCTGTTTCTAAACAACACAAGCACATTGTTTAATGCCTATTTCACATATAATCAACAAAGAGAACTTCTCAAGAAACAGGTTGATTAAACACTCACTTTTCAAGCAAAGAGTTAAAGCCCATATCTGAACAATATACAGCTTTGAGTTCAGCTTGAGTAGGAACAGCAGCTCAGTACTGAAAGCTTCCCATTCACATCATCACCTGTATTTTCTTCATAACAAGTGCATATGTAGGCAGATGGGTTGGGCTGTTTCCAACAGCTGCCCTGTCATTTTAAAGATTTCCATAAACAGCATGCAGATGTAAATAACGCTGGTTGACTTTCCTCTTTTACTTCCCTCCTTCCTGGTTGGCAGACACAACTTCTGCAGAGTCAAAAGCAAGACCCCTCAGACAAGACTTGTTCTTCTCTTTCAAACAGGGCTGGGGAGTTAAGAAGCTTTTTAAGAATACCTTGTTAATTCCATAGATGTGTGAAGAGGGCTTGACTTGACCCATACAAATATGAAAGTCAGGGCCTGGAAACAACACCCTGCCTCCTCAGTGAGACAGTGACCTCAACAAATACCAGGTAAGACAACATACACCAATATTTAAGGTAAGACAAAGCTAGCAGCCAGCTGCTATTTCAGACAGAAAATAAGAGCCACTGTTCTAACACTCTTGTATTGGGTTTGCATGGCCAGGTTTTGGTAGCAGTGGAGACTGAAAGAGTGGCTTCTGTGAGAAGCTGCCAGACACTTTCCCCATGTCTGGTAAAGCCAATGACAGCCAGACTGGCTGCTGGCCAAGACCAAGCCAGTCTGAGAAGGCAGTAGTGCCCCATGATAACATATTTCAGAAGGAAAAGAAATTATAGTGAAAAAATAATTTGGCTCAAAGAAGAGAGGAGTGAGAATATGTGAGAGTAACACGATGCAAACACCAAGGTCAGTGGAGAAGGAGAGGGAGGAGGTGCTCCAGGCACTGGAGCAGAGATTCCCCTGCACTCTGTGGGGATGCAGAGATTCACCTGCAGCCCATGGAGGAGACTCACACCTGAGCAGGTGGAAGCCCAAAAGATGGTGTGACCCTGCTGGAAGTCTGTGCTGGAGTAGGCTCCTGGTAAGGACCCACAGACCCATGGAGAGAGGAGTCCATGCTGGAGCAGGTTTCCTGGTAGAACTTGTGACCCTGTGGGGGATCCACACTGGATCAGGCTGTGCCTGAAGGACTGCACCCTGTGGAAGAGTGACCCAGGCTGGAGCAGAACTTAAGTCCATGGGAAGGATTCATACTGGAGAGGTTCCTGGAGAACTGTCTCCCATGGGAGGGATCCCACGCTTGAGCAAGGGAAAGGCTCTCCCTGAGCACCGTCAGGAACAACCTGTGATGAACTGATCATAGCCAACATTCTCCATCTCCCTTTGCCAATGTGGGGGAGGAGGTAGACTCTGGGAAGGATGGAGGAGTGGGGAAAAGGTGCCTTTAAGCTTTGTTTTACTTCTCATTACTCTGCTCTAATTTTGAACGGTAATAAATTCAATTAATATCCCCAAGTCAACTCTGTTTTGCCCGTGACAATATTTGGTGAGTGATCTCGTTCTATCCTTATTTCAACTCATGAACCTTTTGTTTTGTTTTGTTTCCCTGTCCAGTGGTAGCAAGCAGTGATAGAGTGGCTTTCATGGGCGCCTGGCATCCAGACAGGGTCAAACCACCATAAATTCCTCTGAAGTTTAGCCCTAGCAGTTTTTAACAGGTAGTCGGCAGAAGAGCAGGTTACATGTCTGAAGCTGCTTTTTATGAAGAATACTCATGTGCATGTAGTGTGATTAGAGAGGCTGAAGAAAACAGTCCAACATACTACTACATTTTCCAAGAGGAAACACACTGAACTTTGAGACAGTACGTAATTCAGGAAGAAGAGTAATAGAATGGGTATTGAAAGAATTTCCTGCCAAAGCACAAATATTATCAATATGTAAATCTTCACAGGAGGCACTTAATGCTTTTGATATTAAATACTCTGCCTATGCAAGTCTTTTCCTATTGCTCAATCCTCTTCAAAACTATTGTGAAGCTTTCCAGATGAAGCAATTATGTCAAGAATCCTCTGCCTAGATGGCATTTCTCAAGTGCATCCAAGTCTCATAAATTTCATTACAAGTTCACTTAGAAACTTCTCGTGGTTTTCAATAAAGCCAGTTTTAAACTCAGAAAGACTCCTCTAAGCACTTGTTATTTGTTAAACCACAACTCTGTTCATTAGTGTTCTACTCTGTCAGCAGCAATACCCACCTCTATCATTCACAAATGTAACTTGACTGTTGCCTGTAATTCCCACGTTTCTTCCGCCATAAATGCCAAAAATTCAGCTACTTCTACAACCCATGTAAGCCATATCCTGAGCAACTAACTTGGCCCTGAATTAAATTTGCAATTATTTTAAGTCAAATGCTGTATTTGTTGAATTTTCTTTTTATGAGTTCACTACAAGCTTTTCAGTGTCACTTAGATCTGCCCTCCTCCCCCCATCTTCCCATGTGACCTCTGTCCACATCATCTAAATTCCACTTTGATGCCACTGGTCTTGAATCAGACTGTAAATTCTTTTTGGGAGACCTCATACCTTACTATGAAGACGAAATGTGCAAGATGATGTCCCAGCGCTAATCCTAAGAGGACCTTCAAGCAATCCTGAAATTAATTTGTATACTGGTCCGGTTCAATATAATTTGAACCTGACCAGTGTACAAATCTTCACTGAATGCTATTTGCCAAACAGATCAGTGAAGTTTCTCAAATATAAAATATGGGGATTTTGACATTGCAGATACTGTTTTACCTACCTATATGACAATAATGTTTTGTAAGAACTATGACCAGGACAGTAACTCCCTTACAAAAAAAAGTCACAAAGTCCAGGAAGTCTTATGGTATCTCTTATGTGAAATGTAAAGGGACAGTATTACCGCACCTGAGTGGGTCGCAGCTGGTGAGAGAGAGATGGTGAATCTTGTTTCTTGAATCAGAAGGCTTATTTATTAAGATATTATATATAATACATTATGACTATACTAATAAAATAAAGAGAGAGGTTTGCAGAGCAGCTAGGCTAGCCTAGGAATAGATAGCAAAGAATCTATAACAAAGTTGTGTTCAAGGACTCAGTCCCCTGGCTTGCACTGGTGATTGGCCTTTAATTATAAACATAGAACATGAACCAATCACCAATCAAAATAGATGCCCCTGTTGCATTCCCCAGCAGCCTCTGGCCTCCAGAAGACACAGAAATCTGAAAGAAAGGATTTCTGTGAAGAAATGTCTGCAACGGGACAGAGTAATGTTTAGATTATCTCCTCTCATGCTTTTATACAAACCTGCACACAAACATATTTGAGAAAAAAGGATACTGACAATAAGAAAAAAACAATTAACAACACAACTCGCTTTACCAAGACCATCGATATTTAATGCATGTACCAAGCAGATGCATATCTTCTACGTAGAGGTTCTCTCAAGAAGGAATTCACTAGTGCTTTTATTATCAAGTTTAATCAGTTATGTGCTACAACCTCACTGCTCCTTTTCTGGCATGACAGGAATCACCCTTAAGTAGTGTACCAACCACATAAATTGTTCTCGATCTCTTACGGTCGTTATTTTAGCAACAGGGTTCACCCACATATAATTAATTGGCAGGACTGGAATCTTGAAATTGCCTCAATTGACTTCTAGAAAACTATGAAAAGTATGAATCAACTTTTAGCACTTCCTCCTTTTTTTTTTTTTTCTTGCAAGGGAGGGTGAAGGGGAAGATCATGGAACCTCAGACAGCTGAGATGCTATGATACATCAGAAGTAAACACAGACACATGAAATTTCCCTGACCTCCCTATAATTTTTCAGAGTTGGGCCTCTTCCAGGAAAATTAAATTTATAATACTTCCCCTCCCCCCCCCCCACCAATGTTTTGTTTACTGGTGAATTTCTAGTTTCCAGAAGTCCTCTAAGTGATTATTTCCTACACGGCTTAGCATTTCAAATTCTAAATGAACCATCAGAGAGATGATAAAGATGTGAAATAATCTTGTGAAAACTTTCCAACAGAGTGTAAAATCAAAGCCAAGCAATCTGTACAAACAAGCAACTCTGAAAACTTAGAACTGAGTCTGCAGTTAAAAATAAAACCTGATTCCATTTTTGATTCTTCCTAACAGAGACCGGATGATTTATAGATATTAAGACACAGACATCAGAAGAAAGATTAAGCAGTATGTAGGAAAGCCTGGCCGAATTCGTATGCTTGTGATAGATGAAATAAGAGTTTTAAACAGACAGCTATGTTTTAGGTGTCAAACATTTCTTGACGTCTGTGGCAGTTGGCAGCTGCAAACATCCGACTGAAAGCCCCATCTGCTGCTTCACAGCTTCCAGTCGAGGATGTTTACAGTCGCTCACTGTCAACAGCAATACACATTCCTTGGCTGTTTATTTTATATTATTAACATGCAGAAGCCTCCAAGCAGCTTAGTTAAGATCTACTACAACTTCTGTTGCTGTGTTGCTGCCCACAGATGTACACTGGACTATGTTTATAGTATTTACTAATGAAATCAAGTATAACTTCCAGAGGAACATTTGCAAACAGCCAGGCATATTTTTTATTCAAGCATTATACTTCTAATATTATGATGCCTGTTTTATACCCAGTAAGAATTAAAGACGTGCAAAAAGAGCAACTTGCTTCCACTGTTGTGTTTGTTTTTGTTCTCCAAGAGACTTGACCAATCCGGTCACATTCATATAAAAACCGCACTACTCTACAACAAAGTTAACTTATCAGCACAGAAACTAAAGATAGTAACTGGCACAAAAATAGAACCAAAACCCTTTCTAAGGGTATTATTTCACTAAAGTGTCTGCAATGGCTTCCTTCTCCTTAGAAAAGTGGGTGCAAGGAAATTATACAATATTAGAAGTTAGCTTATACAATATTTGCTTCTAAATAAAACCATGGGGAAAAAAAAAACCTCCAGCCCACAGGGGACAGTGGGGAAGAAGGAAGAAGTTGTATAGCAAGCTCTGCTAAGGCTTCAATAAAGTTAAAGATTCCTACAAATTGTCTGAGCTAACCAGTTGCTGCTACACTTCACATGGAGTTGGCAGAATGGCATTTCTCACCAAATGAAAAAGCCAAAAAGATTTGGCATAACAGCATCTCAGTTGTACAGTTCTGCTGTTTGTTTTTTGTTCTATCTCCCACTTCCTTATTAAGTTAATGATGGGGAAAATTAAAGATTAATCATTCAACTATTTTTCTGAAGTCATATGAAACCACAGCAGGCAAGCAGAGCGATTATATCACTCTAATTAGAAGGTGTTTTTCCTTGAAACTTTTTTACCCCAAATGAAATTACCACACTGTAAACTGAGTAAGTTATGAAAAGACTGCAGTTGGAACGCAGAAGCCTGTGGCATATGTACTCAAACTGATAAGTGTGAAGGATCTCTATAAATCACTTTCAAAACTCAGGGTTATATTTTCTGTACTAAGGTTAAGAAAATTACTCTTTCAGGCAGCAGGTGAAAACAAGCAGAATTTTGCTAGGGCCTTTCCCTTTATTCAATATAAACTTTGAGCTACTAAAGCTTCCTAGGCAATCACATTTTCTCAATGGGTCAAGTCACTAAGGAAACAAAGCAAACTTTATCAGTGCTGCACAACTCTACATTCCAGGAATTCCTAGCACTTGGCATCTATATACCACATCAGAGCCACAGGATCACTCACCCTCTCCCTAGGAGAGCAATCATAACAAGCTATGAAACGCTCAGTAAGGTCCCCAACCTTACACAAAGTTGGCAATATTAGGAGGTAATGGCCTTTCCTGTGTGAGATCTACTGAAGAATGGGAGAAAAAATATTTACTATAACAATATGTTGGAAAGAAAGGAAAAGAGTTCTTTTCTTAACCAGTCCCATCTTACTTATCAAAAGCCAGCTACGAAATACAATTAAATCACCTTGTAAAACAATATGCATAGATAGTAAGAAAAACCAAACCAAAACAAAATTAAAAAAAGAAAAAACCCAAACAAAAAAACCCTCAAATGCAAAATACTGATTGTAGAATAGAATTATTTCAGCCTAATTACTTCTACTCATCCCACTAAAATTATAATTTCATTTGTAAATACACTGGCCTAATATCCACACCTTTAAGGAGGAAAATGTAGGAAGGGTATAAAATGGAATTAATTAGATTAAGTAAATTATATCAGCAACAATATGCAATCTTACTCCATATATGGCTACCTTTCCATTTTAAAAACACAGGTTACACCTGTATCAAAGTCAAAAGAAGGTCAACCTAAAATTGTGAGACATACAGTATGGACTGTTATGCAGGACAAGGCAATGAGTTGTCTTTACCACTCTGATATTTAATTTGCAAAGTATTCTTACAGAGGTGTTTAGTAAGAAAGTGCTCAAGACTCAAACAGCAATCAACAGGACTTGATACATGCTGATCTTGCTAAGGTGAAACATATCTGAACAGGTAAAATACAGGCAAGACAAAAGGAACAACATTTGAATATTTCAATATCTTCATGAATTTATAGCTCATGTCCCAGAAGGAGAAAGGGGCAAACTGGTAGCACTTAAGCACTGTTCTCTAAATAGAAAAGCTTTCCACTGCTTTTCCCTCATTCCCCTGAAATTTCTAAGTCAGATGAATGGATTATTGGTGACAAAGAAATAACTACAAAAACAAACAAACAAACAAAGCAACTAAACCATAACTTGCCAAGTGCTCCTAAAATTCAAAAACAGAGCCTTTACCTTTTCTGTTACCTTCCATATAGACAAGGTGATAGGGTAACTCAGGCAGATAAATTAGTTTTTAATCATATCAGATTAACAGTGGAATATCAACAGATGAAAATGCAAATTAAAAGCTACATAGAATCTGCAAAAGTTTCACTCATGGCAATTATTTTCTAAGTTGCTTTATAGTTTCCATTTTCAAATTTGCTTGTCAAAAACTTTAAGATCATCATTAAATATGGGAAAATATTATTCCTCCTCTTCCTGTCACTGACAGCACAGGAAGATTAAGCACACATTACTTATATGAACTCAAGTTCACAGCTGTTATGTTACAACATGAGTATCTCCAACTGTTGCAGATGAATCCAATTCTCTCAACTGCATCTGAGCTCTAAAATGCCTGAAGCAGCAGGCTCCCCCTGCACTAAGAAGGCAGTTGCAGACAAGCAGTTGAAATTATGCACCAAATGAGACACAAACAGCCAAACATTTGGGAATGAGATGTCAAAGCTCTTGGTAAAATCATGAACATGTAGTGCCTAGTTTTCTTAAGCCTCTTCTCAAAATTCTCTCCTCAATGTCTAATCTTTAAAGACTTTAATCAGCTTCTGATCCACGCAAGTGAATGAATACTACAGTGTACCTCATTAGGAATATATCTGGCAAAAAAAGCCCAAGAACTTACTTCTTGGATATCAGCTGATCCTAATTCAGTCCCCTTCATAAGAGGTACCCACACCTCCGGGAAGAATTACATTCTTCGTCCGCCAAAGTCTGCTCCTCAGATTTCCAGGAATCTGTATCACACACATGAACAGAAGTTATTGTAATTCCAGAAGTTCAGCAGTTCAGATTGCATAGCTCTTATTATTAGGACTGTCTGCAAGAAGTCAGATAGCTTCTAACAATCCTTATTACAACTGTGTCCTTTTCTGGTACCATCATTTAAAACCTGGAATGTGTTTGAAGTGACACATTATTGCTGAATGCAGCTGTCTCTCAATTCATGTAGATAAAGGTTACCTGCTAAGGCAGCATAAGTATTCAGAAACAACACTGAAGAATTTAGATTTCCCACCAGAGGTAGGCATAATGACTTCTCATTTATTATATTAAGAAATGTACAGATTACACAACCAAAACCAACCACATAATCTCAGATTTAACATGATTTCAGAAAAGCACAATCCCTATAGCCTTTAAGATGGAGAAGAATATATTCACTCAATCATTCTAGAGGAAGAAGGACATAGAGAACTCCCTGAAGATGGATGAGCAAACAGATACACAAGACAGAACCACAATATTAGGCAAAACCCAAAGAAACAGAGATTGAGAAGAGCATAGAAAAAACAAAATAAGGAAAACCAAATATACAAACCTAAAGCAGAGGGAGAATACACACATGACAGTTCTGAAATCTAAGTTACGAGCACACAACAAAAGCAAAAGAAGTGCGGGACGTATTCACTGAAATGTATATATGCAAAACATATTTATCAGTTTGCACTCCTGACACCTGTACTCGAACCCGTTCTGGATGTGCCACACGAAACAAGGTGCCTTTGATAAACACATCTCCCCCAACCAGCTGCAACAACAAGAGAAGGCTAAAGAGGAGCATGAGCACTATTTATGCTCTGCTATAGCATCAGTGAACAGTACAGTGTTGTTTACTCTTCTCCATTTCAGTGTCATGAGGGAATCACTGTGAAGCCTGCAAACTTTAAGTACTGGCCACAAAGGAAGATGCAACATGTTTGACTGTTCTTTGGCATCAGCTGGCATTAGTGGGCTACACCCAGGTGGTTCAAAGCATTTCTCCCTCCTTGCTGGCAGAGCCAAGTGCCGTGCCAGCTCCTGTTCCACCAGCATGCAGCATCCGGCCTGAAAGTGCGCCCAACTATGCATTGCTGGGTCACCTCCCAGGGCAGAGCCACCAAGTTTGTGGCTTCCCATGTCAGATAAATACAAAGACCACGTACTGGGTTAGCAAAAGAATAAAGAGCATATATTAGACCACAAAACAGTCTCCAATGGTAGTAACTTCTTATAGTTTTATGGGAGAAGCATTGTCCAAGGGAGCAGAACGTAACAGATCCCAAGCTTAGCAAAGAACGTTTACTTAGCTTTAACAGTGTGAACAAAAAACCTGCAGCATTTACAACTCATTCAGCTGCACTGTTCATTTCAGAGGCAAAATACAGCTGGAGTGATAAGCCTCTGGCACAAGGGACACGTTACAATTAGAGCACATACCTGAGATCCCTGCACACAGGAGCAGACATATGTTGGGCTGACAAGAACTATGTTCAAACACAAAATTCTGCCCCAACACCCTCCAAGAACTTCTAGAACACTTTCATCCTGTATTTTGTGAACTGTCTCCTAACTCACATTTCTTATTTCCTCTATTTGGGACATGTAATTTGTGCTGAAGTCACACCCCTACTTTTCTTAAGAGCACAGCAGGGGCTTTAACTCCAGTCCAGCCCAGTGACTCATCTCACAAGTTTACCCTCATATTTCCAATTTCAGGGTCAGTTTGTTGATGCAGGAATAATTTCTGCTTGCCTATACGTAGGACACTGCACCCATCCCAGACACCCTGCAAACACAGGGAAGGCCATTTTTTACTTCTCATCCCTTCTTTCCTCATTTAGAACTCAAACACAAAACTGGGACATAAAGACTCTCAAAATAATTAGCACAATCATAATGTTAAAATGTTTGTCCTTCATCTCCCTAGATCTCCTAGACCAAAACAAATACAGACTCTGACCACAACACTATTGCAATTTAATGTGCTCCACAGTGAACTGTCCAAGCCCCAGATGTTGCAGAAGAGTCCGCAAGTCTCCAGCTTACACATCCTTACCCACAAGGTTGTGCAATGCATTGATTACTGTTGTCCCAAAGGTACTTGAACATTACCAGAAATTAGTTCTAGATGAAAGAGAGCTACTGGATACTACATGAAGCAAAACATCCACTAAAAGTGTGCAGAAAGCAACTTTATTAAGAACACCATGAAAAATATAACAGCAACATTTAAAGAACAAAACTAGAGTTCATGTGCAGCAAATGCACTACACTTTGCACACATACCAACTGGGGCAATACACCTACTCAAGTTCCATTCTTCATTTACTTCCAACAGCCTCCCCTTCTCTTGGGTGTGACCAGGCTTAGGAAACGAGGGAACAGAATGAGGCTGAACATCTGTAGTTAAACACTTGCTTGTTCCCACAGTTTGAAATTAAACATTCTAACCTATCAGATAAAATGCTGACATCATACTGACAGGACCATGAACCTGAATCTTGTTAATGTTATCCTTTCTCCTCATCACCGTGAAAAGGTCTTTCCTCACAACTTTTCAGAAGCAGAAGTTACAACAGACTAATAAGCACATGACAAAAAAAAAAAATGCCCACCAAGTTAAAAGAGAGGCACAATTCAGTCCTACAAAGCAAGGAGAAAGCATTAGACTGACCAGTGAAGCAAGAGGAGAGAGGGCTTACCAGCATAAATGCCCTAGCTAAGACACTGGGGAAGCTCCAAAGTGCTCAAAAAACTACTACACAGCAATCAACGCTGACGTGCCAAAGAATGCACATAGTACAAAGTTCTGCAAGAGGAGAAGGCAGTGACCCTTTCTGGAACAGCTGAAATAGAGCTGCATGTGAGAAATGACTGGTGGGAGGAGGGCACAAAGTGAGAAGAAACCCCTACTGATTAACTTCAGGCATTGGGAACTCAGAATTATCCTTCTTCCTCACCTTCACCCCAAAGTTTCCAGTATAAGTCACAAAGAGTTACTCTCAGTGCTGCCCCCACACAGCTTTCCATAGATGCAAACAGCTTGTATGGCTGCATTTTACTCCCAACAGCAGACATAACTGCCCAGAGACTACAGAAAAGGAACAGAAAAAGAAACAGAACATATATGAAACCTTTTTTCTATTAAAAATATCCCCACTTTTCTGATGGTCAATAGTGAGGAAAATCCCTGGTAGATAAATATAGATTTAGTAGTCAGCTAAAAATTAGAGCTATGAGTACATCTCTTGACAGCTCTAAGAACAGCTCTCAGTTGCTTAGACTCAGAGAAAGTTTATAATCAACTTGCTGCAAAAGCTTTAATTTAGAACATGTGTCACTAAGGAAAAACACTGAAGCAAGACTTGACTTTATTTTTCAAATGTCTTAACAACTAATCCCCTGGGGATTATGTCAGGCATGTCACATTAGGATGGCTTGGGCTCACCTTGACCAGTGAGTATGTTATAATGCAACTAAAGCTGTCTATGTATGCACTCTAAAACATGATTCTAAAATTGCAAATGGCTACAGAGGAAAAGCATCTGTGGATCTAACACTGATCAAGAACATATTATCATGTGTTTTATTCAACATGAAGTGTCATAGACAGAAGCAGTCTTACAGAACAATATAAAACTAATTTTCTACATACCTCAATATAAAAGAGAAGGGGAAACTTTCCTGCACAAAAATCAATTTGCTGGGGTAGGCTGCTATTGTAAAAGATATATTTACACAGTACAAGTTTTTGATGCAAAGGATTACATATGTAAATGGTTGAGTTAATAAACTGGAGTTGAGAATGAGCTTTTCCTGTTCCTGTTAATTTATGGCCCAGTGCTACATTCCTTTCACGCAATGCCATAATCTTCAGAGAATGACTTCACTTTATCCTCCTCAGAGTAATCTAGGAATGCAGATAGAAAGAACATCAACCACCACCTTCATAACTCTCTCCCTCTTAACTCTCAAGGGTTTAGGTGCCTGATAAAGTTTTAGATATTATTAAAACTTGAAACATCCGTTCTTGGCTGCCACTACCCTCCGAGCACACAGCTTCCTGCCAGTGGGTACTTGTACCAACACTGAGGCCTTCACAGCGCTGATTGAACTAATACTGCACGTCCAAACCACCACGTGGCTCTCAAATCCCCTGCTCACCCTGCTGCTCCTCAACTGCTGAAGCGCAAGAATGTGAAACTTCCAGATCTGTCCTTTATCCCAACAATAAAATAAGGAGTTTGGGAAGAACTAGTTGCACCAGAAACCTTTCTGTACAATACAAACACTAGGACAAGAGTTCAGGTTTAAATCCCCCTTTAGGCCTGTCTCAGCCACAACTCAAAAGCTGGCTTTCACTCCCCCACTTGAATGCCTGTGCCCATGTGGTGATGCCATCCATGCTGTGACCACTGCTCTCAACAGGAGAAGCTCAGTCCAGGAGCTTCTGCCACCCAGGAGAGCCACCACACTCAAATCACTCCCACAAATCAGTAAGATGACCCCTTTAGAAAAGGGGACCCTGCTCCAGCATCTCATTCCAGGGCAGTGTTTGCAACTGCCAATAACAAATGGATTGACACCTTCACCTAGCTAGACCCTTAAGACTTAAGCCTCTATAAAAGCTAAGCTGAAGAGCAGATCTCTCTCTACATGTCCTGCTGGTCCCTGAGGCTCTGATGGATGTGCTCTAAGGTGACAGAGGACACCTTGCATGGCCTTTTCCTGCAAGTCCCACAGACACAGTGGGTGCCATCTCTGGGCTATGGGCATCAAGGCAGCTGCAGATCAGGCATCTGCACACTTCAGCCTTTAAGCTACCCTGGATATTTTTCTCCTTCTTTTGTCAACTGTACAGAAAGTACAGACATTCCCTTGGCACACTTATCTTCACTCAGCTTTCCAAAGAATCAGTAAAATGAATCACGTGTGGTACTTGTATGTATTCTACTAAAATAAACAAAATCCAACCACAGGATCACTTTTTAGTATTCAAAGCACTTGTGTGCTAGTGGACACAGCCCTGACAAAAATACTTGCTCAGATGACAACCTCTCCCTCTGTGGGCTTTAACAGCTCCTACCAACCCAAGGTCAGGGCAGCTATGTGGCTCCAAATGCACCTTGAACATCACATCTGTGTTCACAGTTCAGGGAAGGGGATTCTAGTACAACAAAATAGCTTAGGAAACTACAACAGCAATGCCAGGTCTCTAACTTTGTAAGTAGATTTATGACTTAGAGCTATTAATTAGTTTTCAATAGTAACAGCAAAGAGCTAATGATGTATTAGGAATCACTGACACTGCATTTAACATTTAGTATTTCCCTCATTTCTCACAAGGCAATGGACAGACTTACAAATTCATTATATGACACAAGAGGTCTCAACACACAAAAACTATTAGCCTCATTGGGAAATCTATCCAGAAAGTGAACCCAGTAAAAATTAATATTTACCCACATCTTTTGACAGTGACCTCCTAAGTAATGCTTCCATGCCCTGTATCTGTATGAGTCTGAGATACAACAAAGCTATGGACAACAGCCATAAAAAGGCAGCATGCATATTAACATGGGTATATTAGGTTTGACTTCCAGACCCAAGTTTTTGAGGGGGAGAGGGGAGTTATCTTCTGCAATCAACCTTTTTAAACTCAGTCTTCTCCATTCAAACAGCTGGCTTATAGAAGAGCTTAAAACACAAAAAGCAAAGTGACCTATTGTGTTTTGACTCAAAGCAGATACAGAAGTAACCTTCAAGGTTACCTTGCCCTATGTGCGGCCTCAGGAAGGAAAAAACCACAGTTTCAGCAAAGGAATTTCTTGCCTGGCTGGAGGCCACACCCGCCACAACAACTGATGGCAGGAAAGCATTTGGATTCACAACTTTACCCGCAGCACCCAGCCGGAGGCAAAGCAAAACTTTCTCATTTTCAGAGAAGAAAAGAAACTCTTGCTCAATAAGTAGCAATTATGCTGCAGAATTTATATGCTGAGCACGGCTGAATGTACGAGCACCAGATCAGTCAACCATAGCTTTAGTGCTTTGAGTATGATTAACAGAATGAACTTTCAAAGGTCAATTAAATGTCAACACATTTTAAAGAGATATTCTTCTTAGGCTGGGACAATGTGTAACAGTACCTTCCAGAACTTCTGTGCACTTTCACCTTAAAATTTTACCCATCTTATACTTACATGTGCAGATATAAAGATGATAACTAATTAACCTTCGATAGAAAATAATGGCTATTTACACACCGGGCATTTCTATCACTAAGCTGTCCTCATTACTTGTGTCTAAGCAAGTACACTGAGACACTTGCCCCAAAACTTCATTTCAATTGTTCAGGGTGTGAGCAAAGTCAGAAAGAGCAAGAACAGTTTGAAAGTCTAATAACTTACTAAATGAAAATGAGAAGAGGCTTTTGATATGCAATTGAGCTGCCTCGATGTGAATCTGGGGGAGGATGGGGGGGACGGGACCGTAACTGAATTAATTATGAACGCATTAATCATGACTTTAGGCAGCCCAATGATTTATCTCTTTATCTCTACACATTTCTGAAAATTCAAACTTCAGCTGACTAGCTCAAGACATCTTAAAACAAACGCCGAAAAGCTGAACGCTTAGTACGATTCTTTTAAGTTACCCCTCAAACGGGGTGCTCAAATCATTAGTTAGTTTAAAAGTTTTTTAAAAAAGAAAAAAACAACAAAGTCTCCATCTAAGTACAAACGAAAAGAATCAAAATCCCGAGCAAGGCCTCTCAACAGTACCATAATCATTCTGACATGAGCAATATTTATTCAAGACCAAAGCTAAAGAATAATTTGAGAGTTGAGAAAAAACCAGCAGAGAGCCGCACTCTGTACAGACGCCAGGAGAAAATGGGCTGGAGAGTTTTCTTTTCACCACGGCAGCGGTCCCGGCACCTCTCCACAGGTAGGGCTGTAACTCCACGCAATTTCGGACGAGTTTGTTTGGAGGCTCCCGCTCCGGCCCCGACAGTCCCGCCAGGTTTTGGGCCAGGTGCCGCGAGGTAGCGCACGGCGACGGTTCTCCCCGACAGGGAGACAACCAGGGCGGACAACCCTCCAAGTTCCTAAAAAGTTTCCAGAGGCGGGGGCTGCCTGAGCCCCGCGGGGCCCGCCGGGTACGGCCGCCCGTCCCGCCGCACCTGCGGCCCCGGCCGGAGCGCCGGCAGCTGCGGGCGGAGCGGGAGCGCGGCCCGGCCCGCAGGTGTCCCGGGACCCCCGCCCGCTCCTTACCTGGACGGATCTCGCCCAACTTCCCCACTCTGGGCGAAACTTGCGGCAGACAGCGGACCCGCTCCCGACGGCCACCTCCAATCCAGTCCAGTTCAGCCCGTCCCATCCCGTTCCGCCCCAGCCCCCCGCCAGCCCGGCCACAAGGGCGGGGAAAGGGGGCGGAGAGAAGCGAACCCGCCCCGCGGCGGGCATTGTACGCCCCCGGAGTGCCCTTCCCAGCGGTTAAGGCGGCGTAAGCTCCTCCTCCCCTCGCCATGTTCTTTGTTTCTCCGGCTTTTCCCGGCCGTTCCCGGTGACGCCGCGGCCGCCCCGGCGGGGCCGGCGGAGCGGAGCGGGGCCGCCCCGGCCGCAGGTGACCCAGCGGCCGCCCCCGCCCCAGCGCCGCCCACCCGCCGGAGGGGATCCCGGCCCGCTCCGCCAATCGGCTCGGGGCAGGGCGCGCCTCGGCCAATGGGGCGGCGGGGAGCGCGGAGAGTCCCGCGCGGAGCCAATGGGGCGGCGCAGCGGTCGGGCCCGCCTCCCCCGCGCGGCGCGGGGCGGCCGGCGGGGGCAGCGCGCGGGGCTCGGACTGGGCTGCGCGGCCGTGAGGGCCCCGGGGGTGCGGCACGGCACGGCTCGGCTGGGCACCGCACGGCACGGTTGGGTACGGCTCGGCTGGGCACCGCACGGCACGGCTGGGCACGGCTCGGCTGGGAACCGCACGGCACGGCTCGGCTCGGCACCGCACGGCACGGCACGGCACAGCTCGGCTGGGCACCGCACGGCACGGCTGGGCACCGCACGGCACGGCTCGGCTCGGCACCGCACGGCACGGCTGGGCACGGCTCGCCTCGGCACGGCACGGCACGGCCTGTCCTGTCCTGTCCTGTCCTGTCCTGCCTCGCCTGCCTGCCCGCAGGCTGGTTCGGAGCGGCGGCAGGGGTGGAGGGGAAAAAGGACTTGGGAAGAAGCTGTAACCTCTCAGTTGGGGGTCCGGAGAGAGGAGATGGTGGAGACCAAAAGCCTCCCTTGAGTCGTCCTTACGTCAGCTTTGGATTGTAGGGAACACCAAGTTCTTTATATACCCAAGAAGGGAGCAGAAGAAATAGTATTGGTAACTCAGAGGTGAAAACCGCCACCTCGGGCTCCCAGTGTCTCACCAAGGCTGTCACGGAATTACCGCAGTTTGAGATCACCCAGTCAGGCCCTCCCCATCTGGTACTGCCGCTGTAACCCTAAACCACACACCTAACCCTAAACCGCACACCCTAACCCTAAACCACACACCCTAACCCTAAACCACACACCTAACCCTAAACCGCACACCCTAACCCTAAACCACACACCCTAACCCTAAACCACACACCCTAACCCTAAACCGCACACCCTAACCCTAAACCACAGCACCCAGCGACACAACCAGGCGCTTCTTGAGCACCTCAAGGGACGGAGACTCCATTCCCTGAGCAGCTATTCCAGTGCCTGACCACCCTAAGAGTGAAAAACCTTTTTCTATTATCTAATCTGAATCTCCCCTGTCTCACGGCCACTTCCTCCATTCTTCTCACTATGTTAGGCTCATTTGGTGACCCACAAGTATGCACCTCTCGGTCCTAACCTCTAAGTCACAATTATGCACCTCAAAACTGGGTATGTGTATTGTTTATTCTAAAAATACATATTCTTGTTGCTTGATGCTTGAACTTCTGTCATTATTCCAGTCCTTACGTTCAGGGAAACCCTTTTTCAGGCTATCCTGATCTTCGTCCTGGCTGTTCTTCCCAGCCACACCATCCAGAAATGTCACTGGTATAGTCCATAATTTAGGGCATGGATGGGTTTGTTATGCTTTAGATAGGTGTGATGCCTGCTCCTTCTGGAGCTTATTTCTGTGAGGGAGCATTTCCTCTGTGGCATCTCTATTTAACCAACTTCTTACCCATGCTGCAGCATGTCACCAACCTCTGTAACAGCTTTCTACGAAATCATGTACCAATTGCTGACTGAGGTCTGGCCATGCTGAATCTCCTGCCTTCTCCTTATTCAGGAACCTTCCTCTGCTCACAGAGGGTTCTGGCTTTGCTTCACAAAACATACCTTTGGTGAAGTCCTGTTGCATTTTATCCCACTTTCCACTTGCACCTATTTAATTGTATTCTCCTTACATATTTGCTCTCAATCCTTGGTGACTAATGGCAGCAGACAAGGAGTCTGCAGTTGTTGGTGCTGATCATGAGTGCTGGCAGTAAAAGCTCTCTGGTGGGTACCCCATGTGGGCTTCTCCCTCTTGCCCTTTGATTGCCATGTAGGAGTCCCATGCCATAGCTATGACAGTAAGAGAGGCTAATTCCTGCTTGTATGCCAGACACCGTGTCTTGTGGCCATTGAAGACTCATTAACAAAAATAGATTTGTGTAACTTGGATTTTTGTCCTGTACATGGCATGTAGGTCCTGCTTTCTCAGCCTTTAGTCTTCAGAGATGAACATCAGTGTGCAAGCTCCCCTTCTGTGCATCTCAAAACAGAGCCCAGGCTTAGATTTTGTTTTTTGGGGTTTTTTTGCTGCATTTCTGTTTCTCAATTAAGATCTGACCTATTGGTCTGATTTGGTACTTTTCTGGTGTCTGTAGATTTTAGCACAGAGGTTCAGGTGTTATTATTGTTTACAAGACTTGCATTTCCATCAGAGCCAGGGACAGAGCCTTGCCATGCCATTCTGTTACATATATCTCTCATATATACATATATCTCATGCCCCCAACAACCCACAGCTCAAGTTGGACAAGGTATAAGGGATGCTGAAGGACCAATGACATCTAGTATTTTTACTGGAATAGTTACCTCAGGATTAAACCAAATCTCAGCAGTGGAACAGGGCAAAAACTTTGGAATCACTCATATCCACAGCACACAAATCCTTCCTGCAAAAGCCCATCTTCACAAAATGTGGGTGAAGTAAGACACTGGTCACAGCAGACACATAGTGATTTGCATTGCCTTTATGATCTATCTCTGACTGACCCAGGGCAATCAGCCATGTTCTTCACAAACAGTTTCAAATGTGAGAAAAGTTCTCCTAAGCCACTTGTACAGGGCAAAAGGGTTATGTAAGCGTCATATCTCACTACTGCCATGGACTAAGGGCAGGCATGGGCGCTGCTGCTTGGCTGACATCTGGTGACCCCATCAGAGGTGAACTCTCACCAGCCTTTAACACCCAGATGGATCAATTAGAAGGCTAGGTTAGCTAGTCTTGCTGGGCTAACAGCCCTGAACATCACTGGTTTACACTTAAAGTAGATTGGTAAACAAAATTCAGCTGTATATTTAAGATGTGCAGGCCCATATTTATTACCTTTTTTCACTCACAGCTTATTGTAATATCTGTGAGTGAAAGCTATTAGACCACCAAATGAAATGTTCTTTGAGATAGAAAAAAATTGTGTCTACTTTGTAAGGGCATGTCTCTCACAAACATGGTAAGTCAATGGTGCTCTTGTAGTGATTAATGGAGAAGCCAATCAGAGTTCTTGGAGTGGAGGGGGTTGGGGTTTTTTAATTACCAAGACAACCATCTCATCAAATCCATTGCTCAAAGACAAAACAACTGTGTTTTACTCACTTTCACTGCTGTAGTGAGATGAAAAAGTGGTGATATGTTCTCCCCAGAGGTCATTGTAGATACAAATAAGGTTGAGGATCTGATATATACACACACAGACTGGTGGACAAAGCCCAGGTTTTATTGTACTGTAAGAGAAACTGAACAGAAGGGAAGGAGGAGATTAAACAAGGCATTTGGAAAGAAGAGGTACCTACCCTAACATGGCATCTGATTTGCAGTGGAGCTGCTGGATCGGAGGCTGGAAGGAAGAAAAAGCACATTTTATTTTATTTTTTAATGAAGGACAAACACACTGCAACATTAGGGGCAAAACCAGTAATATCTTCTTGCCTCCTCTGATCAAAACACAAAAAATGTGCCTCACATACCTTTTGAGCCAGTATTCATGGTCTTACATATTATTTCCACCAGAAAACCAAATCAAGGGTAGAGCTGGGAGCAGTAGTGACAAAGTTCTGCTTCCTTAAGGAAGACCATACCTTTTCCAATATTTGTTCAGTACTCCTAGCATTCTTCCAGTCTATTTTCTATCAGAAGGACTGACTCCTCATGTCTCCCTCAGTCAACATACTCCACCCTTCCCTTGCAGCTCTGACTTGGCTCTACCTCTTATCTGGCTTTTCCCAGTCACAAACAAACACATTCTGGCTGATGTTCTGTTTCTGTGTAGCATGGCCTATGTAATCTGAGGTTTTGAGTGAAATTAGTATTACACCATTTTTCTTACTCTAAAAATATTTGTAGTAAAAAGTGATGAAGCTAGGCACTCCTCCAAGAAACACATTTCAGCAGTACAAAATGATTTTCTGCATAGTCCAACTTTCAGAAGAGCTCTTGGTTTTATAATGTCTAGCACAAGAGGATCTGATGTGGGTTGGCTCATAGATACAACCATAATGAATCTGCCTAATGAATAATACTAAGACTGGGCAGTTCTGCCACTTCATTTCTGACTGCAGCAATAAGTTAAAAAAAATACTGTTCCAAAATTCATTTTCTTCTTCATTGTAAGAAGGTTTTTCATCTGCAGGAGATGTAATGTGAATATATAACATTTGGATCTGAGAGGTTACATCTTTGCCCTCCACTATTGTCTTCAGTGCTGGAACACAGCAATGGGTTTCTTTGAAAGCACAGCAGACAGCTTTTTAAAGTGGCCTCTGTGGTAGAGGACAGCAGCAGATGTCCAATTCAGTACTTCTGTCATGCACTTGTTGAGATACAATTAGGGAGAGGCATGTAGTCTTTAACCTTCAAAACACATGATCACAGTAACCAGAATATTGTCTTGCATCTGGATTTCAAAGTAAAATTAACACAGATTAGAAAGTACTTAAACAATAATATTTTACAATTTAAACAAAGGTGATCTTTAGACTTCAGATCTCAGCTATAAAAGATATTAATCTGGACTGATAGGGTTCAATTTAGTGTCTCACAAAGATGCACATGATATATATCCCTCCTATTACCAGTTACTTTCTTCTCTCTCCATAGTTATTAATACCACAGTTTACCTCAATCCAGCATAGTAGAAGAAGTATATGCTAACAAAAAATACCCGAGTTCCCTAAGAAAATGACTAGATGTGATGTATTGACCATGACAGCATTTTCTTGTCATTTCTGGTGAACTTCATGGGAAAATGCAATAGTTAATTCCAGAGAAATGCTGTGGTTGAAAGCATATAAATAAAATAAAATAAAATAAAATAAAATAAAATAAAATAAAATAAAATAAAATAAAATAAAATAAAATAAAATAAAATAAAATAAAATAAACTGTAGCCAATTTTCAAAAGATGCAGAAGCTCTATCTGTTTTCAAGCCTTGTTACCAAACCATTTGCAACTTATATTTGAAACAACAAAACCCTAAAGAATAATGAGCAAATCAAAGTAGAGATATGTGCCACAGAGCTTCCATGTATGTGTTTGCTTCACAGTAGGTGGTGTCCCAGCTCTTCTTTTACCCTAACCTAGTAGCTTTGGAAGAGTGCAGGGATTTTTCCAGTAGCTGTTTTGAATTGTGTTCTGCTTCTGTCTGATAGCATCACTCGCTGAAACCTTATCCATGAAGTCAAAGTGAAGCCAGGCATGAGAAAAATCTTTAGTACTGAAGGCCAACAATAAGGGCAACGTGACTTTGAATCTTTGTTTAAAGAACGAAGGGCCTGGTTTCGCCCTTCTGGTATCAAAGGAATTTTCTCCTTAAGCTGTCTTGCTAAAGACAACAGGACTATTTAGTTAGTTATCTGATATTAGCAAAAAGCAAAAAAATAAAAAGTCTAGTAGTCAGAGGCAAACAATTACAATTATAAATATTTATAGCAAATGTCTTTGGAGACAAAAAAGCAGTTCTCCTGGTAATTGTTTAAATTTAAAGCAATTTATATTTGTAATTCTGTAAGAGAACAGTAAATGTCCGTAGCTCTTTGCATCTTCCACCAGGAATAGACCAGAAATTATGAAATGTGTAATTCCCTAACAAATTAAAATTTGGAGTAGGGGTGAATACCTCTAGAAACAAGAGAGGGGAGAACATGAAAAACTGTATTGGAGGAGTTATGTGTTACTCATTTTTGGACAGTTCTGTGGTGGTAGATGTGTGTAACATGAACAGACGCACTGTGCATGAGCTTGTCAGGATCAGGGCCCTGTGTACATTGGGGAGATGCCATCAAACAGCATGAACTAACAATTTTGGTTTGTAAGACAAGCTGCTACTATCATATGAGTTTTGCAAGGCTCCTCTTCTCTAGCAGAACGTGTGGGACAAGAAAGCAAAGTAATTAGTCCATATTCTTTGCTTTTTTCTGAGATAATTTTTCTCATTGGCTAGAAGTCTTTTTTTTCCTTCAAAAGATACTTTCAAGCTTCAGGCTTTCTGTGCTGTTCACTAAACCATTTGTACAGTAACTACAGTTATAAGTAGTATAAGGAGCAAACAAGTAGTGCCAAATATTTTATCACATTGTTACTTTGGTAATATTAAATCATCGAACATGTTATTCATGATTCATTCATGGTAAATTACAAAGAAAAATAAACATCAGCATTTTTATTAAAAGTGTAGCTGGTGGAGTGTAGTTAAAGATTGTGTCATGCAGGGACAAAGAATTAAAGAGCATAATTGTGATTCTTACATTAAAATGAGTGTTTGATTGGGTGGCTTTCTTCTAATATAGCTTTTAATTTTCTTTAAAAATTGAAGAAGGAAACCCCTAAAGCATCATGGCATTAGCACACTAGGGCTGAAATGTTTAGGCTACCCACAGAAATCACACTTGCTTGAAGCAGCATTTGTTTGGTTTTAGCAGTAGCTCATTCTTTGTAGGAGGACCAGCATAAGCACAGGTCTGCTCAGTGGGTTTCAGCAGTAATGGCAGCCACAGAGGATTCAGGGAGCTTGGCTATCGCTCCAGAACCTGCCACACGGTTTTCATGTGACAGCTCTTCCATCTGCTCCTCTCAAGGGTGATCCATTGATCAACAGTGCTTCACTAATCACCTGCCCCTGTCAACTGCCCCAAATCTACCTCATTCCTTCAATTTATTTTCATTTTGTAAAGCTCTTGGAGATCTGCTGATGCAAAACAATGCTGGACAGGCAGGTGCTTTTCCCAAACACTGCCTGTGAAACAGATTGGAACAAAGGGAGAATGAACCAGAAATAGGGACAAGTCTGCCTGATCAAGTGACAAGCCCTGGGAGCAAGTGAAACCACAGATAGGAGATCATATCCTCCCATTACACCTGTAGAGCAGGTAACAAACTAGTTTTTCAGGTCTTGGTAGTTGCAATAGTAGAGATGCTGAATTTCTGTGTGTCCTTCAGCTGTCTGCAACAGCAAATAGATTTTGTGAGTGATTACATGTGTCCAAGCTAATCAGGACATTTGTGGAGCACACTTGCTTTCCTGCAGAGATGCTTTTTAATTTAGTCCTGGTACCTGATGGCTCTCAAACACTAAAGGGCTAGAGATCCATCGTGAAGAGGCAGGTTGTGTGTCTGTGCTGAAAGGGTACAACTGGTGTTAGGTGAAAGAGGCCTTTCACATGAGCTGTGTGTCTGTCCAGACCTCCTCATCCCACCCTCATCCTTGCATCCTGCCCTCACCTCCACATCCCACCCTGCTTCTGCACTCTGCCCTCATCTCTACATCCCACCCTTGTCTCTGCATCCCACCCTTGTCTCTGCATCCTGCCCTCATTCTCAGCCACTCAACTTTTCACTTTGCTGGGCATTTCACCTGGAACAGCTCCAGAATGATGTGCTTGATTCTCATTATTGCCATAATCTTTTCATTGCAAGTTTCAAAAGTGCACTAAACTGACAGCTCTGTTGTGCTGGAATGGCTGGAAAATTGCTGTATTAAGGCATATAGCACTGCCTTAGTTTGCACTGCCATCTCCCAGAAGCCACTTTTGTTAAAACACACAACTCAAAAACTGAAGTCTAGTAACATCATAGTACATATAATTTGAATAAAATCTGCATTTTTTTTCATCAGCTGAATGATTTAATACATTGTTTTTATTCAGCAAGGTTGCAAATGAGCTGCTGTAGCAGTAACTTAATTATGGCAAGCTCTGACCACCAGACAGTGCTTTTTATAGCAGGTCATTGCTGTCTTCAATGTTTGAGACAAATACTGGATTCACTGGGAGATCTTTCACCAGAAGGATAATATACTGAAAAGCAGCTCTGTCAAAGTGACTTTGCTGCAAAACATTTTGTAGCAGTCACAGAATCTGAAATCTGATTTATTAATTAAATCCTATCAGCACATGCTCTAAAGAAACCAGCATGGCTGAACTCTGCCCTTCTTAAGTGAGATTAAAGGACATGACAAAAGTTTCTAATAGTATACCTCAGCCCACATTTCCTGTAAAGAATATAACTTGTTATTTTTCAAAATATGTTGAATATATTTTTTTTTATCTTGGTTTATTATGACCCATGGGAGTAATCTAAAACTGAAGCATTCAAAAACTAAGTGAAAAAGGAAAACTGGATTACACAGGAGGAGCTGGCAGATCCTGATTGTATTATTCTCCTTCAAAGAAACAGAAAGGTGTTTGGCCAGATTTTCTCCAAAAGGGACAAAACTTTGAAAGAATCTTTGCTTAAACATTCATTGAGTCATTTTTCAACTAAATTTATCGAGCTAAATGACACATTGAAAGAAATAGAGTATGTCTTACCATGAACAAAGGAATAAAGAAAACCCTATTAATTGATGTAGCTGAGAGTATCATCCTATGACATTTCTATGGGATTGCTGTAAATAGTGCCTGGTCCCACAGCATGAGACAACCATCTTGCAGTCTGCCTGTATGTTCAAATTTGTCCTTGATAGGAAAACAATTCCCTGAGCCCCAGCAGGTTACTCTGTAACCAGACATAGGCAGCTTGGTGCCAGTCTCCCCCAGGCCCCAGGCACAGTTCTCCTGTCTTTCACTTTTTTTTTTTGCTGTTCTGTTTTTGCACCAGTCTGTGCTCCTTCCTGTAATCCGGGGTGGTTAATGTGCAGCACTGCTTCCCCACTGGCAGACTTCTAGCCTCTGAATTTCATTTGAATTCTTCATGTGCTGGCAGCAAGACACATGGATAGTGGTGGGCTGGTGCTGTCTGAGGGAGGTGAAGTGTTGGCCAAAGCTGTTTTCCCCCTTTGCTGATCTGCACCTCTCTAAACCCCCAGCCTGGCCAGAGACACATCCTCCAGCGTGGAGCAGGCTGGAGGGACCTCTGCTCTGCCGCGACTCTGCTGGGAGGGCAGCACCCTTCCTGTGTGCTGTGTTCTCCCAGGGCTCCCAGGAACAACCACAACCCCACTGTGCCCACCTTCATCCCAGAATCTCACCATGCTTTTCCAGTTTCACAGAGACAGCCACAGTCCTTCACCCCTGGCCAAGGTGACAGCAGTTTGGAAAGCACGGCATGCAGAGCACCAACATGGAGACAGTTGAGTAAGTCCAGAATTACTCATTTTGGCAGTGACATGTAACAAAATCAGCAGTTTTGCAGTGCAATAGTTTACTGGGTGTTGCTGTGGCACCATTGCCTAGATCTACTTTCACCCACCTATGTAGTTAGTTACTATTGGAGGGGGACTTGTAGACCACCCTGTGCCACCTTTCCTCTGCTAGAGAGGATTTCTGGGTTTCTCTTACACCTTTTTCTGATCCTTTTCTGCCACACAAGAAAAAAACGAGGAAAAGGAGGCTTTTCCTGAGTGCTCCTTATGTCAAGGCAGTGTCCGGGAGCAGTCAGTTGTCTTTGGTTTCACCACCACTGCTGTTCCCAGTCTGTACTGACTTCACACAGCCTGAGTAATGTGGTACTTTGGGCTCATGGCATCACTTGCTAAGCCTCCTGATGGCAGAAAGCCCACCTCCCTGTTGCACCACCTCCGTGGTGCCACTGGAGCCATGACCCAGCTGCTGCTCGCTTGCTCCACATGGGAAGCACAGGCATGGCTGTCCTGCTCTTTGTTCCCTGTATGGAACAGGTGTCCTATACCCAGAAAGGCTCATTGCAGTTGTTCACCACAGTTGTGTTTGTTTTGCTTCAGCTGCCCCTGGTTCTGATCATGTCTGACTTTGGCTATGAGGGTGTTATCAAAAATTGGTTTGAATGTCACCCCCTTGGGCACTGAATCAGGGACAGAGGCTGCTGCCATGTACAGACAACAGTCCATTTGCATCCTTCCTCAAGCACCCTCATGACAGAACACCTTCAGAAACCACAGGGATATTGCAGAGCAGTTGAATAGCTCCTGGCATGAAACATGGGCATGCTTGGTGTGACATTTTGCCAAGAGTGGATTGGGATTTCCTAGAACGACTCACCGCAGGTACTTACACACTCTGTTGGACATGAATGCTTGGCCAGACAATACGTTTTGCCTTGGAGGAGCCGGCACAAAGCACCGATGCGCCAGCACCTGTGGGAGCAGATGGCTTGCCTGTTTTCCACCAGACATTAAGGCTCCAAATCCACAGCACATCTCTTTCTCAGATTCACAGAAAGCTGCAGAGGAACTGTCTCCTGTCAAATTTCTTCTCTTGCCTGATGGGACCAGCTCCAAACTCAGCGACTCACATTGCATTGTTCATTTTTGAAAACTTATGCTCTAGAGTTTAAAACCAAAGGCTGAAAGTGGTGGAGAAAACCCAAGGAAACTACAGCATGTGTGACTAAAAGTAAGGTGAGAATCAGTGGTCCTTGAGGCCTAAATCCTTTTCTGTGAATCACCAGGGACTTGAATACAGACCCCATTAGTGGGCAGCAAGGTAACAGGGTGTGCATGGGTGGTCCAGCAATACTGAATATGAGGAGAACTCTAATAGCAGAACTTTCCTTGACTTTCTGAAATCCAAGACAGTCTGTCACACATTATAACACAGAAAGTATGCTGAGTGACCATTTCCAGCTCCAACAGGAATTTTCTCTGACCTTCCGACAGCTACCTGCCGTGTCACCCCTCCAACTCAAAAAAATGAGAGAGAAGTTCCCTAACTCAGTAGACAGCTCAGGTTTAAATTTAGTAGCTACTTTTAGAAAATACCTCAGGATTCTTGGACAGGCAGCTTTGTGCAAGCGCTCTGGCTATCACTGCTGTCTCCTCAGGGATGAGAAAAGGCTGTACTAAATACGATAAGAATAGCAACAGAGGACTGATACTGCTCCTGTGTGCAAGATGGGTGAAATGAATGTCATCTTCCTCTTATTTGCCTTTATAAATCATCTCCCTTTCTCTTTCTTTTCCTTAGGAGTGTTGATTTTCACCTTAAATTAAATGGGCAAGATGTCATCAGAGAAGTCTAGCTATTAAAATGAGCTGGTAAGAAGTTCCATGCTCTTATTTCCTGACAACCAAAAGGATTTTGGATTTTATGCATAACAAAATTCTGGTCCACAATAGCAAGAAGATTACTTATATTCTATATATTTGTTTATGTGGCATTAGGTAATTATGCTTTCAAGAAGCACTTTCCTGTACAAAATCACATAGAATTCCTAGAGAAGAACTTCTAAAGAGAAATATGATTTTACCTTCATAAATAGGTAAGATAAATTTGCCATTTAGCGGATCCTTGCCGAGCCATGCAGGAACACTGTGGGTGTTTGGAATTCACTCCTATTGTCCCTAGGCTGAATTGCTTTGAAAAAGGTCACATGAGGAGGAAAGGAAGTTTTGACTTTCACATGCCTGTTATTACTAAGGAAACCACTTCCTTGGTATTCACATATTCAGCATGTCTCCAGTTTTGGTGCTCTGACAAATGACATTGTGCTGCTGCATCAAGTAACAAAGAAGGTTGGAGAAGACTATTAGACAATTTGATGTGTTTGAAACACCAGTACAGCTTTTGTAGGACTGTCAAACTTCAAGTTGGCTTTGTGAGAGTAAGCAGGGTCCTTTGTCAGCTGCAGATGGGATACCTGGAGTTTGGAAATGGAAAAAAAGATCTGGCCTACACCTCAGCAAGCTCAGGTGTAGTTTGGAAGTTTTCCTGGTCTGTAGCAACAGCAGTATTCTTACACCTCTGTGGATACCCAGAGAAAAAAATTCTAATACCAGTACACCTGTGTTATTCTCTCTGTAGGATGTATTTCAGCTTTCAAGTACATAATTGCCTTTTCTTTGGCATTTGTATATCAGGAACTGAGTATCCATAGTATGTGGGGATTTCAAAAGTACTTAGATTTGAACTTTGGGTATGTAAAACTTTTCCCATTTTTCTGTTTTCTTACGCAAGAAATTAGAAAGAGTGACAAGTGTCTCCTGGTCAGGACTGAAAATCTCTACAAATATGGGGATTTTTGTCAAGAGGACTGAAGCAACATTTTTTTAATATTTTTTTTTTTGTATAAATCTCAATCTGACATGAGGAAAATGTATCATAATTAGGCTTATTTCTACTCTGAGAAAAAAAGTCTAGAATGCCTCAGGATACAAGTGGGCTTTACTGTAAATATACAATAGCTACTGACATTACTGGGAACAAGTGTGAGGCATGCACAAATCACAGGAACTGAACAGCTAAAGCCCTGCTCAATTTACTGAGAGGCTACTGAGCTTCTGATATGTCAAGATCTATTTGTCTAAATGTTATCTGTAAAGACAACATAATGTAGTGAACTGAGCCTGGGACTCAGGAAGCCAGAAATCAATACTCTAATCTTGGCCCTACCTCAGATGCATTTGGTAGCTCCAGAGTAGTTGCTTAATCTCCCTGCATGCTCGCCAGAGATAAAACAGTTCAAATATAATAAACTCCACTGAATTGCTGTGCTGATCAGTTCACAGCTTCTGTATACTTCTTTGAATTGTTATATAAATCTTACCATTACATGCAGGACTTCTGGAGGTTTGTCTCCAGGAAAATACCAAGTATCTTTGGATTTGAAAATTCAGGTCTGCTTTCTAGCAGATGTCCTTGCCCCATAGAAGCTTGAAGCCTGGCCTGCTGGCAGCCCAGAAGGTACAAAGGCATCTGGCATGATACCATCTCTCCCCCCCTGCTTTTTCAGATGTTTTCTCCCAGAGAGCATCCTCATTTTCAGTATGACCATACCAGAATAGACCATATTCTGTCAATAACTTGACAGAAGTTATTTGCTTAATGCAGAAATAACAGAGTGAAGGACCTATGGCCTGTTTATTTAGGCATTAAGACTAGAAAATAGTTGTGATTTCTCCTGGGTTAAAATACTTGAAAACCTGCTACTCATTTGCCCCAGTATAGTAATTTCTGAGTGATCATCTTACTGGAGGCTTAGCTGAGCTATACTTGTGTCTGAGGATCTCAGAATGGTTAGCTGAGGTTAAATAAAATATAAGTAAAGTTACAATAACCTTCTTCAGCTTTTAAGAAATAAAACCAACAAAACAAGTAGAGAAATTAACCAACCAATGACACCACAGATTACCTTCTGTAATGTAGGAATGAAGAGATGTACTGGCTGTATCTCTCTTCCATGCAAGAAATTAGTTCCACCTACAGAGGACAAGAGCACCCATATTCTAGCAAATGGTGCACTTTTACAGCCAAAATCAACAGGTTTATGAATTGTACTTGAAACTACAAGTTTTTTAGATTTTGACATTTCTAAGGAAAAGCAAGTGCTAAAACAATCAGGTCTACATTTACTGGCATATATATTTGTTTTACAGCCATTACTACTTGCAGAAGGGGGCTGAGCACCTCTAACACCCTAGGTTTTGTCTCCTGTCATAGTCAGCCCTCATGATGCCGTTCAAACACACAGGCTTTGGCTGGTAGGTGGTAGTTGCCCCCAAACCTAGGCAAGGTTTTGTCCAGCAAAAGCTGGGAATATTTGCAGTGTTCAGTGGAGAGGCAGCGGGGAAGGCAGCGCACGGGGGCGATGCGCTCAGGCAGCCGGGTTGCTAAGCACACAGCCTGCTATGCCGCTAAGCAGGCAGCACCCGGCAGAGCCATTAAATACTGCAAGAGGCTGAGTATTTAATAAGCTGCATGCTACTGTGCATTTACATAGCTTAAGTTGTAGTAAAGCCCTAGCAGGAAAGGGTCAAAAGTGCAGGGCTGGAGGGCTAAAGCCCACGCAGACCGCATCGTAACCCATCCTGTCCTCAGCGGAAAAGAACTTAGGGAGGAACCACAAGAAAACAGCCTCATTCCAGCAAGGAGAACTTTAAAGGCCAAAAGGCAAGAATTTTAAAAATGTAAATTTAAAAAATAATTTAAGTTATAGCACATGTGACCAGGTCTGGCAAAACTCAATTATACAGAGGTTGCAGGGTATCTGCATGCCCCCAGTAAACCAAGTGTAAGGAGTGCGGTGGAAAGGAAAATGAGATTCCCGTCCTTTGTGGTTTACACATCTAAAACAAAATGACTCTTTGCTCACCCTGTGTGCTCTTAAGACTCTTTCATGTGAATCATTTGACACTTATTTATTTCTCAATATGCATATTTAACCATTTCCCTGGGCCCCATCTCTATCCTGAAACTGCTATAGACCAGTCCTGTTCCAGGCAGTGACTCCCTGCAGCAGGCTCTGTGTCCTCTCTCTTCTCTCCCTCATTAGCAAAGGCTGTTTCAATACAGAGCTACTGACTTTGGACAGGAGAGCCCATGTCTGATTTCACTTCCTTTAGCATAATCACAGACTTCAGTGACCATGCTTTTTGCTTTTCATTTATACTGACGTAACTGAGATTGAAATCTGTCCCACAGCAAATATTTATCAGAGCATATCAAAGGAAAAGCAGACCAGAAGAGAAACAAGCACAACAGTGAGTGCCATTAAACTTTGCCAAGTTAGATTTCAAAGTCAATGAAAACCACCCCAGAGACAAAGAACTAAAATGTAGGACAAAGTAGAGCACTGAAAAAAAATAAGTTTCAAAATGCTGGTGTCCTACAGAGCAAGTTTTGATTACTTGCAACTTGCAAAAATTATGAAGCAAAACCTACACAGAACTAACAATATGTGCACAAAGTCAGTGGTCACCACCCTGGTGCTTTTGTTAACATCTTTGCTTTAATATGTAGACCCATCACAGCTATCTGTGCATGTCAGAGACCCTTTCTACAGAGTACTAAGAAAGCAACAGGACAACATCCACAACTGGCTTTCTAAATGATATAAAATAACAGGATGCCCCACTTTAATTAGATAATTAAAACTGTTTCTGCTTTGCTAGATGCCAAGGACACCCAGTTTCTTGGCAACAAACCTCTAATTTTCTTTCTTTGATATCCAGGTCACAGCCATTTGGATTAGAGGCTCATTTCCAGCAGCAGCGCACAGCAGGGGCACACAGCTTCCTGTCCTGCTGTTGGTATCCCCTCTAAGTTCAGCATCTTGCAACTACATTTATAAAAGCTGTTAAATGTTAAAGCCCTTAAAAAGGGTGGTTTCTCAATGTTCACAAAGGTCAGACAACATGTAAGCATATTAAAACATTAGGGAGTCCCGTGCAACACCAGCAACCTCTTATATTATGTGCAACAAAGTCTCACTCTGTTCTAGCTAAAGAACATAACTGAAAGGGCTAAAGCAAGAGAGTGAGAGGAAAACTCTTCCATCCTCAGCTCTCAAGCTTCTTTGAAAATAGGTCTACCACATCCCTGACCATTTGCTGCCATTCCCCCTTATGAGGGAGAGGAACACTATCCTATAAGAGGTCTACCTGCTATCTAGATCAGGTGAGGAAATCACATACCTTTACTGAGTGTCGGTCAGCTACCTGGAAGAGAAGCATATAGCCCTGAATGCCTGGACTGGTGCTTTGCCTGAGCTGACATCCTTTGAACTGTGGAGCAAACTACAGCCTGAAGATTATCAAATGCCATCAATCCACATGTAAGGCACAGGTAGTCATTCCCTGTCCCACATGAACTGGAAAGGTATAACTGATAGCTGAAGATTTTTAGCTTTTTCATATATTCATAGCTTTGTACATTTTTATTTATTGCTATATGGTTTCTAGTACTTTTCTTGCTGTTTCTCACGTTTTAGAATAATAACCTAGCTCTTTCTAACACATTCTTGAAATTCTGTTTAGTCTTACTCTTAGGAAAAGAATTTCTAACAAGAATATCCGGTTCTCCACCAGAAATTAAGAGACATAACAAATACCCCTGTACCAACTCCAAGGGGCTGATTAAGGGTCAGTTACTGGGGCAACTGATCTCCTACTGGATGTACCTGCTAGGTATACTAATTAATTAACCTTATAACAAATTGCAGCAATCCTTTATCACACATGCAGGTAGCCATTTCTGTGCGCCTGAAAGCTTTAATGAAAGATCTGCTTTTTATCAGTTGCAAGTTTTTGTCTTTTGATTTTAGGCAACATAACAGCCATGCATATTTTTGAAAGTCAGAGTTTTGATAGGAAACATAGAGCATGGCACCAAGGGGAAGGTTAGGCAGAAGAAATCATAGAGAGCAGATGGCAGCCACAGTGCTCAACGCACTGTTGGAAGGTGCACAGCGACTCTAGTTATGAGTGACAGAAGAACCTATAGAGGATAATGACTTTGTCAAGTGCCAGCAATTTATCACATGGTATTCCTGAGAACAACTGAGGTGAATTAGTAGCCATTTACTATTCCCTCTGACATCCCTAAGATCCTGAGTGTAGTGCTGCTGAGGTTGCTGGTGCATTTTGGGTCGATGTGAACTTGTTCAAAGCTAACCCAAAGCCAGCTGGCAGGGTTAGCAGAGCACCAAATCCTTGCCAATCAACGACCCAGCAGGTGTATCAACTTATGCTTGCTGCTACACTAACCATCACTTGGGTTTTGGTCAGCTTGGAGCCTGAACAAAAACTGTTAACACACAAACAGCTTTACAGAGAAGGTACACCAGGTGTTACAGCAGTACTGGAGGGTAAACACGCCTCCCTGCACACACTTTAAGCAAAGGAAAGATTATAAGGATTGTGCCTTCCATGCACTCTTTCATCTGACAAAGCCAGTATACATGACAAGATATTTGTATTCTTGTGTGCAGCCTACCTCCATGCCTCTATGCATCACCATTTAGCTCTACAAAACATACTTCAGTTTGGATTATTTTTAATTTAAAAAAACCCCATTGAGAAATTTCATGAAAATAATGCTGCAAAGTGAATTTTGACTGAACTCATAGAGGCTATTCTTCTATTTTATCTTCCAGTAGGGATAAGTGAGATAAACAGAGCAGATTACTGATGACAAATACTTTGGATGTATTTTGGAAAGGAAGCTACCTTTTTTACCCCCAGAGAATAGCATGGCCCTGTAAGATTGGTATCTCATTTTTACTCAATAGAAGGCTACTTTTTTCTACCAATGAGCACATTAGAATTACTGTTACTGTTTTATGAACCTCTGATGATCAGGCAGCAGCCATTTTCAGCATGATCTTCTGTTGTACTTGATAAAAAGTGCATAAGTACTCCAGGGTCATGGTTTGCATCTCCCATCTTCTCTTGAACCACTGCTGTCTACACCCAATCACCTGCAACATCCAAGAAACCAAAAAGCACAGAGCAAGTGTAGACAGTCTTGGCAACCCCACTATTCTGTATGTGCCAACTCAGTAATACAGTTTATTGTAGTTGGGACCCAGGAAGGAGCGGTTTCAAACCACAATTTAAGATTTTTGTTACTGTTATTTGGGCTATCTTGTGAAAGGAACATTCCACAGAATGATGGCGTGTAAGAGAAAATCTAGTCACCAGCTGAAATGCATAAAATTATTACAGTTCTTAACACAAAAAAAACATAGTTGAGAGTCAGAAAATAAAAAAGGAATTTTTCTTTTAAAAATACAAAATCTTAATGAAGAAAATGTAGAAGTAACAGAGTATCAATTTTTTTAAAAAAGAAAATCTCTGCAGACAATGTTTCAGACTTCACACAAGAAGCTTGTTAACAGGCAGTTTTATTTATTTTAGTACAACTTGCTTTGATCACTTACTTTCAGATAATTATTTTTCCAGTTAATCAGCATCTCTGTCTCATGTTTTGACCTAAAAGGTGCCTATCACCTTTGCATTTGAGTAGAAAAGATTGCTGTTATTTTTATTAAAAGCATGACCTTCTCTATTACTACCCCAGATACTAAGTCCATAGCATCTTTCCTGTTAACTATCCACATACAGTTTGAAACATTCTAGCCTACTTGGTTGTGATGTCAATGAATGGAATTAGAGCTCCTTAGCATCACCTTTCCCTTCTCTGGAGAAAGTTACTTTCTTTACTTCATTATATCCTGTGACAAGTTACCTCAAGCCTGTGGGAACAATTTTAATCTCAACTCTTCACTGCTCTTTGGTGGTATTTCATTGACCATTGACAAGCTGGTACCATGACACGGCTGCTCAAGAGACTCTGGATTTTCAAAATTCAGCTTTTAATTAATAGGTATTTTTCTCTCAAATTATCCTGGTAGGAGTCTCTGAGAATGGATGTGGAAAGGACTTTCTCTAATACTGAAACTCAGGCTCCCTTTAATGTAAGATTAAGGCATGCTAACCAAGGAACCTACAGACCATTCTCTTTCTTATCTAAAAAAGGAGTATCTGATTTCACAAAGGTATTAAAAGGCTACACATATACACATGTCCACCAAAGAACAATGTCCAGATTTTGTTTTGACTGTAAATGTGGTAATGCCTGTGAACCAAATGATCTTTCAGAAAGACAAAATCAACTGTCATAGTCCTCCAGCAAAAACTGGAGATCTTCATTTCTTCACTCTTAGAATCCCTCCCTTTCAGACGCAAGAGCTTCATCAACAGACTTTATATGCTTCTCCCCAGCATAAATGCCATAATGCAGGTTGTCATCCTTTACAGTAGCCCAGGACATTTGCTTGGTGGAGAACCTTGCTGCCCACTCTCCTGCCTTGCTGACAACAATGACACCCCCCAAACCCCCAACTCGTGTCTTCATGTAGTCTAACGCAGTGTCTGCTGCAACCTCTGGTGACATTCCTGAAAAGAAAAACAAAATCACTTCATAGGACCTGTCCTGACAGTTTTTAAATTTTCTTAAAATTTCACCCCTCCCCATGGATCCAGTCAAATCTAACTTCTCTTTCAACTAAATTGGCAAGAAATTTCCATTCTAACAAAGGAAGCATTTTTGGAAAGGCTCTGGACAGCTGTGAAGAGCTGCTACGGTGTGGTATTGCCCCAAGTATTTATTTACATAGCTTCTGATTTTGATTCAGTTCAGAATTAGTTTGTTTCAGAATTTATTCATTTGTTTAATAAAAACTAACTCACAAACTTTATGTTCAAGACGCACCACTTCTTATGCCATCATTTGACTAGAAAAAAAAGTCAATCTGCAAGGTTTTCATCAAAGGTTATGACAAGTTAGATCTAAAGCATTTACAATTTGAAAAAACACACATCAAAACAGTCAAAAATTTCAGTCATCATCTCTGTTCTAGTTCCACTGGCTGCAACAGAGCTCAAGGCACGTACTACACATTGTCATAATTTATCAAAAGCAGACATCAGCATGACTCTTCCTGAAACTTCTGAAACCACCAGGCAAAATGAGGTCTGACATCAGACAAAGGACCAGCAATGCAACTTTAGCTTTTATCTACTTGATTTGTATTAACAGGAGTATTTTCTAAATAAATGAAATTTAATAGGTACATCATACACACAGGCCTGTAATAGCTGCAAAATATTTGTTCACTACAAGTTTAAATATGCATTCAGGAATGCAGTTGGCTTGGCCTAATTACCCTAAAATACAGACCCTCAGTAATGTTACACAGCCTAGGTTATAGAACAAAACCTGACCTCTATGCCTTCCCTGCAAATTTTGAGTTAAAACCAAATAAAACCAGCAGAGTGAGAATTATTCACTGCAGTGGTGACTGACAGGATAAAGCTCCTTACTCTGACGCACGGGTGACACTGTGACTATTCAAGTCAGTGGCACGGTCTTCAAAGGGTCAGTATTTCACTCTTTGATTTTTCACCAAGATAACAGCTGCCACCATAAGATTGAAATTCCAACAGCTGTTAAGACTGCCAAAGCAATTCACTCCTGAAATACAGAAGTAAATTTTGCAGCATTTGTCCAAAAGAGAATATTTAGTATGCGAATTACCAATTAGCTGAACAGAATTTTGAGGGCTCTGCAGTTGTTCTTACACATGCAACTTCAGCTCACTATTCAAGGACTCAAAAAGCCACACCAACTTAAGGGTTTGTTTTCAGTGCCTTCATGGAAATATGTTGGGAGGAGGGGCTGGGGAGAATCTAATTGCTGACGTGTTTTCCTGGCAGCTGAGTTATACTTCGGGGCAGGATGAATGAAGGTAAAGCAAGCATGGACAGGGTGAACAAGTGCAAACAAACTAGACATGAATACATGTGGGTTAATTTTCTTTTTTCCAATAAACTTTTTAATTTGAGCCTCATTTGCCTTTCAAATTGATTAATCACAAACCAGATAACTGCTATCAATGCATAAGTCTTGCAATGCAGTTAACTTTACGCCAGAGAAGAAACTGGTTTATACAGTTTAGACAAGAGCTTAGAAAGCTGTTTACAAATTGAATACTCAGAGACTTAATTTGTAGAGTAAAGGGAGAGCATAACGTGTTAAGAGCTTTGGGAAATAATCTGTAGGTTGTATTTTATGCTGAAACTGTCATGTCAGCTATGAGATTTAGAGGAATGCACCCATTATATGCAAACAGCCCTATAAAGCACAACAAAAATATTCACAGCTGTTACTTGTCTCTCTTCTTACTCCCTCTCCAATGAAAATGTAAAATTGAGTGTTTTCCAACTATTTCCACTTTGGTAGATCTCAAAGCAAGTTACACTGTACTGCTCCAAAATTATTTTATTTCTAAAAATAATGGTGATATCTATATTAATGATTCTTTAACTGCATGAAACACAAGTGTGTTGTCTGGCTATGTTTATGGGCTCTAACATAATCAAGGGTTTAGATGACAGACTAAGTCATGAAGGTAAAGCTACAAAGGGTCATCCCACAGTCAGATTGTATTACAGTCACATAAGACATACTGTGTCAGCTGTTTACCACATACCCACCAGTATGTTTAGTACATTTTCCAAAACAAAATGTAAATTGAAATCATGGTTAAAAAGTCCTAAAATAATTTCTGTTGCTGTAATCAGAGTTGTTACAATAATGACCTTTACAGTTTCTTAGAAAGGCAATACACTATACTTTCTATTTTTTCTATTTTAGCTCTAGTTATCTGTTTCTAGCCCTCCCTAACTGCTCCCTTAAATGTATCTTACTTTTACTTGTTTTCTTTTTCCTGTTCACAGAATTTTAGTTTATAATTGGGGAAAAATTATTAAAGAGAACTTCTGTTAAAGTATACAGTAATGTCTTTCAATGTACACTGATCTAAAGCATGATTCAGTATCAGGCAGCAGAGATAATTCTGTTTACTTCTGCTATTTTAGCTTTATTAATAATTCAATACTTTGTTTTGTTTCTAAAGTTTTTGTTTTAACCCATCCACACACCCCTTAGAGCAACTCTCCTGACAGCTGTTTTAGGATGATAGCATATACACTGAAATCTGTGATTAGGCAATGCTTCCTATCCTCCTTACTTCAGATTACAGCAAGTTTGGAATATACCTTGCTCCATGTGATAGAGAATCAGTCGGGCTAAGACCACTTTCATAATGCTCTCCCCATGTCCTGTGGTTGAAGTGGCACCAGAATGGTTGTCAGCATAACCTCCACTTCCTTTTCAAAGGGAAAAAAAAAAAAGAAGGCAATATTCTGTAATATGATTTACAAGCCCTGCATTGTTCAAAACAGGTACCAAACATTTCTTTCTTTAGGTCCATTAGCTCCATGTATTTCTGAAAGCAAAGTGTCAGAAAAGCTTCCTTCTCATTTATGCCACAATATGAAAAGTAAAATATATGAAAGAGATGAACAACAGTTGAAGCAAGTCAGTTGCCAAGTTGAGAGAGAAGACTAGTGATCTGTTTGTGTACAAGAGGCAGAAGCAGGCCAACACTCCACAGGAATGGGCAAAAATATTTTCCAGGACAGCAAGAGGGGGTATACTGAAGATCAGCAAGATAGGGACAGGATGCAGAATGCCAGGTCACATCAATTGAGAAGATATGAAGGAAGATCTAGTGAGGACATTTGTGAGCTGACCAGTTTGAGAGGAACTTACCCTCCACAGCATATAAGAGATTTGAAGAGCATGGGCTCTAGTAAAATTTCAAAGCACCCCTGAAGAATCTTCAAAGTCGTGACCACAAGCAGAGTGTTTCTTCTGTTGAACTCCCCTTCCCTCCCTTTTTTTTTTTCTCCCATCCTTGTTTTGCTGGCCCATTCCACACCCTGTTCTCTACCAAGCTTCTGCTTGCTCAATACCCATATTTCTAGCACATCTCCTAAGAAAAATATTTCCCAGGAGCTAGGAAGAAACATACCACAACATTATAAACAAGGTACTGGGGGAGGGGAAAGAGGCCTTAGAAGAGCAATGAAAGTTTCTTCCTTTCTGTGCTTTCTTGATCAGACCCTTTTAATGGACTCTGAGTAACATGTGGAAAAACACTGCCATATTAAGTCAATGCTGCCTTACCAAAGCCTCTGATGTTTAAAAGCACAGCTGACATTTCTGTATCAAATCCTGAAGATGCCTGGCAAGATCAAAAGTTGCAATATGCTCACAAGTGCCCAGTTTCACTTCTCCTTCACAAACCCACGTCCCCAGCTATAACAACCCTGAACATAATCTACACAGGAGGAGGGTATTTGCAGTCAGAAGGCTGCAGTCAGACACAAAACTGAAAACCATAGTCAAAATCCAGAGGATACCAAAATGTCAGTAACTTTGTATGCAAAAGAAAGACAGCTTTATAATAATAATATACTGCCAACAGCAATGCTATTTGAGTTTGGAACATGTTTTACTAAAAATAATTGTTTTCCAAATGCCAGCTGTATGGCAGAACCCTGAAGAAATCAATTGGCAAGTCTGCAGAAAGGATTTCAAGTGTCTCTTCATACTTGGATAAGAAATCTCTTAAAATATTTCCTTTATTCCACACCACTTCTATTGGGTTCTGAGACAGTCTTATCAGGGCTCTCTTAAGAACAGGAATTTACTCAAATTTGCGAGTCACTTTGTAATTCTTGTTCACTGATACAACAAGTAGTAATTGAAATTACACCTACTTCCTTAAGCATTGAGGAAACAGCATGGTAATATGGAACAGGCTACAGTTTTTGACTTAGTGGAAAGCAGAGCCATAAAAAAGGAGAGCTTGATCAGAATCAACAGAAAGGAAACACAGGTGTTAGCATTGAAGAAACAACAGAAAAAACAAACTCCCATCCCCATTTTCCAATTCTTTCTTGCATATCTCCAAGCCTGTAAGGAGCTTTAGCTTTGATAGATGTGAATGTTAGACCTCCATTTCAGATGGACTAGTATTTATGTTTTGTTTCACTAATGAAAAGGAGAATTGCAATACTTTTTTTTCTTTCTTTAAATGAGATGCCCCAAAAAGTGAAAGGCAAGATCCTACACCCCATACCTATGCATGCTGTGTCACCAACACGGCCAATCATTTTATTAGAGAGTCCTCCCGTGGATGTTGCACAAGCTACATTGCCTTCACTGTCTATAGCAACAGCCCCGACTGTTCCCAGGTCTCTGCCAAGAAAAACAGTTCATAAAATCAGTCAGAATTAAAGCATACCTGCCAAAGCACGTTGCCTTTATTTCCCAGGTACCTTTACAGGAGATTTCTACAACAGAATTACTACTCATAATGAAGCTATTTTTGCCATGCTTTTCATTACAAAAATAACAAGAAACATGCAGTAATTCTCACAAGCTTTGTATTTAATAGAGTAGAAAACTCTTTTTTTTTTTAAATCTTCCCCCATGACTTGTTTACTTTCATAGCATGGAAACTTGGGGAGGAAAAAAACTCGCAAAACAAAAGCACACAAGGCAGAAATACTTCTAGTCATTATAGTTCTGGAGTAGTTTTTTGGCTGACACACAAACTGACACACAACTTTCCCCTAAATGGCAACTTGAAGATGCAACAATTGGCTCCACTGTTTCAACAGGAGGTTAACCGGAATTATTAATGACAATGCACGTAAATGAGTGAATACAGAAAAGGACAGTAATGTTATGCATGCACTGAATCATTTCCTTCCTGTTCCTCCTCTTTCCTTTTCCTTACTCCCCTTAATGTTTGAATGCTATAAAAAAAAAGAAAAAGCTTATTTATTTTCCTTTCAACTAGTATTGCTCACAATGCATCATTAAGACATACTTTAGTCTTTGTACTCTGCAGCTACATAATCTTGAGGTTTAAATCACTTGGCCAGTAGACTCTGCTGAAACTTCACATTGGTTTAAAAATCTTCAGGCACTGAAGAAAACAGAAGTCTCAACTTTATCTTTATTTCTTCAACACAGAAAAGACATATACAATAGCCTGCTAAAAATAGACACGTGTAGTTGTGTATGGAAAAAAAAAAGCCTGTGGTGACTTATTGTAACAGTTGCTGCACTGAGAAGTGAGACGTGACTGAGAACCAACAGTTTAAATACCCATGTATTCCAGTCTTAGCAATTCTCCTAGAAACATAAACCAGTATGTGACTAGGAGAAGTACACCAAACCCCAAAAATTATCTAAATTCCTCCACACAGGAAAATAATTTGTAACAATCCTTCAAGGAGCTACCCAACAGGCAACTGGAAAAGGAACACCTTTCGAATTTGCCTGGGCACTGGTGAGGGTTTCTCTACAGCTGTGCAAAACCTGAGCTAATTAAGTCAGACAAAGTCTTTGTGTACCTTGAAACCCACAGCCAGTTTCTCAGAGACCCAACTTCCTGTTCCCTCCTGCTTATGTAAAATATCATACTGTCAGTCCCTACACTTCATTCACAGCAATTCCAAGTTGACTGATGAATCACAGGCCTTACAGGCTGCTCTGACATTTATGTAGAGACGGACCTCATCTCAAACTGATATGATGGTGCAGATGGGCTTCCCACCCATCCATCTGTTAGAAGTGAATTGCTGAAAAGAACATTAGTAAATTCAGTACTCCCTTGCACATTCATGTAGCACCCTTCAACCAACTAAAGTTAGATCCTCCTGAGAAACTAAGAAAGATGTATCCAGAGGTATATTTTCTTAGATAAGTATTTACCTTAAGCAACTGTGAAAATAAAAGCACACAGATGACACAGGCAGTAATTACCTGCTTTGGCATGAGAGCACAACTGGCAATAAATAACAAAGTGAATGTGTCAAACACACCTCATCTGCAGGTGAGCAAATAGACAACTACACTTGATTTCTTACAGTCCCTTTTTTTACTGCTGTAGTGTAACGTTTCCTTTGATTATCTTCAGAACAAAGAAGATACAAATAATTTTTTTTTGCACAGCTAGTTGACTCCAAAACATTAACAAAGACAAAACTGCTATCAAATTATAACAATCTCACTATTTTTAGTTATTGACAGTAGCAAGAACCTCAGCAAGTACCTGTGGTGTACTGGAGGATGCTATTAGGGATTTTTACAATCAAGAATTATTCCTATATACTGCGATACAGAATGTATTATTTGGATTTGTTAATTTCCTTTTGTCTAAATCTTTCATGATCCAATACCCATGAAGTGACATGTATTTACACCATCCCTGTTTAACTAACGAGTTACCTGCTATTTTGTCTCTCAGTCCTGCATCAGAGTGGGGTTTTTCTGTTTATTGTTTTTAGGGTCCTTGTTAGTTAATACCTCCTCAAGTTACTCTACCAGTGTGATTCACAGTGGGGCTAGGAGCCCATTTGCTACCTTACAGCCACACTCAATACCCTTTCTGTGGGATTCTCAGGCAAACTCCAGTTTGCCTTAACAATCCTTAATATCCTTAACAAGGGTATTGCTCGAGTCTTTGCAGTGTGCAGATAAATCAAATCACACCTTCTTCTCGTGTGCAAGGTGGAATGTTCCACACACAGTGGAATCCTAAGCTTTCAGCACAAATCAATGCAAGCTTCTAACCACCAGAGGAGAAAGGTATCTCTTATGGAGACACCAGACTTTACCTGCAAAGCCTATGAAACCACAGGGTTTCCAACACTGTGAGGATCAAGGGACTGGAAGTGAAATATACACCAACCTTCAAATTCCCAGTATGATCTGGTATTATGTTGCCTCTGACTAATACTACTTCACCTTCTGTCTGTTCGCCTCAGGCAAGTTTCTGCATAATCACTGTGGACATAACAGGGAAAAAGAACATTCCACATGTGATACAGAATGAAATGGGTTTGCATTAAAAAGACCTGTTTTCAACTTTGCGAATTTGTGCTGATGTTTTGGTTTTCAGAAAAAGAACAGCATGGCCATGACAAGAAAAAGTCTTCAGCCTTTCAGAAATACATAAGCTTTTTACTATCAGATATCCCAGAGGAAGTCCATGCTGGAACTGAAGATGCCTAACACTGTTTTCAGAAAAAAAAAAACCCAAAAAACCAACAAACAAACAAAAACCCAAACAAAAACAAAGGTAAAAATGAAGCAGTTATGAGGAATGAATGAAGACTTAAATGCCATGCTATTCCAACTGCTATGTTCAAGAGAACAAGAGACAGTGGTGGTTACACCATCCTCAAAATTCTTCACAATCAATGACAATAGCACACAGTCCTTGGACAAACCATGGATCAAAAGAAAACTTCTGTTAGATACAAAACAAACTATGACCAAGACCTTATGGTCAAGGAACAACATAATTTTGTTTACAAGACCATATTCATACTTGTCTTATTACTTTGTTTTCCCTTCCAGCAATTTACTGAAAGTAACACACAGGTTGTAATTTATAATTTTATGGATTTTAATTAACATGCTCACAGAAGAAATTTCCTCCTTCAAATCTACAAATTCAGCTCTGCTCCTGCCATTACTCCTGTTTCACAAAACAGATGAACAGCACATAATACAGCATTTATGTAATGTAATACAGTATTTTCCTGCACCACAACCATGGATGTACAAATGGAAGCTCAAAACAATTAAGTGACTGTGCCTACCTCAAAGGCACAGAACTCATTCTTGACACCTGATGTTTTTCATTCCTTTACTGTCCCCCTAACCTTCCCCTCTACTTCATGAGACTGGCTTGTTTTCCAAATGACATTCATTTTGCTGTTGGGCATCCAGCAGCATCTCTCTTCCCTAAATGACCACTAAACTTGGTCATTTTTTTAATTCCTTTTTATAACCAACAGCCACAATTACCACTCAGAAGGAATTGCTGGTCAAACTCTGATGTTGTTTAACTATCTAATACAATTTCAAAACAAATCTGATCATCTATTTAATACTTAACCAACATTGCCTTGATTAGGTTTTCGGGGCTTTTTTATTAACTTGTTTTAGGTATGTGCACTGATTTTTTAAAACCAGTTCCTCCACAGAAAAAGCTATACAAAATAATATCTACTGCTTGTTAAAGCTACTCTATGCACTTCTGTAACTGATGATTTTAAGAGCAGTAACAAGTTCTAACTTTGCTCTCCAATAAAGCCACAGAACCTATGCTATTGTCCAAGTGACCAATAATCTTCTTAAGCAGCAACAAGTTTCATCAAGTTTGTTCCAGTCATTTAAGTTTAAGCAAATTCATTGAAAGCTTGATTTTCTACTGCTTTCAAGAAAGACACACTGTAAAGACTGCACCAAACCACATGTTTATTTGTTTGGGGTTTTGTTTTTCTTGGTCGCTTTGTTCGTTCGGGGGTTTTTGGTTTCTTTTGAGTTTTTTGTAACCAGATAGCCCAAAGTAAATTACCCAAATTTGAAAATAAAATATATTTAACCTACTTCTGAAACTCTTCGGGGTTGGAATCTGGCTCAAGGTTCTTCTTCCATCTCTCCCGGGATCTCTCAGTTATGAGTTTCTCCCCTGGAATTTCAGGAATACCCATGGCCTGAGCGAACAGGTGTGCACCATGGTCAGTCAGCAGCATGTGCTTTGTCTGCAGAAAGACAAAAAATTCATTGACAATTCTTATTTTTGTCTTGTACTTAGCAGCTTTGTATAACAGCTACCTTTAGAAGTATCCACAAAATGAAAATTACAAATTTTATTTTAAAAATGTCTAAACTTCTGTCCATATCCTCTTCCACTATAGCTGAAGAAGCTTTCAGTTCTCCAGACCACAAAGTTTAACCAACAATAGAAAAGAATTGGACATATCTATTTAACATGTACTATAATGGGAGAGGGAAAATTGGTAAATTTGTTCTTTAGCTAATTTGTAGGCAACTGTTTTGTAATGTTTCAAATGAATCACCAAATTACTACATAGCTAACAGTTTTGTCCAGTTAACTAAGAGATTTAGAAGACTTTTATTCAAAAGAATGCTAAATAAATTCCTGTTTAAAGACATTACACCTAGTAAAAGAACTTACAAATGTAAATAGCATACAACTAAAATGTTCCTTAAATTTCATTTTAAATATTTCCTTCAACAGGCTGCTATTCTTATTAACTCAGTGGATCAAATTTAAGAACAGAATACTTTCTAATGGATTTGACCAAGAAACGTTTACTCTCTTCTAACAATACCTGAAAGTTCTATTTTGATTTCTATATTTACAAACCACTCCAAACCAGATTTTAATTCAACAACCTTCGTTAATTCCATGCTTTAAAGTCTGTAGAGCTCGGTTAGTTCATATTTTAGAGAAGTTTGCCAGATAAATTTGTTTAATTAATCCTTATACTTTAGTAGTAGCTCTGAGCACTGAAATCTGATTTTTTTTTTTGTTTTAATGTGACAAAAAGTAAGCAGTTTCTTGCACAATTACATAGCTGTCAATTGCTCATCAGAACCTGGGAAGGTTTTAGAGCACAGAACATTTCAGAGCAGAGCACCTAACTTAGAGCCAGCCTTTCTGTCCCTGCAGCAGCAGAGCTCAGCAGAGCAGCTGAGGTGCAAACAGAGCCATGATGCTGGAGGCAGCAGCCCTGCAGAGCCTTGCCAAGCACCCACATGGCACACAGCCAGCTCTCAGCCAGAAGTAAGGACAGCAGAGGTGGGTATTTCTGTACCATGCTACATTCTGGAGGACATTTACAGTCTCAAAGCTTTAGGTTAAGATGTTGCAGGCCATCACCTGCTGCTGATTTCTAAAGCAATGACCAGTAATCACTACCATGACCAACACATAGCATTGCATGGTTTTAAGGGATTCCAGACAAACCTCTTCCCAAGTCAGAGACACTGATCTCTACTTAAGCCTATTACAGCCTCTGCATTAAGGCCTTTGGACAAGGACAGAGGACAACACTTTAGAAACATTTCTGATGTTGCAGACCCGACATCAAACATTTTTGAAAATCGACATGCCTTTTAACTAATCTTTAATTCAGGAGAGCATTGCTTTAGGGAATACTAAGGGTGACAAGAAGTCCCCTGCCTGTGTGAAAGCAGACATTGGGTTTGCATGCTGAGTGCAGTCACCATATTACCAGGCAATGTAAGACCAACCTATTTCTGACAAAACTAATGAGCAGTGTTCTTTGACTTGAAAGCCAACTTCTTTGTGCAATACTGCCCCCCTCTGCCACTACCATTAACCCACGAGAAGCACACAATACGACATTCAAAATAGGTTTGGTTTTTATTTGTGGGTGTGGGTTGGGGTTTTTTTGTTGTTTGGTGGGTTTTTGTAGGAAATTTGAAATTTGCTTTAGCCTTGAGTTGTACCAGAAGGCTGTGTTCTCCATCCCTTGCCTTCTTCAGCAACTAAGACTATAGCATCCTTTAAATAAGTCTTAAAAATATGAAATTTTATTATAAAAAATGGAAGTTATTTCTAAAAACTTTTTCATAGGATTCCATCCCTCTCATATGCAAATTTGCATAATATATGCACCTTCCTAGGGTACACAAGCAAGAAATACTTGCATATTGATAAATAAACTTCTACGATAGAACTTTGGGTTTCCTGTTTTCCTTCTTTTTCAGTCCTCACTGAAAAGAAGATGTCTTAAGGTGATTTTTATCACTGTCTTCAACAGATGTTGTCAATCAAAAGAACTAGTAGAACACTGTCAAATAATGCAAAAGCACATTTTTCTGTCTCATTCTTCTAGTTTCATTAATATGTTTGCTTATGTAAATGTCTTCTAGAAAAAGTATGCACTTGATATTAAGTAATGTAAAAGGACAAGAAAAGGGTTCGAGAAATCTTACAAATAAGCAACAAAAGCTGAAACTTTTAGCTAATTTCACTGGAAATGGGGAAAATACCCCAAATTTCTGCTGGGCCTTAAGTTCAGACCATCAAAGTTCTTCATTTAACAATTCTGGAAGCACAGAAAAAAACCTGGCCCTTTGCCTCAAGAAGTCTGTGTTCTAAGCTGAATTGTCTTTTGCCTAATGTAAAGTCCTGCACAATAAGAGTAGGGGAAAATGTACACAGTTTAATACACCAATGAATTAGTGCTCTAATTTTCATGAGAAGCCCACCTAATGAAGTTTTGGAGCTGAGAAGGATTACATACCCCAAATTAAAAAAAAAAAAAAATCAATGTATCATTCTATTTATGTTCAATACAAACAGGAATAATCTAACAGAAATTTAAGTGCTTTTTCAAGAATGTGTTACATTAGTAAATGCACTAAAAGTCTTCCACCTCTAGAAGCTCCTGTGACCAACAGTACAGTAAATAATGAATGGCAATTATTCTGCTGTTCTCCTTTTTTCTACTTCATGAATTTGGACAAGTTTGAGCCCAGTGGGAAAGTGACAGCCAAAAAGGACAATGTTGCAACCACAACCTCGAGGAGCTACTCTGGCCACCAGATGGAGCCCACACAGTTCCAGAATAGGATGGAAATACAATTACAAGCAGACGAGCAGGATGGTTTTGGTTGGTTTGTTTGTTTTCAGGAGCCGCATGTTTCAAAATTCTTTACGGTACTGAGGCACTCAAAACCCACTGGGAATTATGCACACAGACTTAAGACCCCAGGAAAACTACCCTTATTACCCCCAAGTCTCACAGTTAAAAATGCTTTTTAATCAAGCACAGTACAACAAAACACACTATGAAATGTACTGTGAAATACCCTGGGTTGGTGTCCCAAAATTCCTGTCCAAGATGAACAGAGGGGCAACAATGAGCAGAAGAGCAACATCAGTTGGTATTCCCATGTATGGGAGATGGAGAAGCAGAGAAACTCATCTCAGGATACATCGAGCAATTTAGGCCAACATTTACATTTGGAATTTATCATCATGCACAGAGTTTTTTTTGCATCTTGGCAAAGATAACGCCTGTACCACAAAATGTCATGGTGTCAGGGCTGCACCATTATATTGGTCCTGTACAGTGGAATTGTATGATTTCATTTCAAATTTAGCCTCAACACTTTTGAACACCAGAAGCACAATGCAATGACAAGAAAGACTTTGTAATAGACAAGACAGAGGAGAGGGCTTTCTCTTTGTTGGTTTGGGGTTTTCTGTTTTATTTTTAAAACACACTTTGCAAAGTTATATTCTCAAAATTCAACACTGTCACTTTAAGCTTTTTCTTGTTGACTAAAATAGGATTTTTTTCATAGACAAGACAACAAAGAAATAAATCAGTGATTCTGGAATAAGAAGTAAACAAGAGGCCTTAAAATAAGCTCTCTACAGAAGAAAATAAAATAAAATGCAACATTCACCTTAACATGCTAGAGACATCTCTCCCCCGACCCTTCATCTATATTCTCAAATTCTGTCTTGTGAAGCTGTCTACCACCTATATTCATTTACTGATCTAGTTAATAACATTCTGTATGAAGGAAAAAACCTTATTCATCACAAGTTTTAACATTGCTTTCTAGTAGACATACATTTCACTGAAGTATTTATATTGAATATGCTAGTGAAATGCTCTGATCTTAAAAGCAGAACTATCTTTCAATTAAGGACACAAAAAATCCTTTCTGCTTTGGAGGCCATTGAGGACAAGACAAATGTCAATCATCTTTACAGATCACCAAAACAGGTTTTGTTCCCTCAAAAGCAATTTTGAAAGGTTAAAGAAACATAAATCTTCTTTATTAATAAGTGTTTTTATAAATATGAACCTTTCCAACAAAGTGACAGTTGCACTAGGTAGAATGAAAATGTAAACTCCAAAGACAGAACAAACTTTTTGATCATTGTCACAACCTTGTAATAGTAAAACAGGCACAGATATCACACAGATCAGTTGCACCATATCTGAAACATAAGAGAAGTCTGCTGTAGCAAGTATTAGATGGACTTCCTAGTGGAGTAAGGTGGGATTGATCTTATATAGAACGTCAAGTAATATTTTACTGCCATAATAAATTTGATTATCTTGGAAAAAACCTGTCAGCACCGCATAGAGCTAATTTATCTTCTACTGGTGGAAGATTACAACTGGACTGGTGCTACCACCTGATCAGGTCACAGTGGAAAAGGCTACCCAGAACAAAGGAGTGCATTACATAGCCAAATATGTAACTGGGTCATTTATTTCATTTCCATGAACTCAGTTCCAAAGTGAACAGTGTATTACCTAACTTTAATCTTGCAAGATCAAGCACAACACTCAGTGACAACATAAAAGCTCTTCAAAAAACAAGTGAAAAACAACAAAAAAACCCCTTCAATACCAGCAGTGGAACTACAGGAGACCAAAATGTATAGGTCAAGTTATGTTTCCTTAGAATGCTATTGTTTATAAATATTTCTCAAAACCCCTTAAGGTAAGTGCTTCATGATCATGACCATAGTGTTTCCAAACACTCCAATCCATTTTTCCCTTCCTTGCTGCTTTAAAGCACTACACAAACACCATCACTGAGGTTTATCAATATACTGGCTGAAGTTCAAAGGAAAAGAAAATGCTTCATACCAAGTAGATAATCAGCATACCTTTTCCATAACAAGTCGAGCAAGTTTTATTGGGTTTGCTATGCACTTAACTGCAGACACTGCTCCAGAGTCTAAATTTTTTCCATCCATGATAATGGCATCCATTTCTACTTCACCTTTTTCATTTAGAACAGATCCACAACCTAAAGACAAATTAAAAAAAAAAGTAGGGGGCAAGAGAAAAAGAAGCAAGTCATTAAGAGCTAACCACCCAGGTGATTCAATTAAAAGCTCTCAGCAAGCAGCCTCTTTCCCACTTTGCTGACTTACCAAAAGTATCTCCCAAATACAAAAAATCCAGCAAAAACACTGCTGAGTACAACCACAAAATCCAGCCACTAACAGAAGTCTCACAGAGTACAACATCTATTTTAAAACTGAGTTTTACCTTTTCATAAGATTAAAAACACATTTCCAATCCCATCCAAATTATATACTTGGTATTAAAGTTAGATGGGCAAACCATCGTGAATAGAATTCTCTATTCCCCAGATCCCTTTTAAGTGTACTATTTTGCCTTTGCAGCTCTTCCAAAGGAGGATACAACACCACCCAAAGAAATAGTATAGTGTTTGATCCCATCAACAGATGAACATCACACAGCACTCCAAGAAAGTGCCAAAATTAATAGAGCAGAGTAAGTGTCCCCTCACTATTGTAGCAAAAGCTTGAAATCACAAGTTCTTCCATTACCAAATAAAAACAGTACATAAAGTAATTTTATAAAATAAAAGTTAAGTAATAAAACATCAGGTAGTTATCTTCTTCTAAAATTATCAGTGCTATCACTAACCCAATTGAAAATTAATGACATACAAAATGAGACAAATAGGGTGTTTTTTTAAATAATGCCAATAATTGCACCACAGAGGAATAAAAGGTTCTAAGTCATCAAGTGCACAAGCCTTGCTAATACAGATGGTGAAGACTAAACCTGAAAAGTAAAAATCAAACCAAAACATGGCAGATGCACACAGTACCTCAGATAAAAAGACCTGTGCACTATACATAACTAATGCAGTAGGGCTTTTGTACTTTCTGTTACACCAACATTAAAGCAGTCAGAAACTACTGTAAATAACTGACATAAAACTTATACCAAAGTACTTCAGACCAGAATATATGAAATTAAATCCCCTGTGACAAAAGGCAGCTAAATCCTGTAATCCTCCTCTTGTAATCTCAAAAGTGCCCCTGCCACATACAGACAAACCCCCAAAAGTTATTTTTTACCTGTCTCCAGCTAATTCAGTTATTCCACATTTAAGTCCTGCATCATTCACAATACGTTAACTTCTAGACTGATCTGTAAAGAGCTTACAGGTTAATTGCCTTGTGCCACCCACGTGAACATCACTCTTCCAGCTTTTCCTTATGCTGGTAAGGAATTGTTTTCTCAGATAAACCCTGCCATGCTCTTTTAACATCCTCTGACAGGGTAGGCTTTCTAACCCATGATCACAAAATTCACACTAGAACCAGGGTACCCCTTTCCCAACCATCAGTGACCAGAACCATGTTCCAGGGGAAACTCAACAAGGCCCCTTCATCACCACATTAAGAGTGCCCCATGTCTACTGGACATATCTCATAGGATACACTTTACAATTTTTAAAAATTTGCTGAGCAGAAAACAATTGCAGGCAGTTTCTGTAATCAAAGGCAGCTTTCTAAACAAGTCTCCTTTTAAAGGTGGCAAAGAGAGACTGGTGGGTGCCTTCTAAGAACAATTCACCTCACTTGCCATAGACTCACAGAAAGGCCTGGGCTGGAAACGACCTTGAAGATCACCTGGTTCCAATCCCTTTCCACAGGCAGGGATGCCACCCACTACATCAGGTTGCTCAGGGCCTGATCCAACCTGGCCTTGAATGCTTGCAGGGATGGAGTATCCACAACTCCTCCAGCTTTGTGAGCTGTACAGCCAACTTTTCTCATTTCACTAGTCACCATGAAAGTCTGTGCACCAGGGCAAATCTAATTACTGAACCTCAAGTGATCTCAGGTAGCATGAAACCTTCCTTCTGTGGTTACAGGCTGCCTTTTCACCTGCCTTCCACAGCAATGGGTAAGGACTACCAGCCTCTGAGGCCATGGCACCCATGGGCAGCAGTGCTGAAAAAATAAAACTTTTTGGCTTCTTATTAAGCAAAGGGTTGGGAAACAGAAAGAGACAGAAAACAGAAAATCTAGGAGGAAACAAATAATCAACATGTCTGACATCAGCCCAATCACAGCTGGGATACTGAGAGGAGTACTCCAACTCCCTCTAATTGTGGATAGACACATCTGTCCTCTGTCCTGGAAAGGCTGCATAGGAAAGAGTGTGCAAGGATCAATAGATCATGGAGTACTCATGCCAAGCTGGCTCATACTGCAAGCCAAAGAGATCACACAGAAATATAACCACACCACAAGTACAACTTGCTTACTTATTAGGTGCACAAGTCACTAAAATGGTAATTTTATACACCAGTATAGCTTCTGAGCCCTTGCACCAAGCCTACATCAAGATAACCCTACACAGCATGGCCACACCCTATCACGCAAAGAAGGGACACAACTTGATTGCTCTGCCCATTCTTTCCCATCTTCATCGTTGTCTCTCAGAAATGTCTGTTTGCCCAGAAAATATTACAGCAAAACTGCTTTTATCCTTTTATCAAGATAAATACCACACACTGAGTCTTAAACAGCTACTCCAATCAGGGTCTTTTTCACATAGCTTTCAGCTAATTTTTGTCAGATTCTGAGAGGAGCTGTACCTAATGAGCATTGACACAATTAGGTATCTCTGTAACAGACTACTTGCCACTACCTGAACAATGGGTGAAGGCTCAAGTCCAGTTAAGTAAAAGCTAAATGACAGCATGCCACTCTGATGCCAACTATTTAAAAGCACACACTGTACCTTCAAGTCCACTTCATAATTTCAGCATGAGTGCTCTAAAAATCAAAATGTTCAACTCAAGTCAATAACAAAACAATGAAAGTTTCATATTAAATAAAAACTGCTCAAGGTGAGATGAAACAAATGAACCTCTGCAAACTAACTGAGCACATAACTAATAGCTGTGTTACCTAAGATACTGAGCACCGACATTTCATTCCATGTTCTTTTCTGACACATCACGGCGGGAGTGGGGAAATATTTTTGCTGAAATTCATAAAAATAATAAACTTGAGGTCCTAAGAAGAGGAGAACGTATTTGATTACGACCACTAACATTAATTCACATTACTCATTAGGGAATTCAGTTACAAACCCTTACTATAGGAAGGTATAGATTTACAACTCATACACCATAATTGGATTGCTTCTCTAGTATTATTTACAAAGTAACTAATTGCAAGCATTAATGAATAGAAAACCACCTAAAATCCCCAACACCAGTATTTCTGTGGCAATAGGTAAAGATCAAGCACTCAGGATTAAACAAAGCTGCAAGGTATATTCAAGAGCCTTAAAGAGAGACATTAACTTAACTCATATTCTGTAAGAGTCCATGTCTTAAAACTGGATATACATAGCACAGTAACAGAAGATTTACAGAAATGTAAAACAGTCCCACACAAATTAAATGGCAGATACATAACACTGAAGGAATGGCAAAAGCATAACTCATCTTCCTAAGTGTACTATGAGAAACTACATTACATACCGTGCTGAAAAACCACCTATTTTGTGACACTAGTATTTACTCCACTGCAATGAACATAAATCAATACTAATGCAACAGTAATAATACAAGCTAGGATTTTCAGAAGCATCAGGGCAAAACACTTGAAATATAATATGATTCTAAGTCCACTTAATCCTTAGAAAAATTACCTGCATTAAAATGAGGATCATCTTCCATTGACCGTACTGCCTCCTCAACTGCATCTACGGCGGTGCCTCCCTTCTTCAGGAGAGCGTAACCTCGCAGCGCAGCTCTGACAACCCCAGCCCGGCATCCCTCCTCTCGCTCTCTGAAGATCCGGCCAGCTCCACCGTGCACCACGATGACCGGCTTCATCCTGCCAAGCTCCTCCTCTGGCTTTCAGCTGCGCACACAGGTCAGGAGATGGGAAGGAGAACTCTTTCGCATGCGGTTCCCTCTACAAGGAGAGCGGCTACAGGTTAGGTAACACATATGGGTAGTTTGCTACAATTTTACTTCTGGGAAGCCAAGTACTCACATGGAGGAGCTCCTGAGGCCCCGTGCAGCTTGGTGCAACTCTCGAGGCCAGCCCTGCTCTGAGGAAGGGTCTGGGTCAAATGGCACAGCAAGGGCCCCTTTCAGGCTAAGTTACTCTTCAATCGGGTTGTATGTATTAATTCTGTCTGGTAATAATAAATTACATGGGGATAAGCATTTGAGTAACCCTTGAACCTGCCAACTGCTCTTTGTTTTAGATGGGTAGCCTGTTGTCAGAGTAGAGTAATATCACCAGCAATAAAGAAAGGCAACTGACCTGACCCGAGTTAAAGGCTTACCCAGCTCAACCACCTGGATCCCAGACCTCTGACCTCTTGCTATACTTTGAACTTCGAGCAGGAAAACAAGGTTTTCATTCACACCTGGCAGCCAACGCCGTCTTGTTACTGCTTATGGCCTCGTGCGAGCAAAAGCCATTGTTGCTAGCTGCTATACATCTTTGGTGATGCAAATAACCGGTTTTGCTTCCAGAAAAAGGCAAAGAAGCAGCAGCAAACTCATCTCCCACTGTAATCTGGGGCACTTCCCAGAAAAAACACCCCTCGTGAAAAGTTTCTCGGGGACGGCTATTTTTGGAGGCAGCCTTTCATCAAACAAGCAAACCCCTCCGACAGAGCCTCCCGCACTCCTCCGGTCCCTCGCATTCCTGCTGCCCCAGGCGAGGCCGGCCGAGACGGCAGCAGGCGGGGAGCAGAGGAAATCCCAGCCGGGGCTGCTGTGGGGCACATCTTCCCGTAAGCGAGGCCGTTCAGGTTTTTATTTCAGCCAGCAGCTACGCTCTTCCCTTACCCAGAACAGGCTACCCTCGGCCGTAGACCCAGCCCTGCCGCGCTCACGGCGGACCCGCGCCGCTCTCCCGCCCGCCCCCGGCGTTCCCGCGGAGTGCAGCGTCCGACCGCACCTGGAGCGCCCCGTCCTTGCAGAGAGTCGCGGCCGCTCTGGGCGCGCTCCCGTGCGGGTGCCCGCGGCGGTCCGGGCGGGCGCAGGCCCAGGGACCTTCCGCCGCAGCCGCCCTTAACAGACATGGCGCCCCCGGCCTGCCCGCACCGAACATGGCGGCTGGTGCCGTCGCACCCCGCGGTCTCCGCCCCGCACCGGCAGGGGCCGGGCCGCTGCCGCTGGCCCTGAGGTGGGCCCGGCCCGGCCCGCCCCTGGGCTCTCGACTGCGGGTGGCGCCGCGCCGCGCTCATCCCGGCGTGGTTCCCCCTCAGTCGGCAGTGATGCTGCCGCCGCCCAGTGCACGGCCGCAGCCGCGCTGTCACACCAGCTCGCCGCCTGCCACCGCTTGATTTCCCCTCGAGTTAAATTAGAAAAATGGCACCTCTCCCCAAAACCAATCCTCAGCAGCACTTCCCGCGTGCCCGCCCTTCCCTCTGGCCGGCCGGGTTATTCCCGTTCCCAAAGCTCGGGCTGTCTGTGGGGTGCTGTAGGCTAAAAGGAGCTGTAGGCCGAGGGAGCTTCTGTCCTTGGGATCATCACGCACATCCCGGGCAGGTTGGCACAGACCACATTTTACATACATATAGAAGTATATGTATCGGTGAGGATAAGCTCTAAGTGGCCACACTGTTCCCAAACTGATGACAAAGACAAGAACTGAGCTTGATGTTTGTTTCTAATTATACGCTGCTGGTGGAACAAACAGTAGTTAACTAAAAGTAGAGCTGCTAAAGGTTCTTTCTGAAAAGTAAAAAATAAGAGTCTGTGAAAAATGTGTATTTTATGATTGGCTTTCCACAAATATTAAAATGAGTATTATATGTGTTGTGTTAGAAAGTAACGCTGTATTAATTCACTTAAGTAGTGTTTTAAATATAGTTTTAAGTTATAAAAATGTTAAAATAGAAACTATGCTATGTAGGATACTTTTTTTAAAGAAAGGACTTGCAACGAGATAGCAGCCACAGGGCACCTAAATCTTTCAGAGAAAGAGAATTTATTGCCCTCTTATCAGAAGAAATTAGCTTCTTCCCGCCTCGAAGGCACTGTTAGGATTCAGAGGAAGAAGTTGACGATGACCAGACGGAAGCCTGTGTTTGAATGGAATTTATACATCATGTATGAAGTGTATGAACATGCAACAGGCTGTTGTTTTTAAGGGTTAATCCTTTGTTAATGAGTGTCCTCTTTCAGGCTTGGGCTGCCCAGAAAAAGGTACCCAGACACCGGTAACTCTTTGTCTCATATTGTCTCATATTGTTCTAATCCAAATTGTCCAAATTATTTTTACTCTAATTGTATTACTATTTTTATAACCATTTTCTATCTGTTAAACTTTTAAAATTTTAAAAACAAGTGATTGGCGTTTTTCACAAGTCTATTAAAAAAACCCCGTAATTCTGAGCTCCCTTACCTGTGTAACTAGAAGTGTAAACAAAGATTTCTCAACATTGGTACCAACTACAGGGCCTGCGTTGGCCTTCTCCCCTGGCCATTCCTGCGTTGCTCCTGCCTCTGCTCGCGTGTCTCTGCGCGGTGCCGTAGCGTGGGCTGCAGGGACGCAGGGACGCAGGGACTGCAGCTCTGGGCGTCAAGGGGACGTGGCTGTGCACAAAGGGCGAGGATTTATGGCAGAGCGAAGTCACTCAATTTGAGATCTGTTTTGATTCCTGAAGGTTTGTTGGAAAATAATTAGTGTGGTTTAATTAAAAGGAAATACTGCTGATGGTTTTTCTTTGTCATTAGTAGGCTTAGACAGGCATTAAAATTTCTTACATTAATTATTTGAGAGTGCTGCCTGTTTTTGTAGAATATTTCTCTTGTTTTCGGGTAGTGTCAAGACAGGAAACAAATACTATTTAGATTAAACAGTTTAGAAGAATCATTTTGGTTGTTTGCATGGACAGCTGAACACAAAATTTATATAGTAACTCTAAGTTGAAATTTTAACATCAGTCTAACATTATGATTCATCAAAACAAGGATGTCACTTGATAGAACTGGAGTAATCTGTTTCTACATCAGCTTTTTACCTTAAGCCCTCTTCGGCCACCGCCTTTGTCATTTTGGTCAAATCATTTATGTGCTTTTTAAAATGCTGTATAGCTTCTTAGAGCAGACTGGAAAGCATCAGTATTTAGTTTTATGATTATGATTTAGTTTTTTTTTTAAATTAGCACATTGAATTGCACCTGAGGAACCTGCCCTAAAGCTATGTAAACTGGTAGAATAAGTTTTAAATAATTGCTCTAGAAACCTATTGATTTTGCTCTCGCTAATTTTCATAAGAGACCCTTTGTGTAATATAATTGCCCGAGAAATAAATTTTAAAATATACAGAATAAATTAGGAGGGTTGCATGTGGAGCCTTGTGGAGATTAACTTTCCTGGTTGTAAGCTGAATGTGCCTTATTTGAAAGAGGTGGGAACACGTTATCATAGGTAGTTAAGGGAAGAGGGCTGAAGCAGGGAAGGAAGAGATCTGGGCACGTGTGGATAGGGAACATGTGTCTGAAAATACTCTGATGTCATAGGGTCAACTCTGCATTTCCAGTGACTAAAATACAACTGTACTTGTGCCTTCTATTTTCCTGCAGAATCCATAAATTAAGGACATGCCCTCCTTCTAGAGAAAGAATTCCCCTAGAATCTCATTGAAATGTTAATTTTAGGAACCAGCAAAGAGAGTGAAATACATTGTAAAAGTAACTGGTTTAATGCATATTTCTAATAAAACTATTTTTAAAATAAATGTTTGTGTAGCAACTTGTGTGTTTATCCCTAAACTATTTAAAAATTTTCAAAATCTGGTGTAGCACAGAAAGCAGCGCTCTATATTTTATTAATTGGATTGGAGGAGCATGCAGAGTTGATCAAGGCTAAGGCTGCTTGAGCAAGTGTCAAGCATGCAGAAACAGAATGTTGTTCACAAAGTCTGCAAACTTGGATCTTTTTATATTAGACAGACTGTCATATGGAGATCACTGCAGCATTAGGATGCTCAGGTCACACTGGAAAAACTCATGCATGTTGAATAACTTTGTTCATATGCACAATTTAAGTCTGTAAACCATTTCTTACCATATTCTTACTGTGAAGAGTGTGCCAACATTTATTTAGGGGAGCTGGAAAAAACAGTTCCTCTGAGAGTTTAATTTTTTAATGCAAAGTTAAAAGTTATGTTCAGGTAAGATCAGCAATGTAAATGTGCAGTAGTAGGGACAGTAAATGGTAGATGAGGTATTCACTAAAACACAGTTGTGATCAGTTCTAAGTGATTAATGAGCTCTATGTTGAACAGTTCATCTGGAAATATTTTCTTGGGAAGAGGCACTAGACTTACCAGTGTCCATGATGTTTCCTCCCCTGCTGCACAGAAGTGAGATTAAATTGATGATGGGTTTATTTTCCCACTCTGAGGAGGTTTTAGCCATAGAACCTAGATGTCTTCCCCATGGCAGATTGTCCCAAACAAGAAGTTAACAGTGCCTTACTGCTCCTAGTATTTAAGCATTTTGCACACAGAGGGATGGTTGTAAGAGGCCACTCTCAGAAACCTGTGTGAGGGGAAGAAGAGTGACATAGGTTGTGGTACTGGTCATGGGAAATCCCTGTTCACGTCCTAGTTTTGAACTGTGCACGTTGTGTGTTTGACCAGTTTTCAAAGCTTAAGTTTAAAAATGGTTCTGGTGGTTCCTGTTTCTCTGTCCTATGTATTTACTGAGGTTTTATCACATTTATCAGCTGTGTGCTCTGCTGAAGGTGCATTTGAGGTGAGTATCTTGAGTAGAAGACAACCAGACTGACACATGGATGACTGGCAGAGACTAAAATTAGAACCTTTTGTTTTCCTATTCTTCCTGTTGTTGCAAGAACCCTGACACCATGTTGCATTTTTGTCACTGCACAGCTGAAAAAATATTTTCCTCTGTCACCTCTATGCTTTTGAAGTCCCTCCCATAAGCCTCTGAAGTCTATAAATCTCAGTCTGCTCCATCCTAATCACTTTAACTTCAAAGAAGCCAGATCAAGTTCAATTTTTTGAGATTATTTTCAATTCTCTGTTTATCCCAAGCTTTACATCCCCTTTGTAAAAGTCTTTCAGACATTCTTGTTTTGGCTGATCTGCATAAAACACAAGAGCATGTTGGAAAACTTGTCTGTGTGTCTGTCTGGGGCTTACAGCTTCCCAGCAAGTACAGGGGGCTTCTGGATCAATCCATTCAGAGAAAATGGCACCCTCAGGCTGGCAAGGGTTACAATTGCTTCGGTTCAATCCCATGCCCCTTGCAAACTCCATAGCTACCACAACAATTGCAACATTTTAAACCCCAGAATTTAGGAAGTATTTCTCTTATGTAATTCAGATTTGTTTTGTCTTATAATTTGATTACACTAGGAAAAAGTGTAGTTTTCTTAGTTCTTACTGAGTTACAATTAACATGCTATACTTAAAACAAGATTTCAGTTTAGCCCATATTTTAGGCAAAAGTATAATTACTTTTTAAGGTGCATTAGAAGATATTTGCTTTAATATAGCTTAATATAAGGACTCAAGCTTCCAAACACTCCAGGAATTTCTAGGAAAATTTGTAATACACCTAAGCACTAACAAAGTAATAATTCTAAGCATTTTGTCACGTGTAAAGGCTTACTGAGGGTAATAGAAGTATCCACAGTAAAGATTTTAGGTGGATTTTGAATTTTCAATATACAGAACACTTTTGGGAGAAAAGATAGCACAAAACAGTTTAAAATAATTCATAAGGGATTTCCCTGTCACAATGGGGGAACAGAATGAAAAGTAATCAAATGACAAATGAACATCTGTTCAAGTATGTCCTCTTTGTGACTTCTTGTCACTCAAATGTATGGAACTTTAGCCAGCCTATTTGCAGGATGCAAGAAATAATCACAGAATGCAGGAAATAAAATAACATCATCATGGCAGGTGCATACCAAGTGTATGTACAGTACCTGAGATGCTCTTTGTACTTGAGAGACGAAATAGGAAGAAATGAAACTAACTTGGGACACACAAACATGGAATTAAAGAAATTACTTTTGAGTAACTTTTTAAACACTTAACCAAGTTGCCAGGCATTGGAGAGAATCACAGAGGTCCTGTGTCAGATAAAATATTCCCTCTTGTGATTTGCAGTGGGGTTCAAATCATAAAAACCTAGTAAGTGATGCTCCAGGGAGTCACTATCATTACCTGCAGGTGACCCTGTGGAGGTATTTACTTCTGCAGAGAGGTGGGCAGGGAAGAATTAAGCTTTGGAAGTTTGCTGCCTGTGCTGATATTGCAGGTATGCTTATATATAGCAGCTACCCAATTATCAGGATTATGATTACCATGTGTGGCCATTAGAAGGAAAAATAAAGGCATGATAGTTTTGCTTTGTTCAAATGTTTAGTGTATTATCAGAATTATGTTTGTTTTTAGTGAAATAAAAAGCTGAGATATGTCAGTAGAAGAATGATGGAATTTTAAGTGATAAAATTAGTTTAATGCAAGTGGTTTATGTATTCAATAAAAGTATCTGCTACTTCAGTAATTAACATTAAGAAATATTTAGAAAAAATATGTGTCATGTACATAAAACTAGATTCAAAGGCATGTTTAGAAAGATTACTCTCTAGAGTTCTTCCTCAATTTATTTCTTAAGAAAATTTCAGGTTTTTTCATACATCATATCTGCTGTCAGACTGGTTTTGAAGAAACATTGTGTTTTGTTTTTTTAATGAGGAATTGCATTTCTTTCCCTTCCACCTAAGTATAAACTCATACAGTATGTGTAATACTTTAGTAAAAATGGATAAAAAATGCAGTTGGAAAAGCTTACAGTTAACACATCACTGTAATTGTAGTTTTTCATGTGAAAATAATAAAAGGGAAATGCCAGGAATGAAGGGGTTTTATTTTGAATACTTCATCTTCTATTTTATTTCTAATTCTAAATTACCACCTCAATTCTTATGGCATGTAACTAAATTCTAATTGAAGTAACTAAAACCTATGTTGTTGCACATACACCTAAAAGCCATATTTCAGGATGAATTTTTAAGATGTTTATCAAATTATTTATAAAATGCAAAAATATTGCCGAGAGTAGGCCATGAATAGTGTGCTAACAGAAAATTCTCCAGTATAAATCAGAGAAGTCAATCATAAGGCTGGTGGCAGGGAAAACTAATCAAGCAGGGAAAAGCAAAAAGGTGTATTTTAAAATGAGAATACTAAATGAGATAGCCAATTGGTGTCTGCCAGGCACAGACATAGGTCTGTTATAGTGAGAATTGATGTCAGGTCTCTGTAAATGCAATGTAACAGGTGATAAAATTTGTGTGAGATCTTCGGATAAGCCATACAAAGGTACCAGAAACAAAAAGCACTTTTAAATTGATTGTGATGTGAGTGGGGAACCAGTGGAGTTGGATGAAAGGGAGAGAATTGCTTTGTCTTTCTCCTCAGTCATGGGGATGAAAGTAGTGATGGTTGCCCCCAGCTGCAGTACAGAAAGCGATCATCCCATGAGAGCTTGGAGAATTCAAGACCAGATATACAGATTTCCATCGTGTCACTTGTGATCATGGGCGGGGAATATTGTTTATTTTGATACCACGATCTGGGAAGCTTCCTAAAGCTGCTGAGAGTAGCAAACTTTCTTTGCCTTCAGGTAAGCAAAAATGCATCTTACATATGCATACTGGACTGCTAGATGGCTGCAAAACTAGTTACCTTCCTGAAGATTCGATCATGTTGCTGGTGCCAGCATATTCCTAAACAAACTCATATGAAAAGAAAACTCGGGATAGGTATTATTCTAAGGCTGCAAAAAGAGGTAATTTGTCATCTGATCTTTGAGTAAGGATAAATGAATGGACATGGATTCACAGTGTATTTTATTCAAGAGACTAAAATTATTGCAGTACTAGCAAAACACAAACATATGAACAAATATAATTAAGACTTGTTTAGGAGAGTATTGAGTGTAGAAAAGATCAAGAGAGTAGGATTCAAAATATTGGTGCCTTTCTACTGTTTTCAGCACTGAAGTGTATGTTAAGAAATGAGACAAATACAAGCATGATACCTTGTATTAAAGTGGCCAGATTTAGGTGGAGTTGTAAACTGCAAATCAAGTATTTTATGAACCACTAATTCTCCTTTGCTCTACTTCATGCACTTATGAATAGCCTCTGATGTTGTCTGGTAAGTCCTTATTTTAATATTCTTTCATAATATAGTGTCAATTTAGAAGGTTATTAAGGGAATTTTGAAATAAATCATCATGCATATTGTTACATTCAGTAGCCACCTTCGGTTGGGTATAAATTAGCACAATATGAAACAGATCTGCTAAGGGCATTCACACATTGAAGTTATATTGAGAGTTTTGCTGGGCTGTGCAGGAAAGATTTATTTCTTCATTCAAATGTTTGCACATTAATAAAACTTACTTGTCATGTATGTTCAGAAAAATGGATGCCAGGTTTTCAAGGGCAAAGTTTCAATCCAAATCTAAAAACTTAGTTTCGAGTGTCATATCTGTCCAGAGAACTGGAACAGGCTTTGTGAAAAAAGTGCTGAGGTAAGGCAAAAAAACCCCCTAGTTTTGCATATAAAATGGTTTCCAGTATTAAAGGAAAGGAGAGGAGACTCTCAGGAATTGTGATCTTCTACAGCTGTTGGATATTTCATAGAGGGGAGCTGAACTCTGACCAGTATTTGGGAAGGAGGTTTGTGACATGGACCTAAGGTAGCACAACCATGAGCCTTGATGGTGCTTGGCACCCTCAGTATTGGTGATGGAGCTTGTGTTCCTTCTCAGGAAGTCAGGGTTAAAATGTGATCTGTGTTACTGTAACTATACTTTGTGTTTGGTATGCCAAGTTGACTCCTGCTATAATCAGGAAGCTGCCAATTCCAAGGCAGCTGCCATTGCTGCCCTTTCCTTTCCTCCACTTTTTTAATCTTTGTGTCTCCTCCCTTCCTCCTCCAAATTTCCTTTTTTTGTACAGTGGGCTTAGTGAAAAAACTGCCAATGCAGAATTGGTATTTCAAGTTGATGGAAAATTAAAGAACATGAGGTAGTACTAGATTCATCATATTTAGTGAGCTATTTCTGCTGAAGAATTTTGAAGAAAACGTAGTTAACATCTGAAAATCAGTATCCCTAAAATTTTGAGGATATGTGGTTAGATCTATTATCTTTCTGCTGCTTTTATTCCTTTTCTAGCTTTTGCATTTCAAAAGAAATAATTTCAATGCCATTTATTCTTAAGTCATTGGAAGTCACATTTTCTCCCCACTTTTTAAAGAAAAGAAGTTTTTATGATTACAATATTGTGGATAAATGCTGTCTATAACCAGTAGAAATGCTTCGAAGCTGATTGAAAGGAGGACACTAGGCTTTCTGAAATGCTGTCTGATCATATATGAGATATGGAAGTATCCAACTTGTTTTAACAATAGAAACTCCTTTTATTTTTCCTATGTAAAAATAGATCACAATGCAGTGACCCTTGAGGGAGAGAAAGAATGAAAAAACTGCATGTTTCTCTCAAAATTCTGACTACATTGTTACAGTCTGTGTCAAAGGATGACAAATCCGACTTGCTCTGCTTCCTGTGTTCTTTGAATTAGAGCCTGGTGTGTGTTACTCTATTTTGACCTCTTCAAAATTTTGTAATTTAATTAGCAGATTTCTTTTTCCTTATCTGTCCCATTTTGAGGTGTGGGGCAAAAAAAAGAAGAACATATATATATATATATCTCAGTGTTGCAATACATCATTCTTTTCTGAATCAACTGCATATTTTGAATGGTATTTATATGAAAGCACTCTTGTATTAATTTAAATCAGGATGATATAAAAACAATATAAAAACAATATGTGGTATTAACCAACACAGGTTAAAGACTATCTGAACTGGCTGGAAAAAATTTACTGCCCAGTCACTAATCTATAGGCTTGATGCTTGCTAGGGTATTTGCCTAGCTGCACCTGCCTTATCATCATATTCAACTGTGAATTAGTTAGCACAAAAAGTTGGCAGAGGAAAGGGAATTTTTCACCTCAAGGTCAGCAACAAAGCAGGCTAATACTGATTTAATGCTGTTATGGTCCGGTAGTTCGGCATGGACATGACTCTATGTTGCCATCAGTTGACACATGTCTTCATTCAAAAAGCCACTTTCCCAACTTAGATCCTTTTTGCAAGAACATCAAGTAGCAGGCACCTGCCTTAGCTGGCACAAAGTTAAGTGTCCTGGCTAAGCTAGTTGTCTAGGCCTCCTCTCTAACTGTGGAGAGGGATTTTCAGAGTGATTCATACAGTTCTAAAAGATGTGTCTAAAATAGATGAGATGAGTCATCCTGTGGAAGTACCTGCCCCTCTACTGACGACAGAGGGAGACCTAGATGACTAACTTACTGTAGATAGCTAAATTTTGGGCTGGTAGTTAGTAGGTGAGAAAGCTCAGTACCAATGTCTTTTTATTTTAATGAAAAGAGGCTCAAGTATGCAGTCATTATGAAGTCTGTATGACCACTGATCATGCAGTATATGCTGAAAAAGAGATGGACCTGCACTGCTGTTCTCCTGTATCTTTAATAAATATGTTGATTTCATTTCTTGCTAAATTAATCTATATTAAGATGAGGAAGAGAACACAATTTTTACCCTAAAAAATCCCACTGGAAAGGGATAAGTGTCATTTACTGTACATGGATCTATGAAGCAATGAGCATGATATTTATTCTGCATCAGTTTCCATTATTGAAATTGCTTTGTATTGAAATAGCTTTTTACATCCAGTACTGGTGGTATTGGATGTAAAATCCATTAGGTGGGGTGTAACAGATTGTTAGCATGGATTTACTTAAATACAGCATGAAGATCTGCAGTCTGCAGGGCATGAACTTCATTGCTGGTTGCTTCAGATGCATTGTTTTTTGGAGAAGTTACAAAAATTAGGCTTTAAACTCACTAATATTTAATTAAAACCCATCTCTTGCCCAATTTGAAAATTTTGAGGTCTTAGGGAATATTAAGGAATTATTCACCACATCTGATTTTAGATATCAAATTAGGTTTCTAAATAAAGAGTCTAGGCACTGTTTGTAATCAGCAGAGTAGAGTTGATACCTCCAGGGAACAATTTAGAGCAGCTAAGGTAAGCAGGAAGTTAGTGCCCTGGTTGTCCTCTGGAGGACTTCTGCTGCTGCCTAACTTGAATCCTCTGAAATAATCTCTGAAATACTTTTTTATCTGTCTATATTTACTGTGGAGGAAGCCTAGTTTGGTTCTGGTTTTGTAGGCTGTTAAAGTGGGCAAGATGAATATTCCCCTTGTTGTTTCCGACCATAATTCTTAGGTTAGTAATACCTTGTCAACTCAGAGTGCAGTATTTTTCTGAATATATTGAGAATATATTTCTGAATGTCAGGCATGCATTAGAAGTGCCTGCTGCATGGTTAATGTACGTAGTAGGCTCAGCAATGTTAATGTAGTAGCGTACAATATAGTGGTGTGTAGTCTGTGTAGCATGCTGATTTCTAAATTATTTTCTTGTGACTTGGTTAACTGAGCACCCCTTTGGCTGTCCAGGATAATCAGCAAAATCTATTTGGTTTTCTCAGAAAATTTGCTTTCATTTTGGGTCCTCTCCAGTTGAATCATAAACAGTTCTAACCTCGACTGTGTCTGCGAGGCCCTGAGTAGCAAACTGCTGCCCGGCACAGGCACTGTAAGGCCTTCCTCACCTGCCCTTGCATTCAGAGAGTTAGAACACAGTGCTTCGGATCAAACAGCACAGTTAATTTTTCTATTTTTTTGTTGGTCAACAGCTGTTTTACCTAAAGCAGCACACTCCTATTGTAGCTTTGAAAGTATAATAACTGGTTATATATTGCTTTATGCAGATTCTACAGGGCTTCAAAATTCAGGGTGTTAACTGATTTGCTACAGTTTGAAAAATCATCTACAGAGTTTGGGAACATATTGTCATGGTAAGTTGAGATCTGTGGATTTTGCTATCATTTAATACGGAAGCCCAAGTTTATGCATAAAGCACAAAATCAGTGAAGGGTGAAGAGAAGTCATGAACACAAATTAGCCTTGATTAATCTTCATTTCTCACCCGGAGATAAAGCACAATGTGGGATATTATGTTAGCACCTGGAGGAGGAGGAGTTTCCAGTCTTTCAGGAAGAAATGCAAGCACGTTACAGAAGACAAGCAGCAACTGTAAGTGCTGTACCCTGGGGAACTGTCACCCAATGGAGGAGTTCAGGTGACAAAATCCCTTTAATATGGTAGCCATCAGAAACAGTGAATGTTTAATCTAAGACAATAAACCTTGAATCTGGTGGATAAGTTAAAATTCTGTTCTTGGGTAATTCTTCTTATAAAAGACAAAGGAAGGTAAAACTGCAAAGGACACAAAGGTGTATCCAGGGGAACAAGAACATCATTTATAGTCGCCAGAGTTGTTTGATGAGGTTCACTTGCTAGATACCTGATAACAAGGAAAGCCAATCTGTCACTGTATGGTTCCATAAAGAAGATTTGTCTATAATAGGGAGCATTAAACAGGGTAATGGAAATTACTTGAGCAGCCACTGAATTAATTTTCATTTTAAACATACTCTAAAGATAACTGGCTGGACAGCATTGCAAGTTCTATATCTGAGTGCATCCATTAAAAAAAGACTGTGAGAAGTTTGCTGGTTTTGAATATAAACTTGGCTGTGCTGTCAGCTAACATCTCCTCTACCTGGAGCAAAACTTTAAGTGATACATAATATAGATAGACTCTGTTGTGGACTCCTGAAATCATTACCTCATACAAACTGCTTTTATTTAATAGAGCAATGTAATTGTTTCTCTAGAGGGTGATGAGAGTGATTCATTGTATTTGATCTTTTTCATACCAGAATACTGCTGTTGCTAGCTCAGAAGACTTTTTGGCAAATCAAAAGGAGCCTGCTAGTTTGGAGCATTTCTCTGTCAGTTTGAAATCCCCAAGCTGTAGCTTCAAGCTCAGCAGTCAGTGCTTTGCAGTAGTACCAAGAGAGCTGAAATAATCAACAATAGAAACCTTTTATCTCATGTCTGAAATCCATAGATAGAAAGAGAATATATATATATAAATATTTCTCTTTAATATTTCACATCATGCTTCCATTTAAAAAGTTTAAAGTTCTTACACCAAGAGTGGACATAAGCTAAGCCAAGCCACAGGATTAATCATAAATAATTTATATGAACTCCCTCTACTAAGATATCCTGCAATTTCATAAAGAATGAACACATGTTCTGAGAATACAGAAGGGTTGCTATAATTGGCTCACTTTAACACGCCTGGGAACAACACATGAAGCTGCTGCTGCAGTTTTTCTGACATAGCTAGTCATGTTGCTCACTGTCCACAACAATTAAATATTCATTTTTCTCTGATTCTTTTTTTTTTTTTCCTTAGAACTGCATCCAGATTAGGGGAAAAAAATTCTGCTAAAAATTCTGAACAATGTTGACTTGTGAAAGCTGTAGAACAACTATTGCTTCAATAAACAAGATTAGTTTTGGATTACTTTTTCTACAAAGACTCTGGAGCACTGCCTTACTCCTCCTTGCTGTGAAACGTCAACCCCTTCAGATCTCCATGGTTATCTCATAGAATGAAAAGTAAAATCATTCTGGGATGATTATATAAAAAACTTGTAAAGGGTAAGTCCAAGCTAAAAAACTGGGGACTAAACAGCACATTTTCAGATGGCTGAGTTTGTGTGTATGTTTGGAGGGATGAATAGAAGCCTTAAACTGTGCAGCATGGAATGGGCCTTGGTTTGGGGAAGATACAGAAAAGGCCTTACTGATTTATTGGTGTGTCTTTTGAACATATACCTGCCAATTTGATTAAAGCAACAAGAAATTAGCTGGGTTGGATTTGGAAACAGTGGCTTAAATATTAAACCTAAAATTTACTAAAATACAAAATATTCAACGTTCCTAAACACCTGTACAAAAGAGATTTAAGAGCATAGTTAAGGCTAGGCTTGCATATGGATGTGCATACCATTAAAGCTGGAGAAGTGTGGATTTCTGCCATGTTCTGTAAATGTAAGATACATAAATTACAATTGCTTAGGGATACCATTCCTTACATGAATTGCTTCTCCAGTCTTTACTTTATGAATAAATGTTCTTGGTGTGACTACTCTTGTCTCACACTGATCTCAAACAGCAGAAAATATCCTGTATGCAATGCAGGTATATATAGTATCCATGAGATATGTTTCTCAATATTGATTACAGTTATTTTGTGTTTGCAGAAAATTTAAAGCTGGCAGGACTGAAATACACCCAAGAGAGGTTTAATACTGATGTGGAAAAATAGTCAGAGAAAATTAGGATGCAGTTCAGGGACAATTTCAAAGTACTACTCTGTTTAGATGGTATTTCTTATCTAAAACGTAGAATGAGGAATGGACAGTAGTACTTAGGTTGAGCATGAGTCAACAGTGTTGTGTTACTATAAAAAAGCAACTGTGCTGGGGAGACATGACAAATATCAAATATTTAAAAGACCTGAAAGTAGAAAGAGAATAAGCTGTGCTGAGGGCTAATGGGAGTAGGAAAATATAAAATGGGCTTAAATCATATGAAAATTTCAGGCTAAATATTATTGTTACATTATTTTTGCCAGGCATATTGAAAGCACTGAGGCTGCTTGTTTATGATCTGGTCAGACAAATATCTGTCAAAGATAATAGACCCTGCCTTGGGACCAGATATGTCATTTGGCTCCTACCAGCTCTGGACTCTATTATTCAATGTGGTAATAAAACTTCACCAGTATTTTCATGCAAATATGCATAAAGATACAATTCAAAGAGAGTATGAAGCCTTTGACACTAAGCACTGTATGAGATATGCAGTTTCTCTCCAACATAATACCTACTTCTGGTTTTGGTGAAGGAAATAGTCAAGCTTCTAATTTAGCTTTGATTTTATATTGTCATCTCAGCATCACTCCTTCTTCACAATATCTCATCCCACTCACAGATTCCTGCATCACAATAATACCTTTTTCACCTGCCTTCTCAGTAGGTTGGGACAACACAGAAAAGGAACAGCACCATGGACAGCAAATTCAATTTAAGTCGGCAATATGATGCTGCTGTTGAAAAGCCAAAGCTTGTTCTGTGATAAATTAAATAAATACAATATGTAAAGCACTGGAGGTATGTGATCTGTGTGGCATCAGCTGGGTTACTAGAGGGTAAAAATCACACCATGAAAGAGAATACAGAGGGCAGCAACACATACAAACATGGTAGATGATATAGCCTGTAAGAGAGAGCAGAATGCAGTATGGAAATGGGGAGTGGAGAACACTGCCTCCCATCGATGTGCCTGACTCATGCTTTTACCTTTATGTGTTTGGTGAATAATATTTAGTGTTTAATGTATATCTATATATCTATGGATATAAATAAAATTCTCTTCATGGAAACTAATTACCTCTTCCAGTCTGTAGAAAGCTGTTACAAGGGCAAGAGCTGCCACTTGAGCAAGAGGACAGCAATTTCATTTTATCAAAACCTATTTTCAAGAAGAGCTTTTGTCCAAAGCAAGACAAGCTCTATTATATTACTGTTTCTTTAACATTCCTTTTGGAAAATATTTGAAGTAGGTTACCCAAATATCTTTCAGGGCTGATCTTGATGTGCTAAATTGATCTTGATGTGCTAAATTCTGTTTCTCAATAGATCCCCTTTTTGTGACAACTTCAAACCTAACCTATCTGTGATTTCTAATATTTAATAGAGTTTGGTTTTGGTATTTGTAATCAACTCTTTTTTCCTCCCTGTCTTCATTCATTGTGTCCAGAATCTCAAAGGCAGTGAAAAAGAAGCATCCAGAAGGTCAGTGCTACTGCTACTCTGTTACTTGATTGCTATCAGAAAAACACAGCAGACAGGTTTTGTGAAAAAGCTTTCTTGACAGAGCACCCTATGCTGGTATGATTGGGTCTGGCTGGACACATGCACTGTTTTCTTCACGGGGGCCTTGTGCAGGGTGGTTGCTCCTGCTCTGCACATACCAGCATGTTTCATAAGGCATTTGCATTCTTTCATTCATGGCCTCAACATGCTTAAGGTTAGACTATAATGTGAGAACAGGCATCAAAGATGTGCTTTTACATTAGCTCCCTAATCCAAAATACTTTTACCAATCCACAGTCTAGATGAAAATAACCTGAGAGACAATGTGAAATGAGACTGTTTGGGGAATATTAAATGTGTTTTATTTTATATTATGATATCTTCAATATGCTGCATTTTGCTGGGTATCATACGAGCACAAAACTCTAAATTTCCACCTCAAAGTGCTTGAGTTTGTCTGACTTCAACCTCTACTTATCTGATGATAATGCCATTTGCTACAGAAGAGAAATGCCTATTTTGTGATATGCACCTCCATAAATACAGAGGGGTTGCAGTGTAGAAGGTGTCTCCAAGCAAAAAGGCACAAACTTGATCTCATCTGATGTCTTTCAGATATCTCACACCAATAACACCACCTTAAACCACTGGGTAAAGATCTCTCCAGGCTTAAATGACCCTGAATTTTGCACAGCAATTCAGTGCAAGCAAAAGAGTTTTGAGAGCATAAAACACCAGAAAATCACTGCAGAACAGGTATTTTAGATAATTAATATTAACAGTTTGGGGAGCAGGTTTGGGGGGCTTGCTTTTTGTTTGGGGTTTTTAAAATTATAGATAAATTATATATCTTATTTCTTTTTCTTTAGGATTATTTAGCTAGAATTTATGTTCTATAAAGAGGGCTGAAATTGAATTTACAGCTTTTGTTAAGAAATTACTGACTTAACGAACTGATGCAGCTTAAGTGACACCAGTCTATTTTAAGCAGCAGAGATTATTTCTGTTTGCACACCAGTATCCCAAGTAACTCTTTTGTGAAACGAATATGTATTTGAATTAAAGGCTGAAGTATGAGCAGTCGGTAATGTCTGCAAAACAATATGGAAACCTGTCATTAGTTTTTTAAATTGGAGGAATTTGGTTGCCTTTTTCAATTTCCTGTGAGACAAAATATACTTTCCCCGTTATGTGTAGGTGACAGCAGAGTCATGTTAATCATCACTTTCCTCATCAGAAGTTCTTACCTCCTTTTTATGCAATTCTTCTAAAATATAATTTCTCTTCAATTGAACAGTAAATTTCTTGCAATAAATGCACTTTGATAGAACATATTTCTTCTATCATTCAGAACCTTTGAATCTAGTGCCCCATTTCAACCAAATTTGAGAAGAGGCAAAACTTTGAGGTAATTTTCTACAAGCTTCATGAATTAAAATGTTCAAAGTGGAGAGGTGCCTTGAGCAATATTGAAGGAAGGAATGTATAAAACATTCTTTATTGAAAAGCTATCAAAGAAGACATATTGCTGTTCAAACCTGAGAGGTATATCTATAGCATACTAGATTTAATTTTAAATTTCTTGGTATGGGTATTTATTTCAGTGGAATTATTAAAATATTTGCAAGTCAAAACTCCAAATGATATATAAGTGAGAACACTGTAAAATAATGTGAAACTGTGGAAAAGTCTCTAGCAAAGACTGGGATGCAAATTTTAAGTTCTCTAATAATTTATGTATTATATTGAACTAGTGTACTATTACTAAAAGGACAGTAGAAATAAAGAGAGATAATGCCATCAGTGGCTAGCAGGGGTGAAAATTTAATGGAAATGAGAAGTGCTGAGTCATCGTTAAAATTTGCATTGGTGGAATAATGGTTTCTGTAATGCACTCAAATTTTAAATGAATCTGGTGAGTGTTGAAAAAGATATTGCAATATTGCCCTTAATTCATTTACTGGATAAGAAAAAGCTGCCAAATTTTTTAAATGTTTACCTGCAGAGGAATTTTAAATGCCAGATTTTAGGAGTTCCTTATACATGGTCTGGAGTCATAAAATTCAGTGTTAGTATTTTTGGTTAGTTCTTGGTTTATGAGGATGAGAGAATTGATCCAAGATGGAAGTCCTTGTGACAGAGACAGCCAAATTCAGTGAGAGCTGTTGCAGGGGCTTGCAAATTACCTGATATCTATGAGGGAACAATACAGAGCAGCTGAAGAGTGCTGTAGCATTGGTGACACATCAGGCATGGTGCAATGTGTTTTGCTCTGGGCAAGTCAGTGTCCTGAAGGTGTCAACAAGCCAGAGTAACAACAAAAATGCAATAAAAAACATTGTAGAAGTGGAAGAGAGAAAGAGTCTGACTAAACTTGTATCAGCTGGCTATGTGGGAGCCAAAACTCTGCAAAGGCACAATAACAATTTATATATACTTGAAAAGTGTACAGGAAAAGATGGGAATTACACACTTCAATGAACAGAGTATAGAATTGAGTATGAAATTAAGAAAAATTGTATTGATCCGTTCTAGAACTCAGCTTCTGTGATGCTAAATTTCCTCCTTGCAACAATGCCCTCAAGAAAAGAGGAGGAAGACTTCTATTATGGAAAAACACCAGTAAATGGCTGGGGAAAAAAACAGTAAAAACTGGGAAAACACCAGTTAATGAAGAGTCCTGAACAGATACAGGTGGTGGGCTAGGCTGATAGTTGGACTTCATGAGATTAAATCTATTTTCCAACCCTAACAATTCTACATTTCTATGATTCTGGGATGTAACTTATGGCAAATTCCTAGTTTAACAACAATACAACCCTGAAGGAGCTAACGTGACTGTATTGTTTGACATACTGTGTAGCAGAGAGGATATTCTTGAAGCAACTCCTGACTGGATTAGATTTCCTTCTTGTCCATTACATATGGTTGCACCTTTGGTGTTCAGGTCATGATGCAGTTGTTTTGGTTTTTTTTCACCTGGAATATTCTTCACCTGGAATATTCTAGAATATTCAGTGGACCAAAGCTAGAAGACAGACAGTTTGAGAGCATGTTGTGAGTCCTGTACTTGTGAGGGAGGAAAGGGAGGGGGAACATAGAAGTTGGAAAATTATCTATTCAATCTGCCTTTTCTTTCTACTTGTTTACTCTCTGCATATGGTTTGTTTTGCTGCTGAACATATATAAGAAAAATCTTAATGTATTTGTGTCATAGGGCCAGTGGAAGATGTGTATTCTCTCACTGCTGGAGAGAAGATGTTTAAAGGAATTTTATGCATCTTGAATACATTTTCAGAAAAAAAATGAGAGTTTAGCAAAGATATTTCTGTGTAGTCAAAGAAGGAATTTAATGAAAATTCCCTGGTGACAAGTTCTTACCCAAGCAATAATAGCTAGCAATGGATGGACCTTTTTTAAAACCTTTTAAGCTGTTTGTGAACTGTCTAATTTATGGACTTACATAATTTAACCATTTTTGCAGCATGCCAGTTTACTGGCAGTGCACCTGTGGCCCATTTCAAACTAGGCTTCATCATGGAATACAGGCAGGAAGATGCAGGGCCCTGCAGGAACACTCACATGAAGACTGACAGTGCTGAGGCCTGGCCAAGAGGTTCTCTGAAGTCCAGGAGAAATTTGCAAAAAAAATTTCAGGATTGAACACAGAGATGATAAATTATTTTAGGTAAAGGCTCCAAACATCATGTGTTTGTGCAGCATCCAGCATGATATTCCCTTATGTCTGAAAGCCTTGACTATGTGACAATTCCAGGTAGCATTATTTTATTTATAAAATACATAATTTTCCCCTTCTAGCCATGAACATATTTTATCTTCCCTTATCCTAGTTAAAGTTTGTTTTCCTTTTTATGAATTTTTATCTTCCTATCTCTCATATATTAATTTGGAAAAGAAAAATATAATTTTACAGAGTTAAATAAACAATAGGCCTGGTTTTTAACCAACAAAGTCAAAATACTCAGTATTCCAGGGTTGAACCCAACAATTCATCCTCTGTGGCTCCCAGGACTTACACCAGCTCTAAAATAAATGAGCACAGTCCCAAATACCAAGGCTGACTTGTTATCTCTGTATGTACTTTTCAGATAACAGACATTAAATAATTCACTATACAAAGTCTTATTTCAATTAAAATGGTAAAACTGATAAAGAAGTTTTCTTTACTTTTGGGAACATATCTCTGGCTTGTAATTGCATTAATTACAAATACACACAGTTGAAAAGTTATTCAAATGCAAATTTTCTTAATGAGAAGAAAGCAACTGGGAGTATAATTTTTAGTTGTTGCAGTTAATGAAAGTATTTGATTTTGTTTTAATTGCATTTTTAATAAAATAAAGTGCTCTCACAGTGATGAGGTTTTACTAATACAGCATCATCTAAGCGGTGCTAGAGCTCCCAAAGGTTGCTGATGGTGGATAGATCAGCTGGCACTGGGCTCTTGCTGGAGATAGGTGAAGCAAACAACCCTTGCTCCTGGGCAGTGCTGATCTCTGGCTAACAGCAGTGTGCTGAAAAGTGTCACCAGAATGAGTCTAAAGGTTCTCTGATATTTTATCTAACGCTGGTAAGGAATTGCAGGAACTTCTTTTTAAAAGGATTAATGATAAAACCTCCTTCCCCAAACATCCTCCCCTCAATATACTCTAAATTATTATTAAAAATAACCAAGGATATAGATATTAGTGCGTTACCTTTCAGTCATGCACGTGAGATGGTACCTATGAGGAAGAGCAACCATGTGGGTTTGGAAACTGGAGGAAACAGCCTGGTGGCTCAGTGGCTGCCCCTCTTCACACTTCAGCCTGGGAATGCTGGGAAAAAAAGGATGGCAAATCCCATCTCTGGGTGAGCCTCCTGGTACCCATGAGTAGCTGTGTCCAAACCTCAGTGGTTACCCTTCCTCAGCTGTGATTTCAGAATGCCATGTGTTCAGACTGGTTTTGCAATGTAAATCAAGAATGAATTCCAGAAAAGCTTGGTCTAGTCATAAACAACTTAGGAACAGCAAAAATACAAAATGCATTTAAAAAAATAGGAATAATTTCATTTAACGCTAATTATAATTAATATACTTGAAGGTATGATAAAAGATTCCCAGAATAAATCAGAGCTGTTTGCCTCATATAATGAAGAAATCTAGCTATTTTTAGCATTCTAGCAGAATATAACTTGGTATAGAGATAGTGTGCTAATTTTATGGGTTTTTTTCCAAAGAAGCAAGTATTTCAGAGGTACATACACGGCAAATTAATTTTTCATAGATATTATGCATAAATGAAATTTAGAGAAAATATGCATATGTTAAATTGAATAGATTCACCATAGCATCCTGATAAGAGTTCACCTGCTGTTAATTTTCCTCTGAGATGAAAACATTACCAGGCAACAAAACCAGATGCTTAAGCACATCTTCACAGAGTAGAAAAGAGGGTTTTAAGTTTAGAACTTCTACCAGATTTTGATCCTGAGCAAGTATCATTGTTTCGGGTCAAGACCAGGTAATAAGTGATGTAGACTCCCAAGGCATTCACAGAAGGCCGATTAACTTTATTAAGAAACCCATTGCTTTTTATATGCTACAGGTTTGCTACAGGTGGACCTGATTGGTCCTTTAATTAAATCACCTAATTAAGATCCACCCTTTTGGTAAACATATGTCCATAACGCATTCCATATGTTCACGACATCAGGGTGCAGCAAGTTAAGATAAGAATTGTTTGTAATTCTTTTCTCTGATCTTCTCACAGCCTTTCCCAGAATGATGCCTGGGAAAGTTGTCTGCTTCTCTCTGTGACGAGAGAGCTGCTACCACAAGCAAGAACTTAGGGAAGCCCATGGAGATCTCTCAGATAGACTTAACAGAATCCAATATATTTTAAGACAACTGACAAGACAATCTCTGCATTTTACAAAGGAAATGTAAGGGGTACAGGAGTGAAGTAAAGGGTGAGGCAAGAGCAGGGAACCAAAAGACATCATTGTGGTAAAGGAAAGTGAAGTTCAGGTCAGAGAGGAAGGAAAGGATAGAGCAGCAAGAGGGAGAAGGGACAGTAGTCTTGCTGTTTTCTCCAGTTACCCATTTTCTTCCCTTGTGTGTATTGAGGGATATCTCCTAGTCAATGGGATATCTCCATTTCACCTTTCTCCCATAGAAGCTCCTGGCAAGGGGCTATCCCAGACCTCCTTCACCCAGCGTGGGGGACATGGCCAGAGATGGTTTTGTTCCAGGTTGTTTCTGCTCCAAGAGTAGCTGCACTTATTTAACAGTGTTTGGATGAATGACCTGGAGAAGCTTTTCATGTGCAAAGGATAGCTGGTATAAGTGCTCTTAAATATGTATGTTTATTCAGTTTTGATTGTATTGTGGACATGGAGGTTTTGAGATGTTTTTTTGGGAATTTGTCCTGGGGTTCTCCAAAGGAAGCCTTTGGAGAAAGCAACAGCAAGCTTTTATAACAACTATGAGATTTTATAAATGTTTTGTGCTTCTCAAGTACTGTTGCTGTAATGGGATGAAAAAAAAGGAACAGGCTCTGAATGGCCAGTATGGGTATAATATTATATTCTGAAATGGAGAAGTAGATGATGACAGGGGCAGAATCAACCTGCTTTTGAGTCAGCTTACTATTGCTGTAACTGTCCTGTCATGAAAGGTCATTGACATCATCAGCTATAAAACCAAGTTATTTTCTCTTTTCTGATACAGTATTTCAGACAACCATTAACCAATCTCCATTGTGCTATAACAAACAGACATTTAGGGATGGGAACTGGGCATTTCTGCCACCCCTGGAGGTAGCGGAGAGAAGAGTGATGTGGGATCCCTCCAGCTGCCACTGGCCTTGGGGGACACTTGTGTCTGTGCCCTGTGAGTTGACCTTTTCCTTCTCTCTGCAGTATTGACAGTGGTGTTTCCTCCTCCAGTAAGTGCCAGGGAAAAACACTGTCTGATTTTGCATACCTGAACTGCATCACTACAGCCACATCTTAAATGGTTGTCTGCAGCTACTTGAAAGGTCCACTGGCATGTACAAAAGTGAATGTAAATGCATTATCTTCAAAATAATTCACTGCTGCAAAACTCTGCTAAGGCAGTAAAGGCATCCCAGGCATATCTTCTGCCCTTTCAAATTGAGAAAGTCAACAAATACTAGAGTTCTAGAAAACCACAAAATGAAGAGTTATTTTCAGTTCTCAAAGAAGCTTAATTCTTAATTTATTTGAAAAATAACCCAATAAACATATAACTTCTCTCTTTCTGTCTCCAAAACTCTAAGGAAAGAGAAGCCGCTTATGTTTTATCTGTGGTCATATTTGCCCTAGTTCAAAAAAGTACAACTCACCTGCTAAATTTTTCAGATATGTCACCTTTGTCTGGATGCACATGTACAATATAACACTATTTGTTTTTCTTTTTTCAATTAGCCTCTACACATAATAACTATATAATTATATATATAATAATATATAATAACTAGCCTCTATATAATAACTATATTATTCTCCAGCTTCAGTGTTGAAAAGCTTGACAAAAAAAATACCTGTAACCAAACTCTATCCACCTTTCTCCATGAAACTTCTAAAAGGTACAGAAAAACTAAGATTGGAAATGACCAGCCCATAACCCTCCATATTCACTACGAAATCCTGTCCTCAAGTGACACATTTGCACACTTTTGAACACTTCCAGGGATGCTGATTCCACTTCCCTGTGTAGCTTATTCCAATGTATGACCACCTTCCCAGTGAAAAAAGTTTTCACAAATATCCAATCTAAACCCTCTCTGGTGGAACTTGAGGCCATTTCCTCTCATCCTGTCAGCAGTTGCTTGGGATAAGGGGCTGACCCCTCCTTGCTGCAATCTCCTTTCAGGTAGTTGTGAGAGTGATAAGACTGCTCCTGAGATTCCTTTGCTCTGGGCAAAATAACCCCAAATGTAGTTTATTATGTGTCTTAAGGCAGTAGCACAACACTTTTTTCTCTGATCACATGTCAAGGTCTGATAGAGCTCCTGTTGTTGCACAGAGCATCCCCTCTTGCACCCACAGCTCACCCACGCTGCTCTTGCCACATGCTGCAATTACTTTCATTGGGAGCAGGACACTGGGATTTTTTCCAGTCTTCCCAGGGCTGCTCTCCCCAAGGGAAGAAGAGGGAGAACAGAATTCAGTGTATCTGTATTTATTAAGCTTTCTCACAAATTTGGGATTGCTGAATTTGAAATTATACAAAGGAGTTGTCAGGTATCCAGAGTTATTCTCAGTAAATTCTTGCACTGGGATGGCAGGGATTCCACCACCTCCCCAGCTAATCTCTTTCAAGGTGTATAATTAGAAGACAAACTGTTGATAAACATTCCCTTAAGCATCATTTAAAAAATCATGCTTACTGAAAAGTAATTGTATACTATCCTTATCTTTTCAATAGAAAGTCGTCGTCTTGCCTAAGGGTGAATATCTGAACGTTGGTTGTCGATGTCTAGACTCATCAACCTAGATTCCCTTTATAGCCAGCTGAAAGAAACAGGCACCTCCAGGGCATGATTCATCTGTCTATCTTAGCAGAAATGGTAAGTGGAGAAGGATTTCTTTGTGAAATATATGCTTCAGAAATGATTGGAGTTGTTCGGGAAATGGTTTTCATATTCTGTGGGAAATGGATTTAAAGAACTGTTTTTCTTCAATACTAGAATGAAGAAAAATGCTTTCAAGAAATTTTCAAGAAAATTGCCTATTTAAAAATTCCCTCTTAGTAAAATGAAAGGCTTATTTTCTCATGTTTTCTTCCTTTATGTTTTATAATTCACAATGGAAAAATTACATTTGGAAATGAAGAGACGTTTTAGTAAGAAAAATTGAAACTTGAGATCAAAGTGGAATATTTTTTTCTCATTGGTATCCTTCAACTTGAATTGCCTTTTCTTTATGAAAGGTCACCAAAATTGGTCCATTCCTACGATAAGTTTTGATTTCCATGGAATAGCATTTTATAAAAAAATGAGACAACACAATTTTTTCAACAAGCTTTACAAGTTTTGTGTGAGTATGTTTGTACAAATAACTGGTTTTAATCTTGATACCCTCTTAAAAAATTCTGCTTTCAATTAACGAAGTTATTTAAACTTTCCATGGCCTAACAAGTAGCTCTCACTTAAGAAAAGGCTAACTGTGGCATAGTTTTGAGAAATGTCTTATAAAGGCAAGCTTCCAGTAGAACTAAAATAATTAGGCATATAAGATTGTTTTGGGCTGATTTGGTGTCACCATTTTCTTGAAGGGCTTGACCAATAGATGGAAGTATCATACAGTCCCTACTTTCATGTGACCAAATGCAAAAAAAGAAAACAAGCAGAATGACATTGTAATAAGAAGAATTTGGTTTGCTCTCCTATAAAAAAATGAGTCAGGGGTCTGCGTTTTGTATAATAAATGATGGATGTCTATCAAGCTATCTGAGACTGCAAAGTTAATACATCGAGCTACAGTATGACAATAATGAGCTGTGACAGTCTAACTGAGTAAGGGAAAGTTTCACAGAACTGGGTGTCTGGAAGGAAGACATCAAAGTTGACAAATGACTTCTAGCTAACTTGCTTCCTTCTGCAAGGCATGTTCCAGTGTTGCTGAGAGACAGATGTTAAATGGAGCCAGACAGAACTGAACACAGTTCCGTAAATATCTTGCTGATAGCATGATTTACACACCATAAAGAAGGAATGAACATTTTTAGGAAAATCTGAATGAAATCTTAGTCTTCAATCAGACAGTGTGGGGATTCTCTCACCTAATAATAAATTGTCTATTATGCAGTATTTACACTCTGAAGTAGTCAACACACTTCATGGTCCATGAAGAGAACTACATGTTTCTAGGGCACATTTTAGATTTAGAGGTTTAGGATAAACACACCTAAAAAGCATGTATTTGTCTTGCCAGATTTAAAAGGAAGTCTGGGGTAACTAGTTTACATGCCACTGGTTACAATGGACTCATCACAGATCTTAAAAAAGTCTCAGAATCAGATTAACTAAACCATTACCTATAGAATGTTCTGTATTTTATTTTCCATTTTTACTTTATTGATTTTTTTATCAGTCAATTGGATTGAATTCACTGCCAGATGTTTTCTATTAACTAATTATCTAATTGTTTGAGAGAGTAATGAAAACTGAAATATATATGTGATTTGACCACTATGCATTTAGACTGGCCAGAAGAGGAAAAAATCGAATCAGCTTCTATGCTATATTAACTTTTTGCCAGGATAAAAACAAATTGTTAACAAGAACATACTAATTAAATAAAAAAGGTTTTGGCTTATAGTTCCTAGTTGCTACTGTATTATTCTTCCCCTATGACATCTCCATTTCTCCATTTCCAGTGCAGTATTCATTGGACATGAGGTGAACTCAATGCCTGAGCCTGGAAGGTACAGACAGCCCTGCATGTCCCAGCCCGGCCTCCCAGGGCCTCCCCCAACCCTCTCCTGAGTGCCAGCACATCCATCTCATCCTGCCTTGGGCCCACCAGTCCCTGGCCCAGCCCAGGGATGGCTGTGCAGTCTCCAGTGCTGTCTGTGGCCCTGTGTGCTGTGCTGCCAGCTGGTTCCCTCAGCAGAAGGAGCCCTGGGCTGCTGGCAGTGCCTGGGCTGTCGATGGTCGTGTCCATCCCTGCCCGATGTGCTCAGCCCTGCGGGATGGCACCTGCTGGCAAGGGCACAGCCGGGCTCACCCTCTGCTCCTTCCTGAGGGAGCAGCCAGACCCTTGCTGTGCCCTGTGTGTCATCTTCTTCAGTGTCCTCTGAGAGGCTAAAACATTGCTGCTTGCCACTGATTTCTGTAGGCTCTTTGTGCAAGCAAGCACTGATCTTTTATTTCAGAGCGAGTACATACAGATGGAGCACTTCCACCTGAAATGGCAAAAGAAGAGCCCTCACAGGGCTAGGAAAAGTTCTCAATTTCTTAGGCTATTTGAAACATCTCTTCTCTGGAATGACATCAGAAATGCCTAAAAAGTAGACAAAGTAGTTAGATGAGCACTGGGTGCTGGTGTTTATGCAAGTTTGGGAAAAGTGATTTGCCTGTTACCCAAAGACCAGAGTTGGATCCTTGCCTTAGCCAGATCTTTGGCTCCCAGAAGGGCACAGAGCTGCAGGCACTGCAGTGCTCTCAATGCTCGGCATGAATTGGTCACACCAGCTACCATGGAGATGTCAGAGATGGGACTTCCAGAAGGTGTAGATTGTACAGCAGAGGTAATACAGATTTTTGCTTTGGAATTACAGTTCAAACGTGAACTTGCTCCCAAGCATTTAAAAGATGGGCAACATGGCAGAATTGCAGTGGCACAACTGTTTTAGAAACAGCAGTTACTGAAAAAGTAACTTGAACACACAGAAACTGCTGAATCAACACCAAAAAAGTCTGAATGGCTGATATGGAACAGAAATTAATCTGATGGAGAAAAAAATGGTATTGGAAAGAGCTGTATAAACAGGGTTATGTTTCTCAAGACCTGTGACTAGAAGGTTTAAATGACTGGAACATATGGTAGCATGACAGTGAGAAGCAAGTTTCTTAACTGAGGAGGAAGTGCTTAGACTAGAACACAGAAACAGGCCTGGTATTACAGTGACCTGAGGAGGTCGCTGGGGTGAGAGAGAAGGACAAGAATCTTGTTTCTTGATCAGAAGGCTGGATTTATTGATATATGATATATAATACATTATAACTATACTAAATAGAATAAAGAGAGAAGTTGCAGAGGCTGCTAAGCTAAGCTAAGAATAGAATGAATCTAAAAACAAGAGAATTCTCTGTCCCTGTGTTCCAGAGAGCTTGCCCTGTGATTGGCTCTTAACTGTACACATGGAACGTGAACCAATCACAGGTGCATCCTATTGCATTTCACAGCAGCTACAATTGTTAACATTCTTCTTCCGGGGCCCTCAGCTTCCCAGAAGATGGACAAATCTGAAAGAAAGGATTTCTATGAAAAAATGTCTGCGACAGCCTGGTATGACAGACCAAAGATCACCCTGGCTACCTTTCATGGATCCAACAGCAGCCATAAGAAAATAGAGAACATAAGAGCCAAGCTGATATTTACACCTGACAATCTACCCGTCTCTATCTATCCTCATCTTGGGATCTTGGGAACTTCCTGTGCTTCTTATGATTTCTACTTATTGTAACCTTTAGGGGATTTATTTTCAATTAACTTATAAGTGGCCCTTTGAGTTAATGGAATCATCCAGACCCCATTGGCAAAAGAATCCCTACCTGGGGCCATCTTGCACCTAAACAATTCTTCTGTGTTTTGTTTTGAACCAGGTTCCTACTGTCTTCATTTAAAGTTCTATTCTTTTCTTGGAAAATGTTTTGAACAAACCATTAGAGATGAAATGAATATCTGTAGATATGTGTGACTGCCTAATGAGATAAAATTGCCTTTTGAACAGTATTCACTGAAACCTCAAATTTTTAAGCTGTTTGGACGGCAAATTTTAAATATTTTGACATTTCCATGGTTTGAATATCATTGTTGGTCTGTTTTGAAAGTATCTCATTATGTATGTTTCAGAAGGAAGACACAGTTCTTAGCACACCTGACTCCAGCCTAGATAAATCCTAAACATCTCTGACATACAAGAGTTTTCTCAATCACTTCTAGGTTAATTTACCTTTCTTTTCCTCTTCCTGTTTTTCTTTCTTTTTTAATGTGAGTCTGGTTTAGATAAAATAACTTTTCTAGGTCGCATGGTTAGACCACATTAGTTGGGTTTTAAACAATGCATTAATCAATTGACATTTCAGAATGGTCAGAAACTTCAGATGCCATCCATAATGTTTTCCATTAGTGAATTGAATAGTGCAAAGAGAAACCAAAGTTGCATTTCCCCTTTATATGTGATTTATCTACAAGATAACATAGTTAGTTTTTAACAGCAGTCCAAGAACATCTGAACATTTCTTTCTATGTAAGATGGTAATATAAACCTAGTAATCCAGAAAGTCAAGTTGTCTGAATTCATCCAACAGGAAAATTAAATGGAAATTGTGAAAATAAAGTAATATTTGTTTACAATAAATAGTTTTCTCATTTATTCTTTCTTGCTTCTGTATTTGAGGATAAGTCAAAAGCATTAGGTAAAGCTGTCTTTAAAACAGAGTTATCAAAAGATAACTTGACAACAGACCTCTTCTGTTTAGCATAACTGAAACAAGCAAATGTGCATCTTTGCTTTTGTTGGGCTCGAAATATCCTTCACCAAAGCAAGAGTTCCAATTTTGTTTCCATGACAATATGCATGACTTATAAAAGCTGTGGATCTTTTTGCCGAAGAGATGTGACTAAACCAGCAACATTTCATTTGCCTTTAAGTCTGCTTTTTTCTTCTCAGACATGAAAAGACTTTGTTCAAAACATTTATTTATAAGAAGTTCTGCAGTCTAAGATTCCATATTTTTGTTCTCTTTCACCTAATTTTCAGCATTCTTTATGTAGGAATGTCCTTTTCTATTTTTATAGTATTTAATCTAATTCTCCTCTGTTTTCTTAATCTTAACAATACATAGTTTCCCTGTCTTTAGTCAGACCAATTTTCTTCAATTTCAACTATTCTAGTGCTTCATTACTGAACTACCTTTTACATTGAAGATTCCTCTCTCTTCTTGTCTGACTTACATAAACATAATAGTGGCTATTTCTTAAAACAGTCTTCTCATACTTGTCTCCACTTTCTGTATTACATTCTCTTATTATCCCATTTTTGATCAGTTAACAAACTTCTTCCTTAAAACAGGATCTGTTTTCAAGCCTTTTTTTTTTCATGCATAATGTTATTACTTTCACTCCTATCTGGTTTCTTGAGTAGTAATTTTTGCAAATATTTTATTTTGAAAAATATTTCTCTTCCTATAACCTAATATCAAATTTTTATATAAATAGATTTTTGGTCATATGAAGACCGGACTCACCAAAATTATAATTACTTTACAAATGATCATAAGACCATTTGTTTTTCTTCTTTTTAGTTTTCTTTTATCTTCTTGTTCCATACTTTTAATTCTTGCCTTATTGTATCAATAAAATGTTCTTATTGTTTCAGCAAAATCTCTTACCAAAATCTGTAAAATTAAAATTTGCTACAATTTCATATTTGTAAAGATGACTAGAAGGGGAACACATTATTGCACTTCTACATGTACATAATTAGTCCATCAAAGTTACTTCTTCAAAACAATGCCTTCAAGTTCTCACCAAAATTCAAAAAACTTGATAACTGAACAGAAATAATTGTGCTATAAAGTCTAGAAATTTTCACATTTCAGTGAGAAAACCATCAGATGGCTATTTAGAAGAATTCTCAAGGGAAAGGGATTTTTTTTCCTTTATATTTCAATGTTCCTACTGTTTCACAGAATCACAGAATTTGGTCATCCAAGGAATTTTCATCAGACTCTGAAGCTTTTTCTGTTACTAGTGACTTGTTAAGCCATGATTCTGACCCAGGAAGGTGTTTTTAACTATGCATATTTTGCAGTTGAATCAATATTCTGCAAAGCTGAGAGGGGAATATTTATATCCTAGCTTTTTAAAATGTAAGGCCATCACCCATTTTAAACTGAAGATTATAAAATCGTCTAAATTTTATGTCATTTGGTGTATAATATTTATTTCTGCTCGTCTAATTCATCCTTGCCTTCTTAAAAAATTAATTAAAATGCATTTTTCATGGCATATATTAGGTACATATACTTAGGTATTTCTGTATTATTTATGCTTTGATTTTTGTATTGCTGCCTCCTCATGTACTGGAAAGGATGGAATAAGCATAAAATGGATTGGATCTGGTTCAAGTAGAAATGTCAGCTCTGATATAATTGGTGTATCTTGCAGCAGCAAATAACTAGAGCGACTGTGGGGACCAACAACTGGACCTTTGCCTTTTTGAATGATTGACAGACAAGAAAATATTTCACCTAGATGTCCCACTATCCTTTTCATTACCTTGTGAACACTGAACATCACAGATCTCCTGCAGACACGCTGATTTGTAGTGATAGATCCTGTACTGTGAAAACACAGCCTTCCTTTCCAGCTGCCTTTGCAGTGCCTGGCAAAAACGCCATCAATGTCTATGTATGGGCATATGTCATGCCAGGGATTTCACTTCAAAGCATGTCAGTAAAATAAGGGAAATTTAATTTCTAGTTTGTGCCGTGTCCGGCAAATAAGTACTAATTTCTAGGGTCTTCTGCTACATGTCATGGCTGTGGAGTCGGATTGCTTTAGAAGTCAGCATTTTGTTCTGCCAAAATGTACAAGCATTTGGGCACCTCGGCATTGGAGTTTCTTTGTACAGCGGATCATCTTTGGTGGTTGTTTAAATCACTTTTCTATACTCAAGAAAATCAGTTTTATCTGGTTGGCATTATCATCGGCTGTTATTTGCACTTAGTACACACAGTGCAATCTCAAAAACCCCTGAGGAGGGCACCAGCAGCAATGACTTGGAACACGAAGTGCGTGCAATTGGTTGCATTTCTAACTCCTGATCAGGCCAGAGTGTACTGGACATTGTCTGGAACAGTTCCACTTAGTATGTGTGGCTATTGTGTATATCTTAAATAAAAAGAACATACATCCTTCTTGCCTGCATCATTGCAAAAATCTCCACCAACCATGCTTTCTTTGATCTGCAAATATTAATGCAAGTTTAGAATAGTTTTGATGAGTTTTCATGCAGGATACTTTATGCTGTCCTGTTAATCTGTGTGCAAAAACAGAAGGCGGAATGCATTTTTGAAATGGTGAACAGGACAATTAGGGTGATGGAGAGCCTGTGGGAGATTGGCTCTCAGTGCACTAAATCGAGAGATAGAAGGAGAAATGATCACTGCCTATAAATATAAAGATCAGTGTAGGAGTAGAGCTGTTTAAACTAAGGGGCAGCAGTACAGCATAGATGAAGAGAATTTGGCATGAATTAATTCCAGGCTTGAAATTCAAAGAAGGATTTTAGTACTCAAAACGTTGAGGTTCTGGAAGAATCTTCTAACAGTAACAAAGTGAAAATGTGTTAGCTTGGTGCTTGATTGAGTTATGAAAGAGATTGTGTTATATGATTGCTTGAGGCAGATGCAGCTGGATTATTTTTTGCCAGAAAGTTGCTCTCAGTTTTAGTTCCTATTCTTCTGGTATGTTTTTTGGCCATCTCCATGTTTTTTGGCCATCTCCAGATTCAAAGTGTGAGAAAGCAATACCCATAACAGCTGTGTGACTGCAACATGAACAAAATCATTGAGAGTAAGGAATTTTTATAAGAATCTTGTTCTTCTCTGAGGAGGATAATCTAGTCCATGGCCTGTTGGACAGCAATAATAGAGAGACTTATTGCAGACATACATATAATTTGCTATCTTGGCCAGTACATAAAGGTACACTTTTAACCAAAAAAGTTGAAAATTCAAGTTGGTGTTTTCAAACTCTAAATCCATGTTGTATAATATGCAACATCTCATTTTGGAAAGAGGTTGCTGCTTTGCTGTAGATATTCACTGAGCTTGTGTTAGGTCAACAAAGGACAATCTCCCTCAAACCTGCTGAAGGAGTCCCTGCAAGTGCAACAGATTTCAGCCAGCAGCATTGAAGTATTCCAGTATGAAGAAAGATGGGTCTCATCTCATCTAACTTTAGATGTCTACAATAGAGCCACTTACTACTAAGCTAATCACTCTGAGTTTCCTCTTCATCAGTAGAGAGGAAATAAGTATTTATTATATATAAGGGGGGGGGGGGGGGGGGAAAGCATCAAGGCACAGTACTCCTTCTAATTCTGTGGCCTTTATTTTCAAATGGCAGTATTCCAAGCATAGTAAATTGGAAAGCATGTTAACTGAGTGGTTTAGAATTCCTTTTTAGTGAGATTATTTTTCAACCTGCTTGAAACAATGGAGTAGACAGCAAGAGATAAAAGAACTAGTAATGTTATTGCCACTAAGAAACAAATAAGACAATTAAAATACCCATACCCATGCAGAGTTTCTATGCTTTACATGGACAGCATTTTGAAAGTTTAGCTTCTCTAAAGATATTTACGTACAAACTTTCTTGTAATGCTCCAAGAATTTAGAATTGGAAATTGTAGATGCCAAGTTATCAAGGGTGACTTCAATCTGTAAAGGAAAAACCAATATCATCTGAAAATAGCTACCAGTGAGAGCCAAATAAACAACTTTTTTTTTCCTTTAAGTTTGAGGTTGAAGGTGTAAGGAGCTACAATCACTCAGATTATATTCACATGAGATGCCAGTGGAATGGGGTATTGTTTTTAGTTCAGTTAGCTAATATTACAGGTCTTATCCCCATGCTCTGCAGGTCAAAAAGGGTCCTGGTCTACAGCAGAACATTTGTATATCTTGTTTCTACAAGATTTCTTACCTTCTGTATTTTGGCAATCTCAGATGGATTTTTATAATTTAGTTTTTCTAGGAGAAGAAATGAGAGAGAAAGACTGTGGGGTTTAAACTGGGTGGAGAAGGAAGACAGTTTGCAGGGAGAGAGAATATTTTGATAGCAGCATGATTGGGCAAAAATGTCTTAAATCTTTGAGATGTGGCCTGAAGGACTTGTCTGGGAAGGGCAAAAAGGCAAAGTCTACTGATGAACAGAGATAAAGAACCACCAGCATTTTAATAAGAAAAAGGGTTCTTTGCCTGCCATTTTCTATTCTGGCTAACCAGACAATATACCTGCCAGAAGTAGTGCAAATATTTATGATTCTTTTGGACAGTGAGCATATATGTTACTATCCAGATCCTGTTCCTTTTGAAATCTGTAAAAAATCCTTGGTAACTTTAGAGGGCCCAAGAACTCAGAAACCCACCAAATGGAGAGATTCTTGACTGGGATATGGGCTCCTAAGGGAAGAGTTTAACATCCTTATGGATCTTCTATCAGGATTTCTCCAATGATATGATAGATGTGGTTGATATATTGGTGGGTATTGATTGACTGAGGAAAGAGAAGGATGAGGAGGTGAATTCTAGGGAATTTAGTGACAGTAGTATATGTAATACAGGCAAGACTATTAGTACCAGCCTTTACTTTATGTGCAGGCTACAAGCACATGAGGAAGGGGAGACACACAACAATGCAGTCTCCGTTAACATGCAATGAATTTTGTGAGGGACTTTTGGTCCTTGAAAAGGGCCAGATAAATTTTAAGGATGAAAAGAATTACTATAAATTGAAAGGATGATAAAAATTACTCTAGGGAGGTAATTGGCAGTGAAACTCACCTGGAAAGAGACAGTAAAAAGCATCTCCTTAAAATCCAAGTCTCCCCTGACTTTGAAATAGTTTTCACAAAGTGAAATACTTAGTATAGATTTGAATACTGAGATAACTTTAAAAATACATCTTTTACCCATTTATATGGCTAGTTAGGAGGAGTCTTGCCATGTGTGTTCCTTTACAATGCAAATTGATGCTAAGTTACCTGTCAACCTTCAAGAATATGTGTTGGGCTCAGTTTTCTTATAAACAAAGCAATTGCATTATTCAGAGAGGTATTGCATTGAATGTATTTATTAATGGAAAAGAAGTTGGTATGGCAGTGGCTGGGTAAGCCAGGCTGCAGTAGATGTTTCTACACAGTGTTATCCATCCAGGCCAATAGAAACTGCAAAGGCTAGTAGACAGAGGGGTGTGGTCAGGAACATCTTAAATCAAGAAAGTGTCAGCTGGGCTCCATTTCCTGATTTAAACATTTACACAGATGAATAACCTATATTTAAAAACACTAAAGTTAATGAATAAGCAATAAAACACTTGACCTATAGCAACTGTGAGCTCCTATCCTCTATATTTAAGATGAGCTCTGTCTCATTCAGCTTTGTCAGGGGAGGATGCTTTCTGAAGTAGCCAGCTTTGCTCAACAGGCATGGAGTGATGTCTGCATCCTAACCCCTTAGAGCAGCAGGGGACAGAGCATCACCCTTACTTCTTCTGTTCTGCTAGTTTTGGGATATGCATTTTGTAAAAAAAAAAAAAAAGAAATCCTCTAACACTGAAAAATTGAAGTAATTTTTTGTTGCAGCAAAATAATATAAAAACTATTGTTTGCCTTCTCTCTCTACTGAGGCTTCCTGACTGGGACAGGTTTTATCCTAAACATGTGTGCTGGGCCTCTTTCCAACATGGCCAGTGCCCAAGGGAGGAGGAAAACACACATTCAGATGTGAAATACTTGTTTCTACAATTTTTCCTTGTCTTCCTTCCATATTTTTCTCTTTTAAGTGCCATCACCTTGAAACAATAGGCCCATCAGCTGTACAGTAATTTTGGGCAGAATCACAAAAGCGCTGATACAGAATGCAATCAGCAAGGAAGCAAATTGGGGTGTTTAATTAATGGCAATGAGCATGGCTCTGTTGAGGGTGTCTTATCAAGCTGATCTGATCTTGCTTATGTTTGGATTAAAGGCATGGTTAATACCAGTTATTGGGGTAATAGCTTTAAATTTATGACATTCTGATAAAAATTAAGAGTATATGAAATCAATACAACTGACTTCAAACAAATTAAGAACTAGCCAAGTAATATATTGAATAATGTAATTATATATGTAAATTGCAAATCATCTGTTGTGGTATTTTTAGCAGGTCCTGCAGAGATCTCTTTATCAAATTTTGTGCAATGTCTTCATGAAAAGTGAGAGAAAACACAGTATCGGTCAATGAGGTGGAGATTATATGACTGAGGGGTTGAAGGGGTCAAAAAAACTGAAAAGATCCCACCAAATGGGAAACAAATAGATAGACCATTTCCAGTTGAGAATCATATTGATTACAGTGACCATGAGATCATTGAGTTTAAAATTATGGGGGAAATTTAGAAGACAAATATTAGAATCATAACCCTGGACATTTGGAGAACAGATTTTGGCTTATTCTGTGATCTTCTTGGCAGTATTCAGTGGGGAGCAGAGGACACCAGGGCACAGGAGAGCTTGCTGAATTTCCCCAGATAATAAAATCCCTCTATTCATGTGTGCAGGAAGCTGAGCAAGTGTGGCAGAAGGTCACCATGGATTAACAGGAAACTCCTGAATGAGCTCAAACACCAAAAATAAGTACATGAAATGAGGAAGAAGGAATGGAATTTTCAAGAGGAATGTTTTCAAGATGGTTGCTAAAGAATACAAGGATGAAGCTGAGAAAACAAAAGCTCACCTGAAGCTGGGACCCGTAGTGAATGTGAAGGACAAAACAAAGGACTTCCCTAAGTGCAAAAATGCAGGAAACTGAAGGCAGAGGAAATTACTTATGTGGGTTTTAAGTACAATAATCCTAGCTCTAGCAATTTTTAGATGGATCTGGTGATATTTTGGTGGAAGTGTCCCATTTCTATTATAAATGTTATAGTGAGTATAATGATACAGTAAGATATATCCTAAGTACTGGAATGTTTCTTTATGTCTTTGGAAGAGTAAAGTGATCAATAGGAAGTATACAGTCCTTGTAGCAGTTCACAGGGTACCAAATACAAGGAAGAAATCTACCTACTGATGCATACTTTACAATACTTTGAAGATACAAACTGATCCATCTGCCTACCACTGCCAAGCACATGGTCAAACTAAATTTTTCAGGCATCTTGTTCCTCTTATTACTGAAAAAGCCCAACAAACTACCACAAGCCACTAAGTCATTCCACTAAGGATAGCAGAAAAACTACAGTCATCCTCCACCCTCCAAATTTTGTAGATAGACAAATACAAAGCAGTGAAGCGAGTACCAAACTTAAATAATAGCCTGGATTATATAGAAGTCATAAGAGTTACTAAAACTCTATAGACTTTGGCACTAATCTTTTCAAATAAATTTAAAAAATAATTTTAATAATCAAGAAACAATGAACCTTCCAAGTTAGTAAGTTTGGCATAAAAATATTGAAATTAAGTAGCTGCCTCCAAGAGGTGACTGGCAAAGTTTCAGAAAAAAAGGTATGAAAGCCCAAGAAAACAAAGAGTTCATTTGTCAGGGGTCATGGACTGCCTAGCTATTACTGCATTTCTCTGTAGACAATTTCAAAGAAAAAGGAGGATTTGTAGCGCTATAATTCATGTTATCTTCATTTTCCACTTTACTTATTTCAGAGCTGACAGGAATTCATAGGAGTCACGCAGTATGCTGCTCAGCTGGAAGTTACGCAAAGAAATACAGATTTAAGCATGTAGTATTAGAAATCTTTCTTAGAAATTTGGACTAAATTTTTCCTTTATGAGATCTAAGGGACAATAATTACTATGGAAAGGTCAAAATCAGCTAACAGTTAAAATTAGAAAATGAGAAGTGAAACACCTACATTACAGTTCCTTTTGAAAATGCATGTGAGGAAGTCTTTAAAGGCTAGTGCTAGTACTTTGTAACCCAATACTTGCTGTTGCAGTTGCATTCACTGCAAGAAATTTCTTTAATTTTCACTTAAAAAGAAACATTCTCTCCCCTAGTAATTATCATTACTTCTCCATAAATTTCTATTTTTAGGAACATTCCAGGCAGGTTTGAACTTCAGCTTTCAGAAGCAGACAAAATTCTACTGGATGACAAAGTTCAGCTAAAGATTTGGCTAAACATCTAAAATTAGGGAATGAGAAGTAAAAAGCCAGGTTCTAGGGAAGCAACCTTTTGTATTTAGGTGTAAATCAGCATCAGAAATGACTTTCCATTTCAGTCAGAACTCTGCTCCTTCCGGAACAGCAACAGAGAAGAGCATTCCCTTCCTTCTAGCTCCGAGAGTAAAGAGAAGTTTCTCTTCTGCCAAGAGAAAATATCCCGTGAGTGAAGAAGTAAATATATGAGTAACAGACCAAAGCTGTTTGAGTGAGATAGAAAAACCAAAAGATTCCAAGAAGCGACACGATGGAGAAGGATGGAAGCAGTGAAGCAAGATAAATAATAGACAAGTTGGAACAAAGCATTAGGAAAAACCTCAAAACCTCCACAACAACCTATCATGGACAAAGAGGTATGACTACTGAGAATGATAAAAGAGCATCAAGAACACTTTATATTGCAGTAGAGACATTTTTGTACCAAATTCTGCATTCTAATAGTTGATAAAATTCCATGGGAAATTGTGAAGCAAATCTGAATGAACAGGAAAATGCATAGGGTATATGGCTTTAGATTGGACCTCCATGCCTGATATGCTCATGGGACAGCTGGTAGAATATCATTTGTGGTAGTGCTTGTGGTTTTGAGTAGTGCTTGCTTTTTAATAAAGCTTGACTTGATTATGCTAATTAATAGAAAAGTGTCAGAGGAATCTATTTTCCAGTCCCAGACTTGAAAATTTTCTAAAATGCTAGACAGAAATTTTTGAACTTTTTGAAATTTTTAGTTTTGGAACATTACAACAGAAATTTTTGAACTTTTTGGAATTTTTAGTTTTCCTTTTTTACTTTTTCATCAGCTGAAGTCCATGCTTTTCAGGTGATTGAAAATAATAACCTCGATGCAGCTATTTTGTCTATTCCGCTACCCACGGTGCCTTCCATTGTGCATATAGCAAGATACCTGCTGACCTGACAAGGGTTTGTTAAGGTCAAGTGCTCTTTTCAGAAATCTCTTCTTGACTCTCTTCACTCCTGCTGTTTGTATTTCTTTCCATTTTCTTCCAGCATGATAATAATGCAATATTAAGAGGAACAGTGCAGGTGAAAAACAGAGTAGATATAAATTTGCTATCCTAATTTTAGATGTAGATGGAGATTCAGACATACCAAAAAACCTCTTGAGGGTGTAATTAGCCTTTTTACACAGAGCAAGTCAAGAACTGCAAAGTTTTATTTGATTAGCTTCTAGCTGCCAATTTTCACCTTTCATTATCATTTTGTCCTGTCAGTTTGGGGCTGTTGCAGAAGCTGCTTCATGTCAACATCAACAGGAGGTGAAACCCCGCATGAACCACCATGTAAGGCCCATATTGAAATTAGAGATCTTGCATTTCTGCAGAACAGCAAAGTGACGGGAAAGAAAAAATGTGGACTTCTGTAATGAAAGGTGAACCTCTTGCTGGATGAGGAGGCACAGTCAATTTCTTATGAATATGCTCTCTGAAGACCTACAATAGCTGAAAAGCCCCACCAGTATAAGAAAGCAGACTTGGTTATCACAAGATTGAACTTTTTGACTGAAATGAAGTAAATCCAAAGCCTGACAATTTTTAAAGCAACAAAACTTTGATAAGTGTCAAAACAATAAGAAGTATAGACTTTTTTTCTTTTCAGAATCCAGTTATTTTCTCTATTAGGTACCTAATTTAAGCGCAGCCTCATTAAAAATGTAGGTACTTTGAGTGAAAGAGAAGGTGATCTCTGCTTAGCTGCCTATATTACTGAAACAGTGGAAGCAGTGGAGATTTGAACATCTCAGCTAAGAATTCTAGTCATCAACTAAAATTACAGTAAGAAAAGTTAGTAAAATCATAAAGGTAGTAATTTATAATGTTTTGCCAAAGTATTCACTTTCTGTAAAAACAATGTACTTCCTTTGAACAAAACCCTTTGTCTCTTGCATAGAGGTATGTTTCCACAACAGCCATGCTAATCATCAAAATTTTCCTGCTATGCCACTATCTTTACCTATTGACAATTTATCTGTTTGTCCATTAAAACCATGACAGGGAAATCAGAGCTTTGGAAGATTCATTTAAAAATCAGGTTGTTTTTTGGAATTTTTTGGAGAATGAAAGGGGAGCTGAGGGAGGAGAGGGAGGAGACTTCTCCCTCTCCTCCCTCAGCTCCATTTTCAATTGTGAAATGTAATTTCATAATTTTCAAGAATGCTACCAGTGCATTTTTTTACTTGAACATTTTCAGAACCTGGGCTAAGTTTGTTTTCTCACAGCCTATTCATATCGTGTCTCCTACAGGGAACACTGAGAAACACTGAACCCTGAATATTTTTGAAAAGCTGCTCCAGAGCTTTAGAACTTCTTGTGTTAATGAAGGTACTTGATGTTCTGACTTTTTTTCCTCAACCTGCTCACTCCCCAACAATATTTTCACTGAAACATTGCTATGATGAAAAAAGCAAAAATACCCAATTGAACCCTGTAAAATACTCTGTAGGAATGTCTGGCTCATGAGTGTCTAGGCACAGATGACTTGAATCATGCTTAATCATTGCATTTTGAATGCGAAAGTGACAGAAATTGCTGCTAAATAAATACATTTGATCCTAGTAATATTTAGAGCTCCTGGCTGGTTTGGGTGCAAGAGACTCACACAGAGATATGTGTGAGTTAATAGCAGCAGTGATGGAAGTCTGGTGATAATGCCCCATGAGGACTTGGGTCATGTCATGATTTGGCTTCTGCATCCTCCATGTATTACCCAATTTCAGTGCAATCTCAATCTTACAACAGAACCTACAGCTCTCTATAGATAACACTTAATATAGTTTTTGTAGAACAATACTTGACAATGATGTACTCTTGTGTTGTAATGACATATTATTTTGGTCTGTTTATGACACAAATTCTATTCATGAATATGTAAATGGTAGTTAATTATTCTTTAATTCACACATTGCGGATGAAAAAACCTTGGTAAAATCATATAATAGACCAGAAGCAGAATTTTGGATGCATTACAGATAATACTTCCCTTTTTCTTTTCTTGTGTTAGACACAAGAAACATTGAGGCTTTTTAGTTTGCTTGATATGATTTAATTTATATGTGAAGAAAATAATAGCTGGATATTGATAAGTTACTCTCACTAGTCTGCTTGTTTGGAAGGAAGTTGATTGACTTGTTAGTAGACAATTGTCCATGAATATAATGAAGAATATATGGATGTCATTATAAATATGGGTCTGACATTTATGTTGGTGTAAGTCTGGATATATGCTTCTGAAATTAATGGAGCTGCACGGATATCAATCCCAGACAAATTAGGTCAAAGGAATTTCAAAAGGTAAACAGTGCTGCAGCAAGCCAGTGTCTGATACATGAAAAGAGTCTAAAACAAAGTGGAATTATGAATCTGGCATCTACAATTGTGCCAGTGTCAGCTTAACTGAGCTAGAGCAAGTAGTAACTGCGAAGATACATTAGCATGGTTTTCCACACACTCTAGAACCTACAACACAAACTCCTTCCAGTTCTTGAGTGCACTTGTGAAAGTGCAGCATGTTCCTTGCAACAGTTAGACTGATCTTACAGAGACTTGATGCCACATTCTGTTATGAAGAATATCTTATGTTTTTAAGAATACCTGTACTTCTTAAAGGGTCTTCTACCTTACCTTACCAGTGGTGAAAGAGACGTAATTTCCAAATCCTTTGAGTCTTTATAGATTTTTACATGTTTGAGAATCAATGAAGTAGTATCCTACATTTTCTTTGCACATCTGCAAGTAATTATCCAATGTATAATGCAGGTGAAATTCAATCAAAGAGGACATGAAACAAATTTTATCCTCATTATCTTTTTAACTTTGGGTGCTTTAAATCTGGAATGAGTCCATAAGACCTTGTGGAACCAAGGCAAATGAAAATAATGGATTTGTTTTGGTCACAGATGCAGCGAACCAAATACTCCTTTCCCATGTCCTTAGGGGACATCTCCTGTCATATCAAAAAAAGACTGCTGAGCCTCTACCCAACAGCTTGACCTCTTCCCAAGCTGGTTTCTTTAGCTTAGATATGACATTATGTGCAGGGTATTGATGGGAACATTTTGCTAGTAGGGGACCTGCAAGGATGGCCTCTCTTGGAGGAGGTCAGAGACTGCCCTGTGCCAGACATTGACAAGCTCAGCTATGGATCCACTGCATGCCAAAGCTAAAGTAAATCAGAGGAATTTGGGGGGCCTCTGTGAGGACACATTTAAGAAAAGGCAGAAAACACAAAGGGTAATGGAACAAGTGAAAAAGAGGGGGAACAACAAGACCATAGGAGTAAGACATGTTCCATGGTGGAGCTGATCACATCTGTGCAGGAACTGTATGGGGGACTTGCACTGGAGCAGGTTCTTCCCTGAAGAGAATATGGCCCCTGGGGGAGTCCACACTGGAGCAGAAGAAACTAAGAAGAAGGGGGCAGTGGAGTAAAAAAAGGACCAAAGCAGCACAAAGAAGCAGCTACACTGGCTCCAGGAGCCTGCTTCATCTGTTGCCTTGCTGTTGGAAATGAGTGTAAGCTGCAGTCAAAGGGGAGTGGAGACTGGGAAGCAGGGAGAAGAGGTGTCTGCAGTGAAGTTGAACCTGTGAGTGGGAGAGAAAAGCTGTCTTCCCTAAGTGTTTAGGTGTGTTTGATGTTTTTGTTCCCCAAACCCCAAACCAGCAATTAAATGTTTTAAATGTGATTCACCAGGTTGAGTCTACTATGACAATTTCAGTTATTGGTGAATGATGTTTGTTTTGATTACGTAAGTTTTCTCATTCTTGTCTTTCCTATTTTCTTTCCATTCCCACTGTGAGAAGGGAAAGAGTGAGCAAACTGTGGGTGCTTGGCAGCTGGCTGGAGCCATCCCACACCAGACTTGGCACAGCATCCTGCTAGCGGTGGCTACCTGCAGGACAAGGTTTTCACTCGCCCCTTGTTGGCAGTTTTACATGCACCTACAAATCTTTGAGGACTTCAGAAACCGACTCTTTCACTTTTCCCATGATTATTATGGATTTTAGGTATGGAAGAAGACCAAACTAACCCACGGAAGGTTAGAAATGAAAGGGTTTTGTTCCGGAAAGCGTCAGGCCTGCAGGAAGAGAGGGTTGATCACCAGGAGCCGAGCGGGCGCTGGCCGTGGTGCTGAACGGGACCCTGCCGCGCCTGACGGAAGTCACACCCTCCATGGGAGTAATAGTTCAAAGAACGAAGACTTTACCTGTAACTTTTAAAAAGTATCATATACTTAGACGACTGGTGCAAGAATCATCTATGAATAAATGAATTTTTCCTCTACTTACACTCAACAATCCATATTAATGCCGTTACACCATGGTTATTGGCACCTGCCCACTCAGCTCAAGGTGATGTCAATATAAACATTTACACTTAATATTTGCAGATTTTCCATATTAACTGACATTTTTTCATTTGAAAATACCTTTTTTTTTGGGAAAGAAATGGGATTAACACAATAATTTAGTTTATCTACGGAACAACCAAATGGAGCTGGGAGAAAACAAATTAATCTATGTATCATGGATTCATGGGGTTTAGCATCAAAAAGGTGCTAGATTACTCAGCCTGACACTTTGCCTTTCATAAATCCTCACATTTTACCCACTTACCCCTGCCTTGAACTCAGATATTGGAGTGGTTAAAATTGCCTTCAGAAAGGAAGATAGGACTGAATTTTATAAAAAGGGAATCTTTTTTCCCCCTTCCCCCAGTATTATTACTTTGTCTACTAGGGAAGAGAACTTTGTATATTTTTATAAAGAAAACATATCCAAGTCACTTCATAATATCCTCCTTGCTAAAATTAGCACTTAGCTCTTGCAGTCTTTAATGATATATTTGCAGTTCCTTTCTGCTCTTTCCTCTAATTTTTTAGCACCAGTTTTAAAACACATGTAGCACACCTGGAGGTGGCACAGCAGCGTCACCAATTCTGCATGCAGAGTAAAAAACATTTCCCTGTTTCTATTCACTACTTCTACTACCTCTTTGTGCCACAGGATCACAATGAGAACTCAGATTCTTGTCCACTGTGACTCCACAATTTATTTTAAACTCACTATTTTTCAGCTGAGAATTCAGTATTCTGCAGGGATAGCTGTATCTTGCTGTATTAAATTACAGTTTGTTTGAATAGACAGGTCTACCAGCTGACCCAAATCATACTGACTTATCTACATTCACTGTTAGTTACCATTCTGCCAACCCGCATGTCATCTGCAGCTTTTATTAATGCTGATCTTATATATACTTTTAGGTCACTGAAGAGAAAGTTGAATACTGTGAAATTTAGTCATAAGGAAATCCATCAGAGACACTACCCTGGGATAATTTCGTATTGACAGACAATTTTGCAGACTATAATTTCTGAGTCCCTTTATTATGAACTTTGCAGGTATTGTGTGGTCCTAATTGTTTAACAGAATGGCACGAGGTGTTAAGTCATACTCTTTACTAAAGCCAGCATTAAATCATCTCAGTTCCTTAAGCAAAGGAATTCTTATGTCAAAGAAGTAAAATGACCTACTTTTGTGTTAACTCAGATTTTTATCTTCCTCCTTTTAATTCCACTAAAGATAGTTTATGAAAGGTTTCATTGCAAATATTGTTTTATTCTGCACTGCTCTCATGCTAAGTTGGCATTGTAAAACCACGCTTATTTTCATTATATATTCCCAGGCTTTAACATTTCCTTTCAGCAAATATTCTACAATATTCTTTTTACTCCGATGAGCTATCTTCTACACTGCAATATTCAGAGCAGCCAAAGCTGACTCACGAAAGATTCATTATTTGTTGTTCCATAACTGCTGCTATTTACACACATTTCCTATGGGATGTTTCCACTCTTCAGACCACAGAGAACTCAGAGACTGAGTGCAAACTGGGTACTAAAAGATTAGAGGTCAAATAAGGACTGTAGTGATACAACCATGAAGAAAGTCACATCTAGTGGTCTATAACGGTAGGGAGTAAAGTGGGAAAAAGATTTAGGCAAGAAAATTAATAATGTTTAGACTGAAGTATTAGGATATAAACTTTTCTTCATAGCTCCTGAATGTCAAGGAATTGCTTGGTTTTGTCTGGTAGAAATGAAGCTTGGTGTTTCAGGCCAAAATTATACACACTGTAGCATTTTAAAACTGAGCATGAATATTTACAGTTTAAAGGTTCTAATTTAGACATGAAACAGTAAATCAAGGACATTTTGAGAAAAAGCAGCCAGTCAATCTTGAATAAGCCCCTGAACAACCAGAGACTTTTTTCAGCACATATGGTTGTCTAACAGGGTGCCTCAGAACAGTGGGTGATATTATGTGCCATATGTGCTGCTATACCAAAGAATTACTTGGTTTCTGGTAACACTAAACCCAAAGACTAAACTATAAAACTACCTAGGTCTTCTTAATCAACATCAGCATCTCATTATTCTATCTATATTTAATTGCATTCTTAGTGGACTGCATTTTTAGCTGTCAGCAGAAAATATAAGGAGGAATGGTTTACATAAATAAGACAAGACTTTCTAAGTTTTTAAGGATTATTATCTTGCTATTCATTTGATTATTGGAAATAGTTTACTGGAAAAACGTCAAAGAAGAGTGACTAACAAAGCAATCAATGTGCAGGTTCTGATATCTGGTCTCATAAATTTAATAGAAAGGCATAGAATTTATCTTCAATTCCCATAAAGGTGTGATAATATGGTAAGGAATATTTTCCTTACAAAAACTTATTTGATATAATATATTTAGAAATTCACACATTCAGAGAGCTCCAAGTTCCATCAGGTTTCTAAAACACCTTTGCAATAATGAACTTTGAATCACAGAATCATAGAATCATTGAAGTTGGAAAAGACCACTAAAATCATTGAGTCCAACCACTAACCCAGACCCAATTTTCATCACTAAACCATACCCCCAAGTGCCACATCCACACACCTTTCTAACACTTCCAGAGGCAGTGATTCCACCACTTAAGCCTGTTTCAAAGCCTGACCACCCTTTCAGGGAAGAAATCTTTCCTAATATCCAATCTAAGCCTCTGCAGATGCAACTTGAGGCCATTTCCTCTTGTCTCACTTGTAACCTGAGAGAAGAGACCAACCCCCACCTGTATACAGCCTCCTTTTAGGTAGCTGTAGGGAGTGATAAGGTCTCTTGTGAGCCTCCTTTTCTCCAGGCTGAACACCCCCAGCTCCCTCAGCTACAACTCAGAGGACTTGTGCTCCAGACTCTTTCCCAGTTTCTTTGCCCTTCTCTGGACCCACTCTGTGTCCTTCTTGTAGTGAAAGCCCTCGACACAGCACTTGAAGTGAGGCCTCACCAGTGCTGGGTACAAAGGGACAACCACTGCCTGGTCCTGCTGGCCACAGTATTGCTAATACAGGCCAAGATGCCATTGGCTTTCTTGGCCACCTGGGCACAGCTGCCTCACGTTCAGCTGCTGTCAACCAGCACCCCCAGATCCTTTATCCTGGGTTGCTTTTCAGCCATTCTACCCCCAGCCTGTAGCACAGCATGGGGCTGTTGTGATCCAAGGGTAGGACTTGGCACTTGGCCTTGTTGAACCTCACAGCGTTGGCCTCTGCCCATGGATCCAGCCTGTCCAGATCCCTCTGCAGAGCCCTCCTGATCTCCAGCAGATGAATGCTCTCACCCAACTTGGTGTCCTCTCCCAACTGACTGAGGGCGCCCTTGATCATGTCATCCAGATCACTGATAAAGACATTGAAAAGAACTGTCCCCAATACTGAGCTCTGGGGAACTCCATTTGTGACTGGATGCCAAGATGGCATAACTATTCAACATCACTCCATGGTCCACCCATAACTTCATTGCATGTGATGCAATATACATTTAAAACTTGGCCTAAAATTTTGGGAATTCATTTGGTTTGTGTAATTATTTAAAAATAACTTGTGGAATCTGATTTCCAAAAAGCAAGTATTCAATCACTGTAAAATTGAAAAATGTTTGTGGCATCTTAATTGGAATATTTTATGATGAAACATCTGCATCACCAATCACTTTACATGTGACTATGTCTTTAAAGGCTAGTGCTAGTACTTTGTAACCCAATAATTGCTGTTGCAGTTGCATTCACTGCAAGAAATTTCTTTCATTTTCACTTACAAAGGAGCGTTCTCTCCCCTAGTAATTTTCATTACTTCTCCATAAATTTCTATTTTTAGGAGCTCTCCAGGCAGGTTTGAACTTCAGCTTTCAGAAGCAGACAAAATTCTACTGGATGACAAAGTTCAGCTAAAGATTTGGCTTCCGTGCCAAATCAGAAATCAATGAGATTTCCTGGACTGAGTGCAAGTTTTAAAGTGAACACATTAATGCAAGCATGCCATCATATCTGCACTCTGCATCCATCTGCTGCTTTAAAAAATAAAATATTCTATACACAAATGTACTTTACAGACAAAGCTCTAAGAACAAGTGGGATGTCATATAAAAGATCTAAAAATGTAACAAAAGGCTCTGGATGTCAGAGGACAGTATAGGGTGGGTCTTTGTCACTGTTGGTGTGCCCTTTGCTGTCAATCAGCTCTGCTAGTAAAATGAAGAGGTCACAGCCTCACCCCTTTCAGCCAGCACATCAGAAGACCAAAGGAAGAACAGTTCACAGGAAACGGTCTCACATGAAGAGGAAAATGCTACATTGTCTGTGACTCTTACTCTCTGACAGATCCTATCAGATTAGCTTTTCTTTCTTCTAATTTCCAGCAGCTGCTTGTGTTTGGTTATTCAAATGTACTTATTCAACTCCAGCACCAATTACAATCACAAGCAAGATAACTTACATCTCTTGCTTTTCTAGAAGCCTCATTGCTATGTTCTGGCACTATCACAGAGGTGTCCAACACCATGCTTAGACAATTTTGTTGTGAGGTAAGATCTCCCTTAGGAGGCACCAGCATTTATCGGTTTTTTCTATTGTTTTTCCCAATGCACATTACCTTTCAGGAAGTACTTTTGGTCTGGGAGGTCAAAAGGTTTGTTTTGTTGCTTACATTGTTGGAAGGATTTTTATAACTACAGCAATTAATTAGATTAATTAAATTAACAATTAATTTAAATTGTGAATAATTACAAAAGTGTAGTAAGGAAGCTCTTGTAACATTGTAAAAACAAAGTTGTGCATACATTTAATGAAAAATCTTGTCACTCCCAGAAAAGAACCTGTGGAGGGATAGTATGTAAGAAAATAAAGATAGTGCAGAAGGTAATCTCACCCCTGAGTTGCAGCTGTACTAATCACCAACGATTAGGAACAGGCCTGCCCTTAACAGGCCACAGCTGTGTCCAATAAGAAGATGAGTGCTACAAATGAGTGGGTTAGCTGGGTGAGGAGAGAGTTGGAATTTGTTGTCTGTACTGTGAAGAAGGAGACAGTGCTGTGAGGAACTGTCCATGAGAAATCACCGAAAAGATATAGAACTTTGCAATAAGAGGGCAACAAGAAAAAATAGCAATGCTTAAGATTCCTCTTGATAGACATTAGGAATAGGAAATACAGTATATGCCCTGAGTGCACCAATTAGCTTTGATTGCCCAGAGAACATCTGGCAGCTCCCCCTCTAAATCCTCAGCCTCTGGCCCACTAGCTCCATTTAAGCTAAGGCTCAGGCCCAAGGCTTTGCCTGAACTACAGTGTAGGTAGGTCTGTATCCAGCTCTATTCCTTGATGATCCAGGCTTGCTGGATCCAAGTCATGGGTATCAGCTGGACTTCTTGAATTGACCTCAAGCCTGACATGTCACTTTGAATATGTCTGAATACTGGACTAAACCAGAGGCATGGGAATCACAATTTTTAGTCCATTCACAATTCTGTCATTAGATCCCAATTTTCAAAGCAATCAATCTGAGCTTTTTAGTCTTTGGCTGCATAAGCAAATGTTACAGTTAGCTATTGATGCCTTCAATTTTTAAGCTTTTCAAGGGAGGATGCAGTTTAAGAGGCTTTAACCCATTTGCTTTCTGGATTAGAGACCTAAACCACCAAAATGTCTTAATCCAACCTTTAACTGGTAGAGGCTTAATTCTTCAGTGAGCAGCATATTCTCAAAATGACTCAGCATTCACACTGGAAAAAAAATATACTGGTAGTTTTCTGTCACATCTTATCCAGCTTAAGCCGATTTTCTCCCACCTGAAATGCCAAAGCAAGATACTGTACAAAGCATGTTGCATTCCTTTTACAGGTCCCCTTGCATGAACATTTGATGCATTGTCTAGATTAAAGAGCAGGCCCAGTATCTGTATCTCTAGGTGCTGAAGGCTAGAGTAACACTGGGTAGAGAAGGCACCTGAGTCTTACTTTTGCTCTTACTTCTTGACTTCACAGTGTATGAAACCTGGACACATGAAAGGTCTTTCTGAGCCAGGACATATTGTCCAGCAGAGAAAGAAACAGTTCCATTTCAAGACTGGAAAAAAGCCTCTTGGTCCTTGTCAGATCAGATTGCCTTGTGCTCTTAGGAGCTGTAATATGGAAAGACAAGAAGTCATAAGGGTTTTTTTACCTATACCTGCTTCATATGAGTAGCTTGAAGAGGGGAGACGTTCTGTATTGGGTCAGGCCAGCTGGAGAAGTTTAGCTCTGTTCGCACTTAAAAAAAAACACTTTTAGCCTTCAAGCCAACATTGGATTATTTAAGTTCATTGTAGGAACTGACTGGCTTGTGTGGTATTTTCAGGGTCACCTGTAGAGGAGAGGAACTGATGAAACTGACTCCATGTTCTTAGAAGGCTAATTTATTATTTTATGATCTATATTATATTAAAAAATACTATACTAAACTATACTAAAGAATAGAGAAAAGGTACAGACAGAAGGCTGAAAGATAATAATGAAAACTCGTGACTCCTTCTAGAGTCCTGACACAGCTGGACAATGATTGGTCATTAAATTAAAATAATTCACATGAAACTAATCAAACAACCACCTGTTGGTAAACAATGTCCAAACCACATTCCAGAGCAGCAAAACACAGAAGAAGCAAATCAGATAATTATTGTTTTAATTTTTCTCTGAGACTTCTTACCTTCCCAGGAGAAGAATCCTGGGCCAAGAGATTTTTCAGAAAGTATAAGGGTGACAGGGTTGTGTTGTATTGAAAAGGAATTGTTTGGCAGATGTGTTTGCTGGTGTAGAAGAAAACCTTGCTGCAAGTAGAGACAACTGACCTCCAATGTCTATACCAATTGTGAGGTGCTCTAACTTATCAATACAGGCACAGTTTATGATGCTGGTCTGATACACTTCAGACTTAGTTATACTGTTTGGATGTTCTGGCTTAGTGGGTCAGAACGACCAAAAAACATGTCAAGCAAAATAAACCTGCTCTTCCAGGAACCATTTTACAATGCCAGTTTTACAGGTGCCAATCTTGACCTTGTGTTGGGATAATCAGTGTGAAATTCCATCTTCTGTCTTTCACAAGCAGTGGAAAGATTACAATATACCAGTTAAGGCAGAATTCAGATTTATAAATTTATCTACTGTCAATTACATGTCACAGAATATTCTGCCTGGGGTCCTGTATGCCCTTTAGTCATGTCTGTCAAGCTGATGCAAGAGTCTGCAGCACCTACAGGTTTCCACTACAGGAAACCTGCAGCACCTACAGGTTTCCACAGGATGCTTCTCTTTATGTACCTAATCATTTTAATTGGATCAGTGCTGTTGATTATATAAAATAATTCTTATTATGTAAATGAGACTGTTTACAGCTCTCAGATCTATGTTCTTAGATCTCTGCAAGTAGCTCCAAGGACTACCTGATTTAAGTCTTGTTTATCAACAACCTATTTTAGGGCATCAATATATGCTTCATACAAATGATTCATTAGTTGGAAATTGATGAACCTTAAAACACAACACCAGCTAAGTAGTTCTAGATATTTTTTTTTTGTCACAAGTATTGTAATTAAATGTATTAGGCTTTATCACCAATGGCATGTTTATGTATAAATACCACTGAACAATTTGAACAATAATGGCTATCTTTAAACTTCCATTTAATATTGAAGCATAAATGACAGTACATTTGCCGGCTTAAGACAATGTCAGGCACAACAAAACCTTGACAATCTGTGCAAGTTTAAATTGGAACAAAATCCGGCCTACACTCTCCCCTGACAGCAGTCTGTTTTAGTGCAGGGGTTTAGCCTTCTCATGTCATTAGGTCTTCCTAGGGTTTTTTGTTCTGTTTTACTACCAAATAAGATTATTAGAGGCTGGTTAATGGTTTTTTGAAGATCCATAGTAGCAAGTTACAGAGCTGTTTTTCATATAATGGAAGCTGAGCTGCAGCAATTCTACAGCAACTGTACATGTTTGAAGATCTGGATTCATAGGCTCACGGGAGCTTAATTTCACCGAAATCACTAACTAAGCTCATTGGGGCCCAGAACAGCAATTTTAGAAGTATTTCCATTTAGTTTGATTATTCTTCCATGCAAATTAAAACACTAAAGATGTGTTGTCCTACATTTGTCAAAGGTTAAAACAGTGCATATTGGCACCTGACAAGGATAAAGGGTTGAATCATGGCAACTTCACTATGAGATACAGACCTATCAACTCCAGGCCTCTGAAATAGGTTGGGATACTGCAGTGATAAGTTTCTTTATTTGCAACCATTAGGATCAGGCTCTTATTGACATAGACAAGACGTGATTACAGCATGACAACTAGAAAGACATTGTTATTTTGCAAGATATTTGCTAATGTATTAGAAAAACAATTAAAATATAACTCTATTAAAATCAGACTTTATTCCACATTTTTTTCATTGTTGATGTTCACCCTTGCTAATGCATGCTGTTCATTAATTTCCACTGGGTCCACCCCTAGTGAGTAAGTTCAACTGAGTTTATTTGCTTGCATTCAAAACTGGTTTTGCAATTGCATGCTTCACTTTTCTAAATACTCTCAGGTTTTTAAGTACTGCTTAGGAGATATCAAGTCAAACAATTCCTGCACCTACCTTGTCATATTGCTTTGTCCAGTAGGAATGTTGTCATTGTCATAGAAATCACTATAAATGGGGCAGAATGTTTCACACTGCAATTCCAAAGAAAGTCTCCTTTGATACTGGTACTAAAAAAATCCCAAATCCTCGATCCCCAACCTGACCAGCTTTTGCTTCCCAACCTCTGTTTCCATGGCATTCTCAGCTGGTAGAAGGCAGAGAGCTAGTACAGTAAAAAAGAGGCAGACCAGCTTGTGCAGTACTTTCCTAGCAACACCTACGGCCTGCAGGATACTGTTGTGTTAACTTGAACAAGAATAGAAACAGAATCTCTTTCTCCCTTTTTTCTTTTTCCCTTTCAAGTGTATAAATGGAGGAGAGAGATTGAATGGGCCCTAGCAATTGCTGACCTTTGCATTTATAGTGCTGCAGCAGAGCAGTAACCTGCAGCTGCAAGACAGGCTCCTGGTCTAATAAGCTGCATTTGTAATAATAAGGAGAAATAAATATCTAATCAGAATGCCAGTCTTTCCTAGTTTTGAGTGAAATTCATAATGATCTAATTTTTGCTTTTGTATTACCCTAAGGCGTGATTCCAACACTTGGGGTTTTTTTTTAAAGGATTCCTTTGTTTATATATATAAAAAATTATTTATGCACTATTTTTGCAGGAAACAGTTATAAAAATTTGTCATAATAGTAATTCTTGTAATATTATACTTAAAGGATACTTAATTCAGTGGGGCTACTTCAGTTGTAAATCAGTACACCTAAAGACTTTGAAATGGACTGTGCATATAAATCATTACATCTCCATGAGGCCTATTAGAATTGTCTTAGTTCTACCAACACAGACTGTATAGAGGATCAGATTTATTACAGATCAGACTGTAATAGAGGATGTAAAATCAAATCTCACTTGTCAAAAGCAAAGTGTGCTCAAATTCCATCATGATATTAGAATACTGAAGCTATATTCAAAGAAGTGTGAAATGAAAAAGTGAACTGGTACAGTTGCGGGCTGTTTCATTTGCCCATGACTTTCCTGCACCTTTCTGTCAAGTGACTCAAAAGAATTGTGTCGCCATTTCCCTCCTGATTAGCTTTAAAAATAAAATTTATGTGTTTTAGGAAGTTAAGGGGAGGGAAATTCATAAATCTCTTTTAATTCTAATAGTTCAGTTGTTTGGAAGTCTGAAATTGCCAGGATGGTGACACTGCAGAAGAGAATACTGAGAAGAGATGTAATACTGCAGATGTGGTTAGAGCTGTGCAAAAAGGATGAGAATGCCCTCTGTGTACAAACCAGAAAAAATGGGCTAAAATTGCAGCAGACTTAGATTTGACATTAGGTGTAGCTTTCTGAGAGTAAAGAGAGCCAGTCTCTGGAATAGTTTAGCTGTCCTGAGGAACTGGATTGGCAAATGTCTACCATCAATGATAACTATAAATGAATAATTGTTCCTACTTTGGGCAGTACGATGGAATTCCTGAAGCCTCTTCTCACTTGCTTTTTTAGTGATTCTATATACTTAAGATACCAAAGGGACTGATATTTGCCACACTGTCAAACCACTTAAAATTGGCAAAACAGAAAGCCTATAAGCAATGGTGATTCATTAATTACTCTTTACTAGAGTGAAGGCTGATTATTCAACCAGTTAAAATATCCAGACAGATTGATTTCCTCATCTTTGGTAGCTGCAATCTCTTTACTCAGAGTTTAGAAAACAAGTGTGTTTAAGAACATTCAATAAACAGATTCAGAGATAGGTTCTCAAAGATGCCCTACTTGTTACTAACATTTGGAAGCAGGGAGTCTTTCCATTAGGTCCTTCAATCCATAGGCTCTGTGAATGCCATCTCATAGAATAAGGCTAAAAGAAAGCTCTGAGACTTAGTAGCTCCTGGCTACAAAAGCAGCTGGGAGCCAAAGGTGTGCTGCCTTCTCACCTTGTCTTATGTGAAACTTTAACCTACAGGAACATTTCCTGGGAAACAAAGTAATGTAAATTGATCCTTTTAGTGTTTTGGGGCATATCAATAACATTTCATTTCACTTGGGAACTTCTAAAAATGCTAGGCTATGTCTTTCAAATAGCAAGGCTAGGAAGCAAGGCTAGTCTTTATTTTTTTTTCTCATTTCAATCAATTTTCCAATTGCCACTTTCTATTACATTAAAAAACAAAACACAAAGCAACCTCCAAACCACAAACAAAACCTAAACATCACCTGTGGTTTCTAATCCCTCCTGCCCTTCACACCAAGGGAAAAGGCTGTAAATAACCACAAAGCCACCTCATTAATTCCTTTAAAGTGTCTCCTTACACTCTCCTTTGCACACTAGCAGCAGTCCTTGACTGAGACTTATCACCTCTCATGCTAGCAGATATAGTTTCTCAATATGCTCCCTCTCCTGGTACACTCTGGCTGCATGCTTAAGTGTCCCACTTCAGAGAAGGAATTAACTTCTGAATGGTTCATGGGAGGTGAGGCACAAGCCTTGATTCAACGGCAATACCCAAGGCTGTAAGTCAGTCTTAAGCTTCAGGTAAAGTTGGCTTCTGAGGTCTGAAGAGATGGAGTCTTTGTGAGGCAAGATGAAGTAAGAGTCTAAACAAAATAATGGCATCTCTGACCCTAATGGGATGCATGCCAGGGGTATTTCACTTCAAAGAGTTTCAAAGAAGAGTCAGAATGAAGCACGTTTCTGACCTCTGAGGAAAAAGTACTAGGAAATCTAGATGGACATCTTTATGTTGGTTCAACAATAATAGTACTCATCCTGTCTTCAGGTTGTAGTTCAGCTGTTGCAGGGCAGAGACTGCCATTAATGCTGAATTCTACAGGGTCTGTGCCACTATTAGTAACAAATCAGACCTATCTAGGCCCACCAGCTGCAAGCCAGTGCATTAGCTGGAGTCTGAGTGCCCAAAAAGCACTTGTTACCATGACTGCCTGGCAGCATGCTTTGTCTCAGGGTGCCATGAAGGGGCTCTATCCCTGCAATTCCTGCACCATGTCTCTGAGGAAACTGTCCATGCTGCCAGATATCCACTAAGCTACTGATCTGCAAATTGCCACTTGCTGTTTCTCGGGTAAGAACTCTCACAGAACATTCAGGTGTGCTTCCAGGATTTGGCCATAATTACACTGCAGGAAGTCAGTCAACTTAGCAGGGTGGTCTGAGGACATGAGGCTGTGCAAGAAACATGTGAGCTAAATCATGGCTATGCCTGAAGACATTCAGCTGGTGTGCTGCCTCTCTGGGGATACTCTCTTTAGTAGCTGCACCTCTGTAGGAGCTACAGAGGTTGACTCTACAGAAACAGCTAAGCAGAGAACTCCTCTTGCTAGAATGCACTACTATAAAATGAAAACAATGCTTCAAAGAAACTCTTATAGTTAGGTAGAGTTGTGGCAGATGCAATGCCTGCCCTTCCCTGAAAGGAAGGGAATTCACATTTTATTTATGTGAATTATGACCTAAACCAGTATACTGTATTTAAGACTGTAAGTTACAATGCACCATGTCCATACATTACATCTCTTCTACAGGTTTGCTTCAGTGCAGCTGCATAAATTATGATGGTGAGTAGTTATTAATACTGAGACACATTTAGTACAATCTCTGATTTCTTTGGGCCTCTCTTCATTATCACCAATACTCTTCTGGTTTGTGATGCTTCTGAGTCTGAGGAAGATTCTCTGAGGACAGCTGATCCTGTCAACTCTCACAACACAAATGGATTTACCTTTCTTTTGACAACTATCTGTGGCTCTCAGAAAGAAGTTATTTTATTTTGAAGTCTATAGATTTGACTTCTGGTTTCATGTTTTTTCCTTTGTGGCACAGCCACTAGATTGAAAACAATGGGGGTTTTTAAATCAAAGTGGAAAATGTATAGATTCCCTAACATAAAGTAAGAAGGCCAAGCAACAATCCTTTCCAAGGAACTGAAATTTGTTTTTGCTGTCTCCTTGCTAACAAGGCTTTCCTTTAATACAAGTCCCTCATCAGTTTACCTATGTTCTATAGTACCACCAGTTAAGACAAAGATCTATATGTGTCTTTATACTCTGCATTGTAGAGTACGAGGAGCTATTTAGTCTGACATCCATTTTGTTAGTTTCTACCAGCAGCAGCTGGCAGTTTTTTCTGGGGTTTTCTTCAGAGCATCTGGCTTGGGTCAGGTCACTATAAAAAATTTATCAAACATCCTTTACAGGACTGGCTTGAGCTTTTTTAAATAAGGAAATCTCATCTATCTCCAGTCTTACAAAGGGTTTTTTTTTTTTTTTTCATCCTGTCAACACAGAAGATATATTAAGCATTGGGTTTAATGAGATATTGAACATCTCTTTGTTCTGAGTGTATATTGGAGCAGGTTGTGCTTAGAAAACACATCACTTGGGTTTCTTTTATTCTGCAGTTGGAGCAGAAGTTGTTATTTTGTGATAAAATATGTATTTCTTTGTTTTGGAAAGGAATAAAATGGACTAGACTCTAGGCTACCAGTCAGCTGATATTGTAATGGAGCAAGACAGGCTGGGCAACTGTGTAGCCCAGAAGAAATGTGGGGCTAATTATGAGGATGATGATTTAAGGAAAAAAAAAAAGCCAAGTAGGAAGAACATAAGAACTGCCATTCAAAACAAATGTCTGATCATAAGTTCACATTTAGGGAAGAACAAGAACCATGTAAGTATATATGGTTTTTACCTTTAATAGTCTTCCAGCTTCTTACAGTTTTAATCTTAAATTTTCCAGGTCTTTTATAGTTTGTTTATTTAGCAACATTTTATGAATCATTCTTCCAAGTGCTTCTTGCCCCAATATTACATAAATGTCTTCCATTACTATGTGTTCTGCAAGGACTTCCACAGGACCCAAGGTGTGAGGAACTACCATCCCAAACTTCATTTGATGACTCCTAATGTCCCTGGAAAGGACAGTGGGTATTTGATCTCTATCCACTGCAGTCATGCTACTTACAGTTTTGTAGACCTCTGTCACATCCCCACAAATCATCCTTTTTTCTTTTTCAGAATCCCAGCCCATCTAATCATTCATTGTATAGAAGTCATTCTTTACTATTTGATTGACAAAAATGTCCTTCTCTGGATCTTTTTTAAAGTGTCCTTTCTTGAATGAGGAGACCAAAACTGCAGATAGTATTCAAAGTACAAGAACCATGCATTAATCCAGTGTCTTCTGTCTTGTTCTTTACTCCTTTCCTAACAGTTTGTAGCATTTGATTTATTTTTTTGATTGCTGCCGAGCACTGAGATAGTGCTTTCTTGGAACTATTTATCCTAACCTTGAAGACTCTCTCACTTCTGAGTGGTAATGGTCAGGCCAAAGTCCACAATTTGATATATGAAGCCAAGATTGTTTTTCACTACAGCATTTCACAAGATGTTTTATTGCTCTGTCATGAAACCATTTTACTCCTCTGTCATGAAGCCTCATAAGATATTTCAGCAGTTGTATGCTCAGCTCTAGTTCCAATTAGATTGATAACTGTATCATCAGGAAACTTTGGAATCTCACTGCTCATCCCCCTTTCCAGGTCATTCGGGCTTTGCTAAAGCATGTGAATCCCAGCACAAAGTTCTGTCAAACTCTCTTCTTTTACTGAGAATTTTAACTATTAGTTCCTATTGTAATTTGCTTATAGCTGTGTTGTTCAGCTTGAAGAGAAGACTAAAGAGAAATGTCCTTGCTTTTTTTGGCTTTTTAAGGTGAGATTATAGAGAACACAGAGGTGAACTCATAGGTTCACATGGAAAGGAGAAGAGGTGACAGACATGAGTTCCTTCAAGAGAAATTCTGATTAGACAAAAGAAAAACTTTTATTCACTGTGCGCCAAGACACTCAAAGAGCTTGTGGGATTTCTGGCCTTCAGAATATCCAATGTTTGACTGTTCATGACCCCAAGACACCTTCTTGGAGCTCTTAGCAGGCATTACTTTGAGCAGGATGTTGGACAATGTGTTCTCCAGAAATCCATTCAAACCTAAATTATGTTCCTATGCCTTTAAGAAAGAATTGTCCATCTTCTACTTATTGTTCAGTGTCAGGGTTAGGGTTAGGATTCAGGATATTGTCAAGGTTTTTTGGAAATCCCAGTAAACTATATCAACAGGATCACCCAGAACCTCATACTTACTAGTCATGTTAGAGAACTCTAGGAGGATTACAAGGCAGAGCCATGTTTTCTCTTTTGAAGAGAATAATAATGATAGTCATCATCAGGTGTGGATGGAATGAATACACAGTGCCATTAGTAATTAATCTATTTCTTCTTTAAGTTTTTAGGAGTATACCACCCAGCCGTGGTATTCACTGCTTTTCACTGTATTTCTTTGAATCATAATCCCTTCAAAAGTTGCTTCAATTTTCAGACAAATGGTTCACTGAGTTCCCCTTTAAAAATGAGGCCTGCATTGTAATCTCCTGTTGTTTCTATAACAAATCTGAATACTAATAATCTATTTAGCTTCCCTCCATGGTCTTACCCTTCTGACTGCTTCTTTTCTTCTCCAGTTAAGGGAATGCTACCAAATGTTTCCCAGACATTTTTCTCCTGATGTCATAAGACAAGAATGTAGTATTAATTCTAGCTCTTTCAGGAAAGTAGTCTGATTCTTTTTTGATCTGCTTGATTATATTTTCACATTTCATCTACCCAAATTTATGTTCCTTTTGACTTTTTAAATAAAACGTCAGATTTTTTAATTATGCTTTCTGAATTCTGAGAATGTGGCTTAGCCATTTCATCTTCCCTCTGCCAGTTACCAAGTCTCTTCTAATATACAGTAAGCAATGTTACTGTGCTTCCCCTCTGATGTTCTCCAGCCTCTAAACCACCTGTAGCTTAATTCTTTACTGCCTAATGGAAGTCACAATTGTGGTGAAGATTTTATCTTTTACTTTTTTTCATGGATGCTGGATCTGGGTTACAATTATCTTTAGAATTGTGCTTCCAGAGGAAAGTTTGGAACAGATCTTTTTCACTGTCTTGTCAAGGGCTTCATTTCCTCTTGTGGGGTTGCTAGCCAGCTGATCCAGGAAAGAATCATTGACAATTTCATCTACAGTTTATGACTCTGAATGAGGTTTCTCTCCTCTACACAGTAACTGAAGTGTCTTTTTGTCCTTAGCTACTCTCTGACTTTAGAATCATAGAATTATTAAGACTGTGAAAGACCACTAAGGTTGTCAGAGTCCAATTGTTAACCTGGCACTGCTGTGGACACCACTTAATGATATCTCCAAGTGTCACATCCACATGCCTTTTGAACACTTCCAAGGATGGATTCCATCACTCTCCTGGACAGATTGTTTCAGTGCCTGACCAGCCTTTCAATGAAGAAATTATTCCTAATGTCCCATCTAAATCTCCCATTGCATAACTTGAGACCCTTTCATTTCATCCTGGCCCCTGCTATCTGGGAGAAGAGGCCAACCCCCACCTGGCTACTCCTTTCAGGCAGTTGTAGAGAGGGATAAGGTTTATTCCCTGAGCCTCCTTTTCTCCAGACTAAACAGCCCCAACTCCCTCAGTTGCTCCTCAGAGGACTGGTGCTCCAGACCCTTTCCCAGCTCCACTGCCTTTCTCTGGACACGCTCCAGCCCCTCAATGTCCTTCCTGAACAGGGGGGCCCAGAACTGGTCACAGGATTTGAGGTGTGGCCTCACCAGTGCTCAGTACAGGGGTACAATCCCTGCCCTGGCCCTGCTGGCCACACCATTGCTGATACAGGCCAGGATGCCATTGGCCTGCTTGGCCACCTGGGCACACTCTGGCTCATGTTCAGATGGCTTCGTACAACTTAATTCAGCCTGTCTCTGCTCTTGGTTGGAAAGCTGATAGTGTTGACCCCATTCCATAGCCTTCCTCTGGGTCTGGCACTTCAATCCAGCTTCTGTGCTACCTTTTAAGGTGGTCAGTTTGTAAATTCAATCTGATTCTAAGCTCTAACTAAACACAGAATTCTACTGTAGCAATTACATGGTACACCTTTTTCATTTCATTATATTTTGTACACTAGGATCACAGCATGCCACTGGCTGTTTTTGTTCTATCAGGAAAAAATAAGGAACTAAATCAGTTGTAAATTGGTAACTGTTCAGTCATATCATTAGTAATTTTGGTACTATTCCTTTGCTTTCAGGCTGCAGCAGAGCTTATGCTGTTGTGTTTTGACCCTGGAGCCTGCTACTCTCACTCTACTATTACCAACATTGAGTTGTATCTACTGTTTCTCTACTACTCTGTTGAGACCTGAATGCTTTCACCTTCATTGCAAAATCATTAATTCTACTCCATTCTCCTCATCCTAATCATCTTCTGTTCTGGCACTTTGATTTCATTTTTAGCCCAAAGGGTAACAATATTGACTGTAACTGAAGACATTCTTCTACTTGCAAAAATCTCCTCTCTAATTGTGCCTTCACCACAAAAAGTATTTCAACATATATAATTCTCGTTCTGTATTAAATATAAAACTGCACTTACATAGATATTCCTTTCCATGTTGAATCCCAAGTATTGATGAGACATCACAGACCTCTTCTTTAGAAGTTCAGTACATAATTTCATACACCACGAAAAGCAGAAAAAACCCAGCTTTGCTTTCAGCATTTCAGCTTTTAAAAGTGACTTGCAAAGTAATTGGTGAATATAATTCTTTGGCAGCAAAATGACTGTTGGAAACCAATGGGAAGTAATTTTTGGAACATAATCTCCAGGAATCAGTGAATACTTACTTCAAACTTCTTCCTACGTTTTTCATTTATGAAGCATGCAACTTCACAAAAACTGATATATTGCATTGTTTGAATGTTGAAACAAGGTTTTTCAGGGCAAGGCTTTTCATGGGGACACACTGATTTAGGTGTAATGGTTCTGAATTTCCTCCCTCTTCACAGTCTGGTACTTCCTTACGCATTAAAAAGTATGTGTGTATCGAAAGATTCAGAATAAATAGAGAGGATAATATAAGTAGCTGAAAGATTTTTAACACATAAATAAGAAGCAGCTTTTTGGTAACAAAAATCAAATTTTTGAACAAGAAAAGAAAACAGCTGGTTTACAGATCAATATTGAAGCAAATACTTTAAATCACCTTTTTAAGATCACATGTTTTACCCTGTATGATGGTGGACTACAAGTCTTTGCTGTGACTCAGGTTACAGCAACTGAAGAAATGCTAAGGGAAGTAACTGCACAGCTTAGCTCTTGATTGTAAGAGCACCCTAGGATGTGGAGTGCAAATGAATAGTAAGGACACAGGAACTGGATATAACCTTTTGCAATTTTCTTATTTCCAGTGTGACTCATTTGATGACTTTAATAATGTCACTTACTCAATCCCTGCCTCAGTTTCCCAGCTATAAAGATGGTACAAGTAGATGAGAATGGGGCTATCTCTGATGTGATTATTTTCTTTTCCCAGGATACTGAATTGGAACAGGAAAAAAATATGTTTGCAAAACAAACATTCACCAAAAAGTTGCTTTGGAATCATCACAACTTCAACTTTCGTGCTTTGTCTGTAATACAGCTGTGCCTCTTAAATGGAAGTGTTTGACTTCTTAAATACAATACATGTGTCACATCTCTTTCATCAGTGGTTGTTCTTTCAAGAATTTAGTCTAGTGTAACATTTAAAAAAAAATCAAAATTAAGAAGTTCTGCACCACAGGAACAAAACCTTTTTCTCGAGTTGAACAATGCGGTTGATCCTGACACATTTCTGACAAATGCTTTAATTTTGATGAAATTACATTTTGTTTGAAGTCATTAACTCGGTATGTGTATTGGTTTTATGATATCTGATTGTACTTGCCTCCCATCTGACATCTTCTTTCACAGGTAATAATTATTTTTCTGTCTGTCTTTCCTTTTCTTTTCCAAAAATGCTTTACTCCACTTACAAATATCTTCTTTATTCCACATATTTCAAATATTTTTTCTCTTCACGTTATCTCGCTGATTAAAATAATGAAGTTAAGTTCAAAGCAACTGTTTCCAGGCTCTGCTTAGAGTGAATTTTGCCGTATGCTGTAAGTGTGCAATTTTTTGAATGTAAAAGGCCTTGTGTGCCTTACAGTTTGTTCATCTCTTCTGATTATATCCATTTGATTAATTAAAGATACTTTCTCCTAAAAACTTTGCCCCCTTTCTTTCTAAGGCAAACTGTTCCATCAGGATATTTGTGCCCATTTTAGTACTAACACTGACTTTTAAACAATCTTGCAATTTATGAATAAAGATGGATGAGATTATGATAAGGCTGCAGTTGTACAACTGAACGTGCCCTAGCACATCCTGCGCTGTATGAACAGCTTTGGGAAATGACACCATTCTCTGCTCACTGCAATCCTCTTACCTGCTGCTTCTTTACAGCCTGTCTAGGGAATCAGATGTTTACTGCCAATTACGCTTGATAAAACTGCTGGAGTTTCTTGTATTCTCTCAAAGATGGCATTACTGAGTTGCTGGCAGCTTTTGGAGGGCTTGTGCCTACATGTACAGCAAGAGACCTCAGTGTACTTTAGCACTTTGATTATTTGGTGATTTAGGTCATACAGATTTTACCCTTACTGCACTATCTACTGCAGTCATAGCATAAAACATTTAAGATTTTATTGAAGATTATCTTTTGGAGAAAAATAATGTTAAGATACTTATATTGGAAGTAAATTTATTATTATTTACATGTTTGCCAAAACCACAGAAGCAACAATAAAATTCTTATTCCAAAAAGACATAGACTGCAACTACAGAAAATGTTGTATTTCAATGCTTGAATTGAAAATTTTCCAACTTTCCCAAATTCCAGACTGCTGACAAAGTACTGAGCTTCTGTCTGTTGTCTCTGAGCTCTAACACTTCTCAGCCTTTCTGTAATATATAAAATGATATTACAAATGTAGGATCTTTCTATGCAATGGTCATATGCAGAATTCCACTGAACTAAATGGGGTTGGATCTGTCTATGCTATCAGCTTTACACAATAGGTTCAGAAGAGAAACAAAAAGCAGATGACGATTTTTTAGGGTGGAGGGTGGTGTCAGTTACATCACTTTTCAGTTTTCTTCCAGTTAAAGGGGATAAAGTGGAAACTGATCTTTGTATCTTGGAAAATGACGTTGAACTTAAAGCCTTGTTAGTATTTCTGAGTTAAAAAATCATTATTTAACAAACACATTTGGAAAGTAGTCTGACTGAAATAAAAATCCTAATGTATTCAAATCAGATAGGAGCTTGCAAACGCACTAAAAGGGTCTGATTTGGAGCTGCACATACAGAAGCATCATGTTGGGGAGGAGGAAGGTGACAATTCCTGTTTATGCATTTTTGGCAAGCTGCACCTGAAGGATAGGATGATTTTCTGGAAACTGTCATGCCAGAAATACACAGCTAAACAGGGGAGAACTGAGAAGAGCAAAGGGAATAATTAGAGACCTGTGGGTGTGCACAGGGTCTCTGGTTTATTCTCTTAAGGAAACCAAGCTGTGCAATTGCCCTGCTTTTCTGTCAGTATGCCACAATAACATTTGAATCTCTTGACCAATTTGAAAAAAGCCTGACAGAAAAGGAGAAGCTTAGAAACACTGTGCTCCTGTGAATTTTACAAAAATCAGCAGCCAGATAGAGGAGACTCAGATTTGTGTGCCCAGTAAAGAACAGGTGGATGTGTGAACTCAGCTGCATTATTTGACACAAGAGAATCCAAAGCTGTCATCAAAAAGCAGGCTCCATAAGGTTTGCTGTCAATGGAACTGCTTGTTTGTAATTTAGAGGCAGGGGCATTTTTTCTTGTTAGCTTGCATTTTTGTTTGTTTGTTTTAAATAAAATGTACTTAAAAGAAGCCCAAGACATCTGCCTGAGATGATTTTTAAAATGTTCATTGCTGCAGAATGTTGGCATTCATTATAAAATTATTCGTAATACCAGATCTTGTTGAGAACAGGCCCTGAAATTCCTACCTGAAATGAAATCCCTTTGGGCCAGTGTTTTCTCTCTGCTGTGGAAAGGATATTTCCATTTCTCCTCATGCTAAAGTTAGCTCTGACCCTTTTCTCTTTTTTAAAGTACTATGGTGCCACCAAACTTAAAGAAATGAAAAGTCATGAGTCAGATGACCAAAAAATGCCTACTCCTGAAAATTATGATATGTTGATAAAATATATTTTTCTTTGGTTTTGGTCAGTCTTTGAAATTTTTAAAATCCTTCAACTTCTTGAGAGAGAGAAGTCACAGCGTTCTACTTTCATTAACATATTGTAAGAAATTACTTTGAGCCCTTGGTGCTACAGGACATTTCATCTTTCATGGCTGTCCCTTAAATGGCAAACCCACTGAGGCTGAAAACTCCTCCACAGCTTTTAGGTCCCCAGTCTTCCATCAGTCTGAGAAAGGGCACCACTCTTCTAGACAAAGAACCTACAGGAAAAACCCTCTGAATGGTTTGTTCTTTAGTTTGCCTCATGCAAGGAAACAATCATGATTGCTTACAGGTAGTGAAAAGGGAGTATTGATGGAACTGAGAAATTTAGAATGTGGCATTTGGTCAATACAAAAAGAAGATACGGGGGAGAAGGAAGGTTCCTAAGATTGAGGGGAAGTCTAGAATCATAAAGAAATATGCATTTGTCATGCAAAGGGCATATGTTATGATGCTCTATGCATCATAACATATGATGCAACAAGTTGTTTGGCAATGTTGTGAACATTTGCTGTTATGAACAAGTGAACATTTGTTGTTATGAACTGTGAAGAAAAGGTCACGGATGCCATTATAATGATTGGCTGTTGAAGTTTAAGAAAGTAATTTACCTGATATGTTACAATAGCTATATTGATATTCCATTTCTAGATTTCACAGCAGTCTGCTCTAGACAGGACTGCAGAGGAATTGATCTAATAGGGACAAGACTTAGGATATTACTAGAAAAGGGTAACTCGTACTAACCAGGCAATGAAATTCTCTTGAAGGCTCTCATGTATCATTCCAACTTTGGAATATAATATATTGAACTACAATGGACTTTCCACACACTGTTGATTGGACAACAGTGTAAGACATTTCATCATAACAAAAGAAATGTGTTCATTTCAAAACGACCACTTATAGTTGGAAATACTGTTAATAAGAGCTCAGTCTCTTCATGCAGACCTGTCAAAAAATGAGATGACTTTTATGGTTTCTTCTTTATTTCTCTCTAATTAATTCTACTGCTTTTGTGCCAAAATAATACAGAATAATTTGCTCTGTGTAGGACTTTTTAGACATAAGGAAAAACATTGCCAAAAGCCTTAGAGAGGTGAACCTTCCCATCTGCTCAACACTGTTAAAGCCACATCTGGAGTGACAATTCTAGTTTATTGCTCCCCGACACAAGAAAGACACAGACATAGAACAGCTAGTCAAGTGAAGGGCAAGGAAGATGGTTTAGGAATTGGAGCATGTCATATAAGGAAAGGCTGGGAGATGGAACTAGTTAGCCTAGAGAACAGAAGGCTGAAAGGCTGATGGGAGGGTGTAAGCAAGACTCAGTCAGGCTCTTTTCAGCAGTGCCCAGTGATAGAGCAAGTGGCAATGGGCAGAAACTGAAATACAGGAGGTCTTGTCTGAACACAAGAAAACACTTTTTTACTATGAAGGTGAGTAAGCACTGGCACAGGTAGCCCAGAGAGGCTGTGGAGTCCCCATCCTTGGAGAGACTCAAGGCCATCTGGATGCAGTCCTTAGCAACCTGCTCCAGCTGACCCTGCTTGACCAGGTTGGCTGGACCAGATGTCCTCCAGTGGTGCCTTCCAATCTAAATGTTTCTGTGATTATGTGCTTTTCAGCAAAACAGTTTTTATCACAATATTGGCTTGGTGCAAGTCTACACTCTAACTCCCATAACTTTTGAAACCTATATTCTGCAAGAGTTTTCAGCTTTCCTTTTTATAAGAAACTATATGTAAGAACCTATACTCTTTGTATTCACTTTGTATTTTCCACAGAGCAATAAGATTTCACATGCTTGACCCAGTATAAAGCAATTAACACAAATACAGAACAGATATAAATAACTATGTCAGTAATTAATAAGCAGAAAGTTGAGCAGGATAACCTCATGTAATATTTTCTTCATAAAATTATCTTGGAGACACTTGCATCTTACGGTCTTAGACTTCTTATATTTTGGTTAGTTTGTGCTTAAAGCTGTGATTCTTGAACACTAAGGCCATTGCTCTAGTGAATGCAGTTACTTGAGCTACATCCTTTACTTGGCATATGTGGGACTCCCCAAATTATCTGAAGGATTGAGTATGGACTACCTATGTATACCTCTAACAACATGATCATTATGCCTTGTAGTACCATTCCAGCCATGTTTTAGTTATTTCTGATACTAAACATATGGTGGTACTTCACCTTCTCCTCATCATCTTATTTTTTCCAGTCTTGCTTCGTTTAGTGGAAGCTTCCTTTTCTTCCTTGAAGTGGCTGCTTGTTGTTAATGAATGGATAAATTCTTCAGCACCAGCCTGTTACATGAAGGCTATCTTCCCTGCTGGTCACAGATGGTGGGAAGTGATTTTATTGATTTGTTAGTACTTAGCTAGAAGGATTACATCTAGCAGTAATAATGTGGCCAGGCCCTGGGACAAATCACCACACGAGTTAGTAGAGGGTTTGTGTCTTAAACTGAGTGTGACATTATTATATTTACCAGCCTTTCATAGTGCTTTGCTTATTAACACCACTGTAATCTCTTCTGAGCCATCTGTTGGTCATTCAAGTTTCTGTTTCCTTTGTGTGTGGGAAAAGTTGGGAGACTTCGGTTTCTGAACTGAACTTGGACATTGTTCTGCTAAAGTTCTGGTGGTAACCACAGTGCTTATTAAGTTTTTTCTTTATAATTTGTGTTATCAAAATTGTGTCCTGCAGAAAATCTCTTGGGGGGACACAGGCAGATGGCCACAGTAATTCCTCTCAAATTCAAAGGGTCATGAAGGTTCGTGGCTTTCAGAATTTGTGTGAGAGGTATTAGTGTGGCTGCGAGAAATCTGGTATCTCTCCCTATTCCAAACCTGACAAATTTGGCAGAAAGAAGCATTGAACACTGCCAGCATAGATTTTTTTTTCTTTTTGGTTTGTGCTCATCAGATGATCTCTCTAGAAACCAGAGCTGTTTCCATGCTGTGACCTCAGCAGAAGCACAACTGAGAGGTCTTAAGTATCAGCATCTGTTAGCAGTAGCTCACATTTTACCTGAAAGTGCAGTGTTCTATTTTAACTTTGCATTTCTAAGTAGCCTGAATGATTTCATTCACTGACAGGCACATGTGTGACCAGAGGACACTTCAGAGCTAGAGGCATGAGCTTTTGGCCAGTGGATTACATGGGATGATCTCCTGTAGAGAAAAGCTGTTGCATTCATTACCAGCGCCTCAAAATGAAGTTACTCAGAGCTAGTAGACCAGAAACTGGCAGGGAAGCGATCTCTGTCTGGACATGCCATTTTGTTTCACTATGTTTCACTAACCCCTCAGTTGAGCACTCGGCACTGTGACATGTGTCGTTGCCAGTTTTTGGTGGGTCACAGTAGTTAAAAAATGGGTCTGATCCATAAGAGCACTTGTCACCCGCATGGGATGAGTGTGTAGACCATGGCATGGGTGGCACTAACGGGATTTAAGAAGCGTATGAACAAAGTACTGAAGCGTGCAACTCTGAGGAAGGGAGGGTCGAGCGGTGACAGCGCTGGCCTAAAGCAAGAGGGCTGCAGCTGGGGCCAGCACGGCTCACGCCCGAGGGAGCGCCGGCAGCACTGGGAGTCCGAGGCTTCCCGGCGCCCCAGCCAGACCCGCAGCAAACCCGCACCCGCATCCCACGCGTGGCCCTGCCTCGGGTGAGCCTGCAGCCCTGGCGGGAACCCGGGCGAGCACCTGCGGTGAGGAAACCTGGAGGAGGACGTGAAGAGGGCGGCGGTGCCGGGGCCAGCGCTGTGGTCGTGGGGCCGCCGGGCCAGCCCGGGGGGCGGCGGGCAGAGAGAGGCGCGGCCGGCCCGGGTGCCCGGCGCGGGCAGGGGCAGAGGCAGCGGCGCCGCGCCTCGGACTCCGCCTCACCGGCACCGAGCTCCCCTCCCTCCCTCGCTCGCTCCCTCCTCCAGCGCCAGGCTCGCAGCGGCGGAGCATCGCGGCGGCGGCGGCAGCACCCGCCCTTCCCGGCCGGCCGGCGGCGCGCACCGCCCCCCCGCTCCCGCACGCAGCCCGCCGGCGGCGATCCGGAGCCCTCCGCGCCACCGCACCCCCGCCCCGCACGCCCACCGCCAGGAGGATGGGCTGCGGGCGGCGGCGCGGCAGCCCCTGAGCTCCCCGAAGCCGCGGAAACAAAGGGAGCGAGCAGCGGCAGCACCGGGCCGGGGTGGATGCAAGCAACCATGAAAGGCTGGGTCTCCGCCTCCTCCGCTGCTGCCAGAGAGCTGCCGGCTGCCGCTGCTCGGAGGACTACCCTGTGAAGGGGGCGGAGGAGAGGCTGGCTGGGTTCGCCGTGCAAAGGTAGAAGGTGTAAGGGAGAGGCGGCAAGAAAATGTCTTCTTCGGTGGGGCCCCGCGGCCCTCGCCCGCCCACGGTGCCCCCCCCGATGCAGGAGCTGCCCGACCTGAGCCACCTGACAGAGGAGGAGAGGAACATCATCATGGCAGTGATGGACCGGCAGAAAGAGGAGGAAGAAAAAGAAGAGGCCATGCTCAAGTAAGCAGACGCTAGCCATTCATTCATTCAGGCACTCATTCATGCACCGATCGCCGGCGGGCGGAGCGGGCGCTGCCACAGCGGGAGCTGGCCGGTGCCCGGAGCCGGCCGGCTTCGCCCTGCTCGGCGGGGCCGGCGCCGCGGAGCCCCGGGTCCCGCTCCGCTCCCGGCCCGTAACTTCCTCCTCCCCCACCCCGGGCAGCTCCTCCCGAGGCAGCACCGCCGGGGAGCCCCGGCACGGCGGGACGGGGCGGGACGGAGCGGGACGGCGGCCCTCCCCGCCCCGAGGGAGCCGGCGGCACAGGGCGGGCGGAAACCCCGACACGGGGGTGAGGGGCGAGGTGGGATTCCTTTGGGGTCTCCAAAACCCCGCCTCTGCCAGGAGGGGCCGCTGGGTGGGGTTTCCCTCCGTGCGGGAGCCTCCGCGGCGGCCGTGCTGCCCCCGCCTGGCTCGGCCCCCGCTGCCGCCCGCCGCGGGGCCGGGGCGGCTGCCCCCGCCCGGCACACCCCCGGCCCCCGCTCCGCCCGCCCGTGCCGCCGGCCCCGGCCCGCCCGCTGCCGGCTCCAGGGCGGGCAGCACCGCACTGTGGGGCACCAGGGCGTCCGTAATTAGGAAATAGATGGAATTAGTCGCACTGCTCATTCCAGCGGGCGGCCGTGCGTGCGTGGTGGCGGGACGGCGGGGGAGTGGGTTTATCCCGCTGCCGGCGGCACGGGAAGGGGTGCGGGGAACGCGGGGTGTGGGTAGGTGCCATGTTTGGAAACCAGATCCTCACAGCCTCTTTTGAACCTTTTCCCTCACCCCCTCGTCCCTGCCAAGCATCGCATGTGATCACATTTTTTAGCCTCCTCCGTCAGTCGGAGGCTTCAAACGTAATGTTGCTGAATCGCCTACTGCGAGTGATGAGAATAAACAGATTGGAGTCGTGGCCTGTGGAGGAGAATCACGGTTCCTCCTCTTCTGACAGCCCGTCAGGCCTGCCCGCTCCGGGCGGGAGGTGGTGGGAGAGGTGACTGGAGCCTCTGACGCCACGCAGACCCTCCGTGCCACAGGCGGTGTATCCTTACCTCACTGCCGCCTGCTTGCGTGCACCTGGGCTCGGAAGGGATGCGCCGAAGGGGTGACGTGATCTGGGTGTTCCTTCGGGCTGCAGGAAATACCCACCTGAGCCATGCGGGTGCCAGCGCGTCCCCACGGCTGGGGACCCAACCCCCGCAGGCTCCCGACTTCGGCTGTGCGTGGTGAAGCTGGGACAGCGTTTTTAGTACAGTGTCGTCCCTGTCCCTTCCGTTCTTGACTCTGAATTTGTACAGGGGCTACTAGAGATCCGTGCAGTGGTGCGTCCTGAGGCCCAGCTGCCCGTGCTGTACTGGCTGGGAGCTGTCCGGGACGGTGGTGCTTGGATCTCGGTTCAAGACGAAGAGTTCAGTTTGCTGTTGCAGTTCATTGTGCTTGGGGTGTGGCTACCCTTGGAGGTGGGGTGATTGGAATGAGAAATGTTCTGTGGGAATGCATTGTGTTAGTCGCTCTGGGGAAACGTGAGTGAAGGATCCCTCCTCAGTTTCTATTCATCAGAAGAAAATGAAATAAAGAAGTAGCTCAAAGGGTCTAAACTATATATATCCTTCTGTTCCTCGTCCTTCAGCATAGTTACTTCTCTACAAATATTTAGCTTTTATTCTGTGAAGAAGATTACTGGTTCTGTAATGATGTTGTGGAGGAATACTATAAATCTTACAGTGGCTTTCCATTCCTCAGCCCTATTCTTAACATGGGGTAGAGAATAAATTTTCCTCCTTTTTTCACTTTCCCCCATTTTTTCTTTTTCTTTTTTTTTTCTTTTGCATTGATGTTTCTGAATTCTGGACTGATACTTCCTTTCCTATGAGCTTATGGGAATCTTCAGCAGTTTCACTAAATGAACTTAGGACACTTAAAATTTAATTTTTAGAAGAGGGCAAAAATGGTGCTTTGTGAATTCGACTAGAAATTACTTTATATTATTTTCAAAGGTTTGTAATACCCAAATTTCAAAGTCTATTTCCTTACAAAAGTTCTTTCAAATAATGAAAATAACAATGTATAATCTCCATTGACCTGAAAAATTGTGATTTTAAATAGATTTCTGTCTTTATTTAAACAGCCAGAAATTAAGGGAAAATACATTGGAAAACTTATAAACCTGTATACTCGCTTTAGCTATATTGTTAGTTTGTAAAAATCAAGTCACAGCATATACTTTTTTAATGGGTTATGATTCAACTCTTAGAGAGAGGCACTAGATTTTCTGAGGTGATTTGCTTTTTTGGTATGCTGAGCACTTCCTTTTTTTTTTTGGGATAAGAGTTTTACACACCTTTCCATGGAGTAACTATTTTTAAGACTGGAATTTTGACAAGAATTTGTTTCCATAATTTTATGATGAGTTATTACAAATATACAGCGGTGCTATCAGATGACACAGCTATATTATAAAAGTCAGATATCACCATCACCCCTTCCTATTATCTTTGTTAAAAGATTTTCTGATTATCCAAATGTCTCAACAAAACTGCCACCAGTTTTCATTAAAACCACCTGGTGGAGAAATGTTTCCATCTGTAACACCCACATGCAAATCTGTAATTTTCCCTGAAAGTGAAGCTGAGAATCAGTGCTGCAAACTAGGCTACCTTCAATCCTGGGCTGATCAGAGGCCGGATATGTGCTGTCTCATGAATCATAAGGGCTAAAAAGGGTGCAGCATTTCTCTCCTGTTCTGAGTGTCCTGATAGCTATGAAAGTTTCTAAAACAGTACATGTAATTTTCCTTTCCAGCACTCCCAATAGCAGAAAACAATAGGAAGAAGTATTGGTTAAATGACTATATTCTTAACACAGTGGTGGTAAAATTGTGGATCCAGGGGAATTTGAAGTGCTTGTGTGAGTGGGCTATATGGATTTCAGGAGAAGTGGAAGCAGCTAGAGTGATCGGTAAAGAGGCTGTGTCCCTCTCCTTTGGGTGTGTACCTCTCTGTCCTCCTGATCCCTGTTTCTGACTGAGCTGAAAGGCTCCTTGGAAGCCCTCTCTGCCAGTTCATGCTGACATCAGCGCGTACTGCAGCGTGCCAGCCGCGAGCAGGGCGCCCTGCAGGGGCTGTGGGCACTGAGCTGCTTTCACTGCCTGCCCTGGAGCATTGCAAACACATCCTTCCCTCTGAGACACCTGCTCGCTCCTTTCCAGGAACTTGCCCTGTCAGTTTGTTGGTCTGCTGAGTTTCCTTCAGCTGTGTGGGGCTAGCAGAGGTTGTCACCCCCTAGGATAAAGATGTACATCTTATACTGGCCACAGTGACTTGCTTTTTCTAGGCACACCTGGTCAGCGGCAGGGACCTTGTCTTCCCCGCACACTTCTGACATCAGATTTCACACTGCCGTGGGTGGTGTTTGTGGAAGAGGAACTCTTTGCTCTCCTATGACTTGTTGAATATCATGGAGTAATGTGTTGAGGAGTTTGGGCTTTTGCGAAAGTTCCTTCTTTGGCATGTTTTATGAACAGGTGTTCCTTGGCTTGAGGAGCACTTTGTCATTAACTGATTGCCTTGAAATTGCCTTCACGTTCAAAGGCAAGTTCTGCATTCCTTCTGTAACAGGGACAGTGTCATATTCCTGGGACCATATCTGTGCCTTCATTCAATGAACTGTGATCCCAGTCTGTTGCATGGCACTGAAGACTCAAATCCACATAAACACTTTGATGCTTGCCAGGCACCAAGTAGAAACTGAAACCTCTTCAGTGCAGTCTCACAGTCTGGGAGTAGGAATCAGGTCTTCTATCTCATCTTGGAACTTCAGAGCTTTGTGTTTTGTTCCTCTGTGGCTGGGAGAGCATCACTTTCCTATTTGCCACACCTTTGAAAACCGCATGGAGAGCAGTCCATTGGGTAGATGGGGCTTTACCATGGGATGCTCAACTCTCATCCACTCTTGTTTCCCTGTTTTCACACTGACTTTGCCAGATTTTGTGCATATCTCTGAAGACTATAGTGTTTATTATCTCTTTTAATAGTACTTGGTCTTAGACACCCAAGCTTTTGTTGTTCTTGTATGAATAAATGTTTGCATAGAACAGTAGTAAAATGCCTCCTCTGCAGACTAATTCACATGGGAGGCATTTTTTCCTGTTTTACTTGGTAGATACTCCTGTAGCTGGAAGGGAGGAGTTTCATGTTGAGTGGCTGATGTCTAGCCTGAAGTCCAGATATTGCCAAACAGGTGACTGACGTGACTAAAAAGTTATGAAGAAGCATGAAAGGGTAGGTTTTCAATGAGACTGAAGAGTGAAACAAACCATCATTTGCAAAAGTGTGTGTGTGTAAAATTGAAAGAAAAAAATAGTTTAAAGATTCAGAGTGTACATTTAAACAGCTAGGTAGCCTGAGACAACTATTTTGCTTGTGGGTATAAAGTGCCTTGAACTGAAAAAACCACAGTTATGTACAGCAAACTGCAATCACAGGGAAATCACAGAATTATATATATGTGTGTACTTAAGATGAAGTTTGCTTATATGTAGTTGTGTGCCTTATTGAGTTAGGCAAGTACTAAGTGGAAACTATGGCAGCTGAGAACACAACTAGTTGAGTTCCAGTTCTGTTCAGATTTTGGCCAGTAATTAGGAAGTGGTTCCTAGTTACTGTGGCATTCATTTGCTGGACCAAACTTAAGAGGGGATAAAAGCTCTTACTAAGCTTCTGATGGGACATAAGAAGGCTGTGAGATTGTTGGCTGAGGCAGTAGTAGGAAAATTAACTACAGCACAGGAATTTTGTAGTTTTGTAGTTTTGTAACTCCAATTGAGTAGCTTCAGTAGAGGGGTAGCATGTACTTTAAATCTTCCCATTTTAAAAGTTATCTCAGGATTTTTCATGGCAGTTAATAATTAGGGGAAAATTGATGCTAACACCCTATTTTGACCACCTAGTATGGTATACAAGCATAATTTTAATAAAAATCAGCTCTCTAGAATCAACAGGGATATTGCAGCTGCTCATCTTTCAGGGCTGCCAAATCCTGGTCACTTGCAGTTGATGAGAATATCTGTTTCAGGGTTTGCAAAGTAACTTCTCTGTAATTCCCTTGGGGCACCTGGAAGCTTCCGGCCTTCACTAGTGTGTAACTGAAGATTAACCAATGACCCAAGAGAATGGGTCAGTGTAACTGAAGATTAACCAGTGACCCTAGAAACTGGCTTGTGCTCTCAACCAGTTTCTCGAGATGGTGTCTTTCCTTCTCCCTTTCTAGCTCTTGGACCACACCTAACATGATCAGAAAACACTGAATACTGCTCAAAGGGGCTGCTATCCTCATTTTGTATAGTACCTATGGGCAACAGGAGGAAGTATGATTCCAAGACCTTCTTAGCCTGGATGCTGTAAGTCCCCGGTAATTGCCCTTCCATAAACAGCAGGGAAGGAATAAGTAGGATCATTCCTCCTTTCTGTTGAAACTGGGCCACTTTCCAGAAATAAAAGTGAGAGTGAAGGGGCCATCTTGAGGAAATCTGGCTTTATCTTATCTTTAGATTGAAAGGTCGAAAGCCTATCTTTAATTCCACTGAGAAACAATGGAGGAATTGAGAGTTCTGAGAACTGGTTGTGCATTTGGCACCAAGGAATTAAAGGATGAAATAGATAAACAATACCAAGACTCTCTCCTCTGATTCAGCCTTGCTCTTATTTATTCTTTCCATGGCTGCATGAATCTCACTTTCTCTGCAGTGGAGCAGGAGGAATGGAGGCTTCTGCTTGAGAGCCTTTATTTCTTCCTTTGTACTTTAGGCGGTTTGGAACTGCCATGTTTCAGACCCTATGGTCTTGTAGGGAGCAGAGTGCTGGTTGCTTACTGTGTGCATGGGTATTTTAAGCTCCTGAAATCACCCAGAAAGACTGTTCAAATATTGCCTTGCACCTCTTCTTGGCAGTGCCAACTCTGATCCTGACACTCGAGTGTACAAATCCACGATGAAACGATTTTACTTCTGGAGATTGTCTGGTACAGCCCCCTACTGAGTGCAGGGCCACCTGCAGCAGGTAGCCCTGGACCAAGTGCAGGTGGCTTTGGAGTGTCTCCAAGGATGGAGACTCCACAAACTCTCTGGACAGTCTTTTCCAGTGTTCAGCTACCTTCACAGTAATAATTCACATGGAACTTCCCAGGTTTCAGTTTGTGTCCATTGCTTCTCGTCCAGTCACTGGGCAAGTCTGGGAAGAGTTTGGCTCTGTCTGCTTTAGTCCTCCCCACTAGGAATTTACAGGTGTAAAAATCCTTCTGGGTCATCTTTCCTTAGGCTGGACAGCCCCACTCTCTCAGCCTTTCCTCATGTGATGTGCTCCCATCCCTTGTCTGTATTTCTGGCTCCTTGCTGCACTGGCTCCAGCATGTCTTTCTTATATTGAGGAGCCCAGAAGTAGATTTATCATCCAGACGTGGCAGAAAGCAAAGATCATCACTTTCAATCTGCTGGTGATGCTTTTCCAGGGCAGCCCAGGATGGCATTGGCCTTCTTTGCTGGAAGTGTGTGTTGCTGGCTCACATTCAGCTTGGTGTTGACCAGGAATTCTCACTTGCTTCTCTGCAGAGCTTCTTTCCAGCTGGTTGGCCCCTGGGATTTTTCTCCTTGTGCAAGACTTTTGCTGGATGTTTTCAGGCTTACAAGAGAGACCAGTATCTAAACATGTTCTCAAATCATTCAGAGAAAGGATTGCCTTGGTCACTGCTCCTCACCCTTTCCTCTTTACTGCCCAAGGCCTTTGCTCAGAGAGGACAAGAGAGAATTTGAACAGTGCAGAAACTGTTGTGGCCTTTTGGCCAATGGAATCATCAGAAGGAATTTAACAACATTTGAAGTTTCAGGTTTTCATCAGTCTGAGAGGGCAGGTATGGCCATAAATGTGTTTTGATAAAGAAGACAACTTGTGGTGACCTCAGAATTGCAATGAGTGTTTTCATGACTTTAAGGGTATTTCAGAGAATTCATAGTGATTTTTTCACTTGAGGGTAGACTGATTTTTCTAAGGAGACTGAGGATTTGAAACATATTCTGAATTGAACACAGTCACTATCACGGCAATTATGAGGCAGTCATTGGCTGATATACTGGGCAGCCATCTCACTGCTGAGGAGGAGCAGGAGACTGTTAGCAGACAATAGCAGATTGATAGGCATTTCTTAAAAGCTACAGAAGAACGGGAGGTGATAGGGGATGACAGACAGCAATAAACATTCCTACCATCTTTTAGACACAGGCTTCAGATGGGCAAATGTTGAGATGTCGGAATGTCTGAGGTGCAAACTGTTGTCCAGAGCTCTTTTCTGGCCCCAGCTGAAGTGGTGTTATTGGAATGCACAGGGCGTTATTGCTGCGCATGCGTCTTCCCACATGATTCTCCACTTGATGCAAGATTCTGCCAGAGCTTCATTGCCAGCTTTGTCTGACATTGCAGAAATACTTTCTAACTAAGAAGTCTGTCATTCTTCAAATTCAGGGCATTATCTGTGCCCTGCAGAAGGGTGAAGACAAAGACTGTGTGAAAAAACATGATCTCTGGGCAGGAACTTCTCAAAGTACAGAGTTGTTATAAACCTTATCTTAAAAGGAATTATGTAGAAGAGGCTTCTTCTTAGAGGGGGAGGGTACTATCCTGATGTTTATTTTTCTGGAAGATGGCAGAGGGAGAACAGCATTAAGAGAGATTGGAAATTCTCAGTCTTGTCAATACCCTTTTATTTCTGAAGACTCACACAAAGAATCTTTTGCATCCTTGGGTAGGAAAGCATCTCACAAAGATGTAGTGTGCTTCCTTCATCAAGCAGTTACTAAGCATTTTAAGACTTGAGATTAATGCCTTAAGAAAAGGCTATTTAAAAATACTGCTGCCCTTGTATTCAAGCTTGTTGAAATGCAGGCATTATTGAAGGTGGAAAATGACAAAACTGAAATTCTGTTTTGGGTTGCCAATAGTTAGAGCCAATTATAATTTCTAGCTCATTTTTCCTTCTCCTTCGCTCTACCCACTGGTGGCTGCTGCATTTGTCTACTCCCTTGGGCCTATCAGTTTTAATTAATAGATGTTAGCATGCAATTATGTTTTAGGGGAAAAAGCTTGTGTGCCTATAGTCTGAATTCACTTCCCAGCAATGATAAAACATGTAAAAAAATCTTATGTCATCAGTTACAAACACAGAGTGAGTAGTTTCATTCTGCTTTTTGAAAATACTTGCATAAATTTACAATTACTAAAATTATTTACACCTCATCAGATTTACACCTCTGTCTGATTTGCCTCAGTCAAATCCAGGTGGTAGATCTATAAGGACACAGATACCTCATCAGATATCTATATCTGTCAAGAATTATTGTTGTTTTATCCCTTATTTTATACTTCATAGATATGGTAAAATATTATGCAATGTTTCTAGTGTAGCTTAGTTTGGGAATCTAGACAGTAAAATTTAATCAGACTTACTTTTGATATTCACAACAAGCAGCAGAAAATAATACAACTATGAGTCTGATTTAATGGTTTCTTAGATAAGACAATTGATAGGATAGCGTTGTAGTTCTTTGTACTTAGAACTGAAGTAATCATCTTCAATATTTGATTGCATGTCAGATACTTATGTCCAGAGACTTTTAAGCAAGAAAGCCATATTCCAAATATATTTTCTGGCACTGTTACAGAGGCAAGAAGAGCTAGTTCCAATTTTCAGAATAATTGCACACAAAACCGTTCATACAGTTGCCACTTCAGAGGCATGAAGAGACACAGCATGATGAGTAGCTGTTTCCAGACAGTTTTGGATTGAATTAGAACACCTATTTAGGTACAAATTTCAGAGTTTCTTCACATTATGTGTGTCTCATTTTCAAAGTCAGGACTTTGTACACTTTGCCTATGGTAAGCACTGTTCATACTATTGAAGATAAGAGAATGTACCTGTCTGTGTATGGAGTTTTTTCAGATATTTGTAATAAAAACATAGTGTTAGAAATCTCCTAATGTTTTCATCTGTCTTTCCTATTTTAAGGCCTCCTGGAGTCACTGAAGATCATTATATGCCCTGAGAGTTGCTTTTTGATCAGGGATGAGCCCAGCAGATAGAGCTACACTTCTTAGTGATGACTGTGGTGGATTTAGCAAATTAACTGTTTCAAATATTGAGGATCTAAGGTGTAACCAAAAAATAATTTTCTGTGTATTTTGGGCTTTAGATAAACACTAACTTCTAGTGAATTTCTAGAATGGGTGTTTAAATGCCTTGTTTCAGAATGCAGTTATTTGAAGATCCTTAATTGAGGGTTACTTTTTGAACTTCATTATGTGAAATTTACAAGGACATTGGTCATGAAGGGAGCACAGCCCAACAACGTTATTTTAGTGTACGTACTATTATATTGCAGGGAAAAAGGCTACTACTTTTAGCAAGAAGCAGAGCACTCTGTTTGTTCTGAAAATTGCAAATGGAAGTCTTCACACGCTTGAACGCCCTAAGTGTGAAGTGTCTTCTCAAGTGTTTCTCTAAGTTACCAATACTGCACACTCTGAATTGATCAAAGTATTTATGTATCCAAAACTCTGTCTACATCTTATTCTAGCAGGTCTAATAAAAGAGCATACATTTTTTTGAACTTTGTTTGGACTGTGAGCTTAGTGAGCACTAAGAATCTTGTAGCCACTGCTCATGAAGATTTTGTCTGCATTTTTGTAAAATATTTATTAATTTTAAAGTCTTTGAATATACTGTGAAGGGTTCAAAATCATATCCATAAACTAGGATGATGTAATCTTTCTGTTGATACATCGTTCTCTGTTCTCTTTCCAGATATTTAGAAAATCTGTGGTCCTACACTATACAAACTATCCAAAGTTTTCACCGTGAGCTGCTTACATCTGTGGTTATTAATCATGTTTAAAGATTAGATATTTACTAATAGGATTTTGCAAGAAATTACAATGAAGCAGTTTATGTAATAAAAGGCCAGTCTGGGAGCTGAGTGATTGAATATGTTTGCTTGTGTTTTGTGCCATGATTTTTTAGTGTAACTATTTTATTTTAGTGATTCCATTGGTCTTGGAAAAAGCATCAAGACCTGTGCAAAACCACATGTAATTGTCTGAGCTCTCTCATCAGTTTCTTTGCACAATTTCTTTAGCACTTGCAAATTCTAAGAAAGCAGAGTATTTTTTAATTTATATTCATTATTCTCTAAATTTTTAATTAGCCTTGTATATGAAGTTATATTCAAAGTAAAGTCATTGCACTTTTGCTTATTTGTAGTCTTAACTTTAAAATCATTTTGACATTTGACATCAGGAGAATAAATTTTGTACTGATTAAATGATACTGCACAGATGTATATGAAAAATGTGAAAGCTTGAGCAGTAAAATAATGTGAAAAAGCTATAAGTATTTTAGTTACTTTTAGTGATAAGTCTCCTTGGTACTGTTATTTATGGCAGAAAGTTTGGCATTGCATGACAAACTTCAGCTGTACAGTTTAGTGTTCTGCTGGTCATGTGTTTTTAGCTATAGACATGGAACAGGAAGGCAGCTGTTTGATGGAACACATGGAACATGAGCTGAGGCAGTTTGGAAGAAAGGACAGAATTTATGAGGGCTCTAGATCATCCTAGGTTAACTCTATTGATTTTGGCCCAGGATGCTACCTGCAAAGTGTCAGGGTAATGGGTTTGCATTTTATGGATGAGAATTAAAAGAGGTTTTATATGTGTATATGTGCTTGTGCCTAAGAATATGGAACTAGGCTGTACAGAAATATGTACAAGTTGCTTTATGGACTTTAATTGCAACATTATGTTGCTTATTGTTGCTGTAAACATGCAGAGTACGTTGGTGAAAGTTGTTAAAGAGCTGAAAATTGGACAATTTGCTTGCAGTCATATCTTAAGGACAAGTGACACTGTTGCTGCCATGGACCAGCAAAACATATATCTGTGGCCCTGTGTCTCTGCTGAGTTTGATTAACTGTGGTGATTCTCTGACTAGAACAAGTCTCACTGGAAGCACGTCTGTTAACTGAAGTAAAACCAGAGTTCTTCAGTCTGTTGAAATGGGATACCCCTGTGTAAATCTTGTGTTTTGCAGACAGAAGCACATTTTACTCAAATGCTTCCAGTAATTGTTCAGTTACACTCCAAGCCTTACATAGAAAGTAAACCTAAGAAAAGTGAAACCAAGGCATGGCTACCTGCTTTTCTGAAAAAAAAAATAAAAACAAGACCAAAGAAACAAAAACCCCAAACAAACAAAAAACCACCCCACTTTATTTGTCACTGTTTGGAAGTATCTGTATTTTTAAATTATTTTGTGTTCTTCATACTCCTAACTTCCTGCAGTCTGATAGTGTATATTGTTTTCCTTTTGTTTCTCCAAGAAGCTGTTTTTCAATATTCTCACAGAAAGGAACTGTATTTACTCAAAGGTGGAAATTGCAGAATTATATAAATTGATTCTGCTAGTGTATATGTAAAAAGTGTGTAAATTCCTTATGAGATTAAATGCATAGTACATTTTTCTTGTATTTCAGAGCAAAATTAGATATTGATTTTTTGATGAGAAATCTATTCTAAGAATATAGAACCTCACTAATATATTATGATTCTTGTATTTTTTGTTTTTAAATGATATTATATTGATTGCTGTTTTTAAATTTAAAAGCTCTCCCTTTTTCAAGCCAAATATTTTCATAATTTATCTTGCAAAGGGTTTTTATATCTTTCTTCATTAGCTTAAAACAAAACATCACCCCTTAAAAAGGTATTTTTTAAACAATTATCCACTCACTATAAAAAACCTATCAAGTTCTTTGGAGTTGACTGATCAGTTCAGGGATTCAGCAGGAATTTACAGGTTTGTTCACTTGTAACCTACCTTTTTCTGGTGGGCCTGTTTCAAGTTCTAAGCTTGTCCCTGTCTGACCAGGTTTAAGTAGTTCATGTAGAAAAGGAGCTGGGGAGTTCTGGTTACATGGATGGTGAGACAATGCTCTTTCATTCAGCCAAGGTGATCTGATTCTTTCTTTCTTGGATTTTGCTCTGTATGGGATCAAAGAGAAAAACCTGAGATTTTGGTGATGTAAAGTAAAATTATTGACATGAAAAATATGAGGGAAGAGCCTTGAGGAGAACAGCAGCAACAGGAAAGCTCCTTGTTATAAAGGGGATTTGCCCTCTTAGTTTTTTACAGGGCTTGTAGTTTGGGAGTGCTTTCAGCTCTATATTTGAAAAATTTATGTTTGTGTGTTTTTTTCTGTCTGCATATAAGTGTTTGCCATATTTCTCTGAAATGAAGACCTGGACAGAGTGATTCATGGTTTTTGTCTCATTCTGTTTAGATTACTGCAATGCATTGTACTGGGATTAGCCTTGAAACTTCCCATTAATCTCATATTGTACCTTTTTACTTTTCTCTTTGCTTCCTATTACTTTTCATCTTAATACAAAGCTTTCCTTCCTGTGTACTTGATAGACTAAGGTCACAGAAGACAGCCTTATTTAAAGTAGAAAAGGCAGGTAACTTTCACATACAGCTCTAGTGAAGAAGACCTAAATTTGAAAGCTTTCTATGAAAGCCAAAGTTTGATGAACTTTCTGTAAGGGCAGCTCACTAGTTATGTGGAAGTTGCAGGGGTGGAAAGGAAGTAGTCCTCCTGGCAATTTACTTAATGGTGTGAAATACCAGGTGTTAAAATTCGAAGACAGGCACTTGCATGTCTGGAATTCATAAATAAACCAAGAAAATCAATAAGTGACTTTGGCAACTGCCACCCTTTTGACTCCTTTGTCAGAGGCCAAGAACTGAATGAACAAGAAAATTAAAAGTGTTTTCCCTGAAGGAAAAGGAAAAGTACATTTTCCTCCAGGCTAAAGTTGAGGCAACAGAGAGTACAGGAAAGCTTTTATTGCTGTGTGTTCTGCTGGGTTCATTGTGGCTGGATGCTGGGTGGCTACCAAAGCTGCTCTGTTTCTCCCTTCCTCAACTGGGCAGGGGAGAGAAAATACAATGAAAGGCTCATGGGCCCAGATAAGGGCAAGGGGAGATCACTGAGCAGTTACTGTCATGTGCAAAACAGACTCAGCTTGGGGAAATAAATTTAACTTACTGCCAGTCAGAATCAGAGTAGGATAATGATAAATAAAACCAAATCTTAAAACACCTTCCCCCACTCTTCCCTTCTTACTGGGCTCAACTTCACTCCTGATTTTCTCTATCTTCTCCCTCAGAGCAGCATAGGGAAGGGAAATGGGGGCTGCAGTCAGTTTATCACATATTGTCTCTGCCATTCCTTCTTTTTCAGGGGAGAACTCCTCACAGTCTTCCCCTGCTGTAGTGTGGAACAGATCATCTTGAGTGCCATCATGCAGTGCATGTAGGACAACCAGGGGATCAGGCCCTGCCAGCCTGGGATTAGCAAAGGCAGGTCCTGCATGACCTACCTGCTCTCCTTTAATGACCAGGTGACCTGCCTAGTGGATGAAGGAAAGACTGTGGATGTAGTCTACATGGACTTCAGTAAAGCCATTGACACTGACTTCCTCTGGAGAAAATGGCAGAGGACATTAGCTAATGTCTGTCTAAGCCAATGGCTTAGACAGGTGACCTCTTATCTGGGTTAAAACTGACAGGATGGCCGGGCTCAGAGAGTTGTGGTGAATGGAGTCACATCCAGCTGATGGCTGGTCACTAGCGGTGTTCTCCAGGACTCGGTATTGGGGCCAGTCCTGTTTAATGTCTTTATCTGGATGAGGAGATGGAGTGCACCCTCAGTAAGTTTCAGCCAATGCCAAGGTGGGTGGGTGTGCTGATCTGCTGGAGGGCAGGAAGGATCTGGACTGGCTGGATCCATGGGCCAGAGCCTACTGTAGGAGGCTCAACATGAGGCCAGGAGCTGGGTCCTGCTCTTGGGTCACAACAACCCCAGGCTGTGCTACAGGCTGGGGCAGAGTGGCTGGAAAGCAACCCAGGGAAAAGGACCTGGAGCTGCTGGGTGACAGTGGCTGAGCATGAGCCAGCGTATGCCCAGGTGGCCAAGAAGGCCAGTGGCATCCTGACTTGTATCAGCCGCAGTGTGGCCAGCAGGGCCAGGGCAGGGATTGTACCCCTGTGCTTGGCGCTGGTGAGGCCACACTTTGAGTCCTATGTCCAGTTCTGGCCACTCACTACAAGAGGCTCATTGAGGGGCTGGAGCAAGTCCAGAGAAGGGCAACAGAGCTGGTGAAGGATCTGGAGCACAAGTCCTGTGAGGAGCAGCTGAAGGGCCTGGAGTGTTCAACCTGGAGGAAAGGAGGCTCAAGGGTGATCTTATCCCTCTTTAAAACTGCCTGAAAGGAGTTTGCAGCCAGGTGGGTGTCGGGCTCTTCTCCTGGGCATCAGTGACAAGAGAAGAGGAGATGGTGTCAAGCTGTACCATGGGAGGTTCAGGCTGGACATCAGGAAGATTTTCTTCATGGAAAGGGTGGTTAAGCATTGGAGTGAGCTGCCCAGGGAAGTGGTTGAGTTGTTGTCCCTGAAAGTGTAGAAGAAAGGACTGCGTGTGGCACTTAGTGGTAGGGTTTAATTGACAGAGTGATATTTGGTGTAAGGTTGAACTCAGTGATCTTGGAGGTCTTTTCCAGCCTTAATGTGTTTATGATTCCATGATTATCCCAGCAGCACTAACACTGACACTGATGGGCTTGGCCTTGGCGAGTGATGGGTCCATCTTGGAAGGCAGCTGGCATTGGCTCTGTTGGACGTGGGGAAGACTTCAAGTAACTGCTCACAGGAGTCACTCTGTAGATCCTCAGCTACCAAAACCTTGCCACACAAACCCAATGCAGCTCCATATATTTTCAGAATCTAGCAGTCTGCAAGTTTTTTATACTATGAAGTTAAGTCTTTCTTGTTTGGTAGCAAAATATCCTTAGGAGAGCTGCATGTCATGGCTGTCAGCATCCTATTTTTATTGGTTCCCAAAATATGTTTTGTTTTATATTGTAAGCCTGAAAAGTACTGCTAGAGTTTGTTCTCTAGAAGACAGTTCAAATCATGCCCTATAGTATTATGGTTCTTCCCAGCTGAATTCATAACAGTTTATAAAGTTATAATATATGATTCTTTATCTCATACTGTATTTTTCATTTAGGCTTTCAACTTTACTTACCTTCCAGATGTTTAAATCACGGTGGTTACATGGATATTTATTACATCTATTTCTGACTTATTACATACGGTGTATCTAGGACATCAGAGTTCAATCTGTAATATTTTATGAACGTGTGCAGTTTTTCTTTTTCCTCATTCCAGGCATTATAATCATATTCTTAATAAAATAAAATCTTAGCCAAATCAAGCTGAGTTAAGGAGCCATTCTTAAGATAATAAATTGCATTTCTGTTTAAGGTGAACTTCCTGGAAAATTGTAAGGTAAATGCAGCGTTGTTCAGTGCAAATGCCATGCTCAGTTCATAAAAAGTTGCTGAGAGGATAAATTGCAGTCGTGCTCAGAGATACAAAGCACTGTGGAGTCATGGCAGAGGGTATGTCTGCACTGTCCCTGGGGGTGCGGTGACAGCACTGAAACTGTGCTGTTGTTTCCCAGGAGAGGATTTGGTTGTCCAAACACAGCTGGTATTTGAGATGTCCTATGGTACCACTCCTTGACTTTAGGACTGAGGACTGGGTGGCAAGCTGGTTGCTATTGTAAACCAGGTTTTGTAGCTGTGGGCAGCAGGGAGTGGAGGCAGCCTGGAAGGCGGTGTTGGATTCTGGACCTGACCAACAGATCCAGATACCCTTGAACCCATCCTGGGTATTTCCTCAAGTGGAAGTGTTTCCCAGACCCTTTGTGTTTCATTGCTGGACACAAACAGCAGTGGCAAAGGTTTCAGCTCTCAGTCAATGATTCTGACTGGGTTTTCAGACCTGTGCAACAGTGTGCCACTTTCTTCAGATCCCTCCTGCATAATTTTTGAGATCACTATCTTTCCTTTGGGAATCTTTCATTTCTTAAATAGTATTATGGCTGTTGAGGCTAGGGCACATTTCCTTCCATGAGAAGCAGTACCTTTTGAAGGTAAATTATCATAAACTGCCATCAGTGAAACTGAGATTCTTTGATAACATCTTTATTTTATTTTATTGCATTAAATGTAAGCTTCATGTTAGCTAAAGTGTTTTAAATGCCCTCAGAAGGTAACCACCAGATTAATGAGAAAAGTCTGCAAAATAGTCAGCATTTTGCCTTGTGCTGGCAAGGCTATTCACTAGAAAAGCTGTGGTTGCTTAATTGCTATGGGAGAAAAGAAATGAAGAGAGAGGATGAGAGTGCAGTCATGGCATTGTGAGGGACAGCGGGAAAGGGGAAAGGACACAAGTAAGGGGGAAACTATAAGAAATACCCATCCCTAAAGGCCCAAGGAGTTGGACTCAGAGCCATTACAGGCAGTGCTGTGGGGATCAGAAGAGGAGGAATATATGACAGGAGCAAGATGTTAGGAGAAGGCTGGAATTAGCTGGGATGGGAGTCTGGAAGCAGGCTGTGAGTGCTGCAGCTGACTACACGTCTAGTACTGAACAAGCATAAAATAGCACTTCTTCACACTGAGAACTGGGTAATGAAAAGTGATGGATCCTCTGGTAGCAGACCTGGGACTTGCTTATTTATGTGTCTGTTTCCCTTTGGGCTTGAACTGGAGATGGTTAAGCGCACAAATCAGAAGGAGGTGAACATTTATTTTCAGTGTGATAATAAATAAATTAGAAGGCAAGTAGAAAACACAAAGGTTTAGAAATCCTCAGAGTGTAAGCCCGCCTCAAGACTGTGAAGAGAAGGGTCTGAGTCATTAGGTTCAGACACTTGAGGCTTGGCAGAGCTGTTTTCCCAGATCTCAGCAGGCTCAGGTGGTACAGCAAGAGCATCTGGAAACACAGGGTAGTTTGACTGAAGAAGGAAGTGCACAACTCAGTTCATTTGAATTCAACATTCCCAGAAAATAATAATTTCATAGTATTACCTGATAGCTCTTAGGCTGCCCCATACCTTCTCACTAAAAGATAGATCCACGTAAGAGATCTTGTCTGATTTAAAAAAAAAAAAAGGTTGGATAGGTCTCCTTGTTTGTAGCAGAGGACTTGGAAACAAAAGCTCAACCACATCTTAGAGTTCCTAACCTGATGGTAGTAATCCACATTATTATTTTTCAAAGCAATTTGATATGTTAATTCAGTCTCAGAATTTTGGATCTTTTTTTAAGCTCCAGAATTGGCTTTGAGTACTTGGAATTTGCTTTAATCTTTTTACTAATAAGAAGAATTCCCCCTCTGTTTAGGAAAGGCCCCTGTTTCCACAGGAGCTGTATGATGGAGTTCATAGAAATGCCCTGAACCAGGAGATTACCTTCCTAACAGAGTAAGCAGAGAGGAGTGAGATGAGATTTAAAGAAAGTAGATCTGTTTTGTTAGTCTCAGGGTTTATAGGCAGGGTGCCATGTCCCCTGCGTCTGTCCAGCCTTGTCATCTCCAGCCTGACATATTGGAGGTTATGTGCATGTACATATTAATCTGTGCAGGCTCAGTGCCTGAGGGAACGGTGTGTGTTTGTGTGTTTTTGTCTTTAATTAAAGGTGGCATCTCTCCTTATTTGGGTAGGTGAAGAATGGAGCTAAAAAGAACTGATTAAATGGAAAGAAAAAGGAGTAAAGGATGTTGACATTTGAGGCAAGTACATCTAAAGCCTCAGCAGGTGAGGAGAAGGGTGAATAATGGGGGCTAAAGAGTTCACTGTACAGTAGAAACCTTAATCAGAATGTGTAAAGGTCCCTGCTTTGCTAAATCAGCAGCTGCTCTTGGCTGGGAAAACCCCTTGGCACTTTTCTGTGGTTCTTCCCCAGTACCACACTCTGGTGTGTGGGGATAACTCTGATCCCCAGGCAGTGTGTGGAGGTCTTGCTGGTGTCTGTGTGGCTGTGCATATGCCTATCATATATGGGAGTTAGCATTAGAAAACTTGGCTCCAGCTTTTAATATAAACCACACAGCTGCATAAGCTCATAGGCTGCATAGTGCTATTTGGGATGAGGAAGCATGCTTTAAGGCACTTTTCTTTTACTCCTGCTTTGGTATCATGGGCCTGGTTGGCCACTTCTAGCACTGATCCCACCCCCTGGAACATCTGGCTGTTCCTCTCTGGATTCTCCCCTGTGGTACAATGGAAAAGATGTGGAGAGAGCATGTAAATCCTGTAGAGGTAAGATAGAAGTCTCTGCCTTGATCCTGCACTGTGTGATCCATCCTCTGAAACAGATGGAAAGGGGGGAGGAGCATTTCCAGCTCGTTATTGCCTTTTCCCCTCCAGTGTAGAAACTCCCATTTGGCTACACTATGAATCTTATTTTCACAATTAAAGATTGCCACACAATACTGTGATTAACGCATAACTAAGCTTTGACTCTCCTGGGCTGGTCTAGCTCTTTCTTTTTTAGATGTTAGAGAAAGTAATGAGTTTTCTAAAGTGATGAAAAAGAGATAAGCAGTAGTGTTATCTTGTATCTTGGCAGCCAAAAGATGGATATGAAGAAGCAAGGAAGTTTATCAGTGCTATATTTGGGAGGGGTGACAGCAGGACACAGTCTTGGACTAAACTTCAGTTTTGTTTGTTTTGAATGACCTTAAGGATTATAGGATATGGACTTCAATATGAAACAGGTGTCTGCCTCAGTGTGCTTTATAAGGCATGCGCAATGAAATCTCAAACTGAAATAGATGCAATCATGTCTTCACAGCTAAACAAGCAAACGCTACTGTTCACAGAGTGCTGCTGAGCACAAGTGTGCACTTGTGGAAGCAGCAGCTCACCCACAGAAAAACCCCCCTGCTCCTGAATGTGGGATATTCATTAGAGGAAAGGAAAGGAAAGGAAAGGAAAGGAAAGGAAAGGAAAGGAAAGGAAAGGAAAGGAAAGGAAAGGAAAGGAAAGGAAAGGAAAGGAAAGGAAAGGAAAGGAAAGGAAAGGAAAGGAAAGGAAAGGAAAGGAAAGGAAAAAAAATAAGAAGATGAGGGAGAGGCAGGGAGACACAAGTAAAGTTGAAAAAGAAGGTTGAGGAACCTGTGATACCTTGGGGTTGTACTAAGAAAAGGAGGAAAGAGATGGGGATTTCAAATCTGCAATATGTTGTAGCTTGGGATTGACAGTTTTGTATTTCTTTCCCAAATTACAGAATAAACACTTTTGTAGAAAAAAACCTTGACATCAGCTACTACCTGGTTCATCAGTGATATCTTGCTCCTGTACCAACATGTCTCTATTAATTTTGAATTTGTAATTTCAATAAGTCAGAATATGGTAGTGATGCTAAGATCACTCACATATCTTGGAATCAGAGAATCATAGAAACATAAAATGGGTTGGAATGCTCTTTAAAGACCATCAAGTTCCAAGTCCTCTGCCATGGGCAGGAACACCTTCCACAGGACCAGGCTGCTCCAAGGCCCCATTCAACCTGGCTGTGAATACTTCCAGGGATGGGTCATTCAAAACTTCTCTGGGCAACCTGCTCTAGTCCCTCACTACCCTCAAAGCAAGAACTTCTTACTATTATCTCATCTAAACCTGCCCTCTTTCAGTTTAAAGCCATTCCCCCTTGTCCTGTCAGTAAATGCTCTAATAAGTCCATCTCCAGCTTTCTTGTAGGCTCCCTTTAGGTAGTGAGTGGAAGGCTGCAGTTAGATCACCCTGCTCTTTTCCAGGCTGAACAGTCCCAATCCTTCCAGCCTTTCCACATAGGAGAGGTGCTCCATCCCTCCAATTTACTTGGTGGCTCTCCTTCAGACCTGCTCCAACAGGTCCTTCCTGTGCTGGGGACCCCAGAGCTGGAGGCAGCAGTGCAGGTGGGGTCTCAGCAGAGCAGAGGAGAGGGGCAGGATCCCCTCCTTGGCCCTGCTGGCCTCGCTGCTTTGGATGCAGCCCAGGATACAATTGGCTTTCAGGGCTGCAAGGCCACATTGCTGGGTCAGGTCCAGCTTCTTCTCCAGCAGCAACACATGGATTGGCAGTGATTGTCCTTCTCAGCAGATCTGCCCTAGGTCTGTTCCTTCCCAGACTAGATTGGTACCAGGGATTGCCCTGGCCCAGGTGCAGCACCTTGCACTTGGTCTTGTTGAACCCCATGAGATTCCTGCAGGACCAATTCTCGAGCTTGTCCAGGTCCCTCTGGATGCTCTCCTGTCCTTCAGGTGTGTCAGCCACACCATTCAGCTTGGTGTCATCTGCAGATGTGCTGAGGGTGCACTCTATCCCTTTGTTTCTGTCATTAATGAAGACATTAGGTAACACTGGTCCCAGTACAGACACCTGATGGACAGAACTTGTCACTGATGTCCATCAGGATGGTCATCCATCGTGAGAGCCGGGTAATTAATAATACTAATCTTTCAAAACCAATTTTTTCTATAATTTAATTTATGTGAGACACCTGAAAGGTAGTAACCCTTGATATTGAGTTGTCTATCACAACTGATAGGCAACGATTGGATTGCATGCTGGGATCCAGCACTTCTGGAGGGGTCACTTTCAGACAATTTAATAGTTTGTTTCCCATGTCTTCAGTGCTTTTGGCTGAACTTAGATGGTAGGGTTTAGCCAGAAGTGCTAACAGTGATGGGCTTTTGCTAATTCAGCTGCTTGTTTGCCAGAAATTATAATCAGAGTGTCTGATTTTTTTGCAGAGGCGCACTGTGCTGCTGTGATGCTGGGTATAACTGTAGCTGTAAGACTTCTAGTAATCCTATAACAAGTGGTAGGAGCAATTATCAGTCATTGTCATCCAGAAAATTTATCATTATTCTGGTAGTGCTACTCTGAGATTCATACTTCTTGATTTCACTTTAAGAAAGAATCTGTCTGGATGTTAAGTTATTGGACAGAGACTTGAGATACAATTAACTTTTGTGTGCTGCCACTCTGGGGAAGTTGGAATCTGCCTGTACCTCAGGTCTGCTTTTGTTACATTGAGATAATGTTTTTCTCTTCCTTTCAGTTGTCCAACTTCTTTCTTCAGATTGTTTCTTGTCTCAATGTCACTTCTTTTCTGAGTGTTTGGATAATCTCTAGTTGTTGGTCCCAAGAATCCATGGTCTCAGTGGAGGTTTCAGAGCTGTCTGCTGCAAGACAAAGCAATAACAATAAAAAGTCCAGATAACCAGCTTTGTTGATGTCTGCAGCTGGATCTGACTTCACCCTCTGTGCCAGAATACAGACTGTCTGGGATTCTATCTGGCCTGCGACCTCCTGGATAGTGAAGCCTTATGCTTTGCTCAGGGTGATAATTTCTTAAGAATCAGATATGAATACAAATAATTGTGGCAAATAAAGATATAAATCTCTTGTATATGATACATAGTACCAGAGATTGCTATTTTGCAATGGTAGTTTAACATCAAGTTCAACACTTCGAGCTCATGGGAAAGGTTCAAGTTTGCTGCTTTTAAACTCAGAGGTTTGATGTAGTTAACTCAGTTACCTAATTCAGTTAGGTAACATATCTTCCACTTAGACACAATTTTGTCATTTACCAAAATGTGTTGCTGAGAACATCCTTGAATCTCTCCACTTGCATTTTCTGTCCAAAGTCAGCCATGCAGCTCAGTGACGTACCCAAAGAGGCAAAGATCCCATGGTGTGGATTTAATACGTGGGTTCCCTGCATATTGTGAAGTTATTTGAGACTGCATGCACGTTTAAAACTTCTAGTGACCAACATTTCTTGTTGAAATGTCCTGCTTTGGTGTATGATGGCAGGGAATATTGTTCCCTTCATGAGCTGGCAGCATGTTTAAGAAAACTATTTGCATTAAAATGCCTGCCACAAGAAGAATCACAGAATCATTTGGATTGGAGGCCTTTGAGATCATTGAGTCCAGCTTAACCCAACACTGCCAAGTCCATCACTTAACCATGTCCCTAAGTCCCACATCTATCACACATCTGTTCAATATCTCTTGAGATGGTGACTTCACCACTTCACTGGGAAGTCTGGCCCAATCCTTGACAACCCTTTCCATGAAGAAGTCATTCCTAATATCCAGTGTAAACCTTCCCCAACACATCCTGAGACCACTTCCTCTTCTCCTATTGCTTGTTACCCAGAAGGAGAGGCCGACCCCCACCTGGCTGCAGCCTCGTGTCAGGCAGTTGTAGGGAGTCATAAGGGCCTCCCTGGGCCTCCTTTTCTCCAGTATAAACACCCCCAGCTCCCTCAGCTGCCTCCCACAGGACTGGTGCTCCAGACCCTTCACCAGCTCCACTGCCCTTCTCTGGACATTCTCCAGAACCTCAGTGTCCTTCCTGCAGTGAGGGGCCCAAAACTGGGCACAGGACTCAAGGTGTGGCCTCACCAGGGCTGAGTAGAGGGGACAATCAGTGCTGATCCATGTACTGCTCTTTGGCCGTCTTTGAATTGTTTAAACAATGCAGATTTGCACTATTTGTTCCTCTAAAGGTAAGTTCTGAATTCTTACATGATTGTGCAGGGTTGGTCCTACTTGCCATGATACTTTATTTTCCTTTAGTTCATATTTTTAATGTCACTCAAGCCCTTACTGTAAGTGGCGATATCTGCTGATTTTTTGAATGGAAATTCCTGCTGCACTGGTGGAGTAGTCATGAGTTTGCCTTCTGGGGTTCTGCCTTCAAAAAAATGTCATCCAAAAAGCAGTTTTCTATGCTTGTCAAGGTGGCCTTGTAGTTCTTCTGATAATGGAGTCCTTTGTTCAGTTCCTCTATAAGCACAAGTTTTTATTTTTTTAAAATATAATTTAATTTTTAAATCATCCAAAAATATTAAAGAGAGTTATTGCAAACCTTTTTTGCAGACTTTTATATATAAAAATTTAATCAATATACAGAAAAGAGGTGATTTTCAAACTTTTTTTAGCCACACAGGATCTGCAGATAACACTAAGAATTAGTGCTTTTCCAACTTTAACAAGAAAGATTTAAAAAATACTGTTGACATCTTGCTAATTTTCTCTATTGTTTTAGTTCACTGAAAGCTTGAAACCAAGGCCACACTTCTTCAGGAGACATTTAATATGAAGATTTTTTTGTCTGCTTAAAAAGGAAAACTAAAATAGTTCCTTAAAGGGCTCTTCTAGTTTTTTTAACATTTTAACATTCTTTTTCTGTGGGCCTTGCTTTTTAATGTAAAGCTGTATTAAAATGCAGAATTCAAATTGTATTAGAATGGTTTCTCTACTTTCTAGGCCTTATTTGGCCCTTAATCAAACCTTGGTTTAGTGTATAATAAAATGCATACTCCAAAATACAATTTTCTTTCCAAGTATAGCTGTTTCAGTCTTCTATGCCCTGAAGTACAGGAAGCTACTGAAAAATTAGTGGCTGTTTTAGAAGCCATACGTTCTCATGAGTGGTGTATGCTTTCAGCAGTTTAACCTGTGGCTCAGAAGTTTAAGCAGTGGTGCCTGCAAAAATTCTTTTCTCATAGCCAGTGATAGTCTTTGTATATGAGATACATGTTCTGTACATATAAAGGAGTTTTCTTCATTTTTCTGTTTAACCTAGCAGGGAGGTCATGCTGCAGATTAACAAATGTTCACTGAGTTGCACACAGCTCAGGGAATATATATATATGTTTTTATACTGATGGTATTTTGATGATAATAGGAACTTGTGACTAAGTGTCTCATTTTAAAGGTTAAAAACCTTGAGTTCCTCAGAGCTCCTGTAAGGAGCCATGGAACTGTGTCAGCTTTTTGAAGGATTACTTAGCAATGTCCAGAGAACTTAATGTCCGGAAGAACAGAAAAATGCATGAAAAAGTAATAGAAGTATAAGGCAAAATATTTAATCTGTGAAAATGATATCAGTTTGTGACTCTGGCAATGGACTTCTAAATGACCCAGTGAGTTTTCATTGCCTTTAGTTCTTCTTTTTTCCCTCCGTTGTCAATTTATGCCACTCACACTTTGCTTTTCCTGCTTGTTTTATTCTGCAGTGAAAATGAAGAACTGGGAATATGTTGGTGGCTTAGTAAGTGCAGAGATTTCATTAGAAATATAATATATTAAACATTAAATAGTCCTAGAAGTTGATTTTTTTTTTACTGTACAGTATGGTGATAGAGCAGAATCTTAGAAGTATAATAATTGATCTCTTTGTTTTGAGTGGCCTATGGGGGTGTGTGTCTGAGTGTGTTTAGAGGTACAAGTTTGTCTTTTAAAATACATTTTGTAGCAGCTAGCACATGGGCTTTCCTGCAGTGAGTAAGATAGCATAGGTGGGTGTTTTCGTGTATTGGAAATTTGTACGAGGAGCAGGAAAATTGGATTTTGCAATCACTTGTTCCATTACTGTTTGCATACATTTTTGCAACTGTAAGAAGTAGAGATAAGAGTGGATGCTGTGGTAGTGAGGGAATGAAGAATGTTATGGAAATGGGAAGAGTTTGAGCCTTTTACTAGCCGCTGTCCAGATTTTTTTTTTCATGCATTGCTCTATTTTAAGATGATGATTTATTTAAAAATACAACATGTTAAGAAGTGCTAGATGGAGTCTTCTGAAAGCCCTTCAGAATTTGCTAAATATTTTAGTGTACTGTTTGTTCAGCAATTCCCCCATATTTTTAATTTGCCACCAAATTTTCCTTTAGGCTGGAATGGAAAATATGCATAGGAGTGTTTGTTTTCTACAGGCCCAGAAGGAGCAGTGAAAAACATACTTGCTACTGCTGGTTTCAAGTGAACATGTTTGAGGTGGAGGCTTGCTTCATTAATGTATCTTGGTAACCTGTGGCTGAGGGAACAGAGGGATGGGGAAACCTCTATCTAAGTATTGTTTAAATGCCTTCTAAAGCATTTTTTCTGAATGTATATGTGTATATATAATATATCATATATAAAATATGCATATATATGATTCTATAGCTAGCATCCTTGTATTAGCAGTGGTTTCTGGCACAGATATAAGCCATGGTGCATTTCTGCTTGCCATCTGTCATCCTAATCTCATCTTTCATCACATGTTGTTTCTGCACTCTTGTTCTTTCCCATTTACTTTTCTTCACATCCAGCTTAATATCCTCTCTTCTCTATAGACTCAGCCCTCTTGTCCTGAAAATTCCCACTTTTTTTTGTGTAGTCCCAGCTCCTCAAAGAAAAATCCAGTAGAGAATGAGAAAGCTGTTGTTCTTGAGACTCCCATCCTTCCTCCAATCACACCACACCTTTGGCTGAGGCAAGCAGCTGTGTGTAACACCATGCACATTTTAAACAGCAAGATCATTCTGCTGTAACTGTAAATGGAGCATCTGTGTCTATGTATTCCCAAAAATAGCCCCTTTCCAAACATGCTAAAAAGTATTTTGTTTCTAGTGAAACAAAAAAGGATTTTGTAGGTCAATATTTAATGAAGATGAAAGAACCAAACCACTTAGAAATAGCTTTGATAATTCAGGATAAGGTGAGAGTTACTTAGATCCAGTCTTTATGGCCAAGCTGGGATCAGAACAGGACCCAAAATGTGTTTTTTTCCTGAGGAACCTATTAGAGTAGCCTGTGGCTGGTAACAGACTCATGAACTTTTCACTGCTGGTGTATTGACAGGTAAAGCTCAATGGCTCCAGATACTCTCAATCAGTTTATAATCCTTGTTATAAAATAAGGGCTGGATATAGCTGTGTACTCCCATTTTCTAGGGTGGTCTGAGCTTCTTAAGATCTGCTCTTATAACTTTGAAGGAGGTCTGTCAGGTTTTTTTTTATTCCTGAATTTTCCACAAATTGAATGCAGTACGCCTATTACTAATGTATTAGTAAATAATTTAGTGGAATTAGTCCCAACAATATCTGATAGAAGAAAATTGAGAAAGGAAGTAGATGCAGAGTGCCCTGTACACAGCTCTAGAAATATTCATGTATATTTATGTAGGCCTTACATGCAGTGGTCATTTAGACATGACCTGGGAATGAGAGATGTCTTTGAAATCTCCAGGTGCACAGTTCTAGGTGGCATTAGAAGTGACTGCATTCACTTCCCAGACAAACCTACAAAAGAATATTGTTAGGATAAAGAGTGTTATATCTATCAAAATGCTAATTGCACTCAAGAGACTTAATGTTCTGCTACTGTGACCCCCTATGCTATTGCTCTAGCAGCCAGGATACCTGTTGGAGTTTTATTTGTTTTTAGACAAATATATGCATAGGTGCAAATAAGCTAGTTGTAAGTTACAGAGAAAACCAAATTTATTTTGAAGAGTGTATTTTTTATCTTCCTAACGAACCCCTTCCTTTTTACTTTTTCTTTTAAGTGATGACTATCTTTTGTTAGGGTGGAATGAGACCCTTGGTGACAATTGTCAGAGGAGGATGTACTGCCTCTCCAAAGCTAATAAGTCAGTATAGCAGTGGGGAATGCTTATTTACAATGAGCTGCAAGAAATAGGGAGTAACTACTGCAAAGGTACTACATGAAGAAAGGATTTGACGAGGCAAATTTAGAGAGGGAAATGATCTCTGGTGGTGCATTTTATGAGTGCCTTGCTTACAAGATAGCAGCACGGATGTCTCTGTGTTCCCTGTGTACAAGGAAGCCACTGCAATAATTTAGGCAAGGAAATTTTATGTAGAATCATCTGTTTAATATTTGGTTCATCAGGACCTACCTAGTTCTCTTTGCCTATGAAGGAAGCTGTTTTCCTCTGAAGTCAAGATGTTGAAAACAATTCTTTCAGCTGTCTCTGCAATACCTGCATGCTCTGGTCTACATTTAATGATGTCTTGCCCCATCCATAACTGCTTAGAAACAAATTTCTTAGTCACTGTTTATTCAACCAACCATTCAACCCCATGCAGCGCTACAGGCTGGGGCAGAGTGGTTGGAAAGCCACCCAGGGAAAGGGACCTGGCAGTGTTGGTTGACAGTGGCTGAGCATGAGCCAGCTGTGCCCAGGTGGCCAAGCAGGCCAGTGGCATCCTGACCTGTATCAGCAATGGTGTGGCCAGCAGGGCCAGGGCAGGGATTGTACCCCTATCTGGGCACTGGTGAGGCCATGCCTTGAGAGCTGTGTTCAGTTCTGGGCCCCTCAGCTCAGGGACAACTTTGAGGGGCTGGAATGAGTCCAGAGAAGGGCAACAGAGCTGGTGAAGGGTCTGGAGCACAAGTCGTATGAGGAGGAGCTGAGGGAGCTTGGGGTGTTTATGCTGGATAAGGAGACTCAAAGATGATCTTCTCCCTCTATAAGTGCCTGAAAGAGGGCTGCAGCCAGGTGGAGGTCAGCCTCTTCTTCTGTGTAACAAGCAATAGGAGAAGGGGAAGTGGCCTCAAGATGTGGTGGGAAAGGTTTAGATTGGATATTAGGAACTATTTCTGCACTGAAAGGGTGGTCAAACTCTGGAACAGGCTGCCTGGGGAGGTGAAGTGGTTGAATCACCATCATTCCCAGAGGTACTAAAAAGATGTGTGGTAGATGTGGGACATGGTTTAGTGGTGGACCTGGCAAGTGCTAAGTATGCTGGTTTTGGCAGGATTAGGTTAATGGTTGGCCTTGAGAATCTTAAAGGTTTTTTTCAATCTAACATGACTCTGATTCTAAGATAAGTGTTTCAAAGCTGTTTACTAAAATGTTCCAAAGAAATCCACTCAAACATAGCGAATGGTCAATTGTATTATTTTAACTTAGGAATTACTATAGGAATTCACAAATGGATAAAAATATGTACAATTAAATGGCAGTTATTTTCAAATTAATATGATTTTGATTTTTATCTTAAAATATTAGTGTACTGCAGCTAAATATTTTATGATTTAGGAATAGATTGCAGACAGAGCGGAAGGGTTGATATTTTCTTTTCATTGTACTTACAAATTTACATTATATGGAGACCCTGGAGTCTTCCACTTCATTGAAAATTGGTAGACTGGAATCACTCAAAATATCCTGGAATATGGTGTTGTGGAAGGAAAGAAAAACAGCATATTAATAAGAGGTGATATTTGTTTAGGCTTTTTAAAAAGGATGTTCTGTTGAATTTCATTTATTAACTGTGTTTTCAGTCTCTGAAAAATCTAATCCTGAATAAACAATGGAAGTTTACCTTGTAATATATCATGACAAATATGAAAAGTGTTTGTGTTAAGTGTGATACTCTCTGTAGAGATTCATGGTGATATCCTTTGCCCACTCAAGTCATAGGCACTCTCCTTATCACTTCCAGTACAGTTGTGGTGTTTCTGAAAGAGAAATTAAATGCTGAATGTACTGAATGCCTCTGCTGATACTGTTGTGGTAATATGGTATCTACTGGCAAGGTGGTATCTACCTTGTAGATACCTACAGATCTACCTCTGTAGCTTTGATGCAGCTGAATTGCAGGAGTCTGCTGCTCTTTGCAAACACATAGGGGTGCCTGTCCTTCCCTTGCTTTGGTTTTTGCAGGGAGTCAGTGCCAGCGCTCACTCAGCAGGCCAGACACTTGTGAAATCAGATTTGTCTTGGTGCCTGAAAGAAAACGGAACCCTTCTGAATGTTTGCCCTACTGTGTCACGTAGGGCATGTAGACTAAAAAGAATGAGACACATCCTCTAGTCAGTGCTGCTGTGAGTGTGCTGATTGCTGTTCTTTGGGATGTAGTCCCAACATGGAAAAGAAGAGAGTTTGGATATACAGTGACAAAAAAATAGTGTGTTTTTAAATTGAGCTTAATCAGAAAATTCTCACTCATTTTCCCCTCTGATGAAAACCCCACAACCAAAGCCAAAGAACAAAACCCCCAAATCATTCTGTGATTGAATCATTCAGGTTCCTAAGTATACATCTTGACTAGTGAGCTATGGAGTCAGTTTGGCAATTTCAACTACACTGAGTTAATAAGTTCAGTATTTTTTATATCAGCTGTGGGAGAGAATATATCCAGATACTCTGGATCCTGATGGCTAAGGATCGTGCATGAAGAATGTAAATTTGAATCCTAAAATCTGTTTTTGATGCAAAACATCATCATATCTATAAGGAGGGTCTTGACCACTCCTTACCGGCAATTTTTGCAGTCTTTCTGTAGTATGTTTAAGTGTGTTTTATGTCATGTGTATATATATGTATATATTTGTGTGTGCATCCACCCATATATTTGTTGCAAATTAGTTCAGAAATTTCAGTGTATGAAATCAGGTCATTGGATGAGATTCTATGATGTGCAGAAAACAATTTGCATATAAAAAGGAATAGAATTATTAAAGCTTTATGTCAGCATTGTACCCGTACAGTTCCGGATTGTTTTAGACATTGCAATCAAATCTACAGGTATGACATTGACACTCAGAAATGCAGAGATTTGTCTCAGCTCTCACCATCCTGAATTGTCTTTGTTGTTATTATATCGCAAAGGTTCTATTGCCATTACATCACAAGGGTTCCATACTGCTAGAGTTTCGTACCTCCTTGATGTTTCTCATAGGCAGCTCCTGCAGGCACTGACTCTTCCTTGTCCGCACAGCAACCAGCTGACTCCAATGCCCCTCAACCAACCAATCCCCTCTTTTATAACACTCTTCTCATTGGCTACAGGTGTGACCTGTTGAAATCAGGCCTGCTTCTGAGCCTTAATAATTGGCTCAGCTGCAACTCTTTAGGGGGTAAGATTACTTTCTATACTACCTTTATTTACTTGTGTTCTATCCTGCTACAAGTCTTCAGTGCCACATCTTGAGAATTTTATCTCTTACCAACTCAGTGTTGGAAATACCAGTAGTTAAAAGTGTGCAAAATTCAATCCTTTGCCTACAGTTCCCTGTTTACACTCCTTGGAGGAATGCTTCTCTTTGTAAGACCATGGCTTTTACATTCATGAAGCCCCATAATGTGTCACACTGTATTGGACACTACTGTTTTGATTCCCTAGTGGCCAAACAATCCTAACAAATGTGCTTGGTTTTTCCTATTTAGTAATTTTCTTAATTTTCAATTTTATCTTCTTACAGTATATTGAGAAAAGGAAGGGATAAACCTGTTTGCAGGAAATGAGAAGGGATACAGTAATCCAAAGATGTGTGTTTGTGGATGAGTGGAGCATGATGGGTGGGTGTGTCTGCCCTTTCCAAAACAGTTGTCTCAAATACTCAAATCTGCAGAAACTGTGCTCTCAAGTGCTTTCCCTGTCAAGTGCCATAAGACCTATGCAAGCAGAGCTGTGCAGATGTGGTAATGAGAATGCTCTGCCTGTGCATTTGGTCCCTGCATGCCTCCTGGTGCCCCTTCCAGCCGTGCATGAACCTGTGCCTGCAGATCTGCTCTTTTTAAACTTTCAGACTTTTGTTGTGAATATGGCTTTGGACGTCTAAAGGCCTCACAGACACCTTCAGTGTGAGGTAGACACTAACCTGTGCAAGCAGTAACCTCTGGGCAAGGCAGGACTCATCTTTAGAAGATTTTGGCTTCTGAATGCTTTGAGATCTTGGATGACAGATGCTAAGGAAGTGTGAAATATTGCAACCAGGGATCAGATAATGGTTTCTCCTTGTGCAATTTTGTTAATTCATTTAGTTCATGTAAGGTAAATTGCTCCAGGTGCCTTCAAGCAATCTTAATTTAATGCAGGTAAGTAAAAAAGTCAAGTAATGACTTTGACTGACTGAAGAACTAATAAATTCCAGACACAGCTTATCATCATCTAGCTTCAGAATGATGAGCCTGTGAGTAACTTTCTCTGCATTCCTCCTTGCGCTACAACTCCCTTGGAATATGAACCCTCAAAGTATAAGACAGTGGTTGTGTTTACACATCAAAGGGCTGCAGCTCACCTAGTGGTAGAAAAAGGTGTTGCCTTACTTGGTTTTGGTTTTATTTCTAATTTCATGTGGGCAGAAATGAATCAGAGAAGGGTTTCTAATAATTTAGTAGGAAGTAAAAAAAGCACTCAATGTTTTTCATTGTGTTATGGCTTGAGTGACATTGACCCAATAATTGTGTAACTTGGGAAGGATCTATAAGAGTTGAATGACTTGACCTTTCCAAGACCGCAGGAATTGCATCTGTTTTATTTTCTTCCCAAATATGATCTTGTTTTATCCAGTAACATATCATATCTACGTAATTCCACATCTTCCCACTCTGCCACATGCATGCATTCACACACACAGTCATATCTTTTATACTTAGGTCTGTCATTTGAGTGTGTTAAAGATTCTTTTAATAAACTCATCTCAGTTATTCAGAGCAACAGTTTTGCTTCAACTGTAGAGTGATCAACTGTAGGTTGGAAGGGACCTAAAGATCACCTCATTCCAAACTCCCTTCCACTAGATCAGGTTGCTTAAAGCCCATCCAGCCTGGCTGTGAACACTTCCAGGGATGTGGCATCCAGAACTTCCCTGGACAACATGTGCCAGTGCCTCACAAACCTCACAGTAAAGAATTTCTTCCTAAAATCTAATCTAAACCTACTCTCAGTTTGAAGCCATTCTCTTTTATCCTGTCACTACATACTTGTAAAAAGTCCCTCTCCATCTTTCTTGTAGGCTCCCTTTAGGTAGGCTGAACAGTCCCATTTCTCTCATAGTCCTTCCACATAGGAGAGGTGCTCCATCCCTCCAATTTACTTGGTGGCTCTCCTTCAGACCTACTCCAACAGGTCCTTCCTGTGCTGGGGACCCCAGAGCTGGAGGCAGCAGTGCAGGTGGGGTCTCAGCAGAGCAGAGGAGAGGGGCAGGATCCCCTCCTTGGCCCTGCTGGCCTCGCTGCTTTGGATGCAGCCCAGGACACAACTGGCTTTCTGGGTCAGGTCTAGCCTCTCCTCCAGCAGCACTCTCAAGTCCTTCTCAGCAGATCTGCCCTAGGTCTGTTCCTTCCCCAGACTGGATTGGTACCAGGGATTGCCCTGGCCCAGGTGCAGCACCTTGCACTTGGTCTTGTTGAACCCCATGAGATTCCTGCAGGACCAATTCTCGAGCTTGTCCAGGTCCCTCTGGATGCCATCCTGTCCTTCAGGTGTGTCAGCCACACCATTCAGCTTGGTGTCATCTGCAGATGTGCTGAGGGTGCACTCTATCCCTTTGTTTCTGTCATTAATGAAGACATTAGGTAACACTGGTCCCAGTACAGACACCTGATGGACAGGACTTGTCACCGATGTCCATTGGGATTCAGAGCCATTGACCACAAGCCTCTGGATGTGACCATCCAACCAGTTCCTCATCCACCTAACAGTCTCCCCATTGAATCCTGTCCCCAATTTAGAGAGGAGGATGTGGTGGGGACCCACATCAAAGGCTTTACAGAAGCCCAGATAAACGACATCGGCAGCCCTTCCCTTGTCCACCGATGCAGTCCCTCCATCATGGAAGGCCACTGGGTTGGTCAGGCAGGACTTGTCCTTGGTGAAGCTCTGGTGGCTGTCCCAAATCCCCTCCCTGTCCTTCCTGTGCCTTAGCACAGCTTCTAGGAGAAACTGCTCCGCAGCCTTTCCAGGCACAGAGGGGAGGCTGACCGGTCAGTAGTTCCCAGGGTCCTTCTTTCAAAAGTGGGTACAGTGTTTTCCTTTCCCAGTCACATGGGACTTCATCTGACTGCCATGACCTTTCAAATATCACAGAGAATGGCTTGGCAACTGCATCAGACAATTCTCTCAGGACTCTGGGATGCCCTAATTGTGTCCCATAGACTTATGTATGCTCAGGTTCCTCAGGTGATCATGAACCTGATCTTTACTTTCAGTGGGAAGTGCTTTTTTCTCCCAGTCCCCATCTTACAGTCCATCCCCTTGAGACGTTGCCATTGAATACTGAGGCAAAAAATTTGTTGAGCACTTCAGCCTTCTCCTCATCCACTGTTAAGAGTTTTCCAGCATTGTTTATCAGGTCGTTCACCTTCTTTGATTTTCATTTTCTGGTTAACATCCTGTAGAAGGCCTTCCTGTTATTCTTTGCATCCCTTGTCAGCTTCAGTTCCAGCTTCACTGTGGCCTTTCACCCCATCCCCACTCAACTGAATTTCACCTCTATACTCTTCACAGGGCACTTGTTCGTGTTTCCACTGCCTGTGCATTTACTTATTTCCTTTTAGCTTGATCAGCAGTTTGAAACCATCCTGTGGGTTTTTGGTTTGTTGATTTTTTTTTCTGAGAATCTTTGGGGTTTTTTTTTTGTGTTCTTGGCATAGAATAAAAAGAAATGCATCCCAGCAATTCCATCACTGCTTACTGAGAGTTTAAGAGCTGCATTTGTGTAACTCCTAGTATACTCAATGAAAAAAAAGATTAAAGATACCTGAAATGCAAGCATGGAAGAGCAAAATACAAAAAGAAATCAAAGTGGCAAACTTGCATAAATTTGGCTGTGTGCATCCAAGCAAAAATTGCAAAACTTCCTATATCATATATTTCATTAGTGATAGATGCTACAGGTGAAAAAAAAAGAAAAAAAATTAGTGGGGAACATTTCTTAATTTAACCAAATTAATTGATTAAATGAGATAATAGGATACCTTTCAAAAGTTTAAATTTTGGTCTCAAGTTTTAAATTCATCCTGGCTGAGACAAAGTATATATATATATATATATATATATATATGTAAAACTCCCGTGTTTATATTCCATGTTACTTATCGTGCTTATACATTAGACATGTTCTGTACACTCATTGCTACACATAGGCCAGTGTAAATTTGTAGTTTTTACCTGCTAAGCACTTTCTGAGAGTTGTGGTTTTTTTTTGCATTTCTAGAGAGAGAGATGAACATGAGCTGAATGTACACTTTGACAAGAGACAGTGGTGTTAGACCTTAAAGGTCTGCTGCTAACTATATTCTTGGCAGCAGGCAAAGCATTTTATGCCATGGAATTTGCAGGCATTTCACAGCAACTGAGTTGGATATTTTTATTTGCTGGCATATTGTCTCCTTGCCCCTCTGAGCTCTGTCTGTGGCTCAGGTCATTGCAAACAGTGGCAAGACCAAAGCATGTGTGCTGGGTTTGCTGTGTTCCTACGTGCCCTTGCCAGTGCAGCCTACTGGAAGACGAGATATTCTGATCATGTAGGAATGATAGTGGCAATTTGACAATTTCTGAATATTATTTTTTGACAAATATTATAAGTGTTATAGAAATATTTTCATGCAATATTAACATTATTGTAACACCATTATAGAAGCATAAATTACCAGATGAGTCAGAATTATGGCCCTTTTCCTGCTGTGTGTGGGCAGACCCCTGCATCTGTGCTCACTGCAGGTTTGGGACCTAAATGCATTAGATGCGTACTGGAAGAAAATGAGTCTGCAAAGTATTTTAATAGAAGGAATACATTGCTCTTAGTAGTGAAAAATTCTCTAAAAATGGAAGTGTTCTTGTGCTTCACTTTAAAAAAGACAAGTATATTAATATGGAAATGTCTCTGGAAATTCTTGTAAGATTAATGACAAAACTGAAAAAAAAAGAAGTAAAACAGCTCAAATCAATGTCTTGAAGGAAAAGCGGAGGTGTATTGTCTTATATAGATTCCAGACAAGATTTGTGTACATGGACTGTAGTGGTGGTCCAGTATTTCTGTAAAGTATATTTATAGGTAATGTACTAACATCTCACACAGTATGGTGATATCATTAGCTTTCCGTGACAGCAGTTTCCCAAAGTCATGAACTGTAATTTCATTGTCTGCCTCTTCTCAGGGGAACACTGAAAATACTCACTAATAGGGATCTCTCATCTGACAACTTTCCTCAAACAGAAGCTTGCAGATTATTGAGGAAGACATCCTATTGCTTGGGATCCTGAGATATGTCTTTGTTTCTAAGTACTTCAAAGATACCTGTGTGGAGCACTCCTTTATATGTTTTTTCTTCCTCTGTGAAAATAATGTGTTCTGTATCTGTCATCTGTTTTGTCTTTGTATACCAAGAAACAGCAGTAAATATTTCAGAAAAGCAAGTAGTTGTGATTTTATTCAGAAAAGTGGAAATTACAAGAAAAAAAGCATCAAAGTCAGAAGGGGCAAAGAGGAGGATTTATTTTCTCATAGCTGAGGATGCTCAAGTAGATATTGCTTCAACTTCCAGAGTGAGCATATTCTGCATAGAAGGATTAGAAATTTTTCCTCATTGCTGTAAATAAAAAAATTGATGATTCTCAACTTCCTCTGAAATGCTTCATTCTCTGTCTTTCCTCAGACATCACCTTGTGCTTTTTCTTCCTCTCATCTCTGTGTCTCTACAAGTAAAGGAAATAGTGGCTTCTCTTTCTTCCCCCTTTGCTGCCACCTCCAGGGAAGGTTAAAAATCCAGCATCACTGAGAATTCAGCTTTGCCAGGACTGAGGGTCATCTTGAGATTACAGTTTTCAAGTTAATATTCAGAGCAGTTACAAGGACCCCTGCTTCTTCTTTTGTTTCTATTAATCAATTTAGGAAAATTTGATTAGCTCTGGTTGTTTGTGAGAATACAGATCAACCCTCTTTCTCTTTTCAGATTGCCTGAATCTAGACTGTCCTCTGAGATGCTGAAACCTTCTGACATGCAGATTTCCTTCCCTTGAAACAATTTTCATCTAGTCAATTGAATTATAATTTCATCTAACTCCTTCCTTTCCTGAAAATGTGATATTCATTGTGAGCTTTTTCTTGTCTCTATAATAACGTTCAACTTGAGTATCAGAAAAAAAAGTAGTTCTTGGAAAATATTTTGATAGTCTTACAAGTCAAGGTATACTGTCAGATCTTCTAGCGACCACATACAGTATAAGAGCAACATGTATAATTAACTTGGCACAGGCGGGGGGAGAATAGGGAAATTGTCTCTGTTACCTCCCTTCTTTGGTTTTGAAATCTCATGCTCTTGTATGATACGCTTGGGAAATTACAGACTGTGAGTGGGATTCATATGGCAAAATGTAGACATCTACATCTGAGTTAGTCACCCAAGGCTCCCTGTGTGGGGAATGGAGAGAAACAGGACAGATGAATCACACCCTTGAAGAACCTGGGTTTTTTTTACCTCTATGCTAAGACAAATGACTCATAGCCTGAAAGTGCCCGTTTGGCTAGTAAAGGAGGTTGGGGTAACAACTGGAATGTGAGGGCTCATTCTGCACCCCAAAAACTAGATGAGGTGTACATGGCACTTTGTGGCTCTGGTGCATACCTGTGGGCTCACCTATACATGTTTGTCAGATTGTGTGAGTACTCCGTCCTGGGCAAAAAACTCACTAGTTTTCCACATAGAAATTCCTTGAAAAAATAAAGACAACTTAAGTTTTTCATGTGTGAGATCTCAGAAATCAGGAAATGTGTAAATTGCATTAGCATGTTTCTCCTGTATGTAATTTCTTAGTATGCATCAGCAAATAATTGAAAAACTCTAATAAGGAAATTTTCAAAACTTTGTCAGCACATCAGTTTTGTAGCTAATGGTGCCACTGTTTGTTTAGTCACCTTTGGAAGTTGTGTGCCCTCTGCTTTTAGGGAGACGTGTCTGATGCTTTCCAGATGCTGCAGGGAACTGTGAGCTCTTTGTGCTACATCTAAGGTAGTCTCTTTTCTCTGTGTGCAAGCCACATAATATGTCTCCCTCAAATTATCTTTGTCTTCAGTCAGCCTGAGGAGTGTGTTGTTAGTGAATATGTGAAGACCTTGCAATGCTACTTGCAGAAAAAAAATCTGTCTTCCCTTCTTTGCTTTTTGATACATCATCAGCATCAGCACGTGGGGTGTGAGCCAAAGTGGGCTCAGAAACAAGTTGTATTCAAAGTGGTGTGGTGCCACTGAAAATCTGTGTGGAGTCCCCTCAGCTGAAAACACTGGTGAGAGATATATGACCCTCCCACAAAGAGGTGAATGATGTTAAAATAGAAATGGCCAATGAAACAAGACAAATAATGATAGCCCAGTAAGAGAGTATTTATGGTTTCTTTTTAGCTTCTGCTTTATATGCATGGTTGACTGACACAAATAAAACTGAGCAACTTCTGTTTGATAGAGAGAATAAACATGTTTGGCTTAGATCTGTAGCTAGACTATGTCCAGAAAGATGGCTTTTGGTAGAAATTGAGCTTTTGTACCCCCTAACTCTATGCACCTGGCCTGAGGAGCATGATCCACTGTGTAGATTTCAGCACACCAATTTCCTATGTAGTCAGCATACATAGATACCCTAAAAGGGATGACACAGCACAAGGGTCACAGCTCCTCCTTCTCTGGTTATCAGAGCTGCAAACTAGGACTTACTCAGATCCAGACCCTGGAGATACATTCTGGGTAGCTGTGTAAATCACAGCTGATTTTCATGCATGAATAAAGCCATGGTGTATGAGAAGCAATGCATCTGCAGTCTTCTCTGTCAAATCTGCAGATCACAGATCCTAATTCCCAGAAAATCTTTCCCTGCCAAGTCACACTAGGTTTAGAAGGCACCTCGCTTTGTTGATCCTTTTGAATCTGGATGGTTTTGAAGCCAGACATGCAAGATTTTAATCAATGCTAAGTAAGATGTGGCCTGACTGTAGTCTTACCGTGACACAGAATGATGGACAATCCCTGGATTCAACACCCTCCTGCTTCCAGACTAAGCCAGCATTGCTTCTACCATCCTCTCTTTACCAAAAAAGAAGAAAGCCCTCAGAAAAGAGCAGTGTCTGTGTTATGGAACCATTATGAAATCCATGTTTGAAATACCCAATGTATCTTTCTGAATCAAGGAGAGAGTTCAGTTAAAGGGGTGCCTCCACTGGCTTTTGTTCTGGCTAGATCAGTTCACCACCATGCTGTAGGTTAAATCATTGAAGCTGTGGAGGTAGCTGAGAACTGGCTACAGCACTGAATTTCTCCCAGCTGCTAGTGTTTTGTCAGCACTGATCAGTGATTTGTGCTCCAGTCATTTGGTCAGAATCATCACCAGTGAGCAGCAGGCTATTTTTGGCTTCTTACCTTACCTCTAAGCCAAAGGCAGGCAGGCAGATCCAGACCAGCAGCCTAACGTGGGAGCTGCCCTGGACAGCCGAGTGCTGGCTCACAGAACCGAGTGGCTCACATCAATGTCAGCAGCTGCCTGCAAAGGCAGGGCTGGAGTTCTGCCAGCCCCTGGAAAGATGGTGTGCCTCTTCCAGGTGAGAACCACTGTGCTAAACCTCAGACCATCAGTGTGGATGCTGCCTGCTCCTGTCTGTGCTAGTTTGAGGAAAGACTTTTTATAAGACAGCATTATATTACTTCCCACTATATAGTAGTTGAATTACTTGCTGGTCTTTAAAATCCTTATCTGAAGAAAAACCATATATATGTGTACATACACATACACAAGTAAATTAAATTTTTGTTCTGAAAGATACTTGTCAAATAGTGATTCCTGCATTTAAAATTCCTACTCTTATATATTAGTGGATCATAATTTGAATTGTAACTACTTCAGAATACTGCTTTTATGTGATAAAAAGGCTTTTAGTTGGGGCTTCCCTTATAATTCAGGTATTATGATGGTAGAAAATAATTCAGATAACTGATAAAAATATCATTTCATGATTTTATATGTGTTTGCACTTCAAAGAACCAGCAATGAAAAGATGATCACACATCTGAATCAGAAGGATAATATTTATATCTAAACTGAGTAACCATGTAATTCTGTTGGTGTTTCCCATACTCCCTCTGTCCTCCTCCACTTGCATGCTATAGTCTGATTCAGATTTTCTGTGCAGTGTTTATTACCTGACCTGAAAAGCTCAATCTAAATATTTGGTCTGTTCACTGATGTTCCCAGCATACTTCTGGCTGCTATGTAGTTGTGGAAGAGTAAAATACATGAGGCTGGCCATTCTTGTAGCTCTGTAACTTTTATTTTTTATATTCATAGGATGCTTTTAGAAGCTGGTTAAAAATTACATTTTCCAGTATTCAGCTGCAGAGGAGTGCTTGGTATTTTCAGATGTGTTAGGAGTGATGCTTTTTGTACGCATACATATAATTATTCTGATCTCTGCAAAAGGATTCCTCTGTCACAAGGAATCCCACATTCCCAGATGCTGGCTAGAAGAGGTCATCACATCTGGCCTGATAATTAGATATTATAAATTTCAGGCTGAATTTATTTTCTAGGTAGTTTATATGTATTATTTATTGTTCAGCTCTCCTGATCTGTGTATTTTATCCTCATATAGTTAAAGACCGTATTACGTTCTTGCAAGATTTGTTTGGGTGACCAACTGAGCCCCTTGGGTCTGCTTTGCTTCATTCCCATGTCATCCTGGTTGCATTTTTGCCCAGCAGAATGTTCCAAGTGGTTTCCTGTCTCCCTTCTTCCTACAAATGCAGAAGGAGGTTGGCCAGAGTCATAATATATTCTTGAAATTCAAGAATTGTCAGTGGGTGGCTACCAAGATATGCAACTTACAGACAGATTCATCAGCTTAGCTAGGCTGAAATAATCACTGCAGTTGAGGAGGCTTTCAGAGTGGTAGGGAAATTCATTCCTCTTATGCTTTTTTTCTGGTCATTCCAGTGGTGCCTTTCATTTCTTTCCATTCTAGTTTTATATTCTACCCTTATACCTGATATATTTTTTATTACATTTTTCAAGTCCATAAATCCTTGAATTCTTAAGGACTGGTTGAGAGTATATGTTGCTAATTACTAATTCTTACTTGTTTTTTGGTATGTGAACATAATGAAGTGAGGAGAGCCTTCCTGTGCCACTTCTACAGAAAACATCACAGGCCACTGTTTCTTGCTTTCTCATTAGTTAATTTCTTGTCTTTATTTAGTACACCTTGCATTAATGAGGGATTAGAAAGTCTTTAGGTGGAACTCAAATATGTATATCATTACAATATATACAACATATGAATTTTTTAGGGTAACAATATATGCAACATTGTCAAAATGCTTTAACAGGAGGTGCAATACAGTTTTGTAGGCCATCCTTGACTGCCTATTTCTATGTTAATAAAAAACCCCTACATTTAAAGCTGGGTACATTGCTAGCTTTCCATGGGTTTTCTGCTGCATTTCTCAGTACAGATGAGGTTTTGAGAGAACTTTTACATTCTCACACCCCTGTCAGTAATGAGCTATATTTACCATATTCTGGACTGCGTTTGTTGTTCACAGCTGTGCTCTGATGAACGAGCAGACTTGGGCTCTTCGGTTTCTCTCTTTCCTCACTCATTTCCAGGTAATGAACTCACAGCTTGTAATAGATGCTCTTAATCTGTAGCTGCCTGACAATACATTTTGTACTACTGAATGTAATCTTATTGTGCTACTCGAGGTCATTTGACTTCATGTACAGTTCAGTCTTTCCCTTAATTATCGTTGCCTCCCAAATTTGTATCACAAGAAACAATTTTTCATCACAGTTATAATTATTCTGTATTCTGTAAATATTATTGAGATAAATGATAAATACAGGCAATCCTAATCCCAGTTCTGTTAAAGTTGATTAGTCATCCTTCTTTTGGCTGGTAGTACCCCTCTCAAATAAATGTTTCCCTGCCTTTTCTTCAGCTTGGTTGCTGAAGTAACCTTCTTCAGTGGTTCTTTAACCAGTGATTTCACATTTGACTCTGTATCAAATGCCTTACTGAAATTTACATCAACTATGTCTCCCTTTATTTAGAAGGACTAATGTGTATTTTCATAAACTCTTTCTTTTCAATTTTCTTACACTTGCCTCCATCTTTGATAGTCATTTCCCTCCAAAGTGTATGACTGAGGCCTGGCTAAAGTCACATGTACTGTGTAGGTCGTAATAAAACATTAGATGCCCAGGCTACTGAGAGCTTTAATCACCCTTCTGCAAACAGTTGTAATTTTTCTTCTTCCTCATTATTTGACTGTCCCCTGCCAGACCTGCAGTTATACCTGGAATTTCCTGTGCCAGCTCTTTTGACTCATGGGCCAATACTGACTCATTCTTTCCTTCTGCTCTCCCATCTGTTGGTGTCCATGCATTGTGGTGTTCCCTGTATTTGGATAATCTCCTGTCAGGGGCTGTGCATTTGTGACTGCACACCTACAGCACCCAGCATCCAGAGCATCCACAGCTCTGGCCAAAATGGTATGATCAATAAGATTTGTCAGATTTTGACTTTTTTGGCTTTTGCCTTCTGTTTGGAGAAGCTTTTACTTCCCTTAGTAGCTCCTTCTAAAGCTGGTTGAAGTTTGTCCTGTGTGTTTGCTGTCATCTGTCTTCAGAAAAGGATATATAGAGTTGTGTTCTTTCTCCTTTCAGGAACTCATTATTGCTGAGCTCCACAAACAGAGGAGAGAGATAACCTTTAATATCCAGAACTTTCATGGTCTTTACCTGAGAAAGATTATTCTGGATAAAAGAAAACTCACTTGTTCCAGGGGCAGTAAGAAAAGGGTAACAAATAAATTATTTTGAAGAAGTTTTTCTCAATGTTCTCTGAAACACACATGTTTACTGGATAACAAATGAGACTCAAACAAAATCTGACTGCTTTTGAAAATGCAGAGTCAGCAAGGTTTGTCCTGTAGCCATACAGAGTCATTACCCAGGAAGTTCCCATAGTCATTTTGCAAACCTGTACTTGAGAATATGCCAGTCTCTGCCAGCTGAGACTGGTTTTCAGCTCTTTGATGCTGAATTCTGTGCAGCCAATAGCACCTCTCTCAGTATAGAAAATCTGGTAAGTGGGAGTTAGGTGTAAGGACAAAATGTGTGTTTACTTAAAATTAGAAGATACATAATGTTAAAAAGTTTTGTAATGTGTTAACCTAACTGTACATCTCTTTATCAGCTATGTGTTTGAAAGTCCTGCGCCATACTAGTATGTCATTAATCAGTGACATGAAAAATATTATTTTAGAATTTAAAATAAGTTAAAGAGGGACATAAGTCAGTATTATTCATCTTTTTGTAATTTTTTAAAGTGTAAATGTAATTTACCTATAATGCAATTCAGTAGCATGCTGACACTGTATGTTACTTGGTTTTGCTGTTTACCATTAGGTGTTTGAAATATGATGTTAATGTTTGCTCCCAGTTGAAGCATGCCTCTGTTTGTAGCATTGTAGTTTCAATTTTCATGTGCTTCACTTCAGCACATAGTAGCAGTATCTGTTCAAGGTAATTGGTTTTGATGATTCCTCACAGTCCTTTAGCACTTTGCAGACCAGAACATCATAGTTGTTCACCAATATTGAAAAAAAATGTACCTATTAAGGATGGTGGCCTTGATTTTAAAAACTGTCATTGAAATAAGATAGTTCTTAGATACAGCACCTTAGAGGATTTTCAAGGTTGTCAGTGTTTGAAAACCTGTTCCTTTTTTAAAGGAAGGCCTATTTGAGTACCTCAATTTCTCAGCTGCATTAAAAGAAAGTATCTTAAATAAAACTATCCATTTTTTACTTGTAATTAAAAAGACAATAAAATCAAAATATTTACTAACACTGGAGTAACAATTTTGCTATCATTTCATTGGCTAATTAGTATTCACTTACTGAGTCTGAAGTGTAGCTGGGGAATTCTTAAGTGATTGGGATGCTCCTATTTTATTTACCTTTTGGCATTAAAAATATTCTATTTTTATTTTCAAAATCAAGTAAGGAGGCAAAAATTGATCTGCCTTTCTGTTTTGCTTTTGTATTTACAAAAGCATACCCTGCCCACTAAGCCACTTAAGCCATGCAAGTAAACCTCAGCTATATGTAGGCTGGCATCTCTGCATTGCCTGCGTGCTGGCTCTGGCTGTTGTCAGTAATCCTGTTTGGGAGAGTTTGGGAGCTCTGGAGCTCTGAAGTGACTTACAGGAGCCAATAATGAGGAACTGGCTCAGTCACACCAAACTGCAGCTGCTTCCCCGTTCACTTTTTGGTCTCCTGCTGTTCATTGTGGTGTCCTGTGTGGAGGATGGTGCTGTCTGTGAGATGCAGCACAAACATCTCCTCCATGAGATGTCTGTAGATGAGGCACACAGGGTCATGGCTAAGTGGTGGATTTGGCAGTGCTGGCTTCATGGTAGGAGTCGATGACCTCTTGGAGACCTTTTCCAGCCTGGATGATTCTATGATCCCATGAGACCTTCCTTGCTTTGTAAGAAGCTTAAGCAAAGTGCTTCTGGTGAACTGCAGGGTTGTGATGTACTGGGTGTGGGTCCAAAGCTTTGAACAAACTGTCTGAAGGGCTTTGCGTGTCCTACTGGTAACAACTGTTGAACTGGCTGATAAGGCTCAGTTTCTGTGCACTGACTCATTAGAAGCTGATCTGCAATGAAATTAAACTCTTTGTTTTAATTTTCTGTGCAGAGGCAGAATGCTTTTGACTTTAAAATAATGAATAAAACCCCCCTATGGCTACCAGGTTATTTGCGAATAAGTAATGTAAGAATGTGTTAAAATACAGTAAATTAGTTGTTAAGTGAACTTCCTTGCTTTACCCCCACTTTATTTCAGCCAAATTAAAAAAGAAAACAAGACCCTTAAAAAAGTAAACTTAATGACTTTGTTAGCAAAAATAAAAATACATAATTGGATTCACATATCTTTTTCTAGTTGCATATTTGATAAAACTTAGGAAATCATGATTCTTTAGAGACTCTGTCAGATGATAGGCTAATGGCTATGAGTTTAAGCCCACTCAGAAGGGTGGCGTGTCAGCCCTCACAGCAGAAAAAAGGGGAGTGTGGGCTTAGTTTATGTGGCAATTAATAATATTGAATTTAAAATTATTGCTAAATAGTAATTTTAAAGCACTTTGATGTGTTCATTTGCACAATCTGTTTCTACAGAACACTGAGTTATATTAAAAGATTGTGAATGTAATTCATTAACAGCACAGTTAGTATTGATGGGTTATCTTACAGGTCACTGAACCAAACCATGTAAATTACTTACTTACTTCTAATCAGTCTAGGGAAAAAATGGATACAATTTTCTGTAGATTTTTCTCCACTTTTTCTCCACACCTGCAATTGTGTTAAATTGAGAAAAGGAATGATTAAACCTTAAGCATCTGTTACATGACTTTCCTGCTTGCCATGCTGAGCAAACTTCACCTGATTTCAGTGAGACTTTGATCACACATATTGCAGAAAGAGCCTCCCTCAAATTTCATACACTATCTTAGTCTCTCAGCTTTTAACTCTTACCTAGAAGAGTTTGTCTGAAACAGAGACCCTTAATTACAAAAGTGCACGCTGCAGAACTGAGTGTAAAATTACTTTAAGAGAGTCATTAGACATTTGGTCAAAAAATGCAAAAAAAATCCACTAAACTAATCATAGTGTCAAATATCAAAGCTTTTTATTAAAACTGGTCTTCTTTAAGGAAATATTTCAGAGTGATTATTCATGCCTAATTAATTTCACTAATTGGTAGTGATTTTGATAATACTTTCACATAATAATACTTTAAACCTAGATATCCTATTGTTATAGTGAATTCAATGATACAAACATTAAAACCAAAATACAGATAGACTGTTATAATGCAATTTACGTTGGCCATTTTTAAATAAAACAATTGAAAAGTTAAAAGCACATCAGGAGACTGATCAGATTAATGCACTCAGTTTTGATGTACTGTAGTTATCGCAGAAATATTAATGACTTATCTCTAATGAAAGAAAAAAAGGTTTTTACCTACTACTGTGTCTGAAATTATTAGGTTTCAGACACAGTGTGACAGTTCTGAAGTACGATTTTATGCTATAATATAATTTGTAATTTAAAATTTAGTTTTACTCTGCTGTTGCCATCTATTCCACAGGATGTAAAACTGAACATCTTGTCTGGTTGAGGTCAAATCATGGTCATCTGAACATGTTTTTTTCAAGTACACAAAATATAACCAAGAAAGAACTTCGAACTTATAAATTAAATTACTTAAATTTTGACATGGAGACAGTATTGCCCACAGAGTGCTGCCTGTATTCCAAATGGAGAATTTTATGGCTGCCATTGGCTTTTAGATTAACTATTCTTTAAAGTCAGTAATGGCACCTGTAGGTACAGAGTGTAGAGTAGCTTTTACTGGTGAAGAAATATCTATGTAGCAGTTTCCCACTTGGGGAACACTGAAAAACTTACATTCTTTCCTATTTCAATAGCATTTCTTCACTGAATATTTGCTGAGTGCCCTGAGAACTAGAAAAAGAGTGAAACATCTTCAACACATTTTCATTTCCATTTAAAACCAAATTAAATTTTCACTGTGTTGATAACCTTTTACTTTTTTACATTTTACTTTTGCTTTCCATGCACCTTTACTCACGATTCTTTTAGCAGACTGCATATTTAAAGAAATACCAACAAATGTTTGATGCAGATATTTAATGTGAATTTATCACAGTTATTTGCATTGCAGCCTTGCCTTACAGATTCATTCAGTGAGGGAGCAGAAGTATATCATGCATTCTAATAATTCACATAACTCAAATTTAAGATAACTAATATTTTGAAGGCTTTGTTTGAAGTGAAAATTATTTGCAGATCTTTCAATATGAATAGCTTTCAATAACAAAAGGTCTTAAAGAGAGTTGATATTTTGGTAAGATTTTGTAGAGCAAAAATAAAGGGATGCATTCAGTTCTGTATAGTTAGTTCTTCAGGTGTGTCAATTATAATATTTGTTTTTTAGCATTACCAATTACTAGCTCTTAAAAACTGTCTTACGGTTCTTTAGTACTGATACGAGTGCTCGGTTAATACTTTTTAAATATGAGGCCATTTCAAAAGGATCTTTCTTTTATAGGAATACGTCCACATAAATAATAGATCTGCTGTTAAAGCAGAGGCAGTGTTCAGTTACTTCTGCAGCTGTAGGTTGGTATTATATCCAGTTTTAAACCACCCACATTTCCACAGCATCCACCCAGTCATGTGTTAAGTGGCACGATTAACATCTGTCGTGTGTGCTTCACTGTCAGCCTTAGAAAGCTGGGTACGTAGGATAACAATTTATTTTAGTAGAGCTAATTTTAATTGTATTTCTGTATGCCTGAATTAGAAAAGGCAGACCTGAAGATGTGTCCTTGAAGCAGAAGGCAATGATGGTGTACATACCCAGTGAGACTTAAAAGTCCTCATTTCAGCTGATCTATGAGAAAGCTGGCTCCTGCCAAGCGGGCTTTTCCTTTTGAATTGTCAGGTTCCTTGCAATCTCCAGAAAACTCCGTGGTTCAAAATGGTGGCCAGCAATCAATGGTGGTTGTTATCCACCATTTCTGGACATGGAGTTTTCTGGAGCTCCTGGACCTTTAAAGACCCTGGAGATGAGGTGTGGGTGAGAGGATGACACAGCTGGGGGCTGTGTAGCTTCCCTCAGTCGTTCAGTTTCCTGCCTAAGCTTCGACTCTGTACTTAAAAATATTGGATGCTGGCATCTCTAAATTTTAGTTCCAAGTGGTGGGAAATTCACAAGATCGGTTGTTTTTTTCTCAAATGTTGCCATCTTGGCCTGAACTCAAATGACAGCAGCTGTTCTCATGAGATTTCAATTTCAGCCAACTGAAAAAACAGCCTTTTCCTTTTCAGATCTAGCCAGCTAGTGATGGTGGCAGTGACTTCTCTTCACAATTTTAGGAATCCATACATCCCCTCCCACACGCCACATACACATGAAGAATAAAACGGACTCCAGTGTGCTATGTATTTATCGTTTCTGCTGAATGGAGTTGTGTATTTTGTATGTGGAAAACGTGGCCCAGTCCTCCAATGTTCAGCATTTACATTTAGTATGCAACATATTCACTAAGGATTTATGTGTAAAGATCTGTAAAACAAAAAACTTTCCTCTAGGGAAGCACTGACTGGGAATGACTTCCACCTTCAGTCACACGCGATGCTATTGAAATACCAACTCCTTCTGATTGATCTCTGCCAGTGTTCACTTGCCCTTCTTCCTCTCCAGCTTTCAGCAGCATATGGAGCATCAACAGACTCGTGGGCAGCTTGGCTTGACCTGAAAAAATCAGAAAGCAGTACTGATTTTAAAAATAGGGTGTGGAAGCTGAAGGCAGCTCGTGCTTCTGTCTCACAGGAACAGGAGTGGCAGAGGTCAAAGAGGACTTGGTGTGTGTGTTGAGAGGATTGGGACCAGGTATGAAGGGGAAAAAATAGACTTGTACTTCTCCTCCTCTCTCTTACACATGGTTGTGTTCCTTGAGTGTGGCATGGGACTATGACTTCTTCAGTCTCTGATGAAAGGTGGAAAAGGTGCTCACTTCCCACCCCCCCTTCCCACAGTCTCCAGCCTTCTAACTGATGGGCTTTCAGTCCCTGGCTGCTCTTCTGGGGTACCTTGTTACCAGGCACCTTTTTCCTCACCACTATCCAGGACTGGCACCCTATGATCTCTGTGGCTAGCTAGGGAGATGTCCCATATATATGTCTTCAGTGCCCCAAGACAGAAAATTATTGTTTGGAATAATGCAGATTTGGTTCAATTTAGACTGTAGGAAACGAGGAAGACACTGAGAATTTATCGTACTTGTGAATAACCACTTACATGAGAGTTTGGGTTTATCTCAGTCTTTCTCCCATCTGAATTCATAGAACGCCTGATAGTTAGCTTGAGAGCCATCTTGCTCAGGCTTCTTCTCATGTTGTACAAAGGAAAGTCTAAAACTTTCTGTTTGAGAGCTTATTTAATCCAGGGATGTGGAATTCCCAGCCAGATTGATAGGAGGTTAAATTTGTGTTTGTGGGCTGAAAAACTGAGTGACACGTTTGAAACTTGATCTTAGATTTGAGGTATCTAAGGGAGAGTGTCTTTTCTAGGCTGGTGCAATGCTGTCCTTACTTAAACCTTGTGGAGCTGAGAGGAGTTAGCTGATCACTGTTACATGTGTAAAGGTTAAGCTCTGGCTTCCATACAGCAGTCCTCTGGCTGTTCAGGCACCATAAAAGAAAATGTGGCCCCAAATATTCTTGATATGTTGTCTATGCCACATCCAAATCCAAGCCTATGCTAGTATGTGCTCACTTAGAAACCATCAATGGAATTCAACTTAACAAGTATGAGTGCATGCCTGTACCTGAAATCTCTGTGCAGGTCTGTGATGTGGAATTCTCCATAGCTGTCATTGGAGAGGAATGGGCCTTTGTTAGGATAGATTAATCTCATCCTAAGGTCCATGTTTTTCTATGCCAACTACAGATGTAACCTAGAGTGAGTAACTCAGCTAGTAATACCATTTTTTTGGTAGGGGTGTGAAGATAGGCAAGTTGAATCTCCCTCCTTGTGGCAGTCAGGCAACAGGGAGCTGCTTGCCAGTAGGTATGTGTCAGAGCTAAATCCTCCTTCTCAGGATCAGGAAATTGGAAGCAGTTCCTGGATGCCCATCCTGTGCATCAGAGAGTTACAGCACAGGGGGATATCTTGCTCCAAAATCTGTGTTAATGAACACTTAGAGAAAACATAAAAATAACCTTAAGGGGAACATTCTCATTTGCAGTCAGGACTGTGGATACAGAGCTGGCAAAGACTGCCTGGAGCTGGATGTGATGTTATAAGGAAAAGAAACATGAACTGCCAAGAGATGCTCAAGGTAACCCATCCCTCAAACTAACAGGTCTGGGACTAGGAACTTAGAAGATTCTCCAGTATCTTACTAGATGACCTTGAAAATATTTTTTCTTCTTGTTATATTTCTAGTTCCTAGTAAATATAGTGTGGACAAAGCATTGATTTCTTGCAAAAGACTTTGTGTTGGTTTAAGACAATTTACAGGGTGGTGCCTGGGAAACAAGCTACCTCCCCTTTAGTTTTAAGGACTACCCTTTCACAGGTGAGGAGAGACTAATGTGAGAAGATGTAAGTGAAAAATAAAAGTTTAGTAAAAATGGAAGCAATAACAGGCATAATAACAGTAAATCACTAGATACAAAGGTGCTGATTCCCATGGATTGCCTGAGGAACGAGGAGAAACAAGATATGGAAAGATGGAATACAATACACATTTTTTGGGCTACCCGGGACACCCTTTGTCAGGCCAAATGAGGAGAATCTGTGCAAGTGCTGAAGGGTTTTCTCCTGGTACTGGAGAGGTATGGAGTTCCAAAAACGTACTGTAGAACAGCCATTTAATTTTTGTCAATATGTCTTAATATAAGATAGCATTAGAAATATTATATGAATAGATGCGGTAACTTAATCAACAATGAGAGAAAAAGTTTACAGGTAGAGTATATCAAATGCAGCTCTAATTGTGCTGGAAATTAGATGACTTAAAATAGTAAAAAATGATCCATGTTTTCAATATGCAGAGGTCAGTAAGCAAGCTTTATTGTAAACAGAAAATAGACTCACTCATCTTTCATAGGAAAATATGATTTTATAAAAGCAACAGATATCTTCATCAACATAAGAGTAAATAAAACATAGTGATAATAATACATAACTGCTTTCTAATGAAGGTTTTTCTATTAGTGATAAAATAAAATATGTTCTTTAGGAACTGTATCCATGTTCATGCTTGGCTTATCTGACAGAGACTAACAAACCTTTCTTGATTATGTGATTTAATGTGATTTTTGGTTATAGTGACAATGCTAAGATTTCTTCCATTTTCCATATATGAATTCTGCTTAAATCATAGAGCTTGAGCTTTTAATTTAAGCAGTTCTTCTACATTTAATGTTTTTTCACTTTTTTAACCTCTACAAGAACATCATGCTTTCTTTGTTGGTATCTCAAATTCTCTCTGTCTAGGCCATATAGAAATAGTGTTTTACCTTCTCTGTTGCTATTAACACAGTCACAGGGTATAAGAATGACCTGTCCAAGTTTTTTACAGGATACCAGGTTGTGTTGCCTTGCCCAGAGATAGAAGGATGTTTACTGTGAGAATCTTTCTAGAACTTGGGAGTAGAGGATCTGGGTGATTGCAGTAATTTCCAGCATGAACTGATGTACAGCAGCACTGGTGTTTTTTCATTGAGGGATTCCAGGAGCAGTCAGGTGATCCACAATGGTGTCTGGAGGCAGAAATGAATGTAGGCAGTAGATGCTGAAGTAAACTGCTGCAATGTGGTCTGCAAAGAAGCATGTTGTGTCTGCAGCACTGGTTGAAGGAAGGGAATTACCTTAGACAGTCTGGAGCAGAATGTGAGAAGCAGGGCTCGTTTGTGTCCAGCTGACATGTGCTGTTATTAAAAATGACAGTGGCAAGGAGACCACTCAAGTGCACCACAGTTGCCTTGAATGCAGTTACATTTTTGACTTTTGAAACACTGAATTGTGAATGGGTTTCAAAAAACCAGATGGAACATACAGGGAAAAAAAAGGTTCAATAGTCCAATAAGAAATTTTGTCAGCATATGCTTTTCTAAAAGCAATTTTATTGTCACATTGATTTTGAGTTCTCCTTAACAACAATGAAAAGAAACCAATGGGATTTTTAAAATTAATGTAGCACTGTATTGCTATTCTAAAATAATTTTTTTTCAATATAATTATTCAAAGGATTTGTATCTGATTTATATATTAAAATACTTGGAATTGCATTTACATTTTTAAAGACATGTGCTACCTTGTGTGTCCAACCACACATTTTCAGCCGTTTAGCCTGCATCAGACAAATGCTGATGTGACTCCACACATGCAGTGTCTGTTACCCAAGTTTATATTTTTCCTTTCCACCTAGAAAAATTAAATCCAACACATGTAGTTGAAGTGGTTTAAAACATCAGTAGCTGTTCTCTGCCAGCAGAAGGTCACAGTCAGCTGCTGAGCTGCCTTAGTGGGTTGGGTTTGCTGTCACCTACTTCTGTACAAAGTCAGCTAGGTTAGCTTTTGCCCTTGCTGGGGGTGTGTGTGTGGTTGTTCAGTCTCTCATGGAAAACAACTGCAGGAACTTGCTCTTAAACTGTTACATCTGTTTCCAAATCATTGCCAACTCTTTAGGGCTCTGGTACAATGCTGTGTGCAGACCAAGGCTTTTAAAAAAATGTCAAAAGTATCACAAGCCATCTTAACAACGGTGAGGAGTGTTTAGAACTATTTTTGCCCTAATTGTACATTGGGAAGAGAGACAGTTCCTTGCAAGAACAGGACTTCCTAATAATGAATTTATAAGAATAAAACTTGTAAAGTGTATTTGACAGTATTTAGCAGCTGCAGAATTCGTCATTTGTTCCCTGATTTCATGCTGTCAAACCTGACAACATGAACTAGTGCCAATCTTTGCTTTGAAAGACAATTTCCTTTTTTATAAAAATTCTAATTATTAAAGCTAAATTTAGATTTTATGAAAAGGAAGTTTTTAGTCCTTTATATTTGTCAAATAGCTTTCAAAAACTAAGTTGGTTCTACCTTTGACAATTAGTCAAAACGATATTTACTGAAAACCGTATGTTTTTTTCCACCTTCTGCTACCAACGGATGAAGTTTGTGTGAATGGCAAGGAAGGTACTTGTATTTTTGATACACATAAAACCTGGTTATCAACTGTGTAGAATTCTGGATGTATTAACCATTTTCAGGCACACTTAGATGGGCACACTTGGATCTCATTTAGCTAAAGATACTATTGATCACCCACTGCATGTGGAGGAGAGGGTGTTCAACCTGGGAAGTTAACTTGGATGTTGCCATAATTTAGGTCCTAAAGATATACAACTCTTGTCTTTAAAATGACAGTGCTTTTAACACCCTTTTAATTGAATTTTCATGTACTATAGGCCAAGGTTTGAATTAATGCAGATTAGCAGCTGCTACTGTAAGCTATGCTCTGGATACAGGCTATCTCAGCTGAGATGCTACTGGCCTTCTGAACTGTTCTGTGCTTCGTCCAGATTCCATCACAACCCAGAAAGCACAGACCAGTTATTCTGCTGCTTACCTGAAAATAATGAATGTGACAGTTTATGGTTTGGGGGCAAGATACGCTTTTATTAACTAGCAGCAAGCTAGTCTCCTGACCTCTTTCCCTGGAATCCGCCAGACTTCTGGATGCAGAACTGATGTAAGTGTACAGTTGGCTGGTAGTGAGGGATTTGAGCCCTTTTCCCTCCTTCCCCCACATGAACTTAGTGTGGAGACTATAATGAGAGTTACAGTAAGTACCACCACTCAGGAGACTTTGGTCCTGGTGTTCTGAGGCATCTTGACTATGTTCTCACAAGTATAACCAATAAAGGTGGGACCACTGAAAAAAGTGCTAATGGCACATGAATTTTCTGCACCATCTGATGGAACAGGCATGTTCAGCTTCTGAAACAATATTCCTGAGTGAACAGTTTTTACTTACTGTATTATACTGCTGTAGTTCTAGCCTAGTTCTCTGAGAAATGATGAAGCATATACATAAGAAGATCTCAGCACAGTGCAAAAAATTGTAGAACACATACCTATGAGGCATCCAGTGCACACAGACTCATAGAATAGTTAAGATGGGAAGATCTGCAGATGATCTCCTCTGGAGATCATCTAGAGCAGCTCCCGTGCTCAAGTAGAGTCAGTTGAAGCAGATTGCTCAGGGCCATGTTCAGTCAGATTTTGAGAATCTCCAAGCATGAAGACTCCACAACCTCTGCAGGAAACCCGTGTTCAATCAACTTCTTTATTAAAAAAGGCAAGGTTTTCTTATGTTCAAAAGGAATTTCCTATATTTCAGTTTGTGACATTTGGCCCTTGTCAATTCGCTGGCCCCCACAGAGAAAAGCCTTGCTCAGTCTTCTTTGTGCCCTCCCATCACATATTACACACATTAATGAGATGCCCTGACCCTCTGTTCTCCAGGATGAACAGTTCCAGCTCTCTCAGCCTCCCCTTGTATGACCCGCACTTGTCTTTGTGATCCTTTGCAGATCCTGCTCCAGTAGGTCTATGTCTCTCTTGTACTGGGAAGCCCTGAACTGGACAGAGTACTCCAGGTGTGGCCTCACCAGGGCTGAGTAGAGGGGCAGGATCACATCCCTTGACCTGCTGGCAGTGCCCCCACCTCATGCAGGTCAGGATGTTGTTGACCTTCTTTGTGAAGCTTATATGGTCTAGTGTTGTGTGGCAAGTTTCACTAGAGAGAAATAAAATTTTAGAAGGCGTGAACTAGCTTGAATTAAATTTTTAAATGGCAAAATATGGCCTCAGTGACATGAACAATGTGTGCTAGTAAACTGCAGGAGAGAAACTGTCAATCTGGGAATGAGGCAACTGCCCACAGAGGGTTCAGTGATCAATGAAAGCAACCTAAACAACCACCAGAGTCTCTTTCTTGGGAAATCTCTTGGCCTGGGAATAAGCCTTGGGGTGGCACTGGGCAAGGGGCTAGGACATCTAGTAGGCTACCAAGCTACCAAATAAAACGCTGCAGCCTGTGGGAGTTCTCTGTATAAGCTCCATTTTTACATAACTGTCTTCTTATTAGAGTTGTATTTGGTTACATATCTAAAATACTCCTGCTACTGGCTTTGCATAAAGCCAGTTGTAAGGAATAGTTAGGGGCGAGTCTTTGTGTTTTCCCTCTCCCTTGCTTCCAGTTATTTAGTCATGAGAACATGATGAGGAACTGTTTTGATTTTTTTCTTCCACATGCTGGGTGATTAAGGACCTGAGTGCTGAAGACCCACTTTCCCCTTCCTTGAGCATCATTTTCTCTTCCACCCAATTTGCAATATGTTTTTTAGGCTCTGCTGGAGCTCATGAAACATTCATACCTGTGGTTATATGGTACATTTTGTAGCACTTGTACCCTGGTATTACTGTGTGCCTTTAGCCACATGACATCCTTGTGTCTAACCCGAGGGACATGGATTTTACTGATGGACCACTTGGTGAATAAGGAATGGCTGCACTTCAAAGGGTTGTAATCAGTGACTCAGTGTCCAGGTGGAGACCAGTGACAAGTGATGTTCCTCAGGGACTGGTGTGCCTGACACAGTTTGACACCTTTGTTGGCAACATGGACAGTGGGATTGAGTGCACCCTCAGCAAGTTTGCCAATGACAGCGAGCTGAGCAGTGGGGTCAGCACGCTGGAGGAAAGGGATGTTGTCCAGAGGGATGTGGACAGGCAGGCCTGTGTAAAGCTCATGAAGCTCTACAAGGCTAGATTCAAGCTTCTACAGATGGATCAGTGCAATCCCAAGTACAAGTACAGGCTGGGTGGTGAATGGATTGAAAGCAACCCTGAAGAGGTCTTAGTGAATGTTGGTGAATGAGAAGAAGCTCAGCATGACCCAGAAATGTGCACTCGCAGTCCAGAAAGCCAAACACATCCTGGGCTGCTTCAAAAGATGCACAGCCAACAGGGCCAGGGAGCTGTTCTCCCCTTCTGCTGCAATGTGGTGAGACTCCACCTGGAGCACTGCATCCAGCTCTGGAACCCTAACAGAAGAATGACATGGACCTATTGGAGTGAATCCAGAGGGGTGTCACGAAGATGATCAGAGGGCTGGACCACCCCTCCCAAGAAGACAGGCTGAGAGATTTGAGTCGTTCAGCCTGGAGAAGAGAGGGCTCTGGAGAGACCTTATAGCAGCCTTCCAGTACCTGTAGGGGCCCTATGAGAAAGCTGTAGAGGGGCTTTTTTACAGGGGCATGTAGTGATAGGGCAAGGGCGAGTGGCTTTAAAAGGAAAGAGGGTAGGTTTAGATTAGATACTAGGAATAAGTTTGTTATTGAGTGGAGCACTGACACAAGTTGCCCAGAAAAATTCCAGGAGGTATTCAAGGCCAGGTTGGGTGGGGCCTTGAATCATCTGGTCTTAATGGTACATGTCCCTGTCCATGGCAGGGGGATTGGAACTAGTGGTTTTTAATGTCCCTTTGAAACCCCAGACCATTCTGATTGTATGATATCTGATATGCTGTTTACATAAATTATGGACCTAAATGTTTTGTCTGAAAACAGGCCTGAAAGAAAGTTATTCTTTCTTCCTTCCTCCCCCAGAATCATAACTGTCCATGATTATATATTGTCAGAAGTTTATGTCTGGCCCTAGTTAATGCTCTTTCATTTCATGGTGGTCCTACTTCTGTACTCAGAGCTTCAATACTGATTCTGTATGTGGAGGTCCGTTCTCATCTGCCAAAACCAAAGAAATTAGTATCCACAAACAAAAAGACAGAACTGGACAGAATGATTTCACTGCTTCCTTTTTCTTCAACAGACTGTAGTCTGATTTGGGTTCTAATTTGAAATAGAATTGAAAAAGTCAAAGGAGGCCTCATAATATTCATAAAATCTCTCAGATAAGGAGTCTTTTTAGCTGGCTTAAAGAAACCCATGCCACATCAAATATGTTACCTGTGGGCCCCAGTTTCTCTGTGTCAGCCATTGCTGTTAAGAAGCGCTTTCTCATGCAGCATGTGGCCAAAAGTCACTTCAGGCTCCCATTTTCCAGGAGGATCTGAGTGCTTAAAAAGATATTTAATTGTCTGATTGCTCTGGAGGTTTCAGTTTAGGAGAATGCTGAAAAACAACTCACAAGTTCATCTAAATGCTCTGGCTAGCTGGATTAATTTTCAGGCTGTTTTGTGGGTGTTGAAGGAAACATCATATCTGAAGGAGGTTTTTGCGGCCCACCTGCTTGATGGTTGGGACTGCCCAGGGAAGCAGTGCCATTGCAGGAGAGTCCCTGTGGAAGAGCCCATGTGTGTTAGCCTCCTGTTAGCAGGCTCCGTGCGGCTGGAGCAGTTGGAGGTGGTGACAATGTCTGCTGGACGTGTGTGCTAGATGGGAGGTTGTGGCCAAGGCGTTGAAGGAGGAGAGGAGCAGACTATGTGTATGGTATTGGGGAAGATGGAAAAAGGATTGAGAGTGTCTTCACAGAGACCCTGCAGAGATGAGAACCTGAATGTCCTTACTGTGCAAAACAGGGCAGCCAGAACTGTGGGCAGTTTTTATATAAGTGGAGGAACACTGTGTTGAGGAACACTGGAGGCTTATGACTTCTGTCAGAAGTTGTCCTTACTAGATTGCTGTCTTACTTTGAAAAGGAAAGTCAGACGATTTCTGTGTTGAATGGATAAATGCAAATGCTGCCACCTTCAAAAAATCCCAGAATTTTAACTTGGAGAACAACAAGCCAGTCAGCCTTACTTCAGCCCCTGGGAAAATCATGGAGTGAGTCCTTTTGTAATATGTTTCTGGACAAATTGGTGATTGAAACAGTCAGAATGTATTTCTTAAGAGTAAATCATTCTCGACCAACTAAGTTGCTTTGCCATGATAAAATCGCTGTTGTTGTGGATGAGAGACTATTGTGTCATTGACCTTGGCTTTAGCAGAAAGTTCTGTAGAGTTTCCCATAATATTCTCATGTCCAAACTAGGGCCTGACTGTCTGAATGAACTAGCAACAATTAGAAACCTGGTTGGATGTTTAGGCTCAGAGTGTAGCAGTTAATGGTTCATATTCTTCCTGCATACCAGTGGAGTGCCAAAGGGGTTTCTACCATTTAATGTCTTTTTCAGTGACCTGAAAAAGGCAACAGAATGCATTTTGGTTTAAGTTTGCAGATGATGACATACTGGGAGGGCCAGTAGATAGGAAAAGATTTTCATCTATAGGGAGCCTGATAAATAAGAGTTGTGGGTTGACAGGAACCCTGTGAAATTCAGTAAGGCATATGCAAACTCCTGCTTAGAAACAATGTACCAATGTGGGATGGAAATGTGGCAGCTGACTGGTGGCAGTTCAGCAGAGTACTTTGGTCACCCAGCAGATGGGAAGCTGAGTATAAGCCAGCAGTGTACCTTGGTAGCAAAGGCCAACAGCATCCAGCAGCCGGGAAATGAAGGGGAGGTGTTGTCCTCTAGTCAGCACTCACTAGGTGTCATCTGGAATATTGCATCTTTTAGACCTTTTCCATCTTCCCTGATACAATACATATAGTTTTGGAGCCCACAATACAGGAGAGGTGATTATGAGCTGCAGTGAGTTCAGCAGAGGCCACCAAAATGGTCAGGGATTGATCTGGAGCTCTTGTCCTGAGAGAGGCTGAGGGACCTGGTCTTGCTCGTCCTGGAGAAGAGATGGCTTTAAGGGGGAACCTGTTAGTCACCTTCTGTACCTACAAAGAGTTTATTCAGAAAATGGAGCCAGGCTTTCCCAAGCACTGTGTTGGTTGGAGGATGAGAGATATTGGGCATAAACTGAAGAGACTTTAAAGAAAAAAAGACTTGGGAAGAAACTTGAGAGACTTAGAGTATAAGGAAAAGCTTTCTCATCATAAGGATAGTCAAGCAGTGAGATGCCCAAAGATTGTGTAGTCTCCATCCTTTGAGGTTTCAAGACTGACTGAGCAACCTGATATGACATCAGAGCTGTGAGCAGTTGGTTAGCCTAGATCATGCCCAGAGAGCCCTTCCAACCTCAAATATCCTGTGATCCTGTGCATAAGAGTATGTATAGATTATGTACAGAATGAGTTCTGTGGAGACTATATATGGAATGTCTTCACAGAGGCCACAAAGGTTCACTTTTGACAAGTAATGTATACTTTTTAAAATAAGGAATATTCAGATTTCCATGAAAGGAAAAATAAAATGTAAAAAAACCTGTATCTGCTCGTCTCTGCGTTCCCAGTTCTTTGCAGATCTTATTTTAGCCCAGAACCAGCAAAGTCTGAAATGTTGTCACCATATTCATGCACACATTCCTTGCCTGGATTCATGTTGAATTCATCTCTGTGAAAGATTTAATAAATGACTTCCATTTACAGCATTGATGTGGTGAATAGAGCATGAAAGGTGGAAAAAACAGCTTTCAAAATATCAGTGTAGCTATTCTATTTGGGGACAACCCTTCAAACACCTGAATTATTGCATGTCCTTTTAAAGTGAAGACAGTAAGGGTGATACTTGTATTCTAGGTAAACACCATGCTGGTGTTTGACAGTTTGCAAATAATTCATACAATAAATGTCCCCTAATGTAGTCTAAATGCATCTCTCAGATATTTCCAACTGGGCAGCATAGATGTAACCAAGAATAATTGAAGAGCTGATTTTGTGCTATGTTAACAGAACTGTCTTCTTGAATATGTTAGGATGCCTAACATGTTGGCTTTCTCCATGATCATATTGTTTGAATTGGATGTGAAAGAATGGTTAGTACTATTTAGTCATAATCTGCCATAAGAATCTTAAATAGCTTAGGAGAAAAAAATCATAATTATGTTCCTAAGTCTGATGGTATTTCAGATCTTGCAGTGATAAAGGCTTTTTGGTCTTGTCTCAGAATTACTTTTAGAAAAAGAAGTATGCTCTCAAACTAATCATGTCAGCATCAGAACACCTGCAAAATTAGATCAAAAGAAAAAGTGGAATTACTGAGATTTGCTTGCTATGAATAGCACTGGTGTGAATGCATTAAGCAGTCATGTTTGCTGTACTGAAAATGCAACATTCCCCGGGGAACCAGTACAAAAGAAAACAAATTTGGGGATGTATTGACTGTTTGAGATAGCAGTTTGGATATTTTCTGTGGGGTAGTGAGTGAGACACCTGTGGGGATCATCAGATGTGCCTCAAGCTTGGAGGATGATCGTGAGGACTGCAAGCTGAGTAATGCTGTTCTTGTGTGGAAAATGTTGGGTTTTGTTGTGACAGAAGCAAAAATCTTACTTGACTACTGAAGTCTTAATGGCTGATCATCTCCCTTGGGTGCCTGGCCTAGAAACCAGCCAGTGCAAAGTGATCAGCTCTCAAAGACTGTGCGCAGCAAACACCAAGGAGGGGACGTGCTTTGTGTACAGGTGGATGCTGGTGTGGTGGGATGGAAAAGGCACCAAGCTTCTATCAGGGTTGGACTTTCAAAGTCTGTGTCTGTAACTGGTACCTTGCACATTTCTGATAGCAGTTTTCTGCTAGCTTGTGATAGTGTAATGATGTAAGTAAGCACAGTGATAAAAAAGTGGTGATCATCACAAGACTGCCTAAAACTGCTAGAGATGGAAAACAAACTAATTAGGTAAGAATATGCTTATTGAAAGGCCTTCTTAAATGCTATTCCTTTGTAGCCATTTGATCCTCCTTCAGTAGGAAAACTATTAGTCTGTTTCTTCGGCTCTGTATTTTTATTTCTTTTGCAAAAAGGCTTTTAAAAAAACCCCAGACACCAGAAAACCCAAATCACAGCAAAAAAAATTGCTGCTAAAGGTTTATTTTAATAGTGCTCCTCAGAACATAACAGAAATGTTAGTTCTGTCCTTTCTTTCATAACACTTCACATGTCCTGTATGTATCAGTATTTGCTGGGAACTGGAGATGAGGAAACAAATTTCCTTTTGAGCGCAGCACCTAAGGAGGAGCTCACAAAAATCTTTTGATAGATTTTGTGATGACTTCATGTGTTTCAGCTGAAGTTAAGCCCTTGACATGAAGATAAAGTTGTTGAAATACTTCTGTCACTACATACATTACTACTTACATTATTTTCTTCATGCTTAGGTGAGCAGAGCATGAGTAGGAGCTTCACCTAGCCCAGTGGAATTAGGGAAAGTATATGGAGAATGGGATTTGCAGCCCATGTACTGTATTGGGTTATCATCACGTTTACATTAAAATACTTGTTAGTGCATTAAATTACTTAAATTTGCTGCTATTTGAAGGATACTGACAAGATCCCTTCAGGTTCCAAGTCCCTCCCATTCTCCCCCAGCCTTTACCTGTGATTCATGATCATTATTTAGCAATAATTATGCTGAAACATAGTGTAAAAGTTTCCAATGTGTTAAATTACATCTTCAAGTCTATTCTTGATAACTGTTAGACTTTAGGACATTGAACACAGAATCTTCTGACAACTTTATATGTTTCTGTTCTAGATCCTTTATATTTGTCCTGATTGAATAATGCCCAGTGAAGGCACTGCAGTACCTGTGCTGCTTTCATATTTCTGAGTATGCTAATTACATCCTGCTCATGTTCATTCCTTTTTGCATGTCCCAAATATGTCCTGATTTCTCTTCTAGATAACAGGAGATACAAAGCTCTGTTATTTGCTGCTGTAGCTGAACTTAGTCAAGCCAAGCAGAAGACAGGCCAAGGGAAGTTCAGACAAAGCAGGCCTGACAAGTGTTTGTCCTGAAGCCTTGAAGACTCAGTGCAAAGCCTGAGTCACAACTTGTTCCTGGAAGTGGCAATATTGGGCTGCAGGGTGGCAAGAACTGAAAGAGCAACTTAAGCAGTAGGCAATAGAGCATACCTTGCATTTATTTTATTTTATTTTATTTTATTTTATTTTATTTTATTTTATTTTATTTTATTTTATTTTATTTTATTTTATTTTTCAGTTATTACAGAGCCTTTTCAGAGCATGCAGTGCGTGACTTCTCGATTTATATTTCACCCTAGTAGCTATTCTGTAATTAAAATGTTTCTCCTGTGTGGGTTTTTACCCTCTGCTTACAGCCACAAATTTAGATTGATCAGGCTATAATAGTAGCTGTGACATTTAATGGTTCTTTTAGGCCATTCTCATTGTAATAAACCAGCAAAATAGTGCTGATTTTTAAAATGTATCCATTAAATTAAGAAAATTGTTTTATATAAGTAACTGCTTTCAGGATAGAAGGTATCTTTTATATTGAAACCTTACCAAATGGTATTTCAAAACAACGGAAAGATTTTTGTGTTTTGGCTGCAGATAAATCTCAGTTTGCTGGAAGTAGGTGAGGGCTCTTTAATTCCAGTTTTCCTGTTTGTTGCTGAAGCAGTGAAGCATTCAGAAAAAGACAATTTCACTTTGATTAAATGCCTAAAAAGTTATCTGGTTGATAAAAAATAAAAAAGAAAAAAAAGGAAGAAAGAAAAAGGATGTTGCATAAGCTTTTAATATTTAATTTCTATACTCTAAGTATCCGGAAGAACATTTAGTTCCTGTTTTGAAAGATGAATGCCGTATATTGGAAAGTGTGCTGAAGGCTCATTTGCAGTCACGACGCTTGTTTGCTTCTCTAGTATGTACGTGCAGGGAAGAGTAGAAAGGGTTGAGTGGGCAGTTGGCAGTCATTCATTGTCAGTGATTGCTAGTCATTCATAAAAAGCTGCAGAGCTGAGAGGTGGAGCCAGCGGCAGCAGCCGCCTTTCAGGCTCTTGCAGAAGACGAGTTTGTGCAATCACAGGCGATTTGAGAAGCTGCTCAAATATGGTATGATGAATGTACTGAGAAGATGTGTGCTAAATGCATCTAATTAAAAGGGGCTGCTTAGAATAAAGAAAAATGTTTCAATTATTTTCTTCTCAAGCCTACAGTGGTTTGTGAACATGGATATCTAATGTTGTTTAGGTAAAGACAGTAAATCACTTTCAAGGAGTGCCCTCTAGTTTATGACACCTCTGGAGTATGCCTTTAAAATAAGCAGTGTTAGAAAATTAATGGGTCCTGATCCAGAGATAAAAGGGAAATTTTGAGGTAAGTACAGAGTATATTATTGTACTTCATAATTTTGAGACAAAAATGACAGCAAACATTTAATTTCAAGAAGAGACTGTGTCAGAAGCAGCAAGCAATCCTTTATGTTCTCACTCTAAAAATTGCTGCATCTATATTTTTCCCGTTGCTGCAATGACTGCCAATCTCCTAGATGGTCTCGACAAGATTTTATTTTATCTTTTTATCCAAAGTGTGTCAGTTACAGCAGCTTGAAAGACTTCAGTTTTAATTTACAAATCTGATTTATTCAAAACTTGGTGTGAGTAAAAGCTATTGTATCAGCTGTTCTCTCTCTTCTAGTTTGGCCTATGCATTTCCCAGCTTGTCAGAAAGCTGCAGAGCTGTCACTGCAGGCTGATCTACAGCTGGCTGGGCCATGGTATTTTAGGCTGGGTTTATGTCCATTATGGCTGCCATTGCATTTAAATGTAAGGAGTTCACCTGAAAGTAGAAGCTCCTTGGTTGTTAAGTTGAGGCTTAGGGTCCTAAACCCAAAACACTTACTCCCTTACAGAACCAAAAATCTTCATTGAGAAATGGAATGGTCACTCTTGAATTTCCTGTATTTGACCTATTTGCAGATGGACTCCTGTGTCCAGTACTGCTCTAAGCATGGTCTGGAAGAATATAATGCTGGGCTAGGAGATTTCATTTGAAATTAGGTTCTGGAGCAGTCTCTGTATGGTTTAGAAGGCAATGAATGTGTTTGTTCCTTATCAGATGGCAGAATTTCAAAGCGACCCCACTCTCTCTTTAATAAATTGCTAATTAAATAGTACACTGTAGGCTCTTTGAAGCTTTTTCAGAAGCTCTGACTAAAATGTATATGAGCCAAACATCACTATGGCAGTGTTCCAATGAAAGTGCATGTATGCTTTTTCTCCTTTTGAGGAAGCATCATGTTGTAGTTGAGGCAACTCAAACTATAGCAGTCACTGTTTTCAGTAAGAGTGAGTGCATATCCCCTGGGGCTCTGGTTTCTCTTTGTTCTCAAGAATTTCTCAGTGCTCTCATTAGTATTAACAAGTGCAATTCATGTACATCAAAGAAAACTACACACTTGAAGAAAGAATATTCTATGTGACCTGCTGGGAGATCAGTGTATGCAAGATCAGGCTGGAGGTGAGACTTCTCCAGGTGTGTTACTTTTTCTCATAGAGTGGACTGGCAGAGTCTCATGCACCAGTAAATCCACTTTCCTGCAGTAGACTGGTTTCCTCTTCTGAGATGGACAAGTAGCCAGTTGCTCAAGTTCAGCACCATGGAAGGGGTTTGATGCCTTTCTTATCCATACATACATGTGGAATTAACTTGCTGTGTCAAAGTGATTTACAGATGCTTAAAAAATATCTGTTCATAAGATTATGTGGGTGTTAAATGAGCGTGCTTGGTTCCTTGCATTTTGAAAAATGAAGTGCTGTACAAATGCAATTTTTAAAGCCATCTCTTTTTGATTTTAAGACACATTTCAGAATAGAGGAAAGAAATCAAATGTAAGCTTGCATTGCACCTTACAGATATTTCATCTTTTGGAAGTTTCAGGTAATGTATTGTCTGTTCATTTGAAGCCCATTCACTTGGTGATATTTGGAGGCTGGCTTGAAGTTCTCATCTGTTACTGGAGAGCAGCTGATATTAGAGATGAGTGATGTATAGCTGTTTATGTACAGCTCTAAACATGATGTAGGTGAATGTGGTGCCCTGAAAAGACTCTCAAACCCACACAGGCTAGTCCCACTTTAGGAATTGAGCATCCAGCCATTAAAGATACCTTTTTAGATTCCTAATGATCTCTTTTATTGCAACAGTCAGAAAGTAGGAAAGTAGGAGCATCAGCAGATCCATCACAGTACTTTGTGCTGACCTACTGCTGATGAGTACATGCATTGCAATACACTGGTTTGCTTTCAATTTCTCTCTGCAGTCAGCACTGCAGGTTTTGGTGTTCCAAAGTAGATAACATTTTACAATGTTAAGGATTTTTTAAGAGATTCATCCTTTTAAATAAAAGAGATAAAAGCCAGTCTGTCAGTGAAATGCATCTCACAGCTGTAGTCAGATTGGCAGTTTCTATTTTTAACTTGGCAACTTCCCCATGTAGCATGCTACAGCTTTCTGTGACATTTCAGATATAGCTAATATCCTCTCAATTTTTTTGGGAGGCCCATCTTATTTTTGCATCCCCCAAACAACAGCAGTGGATGCTTCTGGAGAATGAAGGGAAAGGGCTATGCCAAGCTGAGCAGCTCAAGTACTTTCCTTATGCAGCCTCATCTACCATCTTTTTTAGTATTACACCCAAAATGTAGGACTGGATGGAACGTGTGCCCAACCCAGTAAAGTATTTTTCGTGCTTATATGTTGTTCTTAGAGTCCAGTGCTAACAACTAACTACAGAAATAGATTTATTAGATCAGAAAAATCAAAGTCCTGTATTTGATTCCTTGTCTTGGAACAATAAAAAACCCAAAAAACATACAAATGCCTCTGTGACAGAAGTGCCATGGTTGCTGCAAGGCTGAGAAACCTACATGCAGAAACATTTATGTTTTATCTTTGCTGCCAGCACACATTCTAACCAATAACTTGTCTCAGTGCAGATTTTCACAAATTGCTTCTACCTACTACTGTGGTTTTCTGCTTTGCTTCCATGTGAAAATGGGAAAACATGAAAGAGCTGGTAGTACTGGCTAACGGACTTGTACTCAGTTGCCATCCAAACAGCTAAAATAGGATGCCTCAAACTATTTATGAACATCTGCAACATCACTGGCTTCTTCTAGGGTGGTTGGTGATGAAAAAAAAAAAAGCTGGTTAATTGAAAGGAATAGGAAACTCTGTATCTAGATTCCCTATGGCTCAGTCTAAAGTAAATATGGACAACAAATGTGATATTACTCCATGTGCCTTTTTCTCCTGGCAATGCAAGAACCACAGAGGGACTGGCTCTAATGTGGATGAGTAAAGTCACAGGAATCAAATCTCCCTATATATGAACAAACCATTCCAAGATAGACTAGTGAACTTTATTTCATAAGCCAAGTAACTTATCTTTTCCATCTTTCTAGGTAGCTGTGTGTTCTGTCATTGGCTGTAGCCTAAATGCAAGGGCAAAAATCTGGACAGTGTTTAAGAACTTCAAAATTCAGACAGACTCTTTACTGAAGTCTCTCACGTGCCTGATAAGACTTTATCAACCCACTCCAAAACATACCTTTAAGCATGACTACTTTCAAAAATCATTCCCAAAGGACCTGTTTCTGTGTGAAGACAATACATGTTTATGCATGCTTCCCCTTGCAGTTCTGTCTTGTGTGGCTGTAATGGAGATTTCCAGGAAAAATGTATTTGGAGGCTTTCAGGAGAACCATAAAGAAACTCTCCACAGTAAGAGCTATTTTCTTAGCTTATTCTGTTGGAACTGCCATGTAATCTGGTTCAAAATCCTTTACTCCTCTGACCCTATCTTCTTGTGTTACAGTAGAGTAGATAGAGTTTTAAGACAGCTAAAATCTCCTTGTGTGGTTGTGAGAAGAAGGGTAGTGGAGCCTATTGAGGTAAACAAACTAGCTGCTTGTTTTTGAATTGGAGAGTCTTCATCTGATTGATTCTAGAAGTTACTGCAGATTTGTCTCTAGTAGAACTGGAGATGAGGAGGAATTTCTGATGTGGGGGCAAGGCAGCACCTGAATGTGCTGGCTGAGAGCAGCACAGTGTGTGCCACGGCAGGGTTCCCTGACCTGCTTCTAGCACCCAGCCCTCTGACAGCTGAGCTGATGGGAAAGGCAGCTATTACCCTCCTTGAGATTCAGAAATTAGAGCCTGACCTTGTATGCACCCTATAAGCACCTTTTCCATTTTAGGTTTGTATGAACTAGTGGAAGACAGGCCAAATCCTTTTGAAGTTCTTTCTGTTTATATTTACTATTTAATATAATCTGACAAGCATAGAGCTTAGTCTCTCAGTAGTGTGTGGGTTTTGGGAAACCTCTGTCTGCTTTTCTGCAAATGTATGGAGCTGGAAAGTGATAGCCAGGCTTTTTTTCATAGTGTGAGTGACATAAACGTAAGCCACAGTCCTGTCACATGATGGAGGGAAAGATGATAATACTGTCTGATCAGAGAGAACTTTGATGAACATCAAATACAAAAATGTCCATTCTGTTCATGTATTCTAAGTTAATGTTGAAGACTGGCCTTGTGGTAGAAAATGTTGCAGTCTCAACAGTTCTTTGCTACAGAGAAAAAAAATGAATTACCAAAAAAAAAAAAAAAAAAAGAAAAGCTGATATAGATGCAGGAAAAATTGTATTTGCTGCATTGTAAAGAATAATTTTGAATGTCCAGGGGCACACATGAGAAAGTGGAAAGAGGATGCAAAGGATAGGGAGTAGGAAGAATGAAGGCATACACTGTTGTGAATGGAAATGTGTGTGGTTTTTAACTCTTTGATATAGGGTTTTTGTTAGAAAGTATAAATCTACCAATCTGTCAAAAAACTGCAAAAAAATGTTCAATTCCATGTTATGATAGAAATGGCTATTTTTTGATTCTCAAGTGGAAGGAAGGGGAAAGGTGTAATCAGAATAAATGCACCTTTTATATAATTTTTTCTAACAAATTTCTAGAGCAAAGATTTTTAAGTTTTGAAGAAAATCATGTTTATTTTAGATTCCTAGCTGTATAAATATTGTGTAAATATGGGGACCTGAATTGTAATCCTTCTGTCTACTGGGAGTAAGGGTACTTGGCATGAACTTAACATCTAGAAACCACAACTGAGTCAGTGAGTTCTCCAGACAACCTGTAGGTGAAGTCTCTGCATCTGTGGATTAAATATTTTTTTGATAAATCATTTACTGTCATCATACTATGATTCAGGGTGTCAGGCCTGATGTGCTAAGGGTTAGACTAAGGTTTAGACTCTTCCAGACCTGAAGAATTTTAAATGTAAACCCTGGGTTAAAATCCTGCATTACCACAAGCTTCCTATGGCAACGTTGTGCTCCATTCGCAGAATTCCCTTTCTTACCAGAGGGCTTAAAAGAAAAATCCATTTCCCCCTGCCAGTTATAGTCTTCCTGATAAACAGAAACCATCCCTTTCATAGTTTTTTTTCCAATAGATTGCTGAGATGTAATATTAAAAAGTGTCATTCAGGTTGGGGTTGAGATGGGGAAGGAAGGAATTGGCAGTTCTCTGTGGGATGTTTGTGGGGCTGCTGCCCTTCCTGACTTGGCTGACTGAACTGTGAGACACCTAGGAATCCCAGACAAATAATTACTATGTGTTAGCAATTAGCCAGATGTCCACGTGGAGTGCAGGGATGTTTCACACTCACTGAGGAGTCAGTGGAGTCTGTGCAGAAGACAGCACACGCAAGCACTGTGCGCGTGCAGTGAATCCTCTGACGCGCCTTCCCGCACCTGCTCCGGCCACCCGAGCCACTCAGCAGTCACTCTTCACAACTGTGGGCATGCGTGGGATTTTGGAGGCAGAAAGTGAAGCCATTGCTCCTCCACAGGGAGATGAGAAGGGGAAAACTCCTGCTGTAGTTTGCCCAAATAATGTCCAGCTCTCATCACTGAGACCAGAAATTTGGAAGTAAGAAAGCACGTGACTTGCTGAATTTGTGATCAGTGACGATGCTTCAGTGCACTGAAAAACTGAAGCTGCTGGGTAAAAATCCTGTGTAGCTTTGATTCCATCCCCTGGGAAAAAGAATAAATTAAAAAATATAATTCATACCATGCATATAAAATTAAAAAAAAAAAGTGATAAAGAGTAGTTAATGCTTCTTAGCTCTCCATGATTTTGGGTTTAATGACTTAGATAAAAGTGAAGTGATTGGAGATGTCTCTCCAAATGAAGAAGAGATGTCTTTTCTTTTAGATATCTCTTCAATTTTTTGAAAAATCAGTTGCCAATTCATAAAACAAATCCTCTTAGAAGAGGGCCTATATTCTAGCGGCTTTTATTTCTAGTGCCTTGTAAAAAAATGAACCTGAGTATACTGAGATGTAAAACCCAAAGCCAGAATAAATTTAGAGCAGTTGAGAGTACCCTAGAGTTCAGATAAAATATGGTACCAGGCAATCTAAGACATTGTCCCTGAACAGCCAGTCACTGACTCAGAATTGAGTAGCTTGTTAGCCCATTTCTAAAACAAGCTTTTTGTTCCAGGCTCTTTCATGGGACATCTGCCATACAGACAGATTTCTGAATGCATCTCATCTAAATGCACCAAAATATGGTATTGTGAACAATGGTGGTTTTCTCTTGCTCTTAAATTATTAAGTTTATCCATGGAGTCTGTGCCAATCACTTCTTGTCCTGTCCTATTTTTCACTGTCTTGTGGTGTGTATGGTGAAGGAGGTGCTGAGAGAGATCTGTTTTGTAATTCTTCTACAAAACAAACTTTAATATTTTTTTTCCTCAACTGAAGGTAAATCTTTGGAGTGTGCAAGACTGTGAAAAAACACTCCTCACTTTGTCCTGCATGCCATTTTGATCCAGTTTTTCATTCTAGGTTTTGAAGGTATTCCCATTTCTATATCTTGCTGCTTTCCTATTTTCTTTGACTTTGCATTTTTTCCATTTAGTATTTACTGTATACCTTTATTCAGTATGAAGGATAATTTATGTAGCACAATGAAAGGAAGAACATTGAATTATTAGTACAAACAACAACAAAAGAAGAATAAAGTCTCAAAAAGGACAAATAATACTGAATTAATACTACACAGTTAAGATGGGTGAGAATCAGGCATCATTCTCATTGGAATATCAGCTGCTCTTTTCTGAATAGTCTGGCAGCTATCGCTCATGCTTCAATCCCCCATGCTTTAGTTTATGCTCTTTTTGCTCATGGCTGTAGTGCTCAAGGTCTGTCCCAAAGGCCTCTTCTGCTTAGGCAGTCTAAACCCCATCAGCTGGTGAGAAATGAGCAGGTGCCCTACGAGGCCATCCAGGCATGTGAAGGGAGGGAGGGCACTTCAGCAATACGGGTGGGGCTCCTGTGTTCTGTGGGAGCTGGAGCTGATAAGGCAGCTCTGAGGTGGAGGAGAGCAGAGCGCTGCAAGGGCTGTTGCTCCACCAGAGCAAAACAGACGTGGATGGAAAAGATCATATTCTGCCAAAATAACTGTGAAAATGTCCTCAGCTGCTCCTAGATATTTCTAGTTTTTTTAAATCTGTTAATATTGGCTGGTATTTTTTTCTTTTTCAGTCAGGCTAGGGTAGAGGGAGTAGTTTGGATTTCTCTTCTTGCCCATTGTAATATTTATCTGGAGCACAGACTAGGTCATGTTTTGGTGTAGGCCAAAGCCTGAGCAGAACTTAATCTGGCTGTGCCATAAAAAGCAACAAAAGTGTTTCTGTAAAAAAATCAGCAATAAAAGGAGGCCCAAGGATAGTCTCCAGCCTTTATTGGATACAGGATGATACATAGTGACAAAAGGATGATGAGACAACAGAGGTTCTTATTGCTTCAATTTTTAATAGCAAGACCAGTTACTCTCTGGATACTCAGACCCCTGAGCTGAAAGAAGAGGGATGGGGAGCACAGTTATACCTCCATAATTCAGGAGAAATTGTTAGTGACCTGCTACACCACTTAGCCTATGGGCCCTGGTGGCACACACCTGAGGGTACTGAGGGAGCTGGCAAAGTGCTCACTGGGCCACTTTCTGTCATTTGCCAGCAGTCCTGGATAAGCAGGGAGATCACAGCTGGAAAGATGTGCCATCTATCTACATGAAGGGTTGGAAGGAGGATCTGAGTAACTACAGGCCTGTCAGTCAGACTTTAGTGCCAGAGAAGGCCATAGAGCAGACCTTCCTGAGTGCCATGGGGCAGTACATGCAGGACAGCTGGGGGATCAGGGCCAGCCAGCCTTGGCTTAGGAAAGGTCCTTCTGGGACAAAAAGACTTGCTTAGTGGATGAAGGAAGGAATGTGGATGTGTCTACCTGTACATAGTAAAGCCTTTAACAGTGTCACCCACAGGATACTCCTGGAGAAGCTGGCAGCTCATGGATTGGTGGTGCACTCTTCACTGGCTGTAAAACTGTCATGGCTGGGCCCAGGGGAGTGGTGGTGAATGGAATCACAGGCAGTTGTCACTATGGGCTCCCCCAGGGCTCACCATTGGGGCCAGTCCTGTTTAGTATCTCTGGCAATGGGTGAGGGAATCAAATGCACCTTCAGTGGGCTTGTGGCCAACACCAAGTTGGGTGGGAGTATTGATCTGATGGAGGGCAAGAAGGCTCTGCAGAGGGATCTGGACAGGCTAGATCAGTGGGCCTGGGGCCAACAACATGAGATTCAACAAGGCCAAGTGCTGGGTCCTGCCCTTGAGTCACAACAACCCCATGCTGTGCTCCTTGCTGGGGGTACAGAGTGCTCCGTGGGAAAGGACCTGGGAGTGCTGGTCAGCAGTGGCTGGACACGAGCCAGCTGTGCCCAGGTGGCCAAGCAGGCCAATGGCATCCTGGCCTGTAGCAGCAATAGTGTGGCCAGCAGGGCCAGGGCAGGGATTGTACCCCTGTGCCTAACACTGGTGAGGCCATGCCTTGAGACACTGAGGCGCTGTCTAGAGAAGGGCAGCAGAGCTGGTGAAGGACAAGTCCTGTGAGGAGTGGCTGAAGGAGCTGGGGCAGTTTAGCCTGGAGAGGAGGAGGCTCAGGGGAGACTGTACCACTCCCAGTGACCTTAAGGGTCTTTTCCAATCTAAGCAATTTGGTGATTCTGTGATGTTGATGATTTGCAGCATACAAGAAAACCTGAAGAAAGACTTTATTGCAAACCTACCATGTTTTTGCAGACCCTCTGTAATTGTGAGGGGCCTAGACAGGAGAGAGGAAAGCTGTTTACAAGCTTTCTGGAAAGCTTTGTCTGCTGTTGAGGAGGAAGGACCACAGCTCTGAGGAGGTCCTTCTGTATTCCCCTGCAGGGATTTACTGGTTTGCATCCTTGGTCTGGTGTATGACATCTACAGTGCAATGCAGGGCAGCTGACAAATCACAGATATTTTCTGTATCATTAGCTTTGTAAAGCTATAAAGAAATTAAAAATTTCTGTAGAAAGGACCATGCAGGATTGTTTCTTCAGGATGCCCTTAACTGGGCTTCTCATTTACATCTTGTAAATACATTGGAAAGCTCCCTCTTTAAGCAGACTCTTGTGAAGCTCTGTGAGCATTGCTTACCATGGAAGTATTTCTGTACCTCCTATATTCTCAAAACAGTTTATTTCTTGACATCATTTTTTTGGTCACATGAGTTTATGGAGAGATAATTTATCTTGATTATTTGCAACAAAAATACATCATGCCACCTGCTTCTCCAGGACCTAGTTGTCTGATTAAAAGTTTGTCATGCTGAAAGAGAATCAAATAGTAGCAGTAGTAACATTATGCTCTGGTCTAAAAGAAGAGTTACTGGCTTATAAGCAATTTACTTTTCTCTTGTTTTTTCAGCTTGGATACCTGTGGAATTAGTGACTCTTCTAGACATGATTTCAAAACCGCTTCAGGGGAGAAAACTGCTTTCAGTTGGTCAGATGGTTCTGTCTTAAAACAATGGTGATATGTTACTATGTATTGTTACTACAGTTTAAATTATTTTGCTTTTTAATACCTCGAAACTTTTCTGCAGATGATGGTAATGATAGCTTGCTTTTAAAATGTGAACAAGTTATCCATCTTCGTGAAGCAGACCTGAAAGATCAGGGGAACAGCAACTGAATAAGTGCACAGAAAATCCCTATCCATTAGTAAGAGTAGCTAGGGAGGCATGAATGAGAGATAATATTTCACATGGAATATTCATGCTATTCTGAATATTTTTAAATCTTTCTATGCTAGCACCCAAAACTACATTTCAGGTAGTATTTAAGGTGTAGGAATTCACTGATTTAGAAGATCAATGAATTAAAAGACAAGTTGCAATGAAGTGACAGGCTTGAAACAGTGTGACAACACTCGTTAACACAAAATGAAAACAAAATACAAAATTTTACCAAAAAATAGTTAACACCAGAAGTTTGGGAAATGTTGTGTAGTATTTCTTCTTCAAATGAAGTTTTGTAGTATTTGAGCTGTGATTCATAGATGACTTCTAAATCTTTTGATAGCAGTAGCAACCATGTTTTTTTTTAAACACATATGTTCAGATGGAACATGTTTGAATTCTGAACTGGAAAGCACTTTAAATTAAGTGTACCTTGAGTCCAGAAGTGGACTTGCTGCTGATCACATCTGTAACTGTGAAGGTTTTAGATTTGATGGATGAGAGATAGCCTTCAGATACCGTAGGGATCTGCATAAAGGACCTGAACAGAAAAGCAGACCATTTTTTTGGAGTTACTTGAAATGATATGGGATATTCTGTGTTGTTCTTCTGCAATTTTCTTTCTGTGTGCTTACAAGTCACTTATCATCATTGGATTTTGTTTAGATTTCAAAATAGAAATAGTGATAGCAATTTGGGGGGGGGTGTGTTTTTTTATTACTTTTGTGAGAAACAGATTGGTTAGTTCATAAGTATGGGTTATATACAATTGTTAAGGAGAAAAAAAATGTATGATGTGTAATGCAACTTAAATATTTCCTTAAGGGTTATTTAGAAAAAAATTTGGATTTTCAGTCAAGTAAATCTGTTTGTGAATATTATCTGATATTCAGGGAATTTCTTTTTATCAAAGAAGACAGAAATGCCCACAAGCCAAAGTGTTTCAGAAGTCAGGAAGAAAAAAATGACTGGGTTTGGCTGTGATGCCTTAGACCACATTTTGGTTTTACATTGTTGTACCTGGAGTCCTTGATGTTTGGGCAGATATATCTGACAGGACTTGCCATGACCAGGAGCGCACATATCCACAGTGTACCAGCCCTCCTTAAAAAGGTCATTTTGGAAAAAGTGATATGGTAACAAAGCTTGAGCTCAGAGGGAGGCTTTGTACTACCACTTCACTTATGTTGGTCAGGAAGCCTGTTCGAGAAGATTCCTTTGTGACTCTTTCCTGTAGGAGGAGGTTTTCCCTTCAGGGAGTGAACAGAGGCAGCTTGGCTTAATGGAGGGTTTTGTAGTACAGAAAAAAATCTCTCCAGTGTGACTTTACTCCTTCCTAGCAGAGGAATGATGACCTCTCCTTCTGAATTTCCAGGGCAGTGAAGGAGATTAGAAGGTGTTCTGTGTGTTTGATACTGTCTGCATCTGATAATGTTTCCTAGGACCACAATATTTTCTTTGTATTATCTGAGAAAATCAGGAGATCTGTCTAGGTAGTAGAAAAGGAGAGAATGCCTCAGTAATTGCTCTGCTGCTTAGTGTCTAGGGGATTTTCTTAGGTTGCCTTTATCACCACCTTTCTGCCATGTCTTGATGTAATTTGATATTTTAATTTTTTTTTTTTTTTTTTACTTGGACCTTGCAATTTCAGAGAGATAATTCAGTGAGTTTGACATGTAGAAGCCAGGAGAGATGCTTTTTAAAAATAAAAAAATCCAGTTAATTTTTTTCTTAGACTGCAAGTACAAAAAATGAGCTAGTCATGTAATTGTCATCTGTTGTTTTCAGTGGTCAGAGTTAATGCTATTCTGGGTGCTCTGACTCTGCATTTAGACCCATGTGATTTAATAAGTTATTTTCAAATGTAACCATTCCACTGTTTTTTTCATGCTAGGAACAGTTACAGGGAGACTTGCAATGTCACTGTCATGTATTTTTTATTATATAATTGAAATGTGCTTCATTCTGAACTGTTTTACCATCACTTTTTTGTAGCAGAATTTACACAGCATGTAATTTTATCCTTATACTGCAATATCTATATTCTAGTTACTCACCCAATTAAGAGAAGTAGGAAAGAATACTGAGCCAATTAAATGAGCAAATTGACTGTTCTGAGGGTCTATTTAACAAGTTCTTTTACATCAAAACCTACAATATTAATCAGATGGAGAATTTCTTTGGTTCTGACAAAAATGACAGCCTGTTATACATCTATGCTGGAGACGTACAAGGCTTCATCAAAATACTGTTGCTGTCGACCAACAAAATATTGCAGTCCTCTGTGGACAAAAGAGCTAAGAAATTTACAAAAATATCTTTATAAACCACGATTATCTTTTTGGAGTACAAGATAAATGTTATTTTTTAGGTTTAAAATATCTGAGGAAGAGAACAGTTCAAAAGTGTTAAACCACTTTACCACCACCCTGTGGTAAAGAAATAAGTCAGTGTTTAAAAAATAAATCTGTAGAAAATTAGCATTTTTACTGCAAAAAAAGCAATAGACAATGTTTTATCAGCATAAAGTATCACAGAAATGGCTTATTGATTAATAGTGTTCTGGGTAAATACGCACACTTTAACATTTTGCATCTCAGTGTTAAATGCACATATAACTTTAAAATACAGTTTTAGTTTGCAGTCCTGTCTCCATATTATTAGCATTTAAAACAAAAACTAATTAGTGCCTCTGTATTACTAGCATTTAAACAAAAAAACTAATTAGTAATTCTAATTTAGTTATGTCTGTGTTAATAGGATTCAGTCACAAATATAAGTGATTTATCATCTATTGTGAGTATAAAGCATTGGAAGGACAAATAATAATTTAAACAATTATGTCTATTTTTACGGCATTGATTTGGTAACTTGGTATGCTTTTTATGAGCATCCTGAGTAAACTGTAGGTGGGTGAGAAATTAATTTCCTAAAATTCTGTCTTTTCTCATGGTGGTAATAGAAAGTCAATATTTTAGAGAGGCAAAGTGGATCTGCCATAGGTAAGTATGTATTGTTGTATGGAGGATGTTAAATGTAATTCCAAAGTGATAGTGTAAATAATGACTACAAATACATTTATTAATCTAAACTCCAGAAAAGTCAGACAGGAAATGTGAACTCGGTGATATGCTGTCACTTTGAATCACATGATAAAGCAGAATTGAAAATGTATCAGTAAAATAAATCAATGAAGCTAAGTATAGCTGGTAATATATAAAGTGTTGTGGAAACAAGATCTGAATTTGTGCTTTAAATTATAAGTAAACCCCAACCTTCATATAGGAAGGGGAAATCACTTCTGTAATGAAGTGATCATTTGATAAATTTTTTTAGTTACTAAATCAAATTTGGTGCTTTCAAAGTATTTCCAATTGCTGTTCCACATACATGTGCAGTACAAGCATGAAACTAATGCTGAAGAGAGAGAGCAGATCTGGAAAAGATGTAAGATGAAGGCATGTTTGCTTTATAAGGCTAGCAAATGTCAGTAGTTTTGCTTCCCACATCTTTGGAAGTCTTTGCAATATGTCCTTCTGCATTTCAGTGCTGTTATTTAGAAATCTCTTAAAATCATTGTACAGGCAAAAAAAGCTTTAGTTTTGTGTAGCTGAGCTTGCTTTACTGAATTGCAGTATTCACATCAACAACTAAACACACCATAAAACATGGCTGGAGAATTAAACCTGCATCATTCCTGCATCCATTTTAGCAAAGGATGATAATTAAGTTGTTCAGAATGGCTGAAAGGCAAGACTCAAAATGCTGCTTGACTACCTCTGGAGGGTGAATGATTACATTGCATTACAAACTGCGATTTGAAGTGAGAGATTGCTGCTTTCCCTTCATTATGGTTTTTTTTTGGTTTGAGTTTGGGGGGCTTAGTTCTGACATGTCTCAGAATTTTCCTTCTTTGGTAATTCTGTATTGATTCTCATCTTCCAGCTACAAGGAACCAGGTGAGACTCCTGTCAGCATTTATCTTTGTTACCAAAAGCTAGTAAAGCAATACACTAAGTACCAGCAATCCTTCCCTTCCCCTTCCCCTTCCCCTTCCCCTTCCCCTTCCCCTTCCCCTTCCCCTTCCCCTTCCCCTTCCCCTTCCCCTTCCCCTTCCCCTTCCCCTTCCCCTTCCCCTTCCCCGCTGATTCCTAGCATAGACTGCAATTTCAAGCATGTGTGAGTGTGCCATTCACATATTTGATTTGTGAAGCTGGTATTCTGGAGTTGGATGGAAGCAGTCACTCAGTCACTTTGTCACCCTTTTTCCTTGAGATAACACTGATGTTATCTCAATAGGAGTTGCTAGAATTAACTCTGCTACTACTTTCAAACTTCTGCCCAGATGGGGAAGTGTCCAGGATGTATGGGGCTGGCTGAAGAGAACCAGAGCTCAGAGGGGAAAAAAATCCTCTCTTAACAAGTTACAGATGAGAAATTACATGATCCAAATTTTTTTTCCAATTTTTTTAGAGAAGTAAGCTACATACTTAGAATCAAACCAAGCTGAGATCTTAACCAGCAGATTTTAGTGATACCCTAGAGAGTGGGGTTCTGAAGGTACTCTAAGATATAAGCAAGAAAGAGGATTTTTCTTCGTTTTACTTTACAATATTCTGATACAGTAGGCTTTTTATTTTCATGCTTGCTTCTTCACTTGATGATAAACTCTGCTACACAGAACAAAGTAATTTCTGTTGGTTTAGAACTTTGCATAGCCTTAAGGCAAAGCTACTGCTGATCATACATTGTTAAAAAGTATACCTTTAGAGCTGTTAAATTGCATTAAGATATTTTGTTTGAGATTGTCACTTTTTGGAATAAATGCTTCAAGATTTTCTGGCTTTTGCCTTTTATAAATTCAAGAATGTTTAAAAAATGTGAGTTTTTAAGCTCAAGGTATGTACTTCACTTCTGCTTATGCGCTTCAGAGTGGTATACTGTAATAGGCATATTTCATAGTACTGCACCATATATATATTCAGAAAAAGTAAGTATTTAAAATTACATAATTAAAATTTAATCTGAAAGCAATATTCCTTTCAAGTTACTGGCATGGTTTTTTGCAAGAAGTGGAGAGTGTTTCAGCAGCTAACTAAGCCAGTGATGTGTTGTGCCTTCAGATCATATTGCATGCAACATCAGCTTGGCACTTTGGCTACCAAAGCCATACATGTTTTAAAATATTTGTCCTGTTCTTCAGAAATTAATTCGCACAGTTTGTCATTATTGTGCTGCACATACAATCTGATTTCATGTTCTGCTTGCTTTTATATGCTGTGGTCCTCCAGCAAAGCAAGCAGCAATATTGGAGAAGAGAGGAAAAAAATTCCCATTGACAGTATCTGTGCATAGATCGCTCTCCCATTTCCTGAGATGGTAGCAGGTTTTTGGATTATACTGATTTCATTGTTCAATTGTCTAGCTATATGCACTGAATTATTTTTATTCCTGTGGACTGTAACACCCTGATCAATAGAATGGAGATAATTCAATTTTTTTAAAAGCATCTTGAAATCTGCCAACTGAAATAAGAGCCTTCCTTCCTTCCTTCCTTCCTTCCTTCCTTCCTTCCTTCCTTCCTTCCGCCACTTCCGCCACTTCCGCCACTTCCGCCACTTCCGCCACTTCCGCCACTTCCTTCCGCCACTTCCTTCCGCCACTTCCTTCCGCCACTTCCTTCCGCCACTTCCTTCCTTCCGCCACTTCCTTCCGCCACTTCCTTCCGCCACTTCCTTCCTTCCTTCCGCCACTTCCTTCCGCCACTTCCTTCCTTCCTTCCTTCCTTCCTTCCTTCCTTCCTTCCTTCCTTCCTTCCTTCCTTCCTTCCTTCCTTCCTTCCGACACTTCCTTCCGACACTTCCTTCCGACACTTCCTTCCGACACTTCCTTCCGACACTTCCTTCCTTCCGACACTTCCTTCCGACACTTCCTTCCTTCCTTCCGACACTTCCTTCCGACACTTCCTTCCTTCCTTCCTTCCTTCCTTCCTTCCTTCCTTCCTTCCTTCCTTCCTTCCTTCCTTCCTTCCTTCCGCCACTTCCTTCCTTCCGCCACTTCCTTCCTTCCGCCACTTCCTTCCTTCCGCCACTTCCTTCCTTCCTTCCTTCCTTCCTTCCTTCCTTCCTTCCTTCCTTCCTTCCTTCCTTCCTTCCTTCCTTCCTTCCTTCCTTCCTTCCTTCCTTCCTTCCTTCCGACACTTCCTTCCGACACTTCCTTCCGCCACTTCCTTCCTTCCGCCACTTCCTTCCGCCACTTCCTTCCTTCCGCCACTTCCTTCCTTCCTTCCGCCACTTCCCTCCCTCCCTCCCTCCCTCCCTCCCAGTATGGTGAATTATCTATTATTGTCTTGTAGTATGTGGTCTATCTGAGTCTTTGTCTTCCCTCTGAGTATCTTGATAAATCTTGAAAGGAATAATTTGAACTCTTTACAGCTGCTGAAATTTTAATAAGATTACTTGTTCTGACAATATACGTATCTTTCCCGTCAGAGTATATGTTTCAGGTAAAGTTGATTGCCTTGATAAGCTATGTGCACCTTAAGAAGTTATTTTAAAATAATTTAGATTTGTTTTGTGCTACTGTAAGTCAAATTATTTTTTAAGCCTTAAGCATATTGTGAGGCAACACAAATTACCAACCATGGTAGATTTTTTTTTTTATGTAGGTAATATTGTACCAAATCCTGGGTTGATTCTGATGTCAGACGATTGTAGTTAGAGCTGGAATTTTTGATTGCCTTTTAAAGTTAAAAACATGGAAAAGATGCTGAATGTAAAAACTATTTTCAATGACGCAATTATGGCAAAATACAAAAGCATTAAAATGGAAAATAAACCACTTTCCCACTGTCCTGCCCATTGAAGTGAAGACTTGCCAGTCTTCCAGTGAGCTGTGAGATGTGCTGCTCTGAGCAGTGTTTCTCTCCCTTATTGGTAACTGCATGGTGGATGGTGCATGGTTTTTTTTGAGGACAGCTGGCTGTCTCAGCTGCCAAAGAATGAAAAAGCTCTCAGAAAAATACAGCAGGTTAGACCAAATGCCTATTAACTTCATGCCATGTGAAGTTCATGAAGTTTCCATCATTGAAGATAATGAAGAACTTGATTGGACATGGTCCCAGGTGACCTGCTGTAGTAGACCATTCTTCAGCAGGGTGGCGTTGGATGAGGGACCTCAAGCAGTCCTTCTGAAGCTCAAGGATTCTGTGATTCTCTAAAATTAAATTCAACAGGATTCACCCAAATCAGGGCATGTCTGTATGTTTTAGTTTTCCTAGGTCTCTGTCTTCTTAAATGAGGAATTCTTCATTAAATTGTCGAAATAATTTCCTGGATTTTTATTTCCATTCAGATATATAGTCAGGATATTAATATTTAAAGTGTTATAATTCCGTGTAAATTTTTCAACATCCTCATTATTGTAATGCTTCACTATAAGATACACAGCATATTTTGTTTCTTGGGAACTTCCATTTGTATATCTTACAGCCCTCTTAAATAAAAATAATTAAATAATTGTGCTTTGAATTCACTTAATGCATAATCATTTTACTCAGCCAGATTCATATTCAGCCAGAGGTTCATAAACCATTTTACTGTTGACTGGATGTCACAGTCAGTGTCAAAAGTGACAGACACCATCATTAGCCATGGTCTTGACAGTGACTAATACTGTGGGCACGGGAAGTGATCATGTCTGTGTTAGGCTGCTTGCCAGTCTGAAGTCATTAATGGTACTTGTACTCCGAACAGCTACTCTAATGGCCTTTTCTTAAAGTCTGCATTATGGTAAATCCCATTCCTGTAATTCTAGTCCTCCTACAGACCTCCTGACTGGCAGAACTTGGAACACAGTACAAATTTAAGTGTTGGACTCAAATGTTAGTTTCTTTTTAAGATAAATGCTTCAATAATGCAAATCATTTTTACTTTCATTATTACTGTCATAGATTTTATTATATGAACCAAGCATATTTTAGGGGGACCTTAACTGCCCTTAGGAGCTTCCATCTTTTTGAAATTACAACAAATAAGGCACTTACCACTTCTGAAACCACATGTATAGATAGATCTCTGTATCTGCTTCTAATGTAACATGACAGACAATGCAAGGAAAAGTCAGTGTCTGAAAACTCATAACTCTGCAGGTGGTTTGGAGTGAGACTCTTCTCATATACATTTTCTTGTGATGTGAACTTTCTTCTTCTTAGTGCTTTTAAAAAGTACTTTTAGTGGGCTTGTATACTAAGAAAAGCATCTGTAATAAGTTCAATGGGAATCCTTTGTATCTTTGTCTTTCACCATTAACTCTTGAGAGACTACAGGTGACTAGTTCCTTGCTTTTAGAAAACAAAATTATTTTAGAATAACTGAATCACTATTTCTCCCCCAAACCATAGGGCTTTAAGAAACTTCTCTATATTAACACTGATAGCTGCTGTATTTATGTAGGTCATTTATTTGTGTCTTTACTTCCCCATCTCAAAGGGAGAAATGGAATGAATGTATCATAGAAGTAGGGAACCTCCACCAGGAAACTCTACTCAGAGTTGAGTCTTTGAGTGAAAGTACCCAACTTTTTTCAAGCTGACCAAACTAAGTGATAGCAGAAAACTTCCAGTTAGCTAAATTTATTTGAGTTTGACTAGGCCAGACTCAGATAATCTAAAATAAGATAATTGTTTAACTGGGAGAACTCTGGTCTGCCAGGTGAATCTTATTTGAGCCTCTTAAAAAGGAGAAATTGGTCCAACTTCAGAATTTTCCTGAGCCATGCAAACCATGCAGTTTCCTCTCTTCTCCAGAACAATGTCCTTTCTTCCAGTCCATCAGAGGTTTGCCTTGGAAGTCTCCCTGGCAGCTTTTCAAGTTTAGATTTCTTCAGTGCCCTCTCTTTGATGGTCCATGGCAGGAGCTGCCAGTGCAGAGGAACTCTGAGGAGCAAATCAGTCTCTCTGGGGGCCCCAGGGTAGTAGGTAGAGCAACGCAATGGGTGGCTTTCCTCCTCCTCTTCACTTGCTTCCTTTCTGGGTTAAACACATATAAGGTAGGTACATGATAAACTGAAAACAAACTAAATAATTCTACCATCTGTTACAAGCCATCAAAACAGAAGTAGGATAAAATATGAATTCATAATAGCTTTAAAAATATAGTGCAATTTGGAGAGTAAGCAGGTGAATGTTTATGTAACATAGCTTGCCATGGGAAAACTAAGTCATGTATTTTTGACGTGTTAATGGTTTTACAGCTTCTTAAATAGAATTGGAGAAATTTATCCAGATACCATTTCAAATAGTCACTGTCACCATAGAGCTAAGGAAGGCTCTGTATTTGTGCCTTTCTTCCTGAATAGAGGCACAAATACAACTTCTGTAAATTGCAGCATATAGGTATTGCTAGCCTCTTCCATAAATTGGTGGGTTTAATTAGTCTTTTTGTTTCTGCTTGAGTTGCTTCTCTTTTGGCTGACTTCACTCCCTGTAGGAGCCTTTCTGTCCAGCGGTGCAGAAAACCATGTCTGTGATAAGAAGCTTGATGAATCACAAACAGGAATAATTTATACGGAGAATTGTTCTTGTATTATACAGCATATGCAAATGAAATGGGACATGGGACAAGGATTTTTGTAGTGGGACTTAGTACAGACTCAGATGCAAGACCTGGAGATCAAACATGATCTACTGTGGTGGGGGATATTGATTTTTTGGTTATGTGTTTACTTATGATAAGCTTGGCTATCTTTTAGAAAGTCTCAAAGAGACTAAGGGTGTTTATGAGCATTATGGTAACCAAAGGACTGGCTATTCACCAAACTTTTCTACATTCCTTTTTAAAAAAAATTATTTTACAAGGCAATGATTTTTATTTTTCTCTGAAATTCATGTGTGTATCTAAAAAGGCATGTTGCTGAACTCTAAATTTCTTTGGATTACTTCTGAAGAAAACACAAATTTTGGCAAAGAACAACTTCTAGAAGGTTTCCTTAGCTAAAATGTTAGGATAAATAGTGTTGATCCTGTGAGAATGACAAAAAACATCTGTTCTTCAAGAGTGAAAGATGTTCTTCACTATATGGGAGTTTTCTGTGGGCTTTGCCTTTCAAGTGTAAGATGTTTCTGGAATTCAGGCCATGGTTTCATAGTAGGCAAGAACAGGATAAGGAGAATTCTTGATCTGAAGTCATTGCATTAATACAAATTAATGTGGAAATTGGTTTCTTTGTATTATAGCATAATTTCAAAATCAATAGCTTATGGAATATACTTACTAAATAATGTCTGTCTAGTTGAATAGATTTAATTGTGCTTCTGAACACTGAGAAGGATGTAACACCCTTTGAGGATTTCTTTCTTATCAATAACATTTGTATTTAGAAATATGTATATGTGCAAAAAGATTTAAAGTAATATCCTAAACTGCTAACCTAAAATTAATAGTGTGGATGTGGAAAAAAATTATTCATAAAGTACATCAAATGGGCTATTTATTGCATTATGAAAATTAAGAGCATATTTTTCATGAATTGAAAACCATTTTGAAAAAGCCAGGTGGTGCTAAAGTTGGGACTGAGTCAGGAGACATCATACTTGCAAATGAGGGAAGCGGTGATAACTGACACCATGTGCTGTTGGTAAGAATTGTTGACCCAATCTGCTCTGTGCTCTTCAAGTCATCCATTAGGTCTTCAAACTACAGCATATGTCTCTTACAGAGCATAAAGTGTTTCTTGCTTGTTACCTGTTTGTTAATAAAGAATTAAGAGTCAAATAGGATAAGCCTAGAATGATGCCCTTTCTCATTATTTCAAGGAAAGGCTGTTTTAGTTTACTCAAACTGAAGGAATTTCTTTCTTGTCCTGGTTGGAGGTGGTTTGTCCTCGATAGAGGAGTTTGAAGATGTGCCAAAGTCGGCCTCCAGTTCTATCAGTTCCAGCAGTCACCTGGAAGGATGGACACAAAGTTTGTGCACTCAGGTAAATATGATGGGAGCACAGCCTTTTAGCTTTGCATATCCTCCTTTGTTTTTTGTTGTATATTGTAGCACTTCCTGCTGCAGTCTACAGCATGGTTCAGCCTTTTGAACTATTTTTCAAAGAAAATTCCAGCCTGTTAAGCAGTTGCCTTGCAATGTGCAGTATAAAAAACGGAATGTTGATGTTAATAAATGTTGCCTGTGAGCCTTGGCAGTCCAGTACTGTCAATTTTCTAGTAGACAGGAACCCAATGTAAATGATCCTTGGGTTGTTTTCAGCTAACTCATTCAGCAAAGCTAGTGAATAGTTAACCTTAAGGTATTTTTTGTAAGTCTCTCCCAAGTAGTTACTCTTGCATGTTCAGTGCTGTCTTTTACTACACCAGGTGCAGGGTCCAGTGCTGTTTAACCTCTTCGTTAATGAGCTGAACTGCAAGACAAAATGAACCTGTAGCATGTTCACAGATAACACAGAAATGGAAGGAATAGCTGATGCATGTGATGAGTGTGTTGCAATTCAGAAGGATCTGAACAGGCTTGGGAACTGGGCAGACAGACAACTTACGAAGTTCAACAAAGGAATATACAGTCTTGCATCTGGAGAGTAGTAACTATAAGCACTGGTACAGGCTAGGGAATGAACATCTAGAAAGCAGTCTTCCAGAAGAGGACCTGGAGACTTCATCCTTGGAAACCTACACTAACTGACCTTGCTTGAGCAGCAAGGTTGGACAAGAAAATCCCAAGATCTCCCTACCAACCAAAATGATTCTGCATAAGAACCAAAACATATTACACATACTATTGAAGTGATACATTCAAGAGACAGAGAAGTAACAGAAAATGAAAGGGAGATTTTGGAGATTTTATCTTCATAAACAGTTTAAATTTCCCATTTGATAAAATGGAGGCTTTGAAGATCACTTTCTTTCCCCTCATGCACTCCTGGAATCTTTTGCCTGGGGTCACTTGTATTTTCTCTGTCCATGGGTTTCTTGCCACTACTGGTGCAGGCATTCTTTATCCCAACCTAAGCATCAACATTTCTTTGACAGGTGATTTCTTCTCATCTAATGATATCAGACTTGCTTGGCCTTTGGATTTTGATGGGAGCTTCTAGATTCTGTTTATTTCTTGTTTTGCATCCTTTCTGATTCTAAACAGCTAAACAAAGTTCTGTAATAAATTGGAAGGGCCAGTTGTGGTTCTCTCCTGACCTTCCAGCTCAAATATTTTTTGTCTTCTGGTACTGACTTTTTTCCCAACTTTGTGGTGGGAGAACTGGCAGAACTGAAAGAAGGTGTCTTTGGGGTGATGGAGGGAAGCATAAAGAAAGTGAGACTTTGACATTGTAATTTGAGAGACAGATGGACGTCGGTGAAGCGGAAATGAAGTCAGGAGAATTTGTTAGTGGAATACACAAGAGGGAGACATTTTAGGCTGGTCAGTAGACTTAGGGAAGATGTAGCAAGGAAGAGCTGTGGGATATTTGTATTTGCATAACGTTGGTATATGTAATTTTATGTGAATTTTCTCTCAGACTTTGCAATGGTTTGCTAGGAGTAGGTGTATCCTACAGCCCTACCAATAGTAGGCAGGGAATCTTAAGAAAATTGTGATTAAAAAAATAACTGTGAAGGCAAGTTGAAAAATTAAATAGAAAGTAGAAAAGCAGAGCAGAATAAGCAATAGGGAAGAAATAGCACAACTGAAGATCAAAGGGATAACTAATGGAGGAAGAAGATGGAGTAGTTGGGTACAGTGTGGGAAAGAGCTGGGAAAAAGCAGCTGCCATCTCTGTCTGTGAGAGAATCACGTTGAAAACTGCTCATTTCTGAACCAGTTATGTGATTGCAGTTCCTCACTGCACAGACATTTTCTGAAAAGAAATTGCCGCTCCCAACTTTTTGGAAGGTATTATGGAAGGCTGCTAGGTTTTGAAAAAAGAATTAAAAAATAGTGGCAAAGTTTCCTGATTTATCTCGATTGACAAAGATTAGTCAGCTTTGAATGTGTGATCTAGGTGTGCATATTACCTGAAAAATAAGTCATTAACAAGTTCTTTTTTAGTAATTTATTTGTGCTACAGCATTCTCTTCCACCAGGGTGCTGGAACATGCTGATTTTTCCTGAAGAGAGATTAGTGAGGTGATAAAACTGGACTTTTATATATATAAAAAAAAATAAATCAAGTTTGTAAGCCTCTCATTTAAATTTCCTATTTTTGGTACAGTCTCAATAGCAAAGGGCTGGAGTTTAACTCTTTAACATGTAAAGTTACTTGGATAAAGAGTAATGTTGTTTTTCCCAGAGGAACCACGTGTAAGTTCAGTGAACTTTTTCTTCAAAAATATTCTTAATAATTGATCTTGCATATGCGGATCAACGTGAAGAACTGTGTATTGATGTTAATTTCAAATGAGATTATTCCTTTTATTTTTCTTGCTTTTAGATGTAACGGATTGCTAAACTCTGTTATGCATGTACTGATGTAATGAATGTTTTTCTAGGTTCCATGGAGTTTTCTTAGTGAGCTGAGGTAGATCTTTGTTAATTGGAAAACATTTAAATCCTTGAGGAGAATTTAGCCTCTTACAAACAAGTCTGGTATGATGCAGTGCTGCTGTTGGCATCCACTTTTATTTTCCATCACCGGTTTATTGCATCATCATGTATTTTCTCATTGTCAGTTGAGGATGATGCACTGTATGATCAATACTAGGGCATTAAATTTTTCTCTGTGGAGTTGAGAAAAGTTAAAAATTGGTGTAACACTTAATTTTTAGCTGGTATTATTACTGAAAATATTTCAATGCCTTCAGAGAGAAGATGCTCAAGAAAAGCAGAACATAAGTGGCATAATATTTATTTCCTCTAGCATTGCTTCTATTTTTGGAAGCAGGTCTCATAGAACTCATTTTACTGGAAAAGAATACAAATTATTTCCCCACTCCTTACCACTGCTCCTCTGTCATTTTTTTCTTCTCTTCCCATCCTGCCCTTAAAATTAGACTTCTAAGAAGTCTTTTAAAAAGCAGCCACTGGGGGACATGTTCATTATATCTGCTCCTCTTCTTGCTTATTGAGCTTCAAGTTGGATGATTAAAGTTGGGGTAGCAGTTGCAAGCAATTGAATTGATGAGTTGGAGGAAAAGCTAGCAGGTGAATTCAGCAGGGTGTTCTTCTTATGATGTAGTTCCTTGATTACCAAGACAACAGTGCATTATATTTTTTGCAGATAGTTGATCAAGATAGTAACACGAGCCCTATCTCTAACCCATTTATTTGTAGAAAATCTCAAGCGGGAAATGCATGAAGAGTGGATGATACTTTGCTCCTTGGGAATTTGGTTTACAGGCTAGGAAGGTGATGCAGGAGGTGAAGCTGCTAGTTTGATTATGTGTATGGTATTGACTATTCAGTTTTCATAAAATTATCAATTCTATAACACTTGGGAAATAAAACCCAAACAAGCTCTTGTCTTCCAGGCTACTTTTTTATCCATCATCCCACATAAATTATTCTGGATCGAATTAATAATGTAGATATTTGGTGTTTGAAAACAGAAGATGTATGCTGTAAATTAAAAAAAATATGAAGGTAGTTATGTCAAAATGAGATATTCACACAAGGGAAAATTTTGTTTCTTTTCAGGGGAAAGAGGAGCTGCTACTGTTTTATAAATAATAAAAGGTTCTGTTTGCCAGAAATAGTCTTACGTAAGTAGCCTAGCTATTTTGTGTATGGAATCAGACAGATTTTTCGTTTCTAAATTTCACCATTGCTAGTAAAAGTGGCTTCACATCTTTCCAGCATGGTTTGGGTGGTGTAATGCCATCAAACTCTAGGCATTTCTATTTGTGTTTGTGTACACAATGAAATTAAGAAGCAATGGATGTATACAAGTAGCATCAGTGCTGTCATGAAGTGCTCTTAAAATAAAATAAGTATGCACAAGTAGAAGTGTCTGGAGATATAAAATATTCAGAGGGTTGAATTAATGACCGAGAAAGATGGTTTGATGTTTTGAAAGTTTCTTTTTTAAAAAAGAATCAATTACATATTAATATAAAGCTGTTTGATTAGCTGTCGGCAGCGGGTGTTGTTGCTGTGCCTGGGGCCGGGCTGGGGCACAGGATGGCAGCCCCTCGGGTGCATGGTCACTCAGAGGCGCGAGGAGGGCATGTCCTGCTGTGCTGCAGCCCGGGGGCTCTCCTGCCGTCGTGGTGCAGGCAGCCCTGAGGTGGCCAGTGCCTGGATTTCTCTGGGCTGACTGCAAGGGGTGTTTTCCTGCTAGCCTAGATCCAGTGCTCCTTCACAGTGACCTCTGAAATGCATGGCGTGCATAAAGATGGAACTGTGTGTTGTCATTCAGCTTCTATTAGTAAAAATTTTTAAAAATAGATTTTGGAGGAAGTAAAAATCATTACTCATCAAAAATAAGCTGTAATACAAGATGTTCTGACATTCATTTCAAAATGCTTTTTGAGGACTTTTTCTGCAACTTTTTGTGAAACCCCATCTCTCCCCAAGTTCATTGTAAAATAAAACCTTAGCCAAAAGAAAGTTTCCATGTGTTTTCTCTCTCTCTCTCTCTCTCTGTGTATATATAGCTAGTTAATGGTCTGTGTAAATAAGGACTGTACTTATTGCCTAAATGATCCATCTTGTTGATACTGCTGTGGAGCCTTATCTGTTGTTATCAGAGCTGAGTTCTGGAGGCTGGATGCTCATTTTGGTGAAACATCAGCTGCCCCTTTTTTAATACATTTTTTCTCCTTCTGGCAGAACCCAGATCACACCTAACAGTTTCAATTAAAAAATCACCAAGTCAGTATTAATGTGAACTTCTCTCATATGAATCTGCAGATGGTTTCTTTTTTCTTTGGTTCCTGTGTTTAAGACCAGTCCCAGAGAATGGTCTAAATATAGGTCTAAGGATCATAGAGTTCGGGATTAGTAAATGTCATTGAAGTGCCTCTGAAGTTCTGATCTCTCTGGGATGTATATGTAAAATTAAAGTGTGAATTTCCTGGATTATATTTTCCAGCTCTTAAAGGGATTGTTTCTTTAGTTTAAATTTTCTCCATGGGAGTTGCCATTTTATTGATGCCATTTAGCAGAGGACCCAGTTTACAGGAGCGTGCTGAGAAGTTTTTTTTAGAGAACACTGGATATCAGAACATTCTAAGTTGTAAAACATCCTGCTGACTTTATTTTCTAATAAAATGTTTAAAGGTTTCTATATTAACCAAAATAGGTATTAAGTCAACACCCTGGGAGTTCAGTCTTCTGTTTTCTTACTAAGATTATGTACATTCTAGCTTACCGAGATTGCTCAAAACATACAGGATGATTTTGATCAACCACCACTTCAAATCAGTGTTTTCTGGTAGTGGCTTTTATATGATGTGATAGTGTCACTGAATAATCTGACACAGTATCTTCGGAGTGTGTCTGATATCAACTCCTTTTATTCGGGTAGCACCTGCTAAGCCTAGTGAAGAAACAGAGGATTTAAGGCTTGTCTTATCTCTAGCAATATCATGGCATTTTTGTGTTAAGCTTCTTTTTTTTACTGCTGCTGTCCCACAGATGGTGCAGGCACTGCCCACATGCTTCTCCAGCCTTTTTCATCATGGGGTTGAGAAAAACTTTAAAATTCTTATTGATTACTATGCAGATCAAATACATTGAAATCTATTTAGTATTCTGTAGATGATGTGTGACCCTGCTGACCTTAGGCTAACTTCTGCATAATGAAGGCATGCACTTATCCTTCAGAACTATGGTCTTGGGTCAAGTACATAAAATCCAGGACAGAAACTCTCTTTTCAACATGTTAGGGGAAAATTGTGAAAATGGACATACTGTAAGGACTGCCTACAGTCGGATATTTGGAAGCTTTTCCTAAAAGTGAGGAAGGATACAGTCAAACTTTAGGGTTTTCCAGAAGTACGGGTCTCTTTGTTCATGATTCAGCCCATTTTCTCTGTGTTCTCTTCCCTTCCTCCTCCCACTCAATTTGTAATAGAATCAGATGTTTTCAGCAGTCACAACTTAAAATCTTCAGGTTTTTTGACTGATACCAGCCTGGAATTTCTTTTTTAGTTGAAGACATGCATCTGCCAGACATCCAAGGGTACTCCTTTTGTGACTTCTTGAAACAATTGAGGGAAAAAAGTGCTTTCCTTGAAATTCCTGCATGCTGTAGTGAAGAGGAAATGTCAGTCTAAAGATGCCCCTTTAGGTGTGTCTCAGCAACCGATTATGAGTTATAAAATCCTGGTTCAGGAGAACTGTTGCAGTGACCCAAAACCCAGCTCTCCTTGGGTAGTGATGGTGCCTGACACTGAGACAAACAGGTATGAAAAAACAGCAGGTGAACTGCCCTCCCTGCCCCACTATTCTCCAGGGTTTCCATCCAGAAGGCACCTGCAGGTTTTCTGCTTCTTTATTTCTCTTTCCTGACAAGTCTTAGGCAGTGGGATCAGAAGAAGATAAACTCCACTTAGTTGTTTGGGGCTGTTGCGAATCTGAATTTAAGCTAAATAAAAGTGATGTGATTATCAAATAATGTATAAATTATACAGTGGTTTGAAATTGCAAAAATCAGATAGTATGACTTAAACTATTGCTGAGTATTTTGACAACAGTGAGTTAGAGAAGAAAAAGGATGCCTTCTTTAATAATCATAATCATGTTACCTGAGATCTGTTTTAGTTCATAAATGTGAAAACGAGTCTCTGCTGAAAAGTAAGCGGGAAACTTGGCACAAAGTTTATTATATGTTCTTATATATTGTACAGGAATATGTTTCTTGGTTATTAATTGTTAAGATTCAGTCCATAGTTCTGATTCAGGAGGATGATGTGGAAAAAAATGGGATGAAGAGATATGACAGAAATTTTAGAGGCCATGTCAGGAAATAGACTTTGTGGAGCAATCTCATGAATACTCTCTTGACCTTTTGGATAAATTTTGATTTCTTAAAATAGTTTTATAGGGTGTATGATGCTGTTTGTTAGGCTAGTAAAATGTTATTTTTTTTGTTTGGGAAAGAGAGAACTGTCTTCAAGTATTGGGTTTCTTTGGCTCATTTCTTAGCTGCTAAATGCTTCATCTCTGGGTACAACCTTTCAAAGATCAGCAAAGAAAATACTAATAAGCCATGAGACAGTTGCTGCCAGTCTAATGTAATTCCCTTTGTAGTGAAGGCAGAACAGAAGCAGAAAAGTGCAGCCAATTCTCCACAGGATGGAGAGAATGCCTATATCCTGGCTTCAGTAAAATGGAAAGAATTATGGAATGGAATTAACTGATTATCTGACAAAAGTACCATATCTCACTGAAATTCCATTACATGGAAGTACATAGGAACTTGATCACAGTGGAGAGATAGGGCATGGAGCATTTTCTGAATATGCAAATGTGCAAGTGGCTAAATTAGCTAGAAGATGTATGTATGGATAAAGTGCATTCTGCACACACAGACATGGATTAACCACATCTGAGACACTGAAAGATGTCATGCTGCTATGCATTCATGGAAAATATCTTTAAAGTCAGCTTATCCAACTTCACAGGGATAGCTTTGGCATTGGAAAAAACTTGTTTGACAACAAATATAATCCATCATACTGAAAGGGATCTTGTTTAGATGAGAGACAATCCTTGTGCTTGGTCCAGTGGGCTTTTCAAATGCTGTTGGTTGATGAAATGTTAATCTGTATGCTAATTTTATCAATACAATCTTAAAGTCTCTAGTGGTATGTGAAAATGTCAGTTTCTGGACCCCAGGTCAGATAAAACCTGTGCAAAGTATGGAAGTGATCTGAAATTTTGCTAGATATAGAACATATTTTAAAAATGATGTAAGGAATTTTTTTGCAGTGGTTCTTACAAATCTTGGGACAGATGCAGCTAAGGTTTTGGGGGAAGTCTGTAAATATAACAAGATTGCTTTTTATCATCTGGCAATCAGGATTCATCCCTGATGAGCAGTGGGAAAATGTAAGTGTTGTGCCGATGTTGTAGAAGAACAATGTCTATAGGGTTGTTGGTCCCTCCATAGTATTGGGAGATTATGGAACAAATTAGAGCCCATTTCTAGAGCACATGAGAGACAAGAAGGTGTGGAGAATTGCTAGCATGGCTTTGCTAATGACAAGTCATACTTGACCAACATAAGTGCCTTCTACAAATGACTGACTCTGTAAACAATAGAAGTGCATTGGATGTTGTTTCAAATGTACTTCAGCAAGTTCTCCAGAAAAGTCTTCAGTAGTATCCCAATAAACAACTTGAGGACTGGTGAGTGCTGGCTGGATTGCTACATTCCAGGGCTGGTGGTCAAAAATACAATTGACAACTGATGGGAGCAATGTTGTTTAATGGGACATGTGTCATTACTACAGGCTTACCTGGCAATCACTGGACTCTTGGCTGAGCTTGGCGACCATCACTGAACCTTTTTTGCTCCCCATGTTTGGGCTCACGGCTGTCTTGTCTGCCTTGTCACCGAGGTTGCCATGTCTGCCTGCCCGGTTGTCTTGCTCAGTGGCTGGCTCCCCTTACTTTGCAGAGCTGCTCTTGCTGCTCACAGACAGCAGTGCATCTTCAAAAACCATGCTGTTCTCAGCAGGGTGTTGGACTAGATGAGGGCCAGAGACCCCTTACAGCCTACATGTTTTTTTTAAATTCTGTGAAATGTGGCTGCATTCCAACTTGCCTTTCTTACAGTAATCACATTGCTTTAATTCCTATTGACTGCTTTGTGAGGCCTTACTTGTTGGTATTTAGTTATTTTTTGTTAAAATAGACATAGATTATCAGGCAGCTGTTTATTGAGATAAAATTAACAAGGTGAGCTTCATTCTACTTTCATGATGAGATGTAGACAAAGAGGGCAGTGGGGGCTCTTCCGCAGATTTCAACGGAGATGTCTAGAGGAGTTCTGAAGGGACCACCTCCCACTCTGCCAGAGCTGCAAGGACAATGGTCTGCAAATTGTGGTGAGCAGGCATCTCTGTCATGATTGCTGCTTTTCTCAATACAGCTTGGTTTCCACAGGCCCTGTCTCCTGGTGTGGCAGAGGAGCAAGTGAGGTTTGCCGTACATGTCTTACACCTTGTGATGGGGTGATGTTTGTGTGGCTGCCCCAAGGGATTAGCTGCCAACAGGGGAGACTCAGTGTGTTTCTGTTCAGCTGTTAACTGTGCTTCACAGTGGGAGAGGGTGAGAAAGAGTGTGTGCTGCCTAGCCTGCTTCCAACACCTTGGTCTCCCTTACAGCAGGTCAGAGAAAAGGTGCCTGCAGCCAAGGAGGTGTTTCCCAGAGTGCCAAACCCACGTTATTTGTGCCTGGCACAGCAGGTCTGCGGTTGCTCCTGGAAGCCAGGAATGGTCAGAGTGAAAGTGTCTGTGACACCTTTGCACCCTGCTAGCTCTGCAGCTGGGGAACTGGGGCAGCACCCTCTGCTCGCTCCTCCTGGAGCTGGTTCCACTGCATTACACTGGACAGGAAAGCAGGTGTGCCAAGAAAAAATGATCAGATGCTTATAGCTTGTTTGCTGCTGGCACTAGCTATGCCAGGCTGGGTAGAATGATTCTGCATTTTGCTGTTACCTTAATTCTGCTCCTACACAGTGCTAATTATAATTCTGATATGATCTAATTAAAAAAAACCAAAAAAACCCAATCATTACTCCCTATACTGCCTGACTGATTCTAAAACCATGAAAGATGGGCAGGCTTAGCAATTCTGGAGGATCCCTGCTGCAAACTCTAACACATACTTCATGAATCCTGGGCGGAGAATATGTAAGAATAAACTGGATTGGTAATTATGAATATTGCAAGTAAAATCTCAATATTAAAAAGTATGCTTTCCAGATAATTTATATGAATAAATAGATGTGCATATGATGGTCTGTACACAAATAAGCAGCTGCAGGTATTTTGGGGAGAAGATGACTGTGCAGCCATTTTTGTATTTGAAGCTTTTCTGAGTAGGGAATCACTTCATTTGTACTATAGTTTGTAATTCCAACTCTGCCACTAAAACCCAGTGTGATTTTAATGGTTTTTAATCTACATTTGAATATTGCATGTTTATTTGTTTTCACTAGAGATTTGCTATTGATTGAATTCTTAAATGGTGTCCCTGCTGGCAGTACTGCTTCCTACTAGTTAGCATCTGTCTGCTGGATCAGGGGCTCTGGATTCATATACTTGCTTTCACTGACACAAATAGGATGGCTTAGCACATCTTTCTTTTTCTCTCTGTCTTTATTTGTAGTTCTCCACCTCCGTAAATCCTTCTGTCTTTTCTCTTTCTTCTTTTTCTCTTAACTTCTCACATAGTGGAGCTAACAGAGGAGGGTGTGTGGGATGAGGAGTAGAAAAGGGGGAGAAAAAGTGAGAGGGAGAGTGAGGGAGACAAAAGGGAGAATGTGAGAGGTGAGGAGGAGGTGGTAATGAAGGTGGAAATAGAACAAAGAAGGAGGGGGAGTGGGTGAGTGGAAAGGGGAATTAAATAAGGAGGGCATGAGAGGGGGAGAGACTGCTTCTAGATTTTTAGACCAAAGGTATGGCAGCAATTTTTTCCTGCTTACAGGAGGAATAATTAGAACAAATGTTGGTCCTGAACCTCTTCTGTCAGGCAGTTAGTTTTCCAAAGCACTGAATGTATCACTTTGTTTTATTCTAACCTGCATATGAATAAATAGCCTGTAGTATTATACCTGTCTGCTCACTGCTCAATGTGGGGAAGTGGCTGCAGGGATGTTAACTCTCCCAGTTACTGTATGGGGAATTTCTTTGACATAAAGATCCAGCTTTAGCAAAATGAATCTAAAAGAGTATTTGTGTTCTAGTTACCTAACCACGGATCTGCTCTTACTAGCTGAGGTTTAACTTCTTGAGATTCTTGAAATCACTGCCTTATGGAAGCAAGCTTGTGGCCAGCACAGAATAGCTGGAAACATAACTTCCCTGTTCATCTACTGTTTTACATAGTCCACCTTTCCCTTCACTTTGGATTTTCCACACTGTGCCTTTCTCTGGTATGAAAAAGTGGAAGGAAATCAGTTTCCCTCACCAAGACTCTAGAGATGATGGATGGCTGTTCACAGACTGTTCTTTCTGTTTAAGATCATATCTTTTTGGTCAGGAAGGCTTAGCACTGTTAACTATGAAGGAGTATAGAGATGGCAGGCAGCAACTTCCAGAGTGTCTCTGCCCATCATTACTGAAACATCTTCATGCATTTTCCATTTCTTTGTTCTGTATTGTGCAGCAGCAGGGACATTCAGCTCATAATTTACTGCTGATATTCTGTCCATTAATAGAAACTGTTGATTTCATTTGCTTGTAGTGAGGAGTTACTGAATATGTGCACCAAACAGTTATTCACCAGCAGCCTTCCCTGTGCAACTTTATGGTGCTGAGCAATTACAAATTAAAATGGAAAGTGTGCTTTGGTGCTTTGCTTTTCTGTACTTGCAGTGATGTCTGGGGAAATACTGGAATGGAGAAATTCCATGTTGAGGTAATTCTAGAAATTATATTCACATTAGAAATCCCCAAACTGTACTTTATTTTAAAATGTTTTAATGAGCTACCATATTCAGCGCATTAATCTGTCAAAGAGAAGTGCATAGGAATACATTTCAAACCCCAGAGTCAAATTGAGAGAATGTGTTAGAGATGACATTCTAAGTTTTCATGGTGGAAAGTATGGGTTGGTTGCCCCATACCTTTCTCTGTTTGACTTGCAGGAGGAAGCCACTGTGGACTTTATTGGGGCACAATAGGAGTGAAGGGAAATCTGAAATTCTTTAGCAATCATAGAAATGTCTTTATTTTATTCTTCTGTAGTGAGTCAGGCACCCACCAAAGCCTCCCTGTCACTCCCTTCTGCATCTGGACAGTGCAGGGAAAATATAACAGAGTTTATGGGTTTTCTTTCCTACCAGATGTTGTCATCTTATTTCAAAAGCTCCATACCTTCTCAGTGATTTCTCATGTGCAGCTCCTCACAGCACTGACTCCTCTTTCTTCACAGCACAGCCAACAAACACCAACTCTCTCCTCAACCAGCTAACCCACTCTTTTGTAGCACTTGTCTTATTGGACACAGCTGTGGCCAATTAAAGGCAGGCCTGTTCCTGATCGTTGGTGATTAGTACAGCTGCAACTCCTCAGGTGTGAGACCACCTTCTGCACTATCTTTATTTTCTTACATTCTATCCCTCCACAACCAGAAGAAATCACCAAGTACTATTGTGGGGAAAACAGGCTCTAATTGGAGATATTAATTGAATTTATTACTAACAAAATCAGAACAGGATAATGAGAAGTAAAATAAGACCTTAAAACCACCTTTTTCCCACCCCTCCTTTTCATCTCTACCTCCTCCCCTCAGCGGTGCAGGGAGACAGGGAATAGGAGTTTTGGTCAGTTCACCACAGGTTGTTCCTGCTGCTGCTCAGCATGTTGTTCCTTCCCGTGCTCCACTGTGGAGTCTCTTCCATGGGAGATGGTTCTCCACAGACTACTTCAATATGTGCCACTCTTCCACAGGGTGCAGTCCTTCAGGCACAGCCAGCTCATGCTTTCCCCACAGAGTCACAAGTCCTAGCAGGCAGCCTGCTCCAGTGTGGGCTTCTCTCTCCATAGGTGTGCAAGGTTCTGCTCCAGCACAGGCCTCCCATGGGGTCACAGCCTTCTCTCAGGCATCCACCTGCTCCAGTGTGGGTCTCCTCCAAGCGCTGCAGGTGGATCTCTGCATCCCTGTGGCCCTCCATGGGCTGCAGGGCACAGCTGCCTCACCAGGGGCTGTGGGGGAGTCCCAGCTTCAGTACCTGGAGCACCTCCTGCCCCTCCTTCTCTACTGAGCTTGGTGTTTGCAGAGATTTCCTCACAGGTTCTCACCCCGCTCTTCCCTGTCTGCAATCACAACTGTGTAATAGTTTCTTTTTCTTAAGTATGTAATCACAGAGGTGTTACCACTGTTTCTGATTGGCCCGGTCTTAGCCAGCAGCACATCTGTCTTAGATCCAGCTAGAATTGGCTCTGCCAGACACGTAGGAAGCTTCTAGCAGCTTCTCACTAAAGCCACCCCTGTAGCCTCCTTCCCACCCTGCTGCTACCAAAACCTGGCCATGCAAACCCAATACAATTTCTTTGGAAGTTGTAAAAGACATTTGTGAACTACCTCTATTATTTTCCCTCCATGAATAGAAGCACAGTTTTGGGAAAAGAGTTGAATAAAATGCATGTTCTCTCATTCATTATGTTTTCAAGCAAATGTAGTTTCATCTTCCTTTCTTTTAATGATATTCTTCAAGATTCTTTTAATGATATTCTTCAAATCACTTGCCACAGTGTCTTTTTCTGTAGAAATTATAAATTGTCAAGTACAGGTTCTCTCAGGGTATGGACTTTGTGTGGGTAATGGCATCTTTTTGGTTTCTGACTTTATATTTCATGGTAGTAACTTGTAACACTACAATCCTGTGGTGTGTTCAGAATGGAATTTAGTTCAAAAATATGTCATACTAGACAGTATTGAATGCCATCCTGAAAATGCTGAAAAGGTCCTCTCTGAATGTTTACAATGAAGAAAAGCAAGGGAAAGGATAAAAGGTCTGTATTCAAGCTATAATTTTAGGCAGTAATATTAAGAAGAGATAAAATTTTTTAATTGTTAAAAAGCTCTGTAAGAGAAAGAAAAAAAATCCAAGTACTGCTTTTTTAAACTTGGTTAATTTTAAGTTCTTTAATGAAACATATTAGAGAATGGCAGTTTGGGAAGGGCAGATGTTTTGCATGATCCTGTAGGGTCTCATCCTGATGGTTTGGATGACTTTGTATGACTCTGGACTCATCATATGAAGACAAGAAATAAAAGACTAGTAAAGCAGCAGGACAAAGAGAAAAGATGAATGCATGCATAAGATACATGCAGCAAAGACCAATAAAGTCTTCAGATTCCTTAGTTCAACTTCTACTAAGTAGGTATTACTTCACCAGAATTCCAGGTGTCTGTTCTTGGAGTTCCACTTATATCCATATAGTTGACATATCCATCTAATTCCTCATATAAAAGATGGAGAAGAGAATTTCAGAAAATGACCTACTTTGGCTGATACCTTCCTCTTTTATTTAACTGTTAAGGAAGCTAGGCATTTTTAGGTTTGTATAGTCTTGTATAGCAGAAGAAATTAAATATTTAGTTGAGAGATTCTTAGACAAGTCTAGGCATTGCTAGGCATTTCTTTGTACTAGTCTCCAAGTAGAAAGAAAGAATACATTATTTTTAAAAATCAGAAGAAAATTAGTGACTTCATAAAAATGACACAACTGCATTTAAGTGAGTAATGGAGCACATATCCCCCCCATATTATTGAGTTTTGGTACCTTGCTTATTGCATTTTTCTGGTCCACTCTTCTGCTTTTAAACTCTATCTAGCTGACCATGTGCAGCCTTTTATCTCATGTTAGATGGGTCTCCTACATGCATTTCTATTTGGGTCAGTCCCTTTTACCTTTAAATCAGTAAAAATTCTTCACTGGAAGTTAAGTTCTAAGGAATAAAACCTCACTCATCAACTCTCTTGTGTCCACCTTTTCACCTCCCACTCCATCCAGTGCAACAGTCAGTTTTGTAGGTACCTCTTGTTCTTCTTGTACCTACAAGACACAATTTGTATTAGTGTGACTCAGCAGCAAACCAAAAACCTACCATTCTTGCCATCCTCCCCTTGACTATGAGCAGACCTCTTCACCCCCAGCTTTTAATACACTTAGCTGTATGTTTAAGCAGGAAGATGCTAGCTGTGGGCTAGGCTGTGAATTCCTTGATTTAGTTGTGCTGGAGAAATAATTAAGGGTCATGATAAAACTATAGATTCTCAAGTAACACTCTTGGGTTTGGCTTTGGATGATTTGTGAACTTGAGGAAACTACTGTAATTTCAGATCCCTAGCATATGCTAACCACAGGTCTTGGAGAACAAAATTCATGTGCATTTGTAATTCAGAAGTTGTGAGATCCCTGCTTTTCTTCTCATCTGAATCAGGTATTTGATTAGTTGTGATGTCTTAGCTTACTTTTACTTTTCTGCTATCCCAAGAAGAAACTTTTTTCATCTGCAGACTGAGAATGTACATATAAGTAAAACTTCAAATGAGGGAACAGTAAAGCATTTCAGAGTGGAATGTGTAATTGTCTGGTTTGTTCTAATACAGCCATATCTGATCAGAATGGTTTTACTCATTTATATGATTAAGTGCTTGAATAGTGTTGGGCATACAGATGTTCTATACATACATTGCATGAAATTTCCACATGCAGCATCCCAAGAGACACTATAAGCACATGGAATTTATGACTTAGAAAGTGGAAGAAATATTTTTATTTCATTAATTCAATGCATTAAACATATTAGACTGAAGAATTATTTCAGCATGGGTAAACCACAGTTTGTTATAATTAAGCACTACTATCAGCTTTGAAGGATGGCATGATATGTGATTGTTATTAAAGCACAAGCAGAAAACAATAGTTAGACTGAGTGTGGATTTGTGCCTTATCAATGTGAATTTAGGTTATTTCAAAATAATAACAAATTTGATAACAGACACTGCTTAGGCTGGAGTAAATGCTGTTACTGTGGTTCTTAATTTCTGAAGTGTGGATGAGATTTTTTTAAAAGTGCTGATACAATTTAATTGTCTGAATTAAGCGTTCTAATCCTCTTCCTTTTCAAAAGAAGATGTCTTGTTTTCTTTGGGTTTTTAATAGATGTTTTTGTTTGTTTGTTTGTTTGTTTTTGTTTTGTTTGGTGTTTTTTTTGTTTGTTTTTCTGAGGAGGGGAGAAAGAAGGTGTTGTGTCTCTATGTGCATGGGAGATGTTTGGTTTTTTTCCCCCAAAATAAGTGACCTTTTGAAAGAGTGTAGCAGGCTTCTGCTTTGTCTTGTTATTTTGACTACTAGACAGTTGCTTCCAGAACTAAAACGAAAGAGCTCAGGCAGGGCCAGGGCAATCAAAAACAGATTTCTGCTTTAGTGTGAGACAATTATGCAATAGACTCCACTAGGGGCAGGATTCAGCTGCCTGACTGTGGGAATGCAGTGCATCCCTTTGACATGCTATTTGGAACGGCTTTTTTGGGAACATCTATGTTGAAGGGGGTTGTGGTTTTAAGGTACTGAGTTAAGTAGCTATTGTTTAGTTTGTTTATACAGTTGCCAGTCTTTTAAAAAACCAAGACACATTTTAAATGAATGTGTCTCTGAAGAATCTAGTACATTATGAAATTTGCTGCACTGTCAGATCTAGAAACAGAAAATTTCTTACTTATTAATCCTTTTGACTTCATCATTTCAGGTAATGAATAAGGAAGGAAGTAAAACAAATAGAGCGATATTGGCTTGACATAGTGGAAGCCTGCTAGTGCAGCTAGTGTTTTCTAAATAGAGAAGAAGAAAATTGAATAGCAGAGCAGTATATTGAGAAGATTATGAAGGTGCTAAAAATGAATAAAGTTGTCTGACACTCTACTTTAAATTTTTCGGGTTTTTTCTAGAGCAGTATTTGTATTGTCATCTACTCCCTTTTTGTTTTCAGCATCTACAAAGATTTAATCTGGAAATTTTATTTTTCGTCTCTCAAGTCTTGTCATTCTAGGTCTCTCTTCTCATGTGAATCCATATTTGCTCTCCTTACAAATAAAATGCAAATCATATCCTTGGCAGAGCTAAACACTTATCTAAGTAAAATTACAATAAATATTCAAAGGTTAAAGCTGAGATTCACTTAAGGAAAATCATAGAATGTCACATTATTGTTTGGAGGTCTAAAACTTTGTATGAAAATGTCAGCATTTCAGTTCATAGAAATAACCTTTTTCTGAATTAGGCTTTTAAAATATTTTTGTAGCGGTCATTTCAGTTGATAGAAGATGGCAAGAAAAATTAACAACAGATACTCAGGGTTTCTTTTCTTTATGGCGACATGTTGGATTTGGTAGGAGTTGAATGTGTGTGAGCGAAGATGAAGTCCCAGGGCTGTTGGAGCCTGCCTCCAGCAGTGGCACCGTGGTGATCCCAGCCTGGCACATGGAAGGTTTGCCGGCGGTGCCGATGGTGGCGGCGCAGCGGACGCGGGGCCGCAGCCTCTCCGCTGCTGGAGAGTGCGCCAGGGGAAGCGGAAGAGCTATTCATAGCCTGGCAGCGATGGCACCACGAGCTACAAACAAGAGTGTTCCACTTCAGTCAAGGATTCAAAAGCCTTTTCATGAACTCAATTAAGAACTTTTCTGACAGCGGGGACATACTAATTGTCTGTTGCAACCTCGAAGAAGGAAATCAAAGGAATTCTGCCGAAATTCAGGATTTGCAAGCAATCGACTTTTCTACCTGCCAACATCTGAAAGCTAAAAATAGAAAGTAGGGTGAAGGAAGGATTGCAGAATTGTTTCTAAGGAATTTCCAAGCTGAAGACTTCGGGATTTAACTAAGGAACATTAGTAGAAGAAAATAAGGAGAGAACACAGTGAAGCATTTTGCTGCAAGCAATAGATGTATTTTTTTTGTGAAAATAAGATAAGGCTTAATTGTTTAAATTCTACTGTGATTCACATTATCTAGCATTTTTGACAGGAGGGGGGTAGAATAATTATATTAGAAGAGTGAGACTTCTTTCTTAAGGAGGGACAGTTGATTTTTTTTTCCATGAAAAGAAGCTATTTTTTCTGTCTTTGAAAATTTTTCAGTTGTACAAATGATCACAGTAAAAGCATACACCTGACTGGCTGAGAAAATTATGTTGTTTTGTTTTTCATAAGAAATTATTTCCGCTTTTCATTTTGCATTTTGCATTTTTAATTTTCATTAAGTACTTAGGTAGAACTCTTCATCTGTAAATCCTGTGCATCATACAATTGAAAGTTAATTTTTATACTTTAAAAAATTTCAAATGTGCATACTGAGAATAGGAAAGATTTTATGTGAAAAAAAGATTTCTTGCAATTCTTTGTAGACACTACAAAAAAGAAAATAGGGCAGTAGTTTTGGGTTTTTTTCAGAGATGAAAATACTGATGTAAGACTTTGAAACTTTGATTTGCTTGCATTCAACAGTATCTTGTCAAGTTTAATATGGAATATCTTCTAGGGAATGTGATATTTTAACTGAATAACTGATATGTACCTTACGAATGATGCAGCACCAACAGCCTTTATTTTGTACACAGGGAAAAATGAAAAAGTGTATTTATGTCCTGTGAGGACAAGAAGTCATTTCTGACTTTGATAGTAATGGAACAAAACTTGTGACATCACTACCGCTGATAAATATTTTTAAATAAATAGGCCTGAATTATTTGTGCACAGGAAGACTGAAGACTTGGCTTCAGAAGCCGCTGGCTGGCTGATGATCTGTTTTCTTTTGTTAAATTTTGGGAATTAGGAATATTCTGTAAATTTATCAGACTCCTGACACAGAGGCAGTATTCAAAAGGGGTACTTGGATAACCATGGAGGCTGCTGGACTATTAAGCTCGACATTCACACTTGGCATTTGTAATACAGCATTTGGAATAAGGATAAAGGAAGGACACAATTCTTTGGGCATTATATTTTTAAAGCTTGTTGAAAGGTCAAAAAAGGTTCAGTTAAGAGCTACAATAATGTTTCAGATGCTGGAGAAACTGCTTTGCAGTGGAGGATTTAGAGATTTCAGTCTCTTTAGTTTATCACACAGGAGATCAAAAGGTGACTTAATTATAAAGTGTAAGCACTTTCATACATGCACAGTATTATTCACCACTAAAAGCTTTTTAGTCTAGTGGTGAAAGGCAGCATAAGCACTGAGGGATGGGAGTTGAAGTGACTGTCCTTGGAAGCAGGGCATGCATTTTTAATGGTGACTGAGACCCACCTAGTAGGTGTTGATCTCTCAGTATTCTCTGAACAAGACTTGCTTCTTATCTTCAAGTTAATGCATTACACAGCTTCAGATCCCATCAATACACTTCCTGAACTCCAGTACATAGATAATTTATTGGTTTTAGTTTTTTCTTATATTTTCAATTTTTTTTTTAATTTTGATTTTTAATTTCCCTAGAAGAGACAGAAGGGGCCATTTTTTTATTACACTAGCTAGAACTAAAGCTTTTGATGTCACCATGTTGCAAGAATCTTAATGAGCTCATATTGTACATCTTCCTAACTGGAACAGGTTTCCTGAGAGCACTAATAGATGTTTTATGATCTAGTAAAGACAACTCACCTAAACTTAAGTCTTTAATATATTTAGTTGTAGGTGATGTTAATATTTCCAATATAATGGTTGCAACCACTCCACTATTTCTCAGCCATCAGTCACACATATTATCAATCATAACTCCCTGGTAATCAACTAGGTAATGACACAAAGTGTGTGAAGCCATGCTTCCACACTCTTCCAGGCTAAAGTAGTAATCCTTCCAGGCTCCTAACAGTGTAGTGATTTGGCTGACGAATCCATGTCAAATACCAAATAATCCCCCTGGTGACTAGGTCTAACAAATTAAATAAAGTAGGGTACCTAGTAGATTTTTGGTTCAAACTTCTTATCTAGAGACATTATAATTTTAGTTTCTAACACTCTGCCTTCTTGCAGTCTTCCTCACATATATATTTTGATCTTCTAATGGCCTGTGACATAACTAAATTACAATAGCAGTGGCAGTGAGCACAGGCAGAAAATTTAGTACACACAAAAAATCTCATACATCTCAGTCCTCGTCACAGAAAAATAGATCCTGTCTGTCCTTCAGTGCACCATATCTTAAGTCACCTCTTCCTAAAGTGCTAGAAATGGCATTTCACATGGTGCAATTCTAGCAGGAAACTTTTTGAATATACACATAGTATTGGTCACACGAGGATATTATTTTGATAATCTTGGCAAATATTTAGAGAAAAAAAAAGGTGAGAGTTGCTGCTACTCAGAGATACCTACTCCTTGTCTGTTTTCAGGTAGGAAAATTCCTTTCTTTCATCAGCAAAGTCAGATTTGTTTGCCCCATTATTAAATATAAAAATTTTTTCTGGCAAATTGTACCTAGCTTCCTGCTTTTTGTGAAGCTGGCACATATGAGGCCACATCAGTGACATGGTTGGATGATGTCAGTGTTCTGGGTGCAGCTCACCTCTTTGCTATCCTGGCGACACACCAAAGTGTGGTGCAATGCACAGATGGCTTGGTAGGTGATTTTCTTTGAAACATGGAAAAACTCTCAGGATTTTTGCTGTTGGCCAGCTCCAGGAATTTTCTTGAAGCCTCCAGATTTTTGCTTCTACTTCAGAAATGTGCTGTGGCTGTTCGGATTAGAGCTGACAGAAAGAAATTTTTAGTTGTTCCACTTGGGTGGAGGGAGCTGATAAGACATCATCATCCATTTTGAAGGATCTCACTCTGGATACCCATACAGCTTCCACTCTTCATCATTCTGTTCAGCTTTTAGAGAATACGGTACAATGTAGTGGATAAAAATGTCACTTGAGCACTCTTGACTCACAGCTTTGGATTTTAAATTACATACCCCATGTAAAGGGAGGGAGTGCCTTTTAAAACATGGTGCAGAACAAGACTGCAAAACGGTGGTTGCATTCTGTGACTCTTCCATGTTGTTGTGAAAAATCTGTGAATTTGGCAGAAGGGCAACTCAGTGTCATCAAAATGACAAGAACTCTGCTTAGAGGCTGTTGGCTCAAGCAATAAGAAGGCCTGATGTAAAAGATTGATACTCTTCCTTTACATCTCGCTCCATCTGGAAGTCCATTTTAGGTTAAGAAAATACTGAGTTATGACAGGAACTAAATTTTTACAGTGTTTGGCTCTGCAAAGGGTTATCCAAGGGGAATGAAATACCTATTCCTACTAGAGAGCAAGTAGAAGACTGTTGGTACGGTCAGATCCAAGTGCTCTGGAACAAATTCTTGGCCACTCAAAAATTTTCAGTGCTTTGTCCATGGACACAGTTACACTGGAGTATCAGATTTGTACTTGGAGCCTTCTGTGGGACTGAACCAAATTTTCTGAAGGTCTGAGCTTATGGCATGTGATGGCTCAGCAGCCTGTGGACCTCTGTGGTGATCTGAAATGATCAGGGAGCCTGAATTTCTGTGACTCCACAATGTGTAGTGGGCTGTTGTGAGAACCACTATGGAACAGCAGAAAAATACTAACCAAGGAAAACCTTTGGAGGAATGTCTCTCTGCCAAATTTATGGGTACTTTCAGAGTGGCAGGCAGAATCATAAAACAGTTTAGTAGACTTGGTGCAGTGTTTCCCAAGGGACACTCACTCCTGTTATTTAAGATATTATTGTTTTAAAATGAGCCTTAGGGGTTTTCTGCTATGACTTAAAGGGTAAATAGGTTGGCAGAAGCTTTTCTTCCCTTAAAATTATGCCTATGATGAGTATGACTCCTCAGGAGAGAACTGCAGTGGGTCTGCTGGATGTGATGAGTGAGCACGTGGTTAGAGAAACATCCCTCTTGATGTCCTTCTGCTACATTGTCCAAATGGCATTTATCCAATATGCATTATTATAGAAATAAAATCCATATTTTGAAATATTAGCAGTACTGAACTGTGTGGAGTAGATTTTTTTATGGGAATGTCTTTTCATAAGTGTTTGGGCATAAATAGTTGGCTTGGGAATCAATCAAAATGTTGATAGATACAGGAAGGAAAAGAGAAGAAAACCAGAAATTGAATGTCATGTTTTTCTGTCAGTCTTGCTGTGGTAATTTAGATCAAAGAAAAAAATAGTTTACACTAATTTTGGACTTACACTTTCTACTTAACGACTTCATCAGGTGATACAGTTTTGCAGAAAATTCTTTTGATGACACAGGTTTATTTCTTAGCTTGTACAGTCTCAGTGAGCATCAAGAAGCAAGGATGCTCATCACAAAACAGGTTCCATTTTTCTACTGGGGATAATTTCACACTCAAGGCAATGTTCTTAAAACAGTTATGAGCAGTCATATTCTGGAGAAAAAGTAGGCATTAAAAATATGGAGAAAAATGCCATTGATTTTCTTTCACAAATAGTATTCTTGAGGACATTGGTTGAGTTGTGTGGAGGACGAGCCCTCATTGCCACTGGGGAGTGTAAGCCCGGGACAGATCAGCCGGGAGCGTGGCCGTAAATAAAACAGGGATGGGTACGACTGGAGTGCTCGAACCCGAAGTTTAATAAAGTGAAATAATAGGTGCGCTGACAATCAATGTGCCACAAAAACACAAGCTGTACGCTGTAGGGAGCTACTCCAGAAGACCTCAAAAGGAGACAAACACAACCTTACATAATTAACTCAGGGCAGGGAACCAATGAACAAAGACAAACAGAAACAATACCTAATATGGAATCAATCAGAGGGCAGGGTTCAGAACATAACCTTATAAGGAATAAGTTAATTTACATAACTGTTCCCATAATTCTTTTCTTCTCACCCACCTGACTAGAGGTTATCTATCCTGACCTCTCAAAGTACTGTTATCTGCAGTGTGGCTGTTTCACAGCCTATCCTCTTCAGGATGGACCACCGCAGACATTTAACTTAAATAGAGAGTACATTAAAAGAAGAAATTAAAATAAATCATAAAGAGCCTTGACATTTTAAATTTTACCATGTGTTATGCTTAAAGCATAAAATAAACCAGTTAATGTTCTCCTTTTCTAATTTTCTAATTCACCAAGATGGCATATGCTTTTCATTTGTGTTTACTTAGGCATCCAGAAGAATGAAGAGAATTAAGTAATGCTGGAGACAAGCTTAATCATTATCTTGTATTCAAGCACTTTGATGGTATATTTAAAATAGATGTGTGAGCCTTTTTTGTTCCTTGTAATATGGAAATTATAAAGGAAGGTGAACAGGATGATAAATTAGAGATGCTCTCAGCAAGGCTGTTAAATTATTTTTAGGTAGAAGACATACTGTACACAGTGAGCCTCAGCTGAATATAATTAATTTGAAACATTATCACTGTTGCGCTTGCAGTCTTATTGTATTTTTTTTCAGTTCTGCATCTTGCTGGCTCCTATCACACCCCTCACTGTGAGATCTTTTCCTGTTTTGCACGTGTCCTGTTTGTTACCACCATATGGTAGTTAGAATTTCAGTAGCTTTGCTCTGTTTACAGACCACTGTGGTTTGTCATATTTTTGCTACTCACCCTGTTTTGCCATCTGATACCTATCATCTGTTTAACACATTGGATGCCAAAAATACTGAGATTTCTTTTTTCTTCCAAATGCCTGTATGAGAAATACTGTTTCAGAATGCTGTTTTGATAAGCATTGATCCTAAGTAATTTCCTGTTAATGTTGAACCAGGACCCATACCTCTCAACTTTCCAAACTTTTTACCAGGTACCAGCTGACTGATGGGATCTATTCCAGCACTGAGGATTTTTTTTTTTCTTATGTGCATTGCACTGTGTGCAGCAGATGAGAGGGTGTTTAAACATCTTTTCCCACTGTGTGACTGTAGCAAAACCAATATTGTCAGACTGTAGCAGGGTCTATTCTTACTCTGATTGCTAATTGCAATTTAGATAGGGTTGCATTAAGGAACTATTTTTTAAATTGGTTTGGTTGGGTAAATGGGCTTCTCTTTCACTTGCTTTCTCATGTATTGCTTCAATAATATGTCTAGTGGTTAATAGTTCTGTATTCAGAACAAGAGAGCTAAATATGTGTACTTGTGTGTGTTTTTGTGTAGGTGCAAATCTCTGCCTCTCTTTTAAAAACTTTTCCTTAAGATTTTCATTAATCTTTTCCCCTCATTCTGTGATTGTTTAATTGAGCTTTTCTACTGTAGCACCCTGCCTTCCCACCCCCATCCTCTTCTCCCTGCCCTGCTCCTTTCTTAATATTCTGAGTTTTATGGCTGATTGGTTGCGATATGACGACCATCCTTAGAGAAAAAAGTGCCTGCAGTGGCATATTAGGTGATTCAATAAATTAATTCAATAAATTGAAGAGAACACTATTTAATTCTCCTTCACGTCAGTCTGAAAACAGATTAGGTTTTGTCTGTTCACAAAAATTTGATTGTGGTGAAGTTTAGCTTAAATAAATGATATTTGTTCTCCATAATAAAATGAAACTGATGTTTTTGAAGAGAAAATAAATCATTCTTTACTCATATATTTAATGTATTTTAAGAGACAGTTGCTGGCAGAGCCACCTCACAAAATAGTATTTTACTACAGAAATCTCCTATGGAGCTCAGAGACTCCTACTTAAAGGATCACTCTGTGGCATTAAAGTATTGTTGTGTCACCTCAAGCTCATAGGTCAGCTCATCCAAGACAAGTTCTGTGGACTATTATACAACATGGGGAAGAGAGTGGAGTGATGGATTAAATTCAGTAATATACTGGTAATCAGTAATATTTAAATAAATGAGGAAAATGAAGACATCACTTAGTCAGTTGCTAAGGAAAAAAATTAAGGGCATTTCCAGCAGTCTTTTTGGACTTTTTGTAAGAGCAGCTCTGTCTAACATAGTTCAGGGCTTGTTCTTTTAAATAAGCAACCGGATATGAAAATTATTTGTATCTGCAAATGCATTAACGTAAAAGGATATGCCGTGTCATGTCATAAATTGTACTGGCATGGCTGGGTGTCCCTGGGATCTTTGTTTTCTGCCATACACCTACACTAAAACAGTTCTTCTGCTATGCTATATAAAGAAAACACAGAGAATGAAATCATTTCACTGAAAGTACAAAGGCAAATTAACATGATTAATTGTCTTTAGTATTTTTGTCTGTCTTCTCTTAATGTTAAAGTAAGCTCTGATTTCATAATTTAAGTAAGCCTTGCATAAAAAAAACTTATTTAGAAAATAAAAAAAAAATAAATAATTGTTGAACAGTTCTTTGTTTCGGAAATAGCTGAGAAGAGACAAATTTTGAGATTGCCTCCCAGTTTAGTAGGGGTTAAATTATAAGAGTGTTGTAAATTGAAGAGATTCTGGAAGATGCTCTCCTTGTTGTGGTCTTGATTGCCTAAAGTGGCTACCTAGAACAGAGGCTGGACAGAGTTAAAGGAATAAAGTAGGTGTTTATTGAAAGGCCTTCAAAGGACACACCTTGGGCAGCACAAGAGCCCGGCTGGGGTTCTGCCCCAGACTGACCCAAGATGGACCCAGGATGGATGACCGATCACAAGTTTTCACACTTTTATAAGTTTTGGTCCATTTATGTATTTGGGTCAATTGTCCAATTACAGCTTCAGGTTATGAAGTCTCATCCTCCCAGATTGCTCTCTTCAATTCACTATTGTTTACACTTCTTGAGCCTAAAGCTGCAATGTCCTTGGTTCTCAGGCTGGAAAAGGATTGTTTTGTCTAACTACCCTGTGAAGAGAACTTGGTAACACTTTACATGAAGTTCAGAGCCACACAGTGAGGCAGTACAGAATCTGAAGAATATGAAAGCTAAAACTTAAAGCATCAGTCTGATAATGTGGGTAAACAGGAGAAAATTTCTCAGGCCTTTTTTACAGTGGATCTTGTGGAGACTTAAGCTGACAAATTTTTAGGAACTGAAATTCAGTTTTAAAGCAATGTCTATAGAAAATCAAATTCAGTTTTAAAACAATCTTGGTAGAAAATAATGTTATTTTGATTTTGCTTTTTTTTCTAGTCTTTTTTTCTAGGAGACACATATTCCTGATGGAGTCACAAGTGCAAGAGATGCTCAAGCTCACACTTCTGCTGCAGTCAAATAATTTTCCTCAGTTTCTGGTTCTGCTTTTTTTAAAATCCATAAACATTAATGCAACTGTGTGGAGTCAGATTGTCTTTCTTTCAGTCACATCTAACCCCACTGAGTTTTCTGGAGTGACTGACCATATGGTTGCATGGGTCTTGCTGTCCCTCAGTCATTATGGCTCTTTTTTTCTGCAACAGTATTACATGAATAATGAAAAATAAAATAATACAGCCATTTACCTCTGCAGTTTTTTTTTGCATGAGTAATTTCAGGAGTCTTTAAAAAGCTGAATATGCTTATAGGTCCTGTGTTTATTAGGCAGACAATGTTTGGCCTGAATGTGTGTTTTAATGCTGTAGTAAGAGTAGGACTGTAACATAGTGACATTTCTATAACTTTTTAGGTGTTGCATTTGGTAAAGTCCAGGCTGCTAACAGCTCTGTATCATCTCATGAAACTTTTTGAACTTTCTCACTTGGAATTCGTGACAACTTCTCAGAGCCAACCAGCTGCTCTCCTGCTGCACTGTCTGTGTTAGGAGAGCTGAGTGGTGAAGAAATTAAGCACAGCAAAATGCAGCAGAGCTGTGATGGTTACATGGGATAACTGATACTGGTGAGGCTGCCAGCAGAGGTAAGAGGTGTGTTAGAATGGCCATACTGGTTAAGACCAAAGGAAGAGGCACTGACACACTGTGGGGTGTTGTCACCACCCATCTACTGGCTCCAGTCAAACTGTCACCTTGCCAATTGAGTTTGAGCAGAAGGCACTGATTCCTTCAGTACTAAATATATCTCAACATGTAAATGCTTCTTAATACAAGACATGCACAGTTTCTTTCTGAATTCCTCAGCTATGCCTTTTTTAGTACTATTATGTGTTGTTTGCTTTGTTCTCTGGTTTCTCATTTTTACCTCAGAAAGGGTATCGGTCATTTGAGAGGAACTGTGGGAAGCTGGAATGTAAATTCCTTATTGTAGATATTGCACATTTTTGACTCACAGTTCTTCAGTTGTGTAAGGAAAAAGTCTGCTTGTGGGCTGTAGTTATTTTAAAAAACCACCAACAAATAGAAGTATATGAAAATAAAGTTTTCCAATAATCTGCATTAGGAAATCTTCCAGGAAGATGAAAAATTGCATTTTATACGAGTTATTTAATGAGCTCATTTATATGCTTGCAGAAAACCAGCCCTGAGTAAAATGTTAACTTGAAAATGACTGTTCCTGCTGGTGAAAAGGCACCAGATAAGAGCCCTGGGAATAAACTGCAGCCCACACCACTTTGCTGGTGTGTCTCTTCTCTGATGTGATGAGCAGGGACACTTTCTAGACAAGGTGTGGGACGTCTTTGCAACAGCTTGTACAGGCTTGTGAGGATGCTGCCAGGTAGTATGTGCTTGATAATAGATCATAGAAAGGAATCGGAATTAAGACAACTTGTATATAGGGAGGAAGTATCTGCTACATGTGAACAACTTTCCAGTGGTGAAGGCCAAGTCTAAGTTCCTGTGTGACTCTGTAAGTGAAACCTTTGTCTTGGCCAAATCTAAATTTTATCATGATTCTCACAATAAAATTTTTCACGCTTTTGCTTCTCCTGGACTGGTGTCATGGACCTATAGGAAAATACTGTCATTAAAAATGCCTTGCCCCTTATAGGCATGGGGAACGCTCTAAGTATAGAGTATTGTCTGAGGGCTGGAAAGCAGAAAATAAATAACTAGAATCATAACATGATGAAAAGGAATTTTAAAAATTATCTTCATGTGTTTCTGAATCATGTTGGGAGGTTGGTGTTACCATACTGCCTGTATGGTAACATGCAGGTGATCTTTGTCACTGGGGCAGCCTGCACTGTAGGTGTTAGGCAAATAATAGAACAGTAAAAACACACAGGAGAGTCTGTATTGTCTAGCCTGTTAAGTAAAAGTTTTAACATGCTTTTGACATATCTAATTTTTGTCCAGATCTTTGCAGGCATCAAGGTGAAGGAGAGTTTTAAGGAGGATAATGTGATAACAGTGATATTCCTATTACTCCCATACTAGAGGCAACAAAGGGAAGTCCTCAAAGACCAGACTGGATGGGACTTGGAGCAGCCTGGTCCATGAAAGATGTCCCAGCCCATGGCAGGGGGCTTGCAACTAGGTGATCTTTAAGGTCCTTCCAACCCAAACCATTCTGTGATTCTTGCTTGAAAGTTTAACTTGAGCAGAAGCATCTCAGTCCTGAATGAGAAATCATAGGCAGGATGGAAATAGGCTGTCAAAGTCTTTGAGGGTGAAGATAAGCCATTTATGTTTTATGCAGTAGAAAAGCAGATTCATCGGAGGAATACAAAGAGAGAGGTAAAATAAATTAAATTATATTTGTTGCAGAACTGTGATTAGACTATCAGACTGACAGGCTTGCACCGACAGGAAAAGGAATTGAGGGATGAGCTGGTGATAGCTGAGTGTTTAAGCTGGAAAGATATGAAATCAGCTAAACTTCAATGTGTTTTGTTCTGGTGGTTTTTTTTGATTTTTTTTTTTTTTTTTTTGCGGTTGGTTGGTTGGTTTGGTTTCTTTTTGTTTGGGGGTATTTTTGGGTGTGTGGTTTTCAGTTTGTTTGTTTGTTTTTTGTTTGGTTTGGTTTTAATTTGCAAAATTAGCCCCTTATACAACAGTTTAGGTGAAGGTCTAAGTAGGTCTGACTCCAGTGTTTAGCACAGTGGTTATTGGTCTTGAGTGCAAACAGAATGGAGAGGGTGTTAAGTTGTGCTGGAGGTAGAAGGAAATTTCTGTTTCAATTTATGAAGTTTGGTATACAGGTCACCCTTGACCAGAGTCAGTATCTATGCCAAACACTTCAGTTTGGAGAGGAGACAAATGTGAGGTAGAGGCAGACCTGTGAGTATAAGCATGGTGAGATTTGTGTTTGCACCAGTAAAACAGGGAGGGAGAAGAAGAGATCTTGGCATGTGGAGAAGGAAGGGCTGACGCCCAGCTGGATTAAGGTGATTGCTGGTGAGATGAAAAATGTCATGGATGGCAGGGGAACACCAAGTTGAGAGAAAATGGAGTTGGTCCATAGTTGTGTGTTGAGTGAATAGGGGAGAATGAAGAAAGCTTCAGGCAAGGTAAAACTGAAATTTTGATGAATATTTATTGTTTTTATTGTAGGATATAGAACATACTATATGTCTATAATAACTGTTTTGATATATTTATTAAAAATATGTAGGAGTGAGAGACAGGACCTACAGGAAATGTGATTAGGGCAAGGTCAAATGGGTGGTAAGTAAAGTCACAGAAAAGTGACAAGTTGGACAGTAGGAAAAAAGCAAAGGGACCAGAAGCAGTCAGTATGTGCAGGAGAAAATATAGATATGGAAGCTGCTAACTCTACCGTTTGAAGTCCTTTGATTAATGCTTGTATTTCTTTTATGGAAACATGGCCCTTTTTTACCTCTAAAGTTCAGTTGATTAATCATATTGCTACCTGTTTCACAGCTTACAGAAACCGTGTCTTGCTTGCCTTTGGCTCTTAAAACAGCAGTTCACACTGAATAAAAAATACAATAACAGCATTAATATAGAAATATTAACATCCAAAATCAAAGAAGTCCAATATTTTGCAATATGAGTATATCCTGCATTTATTTCATCTTTACAAAATAACCAAACCAAGTATTGCCCATGCTAAAAAAGTAGCACACCCCCAAACATTTAAAAATATCCTGGTCTTCAAATAGACTAACGCAGTAACATTGATACATCAAGAACTTGGGAGCTTGAAGAGTTAGATATGTTGTTACTATTCAACCTTAACTTGTCCTACCTCTACAGAGGGTATAGATTTTAATAATGGATTTTTATGTCATGGGATGAATAATGAAGTAACCAGAAAATATATCTAGAGTTCTCCATTCAACTTGAGCTGTTTTTCTTGTCAGCACATGCTAGATTCCCCATAAACCCCTCATTTCTCTTTATTCATACAAAACTATCCACAGCAAGTTGCTGAAATGGCCTGTCTTGACTTTGTTGTTTAAAGTATATTCCCAAAAGCTGGAATGAGTTGAGAGCTTTTCCCAGCTGAGGTGCTGGTGGGGCTGAGGCCGAAGCTCCCTCTGGAAGCACCTCCATGAGATGGTGCTGCAGTGCTGGCATACCAGCAAGGCATCTGGTGCAAGTGAGGAAATTCCAGCTCTACAGAGCAGCTGAACAACGTTTTTCAGGTCACAGCTTCAATGTAGATGCTCAAGGATCACCAACAGGTTTTTAGCTCTAGCTGTTGCTTTCGTGGGCATACGCAGTATTGCTGTTTGCATTTTAAATTATTTATTTGTCGAAAAAAAAGAATGCCAAGAACAGAGCTTGGTAAAACGCCTGCTTATCTTATGGAAAAACTTGTGTGAGCTCTGTGTGATGATGTGTTTGTGTGGTGTGGGTGAAGAGGACAAAATGCTGCATTTTGCTAAGCTTTTTTTTCAGACGTGGTAGCTGCTGGTGGATAGTTACTTAAGGCTGTGTCACTTAGAAGGCGGCACTTTTTCTACTAACATGAACCCATGACAGGGCATAATATTTTTATAACATTACATCAGGTGTTTAATTTCGAGACTGAGCCATTTGAGTTGAACTGGGAGACTGAAAATACGATCTGCATTGCCACCTACTGGATTCCTAAGGAAGTACAAAATATAATTTCATTCCACATTTAAAGTCATTTAAAATGTAACTACATGAAAGAGACACAAATCTTAATAAATTTTTTATATAATCTGTCCAGACAGAGCATAAATAGGCAAATGTGATATTTTGAAGCTTTCTACTCTTCAGGATATATATACAAATAATTTAGATAGGTATTTAAAACAGCAAAATATAATTTAATACGTGAATTTAAAGCAGCAAAAGAAGCAATAATATAGTCTGTTAAAACATTACAGCCTTCAATTGTAATTTAAATAATTAAAATAATAAAAAAATAAATATACATCTTGGTCCAGGTCCAAAGAATCCAACAACATAAATGATAATTTCTGTGTGTTATGTAACAATTTTTGATCAGACAATGTTATAAATGGCCTCAATGTTCATTGTTTGTCATCCTAATTATATCAGTGAGCTGTCTGAAAAGTTAAAATTATGTAAGGTATTTATGACAAGTGTTCTCCGAGGCTTACAATTTTTTGCTAAGTATATGAAGATGTGAGTAAAGCCTTGAAGAATTGCCTATCAGTATTTTTTTTACTAGTTTACACTGTAAAAAGTAAAAGTCTTACCATCAAATTAAAGTAATGAATGTTCAAATGAAAATATGGTACATATATAGCACAGCTGAAGCAGGGGTTTTTGTGAAATACCTTTGAAAAGAAAAGGGAGGAGGAAGCCATCATGTTTTCTTGGAGGAAAAACAGCAGCAACCTAAACATAGGTTGAGTTCTATGTGCATGGTAAAAGTGAGCGGGTTAAGTCTTTCCCTGCAGGCATGCAAAGTGTGTGTTGGTTTTTGTGCTCTGTGGGTGGTGATGCTGACCCCCTTTGCAGCTGCAGCAAAGTCCTGAGGCTGATGTCCCTCTCCATGCTGCTCAGTCTCTCCAGTATTTTAGCAACAGTGGAGTGTGGTTTAGTCACAGGAGATGGGATGTGCCCAAAGACTCTCCCATGCTGGGATCTTTTTTGATCACTCATGTGTGCCATGCCTGTGAGTGTGAAATAGCAGCACCCTCCCCAGACACGTCCACTCGTGTGGATGCAGCTCTTTGTTCAGAGTCTGCACGGGTGAAGTGCTGCAGCAATGTCTCAGAGTAAGCTAATCCTGCAAGTGCCCTTCACTTCAGCAACAGAACCAGATAAATGTTTGGGTGCATGATGAAAAATCATATGGGTGTATGTATATATCCCTCTTACACAGTGGTCTGGTTGCTCTTTCTGTTAGAGGGGATTGCATTGGTGTCTGCCTCAAGGCTCTGCCAAGCCATTGTATCATATGCTGGTATTAGGTCTTTAGTTTAACCTTTAGGTCCTTGTCTACATTAGGGAATATTTAATAGTTTTAAATTTTCCTTTCATCTGATGAAAATGTGCTCAATAGCCTGGAAGTTAAGGAACAAATCAAAACCTACCAACTGTATTTTAGTTCTTGCTTAATACTTAAAATACTTCTATATATTGCGAAACTATTGAGAGGGATTTTCTGCCACCATTATAGAAGAGCCAGAGATACAGAGATCCAGCTTTTTCCTCAAAAAGGTAGGAAAGGTGGTTAAAAAAAGAGCCAATTGAACCAGACCTGCTGTGAGCTGGGTAAGATTCTTTCTGCTCTGTGAAATGTGCAGTCGTTTTCTCCAGTTCCGTTCTCACTGTAGATAAAATGCCAGCGTTTCCTCAGTAGTGCTGTGTGTGATATGCAAGATAAAGTTTTCAAGGCCCTCATAGTAAAACATGTCTTACATGGATTCAGAAATTAACAAATCTATAAACAACTGATACTTATTTATAAAGAAGTTTAATTTCATCTCATTTAAGTTTTGCCCAGTTTGTAGCATGTTCATCTATCTCTTGGTGCACACAGAAGGACAAAAACATAACTGTGTTAATACTCTTCCTAAGCTTTGTTTGAGATAGAAATGTTCAAATGTGGAATTGGAAAAGAACAGGAAGAGGGGCAGTGCTTGCTGTTATCTTCCCTTTCCATGTTAGTGAACAGCCAGGGCTTTTGGTTTTACTCTAGTGGAGGAGAACTGAATTAAGTTTCCATAGTTTCATTTTTTAATAGAATATTTGATGTAATAAGAAATTTACCTACACACCTCTCCATTATTTAATTGCATTATTTAAGCTGGTTATTATAACAATTCCTGAATATCTTCAGTTGTTTTTATGCATTATAAGTGAGAAGCTGTGTAAGATAAGTTAATTCATATGTGTAATCCAGTTATATGGCAAAAAGTATTAAGTTTCTCCAGTATTTTGCCTAATTCTTTGACCTACTTTTCTCATCTTACTCAATACTGCAAAGGTTTTTAAGCAGGTTAGTGAAAAATAAAACAAAACAAAGCCTTTGCTGCTCCTGCCAAGCTTTTGATTTGTATAAAGCATTAAGTTTAATGTATCGTGTTTGTAGTTAGGGAGAATAGATTATTCAGTTGCTTGGCTTTTGCTGTTGTTGCATTCTCACTAGAATGCACCCATGTGATGTTACTGGTTTTAGTGTGAGAGCTGGTTGAAATACAATTTACAAGCAATAATATTCCTGTCCAACTGAATTATGTGTGTTTTACCACAATTCCTGTGAGTTAAGTTGAATTATCATTTTTAGGCTTGAATATCATGTTAAAGTAAAAATATCCACATAACCAAAAAAGTGTTTCATACAAATAACACAGATCATTTACATCTTAAAACTCCAGACAAGTTCTCCACACACACACATACACACACACACACACAAGCCCACAGAAACATGGCATTGTGTCACTAAAAATACACTGGTTAAATGGTGTGAGTCAGTGCTAATTAAGGAAGTAGGTAGAGATAGCTCAGAGCAGAGATAAAGGATATCACCAAGACCTCTATAGACAACACACCTACTGTTTCCATTTATTAAACTCAAGATTGCCTCTTTCTATTCATAATCTGTGTAATTGCTCATGATTTTCAAACGTTATCCGTGGAGATGTAGATTTGAAGCAACATCTGGAAAAGCCTTACAGTTCTACATAACATGTACCAAAGACCAAGTTTTGCCCTTCTGGAATCCCCTCCTTAGGCTGGCTCAGGTCTTTTTGAGCTGTGTTTAGGAGGTGAGCGTGTTGTGCGGCAGCATGCTTCTCCAGATGGTGGGCATAGGGTCAGGGTGTTCGTTGTTTGGGGCAGCTGGATGAGAAGTGCTGCTTCTTTCAACACCAGTCTTCATCCTAGGAACCTCTGCACCTGCTAATGCTTCTGTATACTCCTGCAGCTAAGCTGGAATATCCATAATGAGGGATAGCAAACTTTTAAGTATTCACTCAACAAGAGAAAACACAACAGATTGTTAAGATACAAATTTGAAATAAAAAGATGTTCTCATGTTCTTGTAAGGTCAGTGTCATTGCAGACCATGTTTTGAAATATCTGTTGCATGTGTTAGTAATCTAGATTTTGAAAGCACTGAAACTGGAGATTGATTTACATATTTTGATCACACCTGATGAATAAATTAAGTTGGTTAAAAAGATGCAGATTTGTTCACACAGTTATTTCTTTTATTCAGTACATGGTAGGCAGTTTTGTGCAGTATACGCATTTGGATCAATTTCTGGTCAAGTGAAATGATTTGTTTGTAATCTTTGAAGTAAGCCTTCAAGAATAAAGATGCCTATTTTTTTTTTTCCTTCAGATTGCCCTATACAGTCTTCTGTGTGCAGTGTGTATTTGATATGAGGTACATGTAGTATTGTGAACAGGCCCAGAATATTAGGTGGAGTTACAGACTGAAAGAAATACAGAGTAGTAATCTTTCCTCCTATTCGTGCTATATAAACTTTTTTCTCATCTATGCAGGAGGTTGCATCAACAATTTGAAAGCTATAAAGAGCAAGTAAGAAAGATAGGGGAAGAAGCCCGCCGTTACCAGGGAGAGCACAAGGATGATGCTCCAACATGTGGAATCTGTCATAAAACAAAGTTTGCAGATGGTTGTGGCCATTTGTGTTCTTATTGCCGGACCAAGTTCTGTGCTCGGTGTGGAGGTCGTGTCTCTCTGCGATCAAACAATGTAAGTGTTCTGATGTATGCTCTTAAGGAAAAGCCTCCTGACATTGCCATGCTGCAGATTGTTCACTTTAAGTTTGGCATTTCATGCTACATTTTACTTAAGTGTTTCGTTCATTGCTTCATTATGATGTGTGTATCATACACGTAAATCAATGTTAAATCTTACAAGTAAAATAAATGTATCTAATGATTGCCAAGGTACTTGGGAATCACAGAGTTAATTAAAGCAAAAGAGTAATAGTGTCCAGTTCTGTGGAGCGAAAGCTTGTAGAAAATATACTTGTTTTTCATAGAATGGAAGAAGAAACCCTTTTGCTCAGGTACAACTCCACATTAATAAATTCTTATTGAAGCCTTATTTAATATTACATTTTTATTTTCATAGAGCTTGTCATAAACATTTATAGATTGCTTTTACATGAAGTCAGTCAATTTTTTGGTTTAAAAAAACCAAAAAACAACCACTTTTCTTGGCACAGGAAAAGTGTTATGCCAATTAATTTAAAATTTATTTAAAGAATAAAACTTCAAATTAGTCTGGATTAAGCATCCTACTTTCAGGTAAGTGAAATGAATGGTTCTCCCTCTCATTTGCATGAGTTATCTGCAGCAGCTTTCCACAGAACCAAATATTATCCAAGAGTACCCTCTGGTCAGTCAGTCCCTTCCAAGCCTCTGACTACTCTCTCATACTAGAGCAGTAGGATCTAAATTTGGAATACTGTTATCCAGTGATGATTTTTGGCTGGTCATCAAGAACTATGGTGTGTTGTAAAACTTTATGAATTTTAAAATGTTTTAAAATTTAAAATATTTTATATAATTTATATTATCTACATGTATAATTTTATATAATATATATAATTTATATAAAATAATTTTATATGTAATTTAAAATAAAATGCTGTAAATTTTACACATCTCTTTTTATTACGTGAACAGTTTTATTTTCTGACATGAGATAAGGCAACTTTCTTTTGTGGCTTTAAGATGCCAGGCTTTTGTAGGGTAAATTTATAGGTGCTCTTGGTATCAACACAAATTCACCTAAAAGTGAACATAGATTGTATAGCAGATAATCATGTTCACAAAGGAACGAGTTTGTGGCCTTTTCACTTTTTTTAAGATGGACATCAGCTGAATAGACATCTTCTGATGGACATTTTCTGAAATTTCATGTAAAGCAAAAATGACTCCTCAAAAAGATGCATTTCATGGTTATTTTAGAGATTTTCAATAGCCTCGATGTAACTGTGAGTCTCAATTAAATTAAATTCACATGCTGAAGAGAACTATGTAGGTAAACTGAACGAAAATGTGCATGTATTAGTATTAGTAAAAATAGATGCATTGCATTGTGTCACCTGTAGATGGTGTCATCAGAGCAAGTCTCTGAAAATATAGTTGACTTTGATGTATTACATTATTCTATTAATGAGTGCATGTGATACAGCTTAACTTTATTCAGAAAAAAAATGTAAATGTATTTTAACCATTTTTCACCCCCTATTTCAAGCCACAGAAATGGAAGAGTGTCATTTCATTTGTAACTTGCATTTTGTTTCTTATATTGTTTATGCTTCCGTGGGTCAGGCCACGAAAACATGTTTTCAACATATACAGTAATGTCATCTTTTTATTTAAAGCTCTTTTTTTCTTAATTTTGTGGTTTTGTCTCTTCGTAGAGAGTTATTGGAATTGCATTTCTTTGAAATCTGTCTAATAATACTTGCCTATTTTATTCTTTATCTCTTCTTTTTTTCTTTTCTCTTTTCATTATGCTTCCTTGGATGCTTTCCCAAAGGAGGACAAAGTGGTTAGAATCCATGCTTTTTATAATTTATTGTTATAATGTTGTTAGTTAACTGGGATACATATTAATGTGAAAAACTGAACTGAAATTTCATAATCACCCACAGGGGAGGGGGGAAAACACGAATCCTGACACCCAGGCCCTGCACGTCCCTTAGCTGAACATAGGCCTTGAAGACAGCTCAGCAAGGAAACCCAAGACTCTTGTCAAAGTTATGACAATAAAAGAAATTAAGAGAATTACTTATAGGCTAAAAAGTAGACGAGCCAATAAAGTGTAATAAAATTTTATTTCATAAATTTATTTCATACATCTTTAGTTAACTGTTTTGACTTTTTGCATGCAAGGTCCTTCCATCAGCTTCAGGAAATCGAATTTAGTATTTAATTCTAATTTTACACTGTTTTACATGGTTTACTGTGTTTCACCTCTAGTGCAGCAGAAACTCAGGGAATTCGTGTAAAATCAGCTTTTTGATTGACATTTGGAATAATATATATAGGCAAACAAAGTGGACGTAAGTATTGTGAGCAAGGTGGAATCCTTTTTGAATGCGTAGTTATAATTTCAAAAATCTGCAGAACTTTTAGGATCAAGCACAGACATATTCCCCAGTGTTGCCTGTGCCTTGTCTCAGAGAGGTGAGGGGAGTTCCCTGTTCATCTCTGCACCCTGTGCATGGCATCAGGTGTGGCAGTGCCTGAGCAGAGCAGTGCACGTGCATTCACCGCCTTTTCTGGGGCACTTCGGCAAATGGTAGTACTCCAGATTTTTAATTGGAGTATTAAGTATGGCAATTAGGTAGCTTTTCTGGTACCTCAGCTGAAACAAGTGTAAATTATTTACAATCTAGTGTAGCTTTTGATATGTTCTTTGGGGAGTTATGCTTGCAATATGGTGTTATGTGTTTTGCCCCCATTTTAAATACTAGCACACCTGTAACCTGAAATTTAGTATTGTTTAAATTCCCAGAGAAAATTATTTCTATCACATTTGAGCATTGCAGTAGATTTTTAATATGTTAGTATTAGAGCTACTCTGAAGATATATTCTGAAAACATATCTGACTTGTTTGGATTCTCCAAAATTCAATTAAAGACATCCTTATAATTTGCACTTGTCTTAGTTTAGGTTTTTCTAAAGGTTTAGGTTAGTTTAGGTGTTGAACTCCAGTCTTCCACATGCCAAGGAAATGCCATAATAGTAATGTGTGAAAATACATTCTATATGGTGTGATAAAGCTGAGCTACTTCTCTTTAACAGATGAAAAGTTAATGATAATAACTAGTCCTGAATGTGTGAAAAACTTGGGGATCACTTCTTTAAAGTACCATTGCTTTAGCAGAGCCTCTCTCTAAAAGTTAATGTAATATATAGAATTAGTTAATTTCAAAATATTAATACATGCCTAAAATAGCATGTTTTAGAACAATTGGTATAATTAAAATAGAGCAACATGAGAAAAATATTATTTCTAAATTATTTTCAATGGCTCAACATTCCTGACTAATTACATATGGCAAGTTTCATATCAGTAAAAACTTTTAAAATGTATTTATCCCTTAGAGTCCACATGAATTTTTTACCACAATAAATTATATTGATACCAAACACATGCACCAAGTTTCTTCAAGTTAAGGGTGCATCCAAGTTAAGGATGCTGAAGTGTGAATTACCAAAGTGTCAGCTCAGGAAAAGTCAAATGTTAACCTTGATTGAAGGTGTTTCCTGTAGCGTTGGAGAATTAATGATCCCTCACCTGGGGTGTTGTTTCCCATGCATTACCCATCTTTTACAAATACAAATTGTGACAGTCACAAAGAAAGTCAATCAGAGGATGATCCAGAAAATGGAGAGCTGCTCATGTGAGAGAAGGCTGGGGAGATTAAGGGGACAAGACCTAAAGCAATTATAGTTGATAACTGGAAGTATGGAATTGATGTGTGGAAATGCAGAAAATTTAAACATGAGAATAGAGGACAGTGAATACATGAGACCAAATATGTACCACTTGGTCCTAAACACTCCTGGCTTGAAAAAAGATGTTTATAAGCATTAAAGCCTTGAGAATTTATTTCATGTGGCTTATTGGAAAGAAAAAGAGCCCAATAAAACTTTAAAGGCTAAATTTAATGAGGTTAGGAAAGGATTTATGTGATGTGGTTGCTTGTGGCTGTAGGGCAATGTACAAGGTCCCTAAGAGGTCCTTGCAGCTCTTGATTGTGGCTAAATATTTTAAAAATGTAATGCTTTGAAGCTTTTCTTGACCTTTTCAAGTAAGTGCCAAATATTCCTTAAGGATTTTTTCAAATATATATAGCAGGACTCAATATGTTCACTCCTAATTTAAAATCATAAAGGACATTCCAAAACACCTTGTAGTGAGAGTTAGTAGTCATCCTAGGCTGATCAAGAAATGACTCCATTACACTTCCAAAATTAATTGGCAATAACTGGCATACTCTAGTGACTAATGAGTTACATGAATTTCAATTATTCTTGTTCTAAAATGTCAATGCATACTCAAATATATTTCTGAAGTTCTTTCATGCTTTTTGAGTATTGGTTAGCCCTTTGTACTTCTGACCTGAGTTTGCTCTCCTTTCATATAGTTGCAGGCAGACCACATTTAGTGGGTTTAATTCAATTTTATGTGAGATAAGATTTCAGAAGGAAGTCAGGTAGGTTTCTTTTTTCTTTGAGAGAAAGCTGGCATTTCTATTTTGGCAGAATATCCTAGGTGGTTTTAGTTCTTTATAGAGGGCCTACTCTTCCATTTTGAATCCTTTTAGTTCTGTTCCATACAGCAAGATTTTAATTGCCAAAATGGTAGTGGGTTTAAGTTACTTCCCTCTGTTCCATTCACTCTCTTCTGTGATGTGAAATATTTTGATTATATTTTGGTAATATTTTGGAAATATTTTAGGGCAGTGGAAAAGTCGGGAAAATGTCCAACTAGTAGTTGTCCATGGTTTGGTAAGGGGTGGGAAGGGCCCAACCTCAGTCCTCCTGATGGACTGGCTGCCACTGCTTTCTCTGTTCTTCCCTGCCATGGTACCACAACCTTGTAAAGCAGAAAAATGACTGAAAATACAACTTTTTTTTCTTTCCTCATTCCTGCAAAGCTTTTTCACAGTATTTGGTTAGGTAATGCAAAAATACATCTTGCCTTGGTGATAACCTGATCCGTGTTTCTTTCTCCTTATAGAAGAGGAGATACAGTATAGGATAAAAAAATGAATGAGCAAATGTAGTTTCTTTGGATCAAAATTCAGATATTTCGTGAGGTGCTGTGGGTGTATTGAACTAAGTGAAATATGTATGACATTGACAGAATTAGGTGGAAGATCCATATTCCCGATTAAGCTATATAATTATTCATAGCAATCAGTCTACCATTATAGAGGTTTCATTAGGATTACTATTTTTTATCAACTTTCAAATGAAAAAAATAAGGACCAAATGTTAAAAGTACATGTTGTTAGAATTTTCCTGTGCTTTACAGAATAGAGCAGTTTGCTTTCTCTTTTTTCTATTTCCATACGTAAAGGGCAACTGGTGGGAAATCCGGATGTAAAATACATTAGAAATATATGAGAATTTACATCACTGAACTTATTAGTATGTGGTTGCAGAAAATAATGCTGGTAATCAGTGCAGAAGAGAGTCCTATTTCTGATCTGACTGTCACTGAGATTGTTTTCATTTTAGTATAATGTCAGTGATTTATACTTGGAAAGAAAGACAACTTGGAAACAGTTTTTTAATTGTGTGTCAGGTGGCTTTTTCAGGGAGCTTGTAATTTAGTTCCTTTAAATTATACTTAAAATTTGCTTACATAATGGCTTACTAATTTAAGCCTTACCAACTTGACTACATATGCCATGCAATTCAGCTGTGTACTAATGCTTTAACAGAGGTTGGTAATATTGTCAGAACAAAATGTCTGGATTGTCAGGATTTTTTTTTACATCTCTTGAACAGAACTCCTAGGTCAAATTGTCCATTAAAAGACTAATTTCTGTATGCTCTGACTAACACAGCTGTAGAACAAAACAGAAAAATCCAACAGAAGGATGTAAATTACATAGCAAATTGCAAATTGATAGCAGATACATTTTCTCTCTGTAGCATTCAACGTAATTTGTTTCCAAAAGATATGGGGTTTATATGCATCATGAAAGAAGCACTGCTTTTCAGTAATGCCTCCCTAGAACTGCTGCTTCTAGCAGGGAAAAAAAAACCAAACAAAGACCAGCAAGAAATTGATGAATTCTATTTCAAGTAAGGGGGGAGGGATCATTGTCCTCTGCTTGTGGGAAGTTAATTTGCTTTCAAACAAATACAAGTGTATAAAATTTCTAGGGAAATCCTTAAAATTAGCTTGCTCTTCACCAAGTTTGCTGAGTGTATGTATGTATAAGCATATATTGTACAGATTTTTCATAAGTGAATGCACATGCATACCATATATGTGCATCCTACTACAATACCTAATACAGGAGTACAGGGCAACCCAATTTTTTGACCTTTGAAATCTGTTAATGATTGAAGGTATTTAAATCACCTGAGGAGTTATTATTTATGTGCCCATTTCTCTGGACAGAAAGAGAAGTTATGCTATAGCAGTCACAGAATCTCGGAAGGATTGAGGTTGGGGAGGTCGTCTGATCCAATGCCCCAGTGCTAAGGGAACTTGCTCCTTCCAGCTTGGCATATTCATGTGTCTTTTGCCTTGCAGAGTGAATAGTGGAAAACCCAAAGATATTTCATGTCATTTTTGTTATTTGTTTGCTTATTGTAACTATACACATTATAGGCTTACACAAAATCTCCTTAAGTTCTGTTAGGGAATAATTCTGTGACTTACAGCTTTGGACAAATGAATTGCAGAATTTTACAGAATCCTTTAGAGAGAACACTAACACTATGATGATTTTTTTCAGCATTCAGAGAGAAAGAAACACCAAAGCTACAAAATCAATGCTGAGCTTTTCATTTCTTTCAATGTAGTATTTTTATCATTTTAACACTCATGATCTCATATTCTGTTTGGTCCAATTTAGTTGATGATAGAAAGCTGAGGAGCAGGAGCAGGAGAGCCTTCCAGTGGTTCTCCCAAAAATATTGTGTATCCTGCTGGCTCAGCTACTATCTGAGGTGTGGGAGATCAATGTTGAACTCCATTGTGATAAAAGCTGCTTTTCCAGATGGGATACAGTGCTGTCAGTATTGAAGAGGAATATCTTCCTAACTGACTTGGGTCAGTTTTACTACAAAGACAGAATATGAAATATTGAAATTATTTTTCTTTTTGTGTTTTTGTCCAGAAGTATACTTTGAGTTAGTATTTAGATCTTGGCTGAAATTATTTTATTGCACTTTTCTAATAAGTACTGGTTTCAGAAAATACAGCAATATAGAAATATTTTTATTCACCTCTTGTCAAATATGATTCATCTATGACCTAAATATCTGTAAGTAAAGAGATGAGATTTCAACGTCTTGTGTAAAGGGATAATTTCAGTTAACTAGTTTCAACTGGAGATATATTTAAAACCACAAGTAAATTAAGAAAGTTATAACAATTGAAATCTGAGATTTTTTTAATGCAGTGCACCTTAAGAAGAAGGAGGATAATGAAAGAAAATACTAGTGGTGTAACACAAAGTAATGAGAAAGGTATATGTGTTCATACACCTTAATATAATCAATATGATCCTGTAGACTGTAACTTTAGAGTAGATTTTGATCCTTGTCTATCCAGTAAATACAGTGTTGAAAATGAACAGGTATGACCTTATAGATTTAATATGATAATGTATGCATATCTGGTGTAAGATAAAAGGAAAAAATGAACAGTTTAAATCAGACACAATTCTGATCATCTCTGACTAGTCAGAATATGTGTACAATTTTATAAAATCAGGAGGAAAAAAATATAAATAAATTAAAAATTGCTAAAATTGTATCTTTATATGCATGAAATAAAACCTTTCTACATCTTGCTGCTTATAGTTATTAATTCTGATTGATTGGAAATGCATTAATAATATTTGATCACCTTTTGCTTGCAATTGTGCCATCAATAATGTAGATAGCTGTAATAATAATGATACATAAATTTAAAATCCTAATTTTGAATGGAGCATTTCTTCTTTAATGAAGGCTTTATTTGTAAGAGGAACCTTTTATTCTTATGAACAAATCATTATGGCTGAATCATTATTAATATTTTCATAAATACTGTGTCTGATAAATATTTAAGGATTGTACAGTAAATATTTCAAGTTTATGTATTTTTTCAGATTTTGGGAATAGTGTTGATGAGCTACAGGTAGGATGTCTGTTTAGTTTGGTCTGTGTAGATGATAATTTTCAAAGCATAGTCACTCCAGGAATCTGTTTATGAGTCCTCCAGTTGTTCTTTACTTCAATGTGTTTCCAGTAATGTTACAATCAGTAGAAACCAAACTCAGCCTTAAATCCCTGCAAAACCTGTAGATAGCCAGCTGCAGTTTCAGCTGTGAGATCACTCTAACTATTTGGAACTGTTCTTGCATCCAGCATCATGTCTCTTATTTCAAACTATCCTTTCAGAGTATTATGCACATTTAATTGTGTTAATTTTCCACAATGTCTTATTTTTTCAAGTCCTTTAATTCATTATATGGATTGCTTTGAATTTATTGTTACCTCTTGCTAACAAGTCAAATCCAATCTCCCTGCTATTACTATTGGACTATTGCCTTTATGGTGTCTTAAAATCCAAAACTCCACTGGCATTTCACTGCCACATCAAATTTGGAACTGTTCATTCTGAATTCAGTTTGCCCTATTGCATTTCAACTTAAACAAAAAATTTTCTTTGCAAGGTATTGTGTATTTACTATATTTCTGTTATCTTCATTTCTGTAATGGAATAATTTGTTACTTGTTGGCACTGCAGAAATCATAGAAGAGATTAGAGATCTCTATGTATCACATATAATAAATATATTACTTTTCTTTGCTATGGAATACAGAACTAATAAGCAAATACCCTATCTTAATAAAGAAGATAAAAAAAAGTATCTAAATTTTCTTAAAAATTTAAATTTTAAGAATGTGATTTACTATAATATTTAGCTGCCTTAGTAGTACTAAAAACTATGTTTTTTCAGCTTATAAAGAAATCAATCATCTTGGTGATGAAATTAGTGACTAATCCAGTGACTGGTATAGGTGAATTTGATTTGTACATGCCTAGTTTCTCTGCATGTATTTATTATAGCAACATTTTAGGGAATAAGTTCATTTCATTGGGTAGATTTACAGCTCTTTGAAACTGGTGGTCTGCAATGTTAGTGGAGGACAGTGGGGAATCCTGGGGAGTCCATCTGCATGAGAGTGGGGTGAGGCTGGATATAACCCACTTTTCCAATGTGCTTCTGTATGGCAGGTCTGACCAGTGGAAATGAATTTGTAGTGTGCAGTGCTGAGAAGATAGAAATTAAATAAAAATGCCATTACTGTTGCCTGTCATAAAATGTGTGTACTTGTGTCGAATCAGACAGTTGATATACTCACCCAGCATTTGTTCATGTGAGAGGTGGGCTATCAGTGAAGGAGGCATCTGTCAGACAGGACCCTGAATGTCATAATTTTGAGATATTTTTTGAATGCTTCAGGTAAATGCATCCAAAATTAACACATCTATTTCTGGATGGAGAGCCTCATAACAATGTGCCATCTCTTGGCAAACCAAGAGAGGTGGGTTTGTCTTTTGTCATTTGCAGTTGAAGTTTTGGTGCAAAAAACCAAAAATCTGTAAGTGTAGAAAAATATAATCTGAAGCCCTCCTTGCTGTGGAGGGCTAAATAGGAGGGATAACTTTACAGAGACAAACCAGGCAGGCAAATATTTCACACCATCTAAACTTTAATCTAGTTCACCCAGAAAAAAGAAGCCTTGATATCTCTTCCAGTTGATACTCCAATGCAAGCTTAGTTTTAGAGACTTTAGAGACTTTTTGGTTTTTTTGTCCCTCCCTCAAAGACATTGAGGGAGAACAGAGTAGCAAACATGCAGATGTCCAGGGATGTGTTTAGGCTCAGGAGACTTGAAGAAGTGTGTTCTTCTGTGGGATGCCTGAGGGGATGTGGTGCACCAGCAGAGCTGACTGCTGATGTCCAAGCAGGGCTCAGTCAGAACTAGAAGCCCTGTGGCAGCACCTGGTGGGGCTTGTTTTTATCTGAGCAATGCACCTTCAGTTTTTCCAGCAGTGATCTGTTTCCTAGATGTACTTGGGTGTATTTTATTGCTAGAAGACAATCAATCCAGCATCATGTCCCTTATTTCAAACTGTGCCCAGCTGTGGTAACTGTGAAAAGTCTTGTAAAAGGATCCCATAAAAAGGAAGATGTCTTCTAATCATGCATCATTCTTCCCTAAAAAACTTGAGCTTTTGGCAACACTAACTGAATCCCTTTGTTCAGCCTCTGAATACACTTGTTCCATGTGATCACACAAAAACCAGCTATCAGCTTACAGGCATGTGAGAGTGCACTCATTTAAGCTCAGTCTGATTTGACAGCCCAGTGTGTGCCCCTTAAGCTCAATGAATTCTTTACTTGATCATTTTATTTTTGGAATTTGTGTCTTTCAGTTTCAATCATTGTAGTCCTCATTCATGTAAGATTCTTCTATGTGATGGGATTTTTAATGTGATCTGTGGGGGCTAGGACTGAGTATGACTCCTATTATTTAAAATGTTCATAGCTATGTACACTGTTGAGGCAAAATTGTTTGGTTTTAGTAGTTATAAAATAACATAAGAATGCTAACTAGAACTAAATTTAGTAAACTGAATTCCTGGGCTATTCTGGCACCACAAAACCAGCGGTATTTTAGCCAGAAAGAGATCTTACTGCAAAGAGAGATTTGGTAAGATTTTTGACCTATTATGCGTTATGAGAAATCAACAAGTAGCTGAAAAAATTTCAAGAGAACAAGGAAATTATGAGGGCTAGATGTAAGCTGTGCTCTCTTACTGTTTCTCTTTTTATCATAAATAGCCTTAATCCTCATCCAGGATTAAAATTCAGTGTATTTTTAGCCATGTAATGTCCTAGATAAAAGATACTTCTATGTTTTTATATATTTTGCCTTCTGGAGCATTTTTAATTTTACTTCAGGGATGCAGACTTTCTGTCTATACATCTTCAGTGCTGCAGTTAGAGAGGATGTAGGATAGTTTGTCATACGCATACCTAAGGTAAATGGTTTTATTAAGCATAATTGAAGATAGAAGTGTATATTTCAAGCAAGGAAATCTATAGACAAAGTTTCTGTAATATTTTGTGAGTTTCTTCAAATTCCTTTAATATAAGGACCCATCTGCAAATCAGCCTTCCTACAGAGATAAATTAAATCTCTCTCCAAAACTGTGATTATAAAATGATATAAAGTATCTGTTACCAGTTGTTTAATGACTGGTCAGAGATTAAATGAAAATCTGGACAAAATGTAATCTGAATTTCTGTAAAGACCAGATAAAACCCAATAATTTTTTTTAATCTAGATTGAGGTTTTCAAAAAGCTGTATGTTATTTGGGGTGAAGTTTAATCATGTACTGTGCAGTTTCAGTATTCCAGCTAAAACACCTGTCAAATAACTTACATGCAACAGGTTTGTGGAATCTTTGGAGTTAAATGTTAATTTATCAATAATCTATTATATTTGTTATTATCTTGTTCATAAAAAACAGGCTCCCATAGCAAAACACTTTGTAGTGGTGAGTTTTGGGGCAGTGTTTGAGATATTTCATTCTGAAAAGTATTCTGAGTATTACTGAGAAACGCAGATTAATCATAGAGATGAGCAGATGTTGCTGGGGCTCTCTGGAAATAGATGAGCATGGGAATGATGGTTGTATTGTCATGACTGCAAGAAATTTTTGTGTGTTGCTGGGATTTTAATACTGGTAGTGTAACTTTTTCTCTGCAACATATTGTAAGTGATAAAAGCTCATACCTTTGCTGTATATGCATCCACAAAGTTACTTTTTTCTTCCCTGACCAAATATCTTCTACAAACAGAGAGAGGGCAGTTGAAAGTTCATCATTGAGCTGCTCTTAAGACCTTTGTCAGCCTGGCAGCTTTACCCCTCAGGATTATTTGGATCAGTCCTTTTAGCTGTAAAGAAGCCTGCTTTTCTAGACTATTTCAGGGACTCATTTTACTGCCTTCGTGGATGGGTCAAGAGACTACAGAGACAGCTGAAAGTTTAATGCAGCAGAAAAAGCAACAAAGGAATTAAACTAAGGAAGATTTAATCTGCTTTTTGTTTTTGTTTGGGTTTTTTTGCCCCCGAAACTTTCAGTGTAGATATAAACATACTCTTGTGGATGTCCTGTGTTGCAGGTTATATCCCTTCCCTCCATACCCCTGATGTTTTCCTAATCAACCAGTGAGTGTTTAGGAGAGCCTGTTGCAGATGTTAGAGGAGCTTACCTCCTGGTCTTTTGTGTAGACTATTAAAGAGGAGACTGGTGAGGTGTCCAAAGGAGATTAAGTCAATGCATTTTCCTGCCAGACTGAGTAGGAACCAGTTCCAGATGAGTACCCCTCATATTATGAGAACCCAGCTCATTATATGTGAGCTGGGTTTATGCTTTCATAATACTTATGGGGGGAGATCAATGTGCCCCAGAGTGCTTCAGCTTGCTCTGAACTAGACTAAATCAGCTCTGCATCTTTCTCAGCTGTGGCTCCTGTTTAGCCAGAGAGAGCCCCAAGTCACCAAGTGCCCTATAAGGTACTGCAGAGTTTTATTGTAGCTCCCAGCAGCTGCCCCAGTCAGGCTGGCTCTCAGGTAATACCCACATTGTACCTTACAGCTCATATTTTGGAAGTGTTAGGGCCTTGAAGGTAGGAATGAAGGCCAGTGTAGAGGCAGTTGAATCCTACAACAGTTTTTCATGAGTAACAGTAGGAAATTGTACAGCAGCAATGATCTGTAGACACATCCAGAAACCTATTTTTAGTCTTGTCTCTAATGAAACTCTACACGCTCACTCTGAATCTTCTGTGCAAACCTACGTGTTTTCTCCTCTACAGGCAACCTGACAATTCATGCACCAGCTGGTTCTTTTGTAACATTTTGTCTCCTACATGAATTGACCTCCTTAAAAGAGGGTATATAGTCTGTGATATGCAGTCTGTGATATGTGGAAAGTTGTGAATATATTCCACTGTAGAGAGTTCAATTTGGCTTTTTCCCCCTACATTACAGACAGTCACTAACAAACAAATGTTGTATATTACCAAAAATTGTACTAAACCACACTTAGATTTTCAGTATTTTATTTAGGATATGCTTATTCATGTTGGTAAATTCTTTTCCATTTTTTGAGTATAATTCATAGGCCTGTGAAGACCAAAATCTTTTTTTTTAACTTTCTGGCCATGCAATGAGAAGTCATAAAATCTTGTTGAAAATTTGCTATGCACAGCTTTCAGGTAATGAGCATGGTAGAGTTCAGCTCAGTACTCAGCTTCAGAAAGATCAAGTCAGCTAAGGGAATAAAAAGCCTTAATCAAGAATAGAATGTTTTAGCCTTCTTGAGGGTAAGATGGTGATTGGAGAAAAACCAAGTTGGTGTAGTTGTCTTAGGAGAAACTGCTTCTTTTTGTAAAAAGAAGATGACAGGTAGCTAATTGGATACAAAAGGCAGGTGCAGTTAGCCATGCAGCCAAGTTAAGGAGCAAGCCCAATGCTTCAAGCCATACAAGTTTCAGGCAGGTTTGGCAGGCAGTCATGCTAACCTAGTGAGTGTTTCTCAGAAACTGTGCTACTGTTGTAATGCTAGAAAGACATGTACACCTTCCAAAGTTACTGCAGCAAAAGCTTTATGGAGTCTCGACATCTGTTGCATACTGCTAGGTACAGTTCTCTCCAGACTACGTGCCTGAATTTCCAAGTTATCCATTGAAAAGAGAGTTGAAAGCTTGACAAATCTGGCCCTCTACTAGTAAGGCCCACTGATAAATAGAAATCAATGCTTCAGTGACTGTAATTGCATAGAAAATAACTTGAGTTTTAAGTCTCTTGATATGGAAGTTCATGACTAAGTTAAAATTGATTAAGAAGACTGTTAAATCTATCTGAGGTGCTGCTGAAATGCATCCAGATGATTTTTTTTTCTCCCATTGAAAACTATGAGGATAAACTTAAGATTCCAAGGACTGTAGATGGGCTTTCAGTCATTTGTAAAAAACTGCTATGCAGTTTGTTTCACAAAAAAAGATTTACACATTTCTCCATTTGTAAGTCTTTTTAGAGAGGCTTCTGTGGTGGATTGACCTTGTCTGGCTGCTAGAGGCTCCAACAGGACAAGGAGAGAAAATAAAATGGAAAAGCTCATGGGCTGACATAGAAACAGGGAGCTGGTTCACCAACTACCACCATGGGTAAAACAGACTCAGCTTGGGGATGGTTAATTTAATTTACTGCCAGCTAAAATAGAGTGTGATTGTGAGAAGTAAACACAAAACCTAAAATAACCATCTGCTCCTCCTTTCTCCGGTCTCTTCACTACTCCACTCCCCACTCCTCTGCCTTGTCCAGCCACGTGGCACAGGGCACCGGGCATGGGCTGGCACCAGGCCATAATAGTTCTCCTCTGTTGCTCCCTCCTCCTCCAGCTGTGGCCCATGGTATCCTCTGTGGGCCACAGTCTTTCAGGACAAATGCCTGCTCCCATGTGATTTCTCCAGGGGCTGCAGCTTCTGTCAGGAGAACCTTCCCCAGCATGGTCTTGTCTGTAGGACATAGGGTAATCCCTGCTCAGGGGACTGCAGTACTTCCTCCCCTAAACATCCCCTCTTCCTTCCCTCACCTTGGGGCTGGCAAGGCCCATTTCTTGTTGTAGCTCTGCCTATCATGGCATCAGCTTGCCATGTTCTACTTGATCACTTCCTGTTCTTTGGCCATAAGTACCTGCAGTTACTGCTCTCTTCTGTCAGCTCACTGGGTTTAATCCTTGGATTTGATGCATGAAACAATAGCTTGTTTTCAGGTCAAATGATGCAGATTTTTAAAACATTACTTTGGAAGACTTCCCTGTTTTACTAATTTTCTATCCTTTATGCAGTCAGTGGCACATGGGTTGCAATTATCCTTATTCACTTGCTTTCATTTCTCATTTTTTTTCTCAACTTCTGTTAATTTTTCTAATTACAATTAAATTTTGAAACCATATCAATTTGGTAATTTTTGAGGCAGTGTTACAGGCTTTATTTCCATTATAAGGTAATTTATAATTAAATATTTATTAGATAATAATGCTGCACTTAGCATTCCACTGTTACATTATACATTGTGTAATAGATTAGAATCACACAAAAGCAAGTTTGTATGCACCATGTGGATGAAAACAAGTTAAATAATGATCACAGAGCTAACTGTAAACTCTCATCAACATAACATGGCTGTCTGTCTATTTTAGCCCCAGAAAGATCACATTTGGGGTTTAACTATTCTAACATTTGCTTTTAAAAGCAAATTTGCCACTCTTTCAGAAATGCTAAATTATGGCTAGAAGAGCTTTCTAATGTACAACATCTTATATTACTTGTAAGTTGGCTCTGTTCTCAAAACTCATCTGACATGAGGTGCTCTGTGCCCTTTCAGTTGGTTAAGGCCTTGGGTTTTTTGGTAGGAATCTGCATTTTTAGTGTTTTCTTAAATGATTATTGTGAAATACAATCTCTATTTTTTGGAATATCTATGTTATAAATGTAGCTACCACAGTGTTTCTTGGCTAAGAAAATCACCTTTTCCTCATTGCTTCTATTTTGGTTTTATTTTTCTGTCCTTTTAAGTATATAGCCTCTCCAGCATATATTTTAACAGTAATTACTATTTCCTAGCAGTTTATCTTGCTGATAAACTCAGTCTTTTGAGTTTATTTAAATCTATGTCTCAATCTTTTTTCCTTCTTATTTCTGATAGTTTTCTGGATGGCTGACTTTAGCTGCCCAGTAATTTCCTTTTTCAATTTAAATGTCACATATTACTGTATTAAATGAGTGCAAAGAATTTAGATTCCCGCACTTTAAACAGCAAGGAAAGAGAACATTGCTCAAAATTAATGTAGTATACAGTGATTCTTATGCTTCTGTGCAATAAACATTTTGGGAAGTCTAAGTTTAGCAAATACCATAAACATTTCACAAAGAAAAGCTGCTTGTGCTTGCACAGCAAGTGACATGGCATAGTCTCAGCAACCCTTTCAAACAAAATGCTTGGATGTAATTACATGGTAGAGAGGGAGAGAAATAAAAATATGTTGATTTAGAAATTGAAGAGTCACTTCTGCTTTAATTTGAAGGACAGCCATTAAAATCATACAGAGGACTTGGTACTATAGTGACTTAGGCAGAGCATGACATTCAGTGCAGATCTTAAACCTTTCAGTTATGTCAAAGTCTGCAAGCAGCAAATTCTTACAAGGGAAGCAATACTGTCATCACTTGTGCTCAGCATAGAAAAATAGAGGCCTCTTCTAGTGGTAGAATGTTAAACTTCAGAATAGGTTCTTTCTTTAAAATAAGCAGGGAGGAAAAAGTGAAGGATTTGCAAATAAAAGACTGCAGTACCACATGATTTTTACAAAAGCTGCTGGATGTGCTTTGTTTGCATTTAGAGCTTTAGTGTTTCACAACCAATCTGGAGCTGTTTTCTGCAGTGCACTGAGCCCTGGTCAGCTCTTTTGTAAGGTGTTTGTCATAGTGCATGTGTGTGTGGGCTTGGCAATGCCTTATGCTAGTTATGCCTGAAGAGATGTAAAGCTCACCTAAAAGCATTTCTCTTAAAAGAACGACAACCCTGAATCCCCAAATGCCTTCCTTCTTTTCTGAAGAAAAAAAACTAAACCCAAAGGAAAAAACCTTAAACCAAGAAAAGGAAGTAGAGTTTCCTCTGAAGTAAGTTTTATTTGTCCATGTGACATCTCTGTTCCAAATGCACTTTTGCACTGTGACAACAAAACAATCCAATTTTGTTGCTTTTCCAGCCCGCTAGTTTCCTCATAATCTCTGATATTTGTCCTACTTTCTCCCTAATGTCCATCTCTCAAATTTGTTTCCCAACTTGTTGCCTCTCTCTCTTTTCTCGTCACCCTACTTTGAACCTCTTTATCTCTTCATCCATGTCCCTTGGACATTTGTTCTTCTTGGCCACCTCATCTCACAAGTCTTCCCTTCTTCCCTGTATTCTTTTGTCTAAAGAACTGAAGTGGTTAAGGGAAAGTTATTAAAGACACAGGGCCAGAAGAGCCTGACCCCCAGTAAAGCAGTTGTATTTAAGCTGGGATAAACTGCTGGTTTTAGTATAATCACCTAAAACTTACAGAGACAACCAGAATAAAACTAACCTTATAAATATGTAGTCTACTGACCTGATTCCAGTGTAAAGTTAAAATTAATTATAAACTAGAGAGAAATACAGAGGAATCATTAAACTCAGATTGTAGAAAGAATAGATTCTACTGAAATAATATATTCTTGAAAACCTCTCCCTGTGACTGCGGATGAGGGTGGAATTGGCTGATTTTTTCTATTATGTCTGTTTTGGATTTAAATAACTAAAGTTGATTTGTTTGGCTGAGATCATTCTGCTGGCAGTGTTACATAATCTGAATTAAAAAAGCTCAAAGATGGAGTCACAAGAACATGCAAGGATCAAATCAAGACTGAGAGGAACAGTAACTGAGCATAGAATGTTTATCACACATCTTGGTGAAAATGATCTTTGCAGTTCACAAAATTGGCAGACTCTTTGAACCCAGCAGAAGGCTGATGTAACTGAAAGTTATTTTTTGGTATGCAATGTGATCAGAGGTACTCCTGCTTCCTGCAAACTCTATGTTTGTGTTTAGTGTTCAGCTACATCAAATAGGACTGTATATTGAGCAAATATCAGTATGCTGGAGAGGTGATCCAAGTCCTGGCAACAGTAGATGGACCTCACCAGCTCTGGAAGCTGTTTCTCTGGCAAAGCTACCTTCTACCAAGCAGGGAATAAGAAAGTTCTTTTAGTTGCTGACATGATTCTCTTCCTTTTGTATAAGGGATCTAACTGGCCATTAAATTGAACTCCTGACACACACAGAAACCTGCAACACACAAACCCCTTACCTGATGAAAAAGATTGCTTGCTTCTGTTGAACAGGCATGTGAGCACAAGTCCAGTTCATGGTCCCTGTATCTGTACCACCATGGAGTAGGCATCCCTCTATTTCAGATAATAAAGAGGCAAAATATCCTTGACTGTTGCCTCTTCCCCAAATAGCCTTAAGTTGTCACTGCACTATATGCCTTTTATTTGTTTAGGAATTACAAAGCCTGATTAGATATCTGAGAATATGCAGGTAAGTGCAGAAGATCAGAATGGTTCTCCTCATCTAGCAAAGTTCTGATCTCAAATTTCAACCTGTTTTTGTAACAGTAGCTTCATCAGATAATGAAATGTCATTACTGTTTGATTTTTCTAAGTGTATTGTTCTGCACTGCTTTACATCATCTTACCCTATTGAAACTTCCCTCTTTCCCTGTGTGGCCTGCCAGTAGTATTGCAAATCCAAAGCAGTAAACCTCTGATATTAATACTGGGTATAGTCTGTAAATTTGCTGTCAACAGTGTGCTGTTTAGATCAGTTAAAAAATTGCAATATTCTTACACTGGCACAAAATTCCTGGTGCATTTTCCTGCCCCATTTTCCTTTTCCCTGTCTTTTGAATCTTCCATATTCAGACCCACAATTGTTTAACCCTTTCTCAGTCTCCCAAGGTCTTTGCTTTCCTAAAAATCTACACTTTTCCTTACCAAAAACATTGTTTTCCCTGGTTTTTTTTTTTTTTTTTTAATAAATCTGAAATATCCACTCAAATTTGTTGTAGAACACTGACATTCTCTCTTCCCCTTCCTCAAATCTTCCATCCCAGATTTACTGAGGTTCCTTTGTGCTCGAGCTTGGTAGCACAGATAGCACAGACTTAATCAACTTAGCCTCAGACTCTGCACCTGGAGCGAGAGGTGGGAGAATTAAAAGAAAGGACCATGGACATCTCAGAAGGTAGGATCAACAAAGATGGAATTGTAAAAAACCAAAACAACAAAAAGCCAAAACCACCCGTGTCATCCTTTTGGTAAGGGAGTAACTGCAAATCAGATGTTGAGCAAACTCACAATATGTTGTGTTTCCTCAGGATACTCTGGTAGCTTTTTTGTCTGAGGAGATCAGGTTGCTGGTCCATGTAAGGTAGAATATTGAACAAATAAAGTGTGTGTTAGTTTTAAACATATAAGAAGTTGCTGTGATGGAAAGAATCTGCTTTCTGTAATTATAAGGATTATAAGCATATAATTAGGCTTTTCATAATTATAAGGATATAAGCATTTACATTCATAACAAAAAGGCTTAAGTATTTCTAATTATGTGAAAAAAACTATAAACTTAGGATAGATGATGAAACCTGAATAGCTATAACATGTATACGGCATAATCCTATTTGGTGCTTTGTCAAAACCCTGCTGGATAGTAGTAATTGTGCCAAATACTAAAAGTACCATACAATGCTCAACATTCCCCTGGTAGAAAAAGTTCTGTCCAGCTAAATTAATTTACACCATGGTGCCTTTTTTTCCCCCTGAAACTAAATATTTCACAAATATTGATTTGTGAGTTCTGCTCTTTCACTGAGAATTTATTTTCTTTCACTGAGAGCTTTCTTTTGTTTTCTTAAGAAAAGTTAAAACATGCAGGATCAATCTGGTGGAGGTTTATAATGATTTTGTTTCAGCTTACATTTCCAGGTTTATCTGGATTCTGTTTAGTACTATTACCTGTATGTGATGTAAAAAAAGTATTTGTAACAGATCAGAAACCAATCACATCTTTGTGCCCAGGCTCAGGAGGACTGTCCCAGGCAGGCAGTGGTGGTGAGCCAGGGCTGTGTGTGGAGCTGCCCAGGCACAGGAGGAGCCATATGCTTGGTGCCACTCTCCTCCCACTGTACCACTCACAAATTAGATGCCTAATTTCACAATCTGGTTGCAAGGCTCTGACAGACTTATTCTTGGCTTTGTGTGGACTTGGGAGTGTGGAAGCTCTAAGAAAACTCAGCAGCCAGAACTTCTCAGCCTAGGAGTTGGTGGGGCACAGAGGAAAATTCTGCCTAAGCAGAGTTCACGTTCATAAATCGTGATTCTGTGTGAGTGGAAAGATGATCAATCCAAGTGGTCAGAGAATATTTCTGTCAAGCTGCATGGCAGAGATCTGCAATGAGATGATCCTGCAATATGTCAAAAGCATGCTTTTTTCTTCTCCCAAACATTTTGTTCTTCCAAAGAGGATTTTGGGCATTTGTTATAACTGACAGATCCACATGTGCTTGCACTTGCTCCCTTATGTTCCTTTGGCAGCTTGCTACATCATCCATAAAAATCTTTGTCTGGACATGATTGTCCCTGCTGTATTTTCAGCTCATTCCCATGAGGAGTATTCCTTAACTGTCAGCCGTCCTCTGTTGCCTTCTATCCCTATTTACAGCCAGCAATAATCCTCCTCTTCCTCACAGCCCCTGAGTTTTTCCATCATGTCTTCCTAGTGCTCTGTTAGTCTCAGCTCCACTGTCTCTTCCTGTGGATCCAAGCAGTGTCTGTAAGCACTGCTCGTTCCCTGTGTTCATTTTTCTTTCCCCTGAATTGCCTCTGCAGACAGAGGTGCCCAGAACAGATCTCCTGGTGACCCCATGCTCCTGGTGGCAGTCAAGGCCACTATGTTCTGCTCATTAACTCAACAATGACAGGCATTGCACAGGTTGGGAACCTCAAATACATGTTTTAGGTAGATGACCTCTCAAACCTAGGGGGGATGCTATCAGCTGTTCACACAGTTCTTCAACACAGGATAGAGTGACCTAATCTCTGAAATCTCTGGAGATGTGTGTATATATGTATACATATACAGACAGACACATATATGCTATAAATATAAGGCAACTTTATTCTCACTATATCATATTGGAAGCTTTCCACACTCAGTCACTCCACCAGCTTTTGGTAGAAGTAACCTTAAGCTCTTGGATAGCTGAGGAAGTAGCTGTGTTCATACTGTGTTCATACATCAAGGTGTATACGCTGTGGAGAAAATGGGTCAACATGCTGTGGGCTTTCCAAAGTCCCTCATGTAAGCTCAGAGCCTCTGCACTCAGATCTTCAGGTTATATGTATGGTTTGCTTTAGGGCAGAAACCTGTGTAAGACACTGAGACAAGAGAGAGGCAAGCCTTCTAGCAGTAATGTATGTAACATAGCTAGATGGAGAACAGTAAGGCTGTCATCAGTGCTTTATTCTTTAGAGTTTCACAGAGTTTTTGGTGTTTGAAGGTGCCTCTGGAGATCGTCAAGTCCAAATACTTGCCTAGAGCAGGTGCAAGTAGATCAGGTTACCAGGACTGTGTTCTTCTGGGTTTGAATATTTCCAAAGATGTAGAACCCAGAATGCTATTTTTAATATTTTTTGGTGTATGTCTAGGAATAAAAAATCAAAATTTATTTCATGCGTATCAATTCCCCTATGACCTGCACCAGTTGACCCACTTACTTTCCTTTCCATGAGCTTTTTATAAATAATTATATGTATATATATATATATATAAAAGATGTATTATATAAAAGAAGAGTATAAAAAGATAAGTAATGGTGCTGTAATGAAAGCTCCCACAGAAATTATGAACATACCCATCCAAGGTTAAAGACAGTCTGGTTCTGAGCATTTCTGTATTTTTACTCCGGTTTGTAATTGTAGAAGTGGATAAACAGAGTTGTCTCTGTTTTATGAATAGGAACTAAAACTTCATGCGAGTCCTGACTTTAAAGCTGTTTCATGCCATTTACCTTATTTTTTCAGATTTCTGTAATGTAAAAAAAAAAAATATTTGTGTTCTATGTGTATCTGTAACTATGGGAACCATGAAGTGATTAAGAGGAGTACAGCTTCTGTGGCTCATCAAGGCAGCCAAATGTCCAAATAGATATACAAAACTTTTTAGGGTTTTTTTGAAGAAGGTTAGAAGAATACACAAAAAATGTCTTTGTGATAATAGTTTCTAGGGTAGCTTCATGGTCTGTGAAAAATGGAGATTGATGTTACAGACAATGTGACTAGCAATTCATGGCTACTGTGTTGTCAGAAGAAACCGAAGGAAATTCAGGCAAGAGAAATAAAGTTGAAAAAGAATCCAAGCTATGAGGAAGGAGACCTAGATTTAGAAGATCACAGCTAGTAACTATGACAATGCAGTTTTTGGGGTATTTTTTTAGTACTAACTTCTTTGTGTAGCAGATTTAGAAAAGAATTTGCAGGGGAAGAATATTTAAATTACTGTATGTAAATGTGCTGGTGTGAATTTTTAGACACAACTACCGCCTTCACCACTAGTGATTTTGCTTTCTTCCTTGAGCTCCAAAGAGGTTCTCAAAGAATTACATTATTGTACTTCTGGATAGTGTCTGGAACATGGCAGTGTGCTGTTTTAGAATGATATTTCATGTTGTTACTTTATAGTTGCCTAAGTGTCTGAGTTCCAACACTCAGTTTGCTGCAGGATTATTCTAGATAATGCTTCATTTTTGGGAAAATTGTTGGCAGCTTTCTGAAAGATTGGCAGCAGTAGCTTAGAGCTTTTGGCAGAAGGGCATATGAAGAAAGGTGTTTTTCCTTTTTGTTTTTAAATCTTAAAATTAAAATGACTAGTAACATTGTTGCTAACAGCAGTCACAACAAAACTAGCATGAAGTGCCCTTTTGGTGTTAGCTACTTGAATCACTGCTCCGCTGCATCTTTTCCCCCTCCTATAGGCAGTTTTTAGCTGTGGATTTAGGAACTGAGGCCAGGAACATGATTAGGAGCAGTACATGAACTGTGTGCTCAGTTGCCTAAAAGTAGGCATCTGATGCCATTTCTTTTGCCCTAGGTACATAGATGTGTCTGGCACATGGGACCTAAGTCCTGTGGCAGCAACCTGGGATATGCTGACTTACTGCTACAGGCACTAGGCTCTCGTTAGACACTGGATTGTATTTTATTTCACTGTTTCTACATGAAAGTGAGTGGACTCTCTTTGGCTGGAGACCTAAATACCTGAAATGCCTACAGCAATCTCAGTGTAGACAGAAACAATTTAGGCGTCTTACTCAAATCCTTATTTGTACAGATAGAATGTAATTTGAAAATGTAACATCTAAATTAACAGAAAGGCAAGCAGAAAAGAGTAGGAGGTGCAGTCTCTTGTGCAAGTGGAAAATTCTGGTAAGGCAGACTTCTAAACATCTCTCCTGGAAGTTCTCAGTCAAGCTTGTGAATGGCACCATAGGCTTTAAGGCAACAGGTAGTTCTGTGAGCAGCCTCATTTCCTATTAATGTCTTGTGCTTGAATTGCCATGTCGGTTCTGTGACGCCAAAAGAGATTGAAATATTTATAGGAATTTTATAGAGCTGTACATTTTGTGTAACTTTTAAGAATATAATGACCTGAAAACTTCCATGCCTGTGCAATTTTTTATTGCATTTGTCCAGTGGGGTAGCTCATTATTGTAGGATGCAGGCAGAAAATAGGAAGAAGCCAAATCAGCTGTCTGCAAAATCTTCCTTTTCTTGCCAAACTGGAATACAAATATCTAGCTGAAAACCTAAGTTCTGAAGAAAATCTGCTTCCATAGGAATAGAAGAACAGAATACTAAATTAAAATGGCTTATTGTCATTGTCCTGAAATGGCTGAGCTCTGTCTGGTGACCATCAGCATGGGCAAAGTGATCCTCTCCCTGATTGGAGAGGTGGGCAGCAGAGAATTGCATAGTCCTGTCAAACCCTTCAGTCCAGAGGAGAGGCTTTAGGAAAATCAGAACCTAGACTCCTCAGTTGCTTCTTTACTAATACCTTAAACATAATCTGGGACTGTTCCTAAGTTTTAGAGTGTCAGTGTGAGTAAACTGACACAAGGCTGTTGGCACCCTCTTGATCTTCTGCCTTTGGCATTTTCTTATCAACTTTTCCTGCGAGGTGAGGAGTTGGAGTGTTCTGTGGTACCTCCAGGTAGCACCTTGTTTGGAGTCACCTTGCTTTGAAGTAGAGCAGAGATCCTAGCACAGATACTGATTATTTTGTGTCATTTGCTTCAGTGCTCAAAATGTTTCTGTACAAGTCTAGTGTGCCAGTATTGGTGTAATTTCAAGATGCAATTTGATGGAAAATGCTGAGACAGTGCTGTAGGCAAAACATACCCTTATCCCCATTTGCTTCTGTTTCTGGTCACATGATTTTACTACTCATCATTCCCTCTATGAAAAAAACTAGATGTGACAGAGCATGAAACCAGTTTAAGAAAATACAGATAAGTTTCTGCAATGTTTTTAAATACAAGGGGCTCCTGGGAGAACCTGACTGTCAAGGAACAGTATACAAGTGGGTATGTGGCACAGGGAACCTTCCTGTGAGAAAGAAAGGAAGAGAACAAACGCAGATAGGGAGAGAGGAGAGAGCTGGGGAGAAGACCTTCCCTTTTGCTGGGCAGAAGCTATTGGATGCCCCCAGCTGTCTATACATTTTGAAAAATATATTTAATGTAAACTTGGACTCATGAGCGCACATTCTTTACAAAGGCAGGGCAGAGTTGTTTATTTATTAAGATTTTTGACTAATGTAAGTATTCAGGCAGATTTTCAACTTTATTTATTTATATTTTAATGGAGTGAAGTGGTCACAACATTTTAGCTAGGATTTTATTACAGAAATCATTTTGATATTGCAGAAGAGATAAATGCAATTCTGTATAATAATTTCATGGTTTGCTGCATGTTTTTATGTTCTCTCAGAAACATTAAGTGATGCATACTCTAACTTAATTTTGTGAATGAAAATTTTGTAGGAGGTAACTATTATCGTTCCTTTTCTTTGGCTTTCAAGAGATGACTTGTAGGGTGGTGGCAGAGCTCTGCTGAGGTTAATGGTGCCTCAGGCAGTGAAGAGGATCTGCCTAATTAAATCTGTCTGAAATAACCAGTGTCTTCCAAAAGTGCGTAGGAGGAATGTACATTAAATCAACAACCTGAAAAAATGTTGTGTACACCCTTCAGAAGGGAAATAATTAAGGTAGTGTGGAGGTTCAGTAAGGAGTAGCTTGTGGCCTGCTCTGTTAGCACACTTGCTACCTAATTTGCTGCATAGGGATGAAGCAGGATGCATGGGAGTCATCCTAACTGTGGGATTTCAATTTCTAAACTCAGGAAGCAAAAAAGGAGTGTCTCCTTATGTAGCGTCCTCAGAATCTGGGCTTGGGCGAAGGATTTGGGGAACTTGCTCTGACCTCAGTCTGAGTTTTGCCTGGCATGTGTCACATAAATTCAGTATAACTTCTGTGCCCCCCACAATGTGACTTTAGCCTCCCAGTGCATGTTTGGAAGTTTCCAAATTTGACTTTGAAAAAAAGCCTTTTTTCTGCATTCTAAAATGCAGGCTTGAAATATTTAATAATGTAGAATTGTTCTTATTTTTGTAACTTAAAACACTTTTTCTGTACGTATAGTGATATATATATATATATATTACTTACTATGGGCTCTTTCAAGTTGGAATTTCATGTTGTGTTAGTACAGGAATTCTGTTCCTCCTCATTGTGGATCACATTCAGCAGTACCTGTAAGAGTAAGTTTGAGGAATATTTTTTCTGTGAATGAAATACTCTGTATTCCACATGAAGGCAAGCATGGGATCCTTCTAGCATGTTTTCACGCAGCCTGTCAAGTTGCCACATGAATCTGTGTGGGAACTGCTGACCCACATGTGCTGAGTCCTGTGTGTGCCACTGGTCTTTTTTGTTATGTAGCAGTAAAGCCCAGAACCCTTTGCTATGCTGTGAAAATGCACCTTTTTCCAGAGCCATGCATATGAACCCTGTGAATGAAGAGCCCCCTTTTACTGGTTCTCTTTAATAGCTTCACGTGTGAAATTGCATTGACATGTGCAAGGATGCAATAAACCAGAAACAAACCCAGAAACAAAAACCAGACTCTGGATGTCTCGAATGGCTCACTGTAGCACTTCATCAGAGCTCACTGTCCAGAGGAGAGTAAACAGAAACTATTTTTGAAGTGACAGGCCAGAGTAAAATTGTCTTACGCTCTTCATTTTACTGATGCATCGCGTGGAGGTCCAGAAGCCACATTAGAGAACTGTAATCCTTCATCAGAGCATTTGTTTGGTTGCCTAACATCTGCGGATTGTTAAGATAAGTTATTACACAGACCTGCTTTAGTTTAGATTAGTTTGGACCACATCCCAGTATATTCAATCAGGATATAATTCCTGCATGCTGCTGAATTGCTTGCTCCACATACTTCTCTAAAAATGTTTTTCAATATACAGTTTTGTCACTGAAACTCCTCTGTCACCTCAATTTTTGATTTTTTTTTCTCCTCTTCAAGAAGAGCTTTTATTATTTTTTATTATTTTTCCTTTTGGACCGAATAGATCTCAAGGCAACTGTAGCATTTTTTTATTCCTGAAGAGATTCCTAAAAAGGGGTGGTAGTATAGCCTCTATGTGAGTATAATACAGATTTCCTATGTGTGTAATCTGTGTTGATTGGTATGTATTGTGTCCAAGAGGCAGAGTTTAAAAATAGCTGTAAGAAAATGGGTTTGTATTTACTTGTCTACTATTTCTTCTTTCAGTATTCTGTACTTTTCTGAGTCTCTTTGTGAATTAGCAATTCTTATTTGATTGTATCTCATAATATTTTTTGCATAAAATGAATTACAGTATCAAGGGTGATTATGCAAATTGACAGTATTTTCTTGAATTTTATTACATAATTTATAAATATTTAAAATTATTTAATACATTAAGTTGTAAAGGAAGTATGTTAGTGGGCTTGTATATATACCCACATATGAAATTTAATTAGGATAATTCACTTAAGTATTCCTTATCCTTTAAACAAACTCTAGTTGATTAATTTTTTTATTACCACTTTTATCAACCTTTCTTGGAAACTGATAAAATGCAAGTAACGACATTTTTTGTTACTGATTTTCATTTATAGCATTGACATGGATTTTGTACACAGACACATTTGTATGCACACTTTTGCTGCAGATCATGTAAAAGCATTTCAAAATGTGGCTTTTTTTCCTTTTAGCCTTTCTGTTTTTTTTTTTTTTTGAATGCCTGTAATAATAATAATCTGATAGACTAAAAGTCTATTCTGTTTAGAACACATAGTCTAATAAACTGAATTTCTGGTTTTTGAGGTGTACTAGATGGAATAAATGAGATATTTTGGAATCGAGATTCTTTTTGTTTTTTTTTGAGGTCTAGAATTTATCTTTGTCAAAGTTGCTGTTTCTATTATCCTACTTAGTGTTATTTGTTTTCATCATGATATATGTTTAAGCCCCTGTTGCAATAACTGTAGCTTTCGATTAAGGTTGGGTCTTTTTTAATTAAAGGATTAATAGATACTTTATTATCCTTCTTAAACAGAAGAAATATAACAGTCATCTTTTGATAAAGGTGCAATCCTGACAGGGGGTAAAGAGTTGGATGTCTTCTCTGTGTGGTTTGGTCAAACAGTGCAGGAATGCACTTGGAAGTTCTGATGTAGTTTTCAGACCTACAAAGATAGTCTATCTAAATAAATGCTAATTATTTTAAATATGTGAAATGCCTAAAATTTTCATCGTACCTCGTAAGCCATGCAGTACCTCCACAGGCCAGAGAGTAAAAGAGCTCAGTAACAGAACTTTGTCCTGTTTAAGTTTTGTCCATTAAGTGTTTTTTTCCTCTTCTTTTTTATTTTAAGCACCGTACAATTTTGTGACTCTTGCATCATTCCTATGTTTTCACAAAATAATCCAAGCATATTTTTCCTTCCAATTTTTGTCATTTTTCTTAGCCTCATTGCAATTTTACCCATTCCTATATACCTTCTGTATTAAATTAAGATATTTTCTTTACCATTTTCCTTAATAATAATCAGCTTTGTTTCCTCTCATCTCTGTTTTTATTTCTGACAAAAATCTCTCTCTTCTATATCCTTCATATATTTTGCCTATTTTTTCTTCTATCTGAAAACTGTTTTTTTCTTTGTCCAAATTTTATCTTAAATTTTCACATACTTTAGTCTTGATTAACCATTTCTTTTTCTCTGGTGAGTTGCTCCTGTACATAAGACTGTCTCTACAGCATACAGGCTGGAAACATGAAGTCTTGCTTTAATGTGTGTGCTCCTGTATATCTGTGTGTAAGGAATTAAACCCTCCAGTTTTTAAAAAAAAATCCTAGGCACCACAGTCTAGGCACACAACTTAATTGTGATTTACAGGGACACAAGTTTGTTAAGTTATTATTTGCAGCTATCACTCAAAGAGATAATGATGATGGTTTGCAAGTAGTACAGAATATGGTACTTCTGCATTATTTTCATTGATGTATTTAGTTTTCTGTTAGTAGATTTCTTAAGGTTTTACTTTACACCTCTAAGTAGTTGCAGTAGGTGTAGCTAAAACCATTCACAGTACATAATGAATTTATTTGCAGGATAATGTGGAATTATTCAATGTGAGAAAGTTAATTCACAAGAAAATACCGTGTCAATTTTCTGTGACCACAGAAGTTGGGAGTTAGCTGGGCAGGACACTGCCCCCTGAGGTACAAGTCCTGTTTGCAGTCTGGTGGGCTTGTCTGTCCTGACAGCGATCCACACCAGTGGAAAAAACCCAACCCACTCCCTTCTGCATCAACCCCCCAGCAAGCACTGCTCATGTGGTCAGTGTGTGTCCAGAGGAGAGCTAGGGCTGGGCGGAGGGAGGATTGCCACAGGTAGGACTGATGTATATTGACAAGACATTTTGGAGAAGCTCGCATAGCATGTGCCTGTAGGATGCTTGGCTCTAGCCAGTGGAGAAGCATGTTCTGGGTCCTGTCATGAGCACCAGCCTCCCTAGCTCAGAGAGCCAGAGGCCGGCCCTGCTCGGCGGTAGTGAGCATGCATTCCGGGCTCTGGGAGGCAGCTGCACTGACTCTTTTGTTGTCTTCAACTAGGTTATGTGGGTATGCAATTTATGTCGAAAGCAACAAGAAATCCTAACGAAATCCGGAGCGTGGTTTTTTGGGAGCGGGCCGCAGCCGTCGCCCAGCCAGGACGGGACGCTGAGTGACACGGCCACGGGCGCAAGCTCAGACGCACCGAGAGAAAAGAAAGCGAGGCTTCAGGAGCGATCGAGGTCACAGACTCCCCTGAGCACAGCAGCTGCCTCATCACAGGAAATCTCCTCTTCCAGTGTGCAGCCTGACCGTAGGAAAGGAGCAGAAGTGTCGCAGCCGGCTATGGGCCCGGACCAAAAGCAAGCTTCAAGGTCTAGGAGTGAACCTCCAAAAGAGAGGTAATGCTTTCTGTCTAGATAGAGCCTACAATGCTAAATGCTAGTTCAGTTGGGCCTTCTGTATGTTTACTATTGTGCAAAAAAAAAGCGTAAATTGATTTACTGACCAGGGAAAGATAAATTGTTGCTACCAAATACATTGTCTATTTTGGTCTATGGGACATAAAATGAGGAAAAAAATATTTTATGGATATTTCCATATACTTCAATGCCTTTTGATGTATACTTTGAATACAGAATTGTAGGTTACTTTTAAAGTTTAAATTTGACTGGTATTTTAAAATTATTAAGCAAAGAGCTTGAATTTTTAAAGCAACATTCTCCTAAAAAATCCACACCTAAGCAATCAGAAAACACCCTGTGGAATTTTTTCAGATAACCTTATGTTTTATATGAGATATCATTGATATTATTTCCAATTTTATTGTTAGAAATAATATAGATACACTCATTTACATGTGTGAAGTTAACATTTATGTACAACAGCAATAGTACCATCTTGAACGCAGAGCAAATTTTTTGCAAGAACAAAGCAACCAGAAGCAAACTATTTTAAATGAGTTAAAGAGGTAATTCCTGAGCTGCATTCCGGGTGATGAGAAGTAGCAACTCAGGAGAGGCTAATGCAATGAAGCAGTTGCTGATCCTTTGGCTGCTGCCTGGCAGATGGCAGAGCAGTTGAGGACGGAGCCTGTGACAGCAAAACAGGAGTTGGCCATAGAAGATTCTCCAGATTCTGGCCAGAATGGCTGATGATTTTTTTTTCCCCCTAGCTATTGGAGCTGAAAATGGATGATGAGCAGTGGCTAGTAAATTACTGTGTGGGTGAGATTTGTCTGGGTGTAACTGTATCAAATTCAGGTTGGTGTTACATATATGCATTGTATAAGTGATGCCCTTCCATATTCTGTTGACTGTTGTCCCTCTACCCAGGGAAGGCCCCCAGAGCAGCTGTAGCTTTTAGGGCAGGAAAACACTTTAGATTTCTGCTTTGCTGCCCAAAACTGAGATGTTCATATCAGTTATACAGAATTAGTGTCCTTTACTTGTCACTGAGAGTTTCAAATGAATTCCAGGCATTCTGATTAAAGACTATCTGTAGTAAGCTCCGGTCCTGTTAATTCTCCAAAAATTCTGGAGAAACAGGAGGTGAGGGGAAAAAAAAAAAGGGAATAATGTGGATGTCCAACTTTGTTCTTTGTGAGGGTCTTTGATATGTAATCCAAAGATGTGTCAGTTGTGGAAGGGAAGATTCAGTGCCGCAAAACAAAGTCCTAGTGACTTTGTCCCTGTGTGCACTCTTCTCAAATACACTGCGTAGCTGTGTTCCTCCTTCTTCAAAATCAATGGATTCATATATGAACTGCTGAATGAAAGGGCAGTTGGAATGATGAGAGAAATAAAAATGTCCTCCATAAGGGAATTTTATGATTATTTGGCTTGCTTATTGGCTTGCAGAATATGAAAGAGAAAAAAATTCATGCAACTTCATTATTTACTGTTTTGTACTTATGTCTGCATAGAGAAATAACTTCTCATCCTTTTTTGGATGGAGAAAGTAATACCATTAATTTATCTCAAGGAATCAATCTGCTTTCCTTTACATGCTTATGAAACGGGCACTTCTTTTTAGAATTTCAAAGATAAATCAAACTAGTTTAAATATTATTTCTCGATATATTATCTTTTGCATTTTTTAAACTATATTACTTCTTTCTGTAATATTATTGTGGTAGATACTCCATTTGGTGGTATTTACATCTATGCTGTCAGGGCACTTGAAGTGAATTGTGTGGTTAGTCTGTAACTCCCATGACTGCTTCCAGAAAAATGGAGAACATACTACAGTGCTCCGTAATAATGTTGCAGTGACTACAAAGACAACTCTGGGTCTTCTTACTTACATGGGTAAATTATCCATGTTAATATTCGTTTTTGATTTTACTCATTAATTGAACCATTCATAATTTATGTTTTTGTGGACTCTGGAAGTTGTTTGCTATTGGAAAATAAAATTAAGATGGAAGGATTAATAGATTTAATTCAAGGTAATGAATTCAATATTTTCTGTTTTGCCATAGCTTATCCTGATTTTGAAATTTTTTTCCATAACTTTATGCAAATATTTCTATTTTCCATTCAATTCTTCATATTACTGTACTCCTTTTCATTGTAGGAAGAAGGCAGTATTGGTTTCTGACCAGAATGGCAAAGGTGTAAAGAGTGAGCGTAAGCGTGTGCCAAAATCCTCACTTCAGAAAGAAGGACCAACAGACGACAGGGAGCGTAAAGAGCGGCATGAAGGTAGAAGGCTGGAGAAAGGCAAGTCACAGGATTACCCAGACTTGCCAGAGAAACTTGAGGAAGGCAAAGTGCCTGACGATGAAAAACAAAGGAAGGACGATGAATATCATACCCGTTACAAGAGTGACCCCAATCTGGCGAGATACCCTGTAAAACCACACCCCGAGGAGCAGCAGATGCGCATGCACGCCAAAGTTTCTAAAGCACGACACGAGAGAAGACACAGTGATGTAGCTTTGCCACACACAGAAATGGAGGAAGCGGAGGTACCTGAGAATAAATTAGGAAAACGCTCACAAGTACAGGGAACTCAGGACAGAAAATCTCTTGTGGAAACTCAGAGGTCGTACTCTATAGACAGAACAGGTGATGTAAGAATTTCTGTTTCTAAACAATTAACTAATCATAGCCCACCAACTCCCAGGCATAGTCCAGTTCCTATAGAACACGTAGAATACAAGAACCACGATTCCTTTATAAAACAGAGCCGCCTTGATCCTAGCTCTGCTATTCTCATGCGAAAAGCAAAGCGGGAGAAAATGGAGACCATGCTAAGGAATGATTCCCTTAGCTCTGACCAGTCGGAATCAGTGCGGCCATCCCCTCCAAAGCCTCATAGAGCAAAAAGAGGCGGAAAGAAAAGGCAGATGTCAGTTAGTAGCTCAGAGGAAGAAGGGGCATCAACACCAGAATATACTAGCTGTGAAGATGTGGAGATAGAAAGTGAAAGTGTCAGTGAAAAAGGTAAGGACTTTTCTGTATATTATGCACATGGCCATGATTTGGGGAAAAAAAAAATCTGTATTTTTCTCTCTCTTTTCCTCTTTTTAATCATACACTTTTTCCCCTTGACTTTCTGTTTTTTTGCCAACTGAGAAGTGTCTTATACCTGATTACATGTGCTTTACAATGTTTCCTTTTGCATTCTTAGATGAGGTGATTACAGGTAGCATCAGCTGATAAGTTTCCTTTTCATTCTCTTCCCTCTTTCACCTGGAAGTGACAGAATTCAAGGGTTCTAGTCTACTCTCTTGATGATGTCTGTACTCCTTTGGTCATTACTTCATTCTTTTGTCTGTACGTAGAACAGACAAAATGGATGGATTGAAATTAAAAGTGAGTTCTGTAACAATCAGAGGAGACCATTATAAGATATGCAAATTTTTACTACATTTAATAAAATATCAAAAATCTGCCAGAGTTCATTGTTACTAAGGACAAGTAGATATGGGGCAAAGGTAGTGTTATGTAGAAAAAAAAAGAGAATTGACAAAGTTGTTGTCTAGATGAATTTTCTCTTGAGCTAAGAAATATGTTTAAAGTCTGTTATTTCAGTTTCTCTTCATCTGTTGACGGTAACACTCAGCAGCAAGGAATAACTTGTAGTACGCTATGTCCTTTGAAACAAAGCCTTTCTTCTGGCTGAAGAAGTTAATCAAATTTAGGAATCCTGAACAGATAAAATAAGCATTGTCAGAAAAGACTGTGGCAGAATTTAGCAACAGCGTTACAATCCTGCTTTGTCTTTGGCTGACAGTACAGTGAGCTGGAAACTTTTTGTGTCTTTGGTTTTTAGCTCCTTAGTTTAACTATCTGTGTTTGTACCTTGAAAGTTTCTTGCTGGTATTCATACTGAAAATTCCAAAGGCTTCTCTGCATTGCCTTTTAGTTCCTGGCACTGTTTCCTGACATGTCTGTGATTCATATATGCTAATCTGTCTGTCTGTCTTTATCTGATGTTGTGGTCTCCTAGCATCACCAAAAGCTCAAGGAATACATAGCAAAGATAGCAGATTTCTCTCCTATCCCATCTGGATTACTGCTTGTTTTAACTTTCTAAGCATGAGCTTTTCCATTCAAAATATGGAAACTTGCTTTTCTGCTCATTTTTAAGAGGGAATGGTGATCATACTCTGAAAGTTTATTCCAGATTCCACTCAAACATAAAAAAAATCTCACTTATTTGACTGAATTTTGTCAAATACTGGAATGTATCACAGAGATTTTTACAGTCTCCATCCTTGGACATGCTCAAAACCCAAATGGAGAAGGCCCTGAGTAATCTGCTCTGCTGACACAACTTTTGAGCAAGGGTATTTGAATTAGGGACTCACAGAGGTCCCTTCCTGTCTCAACTATTCTGTCTTTCTAAGACAACACATCTCTTTCACTTATTTTGTGGCCATGTTTTAAGCTGACATTTGGATTTGTGTAATTTTCCCTGACTCCATCTGTTGGAAGTAGAAGTCAGTAATACAGCATTTCTTTTCCATCTTTCATTATGTTTATCAGTTTGAGGTTGCTTATGAAGTGGATGGAATTTCCCATAATCAGTGTAGGTTGTTCTTATAAACTGAAAGATTGTTCTGTAAGTGAAGTCCAGGCTGAAAGTTACTGTACTGATATAATTACATTGATATAGTTGGTGTTACAATAGTCTTTCATAAGTAAAATCTTTCAGTAGCTGCTTTCAGGCTCATGACACTGATCTCAGCTTTTGACCAATTTCCCCATGTACTGTTAAAACATAAAGGCTTAGATTTTTTTTTCCCTTAGTGGTATGAATTCCAGAGAATTTCAAATGTTGCTAAAGGTTTATGTTCTCAGTGACTGAATCAAGCTCTTGGTTACCTCCTAGACACATGTTCAGGGTCCCCCTTTACAGAGTGGAGACCTTGGTTAGTATCACATCTGAGTGCTACCTCAGTGTATTTGGATAAAAGTTATTGATAGGAGTATGTTAGAGACCTGTCTGACCACTGACCTCTGCATATGTGATTTACATTGTTGAGCATTCCTTGGGACTTTTTATCTAATTGCCAACAGAAATATGTGTGTGTGTGTGTATGTGTGGAGGGGTATTCAATGCATTAATTACAGAGGTATATTTATTAATTTAGTAGTTATGATATTTAGACATTATTTTTTTTGCCTGATTTTTATATGACTTTTCCTTAACAAGGATTGTAAATGGAAAGCCATTGAAGATGGGAGTATATAGCCCATAAAAAAAGAAATAGGAAATATGAATAGAAATGAGAAAGCAGAAACATTTTTTGATTGTAAAGTATCCAATTATTTTTACAGTTACCTTTTCACCAGTACTTGAAATACTCTGGAGTATTTAATAAAAATAGACGGAAAGGCAGGAGATTTTATTACCTAAGAAAATATTTTAGAAATTCCCCAGTACTCTAAAAAAATGCTGCAGTAAAAGGATTTAGTTTTAAAGATGTATATATATGTAAATAATTTTAAAATGCTGCTATTATAAACCTGATCATAATCCCATTCTTTGCAATTTAACAGCATTGTTACAAACCAAATTTCACCAGAATTTCTTCAGTTCTTTGCTTGTAACTTGGGAGAATTACTGCACAGGTTCAGTTATAGTGCTTTACTTTATAAGCCCAGGAGGGTCTGGAATCCATCCTCTCTTATCTAAATGTCAGCTCAGTCAGAAACCTGGTGCCAAAGTAACATAGATGAAGCTAGAAGCTTTGAATTGCCCTATAAAAAATCCCCAAGATCTTAAATGTAATGTTTGCATTTGGTGAATGCCAATATGAAATGATCTGCCCCTAAGTAATAAAGATGTACTATTTTCAGTTCTATGTTGAACAAATAAAATAGAAGTTTCTGTGAGAAACAGCTTACAGGGATGTTTAAAGGCAAATGATGCCCCAGAGAAAGACACAATACAGGTAGGATGGATAAGACTGTATTGAAAATCAATAGCCAAAAATGTCATGTAAAGCAGATACTGTGCAAGTGTTATTTTTTAACATTTGCATTTCCTAGAAACAGATTAGTATTGCATTACCCTATCTGCTGAGCCCAAAAAGCCTTCAGAAAAGCAGCCTAATCTAGCTAGTGCATCCCTTGCTATTTACTTTTATAATTTAATATGTATTTCTTCAAAATTATTCAAAAATTATGCACAAGCACTAGGAGATTTCTTTCCAAAGAGTAAACGTATTTTGAAATCCACTGGGATTTTACTTCTTTGGTGGAAGATCGAAAGATTTGTGTCAAATTGTTTCCATGTTGGAGCAAATCTAGAGAAAGTGCTCTTTTTAGTGCCAAAAAAAAAAAAAAATATGAATGTCATCTCAAATTCTTATTAAATTATCTACACCCTTTACAGGAAACTACAGAATGCTGATAATAATTTTCATTCTATTATTAATAGAGGCTGTAGAACTCCTTTTTCTGAAATTTCTGATAGTTGAACAACAGGTGGACTACGTTTCCAGTGAAGTCCTGGCAAGGTGAAAGGAATCCTTGTAGAAGGCATAAATTGCATTCATACTTCTTCAAAGACAAGCTAGAATAACATAAACCAGACCATTAAAAATTAAATCCAGACCTCACTTTAAAAGTAACAGTTTCTGCCTCCTGCCATCCAGTGAAGAATGCAAATTGTATTTGGCATAAGTTCGAGCAAATGTATTTTCTTTGAAGTTGAAAAATAAGAATTTGTGTAAAAATAGTAGATTTGTGTCCAGATGAAGTTGCATAAAAGTTACTATATCCATTGATGGATACAAGAGATAGTTCAGAATTTTTCATGCAACCTTTGAAACTGGAAGATAAGATATTGTTGGAAGTTGGAGCAATGTGGAGGAAGTATGGCTCCAGTACTTTTATGTTAATAAATGAACTAATGATTTTACATTTTGCGTACTTATTGCTCATATTTGCCTACATGTGTATTTTGTTCACCCAATTTAGGCTTGAAATTACAACTAATACTCACAAATTGGTAGTAAAATGTTGAAAACCTAAGTAAAATCACTCTTTATACTTGCTACTGGATTTATTTGGGAGCGAGGAGAGCATGATAGAATTGGCGCCTTCCTTGAAAAACAAACTCCTGAAATGGCTTTCTGCTTTCTTTCAGAGAAGACATGATTGTTTCATTCATGATGCCTTTCTCACAGTACTGCGAGAAACAGGGTGACCCAATTTAATTTAATTTCATTCTAATGACATTGATTTCTGGTTAGAAAATGTAATGGGCAGGGATCTTGCTGTTTTCTTGGTTTATTCCCAGATGTGGAGGTCAGGAGCAGAAAGGGATGCTGTAGTTTGCTGGCAAATATGTCAGTGCTGGCTCAGCTCCAGGAGAAAGGATCTGGCCCCTTCCTCCATCCTTTTCTGGTGTTTAGTGGGTCCCTTTGGGTACTTGTGCTTGGGGGTGCTCCCGGAAAAGGAGAGAATGAATTATATCGTTGCCCCAAGGATTTGTTGCAAGCTCTGTGAGCAGTGTTGGCACGGAAGGTGGCTTGGGAGTTAGGAGGAACCACACAGGTGCAGTAGGGCCTGTAAAGGAACCACAAGAAAACATCAGGAAAGGGCTGTAGAGAAGAGGAGGCTGGTTTGAAATGTTTATAGTTATACTTTTTGACTGAGGTAGTTTCAGTCTGGAGTGTAGGCAAGTCAAATTGTACTGTAACATCTGCTAGCATGTTTTAACATCTGTTTGTTTGGAGAGTTGGGCATGGAGTTTTAAAACTGGAGCAAAAATTGTTTAAAAGTGCAGCTGAGATTTACCTTAGTGTAAAATAAAATGTCCTTCCTAGGACGATTGCTGATTTTTAAACATTAGTTCAAATTTATCTTCTAGTCCTTGTGCAGTAATTTGTACCTACATCTGATTCAGATTTTAATGGAAATATAATTTAAAATTACTCTTGTTTCAGAGTTTTGTTCATTGCTAACATTATTCAATGCTATCAGTATTCAGTGCTTTTGAGCAGTGGAAATTATTTACAGTGCTTTTGGAGCTGTAAATAAGTCCTTGTTGAATTAGAGTTAGGCAGTAAAAAATCTGCTTTGTGTATATGAAATTATTTAAAGTACCTGCATATACAAGTGAGATGAGCTGAACATGAGTGGGGGAAAAAAGTTAAATAGTTTCCAAGATATCCTGCGTTTCAGAGAATATGTAAATATGTAACTATATACATGAGGATGTCATGGAAGATATGTGGCTGAATCTTCTTCTAAAATCATAATACAGCTTTTTCTAGTTTACCTTAAGAAGGTTGTGCTGGAGGAAGTTCAGAGGAAAGAGCAAAGTATCACCAAGGTCTATAAAACATGATAAATCAGGAAAGGTGGGATGAATTGTGGTTGAAAAGTTTAGGAAAGAAGTGGGGGTGAAAAAAGAAAGCAGAAAGAAGTAGCTAAAGGGAGAGAGGTTGAGTGAGTGCTCCTCTCTTCCCCTGGAAGGCTGAGTTACTGCTAGGAAGGTTGAAGCTTGCTGCCAGAAACCATGTTAACCCTGAGGGTAGATATGCAAAGTTAAGAAAAACTGTAATCATCATTTCTTACTCAGTTGAAATGGAGGATTCCTGAAAAGAAAAATAGTTTTCTTCAGAGCCTGCACTGAGATTGCTCTATGTTAGAAATGCTGCTGCTGTTCCTGTGGCAGGATCTGAGCTAAGCTGGGAACATCTGGGGCCAAATTCACAGTACCCCTATCTGTACCTTGTTCTTTTTTTTGTCAGCCTGTGAGCCATTTCCAGTAAAAAAATCCATAATAATCTGATTTTGGAAAAGGAGAAAAGAAATGCACCTTTTGACTTATCAGGATGATGTCACAAACCATGAAGTCTAGGTTTTTTTACCTCAGTTGGCAAGACCTTATGTTTCATTGCCATTGATATGGCCTGTCTTCTGGGTTGCTTGATTTTTCACAAGTTCATGATTTTATTAGTTGTTTGTTCGTTGCTGCTTACCTTTCTTCTGCACATCTAATTCATGAAAAAGCTACAAATTTGTCCTGATAGGAATTTTTCCAGTAGTAAGATGATTATTTTCATTACGGGGGGGGCAGATACTGGAGCATGGTTGGATTGGAGTCTTTTGTTCAAAATCACTCAATGTTTGACTCAGGGTACCTTTACTTTCAGGAGCTGTGAGAGTGTTTGAACTTGCAGAGAAACCCAGGGGCTCTATGGGCTTCTCCATGAAAGATCAGTTCTCAAGAACATTCAGCAGTCAGTTTTTTTCCGTACAGAAGCCATTGCAGGTAGCAGGCATGAGAATGTGAGCATGAGCTCTGGGTCATGGAGCACTTTTTAAGGGGCAAAGAGGGAGATGAAAAAGCCTTTGAAAAGCTTGCCCTAATTTTGGCTGCTGAGCAGTACTTCTCAAAGTACTGCTATGAAGTTAACTGGACTTAAAACTCAGTAACTTGACATGCTGTTATAGCCAGAGGTTGATTCTTTCCTACACTTCTGACATTCAATATTTTTTGTATGCCTATATTTTTTGTATACCATAAAAATTATGTGAACTCAGCGTTTACTGTTACTCTTTTGATTTGAGAACTTAGAGAAAAAGATGAAATGTGAAAGATCAACCAAACTGAATTTGGTAACGCTGCATAACTGAATGGTCTGTGCCGTGTATTGAAGGATGAGTTGTGGTCTTGGAACTGAAATCCAAACCTTTGCATTTTTCCACTCGTATGGGAAATCTCTCCCACTTTGGGAGCAAAATGAAAGCGTATGAAAGAAAAAGGTAAATTAATTACTGGCTTCTAGAATAGTATGTGCACCGATAATGTGTTATTTGTTTTAATTTTGGTTAATTATAGAGTTAACTAGGAACAAACAAGCATCTGATTCTGTTATTTTCTGAAGATGTTCATTCTGTGTCCTTTTCTTAGTGTTTTCATTTTCATCATCCTATTGAATTCAAACATAGGGTTATACAGTGAGGTGCTGAGTTTTATTGGTTAGTACTGTGTGCTAATATTTTTCTGATGCCTTTCCATATAGTTTTTAGTGTACAATAACACAATTACTGTAATACACAGGAACCATTCCAGTTTCTTTCTTTAAGCATTTCTTTGAGTAGATAGACTGGTCTATATGAGTTTTCTAAAATCAGTATACTGATAAACAGCTCTAGGAGAAACTTTATTGTGTCAGAAAGAAGGTTAATAATTATAAGATGCCTGTATTTCCTTTGAATAAATAAGCCTGGCTTCATCCTGTTCCTATCCATTTTGAATATCCTTCTGAAAACTGTTTTCCCATATTTGCTCATGTGTTTTTTGTATTCTTCTGATGATTTCTCTGTTTCTTCTTTCTCCTGTACAACATGTGAGCTTCAAAATCAGGGACTCCCAATCTACCCTTTGTAATCTCTTAAGCTGATTCTTATCTCCATTTCTCCCATGATGCCAAGCACAACATGTGCTATGGTTTCAAATATTCCCATCCCACTGGTGATATTTACTGACTAGCATATGAAAGGGCCATTCTTTGACTTTTTTGGCCCAGTAGTGAATTGTGGCGCATTCTCGAGCTCCTCAAGAGAGGAGTGTATGGAGGCTGCCTGTTAGGGCTTGTTCTTGGCCTGTGTCCTGCCTAGCAGTAAGCAGAGAGTGCTGGCTGGTCCAGGGCACAGCTGTTCCAGGGATTACTCTAAAGGCACACTGTGAATGACAACCCACTTGGCACTGGCTAACACAATGGTATAAGTTGTAGTCACTTGTTCCTTATTTAATTGTCTGCTGGTTTATTGCCTTGCATTTAAATTGTAAGTTCAGTGGAGTCCAGGTTTTCTTTTTATGGTTGTACATTGACTAATTTTACAAGATTTCAGTACGTGACTGAGACTCCAACTTGCCTTGATAATAAATTAGAATGCTTATTTAGTGCAAGGACGTATTATTGCTAAGTACCTTTTTGATCCATTTATCAGCAACCAGCAGAATTCAGGTTACTTGCTAGTGTCCTCTGACATGCTTGCAATCTCTCATAGATAGCTGCAGGTTGCCTCCATGAGCCTAGATGCCTGTTTTCACTACATACTAATTTGCTACTAATAAGCTAAATTACCCTTTTATTTGCCTGTTTGGTTTTCTTGTCAGGTATTAAAGTATGTATACATGTATGTATACTATGCATATTTCCGTGCTTATAAACATTGTGAAACTCTTTCTTTCATTTTTTCATGCCATATAGCCTTTTTCATCCTTTGGGTTGGTGTCTTTTCAGTTTGTTTTCGGTTATTTTGGTTTTGTGGGCCATTTAAGAGTGTGGTTGTGGGGTTTTGTTTTGACTTTGTTAATTTGTTTGTTTTACTGATGGAAAGATAGAACAGTGTGATATTTGTGTGCACTGGACCTTTCTGCTCTTTTCATTTTCTACACCGTCACCCGACAGTTTTTAAGATTTTTAAATAATGATTCTGACAACTTATCATGTTTGTTTTCTGATCCAAAAAAAGAGAAAGACTCTTCTAAGGTTTTAGTTCAAAGGGAGTTCTTTCACCACTCAGCTTGAAGATACCCAAGGACGGAGCAGAGTTTTGCAGTTCAATTTTCAGTTTGATATGTGTTTTTGTCTTTACTGAGTAAGTTTGCTGTGAGAATAGAAAGTCTGCAAGCACAACATGTGCAAAGTGTAATATGAAACATGATTATTGGTTGGCTAAGGCATGCAGTAGACAGCCAGGACCTCCATGCTGCCGGTCCAACATGCTGTTAGTTCACCACTCCTTCTGTAGATACCCAGCTGCTGTAGATGTTAAGATTTGTTACTTTTTTAGGTATTCCAGCACTTCAAATCTCTGCATTTGTACATGTCTAATGTCTTGAAAATACCTCTCTCTTATGCAGGAGTTCTTCAGCACATACCCTTGACTGACTGACTGCTAAAATTGTATATGGAGAGTTTTCTAATTGCTAAGCAACTTCAACCTTTTTTTTGGAACAGAGTGGATGTCTTGGAAATACTGTGATGCTATGCAGTAAATGCATGCTCACATCATAATTGTTTTAGATCCTCAATATTAAATATTTTATTACACATTCTTTTAAGCCATGAGGGAACTTCTAATAAAACATTATATTTAGAATAATTTCTTTATACATTTTCTTCCTCTCTGTAATCATGACATTTTCTATTTTAAAAAAGAAAATATCATCATTCTTTACTTTGTCACCTGTGTCTTTGCTGTACATTATGTGCAAACTGGACCAAGTCTAACTTGCTCCATTGAGCAGGTTGAGAAATGTGTATTGTATGGTTCATTAGGACCATAATTAGCATGAGATTATTTTGCAATTTTCAATGTAGTTCTGCAGAGAATTTAAGGATGTATTTAAATTCCATTACACAGAGGTTTTGATTCCTTATCAGTCCTAGCTTAATATGTATGAGATTAGTTGGGGGAACTATATGTGGTAAAGGAATAAGTAAAATGGTTCTATTCATAGCATGACTTGGGTTGGAAGGGACCTTAAAGATCATCTGGGCAGGGATCCACCCCCTAGGCCAGGTTGCTCAGTATCCCAACCAACCTGCCCTTGAAGCTCAAGGGATGGGACATCCACAGCTTCTCTGGGCAGCCTGCTCCAGTGCCTCACCACCCACTGAGTAAAGAATTTCTGTTTAACATCTAATCTACATCTCTTCTCTTCTAGTTGGAAGCTATTCCTTCTTGTCCTACCATTATCTGCCTATGTAAAAAGCCACTCTCCCTCTATTTTATATTCCTTAACTATCTCTCAGGCATGTGTAATTCAAGACAAAATGCTTTCAGACATACAGCAACATATACACAATAATTTATAGAATTTAAAGTTCCAGTATTTGTAACCTAGTCCTCAATTTTGTAATTCTTTCCTCTGCAATACGAGCTTCAATTCTAGTTAGCTATTCTTATTGTGTAGACTTAAGGACACAGACTTCTTTTTGCCTCTAAAATTCTGTGGGTGCTCTAGATCAGCTTAGAAGTTGTCATTTGCAAGTAGAAGTCACTTGCTGAATAAGATGTGAGCTTGTGTTAAGATGTGTTCTTGTAGTAACAGGTCAGTAGTGTATATGTTTTATGGTTGGCTTGTTATTAATTTTGTTGTTTTAATGAGAACGTACGTACCTTTTCACTGGAAATGTAAACTCAAATATAAATGTAACTTGCTATAAATTCAAAATAACAATTTGTGAAATGTTGATGGTTTTAATAAAGTTTATTAACTAAATAGCATAATTTAGCTAATAAATAGAAATAATCTAATAATATATAAAATAAAATTATATCAAAGTTTTATATAATTATGATCTAAAAGTAGGTAAATATTTATACATTTTTATGCCATGCTATTAAAATAATTAGGTTCTAAGAATTTATTTGGCCCTTGCTCAAAGAAAACAAAAACTCCAGGGGTGGCCCTTTTTAAACTGTAAGGCCACATGTTCTTAAACCATTAAAATTGTGCTTAATGAGCCACCAGATGGAGCAGTCAAATCTCACTCTTTTTGTCAGCCTCTGTGCAAGATAGTTTCTCTCTCTCAGCAGAGAGAGAATCTGGAAATACAGGCACACTTCACTGCTTGAACCAGTAATTTGAAAACCTTTTTTAGATCTTTTCTGTATGTGCATTTTTTTCCATAGGCAGATTTACATTGTCCTATAGCTTTAGTGTTACAAATGATGTATGGAACATATCCTGCATATGGAAATGATGCTGACACGAATAGCTCTATGGAAGCAGTTACTCATTTCTTGAATTGAGTCCTATCCTCAGGGAAAAAACACAAAACATGACAAGGAAAAAGTACTCTTGTTTGAGGATCACAAGCCAGATTTTCAAAATTTGGGAGGTTCAGAGTTACATATTTACACATGACTCTCTATGTTTGTGCTTAAGAAATCTTGGTGGAGCTGCATATTCTCTTCCTACTTACCCTAAGTATCCTTAGGGTAAGGTTATGCTGCAGTCAAGTGGGTTCAGGAGCAAAAAGAAAATATACAGTAATGTATAAGAAGGAATGTTTTCACATTCTTTGTTTTACTGTGGTTTCATAGCATTACTAAGACAAGATTTTTCTGGGAGGTGTACAAGTTTGTGAATATATATATTTATATAAGATAGAATGTATGTGTGCTATTAAAAGGCACTCCAGTGAGTCTGTTCCAGTTTAATACTTCAAGGATCATGATATGTAATTAACAGGACATTATGCCAGAGGTGGGGAATAGAGCTATGCGTGAATATAAAATCCTGCAGATTTTTTGCTTTATTCTTTGCCTCTGTCATGTCTTTGAAAGTCAGAATGTTCTGCATTAAAGATTGTCAGCAGGTGTCACTGGAGAGGAAATGTCATTCTGAAGCAGCTGGATGCAGTTCTTGGAGTGCCTCAGCCCTGCTCCCGGCTCTGGGGTGGGAATTGCAGCAGGCACTGGTGTCGTGTCAGCTTTGGGCAGCAGTGACACACAGCTTTGCAGAGCAGGAGGCTCATGCTGGGCAGAGCAGTGCTCCCCAGGTGACTCTTTAACCCACGTGCACTTCATAGAGTTCTCAGCCGAATTACGAGGTGAGCAAAATCTTCTGCTCTGGCAGTGAATCCTAACCAGTGTCATGAGCTCAGGGCTGGTGACAGCCACGTTTCTTTCAACTCTGCCAGTCCTGGGTCATCCAGCAGTGTCCTGCCAGCTCCTGCCTGTCGTGCTCCAGAGCACTACCTCAGCAAATCTGTGTCAGTTTATATCAAAATACATGGCATGCTAGGAATTTTGTATTATCTGCAGGCCCAAATTTTACTTAAAATATAGTATAAAGGTGACTTGCATTTACAGATAAAATAGGACCTTACAAAGGAACTCAGAAATACAATCTTAAATAAATGTATGTTCTCAAAACTTTCTGGTGTTTGCTGTTTCTGCCAATTTTTGTGTAACACACTGAACCTTATGAGTGTACCCAGGTGTAGGTTCAGTTATCTCCCCTGGGAGACACATTACTGATTTGCCAGCAGGGGAGTTGTTACTCTCTTTAAGCAGACAATGTCTGGAGAAGGGCAAACCAGTCCCCTGTGAATGGAACTGAATGTTTGGGAATGAATCCAGTTGTGCTCCTGCTAGCTCTTTTCCACAGAAAGGTTGCTCTGAAATCAGTTATAAAACAAGTTGGTTAATCTGTTATTGTTACCAAGTTTTAAAGATCACTGCTAAGAGAGTCTTAGGGAATGACTATTCTTACAAGTCACTGAAACACTTAGGGAGACATTTAATTTTTTCAGTCAGCAGTTGTTTTTTTTTTTTTTCTTAAACAAATATACCATTTACATTTTGACTTCTCTTCAAATATATCCTTAAAAATCCTAATATATCAGCATAGTTTCTCTAAAAAGAAAAAAAAAGCTGCAACAACAAATATTGATATGAATTTTAGGCATGTTGCCATCATAACAACAGTTATCTGTGCTATTGTGGACCTAATCTTACTTTGCCCTAGAAAATTTTTATAAGGATTAGGAATGAATTTTCTGACAATGCTTAAACAATGTGGTCACTGTTAAACCCTGCATTTAGATGTGTGGTTTTAGCAATTACTTTTTTTGTTTGTCTGGATGGTGTATATAACATTTTAAAGTAATAGAAAATGCTGCTTATATAGGTTCCTTTTGGAATGGTCTACATGTCTACATCCATTTAGGTAGTAGGAAAAAGAAAAGGAAAGAATGTGAGTTAAGTTTTCAAAATTATCCTGAAGTACAGAAACAGAATAAAATAGTAACACACAAATGTCTATCACCCCTGGCTGTATAGACTTTCAATCACAGCCTGTACAGGAATTAGTTCAGGATATGTGTAGTTGTTTGATTTTTTACTTTGTAATGGGGGTGGAGAGTTTTTGAAGGGAGGGAAAAAAAGTTGTTTTAAGGATTTTTTGTAAGGTTATGTAGCTGAATTAATTAAACTGTAACGACATTGTCACCTTAGGTAAGTTCTCCTACTTTTGCTGTAGTCTGGGTTTGAATGGAATGTGTTTTGCTTGACTTCTCTTTTGGCAGGAAAACTCAAATTCAGGTGGATGCCTGCAGCCTGCAGCCTCTTCCTGCAGGCTGAATGGATTGCAGCAGTTTGGTTCTGTCAGTTCAAGCCTGTCTTGGCTGTCAAAAGTGGTGCTGGCATAGCAACCCTTCAGAGCAGCTTAAACTGCATCAGGCAGGGAAGAGCATATGGGTCTTGCACATCCACTGTGCTATGGGGTGTGGGGGGAGACAGTAACGCAACAACCAGAAACAGTAGTTTAGCTGGGAAAAAATAATATTTTGATGCTATTGATCAGTAAATTGTAAAGTCAGTGCCTGCAGATTTGTCACCATTTAAATGAAAACATCTGGCTTTGGTTAGCAGTTGGATAGCTGAGCAAATTGCTTGAATTAGGGTTTGTGTAAAATGACCTTTGGCTCTAAAAAATGCTATCCAGCAGATCTTTTATGGATATTTTAAGTTAATATGTTACTTACTGCCCTTGTCATGAACAAAAATACTCCACAAAATCTCTGTACACACAGAGGGCAATTCATCATCCTCGGATGTCAGAAGAAGTCCAGAAATCTGTAAATCTGACAGTGGCTGCACTGTTAGATTTGCACTGATGTTTTCTCTTGACTGTCAGTAGATTCTCCTCAGTCAAGGCCAGTTATCAAAACGATCTATCTTAGGACTTGTTGACATTTGTGAGTAGCTAAGGAAACTAAGATAAATGCATTGCTAAATTACTGAATCATGAAGGTTGGATAGCAAAGATCTCAGCCACTGCACCTGTGGGATTGAAGGCCCAGCCCAGGTTTTCTAGGCTGAGGGTTCATTTTGTTTCTTTCCACTTTCACTGTCACGATCTTCTTCCTCAGAGGAGTCAAGAGCAATTGAGTCAATCCTGGGTGGAGGAGGGGGAGATGAAACATCACTGGCAACGCAGTGCTAAACCATTGACAGAGAACTTGGAATGATGGTTGCAAAAGCCGTAAATAGCAGGGTGTTTCCTTACTGACTCTTTCAGACCTGTGTCCTTGAAGGGGTTCCTATCACATGGTTGTGCAGAAATGCTTTCTGTCTTCCAGTCTGCTGCAGAATGGTGGGTGATGTTCTGTAAAACTCCCCCAGAGGACCTCCAGAAACAATGTGGTCAAGCCCTTATCCTGGGATGCCAGTGGAGCACACCCCAGCCTGCTCCCAGTGTGTGCTTTTACATGGTGTTATTCAGATGGATGCCAACTTACCTCACTTTCACTTTGAATTGATTAGCTTGGATCATGGTTTGAATCAAAAGCTGTGGAGCACAATGGCATGACATTGATTTAGCTCAAACTAAATAAAAGACCAAACTTATTGGATTCAGCATATTACTCTGTTGATTTGACAACCTAGCATCCTTTGGTGCTTTTTAAGTTTTCTTGTTACCTGGCTAGAAATGTAAACAGACTATGCTCATGCCTGAAAGAAGAGGAACTTGGATGAGCTCTAACAAGTTTGATGTGTGTTTAAAGGCAGATATTCCTTTAATGAGCTATATGTCTTTTTCACCAGAGGTTAAGAACCAATCAGAGGTTGGGTTTTTTTCAGTAGTTACAAAAAATTTCACAATTGTTCCTATGTCAATCCATAACCCCTTCTTAAGAAGTGTGTGAATTTATGTATTTGCATATTTATGCATAGAAGTCTTTCTCTGGTAAATGGTTCAAAATTTTCTTTGCAAAGTTGTAACTATTTTGCCAAAGAATCTGAAAAAGAGACTGAAAAGCATTCAGTCTCTTCACTGGGCAATACTTTACTGAAGAGAAGATGTAGTTATGCTGCAAGTGTTATAATAAGCTTAGTCTTAGCTAAACACTGCACTTAAGCCTATCAGAAGCAAGTATGTTCTTTTCTAATGAGTTTAATTCTGGATGCAAAGCCAAATACCACTTTGAGTTTTCTGTGATCTCTGTAGAGCTTTGGTGGTCTGGAGTGCTGCTAGCACAGCAAAGGAAAGCCTTGTTTCCTCCCCATGCATCTCTGTTCTGGTCCTTTTTTGTGTGTCTAGTAATTTACCACCAATCAAACTCCAGTCTTTAGTCCATTGCTTGAATCAAGTGGTGAGGTCAGTTTTCCACTTCAGATTCACCAGTCAATCCATAGCTCCCTGATTTGGCTGGAAGAATATTGTGAGAGACTTGGTTGGAAGCTGTGCTACAGTTAAACAGTATCTGCTGCTGTCCCTTTGCCTGCAGATCCAGAAGGCATACTGCTCAGGCAAGATTTGCCCTTGCTAAAGCTGTGCAGGTGGTTCCCAGCCACCTTCTTGGCCTTCATGGGCTTGGGGCTGCATTCCAGAAGGATTTGTTCCATAACCATCTCAGTATGTAGTTTCCCAAGTCCTTTTCTTTCCCTGTAGAGGTGTGGGATGTGGCTTGTCTAGTCCCTGTTCATCTCCCACATTATCCAGGACCTTTTGAAGCAGATCAGACAGGGCTACAGTGCAAAATGTCACATACAGTACCTAATATTGTATCTAAGTCTCCTGAAGTTGTATTAGAATATCTTCCCCAGTGTAACTTGGCTTTGAGGTCTGGAGACTGCAACACAGATATTTTTTGTTGCTTCTCTGACTTTCTAATTTAAATTCCAAGTTTCAAATAAAGAAACCTCTTTCTTTACTTGAATTGGTCTTTTTGTGCTACAGAATTAAGCTTGGGACCGTTCTCTGACTTTCCCCTTTCCAAAAAATTGATGTAAAACTTTTGGTTTAGAGGACAGCTGCATTTTCACCGAGGCAGAAAGCTGAGCAGTATGTTTGATTCTTGGAATTTGTTCTCCTAAAACATGAATAATGGTAAGAGTTGTGTGAGATTGAACAATCTCATGCTTTACTAGTGGTCTTAGAAATTTTTATAACTGCAGGAGTATCATACGCAGATTAAGATCTAGACCAGCTATTAGCAGGAAGATTATGAAGGGCTAAAATATGGTGGTCAAAATCTAACTATCAGATGCCTAATGTAACATGTCTCAGAAGATAGTGGCAATAAAATAATTTGAAAAGGTAAACATCTGCAGAGATTACAAAGGCAGTGCTATCCTGTGCAAAGTTTGAAAGTGTGTTATAACTTAATTATGTATTTTTACTAGGAAAATGGAATTACGTCCAGTTTTATAGTTAGTTTCCTATGCTTTGATACTATTAATGTGTGTAAAAGTAAATAGACCAACTATCAGCACTTTATTCTTCAGGTGTCAGATGAGCTTTGGGACAGCGAGAGAGGCTCGATGTGCCTGTGGCTGGGAGGAATGAAATCCATCCTTGGGGATGAGCAATGCATGCTGGATTTGGTGGTACTTTTCTGCAAAATGCCCTTTCTGACCTCAGAACATTCTTCTGTTGCTCCCCTTTTCCCTTATTTTCAGCAAATTCTTGCAGACACCTCTGCCATCTGAAGGTGTTAGGCTGGGCCATTTAGACAGGGCTTGGGCAAGACTCATGGCTAGGGACAGCAGTGGGGAAAATGGGCACAGAGAGCTGCCTGCTGGAGGAGCAGGGAGGAGTTACCACTCAGGGGAGTGGGAGACAGTGAGAGCTCTTACAAAACCCTGAGGCACAGGCAACCTTTCCAAACTTGTCTGGGAGAACAGTTCGTTATTCTTTTCACAGACACATGTGTGCCATGGGAATGACAGGAACACTTGAAATAAGTCAGAAAAGAAGGCCCATACAGTACAGTCTCATTTACCAATTCTGAGGCTGTAGCAAGCAAGAATTTTTCATCTGTTGATTTATGTTATGACAAAATCCCCTGCCTTGTTTAGTACATGCAGGTGGGGAGAGGTGAGTGTTCAGGACCCAGGTATGCTGTGTTCTGGAAGTGAGGCAGGCGCTCAATGCCTGCCCTGGCAGAAGAGGAGCTCATCCTTCAAGGAGGAATGCAGAAGGGTCACTGGATGGGTGTGGAAGCATCAGGCATTTGGCATACTTGGTCTGTTGTTTCTTTTGCAAGAAATGTTTCTGGCTTTAGGAGAAAGCTGGGTATGTGTTCCTTGGTCAGTAGCAGATGATCACTGTCTCTTGAAATACATAAAGACTGGACACAGTTCTCCTCCAAACAAACCATCTCCTAACAAGGGCATGTTGTGAATAAAGCAGAGTTAGACAGGTGAATGTTCCTCCTGCTGATACCATGCTGCAGGGGACACTAAAGTCAGCAGTGGCCAGGGATATTCTGTGGCTTTTGCTGTTGACTGACATGTAGGATTGTGAAAGAGAGTGTTCAGTACCTTGGGTTTGATCCAGAATTGCAGGGAAACAACTTGATTAAAAGTTTATTATCATTATTATTAATGGATCCATATATTGTTAAGTATGAAAGAGGTGTAACTCTCATTAGCCTTACTATTTATATTTTATCCCTTCTAAGCTTCTCTTTGTTTGCTTTTCTTTCTCACATTTTAGTTTCTAAACAGCAATTTTTTTTTGTATTTTGGATGTCCTGCATTGTGTTTTGGAAGTCCTGCAGTATGTAGATAGGCTGCAGAAAGCCATCTGTTTGTACAGAGGAAGGCTATCTCTGCCACAGAAATAGTTTTATTGTTGTATCATTTGGATATGATTACAGTAGATTTAATACTTTAGTAAATTCTATTAGCTATAATTCTCTAATCATCTGGCTTTTGCAAATGCAAGTTCTGCTTTTCTGTTTTATCTTGAACATGTAATTTGGAATACAAAATGTTATTTCCTGGGGGTTTTTATTTGGAGTGTATTTTTCTTATATAAAATTATGTTTCCATGCACACATCTGTTACATATGAAAAGAATTAAATTACCCTATTAATTTGTAAAAAGTGGTAAGTTTTTCTCAAGGGCCGTTTGTGTTTTCAGTGTGCTAGAAGTAAATCTGCAGCTTGGGATGTTTTACATAAATTTAAAAAAACACATTTCCTAAACACAATTGCTTCGTCTATGCAGTTGATTAAACTTGTTCAGTGCACCACTGCTGAATATAAATAATAACTGCAGCAGTGGTATTGATTACTTAGGTACTGTTGGCTCAAAAGCATAAGAAACTTCTCTCCTGTTCTATCCAGAGAGGAGGAGCTTTTCCCCCCCATCTTGTTTCCTGAGGGTTGATTCCGGGTTCCTAAAGCCCCGAACTCTTCCCAAAGGCTGCGAGTCGCTGTCATTGCAGGGAGCTAATGCAGTAATCGATGCTTGCTCCACACTGCAGAGATTTGTTTTGCTGACAAGAGCTCTCGTTAGCCCTGTCTGCTGTCAGTGTGTTCAGTGTTTGACACTGCAGAATAATTTGGCTTCGAACCAGGATGCAAGGACCTCATGACTTCTTTTAGATCGTCTCCTTCACACTGAAGTGGATTTTTGCTGGCATTACGCTTTTGCTACAGTTGCAGGCTGGATTCAGCAACCTACTAGATGCCAGCTGTGCTTTAAACATTCTCTTGCTGAAGCTGCTATGTTTGCTGGGTTTCTCCAGTTTCTGCTCCAAACGTTGCATTCAGGGACAGGTAAATAAGGAGCTGAGGTTTTAATTATTTTTTTATATTTCATATTTTTAAACAAAGTTATATCCTTTTATGAACAGATTTATTTAACTGTGCAGTTTTAGTGGAATTGTTGTATCCTTGGAATGTTAAAGTCTTAATTGTAGCATATGTTCAGCTTAACAAGGGAATAAAGAACCATTTTGCTTTTAAGTCTGTGTTTCAGTTATGTTTATGTTTTGAAAGCTGATGTGATAAATATAATTTGACAGTAGTGATGCTATATGGAATGAGCTTTTAAAGAAAAATCTGTATTTGGAAAGTGCACATCAAAATAGAAATGAGTTTCTGAAAAGTAATCATAATATTCTTATTGCATTATGAGTTCTGCATTTTGTAGAAGTCAAGGATAAAGAATTTAGAAATTTACTTCAGGAAACAAGTGAAAATTCCTGTGTTTTATTTCTTGATGGCAGAAGACAATTGACAAGTCCTCAATCTCCTGAATTATTCTTTTCTTAGGAGCTTTAAAAAGTTCAGAATGGAATGTGATTGTTTTTTTTTTTTTTCATATTATTTAGGAGGCAAAATTATCAAACTTATGTACATAGAATAAAAATGTTTTTCTTTACCATAAGATGCAGTTATGGTTATAATAATATATGGGTTATAATAAATGTACAGTTCTGGCTATTTTGTACATTATTTCTGCTTGATCATATTGATGCATTGCACTTTCTGCTCAGGGAAGGACATCAGTTTTTCCCTTTTGTATTTGAAACAAGGTCCTCAGCTAAATTGCGGAAGGGTCACAGGGGAAAGTGAGAGGAAGGATTCACCACTGCAAGTTCCTTGGGCATTATGCAGTGTGTTGAGAATAACAAATACCTTTGAAATCCTATATCTAACTAGTTGATAACACTGTCTATAAAAACTGATTTTGGAAAGCAGTTTTTTCACTAGAAGAATTTACCCTAAAGATGTGTGATAGAATAAGTTATGAAAGCGGTTTTATGCTCTTCAAAATAATGCTTCAGATACTCTATTTTTAGATAAATATGTTAGAAATCTATGTAATTTCAACAGAGTTTAGAGGAGAATTAGAGTTTACTGAGGGCAGAATATTGAGGGAGGCATTGGAGGGAGTGTGATTTAATAGCACTCAGGAACAGAAGCAGCAGCAGGAGTATCAGGAGGACAGAATGCTGAGGCTGGGGGGACAGTGGTCAGCCTTCGCTCTCCATGGAGTGTAAAGGATAACACTGAGAGCACCTTTGGCTAAGGTCAAAGCCTTGCACTCTCTCACACTTAGTAAGTTGTTTATAGGTGCATAAAAAAGCTAAATCCCTGTTTCTTCTTCAAGCTCTTTACTGTGTAGATAGATGGCTGTAAACTGCATTCCAGAGGTCTCTTGCACATCTTGGCATTAGTAGATGAAGAAGGTGAAATAGGATTGGGATTGAGAGGTACAGAGCAGTGGCACCCTGTGTTGCAGTGATTCAAGGCTGTGCTGTGGGCAGTGGACAATCAGCAGCATGTCTCCAGCCTTTGGAATAGCATGGACCTGAGAGATCTAAAAGATGCCTCAAAATCACCCTGAGCCCCACATGCCCTGACTATAGAGTCATAATGGACTATTAAACCAGGCTATCTATAGCTCTCTATCCATTAAATTTGTATCATCTCTCCCCCATAATGATACTTCAGGATCATTATCCTAAATATTCCTCAATATTCCTCTCTGAAAACTGATCTGTGTGCTGCAAGGACAGAATCTGAGAGAATGAGCTGTCATCAAGGTCAGCTCTTATGCCAGGGTATTGGTTAAGTACAAGGCTGCCCAGAAGACAAACCATGCTGGACAATAACACAAAACAAAGTCCACAAAATGAACAACAAAACCTTCAGTTCCTCACCAGTCTCACCTTTGGAGGTATTTTTGTAGCAAAAGTAGGAATGGCCCGGAGTCTTTGTCTCTGGCCAACCCTGTAACTCCCAAGAGGCAAGGCTAGTGCTTTTCCAACAGCAGCCAGGCTGGTGTGCCATCCTCTCCTGTTACCATTGAGATCAATTGTATCCACCTCATCCTCTTCTGCACTGCTAGTTCTCAACTGGTGGATTTTCCCCTGTTTCTATACTTGTTTATCCTGCTCTGAGTGTGGAGCCATTTCCTTGGCTGCTCTGAGCCTGATCCTCTATTTCCAGATTGGTTTTTTTTGCTTGTTTGTCAAGATAGCTTTGAAGTCTGGTTCTGGCCTACTATGAAAAGCCATTCCTTTGTCCTTGGGGTCAAGTCCCTTACCAGTCCAATATGTTTCTGTTTTATTACATGGAACAGTAGTGTGAGTGTTGACTATTACTATGTTCCAGACAAACACTACAGACTTGCTTTATGAATACTTCAGGGGGTATTTGTTATCAGTTTTAGCCAAATATTGTTAGAATATATTTAGAATATTATTTTCTAAGTAGGTTTTCAGCCTATGCTAGACACCTTTTCTTGTGTGGCTCTTAACATGGCATGCTCATAAACAAAACTCCTGCTCAGATGAATGTATTTGACATCTGCTGATAGAGCCAAATAGTAGCAGGTTCTTTACATAGTATTCTTGATTGGCAACTACTTGGTAGTAAATACTAAGTAGTAGGGACTAAATAGTTGCAGAATTCTCTCAGTTGCTTTGCATACATTGCTGTTTGCATTGTATTTTGTGTTCCTGAATGTCTTGTGTGCTTCCTGGTACTCAATCACTCTAAGGAGCACACTCACAGGGAACTTTCCATTGATTCTTCCAGAAAATGGAATATTTATGATTTAGTTGGTCAGTCTTTCACTGCATTGAATTGGCCTGGTTCTACTTTTAATGTTGATATTATTTTTAGATGCTTCCATGATTGCTGGTCTCCTTTTGTTGTTGTGGTTGCTTCCTAATTTTCTCTAAGTGTGGAGTGTTTTGCTTTGGTTATTTGGCAATAGGATTTCATTGGTTTTGTTTTTGGTTGTTGTTGTTTTTTTTTTTTTTTTTTTTAATAGGAAGGTTTTTGGCTTTTTTTCTGCTCAGCTTTGGTCTCTTTTTGAAGATCATGCGTTTATTCATGGTCATGTTCATAACTATTTCCTCTCTACTGGTGGGAAGCAAAGCTCCAAAGATCCTTTGCTCATTGTTTTGCAACTGTCAGTGATTTCTCAGAGTGCACTCTGAAGATTCTCCCTGCAGTATTCCCCTCTGAACTGAAGAAACAAAGCTCTCATTATCTTCTAGTGCAGCATAACTGAGGATACTCATGAATGATAGTTAAAAAACCCATAACAAACAGAAACAATAACAACACCAAAATAAGAAAAAAACCAACTAACCAACAAAAAACCCCAAATCAACAAAAAAACTAAACCAAAAAACCCACACAGTGCTTCTTATGTGTCGGCTGCTGCTTTACAGCCTTACAGCCATTTTGTTTTCTGTTTTCTTCATCTTTGTTAAAATTTCTTGCTGTTGGGAGTATAGAAACAGCCTGGGATTTGAGAAGAGTTTATTTGCAGCTTTGATTTTAAATGATAATTTGTTAATAAATCAATTTTTAACAAATACTAAAATAAAAAACTTAAGATTTTTAAAACTCTCAGAAGAAAAATACCAAAGGAGACCCAAATGGAAATATTACCTTTTTTTGCAATCAACACTACTCAATTGGTTTAATCTGTACAGGAGATAGGGAAAAAACCTAAACCAGCCCACAGGGGAAAAAAACCAATTATGGTATGCTGAAGAACATCATGTATATTTGAAATGCATTTGAAGAACAGCAGAAAAAATGTTAAGAACTTGTCAGGCCTTCAGTGTACTAGGTAGCTATGTGTACATATGTATCCAAAATTATGAGACCATGTGACTTTCTGAGATGACTTGCTATACATTTTTCAGATTTCATTATACAAAAATAATTAAACAAAACATATTATAAAGAAACAAAAATATTATCAAGAAATCATATCGAAACTGAAAGTGTTAATTATATGAAACAGGAACTCAGTGAAACTGTTGACACAAGTTAGTGTCAATATTGAATTGGAATGAAATAGAAATAATAAATTTATTCAGAGAAGCTCTAAATTTCCAGGAGGACATCTCCTTTCATCTATCTGCAAAATTAGATTTCACTCAAGAGAGTGATCCCAGCCAGCAAAACCAGAGACAACAATTAGACAGCAAAATTTTCCTTAAATCTTTAAATGCCACAATATCAAAATCAAAATGTTTGCCTGTTGATTTTATGTTCCTGATGCTGAACATTTTTCTTGTATCCTCAAGAAAATAGTTTTAATGAACCTTGTAAAATAACTTTCATATTAATAGAAGTTCATGCATCTTTCTTCATGTTTTATATCTCTAAGTCTGTCACACGTTGTCATGGCCCTACAGAATATGCTTTTAAGGACCATCCCTCTGTGAATCATACACATTCTTGGACTCACATGCTTTCAATAAGACTCACATATACTCAGAATAGCAGTGTAGATGGTCTCTGAGATAAAAATAAGAATCTAGCTGGGAAGGGGTTGATGAACTTTTGAAGACTTTGGGTGTTTGAGTGAAGTTACTAAATGTTGGCTCAGGGAATTCATGAGAAGTTTCCCTAGACATTCAGAAAACAGAGGAGCTTCCTCATGTCCCCTGTGTCCATGTTAAAAATTTTGGAAACATTCAAAACTCCTCTAGTAGTTTGTTTTCTACTAGATAGGTTGTGATTTTTGGTTTTCAGCTTCTATTGGCAAGATTAGTAACCCTTGATTTCAGTAATTTATAAAGCTGAAATAATTCAGGTAGGAAGTCCATTTTGTGAAACACAGAAATGGGCCCAGTTGTGTTCTAGTTGGAAGGTCTTTTGCAAATCTGTCTTTTGAGCAACCTTCATTCATCAGTGAACAAGTGCAGTACTTCATTGTAGAAAAGTACATGTCTAACCTGTACACCCAGTTAAAAGCAAATCACAATCTATGACATAAAAATTCTTTGTTAAATAAATATCTGGATAAGGAACTCATTTTAAACAGATCACCGAAAATTTTCCTTTATGCATAGACAAAAAAGAATATGTTGAAAAACTTTTTCATAATTAGCAATGGGCAAATCATTTGTTTGCAAAATAAAAAATTATGAATTTGCAAACTCTTGTAAAGGATTAACTGTGCCATGGTAACTAGGGGAGAAGTCAAATGGATTTTCCTTTTCACTAGATTTTAGCTTAATTCAAGTGCCCTTAACTATCTATATAATTTTTCATAAGTTCACAACTTCCTTGCCTAATTATTTCTGTATTTCTTGTTTGAAAATATGAATCAGCATCACTTTTTTCACAATGTACTACCACTTTAAAAAAGATTTCTAAACTAAGGGGTTCGTTTCAAAATAAAAAAGTGTTTATTTTGTATGAGAAAAAGTATGAAATTTCCTTATCTTCTAAGTGCAGAAGTAAGGAATAACCATTTATTTTCAGTTTATATTGAATAAGCCCAGGTTGTCAGTTATCTAAATCTGAAAGCCTAGAGCTTGAAAAAGCTGTGTAGACCCTTTTCCAATGTTTTTTTTATTACTCTGAAATTTAATTAAGATACAGAAAAGTAATTTTATATCTCATTATTAAATGAAAATACCTGAATAAATACTGAATTGAGGGAGCAATTTAAGAGGCTAGTTCTAGTTTTGAGAGCTATGTGCCACATTTGTATCTGAAAAAAGAGTATTGTATATAAAAATTGACACTTCTAAAGTGTACTAGTCTTTATTTTAACTTTGGAATCTTACAGCATGTTAATATGCAGTGCTTAGGACATTTGCCAGCAGGGAACTAAAGTCCAGTGCAATTATATATTGCAAAATAAGTAAAAAGAAAAAAAGAGAAAAGAAAATCCTAATTTTCACAGCCTTGTGGTGCATTCTTCCCACAGAGTGCATGAGCCAGCCTGTCCTTGAACTGTGTAGATGGTAAAACACAGATCTTGTCCTGCAAGGATTTAAGTTCTTAACTGTAGACATCTGAAGTGGGTTGGTTTGAGACTAAGAGATAATGAGCATTTTTGTGAAGCTTTCTGTATTTCTATATAAATAGGCAGTAGGTAGCTTTTGAATTCTCTGCTTGCCAGATTAGTGTGGGGGCTGTTTGCCAAGGCAGGGTACTCACATATTCTCTTTATGGGGTTAGTTAGCCGCTTGAACTAGAATGATTTTAGCATATATTGTTACACACTGAATTATTTCTCCGATAAAACAATACCATGTTTTTTCCTGGGTGTGGAGGTATTTTCCTGCTTAGCAATAGGATGTACCACATCTGTAACAGCAGCTCACCAGAGGGAATGTCCCAGCAGCCTGGGATCAGGTTAGGAAAGCTAAAGCCCTGATAGAATTAAATCTGTGTGGTGTCATCAAGGGCAACAAGGAAAGTGGCTATGGTTAGGATTAAAAGGAAGACTAGAGAATATGGGCTCTCTCCAGAAGGAAAGAGAAGGCCTGACTGGAATATGGAGAAGGCTGAGGTACTGAATTACTTTTTCCCTCAGTCTTTATTGAGAAGTGCTCCAGCCACACTGCCCAGGCTGCCACAGACAGAGGCAGGAACTGGGAGATTGAGAAAGTGCCCACTGCAGCAGATCAGGTTTGAGACCGTCTGAGGGACATGCAGGTGGAAAAGTCCGTGGGGCCTGATGAGATGCATCTGCTACTCCTGAAGAAACTGGTAGATGAAATGGTTAAGACACTATCCATCATATTTGTGAAGTTGTGCCAGTCTGGTGAGGTTCCCACTGCCTGGAAAAGTGGAAACATAACCCTCATTTAAAAAAAAAAAAAAAACAACATCTCTAGGGATGTTCCCACCTTTTGGGAACTACAAAAGGTGACCTTTGTGCCCAGCAAGATCACAGAGCAGATCATCCTGGAAACTGTGCTAAGCAAACTGGAAAATAAGGAGGTGATTGGTGGCAGCCAACAGGGCTTTACTAAAGGTAAATAGTGTGTGACCAATTTATTTGCCTTCTACAATGAGGTTACAGCATAAAGGAAGAGTGATGTCAATTACCTGGACTTGTGCCTCTAAACTGGAGAGAGGTGGATTAGGTCAATAGACCCGAAGTACAGACTGGAGAATAGATTGAGAGCAGCCCTGAGAAGGACTTGGGAGGCGTTGGTGAATGAAAAGCTCAATGTGAGCTGGCAGCTTGTAGCATGGAAAGCCAGATACATCCTGGACTGCCTCAAAAGCATCATGGCCAGCATGTTGAGGGAGGTGATTCTGTCCCTCTGCTCCACTGTGGTGAGATATCACATGGAATGCTGCAGCCAGGTATGGGCTCCCGGCATATGCAGGCCATGGACCTGCTGGAGTGAGTCCAGAGAAGGCTGTGAAGATTGTCAGAGGATGGAAGCATGTCTCCTGTGAAGACAGGCTGATAGAGTTGGGGTTGTTCATCCTGAAGAAGAGGAGGCTCTGGCAAGACCTTCTAGTAGCTCTTTACTACCTAAAGGAGGACTACAACAAACTGCAGAAGGACTTTTTTTTGACTGACCCATATAATTAGATTCTGCTTTTTGTCTTAAGTAACTCCTGCAAATCCTGCACATCGGGATTTGAATAAATTGCTGAATTACATTCTTTGCTGATTATGAGTAGTCTCTGAATATGGTCTGGATGGATTTGGGAAAACATGTTGAGGTATTTTATTCCAGGTATTCAAGACTCTTTGGAAATCAGCATGACTGTTCATACACAATAGCAGACCATCTCATATTTTGTGCTTGTTTTGGCTTTGTGAGAGGGACAAGGCTGTTTTTTCCAGAACTTCTCAGCTTTTCAGGATCTCACTTGAAATCACAGTACCCCAGCATTAGCTTTTGGTATGGAGAGTGCTGCTGAAGACAAAGTATTTTCGAGAAAATGGATTTTTGGTGGTATGAGTTAGCTTTCCCTTTATTTTGAAAGCACACATATTGCAGATGTAAAAACAATGAGAATTTATTAAGAGTTTTACTCCCCATCTTGAATTTTGATGGAAGGCTGCAAAAGACTTGTGGAAAAAGCTCAACACATTTGTGTCTTGTAAATTATTATTGCATCCGTGTGCATCCAAGAGTAAAGTAATTGAGCGGCAGCGTGTTAATGGGAAAAGCATTTCCTTGCTCTTAAGATACAACTTTTGAATTATTCCCTTAGGAAATAAGGGTTTACAATATTTACAAATACCCTGCTTTACTCAGTTGGTCTTAAGGAAATCAAACATTAAAATTACAAATGCATTTTTAGTAATACGTTTTAGAAATACATCAGTAATGTACAAAAATAATGATATAGTATATGTGTGTTTTCATGGGGACTTATTATTTTTAAGTTGTTCATGTTTTTAAAGAATTGTTTTAAAAGTATTTAAAAGCAGTTTAAGCCTATAAAGCTATTATTTGCTCCTTATAAAATTTGTTCATTCCTCTCTCCAATGTCTTAAGTTTTTCTTGTTTTACTAGTAATTTTTAATGACTTTTACCAATGGAGAGTGTTCTCTGTGTGTAGGGATTTTTGTTTCCAGTTTTGGTGGGGTTTTTTTGGAGAAAACCTGAAATTTTGAAGCTATGCTCTTAGTTAGTTTTTGCATGTTATTTACCTATTCCTGGATCTCTATAATGCTGCTGCAGTGAAGGTATTTTGTGCAATTCAACAAAGAGTGAGTTCTGGAGTATGGCAGTGCAAAAATGGCACAAATAGGCATTAGGAAAAGATGCAGCAATGACATAGGATGACCAAGGAGAAATTATTTTCAAAGATATAACAGAGTACTGAACTGCAGCTGTCTCTAGTATCAGTATTGCTGGCATAAAATATTTTTAATGCCCATTTGGGGACTTTTTTCATTTGTGTCTTAACTTTTATGTTCTATTTGATGAGTGTTTATGAATAGATTAACTGACATTTTCCATTGTATAATCTTTTTTGTAGTTGTAAATTGCCCCAGACGTGTGCCAGTGGTCTGCATCATACTGAATTTTAATGGAAATCTTAAAATTGAGTGATTCTTGCAGCTTTTAAAGTATTCACCAAATGGTAGACTTACTACTTTCAGTGGCATTCAGTCAAGATATTTGATTTGATAGCTACCTTTATAGCTTCTGAGCACATCTTTCACGTTCCAGCTCAGTGGAGCTGCATTTGCAGTGCAGATCCTGCTCTCAACTTTGGAGAGCAGAGGGTGAGAGAATTGGTGCTGTGGCCAGCTCCTGCAGACAGAAGTGGGGAAAGGGACAGATACCTAAAGGTTTAGATGTGGGAAGGAGTGTGCAGGAATGTAACAGCATCAAAGGATTTGAGGTTAAAGAGGGATTAAGATACAGAACCTTAAGAAAGGACTCTAAAGCCAGAAGCAGAAGCCAATGGATAGCAGAAAAAATGTGCTGGGAAGAAAAGGCAGCAAAGGGTAGGTAGATGGTGAGAACAGGAAAATCAGCAGGTTAGACAAGGCGGAAGATGTATTAGAGGATCTTGCTAGAGCAGGGACTTGGAGAAGGATGCTAGGTGCATGAATTAAGTGGTCATGGATCTGCAGTAACCAGGAGAAAGATCAGCAAGGAAACTAAGAGCAAGAAGCTGAATCTAGGAAGGAAGAGAGGAAAATAAAGCAGGGAACAATGAGGGTGAGAAGAAATGTGTTTGAGGACTTGGATACATTGATCTGCATCTTGGAGCTGACATTTATTCCCTCCTGAACATTTCTCTATTGCTAAGCAAATAACTCTAAAACAAGAAGACAAAGTGTGTTGTGTTTGGCATGTGGCAGGTCAGCCCACACAGGAGACTGTTGATTTTTGGTGTCACTGTTGAGTTTGTTACTGAAACTTGGGGAGCTCTGTACCATAGTTTTGAGCTTACTGACAGCACTGCAGGTGTCAGTGTAGTTTGTAGGTTTGTTGTTCTTGTAATTTTGAACTTTATAAAGGCACAAAGAAGAATCCTAAAAATAAAACTGAAAGATCTTTAATGTGATTTAATGTGTTTTCCAAACCTGCAGAACTGCAGAGCTAATGAAACCACAAACTGCCTCGTGCAGTTATGCATATGATAGTAATATGCTATTTAAAAATAAACCTGGGCATATGATCATGCAGATGATTAGCTATTAAAGCTAGTATGAGTTATAGAGAGTGTTGCAACTTGTATTTCATAATTGGCATCTAAGTATTTGTAGAGAAAGAATAAAAAAATCTCTGCATGTAAAGGTATCTTCTCCCTTGCATGCTTTGTCTGGGCTTTTATTAGATCACTACTCTTACTAGAACACAGGCATCTAACTATAGTGTTACAGAGATCTGTTTTATAAAGTAAGATATTGAAGATACATTGCCAAAAGTTCCCTCCTTGTCCTCATAGGCTGATGGCTTCCAGACCAGTGTAATTCATGGTCTTTTTCTTGAATTACATGGCATATGAGTTTGTCCCAAGTGAAGGAGAAGATTGCAGCCTCGTACCTGCTGTATTTGTGTGGCTGTTCCCTCTGGCACTCTATTTCCTGCTCCTGTGCCTCTCCCCCTGTACAGCACCTGTTGTCACAACATTGACCTCTGCAGATTCTAGAGCGTGGTTGGCTGTTCTGTCCTTAACTATAGCTGAGAGCCCATTTTATGGAGTATTCCCTCTCGTGTCATCATTAGCTGTAGTCCTGTGTGTTTATTATGGAGATGGTGGGGAGGAGGAGGGCTCTGAATGTGATGCTTTGGGGTCCATTCTTGGACTGAGCAAAGGTAAAAATAGACAGCGTGCACAACCAATTCTAAAGTGCAATTCATGAAAAAGCAAAGGTCCAAATAAATGCATTATTTTATATTAATACACTATATTGTTTTCAAATTGATATATTGATTTGAATCATAATAAAAGTTTTGTATTTGCTTCATCAAACAATTGCACTTTAAAATTCATGCATGCAGAAGTAATCATTTATACATCTTTCTCTGTTTGAGAGATTACACATTTCTTTCTATTCATATTCTTCCAGGTGACTTGGATTATTACTGGCTGGATCCTGCCACGTGGCACAGCAGGGAGACGTCCCCTATTAGTTCGGTAAGAAATAGAAAAATAGGGATTCATAAAGAATAAGTTAAAATGTTTGCTAATTATTTCAGTTCAGCATAGATATTTGACTGTAAAAAATATTCTACACAAATAATGTGAAAATTTGTTTTATACTAACAAGGAAATGGAAATCAGAAAGAAAGTTTTATTGAAATGCATATTTGTAAAATTGCCTGAATTTTAACCTGACTTTAATCCCTTTAATAGACATGGCACTTAATTTTACTATGGACCCCAAAAATATCAGTTGTGAATGTGATGCTGCTCTGGGAAGGATTAGTGATTTTTTTAAAGACTTGGAGTTGGAAAGCATAATTTTGATTGATAATGTAATGAACCCTCATTAGGTAGACCTGCATAGCATGTGTTATTCTAAAGAACAGAATTTCTGCATGTGCTTTTCAGAGCCATGTAATTCAAAAAGAAATATTTAATTTTGTTATCTAAGATGTGTTTAAAATGTTTAATTGTATTGAAGTTTGAACTGAATTATAGTTCTATCTGTAGACTTAATGCAGACATTTTCTTACAAGAGGCATAAATGTTTAATGTAGCCAGAGTCCAACAGATATTCTCATAGAAAACTCAGGTGCATTATGTAACACACCTGAAGGATGTTTGTGTCTACTGTGACATGATGATGCAGTAATTTTATTGGTTTTTACATGTGCATCTAAATACTGGAGGATGTTCACGCTTTTAAAATTCCAATTCAATTTAATTGCTTGTTTTTTAACAGCATCCCGTAACGTGGCAGCCTTCTAAAGAGGGAGATCGCTTAATTGGGCGTGTTATCCTTAACAAGAGAACAACCATGCCTAAAGAATCAGGTGCATTACTGGGGCTAAAAGTAAGTATGACATGATTTATGTGCTAAATGAAAAGAAGTTCCACTGACTTTGGACATACACGTGCAACTTGTTAAATCAGAGGACTCTCAAATCATACGGTCTTTTGACAAAAAATGTATTCCTCTTTTCCTAAATTTTGAAAGTTATACAGATAAATTATGAATATAAATACATTTACTTCTTCTATACAGTCTTCAGTTGTCCATGACAAAGGGGCTGAACCATTTTGATTGAAAAGGGTATGTTTATTTAGCTTCCTGTCTGTAAGATAAATAACTACACATGACCGTGCATTAATGGAGTCCTGCATTTTCTAGCTCTGCTCTTTTCAATTTAGTCAAGTAATTAATTTTATAATCAACATACATAAATGTAATCTGGATGCAAATGCGTACAAGGTCAGTGTTTAAAAGTCACACAACCATTTGAAAACAGAAATTTTGTAGAAAGAATCCAAATATGTACACAAAAATCTTCTTAAATCATAGCAAATGTTATATTAAATTTATTCCAGTTAATCTAGCACCCCAAAATTGAGATATTGGCAACACTGTCCAGTTGATTTAAATCCCTAATTTACATTTTTAGCAGTCCTTTAGGTTCATGTGCCTAAATTGCCAGAAGACTTAAAAAAGAGGATTTTTTCTGAAGCCAGTAGCAGTTCAAGCATTTTTCTCTCTATATTTTTTAATCTATGAAGTAACAATGAGGACTGATAGGATTTAATTTGGGTGTCTTTCCCTCTCCACTGAGAACAACAGAAAGAATGCAAGATCTGAAATATTCCCACCTTGAAGTGTGATAGTCTGGCATGGTAATACAAAAGATGAAAACAGCTTTACTAAATGTTTAGTAGTCTATAGCACAAAGCTCATATTTGCTGCCAGCAAACAATTCTGTTTGACTATGTGAGAAAAAAGGTTGGGCCAAGTAGGAAACGCAGATTGTAGAGTTGTAGATTGTAGAGTTTCTCTTTGGTTTTTCTGAGTTTCAGTTGTATACATAATATGAACTAAGGCCCTCAATATCATGTGACAATATTGTTGGCAGATGGGCTTCTGGATACTTTTTTGGTATTAAAGATCCTGCTAGTTATTGTGATTGCAACATGGGGAACTAATACCTAATAAACCAACATTTTGCTGTGTCATTTGATTATAAAACTCCTCTGGGATATTCCTGATGAAAAAAATACAACCAAACCCCTTAGCTGACAGGAGAAAGGTAGTTAAAAAGATAACTTGTCTTGCAAATCAGCAACACTACATTTTCTTTGTATTTTATTTAAAATCTGTTCTCTTCAGCGCACTTGGTTTTCTTCTGATGTTCATGATCTCTGTATCCTGTAGTCATCTTCAAAAGCAGATCTTTTCAGTTTCAGTTTCTCTTCTCTTCTATAAAAGCCAGAAGCTGCCGGTTTGTCCTGTCATGTTCTTGGATGAGAGCTCCTATGTTTTAGCATCATCAACATTCTTGTGAACTAGTTGCCTGTATTTAATAGTAGTGTATTTGCTAAGTTTTCAATTGATGTACCAGTTTTGGGATTTCGTACACTTGAAATGATGTGCACTTGCAATTTAAATTTGAGTACATGATGGACAATTATTTGTAAAATGTGCATTTGCCTGGTTATTTATTAAGAAGTGTTTTTTCTGCAACAAATGTAGGTACTTAGCAAACTGCATAAGAGTGATTAGTCAAATACAGTAAAAGGAATAGAAATTTTATTCATTCTGGGTGAGCAGTACATCTTTTTGTTTTTAAGGCTCTCTAAAACCCAAATTGACAATAGGTTTGCCTATGAACATTTCAGGTGAAATTTAAAAAAATAGTGTGAAAACTGATTCGTCTAAATATTTGTGCTTTATGTGACAACTGGTTGGTGGCTTGGGGACTCACAAATTTGTGATTAACTAGGTTGTTGGAGGAAAAATGACAGAATTAGGACGACTCGGTGCCTTCATTACCAAAGTGAAGAAAGGTAGCTTGGCTGATGTGGTGGGGCATCTCAGAGCAGGTAAATCAATCAGTTGCATATATAAAATATACTGTCTTTTAGTAATGGCCTATTGCATGCAACCTTTAATTTATACAAACATTTGTCATGTGTTTTGGTAATTTTTTTAAAATACAGAACAATACTGTAACATTATTATGAAATGCCTTGGTTAGAAATGGCTGCCTGCATTTATAATTTGTTATGAATACCAATTGCTTGGATGTATGAGCAAAAAAAAAGACACTCCTGAGGAATGCTGGTAAGAGGACTGAGTGACCCTGGTAAATTTTTGTTTGCTTGCTCAGGAGCTGCTTGTTACACTCCACACAAGCAATGCAAACATTTTTGTGTTTAACTGGTTGTGGCAAACAAAATTCAGATCACTGAAGGATGACACACTGCATACACAGTGGATTTTATTGGTGTTATTTGCAGTGTTAACTGTTACAAAAATGGAAAAGAAGCCAAAAAACCGGTTCTAAAATATTTCATTTCTATTAGATGTATCTATTGCACTTACAAAAAAATGGCTGTGCTAATGGCATTTTTCAAGCTTCTAAATGAAGTGAGAATTATGCACAGCATTTGGTTTTCATGGCCACTTCTTAATGGTTTGTATTTTTACTATAGCTCTAAGCAATACTTTCCAAATGTTGTCATAGCAAACCAAAGTACCTATATAGTGTCTTAAGAACCCAGAAGCTCCAATGCCAGTGTGTATGGCTTCAGGATAATTGTGTGAAGCAAAGAATAATAAAGAACTAGAAAGGATGATGAATCTCTAACAATATTCTACTTTTTTGGCATTTTTAATTTTTTCTTTCTTACCAAATCAGCAGTTGTTTATAGATTTTAAATGCAGATTATAATTATAGGAAATAAATTTGTCTTCACTAATCTTAAACCATTTGGGCTGAAATCCTTATTTTCTATTTCTGGTCTAGATCTTCTGGGTTTTTTTTAATGGAAGCTATTTTTAATTTCTAAAACTAGCTTTAGATGCAAAATTATTTCCCAGAAAAAAATATTGTTTTGCACGTTTCCAGTGAGTGAAAGTCTGTTCATCCTATTGCATGAGACCAGAGCACACAAAAAGGGCATGGATGAGTGCTTGCAGTTAGAAAACCCACTTTTTTTCCTTATTAAAAACATCCAAAATTTGGATAGTTGATAAAACTTTGAGTAATTGTACAAAGTTCATAAATTTTAATAATTGCAAATTTGAAGTCTTGCATGAGGAACAGAACATCCTTGTCCAAGAGTAAGCATTGGAAGCCAACCAGCTAAAAAACACCTTGGCAGGAAAAATGTCTGAAGGTTTCAGTTCAGCTCTTTCATGATTTTAAATTATTTTTATATTACTTGAAAATATAGATTTCATTCTTTGTAAAAGAACATGAAAGTGAGATACACTTCTCTTTAAATTCAAGGGGATGAAGTTCTAGAATGGAATGGTAAACCCTTGCCTGGAGCAACAAATGAAGAAGTTTACAACATTATTTTAGAATCAAAATCAGAACCTCAAGTTGAAATCATTGTTTCAAGGCCTATTGGGTAAGGCTAAAGACTTACTTCTTTAGCATAGTTATTAGTTCTGTTAATAGGAATCTTGAAGGGATTATTTGTGAGTTAATTATTTTTATCGCTTAGTAATGGAATACAATTCTCCTTCTGTTATTGACATTCTGTATAGTCTGTTTTCTTCACTACCATTTACAGTCTTGTGCCTTTGCAGTGACATATAAACATAAATATTGTCTTCTGTGTGGTCTAAGTGCTATAAAGACTTTTGCCAAGTGGCAAAGGAAAATTGCTGGATTAGGTACACCTGTGCATGCCAAACTTTTGGTTTTCAGGCTTTCAGCCTAGTGGATCAGAATAATTCAAAAAGGTCTTCATGAGTGGAGGGAAGCATTGCAGGATTCTACTAAGGCAATACTAGTAGGATTTTAAACAGACCTTCTTTAAAAAGCTAAAAAAGTAAACAAAACTCCTAATTGAAAATACTGTATTTACCCTTGAACCTTTGTTGTTGAAGTCAAACATGGAAGCAAAAGATTCAATCAAAAATTAGTATTAAGGTGTTATGTTTATAATTTCTATTTTTTTATTATGGTTTGGAGTTTTGTGACAGGTTTGGAGTTTTGTGACAACAATTCTTCTATTCTCAGTTTCCCAAATATGCCTTAGAAGGAAAATAATATCTGTTCAAATTGATAAAACTGGGGGGATTGGCCCTGCATTAGTGGTAGTAGTTTTAGTGATATCAGGAATGTTTTGAGCTAGGTCTTACAAAATTGAATATGAATAATTTATTGTAATTATTCATTTACCTGCAAAATAGAGTCACATGATTTACAATAAGAAGTGATTGGTTTTGCTATTTTCGTCTTAATTATAATTCTTGCTTGTCTCAAATGTGATGCTTTTTTAGTTTTAGAAACAAAAAGCTATTCATTTTCTTTCTTACTAAAATATCCTTTTATGTTTTGATTATTGATTCTGTCTGTGCCATGTGAGTTTAGCTATATTTTGCAAATAAATTTTGTCTTCTTCATGGCAATCTCTATTAAAAGTACTTAAAAAATTGACATTAATAGGTAATTCCACCTATCAGTTTGACCTTCTAATGGAAAATGAAAGTCTGATGCAATAGTAGGGGCTGTTAAATGCTATAATTACCATCCAGCTGAAGACTCTGGGGAAGTAGAAGCTTTATTTTACATTTTTTGTCATAAATCAGGAGATATTCTTGAAAGAAAGCTGCAAATTCATTTGTACAGCTTTGCTATTAAAAATAAAAGTCCTTAAGGAGATTTTTAGGAAGTCTAGTTTTTATATTTAAATCAGCAAAAAAAGAAATATGTTGATACTGGACATGACTTGAATTCCACATCTCAATTGAAGAAAACATGGAAATGGATTTGTACAACTGTAGAACTGATGTAAAAGGAAAGAGCTAGATTAGCATTTTAAACAATGAACTTTAAACATATTTATTTCTGTCAATGTTGCAGATGTGTGCTCTTAAACTTCTAAGATAATTTTGGTAATAAACCAAATATATTCTTTTAGTTTAAAATTTGATAAATCTATTAGTTTAGAGAAATTAAGTACAAGGTGACTGCATTGCAGTGCCACATTCCTAAAGAAAAACTGGAAAAATACCCTTTTTTGAAGTTTGTTCAAAATTAAAGAATGTTCCTGAATCTGAACAGTGGATTTTGTGTTAGAATAGTGCACCCAGAAATAGTACCAATAAAATGTAAAGTTTTTCTTTGGATGGCCCATACATATTTTTTCAATATGTAGTCAGAAATAGATCACTTTAGATTTTGCTTTTTTTTTTAGATAAATGGAATCTTGGCATGGAGTTTTTTTGCATAATAGAACAACATTTTTCTTCTAGAGTTATGTCTCTATAGATTTTTAATATTTTTTTCTTTTGCTTGAGGGTCAGGTTGGTTTTTGGGGTCTTTATGAGAACAAATAAATATCCCTTGAGCACAGAATTTTAAAATTTAAAGACAGATCCTTTCTATCCTGCAGTAATGAGTCAAAGTCCAGTTGTTTTATGTCAGATTGAGATTTACCTGTCTGTCATCTAAAAATAACCAAAAATTTCAGACATTGTAGAACAGAGAAAATCCTAATAGTAGTTATTAAAAGAAGGAGAATGCTGCGCAGGATTTTCTTTTTTCCCTTTTTTTCCTTTTACTTGATAATTAGGATCTATGTAAATTGTCTTGCAAAATGGAAAATTATTTGCTTGATTGACAGATTGCTTTGATTTTGTCCCTAGCTCCACTTTGTCTTGTTTTCCAAACTGTGTGATGGTTTCAAATTCATGACAGGGATTTTTATTTCATCCCATCCAACACATCTAGTATGCCAAAGTTTGGTGGGTACTTTTAGGTGCTGACTAAGCAAAATTGAAATTGCTTGATACAGCATTAAGTGATAATCCATTACAGCAAAACATTCCTGTGAGGGAACAAGTTCCCGAAAGGCCTGAAAATGGTATTTCATCTACATAATTTAAGTGTTTTCATCTCTCAGTATTAATAATGCAAATAATGTACCAGCACTTTTAATGGTCTTGATTTAAAAATGCCTAGCATATTAGGTCTAAAAAGCCCAAATAGGACACAGTTTGCCTTAAGTGAATAATGGAAGGACTGTAAGTCCACAAATTAGACTGCCCACAAATTAGACTGCCAGTTACAAAACTGCGGTCTAAACAATTTGTTCAGTCTTGTAAATTTGGATTTCTCTGTCTGCCAGCAAATGTAATTTTAAGTAATGGATAATTGTAGGATGTTTATTATAGAAAAATGTGAAGCACATAACACTATTAGCAGCTAAAGGCATAACAACAATAAACAGTATAACCGCAATTGTACCGTGGAAACTCCATAGAAACTAATTGACACTAATTCTAATGGCTGCAACACAAGGTAGATAAGAAACCTATAAAAAGTAGAATTAATGGGTTGACTATCTCAATATGAGGGGAAGAATTACCTATGAATATGTATGCAATGTGAGAGGTGGTTAACATAGGACAGCACAGAAAATCCTCTGGCAGTATACTTTTCAGAGAAGAAGCGTGGCATGGTAACTAAACTCGCCGTCTCTTGTGTGCTCCATGGGATAGTGCAGGTAAAACAAATGTTTTTTCATTTGTCTCTGTTTTCTTTGTCAGATGCTAGCTATCTTTGCTTAGATTTCCACAGATAATGCTGCCAAGCTGTTGTTTCTGTGATATGATTTAGCTCCTCTGTGCAGGGTTGGTTACTGTGGTCTAGGTCCTGGCAAGGAGGTTGAAGCTCCATCACGATCCAGGCAGTGCTGAACTCCAGAGCTGCTCAAAATTAGTGCAAACTGCAGATTGATCTACAGGTTCTGATGGCAGGGAATGGTTTTGAGAATAGCAGGATGAGCACTGGGGAGAGGTACTCAGAAACTCTTTAGAAGCTCTCTGGGGTGTAGAATATGATACATCTGTTCCTAAAACAGCCTAAAAAGTGTGGGTTACAACCATGCTTGAACTTGGTTCTTCTTCAGTGAGCAACCTCTTGACTATATCCTTCAGAGAAATTATAGCTGTTCCTGTGCAAAATAGTGATTCTCACAAACCATATATCTGCACAGAGTAGTTTCAACCTAAGGTACACTTTTGTTTAATTTACGTAGTCATTGAGGCATGAAAGAATCAGATGTCAGATAATAATATGTAATATCATGGAAGACCACACAAGGTAGGGATAGAAAGACAAAGTTTGAAGTTGGCACCTCTTTACTGGAGGTAAAGAGCTGTCTACTACTTTTCTCAAGTTTGTATTGCTCCCAAAGGGGAGTAAAATTTTGTTACTGTATTAGATAAGCAACTGTGCAACTTTTCACTTTGTTTTTTCTTTGACTGGTCTAGTTTTGAATATTTTAAGTAATGAGCTACTATTTCTTCTAACGAGCTTTTTTGTAAATCATTTATCAGAATATTTTCTGCAGTGCAAAATTAAAACCAGGCTAGATAAGACTAGTTTTCTTACATGAAAAGTTTTAGATTATACTTTCCTTTTAGAATATTCATTCTCTAATTAAAATGCCAACATTTAATCCTCTTTTAAACTGTGTTGATCTATTTCTCATGTTGATTTATTATTAAATTTTTCTGTATTGGTTGTAATAGTGTGACAGTGCCTTAGCAGAAATATGAATCAGTTATTAAGTTGTTATTAATGTGTAATTAATATTTGAAGTTTATTTTTAGCCTTTTTTTTCTACTGTATTGTTGACAATACAAGAAAAAAAAATCCAAACAGAATTAGTTTTAGTGTCTTTAATCACACCAGGACTATAGAACTTGACACTGTGGCTGGCCCTTTCCATGTTGAAGCAGTCCTTGCACATGTGAACCTTTGTTTAGACATCCTAAAAGTGATGTTATTGCAAACAGTGCTATACTGCAGATGAGAGTGTTCATATTCTAGCACAAGAAAATATTGCAAACTTAACATTGTATTGAACAGAAAAATTTGTTTGATTATGATAAGTAAATACTTTAGACTGATGAGAAATGCCCTGGAAAGTCTGACCTGAAAAAGAGAAAATGTTAAGAGGAAGAAGAGTGCACAGCAGCCCTGCTGTGCCACAGGCTGTTAATCTGTTCATATGTTTGTAGTGTAGTACTGTGCCATGTCAAGAATGACTAATTCAGCTATAACTCCATGAATTTGAGAAAACCATGTTATTCTTGACTCATGAAGTCAAGACAAGGAGAAGCACATTCTTGTTCAGTGATGTGAGGTTTAAGCTGATTTGAGACATTAACGCAGAGCTGAAGTAGTCTATTTTAAACCACAGGCACCACAAGTTTAAATTGCAGGACATGAAAAGGGACTTTAAGGCTCAGTGATTGGGCACTGTTGCTTTCTTTTTCTGATACCAGTGTCTGTTTCTTTTTCATAAGTGACTTTTATAAAGCTAGAAGTCTTAGTTTTATTGAGTTCCAAGTCAGAAAGATTTCTGTGTTTCACTGAGTAGACTGCCTGAATACCTTTAAAATTCTCAACTATAGACTTAAAATCTTGTAAATGTTCTTCAGAAATGTTATTGCAGTTCCAATTTTAGATTAGTCTGTGTGGATGAAAATACATTCAAATAATTCACTGCAGAGTTTTGTTTCCATTTCCCTGCTCTGCTGCTTTGTTCAGATATGTGCAGTATTAGATGATTTTTGCTCTTGTAATGTATTTTCAATGACAGCTGAGAATAGAAAGAGCCAGGAACTAGCATCATCCAGGTTTTGGTGGAAGCATAAATTTATTGATGAGAAAATGCTGATAGATGTGTGTGGACTTTATCAGTTTATCTTACTTATATCTGTATATGTGTTGGATATGTATATATTGAAAAATGTCCATACTCAGTTGTAATACAGTTTCATTTTCTTTTATCCTTTGGAGAAATGCATTATTCACTTGTTTGTTCAACATTGCTAATAATCTTTGTTTTCCTTTTTTATTATTGTAAGACATTTTCATCAGTTTCATTCCCTGAACTCCTTGAGACGTTTATATAAAAATTACTAGTGAGTTAATCTTTGTCTTTTTTTGTTCCTCCAAAAAATAGTTAAACAACCATAGCTGTACTTTCTTTTGGCAAAGGAAGTATATCTGTGTACTGTTTATTTTTCTCTTCCTAAAATTTCTCTTTCTTTATTGTTGCAGTTGTAAAAGTATCTTGTAATCCATCCACAATGTTAACAATGTTATATCTGCTAGTTCCTTATTGTTATATCTGCTAGCTCCTTAACCTGAACGTGGTTTTTGTTAGATTTTCATGAATGATAGTAGAAAGTATGTCTTCAAATATTTCATCTTTCTTGCCTTGTAACCTGTTAGAAACAAATCCATGTTATTAGAACACTGTCCCAGCAATGTATTTGTCACAGCCAAAGGTTGTCTCTGTTGTTTCTAATTGCTATGTGTTCACATTTTAGTGATATTCCACGGATTCCCGAGACTTCCCACCCCCCATTAGAGTCTAGTGAGTACACACCTTGTTCTTTTCTTTAAGTAAGATCTTGTACCCAGCAAAACTATTTCAGCTATCAAATTTCTGAAAGATGATCTGTGGAAATTGCATTGGCTCTGAGGTTTTTGCATGACAAAATTCAATGGGTTTTGGCCTTGTGTGTTAAATTTGAAGCAATATGGATTTTATTAAACATATGCAGATTTCAAATGCTAGCAGAATTATATTTTTTCATTCTGTATCTTGTGTTGTTACTACCAAAATAATAATTTACTTCCCCTAACATAAGAGAGAACAGGTATAAGGGTCTGCCAAAGGTACAAATGGTGTCAGGATTTCACCTCCTGCACCAAGCAAAGTCCAGAGTTCTTGTTTCTCTTTTTTTTCAACAAGAAAACCTTGGTTGCATGAATTTTTTGTTCATACTTCAAAAGACTGGTGTTCTTTTTAACTATTCCATTTGAATGTTTTCAGCCAGAGTATTTGAGGGCCATGGCTCCCAGTCTTTTCCCATCTGAGCCTTTCCTGAGCTGCAACTAGAAACCTTCTCTGGTACAGGGAAGGTGTGATCACTTGTCACAAGTTCATATAATTAGTGAGGGCTCTGTTTCCCTGGGGGAGAACTGAGGATGTCCAGCAGTTGCTGAAATATCCTCCATGCCAGATTCATGTCTTTCGTGTCTTCCTATTAAAATTTCAGAGGCTACTGAGAGTATAATCCATACAACAGATGTGGTGTATTCATCAAAGACTTAGAATCAGTGTTCTTTGTCTGGGGAGGGAGATGTGTAATTCAGTCAGAGAACAGTATTTTATTTAAAACACTTGCTATGGTTTATCAAAGATGTATGAGGAACACTCTTACTATATGGCTTTTTTTAATAAACTAAAAAGTGACAGGTTTAATCTGGGATGTAGGGGTAAAAAAACAGTCTTTTTACTCTATTTTCTACATCAATTTTATACAATTCAAAGAAAAAGCAGTTCATAAGTTATCCAGATTTTGGATGGTAATTTCATGTGTTTCTCATGTGGTTTTAGGTTCAAGTTCTTTTGAATCTCAGAAGATGGAAAGGCCTTCTATTTCTGTTATATCTCCGACTAGCCCTGGAGCCCTACGGGATGCACCTCAGGTCCTACCAGGGCAGCTTTCTGTGAGCATATTTTGTTTTTCTTGGGTTTTTAATGGAAATCTGTGAAGTGCTGGTCCTTCAGCCCTGCCCATTCCCAAGGCCTGTTGGGAGACCAAGAGAAATTTTCAGTGTTGGTAAAAATAACATTTTTCAAAAGTTTTTTGATAGCCTCTGGATGCACTAACAAGACCTGACTCTAATCATAGCAGACATAAGAAATTGTTGTCTTAATACACCAAAGAGTGCAGGAATTTACATTGAGAAGAGCCCATAAAAGTGCCTTGAAACTTGTCATTTTTTAGCTTCTGCACTGAAAATAGTGACTTTGCTGTACATGTCCAGTACTCTGCAGATTCAAGAATAGTATCACTGTTTTCTTTATGGGAGCATTTAAAGGCCTGTATATTTGTTAAGCATTACTCTACTCAGTAATGCATTTTAATTTTGATACATCTTGGAACTTTCTTGTAATACTAATGGAAGTCCTGCTTATCAAATATACTGTCAGTACTTAAACTTTGTTTTCCACATTTTTAGTTTTTTTATATTGATCGTATTAATTCAGGAGTATACAGCAGGCTTAAAAATTTCCTAAAATTATGATTCTCTTAAGAAATTATGTAGCTCTATATTATTGTTTCCATATACACTTTTGAAAAGGTCACAAATCTGAGTATATAGATTTCAGCTATACCTTGAGATTAGATGCAGGCAGAGCTTTCTCTTTAATGTAGCTTTAAAGGTGCAGAGTTAAGACCTGCTGGTTTAGGTGCACTTACAGTTCTAAGATTATGCAATGAGTACAATAATTTTATTCTGCTGTGATAAGTATAAAAGTCTTGGTATATAACATCATCTTTTCCATCTAACCGAATTAAATATTAAGGGATCTTAAATGAAATACATCTCATTGTCTCTGGGAAAAAAAAAAAAAAAACAACTACAGTTACTTTTTACATTGTGGTTATTTTTGATGCAATCTGAAAATTTTGTTTCTTCTCCATTTTCAGTAATGTTTTCTGGTAACTTGATTCCTGTAGGTTAAACTCTGGTATGACAAAGTGGGACATCAGTTAATAGTAAATGTTCTACAGGCAACAGATTTGCCACCAAGAGTAGATGGGCGCCCCAGAAATCCCTATGTAAAAATGTATTTTCTTCCAGACAGAAGGTAATAGTATTCCAGTTCATAAAATTATGTTTTAATTTACCATGTATTGAATCAGCTTTTAATGAATGCTTATGAAGAACTCCTTTTTATAATTTTTTATAGATAATTTATAACAAAAAATTACACTTGAATCATACAAGTCAGTATCAATTTAACTTTGTAGTCTTTTTTAAGAATGTGATCCACTGTGCAGAAAATACTTTCTTAATTTAGGCAATATTGCCTAAGAGAAAATGAAAAGAGTTACATCCTGATGAGTACATGGTATTTTCTGATTTATCACTATGAATAATTTACGAAAAATATTTATGTTTCAGTGATAAAAGTAAAAGAAGGACCAAAACAGTAAAGAAAAGTCTAGAGCCAAAATGGAATCAAACTTTTCTCTACTCACATGTACATCGTAGAGATTTTAGAGAACGAATGCTTGAAATCACAGTATGGGATCAGCCAAGAGTACAAGAAGAAGAGAGTGAATTTCTTGGAGAGGTGATGCATGCAATCACATTTCTTCTGAGTTCATTGCTTGGTTTTGAGTACATTTGCATATGTATTTTGTGTGTGTGTTTCTCTGTGTGCCTTCAAAATAAAATTGAAACCTGATGATTTTTCTGCTAGATTCTTATAGAGCTGGAGACAGCACTTTTAGATGATGAACCACATTGGTATAAGCTACAGACACATGATGAATCTTCACTACCTCTGCCTCAGCCATCACCATTCATGCCAAGAAGACATGTTCATGGTGGAGAGAGCACTAGCAAAAAATTACAAAGTAGGTCCAAATTCCATTAAGGTCTCTTAAATTTTAAATTAGAAGTGCTGGATATGGTCTAATGGTACTTAAATTCCAAATAAAATAAAAAAGATACTATTTCATAGTCTTTAAAAGTAATGAAAATGTGTGGCAGGAACACAATTTAAATTATGACATTATGATATGTCAGCCTTACAACTGTGATGTATAACTTTGTGTGTGAAACCTGCTGGAATTGATTTGGCTTTCATTAGCAAAAAAAATTGTTCAAAGTTGTTTTTTTTTTTCCTAAACTTCTTTTTAAATAGAAAAATGAAGTTTATAATTATTGGATAATTAAAAAAAAATTAAAGCATTTTATTTTTTAAAAAGAAGTCCTTAAAGACTTACAAGGCTTAAAAACACTTTTCATCGTAAAGTTAGTCTCAACCTCCAATATGCTCATTAAAGTGTACTTTTGCAGAAAAGAGGAATTTTATTAATGTATTTTGGAGGTACGGTTGTTTTCATGAGTCTGATTGCAGGTTTGTATGAGGCACATTCAAAGGAGATATTTCAAAGGAGATATTGTAGTTTCTCTGTTCATTTAAACTAAGATTTACTTAGAAATATGAAAGATGTAGGGGATTATTTTTAAATGCATTTCCAAGCTATTTTTCTGATTTTTCTAAAACATGGAAGTCATTCACTCCAGCCAATGCATAGGAAATTGTTGTACATTCAGGAATGAACTATAAATATGTGTTACTGCTGTAATTGCTGCATAGATGCCCAAACTCAGGATGTGTATAGTGAGAGCAAATGAAAGGTTAGCTTTTATGGGATATTTGAGCTCTTCTAAAAGCTGGCAGTGCTGTTTCCTCTTCCTCTCTCTCACCATATGTTGCCTCATCTCCTTTCCTGTTCAGCAAGCTGAATCAACATATTCACTGAAGTAGCACAAACGTGTTTTTTTTTCCTTTACTTGAGTTTTGCTTTTGGAGGCTTACAGAGGTAATCTATCCTAGTGGAGGATTACTGAGGACTTGAGGGGAAGAGAAAGGGAAAGGAGGCTGCAGCAGCTGTAAGATGTTAAATTGGCTCAGCTATCTTCTGAAGCATCAGTTAGTCACTGCAGTTGAGTTCTCCTTCTCTATTGTTTTGACTTAAAATCATCTTTTTGGTTTCATTATTATGTTGAATGAACATATTTTTGCATATTATAACATGACCAGATGTTCAGGTATTTGTTTACCTTACTGTTGTGCAGGATCTCGGCCAATCAGTGATAGTGACATCTCAGATTTTGATGTTGATGATGGTATTGGAGTTGTTCCTCCAGGTGCGTGGATGAACAGCATGGTCCTGCTTTCTTTTCTTCTTCTTTTTTGCTTGTTTGGATTTTTTTTCTTTATAATATTTTGGAATATTGAGGATACTGATTTTGGAGAGTGCATTGTGGAAAAAACAATTTTCCTGATTATTCCATAATACCTGTCCCATACCTGGTAATTTAAAGGATTCTACTATTCATTCATTTATATTTATTTTGCATATCACTCTTCATATGAGGCCCACTGGTTTGTTGAAATTGGTTAATTTCTTACTGTGTAATGCTCCAAGCATTATTTAAAATGCAAATTAAATGTAAAAGACTCCTACATTTTAAAACATTTAAGATTTCAGTTTTTATTGAAAGCATTTTTAAAATTATTTTGCTTTTTGCTTGAAACTTAGATTTAATGCAGTCTTCTGTGGACTTTATTGATAATGCATGGCTATAGATTAAGGTGCATGCAGCATGGCTATATTTTTTATAGTTTTCATAAGCTTTCATGAACTATCATTACCCTAAATGTTCATAAATATTTACTTGTAGAGACTGTCATGGTTTGGCTTTTAGTTCAGCATTCCTACTTACTGAAAATCTTGAGGATTATCTTGGATACCACATTCTTCTAGTTCTCATTCACTGTTGCCACAAGTCAGATAAATATGTTTCCCAATTGTTCCAAGCTAACTGAAGAGTCACTATGTCATTGCCAGCACTAAATCAGTTTTTCTGTGGATCTTCCTGATGAAAACTACTGAATTAAATCGTGGTGTGTTTAAAATAATCTCACAGTTTATTTATCCGCAATATAACTGTGCAAATAAATCAGATATCTTATTAATGCTGTATCATCTTGATTTTAGCTGAGACAAATTCTCCTTCCTTTGATGTTGATTGGGTTGTTTTCTTATTTTATATACTTTGCACCTCAGTCCCTAAGAGAGAAATTCATTTATGTATGCCTAATTATTATATTTGATATTTTTACATCAGTGGACAGAGTGAGCATTTAAAATCAAATATAAAAAAAAGGCTCTAAATATTTTTCCTGGCTTTTTTTTTTTTGTTTCATTTTTTGTTTTTTTTTTTTGTAGTTGAAAATGTAGATACTGGTATGTCTTTGTAGACTTATGTTTAAAGTTTCAGTAAATTCTATTAAGAACTGGGGCTTTTTTAGCTCTGCCAGTCCTTCCATGCATCCAGTTGAAATAAATAATTTTCTACCTGTCAGGAAGCATTCAAAATGGTCCAGCTGCATATATTGGAATTTGTTTGGGCCAGCATTTGAGTAACTGAGTCTTATTGACATTTCTTTGGATTTCATGCTCAGGTGTGCCTTTGAGGAATGCACAGATCCAAACTTTCTCAGCGATCACTGTAGAAAATAGCAGGAATTAATTTTTACAGCTGGATTTTCAATGATCTGAGAGTCTCCAAGTAAAAAAAAGTAAAAAAGCTCCTTCTGAAGTCCACCCAATCAGAAACATTCTGCTAGCTCACTTGACCAAGCACAAGTTTGTCCATTTTGAATTTAATTGGCACATTTGTTTGGCATTTCTAAGTGGAGTTCATCTGTTCGTGATTCCTATGGGAAGTGGATATGCATATAAGTGTGTGAGATTTGTTGGATATACTTTAAAGGGAGTTAGACTTTAGGCACAGGGACAAAGAAAATTCATCTGCCACAAATCTATGAAAGCCTAGACAATATATGAAAATGTGTTTGGCAAAAAGACCTGAAAAGGTTTCCAGTCCCAATGTCTGTCGAATTGTTTGAGAACCTTAGGCACAGATTCACAAATGTGGCTGGAGATCAAGTTCATATATATTCATTTCTACCCTCCTGTCCAACCTTCTTAACTTGCCTCATTGCTGAATTGTTAAGCCTTTGGACTGCTCCCTTTGTTTGCACAGAATGAGTACTGCAGTGTCTTCTCCATGAAATAAACTCCTTTGTAAAACTAAGCTTCATGCAAGTTCCTTGTTGTTCTGCAGGGCCTTTACCCCTGCCCTCCCCCTGCCCTTCAGTACCATGGCTCTCACCAGAGTGCAGCCCAGCTCTTGTCTGCTTCAGATTTCTCACACATTCTCTTGCACAGCATGCATGTGGGAAGGAAGAGAAAATATCCGTATTTCCCTTTACTGTAATATAGTGGTGCCCTATTTTGGAATAGCCTTTATTGGCTTCAACCAGATTAGTCTAGTTTTAAGATATCCTTCTCAAGGGAAGTAAGAACATCAAAATTGAGTTTACAACACTTGACCCATAAGAATATATTTCCCTTTGAAAACTTGTCCAAGCTATAGGCTGCCAGCTTCTCCAGGATCATCCTGGGGAAACAGTGTACAAGATTTTAATAATTTAAAATAAACAACATCCACAGCCTTTCCCCCATCCAGTAAGAGAATGATCTTGTGATAGAAGATCAGGTTAGTCAGGCAGAATCTTCCTGAAAGTTATTAATTTTCTTTTTTTCCGAAGTATTGAGAGAAAAAAAGGAAGTTACTTAGCCCCCTTAATATCTCAAGATTTTCAAAAAGGTTATTGCTCATTTTCTAATAAATAAACACATGACTACAAAATGTAAAACCAGAAAATTTCACTTCATCTCTATGCAAGCTAAAAACATGAAGGAAAATAGTTTTGCTAATTTAACTAACCTTGAAAATTCATAAAACTATAATTTCAAATGTTTTACCAATTGCTAAAGCAAATGTAGTATTAGAATTTAGTAATAACAAAAAAAACTATTTTCCTAGAAGTTTCAGCAGCTGCAAAGAATAACTTCTTGTCAGTGGAAGATTGTTACATCAAAAATAGTAGTACTTTAACAAATTCCAAAATATTTTAAGAAAAGTATTTTTCCCTTTTTATATCACTAATTACTTAATCTTATCTTTCATGTAATTAGATCATCTTCATTCGTTAGTAGTACCTGGCAGTGATATACATCTCCTTTTTTAATCATCTCTTAGATATGTTTATAAAAGTTTATATCAACAGCTGAAAGCAATTTGAAGCTCAGGTTTAACAAAAATGATTTTGACAGGGTTTTTGTGGTATGCTGACATCTGTTTACACAAAGAAAATATTCTTTAAAGTCTCTCAACCTCTGCATATATGAGAGATGCTCAAGTCTCTTAAGTAAGTTTGTGATCCTGAGCTGTTCTTGCACCAGTCACTCTGTATCTGTATTGTACTGGCCAACCCCGTACTCCATAAGGGTCAGTGAAAGTTTTTATAACATCTGAACATGTTTTCAGACCAATCTATTTAACCAAGCCTTCAATAATTTCCTTAATTAAAAACAAAACTAAAAAAGCGCTGACATACAGTTGGCAATATCCCCAGTGGTATTTTTAACCACTGGGGATACATTGTTTACATTGTTTATTCTGTGGATAACTCTTCAGTTCAGTTAATTTTTCTGTCACATGTAACCTGTATTTGCCTTCCTCCTGTAGCAGCAGCATGACATTAATACACTTTTCTTTTCCTTGTATATATCCTTGAATATATCAATACACAATATCTTTTACTTGTCTTTATTGTCTTTAAGAAAAAATAATATAATTCTGGTATCAAACATTTGCTAGATCCATTTTCATCATCCATCCTGCTTTCATTTCCTGTCACACCTGACAGTTTCCCATGAGCAGCTGAGAAACTTCTGAATAAATTACCATCGGCTTGGTTGCTGCTATCATGCTGGTCCATGCAAAATTTTTCTCTCCTCACCCTGAAGAGCACAGAGCCTTTGTATTTGAGGATATGAGGAAATGTTACTATTGCTGTCACTGTCATGGTCACTGAAGGTATGGGTGTGACGTGACCAGTTTGACAATTGTTGAATTAATACTTGGGATAAGTATGAATTACTGTCTCTGTTCTGTAAGCTTTGTGTGCACACACTGCATAAATTTCAGGTGTTGTTCCTGAGATAGCTTGGCTGTGCAAAATATAACATAAAATCATCTTTCTATACTAAACTTCTACAGGAGAATCCTATGTGCAGCTTTTTAGGGAGACTAGAAATATATTTTAAATTTAAATCTATATTTAATTTCCTAAACTTAAGTTGTATGTGTTTTAGTAGAATTGCTTAAAGACTGAAAAGATGTTTAAGATTTCTTTGGTTTTAGTGTTTAATGCATGTAAACTGCTCTTCCTACTGATAGAGAGGACAGGATTTTTTCTAGCACAAGCTTATTTGGAAAATTAATTTTATTTTTGCAAATACAGCTTAGATTTAGTTGTCCAGGAAAAGGGAACACATCCACCTTTTGTTATCTATTTTCTTCCTCTCACAAAAGACCTAGACAATTTCTGCAGCAATCCTGGGTCATGAATCTCCATTTAAGTCCTGGGGGTGTCCCCCTTTTGCTTCACAATTTGCACCCAATCCTTGTCCTGAGATCAGGGAGATCCTCATGTTTCTTTGTAGTTTTATTACAGAACTCTGAAACACTTTTTTGGCAGGTAAGGTACTCCAGCAGCACAACATACCAAAACCTGCAGAACATTGAAGTCCTACTTTGTTAAAAGGTTGACAAACCCCAGTAGATATTTTCATGTTGTCAATTTTTAGAGGCCATTAGGGTGCATTGGTAAACTCTTACACATTTTGGGAAAAAAGTGTGAATGCTGCTTTGATGTTTGTGGTCAGGGTTCAAACCTGCAGCTAAAGAGGTCGTGAAATGTCATTGAATGCCTGATCAAGCCTCATGCAGAATCTGCATACAGGGCACACTTTTAAAAGAGGGACTGTTCGTAATTTTGTAGAGGACCAGAGAAGAACTAGAAGAATTATACAAATTATAAAAAATATGAAAAAACCCCAAAGTTAAAACTCTGTAGTGAGATCCATAAAAAGTGCAATTTATTTAATTTATTAAATTTTTCCAATTGACAATTGGGTGATAAATCATAGTCTTTTCCTGCATGAAAAGAGGATTTCTGATAGAAGCTGGTTTTTTTTAGCTGAACAAAATCACACATTACAGTAACTTTAATTCTAGACAAATTCAGAGAAGAAAAATTATTATTTGGATAACTAAGAAAGAATTTTTAAAGTGATTAAAGGATGATTTAAGGGATGACTTTCTGTATCATTAAGGGATTTTCTGTCATGGGATTCTTGTAATCTCATTTAAACGTCTAGAAATGAGCAAGTGAAGTCTGAGCAGATCTCCTTAGGTTCTTTTGGAAAATTAACAGGTACCTTTTGAAAGTTGCTATCTTACTAAGCTTCATTGTCTGTTTTAGGATGGGAGTCAAAATGTATAACAAGACAAAGAGTGTGCTACATAGAAAAAGTCACAACAATGTTGAAATATTGAAAATGTGCTAACATTCCACTGGGGTTTTTTTAAGTCCTATTTAAAAATACTGTGAGAAATTTTTCTACTCAATCACAATATTTGGAAAAAAATATTCTGCACAGTATGCAACACCCAATATTCAGTACAATATGCTCTAAATCCTGTTAGTTTTTTTAAGTAGGTGGCTTTGGCCAAGTTCATTAGGAGAATATCTCTAACTGAAATAAGAGGCAGAAAGATGCTTTATATATGAGCAGCCCTGTGTGAGTCAATGCTGTTGTAGGCCTTGGCAGTCACATAGATTATCAATCTTTATGGGATGTTGTTTACTTTAAAAAATTATATAGCTAGACTATAATACCAAGCTTGCCATTCAGATAAGATCAATTGTCATAGTCATGTGTTTGATTTTTTTTTTCTTGGCAGTAAGTAACTACTGCTAACAATTTTTTAGATGAGGTAAACCCGCACTGTTTACATTCCTTTCAAATATTTTTTTATATACACAAAATACCCAGAATATTCTTCCCCAAGTAAGAAAACTGCTCCACATTCTTCAGTGCATCAAGAAGTCTCATTTTTTCAGTCTCTGTACATGTAGACATTTAAAGGTAATGCTAGTGATTTATTCTGCATGATATATCGGGATGTACAACAGCTGAGTGATGACCTGAAAGTTGTGTAAGTGTTTGGATATGTGGTCCTGGAAGTCTATGCATCTGAATTCTTTCTAAAGCCAGACTTTTAGTCTCTAATTGCCTTTTGTTACCCTCTTGCCAGTAGGTTATAGGTCTAGTACTAGAGAAGGTAAATCCACAACGCTAACTGTGCCAGAGCAGCAGAGAACAACAACTCATCATCGTTCACGCTCCGTGTCTCCTCACCGTGGTGACGATCAGGGCAGGCCCCGTTCACGTTTACCAAATGTGCCATTACAGAGGTAGGCACCTCCAGTGAAACTCTGCGTGCTTTCATGTTTGTATAATTGTTTGTGTCATTGTTAACCTTTCTCTTGTTCAGGAATTTTTCACAATTATAAAGCTTGTTTTTTCTATCTTAATTTATCAGTGCAGTATTTGAACTTGATATATGCTTTCGTTATTCACTCAAGAGCACTCATGGGGTGAATCATAACTTTGTAAGACTTACCTCTTTTTACTCATATTTTCTCTGTGATTCATCATTTGTGTACCATAAGTAATACATAGGTTTGGAAATTTTTTTCAGTCAGTGGCAGAATCTTGTATGAATATTATTATCCTACTTAAGAATATTTGTAGGATAATAGTGGCATGTATAAATTGCATAATTTTTAGTGGCATTCTTACAGAAATCATGGATTAATAATTTATAATTAAAGAATTCCTTCAACCAACTTGTACTGTGATCCATTGCTATTAATGAGAAAACAAGATCATCATACATACTTCTGCTTTTCAGGAGTTTAGATGAAATTCATCAGATGAGAAGATCACGTTCTCCAACTAGACACCATGATGCCTCCAGAACTCCAGTTGATTACAGATCCAGAGAGATGGATAGTCAGTATTTGTCTGATCAAGAAAGGTACATTGTCAGCCTGAACGTGGACAAAAGTTTAGAAATCTTGTCAGTTTGCCTAATTTTCAAGTTTTCATTAGAAATGTGACTAATAGAAATGGGGAAGGGAGAGAATTCATCCTAACTGATAGATCTAGTGCCACTGTTAAATTGTCTATACCCTTTTTTTTTTTGGTAAAACTATGCACTGAGTTGACAGTAATTGCAGGTATCTAGACAAATGATTCTTGTCTGTCTTGCCTAGATATTCTACTGCTTTTTCCCAAATGAAGCCCAGAGATTTTTGCTAGAAAGCCATGCATCTTTGTGTATGCTCTAGGCCTTCCTGTAATACCAGAATTTACCAGTTGTGCTGGTAAATTTACCAGCAAAATGCCAGACATTAATTCCTCCTTGCTGGGAGTTGGAGGCATGCTAATTTGAATTCATATGCTTATAAATTTTGGACACCTATGGGTACAGTCTCCCAGCATCTTATGTAACATTCTGGTGAACTTTCTACATTACCCAGGCATAGTAAGGATAGGTGCAGTACTAGTTGTAGGGTGCAGAAATTTCCAGTCTTAGATGTGTGACACAAACACATCTCTCCCTGTCATGGAGGGGCTACACTCAAAGAACGCTTGGCCTCCCCTCGTAGGCACTGTTTTCAGGTGTCTGTATTCTGATAAAATGGAAGAAATTAGAATTTCTTTTTAGTTTTTACCTGTAGAAAAAGCTTAGAAAGGTATTTCAGCTCAGCAGTTGTGAAAAATAATGATGAGAGTCACATAGACTATCAATCTTTATGGGATTTTGTTTACTTTAAAAAAATCATGTAGCTGGACTTTAGTAGGAAACTTACCATTCAGATAGGATCAATTGTCATAGTAATGTCTTGTATTTTTTTTTTCTTGGCAGTAAGTAACTGCTTTTAGAACTAAGTGTAACAGAATCTTTCCCTATAATCCAATAAATTCCATGTGGAACATACATTTTGGAGTGACATGAAAAGATGTAAACATTAAACCATAAAAGTCTCTGGAAATCTTTGGCCAGATTTTAAGCAGCACAAAGACTGAATAACAGATGACTCTTGCAGTTCAGCTAATTCAGTTTTGCATATGATCTTGCCTGTTTTACCTTTGTAGTATAGTAACATAAGTGTGGGAACTATTGAGTAATATGGTACATTTAAAAATTCAGATAGGCAAGAAGTGTGTACAGAAGTGACTAAGTTGGATTTTTGCACTGAATTTTCTTTCAGAGGTGAATTAAAATTGTTTTTAAGTATAGTAGTCAGATTTATAGTTAGGCTAATTCAAGTAATGTCCACTTGTTGCAAGTTTTTTCTGTTTTTTTTTTGGGGGGGCAGTGATATATTAAAAAGATTTCTGAAGATATTTCTTGAATTGATTTGTTATTAATCAGATTTGAAGAGAAAAAGGTTTTAAAAAGTAGCTTTTGTCAGTATAAATACAGACAGTTAGCTGTCTAGAAATTTCTCTTTTAGTAAAGCTTCAAACCTGGATATAACTGGTGATATATCCATGGATTATGGTTGGAGAGGAATTGGGTTTACCCTGAGCCTTTCCTGGGGATAAGCAATGGGCTGCTGGATTTGTTCAGAGTCTTCAATTCTTTTCAGTGTTCACAAAACTTTTTTGGAAGTTTAAAGCTCAGACATGAAGGATGTACATTGCTGATTTTCGGGATTTAAAGATGGGTCCATGTACTTGTGTTCTTGAGTAATAATCTTGTCTGCAGTGGTCTCCTTTTCCCCATTTTCCTTTTCATCTTTTCCTCCAGATTTGATCAGTTGTGAAGTCTGTTTAGTTCTGGCTGGTTTTGCCAGCTTTCAGTACAAAAGAATAGCATCATATGAAAGATCCAAACCAGGTTTTGTTAAAAAAGATCCTCTGTCACATCCAAGAATTAAAAAACCCAACTTCATTAAATATTATGGATTAGTATCAAGAGTAGTGTAGATATTGTGTTCTGCATTTACTGAACCCTTCACCTAAACAAGTACATTCACATAGATATCTAATGTAAACTTGGCTTGAAAGCTGAGGAACTACCCAATAATTGCATGCCAGAGATTGCCGCAGCTGATTAGTTTCAAAAGTTTTCTCAATTATCTATTAATGGTTCAAAATCAATATTAAATCATAATATAGGTCTTTGTAAAAATAGGTACTACCACTCTCTTACAGAAGCATCTGTTGCAATAAGTTTCCAGTGGAACTTATTTGTCCACTTCAACAGTGTTATATATATTTATATACATATATACATACATATATATATATGAATATATATAAACTGTTAGGAAAAGCCTTTTATTAGGAAACCATTGTCCAATTTTCAAAAGCATGGCACTTTTTTTTTGTGTTTCTTTTATTCCTAAGTAAAATATCTCAATTATGAGTATAGAAAACATTTATTTGGGAATAGTAATCTCTACTTTAAATGTCCTCCAAAACAGACTTAATTTATCAGAGAACTGTATAGTCTCACAATATTGGTAATCTTCTTGATGGATTCTTTTGCTTTTTTTTTTAACTAGAAAATTTCATGGTGAATTTGTTATTTTATATCACTTTTCAGGATGACTTCTTTATCAGTGTTTGCTTTGGGCCAATTACCATAGATACTCTGGCTTACGAAATGTAAATATTAACAAAGTACTCTATGATTTAATGTGGACTTTGCATCTACTTTGCAACTCTAAAGAAAATAGTAACTTTTTTCCTAAAATCCATAGTTTGCAATGTGGAAAGATGCATATAAATTCTGTCTGATCTTATGAACAGCAATTTGGCTTAGAAAGAAAATTTAAAGATTCAGTTCAACTCTAATTCGTGTTGTTACATCAAGCTGGCAGCTCCAGATGTAATTAAGTCTTCCATGACTCACAAGCCATTATTTCAGTCTGCTATGTTTAGAATTTTAGGTAAATAATGCCTATAGTGTATCAATGAAATGCATCATTTTATAATGACATGAAGTATGAAACACATTGAACAACTGCTACTTTATCTGTCTTGTAATATTTTCTCTCTTTTTTTTTTTTTTGCCATAGTACTTCATGGGATTCCCTGCTTCTTTTAAAATTAGCATGTTTCCATGAAGCTTACCTTTATTTTCATATTTACAATGATAGGAGTTTTGAAGCTTGCTCTTTCTGATTGTGTTGAAGTGCATAAAACTACAGGCTTATTCAAGGGATATTTCATATCATAGTCATATTTACCATAGGCATAAATATGCATTAATTTTACCATCTTGCTGGCTATAGTATGTGTTTGCTTACAATATAATTAAAGTAGAATAGATGGCTGATTTTCCTCAATTTGAGAGAATAAGAAACCAAAAGTCTGATGGCTGATTAGTTTTTTTATTTGTTTCTTTAGGATTATCATTACAAAAACATTTTAAGAGCTATGAGTCAGAATTTCTGTTTGGCCAAACACGATATTTCAAATGAACATATATTTTTGATTTTCCCTAAAGAGTGAATGGTTATTCTTCCCATAAACCAACCTGCATTAAATCATTACCAAACCTTCACTGCTTTTACCTGTATGATTTTGTAGCTTAGGAAGCCACAAAACCCAACACAAAGCAAACAACAGACATCTTTCTTTTTTTTCCTAAAGCAGTTCTCCATTAATTAGTTCATGAGACAGGAGGTTATTAGAAAACTGTAGCCATTTTATGTTATTTGTTTCATCATGAAGAGCTGTGAAAAAGTAAATCTGAATTTAAACGAAAAATATCACAGAGGAAGGTGCCACACTAAAATGAACTTGTTGAAAATGTAGTTATTACATGCATTTTTGGACTCATATATTTTGAGACATGCAGTCTTACCAGACTATCTATCTGGGTGAATGCTTCTCATTTCTTTTGATGTTTTCATTTGCTTGTCATTGGCATAACCCATGTCATCTAATGCTTCATAACTATATCTGTTTCACTCACCACCCATCCTGTCTGTGCAGTGAGCTTCTTATGCTGCCCAGAGCAAAGCGAGGAAGAAGTGCAGAGTGCCTACACACCATCAGGTAAATACAGGAGTGTGGGAATCTCAAACACACCTGCTTAGTTCTGCCCACTTTGTGTGCCCAACGTTTTCTCCATGGTGGTATTGAGTCCCAGTGCATAAAGAACTTCCAAGGACATTGTGATCCAGATGTCAGTCGTTCTTTTTTGTTTGTTTTAATTTAGATTCAGATGTGTGTATTTGTTTTTGAATCTCAGTAGTAAGGACTAAAGGAGTTGAAGAAACTTTGGTTTTGCAGTTGTGTTTTCTGGTAGATTTTCTGTCTAGTTACAAAAGTCCTGATCTCCCAATGCATGAGCATTGTAATAATTTCAAACATTGGTTTCTTAGTTGTTTTTTTTTCTTTTGTTTGCATTTTTATGTTTATATAACAGCCATGCACAATTAAACAATCTTTGCTTGTTGTGACACTTATGCTGATTTAGTTACTTGCAGAGGAATAAATCCTGATGTACAAGGGCTTACTGGAATCCCAGATTTGAGGGGTTTTGTGTCACTTGTTTTTGCATCTAAAAATTGTTCTATAAATTGGATCCACATGTAAACTTTGTAGTTTGGGCCCATCTTCAGTCTTCTTTAGTCTCTTGTTTCAAAGCTGGGAGCTCCCTGTCTTACCACTTTCCAGAGTTGTGAAACTAAACAGGACTGAAATATCTTTATCTAAAAAATCAAAGTCTGCTCCCCCACTTTTTTTACCACCATGTCTGTTAACTGTGTTAAAAATCCATGACATTGTGTAGAACATTTTTCATTTACAATAAATAAAAATGTAAGTTGAAGTAGTTAACCATTTAACTAACTCAATCAGGTGGTTATCCTTTGTCCCTTCAGGATCAGGATGTTGATGAGAGTTTTGTGTCAGTGCTAAATGTTTAAAATCACCAAATGTTAAACTATGTTGTCTAGTGCTATTATTCTTTTATTTGATTTAGGATTTTTCTCTTACAAAGTACTGTTTATTTTTTTAAATGTCTTGGCTTGCTTTAATTTTCATTATCAAATTTGAAGCAGTATTGAGGATGCTGTGATAGGGTTTTCTTATAAAGCAGAGTAGTATAAAAATAGTAAATAAATATGTAAGCTTTCAAAAAAATCTGCATGAGTGAAGCTGTTAAATTAAGTTTTTGTTATCAGTAGAAATATTCTCATTCTTGTATTTCAGCTAAAAAGACTTTTTCATCAAGATTTTAATTTTAAAATTCATTAATTTATTTAACTTCTTGTTATTTTATGTCTTTGCCCAGCCATTAGCTTTCAAATAGTTTTACAAATCTACCAAACCAGTCTGGTCACAGCAAAAAGTTCTGCACAATTTTTTCTAAGTTGTGTCCTTTTTGCAAGGACAGCAATTAGAGTTAGGTAATAGCTACACTGAATTCAGAGCCTACAGCACTTCCTTGCCTTTTTCTTTATTCCATTTATTACTACAGTGTTTTTGTGATCAAAAAATCACAAAAAAATCACCCTTTAAAAGTAATGGTAGTGGTATACTATAAACGAGGATGATACTTGTAATGTATTGAAGATGAATATAAAAGCGATAGATGACAATAGATTAATTCTTCTAAATTTAACTCTGAGGCTTATACACCCCAATTCCAAATAAACTGGCAATATATGTTCTTGAAAGAATAATTTTGAAAACAGTTTCAGCAAAAATTTGTTCTATGCCATCTTCTTTCCTTTCTTATTTCTAGTGACCTGACATTTATTCATGTTAGAAATTTTATAAGGCTTTATTCTTGTTTTTTAGGCAGCTTGCTGAACAATGGTTTAATTAGTCCTTGAGAGAGCTTCAGCTTAAAATGGGAAAGAAATGTTAATGGGTTCATGTTAAATGAAAGAAATTAGGTAGTCTAAGCTACAGAGTTAATATGTATGGTGAGTTTAATGTAATAGCAGTTTGAAATACTAGTCCTAGCTATTCATCCTGTTGCTCTGTATGCAATTATTAACTAATAGAAATGGAGGAAAGCTGTCTACCTATGCTATAGATCATGGATTGCCACATTCCATGTCTTAGATCACCCCTAGTTTGATTGGTAATATCTGCCCATAAGCCAGGATTGGCCTGGTGACAGCCATTCCTTTTTTCCTCCTGTGCCATGTTACAGTGACCTCTGATAGAGAATTCACCAGTGGTGGCCACTAAACCCATACAAGGAGAGTCAAAGCTCCTCTGTTAAATCCTTTAGGGTTTTACAAACACTGATGTTTCCAGGCAGAGAGTTGTTTCGTCTGTCTGTGACACAGCCAGGTTTCTGATGTTGATCCTGCTGTGCTTTGGCCCAAGGCTTAACAGGAATGAAATGTCCTGTCAGGACAGACTGCTGCAAAATCCTCAAGCCTGCTGGTTCTTCTCCCAGTAGTTCCATAGTTGTGCCCTAGTAGGGTATGTGGAAAATTGTTAGAATGTTGTTACTAATCCTTAGCCATTAAATGGCCATAATTCCCATTCAGCAGCCTCTGTCTGCCTTTAAATTTCTCTCTTGTTCAGTGGGGAGAGCTGGCTGATAAAATAAACGTTTCCTTCTCTGAAATCTATGATGATATTAGACAGTTGTCATGTGCCACCTTAGTGCTGCTGTGCTGGCTGATGTAATAGTTCTCCTAAGTTTTTTAATTAGCTTATAATTAATAACATTTAGTTACTGGTAAATTTTGAATCTGATATGCCACTTTCAAAAGACTTCCACATTAAAAACATCCAGCTGCTAATACATCTGTAATTAAATTTTTGATGCTATATATCCCTGTTTTAGTGAGACTTTCATGCTTAGCTACTGAAGAGGTAAAAATTTCTGCAGGTCTAAGTAAGGCATCACTAAGAGAAATAAAGAGTAATTTAATATAAACTTAAAACAGTCTGCACTTTATAATGTAAAGTATCTATAAATGGAATATATATTACTTCCATTTCAAGAAAACATCTGACCTGTACTAGCATTGGCATAAGTTCTTGCACTTTATTAAGAAAAGGGTTAATAGAAAATTTTCTCCCCCAGATAGCTGTCACAGTACTTGAGAAAAACATAGATGAGATATCTACTCCTACAGCTAAACAATATAATAGAATATTATGCATTTATTTTATGTTCTGGTCAGTCTTGGCTTGCCTTTACCTGTCTTTTTATTTCTGGCATTTTTTTGTGTTGTCCTTTGTTCTTTTCTGACCCACCACATTCCAGAAGTTCTGTTAGGCACTATAAAACATTACCACCCAAGATGCCTTTACTAGAAAATGGTACTCATTGGAACCTATACAGGTAAGAAGTGTTTAGAGTCCCCTTTAAGTAGTTAGCTTCTTTTTAAAAAAATAAGTAGACTTCCCTTGTTAAAGAAAAAAAGAACAAAAAGTTTCATACATTTTTGTGACTGAGAGATAAGGGATAAAATCCTAAAATAACTTCATCTAGTTATTTAAATTAACACCTATGTTACAAAAAAACCCTGAAACAAACTATTCTGTATTAGTTGGAGTTGTATTCTCTGTTAAAATTATATGTTGCATGTTTTTTCTATATTACATTCTTTTGTTTATGTATGAGATTTCTGTTACATGTTAAATTTATTTTCATTTTGTTTAAATAATTTTAATTTACAAAGCTCAACTCTTCCTGCATGTGCTAAGACCAAACCCGTGATTAGACAGGATATTTCACTCCTTCATGATTGCCTTAATTTACGAATATCGAAATTTGGAGATGATCTGCTGGTTAGGTAAGACACTGAGGATTAATCCCCCCACTTGTTTGGTATCTAATATGGATTTTGCAGAATAAATGAGCTTCACTGTAAAGGGATTTCACATGACATATAGTGGATCACATTATTTTATGTTGGCTTAAAACTTATTGCTGTTAATAAGGATATAAATTTATTGTTTGATATTTCTCATTCCACTTTTCTCACAAGTGGATGCTGTTCTGTCTCATTCAGTTTTAAACATTTCAATGATATTTGCAAAAAATTTCTCGCAGCCTTTTGTTTGCTTTTTATTTTCTAAACAACTCTTGACACTATCATCCAGTCAACCCTTTTACGTTTTCCTTAATTAAATCATTGTGATTCTACATTTTCTGTAAAGAGAGCATTATTTTATGAGTTAATATCTAACATTGTATTCCTTTCTTTGTTTTCCTTTTCTTTCTCTTCTACCATTGGATGCAATGCACTGGCACTAGTGAACTGCAGCCCTCCCTTGACAGGGCTAGGAGTGCTAGTACCAACTGCTTGAGACCAGATACTAGTTTGCATTCACCAGAACGAGAAAGGTATAAAATAAAAACTTATGAATTTCTTGTCATCTGTGCTGGTGATCTTTATAAGTTTTGTTTTTCTTCATATGACTATTCCACATTCTTGTACATTTCTTGTCTGCTTTGGTATTTGTAGACATTTTTGCTCCTGTATTCATGTATGTCATGTAAATTGTGTGTTGGAGTTTATGACCGCTTCCAGCTACTTCATCTTAGTTCAAGCTGATGTTCATTGTTTACAAAAGTCCTCAGTATGCTGATAATAGCATTGCAGTGTTAAGTATTTTGCAACTACCACTTGGTTGTGATTCTTCATCATCATTTGCTAAAAAGCATTACATCTGTTTCTTGCTTTTTCTGTGGACTGCTAATAAAGCGGTGGCATAAATTAGAAAATACAACAAAACTTTCACATTTCAAACCAGAACTGTATCAATACTGATATATTTCTTACAGAACAGCATAACATCATTGCTTTCTTTAACCTGCTGCATCTGCTTTTGCAAGGTGGATAACTGCATTAAGGTTTTTTTGCTCTGATATAATATTAAGGTTCACATGAGTCTTAAGACATGTTTGCAATTTAAATTAAATATTATTGTGTCATGTACATTGTGCAGGCATGTTATGGATGCTTTCTGTACTTCTACAATTACAATAGTTTGATTCAAAATTTTAGGTGAATCACATACAACTGGTGTTAAAAAGGTGATTCCACAAGAGAACTTTTCATCACTACTCATGTTTTTGGCTAGGAATTATACCACCTTAGAGTGAGACTTTAGGCTCAGTAAGTGCATGGGAATAGGACAGAATTACATTTTAGTCTGTCCAGTACGTGTTTAACTAGTATGGAAGTTAATAATGCTTTTTTAGTCAATACACAGTGTGTTGGTTGTAACAGTTGTGTTAGTTTCTTTATTGTGGGGCAGGATGCATGAAAAAGGCACTAAGAAAGCACTTTCCTCTTTAAGATAGGGTTTTACCAGAGTTTTTTGTTTAAAATCTCCCATTCCTTTCTCCCCACTTCCTGCTGCTCCTTGGTTGGAACTTTGCTTTTTCTAAAGTTATGCTCTTGTTGCAGAGAAAGGACTAATGTTCTGCTGAGGTATCCCTGATGGATCTACAGTAGTTTATTCCTTTTTAAGTCTGAGCTCAAGACATTACAGATAATATGAACATGGTTGTTAAAAAAAATAAATTAAAAAAACAGCTGATATAGAGCCACTCAGAATGAAATAGAGATATTTTTCTAGATATTTTTAAAAGATATTGTAGCATCACATTAATTACTGAGTGTGTGCATACATACAGCTGCCTTCATCTACAAGCAGTTACCTAATGTAACTGCATATAAATGTGAGCAGTGTGTTCTGCATTTACTTCAAGATGCCACCCATCAAGTTGAATATTCAGTGAAACACTGACTGGTAATTATAAACTGTATACTCCAAACTACATCTGTCCTGATGTGAAGTGGTTCCACTATGCCTTTAGAATTCATGTCCACCTATGTCCACTGGGCACTGTGCAGAATCTGCATCATTTTGCATAAGCAGAAGGATGTATGTAAAGAAAATGTTTAGTCTGTATTAGTGGCCTCTCTTGCTACTAAATATGTGATTTTGCCAAATAATCAGTGGGTCTGATCCAGAAAAAACTGCCCATCACTGTGAAAGTTTTTCTTAGCTTTTAGAAGTCCTAAATAGGATGTTTTGACTTGGTATCCTTCATAGAGCAGAAAAGTTCTTGTTAAGGAAATTGATACTCAATTTTTTCTTGATAATTTCATTGAAAATAATAAGGTATGTGTGGCTTTGGCAGAGGATTTTTTTTTCCTTTCTTGTGACATAGAAGATTTTCTTATGCAACCCAAATTTTGGAGGAGGATGTTATATTTAATATATAAACCCCACAAAGTTAATATTTTTGTTTTGGGGATCATAAATTTTTGATGATTTAATTCTCCTCTGTTGAATGTGGAATCGGCTTACACTTGACCATGAAGTTAGTCCTCGGTTGCATGTGATGATAGAAGAGTCTTTAGTCTGAAGAACACAGAATTAAGTTCAGGGTCTGTAGAAAGCATTTTGGTTCTGTGGTGGACAAGATGAGAACAAAAGATTAAAAATACAGTAAGACAAGTTCACCTTAAGCAGTAGGAAATATCTTTTGAAAGTAATTGTAGTGAAACACTAAACAAAATAAAAATTACAATGTAATAGACAGCATGGAAAAGGTTGTTTCATTACTGGAGACTTAGAGGAGATGAGACACTTGTCAGGTCTAGAATTGATCCATCTAAGAGAAGCACTCTAAGGTTTTATGAATTCCAATCTACAGCCCTTTATCAGTATATTTGAGAGACTCATGTCGAAGATGTTAGTTGTTTTCATGTTGTTTCTTCTCCCTTCTCCCCTCCCGGAATGGCAGCATTGCAGGTATTATTTAAAAGTCTAGAATTTTATGCCTCTAAATACAGACTTCTAAATACACCTTTGTGTATTTAACAAAATTAGGAATATACTTACCTATGGAAAATTCTACTTATTCCCCCTCACCTTTTGACTCAGAGGGTATGAATTAGATTATATTTGAGAAAAAGAGCTAAAATAAACCACATTTTAACAAAATGGTACTGTTATAACAGATGGACAGTGGAGCCCTCTTTGTCTCTGTCACTGATTTGCTGGAAACAGTTTTGATCCTTGAACTTTATACAATATCATTCATGTAATTTGGAATGGTCAGAGTAGTTACTGGTTTTTAAGACACTGCTTTGCCGGTAAAAGTCATTCTATTGACTTGCTTGTACCAGCAGAAAACTACTTTAAGCTCTATATATGAATTTGTGATATGAAAGTCTAGTTAGTTTCAGTATAGCAGAACCAAAAAAACAGCAAGGATAGAACTTTTTTCCTCCTATAAGTTTCATCATTTGACCAAGTCCATAAAACTTGATTGGCAAACTGACCTTGCCTTGACACAGGCATGCTTTTTTTTTTTTTTTGTTAAATGTACTGATTTTTTACAGAGTTTAATTCTTAATTTACTTCTCTTTTGCACAGTACACTCTAGGACATTCAAAAATATCGATCTCCTACTAATACCTCTATGCAGTTGCACCATACCTGCTTTTTCCTCTTCCCACCATCTACCCTCTATTTATTCCAAGCTGTTTTGTTAATTTGGTTTTTTTTCCAAAATGTTTCTGTGGTTGAAGTTTCTTTGATGATCTGCAAGGCATCTTTAAGTTTATAAAATATTCTCTATTGCCATTGAAAGTGTTTTTCCTGCTACTGCTTCATTATGCTTTGGGTTTTTTCATTTTTATCCTTTTCACTGCATCTCAAAATTTCTGCTTCTTTCCTTATAAATTGGCTGCTATTTCTTTAGAATGGAGAAATTTCTTTTCAACACCCAGTCTCTGCTCAGGAAAACACCTAGACATGAGATTCAAGGGCAGACTCTGAACTGATTTAGGAATGGTTTCTTATCATAATAGCATGTTCCTCAGACTGATTTAAGATTGCAGTCAGTGATGGTTAATAATATGTAGTGTGGCTATTATTTACCCTCTAAATTTCTGCTGTTGCAAGCAGTTGTATGTGTGTTAGCACAAGAACAGTTGCACTGATTTGTGCTTCTAGTATTGGCTTTTGGCCTGAGACATCACTTAGTGGAGGTCTGAGCAAATAAAACTGAGGAGCACAGCCCAGGGATTAGGTCATGTACAAGGATCAGCAAACCTGCAAAATACAGCCCCACAGCTGTGTTAGATTTGTTCTGAGGTGCTTCACTGCAGTGGGAATCAAAACAGGATGTTTGCCATCAGCTGGCCACTACTAGCTAAGCAAGAGACAAAGATCAGCAGTTACCTGTTACCTAATCATAAACAGATACCAGGGAGGTTGATCCAATTAAAGCTTGTCCTGAATTCAAGTTGATTTTCATATTGCATGCCCTTAACAGTTATGTCAAATACCCCCATTTCCATTTAAAATGATGTACAGTGAAATACGTGTTTGCATTAGGTCTGTGACATATTGTCTTTCTGGTTCTTTCCAAGCATGTAAAGAAGTAGGTAGCTACATGTTGGTGTTGTACTGTGCCTCAGAATCATTCAGCATCCAATGGAAGGACCATGTTCTGAAAATTCCTACTGAAATACCTAGTTAATTCTTTCAAATGCTCTTTAATATCTGTAGTGGATATCAGCATATTAAGGGCTTTGTCTGAGTGCACTGATGCATTAACATTTTCTTTAACTCTTGCTTTGGAGAGAAAAGAAGCTAACTACTAACAACCTATCTGCTCTTGAAACATCTGAAAGACCTACCTAACTGTTCAAATAATGCTCATGTCCCTAAAACCTTTGTTATTTGCATGTTCCATAAATCAAACCCTTTTCCTTATTACATGGACTGGAAGAATGCCTCAGAAAGGGAAATATTAGATACTTGTGCCAAATTTATGCAAATATTTTGCTCTTTGTCAATAAATCAGTTTGTTTCGGTATTGTAAATCGTTATGCATTCAATTGTTGCATTACAAACAAAAACATCAGTCTATATTATAGTATTTATCATTCTGAATTTAATGAGATTTTCAAGAAAAGAAATCTCATAATACACCAGTTTTCATTCTCAATTCAGGTCCTTTTTGTTGACATTAGTTGTGTTACATAATGTCCTTGCATGTACTGCAGGGATAAAGAGAAATTAATAGAAGAGGAAGCTGGCTGCACACGCTTTTACTATATGTTTTCAAATGATAAAAAATTACTCCAGTACTTGTACACAAATGTGTGTAGCTTAGTTTTAGTTAAATAATCTACCTGTATTCTTTCACTGCATTCCAGAAAAGGGTGACTTTATGCCCGAGAAATTTATCATAATTATCAGTCCTACATTTTTACTGAGATTACATGTTTCTTTGTAAATAGCTAGGAGAGATAGGATTAGAAAAATACCAAGATAATGATCATCATACAGTCTTACAAGTCTTTTCTGATTTGGAATTGCAGCTTCCTACACAAATGACAGGCTTTTAGGTAGTCAAGCATTTGAGAATATTTGAAAACTTAATGGTACACCATATAGAAGATTTATATTGGTCTAAATTGTGTATCTTTGGCCATACCTTCTCTTTGTTTCAGATGGGATGTTTTTGCATTAAGCAGCCTTTATTAAAGTATACTTGGTTATTAGAAAGCTGTTAGAAAAAATAATTAAATTACACACTTTCACTACTTTTTTGGGGTATTTTTCCAGTCCCAAATCCCATATATTTAATTTTACCGCAAACTAAATACCGTATTTTTTTCCTGTTTTATTGAACGGGCAAACAGGGGTAGATGGTCCCCCTCCCTAGAGAGGAGACGACCTACTAGTCCCAGGATTCATATCCAGCATGCATCTCCAGAGGATGACAGGTACTAGTCAGCTCCTCCCAGCTGAAAAATGCCTTACTGCATCTTGCACTCTCAGAGGAGTACACTGAAATTTAGAAGTGTGCATTTGTGTGGAGACTTGCAACCTCCAGAAGCCCAAAATAAAACAGCAGTTTAGGTATCATCTCTGCGTTTTGTTGAGCTGTTATAAAGCACAGAAGAATTAACATCTTTTCAAGTTTTCTGTTTGTCTGAATAGTCACAAGGCATGAAATATGATGTCTGGTACAACAGAGCATCATCTGTGTTAATGTTCTTTAGTCTGTCTTTACCTGCTTTTGTAAATGGTGCTGGTGCTTTCACTGTGGTGCTTTATAATGTGAGAAATACTTGTTGTAGAGCATATTCTTGTGTATATGTTTGTTTTCATTGGTTTTGGTTTTCCTTTTTTCAACAAACTGTTCCTAATGGGAAAAAACCCCACAGGCTGATATGTTGGAGGTCTTGTTAACACTTTGTAGTTGATGTATGTAAAAATTGGCACTCTTTGTAAATTCTGTCCAAATCAGGATGGCCTCCATGGAGCAGGTTTCCTAATAAGGTAGGTTTTGATTAAGAACATCAGGGCTCTAAGTAAATTTTTATGCTGAATATCATCTATGATTATTAAAAGCACCTTTGTTTTTTACTTCTCACAAGCTTTCTAATCACATGAGTTTTGGTATCCCATTGCTTTGGCAGCAGTAATTTTTTTCTTTGTTATTTTATTTCCAGATAGATATTTCAAGCAGACATTGTAATTTATATTTAAGTGCAATTTCAAAATTGTTCTTTCAGTATTTTTTATTACAGTAACTGACAGGACACAGATTAATGTAAATGCAGATTAATGTAAGTAATCTTTACATGAACTTATGAAGCTGCATTTAAAAGTGTTTTAAGACTGAAATACCAGTGGTGCCAGTCCTGGCCTTCTGCTGAAGTCTACCCACAGAACTAATATTTTTACTGTGATTTATCTTGTTTACTTGGTACTGGAAATATTCCACTCAGACCAGGTGGGAAGTGTGTAACTGTGTGTGGGTAGTATTTTCTTTTTTAAATTGGAGTTAAACAGCATTATAAATTACAGAATTAAAGTAGTGAAACATCATTTTGAAGCTGTCCTCCCTTACAGATACTGCATTTCCAGAAATTTTGCCAACACATCCCTTTGATAGGACAACTACTAAGAGTTTACAAATGTACTTTAAGTCTTTCAGGCATTTTTAAGTAATTTTGGTTCTCATTTTTTGAGTCAATTGAAAGATTGCCTTTGACTTCAGGGTATCAGATTGAAAAAATAAGGGAAATAAGGTTTTCCTCTAAATACTTCCATTCTCAATGCCAAATAGTAAGCCTTTTTACATCAGCTGAAATTTTGTGGAGAAAGGCTGAAATCATCTAATGCCCACTAGCAAACATTTTACAATGAAACATCTGTAGGATATGGAATCTGTAATGGCAAGGTTTTTGAGATGGATAAACAGGAGTCTGATTTTCTACCTGAAATCAGTGCCTACCTGTGTTTGGAAGTCTTGCATGCAATCTGGTCACCAAAACCCAATGATGAGCAGTCAGGCACTGATGAGCACAGAAGGAAATAAAGCTAACCTCAATGCTGATGAGTGTTTGCAGCCTGTGAGTTCCAAGATTTTCTCTGATATTAGGAGAAGTCCTGAGAACCTTGAGTTTTTTGCATATCTGTAGAGAGAACATCAGTGAAGCAATCATAGGTGCTTTTCCTTTGTTCTCCACTCTAAGTTTACATTATTTCTAATTTTGACAAATTAATTTTTTTAACATTGTGTTTATTTCTAATGGTTATTAACATAAGTTTTGATAAAATTTTTGGCAAGATTGTTCTTCTGGAATTTGCTCACTTGCTGTATCAGGAAGTGTCTCCTTGATACTTGATGAGAAGACATGAGTTATATATTATTTCAGTGTTAAAAATTTGGAAATGTTTGGTATCATTTATTTCCATAAGATGTTTTGAAGGATAATTTTTCTACTGGATTTAATAGCATAATTCCTTGAAAGTTTTTTCAGCTTTTTTATTAGAAATTAGGAAGTCTAAATGTCTAGTGTCTACAGTGTAGACAGACGGGTATCTGGAGATCTGTGAAATTTAAGTGATGATAAAAACAAGGTGAATGAAAGCTGAGTATTTAATGGTAGGTGAATTTTTTTTCAGATTGTTCATTTGAAAAATCTGCAATATAACATCAGCATATAACCAAGACTGGATAAAATGAGCCTTTAAAAAAAGGAATTCTTATATATTTTCATTTAAGAGAAGTGGCTTTTGTCAGTCATGCATGCATGTGTAAGAATGCTTGTCCCAGAGTCACCTGAAGCCAGCTGCAGAGCAAGGGACCATGCAGATCCAGCCTTTAAGGAAACTTCAGTAAAAGTCAGGAAGTGTTGAACATGACATTCCTGGTGGCTTTAAGGCTACATAAAGTAACACTCACTGCAAGCCACTGAGGGCTCCTGTACAAGACAGTAAGAAATAATATAAAAATACTGGACACTGAATTGTATAACACTGTTATGTTTTCATTTCAGAAGTAGTAATTTTTAATTTCTGTAGGCATATTATAAATTTCTGTGTGTAGATTTGTTGGCAGGTAAATATACTGAGGCACATAGAATTTTGGAACATGAACTGTAAATAGCTTGTCTGTATATAAAACAATATGTAGTGTTTGCCTAAATATGGTATGTATTGTTCAATGATTTGGTGTGACAGTTGGAAGATTTATGATCTTAGGGAGAAATTTTAGCCATTCCTGACCCTACTGGGTATAGATGCAGATATATTACAAAACTTATGTTATTAGGGAACCACAAATTTTGCTGAGTTTTCTCATTAAAATTCAAATTTTATATTTGAAAAAAAAATATTCCATTCATGGATCTTGTCATATATTTCATTAAAAACAAATAATAAACCAACAAGATAATATTTTTTTCAGATTGAAAGCTGTGAAGAAATTCTACAGCTTCAGCAGAAATTAAAATTCCATAGAAATTCAAAGATATTCCTATATACCTTTTATTTTTAAAAAATCTGAGTCAGTTATTCTACTTCACTCTTGAATTACTGAAAATTGTTACTGTAGCAGACTGTGTGGCAATGGAACATGAAGGTATCATCAAAATGCATGAAATTAGGAAATTTACTTGTATTTTTGGGAGAATTTCACAATATAATGACAAAATATGCATCTTCTTAAGCAAAGAGGTTTTTTATATGTTTATATATTCTCAAGAAGGATAATTGCACCATAAATTAAATAACAGAACTGCCATTCAGCATGTAGAGCATATAATGGTTTTTAAAAATACTGTTGTGGCTTTCATTCTATACATCTTTACATCTTAGAAGGTTGATCTTACATCTAAAATTTTATAGTGTTTGGAATAGGAAAATGAGAAATACAGCCTTTTTCAGTAGATAGTGACTTAATGCTTTTTGTTTATATATTTGCCTGCATGTCTCCACCTTCACTGCATGTGACCATCTCTCTGTTTCTGCTCATTCCGTCCAAATTCACATCCATGATTCCAAATATTGTGAAGAACAAGGACGCTGGAGTCTTGCATTCCAAAACAGGACAGTGTAGACCACCTAAGTGCTAAACCTGGAGCAGCACAGAGGTATCCTTATTTACTCAAATCATAGATCAAAGTAAATGAGGTATATTGGTTATAGTATATTCTTCATGTTCTCTACATACTTTCACACATTCCTTTTTATTTTTTTCCCTGTTTTATGTACTAGTACATATGTGCATGTACCATTCATGGATAATATTTTTTTCTCCTATGCAGTATGTTTAGGAAGTAAGTCAGAGCACGTTGAGCTAATTGGAAATGTATACAGCATCATCTTAGCCAGAGGGAGGAACCAAAAAGGAAACTGATTTTCACTAATTTCTAGCATGTGCTGCCCTCATGACAGCCCTGAGAGCAGAGAAATAAGTGTCCTCAGCTCATTAGTGCTGTGTATTGCTGTGTTACCTGTCACAGGAAAGCACATCCTGCTCTTGGCTTTTCCATCCCACTGGAACCACTCACTGTGAGATCTCTTTCTCCATTGTGTGCAAGTCACAATCGAGGAAAGCAACATTAGGAGAAAGAGAAAAATAAGCCCCAGACAGAACCAACTAAACAGAAAATGAAGAGGGTGACATAATTTGAATGCTAATGCTGCTGCATACAGTGGATATAGCCATAACTTAGAAAACTTTGCTAACTGTAGGTTTTAAATAAAGCTGCAGCATTTAATATGTTTGTTTTCCTCTGGATCTACTTTATATTTGTCCTGGCAAAGGAAAAAAATTAAAAACAATGGCAATATACAAAAATAAAATAGATTGAGGACAAAAGGGATTTCTGTTTCTAATCTGACATACAATTTTGTGAGAAAATACATTTTTTAAAATCCCAAAAGCATCAGGTTATGACCTCTGCTCATGCAGAAAATATTTTGTATTTTGCTGCAGTGTTTTCTTTTTTGTAGAATCTACTGCATCACAATAAAAAGCTCATCAAAGACTGCAATGGGTAAAAATAATGAAAAACAACTATGATTATGTTCTTTGGGCATAGTTTGGTGTCACAGCTGTTTAGGTCTCCTCCAGTGCAGACACTGGATTACTCTTTATAACCTCAAAGGTTTAAAAGGAAAACATGCTATTTTAAATGTTATTTTTGTCTGTTTTGCCCACAGTAATTTGTATAGCCTGATACATGACATTGATTGTATCATTGCAAGATCTTGCATATATTAGTTTGTCAGCATTTCTGGTCTAGGATTGAATAATCATCACTCCCTGGTTTTACCACTCCTGAAACACTGTGTGCACTTTTTTCTCTGAAAAAATAATACATATTGATGATTTTCTGAGGTTTAAAGTAGTAATCCTAATTTGTAAATACTGACATTACTGTGGATACTACAGAAAATTTTGGAACAAAAGACATGCAGAGATTTACTTATTATATTTATAGTCCTGGGTAATAATGATGAAATGTGGCTTTACCTTTGTTCTTATATGTGTAGACTCCTATTACTCCTCATTGTTATTATTTAATATCAAAGGGAGTGCTTAGATTGTCTGAGGTAATTAGTGCCTCATTATACAAATGTCAGATGAATTCTGTAAAAACTTTGTGTAGGAAAGGATTGAAGGAGTGAAATAATTTCTAACTTACTTATATTGACTAGGAAGAAAATACAATTGGTTTAATCTGTTTCTAAAAGCTTTAAAAGGTAATAGAATGAGATTTTTGAAAAAACAAGTTTTTATTAATGTAGTGACAGCCTTTTTTAAATCTGATATCATGCAGTATTTGTTTTACTTTTGAAATTTAGATTTAAAAGCAATTTTAGATTGATTTAAACCTTCAAATAATATTTTCTGTTTCCTTCTGCAAGGTTCTTTTCCTGCTGTCTACTCTGAACTTGTTTCTCATGCTGTTAAGAGGTGCCTTACAGGGCTATGAGGAGTCATTGTTTCTAGTTGAATGCAGGCCGTGAAGTGCAAAGTAGTTGCAGGCTCAGTCAGGACTGATGTTTTCTTCCCTGTTTTGGTACCTCATGAGCTGCACACCATGAGCTTCAATCAAACCTAATTAATGCAATGTCTCTTAAAACTAGACTTCATCAGCCTGTTTATGATGATAGTTGTCACTTTTTCATCTGTCAACTGTTTCTTTTATTACCTTTATAATGCATGAATAAATAATCTTCATATTTCTGTATTCTTTTTCTTCTTTGTTTATTTCTTTTATGACATGTCATTTCGCAGGCAGTCCAGAAAAGTGGAAAGATATAGCAGCCAAAAACAAGCTAGGAAAGGCCCTGCAGCTGAAACAGAAAGGTAGGACTGTTGATTGATGTGTAAGAATCTCTTATTATCAGTCCAATCCCAGATTTTGGAATATAGCTCTAATACAGCTTTTTTGGAACATCTATGACAGAGAGCTATGTTGCCATCATTTACAGTATTATATATTTTGTATCTGTATTTCTATCACTTTGTTGCATACATGTGGAATTTTTCTAGCATTTTCCATCATTGCAGATCAGCACAATGGCAAAGACTAGAAGTGCTTTTCTGCACTTTAACACTGATTCTTTTTTAAAAAAATCCTTATTTTGCACTAACTTTGAGGATGATCACCACAACTGATAATATAAATAGATAGACAGGTAGATAAATAATTCAAAATGCCTCTGATAAAATCAATTTCACTTTAATATATAAAATTTTAAGTTACACATTTAAATCTATAATGTCATAAAATTAATATAAAGACTGGAACTTTTAAAATTAATTAATTTTTTATGAATTTATATTGTCATTATATCTTAACTTTGATATTACAGTAGTATGGGGTTACATGTTCAAAATCTAAAGAAAAGTAGAAAAAGTAGAAAAAATAGAAAAATATAGATATAGAAAAATAGAATAGGAATATATTAATAGAAAGGTACTAATGAAATAGAATAGAATTATATAGAAACAATAATGATATATATGTAAAAAAAATAAAGATATGTACTGAATAACGAATACATCTAGTTATGATTTAAACCCTGTAAATTGACTGAAATGAGGGAGGAAATCCTGCCTCTGTCAGAAATTGATTAAATTATTTTGATTCACAGAGGTGGAATGTACAGCTGTTTACATTGTGAGAGCTTTAAAACTCCCATGAACAACACAGACATCTTTGTTTTCAGTGAAAATGCACATTATGTAACAAAACTTAAGAATTTTTTTTTAGTTTTGCTGTTTCTGATCCCAGATTATTGTTCCTGATCCAAAAGAGATGGCTACATTTTCCTTGAGTCAGATGACTGTTGTCACAACAACCCAGGTGCTTTTTCGATTTGAGTCAGAGAGATTACCTAAAGGATGACTGAAATCCTTGCTATGATTGAATCAGAGACTTTTGTGCCATGGAGATTACTAAAACCTTTTTTTCACTGTTTTTTCGGACTTGTGAAAACTAACTGATGTCCAAAGGTTTTGGCTCTCAGTAATTCAGCAGTGAACCCAGGGGACGAGAGCGTAGGCAAACACAAATTGTACTGCTTCTTTGTACATCTCCATGGCACCTGTTGTAGGCTTCTGTTTCCATAAAATGATTCACTAGCATTAGATGTGAGACAAAAATGTTTCAGTAAGTCTGAATTCTGTAGTTCAGTATTCCATCACAGATGTAATATTGCACTAGTGACAGACAGTTTTGATAATAGGGCAAGCAATGAATTATCCTGTCAAATATAGCTTGAGACTATTTTTTCTTCAAATATTCATTTTTCTCTTACAATTGGGTTTTATTTTTTTATTTGCAAATCCTGTCTACTATTAGTTTACTGGAATAACCTATCAGCAGATTACTGGAATAACCTATCAGCAGATTACTGTAATAACCTATCAGCATGCTCTCAGCTTCTCCATAAGGCATTTCAACATGCTATGTAAGATTGAGTTTTCTGTGTAGTGTGATAGCTTAGGAAATGTAAATAAAAGAGAGAAAACAGCCTCTTGATAGTTTATAAAGCCTAGAAGTTCTTCTAATTTGATGAGATAAGCCTTCTAGATAGGATTCAGTAAAGTGTTCTGAAGGAGTAAAAGTGATTACACAAAAATAATTTTCTGTTCTTTTATGAATGGGCAAAAATATGTTTATGCAAATTTGAAATTGTTTTCTTTCAGCCCTAACCCTAGAATTACCAGATTGGACATTACTTGTTGTATTTTAGGATACAAACAGCCTTGATCTGTATTTTCTGTATTTGGCATAGGACACTATTCCAGGGGTGAGCTGGAGATTGGTGACCCTCGCTTATTCTTAGTTTTTCTTTATAGTTTCTTAGGTAGGAGCATGCTACTGAGGCATCAGTTTGAAGGGAAAGGAATTAGAGTTTTCCTGTGTACTGGCAGAGCTGGAGTCTGTGGGATTCCCCTGTAGGCCACTGATAGCTGAGTTAAAAGGTTTGCTGCTTGCAGTGTCTCCTTCCTCTGTGAGGAACCAGGAGATACACATGTACATGCTCATTGCAGTCTCACTGCTCACCAGGTAGCATTTTTTTCCCAGATTCCTCTCCTCTTTCTACTTCTTATCTCACTTCTGTCTCATCTTCTCACTAGCTTTTGTCTTCCATACTTCTTCCGTGTTCCCCTTTGTCTCAATCTTCTGATCAGCCATTTGCAGGCTTCTTCCTGCAAGTAACAGATCAAGGGCAGCAAGTCCTAAATGCCATTCTAGTTATTCTTCAATTGCCTTTTGTCTCTCTTTTCATTAGCACACCAAGAGGCATATTAATCTCATTGTAATACTCCACCTAATGCAAACCTTAAGCCTGATTTGTCTTCATTTGAGTTAAGCAGATCCTCTGTCCTTTTCATGGAAGGCATGTCTATAAAAAGAGTGTTACTGGAGAAGGAGATAAGTTTCTGAGTTGCCGGTAAGTCCTGTCCTGTTCTGTAATGGTGGGACAGACTTCTAGTGTTTCACTGGGCTCTCAGATAAATTCCTGTATATTTAGCTTCTAAAAGGAAAAAAAATCAGAACTGAGAGCATGATGATTATGTTAGATTGAAGCATTTATCCATAGTAAAAGCAAACAATAACTTTCTGGCACAGATTAAGGTCCATATTTACCTTATGGATGTTATGATATTTAGACATCTGATAGATGCTTCAAACCTGGTTAAGTGCAATAGTTTGCATGGATTGCTTTTGTAGTCAGCATGGAGAAACAGAAAATTTCAGAAGTCAGGTCATCTTTGTTCTTGTAAGCATCTTTCAGAATCAGGAAATTCAGTATCTGCAAGAATATTATGGTTATCACTAGGGCAAGCCAGGAGTTAGCTGAGGAAATGTTAGAATTTAAGAGAGGGAATACAAGCTCAAGCAACAGAATCTTGGTGGTTTTTTTGCATTGTGACTCCACAGGGGCTGTTACTGATGAAATTCTTTCGAATCCAAACCCGTTTGTTGTCCTTTGCAGACATCCTTGTGTTATTTCATATATAGGGGCTTTTTTAGGATTGCTTCTTATTGTATGATAGCCATATGAACCAGAAAGTTCCTTGGATACCTTGACTGTGTCTTGTGGGGAAGTTGTGCTGGGTGTTGGAAGGGAAATTTCGTAAGTGTCAGCAGAAATTAAAAAATCCATACAAACAAACAAACAAAAACCCCAAAACCAAAAAAAAAAACCCAACACACTACCCCACAATGAAATGATGGCACAAGAATTGAAATTTCTGGTATAATTTCTGATACAGTAGTACCCTTCATAAAGGCTACCCTGTTGGAAAGCCAAACAAGAGTAAAAAGGCACAGTTAGAATATTTTGGCACTCTACAAACTTTGAGTGCTTCAGGTTATCTTGTAGTTATGGACCTAGTAGTAATTATGGTCTGTTATACTAACACGATCAATCACTTTGCTGCATAATATTATTTATACTTTCATTAGAGTTTCTTTAGAACTATATTTCTGTTTTAGTCCTTACAGGTACTTAAATAGATTTTCTATTTCAAATTGTAAAGGAAAGTAAGGGAATCACAGGTGTGCTTCCATATTGACCTTTTTTAGGTCACTAACTGAAATGCAGTTAACATAAGGTATGTTTTAGAAACAGAAATGCTTTTGTGGTAAACCCAGGTATTCATAGTGCTAGTCCTGTGCTAGTCCTCTTGTATGTATTGTTAGCTTGTGTTATGCTGTGTTCACACAGCAAACTCTGATCTCACAGGCTGAGAGAAAGTCAGTTGATCTACCTAGTGAAAGCCAACAGTATTTTGAACTTGCACAAATGTGCTACTTCAAATTACAAGTGATGTACTTGCAACTGGATAAACTGCTTATGCACTATAATGAGGTGACATTACTGTAACTGGCAAGGGCATTTCACAGTAAGCTCTCCTCAGCAATCTGCTGCTTCTCATCTTTGTTTTACTTTCTTAAACCTTTTCCCTATAGTTATTATAGCTGTCCATACTTATTTTAAATGTTAGGGTTCCAAAGGGATTTGATGCTTTACACTCTGAAACTGTATCTGTGAATAAGACATCAAGTAGCCAAAATGTTCTGAAATAGTGCTAGCTAGAATTCAGCCAAAGTGATTTAGGATGTTTACTTAGATATGAATATTAAAAGTCTTGTGCATGTTTTACATGCACACACCCTCCCTTATCCCACCCCAGTTCAAAAGTTAAAGGTCTTTTTCCTTCTTTGCGTTCTGGGGAAAAAACACACACTGTCCTTTGGAAATAGATGCTTGCTGTCCAGTGGCCTTATGCAATTATTGCATTAGCATAAAGGGAATATTAAATTTATTAGAACATAAAAGTGGCATTTTATATTGCCCTTGTACCAATGCAGGAGAATGTATAGAAATTGGGAGTAATAATCATAAGTGGTTCTTAGAAAACTGCCTTCCATTCACTGCTTTTTCAATATTACTTTATAAAAAAAAAACCCCCAAAATGACAAAAAAACATAAACCAGAGCAAACCCACAAATAAATAAATAAATTAAACAAACAAAAAACCAAAAGGAAACAATTTTTCTATAGCGGAAAGTAGTTAGAGAAATTAAATGTAAGGCCTTGACTTACATTTGACTAGGTATCTAGGCCGGAGTATGTGCATATGGCATAGACCAGATGCAAACTTTTTCAAACCCATCTTCAGTACCTGCAACTTAATTTGTGTTTAAAAATCAAAATATAAAATATGTCTTCATTTGCCTTATTTTGCTTTCATTTCAATTTCATTTGCAGAACACATCAGCAAGGAAGTCCCACGCAGTCTCCTCCTGCGGACACCTCCTTCAGCAGTCGTAGGGGAAGACAGCTACCACAAGTTCCAGTAAGAAGTGGCAGTATAGAGCAAGGTATCAAATAATGAGCTTGTGATAGCTCAAACTCTTTGATTTCTTACGCTTCTTTACTTTAAGTCTTCTTGCATAACTATATGTCCAATGCTGTAATTCTACCAGTAAAGCAATAGAAGAAAATGAAAGCATCTTTGCAGTTTTGGAAATCCAGTGAAGTTTGACTGGTGGGTTATTGCATGGGGTTTAATTGCCTTACTTTTCTAGTACCTTTTCATGTTTAAATTTTCTATTTGAGTCATGGTAGTTCCCAACATGTCTACTATGTTATCAGCAAGAAAAAAAGCAAAACCAAAAAAAAACCAACAAAAAAACTGGGGCAAGGTTTTTTGACAGTCTTACTCATTTCTTATTTTGTGATTTATATTTATTGTTGTGCATTATTAACATAGATTAATAATAAATGTCACAGATCTATTTTTCTTCTGGAGTTCATAGTTCAGTGAATAAAGAATGAAAACAATTACCATGGGAAATGTGAGAGCACAGGTCACCAGTCTTTTCTTGCTTAAGAATAAACTGATCACGCAAAGAGTGATACTTGTTTCTGAAAAGGACAAGGTAGACCCGATGATTGTGGAAGAAGTTTCTTACCTACTAAGATCAAATAAGGATGTACATTGTTGTTTCCTTTTCTAGCAACATACTACACACAGAGAACGAGCTGTTATGGTAAAATGAAGTGGCACAATGGAAAAAATGTGTACATTCATGTTTTCTTCTGTGTTTAAAAAAACCTGTTGACTACAAGCAACAGCTGAGATTGCCACATTCTAAAAGGTTTTCTTCTTTGTGGAAATTAAAGAAATGCTTATAATGATGAATTATTGTAATGCATTGCAGAACTGTCGGCAGATCATATTCTGGAACAGATAAAGTTGCTGACCATGACCACCTTATCATGGCAGATTACCAATGAGGTTTTCTTGTGTGATGGCTTGCATTAATCTGCAATTAGTTTGCATTAACATTAAGGCTTTGAGCTGTGATGGCATACAACCCCCTGAATTAGCACATATAAAACGTACTCTTACTTTATAAATGTGTTTATTTTGAATGATTAATATACTGATATAAGTGACTTTTATTAACTTTAAACTTCCTATTCAGGTCCTCTCATTTTGTAGTGGCTCTAGTACTGTCTGAATTATAAATTACATACAGAGTTTCTATTTCTGCATATTAGCAAGTTGGGAGCTTTATAGGGAAATGTAATAAGTAATGAATTTCAACTTTTTTCAATATTTCTACTTCAATTTCAGAATTTGGTAAAATATATTATGATGAATTAGCTTTTAATTTAATTTTGATTTGGCTTTCCTTTTCATATTCATATATCATCTTTCTACTGGTCTTGGTAACTGGTGTGTGAGAGTAAAACACCAGTGTGTGTTTTGTTGAAGACATTGGAATGAATGTAGACCTTTCCATGAAAATGAGTAGAAATGGGATGTGTACAGAAGAGGAAAGAAAAAATGAAAGTTGAGCAGAAGGCCAGAACTACTCTGGGTTTATAAAGTTGTTGATACCGTGAACACTTGTAAAGTGATGCAGTTTCAGTGAACTCCTGTTTACACTTGTGCTTACTGTGCTCGCGCCTTTCATGTGAAATGTGCAGGTGAGATGCGCCGTGGTTTGGTGTTGTTACACATCGTGCCACCTGTTGCTGGGGCTGTTTCACAGCACTTGGAGCCAGTGCTTAAAGACACAGTGCCTGGGTTTTGTCTGCGTGACTGACTTTGCTTCTGAATGGGGGATTTTCTTATTTTACCCATGTTTAATGCCCTGTTCCGGCTCAGAACGTGTTTGCAGAGGAGTACGAAGTTGAATACATTTTATAATATGTGCTTAAAAAATGGTGTCAGTATCTGTTGAAGTACTATACTAGTATATCTAACTTAATACTACTGTTAGAAATTAAATTCACTAAGGCCATAAGACCACAGTACTTGCTCTGATTTTCAGTACCAGATTTTAATATTAGTTTCCACCTCTATAATCCCTGACAAATGAGTACCAGAGTCAAATGTAGTGACCAGAAGTGATCTGAACTTAATGTAGTATTGAACCCAGAACATACTGAGGTCTGCAAAAGATTTGTATTAACTGTGCTTGGAACTGGCATGTGTCCTTATTGGTTTAAACTCACAGTCACCGTAGATACAGATGATGTCAAAACCTAGTGCAATATTCTTGGAAATATTTCAAAATGCATTTTCTTCCTATATTTTGATGGTCATCTTGACATCATGCATTTCAAGGAAAACCTGTGTGATATGCCATAAAGTATCATTTTTATAGTAAAGTACTTCTTTGCTTTCCATAAGAATCCTATTGTTTTATGAGGGTCGAATATTCGTCTAAATATATACATCTATGAATCTAAATATATACATATATGCATTTAGGTCTGTTACGCAAGGCATAGCGATGGCTGCAAAAAAAATTACATATTTGTATATCAAGAATGGGCTTCTTAGTTGCTGTCTTGAACATTCAGAAGACATAGAAGAATCCAGTGAAGTAATTTTTTTACTCTTTAAAGTCCTCATTATGGAACAAATGAGATTTAATGAACGAGCGACAGACTGGTAGCAGTTTTCATGTGGAGAAATAAAGTTATATTTTAAGTACTAATCTCTGATCTTTAACTATCAATTGTAAGTGATCATATCCATGCTAATAAGGCTTGGCTGACATATTTCAGACATTCCATTTTGTTGTCAAGTTTAGAACTAAACAAAAGCTTGTTTCTTTGTCTTTACCGAATAATATTGTCTTAGTTACTACTCTGGTTGGCAGCCTGAGAATCATAAAAATTCAACTTACAAGAAACCAAGGTAGTTTTCCAAGATCCTGAATAATGCACATACTTTCTTAAAGAACAAACCAAGCTCACAGAAGTAATTGCTACAGAGAAGACCAAAGTAGTTATCCTTATTCCACTATAGAAACAGAGTTGATCAGGACACTACTGATCAGGAATGGAGAAACAAACTTAAATGTAGAGGAAAATATCAAGTTTATAGATTAAAACCTTTAAACAGTGTTATAATTCACACTGGAAAAAAAAGTGAAAAAATGACAGTCTTCTTGGTGATTATATTCTGAAGAGGACAGCAGCTTTGTGTAGCTTTAGAGTGGAGTTGAGGCATAGTTATATTATATTTGAGAAAATGCTAACTAAATAATAGCAACTTGAGGGCATGCAGGTTTTAAAAAGTGGGTGCAGTTAAGACTGTAGGCTTCTGTAATTTTTAGGCAACATGATTTTTATCTTTATTACAGTCATATTCAAGGACGACATAGTTGTATTTATTTCCTTTGCAACCCTCTCAGCAGTATTTACTGGAACAAAAGATTGGGATGCTGTTGTATTGAAAGGTCTTGAGATGTTTGAATATTGAAAATTAGTCCTGTATAGATGTGTCTGTGTGTGTTTTCAAGACATCACAATCTAATAGTAATTTCCCTAACTTATGCTACTAAAGAAGTGGTTTTGATTTTTCTTGTATTAATGGATGATTTTATAAAAGGACCTAATCCTATGAAGATGTTTTGGCTCAGTGACTAAAGCAGTGAAATTCTAAGCCATGGTAAGGACAATGGTGTATTCTCAATATGTCATTCTGTGCTGGGCTGTAAGAGACTTGCATCACTGTATTTTTATTTGCATCATGTTTGAGTGGAACTGTGCAATAGTTAAGAGGAATGAGGATTCTGCGTTGACTTTGCCTTTTAGCTGTTTCTATAACAACTTTGTGGTGTAGTTGCATGGTTTTAAAATTATACTTTCGTATAAAGGGTACATCTGTGGTCTTTACTCAGTCCATCCTCTGTCCCTGCAGCTATCAAACATCACAGGAATTCTTTCTTGAATATGATTTGAGGGTGGGTTTCTGCACTTTTGCATAATGGTTGATCATTGTATTGATCAAGGAAGTGAATATACCAGCAGATAGTAGGGATTATATTATCGCTCTAGCAAGTAAATAACAAAGGAGAACAACACTGTTGAAATTGATGAACCAGCAATATAAATGTGCAATGGTTGTGGTATAGCAACAATCTTTCAGGGGTAATTTGTGCAAAACAGGTCTTACTCCCTCTATCTGCCTTCTGTTTGGGTCTTCTTTGGGTTTCTCTTTCATAGCTTTGACAATGTAATTTCCTACTTCAGAAGTCACATAATGAGAGTAAGGTTTGGGATAACAGCAGTCTGTTTCCACATAAAGAGCATCTCTAAACCTGACTGGAGCTGTGGGGTTGTGTGTGTTTCCAGTGGCATCTGGCTGTAGCAGTAGGGCTCACGTGGTGACACCGAGCAAAGCAAGTGTGCATCCAGCATTAGGTGTTGCTGTACCTTAGATCATGTTGGAAAAAGCTGTATGCAGCACTTGTATGGAAGGTGAAGTGCATGTGTGTGAGTGTGTGTGTGTGCTAGTGTTACATCAGGGAAAACTACATGAAGATTCTGCTGGAATGAATGGAGATTACATGTATAAAGTTCATGTGTGATATTTGTACAATGGTGATGTCACAGAGGAACAAAGTGTTTTGATGTCCAGTATTTTTTCTTTTAACAAACAAGAATCAGAATTTTGTACAGAAAATCAGTATGTTGTCAAATAATACATTGAGTTGCAAGTATCTTTTTATATTTAACCAATGTAAGATCCCAAAAGAAAAAGAAGTGCTAGTGAAAACAGTTCTGCGTTTGTGTACTTGATCATTGAAATGTCGTTGCAGTGACAGTATGGTTTTGGTAATGGTAAAAGATTAAACCTTTTCAGTCAAAAAATTTTTTAAATCTATCAGTATAATAATTGAGTGGCAGAAGAAAAAAAATAAGTCCTTTCAGTTTTAGATATCAGCCTATCAATGTTGTTTGTTTTGTCTCCATATTTCTGATTTTGTTTTTAAATTATTAGGTGGCACTGCATTTTCTGAGGCAGCTTGTGGAATCTTTGCTTATAATGGGGAGTATTTTTCTCAGCACTGTTAACTTTCGCAAATGAGCACAAGGCTCATAATCTTTTATGTTTTCCTTAAAAATGGATTTTTAATAGTCTGATGATTATTGAGTATTATAGATTTCAGTTAATACTGAAATAAATTTGTAACACTCATTATTGCAGAAGAGGCTTCAAATAGTGCTGTGTGGTTCAGAAGTAAGAGTGATATTTAAAACAAGGTTTTATGTCATTCATAAATTTGGGTATGATGATACTTCTCTAGTAGAATACTTAAAGATTCCACAATCTGGTTCTCTGTAACATCATTGTTCCTGTTAATTTTAAAGAAAAAGTCATAGACTTTATTATTTGTCATGGTTTATCACTTTAATTTTCTACATTACTTTTACATCTGCTGGAGTACTGACTACTGTACATGCCATTGTCACATGTAACACATTTCTTTATCTAACTTTAAATTTGCTGATTTCTTTTTCTGTTTCCATCATTCCGTGCATTTAATTCATTGAAGAGCAAGAGAATTTTAACTCTCCCACAAAAGGTAAATATTTATGTAATTTTTTTACAAATGTTTGGCAACTGTTGATACTGGCTTTTGCTTCATTATACTCCATGTCAGTGCATAGGTTTTAGTTAACATTGTTAACATACAAAAAGGTTGTTTCTCAAATATCACTATGCTGTCTGATGCCCCTCTTTAGAATCTGACAATGGTTTCTCTCATGATTTCTCATGTTCCTATTGAAATGCAATATACTGGATTTAACAGAAGTAATCATGATATTTTACAGGATATGGTTCAGAAGGTGCTTGATTGATTAAATGTTCACACAGACTTGAGATTTTTCCTAAACTGTTCTTGAGTTCTGCACAGCACATGCTTCTAGTGATGCAGCCATGGTCCTTGGCAGCAGTGAAAGATGTTTCCTAGGTGTGGGCTTAGGAATAGTTTAAGGTCATGATGGTCAGAAACCATTTATTGTATGCAGAGACATTCTGAACAAAGAGCTGTGTTCTATTTGCATGTCAGTCTCATGTCAGAAAGTTACTCCCATTGTGGGGAAGGTTTTAGGGACAGACATACAATGCTCACCTTTATGAATTTATGCCTGTGCTGATACCAGAGAATCAGTGAGCTGAAGCAGCAGCTATCTAAAGCTGTCCCAGAAAGTGGAAACTGTAGTCTGTTATGTCTCTGTCAAAGCCACATTGCAGAAAAGTCCTATTTTTTTCCCTTTTAGCTGAAAGTAGAAATTACTTCAAAATGCAAATGAAGCTTGTAGAGAAAAAAAAATTTAAAAACCCACCCCACCCTTTTAATGTTACAATCAAAATACTGTGCTACATCAATATTATTAGCACTGATTAACCTTTTCTAAACTTTATTCCTGAGTCCTGCTCATCTTGGGAAATTCTGGTCTGAATACAGGCTTGGGTGGGTCACAGCCAAACTGTGAGTTGAACTTGAATCAAAGTATTTCCTGCAACTACTTTACTTTCTGAAGGGATGAATGCTTACGTAAAAATAAAGCAACTTCTCCACTAGGTATGGACTCCAACATCCATGTCAAACATACAGAAGTATGTTTTCATGATAATGTTAAAAAGAGATGAAAAAGTGATATGCAAATTAGGTGTTAGCAATTATATGTTTAGAATATTCTATGAAATGTCTTAAGGAAGTGCTAACAGTGGTTGATTTTACAAATTATTTCTGTCTCAGTATTTATATTTCTCTCAAACAGGACAGTACAAATCAATCTTACCTGTTTGTTGGTTATGCCTCTGTCAAGATTTGGGCTGCAGTGGATATTTTTTTGTTTAAAGCAATGGACTTTGTGCAGACAAACTAGACTGTCTCTAACAGGTTTGTAAAAGAGCTTGTTTCCACAAGATTTGGATGGATCTGGCTCAATATCTGGGCGTGTGTAGAAGGTGGTGGGATATTTACATGTACAGATTCCTCTGGCTCAAGGGAGCTGATGGCAGATGGAACCCAGGGGCTAAAAAGAGCTGGGCAAAAGAAGAGCAGCCAGAAGAGTGAAGTCCCAGCAGATCTGGGGGACCATAAATATCTTAATTTGAGGTGATTTACACTAGTAGCTCACTGTAACTTCTTACAAGAGGTAATAAGATTAGATAGTAGGTTAGAGATTAGGATGAGGGAGTTACAGGATGTTTTATGAAAGGAGACATAAGTGTGAGGGAGAGTATATACTACAAAAGTGAACAACACTGACCATATGAGTCTGCAACAAACATCTGTTCCATCAATTGAAAAGGTTGCCATAAAGTCTTCAGCAGATTATGAAAATGCTGAAGGTTTTTTTGCGGCCAAAATCAGTGGTTTGTTTTGTAGGTTTTTGGGGTTTTTTTTTCTTCCCTAATTTTAAGAGGTCTGTGTTTGTTTCCTTGTTGTTTCCTTTTACATAGAAGCTTCTCTGTGGATCATCCCTGAAGCTCTTTGAGAAGGAACTGAATGTTGCATCATCCAGTTCAGGTTTCTATATCTTCCTTCTGGAGTGAGTTGTTAATATCAAGATGGCCACCATGCCTCTATGTGTACTGAGAGATCCAAGCTCATCTTCCAGCTTGGAAATCTGAATATGTGCCTTGGTTGTGCCTTAGTTATGACTGGGAGGAGGCCCAGAGAACGATCAGCTCCCGTGGAAAGGAAATCCATGCACACAAGCTTGAAGTAGCTACAGCAGGTTCTGGTCAGGCAGACAGGGTTCAGAGCCATCTCCCTCACTATCTGCATGTTGCCATTATTTTTTGAAGTTGTTTATTCAAAAAAAATCGTAGCAAGTTCTTCATCTTGGCAACAAATAGATTTTTTTTTTTTTTGTTTTACTTACCTTATATTTCAGAACATTTTTCTGCTTATGATTTTGTGTGTTTTTTAAATTTCCTGGTAGAGTTTGCTGAGAATTTTTATAGCCATGAAACCTCTTGCAAGGATATTTTGTATGTGCATACTGCAAAACTCATCCTGCAGGTTCAACAGAAATGGAGACTCTGTATTATTTCTGAAATAGATCATCCTGGTCCAACACCAGTGTGGCTTTTCTGTCCCACACAGCCATCTCTGCACTAGAGGACTCTCCCATCCAAATCTTGTTGCTGCTTTATTTCCTTGTCTTTGTTATGGACATGAGTTCTGCCTAGTTTATTCCTCAGCTGCCACTCCTCAAACCAGATTTTTTTTTTATTATTTCATATATAATTCCTCAAACCAGATAGTTTTTTCCCCCTGATCCCCATCCACAGAACATCTAAGTTGCTCAGACAGATTAATTTCCTAGTTTTTGCTGTGTACATGCTTCTTGATGGCACTACAGCTGTAGCTGTTTGTCACTGTTTAACCTTTCTGCCTAATGTGAAGATTGAAATTGAAGAATAGGTCGGACCTCTCCTGTCTTCTGGAATAAGTGCAGTCCTCTATTCCCCTGCCTGAACCTGTTGAGTTTGCCCCAGAAGCATTGATTATAAGTTTATGAGATAAATTTTAACTTGAACTTACTTTTCAGTACTTTGTTATGTAAGAAATCTTTGTGTCATTTTAGACTTCTAGACCTTTTCTCTGAAAGTTTGCATCATAAAGAATGGATGTGTGATGAATTCTGGAGAGAGCTGCAGCTATCTGAAATCTTGATGCCTGTTTCTTTGTTATGTAGCTTACTCTGACATTTAATAGTGCATGTAAGACTTGGAGTTTTTCCAAGTCATACTGTTTGCCTGCACCTCCTCATTCTGTCTTGCCCATCTTGAACAGAAATATGAAGTGCCTCAAGAGAAAAGGCTGCCTTTTATTCAGACTTCATCCTTATAGAAAATGGTATGGCCAGTGCTAAGACATCCATATGTTTTCTACCATCTAGAAAAGCACAGTAATGCTACCAGTTTGAATCACAGACCATGTAATGTCACCAGTCATTCTGGCATTAGGCCCATGCTTGCCTTTGAGCAAGAATGTCCATTTAGAAAGGTATTTTCATTTAATGAGTGCAAGGGATGGAAATTTTTTTCCTGGGCTTAATCACTTGACTTTTAAACATATATCTTACTACTTATCTGATTTACCTACCCTTTTTGAAATGTATGAGGGGATTCTTATCAGATATTATTTATTGACAAAATACACTGTTTTCCAAATTTTTCAGAATGTAGAGTCTCTTTGATGAATGTTGCAATATGAAAGAGGTGGATATGCAAAGATTTAGAGCTCAAGAATAAAAAAAACTAGAACTAGAAAGGCATCTACAGCATCTTTGCTGTTTCTTGCTCGTTCATTATTGCTGCTCATTTTACCATCCGTATTTAAATGATCCCACATAAGTTTCATACATTGTGCTGTTAGCCTAATAGATGGGTGTTTAAGGCATCATGTCATTTGGATCTAACATGGAATTTAAACCCCTTATTAAACCTTAAAAGGAGAACTTTAGACCTTAAAATTACTTCTATTTCCTTTGTACTGGCCACTACTATTAGTGCTGCTTTTGTAGCTCTCGGTGATTTTCATAGGATATGTCTATTGTTGATGCTAATGCAAGTTTAATTCCTTATAAAGTCATATTACTTTAATTGTTAGATTCATAATCTGTGGATAACATGCCATATGACTAATCTCTCTAGAAAGATTTTATTAAAGAAAAAAAGGAAAACATTATCTGCCCTACTAAATCTGATATATTAGTATAGAATATTGATTATTGTTTTGTTATTTTGTACATAATTGAAAATGTGGCATATATTCTGAACATTTAGGATTCTAGCCAGTTCTACCTTCTCCCTGAGTTGAACATCATTTAGGGGTTGAAGCATGCCTATAGCAGTTTTCTGAGGATAGTAATAAAGGTGAGGGCTGTCAGCTAGTTAGTGGCACGAGATGTAACTCTGTAAATCTTAACATAATAGTCATATATTTAAAGGAATGTCACTAGCACATAAAACCTTAGTAAACAGGTAAAGTCTTAGAAAAATTAAGTGGCTATCTCCTTTAAGAAGAGACAAGTGTTAGTCTGTCCTAATTTTCTTTGAGGGTAGACAGCAGGCTGGAAATAAGATCTGTAGCTATTTTCTTTAGTTTATTCCATGCCTCTTTCAAGTGGTGTCCTACAGAATTGCATATTGTAGGCTACCCCCAGTTTTATTGCTGAGTATGATGCTATACAGCATGGAATGGTCCCTCTGGTCAGTTGGGGTCTCCTGTCCCTCCTTTTTCTTGTCACAGCCTGCTTGGGGCAGGGGGAAGCTAGGACAGGGCAGGGGGCTGCAGCATGAGGAACAGAGAAGGCCTTGGTGCTATACAGGCACTGCTCAGCAATTGCTAAATCACTGATGTCTTATCAGCACTTAGTCACAACTAGAAGAACAGGCAGCTGTGAAGAAAACTGCCTCCATCCCAACCAGACCCAGTACACCTGGGATTACAGGAGTCAGATGGGTTTATGAATAGATTAATGGAATTGAAATATAACATTTTGATTCCATTCATATGTGTGTCTTTTCTCTCCTGCATGGCTTGATTGTTTATGTACATCATTGTTGCTAACCTTCACGTGGTTTATTAGTAATAAGCTTTGGCTATAAAGTTGCACCCTTTATTTAAGCAGTCTGATCGATGAGTTCTCCCAATTACTTTTACACTGATCGATCTCACACCTGAATTATCAGCCCTTGAAGAGATGAGAGTTACAGCTCTTTGAAGTGTGACTTCTGACACCAGAGAATAACACATTGACACAACTGATATTGATGGTAGTTTTACCACTATTTTGAGACACTTATGGTAAATATTCATTATTTAATTCTAGAGCCACTATAGAGTTTAAAGGTCTTGGGATTACAGTGCTTTGATCTGTAAATTACTGTGTAATTCTGCCTCTCAAGACCTCCAGGAAAAGCACTCTGTAAATAGTGATGTCCTTAAAGAAAGTAGATCCATATTTTTCTAAGAGACAGGCTACGTACTTTTTATGTCAAGTTTTTGTTACCTGTGGTAACCAGGCCTGTTCCAGGAAAGCAATGTGATCATATGGTGTTGTTACCTATGGTTGTTACAGTTTTGCTAATGTGCTTTTGCTCCTGTGTTAGACCTTTTTCTGCTTCTCATGATTAACATGTAAAGGTTTTCCCAAGCCACTAGTCAGGCAGATAAAATTTTCCATCACACAACTGAGCTACATTCAACATATGCTCAGATATGCATGGTAAATAAAGCTGGAAAGAACATAGTTGGATTTTCTAGAGTAGTTTCATGCAACTGCATGCTTAAAAATAAATTCACAGCCAATTGGTGCTAAATTGCATTATATTTCATGCACAAAATCAAATTTCTCCATTGGAGAATTAGATTTACTTCACAGTGCTCATTAATTGTTCTCACATTCTTTGATATAGTAATATATATATAAAGAAAAACCCGAGCATAAATGTATTAAGCTTAAGGATTTAAATATAATAAAAGTCAATAATTACAGAATTAAAGTTGAATATTTACTCAGTCTTGACTGAAGTAATAACCTCTGAAGTATCATTAAATTACATAACAGAATATTCTTTCCCAGGTATTATAGGTAATACAGGGTAACAAACCATATATATTACTTAGTATAACATACAGTTGACAGGCTAAAGGACCTAAAATTCACACAAAGAAAGGTTTATGTTTAGAGTAACTCAAATCTGTGCACCATACACATGTAGGGCTAAATTTTTAAAGGGGTCTCATTTTTCCCTCTGATTTCATATCCTCAGTCTATTTCATGCACGTATGATAGGATTAAGATACCAATTTTTTTTACTTCAGTCCCTAATTGATCTATCTTAATCCTTTCATATCTGTCCTTAACATAAGAGGCCATCTTTAAAAATTTCACCTAAAGTGCTCAATTTTGCCTTCAGATACCTCCATGCAACTTCCATTGAAGTAATTGGAGCTGTGCCTGCATATCTGATGGTGGAACTGGACTCATTGCAATTAAGGTACACATTTACTGGCATAATTAGTCATCTGGAATAATTGCTGGGCCCAGTGTGACATTCTGCACGTGCAGAATTTGCTAGATTGGACTATGCATTATGGGAGACTGAAGATAATCATAACTTTATTTCGTGCCTTAGATCTGTAATTGCAGCAGAATTTTAATGTAGTTTGTTTTACTTATTTTTCTTATTTTTAAATAAGTGCAGAAGGAATTCACAATGATGCCTTTGTATATTTTCATACCCAACCAGCACAAAGACATTCTGATATTTCCCCGAGCATGTTACAAATGGATTGTGCAGGCACAAATGTGATTTGTGCAGTAGCTTATAGTTTAAAATATCTAATCCTGAGTGTAGTGCTTTTTTTTTTTAGGCCTTATATCTTTGTGCTGGCAAAGCACAGACCAAAAAATAAATCTGTAAATAATGCCACATTGTATAACTAACAGCATAAAAACCACACATGAGAACTTTAATACCTCTTAATTGAACATACATAGAGTACTTATTTTCCAATAATTTAAAATTATCTGTGTTTTGTGATTGCAAGTTGATTACAGGCAGTTTTAATATAGGTGTCTCTCTCCTGTCACTGATTTGGGGAGGGGCTCTTTGACTTAGAAAAATAGTGGCTTTGTAGAGAGTAATATAAATCCATGGTTGGCATAAAAGCAGAAGATTTTGTGGAGGTTGCCTCAAATAAAACTAAATTCGTGACACATAAAAAAATCCAATTTAAAAGAAGTTTTTCTGATATGTTATAACCTGTTAAACCACAATGAACATAGTGAATACTCCTGTGATTTAGAATAGTTGCTGATAAATATTTGGGTCTAGTTCTAGAACTGCTAAAAAGTGACAGTTTTCATGGTATTGATGTTACCTGTACTGCTTTGAATTTAAAATGCTACAAAGTTTGAGAATAGCAGAATATATAGATCCCTCTGAAATTTATTTACTACCACAAAGGTTAAGTTACTTGGAGGAAGCCTTCGCCCAGGGGCATTTACAGCACTCCCTCTGTTAGTGCAAGGTCGAATGCCTGTGGCAGGCACAGCCAATATGAGTTGCCATAACTTGTTCAAGTTGAAGAAGATGCTCTTTATAGCACCACAGCTCCTTGAGGGTGCAAGATATCTGTTTTTAAAGAAACCCTGCCATATGGAAGTTGAAAACACAAGAACAAATAATTATTCGAAGTAAAGGTGATCATTACAGGACAAAGTAGTGATTTTAAAGGAGGTCTTGTTAAAGAAAAACCAAACTACTAGAAAATAACTGTGTTTTTGATATGACTGGTTGAATGGAGAAATTATTCCTCTCAAATAGCCTTAGCTATATTAAACTGCTATGTTTCAAGATAGTAGGAGGAGTTAATTACTTAAAAAATAAATTTTAATACCTGTTTCATGCATTAATTCTTAGAATGCTACTGTAATATTTTCTACAATTAAGCAAACACATGCTTAGATGTTCATGGATTTATGTCCCCTGCATCCAGAATATTTAACAGGTGTATAATTCAGCCTGCCACCTAAATTTTTTCACTCTTTTCATATCTGTTGCACCAGCTTGATTATATGTAGAAATTGGGATGTCTGCCCATTTTCAGGTAAAGGCTCTCACAATGGAAGTGGTTGATTTCTTGACATTAGTGTTCCTCTGTTCTGTGCTTACACCCTGCTTGTTCTACATGTTTGTACATTTCTTTGTTTTGTTGAAATGGAAATGAGCTAAAATTGTTGCTAAACCATATGTTTTTTGCAAAACTTTTTCTCTATTTTTAATTGATTTTCATTGTGTGTTTTTGCAGCAAGCTTAGTAGTGGAGGAGCGAACGAGACAGATGAAAATGAAAGTGCACCGTTATAATCAGACATCAGGGTCTGGTTCTAGCCAAGAACATGAGCGTGAGCAATATACCAAGGTAAAGTCAGTAGTCTTGGAATGATACTTTGGCTTGAAAATTAAAGGCATAAACTTGTTTATTTAAAATATTTTATAACCTTCAAGAACACTGTGTTTTAAATCCTGACAGAAATGTCTTCAACTAATAGCTTGTTAGCATCATTTTTTCCCCCATGGAGTTAGTCTTTGACATGAACTAAAATGAATCTAGAAAAACCAATATGCTTAAAAAGTTCAGGAAAGCTTTTCAGAAAGAAAAAGTTCAGGAAAGAAAGATCCTTCAACAGCTGTTAAAAAGAGACTTATCACATCTAGCTTAGCAAGTTGTTAGATTTCCAGTCCCTGGAGTTTGGAAAAGTAGACCATGAAAGAGTAGGTTGGCCCTTGTTGCTGTCTGATGTGGAGGGATCTAGGCAGAACTAGGTCCAATCTCATGCAGATGTTCTCATATTTGTATCATTTTTATGTATCCATATAATGTCAGAGATAAATTGTTTCCTTTCTTGAACTGCCTACTGATTAGTTTGATTTCCTTTTCTACTAAAAGTGTAAAGAGTTTCTATGATAGTGGAATATATTGAAATTATGTTAACAAAGTTTTATAGAGGGATTTTGTTTTCTTGATAAGGCTAAGATGATAGGCCATAACTTTGTAATTTAAACTGTGTAGGGTTCTAAGCAAACTGCTGAAAACATCTTGCACATCTGCACTGCTGCTTACAATTCAAGCTGTGAGGAGCTGGATGCTCCTGGAGATACAAGTTACAATAATGTATAAGTGAGGTACTCATCTAAAGCAAAATCACAAGTTTACTTAGGAATGGTTAAATAGGAAATCTGGCAGCTAAATTTTAATATCTAACAGATTTGAAAGATTGGTTTGAGATCTTGTTTCAGTTAAATATGGGGACAACTTTAATAAGAACTTAAATGAACAGTTCTCAAAAGGAAGAGAAACAAGAGAAACAAGGCTTTAGGTCCTGAATGGCCAAATTGTGGGCTATCAGTGCTATTAAAAAAAACTCAGCAGCTGGAGTAGAAATTTCCAATGAGATCCTCTATCAGAAGCAGGAATTTGTTTCATTAAAGCAGCTCAGTTGCTACTGGGTTTGCTGCTACCATCCAAATAGGTTTAGTCAGGGCAAGAGGGTGAGATGCAGTGCATCTCTGTGGTACTTCCCAACCATTTAACAAGGTAGGAAAAAATAGAGAAAATAGGGTTGATAAAATTTTCGTTAGAGAGAGGTAACATGCAATCTGAGGACTTTTGCCAGGATGACCAGAGACCTTTGTTCAGAGTCAAAGGCCAGGTTTCTGAGTTAGATTTTAAGTTACAGATTGATGGAAATTTTTGTATTTGTCATTCTGAAACATATTTTTTGATCTTAACTCTCTAATATTTATGATAAGCATCGTTTTGGCCCTCCAATATGTTTTTCTTATTTGATCAGTGTAGATCCAATGTATGGTTAAATAGTTGTTAGAAAACATTAACCTGCAATGTTACAAATTTCTCTTATTCTTAGAACCTTGAGGTTTTTAGGATCTTCTTTTGGTTTTAAATGCACGTGGAAATCAAAATAGAAATCATGTTGAGTACTGAATCAAAAGAACACTAAATTATTCTATTCAGAATTTTGCTTTGTTTCACTATGGTGATAGTCATCACTTTAAAAATGCTACCAAAGCAAACCTTATGCTACTGTCTTTCTGTATCCTGAGAAAATGGTGAAAGAGTCAAGAAAATAACCAAGACAGGTGAAGATTTGGACATTTGAAATTGTAGTATGTTGTATCAGCTGTTGTGGTAAAGCTGATGACTGAGACTTCTCAGAACTGAAGACTGTACTCAATTTCTGCTGCCAAAGTTTGTGAAAAACCTTAAAAAGCTGCAGAAACAAGAATAACTTTAAATAAAGAAATAAAAAATATTAGTGGTATAATAGGCACTCTGGAATACTGAAAAATAAATATTAGCTGACTATTAAAGAAAAAGCAATTGCAAGTAGTTTTTCCCTCTTTAACCAAAATGCTTCTTTCTTTCCCAAATAGCAGTGTTTTCCCACTGCTCCAGAAAATAAATATATTTATTAGAGAAATTATACTGTACTGAACATAGAGAAAATAGTCCATTCTGCATTTCAGAGCAATCAACTCACATGGGTTTGATTCTTCTAATATTTCTGCATTTGCAAACATGTTTGTTTTATTGCATACAAAATTCTCTGAACCATTCAAAAATTTTCCTTCAGTATGGGACTGGATCATATTTGGAATGGTTAATTATGCATATACAAAATAATTCCTGAAAGTTAAATAAGTTTCCCCTTATATTGAAACAACCCTTTTTTAAACAGAGATATTGTAACTGGTCCTTTGCAATTTCCAGTCAATTTCTGATGCATTACAGTTTTGGAATTTTTCCCATTCGGTTTCTTAATTTTCTAGTTACAGTAAGCAAATAATAATTTTCCAAAAGTGCATTATGCAGGTTTCCATTTTGAACATCCATTAGTGAATTTGGAATAGGCAACTGTCTGCCCTGCAACATTTGTATACGTCTTCATGGCTGTTCCACTCTGTTTTGAGACTTTTGCAAAGCTCACATCCTTATTTCCTCCCAGTGTAATGGAAAGACTCCATCATTTATGTGAAACAATTAATTCTAATAAGCTGAAAAAAGAAAAAAAAAGGAAATTTAAAAAGCCACCGGAACTCTAAGGATGTCAAAAGAGTTTGAATAAGAGCTTTAAACATGCCTTCTTTCCTTTATATTGGTGAGGCTGTAGTGGCCAGTGTGCTCATATTTGTGCTGTTTCAGTGCTTGAGAGAATCAAAACATTTGGTGGCATAATTCTGGATTTTCACAGAGGTGAGGTGAATTACAGTGCAATGCAATTTTAATTCAAAATACAGTAAGTTTTTTATTCCAGATGCCACACATAGAACACAAACACAACGCTGCAGCTGCTCTGGCTTAACACTGTTTTTGAAGTTCTGTTTATTCAAGAGAGTTACTGATTAGAGCACTGTAGTTTGTCCTTAAAAAGGATGTCACTCTATATTTAGATGCAGTACTGACTTAAGATTGTATGTGATTGAAAAGCATGTAGCATAAAAGTGTAATCATGGCATTTGTTCAGTGGCACTGTGGATTTAGCTCAGTAGTTTCTGTCTTAACTCTTATGTGCTAGCAGTTAATGTCTAAAGCAGGGGCCGGGTAGGATACTTGGCCTGATAGGAGGCTGGTTATGTTAAATTATGCTGGGTAAGGCATCTAGGGCTGCATATAGAAAATACTTTTGGACATAGATGTGGCATCTTCTTTTGGTCCCCTTCCTCCACCTTGAAGAAAAAAATCTTTACTATATGTTGTATTAAGATGGCAGTCACTCCAGTACTGGCTGGATTTCACAAAATCTAGTGAGTTCCCATTCAGTTGACCTGTGGGCTTCACTGCAGTTTCCTCATGGTTTGACTTGCTCATTTTTACTGTTCCCTATTTGGAAGCTGAGCCGTGTTTATAGGAGCTGGATACAGTTGTAGGAAAGGTTTTTAGAATCACTGGTGCTCAGTGGCCCCTGGACCATGGTGTGAGCTGCTGCTCCTAAGACAGCAGCTGGTGGGAGTCAGTGGTGAGCCCTGAACAGCCTGAGGTGCCAACTGCTGGGCTGGGAATGCCAGCAGCTTTCAGAGCAACCCCATGTGAGAAATCATAAAACTCAAGGTGCTTTGTGCAGGATTCAGTGTTTTCTGACAAAATTCCTCATTAGAATGCCTCAAAAGATAGCTGTGATCTCAAGACTTCTGTAGTCCCTGGATGAATCTGTGCATCTGGTCTGTATTTCTCTTTCCTCATGTTAATGACCTGATTTTAAACCCATTTTATTTTGTCATTTCATTTCCTCATTTTGAGCACATAATGAGGTATGTATTTGTCAAGGTTAGTCACCTGGGGCTGTTTTGCAGTCAAAGGACAGTACACTCTGAACTCTTGTATTCTTCATGGTTTTGGGAGTTAAATCTAGGAATACAAATACTTTCATATTAGAAATACTTTCTAATATGAAAGATAATCCAATTATAATGAACTGTTAAATGACTTCTAAGATGTGCCTTATAATCAGTAAAATTGCTGACATTGTTAGTCATGAAGGAGCTGTAAAATAATTTGTGAAGTACACTCTTTTAGTCTGTGGCTATGCTTTTCCCATTGATGTTAACACATGTGCAGTTCATCATAGCCCCTTTTTTCTCATTTTGCTGGTGAGCAAGAAGCAACAGCTGCACAGGTGGTAAAGTGAATGGAAGAACTGCATTCCAGCTGTTTATAGATGTCTGGTTTTGTAATGCAGGCAAGGAAAGCACAGATATTTTTGGCATTTGAAACTAGCTGTTGTTAATGTTTAAAAAACCAGACCTACTCTTTAGTAATTGCTATTGAAGTTGCTGCAAACTTCAGTGACTCTCCTAATGTCATGAATAGTGCACCTTGGAAAAGAAATGTTACATAAGCTTTAAGATATAGAGTTGAAAGAGAAGTGGTTGCACTGAAAATATACTTCATTTTGAAGATTCAAAATGATGCAATGTTTAAATATAATATCTCAGGGAAACTTATTGCAAATATATGTGCGGTTTCAAAGAGCAGCAGTTTTTTTGCTCCACAGTAGAACTTTATCATATTATTTTTGAGCCCAGTTGGAAACCTGCAGACATTACTTCATTGCAGGTACCATATTAAGAGGATCTTAGCCCATGTTATTTTTCTTCTGAATTGTACATTCAGCTGAATTGCTGCAGTAAAATATTTTCATTTTAATGAGCCCTGCTTTGTGGAATAATACTATTTATTTCTCCCTGTATTTGAAGGGAAAAAAGGTTAACTTCAAAATTGCCTTAAATTTGTTCATCTATTAGCTGAGATGACTGATTATCAGATTGTATCAGAAGTAGGTAGGAAATCATTAGGACAACTTGTATGCCTCCTGTAGAAGTCAGTGAATTAATTAGAAGCAGCAGGTATAAGAAGAAAAAGCTAAATCCAGAAGTAGTGGTAGGAAAATGCAAACTCTGTAGCACTCAGCATTAATTTTCAGCATCATTACTTTTTGTGCTAATCTCTATTGCTGTGAAGGGAAAGGCTTTCAGTTTCTTGGGAATCACAGCTGTGACACATAGTGTAAAGGGATAGGAAAAGCTCAGCCATGCCATGAAAATCTCATTTAGGATGTTTTTTGCAGTGTGATTGCAATACAAGGCAAGTAGAAGACATGGATTCAGTTTTTTCTTTATGTCCCATCTCACTATAAAATTCTCTTAACCGGCATATGAAAAACTGTCTTTTAAGCCAGTCTGATATCTAGAAAACAATTCAATTTTTCAGACTGCTGGATTATAGGGAGCAAAACAGAGTGAGGGTATCTATATAGCTGCCACTTACAGGACGATACCTGGGCTGAAGACCCCTGCACCAGTAAATGGTTTCATATTGATACTGAGCAGTCAGTTGGTGAGGCTGAACCTCTAAAAAGCCACTGATACACAAACTGGGACTTCTACCTTCTCTGACAGTATTCTAACCAGTAAGCTGCACAACCATGCTTGATGCTTTCCCTCTTTCCCCTCTCCCCATCTTTCCCAGCCCACCTGGATACCCCATGAAAGGTGGAACAAATTCAGTACAGGTGAAACAGGGGCTCTTTTTCATGACAAGTCCAGTCCACCTGTTGAATCATAAGTTGAGTGCTAACAGCCTGATTCAGGTGTGGCTTGGAACCAAGGCCAGCAGCCAAAATCTCCCTCAATATTTAAAAGAAAGGCTTCCAGCAGGAAAGCTTCCAGATGTTACTGCATCTGGCCTTGGTGGTTCTCTGGTGGGGGAGTCTGCCTTCTCCAGCAGCATGTTGTGGTTGCTCAGGGACCACCTAAGTCTTCTACCACTGCAGGTTCACTGTGTACACTCTCAAACCAAAGGCCACAAGGTGAATATGGACTTTTTTGTGAGGAAGAGAAATAATTGGACATTATAAGCAGAAGGAAAAGTCAGGTTGTCTTCAGCAAATACAAAAAAAGCATGGAGGTGTTTCTGAAACAGTCTTGTTACTATATCTATGAAACCCCATGAATTTGAGAGAGATTGCTTGGTTATATTTTAAACAAAGAATTTTTGAAATCTCAGCTTCAAATTATTAATTTGTAGATATGATCTCAATATATGGAGTGGGTTATATCCGTATTTCACTGAAATCAACAGAAATTATATTATTTAATGGGGTGATTTTGCAGATTGCAAATCTGTTTAGCTTATTGAAAAGCCAGATCATTCCATGTGTCCAGATGGTTTTCATATTTTTACATGTCTCATTTAGAGTAACTTAAGGGATTCATTAGAAATTCTTTAGGAATTTTGCATAAAACATCAAGTCTCATTCAGGACTGGGGCAGTTTAACTTATGTTGAAGAGAATTAACCATAAGTAAAAAGTTTTCAAATTTGTATTCTTGCTTTGCATATTTTTTTAGAGTTTAGAAGGAAAACATGATATGTTATTATGAAATAGGTCTGATAAGAACTAGTATGCTTTATGTTTCCATTTTGGAGTTACCATTTTATCTTGCAGTCCGAAGGATAGCAAAATTATTTAACAGACTCTACAAGCAATTACCAAAAGGTGATCTGAATAAACATATCAGCACAGTCTCACTCCATTGTGCGTTTATATTCAGTAAAGTCACAAGTCACTTGTAAAGAGAACCTTCCAATAAATTCCTGCTGTAGTTGAATTTATTTTTGAGCATCATGGTACTTGAGTCCTTTCTGTTACCCTTGTTGCAGCCTTGTCTCCTGCAGATGTTTTTACTCAGGCACTGCAGGGCCCTCACAGGGAATTGCTTAGCGTTTCTGCTAAGCAGTGTTCGAATGCACACCTGAGAAGCACAGTGAGACAGTAAATTTGTATAACCTCCATTTGTCCTGTAGATTTCTATATTTACAATTGCTGCTTAGAATTGCTTTATTTCTTCCCCTTCCATACTCCTGTTGACTTCCTCATTTTATGTTCAATGTTTTCCCAAGAGGTTTCCAAGTGTGCCCAAGCATAGCTGCTGACAGGCACTGGAGCAAGAGAAGATAAACCTGGCTTAAGGAAAGGAGACCTGATACGCTCGTCTCTACAAACTCAAGCTTGCGTTTGCCAGGTTTTTGAAATTGTCATGGCATTTGCTGAGTGACTCAGCCAGCAACCCAGTGCCTAGTTGGAGTTTGTATATTCACAGACAGCCACAGATTTGTGGATGATTCATAAATAAGCTTTTATCACTTTTAATTTTACAGAGCACAGATCTGGAAAATGAACTCCCTAGAGTGTCATGTCAAAAACTGCCTAGTGCTCTTATGTGTTAATAGTTTTCCCATAATATACCCTGGGAAGTATGCCTCTGGTTTAGTTGCTTTCCAGCCAAGAGTACCTTCCTCTAGTGACAGTGAGTTTTAGTTTTGTCAGCCTGAAAACTATTTGGTCCTCATATCACTGTGAGTGAAGATTTAGGTAAGTAAAGTAAGACATTGCTAGGATTGAAGCTTCCTTTTGTACCTGTCTAATTGATGATTTGAGCAATAAGAGCATTAGGTAATGTGTGGTGTCACAGTTGATTTGAAAAGTGAAGTAACTTCTATGTCTGTCCATGTATTCCTCCTGCTGGGTCTTCTGCTAGTTCTTAGGCATGTGCAGATGTAAAAGCAACTAGATCAGGGAATTGCTTGGAAAAAAATACTGTATTTACTGAGTTAGACTTCTGCCTAACTAGTCCTCTAGTATCACAATATAAAGAGAAATTTTGAGATAGAAGATGTAATTTTTTTTCTTTTTTTATAGAGCTTAGGAACTGATATCAGTCACTAATACCTTCATGTAGCATTACATTTCATTCAGGCTCATATGCAGTTCTATTGTAGGTATTTCATAGCATATCTTTTTAATATTTTAAAAATTTAAAACAGAGTCTATATCCAAATGGATGGTATGCATGTGCTTGAGATGTCTGTCTGCTGCATAAATATTTCATATAAATATTTCTTTATTGTAGTTCTAGTATGCTGAAGAACCAATAGCCTATTTGATTTCCAATGTGTTATTTTATTCCAAGTGTCTTCTTTAGTCCATAAATAACATGTTTCATTTCTGCACTAGACATAAAGGCATTATTTAATGTAGGCATATCTTTGAATTTCATACAATTTTGTTATATCTAAAAGCAGTTAAAGAGAATTGCCATACTTAGGTCATGTGTTGTCTCGTTGAATGCGTTCTGTTTTAATGAGAATCCTCACCCTTTCTTTTCTTGATCTCTAGTATAACATACAAACAGATCAGTACAGAAGTTGTGATAACGTCTCTGCCAAATCATCAGATAGTGATGTCAGTGATGTGTCAGCCATTTCCCGAACCAGCAGTGCCTCTCGCCTCAGCAGCACAAGTTTTATGTCAGAGCAATCTGAGCGCCCGCGGGGCAGGATCAGGTGAGTTCTCCTTGCAGCTTCAATTGCATCACACTCCCTCTTTCACGGAGTGCCAGAACACAACCAGAAATCCTTGAAACCACAACATAAGAATTTGTGAAAAATGTTATGCACAGATAAACTGTCTTCCATGACTGGCCTAAGATAAACAGTATTTTTTGCAGTTGTGCATCGTAAACAGAAAGCAAACTTGCCATGAGAAGATGATAGATAAATGTATTTATCCCACTTGAACTGAACACAGACTGTCCTCTCACTGTTGGCTAAGAATCAGTGTAATCAGTATGCCAGTAAGGTATTACAGCAGAAATATTACTAGATTTTTTTAGTTAAGCAGTTTTTTCATAAAAGCTTCGTTTTTCTTCCTCAGTGTTTTTCCCTACCTACTTGCCTTTATTTGGCTGTTTTCATGTATATGATAAATTGCTAGATTTGAAACTATTTGAAATTACTAGATTTGAAACTATTATTAATGTAGTAATTTTTATATTTCTTGTTCAAAAGTATTTTAGTTCATTTCCATTGTTAATAATCAAGTACATCTTTCATCCTTGATACTAATCTATTGTGGGGCTAGGGCTTTTTTTCGATGCACACATTTGTTTTTGTTTTCATTTAACTTGATGACAAAACTCTCAGCAACTACGACTGCTCTAGGATTAGCTTAGTAGTCTTTGATTACATTTGCCAGTTCTTGAACTGCCAAAAATTTGACTTTTGGTGTTCTAAAACACAAGAAGAATTATAAACTGTAAAAAATAAATTATCCCTACCAGGAAATCTAATATAAGTCTGGAAGCCTAATATAAGTCTGGAAGGCATCATTTGCCACTCAGAACACTTCTAGACAGACTCAGGGTCTGAGAAGATCAGCTGCAGGAGTTTGGTATGTTTATGCAGAAGGAAGGAATGTTAGGAAAACTCAGCAACTGGCCTGTATGTTTGAGCTAGATACACCTCATTTTCTTTTCAAGGAATGTTCACAAGGGTGTTTAAAGTCATATTTCATATTGCTGGAGGTATAACCTGACAACTGCAGTAAGCCACAATCCAGCAGAAGACTGCAGTGGGACTGTGAATGTATTTAAAGCGATTTCAATTCATGTCCTTACATGCTGCATTTCATCATGTCCTAACTTTTCAGTATTTGACTCTTACAAGGGGCTTTTTTCATACCAAAATACCTTATTTCACAGACAGAATTTTTCTCAACTAGGCCCTCTCACAGTGTCTTTGTCAGGTTCAACAAAAATAGGATTTTTTCCCAGAGATATGTGTGACAGATTTTATCAGAAATTTTCCTTGAGTTCAGAATATCTGATTGTAAATATCAGGACTGGGAGAACCAGTAACCTTGTGTGAGCCTGGCAAGGGTGAAACCTGGGCTCAAATCCTCAACTTCTTCCATTCTTAGGAGTAGCAGAGCACTTTGGGTGCAGGATGGGGTGACCTAGTATACAAAGCCAAGTGTCTGCAGTGGGAGTTCCAGTTCAGCTTCACTCTAGACCAGAAAAGTGAGATGTAATTGGAATTTAGATGCCTTCCCTTTCTGATAATGTCCACAGGATCAATAGCTCAGAAATCAGACACTTTATGGCTAGCTTTAATCTTCTCTAAATTCAGGTAGTACTTCCATAGTGAACAAAATGTGTAGCAATTACATACAATGCAGTTCCTTCAGTAGAAATATGAGGAAGAAATTGAAAGACTGGGAAAAGGGCTGATTGTTTTAGGAACAATTATTTTCATCTTGAGATTCATGCTGTGTAACTCCAGCCTTAAAAGCTATTTATCTTCAGTGGAATTCACCTAAAATAGGTTTTTAATAAATTATTTTTTTAGCTTACCTAAGTCACCATTAAAAGGGAAAAAACACCTGTTATCTTGGATGGTTCACCTCATCTTCAGACAGGTGTCACAGGCAGGGGAATCATCTTTTTCTAGCTTTAATTGTTGAAGAAACCCTAGATGACTTGTTTAGATTGGTTGCTTTAATTTTTGACATTTAAGATTAAAAGGATTCTCTCAATTACTAAAGTTCCTCTAAGGTCAATGAATTAGAAGTTTTAAGTTCAAGCTTGATTAGTAATTTGAAATTCAAATTTTATTTTTGCCTCCAAAGAACCCAACGTTAACATATATCTAACAGGATGGGATAAGGATAGGATGGTTGAGCAGGAGGGGTAGCATTTTTTGTCTATCTGTTTTTGTCATTCTGAAACCACCTATCATCTTCATTTGGAAGTGTGTCAGGCCAGTGGCCATGCCAACTGTGTGAGCATAATGTTACATTTAAAGACAAAGTTTGTTGAACTGCCTTTTCTATGCACCTACTTCTCTTCTCCACTTGTGTTCTAGAGATGAACCTAGTAAGCTTGTAGAAACTCAAAGGAGGTAGCTCAGTTCTAGCAATTTCACTAAATTAAGTCATTCAACAAATGTCCTTATTTTGAAGAGTAGTCCGGGGCTTAGATGAGTAGCCTGAAGTGATTGATGCAAGTTCTAAATACAAGTATATAAAATAGCTTCTTGCTCTCTAATTTGTTTAGCATTTTGAGATATGTGTTATAACGAATGGCTTTGTGTGGATAAGCTACTCTGTATATGAAATTATTCAAAGCATCTTTCTTGTCACTCTTCTGGGAAGTCTGGTTAGCTGCTGTGCTCTCTAGTTGGAAGTGCAGAAAAAAGTACCAGGAAGTTTTGGTGTGTAAACAAAATGTTCTGGGACTTCTGATTTGAATCAAAGTCAGATTTATTAATTTGGAATTGATGTGTATTTAATGAGTGAAGCCAAGTTATCAGTCCTTCTTTATGGAGATTTGTTTTTATTGATCACAGTTTTATGCATTCACGCTACAGTCACACAGTACTTTGTGCCTGTGTGTGTTGGAGACGTCACTGTGTATGGCTCTGAAACATTTCTTGCATCCTAAATGAAGCAGAAGGAAATGTATCTGCGTTTAATTCAAAAGATTGATAAGTAAGAACCCATGATAATTAATCAGCACCATGTGGGCTTGATCAGACAAAGAAGGACATTTGCTGACTTAATAAAAAATTATGCCAGATTCTGTCATTGCACCACTTTTCATTTGTAGCCTGTTTATGCAAAGATACCTGGACTTCTTGGTGCTGTTGAGTAGGGAGCTGTCCTGCATGGTAAAGGTGAGGTGGAGGCTCCTGTTTTGGAGGAACAAGCTACCATAAGGTGTTACACTTAAATCCGATTTAATAAAATCTGCTAAATTTATGAAAGACTAAATAATTTTTTTTAAAGTGAATTTGTTTCACTGTATCTGGACTTCAAACAAATTGCCCTCGCATTAGGAATATTACTGTTATCTCTCATTTTAAATTTGAAAACCACATCTTATTAAGAATTATGGTTTTTATCTTGATCAATGTGTGATATAATATCATTATGTCTGTGCCAAATTTTAATCTGTTTTTACACGCTTTTTTAAATTGAAAGCTTAAGTATAATTAAAATATCTTATATGAGCTTATCGAGGAAAGGGGATAATGTAATGAGTTGTAATAATGGATTTAATCCAGTTCTAATTTATTTCACATGTTATGCCATGCCACTGAATGGCTTGTATCACAAACTCATATATGGCTTTTGAGAATTTTGTTCTCTGTATGTCACTGAAGTTTCTACTGTCAGATTCTACCTGACAAACATTTTCTTCCCTGATTTGCAGAACAGAATATACAAATTTTGTGCAGCTGTTGTTCTTTCAGTACACTCACACTTAACTCCAGTACACCTGACCTTTGAAATGGGAGTGAAGGAGTAGAGAATTGATGATTTGGAATCAAGTGAGGAAGTGGTTCATGGGTTGATAGGCAATGGATGCAGAGAGATGGAGACAGCCAGGACCTCATAAACAACAAACCAGGGCAGAGAGGAGCCACCCAGAGTTTATACACATGAATAAGGGTGTGATTGAGAGAAGAGCATTTAGGGAAAGCTCTCATACCTTTTCTGAGGAATGAGCACAAGCGTGTGGCTCTCCAGATGGCCTGTGCTCTAAAGCATGGGGAACGAGCCAGAGGAATTGGAGGTTTTTTGTGCCCTGCAGGGCTGTGGTCTCATCATGATTACAGAGAAGTGGTGGGATAGTTCCTATTACTGGAGTGCTGCAATCCATAGAAGCACAGGGCAGGATAGCAAGGAAGGATTGCAAGCCTTTTCTGTGAGAGAGCAGAATATGCAGGGAACTCTGCCTAGAGATGGGTGATGAACCAGCTGAGAGTTTATAGGTCAGGGTTAGAGATCCAACCAATGTCATGATATTGTGGGCGTCTGCTATGGGCTTCTTGATCAGGAAGAATTGGATGAAGCCTTTTTCCAGTTGTAGGTTCTGGTTTTCATGGAGAATGTAAACCATCCTGGTATCTGCTGGTTGAGCAATGCAGTAGGGCACAAGAAATCCAGGAGGTTTCTGTAGTGCACTGATGACCAAAGGGAAAGTCTGGAGCAAGGACTCAGCAGAGAATGAACTGATCAAGGAACATTTAAATAAACTGGACATGTAAAAGCTATTGGCATGAGATGAGGTGTACCCATGAATACTAAATGAGCTGTTGTTGACTGATGGCATTGCAAAGTCAGTCAGTAATCTTTGGAACGTGGCATTCAGGGGATGTTCTTGAAGACTGGAAGAAAAATCATCACTACTATCTTCAAGAAGGGAAAGGGGTCTTGGAAACTATAGGTCTGTCAGCCTTAGCTCCACATCTGGGTAGGTGATGGAACAGACAGTCTTGGAAACTATTTCCATACATATGTGTAGAGCAAGGGGGTGATTGTGGATAGTCAGCATGACATTACAAAGGCATATCAAGCCTGACCAGCCTGATGGCCTTGTTTCATTAGCTGGCTAGCTTGATGGATGAGAGAAGAATATCAGATGTTTTCTATCTTGTCTCTGCTAAGAAGTTCAATGCCCTCTTCTTAAACACCCTCATAGACAAGCTGAGGAGGTACAGCCCAGGTAAGTAAACAGTGAGGCAGATTGGAAACTGGCTGAATGCCAGGATTAGGGCATTGTGACCTGTGACACAAAGTCCAGCTGGAGCCAAATCATTTGTGCTGTATGCTTGGAGTCAATATTTAGGCAGTACTGTTTAACATCTTCATTTGTGTTTGGAATGATGGGGCGAAATGCACCCTCAGCAGGTTTGCAGACAACAGAAAACTGATATCAATAGTTGATATAATAGGGGGATGTCACACTATTCATAGGGACCTCAACAATGGAGAAATTTAGGAATCGCATTAAGTTCAACGAAGGAAATTAAAAATCCTGCACCTGGGGAGCAGTAACCCCACGTGCCATTGCCCACTGGGGGCACACAGCTAGAACACAGCTTTGCGGCTGGAAAGCAGCTTTTCAGGAAAAGCCCTAGGATGTTTCTGGATGCTAAAATAAACCTGGGCCAACAGTGCCTCCTTGCATTAAAGAAGTCCAACACCATTCTGGGGTGCATTAGGAAGAGTGTTGCCAGCAGGCTGAGGAATGGGATCCTTCCCACTCCATAGAGCTGAGTGGCTCTGGTGAGACACATCTGCAGTTCCCAGTCCAGTGCTGGCTCCCCAGTACAAGAGACATGGAGCTAGCTACTGGAGCACATCCAGCAAGGGGCCATGAAGATGTTGGAGTGTCTGTCATACAAGGAGAGGTCAAGAGAGCTGAGTGTCCAACCTGGAGCAGAGAAGGCTCAAGGGAAGTCTCATCAATGTGCATAAATGCCTGCAGAGAGGGACTGGAGAAAAAAGGCCAAAGTCTTCTCAGTGAGAGGATGAGCACAAACTGAAATAAGGCAAATCACATTGAAACATGAGAAAAACATTTTTTTCTGCGAAAATGTGTTAAACACTGGAACAAGTGGTACAGAGATTTTGCACAGTCCAGTATCTGGGGATAGCCAAACCCCGAGCAGATATGGCCCTGTGCAACCTGCTCTTATCACACCTGCAGTATGAGTTGGACCTTGCAATCTCCAAAAGGGTCCTCCAGCCTCACCTGTTCTGTGACTCTCTTTCAGGTTTTCATTTCATGCTGCTTATTATGCTGTTCTCTTGCACAAAATGCTCAGTGTCTTTAGTTTGGAGCCTGGTAAAGTGGCTGGAGGTTTGCCATCTCACTGAGGACAAACAGCAGACTTGAGCTGCAGATCTCTCAAGATGATGTAGTCAGAGGTCACTCTCTGGACTGGAGATAGATTTTCTCCTACTGGTTTTCAATTCTCCCATGTAGTACATAAGAGCTAGTTTGATACAATTTATAGTAGTGAGGATCTAGAGAGAGTCTGAGGAGTCCTCTTACCTCTTCTCAGGATTCCCAATAATGTTGCTTGTTACATCATAAATGTATGTGATGTGACTGGTGCAATACAGTTGTTCACTCCTTCCCCCACCCTCTCTAGACCAGGGCTGCAGCCACCCTTCTCAGCGCACTGATTCACTGAAATGCAACATTACAGCACCACAGAGCCAGCTGAGCAAAGTTATTCATGTCATAATAGTGAGGCAAAACAACACACCAAGGTTTTTCACACATTGATGAGACCGAGGTCTGTGTTGTAATAAAGAAACCAATTAATTTCATGTTAATTACGAAAGTCATTAAAATCTTTATATTGAATTTGTGCTACAGTGACTAAGGGTGTAGTCAAGGTACTTTACTCATGAAAAAAATGAAATGTAAAATCTTTTCATTATGGATATAAATATTGCAAACAGAACTAGTGGAGGCAAAAACAGAACGCTAAAGCTTATTCATCAATAAAAGTAAATCACCTGGAAAATGGGAACAAATTCACCAGACTGGCTTTGTGAAGGGTATTTCAGACTGGCTTTGTGGAGGACATTCACTATGCCACACTCATTATCTGAACCTGGGAGAAGATCCTGAAAATGTGTGGAGTATTACAGATATTTTATACCCTGCCTAAGTTTGATCCCGTATTTCTTAATGAACCAGTGTAAGGGCAAGTTCACATTATATAAAGAAAGGATTGAGCTATGTGAATTTGCAGTGGAATATGCAGTGCTGGAGCCTTGCATAAGAGGGATCTGTTTGTGTGTACTAGGTAAAATTGGGTATTCCTAGGGTTTATAGCTCTCATTATTGATATTCTGTATAAAAATAAACGTCATTTTAATTATTCAAGGTGTTATCAACCCAGATCCTTGTCTGGAAAGGAGACATCATGTACCACAATCAAGGTGGTTCCTCATTCTTGGGTTCTGAGAGCCTTCAGGGTGCCATGGTAGAAGACATAGTAGATGATCTTGTGTGCTGTCTGTGCTGTGGCACTGCCAAGCAGATTGAAAGAAACCCAAAGCCCTGAATGCCTCATGCATTCCTAGCTGGTGCCATCAGGTAACCATGATCACACCGCTCTGGCCGCTGGGTCTCTTGCTTAGGTGTTGGCAGTGTATTAAGAGCTAGATCCTACAAATCTCCACATCTGCACAGACAGTGGTCTGGCAATGTCAGTCTGCATCATGTTGAAAGCTGGCCCTCAAATGGCATTTTCAAAGGGATGTTTACTGGGTTTCTGCTTAAATTCTGCCATGTGCTGTAGTTCAAAGCATCACTGTGGAAGGTCTGTTCTGTATTTCTCGGGCCTAAAGCACCACAGAGTCAAATACCTGCAGCAGTAGCAGAAATGATGAATTCTGCTGCATATATATATTCACTTGGGAATCAGATCAACCTTTTCAGTTGTCACATTTCTAAAGAATCTTGAACCAAGTTCTCATTTGCCATTTATCTTCCATATTGTACCTGCTTCAAAGCCTGTATAGCTAAGGTCTTGCAAATTTATAGATGGCTGCAGTTGCAGTTTATCAGCTGGGCTATGGGTCACCAGAATCAATGCTTCAATATGATTTGGTTTTAATCAGATGTCAGAGCTCCAGTGCAATGGTGCTCGTTGAAAAATTACTCATTTCTTTTCTTAACATGAGCTGACATGGCTTTGGGGACATAGTGCTGTTCTCTTTTCTGAAGTTTCCATTTTTAATGGCCAAAATACTAAGTTCCCAATTTATTTTTTTAATTATGTCTCTGCAAATTTAACTTGACTTAAGAGTATTTATTGACCTGGGTATTTCTTTCTCATGACAAATTGTAGATCCTGCAATTTTAATGTGCAAGATTTTTTTAAGATGATTAGTTATATTTCTCATAAGTGTGAAATCCTACCTCTTCTATGCAAATTGGAATTCCTCCTTTCTAAGAAAGAAATAGAGATACTAGAACTAGTCTACACTAATTAAATTAATTTGTATATTTACAATGCAATATTTCTTTTGTATTAAAATTACAAATAACAGTCTTTTTTGTGGATTGGAAATTTATAAGACAAAAAAAAGTTAATTTCACAGGAAAATGAAAACCCATTAAACTCTTTAATAAGTCTATGCTCAAGATAGTGATATATTTTTGCAAAAATTAATACACTTTTAATGGTTATTAATAACATGCTGTGCAACACATTGGCATAATGGCAACATCTTAAATCTAGGTTTAAAAAAATCAATAGTTCATATCCTTATTTAAAAACAGGGAGGGGAGATTTCTGTGTGTGCTTAACAAATTGATACCTTGATTCAGTTTCCTCCTAGAGGAGTAAATGAAATGTTCTTTGTGAACACAGAAAGGTATTTTAAACAAAAATTTAAACTCTTTTGTCTAGTTTTTTATGTACACCAAAAGCTTGAGCTGATGGAAAACTCATCAGTCTTCATGTAACTGTGTTGAGTAGCTATTGTATACATACATACATACTATTTTATGACTGCTACTTTGCTTAAAATGCAACAATTAAAATAGAGAAACGTGGATGTAAGAACAAACAGTGCAGGTCTTGTAAGATAATGCAGTTTTATTACAGTGCAAAATGAAATTTGTCAGTACTGCAAATTCCCTAGCAGGGTTAGCAAGGGCTAAGAGCTTCACAGATGTGGACAATTGTGTTGTAGCTGTCATCAAAACTGATAAATGAGGAGGGTTTTTTTAAAAGTTCAGGATGGTAATAATGTTCCTTTAAAAATAAAAAAAAAGAGTTTTTACATTGCAAAAAGTCTGATCAAGATTTTGAGGTGAAGCCATAGGGATAAAGCCTTCTATAAACTTGTTTAGAGAATGAGGCAGGAATTTTAATTATCTTACTTGCCTAATTTATTACTGCTCTGGGAAATCACTCTTTGTCCCATAGTTTTTATTTGATTAATGACAAATCATTTCAGACATGCCTGTGTTGGTGGCCATATACTGCCTGTTGCATGGCAGTTCATTGTGTCTTGCTGCTGTGGATTCAACATTCCCATCATGAGGGAAGTTTGGAGCAAAACTCACACATGATTCTTTAGGGCTCTGGTTTGTTTAACCCAATGACAAAGTAAGAGATTGCATGGTTGCATGGTTGCTGAGTTCACCTTGCAAAATGGGATGATGGCACATGAAGAAGATTTCTCTGCAAAAGCAGAGAGGATAGTGAGTGTTTTGTGGCTACAAATGATAAACTGGCCATCCTTTGAGGGAATGATAATATACTAAATACTTGTGATGGGACATTGAAAAGACTTCTTTTGTTCAGTTTCCACAGGAATTTTCAGGAACAGTTTTGGAAAGAGTGATAAAAAGAATTTATTCCTCACTTTCTTATTCTCTTTCTACTTCACTATCACCATGAACTCTTTCCTTACAGGGATTATTGTCCATTATACTCTTTTTGTACTTCAGTTAGTTGGCTTTGTCTTGAGTCGTGCCTGATGGGCAACAATTGCAGCCTCCCTGCATCCTGGACAGTCTAGCTAATTTGTCCCAAATGCAGAACAGACACGAGGGAGGTACTGACTTTCTGCCTCTGACCTGGAGACAAATAGTAATATTCAGGAAATGTATGATCTATTTAGCAATAGGGCCTGTGAGTGAGCGCAGTGTCACTTTGGAACAAGAAAGTTTCCTGGCATCTAAACCTGGTGTCTGATAGCTTTGCAATCTTTGAAATCTTTGAACATGAGAGGTATCACTTAAAGAAGTTGTTTTACCAAATTGACAGGTGCTCAGAAGAACTGGCAGCTACTGTGTTTGTGCCAAATAGAAGGATCACCTCGTTGGAATCTTTCAGTCAGGCATTAGCCACTTCTCCAAGTGAAGTGAATTGATAATTTTGGTTTTGTTGTTAGTTTTGAGGTTTTTTATTGTAATTTTCTTCAAAAGGGCCAGCAATCTGCCATGGTATAGCAGCTGGAATTTAGAATATATTAAAGAAGAAATTTTACCATGGGCAGAAACCAGGCATGGAACATTTCTACCTAAATTTTTCATGTTTGACAAACAGAGCAGATATAGGTAACAGGCAAGGCAATTTTTGTCTAAACTCTCCACAGTGGAAGCATCCACTGCAACACTTGAAGTAAATTGTCACTCCTACTTTGTTTCTGATTATTCAAGTCACTGCAGCTAAAAACTGAGCCCCAAAAAAGTTTCATTAGCTGTGCATCTCCCAGTTTCATTAGAAACACATTGAGCATGACCTGTGAATAGTTAATATTGCTGCTCAGGTGTCCTGTCTTGGGGCAAGGACAGGCACTCTGATGTAACCTGAGTCACAACTTGTGCTTTTTTCACAGGGAAATACAGGGCAGTAGCCTCCAAATTATTACCATGAAGGGAACATAAATGAAAACATTTTAGATAAGCTGCTTAAAAAATATAATGTACCTTCTTTACCCCCAAAGAGTGTATTACAGATGGAAACTTCTGGTTCTGAGGTCATTTATATACAACATTAAGGTGAAGCCAGAGTAATTAATGTTTTAATTATTCATTATCTAAAGATAATGATTTTTAAAAATCCATCATTATAAACTGCTTTATGTATCTGTCAGAGAGGGAGGGAGATGGAGTATTTAATCCCTTCAGAACATCTGTACGTGAAAAATGTACTATGGAGCATTGCTTCTGCATTTTTAATTATCTAATTATGTTTCCTCTTTAAAAGAAACAGTCACATCACCAGCAGTCTTTCTTAACAATTTCAAAAAAATGGAAAAATTATTTTAATTGGTTTTGCATTTAATTACTGCAGTTGATAAAGATGAAATGTAATCCATAAACTTTTAGTTTAAGTACATTATGCTAATATTTTGAACAGGCTGTACTTGTTATTTTTAGATTAAAGAAACGTAGCAAAATAATTTTAGTCATGGCTCAGACCTCAGAGTACTTATCACTTTCTTTATCTTCATCTCAGTTTAGTATATTTTTAAAATCTTATCTGCACTTTTTTTGTTATTCCTGACCTTACACTATCCCATTCAGCTTTTCAGATTCTCCTCCTGCATTTCCTTTTTTTTTTTTTTTTTGCTATTGCCTGTTGCTATCTACTTTTGGAAAGGGGCAGTGAGGAATCTATTTCATATCAATGGTGTAGCATTTTTGACATGAAGAGCAGCAACACCACAGGTACTTCAGTACCTCGTGCTTTAGAGGGAAAAAAATACAACAGGGAAAATAACATTACGCCTGAATGTCATGCAAAGGAAGAAAAACTGGTGAATTGAGCTTTCTTGATGCTGAAAAAAGCTTCCTTCAGTGTGGACATACACATCTTTGTGTTTGTCATACACACACACCCCCAACATCTATTTTCTTGATACAGATTTACATCCTTTCTGTTTGGTAACTGAATATATGCATGGCTATATGCAGTCAAGTTTGAGCTGTTTGTCCTTTGATTCACGTGAGCCTTCCCACATCAGCTTTAACAGCAATAGTTAACCCTGAGCAGTGCCCCTGGAGTGGCTGCTTTTGTGTTGGTTTCGTTTTATGATTCAAGTCATTACTTGGCTTCAGGCTGGTGGTGCCTTGGGTATGTGCAGGCAGACACAAGGGCTCCCACATACAGAGACAATTGCTCTGCTTGTTTCAGGGAATATAAATTAAGTTGAAATGTTCATGGCAAATAATAAAAAAATCTGCTTATCTTTTGCTTGGAAAACAGTTAAAATCTGCTTATCTTTCATAATGTTCAGGCTTGCTTTCTGAATTGTTACTCTTTTTTTCATAGAGAAATGCTAGTTTTCCAAGTTTAAAAAGTAGAAATCTGTCAGAGCTGTGAAACTGGCACAGTTCAGTGGTCAGTGTGCTCCTGAGAAAAGCATTGTCACAGCCCAGATTCTGACATACTGTGCTCCAATATGGAAATTTCCTGATCTTCCAAAGTAGGATTTTAACCAGTTAAGCTCCCAGAGGAGGCAGATGTTACAAAATGTTCCCCAGCCCTTGGTTCAGTGAGAGTTTGCACACTGAACACAGTGGGGCTGGGGATGTTGGGGATTTGTCATCCCAGAGGGAGCGGCTGTGGCACTGAGTGGCACTTTCATGCAATATAGGAATATTGTCAGCAACAATTATAACTTAGAAGTTACTGATCTTCAAATATTTTAATATACCAATAGGACTCTTGACAGCAGAAGCAAGGGGTTTTTTTTGTGATTTTAATAGCTATTTCATATGACATATTTCACCCTAGGGCAATCTAATATATGATCAATGTGCATGTTAAATCAATATGTAGTTCCAGTTGGTACAGACTGTACAAAATTATTATTTGATTGAACCAACTTTTATGGTCTAAAAACTTCTTTTTACTAACTAGAGAGAATTACAATATAGGATATATGTTTGCCATTTGGTTTGTAAAACACCATGCTTCAATTAATTTATTAAATGCTAATGAATATTTATAAGTTTTTATTTTAAAATTCACAGTAATATATCTTGCAGAAAATGTAATATATCATATATAATATAAGATACAAATATTTTCTTAGACCGATAGAGAAATTTGTAGATATTTAATTAATCGTTTTTGTGTATTGATTATATAATATAATACTAATAACAAGATGCTTATTTTTAGAAATGTAATGTTTCTCATGATAAAAATATCTTCCCTTTGGTCCGGAGCTATGATGTGTTTAGGAGATTATTAGTATTCATGAGCTGCCTCACTGCAAAGGGGAGCACAGGGGCTGTGGTGGGTGCGTGGTGCTGCAGTCGGCAGGAGGCAGGGGAGGCTCAGTGCCCTGTGCTGCTGGGCCGGGGTTCTGCTGCAAGGTTCAAGGTGCTGCCACTGCCTGAAAAGAGCTTACAGCATCATCTGCACAGCAAGGAATACAGGGCATCCTTTATTTACTCATGGCTTGCTTTCTTGGGAAAATGGGTGGAGTAAATATGAGGGCTCATGAAAACAAACACCTAAAATATTTTTTAATACATCATCAGTAATTCTAAGAGAATGAGGGAAATGCTGTTATTTTAGCAATGGCTAATCAGTTCAGATTTTTTCTGTGAAAGGATTTACTTCCAGATATTACATAGGTGAGTTCATGGACAAGTATTTTTCTAGCTTTCTTACCACTGTCTTACTAACTTTCTTTTTCAGGTGGAATGTGCAGGTTTTTTATGTAATTATTGAGAGATACTGAGTATATGTCTATATACCAGTTTTCTCAGATCTAATGATTTATCCAATATGCTTTTATGGATCTTGAATACATATATAGTAGTTATCTGTACATAGAAAGATATATAATGATGTAATACAGGTACTTGGCTTGATTTCAGTTCTAAATATTTGAGTGTGCTGTACTTTTTAATGTAAGCAAATATTATCCACAATGGTCTTATAGCATGGCCATCTTATAAAATTTGTTTCATGGTTAATTTTATGCTATCTTGTAACTCAAACTACTCTTTGATTAAGTTTTTTTTGAGTTAAAAGCTCATTCTTCATTCCCACAGATGCAACTGTCAGGTAGGGGCAGCTTGCAAAACTGAATGTGTTGCTTTCTTTCATAACTCTGACGGCTGACATGTGAATACAGTCTTGATGTCCTGTGTAGTGCAGGTATAACTTTAGATGGGATTTGTCTCAACTGCATAAGCTCTGGCAGGAAATGCAAGCATTTTTCTCTTGGTGGAGGGAGCAGTGCCTTCCCTGCTGATGCAGGAACCTGGGGGTAGTGTCTGACCCCAGTGCTGGGGAGGCTCCTCTGCTCCTGCTGGGGTTAGAGGGAGCTTTTCTTTACAAGTTAAACTAAATACATTTTTAGAATGTTAAAAATGCAATGACTCTTTTTCTATTCTGAATATCTGTGAAGCAATACACAGGCCCATTTATATTGTCTGTAACCATTCTTAATATGCACAACAATTATGTTGTTATAGCTGTAATTGGAAGTACTTAGAAATAACATAAGACATTTGCCAAACTATCAATCAGAAGAACTGCTAAAGATCATAAAATAATTTTAAATAAAAATTTAGTGAATTAATTCATTTATAACTTAATGGACTATATGGATAAATATGTTGCTCTTCATAATCCTGCTACAGAAAACAATATTTATTTATTGTGTTATGATAACTAGGTTTAAATATAATTTAATAATTTACCAGTTTTAGCCCCAAGCCTGCAAAAACTTGCATCTGCATTTAAATGAATGTGTTAATAATCCCAGCAAGTCTGCAAAACAAAATAAAAATTTAGCTATGTTATTATCAAAACAGCTAAGTGCAAAGGGATGTATTCATGCAGGTCATTTTCTTGTTTGTGCTTCATAAATGAAACTCTAACAGTAGTGAATAAAGCAGGACTGTGAACTAGGAGCTTTTCCTTCAAATGATAATCAGTAATGTAATGGTAAAACATTCTGTTCTAAGGGTAATCAATTAGATGGTATAAGAATGCTGAATTTTACATGCCCATTCTTTTGAGACTGTTGCAGTAATGAAAATTAATAAACTAGCACAGGGATTAGATGAACACAAAGAAAACTTAATGTATTTTCTTTGTTGTAACAAGAGGAAGTATTGGACAGCTGTTGATCCTTGGTCCTATCCCATTATGCCCATTTCTAGCAAATTAATAGCTATTTTGTACTAGTACACGGGAACATATTTCCTAGGAAAGCAGGACTTCATATTTGCCAGGTAAAAACAAGTATAAAATTAATTTGAATTCTAAATTTCTCTGGGTTTTTTTTCCAATTAAGATAAATATTCTAGTACCTATTCTAGTTCTATTCTATCTTTTGCAAAGAATCAGAAATTAAACTTATATGAGTCTTTGAAAAAAGTGATTTTTTCTATTATTCAGAAACTTTCCATGTTCCCTGAATTAGTGAATTCATACATCAAAAATGTTTTTTTCCTAAAGTTATAATACCATCTTTTTCTTATTTCTCAGCTGATGGACATCACGGGCTCCTACATACATATTAAATAAAGTGAGATTAGAGCATTTCAGGTAAATTGTAAAAAAAAAAAAAAAAAAGAAGTGAACGCTGGCATAAAAACATTGTTATTTTGGTATTTATTATATTCATAAACACCTGAAATTCAGTAGAGCAAATTTAATAATATGGTAAATAATTCTTTATTTGCATGACAGATTTTATAGTCCATTGAATTTAGTGCTGGAAATTACGTAGAAACAGTCACAGAAATACAATTCCCAGTGCTGTTGGAAAGAAATTATCCATGTGGAAAGGAGTTGTCCATGTCTAATCAAAGTAGGAAGTAGAATCCCTCGAAGTGAGGCCTTTGAACCTTCAAATAGTGAAGTATCTCTTGCTCCAGAGAAGAAACTAGTTAACAGGGCTGCCTTCTATCACCCTAGAGGCCTTTTCTTTGATACTTGTGTAAATTTGTGAGGAAGATGGTAGTTTTGAGGTTTTCTTTTTTCCCGTCTACATTTCTTCCTAGAATGATTGAATATATTTGTGTTTGTGCTCACATTTATGTGAATGTGGTGTGGGGAGAATGGTGATAAAACACAAAGGAATTCTCTAAGGAAACTTTAAAATACAAATGTCTTCTATTTTTTGCCTTTCAAACCCAAAAGCCAGTCAATAAAGTTTCTCTGGGACAGGAGGGAACATGACAGAACCTATTATAAGCTCAGTGTACCTCAGGTAGTCCACTAAAATGTGTTCTTGAATACTTTGGTGCATCAAGCAGCTTGTTCTGTTTAATGGCATAGATGGTTTTTTATCTGAGCTTAACAGAAGCAGATTCTAAGTGCTGAAGATGGTTAAAAGCCTATGCAGAGGTTGATAGTGATCTTTCTATTAGGTGTTGTCTAGTCAAAGACTTAACTTTTCCAACTTCATTTTTAAAGAATAATGTCTATTTCTATGTGCTCTTACCTGTGTGGTCACACATATGGTCCACCCTTGGAAGATGCCAGTAAATCAGGGCCATACTGTTTTAGTTATAGTTTAGGGATACAATTTTTTATACTTTCCTGGATCTGTCTTGGGACAAGACTGATTCAACCTCCAGCAGGGCCCAGATCCATAGAAGTTACAGGATATTATATTTTCTCCCATTGACCCCTTTATTTTTCCGTGGTCTGATTTCCTATCTGTCTGAAACTTGCCATGACACAAAAAAGCCTCTAACCCCACTCTTTCTAATTTTGACTGGGGGAGAGGTAGTGAGGGGTAAATGGGAATGGGGGACAGGAGCAGACCATTGCATCTGCTGGGGAGGGACCTTGCTGGGAGAGACTGCTGGACTATTGGTTAACAAATAAATTTGACTTCAACATACTGAAAAACTGAAAAAAAATTCCTAAACCAGCATGCTAACAGCAGGTCTACTAATCAGCAATAGAAGGTCAAGGAATTGCCTACATGCTTGGCCAGTTTAACAACTGCATCTGAAGTGAGCCCATCTGCAACTTAAATTTCTGTCTCTGCAGAGTGGCAACTAACTTTATATTGACTTTAGAGCTAGGGCATTGCTTGGCCACAGCTGACCTAGGACTGGGTATTAGCATGTCTGTGTGTACTTGAGACTGTTCTCTAAACTGTGTTTGTGAGCACTTTATCCTGCCTCTATACAGTGGAGCAGAAAAAGGATTTGTATAGAAACATTCAAATGCAATTCAATGCAATTCAGTTAAAGGAACTCAAACAGAACTGCCAGAGTGATTCATTTTTCTGTCAATCAATGAAAATTCTAGTGGGTTATTAGGGATTTTGCCTCAAAATTAGTTTGCTTTCATATTATAACTATTGCACTTACCTTTAAGGAAGTGAGAGACTGAAGACCTAAAAAATACGACATATTACATGATCTCTTTGAAAAGTATGAAAATTTAGATGGTATCTTTATTTCTGTTAGTCTTTGGTGAACAGCACTGATAAGATGAATGTGTTAAACTACTGCCCCACGTTAATTTTCTTTGGTTGTAAAATTGCTGTTTTATTTGTTTCTGTATTGTGGGGATATAGGCAGGAAAGCATCACATAACTTTTAAGTGCCTCTCTGTTGTTTTGAAAAACATGGGGAAGTGTTCATTTTATTTGTTCCCCTCAAAGTGGAGGACAAACAATAGCATTGAAAATATGTACTCCGAGGAGCATCACATTAAGCTTTTACTTGTGAACCAAATAAATGGAAACATATCAAGACTTAAAAATAATTTAGTGATTAAAAAAAAATAAGGCTTTTGGAAATGCTGTTACACAGACAAATTAACATGTTTGTTTTTACTTTGTAACTGTAGTACATTTACTCCTAAAATGCAAGGCAGACGGATGGGGACTTCAGGGAGAATCACAAAGAGCACAAGCGTGAGCGGGGAGATGTACAAGCTGGAGCACATTGACGGGAGCCAGTCGGACACGGCCGTCGGCATGGTGGGAACAGGTGGGAAGAAAAGGCGCTCCAGCTTTAGTGCCAAGGTGGTTGCCATAGTGTCTCGAAGGAGCAGAAGCACATCTCAACTTAGTCAAACAGGTGAGTGAGGCACACAGTCCTGGAAACAGGACTCTCACCAAACGTGGTTTACCTTAATTTCATCTGTGGCATCTGTGTTACATGTATATGCATCTAGACTGCTCAAGAGAAATTTTCCTGCTGTAAATAAACTCCTGATATATTAGTTTTCTTTGATTATTTAACATCTGCAAGAAACAATATACAAATGTCTTTTAGAATATGTGCTGTAGTTACTTGCTGTCATGATCAATGAAAGCTGTTATCTCTTAGAAGCCTTGTTTACAGGTTGGCCAGGAAATGCAAAGAAACACATGTTGGTGTCAGCAGTGGATAATGGTTTGCTAAGACCAGCTTTTTATGTGTAGGAAATTTCTTTTAGCAGGAGAGTTGAGTGTGAATGTGGGAACTGAAATCTGAGCAAGTGAATGGCAGTTATGCAACTTGAATCAGAAGTTGTTCCTGTAGTGGCATAAAATATATTTTTAAAAATTACTTTTGTTTTTTAAGTTGAGAGTTAATCCAATACTTTATTGTTTTGTAATACTGGCAAGTTGGGGTCAGTGATTTCAGACAAATTAGATGACAACGTGATGCTTCATTAGGAGCATAAGCCTTCCAACTCTTTATTGTGACTCCAGAAATCTTAAAAGCTTCATATCAGCATAGCCTCCAGGAACAAAAGCCCATACAGAAAGACAAAAAAGAGAAGAAGAATGTTTTAAAGTCCCTGTCCTGCTCCTGAACCCCAGTGAAGACTTCTGCTTTTGTCTTCACTGGGAGCAGGACCTGACCCTAAGGGTCCTTTCTTACTAAGAGGGGGAAACCAAAGTGGAAAAGCTTCAGCCTACCATGCAATGCACTCTTATTTCAGCATTCCTCTCACATAGTCAGGGTATCTAAAGTAAGGTAAGTAACAATACTGTTTATTTATGTCATCAAATATTTCCCCTGGTTTTCTTTGATTGCCAGATGAGCAGCAGAATTGATCCATTCACAATTAAAGCTTGGTCAGCTACAACAAGAAGATTGTTATATTTCTCTACACTGCTCATGAATTTTCAGCCAGTATATAATCATGCAGTTGAACCAAATGATAAATGAAACTGGTGTATTGAAAGCCAGAACTGTAATTAATAATGTGTTGTTCAAGAATGCACGGTGACTAAGTATGAGGCTGGAATATAGATAGTTGCACACAGTAAGATGCTATTTTAGGTGTATCAGAATCAATGGTGTGCTCTGTAAGTAATAAAAAGTGGTGTTGTCATGTAGAAAGGATTCCTACACTGATATTTTAATCCACTTAAAATCTGAGCTGTGACTTCCAAGCACATCTCAGTATGTTCTATTTAAAGCTCATATTTTTCTAATCTTTGTAGAAAGGTACTATAGCTCTCCAAGTTTTGCTTGATAGCTCTCCAAGTTTTGCTTGGTGTAAATTTCAAAACAATAGGAATTTTGCAAGGAATGGAACTTCTAATGTTTTTCTGAAACTCAAAGAGCAAATCAAATATGAAAAACAGATTATGTATTATTCATGATTGTAAACCAGTTCAGAGTCATCTTTACCTTGTTTTGACTCAGGCTAAGAGTATTCTCTATGGCATAATCAGAGCAAATAAAAATGTGTCACGTTTTGTCAAAAATCAGTGAAATTAATGCATTTTTTAGAACAATATGCACATCAGCCTTGATAGATTTTCCAAATGACATTGTTAGAGGTTGAGTGCTCATGTTCTAAATCAGGGATCCACATCCCTTCCTTCCTATATTATACAAGATGTGAGGAGAAACATAAAAATGTCTATTTCCTTTTAATGTGTTGTGCAACTTACTAATGTCTCCACTATTGAGAATTATAGAAAATTTCTGTTATGACAATATAATGTATACTGGTTACTTCTTTAAAATTTATTATGTGAAAACTATTTCTCATAGTTAAGGTCTGAAGTTTTGGAACTGATGTGAAAATTTATGGGCCTCCAAAAGTGGTATCAAGTAGGAACTTTTGGGACAGATTTTCAGGAACTGGAGGTGTGCTGTTGATGCAGTATATGTATTTTAAAGGAAATATAAAAATATAGAAGTAGATGTGTAGCCTCCATAGGTTGTTCAGGTTTTATTTCTGTAACTTGCATGATTATAAGTAAGGGAAGCATGACAAAGATAGTTATTTGTTTCTGAAAACTCAAAATAGAAGATCAGAAATAAAAAAGGCAGATTTTTTTGAAAAGCATAAATTCTATATTCTTATGGATTGAGTAGATCTGAAATTTTAGTTTACTGCTGTCTTCAAAGCCAGTAAAGTTTATTACTATCTCACTTTTTTCACTTGAAGAAATGATCCAAAAGGGCTGCATTTGACTTATTGTAGATAATTCATCCTTTTAACATACTGCATGGGCTTAATGTTATATAAAAACAGAAGTGGTGTGTATGGAACTGCTGCAAGGTAGCTATTATTGATAAGATTTTATTTTCTATTCAGCTGAAAAAGGAGTCTGTGTGTGTGTGTGAGAGAGAGAGAGAGAGCCTGTGCATACATATTTGTGTCTACACATACACCCATGGATTTCTTTGCACTTATGGAGCAGATCCTTGCATATTGAAGTTAGAAGGACCAGTAATCATTATTTTACACACCCTGTTCAGTACTGTTGGAAAATATTTATTCAGGATATGTGCCTTATAGATGGTCAGTGAAAGAATTGGTTTCTATTTTTATGTAAATCTGCAATGAAATTATGTGGTTTTGCTGCACCTTCCTTTTATGTTTAAGATTTCGTAATACTTGTAGTAACTGTTCTGTGAAATCCCCACTTACTATTTATTTGTTCATTGTGCCCACAAATTGGATCAGTTCACCAGAAAAAGCTTTTAATCTTCTGACAATATTCCTAATGAAAATCCAGCTCTTCTTATGTTATCACAGTTACAAAGAAGAAAAGGAAAAGGGAACAAAAAAGAAGCAAAACTCCCAAGAGGACCACAGAAAATTGAAAATAGCTCCAGGCACACATAACCATTTTAGCTGTAATCCAATTTTTCTAGCTTTCTTTGTTTGTCTTATTTTGGTAAATAAAGATATACACATATACAGAGTAAATATATAACTACCAATTTTCTGAATATGGCAAACTAAGCTTTAAATCACAGGAAAATTATAGGAAGCTATATTAGAATAAGAAATCATCCTCAGTTTTCTTGATTTTGTATTACAACACTGCTCCCTTCTACAATCTTGCCTTGTAGTTTCCATATCAATGAATAACTGAGGCCAGTATTGATCATACCACATTTTGATTTGGGGTTCTAGGTTTGTTTTGAATGAGGTGAAAACTTCTGTAATAGGAAGGAAAAATTTTATCACAGAATTTGTACCATATATAGAGACATAATAATGCATTTTGAAGTGGATAGAGGCAACAGGAGGGGTATCATCAGTACAATGAGTTCTGGAGAGAAGGAAAGCCTTAATCTCAGATAAAAGGAAGTATTCCCATCCCTGGATCCCTCTCAGTTCTCTTGGTACGTGCAGACATGTGTCTTAGAAAGCAAAAGAATACCTCCCTTTTGCTTTCTACCCCCTGGTCAGCAGATAGTGCTTCAGAAAAATCATCTTTCAGAAAGATCATATTTCTTCTTTGTAGAAGCTCACTTTTCTTCTCTTTGAGTGCCAACAGTGGCTTGCAACTATTTTGACACAGATGAGAGTGGAAGAGATGCAGAGAAGGAGAGCTAAGGAGCTTAGAAGAATAGGCAGCATTTCTAGTTTGCCATTACACTGATACCATGTCAATTTTCTAAATGAACATACCTTGCCATGTTTATGGTGTGAACCACAATGAAATTTTTCTGTGTAAGAACCAAAGTTATTTGCTTTCCATCTTCTGTTGGTGAAGTTCAACATCAACAACCTGAAATGAAGCCCATAGGCATTAATGTTTGCAAGACAGATTACATACCGTGAAGCACAGCTGAAATCAAGTGTTGTCACAAGGTGAAAACAGAATGAAGAAAAATTCTTTTCACTTATGTGTGTCTCTGAACTGGATACTTGGAAGGAATTGAAGTATTTTTCTGCTTCCCTCAGGAAGTAACTTGCAACCTGAACAAAAACAGTATCTTAGAACATATTTCCCTATATAAAAACTAGAATTTCCTGCTAAAGTATATTTTCTGTCATTTTCTGTAATTTGCCCTATAAAGAAGTGACTTCTGTATTCTTCTGAATTAAGCTCCAAATTCCCAATTTCAGATAAGATTGTATCATCTAAGTCAGGAAATTGTCACTGAGCAGTAAAGTTCTGATACTCATGCATCCCACAGTATATCTATGCTCTTTTTGTGACCTCTCTGCAGCTTAAAGAAAACCTCATCCATTCCTCTGTTGATGGAGACTGTGATGGTTCACTGGAGGTCCTTAGTGACTGTTAACAAGAACCCCTATGTTGTGCAAAAAAAAACTTGCTTGGGAAACAAGGAAAGCAATGCTTAAATTGAGCCTCCCAGGCTCAGAGTACCTAATTTCAGAGTAGACACTGCCATTAAAGACAAAACAAAACAAAACAAACAACCAAAAAAACCCCAAAAACCCAACCCAAACAAACAAAACCAAAACCAAACAAATAAACCAACAAAACAATCAAAAACCAAAACCACACATTCCCACCCCCACCTCCACAGTCTGTTAATCTGTTCTTAATTTTCTCAGTCTTTTTTTGTTTGGAAATGCAGTAGCACTATTTTTCTGTCCATCCTTGTAGTAATTTTATGGTAAAATGAGGGATTTCCTACTGATCTAGATGGTATGGACAGAAAAAGCAGATAATAAATAAGAAATAAAATATGCTGGAGGGCAAAAGACTTTGGCATGAGGATGGTTTGTTGTCTTTCTTGAGAACACCACTGCTTCTTTGCATAATTTTTTTTTCAAGGGTTGTGGCAACCTTTTCATGCAGTGGTCAGGCTTTTTTTTCCCCTGACATTTCAGATTGATTGATTGATTGAATGACAAGGATGCATTTCTAACCATGATTCTTTTACCTCATAACGTGACTAATATTTTATTGCTGTAGTGAAAGAAATTGTGCTTATTTGATGAGAAATAAGGGCTAGACAAAAGTTTACAATTACTTTATTTAGAATTCAATAAATCATCTATTATTATTAGACTGGATAGAAAGCATGGGACTCAGTAAGGAATACTGGATGTCAGCAAGAAACCGGCAAGGAGGGAGGCATCAACTGGATTTATTAAAACAAGCCAGAGAATGTCTGTTAGTTGAATTTAAAGACAAAACCCACAGGCAGATTTTGTTATTTTATTGAGAGCTAGTGTTTATGCTGCTAGAATATGATGATGAAAGTGATTAGAAAGTATGTCAGTTCTGGTAATCTAGGGGAAGGACTCTTGGGAATGGTCCTGTGCTGGGCCATGAGTTAGACTCGAGGATCCTTATGGGTCCATTCCAACTCAGCTTGTTCTGTGAACATTCTGGCATTCAGTGACAGATGAACTTGGGGGTAGAGTAGTTTTTCTGAGTAGCACTCACTGGATCACAGAATGTTCACAGAATAAGCTGAGTGAAAAGCTGTGACAGTTCAGATTGCAAGTTCATTCCTTTTGGAGTGAGTAATTAAAATTTTCAGATGGAAAAAAATGCAGAAGAGTTCTTGAATCTGAAGGACAGCACTATCAGAAACTGCTATAATAACAAATAGGTATAAATTGGTTAGAAATAAATTTTATATTTGTATCAAAATTACAATAAAGTTTCTAACAGTCAGAACAGAGAGAAAAGTATCTTAAACCTCTCAGAGCATTTAGCACAATAGGGAAAGAGCCTTTTTTTCTTGTTATTTGTTTCTTATCTAGCATAATACCCTTTTGCTGTTTTCACAGGATTTCTTTTCTGATATTACTTTTTTGAATTGCCATCTCTTGTTCATCCAAGGGGAATGCTACAAGATATCAGATTTTCTAATGGCAGATTCAGAAAATTAGCTTGGAATTCAGAATTAACATGAGAATTAACATCTTACAGCTTTAGAGTTACCTCACAGGTTGTTAACCTGCTCTACTGTAATTCACACGTTGTTCTCTGTTTTCTCAGAGGAGCATTTCCAAGTGTCTGCTTGTGTTGGGCATTGATCTCTGCAAGAATGCTTCATATTTACACACGAGCTTCCTTACCTACAGCTGTCTCTGTTTTGTTATCTTAAGTCTGTAGGGTTTCAAAATCTTTTTCTTAACTTTAGACTCTGTGTACTTGAAAAGTAGATTTCAGCAGCCTAGCGAAGTGTGGTGGTCTGTCCTGCAGCTCCCTCGTTAGCCTTGCTTGTCTGTTCAGTATTATCTCTGTGACAGTCTTCCCTGTCTGGGTTGGTTTTTTGCCAGAGCAGCCCCTTAGAGCTTGCTCTGCATAGTTGTGATGATCTATGAGGATAATGGCTCTGTTGCACAAAAAGAAGAAAGTAGGGAGATTGACATTCAGAAGGATTTGTCTTTTCAGCCAACCTAAAAAAGTCTTTAGTGAGCAGCAGGGATGGTCATGGTGCCTTAGGGATGGTGACAGGATCTGGGCTCTGCACCTGACACCCAAGAGGAAAGAGCAACCCTGGTCCCAGAAAAATCCTGAGCTGCTCCTACACCCAAATATTTCTGCAGCAAGGGGTGGAGAAGAAGAGAAGGGTAATGAGCAAACAGATGAAGAATAATTTAAACAAAAAGAAAAATACCTGATTTTTTTTCATAAGAGGAATTCTTTTTTTTCTAGTAATGATACTCAATTCTTTGAAGCTCTTGAGTGAATGTAAGCATGTTCTCTTTTATTTACTGTTGCAGTCTTGCTGAGGAATTCACTACCCTTAATAGAAACACAGTTCAGTTCCAGTTACTCATCTTCCAAAAGATTTCCTAATAAGGGCTAGTATTTTCAAAGTCCACTGCTCTGCTGAATTGGTGCTACATGTGGTTCTTTTCCTTGTTCCTGAAATGCAAATTGTGACTTTTTCTCCTGTTATGTGGTTGCCTGACTTGTACTCAAAAGTATTGCTCTGCTTTTGTATTTGCAACTTCTCTCTAGATTTTTAAAAACAGATATAACTGCAGCAATAACTGTTCTTAGGGCTATTTCCAATATGTTAGTAGCATGGGGTTTAGGAAAATTTATTGCTTTCCAAAAGTATAATCTTTATTATGCCTAAACTATGTCATGCATGTTTTGTATAATTTCAAAATATGCCAAATGTATTTAATAAGTGTAGCATCACTGCTATGTTTACATTGTATTTTCTTATGAAAGGCCTTAGAAAAAGGCCTACTAAGAGTTCTGACTATATTTAACTGAGCTCTGTTTAAAGAAGATTTTTATTTGCTTTCTTATCTGATTCACACTATGTTCACAAGCTTTACTTTGTGCAAGTATAAACACAGAGTTGAAATGTTACCAAAATTATGACAGAAAAAGGAAATAGAGTGGTGCCAAAGGACTACCAAGAGGGAAGAAAATTGTACTACCTTCACATTAAAAATTTCTGTGTAAGTGCCTCTCTTTAAGAGAATATCAGTCTAAAACTTGTATTTTATTACTTTTCATATGCTTCTTGCCTGATTAGAGCCACAGATTGTGTTCTGGAACTTGCAGAGTTTTAGAGTACCTGTAGTCATTCAGAGGAAAAATACTCTTCCTCTGTGGAATTAACTTCTTTCTCATGGAAGAATAAAGCCCTCTGTTTAGAGTCAGATGACTGAGTTTAATTTTGATAGACCTTTTATTTTTTTTTTTTTTCACCTTTCAGAAGCAGTTCTTTTCTTACCTAACATCAAACTTGATTATTTTTTTTTAAATTTAGATAGCTTGTTCAACACAATATTTCAGATACAGGCATCATGTCTCTAAATCCAGTAGGGCCAAGAAATTATGTAGTTTGGTAAATTTTAGAAAATAAAACTGACTTTGTAAAAAATCTTGAAGGCTTTTTGGTTTGGGGTTGGTTTTTTGGTTTTTTTGTTGTTGTTGTTTGCATGGTTTTTGGGGGGGAGTTGTGGTTTTTTGTGGGAGTTCTTTTTGTTTCATTTATAGAACATTTTTAAAAATCATACTTTTGATGATAAGATATTGGTACGTTGAGTTTAAAAAAATGTTCATTTAGTGAATCCAAAGAAGCATTACATTTAGAGACATTATTTTTATCTTATTAGGACTTTTACATGTGAAGGGGGAGATAAGCTTTGAGAGTTTTTTCAGTAATTTTTTTTGGCTAGGAATAGAACTATTAGTGACAGAATCCAAATAAAAAGGAATAAACCTAACCTAGAACAAAAAACTGTTGTTTATGAGAGGTTTTCAAGGAAATTAATAATGATGATACTGATGATAATAATAATAAAGCTTGCTGCTTTTACTGCAGCTGATTGTGTTAGTGCATTTATTAAAAAAGCTGTATACATATATAAGGTAGCAATATAAGTCTGCAATACAGCTAATGGCCCTTAGATACTCCAAATTCTCTATATCATAAGTAATGAAATATGCAGAACTCAGTAGTTATGGAAAAATCTTCATATAAATTTTTAAAAATTATAAATTTTTTGCAAGTTATTAAGGTAGTTGAAAAATTATTTCTAATCTAAAAGTTTATTATTTGATCTTGAAAGGACAAAATTTAGCTTGAGTATTTCCTGAAATATGAATAAATATGAATGACAGTTTTAAATAAAATGCTGCCAGTGTCAGAGGAGGTATCAGTTCATGAAACATTTCAGTGTTGCTGAATCTTTTTTTTTCTTTAAAAAATTTCAGCTGAAAACTTTCACCCAGCTTTACAGAGCCCTCTTGGTTCCTAAACTCTCCAGCAGGAGCTTTGCATATGGATAGGAAAGAGTCTGAGCGCACCTGAGGCACACTCCTAAAAGCATTTTTCCAGTCCTTTTCAGATATCAGGAAGGGAGGTTGGGTTCAGCTGGCTGAGATCCAGGTAACTGCAGCATTGCAGGACACGAGTGGACAGAGATAAGCAAGGACAGGCGCTGGCCTTGCACCTCAGGCATCAGTCTGGCAGGGTTTCTGCCCCAGGGCTATTGGCCAGTCCCTGGCTGACTTGGTTTCCAAGAAGAGAAGGAGCAGCAGTTTAATGTAAACTGTGTGACAAAGGAATTAGATCTCTGATTGTATAACTTTTATTACCCAGAGTACTCTTCGTACTTTAGATGGCATATAAATTAAATTAACATAAGTAATAACCACTTTGGCATGTCTTAATATAGAACTAAGATAGAAGAGATGAAAACAAGCACCTCATATTACTTGCTAGTCCAAACTTGCTTCCTGACAACCAGCCTGACACACAGAGAAGGGAAAAGGGGAATGGAGGGCCCCAATTAATTTGTTCTTCAGTACAAAGCCTGGCTCTTCAGTGGCATCTGCTGCACTTCATGCATAAACGTGGCTGATGAGCAGTGGCTTTTGTCCCCTGGAAATGTCTGCTCCCTGTGCTTGGGAATGGCTTTCGCCAAAACATACCAGAAGTGATTGCTTCCTCAGCAAATCAGAGTCTAGTGAGAATTTTACAGGATCATTTGAATAGATCCTTTTATTTTTACGCTGTCTTTTCCTTTGTACATGTACCAGTATTTAAAGTACTAAAATTAAATTTTGAGTGATTTTTGACCACTCCATTTTAGCCAGGTTATTGCATGTTAAATTTGCTTCAAATTACCAAGAAAAGACAAAGAATAAAAACAACGCCAGGAAGTCAGAGATGATGGGATCTCTACAACTGGCATATTGTCAAAGTACAAATTTTTTTTTCTATCAACTGTGGCATATTTTTACCATTTTCATTAGGCTTTTGAATGTTCTGCCAGCTTTTCTTTATTTTGATAAGCAGTTTTTAAAAGTGATTTCCATATAACTTCCAGAAGAGGTCCAATAGTGCAAAGTGATGTTTTATATCTGTATTGATTTCTCTGGTGGTGTTAGGTGCTAAGTATATCTGTTATTTGGTATAGCTTACTCTGAGTACAGCATAAAAATACTGTGCAATGCTGAAATTGAATTTTTGTTTACTTTTGTACAAACCTCTGCACAGTTACTTAGACCTCAGTATGTGTGGCCTCTGTGTATCCTCAGGTCTGTCTCAGCTTGCTTGAATTTACTGAAATTGGACAATTTGTTTAGATTTTCAGACTGAAGTCCACAAATATTTAACTGCAGTGCCATAGAATTAAGACATTCAAAAGGCTAAAAGATTAAACTACAGTATTTGTTCAATGAACTGTTGTGGTTTTATCCTCAAAGTTACCTTGAGAATTGCTTTGAAATTACTTAATATTTATAGACATACTTGGTGCTCACAGACAGACACTCACATGTAGTTTACTTCTTCTACCCATACAACCATTTTTCATATTGCAAAAATTCAGTTTCTGGTGTCTAATCACTTCAAAAGATACACTTTACCAGGAATCTTAGAAATGAGGTGCTTTAATTCTCAGAAGTTCTAGATGTCTGGCCATCCCAAAGAAATTCTCTGTGTGATGGAAGCTTGGCTCTGCTTCAGGTTGAGCCAGGCCAGTGCTAAGCCCAGAGGAGGCAGTTGTCTTTCTGCTTTAATTCTGTGATCTGTGAAACACAGGAGATTCATGGTTAGATAAGATAGGGTGGGTGCCCATAACAGTTCCTGCCTTAGAGGCTTGGGTTAACTGGGTACCTTTGATTTTATGTGGTGCTTGGAAAATATCACTGTGAAACACTACTAAAAGTCTGGGGCGTAGGGATGGTGGTGTGTTAATAGTGAATTTTGTGTCTTTGGGAAGAAAATCAGTGTCTTGAGAATACATTTATTTGTGATGACTTCTCTGGTTTCAGAACAGAACTTGTCAGATTGACAAGTTATCATAACACAGGTGCGTGCAAATGGATTTCCTGTTTACAGAGCATGTTAAAATATCCAAAAGCTCTCCCAGGCAGGAATATCAGGGTTGCTGTTTTCATTATTTTTGCTTTCACATGGCTCTTGGTGGCTTTATTTATAGTTCTACCATTTGATTAGATAAGATGGTGTAAAGTGTTCTCTCTCAGAGCATAGCCAGACTTAAACACTGAATTAATTAGGGATAGATGTGACCTAGGATTTATGTGTAAAGTAGATAAGTTTGACCCATTACTCTGTCTTTTAAAGTTATTCTATTAATGATCTGTCTGAACAGCTCTTTTCTAGAGTTCGTGGTCAGGGCAGGGTGAGGAGATTTCTTTGACAAGGCTCATCTGCTTTCTTCAGTCTGGACTCCAAACATTAACTGGGAAAGATGTTCAAGGGGCATAGAAAAAAACCTCCAGGTTTTATACTGGTAGGGTTGATTTGCTTTTTGCATAATTAAAGCTGTCCATTGAAGTAGTATTTCTTGCTGGAAAAGAAATAACTCACCAGGAAAAAATTTTGAGAGAATCATTTGTTTTTAACTTAGAGTCATACCATGTTAAGGACCAGGTTCTTCTGCCTAGGTAGAGATACTCCACTGCACTGTGAAGGGGTCACTTCAGAAAGGTCACACACAGGATCCAATCTAGTAACCAAACACTGTCTCCAGAGTCTCAGTAATGGTCCTTGTGAGGCACAACCACAAGAGCTGGGTTTGGAAGAGCTGAGTTGCATTTCTGTTGTGCTTACTTTTCCTCAGATGTTGAAAAACTCACAGCTCTGGGTACGTGTCACAGCAAGAGAGCTATCATGTGTTGGAACATCTCTTAGCATGTGTTGGAACAGGCAACTTAATATATTTATGCAGGGATTATAGTCACAGATCAGGAGTTAGCTCATAGGAGTTGAACCTTTGTCATTGACTGGGGAATCCAGGAGAAAAAGTGACTGAGAAGGAGGTGGAAAAAATGTGAGTAGCAGTTTATAGTTTTCTTTGACAGCATTTACATAGTTGCAAATGCAGTTGGATTTATTCTTGCACAAGAAGTATTTTTATGCTCCATGGCTGCATATAGGCCTTTACCCCATACTCTGCTTCATGGAGATAGCTATGTTTATAGCCAACGTGGGAACAATGTCAAGAAATTTTATGGGATCCCCTTTTAACCAAGGTACACACTCTCCCACTCTGCCTCACAGTAGTTTCTGGTCCAAAGTTTATCCATGGCCAAAATCCCAGGAGAGTGACTTTTCCCAATAATCAGCTTTAGATTGTAGCATGCTACCACAATGTCATTTAAAGTTTTGTGATTAGGGCCAGGGGACACCCTGTAAAGGGCAGAAAGCTCCTCTCCAGTCCTAGTCTTTGTGGTCCAGAGACAAATCTTTCCATGGAAATGCTGGTGACTGAATATTTGACATTATGTATTGTTTAATTTGAAAAATAAATTTTTAATTTAAAAAGTAAAAAACCCAAGGTTGCATCTAGAAAGACTTGAGCACATATCTTCCAGCCACTAGTTCCCACTGCTTAGCTCTTCAAAATATCCCATGAGTCCATCTCTCTCAGATTGTGTGTTTCTGAACAGACCTACATGGTACAGCTGTACTTCAGGAGCTGGAGAGGGACTGTGGGATATAGAACATGAACCGTAGAAAGGCACCGTTTTTCAAAGAAGTGGGCCAAGAACTGCAATCAGAAAGGGTGGGAGTAGTCCAAACAAGTATAGGCGTCCACAACATAGCTGTCAGTTCATCACTTCAGGCTTGCTTTCTGGGCAGCAGAAAGAAATGTTCTCTTCCATGCATGGCTTAACCATCCTCAAGTAAATGTCTGAAATAGTAAAAAACTAGTGCCCCTAAAATGTCTGGTTTTCTGTATATGTTTTAAAAGAAGTCTGACATGACTAGCTCCAGTGCAACATCTATAAACAGTTGAAATTCAGTGAGCTGATTCTTACTTGGCCTGTGCCCAGCCCCCTTTATTTCTGCTCCTAGCCCTTTCCTTGGTCCCCCTCAGAAACAAGGGCTTTCAGCTGCCCCAATCCTCCATGTCCTGTAGCTGAATCCTGTAAGGTTTCCTGCTGCCTGTCTTGCATGAAGGAGAGGCACAGGGCAGAGTTGCCTGGATAGAAGAGGTCTTACCTAAAAAATAACCACCTCTGGGCTACACAAAGTAGCCACATCCTTGTTCTTGCAGCTCTACATGCAATAAGTAAACTGTGTCAGAGCACCAGGCTTGAACCTGATGGGTGATAGCTGGGTGATAGCTAAGTTCAAATTACAAATGCAGGAGTGCCTTTGGCACACTTATTTTCCATAGGTACAACTGTCTTAATATTTCTGATTCTATTTTTATAGATTTTCCTGAGATGCTGTAACGCTCTACCTCATAAGTGGTTTCTCTCATTTGCTCTGCTGATTGCTCAGCACCCATAAGATGTAAAGTCAGCTTTCTAAGATTCTGTGTGAATGCTAGATTCTGTGTGAATGCTAATCAAGAGGCACAGTTGTGTGTGTGTCTGTTTTGTATTTTTGTATTAATTGTTTGCACAAAAGGAACCATCAATATATTTATGTTAAAGAAATTGAGGTTGTCAGCCTCAGAAGTAGTGCCGTGAAAAATCTTTAAGAAGCCCATTGGTTAATTGTTTTAAATGTAATCAAATGTCTGGTGATCTCCTTAAATATCCTACCTCTTTTGATGAGCAAATGTCATCATTAAAACTAATACTATGTAATTGCTATGAATCTTTCCAGTCAAAACAAAAACTGAATAGATGGAAATGTGTAGATGGAAGTGACACAGTGAATTGTAAATTTATTGTAGCTTGAATCAGTTGTGCTTTCATCACAACTGTCATGATCCAAGCCTTTCATACATTGTCATCAGTCAAGTAGAATATGTAATAACAGTACCTGTGATACAATATTTATGATGAAAGTATAAGTACTTTAATAATTTTTTGTGTACCATTAACAAATTACTTTTTTCTAGGATATGGAACTGCCGGTTTTTGCATGCTGGGAATATAATAATGCTCTTAGTCTTGAAAGGGCAATTGGGGAGCACAGCAAGCTGCAATGTGCTGTGACTCTCCCAGTGCTGCCCTGTGCCTGGTGCTGGCACACTGAGCAGTAAATATGTTCTCTTAGTCTTACCTGGGGTTGTGTGCCAATGCTTTTGTCAATACTATGCTTTCTTACTATTGTTTGAATGTTACTTTTTGTTTATAGTTGCGAATAGTCTGTTGCTAAAAGAGCAAACAATATTTGGACAGCATGAAATTTAGTTGAGTTAAAGGCGAGGAAGAGAAACAGGAAGGCAAATCAAATGTCCAGCTGGATCAGTCATTGATCCTGTAAGAGAGGCTGAATGATGACAGAGGAGACTGAGAGGGAATCTCATCAATGCATATGAATATCTCAAAGATGGATGTCAAGCAAGGAGTAACAGCCATAAACTAAAACATAAGGAGGCCCACCTCAGCATGAGGAAGAACTTGTTCACTCTGAGGGTGGCAGAGCACTGGCACAGGTTGCCCAGAGAAGTTGTGGAGTCTCCCTCTCTGGAAGCATTCAAACACCTGGAGGTGTTTCTGTGTAACCTGCTCTAGGTGACCCTGCTGTGGCAGGGATTTTGGTCTGGATGATCTCCAGAGGTACCTTCCAATCCCAACCATTCTGTGATTCTGTGATATCAATTTAGGGTGACAGATGTGACATCTCCTGACTTTCTTCTCATGTTTTATAGTTTATCTGTGTTCATGTGGTGCCTGTGACTACAATCTTTTCAGTACTTATGTCAGAAGCCATATGCCATAGAGAAGTAGGATCACCAGTTTTTGTTTAAAGAACTATGTATGAAATGAAGTTGCAAAACTGAGAAGTGAACATTGATGCTTTGCATTGTAACATTCTTTTTCCACTTAAAGAGCTTCCCACAGGCATGCCAGTCAACATGTTAGCTGCACAGGCAGTTTCTCTTTATGCATAAAAATGGTCTCTTTGTTGGTGGGATATGCTTATTTTTAAGAAATTTTCTTGAGAGTTTGATGCTTAAAAATCCCATTGATTTCAAGGCTTAAGAATTTAGCAGCCCAATAAGACTGTTCTGTAGAACAAATGAATGATCTTTTGCAGATTTTTTTTTCTGTTGTTCAAAGTTTTCTATTCTCTTAGAGTTGTAGTAAGAGTATAGCAGTCATTTTGCAATCCTGACTGGAGCAAGAACTGCTATGGCTGCTATTTAAATATGTACTGTTGGACTTTGTAGTGCAATTTATTTTATGTGCTCTTAATTTACGTTCTGAATTTTATAGTTCATGTCAGACCTCTTTAGTAGTAGTGATGGTTCTTTGTTCTTTGCATTGTTGGCAGCCATAGACCTTAAATCATTTTACAAAGGAACGGTAAGTGCCATTGTCCCTTTTTATTGAGGAGCAAACTTCAGGACTGCAAGTGATCCACTGAAAATCCCACAGTCTGCAGAAGAGCCGAGACTTCCTAAAAAGCTTACAGCTTGAACTGTGAGATTAAAAGATATTTGTAACTGCTTGACAGTAACATAATGTGCATGTATGTGTGTAACCTTTACACTGGGGTATTGCTTTAAGGAAAGACTCTGTGGGACATTAAATTTACATACTTTAATACACATCTATATACATCACTTACATACTAAACATGTTTAATAATGTTTACAATATAAACCAGAACAATGTTAGCTTTCTTGAAATTGGGATCTGTGGCTGAAAGCAATATAATGTTTGATGCCCAAACATGCTAAAGTAGGACTCAGCTCTGTGCTGCTGGGGTATAATGTGGGCCAACTTCATTTCTTCATTTCTTGTGTTCTGCCAGTAAGAATGGTTCTGTTTGGGGGATTTTAATTAATTGCTCTTTAGAGGTTACTTGCTTTAAGGGTAAATACCACAGATCACTCCATGCAGTGTAAAATTAGCTAAATGAGCAAGTAGCGGTACCTGATTAGTTGATGTTTTTTAGTGATATTATAGAAGCTATGTTGACCATGAGCTGAGTCAGGAGCTGACTGTAAGAAGATTCCTAAAGTCTTTTAAGCTGTTGAACTATGAAGAACTCAGTTGAACTATGAAGAAATGCATAGGATATGTGAACAGCTCATTAATTAAATTAAAACAGATTCATCCATCACTGGGTTGCCTTGCAAATGTGTATGTTTATACTCATATCCTTTTGACTGTTCTTTTAGCTCATGTTTTGTACTTCGGAACATAGCATGGTGACATTTGTTGTCCTTGATGGCACAGTGCTAAACTCTCTGTAACAAGTTGTTTTCATTATAATTGTTAGGATTTTTTACCAAAATAAGAATTATCACTGGCAAAATGATCCTTACAAAATACCTGAAAATACTGTGGTTACCAGCCTTGCTGAATAGGAAGGTGGTATGATAAGAGATCACTTAAGTGTATAAAAGATGTTCTTCTATCCGTTGTAATTCTGAAGAAAAGCAGACCAGAATTTCACCACGATTCTGGGTTGGTGCTTTATTTTTCATTGTGTTGTTGGGATGAATAGAGCAGAAAATAATATAAACTCACAGACTGAGAGTTGTATTAAAAACATAAGACTTTTTAATATAAATCATATCCTAGTAGCAAATATTTCAAATTTTCAGGCACCATTGTGCTGGAGCAGGAGTTTATAGGCAAGTTAACTTTGATTTCTAAAGTGTTTTATTTCCCTCACTGTTGAACCAAATAATGTTACATTACAAAGTATAGGAATTTTCTTCAAATATGATGTATGAAGTATCCTCATGATGGTGAGGTCCAGTCCTGTGTATGCTCCATGGGGAATAGCTCCATGGAGATCTATGCATGATGAACTTGGACTTGGTGAAAATTCTGCATGTTTTTGTGAATTTGTAAGACAAAAAAACTTCTTCTGGATGTAGGGGAAAAGAAATATTTAACAACACCATGCACTTCAGATTTGCTCTAAATAACCCATGACTTTATATTTTGTTTGATATAGTCAGTGATTCTGTGTAGCCTAAAGTACCTTTGAGGATGACAAAAAATATATAGAAAAGTTAAGGCCTTTGAAAAACTTTTGGTCTTCATTGGGCATCTTTCTCTTTCCCAACATGGCATTACACATAGTGCAGTCTTCAGAGAAAACTGCCCCTGGGCAAGGGTTAAAAAAATTGATTTTACTTAAAGATTTCAATGGAAAAAACCATAAATTATTCTAAGAATTTTTCTGACTATATATTGGAAGATCTTGAGAGAAATGCTTTCAATTTTCCACTAGAATATGTTCTTGTTAAAAATTAAATACATTTATTAGAAGCTGAGGACAAGAGGAGATATCACGAATAAAAATAATATTTTGAAGAGAGTATGCAATCAGGCACATTGTATGAAAGGATTATTAAGTAAAAAAAATTTAGATTTGAGTCATTTTTCAGTCACATTGGCTCCTGTTACCACTGATACGCAGATTAAAACTCATTTCAAAAGAAAGTGGAGATTGTGTTCATTACATGTCTTCAGTGCTATGTCACTAACAGATAGGGTAAATCTTGTTATTGCAGACTCTTTTTCAAAAATATTATTTTTTTAATATCTGACATACTAGTTTTGATATTTTTCATAGCCTTAAGATGGTGTGTTTAATAACATATAATTATGGTGATATAAAGACTGGAAAATAGTTATTAAAATGTCTAAGTATGATATTTAAGTTTATTCAAACTCACTTTTACATTGTTCTTATTCTGGCAGTAGTTATTTCTTTTAATTTATCAAGGAGCTTCCCGAAATTTCTGTTTTATGATATTTGCATGCTCTTGATGTCATCTTTCATTGTGCTTTTATTAGAAGTTAGCTACCAATTAGATAATTGTATTATGTCCTATCAGATCTTACTTAGTCAGGAAGATAGTAATTCCAGCTTTATATAAAAAAGCCAGGCTTTATGCACTTTATATTATTTGTTGTTTTATCTCAAATCTTCTGTCACATTAGATTTTGTTGTACCCATGGAGTTTTAAAGTCTGACATATTATAGAGAGTATAACAACAAAACAGCTTATTTCCTTAAATACTATTTCCTAATTATAAAGCAAGACTGTGCTCTGATCTTAGACTTTACCTTATGAGATTTTGATTTATTGTGTACATAGGAATCTTTTTTTTTCCGTGCATATATTATGTTTAATAATTGTTTTGAGAGCATCTTACCTGTGTGGAATTTATGTGTCTTACTTTTCCCTGCTGTTTAATTGGCCATTGCTATTTTGATACCAACCTGTAATTAACAGCAGCTACCCTCTCACACTTAAAACACACCCAAGAAGAACCACTCTCATTAATGACCACAATAATCCTAGGCAGCAAATAGAGGTTTATCTCTCGTTTCCAAGGAAAAACACTATCTGAAATAATTTGTGTAATAGAGATAATAAGAGATTAGTGCATCTGTTCCAAAGAGCCTGACCTTCAAACCATTAGCTCTGCAAGGTTCAAGCACCATGGTGTAATCCTGCTATGAAAGGCAAGTTTGTTTTACTTTTGTATTTTATGATCTTCATCCATGAGCTAATATATATGGAAATCCCTGGAAAGATGTAGTACTACTTGGCTTGAGTAATAGAGTCTAAAGTTACTGTAAAAGGCAGATTTCTGTTTACTCAATAGTAAACCTAGAACCATGAAAATAAGGTTTGTTAATTATATTTTGATTTTGTGCTGTGTACTCTGGGGAGCCAACTTTTTCTCTGCTATCCAAAGGTATATTCAGGATTCGAAATCTGTGGTTCATACTGGCTGATTTATTATTGCAGATTTTCTTGTTTGTTATTATGTGGATTTGAAAATTTCCCTTTGTACAGAGCTGTGCAATTTTCTGCTGTCCTTTCTCATCTTCTTTGGTACCAATGCTGATGTGCAAGTTTTATTTTCCAGTTTATCATTAAATGGTTATTTCTTCAGCTGTGATAGGTTTGTTAGTGCTCTCTATATCAATACAGCAGAAAAATTTAATGCTCAGTCATAGCATCTGCTTTTGAGTAATACACAGGGAAAGAAATGGCCTGTTAAATAGTTCAGAAGTAGTGAAATTAGCTTTGTATTGTATTTTTGTTATCAGCATACATGGAACAACAATTTTGGATATTGTATTCATTCAAGACAAGTGCTTTTGATTCTTAAACTTACTGGTATTCGTGCACAGTTGCATTAAAATATGTCTTTCATATAATGTTCTCTTTTAGTTGGCACAGAAGTTTGGAAGTGTTTTCACTTCAGAAATATCTAGAAGTTTGGGAGGGAATCAGGTTTTTTTTTCTGTAGAGATAGGCTGTATTAGCACTACTTTTTTTTCCTCCATCTCATTCTGCCTTGTATTTGAAAGGGCTTTAAAATTTTGTAAATGCTCACTCTCTGCTTCTATTTATTGGCTGTAATTCAGATACTCTCAAATATTATTTTATTATATATATGGCTAATTCTCCCTTGTACTTATATTTCTCTTAGCTTTTTATCATGTTTGTAACAGATTATTTATAGGCTAAATCTATTATAAAACAATAAAAAATCTTGCTTTGTAGTAAAAAATTTAGTCATTTAGATTTGTCATTTAGTCATTTACTAGGGAAATCACAGATCAACTCTTCCTGTATTGGTGTGCTTTTTACCTCATGTCTGTTGACTGTTGTCTCATCTGCTTCTCCTTTGAGACAGTCAAGTGCTTCCTTGCTAAGCAAGGTTTGTAACCAAGAGAGGAGAGCTGGGGAAATGAGAAATGAGCAGCCATAGGGACTGCAAAAATAACCTGTAATTGTCTTTGATGGCAAAATGCAAGGTGTTACAGAAAATCCTGCTGTCTCACACTTCTCCCTACCTAGCCCAGAGATCAAAGCAATACTGATGACAGGTTTTCTGTGCTGGTGTCTGTCTGTGACACAGCTGAACTTTTACATCTTGTCAGTAGTGTTTTCCTCAGACATATTTGATAATAAACATACAAACCTTAGGATTTCATGGCAGAGTTATGCTGGAGCATTCATTTGGGAAGTTTGGCTGAACGATGTGTCTCTGAAGCAGGTCTTTGTGTGCAGTTGTCCACTTTCAATAATATAAACACAAAGGGAACAATTATATCTTAGAGTTATGTAGTGTTTATCCAGCACAGATCCGCTGCCCAAGGCGTAGATGTTTTTACCCACAGATGGCTGTAACTAATGCAAACCAGACTGAGAGTAATGCCACAAAAAGCTCTTTGGAAATGGAAGCATTAAGTGACTGTCTCGCTCACTACTTACCTGTCTTAACGACTACTGTGAATAAAAAGCTATTTCAAAAGATAAATTTTTGCACAGGACCACTATTAGCTGGATTTGAACTCTAGTTGATCAAAAGAAAGAGCATGTCCTGAGTTTTTAACCTCCTTTCTGGAAGTTATTACCTGGGCTGACCTCAAAGGTGAGAGGCATTGTCTGTACGTCATCACAACCTAGCTGGCTTGGAACTTTAGGTAGTTACACTTTAAAAGCAATTCAAAAGCAAAGTAAGCATGAGCACAGGTACTTTGGCTGAAAAAGAGCATAGTTATAGTTTACTATAGCTGAAACTTCTGTGGGATCACTGATGGTGGTACAAGGGACAGCAGTGCAAACAAGGTTGCAAAAACAACATGCAAAATTTTTTCTAAATTTGTAGAAAGTTTAAATAAAAGCTTATTTGAGGTGTGGTACTTTGGAGGCTACCAAGAAAAATTTACTTTGTAGAGAGTTTAATATTTCAGGATTCAGTGGTGGAAGAACAAGCCAAGTCTTTGGTCAGCCTTTGTGTTACACATCCAGAAGAATAAGTCAAACAATTTTAATCCTGGAAAGGGGATTTGGCCCTACAAATAAGAAATATTTGGAATGATTTTTCCTGGGATTAGGAGAAGAAACATAAAGGAGGAAAGGCTCTGACCCAAGGAGCTTTCTGAGAGGCTACAGAGCCACGGAGCTTTCCTCCTGTGTGTTTTTTATTTCAACTTTAAAGCTCTGTGGAGTTTCCCTAAGCAAAAACCTGTGTGAGATGGAACTTCTGTGCTCTTGCCACAAGTGCAGTGCTTTGTGTAAAACTGCTCAAGGTGGCAGGCAGGTCCTGGAGCCTTTGCCAGGTGCAGGCTGAACACAGGTCTTGGGAGACTGACATGAACACATTAGCAGCTCCCAACATCAGCATTTCATTCCCACCATGGTATTGTATTGAGATAAATCTTTCCATTTAATCATATTTTGGGGTTTTTTGTTTGTGGTTTTTTTTTTTAAATTTAACACACATCATGAGAGAATTACATACCATACAGCTATGTATTTTTCAAAAAGGTAATATCATCTTCTAAGCATAGTTTCTAAAATTATCAAGAAGATAACTTCAACTATTGCACTAAGTAGGAAATCTGTGCCTAAGCAATGAGAATACATGGACATTTCTGCATAGGAGTGACATGAGATATACTGCATCACTACCAGGGAGGATTTTGAGTTTGTCACCTCTACAGTATTTGCAATCTTAAATGTGTTTTGTGTTACTTAAATCTGTTATGTGTTTACTAGCTGAAAGGAACAATTTAATTTGTGGCATTTTTCTCCTTAATTATTTTATGATGCTTGAAATAACCAGAACTTTACCATAACTTGAAGATCTACAGAACTGTATTGTGCACATTTTAATTTTTTCTTCATTATAATTCTGTTTGAAATAATGCTCATATTTTGGCTTGACAAATGCTGAGTAATTTCCTTTTTCCTTTCTCGCTGTAATCACCCTGAGAAGGTACATTGGTCCCTACAATTTCAAATGCCAGTTGATTCTTAACAAATTGCAAAATGAAAGTATAATACATTTTCAGAATAGGGTATGCCAGAAACAGAAAATTTTGACATAGAAACAAATATTGCAAAGTCTGTTTCTATGTCAAAAGGAAGTTTAAAGATGAAAGGAGCAATTAAAAAATGAAGTTACGTTCTCAGAATGCACATGGGCATTTCAGAGGTAGTGAAACTTTTTAACTCTGCTGTGCTCAAGTCCCTCTAAGACAGTAACATCATTTAGACTTTTCTGCTGCATAAGTATAACTTAATATTTAATGCTAATTTGATGTTTTCTCAGGTTTACAGTGTTTCAGGTGGTTTTGTACCAAATTCATGCAAAATGAGTCAAAATCACCGGGACAGAGAAATGTGATTCTGAATTTATCTGACTCCTCATCAAATTTTGACCAGGAGCATTAAAATAATGCATGACCATTGACCAAGGTTGCTTAGAATATTTTGTGCTCTGGAAAATGCAGTGCTGACTGAATTTTTTAACCTTTCAGCAATATATTACGAAGTGCTAGCTGGCAGGTAGTTCAGTCCTTTTTTCTCTGCAAGGCCCTGTAATGTAATCACAGTTGTAAAAGGAACTTGTGAGTGAAGCAAGTTGATCATTCCTCGCAGTGCTGCCGTGCCAAGTGGTTACAGGATAACGAGGGAGAGGCAACGCCAGGACCCCAAAGATTTATTCTACCCAGAAACTGCACAAGTTATTTAAACAAAGGTGAAGCTGCTTTAGGTGCTGGCTGCTTGCTAAGGATTATATCATAGCCAATGTTTAATTTTGCTTAAACCAAAGGTAAGCTTGTATTTTCTGTGTTTTACCATGGTGAGCCTGTTCACGAGTCTTGCTTTAGCAATGTATGGTAGTCTGGAGTTACAGCTTTGCAATGCTACAGTCACTAAAGAAAAAACGGAGTCGGTGGGGTACAGCGTTGATCTGATACATTAGAAATGATCTCTTAAAGGCAGGTTACTAACATTTTTAAAGGGAAGTGTGATATTTACCTGGGAGTTCCTGGTAGCGGTAAAATAATACTTAGAGTGCTTGAAAGTTGCAATTGGAGCAAATCAAACTACTGAAAAGGTAAAGCATTTTCAGATCATTTCACTGTTGGTAATTGAGATGAAAAGGAAGGGACTGTTTCTGAAGCTGTAATGTCTCCTGATTAGTATGCTGTGTAATTGTATTAGGTTGATCTATTACTCAGAAACTTTTCAACTGTACAAAAAGGCATGTAACATTTTTTACTGGAGGATACTTTAGCACTAGTGGTTTTGACAGTGTTTCAATTTACAGATTTTTGGAGGTTATTGAAATAAGTAGACTTTGGGCTGCCATCATGTGCAGCACATAGTTCTCAGGAAATTTTTGGAAGATGCATAGTAGCAGTGAATTTCTTTACTATTGATGGCTTATATATTGTCATATTGGTGGTATCATCCTGTAAAATATTGTCTTTTATTAATTACAATGTCATGTTTTAATAAGAGATACTGAACTCTTTGTAATTGTGAAGACTTGCTTAAAAGGTCTCAAATTTACTAAAATTGTAACAGCTGCCTAAAACCACAAAAGACATCAAGTTATTGAAATATGTATAAATTCCTAATTAAATGAAACATTGATTTGGTTTATCTGAAAAATCTCCTTTTTTTTCTGCATTGCAGTTCATTTTCCCCTGCTGTATTAGCTGCAAGCTGTGACCCAGCACCCTTGCCTTGGACAAATGTTATCTCTTTACCATATGTCAGTTCTCTGACAGGGCTTGGCTGGTTGTGAATAATGTTGTAATATAGGACTGTGTTTTAAATTAAAAATGTTACTATTGAAGTACTTACAGCTCTCCTGAGCTTCTTATTTTGCTCTGTCTCACATTCTCCTCCCATCTAACAAAAAAGCCAAGAGTATATGAGAAGAGTGCTTGATATTTTATAAACTGTTTATATAGTAAATAATTTGTTGGAAACATGTTTTTTTTTTGTTTTAATAATTAAATTTCATTTCAATAGGCTTTAGGAGTTGAAGAACAAGGCATGTGTACCTATTACCAGCTTCACTGACATATTCTGGTTTTGTATAGCTCTTTGCATACGTGTGAAGAAGGTAATTAAGATGCTTTCATTTCTGTGTGTTTATAAAATATGCTTAGCACAATGCCAGAAGTAGAAACTCGTTGCTATAGATCATCTTTGATTGCCTCATTTTGGCTGACAGAGAGTGGCTCTTTTCTCTTCATTGGAAGTATGTGGACAAAACAATTAATCTTCATAAATTTCAGAAGCTATAACTGATCTTTTTCTGACCAGAAATCCTTGCTTTGCCTTAAGATACATATGTCCTGATTAAATACAGATTTTCTTCCCTGACATGAAAAAATCATAAGTATCAGAATAAACATATAAAACACATGCTTGTTTCTACTTTTCTTCTTTTATTTTTTTCAGTAAATATGTCTAAAATATCTAAAGGAGATACAATTTATAAAAACATTTGCTTAAAGTTTTGAGACCACTGTCAGCTAGTAAAAAATGGCCTGATTTTCCACTTGTTTGCTTTTGTTTTGATGCTTTGCACTGTTCCTGTCATTTGCTCTCAAAGTGCTACTTCTGTTTCATGCAAGCCACTAGGAGCTGTTGGATAAGTTACTTTTAAATCTAAAACTGTTAAGAGTCTGACTCTCCAAGTCTGATTTTCAGTGAAAAATACAGTCAAAAGGTGAGATTCTGTTGTATGTACACTATCTAAAATGCCATCAAAGATTGATACAACCATTGACATCAATTCAGTGAAGTCTCCTTCTCTTAGGATTGGTGCTTTGCTCCTTTGGTGATTGTTCCTTTGCTCTCCATATGTCAGAAAAATAGATTGTGTATATTAAGGGACTAATTGCATTATCTTTTATGTATAATCTGAAAATATTGGGAGTGAAAAGTGTTTGCCAGATGAGTTTGTGACTTTATAAATAGAGTTTTGAGATACAGTTTATTCCAAACTTCTGATAAAATTTCTTATCAATGAATTATCCCGGCTGAAAAGGTAAATATTCTTTTGAGAAGGTTTTGTAATTTATATAATTTTTTGTAGATTTGCTTTAATAAATAGAAATGGGAAAAAATATATGATGGTTTATATTTGGATTTTAAAACTCAGGATCTAACAGAATATCAACAGCATTCTCCTTTCTTTGAATGTTTTGCGTGCTATTTGGAAGAAACGCTTAAAAGACAATTACTGCAACATTTCACATCTTTTTACAAAGAGCATTATATTCTGGAGAGTATTGCACAATATACAGAATTGAAAGTAAAGGGGAATATTGCATGATATAAAGTCTAGAAACTCGTATTGTTGAAATTTGTATTTAAATGTCAATTTTTTTTACTATTTCTCTTCTGTCCATAGTCGCTATTCACTTTCAGTCGTAGTGATCAAAGTACTGCTGAGTTCATCTGAGAGATGTACACATTTAAAAATCAAATGCTCTTTGAACTATGTATTCTTTTTCTTCTGTCTGTGTTGTAAGACCATAAGCCAAGGCGCACTTTTTCAATGTTGTTTAAAAGCACTACATGCAAAGTGAGGGGGATGCTGCAGAAATTGTAACCCAGCAGGTCTCTGAGCAGCTAAATTTGAAGTTTTAAAGTCACTAACACATCAGAAAGGTCCAGAAGGAATTATGCCCCTTGGCTTTTCTTTTATAGATCTTTGAGGTTGACCCTTGCTATTCAGTTGACACAATCTCGTTGGTGTCTCACACAGTCAGTGTGCACACCAACCATATGGTCACAGTCCTGCCAGGTTTCTCTCAGAGCTGGCTTGGAGCTGTAGTCCTTTTAGGCTTTCTTTGGATGCAGGAGCATACTTGATACTGCAATTGAATTGCCCTTGAGCCCTGCAATGCCACTTCTTATGCTCCCTTTCATTAGTGGATTTAGCAGTGGTGCTAAATCCACTACTGCTTTGTTCTCTGGTGTGTTCTTTTGAACCAGTCATAAATTCTCACATACCTGGCTGCTGCATGTGTGTGAATTTGCTTCTTTGGGTGCTAACCAATTAGTTGCCCTCAGGTACTGTTCTGGACAATGCACTCTTAAGGCACCTCTCCCCATAGGCAGCACACAGAGACTTGTGTCTCTGCCCTGCAGTGGTCTCTAATACTGTCCTATTGACTGAGCTGCCAAGCTCACGTCCTTGCACATTTCTTGTATGTCCCCTAGCCTTGACCCATGGCATGAAATATGTACCTTGGCACCTTGGATGAAAGCCTTGCTCCAGCAGCCCCTCATTATTTCAGACTTCTGAACTGAAACAAGAGCAAAATGTAGTAACTGCCTCCAGGTACCACATGGAGCACAGAGGAAAAGCCAGGCCAACGGTGATGCCATGTGCAGCCGTGCCCTGGCTAAGTGTGGCAGGGCTGCGAGGGGGGGTGTCTGGCATTGTCCTCTCTAAATTGGACTTACATTTAGAATGTAAAGCTAGCTTTGAGGTACCTGTAGTAGGCCACCTTAAACCTCTAGATAATATCATTGACCCTCTCACTATAATTCTGTTAGTTATAGCTCCTGGCTCCTAGACTTCAGAGTGATTAGGATGTACAGAAATTTGGAACACATCAGATGCTTTGATATTTTGTGCAGATATAAGGTAGAGCACAGTTGCTTTTTGCTGCACTCGGTTACTCAGGTCCTGGTCTTTGTTAACTTACTTTGTTGGGGAAAAGCAAAATCAGGGGCCAAGTTCTTGTCAGAGCAAACAGGAATCACTATAGGCTATATTTATAATAAGTAGATGGAAATAGCACATTACACATGCTCATCAGCGTGTTATAGCAGGACTGCTACAACCTGTTGATTAATTGCAAAATGCCTGTTGATTAATTGCAAAATGCTTACAAGCTGTGTGTATTTCACAGCTGCAGGTGGCTGCTCTGTGATGCTTTGGCATCAATTATTAAATCTGAAAAAATATTCATCACATTTGCTTTTTAGTAGTTTTTTTCTTTCTTTTACTCGTTAAGCCAGCTGTTTACATGTAGTTTATGCACATCAGTCTGCATTCCTGCATGAAGAAATCCTTACACAATTAACACAGCCGAGAAGCACAGAGACCATTTGGAGTAAATTTTACATCTAAATGATATTCAGTGTAGAGACATCCTCAGTCTGCACAACAAATATAGTGTAATTTACACAGTGCATGCAAATAACTGTAATGTATTATGAAATTTGATTGTACATATCAAACTAATAAAGATTTGGAGCAAGCATTCTCCAATAAACACCCTGACAAGAGCAGAAAATCTCAGTATGTAATAGCACAGATATTGAACTTGAATATTTAATGAACTTGTATTATTCATGTGAAGAAAGCATTCCAAAGAAATATGCAGAGCTGTTAGATTAAAAGTAATATAAGAGGAAAGTGGAAGTTGTCTAAAAGAAGTCTTATCAATAGCAGGGAAAACACTTGTATTTGTTTGGATCCCTTATTTCATTGTGCAGTCAAGGCAGGGCTGGAATTGTACCGCAGAGTGAGTTCACTTTAGCAAGGCACCTTTAGAAACAGCAGCAGTTCCCAACTCATCTGCATGTTAAGCACCCCCTCCCTCCCTTCCTCCCTCCCTCCCTCCCTCCCTCCCTCCCAGGACTAGGTTATGCTGAGAAGTTTAGAAGAGCTGACTAACAAGAGAAGCCATTTCTTGACCTTTTGTGTTCAAATTGAAAATATTATGTATTATATCATGTAAGATATAATAAGATGCATAAGTGACCAAGGTTAAAACTTTCAAAACCTGTGCAACAAGTATTTTGATTCTGATCAGTGGGCAAAAGCAATTTTCTCTATGCCATAAAGCTCATGTTGTGTTTCATTGTGTTTCATCATTCTGTTGGGTTACTATAATATTTATGATTGTACTTCAGAATATTAAGACTGAGGTTATAAAAGTAAATAAATTGGAGGGCTCTGTTTTTCCTGGGAAACTGTGTGTATTAATAGCAGTCATAAGGGGAGGCAAAAGGATGCTTTTGATTCTTCAACCTGAAAACTAAAAATGCTGATGAGAAAAGAGAAAGAAGTAGAATCTGGAACTGTAAGACAGAGAGCAGTGACTTGAAAAGTACTTGGGAAAAGACAATCTGGTAGTTGCTGCTCAGCTAGACAAGGTTTTGGCCATGCACAGGGATTCCTACTTCAGGGTCTGTGTTTTTCAAATCTGTGGAGCAAAAAAGTGTGTTTAAACAACAGTACCAATGTTATCCATGACAATGTAACATTACTCTTTGAAAAAAAAATCTATCTGCTATTTTCAATCTCTACTGTGGCTCAAAGCTAAAATAGTAATTTTTGTAATTTAATGAATGGATATTTCTACAGTGATTATTTCTATTACTGTATTTGTTATCTGTCCCAACAACCTGGCTCTCACTGCTAAATTTCAGCACCCACTATGTTGTCCAGGTGGTCAAGAACAACATATCTTAACCAATTTGTGCCAAGACCATGGTGGTCTTGTAGCCACCTCTAGAGTCTCCTCATTTACTTTTCCTGAGCCCTGAATACTCATAAACAACCCTATTCAGCTGAACACATTTCAGGCTCTACCCTATTGTTTCTTCCAGGTGATGCTGCCTGATCTGGCTGGCTCTGGAAATGCAGGCAGGGGGTAAACCACATAATCTCACAGGCTTCTGGGAGCAGATGGAAACAGACACAGTTTCAGACAGGTCCTGGCAAGACAGAGAGAGAGAGTGAGATTGAGAAAACAGAAAATGTGAAAATCCTGCTTTGGAGTACAACTCAGTATGTGGCTTATACTTCCTAGGTGCTGTTTGAGTTATTTTTGAGGCTCATCCTGCCTATCAGTACTGATATGCTGAACACATCCTCAGTTTTTAAAGAGAAAGTTCAGGACCAAATGTAGCATCTGAGTTTCTACATACTGAGTCACTGAAGCTCCAGCAAATCCCTCCCACAGCCACCTGCCCTGTGCAAGAGTGGAGCCTGGTGTGCCTTGCCTACCCTACTCTACCCCACAGGTTAATGTGTTTTCATCTGACCAAGGACTGGCAATGTGGATGAGCTGTAGTGGCCCACGGGAAAACCTCAGAGCTGTTGGCCTTAGAAGGGAGGGAAGGATCTGTGGAAGTAGCTGATCTCTTCCACACAGAGGCACTTGGGTGCAGCTTAGTGGCCGTAAATAAACAAACTCCGGTCCAAAAAGCTTAAGAGGGAAACCTCAGCCCCTTTCACTGTGGGCATGTCTCCTCTAAGCCCAATATAGTAATTCTTTCACTTTGGCCGTGTTTGCTGTTTCCCTGAGAGCTTCAGAGAGGTTACTCTTATAGCTCTATGTTATGATTTCTCCTTGCCCTGCACCAGCTCTGCAGACGCAAAGAGCAAGGGCCAGCTGATCTCCACAGCATGTTTGAACACCCTGGGAATGGGCAGGCTGTGTGGGGGCTACAAAAGTCTTATTGTGATGAATAAGATCTGTCAAGATCTGTCAGTTTCAAACATCAACAATGTGCGACAGAAAGGGGAAATTTTTTTCAGAGCAATTCAGTCTCCACAGCAAGTGGAGATGGAAGAAATATTTGCTTTTCATCTGTTTACCTGAGCAGATCATGAAAAATATGCATGCAGACTTTCCAGGGGGAAATAAAGGAGTGCTGAAATGAAGGAGTTAATGCAGAAGAATGTTGTAGCATGTACTTACGTGAAACTTTGTCAAATCTATTACTTTCTGGGAGAAAGTAATGTTACCCATTGAACTTTCAGTACATATTTTGAACTATATTGAAGAAAAACACGACAATGAGTTTGAAGACAACACATTTTATTGCATCACATGGAAGCTTTGGTGGAAGAAATTTAAAGATCATTGAGAACAACTATCATCATCTAGAAGACTAATTTCTGCTGTGTGACTGCAGAATTCACTTTAGATCAGCCATAATGCATAGAGAACCTGTAAAGGACTGGAAGCTCTTCTTGCTCAAGGGAAACATGAAAACTTCCAGGTGAAACTCAAATTGCATTTTAAAGGATGTGGGATAGAAGCTTTACCAAATGGATGAAGTCTTTAAACTATTTAAAAATATTTACATTACTTTCTAATCCTACAGTTGCAAGCCTAGAGTCTGACTGCCCAGAGAGGTTGTGGAGTCTCCTCACTGGAAATATTCAAGAACTATTTGGACACAATCCTGTGCAATGGGTTCTAGGAAGCAGGGAAGTTGAGACAGATGCTCCACTGTGGTCCTGTCCAGCTTAACTATTCTGTGGTTTCCCAAACAAATTCCCCAAGAGTTCTTTCTGTTTCAGAACTGCTGAGATCATATGTTCTGTAAAGTCTACTGTTTAGTTTAAAGACATTTTGTGGTGAGAAGTAAGACTTTGCCAAGTCAAAATACATTATTATATTTTTGATATTAAGTATCTTAGTATTTATCATTTTTCTGTGGAATGCATAAAGGATATTTTCCCTTTTTTATATTTGCTGTGAGAATTGTGTCTTCTTTTGCAGTCACTGAACCTAGCAAGGTGACTAGAGGCATATTACCAAGTTTGTGATTAGTAGACAGTATCACAACCTGTCTACATTCCAACTGTGTAAAGGCTATTAACAAGACATCTAATTTTTAACAGTTTGCCCTAATAAAGATCTTCAGGTTGCAGCCTTTTAAAGAGAAGTCATTTCCAGTTTGTAACTGAGGAAGAGAGATTGGTTCTTCAATCAGAATAGTCTTTTTATGTTAGTAAATGAGAATGACCAAGTCAAATCACCGTTCTTGGGTGAAAACTGCAAGAGAAGGCCTTGCTGTGAGTTATTCTAACTGTTGCTTCTTTTTCTCTGCTTTCAGAGGCTGGCAGCAAGAAGCTAAAGAGCACGATACAGAGAAGCACAGAAACAGGAATGGCAGCAGAGATGAGAAGTCGTATGGTTCGACAGCCAAGTCGAGAATCCACTGACGGCAGCATAAATAGTTACAGCTCCGAGGGCAAGTAAGTGGCATTAAAAATATCAGTAATGTAGGAGATGTTTCTAATGAAGTAGAAGTTTCTTTTCCATTACTTGGGATGTCTCAAACTCTAGCTGAAGGGAGTAGCTCTGTGTAAAGATTCTTCCTCTTGAAACATTTGAAAAACTGAACTATTTCAGGTACATAACACAAATTTCATGGAAATTGAAATTGAGACAGAACTTCTTAAGAATTCTTATTTTCCCTGTCACCCAGTGAGGCATTTTGTTCATCAAAAAACAACTAAATTAAGACTGCATTATTCAAAACAAAACACAGGGGTGCTTTTTCTTTGAGATACGTTTGGATTACCTCATAGTTAAACTTCAGATGTTGTATATGAATCCCTGTGATATGAAACTCTGTTCAGTAGTACTAGATACAAAGAAAGTTTAATTTGGAGTTTTTCCAAGTCTTTTATTAAGAGCTGTAAACCCAGAGCCCAGCTGCCCCATCAGCTGAAGTCAGACAGCTGTGGGGAATGGGGCAGCTGTTTCCATTCACTGCTGAAGATTGATATGTAGAAAAGGAGAACAAAAATGAAACAAAAACATGCAGGAATATTCCAGCATCCTCACAGTTCTCAGTGGGACTCTTACTGCATGTGTCAAGGTGTAGTGGTTACCAGGGCATTCTTAGAAGATGACTCCCCAAATAAAGGGGAAAATGGGGGTGGGCAAATGCACTGTTATAGACCTAGAAAAAAATGAGATTTGGACTTCTTGGCTTCACTTTTTTGTATGCTTACTGTGTTACCACAATTGCTATTGCATATTGTATGAGGCACAAAGAGCCAAGGCTGCTGTGGTGGCAGTGGCAAGGATCTGTTTAAAGGTGCCTCCATCATCAGATCTTCTCACAACTCTAATTTCTTTTGCAACACTGGAACAGGTTGCCCAGAGAAATTGTGGATAGGCTTATCATCAGGAGTGTTCACAGCCAGGTTAGATGGGGCTTTGAACTACCTGATCTAGTGAAAGGTGTCCTTGTGCATGGCACAGGCATCAAAACTTGATTTTTATGGTGCCTTCAAACCCAAACCATTCTATAGTTCTATGATAATGCTAAGACTTTTAAGAGCCATGTAAGAAAAATAGGCTCCATCATCACTAATTCAAAACCAAAGCAGATAAAGACTAGATGAAGAATGAGGGACAAGAGTAAAATATCCCAGTGATTTCCCCATTATGATTCCTTGACTGGCCATTACTTCTACCTTTTCAACACTTCACCCTGCCATTCTCCTTCCCTTCTCTTAGGCTGGAGTGTCAATCTGTAGGGCACCAGTTACTCACCTTGGTGACAAAGGGCCAAATAAACTGGACCCTTTAGGGAGGAGCTGGGGCAGCCTGTTTCCCTGGTTGGCAGTGGAGAGGAGAGGTGGGAGCCCAGCACTAAGGCTGAGGACATTTTCAGTGGAACAGCTTAATCCTCTGTTCCACCCTCATCGTGTGTAAATAGATTGGGCAGGGCTGGGGCAGCCAAGGTCTGGATATGGAGGTCGCAACAGACATCTGCAGGACAGAAAGGTAGAGCCATAAATTGCTGATTTGAGAATCAGCCTCTGAGTAAGGCAGTGATGAAAGCAAGCTTGAGAAGTGAACTGAGTGCTTGCACCCCAGGTACCTTGTCATGTTCTTTTGCTTGACCCTTAATGGATTAGAATTAATACACGTTAAGATTAATGTGTACTTCCAACCTTCATTATCATATGTATAGCCAGAAGTGTGATCTCAAGGGAATATTTTCAATGTTGTTAGTCAGCCTGTGCCAAAATGTAACAAATTTTTGGAAAAAAGGCCAATGAAACAAGCAAGAAACATCTCATAGCAGATGCAAGAGTGAAAGGATAGTGCCAGTGGGGAAAGAAGCAGATAGTATCTTGATCTTGAACTGAAAACATTGAGATTCTTTTCTTCCTCCAACTAAAGAAACCATATTTTTAAAAAAATCCAAACTAAATTTCTGTGAAAAAGCTTACCTTTTGGAAAATAACAAATTTTCTAAACAAAAACGCTGTGCCAAGGTAATGGCATGAAGCTGAATCAGGGGAGATTTAGGTTAGATGTTAGAAAATGTTTTTCTGCCCAGAGAGTGGTCACAGCAACAAGCCTGACTGAGTTCAAGAAGTGTTTGGACGATGCTCTCAAGCACTTGGTGAGATTTTTGGGGCTGTCCTGTGCAGGGCCAGGAGTCAGACTTTGATGATCCTTGTGGGTCCTTTCCATCTCAGGCTAGTTTATGATTCTATATATTTTCTGACCAGCTTTAGTCACTGACAGTCAATAAGTTTAATGCAGGCACAGAAAGAACAGTTAGTCTTCAAGAAAGGAATGGACTTTTTTTATGCAACTACTAGGTTTACAAAGAACTGTGGACTGAATGGCTGAAACACACAAGGCTGATGTGCAGAAACTAAAGCTTTTAATTGTATGTGCTTTTGGATTTATTAGGAAGTTTGTTGTTATTTTTGCAGTCTAATAGGGAATTTCGTTTGAGGAAGAAGAAGAAGTGGTGGATGGCCTGCTGGAGAATACGTTGTCTACACTTGGTTCAGAGACTGTTCTTTTACTTCTCATAATTTTTTAAGGAAGTCAAAGCAGAGTCTTCCCACCATGGATCACTCTTTCTCTCTCTCTCTTTGTTTTTTACTTTTGTTGTTGTTTGGAGACTGTATATCTATTAAAAAAAAAAAAACAAAAAGTGGACACTATGGAATATAAGGAAGCAGCTTGGCAAAGTACACATTATAGCATCATAGAATAGCTTGAGTTGGAAAGGACCTGTGAAGGTAATTTAGTCTAACCCCCTGCCCTGGGGAGGCCATCTTCAAGATGAAGTTGCTCAAAGCCCTGTCTAACCTCGCCTTGAATGTTTCCATATACACTGTGCTGATGTGTTCAGTTTGTATTGTGACAGAGTGGGGGAGCAACTGCAGATACAGATTTGTCTGCCAAAATATTTTGGCTAGAGAGTGGCATTAGGTTTAGCTCTAATCACCACTACTGCTACTACCTGCCAGTTTACAGCTTCATTAAACAGCTGCAGCTGTTTAATGTATAATTTAGTGTATACATCTGTTTTCCCTGTTTGTTCTAAGTGATGCAGATGGGGTTTGGATCAATGTAAATCACACACTCACTAATGAAGAACAGGCTATGAAATTTCATGAAGCTTTTTATATTCTCTCATACAAGGTCATTCTTAGTTTTTTTACCTATGAACCTCTTCACTGCTCCTGGAGACCTCCTTAGCAAGACCTATTTTATGGACTACTTCAAGTTGATGTGCAGAGTTTCTCTACACTGCTTTGGGGTCCCTGGGAAACAGATAATTCCTGATGCTGCAGAATGATTTGTGGTTGTGCATCCTGAGCTGCTTGCCTTGTATCAGTAGTACTTTTGTGGTAAATACTGTAGGATGACAGAAATCAATCCTGTTCTTATGCTTAGCCAGCTTCTATTTTGTTTCAGCTTAATATTTCCTGGAGTACGGCTGGGCGCTGACAGTCAGTTCAGTGATTTCCTCGATGGCCTGGGACCTGCACAGTTAGTAGGCCGACAAACACTAGCAACCCCTGCCATGGGTAAGCATGATATGTTCTCCTCTGTTAAATGAATAAGACAACTAACTAATGCACACACTGGCAGACTACAGCACCAAAAGGATTTTTACCAAATGTCTTCCTTCATTGTCAACATGAAGGTCCTATCTGCAGTCACTGATGTTCCTATCATGGCAGCACCCAAAGAGGGGTGAAAAACTATTTGTACCATTTGAGGTACTGGCTAATCTTATTTGCAGTTTGAAGACAGGGGTTTTACTTCCCACACAAAAGTATTGTGACTTCTCCTGTCGTATTTCGCTGCAAAATCTCAACTGCTCAGAGTTCGTATTTACTTGACACAGATTATATTGGATGTGACAGAGGGTTTCTGGCCAAACCACATTTTTCCAAATTTATTTCATCTAACTCCAGAAAGTGAAACTTCTGGAAACATTTGCAATGATCAACAATCAGTCAGTGATAAAGCCAGTGATTGTCATGAGTGACACAAAGTCCTTTTCTACAACAGCTGCTGGGGGCTATCTGTGATGTTCTCTGTTTTCCAGACCAGTCTGCAATTTCCTTTACCAGCATTAGCTGTAGCTTGTTTATGAACAGGGTATGAGTTGTAGAAGGAGTAACAGAGTGCAAAACTGTGTAATAAGTATCTTTGGAAACATTTGGGGATGGAGTTTTTTTAATTTTTTTTGCTTATATATGAGCAGTTCTTAGACATGCTTTAGGATGCTAATTGAGGAGTCCTTGATCCAATAATAGTGATGATATTTCTCCTATTAATAATACTAGTAATATTATCTGGTACTAGTAATAATATTTCTCCTGCTGGATATTATAAATGGCCAATGCTTCAATACAACTGTCTTGGTAAACCAGCTTTAGGAAGCGCTACTGAGACACATCTGAAAAAGGAGAGAGAAACAGAAAAAAAAAATTGCATAAAAGAGTGTTCCCTTCCCAACTGATGAGCAGAAGGAAAACTATATTGAGAATGCTTTGAACACCCTCTAAGGCAAAACTTGCTGTAAAAAATTCAAATGACTGCTACTAAAGCATTCATAAAACATTGAACTTATTAAATTAACATTTTTATTATTATTTTGGAAGAAAATATATTAGTGAGATTATTTTTCCAATAAATATCTAAATGGCTTTATTGGCATGCATATAAGTGTCTACACTTCCTCTGTTTCTTTTTTTAATCTTGTTTTGTGACTAAAGATTTTTCTGCAGATAACTTGAGTAAAACGTTTATTTTGACTTCTTTAGAACTTTATCTACAATAGGCTCAAGTAGATAGTGCTTTTGGCCCACAAAAAGCACTCCACCGGGGTTTTAAACAATTTTTAGAAGATCTGCTCTGTGCTGTCCTTTCATTAGTGACGATTTGAAGATGTTTGGATTATCGCTCCCCCTTCTGGTTACCTGTTGCATGTTTTATTGTGGATATGAGACAGAGATGTGCTATTAAAAAGGCTTGTTGGAACTTTCCTTTGAACTATTTTTAGTGCAAAACATGTTTATTCAAGCAAAGTTTAATTGATAAAACAATCTTTGTTGCTGTTCTGTCATACCTCACATACCAAGGTATAAACACTGCTTTCATATGCTGTTAGAGAAACATGAAAATCTCATGCCTAATTAATTTCAAAATGCTGTTTCTCTAAATCCATACCCCAAATTCTATAATTCAAGATCAGCTATTTCTGATTTTTTTTTAGACAATCAGAGCTTACATATCAAATATATATGTTCTCACATGTTTCATGGATGTAGTTCATTTATTTGCTCAAGTATCATGTAGCTGCTCATGTCATACTGTGCATTTTTTATTCTAAATGGCCTATTTTAATCTAAGTTAGATTTCTACTCAGCTGATTCCATGATATATGAAAGTACAGAGATACAATGTTTTGAGCATCAGTACATAGTTTACTGCCCTTGTATTTTATTGATCTAGATCAGAATAGTGCTTCGTCTCAGAGTAAGCAGTTCCCTTTTTCTGCAGGAAATGTCATTTGTCAAAACTCAGGCAAGGAAACAAGTTTGACTGTTAAGAAATGAAAACAGTTTCTTTTTTAACATGTTGTGACATTTTAGTCACACCAAAAATGTGTGTGGAATATTGATAAAAGTTGAAAAATTGTCACCTGTGTGCTTGGTGGAGACTTTTGAAGAAAAAATACCTCTTTTTAGCTGGTATGAACTGTATACCTGGAGAGGGAACCATGCTCCCTAAGTAAATATTATTTCATCCCTGTTTAAGGATGGAGAAGCTAAAGGATCATCAGGAGACACAACAAGCGCAGTAATGCAGAAGAATAATATAAAACTAGTCTTTCTCTTTCTCACTCATACCTTCCCTCCTGTGCTGTACTCCTTCTCTAAAATGCGGGCTTCTTTCTTCTCCCTGTCAGGTGACATCCAGATTGGAATGGTGGATAAAAAAGGCCAGTTAGAAGTAGAAGTCATTAGAGCCCGTGGTCTCATCCAAAAACCTGGCTCCAAATCTACCCCAGGTATGGAAAAAAACTGTACACAGCAGTGCTTCAAAAAGGGAGCAGCTTATGCTAGTGTTCCTGTCAGTGTCAATAATTTACATAATGTATATTGTAATAATACTGTATCGTTTTTTATAAGGACATTTGCTGAAGTTCTAGTTACCTATAGAAACAATTATTGAGGAGATTTAGAATCAATACCCCAACCACTGCTTATTGAAAACCTGGAACAGTTCTTTTAGATAACATTTAGTGAAGATGGTACTTTGCAATCTCTTTAGGAGCTAGAGATGAAAGTGCAATTCGTGTCTGTGTCATTGGAGTGGCAAAGTCTTAAAGGTTCCTTTTGCTTTGAACTATCTCTGACCCTGAGCCTTTACAGAGAATCCAAAATAGCTGTCAGTGACAGCTAACTTCTGGAAAAAGAAAATGTTTTTAAAATGACTGACATGAAGTGTAATTGTTGTTAGCAAGATCTTAGATCATTACATTCAAAGTTTATGAAAATCAAATTGATTTCTTGTGGGCTGTGTCATCCTTTTTATTAATATAATTGTATTCAGATTATACAATTGTGAAGATAAAATGAAAATAATGTGTGTCATTTTCTTTCTACTCTGCTTCCTTTTAAGGCATTTTTCCTCCATTTCAGATGTGCACTGTAAGTCCAAACATAACATTCTTGATGTTCTGTTTGCAGCTCCGTATGTTAAAGTTTATTTACTGGAAAATGGAGCATGTATAGCTAAGAAGAAGACAAGAATTGCAAGGAAGACGCTTGATCCTCTGTACCAACAGACACTGGTTTTTGAGGAAAGTCCACAGGGTAAAGTCCTTCAGGTGAGTTTCTTCTTAATCGCATTTTAGGCTGTCATTTGGGGAATCGCTTGCATGTTCACTTAAATTTAACGAGTATGTGTAAATCCATTCCAACTCACTAAGCATTTAATTTTATTAATACCATTACAGACATCCTTGTGGCTTGTGGTTTCAGAGTTGCAAAATGTCTTATTGCATTAAACATTTCTCTTTTGTTGACTGTTGTTCCTGCCTTGCCATGAGGTTTTCCCATGAAAGGGAAGCAGTCATTCACTTCATTCACTCTTGAGAATAACATTGTCCTTACATTAACACATATAACAACAAGAGTGGATATACATAAGCACAGGTTTAAGTATATAATCCTGTATAAGCATGGATTTAAGGACAATCATGAACCTTGATTTTATGTTCTTCCAGGTAATAGTCTGGGGAGACTATGGCCGAATGGACCACAAATGCTTCATGGGAGTTGCCCAGATCCTTCTGGAGGAACTGGATCTGTCCAGCGTGGTAATAGGCTGGTATAAATTATTTCCACCTTCATCGCTAGTGGATCCAACATTGACTCCCCTGACACGTAGGGCTTCCCAGTCATCTCTGGAAAGTTCAACTGGGCCTCCCTGCATTAGATCATAGTAGCAGGTGCTGTCTATTCAAAACATCACCCAGGATAACAATTGGAACCAGATATTCACATGACAAGAAACACTGTTGGAGAGAGACAATCACTTCCGTTTTTGCTTGTAGTAGTTATCCAAACGTTTGTCTGTCTGTCGAGAGATGGCTTAAATTGACAGAAAAAAGGTATATCACATACAGCTAATCTATTAGCAGCTACCACTGATGCTTATAATGATTAAAAAAAAAAAAAGAAAGAAAGGAAAAATTAAAAAAGAGAGGGACATTTAGATTCGACCTAAGTCAAAGATGACCCAAACTGGAAGCTCTCACTCTGTTAACAATGTTGTTTTTTCACATTTTGAGAGAGCCCTCAAGCAGTGTTACCTTCCTGGTGTTTCAGCAGTTTTTCTGTACTTGTCACTTCCACTAGTTTTTTGCCACGTGATTCTGCTAGTTTTGTAGAAGTCCTCACAATGCTAACAGAGACCCTTCCTTTCTTTTTCTAAACCAAACAAAAAAGGGCTGAAGCATATCTCTGTAAGCATCGTTAAAGTGTTCAACAGCCACAGTTACAATTCCAGCGAGTTCAAATAGTTCCTCAGTTCTGGTACTTACAAGTCTTTCACGTGGGAACCCAGAACAAATGACCAATCTAAGTTATATTCTTAAAAATAGAAATCATCACAGTGCCACTTTTTCTTTGTAAAAAGCAGATATGTTTGCATTATATATATATAAAATAATTTTTCTGTTTATGATGTTTTGCATGGAAGAATTTTGAAGAATTCTGCAGCTACTGCTGGGGACTGGTATAAAGCAGCTTTAGTCTTAATTTTGACATTGAATATGTTACTGGTAATGCAATTTTCCTCCTAGAATTGGAGAGGAAATACTCATGTTTCTGTGTATAAATGTATATTTGACTTCCCAAAATGTTGACCAGGAATGAATTGAGCATATGACACTTTCAGCTGTACCCAGGCTTCTCTGATGTGTGTCGCTTCAGACGCACCTGTGTGCCCTGGATAGAGCATGGTATGAGTTGTTCAATGTTTCACTGGAGATTCCAGTTGAAATATTCTGCACTTACTAATGTTTTTACCAAATTTTAGTTTACATTTCTTTGAGATGGATGCAAGCACAAGGCTTGATTTTTTAACGCAAGATATCTTACTTTTTGGAGAAAAAAAAATCAAATTTCAATTTGCTTTTTATTCATTTGAGTTCTTCTTGGCCTTGAAATCCCTTGTGATATTCTGTAAATGTGCGAAGAACTGCAGATTCCTGCAGGTGCATTGATATGTTTCCCCTCCTTTTACAGGCCATTGAATTTTGTGATCACACAAATAGAGCAGCATGACTTGGAACTGTTCAAAGCTGCATGCACGTTTTGTAAAAAGAGATGAAAAAAGGTTATTTAATAATGTATGTTAGTTCCACATAGGCCAGCTTGTATGTTGCATGTACTTGTACAGTTTGCTCGTAATTACTATACTGAAGTAACCAAGAAATCTAAGCCATCCATTTTTCTTATAGACATTTTGCAGGTTTTAGCCAGGCTAGGTCTGTGGGTCTGGTGCTAAATGTCTATAGATGGACTTTATTTTTTACCCTATGGAAAACGTGATGTAGTACGGACCAAATTCCTTCTGATAACTATTTTGGTGTAGATTCCTACTGTGGGGCTGTAACACATGTAGAAACTGTGTACACACTAGGTTTTAATTCATAGACATACTGCCTGCACCAAGTGAACTATTTATTATTACTCAACACATGGGAATTATTCTGCCCATCTTTCCATAGGGCACAGATTGGTTACTGCTCGACCTGCTGAGCAGGAAGAACTCAAGCATTGGTGCACTACTACTAGATCCTGTTCTGTCTTAGTGGACAAAAACCAACTAGCTATAATTCGATAGTATCTTTCTATTTTGACCACTTGTCTTAACACTCCCCTGTGCTTTTAAATGAACTTCCAACTCATGTTATGTAAACATGTTTAATAAAATTTCCTTTTCATGTCCAGTGTAGTAGTTGTGCTCTCTGTATGTTCTGAGGTTCATCTGTGATTCTGCTTGCTGCAGGACTGTGTGATACGTGTTAAGGAACAGTAAAATAAGTAATTTCTATGGTTCTTTTGATTGCTGTAATAGTGTATGTTGAAATCTGGGGCCAAAAACTGAGGCCTGGTGAAAGTCATGTTTGGTTGGCTTCCTTTTCCCTGAGAAAGCAGCCAAATTGTGCTCTCATTTGTTGAAGCAGGCAAATTGATGTTAAAAAATAAATTAGCAAAATTATTATCTATTGAAATCAAATCAGTTTGTTGGAGAGGAATGATGCTGTGGCTGCATGTAGTAGGGCAGCGGGGTGATATGAGTCAGGCACCAGGGCTCCACTTGGTGTGTGCTGAGCCTTTAAGATACAAGAACAACTACTGACCTTTGGCACTTTTTAAAACCATGAACATGCCCTTCTATTGGGATGCTGTTGTGAACAATGCTTTATAGAAATTTACCTGAGAGCAGAATTTGGCACTAAAATTTTGCTAGAGAAGCAAAGATGGTGTACTTTTATTTTTAGTTTTCCATGTCCCACAGATATCTGATCACAATTTAACTATAACATAACGACAGTATTGCCTCACTTTGAACACTTTTGTTTATTACTTTATTTAATTGATTACATGGTTAAGATACTGAAAAAAATGACTAATTAAACATGGTAAATCTCTGAACAAAAGGCATGTTATTCTGTGTGGTGGGAGTGATCTGTTTAAATACAGAATTTTTCATTCTGTTGCAAAAAGCCGTCAACTTTATTAATCTCATTACTTTGACCACTATGTCTAATACTAGGACATCTTTTCCTTTCTGATCTTGAGAAATAAATGAAGTCCAGCATTCTGGACCATTGCTGATCTCCCCCTAGAGGACAGAAAATATGGCAGCAAAAGAACACGCTGAACTACTTCATTTATGGTGTTTCTGATGAAAAGGGATCATAAATGCCAAGATTTCAGGAATAAGGTAGTAGAGCACGCTAGGTCAGACAAGTTTTGTGCTGGACTCCTTTCCCAGGGACTGCTGCCTTTTAAAAACTCATTGCTGAGTGTTGGGATTATAATACACAAATAAATCAGCTGAAGTTCCCTCTTGGTTTTCCCTTAAGCAGGCAGTACTGCCTTATATACATGTCATGCAGGGGAAGAGCAAAGATTATTAAACTCATAATCCCTGTCATATAATCACATAATTCTTTTCTTTGTGATGCGTAAGTTCTAAATTTTATATTCAAATGCAAATTTATGTCCCTCTTTGTGGGTAAAGGAAGAAGCTTTTGGGTAAAGGAAGAAGCTTTTGGCCTTAACTTTTGTGTTAGAGAGGCATCAGAACTGCTGTCAGTGGATAGGAAAAAATAGAGCTTTACAACCTCATGTTTTCATAATTCACAGAGAAATTACATGTAGAGTTTGGCTGCCTGTTTTCTCAGAAGTCAGGTTCAGCCCAGATATACACAGAAGTCAAGTTCAGAGAGGGCTTTCAGTGGCTGTTCTGTGTCCCCCAAGATTTTACTCACAGCCTGTAACTTGTCCTCAATGAAGTTGTCTGTTTGCAGCTCCTGTGGAGTCATTTACTCCACTATATGCAGCCCATTTAAATCAAGGAAAAGGAGTTATGGGATTTTTACTCTTCTTTTGCCTTGAAGAAAGTCACCTGACAGTCTTCCTTTAAAGCCCCAAATGCTCATTCTATCATACCCTGCAAGCATAGCAGAAAGCAATCTGCAAGAAAGTTTACTGTTGTCAAAGGATAAGATTTCTTTCTCAAGCCAGATGATGAGCATTCTGGTTGTTGTAAGTGATTAAAAACTATTCTAACAATTATCAAGAGTAGAGTCTCAATACTTCTTCCAGTCCATTGGCTACTCTCTAGGAGAAGAAGAAAATGCACAGGTCATGTATGAATTTTCTCAGTGTCTGCAGGAATGACCACGTATGCTGGTGGTTAAATACCATGCTGATGAAAGAGGCTGTGTGTGGCAGGCATGTCACAGATCAAATGGTCTTCCGAGTTTTGTGATCCAAACTCCCCCCTGGGGTGCAGAGACAGGAGGGGAAACTGCCTTCTAGGTGATGCTAATGAATCAGCTGCAGACCCTGCTCTAATGAAATGCTCCTTAGTTAAGTATTTTCTAGTCATAGGTATGTTTTGAAGCCACAGTTTTGAATTGGGACATAAAACCTTATACTTTCTGCCTCGTCACGTCTTAGAAGGTACTGAGAGAAAGGGCATAAAGTTGTCAAAATCTGTAGACTGGAGTTTACCAATACAGAAATTCAAATAAGGCAAATATGCAGCTGTATGTTTACCTCTGTCAGTATGAGAATGGCATTCTCAAAAACCAAGTCTTTTGGAGGTTTCAGCTACTTGTTGCTAGAAGAGTGATACCTAAGGATTTCACAGAAAGTTTTAGATTGCCTCTGGAAAAATTGCCTTCAAAAGGTGATGAGCAGGAGCTCATTATTAGGATGCTCGTTGGACAACTCAGAATTATTTATTCTGATTGCTTTTAACATGTCTACAGCTTCAGAGCCCTGCCAAAATGCAGTTACAAATCAGCAGTGGCCCACGTGGTAAAGCAGTGGTCTGTAGTGGAAGGCTGTGTGGTATCACCCTCTGTGTGGTTTTTCACTAAGTCTGAAATCATTCATTTCATTCATATCAGTGAGATATACTGTGTGCCTTTAACAACCTAGTTATGGGTTTCTGAACTCATTTTATGATGAATTAAATAGGCGTAGGTGAAATTCCCCATTTCAAAGATATTGCATAAATACAGACAGAGCAGAATATAAATATTCAAAAAGCATTTGTGAGGCCCTTGGGGATATAAATGACATAAGAAGATTTCCTCTTCTCCTGGCTCCCAAAACATTTTTACACTGACAAGTATCAGGAAGAAATATCTTTTGTATTGAATCTTGTCGCCCTATTTCAGCTACAGACAAATAAAAGTTCCTGAGCCAAAGCAAAATGCTGATTTTTTTTTTTTTTTAGTTTGTGCCAACACCTATACAAAGAATTTCTAATAGAGAAGATGTCTCATGTTCCAGACTCTTCAGGAAATACAGCATCACTATCACCTCTGCATTTCCAGCACCTTGCCATCGTCTGGTCTGATTGGCCTAGGCTGCTTCATTGCAGCAGGTCTCCACAGAACCAAGGTGCCCACGTCCATGGTAGACCAGTGATTATAGAAGGCAGAATAAAAATTCCATTTAGAACAAGCTCATACAGAGGGCAGTAAGACAATCCTAGATATTTTAACAACTCTTGTCATGCAATTTAAACCAAAACTAAGATTTTCAAATTCAGCAAATATTGTAAAATAGCAATTCAATTAAATGTTACAGTATATACCAAAAAGATTTCTTTTAAAGTCTTTTAAAGATTTTAAAAATCTTTTAAAACTGTATTTGCATATTGCAGAAAGAGTGTCCACACAGAGGGGAAAAATGTAACAATATTACACTAACATGTAAGAATAAAAAAGATCTAATGCTATCTAATTCAGAGAGTGAGAGATAGCTTAGAGGGAAATGTTTTCTAAACATTAGTTACTGAGCAAAGTTAGAAGCCAAAGCCAGCAGCCGCATTACACTTGGGCTACTGTCTCTTAAAGTGGCTGCAAAAGAGAGAGCCCACAAACAGCATCCTCCAGTTTTAGAAACGGGTGCCTTTCTTCCAAAGTGACAGACAGGGTCTGAGATCATGTTAGCAACACTTCAACCCTTGAGTGCATAGGAATGGAAAAGCAACAACAACAAAAAACAAACAAACCAACAAAAATTTCAATAAAAAATAAAGGTTTAAAAAACATGCAGAATACTTTCTTAGGATTTTGAAGGCATGAGAATGGAGCCCTGAACCAGATAGAGAACATCTGGATTTGGAATGAGTCCCCAGGTATCCCTCATAGTACAGGTCAGCAGGACTGGATGTCTGTTAGCAGTCAGTGCTACAGAGGCAGCTTTTCCTAACGGAGCAGTTTTCATGTACAGCCTGCCCGTGCTTTTTTCTTTGTAGATGGTCTGACACATGCAAAAAAAAGAGTTTTTTGCATCAGCTCTGATAAAGCTTCGTGTATGATGTTAAAGAAAGTCAGGTGATGGGTGAACCAGTAAGTCAGAAACAGCAGAGCAGAAGCCTGGGAAGCATAGGGGGGGAGGAAGGAAGGAACAGAAATGGTGCTTCTGTTCACCTGGGAGGACCAAAAAGGGAGACCCAGGGAAAAACTTATGGCATAATTGCTTGGTCCCTGTCTTTTTGATTGAAAGTCTCAAAAAGAAGTGGCTACTCTTTGAAGCCTTATAGATGCAGTGCACATCTTCCTGAAGGGTCAAGGGATTTGACCCAACTTCATTGCATTGGTATTGGAAACAGCAGGGCTTGTAAAAGTGATATCATACACGGTTAGTTGACAAGGTAGTGTAGGGTCATAGGTTGGACTTGATGATCTCAAAGGTCTTTTCCAACCTAGTTGATTCTGTGATTCTGTTTTACTTTCTAACAGGTGACTCTCTAGGAGTTAACCAGGATAGGAGAAGTAAGTTAATGGCACAAATCTTTTTAGTCTCAAAAGGCACATAAAGTCTGTAATTGCTGGGAATAGGAAGCACCAACAAGCTTCTCACAGGCACCTTGGGACTGGCTTCTTGACCTCTTTTGCTTCTTTTTATCTGGTAGGAAAAAGGCTCTGAGATTTGTGAGACAGCTGAAGTACAGTATCTGCTCTTCTAAAAAAATGTAAGAAATTTTCTCATTCCCTCCTCTTGCCCTTTTTCTGATCATTGCTCTTGCAAAACTGTGAGGCAAAATTTAGTGGAGTTTGGTGCCTGGACTCAGCTTTCAGGTGTTCTGCTCCAGTGCTGCCAGCAGCTCACTTGATCCCCAAGCCTATTGGTGGAACAGACCAGCAATCCTAAACTATTCATATTAAAACAAATAATGCAACCCTCAGGCCTTTTTTATTCATGATGTGCATGAAAAGACAGAGGGAAGAAACACAGCAAATTTTCTTTTTTAATTTCTAATTAAATTCCAGCTGCACCAGATGTCACTGCTGTGCTACCTGTATAAAGCTTCAGCTCCACTATACATGCGGGCTTCTTTGTTAGGTGTCTGTTATGCCATTCTTAAAACATGCTTCCATAAAAACAAACTCCAAAATGTAAAAGGGGAGAGGGAGATGTCACCATGGCAGGGCTTAGACTTCCTCTTTGCTCTTTACATGGGTATCTCCCCCCCAACCTCCCAACACCAGCACTCATCTTAGTCTTGTTCTCTCACAATTTTTTTGTGTGATACCAGCTCAGAGCTGAATCTTGTTAACTCCAAAGAATACGTGTTGGATTCGTCAACATTTACATTTCTTCAGAGAGTGAAAATGAATGAAGTCAGAGGAGGACTGTTGAATACCTCACCTCTCTGGGGCTGCTCTTCAGTTTGTACATGGCTGTTCTCGTGGCTGGTTTAATTCCACTATTTCCCCCCCTGACGTATCTCATGCAAACTGTGCATTTTTATGGACTCTCTATTTGCTTTGTCTGCACTGTAGAACATGGAACTTGGCCACTGATTTCAATGAGGCTGAACCCAAAGCGCTTTTGTGACAAAGGTGGCTGACACAGACAGTGCACACAGTGTGGCAAGGCTCTTCAGGTGACAACACCCAAAGCAGGAGGCCAGCCAGCCATGCCAGCCATGCAAAGCATAGGGCTTCATCTGCCTTTCAAGGAGGCAACGATCCGTATGGCAGCGGCAGAGGTGGCAGCCTCTGTCTGTGACAGCAGGACATCGCCTGGCTGGCGGATGAGCCCCTTCATTTCTTATTTTCATCATGCCAACGCCCTGGCAAGTAAGAGCAAAAGCTGACATGTTCTGGAAATCCGCGGCTTCAGAAGCGTCGCCGCAGAGCAGGGCTCTGGGCTGTACCAGCCCAGGTGGCCCTGAGGCGGCTGAGGGGCAGCGGGATGGAAAACCCGCCGGCACGGGCTGCCCAGCCCAGGCCTTGCAAGTACTGTTAGCAACACAGAGATGCAAATCTGCTTGGCGAAACGCACTCGGGGGGCAGCGCTTGGCTGCGAGCAGCGGAAAAGGCCAAAGAGCGGTCAAAGCCGTACGCGGGTGGGCGGCAGCTCGGTGCCCCGCGGCCGGCAGCCCGGGGCCCCGCGGCCCGCAGCCCGGTGCCTCACGGCCGGCGCGGCCCCGCCCGCCGTTCCCCCCGCCCGCCGTTCCCCCCGCGGCCGCCGGGGGGCGCCGCAGCACCGCGGGCAGCGCCGCGCCGGGCCGGGCCCGGGCCGCCCCTCGCCCCTGCGCGGGCCCCGGCGGGAATGCGGGGAACGGGCGTGAGCCGTCGTCAGGCGCTCTTTATGGGAGAGAAAAAGAAGAAAAGCAGCGGTATGTTTTTTTCCCAAGTGTCGGATGTTCTCTGGGTGTGCAGTGAAACCGGGTGTGTGATCACTGGCTATGCCTGTCTGCTGGTTACGCGTAAGAGCTCTCAAAACAGTCCAAAGTTCTGCAGGAGGTATCATAAAGCATACAAAGAAATAATGGTTATATTTAACAGTCCGCCCTGTTCTCTGATTCAGTAGTGATTATGAACTCACTTAAATCAATGTAGTTCCTCTAAGGAGTGTTTAAAAAACACATTTTTCCCCATTCCTGCATTATTAGCAGTGGCTGCTCTGACAGATTAATGTCAGGCTACCGTGTCGTTCGGTGACAAGGCTCATTTTGCTTTCCAAGTGCTGCTTTTATTGTTAGACTGTGCTGTACCCTCACTACACCTTTGTAAGTTTCCGATTAAGCTGCAAGTCAGATACATCAGGAGAATTTCTTGTGACCAGTGAAACCTTGTGCTGGAGTATTATTAAACTTCAATGATAACCTCCTTAAGGAGAAGAAAGAAGATATTACTCCTGACAACAAAAATGGTTTGAAAAGTTAGGTACTGCTTATCTAGCTGCTATCTAAGAAAGCTAAGTCAACAAGAGCATAAAATAAAAGATTTTGCTCAGTCAGAGGGGATAAAAAAGGAGGCTGGATTTGGGGAAGCAAGGTCTAGTTTGACCTGAGCTGTAAAAAAGCACACAGCACCATGAAAGACCTAAAGCAGGGAACTGCACAGCACTGTTTTGCATAGCACGATGTAGCTTAGCATGCTCTTTAAGTTGTCAAATGAATGGATTAAAGTCTACATGCCTTCAGCTCACCAACATCCTCAAACAGTAAAAACTAAATTCTTCTGGGATTTGGGCTCAGGCTGACCTGGCAAGGAGAACCTTACAGTTTAGCTGAAGGCCATCAGACAGTGCAACAGTGAAGGGGCCAAGCCTTAAGGCCAGTGCTAGAGCTTCTCTACACAAATCTCAGTGGGCAACAACACAGCACCCTGGCTTAGGACTCTAATGCAGCTGTTGGGAATATAAAAAGGGAGCACAACTAAAAGAATGATGCTCAACTTGTTATAACACTGAGAGTGAAAAAGGAACAGCGTACTTTGCTACCCCTCTGCTTGTTTAGCTTCAGCAACAGTGTTAGATGGCAATGACAGAAGTGCTTACTTTTTATAAGTCCTTACTTTTTATGCTTTGGAAGATTCCAAGCATAAAAGTCTGCGATTGTAAAACCTATTTCTCAAATTAGCTGGTGTGACAGGGTAGCTGCACTCGGTGTCAGTGTCACACTAGGTCGCAGGTCAAAACTTCATACACTTACCCTACATTTCCATCTTCTTGGAGCTCCCCTCTCCTGTGTAAGATGAAGGAGGTCAACAGAAAGTGTCCTTGGAATTTTTCCCCCAAGCTCCAGGAAAAGAGGCCATGCCAGGAGACATGTCCAATGAATGTATCCTTATGTCCTGGCAATGTTTGGTTGCTAGAAAAGCTTCTCTAGTTAGCAACTGGCAGAGCTTACAGCAGCCTTCAACCTGCTATAACATGCTCTCAAGTGAGGACTGCTGCAGGCAACACTTACTTCTTTTGAACTATGCTCCAGTCTGATGTGCACATGTTGCCCTTCAGCAAGCTATCACAATTGCAGGCAGAGAAGGGAGGGCCATGCCTGCAAGCTACAGCCTCCAGTTGTGAAGCTCTCTTACTTCCTTGTGAATGGGGCTGGTGAAAGCCTGCCGAGTTGGCTTCACCCGGGTATGCGAGCAAGATTCAGCAGGACTTGTTCACAAAAGTTGACACCAGACCAAGCCCTTCAGATGCACATTCCTAAGCCCACTCCTCCCCTTTAGGGTATTTTATGGGAGCCACTCCCAGGTTTCCCCCTCACCTTAATTACCTTTTTGTAGGGATCAGCTCTGTGTGTGTGTGCATGCTAATGCTAGGAAGGGCTGTCAGTGTAGCTTTGCAGCCCAATCTCTTCTATGATCCTGTGGCTTCAGGCTGCAGCTTTTTTTTCCCAGTGCTTAAATGCAACACGTGGATATTAGGCAAGGGCAAGAATTTGCTTTCTCTTGCACACAAAACAAGGAAATGTATTCTGCCTCACCACAGCTGCCACAACCACAGCTGCACTGCCGAAGCAGATGCACTTGCTGGCCTCTGCCCTTCCCTTATTGCTGTTCCTCCTCTAGAGTGTCTAGACACCGGTCCCAGAGTGGGGACTGCAGAATGTCTCTTGAGGTGGACAGAGGAACCCTTGGTAAGTGAGCTGCAGCCACGTGCAGAGCACTAGAGATGAGAGCTGGCATGATCCCAGGCGAGTATTGAACCGAAGGATGTACAGGGCAATCTGAGGAAACGCCTCCTTGGAAGTTCACTTAATAGGCTGGAGTTAATGGTCCTTGCCTTGCAGCCCTTGTACAGTCCCACTGGAAACTGACTGTGGTGAGAGGGGCTAGGAGAGCAGAGACACAAATTGTTAGCTCCCAGCATGATTCAGAAGTATCTGTCCACATTACTGGTGTGAGTCAGAGCTTAGAAAGATCTTTGTGATCTGTGAAGATAACTCAAAGAATCCCAACCCTTGAGAAATAATTTCAGACATTAAATTGGTCTTGTCTCCAGATCTGAGTTAATTTTTGGTGGATGCAGAAGTCCCTGGATGAAGGTTAAACAGAGTGGCTGAACTTACCTTGTCATTGGCTTTCTTGTTGTTGGTTGGTTTGGTTTAGTTTTGGGGTTGGGCTTTTTAAATGCTTTTGTGGTGGGTTTTTTGTATCTTTTTGTGTTTCAAAAGGATTGAAAAGAAGTGGAAACGCTAACGGGTATTTTGGCTTGTTCTGCTGTGTAGAGGGTTTCTGTGCCAGTTACCTAGGAAACTGCTGTAGGATTGAATTTGGATGGATGTGTTGTCAACTGCAAGTGAGTACAGTGGCTTTTCAAGAGATGGGGAAAAGTGTAAAATGCAGAGAAAATATAAATCCCTGTAATGTGATTCCTGGGTAAGATGGTGGTCCTATCTTTTTGACTGGCATTTTGTAGGCACCCTGACAGCCATACAAAGGGATCACAGATGGAGTGCATGGCCATGCCTTGGCACCTGAGCTTGAATGCCCTCATGTTTGTAAGCTGGGTTAGCATTCATCTAAATGTCAAATCACGACTGCAAAAAATCGTACTAAGGTTGTTATTAAGCGATTTGCCCATTTTATTACAACAGAGTTATGATGATCCAAATAAATTTTACAGCCATTCTAGAAATTTGGACTGCAGCACTGCAAAACCATTTGTAAAAAAAAAAAATAGAAATAAAAAGTACAATAAAAGACATTTAATGATTGATATACTTCTAAAGGCTTATGCAATGAACAAAAATGTGACTGCAGAGCTTTTCCTGGAAATCATCGATAATTGGCCTTTTTTAATACAGCAGCAAAACTATGGAAAAGCAAAGAAGTGCTTCAGTCTGGGGCAATTCTACTGATGTCTGTCATCTCTGCCATGATGGCTAAATCTGCAAGTGGTTACTTATCTCACAGGATCCACAACTTAGAATGGTCCATGGCTGAAAAAAAATTAGCAAAACAGTGGGGATTACTTAGAATAGAACTCCCACAATTTCTCCTATTCCGCCCCCCATTCCAAAACACTCACAGGATTAACATTTGGGCTTATACTGAACACCAATTTCCTTGTATTTCTCCTACAAAGTGCACTTCAAATGGCAAATGCAAACCCGTAGTAGTTTATTCATGTTATGACAGGTGTCATTAGTTGGCAGAGCTACATGTAATCTTCAATGGTTTGGTTTCTTCCCCCGCCCCCAAGCAGGTGAGCAAGTTTCCAGCCTGGAAAAGACAGGTTGTGCTGCTTGTTTTGGGTCAGGCAAGTGCACCGGGTAAGAAGAAGCATTGCCCTTGCTCTTCTAGCTAAAGCTCTGAGGCAGAGCCTGCTTCAGAGCCACTTTCTAAGGCCAGCTTGTCCCTATTCCCCACAGCTGTGCACCCACCAGTGTGTTACATCCCCTGCATTTCTCTCTGCAGATGCTTCTCTCCTCCCAGGGGTCTAAAATGATTATGAACTTACCAGTTCTAACTTCTGGTCTGACTCAGGTTGGAAGTGAGTGCTGCCCAGGCTGTACCTTCAGGGCAGGATCGGTCCCTTGGAGCTGAAGGTCAGATGATGGTCCCACCAGACATCTGGTCAGCTTCTATTGCAGTGTCACATGTACATGACTGAGCCAGAGCACCTTGTGGGCATACCTGGACCCTGCCCCTGCCTGCATTGCTTTCCAGTAGGCCAGGCCGTGCGGGCCCAGCTGTTGCTGTTGCTGTCAAAAAGAAGATGTGGTATTTCCCATGTCTTATCAGCTGCTTATAAGAATATAGACACCCCTGATCACTATTTCTTCAACAACATCTTTAACAATATTTACATTGGAAATTACTCAAAACCTATAAAACTGCATGCTGATGGGCCTGGAGGTGGCTCCAGTTCACTCTGTTGCATCCAAGCTTTCCCTCTGGCCTCTGTCTTTGAAGATGGGCTGAAGTGATATCCAGAACTGGACTCCCTTCCTCCCTGCTCAAACAGATGTGCACACAAACCTAAGCAGACTCCTCTATTTCAGGCCCATCTGTAACCTGTGTAATGAATAATGTACAATGAATTTGTGGTCTACATGTTTATTAAGTGACTCAGTATTTCCAGTGGAGATTTTGTGCTCATGTTTTACTCGCATCTCAAAACCCACTCTTTTATTATCCCCAACAGCGGTAGGTGATAATAAATTATACAACTGCTGATGATGGTAACTATATCAACAAACAAATTGTATCAATTTTCAGTGTGAGTTTAAAGCTTCGTTTACTGGTTGTGCAAACTCTGAAAAAGGAATTTGGGAACACTGCTGCTGCTATTAAATGTTCTAACCGGGCTGTAATCCAAACCTTCCATAAGGCGTCTCTAAAGAAGATTTTTGCCTACTGTGTACCACTGCTTTTACATACGAGATTAGGGATTTATGTACGTAAGGGCAGAGAGAGAAATGTAGCTAACAGAACAGTGACAGCTCTGTGGAATGGCTGAAAGACAAAAGGCAACAGTGGTGGATTTCAGAGCTAATCCCCCTCCACTGCATTTGTAGAAACACATTTGTTCTTTCCAAAAAACAAAGGCTTGTAGAAAAGCGTCAATCAATCAACAGTGCAGCTACATTCTGTGTTTTAAAGCAAGTTCACATGCTCTCTAAATTACCCTGGATCCTATTTTAAGCTTAATAAGCTACTCAGTAATTTGTATGGATGTGGAAAGATGTGAGCTTATGCCACAACAGCCGTTTCGAAACAGCCAAAAACTTGTGGCGAGGGATTGAAAAGAACTACTTTTTGGGAAAGTAGTTGTAGCTGTATTTGGAAAGTTACAGTACCCATTCCAAAAGGAACAGAGACTGTTGAGAAACCTGTATCTATGTGATAATGGTACACTTCAATCACAGCAAAGAATTCTTGGTCAAATGTAAGAGCGGCTCACCATGGCACATGGTGTATTCTTGTTTCAATTGAAAACTTTCAATTTTCAGCTTTTTATACTTGTAGGCTATGTAGGAAAATAGGCCTGGATCTCTGTCACTTGCCCAAGTGATGCTTACCACCTAGGTGCTGGATGGGCATACAGGTGAGACAATAAATATGACTGAGACTTTCAGTGAGAGGAGACCATCCTGCAGGCTCTGAATTTCTCCACATAATGATCCTGATCCCTCTGGGTCTGGGACAGGCTGAAGCAATTCAGAGCTGACTAAGCTGCCGTGTGACTAAGCCTCCTGGACCTCACCAAACTCAATAACTAATACTTTTAACTGAGCTGCTGATCACCGTCCTGACATGCCAGCTGGGTTTTGCATGTTTCCTTGCCCATAAATATGGTTAGGGTTGTCATGAACCTCTTCTGTCTGGTCCTTTTGCAGTTGTTCCCAGGGGTTGAGAAGAAGCCCTCTCACAGTGGAGCTGAGGAGGTTTCAGCTCAGAAAACTCTTGGAAAAGGGCCCTCAGAGAGACTAAACTTCATCCCCTCCCTTTAATTTCTATTGAGACCTGGTGAAAGTGCATATTTGCAATTAAGGTTGGCTGTTAAAGTCTTCTTGGAGCTTGGCACAATTAACTTTGACACTGAGAACTTGAGGCCAGACCTTAAAGCATTTCCTCCTACAACATGATCAGTGTTTGCATGAATAAAACCAATCACAGATATAAGTCAGTTCTTGTTAATCTGATGATTCTCATCCATGTCCTATACATTACTCTCCATGTTTTTAAAACAGCTGTCACTGCCCACTGCACTGGCAGGGTCCAGTAATTGCTCCTCCAGCCAGCCCTCCTTCCTTAGATGACTTCTGTGTTCCCCTTGCTTTCCAATGTCTTCCAGCTGAGGAACAGGGCTCTGGTTACTGCCTGTCCCCCTCTCCAGCAAGAACAGTCTCAGAGGAGATTGCTTTGGTATTAATTTATATGTCCTTGAATTGGGGGAGGGGTGTTGGGGTACTTACAGCCAAGGCTGGACTAATTTACTTTTTTTCTTTATATCTGATTCTCTTATGGTATGAAACTTCACAAGTTCACATTTAAGTGAACTACCCTACATGTAAGTAAATTACCTTACATTATATTACAAAACATAAAGATGTTTGTTTGGAACAGTTAACCTTAATTTCATAACAATATCTCGTCTAGGAGCCAAATACACAAACAAGGGGACCTGTTACAATGATGGATGTAATTCTAAATAAGCTTTTTTTTGCCACCTCTGGGTTTTTGGTCATATCTTGCCCTCAGTTTATATGTATGTCCTTTATATCAGACCTTTTTTTTTTCCTGACAGACTCCTCATTTGATCTGTCTCTCTAGATTTTGGATGCGAGAGAAGTGCTCAGAGGTATGGAAAGTTACTCTTCCCTATTACAATAATGATTTGTAAATATATGTAACATCCTCAGCCCCCTCTGTAAGTAGAGCTGGGCATGTTGCCCTTACCTTCCAAGGCTGCTGTAACTAAAACATCTCACACAAATGTACACTCAGTTTGAACAGAAATGGCCTTCCTCATTTGCTATTGGGCAGACTGGCGTTATGTACATAAAACCTGGTGAGACCACACCACCAAAACAAGCTGACAAAACAATTGAGAGAGCATCTTTGGAAGTATGCCTTTACTAGTACAGGAAAAAGGGTATATTTTTAATCTAGGTTCACTAAGCTATTTTCAAAGAGTTGTGAATAGCAGGTTGTTTAGTTTAAACTTGGGTCAGCAGCTCTAGTTCAAAAGTTGTGTACCTGATACTTTAATCTGGGCGAGAATGTTCAGTGCTCTGAGGAAGGAGGGGAGGTTCTGCAGGAGGAAATTGTGGTGATAGGCTGCAGTATGCTCCCATGGGGTCCCAGGGAAGCAAAGCACAGCAAATTCTTCCAGCTGGATCTGTGGCCATGTTGCTCTACCCTCCTGGGGCAGGCTGGGAGCAGAGATCAAGCGTCCCTTGGACAGGTAACAGGCAGAGTGGCTGGCTCTGCAAGCCACGCTCCTGTCCTGAGGTCAGCTAGCAAAGAGCTGATGTGTTACACCCACAGCCAGGCTAGGTGGCTTAGCCACTACAGCCTTGCTTTACTACAACAGTGAAGGCAGCAAGCTTTGACATATCCATCCCTGTGGTGGCTACTGCTGTGAAACCACACAGGGCACAGCCCACCTGAGGTGAGGACAATCTCTGAGGGTTCAGAAATACTCAATGTCACTCTTCCTAGAGAAGTGGTAACACCCCCATTAGGTAATGGGGAAGTGCTTTTGGGAACTTCACCCTAAACTCTCTTGGAGTCCAGTTTTTATTGGAACAGTATTTCCCTCTTGCTTCTTTGTCAACTTTAAACTGCAAATATGGAATTTTAAGTGATTCGGATATGGAGCTGAGAAAATAATCTTTCTTTGGAATAAAATTTAGGGTATTCATTTAACTGCATTTATTTAAATAACAGTTGATTTTTAGTCAACTGATTCTATATATCAACCTCCATCTGAATTATTAAGAAATTAGAGATAAAATAACTTATGAATTAATTCTTACTTAATCCCTGTCTGATTGGTCAAGCTCTGAGCAGGCAGGTTGGTAAAATCTCTGGCAAGCTGGCCTGTGATAAATTCACCCCTGTCTGCTCTACAACAAAAGCACTCAGATCCCTCTTAAAATTAAAGGGGTTAAAAAGATAATAGACTTCAAAATCAAGAGAGTGAAGATGTACTGTCCTGCCGGCAAAGACTGAATGATGGCCATGCCACAGCAAAATGCTTTAATCTTAACATACAAGGTCAAAATCAGAACATTAGCCCTACCACTGTACATCTTTTACTAGGAAAGTTTCCATTTCCTTCTTGACAAGTACAAATGTCTGTAACTGGCACTGTGAGTATGTGCCTTTTTTCAAGCCTACACTGTTTGTAAAATTTCTTTAAAAAAACTAAACCAGGAGTTAACCCCTTATTAACTTGAATTGGTGGAATCTTGATTCAAATAACTTCTTTATCACATTGCTTTCCCCAAGTGATTTTTCTTTTCAGCAACTTACATTTAAGTGACATGTTTTCTGACCCGTGTGGCATATTTTGCATATAGTTTTGCCTAATTGGTAGTTCAGTCTGTAAGCAAATAATATTTCTTTTCTTCCACATTTGTCTTCAGGAAAATCTGATTTTACAGCCAAGGTTTTTCAGACTTAAGTACTCTATTTCACTGTAATACGGTCACGTTAGTGCCAAGATGTGTCAATTGCCTGAAAATATTGTTGTCTAAAGGGTTTGATTTTCTTTCTTTCCTATAATAAAATACTGTGCAAATGGAGTTAAGGATTTATTTAGAATAACTGGTTTTTTCCCTTCATCTTTCTCACTGTTGTTTTTCCCCATTGTGAAGTTTTGTGCCTATTTTGCTTTGCTGTTTTTGTTAAACCTGGGGGCCACAGAAACATTATTCAGTTGTGGATCATCCACTCAGGTATGTTAGATAAAAATTTCTGTGGATACCACTATAAAGCTGATACTCATTTAAAATATTTTTTGAAGTATGTGGTAACAGATTTCAAATTAGTCTGGAATGAAGATAAAATAAATAAAAGTATTTTTGTGGATTTTCTTTTTATTAGGTTAACTTCTAAGAGGATAATTTCATCAAGTGTTTTGATGAAATAGTTCTTGTTTTCTGAGTAGCAGGACTATATACATCCCAGGATGTGCTAAGAGATGGACTGTCCTAGGAATGGGGCATGCTGGGTTTTTTGCTGCAAGGCCCAGTACCTTTGGTAATAGATGACAGTAATCTCAGGAAACTACCAAGGCAAAAGACTTATGGCTCTGACGTTACCACTGAATGGAAGGCAATTGTTTAATTTCCAAACTGGCTTATCCTCAAATTTGCCATTTTGTCTTCATAAATTTTGGGAAGAATATGGAGAGCGTTTCCAGAGCAACCACTACATCCTGAGGAATTGGAAACAAAATACAAGAAGAAAGTAGAACAAATATTCCTTAAAGGAAATTACTGTGCTGCATTCAGTGCCTTGTTAATAAGCACATTACAACTACCCTGGTTATCCCTCAGCAGGTAAATGCCCTGGAGCATTAAATGTCAGCTACAGTTAAACCACATACTCAATGTCCCCTCCAACATCAGTCTCTGCTAACGCTCTTTGGGGGCAGGCAGTGTCAACAGAGCACTGCCCACTTTGCTCCTTCTCCTGTACTCCATCAGACAGTGGAGGGAATTTCCTGACATCTGCAAAGGATTCTTCTCTTCCCAAAGTGATAATATATTTCCTTTTGATCTCCTTCCCTCTGGGGCCATACAGCTGGCATTGGGTAGAGATGGGTGAGCAGGGAGGCTCCTGTAATCATGGCTCACTAACATATTCTACAGATGTCATGGCTTGGGTCAAATGTAGCCAGGAGTACCTGACACAAAAGGTGGGGATCTGTGATTTAATCTCCAGTCCTATGTAACTGGTGTAAATTTCACTAAGGACCTGAAAGAGTCATCAAACATGAAGGAAAACTCACGCACACTTTGACCTGGGACAGAAGAATGAACAGTCATCCAGAAAATAATTCAAAAATTCAAACTGCTGCTGTTCTCTGTCCCATCAGCTGACCCCTGTAGCTTTCTGAGTCAGTAACAGCAATGCAAAAGAGAGGCAAGTAGTACAGTGCTGTCAAGCATTTTAATGAATGGCCTTATTGGGGATGAAGGACTAAAAGATGGCTCCAACCCAGTATTATGACTGGACCCTCCTGATTGTCCTTCCAAATGACAAATGACTGTTTCTCTATTGAGAAATCAATTTATAACTCACTTTCAAACTCTGCTACATTTGGGATTATTTGGGTCTATGTTTTGCTCTTCAGGCTCATGCCTATTGAAAAAAAAAAAATCCAGAATTATTTTCCCATACTTGGACAGCTATATGGGCTGATGCTTCCAGACTCTCTCCCCAGAGCAAGTTCTCTGAATTCTTACAGCTCAAGTGACCTTTCCAGTTCACAGAAGTGACTAAGATTCCCAGCAGTAGTGCAAGCTTTGCAATTGGAAGATTCATCTGTACATGAATACATATTTATATACAGATCTGTACATATACTATACACCCTCACATACACAGAATATGTATATGTGTATGTATAAAAATACTGCTTGGAATTTTAGCACTCATGTTCTTAAGCTCTGTGTCTATATAAGTTATGGAAATTCTGGCAAAACTCAGAAAGTGACAAGCATATTTTACATTCACACAGCTCATCTGTTGAAGCATGATTTTAAGAGGCCCTAGCTATTTAAACACTTACTGTAAAATGAACGAGTAAATGGGTTTCTGGATTAGGATTTTATTCAGGTTGTAAATTTTTCGAGACTGGGACTGTTTGCCTGATTTTGTACACAGGCAATAGATTTTGGTCCCCTAGGAGGTGTCTCTGATGGAATAATTATAACCATTCCAAGAACTGAGAAAATGTACTGAAAATTACTATACTATTTATTTTCCAGTTTAATTTGCTGAAATTTTCCAGACAGCTCTGCAAATAATAAAGCAATAGCAAATACCTTTTAAAAAATAGTAATTCTCCTTTGATAGCCTTCTTTGACAAATTCTTGAAATAAACCCTCCAGTGTCTCAGGGCAGAGAAAACTATAGGTTCTGTTATCAGATTCAAGTTTTACTGCTTTTAATAGGCTAAGTGGCAAGAAATATTTCAATACAAAGCCCCATCCAATCTAGCCAACACAATCTTCCTCAAATTTTTGATAACATTTAATAAAACTCTTGTTTTCTTTTGGGTGAGTGAGTAGCTCTAAGGGATCTTTCAGCGTTTGCCTCTGGTTGAACACTTTGGGACACTGTTCAGTTCAAAATGGCAAACCTGAAGCTGAATGTCTTTATAGATCTTGAAACTCTGAGCATAACAGAGAAGGCAGGCCAATGTAGTTAGTGGAGCCTAAAGCTCACCAGCCATGGGAGATGAAACCCAGATGTCTCGGGAGTTGGAGTCACTAGAGGTACCACAGACACCCAGCAACTTCATAAGGCTGGCAGATCTGATGTGGGATGCATGAGAGACCACATGGCATATCCCATTGTGCTTAAATCAACATAACTGAAGCCTAGCTGTATGCCATGAAACCAAGACATGCTCCATTGCTCTGCTGGTAAAGAGCTTTATTCTGTTGCCTGTACCTGTCATTTCAAAGCATTTGAAGAGCCTTAGGGTAGCCCAGATGTTGGTAAGATGCTGGCAGATGTGATCCTTGCCTTTCTGGAAGAGCATCTGGAACGGGCAGCTCATATTAGGAGGGCATTTCAGTTTCTCATCAATGACTGTTGAACTGCTCCCTTGATCTCATGGCAGTAGAGGGAGTTGAGACCCCAGTACATCTACAGAAGCCTTCAATTATCCAAGTGGCCTCACAGCCCTTTCTGTACCAGTCTGAAGTTTTCCAGTAATGTTTATGCAGCTACTTCATTCTTCCACTATTTATCCACCCGCTGCCCTGCATTCTCTCTCCTGTGTATATGTACTTTGGCTTGCATATTTTGCCTGGACATTTTTAGACTTACCCAGCATCTTCTCTGCTGGCTCACACACTCAGTCCATAAACTTTCCTTGCTGTGAACCAGCTTCCCATCAGAAACTTTCCACATGGCTCCCAGGCAAGGCATGAGGAGCATTATTCCTCCCATTCCACTTCTCATCCTTGGGGGAGACCAGAAGCTGGAAAGCAGCAGGGGCAGGAGCGGGAGATACCACCACATTCCCAGCCATTCTTTGCTGGGCAAAGGACATCAGAACAACTTCAGCTGTCTTTCTGGCAATAATCTCAATGTATATAACGCAACAGGTTTGGGTGTGTTTCTGGGGAAAACCATAGATACAGTTTCTTGTAAAATATAAGATATATATTGTACTTAAAGAGATCATTAAATAATTCTTGGCCTTTCTTTCTCAGGGAATTAAAAAATGATTAAGTTGGTATTACTGGCCAGGTCAAGCTGGGCTAAAAATTATTTAAGGGACTAAAATATACTTACAAAATTCTGTCACTTCACATCTACATATCTATATATTTATTCAAATGTCTGTCACATTGCCATTGAGGCAGCAGTCAATAAGTTTGAGCTCTGCAGTTGAATTTTGAGCTCTGCAGTTGAATTCCCTGGAGAGATGAATTCTAGCAATAACCCAAAGAGGAAATAGAGACAGCAGTTAACTGTGGAAAGAAAAGGAAAAAGGAGGGAAAGGAAAGGAAAGGAAAGGAAAGGAAAGGAAAGGAAAGGAAAGGAAAGGAAAGGAAAGGAAAGGAAAGGAAAGGAAAGGAAAGGAAAGGAAAGGAAAGGAAAAGGAAAAGGAAAAGGAAAAGGAAAAGGAAAAGGAAAAGGAAAAGGAAAAGGAAAAGGAAAAGGAAAAGGAAAAGGAAAAGGAAAAGGAAAAGGAAAAGGAAAAGGAAAAGGAAAAGGAAAAGGAAAAGGAAAGGAAAAGGAAAGGAAAGGAAAAGGAAAGGAAAGGGAAAGGGAAAGGGAAAGGGAAAGGGAAAAGGAAAAGGAAAAGGAAAAGGAAAAGGAAAAGGAAAAGGAAAAGGAAAAGGAAAAGGAAAAGGAAAAGGAAAAGGAAAGGAAAAGGAAAGGAAAAGGAAAAGGAAAAGGAAAAGGAAAAGGAAAAGGAAAAGGAAAAGGAAAAGGAAAAGGAAAAGGAAAAGGAAAAGGAAAAGGAAAAGGAAAAGGAAAAGGAAAAGGAAAAGGAAAAGGAAAAGGAAAAGGAAAAGGAAAGGAAAGGAAAGGAAAGGAAAGGAAAGGAAAGGAAAGGAAAGGAAAGGAAAGGAAAGGAAAGGAAAGGAAAGGAAAGGAAAGGAAAGGAAAGGAAAGGAAAGGAAAGGAAAGGAAAGGAAAGGAAGAAAAGGAAGGAAAGAAAAGAAAGGAAGGAAAGGAAGGAAAGGAGGGAGGGAGGGAGGGAGAGAGAGAGAGAGAGAGAAAGAAAAGAAAGAAAAAAAGAGAAAGAAAGAAGAAAGAAAGAAAGAAAGAAAGAAAGAAAGAAAGAAAGAAAGAAAGAAAGAAAGAAAGAAAGAAAGAAAGAAAGAAAGAAAGAAAGAAAGAAAGAAAGAAAGAAAGAAAGAAAGAAAGAAAGAAAGAAAGAAAGAAAGAAAGAAAGAAAGAAAGAAAGAAAGAAAGAAAGAAAGAAAGAAAGAAAGAAGAAAGAAAGAAAGAAAGAAAGAAAGAAAGAAAGAAAGAAAGAAAGAAAGAAAGAAAGAAAGGAAAGAAAGAAAGAAAGAAAGAAAGAAAGAAAGGAAAGAAAGAAAATAGAAGCAGAGTACTGTTTATAGAGTTTCAGTGTCCTCTGTGCTTTCAGACTGAGATGAACACGTCACAGTGTTATAAACTTGCCTGTAGGCTAAACAGCACCTTCCAAGCAGCACAGCTAAAGAAGGATGGTACAGCTGAGAAGGACCCCAGCTCCCGCACAGCCTTCCCAGAGCACCCTGCCAAGCTCTCCTCCAGAATATTCACCTCTCATGAGAACAAAAACATTTTTAATGTTTCATCTGTCTCAGTTTGCTTTTTCATGAATGCCCAGCTGATTTCTTCACCTGTCCAGACCAATAAATCCAGATTCTGTTCTGTATGTTTTATTAGATTTCTGCTGCATATATGTTAATGAGCCCTGAATGTTATATTGTGTTTTCTTTTTCCAGAAATAATGTGGTATTGGTTCTACCCTGTTTGACTGTCAGCCAGGCCATAGTCTTCTCAGATTCCAATTTAAAATTATCATTCTGGTGTTAAAGGTTTCCCAGGGACTTGTCAGCTCCACAGCAGGTTCCAAACAATGGTATCTTTTCTATTTATTCTTACCAAGTGTGCAGATATCAGTATTGAAAAAAAAAATTAAAAAATACGATGAGAACAAACACGTTGGCCCAAGGAATGACATTTACAGCAATCATGATGAATTCACTAGGCTCATTGCATTAATTACCATATGAGACATCTTATTTCTTTTGATTGTCACAGTGCTGTGGCAACCTCTGAGCAGGAAATAAAACCAAGATTTTTTTTTAAATGAGAGCCTAATGCATTCAACACAATTAAAGGTACTTAAGAAAAGGAGCATATGTCACCCTAAGTTTCTGAACTTGGGGTGTTTTTGCATAATAGCTGCTTCAGATTTTGGACAGGTAAATAAAGTCACATTTATTTTCTTGTTGCTGTGAAAGATTTATTGCTGGTCTCCATCTCAGCTCATGTGAAGGCACCTCATGTTAGAATAAATCAAAGACACACCTGCAGCAGCATGGAGATGTGCCCTTCCAGACAAACACAGAATCCAAGAGGTTCATGCTCTTCATATCAGAATTTTTATTCTACAGCTGCTTTGTAAGATGGTTAAAGCTTTGGCTAGGGAAAGTTTCCATTTGCAGTATTCTGGCCCTACAATTTCAGTGATTTTTCTTTTCCTGTTTGTTTTACTGAAGTATTCCTATTATCTGTTTTGTTTGTGACCCTCCATTTCATTGTGGCTGCTGCATGCAGATTGGTGACACAGGACCACAATACAGCTCACAAGTCAGGCCCAGATTAGCAGCAATCTGCAGTCAGACTTCAATTAGCTGGAAGGATGATGTTTCTTGACCGTCTGGTGTTTAAATGAACTGAAAATCAAAAGCCTGTTTTTCTTGGCTCTCTTCCAAATTGCACACTACAGTTTGCCTCATTAAAGATTAAAACAGATGTCAGTAAAAGGAGATAAATCTGAATCAAATTTGAAATCCAAATGGTCCTGAACTCATCATTTGGGCTTTTCCAAAACATAGGAGGAAGCACTGAACAACTCACATCCATGGGATGAGAGTAAGAGGGGATGTAGGGGCTTAGGGAGACCCTTCTTTTGCTTGAGTAGCTCTGTAAACTCTGTCTGTGGGTGGCGAGTTGCAGCTGAGGTGCCCACTGTAAATCGGCAAAGATGCCCCACAAGGTGTGGGTAGTGTGGGTAGATATGGTCCTGCAGAAATACCTTTCTCCCTTTGCCTTTGAAGAGCTGACACAGAGCCACCTGGATCTCAGGGCTCAGGTGGTTTTCTCTCCATGCAGTAGACTGTAAAACCAACAGAATACTGCAGCTGTCTTTGGCAGTTTAGTGTCTGAATTGAAAAGGAGAGAAAAGGCCGGGCAGAACACAGAGTTTCAATGAAATCATTGTAACTAATCTAATATATAGTTGTAACAACATCTAGGTGCCTACTTACTGTGTGGAATATAGATATAATAATGAGGAAAACTGTTGGGGTTTTGTTTCTTGGGAACATCATTCTGCTTCGCAGTGACCTTCTCAGGTAACTTAATAAGCCAAGTATCTTTATATGAAAACAGCTCCTTAGTTTCCACACTAGAGAATACACAGCCTTATCACTTACTATAATTTTGATTATGAAACAATTGTTTTCATAAGTCTCAGTTTTCTGTTGCTTGCAGCTATGAGTAATCTTTTTTTTCAGGCTACCACTTCCTCATGCTTTCCAGTTCCTCAGTAATAATAGGTGAGCGTTATATTTAAAAGAAGATCTCTTTGATCATGTTCCAGTGAAAGTTTTTCAATTTTTTTCATTTATGTATACGCTGTTAATTGCAGAGGTTGGACATGTAGCTTGTAAATTCACAGGTCAATGCAGATGCCTTGTTTGACCTAACATTTCTTTTCCAGTGTAGCCTTTTCTTCTGGTCACACAGTCTTCTGGTACTGCTTCAAGGGAGCCAGATGCCTTGGGCATAATGGCTGCTGGTGAAGTCCAGAGATCCTGTAGGTTTGTGCCCCTTGATGGCTTTCCTTAGGGTGGAAAGGAATACCTTTGGCCATGGGGAGTAAACCTTCTTAAAAATAGTCTTGTACATTATCTCTGTGAGTATTTATTTCACTTGTATTCTCCAGCTCTCATTTTTCTTCCAAAGCTGCGGATCCAAAAGGTGCATTTCCCCTCAGGTCCCTCCAAATCTTGGTCTCCTGCCTCCCTACTGTGCCTACTCTCTGCAGGGGCTGACTGTTCCCACTACGGCACTGTAACTCCCCAGTGGCACCAGCACCCTTTGGAAAAGCCACCAAGATTGTAGGCCTGATTTCACTCTGGAGCTTAGCAGGTGATGCTAAGCTTGTGGGAGAGTAGGAGGCACATCAAGCTGAGAATGCAGCTGACCAGAAAATGTTTGACATTTTGTTTGAGTACAAATGTTCTCTTACTAAGAGCATGCTTTGACTAGTAGTTGAGATTTCTCCTCCTTAATATTAATCACAAGGCAAAGAGTTTGCACAGTTCATTTTCTTAACCAAGTTTTTAAAAATGCAGTTAGAGCCATCTATGCTTTTATCCTGTACCACAGAGGGCTGTGAGGAAGAAATTTCAGGTGTTACTTAGAGGTGTGTGCTGCTGAGTGCTTTCATACAGTACTTAAAAAGGAGGTGTTTATGAAGTCCCAGCAAAAGACTGAATGTCCTTCCTTCAGATTCTGTGAAAAGATAATTAGATAATATTGGAGATCTCAGGCTATAGCCACCACTGTCTGCGCTACCTCCAGGCCATCTAACACGGCAATTTCCTCTGACAGTAGCTGATATATCTGATAAATCTGGGGTACATTGCCTTTCTGTGGGTGCTGTCACCCTCACCCCACACCAGCCAATGTCTGCACAGGGATGAAATGGGTTTTCCAGCCCCACGAATAAAGGTTGTGTAGTTGTCTTTTTCTCAAAAATCCAATTTGAACAATCCTAAATTCTCTCATTGTCTACACTGATGCCCACCCCATCCTGAACATTCAGGCCCTCTGAGAGAGGAGGACAAGAAATTTCATTTCTGAATCATACAATTTTGTTAAAATACATTAATATTAAAAGTTGCTATTCTCACATTTGTATTAAAATGCTATATAGTACTTGATCTCTCTATATATTTGGCTTTTGTTTCAATGCACAAGCCATCCTTTCCCAAAGAATCAGAGGCAAACTTGAGGTGAGAGGAAGGTAAGGAAGGTAGGTGCAGTACTTTTGCAAACCGGCGAGCCACTTGAAGGAGCTTATTGGTTCTCTGATTAAAAGGACACAGTGCTTGTTCACAGTTAGAAAGTTAAACATAAGTTTAAAAAATAATTAAGGGGACTTTGCATAACAGCAAAGTTCATTGGGGCTCATGGATTTATGGATGTCAAGTGTTCTCTAACCCAATCCTCCTCAATGAAGGGAAGTCTTCCTTCCAACACTCCTTTACTCTGGTCTCCTGGGTCAGATATTCCCAAGGGCTGATCTTGTCAGTGCAGACCAGTGTAAAGAGGGCATTTAATAACTCTGCCTGTCTGCATCCTCTGTTGCCAGGGCACCCCCTCCACAAAGTAACAGGCCCAGTTTATTCTTAGTTTTCCTTTTGGTTTTGATGTATTCGAAAAAGCTCTTCTTGTTGTCCTTGACATCTTTGACCAGTTTTAATTCCAGATGGGCCTTGGCCTTCCTTGCCTCATTTCTCCTTACTCTGACAACCTCTCTCTATTCATTGCAAATGGCCTGACCCTGCTTCCATCTCCTGTGTATTTCCTGCTTACACTTCAGTAATGACAGGAGATCTTTGTTCATCCTTGCAGGTCTCTTGCTCCCTTTGCTCAATTACTTGCTTATCTGGATGCATCTTTCTTGAGTCTGGAGGAAGTGATGTGTGAATATCAACCATCTCTCTTGGACCACTCTTTCCTGCATGGGATTCTTCCAAGGAGATCCCTGAAGAGGCTGAAGTGATCTCTCTGAAGTCCATGGTTGTCATCTTGTTGCTTCTCCCTCCTGGCCTGATACTGAGCTCCACAATCTCACTGCCACTGCAGCCAAGGCTGTGCTTGACGTTCACATCTCCAACGGGGCCTTCCCTGTTAGTGCAGTAACAGCGCACAATTCCTTGGAGTATCCTACACTACCCGTGCAGGACATTGTCACCAATGCTTTCCAGAAACCTCCTGGGCTGTTTGTACTTCACTCAGGACTGGTTGCAGCTGGATGGATTGACAAGCTATGCTATTAAAACAAGTAATTGAAATTAATTTTGAGGGGAATATTTAATAGTCTGTAAGACTTTTGAAACTCTCTACTGCTTGTGAAAGACCCTACATTTCCCTTTTCTGTATGCTTGGGTTGCACTTGTCCAGATTCTCCAATGTGAATCTGCCTCATGGCTCTGGACTGTAGCACCCAGAAAAACAACAACAGAGGCCTCAAATTCTCTTGTGAGGAAAAACTCCATCTGTTACCAGATCTGAAAATCTTAAGCATTTTCAAAATCATGAGTATTAAAACATGTGTAAGTAATCACCTTGGAACACAGATGGTATTTCCCTTTTTTAATTCAGCTATCATTTTCCTCAGCAAAATGAATTTAATTTTAACTCACACTATTTTATTTAATTTTAAGATTACAACATCCATTAGAAAGCACATTATAAAGGATGTTTTGCCAGAAACATCTCCAATATTACAGCAAATAATCCTGTTACTTTCTTCTATGATTTTTAGTGCCTTTCCCCCTCTTGTATTTAACTAACTTTAAACATTTTCCAGTAAAAGAAGATGAAGTAAGAAGCTCCACAAAATATGTGCAGCTGGATAAAGAAGACCCCTTTCATATTTTGTGGTTTGATTTTTTTATCTTTTTTTCTGAAATTGTTTTCAATTTGGCTCAAGTTCCTTGAAGAGCATGAAAGTATTACTGAAGAAGAAAAAGTATTCTGAATAGAAAATTCGAGAATGAAAAGATCCCCTTAACTGAGAGGGAAGAAAAACTGTAAGAACAGTGGATAATAGGTGTCAGTTCTGTGATCTTTTTTCTAATTCTAGTTTGTCTCACTGAATGGTTTTAATCAAGTTAAATAATCCTCTTTCATTCCATGATTCAGGATCTGTGAAGACACTACTCTTTTCCTGCTCTGCAGGGCTTTTGAAAGAGACATCTGAACAGACTGTCACAGGAGTACAAGGCCACATTAGTAAAAGTATAATAGGAGGCAGCCAGTGTTTTACTCTTAGGGAAAACACTGTTGCATATCATTTGAACTGGGACTGCATTGTGGGCATTTTCATTTTTACATCTGTCCCTGGAAACTGTAGAGGACAGCATATCATCATAGTATTAAAAATGTGATGGAGATCTTACCTCTTCATTCATTTTGAAGAAAGATGAAATAGCAGAAACAACAGTGAAGTTTTCTAATTAAAATATTTCATGTATTCAGCATTTCTTGTTGTAAATACATAAGGACAGAGATTTATTAAGTAAAAATTCATTGCAACTGTATGAATTTAGCATTCTCTGCTTTAGGACCAGAACTGTAAAGGAGGATACAAGCTGCAACTCTGACAATTAATTTTAATTCTTTATCTTTGCCAAACACAATCTTTAAATCACTGGTAGTCTAAAAAATATGTACTTTAATAATATAAGTCAGCTAAAAGCCTTTATTGGGTTTAAGTTAGAGTTCACCCACTTTCTCACTGAGATGCAGCTTAATAAAAATCAGTCTGGGACATAGCTCCTTGGCTTTGCAGCCACGTACACAGACTGCTTCTCCCAGTCCCCAGCACAGGCCTCCCACTCGCTGGTCAAGCAAATAGAGAAATAATGGTATTCTATTTTTAGCTTCCTTTAATGAGATTTATTGGATAGACAGAAGTTCAAAATCCCACAGCACTGAAGCTGCAGCTCTGCTGGTGCTGTGCTGGGCCCCCTCAAGGCCTATAGATGTCACATTGGAAGCTGCTGAATTGCCCCAGGCAGGAGCTGGTTGGTGTCAGAGTGGTAGCTCCAGCGAGATACTCAAATATTTCTATGACAGATCTGCATTTAGGTGACAGCTAAAAGACTTAGTGAGCTCCTGTATTTTGTTAAGTTCACCACTTGCAGCTGTCTCCTGTACTCAAAAGCTTGTTCCACACCTCCCTTGGTGCTGAGGTTTTGTCATTATATAGTGCTAAATGCAATGAGTCTCTGGAAAAATCTGTGTTAAGGGTCCTGCAGAGCCTGCTGGCTTTTGCCAGCTGAGAGCTCTCAGCTGGGGAGTGACCACATACTCCCCAGGAGAGCTGGAGGCCTGGGGTGGCAGTGCCAGCAGCAAGCTCTCCTAATTAATTGTAGCTATACTGCAATCTGTTAAGGAGCTGTGTGATGGCAACTGAACAATGATAACTGGCGCTTGCTGATGCCAGATCAGAAAAAGCTAAATTACATGTTTGGTCGATCTAGTATTGGGGGAAGAAAGGAAAAATACCATATGTTGTTTTTAATCTTTTTAGAGTTGTTTCATGTTCCTCTTAGGAGTACTTTCTTTTGCAGAATTCCTTTGTAATAAATTATTTCCCTTTCATCCTGAATGAACACTATGCAGTACCATATTAGATACTGTTTTCTTTTTTGAAATATTGTTATTTAGCAAGTTTCAGAATTCATAGAAAAAGAAAAGTCAAGGAAATTACATAGTACATGATACCTAGGAGATTTACAGAAGGAACTCAGTCTTTCTTAAAAAAAAAGTTGAAGAAAGAGAGCTGAACTAAAGCCTTGAGAAGAGGTATTCTAAATCTGCCTGGGAAAGGACCATGAAGAAAAGTGTTTGCCTGACAAAAATTTCCTCCAGAAGAGATTCATAGCGGAGATTTTGAAGTGTAGGTGCACAAGAGGAACTGGAATAATTACATAGGCAAAGATGCAGATATTGGGGTTCGTTGTGAGTTACCTCTAGATACTATTAAAAGGAAAAATGGCCATTGTGAGCAAATATGGTGGTGAGCGGATAACAATATTTTTATTTTTATTATATTAGGGGAGCATGGTGGGGATATCACCCCAGGAAGCTGCACAGATGGTAATTATTATGTATCCTTTTTATCTGGATTTAAGAAACAGTCCCTGCTTATTTCTCAAATTAATGCACATGAAAGAGAAAAGACAAGACCAAAAGCTTGCAGATATTAAAGTGGAAAAAAAATTGCTGAGCAGCCACCTTTTTTGCAAATAGTGCTCTCTGTAAAAGCAATGAAACAAACAATGTGGGCATACATCACTGCTGTAGAGGTTTCATTCTTAGCAAGGGAAAGTTTATCCATAAATTTTAGTGAGAAGAATATTGCTGCTTAATCAGAACCACAAAAAGAAAGAAAACACATAAGAAAGAAGATGATAAGTGGTTTGAATATCAATATTTGATTGTTCAGGAAGAAACTCCTGACATGCAGGGCCCCCCTTATTTCCCCAGATTTCAGGCACAAGAGGGATCCTTTAGTTTCTTTGCTGAGGTTCTTTGGTGAGCAGGGCACTGAGAGTGCTGCATGGCCTCCAGAGCAAAAGGGCTCAGGCCCTCCTGAGTGATGCTGTGGAGTTGTGGAGATTTCCAGCAACCTCCACTGCACCCTCTCATTTAGCTGCCAGGGCAAGAGGGGACACTGCCTGTGCAACCATCACCTCTGCACCCTCCGTTCTACCAGACCCCCGGTTGGAAAATCTATGTCAAAACTCTCTTGAAGATCTATTTAGAGTTTTCACAAGACAACACTCGCTTTGGATGGAAAATTTGTGTTTTTTTCTCTTCCCTGTAAAGACTAAATGGCAAAACATATTGGCCAGATGTGTGGAAAAAATTCATTTGGCACTGTTGCCAATGGTTTGTGGGAGTCAGTCCTTGGCTGCCTCTTGCCTCTGCTGTCCTCACCAAGCTGCCGATGACGGTGTCTCCTGAAATGCACCGAGGCAACGGGGCTGCTTTGGCATCTCTGCAAAGAGGAGAGAGAGCATGAGGGAAGAACCTGGCTCCAGGAGCAGGCACTGGAGAGCTCCTCTGCAGCAACATGTTTGGGCCATATGAGCAAATGTCAAAGTTTCAAGTCTCCAGATTTTATTTAAAAAGATAAAAACAGTACTTAGGAGGAAAAAAAAAATCCACCTTTCCCAGCAGGTGTGGTTAAACTGGTTTTTTTACCTTTTTTGGGAGAAGGACAGTGAAAGAATCATCTCCATCAGCTCATAGCAATGCTCTTGCTCAGGTGTGCTAAAACTCTTTCTCTCCTATCTCCTATGTTTGTCTTTGCTATAGACTTCCAAATGCAGCAGCAAGGTAGCAGATTTGATTTTTCACATGCTGAGATGAAGACTATTCATTTCCTATTCCCTAGCAACTGCCTATATAAACAACTACCAGGTGAGCACTAAAACTGGGCTTGAGAACTAAAAGCAAATTGACATTGTAAATAAATAGGTTTTGGACCTGAAGTGGTTTAAGAGAAGCAAGAGTTAAATCCAAATGGAAATAATTGGCTTTTTCTTTCATGAAATGCACATAGGTAGCAGAGGAAAGCACTAAGTCCAGCCATCATTTCCCAGAAGCATTCAATAATTTTCACAATTTTATCTGCAAAATTAATCAAGTTTAGTTATTTCACCAATACAAAAATACTACATATTTTAACTCATATAATTTTGCTTATTGTTTTTCCATATGTGTTTGTGCTCTCAGTTTCCACATTTGCTTCCCAGCTCACCCATCTTGGCCGTGGTGCTGCCGCATCACCCATGCCAACCTCTCAAGCACATCCATACATCTGGCTCTGAGCTCTTTGAGGAAATTGACTTTTCTCCTCCTCATGTCATGCCTGAAAGCCTTTTCTGCCTGCTGATGTGTGGAGATCACAACCATGGGTTTTTAAGATTCTGTAGTACATAAAGACACATGGAAAATTTATCCTCTAAATTTCCCTGCTTCATTACAGATCATAAAATCACAGAATAATTAAGGCTGGAAAAAACATCCAAGATCATGAAGTCCAACCTTTAACCAAATACCACAGTGTCAACTAAACTATATCTCAAAGTACCATGTCTACTTGTTTTTTTGAATACTTTTGAGTACTTCCAGGGACAGTGATTTCACCATTTCCCTGGGCAGCCTGTTCCAAATTTACCACTTATTATCACAAAATCAGCATTAGCAAATAGGCCTATGCTTAATAAAGTGAATATGTATCTCCCAAGTTTTAAAATTTCTTTCAGCAATTACTAGTATGTCAGTAATCAATAAGATCAGCAATCAATAGTATAGCATCTATCAATAGTGTAGCAGCAATCAGCTAGAGTAACCATCAGTATTTTAGCAGTAGCCAAATAGGTTACTAAAAGTTCTTCATTAGTAAAGCAACTTATCAATATAATAGCAGATATACTTATTGTAGATTACTTATATGAACATATAATGTCAGTATTAAGCAAATTAGAAGGGGGAAAAAGTAATCAAAAATGAGAGGAAAAATCATATGAACCCCAGAAGGGGGCCCAAACAGAACCAACAATGTAAAAGAGATGGAAGTCTTACTTCAGAAATGGGAATTTGGGTCAGTGAGACACCCCAATGACAGTCCAAGATTTCATAGGAAGTTCATGTGGAGAATTCAGCCTGTCTAGGGAATGAAAAGTATGTGCAGGAAAAGAAGATGTCAGAGAAAAAACAGCTCAATTTTTGATAAAAAATACAAGTAATTTTTGTATCACAGAGACATGAGTACTTAGGGCACCACCACTCTGAGCAGCCAATAGATGTTAGCTGGTGGTTTTCATCTGGGGCAGATGATAGATGATAATGTTGTCCGTTCTTTTAGACAATTTTGTTTTTTCAAACTGTTATCATCTTCTTACTGATAAAATAGCCAATGGGACATATTAATTCATACCTTCTCAGGAGGTCTTACCATTTTTCCAGATTATTTTTCACCTTTTCAGATAACAAATTACTGTTACAGTTCCTTTTTTTTGCAGTTATTGATGGTATCTCTGGAGATTTCCAGTTTCTAGGTACTCAGGTGTACTTCAAAGATGCAAAATGAGCACTTCTTGATGATGCTTCTGGTTCACAGGTTCAAAGCTAGCAGGCATTTCCTCTGAGACTGTTTTTCCAGTAGATATTTTCTTCTGTTAAGTAATTTTCCCCTTTAAGCAGGTGGCCTTTATTGCTGTTCCCATCACCTCACCAGCCTGTGTCATTGTTTGGTGACCACCATGTTAAGGCTGCAAGTTGCTAGGCTTGATTATGAAAGGAAAAATGATTATTCTGGATATTGGCTTGTCTACAAGTGTGAATGGATGTTATTTCAATTTTGGTTTGATGTAAGCAAAAAAAATTAAGTAGGAGCTAGCTTGGAGTAGAGAAAAATGCTGTGAAGATTTCTGAGAAGGTCTAAATGCTGAATGCTGTGTCTGCACAAGTACAAAAACAGGTGAGCTGAGATTTTTTCTTTGGTTGGGGCTTTTTCCTCCATCAGAATATAAGCTGTGACTTCTTTTGCTTTATATTCTAGCCAAAGAACTGTATAGGAAGAATATTACAGAAAATGTTTCTTGCCTACATTTTCCAATAATCCCTTCTCAAAAAGAAGCTGTTGTTTTTTTCTTTAATCTTTTTTTTTCCTTTAATCTGAATTTTTGTGGGTAAAAAAAAAGAACATAAAAGTAGAAGCCCCAGGCTAAGCTCTTTTACATGCTATGAAAAGTAAGGTTCCCAGCTCAGACCTGTTTCAGTTCTCCAAAGGGAAGGAGCTGTATTGCTCTTCATTTTCCTATTGCAGATCTAGGCACAAGCAGATATGGTGCAAATTTTGGAGGTGTATTGATCTCATTTCTACCCAAAAGTGACCAAAAGCTGGGATCTGGAAAGTTAATTTTAAAATAAGTAATTGTCTTTAAAAGTGCCACATTTCATTTTCACTAACCAGATTGTTAGATGAAAAATGAGCAACCTTTGATGATAAAACAATGTGAAGGTAGGAAGACCAAGGCTGTGCAATGGTCTGCTGAATCTCTCTCATGCTGGTGAAACATCTGAGAAAAAATACTGCAGCATAAAAAATACTAAATCTACTTCTGTTTCTCATTCAAAAATATTCACAGTGCATCAGTCCTGATGGTTGTCAGCTGGATGATGCTGCTGAATAATTGAATTTACAAATTTTGGAAAAAAACAAATTTATTTAGTAGTATTCCTTTTCAGAAAGCAAACAAACCAACACTTATAAGAAGCAGCAGGATGTGATACCAGTCAGGGTCATGGTGACTTGCATCAGACTGTTATTAAAAACATGCAGGTAGCATGCAGGCAGCTTACCTTCCTGCAGTTCCATCAGCACAGGAGAGGTTTACTCCTTGTTCATGTTTGAACTATTCAATAATTATCTTAAATGTGAATTAGAGAATTGGGTTATTCTCTTTTTTGCTGTGACTGGGACTCAAATCAAGGGTTCCCTGAATAAATTCCTCCATACCTTTAGGGGTAGGTGTTTCAGATCTTGATTTGGACTGCTAAAGCTTGCTGATTTGCACTAAGGGTCCAACAGTGTCTTTAGGAAGGTATCTATGTAAATAATGCCAGTATGATGGATATTAAATAGTAGGAACAGCATCTGAGTTTTAGACAAAGGATAGGCAGTGATTGAAAGCAGAGTCCAGCCTGACTCTCTGAAGCAATTGGCTAAGTATACCAAATGTCATATTTCTCTTATGCATCAAGCATTGTACCCCTTTGGAGGTACAGAAATGTCAACTTCCAATCTGTAAAAATATAAGGTGCATGAGCCACATCCCATTTCAGTGTTAAAATCATACTAATGAAAGTGTATCTGATTTGCAGGCATGTGAGGTTCAGAAACAATTTCATGAAATAGGTCTGTCAAAGTACCTATGGCATAAAGAACCAGATTAGGAAACAGGTTATATAAACCATCAAAATTTTATCAGAGCATTTGCCTTTTTCTGTGATGATATATCAAGCTGGGAACATGGGCCACCAAGGAAATAAAATTCTAAATATATTTACAGAGTGATGATGATGAAAAAGACAGTGCTGTGCTGATAAAATCTCAGAGGTAAGCAGGAAAAGATGCTTTCTGGTCACACTGTAGAGGAATTCACACAACTGAGACCCAAGACAAGCTTAAATGAAATATTTATCGCAGCACATAGATAAGTTTTAAAGTGCATTGTGTACAAAGCATTTATGTACAAAGCATTTCCGAAAAGTCAAGGATGAGTACAAAGCAATTGAACTGAGCATGAATCTCTAAGCAATGCTGGCATTAGTAAGATCCTTCTGTAGCTCTGAAATACAGACTTATATAGGGAAATGAGTTTTGAAATAGCTCCATTATTTTCTGTTTCATTTAATATTGTGTATTTTTCATTAAGTGAATGTGAAGCATGAGGGGCAGAAGCCAATGGCCAGGTTAGCTGTAGAAGGGAGAACCCTGGGACCTTCTGTCCCTCTGATTGCCACCATCCCATTTGGTGCCTGACAGGTCCTGTGGTGGTGGCTGAAGGGCTGCTACAGCCTAGAGCACTCCTGAGACAGAGCTCAGCCAGTGTAGCCTCCCCTTGGGGGCTACATGGCCGTGTCTGCTGGCTCCACACCAGGCAGAATGCCAGAAGGCGTACAGAGGTGGCTTGGCTCTCCTCAGGAACATGCAGGCAAGGGGACTGTCCTCTTTTCCATGCCTGCATTCAGTGTCACCGTGAGTCCACACTGCCACATCAGTAAGTCTAACAGGCTGGGTCTCTACAGCATCCCCACTACCTTTGCACTTGATGCCAGTGGGCAAAAGGACTGCCAGAGGAAGAATAAATATTTAGGATCCATAGATGCTCCATAGGGAACAGATATAGGGTGCAGTAGGACAGAGAATGAAGCAGAATGTGAAAAAAATTGGGGAAAGTTACAGTTTATTTTTGATTTATACTTTGTCAGTGAAGCTACTTTGAGGGTTATGCTGTGCATACCCTTAAAAAACCATACAGAATATAGCAGTCTTTCTGGACAGTAGCTTGCTCTTTTTCATAGAAAGTAGAGTGGCAGATAAGACAAAAAAAAAAAGTGAGATTTTTTTCCCCAAGGTTGTTCTGCCCAGAAGATAAAAGCTGTGGATTCTAAGGAGGGAGAAAAAACACTGAAAAAAGAAGTCAGCATTAACCCAAAACCTGAAAGCTGTACTTTCACATTGTACTACAGCAGATGGTTTCTAATCATCAGAGAAACAGTATATATGAGCCCCCAGGCAGCAAAATCAGCTTGTGAGGCTGCTGCTTTCTAAGACAGAAGATTTGGAAAAAAAAAAAAAAAAAAAAAAAAAAAACCAGCAAAAAACAAACAAACAAAACCTCACAAAAATAAAACCAAACAAACAAAGAAAAACCAACTAACAAAAAACCAAACATATTCCACCCCAAAACCTGAAGCAACTGACAATTTGGGAAGAACAGAAATTTAGCAAGTAGTCTTAAAGGATCTTCAGAAGGTGCTGTCATGGGTGATATGCATCAGGCCAGAGATATGCTAATAACATTTGATATAAGTTCACCCTTATTCTTCCTGATGAGGGACAGAAATCGAAAGTGGATTTTTGTTATCCCAGTAGCTGCTGTGCTGTGGAGCCTTTCTTCTGCCAAAAAGTCCCATTTTACACAAAATGGAAACATTCGTACCTCTGGCTGGCCAGGGAGCAAGCAGCAAGTCATGACCTGGGGATGCCCAGACATCAGTCCCTGCTCTGGTCAGCAGTAAATTTTTTAACAAATTGGAAGCAGGTTGACCTGTTGATACTGAAATGAACTTCCTTTAGATTATTCTACATGCACTCTATTCCAGAGAAGGCAATAAGAGGGATTTGAGATGTGCTTCTAAAGTCCAAACAGAAGTCTTAAGAGATGGTAAGAGTATTTTTTTTTCTATTCTTTGCACAACCTCAATCATTTTGACCAAACACACGCAACTCAGATTTGGAAATTGGACTAATTCTAATTAACATAAATTTTCATTGAACAAGGTATTTAATAAATATTATGAAGAGATTACATGTAAAGAGGAGAGAATGCTTGATAAAATCATTAAAAGCAGACCTGAAATCCAGAGTATTTGAGTTGTATCTTCATCCAGGTTTGTTCTCTCGCCTTCTTGCAGCAGATCCTTCTTTCTGTGGTTCACAGAAGAATGACCAGCTACCTGAACTACATCTGGGGTTCAGATAATCCACTCAGGGTCTCCACAGGCTGTTGGACACTGTACACCAGAATTGTGCTGCTCTGCTCCATTTCTAGGTCTCTGCCTGCCTTGGAAGTCAGGATTTCCCAGCTGAGGTCATTTGATTGCACTCCCATGAGCATTGTTTTCTGAATCTGAAGGAAATAATGGTAAATCCTTGTACAATTGCTGCAGAATTAAAATGTTTTATTTTGAGACAGGTATCACCTCTACTGTGTTGCTCCTCTAACAAGCCTACAGAGAAGCACTCAATACTGACATTTTCTCTTCTTTACTAAATTTCTCCTGTATTTCCTATATCCAAGAACTAATAAAAGGACATACAGAAATGTCTAATAAAGTACTAATAAATTAGTTTTTTCTGGTATTTTTAAGGTCTTGTGTGGTAAACATGAACCACAGCTCTCACTTGAGTAATTTACCAGATATTGGGTACAACAAGAATTCCCAGAACACTGGAATTGGACTGCCCACCATGAGAGTGCACTGAGAAGCACAGCATGGTCCCCCTAAACCACCATGGTCATTGCACAATACATTGTGTTTTCCATATGTCCCTGAGAAAGGAGAGTGGGATGAAAACCTTTGCACTGTAATATTCATTGGATTTTGGTGGTTCATGTAAAGAAAAATAAGATTCTGTGCTATGCTGACCCTTTTGGCAAAACAACACATGACCTGGTTATCTTTTCCAGCTGGCAGCTCAAGGTCTGACTGTAGTGGGGAGAAATGGTGATCTGCAATGGAACTGGACATTTAGGGTCTGGGGTAGCACTGTGGCTGTTTCTGCCTGAATTTTGTTTCAGTTTTGCAGGTGTAGGAGAACCAGTGCCTATACTGGTCCTTGCAGAGGACCATTCAGGGTTGCATGGCAAGGCTGAAATGTACCTTTCATCCCTCTGTAAGTGTAATCTAGTGACAGAAGCCACATTCCATCTCCAGCTCCTGGTGTACCCCAAACAAGGTTGAAATTATGTTGGGGAGCTTGGATACAATGATTTTTATTAAAGTACCTGCAATATAAGGAACTTCCACAACTGTTTTAAGAATTCTGAAAGTTTTTTTGTAAAACTGCAGGGTCACATAAAACTTCAGAAGGGAAATGCACCTGTTCTCCTGCTGCCATAGCCCTGTGGCTGTGGATCTGTTCTGGACCCCGAGCTGTTTCAGCTGATGGTGGCCATGGGCTCATGAGCCAGTAGCAGCCCTGCTGCTGTCATCTGTCCTCCATTTTACCACTTGATTGCAACTTAAAAAAATGCCTTAGAATTACCATAAAAATAAACCTTAAAATATTCTTACAGAAAACCCTTAAAATTACAACCTTTAAATAATAACACTAAAATGCATTTTACCCTTAAAATATGCCTTCCTTTTTATCATACATTTATTTTACAACATTTTTAAAGAAATTATGATGCTTTTCCTTTTGCCATTAGGGAAACCTGAAGTTTTTCTTCCTTTCCATAACTAAAATTGTTTTGAAACCTCTCTCACTCTTCTTCCAACTTTCTCTTACTGTTAACACAATGTATGTCTTTCCATCTTCACTGCCATTTCAGTCTGAAAAGTTACTGGGAAATTGCTTTTATCTGTAATGTGCTTCCTGTAAGAGTTGAGTTGAACTTAATTTTAGTGACAAAAACAAGCTCCTCCTGCTAGAGCTGCCAAGTTAACATGGCTAAGGAAAAAAAAGTAGTCTATTTCTTCATTGGTATTTTGAAAAAAAAACCTATTGTATGTAAATTCTTTCCATTTTGTTCAGACTTATGCAATTACAGAGCCTATTCATGTAAATAAGAAACAACACAGGTCTGGGTTTTCAGTTCTCTACTGGTCTGAATGGTAAAAATTTTGTCATCTTGGTGCTTATGGGCTTACAGAAGAGAATATTTTTCAGATCACAGGTTGAATCTGGAATCAATTTAATGAAAGGAGGAAAGAAAGAGCAAGCTGCTTATAGATATGAAGCTGGGCAGGTTCAGTTCCAAATATTGAAATTTCCAGTGTCATTTTTATAATACTTTTCCATTAAGATGCCAACATTTTTTAAATCTTGGAAGTTAAATTCCATAGTTTTACATTAACTTAGGTCAGGCCTTCACTTTTCCAATAGGATGCAGGAAAAGAGCCCTGAAGCCTCCTGTGACATTACTGAAGGCAGGTGTGCTGCAGTGCAGCGTGGTGGAGTCATGGAGCTCCTGTGTGCGCCAGGTGTCTCCCCTGCTGCTTTGTCAGGTAATGACAAACCTCATTGAAATGACGGTGCAAAGGGATGGAAGTGAGCATTGTCTTCCTCTTATACAAATGGCTCTCTAAGTGGTTTTTACAAGTTTTCCTTGTATTGTTATCTTGACCTTTTTTGGCTTTTTTTTAATGTAAGGTACATGTCACATTATCATGCAGTGAATACCATAAACTATTCCATTTAAATTTGCTAAATATAATGTAAAATGTGTTTTTATGTTTTAGTTTTGAAATCCTTTTAACAACTAATAGAAAATATTTTTAGTATTTAATTAATTAATATAATGTTTTCATTTCATAGAGCCGTTCACTCCCTATTCAAGTCATTAAGACATGGTTGATGTGTCTGTTGATGCTACTGTTTTCTTGCTTTCATGTCTCTTTGTAGCAAGGGTCCAGTTTTTACACTAAATTTCCCTTCTCAGTTTTTGTCACAAAGAATGATGTTCCACATTGTATTTTAAGTGATGTGATGAAGAATGAATCACAGGAAAAGGCACTCAGAAAGACCTCAGAAGATCACTCACCCCTACTCTGAGGAAGGATCAGGTGCATTTCTGACATGATTCACAGATATTTGCCAAAATATCTGTTTTCAAAGTGTCTAGTAGTGGAGCTCCCAGGGCTCGTCTGGTAATGAAACCAGTGCTTCACTATATTTCAGAGTTTCTTATTGGAGTTTTATTCTTATATCCAGTATGAATTCCCTTTCTACAATCAAGCCCACTTATTCTTGCCTTGTCTGCTCTATTGCACAGAGAAAATTGTTCTTCCTCTTTCTGTGAAACATCTTTTTTTCAATATGCTTTTATAGCATCTTGTTCCTTCAGACTCTTTCACTGAACATTTTAAGACTTTCTCAGAAATCACATTTTCTTGTTTTCTGATCATTCTTACCACTTTCCTCTGTAGTCTCTGTCCTTGCTTACTGGCTTTCCTGAAGTGGAGTGCTCTGAGCTATATTTGTAACAGAGCTGAGCTAGCATGGTATAGTTTTACATTGTTTTAGAGAGACAGCAACACAAGAAAGAAACCTAGTTATATATTCTCAAAAAAAAAAAAAAGGAGTAAGAGAATATATTTGTGGTACAAGCCAAGCTAACAAGGAACGAAACAAATGGTTATGTTTTCCAGTTAATTCAGTATTTAGTGACCCACCCCCCAAAAAAATCCCATCTACAATGCAAATGCAGCAAATAAAATATAAATAATATTTCTAGATTATGAGACAAGTAATATAAATTTGGCTGGAAAAAAAATCTGCACTAAGTAGTTTTAATGATATGAGGGAAATGAAGTAAGCAATTTCAGAAAAAAATAAATCCTCTAAGAGGTGAATGAAGCCTGTGCTGCCTTGGAGGGGCAGGAGGCTCTTCTTCAGTGAGAGAGAGAAATTGCATTTCTGTTGTTAAGTATTAATGAAACTGAACTATTTATGGCAAGAGAATTGCCAAAACAGTTAAGCTGCCAAAATGGCAAAAATTTTCAAGAAAGACCTAGATCATTCCAAGTGGCAACACAATTAGCAGGGGGAAAGTTCAAAGAATGTACTAATTCATAGGCACAAATATATATTTACACACATATGCCTACTTACATACATACATATACAGCCATGAAGATAAACAGGGGGCTAGAGCACCTCTCCTATGAAGACAGGCTGAGAGAATTGGTGTTTAGAATGGAGAAGAGAAGGCTCTGGGGAGACCTTATAGCAGCCCTTCAGTTCCTGGAGGGGGCACACAAGAGAGCTGGAGAGGGGCTTTTACAAGGGCATTTATTGATAGGATAAGGAGAAATGGCTTCAAACTTAAAAAGGGTAGGTGTGGATTAGAAATTAGGAGGAAATTCTTTGCTGTGGGGGTGGTGAGGTACTGGCACAGTTTGTATGGAGATGTGGTGGGTGCTCCATCCCTGGGGGTGTTCAGGGCTGAGCTATAAAGAATTTTGGGCAACCTGATCTAGTGGGAGGTGCCCCTGCCCATGGCAGGGAGGTTGGTATTTCATGATCTTTAAGGACACTTCCAAACCAAAGCATTCAATGACTCCTTGATTCCATGTCATGCCAACTGTCATTTGTACAGAAGGAAAACAGGAATATATTTACATAGGTGAGGATTTTTTTAGATACATTTAGATTAAAAGTGCTTGATTTCATCAAGATGAAATGTGTATCATCAGGGCAAGGGTGGCTCATTTAGCCTGGACAGCACAGGAAATTGCCACTGCTGGGATTTCTTAGTGAGAATTTGTGTGCCAGAAGTCAGTGGGAAGCCAGATTGGGATGCCAGACTTCTTGCTGCTCTTCTTCGCTCCACCCTGGAGACCCTCATGAAATATGTCTTGCCTGTTTTTTCTTATATAAAATAAGAATGTACTTTGAGTCTGTGTTATGCCTTGGATTGTGTGGATTTCTCCATTACGGTATTTCTTGTTCTAAAATGATTTCTTAGAGGAGCTACCAGGCACACCATTGGGGTTTTATGCTCTTCCAACATGAAGATTACATATTCTTTTGCTCTGAAGCTACAGTAAAATTGTACCTTAAGTAATTCATCCCACACCCTGCCCCCCAAACACTAAAATGTCCTATGGAGGGACAGTAAAGCCCTCAAAAGTTGCAGTTCAATCTGTGGCTCTGAAGGGATTCGTCTCTTTCCTCACCACTCAGGTTGCTGAGGCTCAGGAGGGTGGCTTGTATTTGTTCCCTGTCCTCATTGACTTACCCTTCCCTTTGAATTATCCTACTGGACTCCTAAAAGCCTCCTTTGGCCTTTGGTATCTCAGGAGAAATTTAGGCAATTAGCTGCTGTCTCACTATGCTAAGTGCTGATGTAAACCAGGTGTCATCCATGAAGAAAGCAAAAGCAGTGCTAAAAAGATAAATGCTGAAGCCTGAAACTGATATAAAATGAATGAGAAAAGGCAGGACTGGACAAGGCTGTCCTTACTACCCCATTTGTGTTTTATTCCTCCACACGTTGCTTATGCAACATCTGACATTGCTTGCTGCCAGCAACCAACTAACCCGTCATGCATAACTCACTGTCCAGCATCACATCTGTAACTTGTGCCACATGACATTATGGAAAAATGAGGTGAAGCAGAAGGGAGTGTTACTGCAGCCTCATATCAAAACAATGTATCTTTGGAATCCAGTGCAGCAGAGTAGATGTGTTTCAAAAAGCCACAAAAGATAAGGGAAATTGGTTTTAGGTGTTAATCAAATACATGAAACTCTGACTTTGCCATTCTGAATCTCAGGGTAAAATAGAGTCAGATTTGAATATTTCCTTCAAAAATCTGTTGCCAGGAAAATTCAGTCCAGGACTTTGCTGAGGATGTGGATGCCAGAATTTCTGCCGGCTTAGATAGTTCTAGGGTCTGGCTTCTGGTTAGGATGCAGTAAGGGGAGCTGGTTTGCAGCCCTGGGAAATAGAGTTGCCTTCTTTTGTCCCACTCTGTCATGGTTTGACCCGGAAACAGAATTTCTGGGATGCTGTAGATAGGGCCAATGAGTGCTCAGATTTGAATATTGCCATCTGGCCCAACCACTGGGCATCGGATCCACCTCTGAGAACACAGGGTAGAAGCAGGGCTCTCCCCCGGCCCAGTTGCTGGCTGGGCGGGGGGAGGGGAAAAGCCATGCGGCCCGGCCCGGGAGAGGTAGGCCTGGCCCCCCCAAGGGTGGAAGGAAGAAGTAAAGAAATGCCGGGAAACAATGTGCAGCCTGTTCATCCCCCTTGGAGACAGACAGAGAGAGAGAGTGCAGCCTGTGTTTGTGTGCCATTACCTTGAGATGGCAGTAAACATGTGCTGGCAGCAGGCAGCCCGGCTGAGGAGATGGGGGGGGTGCAGCCAGGAGTCCAGTCGCCTGGAGGAGTTTTTAACCCTTCTGGGACAATGAAAACTTCACAGAACATTAACCCTTCCTAGACGAGTGATGAAGGTCTGGACCAGAGAGAGAGAGAGTGAGAGATGTTGGAAGAATGGAGAAGATGGAGTGGCATTTTATGCTGGACTCTTTCGTGTAGCCATGGACAGAGCCATGTTTCCGTGTGATACAGAGACTGAGTCCAGGGGGAGAAATGTCCCAGAGCCAAAGAAGATTCAGTGTGGGTACCCCTCGGCCCCAGGGGGTATATAAAATATGGGGGGGGGACAGATGTTCCAAAGGTGAGATACTGTGCTTTTCTGGAACTGGACAAAGCATCCTTAAAAAGACAACCCTGGAAGCAGCCCTGATCCCTGTTGGGTGGTGAGAGCACCGGAACAAGGACGGAAAAGGCCACCACGACACACGGAAGGACTCCCTCTCCTCTTGAGGAACTGAAAGTTGAGCATTCTAAAGGGGTGGTGCTGGACTCAGAATTGGTGATTTTGGAAGACATATTGTATTGGGAATTTAGGGGGGAGGAGGAGGAGAGTGTTTTTGTGAGGTTTTCATTTTCCTTGTGTTTTCTTTTCTTATGTGTGTAGTTTAGTAATTGTTTTTGTAGTTTAGTTAATAAATTTTTCTTTTTTTCAAGTGGGAGCCTGCTTTGTTTATTCCTGGTCAAAATTTCACAGCAGACACCAGAGAAAGTGTATTTTCATGGGGGCATTTGGCCTTGTGCCAGTGTCAAAACTTTGACACACTCAGAAGTACATTGAATCTTATATGGGGTGAAGAAATACTTCTTAGTTATTTTGAAGACATTTGGGCTGCATTTGTTCATGCTTCATTGGGCAGCTAGATTAGTTTTGGGGTTTTGCCTGTGATAGCTGGTCTTTCACCATTAGTGTTTCAGACCAATATATTGGATTTTCATCATTCTGGCCCTCAGCCCTTTATGTGTAAAATGAGTTTTCAGATAATGTGTCTCCTCACGTAAATCTGCAAGATACAATGAATGAAGATAGAGGAAAAGGCAAGCTGGAGCAGGGGACAGGCTGTGAGAGGTTAGTGACACAGGGATCCTTGGAGAGAAAGAAGATAACAAAGAGGAGGGAAAGTGTGGGGCTCGCTGGCTGCAGGATGCTTGAAGTGAGTTTCTTGAGACTCAGTTTCCTGCAAATCTCAGGTTCTGATTTTTTTTATTTAGGCATAACCTCTGAAGAAGTGTTATTTTCAGATAGCAAAATTCAGTCCACTTTGAAGACTAGGCACACTGCTGTGATAATGCAAGAGTTAATCAACAGTTGCATAAATCCTCAGCAACTGAAAGGAACAAACAGTCCAATAAATAGGAACTCTCTGTCTCTGCTGAGTCCTGAAATCATTATTTTGGCATAAAAAATGAGAGGGGACAGAAAATTGAATTGCCCATTTTCCAGGGTAAAATCATGCAAATCCTCACACATTACTTCATACAAAAATCTCTCTGATTAAATTCTTTGGCTTGTTCCAAGTGCTGTTCATTCAGATAAAAGATGCTCTTCTAAATTTCATGTCTTTCACATGGACCAGAAATGCCATTGGTACAATCAACATGATTTAACAGCCCTTATGGGCAGTATTGTGATTTTACCTTCTTCTTTTAGTGAAGATGGAGAATAATCACAAAATACTGGTCCATTTATATTTTCTAGGTCACACTGGAGGAGCCCAGTGGAGACCAATGCAAGTTCTGTCTCTCATGGTAACTTCTTTTTTTTCTTTTTTTTTTTTTTTAAGAGGCTAGATGAGCATTTCTCCTCTTTTCTGCTGTGAGAGAAAGGGTTTCTGCTTTTTCCAGAAAGGTCTCATGCAGATAAGGTACTCTGAAAAGATGCTCTTCATTAAGCAGGTAGCATTCTGTAATACCCCACATCTTAAACCTAAGCAAATTCAGAGGATTTTGTTTATTGACAAGGTGTTGGCAGATTATGGGTGGAGGTAGGAAGTAACTTCTCCAGGGGCTGAAAGTTTTCCTTCAGAGGGAGCAGCACAGCCAGGCCTTTGGAAAGCCTTCAGCTCACACCCTACTTTTGTTGACTCCTGTATATGGGAAATTCTGACTTTAACGATGAGGAGAGTGTTGTCTGAAACATGACAAAAGTTCATGACTGTAGCAGAGAAGACAAATTGCTTTGAAAATGTGGGTCAATCAATGCATGGCAGAGTTTTCCTTTGTGGTATTCTGAGCTGTGGGGCAGGCAGTCCTTCTATCTCTGTTTTCATAACAATGAGCACATTGCCCTCACTCAGTCACTCAACTAGAGAGGAAAAGTTTTTGAAGAGTGCCCCTCTACTCTCTGCAGGAAAGCTGGGGTGTGCCTCTGTCAGTTCAGTCCCAGAGCCAGCCTTTGGGATTAGGCTATTCTCTCTTTAAAAAGGTGTATACCCCAATTCCCTCACAACTAAAGTTCCCTGATTAAAAAAAATTAAATTATAAATTTCATACTGCAGTTGTTCTATGTGGATAAATTGAACTCTTTTTTGCTCATAGATTCTCAAAGTATTCCTAATTCATAAGGCAAAGATTCAGTGGTATTTCTTAGGGGGGCTATGCCTGTATTGCATTGCTATTTCAGGTGTGCTGGCATGATGTACTCAAATTTCTCTTATCCTCTTATGACTAATCTATGATGAAGACACTGTTGTATTTGCAAGGAGAGAAGCAGCTCCATAGTGAAGAAAGCCTTGCCAAGTGAGGCAGGAGGGAAAACAATACCTCAACACTTCTTGTCTGTCATTCACCTGCCCTCCCACAATGCAAGCAATTCAATGAATTTGTATCATTCCTGTTAAAACTTTCCATCTTGAAGAGCTAAGTTCTTTCCCCTACTGAGATTTCTGTTTTATGGAAAGTTTGATGTCAAGGTCTAATTCTGTTTCTGCGTCAGGCTCAATCTTGTATCAAAAGCCACTTAAAGCTGCCAGATAACTTCAGATTCAACCACTGAAGATCTCCCTTGGACTCTAATGATGTTTTTCCCCAAAGAATACCTCTATCAGCTCTAAAAATTTTGCTGAACAAATAGAGAAATAAAAAATACATCAATAAAAGATACATAAAGTCTAGGCTCTATAATGAAGGACATAATAAAAGTCAAGCTAAGAGGTGAGAAAAACAGATGGTTAAAAGCAAGGAAGCAGTGGATCTTCGACTCAGAAGCTAAGCTGATGTGGAAATATAAGCAGGATTAGCATTAGGCTTAATCATTATTAATGCAATACTTAGTCTTCATTTTCCATCACTGTCCGGACTTGTATTTAGTTAAATACTCTTGAGTAATAAAGTAACTCTTGAGTGCTGTTATCCTTGCTTTGTAGGGAGATTAAGCTTTTAAGCCTTTTTGTATAAAAGCTGCTGCAATGGCTGAGGTTGGAAACCTTCAGCTGACACATCAACTTCTTCACCATGGAATTATTCCCATTTTGCAGACATTCTTGGATATCTGCAATCCTTCCTATCAGCAGCTTCTTTCATAGCAGGTGGACAGCTGTTGAGGTAGGTGAAGACACCAGAATGGTAACACAGACTTGAGCATGTACTTTGAGCCTGTGAAAGCCTTGTCCTCTGCTCTCCAGCTGATCGCCAGCCTTGCTTGCAGAGCCCAGCTCCATCTGCCAGCCAGCCTTGCCTCGCTCCACCTCGTGCATCACAAGGGGACTGAGTCAAACAGGTAAGGAATACAGGCATTGCTTACAGCAACAAGGAATACAGGCATTGCTTACAGCAATGAGATGAGCTGAGCACTACTCTATATGTCATCCACAAGTGGCACACTGTGAAAGAGCCACTATCAAGGCCTCAAAATATATATCCCTTGGCAGTTCTCCTCGACCAGACAGGGCTGCTTAATGGCTTCTCTCAGTGCTTACACTAACACTTTTGGGTGGCAGGAGCAATGTGCCAGCTCAGCAGCTCCTTCTGGTCCCAATTTTTAGGACACCTCTAACCATTATGGAGATGTAGCTGGATATCCCAAACCTATCTTATATTTCTATTTTCGCAGCCCACAGCCAAGCAACATTAAAAACCCTTCACCTTCTAATAGGGCGTGAAAATACAAAGTGGGATCCTCCTTATATATATATGTATATAGTGGTTCTTTTGAATACTGCTTGGCAGTCAGAAATGAAATTACTACCTTAGCTTCCACATCAAGGCCGTAGTTCTTCTCTCACAGTCAGATGCTTGTGTAGCAGCAGTTACTGACCATGCTGCACATTGCGTGTTCCCCTGGGCTACCTAAGTATATTTTGTGGCCTTAAAACACATTTTATGTCATTTTAGTGCTGCATATGAATGTCAGTCCTTGAATTTGAAGTAGGACATTCAAAGTTGGATTTTAAAGGGAATCGGGTTTTCTTTTGGCACCTGGAAACTATTTTGGGAAAATAATTATTGCCACTCCAAAAGGACTCTGAAGTTTTCCAGACTGGAAGCAGGGTAGTGGTGGAACCTTGGGCTATGTGTTGCTATGGGAATTGCTACTGATTTGATGAATTTTCCTTACATAGAAATATTCATATCAGAAAAATCATAAAAGGAGTTTTTATATACATACAATAAGGACATTTATGTTATGCTTTACCATCTTGGGTTTTAAAAATGTTATTTTAGATTAAATTATTTCACCTTTCCTACTATCTAGTTCTTCTATCAACATCTTTACTCTTGCACCCCACAATCTCTCTTTCTGCTGCATCTGATCTTTTGGACTTGCCCTCAGATTCATATGCATCTTATCCTATCATCTGTGTCTTCCCTGTCTTTTAAAATTGAAAGTCAGTAGCAGCTAATTGGTTTGTTCAAGTACTCCCTGCTAAAATTTTCAAATACCAGCTTGTATGACCTTCTACCTCTTGGTCCTCATATTCAGAGGAGCTCTCTCGTGCACTGAAGCAATGATGAGTCAGGCTCCTGAGGCAACCCATCTTTATAGGAGGGACTACAAAACCTCTGTGAACTCTAAATCATGATCATGGCTCCTCTGCCAGGAGTATTTACTCATAAAGTGCTGGTTTTCCCTGTATCTGGCTGCTTTCCATCTCTTTCACTTCCAACTATATGTAGAGTCTTTAACACAGTGGGATTTTAGTTCATGGCTAGAGGACATATGTGTCTGTGTGCTGCACTGCTATGAGCAGCAAATGACACTTGTTATCCAGACATCTTGTCAAGCAAACTGAAAATTTCTTAGGCTAAGGTCTGTCTTCTGTGCAGCACTTAAAAGTTCTATCACTTGCTTTCGAAAGATGATCAGAAACCTCAGATAATTTGTCTTTCAGTAATATTGATGCAGTAGTTTAAATCATCAATATGTCTATTAATTTACTTGAAAAAGTCAGGTTTCTGCTCTGATTACTTTTTTCCTTCACTTTTGGGTCTTTTCTTTCTGCCTCCTGCATCCCATTCGTGCTTTCTGGGCACCTCCTCTGTAATGTTACAGTGGGAGGGAGAGCCCAGAATAGCAGTTACTTGGTTTCCCAGTGTTCCTGCAGTTGTCATTCTGCATTAGAACTTTACTTTGATGAATGCACTGGCTTTTTTTTCTTTGTGGGGGGATGTTTTTGTGTTTTTTTTAAATCCAAACTGAAGTTATCTGTTGTGTGTATGGGACAGTGTGTATTGGACAGGAACAAAACAGGTAGGAAACAAGGGATGTACATCTGGTTCTTTGCTTCTGACCTCAAGAGGAGTGGGGAAGCTGTACTGGGGTGTCTCTCCTTCCTAAATGCCCACTAGCCCTCAGCAACCTCACAGTTCAGCAGTGATAATTCACTCTGGCAGCTTCTCTCACTGGCAGACGCAGATCACTGCTCTTGAGGTGGCTGCCAACATCTGCAGCTGCCAATGGCAGTGGTTCCACAGGCAGCTTGTTAGATTTGGCACACACCTGCAGCATCAACAAAATCACAATTGGTCCCATTGCATTCTCATAGGTATCCTGAACTCAGATTTCTGTTTTTCTTCTGGGATGTGGCAAGCTTTTCTACTTCAAGCACGGTGTTTCTATCATTGTACCTAATTTTTCTTTATATAACATCACATCCAAAGATCAGCCCAGTCCTTCAAGGTGCTGGTAAGCACACCCAACACTGCTATGTACACTCTCTGAGGAAGTGCAAAAGTTCAATTGTTTCCTGAGCAGGGCTCAAGCTCAACACTGGCTGATGTACCAGACTCTCAAAGTCTGTGATGCTAAGACTTGAAGTGCATAAGGCCTATTTTTGTCTTTGTCTTGCAAATTTGTTCAAGAGCAATGATTTGTGGCAGGTCAGCTGGAATGTGAACCCAATTGGCAGTGAAATTGAGGTACAGGTAGCTTTATTGAAGAAAATCAGTTTGCCTTCCTGTCAGTATAGCTAGATTGGCTTAGGTTGTGGGCAATAGCCCTAGGTGTTTTTGGCCCAGGAAATGGCTTTGTTTTGGCATTTGCTTCTGAGCTTTCTGTTGGAACAATAAAAAATGGGCTCCTAAGCATTGGGATGATGACACAATTTTTGAGCAAGGGAGGTTGAAAAAGATTTTATAAATAATCAGACTTACTTTCTCTCTTCCCCTGCTGTCACAATTCCTGATCAGCTTTGGCTGGGAGGTAGCAGACCAGCCAGAGGTGAAACAGGGTCACTTTGAGGTTCAGCTTCTCATGGCAGGATGCCACATTTCACAAGCTTGGAATTCACTGCGTGGAGGGAAGTCCACACCTTTTTCGGGACATTTGGAGCACAGGGCCATTGCTATGCTAATTTAGACAAGAAATTTTGCTGCAGCAAAGAGGGTTTTCAGCACTCGGTCCTAGAACAGGCACACGTTCTGTTCCCAGACTGTTGGATGGTGTCTGTACCTGTGCAGTGTTACCAACGTGCTTGGCATCCTTCAATATGGACACAGTGTTGAAGAGAATGGTACTTTCTGGGTTTTGCGCTTCCTAGGTTGAAAAAAGTGTGAGCTCCTCTCCATGGCTGGGAAAGACCCATGCAGCCAGTCCACCTGGAGTTTGTGTTTGGAGAGTTTTGGAGTGTGCTTTATTCATTTTTGCGTAAATGGCAGAATGCCTGTGTTCCACTGAAAAGCTTTGGAAATCACTTATAGTGTGGTCCCTCCAGACACCGGTCAAGGTAGATCCAGTTTAGGGAAATATTGCATCAACTTCCCATAGCAGATAAGAAACTGCTTTCTGTTATTTGCTTTCTTCAGACATTAAGTTCCCAAGGCAATCTGGGTGAGGAGAGTTTGGTCCTGGTTAGCTCTCCTGGAGCTGCTAAAGCTCCTCTGTGTGTGGCAGTGCAGCAGTGTGCGTGTGGGAGGAATGAGAACAGGGGATAGCAGAACAAGCCTTCTGTCCTTGCTTTGATTCAAAGTTAGGAGCTACTTCCCCAAACTAATAATGCAAAGCCACCACACAGCACAGATCTCACAGTCCAGACATTTCTCACAGCATTTCCACTGCAGTTTAAGGTGTGCAGGTCAGGGAGGCCTGCAGCATTTGCACAGCCTACTCCTCCAGCACCAAGTGTGTCTTTCTCTGTGAGCTGGACCTTCCCATCTCTACATCAGGACAATGCTCTAAGGGGCTGTGGCCATGCTACAGCACGGGACCTGTGGGCTGCACCTTTCCTTTATTCCTCTGAGGAAGAATTCTGCCTTTCCCAGAGCTCTTTCCTGGCTGTCCAAACACAGAACAGGTAGGATGTCCATTGCCTCACAAAGGGCAACTGAGCCCTGCACACACACCTTCTTTTCATGGCTGTTACTGTTGTTATTTTATCCTGTGTTTGTTGATTCCATCCAGATTCATCTTGTTCCTGACACAAAAATGGCTCTGTGGGAAAAAAAAAGGTAAGGACATAACTAGCAAGACTTAACATCAGGTTTTTAGAGGCAGTTTTGGACTAAAGTTGCAAATAAGATAATTGTAGAATGTAATTTCTATTTGCATTTAATGATTTTTCTTTTTTTCTGTTTTCTATACCTGCCACCTGCATTCTTTTGACATGTCCTAGCTGCAAAACTGGGGCTCCAGATATTTCCTAGGGCTTCCAGATGGCTCCCTAAGTTTTATATGACTCTACCTACCCCCTTCTGACATTTCTTTCTTGTTAAAAATTGAGTACAAATGGAAATATTCCAGATGGCTTTAGCTGAAGCCAAGTGCCTTCAGTACTTCAGAGCTCCATAGACAGCCCATTAACTAATTGTCCCTTCTCAGTCTGCTCATGTTAAATTCCTTGGATTTCTTTTAGGGCTACAAAAACATTCTTCTGTGATACACAATATGAGTAAGTTATACTTTGTTCAGTGACACCCATATCTCCAGTTTCTTTTAAAAACTACATATAGCACATTTAATAATAGCATGGATAGCAGACCCAGCAAGACATCTGCTTTGCACAAACATGCCCGGCACTTTCTTCCTCTTTGCCTCTGAAATATCATGGTTCTTGTGTAGCATAGTATACCTGTGCTTTTGTAAGAATTTTAGATAATGCTCATGTAAACCAAGGTATATTTCCAAGATTTCCATTCTGGCTCGTCATAATGGTTAATGATGAGAAAAACAAATATGGAGATTTGAATTTAGAATTATTTACATTGAGGACTGCTTAAGATTTTTAGAGCTTAATTATCTTTACTTCTGCTATTAGTTGTAGTAATGTTTCCTGTCTCTTTTCATGTGCTTTTCCATAGAATTCTTAAGTATGAACATAAGGGAATGTCACTCAACAGTCTTCAAAAGTCTAAAATTAACATCTTCCTAGCAAAAAAGAAGCTAATTCCTAACTAAGGGAAGCACCTGAATGCTTCACAAATCCTTTTTTCCAGACTGCTACCTAAGGAGTGCAAGTGGCTTGGCTCATTAGACTTCAAAGCATGACACAGGATATAGGAGATAAAAACATCAGCAAGACAAGTTTTTCTAATGGCATGTTTTTCGTGTTTAAAAAGTTACTTTCTACTCTACAGAAGATTTAATCAGGAGAAAGTACCAAGGTTCATGCAATAGAAAATAGCATTCAACTTGTTATAGGAATAATACCTCTTTCTAATCTGTTCTGGGCTATCCAACAAAACAACACAGAATGAAGAGCAAACTCTTATAGTTTTAGACCTGAAAGGGCAGCAATCATGGCTGAAATGTCAGAGAAGAGAGAAATCAAAATCTCCTATCATATTTCAGGTGAAGTTGACATGCGACTTGTTTAGCCTACACAGAAAGAAAACTGCTTTGCATTATTTGAATGCATGCTATTAGGGGTAAAACATTCACCAGCTGCTTTGTTTAAAGATGCTATTAGCATTTTGATAATTAGATGTATTATTCCACAAACCTGATCATGCCACTTTACATTCCTAGAGAAAAATACTGGGATGGATGTGAAAAGTTATACACTGGCTGGCAAAAGAGAATCAGCATGGGATGAAGCCAAAGGTGAGAAAAAAATGAAGCTGATGAAAGAGTCTGGAAAATCATGTCCACTACTTCATGCTGACTTCCAGATTACTCTAATCTGTGATTCCTGAGTCTTCCTATCCCCAGTGAACAGATTTCTATATCAGTGTACCCCCATCCTTACTAGAACTAGTTTTGTAAGTAAGAAGTTAATGCTGCTGGCTGTTACTTTGTTCCCTCTCTGTGAATCTCAAGTGGCAGATCACTGTGTGGTGGGTTTCCAGTCCAGGTGGTGACCTTCCTCAGCATCTATACAATTTCACTTGGAAGAGTTTCTGTTTTGAATTTGCTGTTTCATGTCATTATACTGATACAGTAATATACAACAACTACCAAAAACCAGTGTTAAAAATTGTATTAAGCTGGCAAAGTACACTACTTAAGGGTTAAGAAATGTTGAGAAATTTGGAAGCACAGTTAAGCTGTGTTACAAGCTTGCACCACATTACAAACATATGGCAGTAGTGCAACTTCACTAGTGAGTTCCAATATAAGATCTAATTTGCCCAAAAGAATTTTGGTAAGGGCTTGCAAAGCTGTCAGGCACCCAAATTCTCCGACTGACCTCTGGTTTTGGACTGGTAAACCTTTCCTCAAACTTGTTGCCACAGCACCTTTTATACCAGGACTTCTACATAAAAGTGGGAGAAAGTTTGTTTAATGAATAAAGGGAATCTACAGTATTAATAAAGTGAGAGCATCTACCAGCACAACTCTGTAAAGCTCTGTGTAAAAGCCTTGCAAGTGAGCTAGAAGTCAGACTGAACTGTGCCTCTGGTAATGGGAGCAGAGAGAAAAACAACTCTTGACCTGGTTTTCTCTCCCTCTTGAGTTACCTTAGAGCTGTGCAGCAGCCAGGTAGACTGTGAATGTCTGCAGACCAGATGGGAAAGGAGTACCTATTTTGAACCAAATGTTCTCAAAGCTTGACAACACTCTTTGCCAGAAATTTTGCTTTTCTTATACAGGAACCAGGTGTGGCTTATGATACAGTGATAAAATCTTTGATTAGACAAAATGTGACGAAAGTTCTGCACATGCTAGAATAGAGCTAAATATCTCTGCCTGTGACACAGCCTAGTTTGCTGCCTAGGAGATAGGGAAAAGAGGAAAGACTGTTACAGAAGGCAACAGATGTTTTTCTTATCTATAAATCCTTTAGATGGCCTCATTACAGTAGTGTCTTAGTATATTGTTCTTCTTCCTGAGGACTCTCAGGATGTAAGGAAGTGATATTTTACCCATTTTTAAGGAAAATTTAGGTGCAGGGTATAAACAACATCTGTGGCATTGTAGAGGGCTGACCCCAGCTGCTCAGTTTCTGTTAATCTAGCTATGGACCTTTCCTCAGTTCTGTTTTTGCTTCTTGCATTTGCAGCTCCATGCATAATTTTAAGCATCTACAGGGAAGTTGTCTTCTTTCATATGTGCAACTGAATGTGCCTAAAATACAAGATTCTTCTGTAAAAACAATCAAAGAGCAAAAAATAGAAGAATCAAGTATATTTCTCTGTTCCCATTGAGGAAATCTAGTTACGTAAATGCAAAGTCTTTTTCTCCAGACCTAGTATTATTCAAGCAACAATGATAGATTGTGATTGCTGTACTGAAATGCGCTGTGTTTCTATTCACACCTAACCAAATTTTATAACTCATCTTCCAATTTCTCCACTAAGCACAAACTATTAAATTCTTTGTGGACTTTTCTGTGCTTTCATTGCTACAGTGCTCCACCATCAATTAAGAAGATCAATCGAAATTCCCAGGTTTGAGAGCCTGATCATGAGTAACCTGTGGTTGATATAGGCTTCAACTCCTTCCTCCTACTTCCATGTGATACTTTTGTGGTCTGAAGCCAGCAAGCAAGCAGTATATGAGGAATATGATCCCTGATTGTGAGTGAAATTTTTAGTCTACCTAGAATAGAGGACATTTGACTTACTCAGAAAGATGCAGTCTTGGAACAAGGAATTTAGGAAGAGTGTTGTTGTTTGAATTCCATAATACAACTCTGAAACCTCTTGGGTTGGTTTCCCTCCAACTTTTCAGTGCCCAAATGTCTTAGGGAGGTTATAACACTAGAGGATGAGGGTCGCTGAGGGTTTTACTCCTGTACATGCCTCAGCTATGATGAAGAGCAGATTGTTACCTGGCTTATTCCTGAGCTGGCTTTGAACTGAGAAATCAGTTTGTGGCAGTTTACTAAATTCTCTCAGTAATTTTTAATTGGTAGACTCTTCTTGTCAACAGCATGTGTGAGGTGTTACCTCAAAGCCATGTACCTGTCTGGAAAATTGAAGCCCGGAATTCCTTGTCAGTCCAAGTGGTAAGAACCTAAATGTTACCATTTTTCAGATCTATTGTATACAGAACAGTGGACTTGGTGTCCCTGGGACACTGGATGTGTTAGGAATGTCTCTGAGGTTACGGATTACCTTTAACCATTTCCAAACTCTTGTCATCGGTCACCTCCACTGTGAGCTGCTGTGTCTTGCTCCCTTGAGCGTATCAGCAAATAAGGTCAGATGACAGCAGGTCTCCAAATACTTATGTATTCCCCCACTCCCAAAAAACTGTGGGCATGCAACTGACAAAAAGCAGAAGCAGAAAGATAATCAGCCTGAAACCCTGACTGTGTTTTGAGAAAAATGTTTGGGTTCTGTCTTGGCCAGCTCTCATTTAATTAGAGGGAGGATGCTGCTCCTGTTGTCTTTGGATGCCTTTTATAGCTAAGGTTGGGGTGAAGGAAGGTTAAAGCTGCTGTAGTGTAAATAATGTAACAGGATTTCATCTTGACTTGGAATCTTAAAAAAAATATTATTAAATGACCATCCTTATATGATAAGAATCTGTTCAAACAGCACTATTTGTTGAAACAATTTTTGTCTATTTTTCACTGGGTGTGCTTTATGAAGTTAAAATTTCAGAAATTTTTAATATGAAACACATAAACAGCAAGGGATTGAGCTATTGTCTCTGGTATAGTCCCAGATTTTATTTGTTTATACATTATCATTAGAAAGAATGCAAAAGCAAGTTCCATCCTTAGGAAAACATCCAATTATAATTCTAGCCATAAATATTCAAAATATCACTTTATATTAAATATTTAAAGTATCTGCAGTGTAGCCACTGGAAGGGTTTCAATACAGTTTTTATAAGTCTCACTTCATGATAAGTTTAAGTATGTAACTGGTGGTAACTTGGACTGAGACCAAGCTACAACACCCAGAGACACTGAATTTCACATCTAGTACTTTTGGGGCTGGCCATGAGATGCTCCAGTGCACAACCTTCCTCAACAGGATCAAAGACAGGGCAGCAAATCCTGGATTTCCTCGTTCTGGTCCAATTCTGGTTTTGTCATTTAACTACAAGTCAAAGTTAAGAGAGAGAGTGTGTGTCAAGATGGCAAATGCTTGATGGCATGTTTCTCTCTTAGCTAAATTAATATTGAACAGCATAAAACTCATTGAATGAGTCAGCAATGAGTCAGCAGATCAGTTAGTAGTGAAAGTGGAAGCCTACAACTGATGAACATAATTTGAAATTGAAATTCCACAATCTGTTTTCCTTATGAAACTTCAGAGATCTCAGGAAAACAACTTCACATGATTGCCCATGCTAGAAAGAAACCTTCTCTTTTATCACATAAATGCTTGTCTTAGTGAACTGAACAAGGAAATTATATCCACAGAGAGCTCATCTACTACTAGTTTACACATTCTTCATTTCATTGTTTTGTTTTGGGGTTTTTTTATGGGATGAAAATATCTATGACTGAATGAAATGATTACACTGACACCAGCTAACACAATTCATAATGCTTGGCTTCTATTCAATATGAAATCCCAGTAGGAACAGAGAAGAACTATCACCATTTGTCTTTAAAATTTGCCATTAGCAATGTTCAGTTAAGTAGTGTCAAATGCATAGTATAATTTTATACATTGACAAAACCAGGGTGGAGCTGCTAAATATTGAAAACAATAACAATTTAAGATCAGCATTTTAGAAGCTATTTTTAAACAGGGGAGCTCCTGTTCTAGGCTGTGTCTTATGCTGTTTGGACTTCTGCAGTTTAAAACTGCAGCATAACACACAATGAAAATTTTTTCAGGGAAAAACAGAGTTCAGAAGTCCTTGCCTATGTTAGGACAAAATATTCCATAATTAATCATTGTCTAAATTAAAAACCTCATAAATAAAAATAGTTTAGCTAGGGAATGTATCTTTTCAGGTGAGTATCAAGTAGAGAAAATATCTCTCTTTCTGTTTTTCTTGTCATGAGAAAAGATCTTTTTTTTTAACCAAAATTTTTACAAGTGTTTTGTGGTATTTTTCAAAGAAATATACTTCTAAATGAGGATAAATATCACCAGAGACTTAAAGAAAACCAACTCTCTTGAATATCCAGGGAAGCTTGCATTACTGTCCAGCTCTTTTATGAAGAGATTTTCTTGGATTGTGAGTGTTTTGATTCTTTTGCTGGAGCCTCAGGTGTGTGGCATCAGCAATGCCCTGCTTTGTCATCTGTGGTGAGGCTCTCTTTCAGATTCTTCATAAGCAGCAGATTCTCCCACACATCACTGGTGCAGCTGGAGCTTTCGAGGGGGGAATTGATGCACATATGGGACTGTTGGAGAAGTTGTACTGGACCAGTTGAATAGCATTGAAAAAGTTTTAAGTTTCACCCTCTTTAAAGAAAGTGGGAGAAGTCTTCCCAGTAGAACTGGTTATGAGATAAAAATGCATCTGGGTTCAGGAGCTGAGTGGTACATTTGCCTAGATCTCTATGACAACTAATTTGGGAGCTGTTCTTATGGTGAGGGTGACTGAACACTGGAGCAGATTGCACAGGGCAGTTGCAGATTCTTCATTCTTGGAAATAACTCAAAAACTGACTGGACAAGACCCTGAGCAGCTTGCTGTAGCTGACCCTGCTCTGACCATGGTGGGTAGCCTGGACACTCCAAAGAGGTCCTGACCAGTCTCAGCTGCTCTGTGTTCCTGAGCAGTACTAACAGCCCTGGGGAGCAGCTGTTCCTGCACTAGCTCCAAGAACATCCAGTGCTTCCTCCACTCAGCAGGACAGTAGTCTCAACTAAGACCTTGCTGTCCTCTATGCACTGTATAAAAAAGAATGTCCCAAGAGACATATTGAAATTAAATAGCAGGCTTCAATCCCTGCTAAAGTTTCATGATTGAAATTTTAAAAGAAATGTAATTCACAGGGGTTTTTTTGTGGTGTTCTCAGGGTACCATTGTCAGGACCTAGTCATGACAGGCAGTGTTCAAACACAAAACCAAAAGGACTGTGTGTCCCTCAAAAAAATGCTTCTCAGGCATAAAACAGAGAAATGAAGGCAAAATAACACAAGTAGATATAGTTAGCAGCATTAGGAATATAACCATTATCAAATTTTTGTAGGCATTATGGAAATTTGGAGAACGTTTCCCGAGCATGTGGGAAAGAGAACAATGTGAAGACAGCACAGTAGTTCCTGGTTGATAATGTAAAAAATGAGTGTTAGTGGCCAGGAAATAATCCAGTAATTTAATTTCACAGAAGTGAATAATTGGACGAATATGAGAAGAAGGTCAGTGCAAGAATAAGGCAAATACCAAGGCAATGAAGCAAACAATGTTGGATATTAATAGAAAATTAATATGAAATATAGGTTCATGTCAAAGGAAGGAAATCCATAATTGTAGAGGGAAATGGCTGAGAAGGCGTGACAATGTCCAGAAGTGAGAGATTGAGACAGCTGTGAAAAGAAAGAGAGAAGAGATGCAGAAAATAATTTTCTTTCTAAGTTTAAAAACTGATGTGATAGTCATACTTCCATGAGTATCCTTGCAGCATCTGGAGATCACTGTCCCAGATGGCAGATCTGAGGGCAGAGTCACATCTCTGTGATCCTTGCAGAGCTCCTGTGTCAGGAAACGAAGAGATGGCTGAGTCAGGAGCTGGTCCCTGCAGGCCTGTGTCATCTGGCTTTGGATATTTGTCTTTTCAGGCCAAAATAAAGCAAAAAAATTTACTAGCTAAGTGCCATAGACTTAACTTATGTCCTCATTCATATTGCTAAACATTGGCTACAAAATATACCACACCCATGCCACTCAGCCAGTAGATGGACAAGATATCATGCATGTAGGAAGGATACTTGAGATTAATTTTCTTTAAGAAAAACACTAGTTTATTCATTTTTAATAGGTGGGCTATTAGGAAAGTACCAAGGAAGTAAACTATACATGTATGTAAAATATGTTCCATGACAAAGGTCATTGTTGGCTACATTTGTATTAATATTATGTATTAATACTGTGGTGCTACCTAAAATAAAAGAGCTCCTGAGATATTAATGCTGATGGTAGGATAAATAAGGTCACTGCCTGAGCTAAACTGTTTGGCTGCCCTTTCCTGTACTTATCACAGAATTTGCTGCCTGTGTCATGCTCCCATTGTACAGCTGAACTCTCTGCATTTGCCTGAGGGCACACAAGGAATGGGGCAACTGGGAGAGGCACGACTCCTCTCTGCTTCCCTCATCCAGAGCTTTGATGCAGACTCCATACATTGCTTCAGTCACAACAGTGGGTCCCAGAATCCAGCTTTAGAGGCATCTAAAATGCTATGCCATTAATCACTGACCCATCTCCTCACTGTATTGATTTTTTCCAGTAAGAGATGTGGTACTTGCTGGCTCCTTCACAGGGTGAGCTTTATTCAGTTTTGTAGCAATTAGATCTCAGCACAGTCCTTGTTTTGCAGGACATTGTGTCATCCAGTGCTCCCCAGGCAGCACGTGTGGTGGCAATGCTGCATCTGTGATGAATTTCCATAAAAGTGTGGACATTGAGTGAAGCTGTTTTGGTCACTTTTGGGGGCTGAGGGTCAGCACAGGCACTGGGGACTGCCTGCAGAAGTCTCTGGTCACTGTGGCAACATGAAGTCCCCCACCTCAGGAGAGCTAGTTTATGGTGTCCTTACTCGTCCAGCTCCAAGCAGTGGAAGGGGTAGAGGTGTGCCTCAGGTGTGCGAGGTGCCTGTCCTGACACCCATGTGCAGGTGCTCACTGCCCGGGGACCTGGCATGTGGCACCCTATCCCCAAGGGCCCTTCCTGAGGAGCCCTGGTGCAGGGATGTCAGGGCCACAGTGCCACTTCAGTGTCCTGGGTGGGCACATGGGGACACCTCCACTGCCCTCCTCTACAAGGGCACCTGATTGCAGCCCCAGTTTTGGTGGGCAGGGCTGCATGGAGCCATGGTTTCCACCCACCCTTGGGCTGCAGAGCCCAGGCTTAGCAGAGCCTGCAGCACTGCCCCTTTGCACCCTGGAAACATCACTGCTCTGTTCTTCTGCTGGAGTGTTAGCCATTGGTCTCTAGAGGAAACTCACTGCTTTGATTAAAAAAGGGAAAAAAAAAAAGCGTTTAAGACTTTTCTATGCAACTTTATAAAAATCCCCCAAAACTAAACAAAAGCAAAACTAGCAAGAACTAATTAAAATTGTTGGAAATTGCTAGCCCGAGAATAACCCTGGGGAAGATGGATAGGTTTACTGAAACCAGAGTCAGCACCATGCTCTCCAGGCCTGTGAAATCTAATGAGACTTTTCTTTCATCTCTAACACTTAGAGATAAATATGAACAAACAGTGGAATATGCAGACTTCTCTTCATTTAAGCTTAATTAGAACATCTCCCATTCTTGTTTTTATCTGTTTCCTGCTTTGTTATGTTTTCAAGGTCCTCCAAGAATACCTTCATCTCTGTGCAGGCATTAGTGTTCTTTTATGAACAGTCCTGCACATCTTTATAAAATCCTTTAAAGATGTCAATTTAAGAACTCTTTATCTTAAATGACTAAGGTGTTGTAGCTGACAAAGTCTTAGTGGGGCAATGAGAACTGAATATTTTAGATTCTTACTAGGGTCTGGAATGCAATAGATTTCTACTCAACACCATTAATTCTCCATGATAATGCTTTTGATTTTTCTAACAACCTATATGCTAGTAAACTCATGCCCATGCTTTTACAAAGAGGTACTTGCACAGAAATTAGTTTGAAATTCCAGATAATTTTCTATGGTGTCCTTTGCCTTATCAGTTATGAAACACTTTAAGGGCCATCTCAAGAATGACATCTGAAATCAACTGTAGACTACTTCAGGTGCTAGATTCCTATCTCCACACTCACTTTTACTCCCACTGCCCCTCATCCAATTAATTCAATATTTTTAGTTGCATGTGGTTTATACTCCTTTGCCTTTACTACATCCCATTTTCTCTTATGGCACTGGGAAAAGAAAAGAGAGAGGTAGGATTTATGAGTTAACCCACAAAGTGAACTCAGAAACAATCCCATCCCTGCTCGAGAGTACAGCAGAGAAGAGTACAGAGCAGGACAGCAAAGCAGAGAAGCAAAGAATGGAACAGAATAACAAACCTCAGGAGACCCAGAAGGATGTTTTCTCTCCAGTATATGGTGAACTGCATCCCACAGTGAGGAGAAATTTATGCCAGAGGATTAGAGATGACCAGCTTAATTCAGTCTCCAGTAAACTCTCATAGAAAGCTAGGTGTCCAGAAGATATTAAACTCCTGCAGTTTTTATAGAAACCTGATCAGTGGATTGTGAAGAATGGTCCCCATTGTTGTCTGATTTAAGGTAAGGCTGCTGAGTGAGCTCAATACTCACCCTCCGCCTTTGCCCTCCTGGCTGGCAGTCAAGGCATGTACTTTCAAGCCAGTCCCTTTTCATTCTGCCCCTTGCCCCTTTAGAAATTATGTGACTTGCAAAGAAAACAGAAAATGCACTAGGGGATATGAGAATAAATATAAGAAGGTAGCATATGGGGGAGAAACTGGAGGTAAAAGGGGATGTAGGTGGGATAAAGGACAGAAACCAGGACAGAGACTAAGAGTTCAATGGGGTTCTACAGAGAAACCAGAACTCTGAGTCAGCTTCTAAACTTCTGCTAATTATTTGTTGAGTATGTTTTTCCAAGTATTTAAAATCAAGGTTCTTTTGTTGGTTGGTTTTGTACAGCTCTGTTCAACAAAATTTATCTTACCCTTTTTGATACCCCAGTCAGGTCTGGAAGAACTGTATAACAGTAACAGGATGGCACAAAAAGTAGCCATGTACTGCCAAGATGGAAATTTCAAAAGAAAATAATGCCTGTACTGAATTCTGCTCTCTTACAGTTATTTTCTTGTATTTAGTTACTTATGGCAAAAAATAAACTGCAATTTTATGGGATCTGTGAATTTGGTTGCTGAGCATATCTGAAAGTCCGAGCATATATTTACTACTTTTAGATATTTAAAAGTATTCAGCCCAAGGACTCCATGTTTAAAAATATTGGCCAATATACATATCATCACATAGGGAGGGAAAGAATGTTTTCTATCAAATCTTTAATCTGTGAAAAAAAACCAAATAATGCCAAAAAAGATTTCTATATAATCCAAATTCAGTTTGTTCTTGAATAGCTGTCTTGAAGGAGAGGAGGAGACACGGTTCACACTCATAACTCAGGCTTAAATAACCACTCTGACTGAAAGGTCTTATGTTAATGTACTTACAAAGTCTTTCACTTATAGTACTTTTCAGCTGATGATGTGCTTATAACAAAGCAAACAGGTAAAGAGCATGGATAAGTTGGTTTGGGGGAGTTTGAAGTGTACATTTCCCATGGGTGTCTGTCTGTGACAAAGGCAATGAACCACATTTACAGCTCTCAAACTAACTCATTCTGTGAGGAGAAAAAGCAGGCAAATGAGAGCTCTATTAATTGGTGCTGACAGCAGCAAAAGTTTTGATGGTTTGCCCACTGCCAGAGGAATGGCCTAAACATTTTCTTCTAGAGTTTGGTGATAGAAAGCTTGCTGCTACAGTCAGCCCCCATCAGTAAGATATTTTTGGTTGCATGCATCTCTTTCAGGTTTTCTCTATGCATCAGAAAAGTAGTCAGAGAGAACAAATTCATTCAAGAGTAAATACAATAAAGAATTTATACTCCTCTTTCCCTCTCTCCATGGTAAATGGCCTTTATGACCTTATGTTTCAGACCATTAACATTGAAAGATTTTAAACAGTGTAATCACCCAGAAGGTTAACTAAGTCAGCTTCATCCTATGCTTTCTCTAGTCATAATGTTAATTTGTGGGGTTTTTCTTTCTTTCAGGCTTTAGCATGAGTAAGCTGAAATAATCAGATAAAGTTCAGATTTTCCATACCTTCCAATTTGTTTTAAGGAATTGATTTCCTTAATTGCAGTTATTAGTTTTTCTGCCAGATGCTGTGGCAAATCCGAATATGCAAAAAAATGACAGTGTAATAGATGTAAAGACCTGCAAGATAATTGTGTCATTGGTGCTGTGAGATGCTCTCTCCCTTTCCCTCTCAAAGGTGTTCAGCAAACCTTTTCCAATCAGTGTCTCAGCCCTCACAACAAAACTATTATTCTGGTACCTAGGCACAAGTTAAAGGGCTCAACTTTCTTTTTCTCTTTTTTATATTATGTGTTTCACTGATATTAGTTAAATACCTGTCCGTCTTGGAGTGACTCTTTGAAATACCCAGGCTGTGGTTGACAGGAAGGAGCAAACAGAACAAAGCCATACTATGTAGTCCCAAGGAGAGAAACCTGTTCTTTACTCATAAAATAAAGGTACAGAAAGGAAACCTCTAAGCCAATTCTACATAACTGAATGTATGAAGAAAATAAGAAGACAAGTAGTGCAGAGAAAGGGACACAGCTAACCAGCTCACACCAATTGTCCTTCCTTGGAGGTGTGAACTTGGAGAGAAAAAGTAGATCACTGTTGCAAAAATCTCTTTTGAACTATTGAATACAAATTACAGTAAAATAGTCATTGAAATATTTACAAATGACAGCTTGGAAGTTAGATTTAAGACCTCAAAAATATTAGTCCAAACAAGATATTTGTGGTTCATTGTCAGGTAATTTTGCCAGTGGGAATGGAAAAAATTTTATTTTTAAAAATGATGACTTAAAAATTCTGCAGCTACAAAACACTCACCTTAATGAATATTATAGACCCTTCTTGAAAGACAAATATTTTATTTCTACTTAACAAAAAAACAAAATTGGACTTACTCCTGCTTAAAATCACAATTTAACTTGTATTCTAATTGATGCCTACAGTTAAATCAGAATATGTCCATTCTGTAGCATCTTTATTTCTAAGGGAAAAGATACTTTATTAGTATTAGGCATTCAAATTAACAATTAAATTTATTTAGCAGTGTCCCTGGTTACTGTGTACTGTCTGCTAAAAAACCTAGGTAATAAGATCAGCAGAATTTGATAAAGTACTGGTTATTAAAGAAGCAATGACAAAATATAAGCCCAAGTGTGACAATATTTGAAAAATCCAGGGCAAAAGGATTTATGTGAGCAGTTTAATATAAATGTAACCTCAAGATAAATACTAAATGAAATGCACAGATCAAATTTCCTAGGCAGAAAATGTTTTCTTTCATTTTGAAATACCAGGATTCAGTGTAAAGCACCTCTACCTTCCCTTCCAAGTAATCTATGGCTCTCATCTCATTGTTTGGTGAGATAAATAAGCACATGCTCTTTTTCAAACAGTTGAGCAGTTTCTGTTTCAGAGGGACTATTCTCCCAAGAGGGTTCAGCACAAACTGAGTTTCGTACTGATCCAGTTCTTCCGGGCTTGCTGCCTTGCCCATTGGAGTCACTGGAGATCTAAGCCTATGTCTTTTTTTTTTCCCCTAAGAATTATAAAAATATTTAGGTAGCCTTTTGGCCTACAGATTCAAACTCATAGTGTAATAAATGCAAGTGCAACAGCAGTTCCTTCTGGGGACTAGCTCATCTCCATGATTTTTCCCATTCCTGCCCTGAGATTTTCAGGTGTGGGTGGTTCCCACACAAAAACTACCTGAGTGCAAAACCAGGCTAGTAGAAGTCTGTAACCAAGAGGATCTGGTGCTGAAGCAGTGCTCACAACCCCTGGAAAAAAGACAAAAAATATTCTTTTATTTTTCTAGTGTGGAAGTAGTAATCTCCTTTTATCTGCAAGCGTACAACAGAGAAAGAGTAGATTTCCTAGCAACCAGAGAGCAAACAAATCCACACGCATTGCCCTGACAGGAAGCTCAGTCTCTGGGCTCCACCAGAAGATGTATGTAGCTGCTGGGTACAAGAGGAGCAGGTTATGTTGAAGAATACTTCTAATCTGAATTTTTTATTGAATTTTGCTCAGCTGTTTTGTTAGAGACCCACCCACAGTGCCTGTGTTACCCCTGCAGATGGGCAGGAGCTCCTGCTTCCCACAGGGTCTTGCGGGGGTCTCACAGAGCTGTGCTCTCAAGCACTGGATTTCACACCCAGCTGCCAAGATCCTGGAAGTGCAAAGCAAAAAATGAAAACACAACCAGGCTTTCTATTCACAGGATATTTGTTTATTTAGCTAGTTTGTTATTCCTACAATTATCTGGAATAATTGAGGTGGGGTTTTCTTTGGAGAGGGTATGACAGAGGTATGCTTTATAGTAATAAATCCTTATAGCCAAAACTAACGCCTTCAAGGAAAGGATTATTTCTTCTTTCAAGCACTGCTCCTCCACCTTCCACACCTCTGCCAAAAATAATTTTGGAAGCAGTATCCTAAATGACCATACATGCAGTACAAGCAATTTCAGATCTCAGCTGGCATCAGACCAGAAGGCTGGGAGATGTACAAAGTAGATTTGTAGTCTTGGTGCTTTGTATAGGTTAATGCCTTCATGTGGGTTCTGGTGACACTTTGGGTTCGTTTTCTCTCCATCTGGCTGATGCAGAGGAGTGGGTGAAGGCTGCTGGTACCAGCAAGGGGAGCAGGGCCAGTTCCTGCCCACTGCCCCATGAGGAGCCAGCAGAGGAGCTGCAGAAGCACCACATTGAGCAGGACATCCTCTGCTCTGGGGCTGCTCAAAGGGCAGGCAGCAGGCACACAGCCAGCATCCATGGAGGTGAGAGGGAAGTCCTCCTGGAAAGCCAAAAGGAACAGGCACAGTATGATTCCAAGAAGAAAGCTTTAGAGTTGGATGAAAGCACTCCAGAAAATGATAGTACAATGAGTGCAAGAGAGTTTTGTTTATAAACCCTTTTACTTTGGTTCTATCTTGCCCAGTCACTTCAAGTTCTTCTCTATTTATTAATTTAGTGATGGACATGGCAGCATTACTTGAGCTTGATGGTCTTAAATGAGTTTTCCAACTTAAATGATTCCACGATTCTGATTATTTATATACTAATGAGACCCACCTTATTTAGTTTAGAAGCCTTTTGATCTTTCTGGGAAATTACTACTGGGAAAAGTAAATCCATTTGAAAATGTTGATTAGTTCCCATCACATCCCATTATTCCAAAGTTTTAAATAGTTTATCTGCATGTTAACATTAAAACTTTGGATTTTGAACACATTTCTATAAGAAATATTTCTATTCCATTGGTTATGGTTTTGATGTTTCTTTCTATAGGATTCAGAAAGCAAATTTATTCTGATTTATTCTTATTTATTTTTAAGAGACTGAAAATTCTATACAGGCTTTATTTGCCCTAGATTTCTGTGGTCTTTATTAATTTGAAAAGCTAAAATGTCTTAGGACTACAGAAGAGAAAAGATATTGAAGGTGGAAGGTGAAGATACTGAAGGGGGTTAGCTTGCAAATGGCAGATATCAATCAGGACATCCCAGTGATAGTGACTGAAACCAATTCTAAGGAGAGAAAGAAATGTTCCTGCTATGTCTTTCAGGTACAGGTAACTTTGTGCAACTAAGAAACCTGAAAGTTATGCCTGACTGTTAATTTAAGAAAGATTGACGTATTTCCTAATATTTCTTTCTAGGCAACTTGCTTTCTTGACAGTTTCCAAGAGAGAAATTAAACAACATCTCTGTGCACACAGTTACAGCAAATCCAGAGACTTGGTGGTATTCAATCTTAACTGCTGTTGTTGCTGCTACAACATCACTATAAAACTTGTAAGAGCTGGCCCTGGATGGGGGGCCCCTCAGCCAGATGCTGTACAGAAGGAGAAAAAAGAGATGGTCCCTGAGACCAAGCACATCAACACCTAGAGAAAACACTGTAAAGCTTTGAAAGATCTGGAGTGAATAGTTTGTGGCAGAGAGCATCATGCTCTGCCTGTAGCTAACACAGCTGCTGCTGTTTTGTTACTCAGCTGTGGGAGAGAGCATAGAAGGATGAGGATGCCATTTTCTGTATTCTGGGACTGAAAAAAGACCAGTGCTGATCAGTCACTGAGCATCAAACCAAGGTCAGTGTGTGATGAGAAACATAATACAGACCCTGAAATGAGTGTGTTATTCACTTACCATAAACAGAACAAGAAGCTATCAAAGATAAGGAAATAATTAATTATTTTAGGCTGAATAAATCTCTCTGCTTCAGCAGCAGCATTTCAGTTTTAAAACTCAGCAGTTAAGAGCGGAGAGAAACACCTTTGCTGGGACCAGCTTTTTGAAGTAATACCCAGCTGGATACTAGAGACTTCCCAAGGAGAGGCAGCCTGGTGGTGACTTTTTTTTAATCTCTGTTTCCTACCACTGTCATATTATATTTCTAAATTGGTTTAGTGTTTCCTGTCCTACATTGGAAATCTTGGGAGAGGCTACTGCAGTTAATGAACCTGTCTCTAAATTAGCAGGCTCTTGCAATCCGTTGTTAGAAGCTGAAGCACATCAAGTCCTATCATCTCGAAGAACTGGGACTGCGAAAAGCTTGATTCTTTCTCCTAAGTTTCCACAGTAGAACATTTTTCCCAGCAAGATAAAGCAATATTTTCTCAGATCCTTTAATATTGATTCCTTTATGAACATAATAAGCATTTTTTTAAGATATGGGTAAAAGGCTCTGTTGACTCTGGAGAAACAAAACATGTGTTCTGCCAGAATTACCAAAAACCAAATTTTAAAATCTATTTAGCTGTTTAAGTGTAGTTATGATTCTTAGGTGGGATCTGCTTTTTCTGGTAAAAAGTCATCTCTTCCAAACTCCTAATCCTCTTCTTACATTTCTGCATTGCTTTTTACACAGCCAAGTACAATAACCTAATGAATTCCACAGAATTCTTTCTCATCCTAGCAGGAACACAATAAAAATATTTGCAGAGAAGAGGTCAAATACAGTGATGAGGATTATCCCAAGCAGATATGGCCAAACTTGCTTCTGGTTTCTGGACAATCAAACATAAAATTATAACAGGATAATTCAGGTGCACAGTTCTGCCAAGAATTTCCTTTAATGGAATGTTACTTAAGAAAAGCAAATTTAAACAGATGCCAGTTAGAGCTAAAGAGAAGGAGATTATGTAGTGAAGAAACCTTAAGCACATAAGTTGGTACCACATAACAACAGCATATTAAAACATTTTTTCAATTTTATTGTATTAAAGCCATCTGTAATCACAACAATTTGCTGCCCAGGGGACTTGTGATAAGATTCTGTCAGAGCTGCTGAGAAGTGTGAGAAGCCCAAAGCATTTTGACCCAGGGCCTGAAACAGTTCTTGGGCACCCCCTTCTCTTTAACTTTTATTTGCAGCGGCAGGCAATGTATTGACAAAAGTCCCAATTGTTCCACCAAGCATGGTTTTTGAACCTCAAAACCAAAACAAAGCCAGTACTGGCCTCATGCCCAGAGCACCGATACAAGGTACAAGAGAGGAACAGGTTTAGAAATCAGGATGCAGAGGCCTGCTGAAATAACCCAGCAGTTATGAAGAGTGAGGATCAGTGCAAAACTTTTGAATAAAATAGTACTATATCCTGGAGTAGAGGTTCAAACCGGCAGATCCAGCAGGATTTTTGTGATCCCTAGCCCTCATCTCAGTATTTGCATCCTCTTAGCAGAGCTAGGTTCATGCATGTACTGGTCCCAGTTCTTCTCACCTCTTTGTGCTGGGAACGAATGCAGGAGCTCTGGGTGGTGCCAAGCCCCTGTCCTTGCTGAGGACAGACCCACTGTGCAATGCAACAGGAATTTGCCACTCAGCTCACCAAAATTATCTCTAAACCCCTGGCCAAGGTATCTAGGGGATTTAATCCTTGATATAAGCACTCTGCAGATCCAAGTGTACACCACTGTGTGGTGATGGTTCTTGAGACTGGTGAGACTCAGCTTTATTGGGCAATAGGGGTGTAAAAACTCTGGTATCAGCACCCAGTGACTGCAACAAACGGGGCCAGACATTTACCTGAAGTTCCTTTGGGTTTTCATTGTCTGTCACCTGTTGTGACTCATTCTGTCACTGTGCTCTGTTGAGCTGCTCTATAATTCCATATATATGTGAAATCAGTTCTTACTAGAAATATGCTCTGACAGTTCTAGTAATAGATCTGCTACTGGCTATAGTATCTTAGTTTGTCATGTGGTCTTCTTTTGCTTACTAGCTTCCTTTTGCCAAGTATATTAAAACATGCTTAAGAGTGCATCACATTAGATTGTCATTGCAAATACCTTCTATAATCATCTCATAATCACAAACTGAGAACATGAAGTAGTCCAGCCAGATTTTAGAGTCTCCTTCCTTGAAGATATTCAAAAGCCATCGGGACATTGTCCTGGGAAACCAGGTATTGGTGGCCCTGCTTGAGGAAGGGATTGGACCAGATGATATCCAAGGGTCTCTTCCAGCCTTGACCAATTTTGATTCTATCCGAAAATTTAGTTTTCATTCAGGCTTTAAAAATATACATGAAATAAAATATTAAATGAAATACACACACTCTCTCACACACACAGGTTATAGCAACAGTGATACAGAAAATTATTGATTTTCAGTATGGAGAGTGAGTTGCACTCTACAGCCACATTAATTTCAATTTTTTGTGTCTAGTTCTTGTTTTAGCTCATGAATAATAAAATGTTTTCAGCATGAATTTCAGTAAAGAACTGAATAAATTTATTTTAAAAAATCTTTTCCAATGCATTTATTTACATAAGGATCTATTATAGTCTATTACATTATATATAATATATCAGGCTCCTTTTTCTTTTTACCTAATGACCATTCTGAAGCATTCCATAGCATTTCTCAATAGACTTAAATGTGCCAGTCCTGCCTAGACATTGTACATCAGATATTTTTTCTGGTTTTGTTGTTTATGGTTGTTCTAGTTTTAAAATGTAAGTTACTGTTTTTGTCAATCTGTTCTTCCAGTGCTAGACATGGAATTTTAGAAGAATAATGTAAACTGGCATAAACTTTTCTTGTTCTAAATACTACCTCCAAACAGAAAGAGAAATGGCACATGTCCTTTTTTAACCACAGCTTACAATTTTTTAATGGTTTCATTTTCATACTTGTGTATGTACAAATATTGTGTTGTGTGTGTATCATATTGATATATATCAATATGTGTATATATGATGTTTCTAGGTGCATATATGATATAATACAATCATCTGTCAAGAATTTAGAATTAATTTCACTGTGTGTACTAGGAAAGCTGATAATGGATAAGGTGAAAGTCTGTGAAATCTAGTGTATGTAGTTTTGTGTTAATAGCATGTATTTATTTTGATATCTTGTTCCTAAATAGACGGATATGGACTTAGGACACATCTTTGATTCTCTTCTTCTTCTCAATCTGCAATTTTCCGTGCAAATCTAAACAGCAAATGGGATGATATAAGGACATTTAAGGGTTTCAACAGAGAATAAAAAGCAGACTTTGGCCTCTTCAGAGATCTGCTTGAAAGACTCCTATGAGATGAAGAGGAAAAAGAAGTTTAAGAAAGCTGGTTGATATTCCAGGATCACCACCTCCAAGCTTGAGGGCAGTCTATACCAAAGCAGAAAGGCAAATGTGAGGAGACCTTCATGGACAAACAAGAACTTTCTGGCAAAGCTCAAACACAAAGGGAAGCCTACAGAAGTGGAAGCATGGAGAAGTAGCCCAGAAGGAATATAGAAACACTGTCTGAAGGTGCAGGGATAGGGGTTAAGAGTGCCAAAGCCCAACTGGAGTGAAATCTGGTTTGGGATATCCAAAGCCAAAAGAAGGGCTTCTCATAAGTACACAGGTGATGAAAGGAAGAGTAGGGAAAATGAATGGGAAATCTATTGAAAGGGGCAATTGTCCTGATGACACAGGACATGGAAAAGAGTAAGATATTGAAAACCTTCTTTGCTTTAGTCTTTCCTAGCAGGTCCAGCCTTCAGAAATGCCAGGCTCTGAAAGCCAGGATGAGAAGCTGGGACTCACAACAATGAAGGGTTGGCTCACAAGATCACAGAATCACAAAATGTTTTTTTCTTTAGTTGTGCAAGTAATTTTCCAGATTTCTCAGCCATGCCTGTAACTATCTACTACTGTACTGTCAAAGACATACATTTAAATCTGATAATTGTCATGTTGAAATCATATAAAAAAAGATCAGTTCTGCCAGTTCATTTAATTATTCTTCTCTGTGTGTTCTTTGTATTTTATTTTAAGCAGATACTTCGTTTGTGCTTTTTGGGTTTTGGGGTTTTTTTGTCTTGCACTGGTTTAGTTGTGCTTGTGGAAAGCTTTCATTTGGCCTCTCCTCACTTTATATTCATTATTCTAAACTTAGGTGTGCAGAAAACACCACAGGTTTTTGTGTTTGAGTAAATCTCTAAGACACTTGCAGTGGAAGTATACATCATCCTTTATCTTAAATATGAAAAAATAATTGGTTTTATACAAATGATAGAAGGTGGTGATATTTTGTATTACTGGAATGGTATTTTTCAGTAGTGCCTGTCATGTGCCTGCAATAATTTAGATCAAAGCCTTGAGACTTTAAGTTTCACCTGTACTTTCAGTCTTAATTTATATTTTAGTTTTGGATTTGGGTCTGTACAGAGAGCAAATGTCTGCCTGGGCATGGAAACCGAGGCACAGGCTGCTGTAGGGGAACCAGCCCACACTCAGTGTCAGCCTTGAAGTAGAGAAGGGCTATCCCTCCTTCAGTCCACTTAGCCTTGAGCTGGAGTCCATAATCCAATGTAGATATTTTAAAAGGACAGTATGCATCCTGGTACTCATATATCCCCCCCTTTTAGTAAATAATTTTCTTTTTGCAATCCAGAAAATATGCCATTTATTCTTCCTTCTCTTTTGCTGTGTGCTTAGTATTGAGACTTGGCTAAGGATAGTTCTCTTAATATAATGAGTATTTTTGTTTGTTTGCAGGCTGTTTTCCCCATTCCCTGCACACATTCTGCTGTCAAACAGGCAAACATCAATACTGTGTTTTGGTGTCTGAAGTGCAAGATCAGTAGGAGAACAGTATGAGACTTTCCTTTGTTGAATGCAGGCTAGGGAAAGGAGCTGTCTTCAGGCAGCCAACTGAATGTAAATTGAACAAGTGAGATTTTTTTAGAAAGAATCATTTATTAACTGGCCAGAGGGTGTCTCTGAAAAGGAGAAGTTTACTATTGTTTTCCTACTTTACTGATATTACTGAAAAGAACAAAATGAAAAGAAACTGTCTAGCATCCTGGAATTTTCAGAATCTGAGTTGCAGCATTTGGTGTCTTTCTGCAGTGCCTGCTCAGGGCACTAGGAATGACCAGGATCCATTTCTGCACTTGTTCCTCCAGACTTAATCCTACAACCAGTGAAGAGGAGAGCATATAAAAATCACATATCCATCCCTACTTTTTTTGAGAGAATGACAGACATTTAATAGGTAGTTCCTGCACTGTGTTTATTACTTGGTTTGGGCTTCTGATGAAGAAGTGGTAAAAAATTAGGCAGTGATTTAATTTGGTGTCTCAAGTGCTGAATCCAGCCAGAACAAGTGTTCCTGAATGGCAGCTAGACAAGGACTTGCATATCATTACTACAAAGCCCAGTGGAAGGAAAATAACATCTTAGGTGAACATAGGAAATTCTTTTAACTGGGGAGATCAAAAGAGCTTAATCCTTTAAACAGCAAAATGTCAAGAAATGTTCTTCAGAAGTCTGGTTCACTCTCTCCTTCCTGCAAATGTAGCTTGTGTCCACAGATACCTCTATTTTGATTTTTTTTCTCAAAGAATTATGGAGGAAAGCTCAGAAAAAGGCCTCTACATCCCCCTGATCCAGAGGAACTACAAGCATAATTAATAGTGTCTAACTGATCATAGCCTTTAAAAAGAGGAAGAGTAGTGCTTCCTGTCTATGGTGTTGGAGTGTAAGTGTACATCATCGAAAACATAGAAATGTTAGTAGTAGGTGGCCTGAGTTCTAGATCTTGCTTAGCCTTTGTGGAGTCAAATCCATCCTTACCACCTTTCAAAATTCAAAGGCTGATTTTTGGATGCAACACTTCATCAGCAGCTTAGGCAAAAATAAGTCTATGTGAATCATACCCAAAAAGTCAAAAGTTTCTTTAGAAGATGGGATTTTTGATTTTAAGACATTTAGAAACTACACAAAAGTTTATACCAAGCCTAGTGGCTTACAACTTTAATGTCACTGAGCTCTGTGTCAGAAATACTTTTGACCTCCCAGTTTTGTAACAAGAAATCTGCAGTCTTGCTGCTGAAAATGTTCTCTCGTGTATGGTGAAATCAGTCAAAATGGATATGTCTTCCATGTCTTCTTACTATCTGAATTTTTGTTAGTATGTATTTTGATATTATTATGATTTCCACAGGGGAAATCATGGTAATTGTCAGCCTTGAATATTTTCGAATGAGACTAACAGCTTTTGAAGCATTTAACAAACAGTGGGCTTGTAGGATAGAAGTTCTTGATCATAAAAGTGATTATGTCCAGCAATTTAACTATAAAGATGAAAATACCTTGGACCCTTTAACTGACAAATAGTCTCAGTGCTAATACTGAAATCTTAAGATTTCTTTGAGGCTTCCTGCTTTGCCCCGGTCACTTGTGTTTCATTCATAATAAACATTTTCATTTTGGACACCTTTTCTGCCAGAGCCTAAATCTGCAAGTGAGAATAGTTTTGCTTTTTACAGGGTACTGTGTTTTAGTGGGGTTGTCTTGGCAGGCAGACTGGAAGGGAAGGCTGCAGGAACTGTGAGTTCTGGCTGTGCTCTAGACCCCAACTGACACTGAAGTCCTTACCAGAGCATGCAGTTTTTGCAGCAGGAATGTGGGGGACAGAAGTATCCAGTTCCTTGTTTCTTTAGAGCTGTGCTCCCAGACTGACAGGTGCAATTGGTGTAGGAATGGCCTAGAAACTTTCTTTGTTATTTTAAATTCAGAAGTCTTTGTGCAGAGGAATGTTAACCTCAGACTGAAGAAGATTGCATCACAAGGATGAGATCTCTGTGATTCTTAGAAAGCACAGATTACAACAGAGGAAGAAAATATCTGCCAAGGCTAATAGAACAAGGAAAGAATATACTTATATTTTTCATATCTATATATATATAATATACTGATCCTATTATGATTTATCACTTAAAAATACTAGTAGCAAAAATGCTAAAAAAGGTGTACTGAAACATGTCATTAGGGTCTTCTATCCTATGAATGCCCTCTCTAATGATGGTCTTAGTATCTTCACAGCTAGGAGAGTGCAGAATACCTTCCTTTCTTCCCTCAAATCTATGCAATTGCTATTCTAGTTAGTGAGTATCTGGAAAAGGAGATAGGAAATTCTATGGAAGAAGGAAAATACACAGACGCACTCTTTTGTCTTTCCTCCATCTTTTCATTCTTTGCTCCTTTACTTCTGTCCTTTCTTTAGAGACAAAGGAACAAAATCACTCAGTTGTAAATATACATGATTGGGGAATATTTCAATTTCTTTGGCATACAAGATGTGCAGATAAAGAAAACCCATGTTCAGGGTGCACTGAAGACACCATACAGTGACTATGAGACAGGGGCTACAGGGGCAGTCCCTTGGCCTCTGTCAGCTCCAGGGTCCCTGAAGCAAGAGAGGAGGGCCAGCAGCTCATGGCCAAGGTAAGAGGCTAATTCAGTTTCCACTGCAGAAGTAAGAAGTTAGAAGGACCCATTCCACTAACCTGCCAAAGAGGTAGGATTCTTATGGGCAGTAAAGCATAGAAAAGCAGAGGCAGGAAACCCACCAAAGAAACACTGTGGCTGCCTGTTCACGAGTGAAAATCCTGAGCAAGCAAAGCATTGTAAGTAAAGCAGAAGGTGTCTAGTTACAAGAATAGTTGGGAGACAGACAAATAACAGGATATGGCTGGCAGAATAAATAGATGAGGAGTCCACAGACATTTCCATGAGTCACCACTGGACCGCACAGGGTAACCAAAATGGCACAGAGAAATGATTCAAGGGGTTGCAAGGGAAGTGAATGCAGAAGAAATAAAAAAGAGGATGAAAGCGTTGCAAGGCTGAGGAGACAGGGAAATTGATGAGATAGAATGATGTCATGGAGAGATACCTTTCTTGGCCAGACATGTGGAAAATTGAGGTACATAGATCGTAGTTCTGTTTATGATCTGCTGCCAGCAAATACTTGTTTACAGCACTGAGGTTTAATATGACAGCTGTACCTTAATTTGACAGGAAACTTTATTTCACAGTAAGTCTGATTGGTCTGGCAAGAGATCATGTCTGGTAGCTATGGAGGTCTGAAGAGACTTTTTAAATCTAGTACAAATTTGAAAACAACTGAAGTGGAAAAAGGATAATATATCTTTCTTTTTTAAATTTATGGTACTGAAAAAGAAAGATAATTTTTTCTGAGAATCATTGCTAGAAGCTGGTGGAAGCAAACAAAATCAAATGCTCAACTTGGAAATCAAAGTGTATTTTAAAATGAAGGATTTGTTTTATCCTTAAGAGGAGTAAAAAACTAGAATGAACCTGAGTCTACTGTTACCATGTAAGTGCCTGAAATGAAATAAACAGTTTTCTGACTTAATGGCTATGCCCATGGCAATAACAGAGGGTCTTGCACATTAAAGACTGAAAGGAATGAATAGATCAGAAAGAAGCACAGTAGATCCTTTCACAGCCTAAGGTACAGCATGTACCATCTCTGAACTGAGATGTGAAAGATACATGCAGAAGGAAAATTCCTTTTATTTCCAGGGTTTATCAGTAATATGAGATAGAAATACATTGGAAGTCAGACAAGGGCAAAAAGAACCCTTGATACCTCTAGAAACACTGGTTTTATTATGTCTGGATCATTAAAGGTGCATTATTTAATAGTTGTCTAAAACTTTTGTTAGCTCCTCTTTAGTCAGATTTATGATTTTATTATTCTGTGGTTTTTTATTCCATGGCCTCAATGCAGCCCTGGATAGTTACCAGGATAAACTTTAAAACCAACAGGAGCTGTGTCTGTTTATTACAGGATTGAAAAGCACTCTGTAGCTCTGACTCTAAGCTGAATAACTCTCGCAAACTTGCAACAGAGCTCTACATGAATTACTGTTTGGGGTTTTGTTTGTTTGTTTGTGTTTGTTTCTGTTGTGAAGTAAAACAAGGAGTGAGAAACAAAAATATAATTGAAACCAGCCAGGTTCTAAGTTCTTTGGCAAGTACAAAAACCTGATGTTCTGACACAGAATGTTCCAATTTGGCACAAACAAAAAACATTAAGGTATTTGAAAGAAAAGCCAAAGAAATAAAGCATTAACTTCATAAAATATGTAGTAAATTCATGCTTTAGCTCCATAGGTTCAGGGATCAGATTTCTCACCCACATTAGGGCTGGCTGAATTCTTTCCTCTCCTCCATGCTCAATATCCTTCTAGAGCACCCCAATCTCCAGCCTAGGAGGACAGTTCTAGTTTGAGCTTTCTCTCTAATCCCTGTTGATATTCTTCATTCCATTAGAAATAAAGATAATGTATATTCCTTATATCAGAGTGTGAATGAGGGCAAATTGTTTGGTTACTTTACACCAAGAAAATAAGAGAGCAGGTTTCAGTTCCCTCAGGCAGAAAAATGGAATTTAATTTACCAGTATCCTGAGTATTCCTGAAAAGTCCTGACAAGCTTTGAACCCTTCTGTGACTGGCAAACATTATTAAAACCTTTCAATACAACTGTACTTAATTTGTTATTTAAATTTAGGCAGATTGAAATCCTAGTTTCACCAATTAATATTCACCAGAAAAAATAAATCTACCCAGCAAGTGTTGAGAGGGAATAAATTCTACCCAGATGACCTTTAATAATCTCTCCAAGTTCAATTTCAATGGGAACACTCTGGTCTTGATATCTCCTTCATCTCCAAAGTCTCTTTCACTATAAAAATAGGAAAGGGGAGATGATGGTTTTCCTCTTCCCTAAGAAAAGTATCCTCTGGAGTTATTTATTTTTACTGATCCTTTTAGCCTTTTCATTGTAAGTGAAGCTAGAGAGTGCTACCTTGCCATGGGGCTGAGGGGAGGGTTGTGATATCACATTTTAAGATCACTGGACTATCCTAGATCTATAAAGCTTTATGAAACAAAATGCTGAAGCTGTAATTGACCCAGTCCTAATTTCCTCCACAGTTAGCACAGTTTGTTGCACATTCAAATTTAGAGGCAGAGACTGCAAAGAAAGTAATCCATTTTGATAGTGCTATATGACATCTTTGAAAACTTCAGTGGAAAGGGCCATTCCCCAGCAATCCACAGTGGCAGGGATCACTATGAATATTTATTTTATATTGCCAGGCAGGATCTGCAAAGAGCACTTAGAAATCAGAGTGGTCAATTTCTTTCAGATGGCCTTTGGTGGGTGAAGATTTTTCACTGAAATAAGTTTAAGTAGAGGAGGAATCACAGCTAGCTACCTTTGCAATCCTCCTGTGCATAAAGGATAATAAGTTTACAAAGTCAAGCAGTCTAATGGAAGAAAAAATCAAGTTCACAGAGTTAGAGGATAATCCAGGTGGGAAGAAACTCTAGGAGATTGCTAATCCTACCTCTTTGAACCTCTTGTTCAAAGCAGGGTCAGCTAGGAGGTCACACCTGGTTGATCATGATTTTATCCAGTTAGGTCCTGAAAATGTGCAGTCCCCCAGAAATCTGCTCCATTGGTGGGCCATTCACATATTGTTAAAGTTTCTATTTCCATGCTTTGAGGGTTCTATTTCCTGTTGCAATTGAGGTTCATTCTCAGCCTGCCTGTCTCTCTCTTCTTGATGACCTTGTCATAGGTTATAGAAGGCTGTTTGTAGGATCCTCTTAATATTTTTCTTATTTAACTTTAGGAAGCTTAATTAAAGTTTCCTTCTCAACTTTATTTTAGTTTCCTCTTGTATGTGCATATGGCATATGCTATCACAGAGTGTCTAATTACCCAAACAAATGCCTTCTTCAACAAATCAGTTCTTTCTTAGGATTTCATTCTCATTTACTCAAAAGGATGGATGGCATCTTACTTAAAGGGTAGGAACTTATTAAATTTTTATCCTGGGTTGTTCAGCATGGACCGTTATTCTTTGTTTACAGCATACTCTTAAAATTAGCCTCCTAAGAAGGTTTTTCTCATTATCATTAATTCTATGTAAGATTTGTGCAAGAATTGGAATTTGCATTACACAAAATTACATAGAGTAGTCCTGTATTTTTAATTTCTGATTAGGAAAACAAACAAACAAAAAATGTTTCTGCAAAATATTTTCAGATTACAAATTGACCCATTTACATGGAACAGCTCAAACTGAACACAGCTATACTACTTAGATTACGTGATTTGTTTTCATTTCATAACTTCAGATACCAAGTGGGCTGGAAGTTTATTATGCTTAGTTTATAAGTAGGAAATTGAAGGACAGAATAAAAAAAATTAGGACAACTGTGTATTTTGTATTTATACACTTAGACAACTAAGAACGCTGTTAAACAGAGAGTCCTAGGCCTTTGTGCTCTTCTGAATAAAGAGGTGAACATTTGTGAACCTTAAGGTGACTTAGGTCTCCTTATGGAGACTAGTGATACTGTAGAAAGGGTCTTGAGTTCTCTCTTTTAATCTTTGAGGATTTTCACAGCATCTTGACTTAATTACATTTCCAGCTGTTTTGGAGAACAGAGTGCAGCTCATACATCTGCTGGGAAGGAGAGCTGCCAAAAGTTGACACTCTGCTTACAAGTCCAGAACAAAACTAAAAATAAGTGATGGTTTGCTGATTTGATTAGTCTGCTCCCAGACAACACACAGGAGAACACACAGAGGGGGCCAGTATCTCTGCTCAGAACAGAGATCTGTACCCTCTGCAGTGGTGGGGACAAGTGGCAGGGCATGGACCACAGATCCCCAGGAAATGCATCCCTGACACATCAGATTTGGCTTTTAAGGGTGAATGTAATCCTGGGGGCTGCAGAGTCACCAGGGGCCTCTCACCAAGGGCCCAGTTTAGATATGCTCCTTGCTGGCAGCACGTGGGTGCTGTGAAGATGTTCAAAACCCAACTGAACACAATCCCAGGCAATGGGCTGCAGCTGACACTGCTGCAAACAGAATAGATGATCTCCAGAGGTGCCATCCAGCCTCAAATGGTCAGTGATTCTGGGATTTTGTGACTTTAATCTGTAAATTTGACATTTCAATAAACTGTCTACAGACAACAAAATGAGTGGTGCTTGATTTCACTACAGCTTTTTCCTTCTGTCCCCCTTTTAAAATATGCTCAGAAATACCTTATTTGTGGTCTTTAGACTCTTCATGGGCTTTTGGGGGGCTTCTCCGTATATTCTGAAGCATAGATCCTGAACACTACCATTACTGAGGACCTCTGTGGAGTTATGCTCAGGCTAAAGTAAGGTGTCTACACAGTCCATAGTCCCATCTATGTTCTCAGTAACAGATGGTGGAAAAAGGGAATCATAAGGTCTTGCTACCCTTGAGGCACCTTTGCTGCATCGGCTTCCTGCCATGTGGCAGCTGTCAGTGTTTTTCCCTGAGTTTTTAAGGGTCTTAATGGTCATTTTACCCATACACTTTTCAGTCACTTTGAACCAACTTACCTTTCTGGGTTCCATAACATCCTGTAGCAATCATTCCACAGCACATTTTTGACTGCATGCATTTGCTTTAAAGTTGCTGCTTAAGTTCATTTATTTATTCCTGTGTTGTGGCTAGTGAATAATCACTCCCTTTTCATGTCCTCCATGATGCTTATGATTTCATGCACCTTTAAAATATTCACCTAAGGAGTCTCTCTTCTGTGCTAAAGCATGCTAATCTATATTCTTATAAAGCAGCTGTTTCATACTCCTATTCATCTTTGCCATCTCCTACTGTTTATTGTATTAGATATATCCATGGCCTGGGAAACAGGACTGTGTGTGATGCTTAAGATATGGACAGGCAGTAGCATAGCATGTTTTATCTTTTTTTAAAATTATTTTTCCTCTTCTAATAATGTGTAATGTTTTATCTACTGAGAAGACATCCTCCTAGAAAAATTAACGTTTCTTCCATGATCCATTTCCTGAGATGCAAGAACTGATCTAGGTAGAGCTTTTTAGTAGATAGTATCTAATTGGAGTTGTTTTTCTCAATGCTTTTACATTCATCTACATTAAAATTTATCTGCAATTTTCAATTTTGCTAGATCTGCAGCTTTCCCACCTGCAGCAATACCTCATTTTTCTAAGGCAGTGCTTCATCGACTCTTTCTGACTTTGCTGTGCTTGGGTTCTGCTACCTCATCATGACGTAACTGTGGCCTGCCTGCAGCTGCCTTCTTCAGAGTAAACACCATGCCTTTGGTGTTGAATTAAAATGCTTCATCTGTGTCTTTGTCATATATACCTATCCTGAGTAACCATCTCATCAAAATTTTCATCACTAACTTATTCCAACTACTTAAGCTAGAGACAATTTGAGTGAGTTAATTATATTTTAAAAGTCAAATTTCACTGCAAACTCATGTCTATTGAAAAGCATGCTAGAGTCAGACCATGAATAATATATTCCACAAAAATAGACATATATGATCATCTGTTCAGGCATGGTTACTGTCTAGTATTGTAGTCTCAGAGAAGGCAGAATGACTACAAAAAAATGTTTGTCATAAACAATTATATTTACCTGTACCTCCTTAATGGCTATGTATTCTTCTATTGTAAGCACTGGGTCTTTCAGACACCTTCCTGTATATGCATTCTTTGTAGTTTTTGTAAGTCAAATAGCCTTAATGAAAGCAACTGTTCTTTTTAGATCAACAATAAAGTTTTGTCCCACTCTCAGGTTTTTTATTCCGTAAATCATCCTTATACCCGTCCTTTGAAACATTTCTTTTTTCTATAATAGCTTGGCATTCATTATCTTGGTGCTTTCAAATTAAATCTCAACAGTACTGAAAGCCTTGCCTTACAATAAGGTCTAGGAATACACTGTTCTGATTCTCCAGGACTATTTTTTGTAGGATCTTGTTCCTAACAATTGTGCCAGGAATAATAGTCCTCATTTTCACCTGAAAGCAGACCACATTTTTAATCAGATTCACAGGACATAACATACCTCTTGACACAGCTTCAGTGCACTGTCAAAATGCTCTGAGTGTGTCTGCAACCGCTAATTCTTTCCCCACTTGGCATTCAATTTGCAAATCATACATTTGTAGCTGAAAAAAAACAAGCTCTATTCTTAGCTGCAGTAGAATGGTTTGCCAGGCCCCTTTTGGCACTGTCAACATGTGGTTTATGGTCAGTGTCAGCTAATGGTGGCCTCCCATAAATAAAAACATGAAACGTTTTTCACTCATGGACTGAGACCATAGCCACTTTCTTTATTTTCATTTATTGGAAGCTTGGTTTCACTTCGTTCCTATGATGATTATTCTATTGGGGTTTTTAAGTTTTAACCACACCATTGTGCAATGCTTTCCTTAGAGCCACCAGTGAATAAACTTGTTTTGCATTTATCATCATAGCAACTCAGGACTGAAATCTCATCAACCCTTTTAATATCTTCTTTTTTTTAAGGGCCAGAATGAGTGTTTTGTCTCTATCAAGATACCAATCTACTACAGCCTGGTTCACTAAGCACATTAAAAAAAAAACTTTTATTTACTATTTCTTTAAATATTCCTCTTGTTTCTGGATAAGAGGGTTTAAGTGTAAATATATAGCATCTTGGAGTTGATGCCTAATGAAGAGTCCTTTTTCTGCACTGAATTGCACCTGCCTGGAGGGGTTTTGATTCTTCTTTTTGCTGCATCGTTCTGAATCAAAGAGCCTACTTCCCTAACCTCTTGCCTCAGACTTAAGAAGTTTTGTGGGATTGTGGGGATTTTTCAAGTGGAGTACATAGAAGATAGATGTGTGTCGCAGACATTTCCTCACAGAAATCCTTTCTTTCGGATTTCTGTGTCTTCTGGAGGCCAGAGGCCTCGGAAGACAAGGTAAACAATTATTATCAGCTGCTGTGGAATGTAATGGGACGCACCTTGATTGGCTCATTTTCTTTGTTTATAATTAAGGGCCAATCACAAAGTGTAAGCCAGGGACTCAGTCCTTGAACACAACTTTGTTATAGATTTCTTTCTATCAATTCTTAGCCTAGCCTAGCTGCTCTGCAAACCTCTCTCTATATTCTATTAGTATAGTAATAATGTATTATATATAATATCTTAATAAATAAGCCTTCTGATTCAAGAAACAAGATTCACCGTCTCTCTCTCACCAGCTGCGACCCACACAGGCACAGTAATAGATGTGAACCTCCTTCTCCTTTGAACAGAATCTTGGAACGTGTTTGACAAAGGAGGTTTCCTTGCCATCTCCAGTGAAGGCGTCTGTTGGATGAAACCAAGGGGTTTGGCCGATTTCTCATGTGGCCTTTATTATTAAATGAACATGTTTTCTATACTCTGTAAACTGGAGTGTATACACATCACACTATAAGGAAACTGGGAAGAGATAATGAAAAGATATTTCTATCATAATCTTCCTTTTGCTTTTTCCCACACACAGGTATACAAAGTTGACACCACAGGAGCAAATAAAAAATCTGCTGCAAAGACATGGTAAAGTGAGCAGGAGAGTAGCCCATGGCAAGAGGAGATGGACAGCAAAGCCAAAAAGCCAAAAGCTGGCTGGTGAGTGAGCTCAGCAGGAAGTACAATGGGCCATTCCTGGGCAAGGGCAGTGATGCCTCAAGGCACGTGGGGGACACTGACACAGAGCTCTCTGATGCTAACCTGAATATAAACCCTGAATTATGGCTCTCTGTTTTCTCCTGCCCATAAGGTTGTTGCTGGGTTTTTTCCTGAGAGCATATGTTAGCTTTTGGCACCACCTTGGCTTCTGCTCCTCTGCCTATATTAAAAATGCTGTGTCCCATTAGCTCTCAGGCTTACTGTCCATTTGTCATCACTGCCCTATGAAGATTTTTTGAGCTATCAGTATGGTGATGTTTGCTGTTCCTCCTCTGTGTCCAAGGTTTTGTATCTTCTTTTCCATATGCTTAACATTGGAAGTGCTGTTTGGCACAGAATACACAGCTTTTTGTGTTATTTCCTTGTGGAATTTAATTTTTAGCTCTTGTATACTTTTCTATCCCAGCTCACTTTCATGTATCTTGCTGGGCTTGTGTATCCTAAAGAATGTCATTCTGGTCAGGTAGGCTCCTTTCCTTGTAGAAATCTAATGGCTTTGTTCAGAGGTTAATTTTGGGACCTCCACAAGAGTCCTGAGATATTCTTTCTTTCATGTAAATTCATAATTTATTATGTGGTTTTGTTAGTGCCATATATCTTCCAAGCTGCAACCTTCAGCTGTCACCCTTTGTTCAACTATTTTTACTTCTTTTTACTTCTTAGTGTGTTGAAACCTGTTTCTGAGAAGTTTCATCATCATATGCAGATAAAGACAAGAAATGGCAGAGGAAAATGTCAAAGTGAAATTATGCAAAATCAATAGATACACTGTTGTTTCTAAAACACATATGAAATGAACATGCTACTACACTGCACTGACTGTACATAATTTTAGCTTTCCTGAATTTTTTCAATTACTATTGCTCAGACTTTCCTAAAAATACCACTTTCAGAAATTCGAAATATGACTAATATCAGCCTTCAGACTCTGACATCTATGAAGAAACATGTCTAAAAAAAGGGCTGATTTTTAGTAGAAATTGTTTTAGTCTATGAGCTGTTTAAGCATTGACTGGAACCTGCTGTATCTTTTTACTGTCCCTTAAAATTATATTTCAATAAACTTCTTTGTCTAGGACTGCAAGATGGAAGGAAAATTAAATTTTGATCTACTAAGTGATGCTCCAAGAATATGTTTCCTGTGTGAGAACATGAAAAGAAAATATTTGTTGCCTGCTTTCTCCTCCAACACAGACCTAAATGACCCACTCTCCCACCTTAGAATCTTAGCAGAGAATATGAATCAGTTTCTACTTCTGAAGGGCAGTCATGTATTTTCCATCACTCAGCACCACAATTTGCCTCTTCATAAAGCTATGCATGCTGACTTGAAATATGGAATTACAGAACATTTGGGTTAGAAGGAACCTTTAAAGGTTATCTAGTCCGACATCCCCTGCCATGGGCAGGATCACCTTTCAATATATCAGGCTGATCAAGACCACATCCAGTGTGACCTTGAGAATGTCCAATGATCATAGAATCATAGAATGGCTTGGGTTGGAATGGGACTTTTAAGATCATCTAGTCCCTTCCAAGGACCTTCCACTAGACCAAGATGCTCAGAAACCCATCCAGCCTGGCCTTGAGCACCTCCAGGGGTGAGGCATCCACAACTACAAAGTGTGGGCAACATATTCCAGTGCCTCAACACTCTCACAGTAAAAAACTTCTTCCTAATATCTTAATTTAAACCTACTCTCTTGCAATTTGAACTTATTCTCCCTTGTCCTGTCACTAAATGCTCTTGTAAATAATCTTGCCCCATCTTTCTTGTAGGTTCCCTCCAGGTACTGGAAGGAAATGATGGGGCATTCAAAGCTTCTTTGGGCAAGCTGTATGTTTCCATTCTTGCCCTAAAGACATTAATATTTAATTTTTATTGGTGCTTTTCCTTGACCTCAGTAAAGCAACTCTCCTTATTCAGGCTGGGAGCTTTTCTTCAGAGGAGCACTGACATGTCAGTCAGTTCTCCACCCACAAGGATCACTTCCATACAGCAAGACCACTTCCATACAGCAGACCTGCACTGGGATCAAAACCCTCCTCTGGCCTTTGCAGAAAAACAGGCATGGAACAACACCAGGTGCAGAAGGTACTCTAACTCTCCACAGCACCTATTAGTAGAGAAAAACCTTCCTACCCTGAGTTTGACCACTAAGTAAGAACTTTGCAACCTGACACCCTTTGCCACTGGGAATTTTATGTTCTGCAAACACCCTCACAGCTTCCTTGGGAGTGATGTTCAGCAATTGCAGCACACTCCAAGGTCTCCCAGGCTGGAGCACTCCCTGGCACGTACGGGTCTGGGGCTGTCACTGCCCAGTGGGGCTGCACTGCAGGTAATGCCAGCTGGGAGCTCTGAGCTCAGATGGCTCCCAGATACCATGTCCTACACACTGGTGTGGCTGCCTGCACTTGGTTTTCTCTGTTAGATAGTGTTTGACTTTTTTCTGCATTTCTCCCTTGGAAATTAACTCTTTCCATTTCATAGATCAGCCAGTCTTCTAAGCCACAGGTACAGAATCAGTGGCTGATAGTGAGCTGCCATGGCCTCCTCTCAATGTGTTATTGTTTGAACATCTGCCTGTTTAAAAAACCCCTGCTTGCTCTAATTGCAACTTTGGGCAGCATCTTGGCACAGTGCACTCTTGAGGTTTGATTGACTATTTTGTCTATTTTTGTCTTCTGTAGAATGATTTTGCTCCTTTCTAAGGAGCATGGCATGGTCTTTGGAAACATCTCAAATCCCTGCCACACAAATTAATGCTAAGACCAGAGGGTGAGACATTCTCCCCTTCCAAAATTTCTGAGTGCTCTTTTTGGTTGGATAAGCTCAAGCTCCTCGAATGCAGTGGAGCGGAGCCAACTGACACCACTTGTGAATCTGGCACTTTGCATTTAGACAAAAATACTGTTTCATGCAGAATCTATTTTTTAGGTCTAAGAAAAAAGTCCTGGAACTGCAATCACAAAGCGATTTTACAAATGAGTCTATAATTTAGAGCCTCAAAATCAGTGTTCTAAACTTTATCCTGGATTAGATATGGCATGTTTCTGGAAGCACTCTGACCCAATGTGCTGAACAGTTGATGCTGTCTTCTTAAACCCTCCCCACTAGACCTCTGCATGGGGCACACTAGGGCTGGGCAAGCCTACCTGAGCAATACTTCACCCATTTTGCTTCCCAAAATATGTATTAAGATAGCAGATGCAGACACCTTAGTTGTCATCTTCCTCACTTGTTCAGCGCTTCTGTGATTACCCCTGGTATTGGACATGTGTGAGAGAAATATGACTTTCACCTGAGACCATCACACTCAACTGCACAGGGCAGGGTGGAAATATTTATATTTCCTATGGGTCTTGTTCCACTTACCTGGAAGAACTCAATTCTCAGCAATGCAGAGAAATAAAGAGGATGAAATTCTTGTCGCTGGTGAATCAGAGTATCCCAACAGATAAGGGGATACAAGGATGCCAAGTGTATTGAATTTTAAGTATAAAATAAAATCACAGTAATATTTAGGCTCTCCCTCAGGTAGATAAGCATATTGATCACTAGCCTGTAAAATACTTATTGGATTCAGGCAAAAGTATGTATTCTCTCTTAGCAACCATAAAAGGTCTTTCATTTTTTAAAATTTAATTTCTGTTTATTTTATTTTATTTTGTTTTATTTTATTTTATTTATATTTTTGCCATTACTGGAGTTGTATACATTGATGAAGAATAATCTCAAATGATGGGGAGCTAGAAACTACCTATAACATGATTTTAAAGCAGTGAGATATCTTGCATGAATCTATATTTCAAAACAATGTTTGACATGTATAATTTTCAGTTGGGTAGCTCACCAAGAATTCTTTTCCCCAGAATTCAAATTAATTTTTCTTTGTTTCACTGAAAATATTCTGCATTCCCCAAGAACAGAAAGCTACTCTAACTATAAAGCCTTAAAGTTGCAGCTTTTTCTTTTCTGTCACTTCTAGCAGTAAGAGACTCTTATTTATGACTTTAATATAAATTTCTTCCCTAGAGTATTTGTCATTGAGGCCTTGTCAAAATTCTTGGTTTAAGTAATAAAATTTCTTTATTCCCAAAGTCATTATTCTCTATCAGAATTTTGTCTATTTTCACCCTTAAAAATGAAACTTGAGGTTTTCCTGATACTGTGTTGATTTTCTTCATCTTTAGAATTCTTTTCAGTGACCGTGATCCTACTTGGATTTTATGTATGTGCTTTATTTTGAACTTAGGATGAACCCAAAGAGACTCCAGTTTCTCTGAGAAACTGGTGGGATGGACAAGAAAGGATTTGTACCCCTTTTCATTGCTGAAAGTTTGAACTGGAGACAGAGAATGATACCTGAGTACAAGCTGCTAATTCAATTTGAGAGAGCAGATGGCTCAGATGACTCAAATGTCCTAGGGCATTTAAACTCTATGGCCCTTGCAATGACACTAAATGTTTATGTTCAGGTAACTGATTCCCACCTCAAGAAGGTGGGTTTAAGACACCTGAAGTAAGGTAGGTAAACATGGGTGTTTATGTGTGAGCTAGGTGCCAAGCTTACCTTATAGCCAGCAGGGCTCCATTCTAACTGGTGAGCCACACTACCTGAGTCTGCATGTCACTCAATGTTTATTTTTAATTTTCATAAAGAATATGTAATTGTTGTGGTTTGACCCTGGCCAGACACCAGACACTCACAAAAGCTGCTCGCTGACTCTTCTCTGCCACAGCTGGGCCGAGAAGAGAAAAAAAAATCAATAATGGTTCATGAGTAGAGATAAGGACTGGGAGAAAACACTTCAAGGGCAAAAGAGGCTCAGCTTAAAGGTACAAAGTGAATTTATTGCTAACAGAATCAGAGGACAATAATGAGAAGTAAAGTGAGCCCTTAAAACACCTTTTCTTTCCCCAACCCCCTTCCTCCTTCCCACTGAGAGCGCAGGGGGACAGAGCATGGGTGTTTGGTCAGTTCATCACTGAAATTTTCTTCTGCTGCTCTGGGAGAGCAGTCCTTCCCCTGTGAGGCCGTGGTGTCTCTCCCATGAGAGGCAGTTCTCAGTGAACTCCTCCAGTGTGGGTCCAACCTCACGAGCAGCAGCCAGACCTCACCTGCTGTAAAAGTGAGTCCCTCCCACGGGCACACAGTCCTCCCAAACCTGCTGTGACCTGGGTCTCTCTTCCACAGGGTGCAGTCCTCCAAGGACAGGCTGCTCCAGCCTGGAACAAGGGCCCTCTCCCTCCACTGGGTCTGCCACTGGATCAGAGCCTCCTCCAGGCCTCCACCCGCTCCGGCATGGGCACCTTCCCTGTGGGCTGCAGGTGGGTCTCTGCATCCCCCATGGATCCCCACCGGCTGCAGGGGCACAGCTGCCTCAGCAAGGTCTCACCATGGCCTGCAGAGGAACCTGGGCTCTGGAGCCTGGAGCACCTCCTGCCCCTCCTTCTGCACTGACCTGGGTGTTGCCATGTTGTTTGCCTCACATGTTCTCACCTCCTCCTCTTCTCTGACTAGAAAAAAACTATGTGTACCCACTTTGTTTTGATTTTCTTCTTTAAAATGTTGTCACAGAGGCATTGCCAACCTCTCTAATTGGCCCAGCTTCCATCAGCAGCATGTCCATCTCCTGCCGGACATGTTGGAAGCTTCTAGCAGCTTCTCACAGCTTCTCTGTGGCTCCCCCGCTACCAAAAACCAGGCTGTGCATAACCAACACAGCAATTCACTTTGTATGTCACACTGGGGTCAGAAGAAATCACTCCTCAGCCAGAGCTGTGCCAAAGACAGTGCACAATTGTCCTCTTTTCAAACAAAGTGGATTTTCATGTGCATTTATTTGTTGAGAGTCAGGTGGACTGTAGAATTAGCCAGAGCCGTACAAAAGCCTTGCACCAAGAGCCCACCATGCAAGGTCCCATAGCAGAGTCCCACTTGCAGACTCCATGTCCTTCTTGGTCCTGGCTGTCATGAGTTCCCACACTTCTCCTCAGCTCAGCAGCAGCACTGTCTCTGGAAAGCAGAGCTGGAGGTGCACTGGCACTTCAGGAAGGAAGAGGTCTGGCCACATGGCAGTGGAATGCCTGGGTGGCAATGCCTCTCTGCCACATGTGCTGAGCGGAGCGTGGCAGTGCCCTTGGCCCCATTACAGGGTCCACACAGCACTGCTGAGAGCTGAGGGCAGGGCATGCACCAGACACAGGAAGTGGAAATGTTGGGGGGCAGGCACAGACTCACCACAAGCACGTTTTGCTCTTCAGGATACTAGGGATACCCAGCTAGGCCTGCCAAGATTTGTATGCTAACAGATCCAAACTCAACAATTATGAAAATTCAAATATCTCTTTTCACTGAAACTTGAATTTTGGCACAATTTGAAAAACTGATCGAGATGGGAGAGGATTGTATCTGGACATTTTCATTTTGCAGTCTATCTTGAAATGGGGAACAGTTAGGGTCAGAACTGTGTTAACTACTTGGAGCCTGTAAAATATATCCACATCTTAGGTGTTGTAAGCCAATGCCATATCTGACTAGATAGATATCAGATATGTGTTTTAAAGCTATAATTATTACTAAGATGCTGAAGATAATGTCCCAACAACCAACTTTTATTCCCAAAGAACTAACCGATTTATTTTTCCATCAGGAATGCTTTAGGAAAAGTGAACAGACTATATAATTTTTAACAGCTTAATTTTTCTCCCAGGGTAATGTTGAAAACCACTTTTAAACATCACTCCCATCTATCAATATGCAGTACATTACTGGGATGTCAACTTTGAATAATATCTTCCCATTGCTACTTTTGTAGCAATGGGAAGATATTATTCACTAAACATTTATGCAGCAGAACTAATTCTGAAAAGCATTTTTCCTGTGTTTTCTGCATTGTGGACTTTTTCTCTGGAAAGGTGTAAATGGTCTCCTAACATTGAATCACAGCTAACAAAATTACTTATAAGGAATTGGGCTAGGATGACTTTTTTCCTTAATGCACCAAGAGTGTGACTTACTTCATGGAGAGAAAGGGAAGGAGTTGTAGGAAAGGCGTTTCTTCACAACATGGCTAAGGTGAGAACTGCTGGTGCCTAGCACACAGATGTACATGGGCTGAACAGCAGAAACTACTGGCCTTGACAGAGCTGAAGCCTCTTCCCTGTGCCTGCCCATCACGTCTGGCAATCACCATTCACTGCTACCCCTGCAAATGGTGTTGAAGAACTCAGGAGATTCTGACAGTACAACTTTAAGCACAAAGACAATGACTTATCTTGCATCATTCCCAAAGATCACATTGATATGTGACTCTGTCGGAACCTTTATTGGATTTTTTTCTGTCAGATGGTAGTATTCAAAAGTAGATGAAAGAAGGACAGGATGATGTGGATTTGAAGAGCAAGGCAGGAGAAAGGAGAGTTACTGTCAAAGATGAAAGAGAAATATTAAAATTCTGTTGAAAAACATCTAAAGTAAGTTCCCTCCCAAATTTATAAGGAAAAAAAAGACTGGTATTAAACTCTTGTTTTAATAAGTAGTTTGGATGGCCCACTCTTACTTGTGGGACAAATCAAGTTCATAAGTTACTGATATTTGGGGATGGTTGAAATTCCTTTGTGCTGTGAGGCCAGATTAATGTCAGCTCATGTCTGTATTCTTATCGTAGGTACCAAATTGTCTTTCAGAGTAATTTTCGGAGTTACTGAAAACAGTGTATCTATATACAGGTATCTGTACACCAGTATCTGTATATGGGTATGAGGAGAAATAGCAAACCTCAATTATAAATAGCATTTATGATTATTTGTTGTACTTGATGATCTGGGTGCAATACAAGTATTATGTGTTTAGTAACAACCCAACACTTAGCTCCTAAAGAGGTTTCAGAAATAATCCTGTTCTTCATCTCAAGAGGGATGATTGCCTACTTCAGGTTTCTGTAGTGGCAGCAAAACTTTCAAACATAGATTTCTGTTTCTAAATGTCAGGGTGAAATGGTCAGACAAGTTCATCTGCAATTTCACTCTGTGAAAAGACCTATAGTATCACCTAGGTCAGGAAAAACACTCTAAATTTAATACATTAGTCCGCCACAGTCCTGGGAAAAGAAATGCACATCAGCTTCTACCAATTCAATCTGTGGAGAGCTTCTTAGGGGAAAACATGCAAGCAATTGTGGCAGCACAGCTTTAGATACCTGTTTTAACCAACAGCAGAATATTTTGGTGAAAACACTTAAATACACTTTGAAGACTGTGATCTCATCCTCATAACTTCTAAGAGAACTGTCATAACAATTTTTTTAACAGCACTTTTTTTATATTTTAAAAGGCCTCAACCTCTCTTCTTTGAGTTACACTCAATTAATTTTCACTCAAAAATTATTAAAAATACTTAAGTCTTCTTAATTTAGCTATCACTCTGAAGTCTGATAACCACATCAAACACAGAAGAAACATCTGACACCCTTACAGAAAATTAGTAGAGGCTGTATAGTAATAATATCCAGAAGACACTTTAAAGACTCCCAAACAAATTTCCTTAGGTAAATCTTTTTCCTTCAGAACAGATATTGCAGGGTTATTTTGAAACCACTTGGATGATGTTATTTCTTTCAATAGACAAGCTATAAAGACATATTTTGTATAAGCAAAAACATAAGAAATTCTCAGCATTAAGTTATTTCTAAATGCCTTGAAGGTGCAGTGGTGAAAGAAAAGGAAAATAAAGCTAAGAAGGGAAAAAAGTCATCTATATCATGCTGTACCCAGTAAATATTGCAAGGTTAGATTCCTCCATCTACTGTAGTCATCTTGCTACAGACCTCTGTGCGTTGTGGATCCTGCAATGTTTCCCACTTCTGCTGATGCAGGCACCTTTTGGGTAGCTGACATGTTTGCTGCCATGGGAGCTGGAGGGCAACTCTTGCAAACACTGGCTCTGATTCCTTTGCAGATGGAACACATCCCCCTCAAAAAATATATTAATCTAACCCTTATTGTAATTTCCTATTTTAAGTAAAATTTTAGTTCTTCTCATGCCTTGAGAGGCTGACCTGGAACAGAGACTAGACAGAGCTAAGAGAAGAAAGTAGATATTTTCTGAAAGGCCTTAAAAGGATAAACCTTGTGCAGCACAAGAGCCTGGCCAGGGCCACACCCAAAATTGACCTAAAACGGTCACAAAATGGATGACCAGTCACAAGGTTTCACACTTTTATAAGTCTGGGTCCATTTGCATATTGGGGTTAATTGTCCAGTTACAGCTTCAGGTTGTGAAGTCCCATCCTTCATGTTTTCTCTCTTCATTCTGCTGTTGTTTATGCTTTTTGGGCCTGAAGCTTGTAACGGTTCTCCTTGGTCTCAAGCTGGAAAAGGATTTTTTTGACTACCTACTCTGTGAAGAGAGCTTACTAACACTCAATATGAAGTTCAGAGCTACATACCTAGGCAGCACAGAATCTAAAAAATATGGAAGCTAAAACTTAAGGCATCAGTCCTCATCAGAAGCCACAGAATATGATTGAAGTAATCATAAACTTCAAATATTTTAGCATGAAATATATTCTTATATCTTAGGACCAGAACATTGTACTCTTTTGCCGCTCTGGATAAAATCTCACCTCTGGAAACAGATTGCTGTTTTGCTGTTCAGTTCAAAAGGAAGAAGAGTTCCTATACTGAGCACTTCTTTGTTCTAAAAGTATTGAAATAGTCCATGAAGTAAAGGGCTTAATCATCATTAACAAAGACAACCTCAGTCTTCAGCCATTAATAACTGAAGCTATACCTTCGTGATATAAAAAATGAAAATTGTTCTTGCACATATAAGCTCTAACAAATAGATGTTCAAAATCTAGAAGAAAGAGTAAAATGCATTGAGTGATCAAACAGACTGACATTGGAGTATCCATTAAAATGAAGGGTTTAAATAAAAATTGCAGATTGGAACAATGCATCTCAGATTCTTTCTTGGTCAAAAAGGGAAATACAAATCGAGTACACCATTTTTTTTCATAAGAAATGAAAATACAAGAGTCCTGTCCCTGCAGCAAGGGCAGGACAATGTCTGAGACAGTCACACAGGCTCTGGTAGAAGATACACACAGCTGGGGGGTGGCTTATCAATAGAAAAGAAATGAATTAATGAGTTGACTGGGAATGTGAGGATATGAGAGTGTTCTCTTCTGCTTGTTTTTCCAGTTGGAAGTTTCTGCATCCTGATTTGGAGCCCGCCTGGCATCTGGAACCAATTCAGGAGAAGATGAAAAGCTTAGAGGAAAACCTTGCTGCTATTTCTGGAGAAGGCAGTGCCTTTGTCTGCTACCAGTTCACTGGCTTGATGTCCACAGGGGCTGTCTGTGGCCCTCAGTACCTGTTCTAAACAAAAGGTTTGCTATGCAGAATAGGGAGCAAAAGGAATTGGAAAAACAAACCCAGAAATACGGTGTGTTGAAGACCCTGTGCTTTAAGTAAGCAATTCAAAATCCAAATTAAACTCCCCCAAGGAAGAAAACTCACAATTTGCAGTTTTATTCACTGTCATGAGGTTCCTCTGGTAGTCCCTCAAAGCCACCTGCCATAGAACAGGGATGGGGGTCCATTCCCTTGGCATGTGGGTTTTTCAGGGTCTGACATTTGATTATAGTGTCCATTCTTTATAAATAAAAAGTTTGTACATATTTTTAACAAGAAAGCTAATGCGTGTGTGAATGTGTTATGCATATAATAATGTGTACGTACACTAAATTATAATATCTAATGTATGTTTTGCAAATTTATCTTTTTATATATATGAGATGTGAAAAGCCTTGCATAATTCTAAACCAACCTTTGAATCATTGCTGTTTATTGTTCAATGATTTAAGAAGTTGAGTGATACATCACAAACTGGCATTTTTCTTTTATTTTCATGTTGCCTTTTGTAGATAGATGCTATCCCCAGGCAAGGCACCTGTTAGATGCCACTGTTATCAGTGGGGTGGCTTATTCCCTAGAGTTCACAGGGACAGACATCAAACTTCTAAGCAGAAGTTGCAGAGGAGTAGGCTTCCCAAGCTCATTACTTCATGGAGGCCCCAGAACATCTGCAGGGTGATGGCAGGTCATGCACAGGCAGGCACATTCTGCCTCTGAGGCTCCTCACCCCTTATCCATTTGCACCTCTTCATTAAATCATTGCCATTCTCAGCATAAAGACCTGGGAGACGCAGGGTGCTTCACAGCACCCCCCTGACAGCATCAATTCCAGAAAGAGCGGGAACAGTCCATGTAGACAGAGGAATTCAGGCAACTTGGTTCTCAGAGATATTTCACTGAGGTCTGATTGAGGATGTGCTGCTAATAAATTACCTCTCTGGCAATCTTTATCTCTAGTGCTGGTTTGCAGCACACTGGCAGCAGCCAAAGGACACCATTCCCAGCTGGAGATGACAGAGATGCTCTCTCAGATGACACAACACCTTTTCCCCTTCTCTCTTTCCTTCTGCAGAAAGGGAAAACCCAGCTGTCAGCTTCAGCTTGTGATACAAAGCCAGGTCCCAAGCCAGGTCCTCCCCCACCTCCAGCATGATGTGGCTGGCAGTCAGGATCTCAGTGAATGAGTCCTCACCACTGCATTTCCCTGCCCCAATCAAAGCAGGGAGTATATCCATGTGTTCTGCCACTCCTGGGTCACCAAGCTCCTCAGAAATGAGATGCCCTCTTCCGAAATATGGAAATAGGAGAAAATGAGAAGAAGGGAGAAGAATTGAGGAGGAGGAGGAGGAGGATGGGCTTCTGTAAATGCTGTGCTTTCTTCTGGGTTTGAAAAAAAGTGGTGTGTACAGTTTCCACAAAGTCAGAAGTGGGAGCTCTGCCCACGGCCTCCCATCCTTTGTGGATGGCAGCAGTGCTTTTCTGATGGAGGGTGGAAGGGCTGGTCACCAGCAAGTCACTTGGTCTGTTTGCAGAAAGACATGGATAATATTTAGGAAGTAGAAGGGGCATCACAGTTAATAAACACTTTTTTTCACTATTATTCAAATATTTTCAAAGTTTATTAGTTGTTAAGTGCAAAAAAGCTGAGAACTGATACCAGATTTGACATCAGCAGGGATTTGGATGGAAATTACTGACAGAAAGTTACACTGCTTTTTAAGATAAATTCAGTGCCAGACACAAGAAAGATTACCACCATTGCTGCAGAAAAGAAAGATCAATGAAGTATGAAAAAATACTGTAAATTAACATTTCTGTGCAGGAAGATTAACTGGGAAGCCTAAGAAACAAATTACTGTTTCCTTCATTTTAACTTGCTATTCAATATCTTGTATTTTCATGCAGAGAAATTAGATATAGGTTTCTTTGTATTTAAGCCTAACTTGGAGATGATCTCAGAACATTTTTAAGGGAGTGTTCTTCTATTTGTAAATGAGTCTTATTTGGATATTACACCTATGTGACAGTGAACGACATTTTTTATTCAATAGTCATGAAAGATCATTTGTGATGTAGAAGAAATTATGCTGATATTTCTTCTATGCCTGTTAGTACTTATTAAAACCCCACTGGAACTGGTAAAAAAAAGTTTAAATGTCTTTCTGCTTTTTATTAACCTTTCAATAGATTAGTATATTTTCCTCACAAGTATTTTGTTCAGTGTAGAACCTCTTTTTCATTTGTTTATCTCTATAGGATAAACTAGGGTTCAATGTGAAGAACATTTTTACTGTGTGGAGAAATTACATTAATATGATATTAATATCTGTCTGTCCTTATAAACTATAGTTTCTAGAATTTGAATGTGGAGAGCTGGTGTATTTTATCATTTTGTTTTTCATTGAAAGAAACTTAATATATGTAAAAATGGATGCATAATAAGACTAATCATTAAGATATGTTTTGATGCAATGAAAACTCCCTAATTACGGTATCCTAATCTGCTGTTTACACATTATACTTCTGTAAGTTACATCAGTGAGGTGTCATATATTCAAGGTGTTTCATGGCATGGAAAAACAGACTTATTTTTCAGTTCTTTACTTTCACAATAAGCAAGTTTTCCAGAACTGGGCAAGTGGGTCCAATGATCTTCATATCCTTTATATCTCTAAATCAAATTTGCAAATTGGGTATGATAACAGGGCTAAAAAGATAAAGAAGGTTACATACTTAATAGAGTATCACAGCACATTTGCCAATTAGTTGTCTTTTTAATTCTCTGTATAAGGAGGTGGCTATTGCCAGAGACTTGTTCTTCTCTAACTAGAATCCAGTGTTCATGAAGCATAATTACCTGCTAGAGCAATTGCATTGATATCCTTCATTTAGTAAAATCCCTGCTCTTCAAATATGCAGGCAACTGTCATCAAATTCTGTGGAATAAGCTACACATGCTGCTATAAAAAATGCAAAATTCCAGTAAAACCAACTAAAAATTTAAAAAAGCACAGTGAAGTATCTAATCTCAGCAGCAGAAGAAAATTTTCCTTATTAAAAATGCTTCTTTCAAAATTCAAATATTTGTTTGCTATTTGCCAGAGCTGAAGAGTGTCACAAAAAATTATCTTTTGTATGTGGGAAATCAGTGACTGATGAATAACATAAATGACTGTTCAAGAAATAAATTCTGAAGTAGATGCCATTATAGACTCTCTGCCAGTTAACTGAGTGCTGCTGTATACTGTAATTACCTAAGAGTTTCATTTTTTAATTTTATTTTAACAAAAACATACCCTTCTATTCTGATTACAGTTGATAATCAAACCACTAGCAGAACATGTTTTTATTAAAATAGTCCAGTTCTCTTCAAGTGTTTTGTGAAGTCTTGTCTTTTTTACTCATATTTCATTTATGTGAGGAAAAAAATAGGTTGGAAGACTCTGGCAATGTCAGAATACTCATTTTTCTATGGCAATGGCTTTTTACTTTGGTTTTTGTGTTTCATATGGATATATGTGAGATATGTGAAAAATCTAAATTGGAAAGAATTGATCCATCTGAAACAATGTATTTTTCTTTTTGCTGAACACATTAATATTCACGTTTTCCAGAACAGAGATCAAAATGTGCCTAGAAAATTCTGCAGTTTAGAAAGATTTTCATTCTCCTTATAGTTCTAGCTTTGCCTTAAGTTATGGAGCAGATATGTAACCAGAGTTACAGATGAAATGGCCTCTAATAACTCTGTGATGTCTACCCGGGAAATGTGAACAGACACAAAAGCTTTAAGACAAGCAGCTTTTGAGTGTCAGCTTGAAATTCAGACATTTCTCTCTGGTGGCTCCATTTAGCAATTCTTGAAGAGTAGAACTAAAACAAAAGAACTGCACATTGTCTGAGTATTTTCTTCAGATAACCCTTGTCCACCCTGCCAAAGAGATGGAGATGCTCTTCTGGAGAAAATTAACCCTTAGAACCCTGAGAAAAGTTCTTGCTTTTACCTTTTAAAATTTCCTGCAAACCACACAGTGGTCATTGGCTTGCACAAAATGAGTCTTAGCTGTCTCTGTGTGGCTGCCCATGGTTCTCTCCCAAGTTACCCTGGCATCAGCAGAGGAAAGGCAGCAGAAATAGATGAAATTTGAGGATGTTATTCTAAAAATGGAGGCAGAATAAACAAAGATCTTGGGCTTTGGGAAGGAGAGATTATGTTTTTCAGAGGTGGCACAGTGGATTTGTCAGGGACCAGACTTCCCAAAGAGATCCAGATGCCCTGACCCCTTGGCCACAGTAATAATAGGTTATGGTCCAGACTGTCACCAAGTCCGATCTTGTTTTTCAGTTGGCTTCAACTGATTGCATGCACCTAGTACTTCCTAGAAAAGGTCTGATGCCAGCCAGAAGGAAGGAAGATGAAAAGCTTCCTACTCAATTGCTGGCATGGCTTGCTACCTTGCCTCTCCTGTATGACAGCAATAAAACAGAGTTGATGGCAGAGCAGCTGTAAGCACAGTTTGAAGTTTGTTACCATCATGATTGCTACAGTTGAGAAGTTCACTTGATGTCTTCATCCTAAGCCTTATCAGGGATGCCTCTGTGGAAGCACTTCTGTCAGCAGAGGTCAACACAGACCATGGCCAGCAATACGACACAAAGAGGGTATCAATGTTCTGCTTGATGTTGCGGTTTCACCCTCCTAGACCTACATCTACTGCCAGCAATGGGTAGTCTTGTGTGCAACATTAACAATGAGAAGCAAACTTGCACATTCTCCAGCTGTTAAAACACTGACAGCCCATGGTGTCCCTCTTGCTGTGGCAGCTGTTCCCATTCCCTGAGCATTGGCCAGGGGAGGGGATGACATGCCCAGGCAGGATAACTGGCAGGGCTTCTGGAAGTAACAGATGACAGACAATGCTACCGGTAGGACATTTCTTACAGGAAAGGGAGTGGCTCAGGCAACTCTACATGCCCAAATGAAGCTCCTGATCAGAAAAAATGGAAGTTGCCAATGTGCTGAGCACGTCAGAAGCTACTGCAGGGTTTACAAAAGCAAACTGTGGCTGTGAAAACCTCTGTGCCCTTCTGTCTTCAGAGATTAATCAGATACACAGGACTTGTTGAAAATCTGTAAGAACTGGGAGGTGGGACAAATCAGGGGTTGTACTGTGTTAGTTTATGTCCCCAGAATAGGAGATCCTCAGGTTGAGTATCAGCCTGCCAGTAGGAAAACTAAAACGATTTAAAATATATTATATAAAGCCAATTATATAAAAAATTGAGATAATCTCTATGTTTTTTATTAGTTTCTGCTTCTTTTAAAGTACATGGCAAATTTATTTCCCTTTTCTATTTTACCCAATAAACTAGCTAAATAAACAAAGTTTTGACAGTATTTATATATACTAGTACATGCACATAAGCTCTTTTACCAATAATTTCAGCAACATCTATACAAAATTAAAAAAAAAACCCTACATAGTAAGTGAAATGCCTACCTTTTTCATTGTGTTTTTTTAGGTATGTTTGGCTTTTGGTGGGGAGGTTGTTAGGTTGGTTTGGGTTTTTTAAAATTTTTAATGGTGGAAATAAATTCTACTTTAAAAGAAGTTTGCAGTACTGTAGTGAAAACTATCAGGAGAGCCCATTAGAAACTTGTACAAAACTGGCTGTTTATAGCTGTCCTGCTATATTATAATAATAGCACTCAGGCATTGGAAAGATTTCTCACATGCTGTAACTGTAGTTGTGTAGTTGAATTCTGATACTTGGTAGTTTGACACCCAGTCCTTACTGGAGCAAATGTGGGGAGAGGCTACAAACTATGCCTATATACAACTCATTCCATGTCGATTTTTAATACTGTGCAGTTCTACCAGAGAAATACAAACAAACTACAGTACAGGCAATTACACAGACCACACTTAGAAGCAGATCTCCAGGGAGGAAAAGATGGACCCCTCCAATGGATTGGCAGGTCTGCACTCAGAAAACTCTAAATTCACCTGTCTCTCATAAATGTAACTACAGATTTAATAAAGAATACCAGGACACTGGAAAAATAAACATAGAAAAGAGATATTTTAAGGCATAGGCGCTATATGCTTTATGTTAAACTATCCATACTGTGTGGTTTGTGGTTTGGAACAAAAGCAATTGCTCAGTAATTTCTCCACAACACTAATAATAATAGCCTTGTATGCCAGTAACCTGCCAATGAACTATGGCCCGAAACAAGTCCTCAGGTCCATATTCCCAGCTGGTAAAATGGTCAGAAGTGCTGCACACACAATATTTTCTACTGACAAGCTGAAAGTTAATATTCCCTTGTTGTTCCCAGGAAAAGATATTTAATATATAACTTGAAGTGGCCAAAGCAGAAGGAAGTGTTTGAGCATCTGTGGCACAGTAAACTAAGAGGGCCAGCTGACCAAAACCCATGAGCCTGGCACTGGGCCAGAGGCACAATCTACTGCATCTCTTGATAGTCCCTCAGAAATGTACTTGGGGATTCTGTCCTACCACCCCAAACAGCGCATCTGGCAAATCCCCGTGCCTCTTACAGCCCAAGCCAGGCAGCTTAAGCCATTGTGCCATGTGAGTGATAAGAAAAGGGAAAAAGAGTAAAGTGGTAGAAGAACCTTGGTTTGTTCAAATATCAACAAGGTGCTTGGAATCTTTCAGATATTATATTGAACTAGTCAATAAGTCAAACTCAAGGCTGGTTTTTGTTGAGGTTTTTTTTTTTAAGTGGTGCTCAACAGATACATAATTAAAAATTTTAAGGCATTTTATAATTATCTGCAGGGTGACTGAGTCAGATTTTGATTGGTTGTGTTTAATAACAGATGTTTGTTAGTACTGTAGAGCAATACACCAACATAATACAAAATGTTCTGCTAGAAATGCATATTTGTTATAAGAACATTTAATTGATTTACCTTGTGGTAATAATTTTTTTTACACTCAGTCACATATTAAAATAGATGTATTTCACACAATGACAAATATAAAAAACATCTCACTAACTAACAGCCTCTCGTGTCAGAATTATCCTGGCTGTGAGAACAGTCCTCTCCATCTGTGGTAGATCACTGAAGAGAGAAGCAAACTGTTGTTTCTGAATAGAGAGGAAGAGTATATATGTGCAATCATATGCTGTTAAATCACCTCAAGGATGATAGCAGCAAACTGCTAAAAATTGATGGGGATCTCATTTAACATCATCTTAAACAACAAATTGTTACTCCAGTTTTACAGTTGGGAAAATGAGGGATATAGACCTGCTATGTAATTTCTCCACATCTGCTCAGGGAGGCTGCTGGCAGTGCTGATAAGAAAACACTGAGCTCCTAGCAAACTAATGGATTGTTGTCCTCCTGTCCTTCATGCACAAGGCATCCAAGAAAAATCATCAGCAGTTAAATCAGAAAACAAGAAATCTTAAAAAAAAACCAAAAAAACAAAAGAAAACAAAAATCTTAATTTTGATGCTTTCTCATAAGATCTCACCTTTTTCTAAACCCTCAATTAATTCTCACTCTTAACTCATTCCATACAAGTACTTTAAAGTTGAGACCCTAACACAATTCTGGCCAAGATCTGAGTTTCTTTTAGGTCCTGTTCCCCACCAGCTTAGAAAAGGGGAGGTGGGCATTTTTGGGTTCTCTCCTGCAAGGCACTACATTGCCTGCAAAACTTCCAACTGAGCAATTAACTAGTATACTTAAAATGCAGAAATAAAGAAAAAAAAAAAAAGCTGAAATAAAAAATCTCCAATACTCTACTCCTCAGCATGCTGAATTGCTAGCTCAGACAAATGCTCTTCTGATAAAAAAAATACAGAAAGCTCACAGCTCCTTTAGAAAAATTATTTAATATTAATATTAACATTAACTTTTCCCTTGTTTATTTTTTAAACCCTCCATCCTAAATTGTCCTTAAAATCCTGCAGAGAAAGTTTTCCTTCAGGCAAATCCCTCTAGTGATCCTGCCACAAATCTGATATCACAGAAAAATGCTTAAGTCAAGCCCCATTCTGCTTGCCTCTAAGAGGGAACAATATGTCTGAAGCTAGTATCAAATCTCAACTTTACTCAGACAAAGCTGTCTGGAACAAAGTGGACAGAAATGTGCTAAATGGCAGCATGGCAAATGTTGAACCCCTCTGGTAACACACCTGCTGGAGATGAGAGAACGTGGTGGGATGCTCATAGCTCCTTTCCAGATATCTCGTGTGGGTACCTCTGCATTTCTGTCTCCTTGGAAAGAGTTTGTGCCCTCTGAATAACTGAGCAAAGTTAGGGGTAAGAAAAGTAGGGTTTGGGGCTTCTTTTCTGCAGAAAAGAAGGACAATTTAGGGATCAATAAATGCTCTATTAATATTCTATTTAATAGAAATTCTCTATTAAAATTAGAAACAAAACAAAACAACCCCTGACAATTGCTATTCAATACCATTATCCCACTTGTAAATAGAGTCATAGAACTTTTCAGAATTTAAATCACAAATAAAACAAATTTACAGGTGTAGTAGTGCAGTAGACTACAACTTGTAGCAATCACAGGAGTGATATGGGAATACTTATGTATTAAAAAAATAGATTTGTTATTAAGCATTTTGTCAGAGCTTCGTGACAAGACCCTGAAATAATCACATTAGGAACCACAAAATCCATGATCCTTAGGGAGACAAAGTCTTCTAGACCTTCTCTATTTTTTTAAATATTATTCCCAAAGCAGAAGCAGATTCTGATGATTGGAGGAAGTAATATAGGTACCCACAGTTACACAGACAATTGAAATACAAAATCTTGGAGGAATGTATTTCATATGTGCTAGTGGGAAACGTTTGTAGGGTAAGGCTGCATTTAAAGCAACAATAAATACAAATGCTTAGTCTTCCTTGTATTATTCTGGCAGAAGGAGTGCATGCAAATATTAAATTCATAATTTAGGTTTGTTTACCTGCAGTTTCATGATTTTCAAGAAATCTTTAAGCTGCAGACTTCATTTTAAGTAATTGCAAACATCTGATCTAGTGCAATGGTTTGACAGCTGGAAAGTGTAACACAGAAAATGTGTGGGAATTTGCATTTCCACAGCCTAACACCAGTCAGACTTCTGCTGCTCTGCTGCCTTTGTACCAGCCTCTTTCATCAGATCATGCATTTTAATGAAAAAGCATTGCAGTAATCAGTTTGAGAAGACTTAAAACCAGGGATAGAACCTGACCTTAAAAAATGCAAAAACCTGGAAATATTCTCCAGTGGGAAGCAATTAGAATACACAAAAGTTGGGTGTTACTGAATGCTGCAGGAGGCAAACACAGCAGTGCAGCCATGGAAACCATCAGCAGGTCCTCTCTGGTGGAATGCACAGAACCTCGGAGGGATCCACACAACTCCCAAAACTGCGCCTCCCTCCTTCCTCTGCTTCCTGCTTACTTCCTCCTCTGCCTTGAAGTGAATCATCATCAGTGAACAGGTGAAGAGGAACTGCCAATCAATATGCCTCTGTGGATTCCAGAGATAGGCTCCTGAAGTGCTTGTCAATAAAGAAAATTTGTTCTTTCCCCCATAAAATATGTATGATTTCTCAGTTACCTGAGGCCCCAAATCACAATACTACCATTTTTTTTAAAAGATGAGGTCCCACGTGAAATAATTTACCAGCCAGCAGATGAGTGCCCAAAAATGCCACAGTTTTCAGAAGAGGATACACAGCCTCTGAAAAGAAGCAGAAATCATATGCAAATGAGCTAAATAGACAAAAATAGGCATTTTCATAATTAATTTTCATAATTCATAAACAGGTTCTAGCAAATAAATATAACCTACAAAAATCAACACTCCATTACTCTTGCCTCATTCTTTCTTAACTAGAGAACCATTTGTGTTATAAAAACCCCTAAAAGAACAAAAAATAATGAGTGGTATTCATTACTGATGTCATTCCACTCAATCTAGCACAGACACAGAATCTGGATAAGCATCTCAACTACCCTTGTTTAGATGAGTACTACTTAAATAAAGTTCATTCAGCAATTGCTCCTGCAAACCCTAATCCTTTTAATAGGCAGTCATTAGTGGTAGTTATTAAGCAAAAAAAAAAAAAAAAAAAAAAAAATAAAAGGAAAGAGGAAAAAAGAAAAAGGAAAAAACAAAAAAAAGAACAAGGCAAGGAAAGGCAAGGAAAAAGGTGAGGCAAGGCAAAGAAGACAAGGCAAGGAAAAAAGGAAATAAAAGAGGTTAAACTTAAGACTACTTTAAAACACATAAGATACCATATAAAATGGTATTGCAGAACCATTTGAAATATGTCAAAAAGAAATAGAAAAAACCCCACAGACAGCTTTCATTGTGCTTTTATAAACTCAACACATTCATATGATTAATATTTTGGAACTTTAAATAAGGAAGGAACTCCCTGTCTGAAATGTAATTGAATGTAATTGTTTCAGCATACTTTTACATGGACACTTCTTTACATTCCTCTCCCTTCAGGTAGTAGCTAAAGACTAGCAATGTTGGTGAATTTTTTGATTTGTTTTGTGGGAGTTTTGGAGTTTTTCGTGGTAAGTTATTTTGTGGGGGGTTGGGTTCTTTTAGTGTGGGTTGGGTTGGGTTTGTTTGTTTGTTTTTTTTTTTTTTTTTTTTTTTTTTTTTTTTTTTTTTTTTTTTTTTTTCTGATTGCATCAATTTTTCTTTGAAATTCCTTTGAGGAATTACTTCACAGGTATTGCGATGCCCAGGCTGCCTGCGGGGCTGAGCGGGGAGCAGGACGGACGTGCCCCGCTCTCCGCCCGGCGGCCGCTCCGCGCACCCGCGGCAGCCGCTCCGCGCAGCCCCGCGGGCGGGAGCGAGGGGTCCGCGCAGCCCGCCCGCCGCGGGACGCCACTGCCACCTGCTGAGGGCACCGAGACACTGACGGGCCCGGCCCCCGGCAGCCCCCCGGGGCCCCGAGGCCGCCCCCGGAACAGAGTCCGACGGATCGGGGCACCACCGGGGCCGGGCGGTGCCGAGGATGCTGAGGATGCTGAGGATGCGGAGGATGCGGAGGATGCGGAGGATGCGGAGGATGCGGAGGATGCTTTTGACTCCGCACTCGGTTACAAGTGTTCACCCAGCAGCGCTAAAGACGGTGTCAAATACAGATAGATTTAGGGCCACTGGTTTTCTTTCCTTTCCCTCCCCACAGCTTCTCAGTTTACCAGCTCCAGCTTTCTAAAGCATAAGGTTGGGATGTCTTAAGTGAAATTAAAGGTTTAGCGGTTTCTCCATGGTTATGGGGCATCTCCGCAATGTGTGTTTTACTGTAATATTTTTGCCTTTTAAAAAGCACATTGTTTGCTTTCAAAGATGCACTTTAGGAAGAGAATGTGATGCTTCAGTGGGCAGCAAATAATTATGCAAGAGAAGGTAAGGTTACACAGTGGAAATTATTACTACTAACTAATGTGGTGCATGAACCCAAAAGCTTCTCAACCAAAAGCAATGGGCAAAAAATATTGTCACATACCATATTAATGGAAGAAAACCTGTTTGTTTTGTAACAGGGAATAAGATCCTAATCAAGATTACTTGGGGTCTAAAGCAACACTGGTCTTCCAAAATTGTCCTCAGTGTTGCAAATGCTCCCCTCTTTTGAAAATAAAGTTGGTAATATCTTGTCAGTTGAGCAGAAATAAGCAATAAAATGTTTATTACTTTCCGAAGCTCATTTGTTTCAGCAGGAAACTGCCTCCACTGTTACGCTACTCAAGTGTACAGATTCACTCTGGAAATGGAGAGGTATCCTTATCTGTATGGATTTAAATATGGAAAGAGACAGTGAATGGAAAGAACAACTTCAATAAGATATTTTAGGTTACAACTGAATTGTGTGTTTATGGCCCCAGACAGTGTGCTCTGCAAAATGTTCCAAAACACTCATCTCTAAGCTTTCAGCTATTTCTCCATTCTGCTCCAAATGCTCTGTGAAACATTTTAAAGAAGAACAAGGAAAAAAAAAGAAAACAAGGTTTTCTATCAGCATCTTACATAAAGAAGATAGAATAATCACGATAACCCTTTATGACCGAGTTATAAAGGCAGCTTGTTGGTTTTACTTACCACCCATGTTTATCACTTAGGCCATCGTTTCTTTCTGAAATATATAAGAGTTTTGCTTCCAGTACATGATCTTTACACTATAAAAGCAATTTTAGAACCATAGTTTTATAGTGAACCTTTTAGAAGATAATGGTTTAAATTTCTAGTTTCCCTCTTTGTGGCAGTGATAGGATAGCTGCTTCTATAAACCAATCTAGATAATATGTCATATCTCTCTTCAGCAGCTACTGCACACACGATATAGGAAACTCTCCTGCTACTGGTTACTCATTAAAGTTAAGTGGTAGGGATCCACATGACAAGGTTAAGTTTCAACACTTTAAACCCTGCTGAAAGTTGCTAATAATAATGTTTAATTTTCATTCCAAGCATTTATGGTATCATCAACTTGAACTGGTAGTTTTCTTCTTCTCATTAGTTGGAACCAATGAACCTCCCCGCAGAATAAAAATCTTCAGGCAGAATAACAAAATAGAGGCAGGATTTGACCCCTATTTAAATTAAACAACATAAATGGGTTTAATGGGAATGTCCTATTAACCAGAGGTAAAGTTTGATCAGGATTTTCAAAAAGGGCTAGAGATTTCAACACCCTAGCAGGGAAATGTTAATAAAAACATGATATTCAAATTGGTAGCACTCAACGCTTTCTTTAAATGGTCCACTATGTAGGGCAATTAAAATAACTATTCCCTTATAAAAAAAATAAAATTAAATGCTTCCTTTTTATTTATAATAAAGTGGATAATAAGGTTTCAAATAAATCATCACCCACAATATCTTGATAGTGAAAAGTCATGCTGCAAAAATTTCAGCCAAGTTCAAACCATCTCACAAGGAAAAGAAGGAGATGAGAAAAGGAATGATGTTTGCTATGGCAGGGAAGGCTGGAGAAAGGAATGGGAAGTCAATGGGCTGCAGGGAGCTGGGACCCAGGGTAGAGACAGGGCAGGCACCTGGTCTTGTGCTGTTCTTCAGGGTTGTGCTCACATGGGACTGTGCCATGATGCCTCTCCCTGCTCATTCTCCTGTCATTCTCTCTGCTCCTCTCTCCTTTTTAGCGAGGCAATTGGAGGAGCCGTTACATGGAAGGCAGATACCACTGCTATCCTTTCAACCCTCTGCCCCCTGCACGTCAGGTTTGTGATTTTGCAGCAGGGGCAGGGTATCAGCAGTGATAGATGCTTACGTGTCCTTAGAGTATTGACCAGGTCAAACTTATCAATGGGTTTTTATTTCACAGGGTAGGTCATAAAGTATTCATTGCCCAAGGTCATCTAGACTCATGGAATATTTTAGATTGGAAAGAACTTCTAGAGGTCATCTACTTCAACCTGCCCAACACAAGTTTATGTCAGGTTCCTTGAGGCCTGCTAAGCTTTGAAAAACTCCAAGGACAGAGATTTCACAACATATATGGGCATCTGTGCCAGTGTCTGATCACCCTTATGGTAAAATATTTGGGTTTTTCCTTGTACCTATATTTGTACATCTTGCTTTTCATGCAAATACTTGCCTAGTAAGTCTGGTCTATAGCATTTAATCATCCTCTCCCAGCCCTACAAGGATATTAAAACCCACTTTTGGCTCCTATGTTTCCTTGCAGACAATGATATATGTGGATACATAAAACAAGATAGCTTTAGATATATCACAACTTTAATTTTGTTCCACTTTGAAGTGAAATAATTACTTCCAACCTTTCTCTAGTGATAATGTTAGATCATCCCTTTGAGCATTGTGGGGAAAAACCCTGTTCTGAACTATCATCTCATTCCCCATGTTTATGATTCCTGCTTATCTGTTGTAAATTCTCTCACTATTGTTCCTGTCTTATAGCCTCACTAGATCACCTAGATTCCTCTTAACATTTCCTTTCTTGTTTTTCACCTTTCTCCTGATTAAGATTTCTGAAGTGCATGCTTGAGGATTCGATTTAAGAAGTGCTGAACCATGCCTGTAGAAGCAAAAGAAGGTATTCTTTTCTGAAGTGCTATGGTTCCAACAGCTCCAACTGAGTGTCTTTACTCATTCATCAGGAGCTCTTGAGGGCCCTATCAACCTTAGACACTCTTGACTCCATCTCTTTTTGGTTTGCCTCATGACAGGAATGAATGTCAGTGAATTCAACAGGAACACAGTGGTAGAAAGGAGGAGTCCCACACATACTGTTCCTACTGAAGGTTCCCAACCTGTCCTCTGATACACTGATGGAAGCACACACTGCCAGAGTTCTCATCCATTGCTGCTTTCTGTGGAGCCTCTAGCTTATGAGTAAGTTCTTGTTATGTCACCTGAGTGACTCAGAGGTATCTTATTCAAATTCTTTGAGGATCATAGGTGCTGTCAAATTATTTGAACCAGCACATCAAAAAGGCCAAATATCTTTACAATTTTATGAAAAGGGGAGTGAATTTTTTTTTCTATTTCAAAATGCACCTTCAGAATATATTAGGTTAGTGATTAAATGTCATTTAGAAAGAATGTTATTTCAGTTACAATGAATTATAATAATTTGTTTTGAGTCCTACATTTATGCTACAAACAAAACTTCAGATGCAAGAGCATTTGTATGCAAACCAAAAAATTATGATCTTTAGACAATATAAAATCCCTCTTAAAACTTAAGAAAGACTTTAGATGACAGTAGACTCTGTGCCTTAGCCCCTAAAACTTTAAGTCCTATTTCAAGAGCAGAAACCAGACTCCTTTGATAGGACTAGGCCATCTCAATAATACATGAAGTGTATCAGCATCTTCACAGGAGGGTCAGAGAAGCCAGGGCACCAAACACAGAACCTTTTAAACTCTCCAGAAGCACACAGCATCTCCTCTTGTGTCCCATACATGAAATTAGTTATGCTGCCAACCTGTCCCAGTGGTCAGAGCACTCCCTCCAGCCTCAGCATGGCTCTGCTGCCCAGGAGCAGCACCTGGAGATGTTCAGAAGTTCTCAAGTATATGAACTCTTAGGCAAGAGCACCTGAAGCAGTTGGCTCTCTCCATGCTACTCTGCACAGGTTTTTATTAAAATTATTTGGACCATGGAGAGTAAAGGTGAGCACATCTCCACTATCTACTAGCGAGTATATAGAAACAAACAACATAAATGCCAATTAGATTCCAGTTGAATCCAGTGAAGACTGAGGTGCTCCTCTATATTTTCAGAAGAGATAAAAATAAGGTGATTCAAAAATATTAATGTCCAAAAATTTCAATGCTTCAAAGATTAGGCCACAGTTGGATAGGAATTTTCATAATCAGAGCTGCCATAGCGCAATTGAAAGAGATGTGCAGAGATGGAGAGAGAGGAGATATCACTACAGACCATCCAAAGGTCACTGTAGTTTAAAGGAAAAGCTCATAATGAGATACACCTCATATATTTTGATATTTTATCTGACACCAGCTTTTTTCAGGTACGTTTCTGGATGCCTAAGATGAGATATCACTGTTTTTTAAGGGAATTTTGCTAACTCTAGGGATCAAATGAAGCTTTCACAAAATATTTTCTCCATACCAAAATAAACCAGAAATAAGTCCAAACAACAAGATCTTTACTTTCCTGCACTAGAAATCTGGAAAAAAAATCCTCCTGATGAATTTCTCAGTATCTGTATTCTGACCTTGCAGGATTTTTTCAAGCCTGCTGTGGGTTGTTATCATGCCTGCTGGAAGGAACTGCTGACATGCAAGCTTACCAAATTATACTCTTCTGCTTGAAAACAAGCAATTTTGAAGACAATATCCCAAGGATCTATTTTCATATGTAGGAACTGTGTTAGGCTATAAAATCTGCAATAAACATTGACATTTTTGATTGGCATGTTTTGTTCAGAACTTCTAGGTACTTCAGGAAGTATTATTTTGAAAATCCATGTATTCCGAGAAAACAAACCATCCTATCTGGAAAAAAAAAAAAAAAACATTCATATTCTATTCTATTGGTATTATATTCCCAGTCTGGGAATGTAAACTGTTCTGCAGTTCTCAGTATACACTCTGGTTTTATCACCAGTCTGCTTGTTTGGGAGTCCACATAGCTGCATCACAGAGGAGGGAGGGAGGGAGGGAGGGAGGGAGGGAGGGAGGGAGGGAGGGAGGGAGGGAGGGAGGGAGGGAGGGAGGGAGGGAGGGAGGAAGGAAGGAAGGAAGGAAGGAAGGAAGGAAGGAAGGAAGGAAGGAAGGAAGGAAGGAAGGAAGGAAGGAAGGAAGGAAGGAAGGAAGGAAGGAAGGAAGGAAGGAAGGAAGGAAGGAAGGAAGGAAGGAAGGAAGGAAGGAAGGAAGGAAGGAAGGAAGGAAGGAAGGAAGGAAGGAAGGAAGGAAGGAAGGAAGGAAGGAAGGAAGGAAGGAAGGAAGGAAGGAAGGAAGGAAGGAAGGAAGGAAGGAAGGAAGGAAGGAAGGAAGGAAGGAAGGAAGGAAGGAAGGAAGGAAGGAAGGACCACAAAATAGTAAACAAACAAACCATCAAAAAACCCCAGAAGGCAAAGGAGGAAATAAAGTAGATGACCAGTAGAGCTATTTAGGAGAGCAGGTCTTGGGGTCAGATAATGACTTTACAGGGATGTATGCCTTACTAATGGAGAGTAAAGTTTAGCTATTTATTTAAGTAGGAATCAATTGAATAAATTAATTCCCTTATCAGGGATTAATATCTGATGAGTAACAGGAAATACTAGAAGTCAGGGAGCAAAATGAACATTTTTCCAGACAGGCTAGTCAGCACAGAAGTAAGGCCCAGAATTTCTGCCATTGATCAAGACCAGGGGAGGAGAGGAGGCCAAATTGTTCCTCTAGCTTGGAAGGAGCAATGAGCAGAAGAAAGGTCCATTACTAGCAGTTTGGGAACTCGGCTTGGTTTTTATAGGTGCAGTTACCAGGCAGAAGTGTTTCTAGCATACTGCAGGCATGGGTACTGTGAGTGAGCCACCCATGTCTTGTCTTCTGATTAATTTAGCCTGTGCTGGTAGTAACACAGAGAGGGACTGCTTGGAATGAAAGTCTGGTCACAGGACAGGTCTTAGTGGAGGCAGGTCTTCCTCAAAGTTAGCACCTCATAGCAGTTTAACATGAAAATCAACACATAAATGAGACACAAAACTAAATTTCTTTTGAAGGTACTCCCTTGAGTTCAGAGTTAAGGACCTCATGAAGAAGGGAAAGCTGAGAAAGCAAGCAAGCAAGCCATCCTTTCTGCAAGTTCAGTGTATGAATGCCTCATGCTATTGACAGTCTTGCTTCCTTAATTTATGTGAAAAAGCTTGCAGGAGAATATCCCAACATCTTGGAATATTAGTGCAATGTATTCCAACACTTCTAATATTAATATCAGAGCCCCGCTACAGCTGCAGGCATGTTCCATGTGCTGAATGGACAGCATAAAATGTGCATCCTAACATGCTGTTCACCTCATCTGACATTTTGCTCATGGTTTATTATTCAATAGTAATACTTGATTTGGGTTTTCCTGGAGGTGCATACCATGTATTATAGGCTACACAACAAACAGGTCAACATAATAAATGAATTATTCCTAACACCTATGTACTTTGAAAACTTATTCCTGACTCTTGTAGGCTTGTCACCAAGAATAGCTATGAGTATCCCCTCCTCCATACAATTAGGCAAAAAGCTAAAAATCTTACAAAGAGGTGCAAAACTAGAGCATACATGATACCTTGCACTATTATATAACGTGAAAAAGGTTATTAACAAGGAACTCAAATGAACTCAAAACATGATACCACAGTAAACCGACCTTTGCAAGGTGTTGCTACCGAGGCCCCCAGCTTGCACTCTGGCTGCTTTTCAGCTTCAAGCAGCCACAGTGTGGACGTGATTTCTACTGTTCCCTCTTTTGCTGCTTTTGAGCATCTCACACTGCTTCGTAAATTTATGTTAACAATCCCTCTCTCTGTGAAAAAATTGCTACCACCCCTTGTGACAGATATGTAATTCAGGCACAAAGACAGAGAGATTCTTCAAATCCATATAAATATTAAAAGCTGCATCTAGGTGCTCAGCTGGTTTTCATCAGCTTGGAAAGCATCTGTCAGTGACTTGAGGCAACTACACACGCAGGTGCTTTGGATTTGATGTGGATAGGCTACAGATCCTATCTGTCCTGGCAACATGGAGCAAAGCAGTGAACTGAACTCTGGTCAGTGTCCTCCAATATGGCTGGTCTTCCTTTCCCTCTTTGTTTTTCCCTGGAACAAAGTTCTTCTTCTATAAGTATCTACCCTGTGTCATAATTAAACCAAGTGTATTTCAGTATTCCTGCTACCTATTTGCAAACTTAGTCATTGTGAAGGCTTGCTTAAAATTCTAGTGTAGATGGCCCCAAAACTGCCCTAGTAGATGTCTTAGAAAAGAAGTGTACGTGCTCCAGCAAAAAAAAAAAAAAATATATATAAATAAGGGAATAAGACACTGCCACTGCTGTTTAAATTGCTTCCTCTCTTTAATTAAAATAAAACCAGAAACACTGATATAAGACAATACATCAAAAGTTATTCACTGGAAAGAAAACCCCGAAAATACCAAACATATGTGACATTTCGTTCCTGATCAAAAATGATTATATGTATCAGCTGATCCTTCCAAAAGTCGGGATATGTAACATTTGATGTACACATTTGGAAAATGCAATGCAATCTTGAAACCTGTATTTTAAAATCCAGAATAATATGCTGTTGATATTTGCCATAAAGCTCAGTAATAGTGACTCTAAAGCTGCACTTTAGCATGCCATTTTCCTCGTCCCTCTGCAGGTGTGACATACTGTACCTGCAGCCTTGAGAAGCCAAGATTCCTTGGGATGTTCTTGCCTTGGAGATTTCGTCAAGTAGATCCTCTTACTGACATCTGAACCCAGGATGACCTTGGACCATGCGGACATGCTAGAATTTCACACGACTCATCTCTGTAGGTATTATATAGTCTGAAGCCAAAATATCAGGGGAATTTGTTGTCCTATAAATACAGACCTGTATTTTGCAATAAATACTTAGATGAGGACTAGCTTTGTTACATAGCACAGCCCCTGTGCCTGCCAGAGGGCTGGCAGCTGCCTGGTCTCCATATTCAACCAGCAGATGATGCCCTGGTTATCTGACGTAGGGATTAGATTAATTACCATAAATGTCTTCTCATAATACATACTTTTAAAAGGATTTATTTAATAACAGATGGGAAAACACACTTGTTCCCACACTGTAAAAAATAAAATAATTCATCAATAAGTGTATTACTTTTGTTAGCTTCTAGTTCTTCTGGAATCTATGGCTACATTTCAATACTGGCTCAAGTTATGCTCACAGACTGTTTTTCTTATGATTATTTAAATTAATTGATGATTTTAAGCACCACTAGAGGGCACAGAATTATAACAATATTTCTTAATGGATCACAAAAAGTACATCAGGAACTGGAGTTCAGTGATGTTCAGTTTATTGGCCTAATCATCAGTTCAAAGCCTCATTCCTATCAACAGTGATGCACGTGTGCTGCTGTGAGCTGTGCCATTGCCCACACCAGCAATTGAACAAAGCTCAAGGGTTAGTGCCCCTGGCACAGAGGCCTGGCGCAGTGGGTTGGAATGACTATGTGCTCTCACTTGAAGTTTGGCTTTCCAGAATTTCAGTATCAGCTCTCAAATCAAAGTGACTAAGGCCACTAGAGTTTAAATCTAAGCGTGATTCTGGAGGAGTGGCTGATGGTAAAGGCATGCTGTACATCTTCAGCTGTAAATGAGTACATAGGGATGAGAAAAAAGAAGAGTATAAACACTTGCGTATATCAAACCAGGGAAATGCAAACAAGTAGTAAATGAAGGATTAACTAACACAATTTACAATTCAAAGAAAGAAGAGTAGATATGTGCCACTGGAAAGCTTAAATATTAATGGGATTTCTGTGGATAGTTGTATCAACTATTTAACATCTGTTTTGACATGTGTGCTGTTTCTGCCATCCCTTATCACGAGTCTGAGTGGCCACTGTGGTTCACATGTTAAAAAGTTCCTGTCTGAACTGGCCTGCAGTGGAGGAGAAAGTGTAGGGAAGACAGGAGGAAGTTTAAACTCATCATTCAAAGACATCTGATTGAATGGCATTGCACACACTGTAGCAACGATGTGATGTGTCCATGTTGCATTAGTAGGGGCACAAGTTAATATTCACTGCCAGAATGTGAAATGAGTCTTACAGTTTCTTCTTTTCTGAGAGTTGAAGACCATGCGTTAATCAAAGCTCGAGAGCCTGGTCTCTAACTAGCCAGCACAAAGGAAAAAAACCCCGAAAATTAATTTCTGAGTGTTTCTATTGAATTTCGCTTAATATTAGCATACACCTTACTGTTTTTCATTAACACTTCAGGAATTAGCGTCGCATTTTCACATCGTGGCGCTCAGGCTGCAAAACCAGTGACATGCAGCCTCATGAAGTGGGTGCCGAAGTGCCGGGGGGCGGCTCGTCCTGTACCCGGGGCAGCGCGGGGCTCCCAGGCATCGCCGGGGCACGGCGGGCGCTGCCGAGCTGCGGCCCCAGGGGCGGCACGGGCGGCGATTGCCCGCAGCAGGCGGCCGCGGGGTGCGGGGGGAGTGCAGGGGATGGCCGGGGGTCGCCCGCCGAGCACGGGCGATAACCCACGGGAAAAGCGGGCGCGGTGCGGCGGCCGGGCGGGCAGCGCGGTGCGGCCGCGCCTGCGGGTGCCGGGGTGGGTGGTGTTTTTTTCCGCAAGCTCACCTTGATGCGGCGGGGCGTAAAAGGGCCGCGGTCGGCAGGGGGAGCATCGCTGTCTCGGCGCAGCGCGGGCACCGAGCGGCGGCACCGCTGCGCTCCGGCCGCACCGCGCCGGGGCCGGAGCTGACGGGGGCCGTGAGGGAGCCCGCGGGAAGGGCAGGCCCGCCGCTGCCCCAGGGATCGGCTGTCTCGCCGCCGCACGAGGCCGGGACACGGCGGAAGCGCCGGAGCGGCGTGCCGGGCCGCGCCGCCCCCTCGGGGGGACACTCGGCGGCTCGTCTGCGCTGCCCCGCCCGGGCCGGCCGTGCTCCCTGCCCGCAGAGGGGTCCCGCCGCCGGCCGATCCTCCCCCGCGCCGCCGCCGGGACTTACGGCACTTTCGTGACTTTCTCGGACTTACATGGACATTTCCCGGGAGCGCGCGTAGAACGCGGGCGCCGCGTCCCGCCAGCCGCTCTCCGTCCGCCTCACCGCGGGCACCGCCGCTGCCGCTGCCGCTCGCGCCCCGGGACGCGAAGGCTCCGGGCGGCGCGGCCCCCGCCTGCCCCCACCGGCCCGCCCGCCTCGCCGACTTTCACCGCCGCTCGGAGCGAGAGCAACAGCTTGCCCGGCCCGGCCGAGCCGAACGACGCGGGAGGCAGCGAGGGAGCGGGCGGCGGCGGGCACCGCCGAGCCGCGGCCTCTCCGCCGGAGCCGCGAGGAGCTGCCCTCCCTCCCTCCTCCCCGTCCCGGGCCGCGGAGCCACGCCGGGCGGCGCTGCGGGGACCGGCGGCGGGGCTCCGCCGCCCGGGAGGAGAGCGCGCCCGGGGGGGCGCCCGCTCCCTCGCCGGGGCCCCCGCGAAGCTGCCGCAGGCCGGCCCGCCGCGCCGGGCGCCCAAAGTGGCCCGCGCCCCCGCGCCCCGCGGGCGCCGCCCGGAGACCCTCGGCCCCCGCTGCCTCTTGCGGGCTGCTGCCGCGGGGTGCCTGGCCGCCGCCGCCCGCGCCCTGCTCCGCCGCGGCCCCGGCGCCCGCTCCGGCGCCCGGGGTGATGCCATGCCCCGCAACCACGGCGGCGGGGAGGAGGGCGGCTCCGCGGGGCTCTGGGTGAAGAGCGGCGCGGCAGCTGGCATGAAGGATGTGGAGTCGGGCCGGGGCAGGGCGCTGACGAGCTCAGCGGCCCGCGGCGACGGCCTGCTGCTCCTGGGCACCGGCGGCGCGGCCGCCCCCGCCGGGCTGCGGGAGGGCCGCCGCGGGAAGCACGGCGCCCGCATGAGCCTGCTGGGGAAGCCGCTGTCGTACAGCAGCGGACCGAGCTGCCGCAGGAACGCCAAGTACCGCCGCCTGCAGAACTACCTGTACAACGTGCTGGAGCGGCCCCGCGGATGGGCCTTCGTCTACCACGCCTTCGTGTGAGTACCGACCCGCTCCCCTCTCCTCCCGTCCCGTCGCGTCCTGTCCTGTCCCGAGCCCTCCCGTTCGTCCCACGGTCTGCCTCCCACACCTGTCCTGAGCAGCGCCCCGCCGCACGGCGCGGCTGGTACCTCCACCCCTGCCCCTCGGTCCCCGGGCATCACTCCTGCCGGGACACGGGGAGTACGAGTACCCCACGAGTCGCGCCGAAAGTGCCCGGGAGGAGTCACCGGAGGCGCGGGAGCCGCTGCCACCTGCGGCGCGGCTCTCCGCGGGCGGCGGGAAATCCCGCGCAGCCCTGGGTGGGAGGTGATGGGGGGAAAGCTCGGTTCAGCCGGCAGAGAACCGGCGGGGAGCACGGCAGGGAGCACGGCAGGGAGCACATGCTCGCTGGTCTCCCGGGCGCCCGAGGCAGCCGGTGTGCGCGGGGGGAGACTGCACGGCGCTCCCGCTGATGCCGCACGCCGGCCTCGAGATTAGACGGAGCGAGGGGTGCCGGCGGCTGCCGGGTGCTCCCCGGGGACAGTGGGCACGCCAGCGGTACCCGCGGCGCCTGTCCTGCCGAGCGGACACCGAGCGCTGCGCGGTTTGAAAAGTTACCGCGGCGGAGCCGCAGCGCTCGGTTCTGCCTCCGGAGTGTTCTCCGGGCGCCCCTGGTCCCCGCCTCGCAGGGAGTGCGGCTGACGGCGCCTTCCCACGCGGGAGCTCGCCGCGGGATGCTGCGCCTCAGGTGCGGCCACCTGCCGCTGGCAGCGTGCGGCGAGCGGCGCCGGTGCCTGCGGCTGCTGAGCTTTGGTCTCAGCAAGTGACGGTTCCTGCCGCACTCATCCTGAAAAAGCCCGCGACGGAAATCTGTGTTCCGTCCCATCGCTCAGCGGAGAGCGGTGCTGTCACCGCGCTGCGAAACTTGTGCTGCTTTAACTTCAAGAGGCTTGCCCTGGACACCTGTGCGAGGGGACCCGTGGCTGTCGCTGCTTGCTTGCAGTGTCCTTGGGGTCAGCCGTGCTCCTCAGTTCATTAGCAATCCTCTGGTTTTATGGGTTTTGGTAGTATTCGGGGGAAAGGCCCTACTCAAAATCCTTTTTGATGGCTGCGCAAAACAAGCGGCAAAGTCTGTCAAGGAGTTGTAACAGTGGATCATATTTATGGGTGAAAACGTGACCAATTACAGAGGAAGGAAGTTAAGCATTTCTGTATTGGGGATATAATACAATTTATTGTTATGTTTGACTATAGGAAATACATCATAAACGAATCAGAATATTTAACTGATAAGCTGTAAGTAACTGTATTTGTTCCAGGATAGTCACGGAAATCAAGCTAGCGGCTGCAGCATCTTGGCTAAAAAAAGCAGCTGTTCCCTAAAAGCTGTTTGAAAGCATAAATAGTGCTCCTCTCCCAGCAGTAGGGGAACCCTCAAATCTTACTTTAATAGCAGCTGTTGTAAGTAAAATGTGCCAAAAACATGGCAGTCTGATTAATAAGATAATTTGTGGAAAGATTCATTTAGTAGATGACAATTACTATAGACAGCAAGTAGTAGAAATGTGCTCAATGTCATATATTATTCAGTAAAAGGATTTTTGTCCACTTAAAAGATCTTCCCATTATTTCTGTTTTACTCTGAAAATCAACTCTTACACCCAAAATGTTCTTCTTGGAGGGCATTTATTTGGTACATTTTGCTGTCTGGGTCCTTACAGGTGTTTTTCTGTGGCCTAGATGGATGTAAATTAGTATTGCAACAACCACCAAAATATGTACTAGGAATCATTTTATGTCAGTGCCTGAAGTTGCCAGCCAAAATATGCAAATGATAGTTTTGGACCTTTTTGTTTGAGTTCGTCATAGAAATCTTTAAAACCAGAAAAGTTCGAGTTAGAAATACAGCTGAGAAGTTTAAACCTTTAAAAAAAATTAAAAAAAAAAAGGTGGTAAATTTCCAACCGGAGTGTAGTCATGACACAGCAGCGCTGTAAACAAGGAAGATTGCCAGCTGCGTTTAGATAATTGCCTGCATAGAAAGAGTGCCAGTTTTAATTTTTAATTGCAAATGGCAATTTTGGCAAATGTAATGCCAGCATTACATCTTTTATCTGAACAGATCTGTGTGAAAGATCTTGAAACATTACTGTAGTATAAGACACCTAGTAATATTATTACCTTAAAGTATCTGTCACTGATACAGTGTTTAAGGTGCGTTTGAAGTTCCATTGGATTTCAGTTTGACAGCCATCCTTATTGCCAGTGATGCCACAGTCTACAAATTATTTTAATGTGTTTGTATAATTCTGATTTAATCACAGTCAGATAATAGGATAATATTTATGGTGTTTCCAGGCTCATTTTTTCCCAGCCACTTGATCGAATATAGTTGCATCTTGGAAAACAGATTTTTTTACAGAATTAAAAACCAAACCAAAACAAAAAAGCCACAGCTATTTGAAAAAAGCAGTCTTGAGACGAGTAGCTTAGGGTTGCAAAGACATTACAAAGTACATGGAGGAGATGTCTGTTTCTACCAGTGCTAAGCTATTCTTGACTGCAGTGCAGCCCATTATAGCTCTGTACTATTTCTGTTACAGGAATGGGCTATCTGGGGTGAGACCTTTTCAGTAGATCACTGGTCTCCTGAAACCTCACTCTGATATGCAGGTTGAAGTCATGCAAGGGTGGTTACAGAGTTTTGGTTCTAAAGACTTGGATCTAGCAGTTTAGATTTGCGTGTTTATTTTTTAAATAAGAATTGAAGATTTGTTACAAATAAGAAATCATTCATGCAGTGGTATTGATGATATTTTAATGTATCACTCCCATAGGGGAAAACACTTCAGAGCTGAGAACTATGCCCAGTTAGCTCTTTTTTTTTGTTCTTGCCCTTTCAAATAAGATAAAAATAGGCCAGCCACCTAAGGAATGAGTGTTGTGACCTACATTCAGAAGTCAATTGGTTAGTTTATTTGTAAATACAAACCTGCCAGATTCTAAAAAAGACAGCTATTTTGCAAACTTCTGCAGCCAGGGGAAGAAGTTACTCTCGAGCAAAGGCCTTTGATTTCAGTAAAGTTGTGCTGGAGAGCAGAGCCATAAATGATATGTTTCTTGAATCCTTTTTTGTGCGCCTCAGTAGTTCTTTACATTGAAACTCCTATTAAAATTTAAGATCTTTCCTGCAAGTTTTTGAAAACCTTCATTTGAGATACTGCTTTATGCCACACCACATCACCTACACATGGAGCCATGTGCATATTTAACACGTGTGCTTACATTAAAAGGCTGTGACTTTTCAAAAGCATTGTCTTGGAGTGTCACAGCATTTCTTTCTGTTATTGCTGTTGCACTTTATTATGGCTTGTTTGGTGTCATAAAAATGTGCAGCCATTGCCTTAGAATGATCAAAGGGGAATTCCAGATTTGTTGCAAATTTCACTCTGGATTTCATCTTCAGTTATCATAAGGGCTTTGTATTATTTTTGTTCTTAATTGACGTTCTGAAAATGAGATGGCATGAGATGTTCAGAAACAAAATACTGCTCTTTGATACTGTTTATACTGGTAGGATATAATTAGTTGCATAAGTTTCCTAATTTAACATGTTGGATTTATTTCAGGAATAATAAAGTTTCTGTTTCTTACTGACTTCTTTGTAATGTATTCCATGCAGAAGTCTTTGACGTTTGTTGTGGGGATGTCCTTCGCTTTCCAAAGCTACCAACTTTTGCTCTGGAAGCTTCTGAATTCCAAATCACACATCTGGATGTGTGCACAAGGGTGGGAACACGTTGCATGGCCTGTATTGATAGGTTTTCATGGACATCCCCCACTGGCCACTGCAGAAGAAAAGATGCAGCATGAGCTGAATTGCAAGAGCCTGTACAGTATTATTCTTGTCTTTTGTGTTATTGATGGAAAAATGACTGAAAAATTATTTATGAAAAAAATGTAATGATGCTATCAAAGATTTAACTAGCTATTTTAGCCTTCCAGATCTGCTGGAAAGGATATAGCTCAGTAATGATCAGGAATGGCTGTTGACCAGCAGGTCTTTGCATGTGAGCTAGCAGAGCTGCATCACACTGTGCCCTTGGTATAATAATGGACGCTCCTTATTCTGATTAGAAAACCAGTCATGTGCAACACCCAAAGGACTTGCTTGTTCTCATGCTATTGAAAGTAGGAGAAATTATTTTATCTCTTTCTTTTTTCCATCTTCTGGCAGCTAATGAACTAATTCCCGGTGCTTTATGGGTAACTGTACAGCTTTCATCTTTTCAGGCACCATTTCAGAGTCAGGATCTGTTGCTGTTAGGGCAACAATGTATTTCTATATGTTTGTTAAAACAAATAAAAACATGATATTTACAATTAACAAACAACAGCATTGACAACATAAATATGTAGCAAATCAAGTCTTATTGAGTACTGAGGAGATGCAAATTTAAAATTCTTTAACTGTAGCACACAAACCTTAGTAGCACTTTCTTTCAGGTACAGTGAATTAAAGTGGATATTTAAATGCCCTTCAGCAGTGATTTGCTGCATTTGAAGCAGTCTGTGATTCTATACATGTGCATATTTCTCATTGTTTTGAAGGAACCTTAGGAAGTTACCCAGTCCAGCTGGGAGATACACTCTTCCCAGTCGTGTGAGGTGGCTTTGTCTGGACAGGCCCTAAATTTCCCTGGTTGAAAATCCCACCACCTTGCTGAATAACCTGCAGGTCTGCAACCTGCCTGTTGAAAAAAGAGGGGGTTTGACATGGGGAGGGAAGAATGGAAGAGCTACCCTGAACCTCCCAAGTGGCAATTTATGGTCATTGTCCCTTTATATATGTTCTGTCACTGCTGAGAAGATTTTGGCTTCTTTATCATTTTGATTTACCTTCAAGTAGATGTAGGCTGCTACAGGGTCACCTGTTAGATCACCCTTCTGTCAGACCAAACATGCTCAGCTCCATCAACTGCTCCAAGACAAAAGCTCAAGGCTCCTGAGTATCATGGTTGCTCTCCAGCATCTCCTCTGTCTTCTTCACATCCCTGTTCAGCTGGGATCACTGACTGCCCTAGTGTGCAAGACCATGCTGAGTAGAGAAGAAAACTTTTTCAGTCTGCCAGTCCCAGTGGCAGACTGTGTAGTTGCTTGCTGCTTGCCTTATATCTGACAAAATCATGCTGTTGCCTTGCTCAACCTCCTGTGTCCACAGAAATGCCCTTTTTGCTGGGCCTGCCCCCCGAACAGTGGGTTCCCAGCCTGAATGGATACATGGGATTGTTCTGCACCAGGTGCAGATGTCTGCTTTTCCCTTAGCTGTGCTCAGAGATGTTTATGGTCGCATCCGGTATTTTCTTGTTCTGTCGCAGTCGTTGTGTACTGGCCAGAGCAGTGGAGATGGCACAGTCTTTAAAAACTTTGCCCTCTTTGTCCTTTTCTTTGTGATTAGTAGAGAAGACTGAATGTTCAGCCATGCTTCATTCCTCCTCTTTCCTGGTGCTGTTTATGGACAGCAGACCTCTCCTGGAACCCTGTCATGGGCACTAAATAACATCTAGCTTCTATTTTTTGCTTGGTTTTTTTTTTTGTTGGTTTGTTGTTTGGTTTTTTGTTGTTGTTCTTTTTTGGGGGGGAGTGAGTTGTTTATTTTTGTTGTGGTGGTGGTGTTTTTTGTTGATGTTGTTTTGTTGTTGTTGTTGTTGGAGAGTTATTTTCCACCTCAGGATTTTCAGTAGATAAGTATCAGGAATGTTTATGCTACCTTAGTAAAATGACGTTTATTTTTTGAGGATTGATCTACTAAATTTTCTCATTTGTACTAGCTTTACTTTCTGACTCAAGAATGGTTATCCAAGGGAAGCGCCTAATTTTCTATAAAAAACAAAATAGATCCACAGCTTTCCACAAAGAAGACTGCAAAAGGCTTGCTTTGAGAAAAAGTCACCAAGAACTGGATGAGGGAAAGTTCATGCACGTGGACTTTCTTCTATTTGTCATAAGGTTTATTTCTTAAATAAGATTAGGAATTGTGTTTCGGAATGTGGATAGTAGGTTTGTATTGGAGTTTCAAATTAATCTACAACCTTTGCAAGCAGAATCTTCCTCCTCTTAAAGCAAGATATGAGTTAAGAGGTTTTTTTATAATTATCTTTTTGCTGTATTTTTTTCTCACATCACAAAACCCATGCTATGAGCATTAAATGTTGGGATGAGACTCCTATCTCAGATCTATTTTTCTTGGTGTGCCAGTCTTTGGAGAGGCATTTCTTGTCATTTTTATTGAGTGTCTTGTAGGATGTGGGGACTCTTGGGTAACTTTCCATGGTCTCATGTGATGAAAGAACCTGCCCAAAATTACAGATTTATTCTAAGGGATGGTATATGAATTTCTAGTATGGCATTAAATATGTGTTCTCAAAGGAGAAGTGGTTTTAGTGAATTAAAGGAAGAATTTATAAAGATTTTAATTGCCTGTGAGAAAGTATTTATGTGACAGATTTTCAAAGTAGGCCCTGAAGAGTATCTTAATGATCTAGACACCTTTCTTCACTGGGCACTTTTTAAAGTTTCTCTGTTGTTCAACTTTTCCAAACTTATTCAAAAATAGGTCATGATATCTATTCAGACTTGATCTCTTTGCATGCTCCAAGTTTGACTATATTTTTAATAGCTATTCACCCTGTTTTACTGTTGATTGTAACTTAATTAAGTTTCCTGAATTAGATGAAAGTACAATTGAACTAATATTTCACAAAAATTTCAAATAATTGTAGCATCAAATGGAATACCAATGATTATTCAATTAATAATAGTGATTTCCCTATTCATGAGAATAAGCATAATTAACATATTTAAGAAAGCTCATAAAAATGCAGTTAAATTTTTCATAATTGTTTCAATGGAAAGGAAAAGCACGTGGTTTGTTACTTTATTAATCTTCTTTTTATGGAGACAATCTATAGAAGGAAAACCTTTTATTCCTAGACAATGTAAACTGCTGACAGTGCAAATAAATCTCACTATAGTAAGGTAATTATTTCTTACTAATTCAAAGGTAAAACTTAGTTGCCAAGTGTTTAGCATTCTTATACGGCTCATATTTTCATCAATATAAATGATGAATATTAATGAAATTTGCAACTGATTTTAACTGAAGCAAAATAGAGTCTTCTGCTCTCAGGTAGAAAAGATGGAGGAGAAAGCATGAATAATACTTTCTATCAAAATATCTTTAACATGTATACATAGTAGACATAATTTACTATGTTGTTCCTACTGAGGCAGATGTTTTTATTTCACAGTAAATGTTGTTTTTTCTCATTAACATTAGCACCCATACCATTTCTCAACCATTAACACCATACAGCATGCATTCTTGGTTTTTAAGGTAATGCTGGTGCATTTAGACTCATTTGTAAACATGTGTTATATAAAATATACTGAGTTTGGGGGAACTTGCATTTCTTTTTTCTCCTTGTTTTCTCTGCAAGATTTTTTATTTCTTTTTGTAAATTGGTTTTACAGATTTCCTGTAAGAGAGCAGATGTAGATTACCCAAGAGATTGCCACCACAGGTCAGTTAAGGTAGAAAATTCTTGAATTGTTCAGTTTATCAATTGCAAAATAGTTTTAAGGAGTTGCCCTTTCATGTGCAAAATCCCCCTTCCCTTTAAAGATATTAATTAAAAGTTCAAAGGCTGTCTTATAGGTCAGCTGCACCTCATCAAGAAATATTTTCAATTTTCTGTTGAGCTTTAGATTTATCTTGTGATAGCTATCTGAGTTGCCGTGTAATTGCGTTACAGGAAGCTCAGCAAAACGTTCATCATTTGGGGCACTGAAGTGTAGTCTCAGACAGTGTCTTCTGCTTGAAAGACTCTGTGATTATTTCTTAATATGTATAGTCTGGTCCAGTGATGCAGAGGTGGACACAGTCCTCCAGCCAGGCATATCTGAAATTTTCTGTTTGGACTTCATCCAAGAAAATCTTTAAACATAAATGTGTGTGTTTTCCTTAACAGAGATGGACATAAATATGTCTCTAAGCATTTTCTTGAAGAGTGAATAGTTTTCAAAAGCATGAAGTACCTGCAGCTTCCTTTCATTATTCTATTGTGCATTCAATGGGTAATTCACTTTTTTCTCCCCACTTGTACAGAATGAAGTTTAACAAATGAATCATGCTCTTAAACTGATTAGAAATAATGAAGAAAGGAAGTTCAGTACCTGCCCACGACTTGATTTAAGCAATATATTCCTGTTTGTCTTGGCTTCTTTCTTGCTTTGAGACTCCATAGTTTGACCAAGCAAACATATTAATGCCTTTTGAGATTTCTGTAGAGTTTTAATTCTTTTATTGCAGTCACACCTGATACCATATGGAAGGAACTTTCTGCTGCCAGGAGTCAAATATGATCAAACCAAGAGAATAACTTTATGCTTTGAGAAAAAAAAAATGCTACTGAACACATTCAGATACTTCCTATTTTACTCGTGTCATAGATTAGAACACTTGCACACACTCTTGAGATCATTCAGTCAGAAACAGCATCTAACTTCTCCTAGGGCATTGAATTTAATTGCTTTATGTGGCCTAAGCTCATCCATAACCATGGTATCTAGAAGTAAATGCACAAATCTTTCCCTTTGAGCCTCTTCTGACAGGAGTGCACTTAAAAGTTACTGCTGGGCCTTTCTGAATATGGGTGAGAGTCCTGACCTACTTGAGAGTACCTTTTGTGGGAAAATTAAGATGAAATAGTGCTTTGGTTGCATTTCTATAGGTGGTGTAGATGGAAGGCCACTGATCCTTGACAATGAGTTTGAAAATGTAGGCCACTCTCTCTGTGAGAAAAGTCTCTGTAAGTGCATGTTTTTAACAGTGAAACTGCCCTGTCACAGGAGAGATGACAGGTGATGGCTCAGTTGAAGCTGGCTTGATGAGGCTGGTGTGAGAGCCACACTACTGCCAGGCTGGTAAGCAGGTGATGTCCTCTTCCCATCAGCTAGCCCAGCACTGGAGAAAATGAAATTTCCATGTTTCCAGAAAAATCACACAGTGAATTCATCAGCTTGAAAAACTCTTTAACATCCAAGAAAGTTAAGCTGACTGAAGCTAGAAGTATCTGAATTCATTAGGAGGAAAGAAGTCTCTTTTTCTGTTTGCATCTCTCTGCAGTTGATATCTATCTGTAAAGTCAGGTTGATTTGCATGTACCAGAAGAATCATTGCCACAGGAAGGAGCACAGTCTTGCTCTTTGCAGCTCTGTGCAGAAGGATCTGTGTAGACGGCAGGAAATGTAAACCCGTGTGTGAACAAGCTATGTGCAGGTATCTGTGCAACAGGGAGGGAAGAAGGAAGAGCCTATGCTGGCAGTGGGAGGGTTTTTCTTAGACCTGTCCTTTTGAATGTAGTTCTGAGAATTTAGAAGCATCAAATCACAGAATCATTCAGGTTGGGAAAGGTCTTTGAGATGATGGAGTCCAACCATGAATCTAACACTGCTAAATCCACCACTAAACCACATCTCTGAGTTCCCTATCTACCCCAGGTCTTTTAAATGCCTCTAGGGATGGGAAGTGAATAAACTTCCCTGAGCAGCCTGTTCCAATGCTTGACAATCCTTTCTGTGAAGAAACTTTTCCTAACATCCAATCTAAACCTCCCCTGGCACATCTTGAGGCCACTTCCTCTTGCCCTTTTGCTTGTTACTTGAAGAAGAAACCAACCCTCACCTCACTTCAATGGCCTTTCTTGTGCCTTGGGCCACACTTACTACAAATGTTAATATAACGTTTCTTCTTCAGGGAGGCTCCACTACACTTCAGGTGCAGCTATGGCTAGTTACAATAAGTGTGCATGCCCTCAAGTGACTTATTCAGCTTCTAGATGATGAATCTGTGCATGTTTCTCTCTTTGATATGTCCCAACCACATCTGCAGACCAAAGATGAAGCAGAATTCAGAATAAAAGACAAACAGCTTTGCTAATGTCTGGGGGCGTTGTAAATTTTTATATAATACAATTTGCTCAAGCAGATGTATTTCTTTCCCCTTAAACTTGGAAAATAGAGATTTCATTTAATGGTTGGAGATACAGTCTGAAAGGGAATTATCCTTCCTGAAAGGTCACACTGACTGCTGACTAAACTTGTGATTTGTCTTTGCAAATAATTTGTTTGCTGGGTGGGGTGTTGGAGTTGAGAGGTTATTGTTGGCTACGATGAGACAGATGATGGTCCTGAATTACAAATACTCTTGGAAGGAATTTTGACTTTCCTCCTGAAAATTCTTGTAGATATACGTTTTAGTGGTGTTATTAATAGATTTAGGTATTTACTAGAGTAATTACTAGAAACCATCAAACTGAACAGTGATAAATGCTCTATCTTTCCTTCATTAATGATGGCAGAAAGTCATCTGAATTACAGAGATTTTATAAAGCTTCTTTAGTTTTACTTGAGAAATTCTTCCTTGGAGAGAGGTAGGACTAATCTGAAATCTTCAATGCTCCCATGTTATATGGGGGCACTCTGCATGAGAATTTGCTCTTTGGAGTTATTACACGGGGAGAGTTATGGTGAGAGCATTTGTGGCACTGCAGAGGCAGAAGAAGTTATCTTTCTGTGTGGGAGCACAATCATTGAGGCAAGGGAGAATTCATGAAGGTCTACTTGACTGTAACCCTACTTGGTTGATACTATGTATTACTTTCAGGTTAGAAATGTGCTTGTCTTCTATTAATAATATGTTTTTAATATTTCTCCCCCTCCCCTTTTACCTGTTTTTTGTAGAGAGAAAGCTGAAGCAATAGTATGAGTCAATTTACTGGATTTATATGTAAATAAAACATGGTATTGACCTACATTTTTCTTCCATCGAGGTCTTGACCCTGTATGCAGATCTGAGGAAATATCACAACATGAAAGTTTTGTTCACTACCTGATTGTGTTCCTGATTGCTTTTCCTTTGGTAAATATTCATGTAAATCTTGCTGAAGCTGAGCCTCAGCTGGTTTATTCCCGTTTGGGTCCACTCTTTGCTGGAGCTGAGGTCACTTTTTAGCTGCTCTTACAGGTCATTCCATGGGAAGGGCTGCAGCTGGACAGCAAGATGCAGTCCAGTGTCTGACCTCCAGCATGGCTACATCTACATTTGGAGAAAAACCTGGGAGATGCATCTGAAATACCTCTGGAATTCAGAAACTCGGTGAGAAATGCAGTCCTCAGGGACTTATTCTGCAGAAAGGGATTCAGTCAGTCTTACTCTTGTCCAGGGAATTTTTCCTTGAAACCATAACTGAGTTAATAATACATGTGAAATATAAAAGACATCTAAAAGTATATTAATATTAGATTAAATGTTTTTATTGCTGATGTTCATGAATGGGAAAGCTGGAGCTGAAGTAACTGTCTCAAACTGAACACAATACCATGCCAGTAAGTTTCAGCAGGAAAGTATTTACTTGGAAAAATCCTTTGTATGATTTTGCTCTCCAGGATTTTTCATATATCCATATTTGTAAATTATCTCACCACAGTGAAAGGTCATAGCATTTTCGTTTTTGCTTGCCTTTATAAAAAACATTAGGAGTTAAATAGTATAGTGGATAGTGACTGAAAACTCAGATATGTTTAGATAAAACAGTGACATTTCAGATATGAAATTTTATCTCTACCTGGAAGATAAAATTTACTAGCAGAGCACTCATCAATATAAGAAATATGATTTTACAAATTTTGATTGTGTTTTTCAAGCTTATTAATTCATGACAAAATTGTATTCTTCTCTATAAAGTAAGACTTAAATGAAAATGATCCTGGCTGAAAGTATGAACAGTTGTAAAGATCTGGAAACAATTGCAGACTGATCAAGAGATCTGAAGTGTATTTTGGTTTTGGAAATGGGATCAGTAATGAGAGAGGCCCATTCATCTCCCAGTCTATATTTAGCATCCTGCAGTGCACCAGTGACTGCCTTCATCCCAGTGCAGCGTGTATCACAGTCATGGCTTCTGACCCCACAGGCTATCTGCTGTAGGCAGTATTTTGAGAAGGCTCAGTGGTAAAGTTCTGTCTTTTGGCCTTGTCTTTAAACGTGAGGCATACTGTAATGGATATGTGACCTTGGCAGGTTGTGCTGTTCCAAGTATGGATCTGTGGATTAATTTCCAGCTGAGGGCTGCCTTCCCTACCTCTAGAGGGTGTGCAGGTGGTGGCAACAAATCACTACACATACAGTTCATACTGTTTTCTGGCAGGAGAATAGAATTGCTGCCTTGCAGTCTAGCCCTGGGAATTGCTGGTTAGATGTTCCAAAAAACAATTAGCACGTTAATTTGATTAAAAACAGTATTTAATGAAGAACAATGGAAAATTGTTAGGACACCTTGTGAAAATGATGGCACATAAGAGGTACAGTTCTGGAGAATGTCATTTACTGATCTGCAAATTTTTTTCATGTAACAAATGGAGAATGTACAAGTTCATTATTAAATAATCCGAGCATTTAAATAATCCCGCATTTACCTAAATCACTGCAGACAACAGTTGTCACTGTCTTTTATGCAGGATGATAACCCAGTCATCATTGTTGAGATGGACCTTTATAATTCTTAACATGATCTCTGTTGAACTAATATCTCAGAGGTATGACCTGTCTGTCACCACAGCTCAAATTGTTAAAACTCTTAATATTTCAGTTCTTCACTTCTTCTGTCTGGACTCAGCAGTGTGCTCTGTGTGCTCATCCCTGTGGCTGTACAACCCTTGCTCCTCAGCAGCTCCTCTTACTGCTCCCTCCTTGCCTGAGGAGAAAGTTACTTCTCTTCACTTTCAATAGCTGTAAAAAGTATCTGGCTAGTAAATTTCTAAATATACATTTATAAGTGAATGACAAAACCAGAAATTCAGCTCTGCATGTTTCATTGAGTGGAAGGAAACAACAAATGGAACTGTTCCTTTTTGCTGGGTCTGACACCCTCAGCAGCATGTGATACAGTGCGTTTCATGTGCCAATAAACTACTTGACAGTAGACTAGCATGAGTGCACTTCTGACTTACTGCAACTAAGCCCAACCTCAGTAAAACTGTAACTAAGTCTATGATGTGTTATTTTCCCTTCACTTTCTGAAAGTGACACTTATTTTGGCAGATGCTGAACTGCTGCATGAGCTAGGAATTTAATTGTTTAACAATTTTATGAAGATTAATTATCACATGGTTGATGAGAGTCTCATTCCTGTATTATTTGTCTTTGTCTGAAGGTACTGAGTTAGAGAAATGGATGACTGGTGGAAGAACAAGCAGAATGACAGCACAGCTTCTCAGCATGTAGCAGGGAAACTAGGATGCAGATGAATTAATAGTGCTAAAGATACACCTAGCTTTACACTTCTCTGTGAGGCTGGGAGCTAAAACAACTGCCAGATTAAGTTGCTGGTAGAGACCAGTAAGAATATGGGGAAAACAGTCAATGAGATAATATGGAAGAACATATTGAAATTAGTCTTGTGGCTTCTTTGAAACAAGTTGCTGTCAAAATCCTAAGGCTTGACTATCTTTGAGAAAGGTACACATGAACTGGAGTAGTTTGTTCATTTTCTGGTTTGTTTTTAGGAAGCTGCTTCTCCCAAAACACACTTCTACATCTGTATACTTTTGCAGTCTCTAGTGTGGAATGAGGATGGACTTAATGCTCTTGAGATAGTTTAATTAATTTCAAGTGATCATACTGCTGTGATATTATAACTGTGTCTTCTGGGACATTCTACCAAACCTCTAAAGCTGTGTATAAATTATGTGCAAATTCTTCAAAAACAGGAGTGAAAAAGAGTATTTTTGCTCATGACCTTGGATGAAACAGCAATCCAGATCTTTGCAATTAAGTGTCTTAAATAGTTTTTCTCTCTTACAAACTACCCTCTGGATGACACATATTTAAAATGGACATATATATGTCAAGGCAGGTAGGTGTCTAGATAGGTTGAGTCCTCTGGGCTTGCTGTTTCAGTTCTGCATTGAATCATTCAATACATGTTTATTAAAACAAACCTTGGTCATCCCCAAAGACATAGCAAGTAAGACTGCCAGCTCTTGTATCCTGAGGGGAAAAAAGAAAACTGAAATCATAAAAAAACCCCAAAAAAAACCTAACAAAACCCAGTGGATTTTTTTTCTTTTTCATATGGAGAGTCATATCAAGCTTTTGAGTCAGAAGTGTTTCTAAATTCTTTTTCCAATGGAGAGGTGGAAAAAAATAGTATTTTTTTTTTTTTTGAGTATATAGGTGTTTTCTAATATACTACTCAAAATTAAGACATAAGACTTCAATTTGAGTGGCTGTTTAGCTACTCTGCCAGTCAATTTTTTTTCTTCTTTGCTTGTGCCCAGTTGATTTCCTAAGGGACTAATGATCTTTTCTTACCTCTATGCTCTCTGATTAACTCAGGTTGTCCCTCAGAGGACGAAGGAACTGGAACCTAAAGCCTTACTACTGGTCACATTTGTAACAGGACCCAGTGGATGTTGCTGAGGGTGAAAAGAGCACAGCTTTTAGCACCATGGTTTATTTCCTTTGAAATTTCAGCACCATCCTGGCACTTACCTCACACTCTTTTGGCTTTGAGAAAACTCTCTGATGCATTCAAGCATGTAGTTATTTATAAATATATATATGTATATATAAAAGCGCTGACGTAGAGTGCTGTCTGCATTAATGAAAGCAGAGAGCATGATTTATATTTTGTTGAGTCAAACTCCTCTAGTACTTTTGGATAAAGAAGACTTTAGCAGGTACAAACGGCAGGCCAAATCCTAAAGCTGTTTACTAGCCGTTAATTCCAGGCTCAATCCAGAAGCTCTTACTCAAGCAAAATGCCTGTAAAGTAATAGGATGCTTTATCTTCTTATTCTTGAATTTTGTAAGAGTGCTGTGTAATTTTTTTTTAAATTGTGCAGGTTTCTATCAACCCGATGCCATCTCGTTTTGTGCAGCCTCAGGAGTGACTGCTTGTGCAGTGGTGTATTGCATGGTAAATCACTGCAGCTGCAGTGTATCACAGTACGCTGCAGACAGTGTTTTTACATTTTTACTTTAATCATTTGCAATGAGTAACAGAGACAGTAAGTGGCAAAATACTTTGTTTTGAAAAGTGAAAGCAGTATTGAAATACTGCTGCAAAAGTACCCATAGAGTTTGGGAAATGGTATGGTACAAAATAACCTATTTTGTTGCATACAGTTTTATTCATTCTAAAAATGATTGTGCTTTTGCAGGCATGGAGATCTGGATGTCTTTCTAATGTAAAATGAATAGGAAATACTTCAGTTGTTCTAATAGCTCTTAAATGTATTTTAGTTTGATAGCTGATTGTATATTATGTTTGCAGCCTTTGTGCAAAGCAGTGTTTAATAGCAGAGTTTGCTCCATAATGAACATAGATGAAGGCTGTTCTTTATAGTATCAATCTAAAAACCCACGTGTATTACTATAATGCTGTTGACGTTAAGTTATCCTGTTGCTTGGAATTTATTGCCACATAGCTTGGCACATAGCTGTCAACTACGAGAACTCCTTGCAACTCCAACCTAAGACTTATCACTTTCCATTTAGAAAATGACCTTACAAGTTAGTCAAATGACTGGACTGCTATGGAACAGCAGCTGTTGGTGGAAAGTTCTCAAAATTGGCATGGATCACTTACTGGTCTGTCCTTTAATTGCTGATATCGTTGCCTGTGAATTCAGTGGTTATCAATGACTGTAATTGCTTTACAGTTCTCAGACAATTCTCTAATGGTTAGCATTGAGTTTTAGCTTTTAAATTGAAAATATCTGAGGATTAATCCATTTGTTTGTTTTGTGCATTTTCAAGCAACTTTGTGTAAATTGCTAATTATAAATAACACCCTTGAGGCATGAAAATAAATACTGTAACATTCTCACAATGAAATATATTTTCTTTTGAAATCTCTGGGACCATATTTGGTCCAGTTGATTTACATAACTTGCTTGCATAGTATTGTGAAAGAGTAAAATGAAACAGCTCAGCTGCACCTGCTGTCTTTGAGATGTTTCTGAGTGCAGTCCCAGACAAGCACGGAGTTTTTGTGGTCATTTCTTTGGCCCATTGCCCACCTGCCTTGGACCACTGCAAAATGCAGTGCCTGATCTCATAATTTTACTGTAAGGTTAAATGACAAATTCTCAGCATGATCTGCTACTTGAGTCTGGTTTTATACCAGTTCTGTATTTCTCATTAAAGAAATTAAATCTGTCTGGAAGATTGTCTACAAAGAGCTATGATCATCAAATAGAAAACCCTTGCATTCATAAAGGTTTAAAAAAGTAATTAAAGGTATCACTGCTTTAGAGCACTTACCCTTATTTGATGTTTAGTGCTGTTCTGTAATATTCAGTGTGGAGTAGTTGGTCGTGTGACTCAAGTTGTGTAAAGTCACAGCTGTGAAGAGACTCTCAGCAGTATAAATATACTTTGAACCTGTTTCCTGTTGTGGAGTTCTTCCTTGCAGTGTGGTGTATGCTAATATGTTACAACTTGCAACTTGCAGTGTTTTATTGCTTAATTTAAGCATAGTTTGCATTTCTTATGGTTTGATTGGTTGGCAAGGCATGCAGAAATTCTGAGTCAGATGCACCTATTTCTGGATGCCCAATGTAATTAGGTGCAGCCCTGAAGCAACATGTTTTGTGCAACTTTCCAGGCACACAAAATGCAGAAATATAAGGGAGGGTTTAAAAATTGTTTGGAAAAAAAATTAATGCCATTTAACTTTGAATTATGATTGTATTTGCTCTGATGAGCTTCATAATTATAAAATTCTGCTGGTTTTTTTTTTCTTCCTCTTTTCTTTTTGAATTTTTTTATAGTAATTATGACTTTGATACATATGAAATATGCCAGATGGACATTCCTGGAAATGTCAGTGTCCTGTATAGCCTTGGAGCATTTATGTAGAACCAGCATGGTCATTAAATTCCACAAATTTCTGTTTTCTGTAACCTTGTCCTGGGACGTTGCTGTTGAAAGTGAGTTTTGTTTCTGTAGTTAATGTAGTCTGGTTTGCATGACCAGCTTGCTAAAAATTGTGTTAATTACTGGTACTGCAGTTGGGTGCACGGTGCTGATTGAAAACAGGACTGAAACCAGCAGCTTCTACCAGGCATTATTCACTGCTGCTAATTTTTGGCTCCTAAAGTTGGGTTTGAATTTGTCACTAGGAGAGGAAAGCGGTTTGACTGTTATTGTCTTACTAAAACAGAAAAGTATCCAGAAAAGGTTTCTGTACTTTTGAAGACGAAGGTTCTATTGAATAAATAATTTTGAACTGGATCAAATTAAGTGATTAATTGCTTGTGTGTAAATAACAGAGTAAAATCCATAGGGGTGGTAATTTAGGGAGAAATTAATTGCCACAGTGTATAGTATTGGTTTCTTTGAAATACAAGAAATCTGTCAATTCCCAGAGCACAAAATCACATTCATCCATTTGTCGACAATATTGCCTCCTAAGTGGAGGGCGTAGAATTTAAAGATCTAAGGGAAAAAAATCTATTTATTATGCACTTTTAAAAAGAAACCCAGAATCTAATTTTCCTCTTCTTTAGATTTGTTTTTTGAGGTCTTCCCCAGTTATATTGGCTTTGCTTGAGAGGTGATATCCCACATCAGCTACCCTTGGCTGAGTGCAGGCATGGTTTTTTCTGGGTGGTGCCAGCAAATATCTGTCAAGGTGTGGCTGTGTGAAACAGGCAGTCGAGTCTGTACTGATGTCAATGCTAAGTTTGGGTCACTGTGTTTCACAGTTGCAGTTAGTTAGGCCTTTTTCCTGTTGCTCATCTTAATTTATTTATTTTTTTTTAATACGGGATCTTTTGAGTCTTGTTTGTTTCCCCTACTAAAAATCTTTTGCATGTGATTTCTTTTTTCTGTAAAAACTTAACCTTAAAATTAAAAAGACTCCATTTAATATATGCATATTACAAAATCGTGTTAAGTACTTGACTAGATGATTCACTTTATTTTGTTTAAAATACATTTTATAATCTAATTAGGTAGATAGTAAGAGTAAATGCATTCCCTAAAATTCAGGAAAATAACATAGACAACATCTTAAGTTTCTAATAGAAAAAAAAAGAAGTGACATTGGAGACTCAGAGAGTAGAAAAATAAAGCCAAAACTGAAATTTGTGGAAATTGCTTGGGCATTTTTTAATTTATTTTTAAAAATTCAGGAGCTAATTTTTATAAAAATAGCATTGTAAAATCCCTGCATTCTAGTTTTGAAAGCTAACATTGATGTGAATGAACATTTATCCCTTGCTCTGTGGCTTTCAAAACTTTAATATTTCTCCCATGCTTTAAGTTTTCCCTACCTTTCTGTGACGTTTTCCTTTTGACCCAGCAGCCATAGACTGTTTAGGTGCACCAGCTAAATGTGAGCATGTTTAGCTGTTATTTCACGTGTATGCTGGATTATTCCTCATGCTGAATGCATACAGAAGCACCATCAAGTGACTGAGTTCCAAGAAATTGCAGACCCACCTTTAGGTGGACTCTTCTGTACATAAGCATTTGTGTATATGTGTATAAACAGGTTGTTAATATAGCAGCTCCTGATCTTGAGGTGAAATAATGTGGCTTTCCTGTTTCCACATCACTGAGGTCTATCTTGCACTAGAATTGACTGGCTGCATCTATCCTGTCTTGTACTTGGCATCTTGTACTCTTCTGGGCAACATTGATAGTCCTTACACATATTCCTTGGGGGCTTTGTCCAAACTATCCAAAAGAATGAGAAAACTGTGTTGCAGCCCATCAGCATGGTGTTTTTTATAGCACTAAACTTAAACCACATGTTTAACCTACTGTTAAGTATCACTTGAACCAGTTCTGTGGCCACTTCATCCATCTGGTGTCCTTTCTCCAAAAAATTAGGGGTTGTGGGAGCAAACCATTCCTGAAGACAAAGAGCAAACCAGAGCTGGAGGCTTGAGCAGCTGAAGTGTCCAGGAGTGTGGTGCCCAAGACCTCTCCCTGGCCACCTGGCAGTGTAGGCATACCCAAAACCCCACACACCATGGTGTAGAAAGGGTGATTGGCAGTCAGAGCTGGCAGAGAACATTCTTCGTCTTGTGAAAATGTGAGATTTAAAAAATTCCATCCCAAATTGCAGCAAAGACTTGGTGTTCCCTCTTTTCTAAATCAAATGTAAAAATATCTCTTAGATAAATGCTGAGCTTCAGTTTAGCCCCAACATTTTTTTTTTTTTTAGTATACTGAGTTTAACTTCATTAAGAAGATTTTCTCACCTGAAATCAAAGGCTTTTCAGACTTCTCAATATTCCTGTGAAGCATAAATAAAATCAATCATTTCCTTTGATGAAAGTTTAGGTACTTGTGAATTGGTATGCTTTTTCAGGAGAAATATTTGCTAAAAATTCCCAACCAGCCATTCTCTCTCTTCCACTCTCCCCCTTTTCTCTGCAGATGACCAAAATGTGGAAAAGAGGTGATTTGCTAGAGATTTCTTGTTGCATTTTTCATGAGGAATTCACAGAGGGGAGGCTGATACTCTTGAGAGGAGCTTCTTGCCTCTGCTTGGTGCTCTAAGCAGCACAATTCAGTATTACAAGTACACAGTAGATGTGCAAAGGAAGCTGAAGGGTGGAGAGACAGCATGTAAGTACTGGTTAAAAGTATTAGAAGCTGTTAATAGAGTTTGGCAAGCTGACCTCCAGTTTTAACTTTTAACCACTCACTTCTACCCCTCCAGAAAAGACAAATCTTTGCAAAATTTTGTGATTTTCTGGGCTGGCTTCTGAAACTTGGTGAGCAAGGGTGCTCTGTCTTAAACCGCTGAAGTTGTAAGAAATTGTAAATATGTTTTTCACCCTCTTTTACTCAGACTCTGTGTCTTTGATAACACTTTCAGTTTGAATTTTGGTGTTTTCCAGGGCTTCTGCTGTAAGGGAGCTGAGGACCATGCAGCAGTGCCCCGTTGCAGAGCTAATAACCACAGCCTGCTGGCTGCAGCAGTAGCTGGGCTTGCACAGCACACACACTGAAGAGATTCACTTCAGCCTTTGCAGCTGTAGAGGGCCCAGGTCTTATCCCTCAGGTCTGCAGACACGGCTCTGAGCTGGGGAATGGTTAATACCTGAAAACCTTTAATGAACCAGCTGCAGTGTCATTCTTTTAGCTGTTCCAGGCTTCTCCTTTTGCCCCACTAGAGATGCAGGCGCTTCAGAAGAATCCAACTTAAAGGAGATGCTTGTCCTTCAGAATGGGACAGCAGAGATAGAATCCATAGGTAGAATGCCCTTATAGAATCACAGCACCCTAGAATAGTTTGGATTGAAGGGGCCTTAAAGATCATTTAGTCCAATGCCCCTGCAATGAGCAGGGACATCTGCACGTAGATCAGGTTGCTCAGAGAAGCTGGCCTTGAATGTGTCCAGTGATGGGACATGTACCACCTCTTTCTGCAAACCTTATATTTTTTGCTTCCTTTTACCTCAAGTCTTGTATATATAAGTAATATTTTGAAGTGTATTTTATGACCCAAATAAAAGAAAGTTTTTAAAAAAGATTAAACAAATTAAAGAAAGGTGAGTCCCTTCATTTGTATTTCTTCATCTTTACTTATGATTTTTCTACCTTGATATGGTTTTTTTAAGACCTATAAGCAAAGTGAGCAGTTCAAGTATCAAGTGCAGCATTTGCGGACTTTATATGAATGTACAAAATGTTTAGACTGATAAATAATGTGTGTAATAGTGTTAATAGTTAACTTTTGTGTTTGGTAGTAAGATGTAATGTTTTAACCTTTTTCTTTATCTGTTCCTGAAATATTTTTAGATAAAGAAACCCTGTTATTATTATGCTACTAATCAGAGGATAATTCAAAGCAAAGTTTCTGCAAGTTCAAAATATTCTTCAGGTTGTTTAACATTTCACAACTCCTGTTTGAGAGAATGCAAGTGAAGCAAGCCAGTAACTGCAGACCAGTTGATGTTACACACTGGTGTTTCTTTTAAATTTGGCTTGAGGCATAGAATAACAGCTTGAGAAGCCAGTACAACAACCACTAGCTTTTATGATTTATTTAAAGTAGTCACAGTTTTAAGCATGAAGGAGCTTGTTAAAGCTATGCTCTTGATATTAAAAAAATATTCATAGTAAAAAATATGCCCTTAAATGTGATGATGTTTTCCTGTCTGGTGCTGCTTCAAGGACTGAGGATTTCTTAGATCAGGAAAATAATCTAAAAAACTGTAGCATTTTTTTAATGTTATGCTATGAAATACCAACCAAGTGCCATTCAGCATTGAGTTCTGGGAAAATAGTGTGTTTGGCTGTTTCTGTTTTTCCTAACCTTACTGGTCTCAGTTAATAGCTGTTTCTAGAGGGAAACCACGAGGAAGTGCAACAGGAGCCTGTTGATCATCCTGCAGTTCTAGTTGCAAGGAACACAGATGGGTGATGACTCTCTATCACTTTGTTTCACACTCCTGCTCACCAATCCCTCCTGCTGTCTGTCTCCTCAGGTCCCTGTGCTTTCAGTTGGTATTTGCCATTTCTATTTCCTCAGTGGACCTCTGTGGAGGCAAGCTGAAGTGAAGCTCACTAAGCAAAAACATCCATGAATTTGGTAGCTGGAACCTTGGACATTCTACCACGTTCCCATGGACTTCTTCAAAATTACATCATTTAGAAAAGATCCTGCACTAACTATTTCTCTTAATTAAATTAAGAATTGAAAAATATATGGATTTTTTAAAATTTCTGTGGGAATTTTTATGTCTACTCCAGGTCTTGAATATCTTGTAGTTTAAATAATCATCTAAATGTTTTGTTTGAAATAAAAATATGCAGCATGCTGGAAACAATTGACCCAGACCATTTCCATAGTTTCTATGTTTGGTCTGTGAGGAGTGTTTGCTGTGGAGTTGCTGGGATCTCCTTGATAACCTACTACCGAAAATTTTGGAGTAAGAAAAATACAGATAACTCATACCCTGCAATATGACTCTTCCTTTTTTCCTCCTGGAACTTCATGATGATCCAAATTCTCTACATATGTTGAGGAATTGAGGAACAATGGCAGTGAACAGCTCAGGGATCACATTTTTTAAAGACGAGGTTAGTAGCTAGTCCTAGATATCAGCATTTATTGTTCTGGGCTTGCCTGTGGACTGCCCGGGTTAATTCATGTAACAATCAAAGCACAAATACTGTATTGAACTTCTGTGGAATAGACTTGTAAAGGCCAGTGAAGTTCCTGAAAGTGCCAGGCAAATGCAGACCATTTTGCAAGCCCTCTTGCTGAGCTTGGCTGGACATAGGTGTGGTGGGGAACCTGCTCTTTGGCAAACAGATATTTCTGCTGTGACCTCTATGTCAAGTGAAAAGGAGTTTTTTGCCTCATTTCTGCAAAGGTATTTGGCAGCCATAACTTTACTTCATGTTTATTGACCGATTCCAAGACAATATATCATGCTCTTTTCTCCAAGTCTGATTCTTGGTCAGTTAAAGTTGGCAGTTGAAAAATGGAAAAGATGCTGGATGAGTGGAGAATTGCAGAACCACAGATTATGCTGAGGTGGAAGGGACCCCAAGGATCATCAAAGTCAAATTCCTGGCCCTGTACAGGACACCTTCAAGAGTCACACCCTGTGCCTTAGAGCACTGTCCAAATGCTTCTGGAACTGTCAGGCTGGTGCTGTGGTCACTTCCCTGGGGAGCCTGTTCCAGTGCCCAACCACCCTCTGGGTGAAGAACCTTTTCCTGATATCCAGCCTAAACCTTCCCTGACACAGCTTCAGGCCATTCCCTTGGATCCTGTCACTGTCACACAGAGCAGAGATCAGTGCCTGCCCTTTTTTGTCCCCTCACAAGGAAGCTGTCACTGCAGTGAGGTCTCCCCTCAGTCTCCTCCAGGCTGAACAGACCCAGTGCCCTCAGCTGCTCCTCACACAGCTTCCCCTCAGTGTGATTTTAATGAACAGGTAGCCCCTTAAGCAGCAAAATTAATAGAACATGGCATTATGTTTGTTTTCTGTTTTGGTGCTTTAAGATGATCAGAGCTCTGTGATGCTTTTTCTTCTGCTGTGGTATCATAATGCAGGTTCCTCTTCCATGGATTTCTGATGCACAGCAGGAGCTGTGTCGCATGTGGCGCCTTTCTTTGGCACAAAATTTGCACGTAATTTCTTTCCTCTGCCAGATCATTTATTTTCATTAAATATGTAAGAAGGCAAAATTTTTAGTCAATTCTCCTCTCAAGTCAGTACAGAATCAGCTACTGAGCTGAAAAGCCAAATTGCTTTGGAAAGAACCTGGAGTAGATGAGTGGGCACACAAACCACCTGGCTGCAGAAGTGTTGTTTCCAGAAGAATCTGACTCCATTCTGACTGATATCTCATCTGTTACTTGAAGAGGACTAAACTAACCATATTCCCAGAACAAACAGTGTCAGTTTGAGAATATATGATGTGATTTTTTTAAAATACACTAAGGGTTGATCGAGGGATAAGTGATTTCAATGAATGGCAGTAGTAACACGGATTTTCTTGTGCCATAAACATGCACTGTGCTCCTCCAAAAGAGGAGTCCTCAAAAGTTAACCTAAACAAAATGCATATCATAACATGGGAAAGTTGGTCTAACACTTAGGTTTCACCCAGTCTTTCAGCCATGAACAAGAATAGCATTTCCTTCGAATGAGAGTTCTCCCAGGAATGTGAGTATTTAGTACCCCCACACCTGTTATTTAATCCTTAGGGACTAAAAAGATGATTATATTAAGATCAAAATGAGAACCTCTTTCTTTTGCTAGCCCAGAGAGATGTTGATGTTAAGCAATTATAGTGCTTTCTAAGCAGTAGAACTTTGGAACTGTTATCTAAGGAAAGCTCTAAATGTGCTGTGTGGCCACTGGGCTGCAAGGGCTGAACAAGCAGAGAGGGGCTGCCAGGGAAGCAGAGTGCAGGACACCACCTGGGTAAGGCCGGGTGTATGGGGTGGGTGCAGGAGCCGTACAGGAAAGGAGCTTTGCACCTTGGGAAGCATCCAGAAATGTCCTAACTCCTTAGGGAGCTGATGCAACCATGCTCTGGGAAGTATATTAAATTAGACTTAAAAAATACTTGAGGCTGTGTGGAAAAAACCCTCACTAAATATATTCACTGTTTTATGTAATATAAGAATACTTGCAGGTTTTTCTTTTCTGCACATTTGTCTTTCCAGCAAAAGACAAAGTATCTTATTTTATTGTCTTGAAAAATTAGGCTTTTTTAGTCTTAGAGATTTTCTCTTGGATAACTGTTCTGTAGAAAACAGTTTAGTTGGTAGTGTTTGAACTCTGCTAAATAAATTTGTTTTGGTAGTAAATTATCTCAGCTTCAAAATGAAACACTAGCATTTTTTATGTCAAGTGTTTTAGGGTAACTTTGCTATCTGCACTACACAGGAAAGTCAATATACTGCTTCAGGAGAATAACATATCTTCAGGAGAATCATATCTCTCAGTAAAATTTTCTTCAGGGCTGTACATGTTAATTAATACAGTCTCATCAGAATGTTGGATGCAAGGAAAAATCACATATTGGTCACAAAAGAGGTTCCAGCCAAATTGATTTTGTTTATAATTTTGCAGCTTTCACGAGAATGATGATTTTAAAGTCTCTTTATCTTTTACTGCTGATTTGTAGGTAACTACAGATAACTGAGAAACACTTTTCTCTACCAAATTTAGCTCCAGTAGATTTAAAACTAAATCTTTGTTAACTAATGAGAGCTTTACAGAAATACATATAAAAATAATGGATGGCATTAAAATTAATGGTGTGAAACAAGAGACACGCGTCAGTAACCCAGAGTGACCAAATGCCTCAGAAACAACATTCACAAGGTGAGGTTCACAGACTAGTTGATTAGCAGGAATGGACAGATTGAATGTATCTGAACACAAACGTTATATGTATAAATTAATCCTATTCTAAACTTGGGAAGTAATTTAAATGCAAGACTTGGTTGGCATAATTAATTTACCTGAAATTCAAAAAGCAGCAAGGGTTTTGCTGCATTCCACCCTGTGCCTTTGATGGCCATTACATCTACAGGTGTGAATGCTGGAAATTGGTGACTGAGTAAGGCACTTTCAGGTTCTTTGTTTGAATGTCACCAATGGCTAAAGTTTATCTGTGTCAAATGAATTAGATACTGATTCTGGGTGTGTATCCATCCCAAAAAACCACCCAAAACACCAAGATGAACATTTAGTTTGTCACTATTTGGCAGGATGGCTAAAGGTTCTAGGCAGATATGTTAAAAAATAAGTTATATGAAAGCTGAAATGCCCTTTTTTTTTCCAAGAAAAGGTCACTGAAAGGCTTGGATGGAAAATAGACTCTTGGAAAGAGGATGCTTGAACTGGTTTTGGTTGTTTTTTGTGTTTGGGGTTTTTTTTCCCCTGCTAAAGAAGGAACATAATTGCATGTCTAAAATAAAGAAGAAAAACAACCAACCAAGAACAAATGCCTAGAATTCATTTTTATTCTGCATATTCTTGTCAATTTCATAATGGAATATTGTCATTTTAAACAAGCTAGTTGATAGCATTTTAAATATAGTAAAGAAAATCAATTGACAGAGCATCCAATTTTAATCAAATTTTTTCTCTTAGATACTGATGGTCTTTGAAGGACAAGAACAGTTTCTGAAAGACTTAAGTAACTGCTGTATCTTTTATAAGAAGTAAATGTGCAAGAAGTTAAAGCCTGTATCCCTTTTAGGTTTCTAAGATTTGTAGAGTTGTAAACATTCTAGCAAAATTTCAGATGCCAACAGAATTCTATTAAAAATATTATTATAAAGTTCTTTATAAAAACTTTTTTCCTATTTATGTTTTTATTGGCTCTCTGTAGGATATGGGTTCATAACCCAGTCATAATCAGTTCCACTCTGAAATTAGAAATGGGAATGAAGCCACTTTTCCACAAGTTAGAGAGCAAGAGCTGTTTTGGTGCCAGCAAAAACGCAACTAATAATTATTCTTCCTAAAGATATGAAGTACAAGAGGCAAAATATAAAAATGGTTATCTGGATGAAATTTGAGAAGTCATTAAAAGGTATATTGTGAATGAATGAAGCTAATTTCCATCTACATCTGTAAAGTAAAAAAACCTTGGAATTTTGCTGATTTGCTTTATAGTATTTTAAATCCTGGAAACATATGCCAATATAATTTATATTGCAGTTAATAATTTATGTGCTTCTATCTCTAGAAATTTTCAGGGTTTGTTTGTTTTTCATTATGTGGACTTCTAAAAGCAATTTAAGATGAAAACAAATATGAAGAATTGTGGAGCAACTGTCAGTTATTTCTTAGAATTCATGGGAATTTTTTTTCCTCCTGGAATAAAAAAATGAGATTGAAGGAAGCTGGAAAACCAGACAGAGATGAGAATTTGGCTGTCCTAACATGCCAAAATGGGATCTTATGGCTAATTTTGTTAGAATAAGTTTTATTTGTAAGTTCAGTTTCCCTGTCAAGGCAATGTGGACAGAAATGGTCCAGTCTGGTTGTGTTGTAGTGAGGGAAGTGGTGACAAATTTGAAACAAGGTATTCTATTTTAACTGCAATGTGTGCTGACAGTGAGAGGCAGGAGGGTAAGGAGTGTATGAATGTCTGTGCATTGCTGAGGCAGGCTGGGTGCCAGACCTTTCTTGTAGGTTTTGTGTTGGGTGAACGTGTCTCACCAACATGCAGATTACTGAGGAAGGGATTTGGTGGCTTTCTCTGTTCCCTTGGAACCGCTGTAGCAGTAAGACACCTTTGAAGTAATCAAGGGCCAAAGATGTTTGTTACCATAAAAGATGTGAGAAGTCATTCCCATTTGTCTACAGCTCAGGTTCATGGGTGTCTCAACAAGGCAGAGTGCTGAGGGACCTGAACCCAAGTTCTAGTGTGAGGACCAAAAATGAACTTCCTCAAGGTGAAACTCTTTCAATTATTACTCATTTGTAGAAGGATAATTGGTGTGGAACATTGGAGGAGTGATGTCCAGATTTTAATCTACAAGAATAAAATTTCATAGATGAAGACATTTGCCATCAAGCATCTCAAGCTAAATCAGTCGTTAGGACTGTGTATATTTGAATTCAATTTTTAACTGAATTCTGTATGCTGAAGTATTTGCAATCCTTATCTGAAAAGTGTATACCAGAACCAGAACCCCTGTTTAGATAATCTAGTTTATTACATGTTCATCATGGGGATTATGGGGATTTTTATTTTAAAATTGTAAATAGAAGAAAATGGACAGACTGTTGCATAGTGCTTGGGCATAAATTATGTATCTTTAGGGCATGGGTCTCAGATGCAAAAAGATCCACTCAAAAAAATCCAGATAGTAATTTATTTATATATATATATGTATATATCAACAAAATGTAATGTTAGGCAATGTTAGAGAAAAAATTATGCTTTCTGACTTGGTGTATTTTGCAATATTCAAGGTATGCTCATGTTGACTATATGACAGACTTTCAGTTTTATTTTTCTTAGCTATTCTGTTCCTTTGGCAAACTTGATCAAAGAATTTATTTCAGAATAATCAGCAGAACCCCAGGAGTTGAGGGGGGGACTGTGAGTCTCTATTTGGTAATGGCTAAGCTGTTCAAAGGTTTGAACTGACACTGCAGAATTGGCTCAAAGCTCCAAGCATGCCTAATATGGAAAAGCAGTAAGGTAAAGAAGGTCAGTTTATTTAAAAACATGATGTTTGTTCCAATTACAGCAGTTGAAAATCAAGTATAAGAACAGTGGATATCTGAGAGAGCAGATGTGTACTGGCTTCAAAAAAATCTGTGAATTGACAGCTAGCAAATAGCTGTGCTGAGGCAGAGTGTTGTGTGGTGTGCATTGGCTTGGTTTTATTTCACTGCTTTGTCAACAGGAAGTCCTGATCTGTGCTGGCTGGTGCAGCACAATGCACCTCACCTTTCTTGCTAGCTGATGGCATCTCTTCCTGCCACTTCTCTTAATTGGCTGCTTTTCCTGAAGAGACTAAAGTCAATTCACCTCCATAACATTTCAGACATTTTTTAGCATGGTCTACAATTTTTCATAATGTAAATCTTTATATTTTCTAAGCATGTTTTTGCTTTTGAAGCATATGGTTTAAGTCTTGTACCAAACCCACTGTAGCACTTTCATGTCCAGAAAGTACCATGTTGAATTTTAAGTTATTTCAACAGGGAACACAATGACTATATCCATTTTTTTCAACACTTATTTCCAACCTTATTTTTTTTAATACTCAACACATTTTTTCTGTAGGCAATCATATCTCAATCCCTTCACTTCTCCCCCAGTTACTGCTGTTTCTGCCTCGCTGTTTTGGTTTTTTTTCATTCTTACATGGACAACCAAGGACATCTCTTTCTCCTCCTAATGACTGTCATTCTTTTCTATCTGCCCTATTTGCAGGGTACCTTAGCATCAGGAAGCAGTGCTTGGGTTTTTTGCATGCCATTTAATGCCATCTATGGCAGTGATGCTGACTTTTATAAGCTTTACATAGCTTATGATATGAGAAGATACCTGCTGTATGGCTTTTATGGGTATCAGTTGAATCCCAGACATCTGCTGGAGGAATATCTAAATACTACAGAAAAGATTGGAGGTGGTCATTTGACATAGGTAGACATGGAGGTAGTTATCCTCGCTTCAGAGAACTCCACACAAATACCATCATTTTGATGGCTGACAGCAAGTGTTTCCTTCATGCACCATGAAAGAGCTCTTGCTAAGGAAAACCTGATTTGAGCCCCAGTCTGAGGTCTGGATCAGATGATCTTCATTGCACAAAGTGGGCTTCGAGCCTTGCATTAAAATGGGTATCTACTATGAGGTGCAATAGGATTTACAGTCCCTTCATGCTCCTTGGAGAGACTGCAGCGTAACTCCTGCCTTGATGATGAGCAGACAAAGTGTGCAGAATGCATTGCTGGAGAACGGCGTAAAGGTCAGGCAAACTGCGCCTGTGCGTCGCCAAGAAAACAAGGGACGGTTACTGTCAAAGGCTGTGCTGGCTGATTGTCCCCCCTCAGCTCCTTTGCTGTGTGTTGGGTGAGCCCTCTCTGCAGCTCCTGTAGCGCAGTGGTGTTTATCAACAACTGGAAGCAGTGATTGTTGATGTAAGTTGGATGTTAGTGGAACTGTGAGTGTGTCTGCCTGTCCTGTATCTCTGGAAGCACATTTGTTCAGCAGTGGTGAGCTCTGTCTCAAAAAATAAAACAAGAGCTTTGAAGTATCTCCTGCTAATTTGTTTAGTATCTGCTAAATTTCAGCTTGATACTGTATTCTGAGCCATAGAATGGCACAGATTGGCAATGGATTTAAAAACAGACTTTCTTGTGTTTTGTGTTCCTTTGATATTACTGAAACAATTACTTTTCAATATAAGAAAGCCGTAATTGATTAAATATGACATGCTAAAGTGTTGCAAAATATTTGGAGCCACAGGTGTCATCCAGGCAGAGAGTAGTCACTGGCCACGCTGTCCCAGCTGTGCCAGGTATGCCTGTCCTAAGCTTCATCTTCCTGCTCCTTGAAACTCTTACCTGTAGCCTTTGGTCTTGCATGGCCCACTCGTTATCCCTTGTCAGCAAGTTGTCAAGGTGACACCCAGTGGTTGGCTTTCAACTCCAGTTTAGTTCTCCTCTCTCAGACAAGGTATTTATTCCCCTTTTGTCCTAGCAGATCCCACCACACAAATCTCACCAGGAAAAAAGGAGTCAAGGCTGTGCTAAATAAAACCAGAAATTTCCAGTATTTGCATTGTAGTTAGGAGTGGCATCCAGCAAATTGACGTGTTTGCATCACCTATGTTAGATTCGAGTCATTGGCTTTCACCTTTTGGAAAAACATGTAGTTCCATACAAAGGCTGTACATAATAAAAGTATAAAAATGACAGACACACATTTCATGTTCTGGAAAGAAATAGCAAGGCTGAAGTATATAAATCTTCATCACATCATTTGCCCCATGCCAAAAGAGTTTCTGTACCTATAGATAATCTTCAAAATGTTGTCGGGATGAGTGATAGATGAATATTTGAAGTTTGTGTTGCTGTGTGAAGTTTTCCTTCTTCATTGTTAGTTACTTTTTAACATGTTTGTTGTTAATTTTAAAAATGAGGTGTTCAGCATAATCACTTTGTTTTTTCTTTTCTTTCCCCTTGGATGATTGGAGCTGTACCATTAAATTGTATACTTCTGTACCTTAACAAGCCATGTTGGAAAGATTTTTCCATTGAAGACTGAGCCAAGAGTCGTATCATGACAAGTTGTATCATAACAATGTGTGAGGGGTACAGAAATACCATTGCTGTCTGATAATTAGGAGTTTTAAACACCAGTATGTTACGGTTTTGAGTATGGATGAAGCTAGACATTTTCAAATTGAGAAGTTGGATACCTTACTAAGAGCTGTAGAGGTGATCTCTGCTCAAAAGCTGCATATACTTTGCAGAACTAATAAAATGAAAGGACTATTACCTACATGTTGTGGAGATAAGCTTTAAGTAACTGTAGCATGTCTCTGTATTCTGCTCCATCAATTTACCTTGCTGCTTAGAGGGGGTGGTTTCCTGTCTGGTATGTTGTACAGCATGGAAACAAAACTGGGATAAATCTCTCATCTAGGAATCCAGACAGTCTAATTTTCTTTTGTTTCTCATGTTTATGTCATCACTTAAGTCTTACTCTGTGTTTGTGGGTGGGGTGTGCAGGCACATGCGTCAGCTGCCCTTTCTGTGTTTTTGTGGTGGATTTGGAGCATTTGTCATAGTGCAGTCTTTGTGAAGGCTTTCTTTAATTGTATCTAAACCCACACAAAAGTGTTTGCTCTGGTTTACAAGCTATGATTTAGGAAATATTAACTCCTTTTAAATGGTGAGATCTTTTGAAAGGTTAGGAAAAAGAGGAAAGGATGTAAAGTCCTAGTTCATATTACCAGCTTGCCATGCTGAAGGAGTCCTCTTACGAGACTGGAGACTGGATGAGAAGAGAAACTAGAATGAATTCTCACCACAGATGGTCATAGAAGTATTCTAGTTTAGCAGAAAACTTCAGAATTTGAAGGAAAAATTCTGAAGAACAGAAATGTCTCTGAACTTACAGAAATATACCAAAAAATTTTGCATGCTAAAGCAAATTTTAATTGAGGTTTCTTCTGTGTTTTGTGCAAGATTCATTTGTTAAGCTAATAGACTATGTTTTATCTAAAAAAATAGATTTTTAAATAGCATTTACACCTCTGTTATAGTTCTGATTCTCCTATGCTTTACCTTATATTTCTGCTAAAACAAAGTGTACAGTGACTTTTTTCCTGAAAAAGAAGGTATTTCATGTTATGAAATCTGAGAACATTTGGTTAGTAAAATATTTTACAGCTTCTAAATGAGCAATGAAATATGACATTTGCAACTGTGCAAATAATATGTAGTGGATAATGTTTTACAAGATCTGTCTTGCAATTCCTCTAAACAGAATTTTCTTGTTTTGTGTCTGCTTGCTGACTTACGTCAAGTTTGGTTGAAACAGTCTTATAGACAGATCTCTTCTTTCTGACCAGGGGGATTTCATAGTCCATGTGATGTGTAGATACGCATTTTTGCATTGCTTGAATGCACTCTGAACACTGTGGCAGCCTCAGAATAGATGTGAATTTCCCCTGTAAGCAGCAGCCCCTGAGTCACCACAGCAGTAATTCAGTCTTGGTGTCGATAGCAAGCTCTCCCCTCAACTTCAGTAAGACATGAACTTGCAGTTCCTGTCCCAAGTACCAAGGGTGCTAGGTCCATCCTGTGGCCATTGGCTCCCTCTCTCCTCCCTTGCAGCTTCCAGTGCCATATTCCCTCTCCTGTGGTTAAACCCCTTTCTTGCTCCTGTGTCCAGTGGTCCCCGCTTTCACCTGGTGAGCCTGGGGATCTCGCCAAACTCACTGTTCTTCATGGGCACCCACAGGAGAGCTCCTGAAACAACTGAGGAAATGGCTGAAGTGTGTATTTGGGTTCTTTTGGTCTTTTGGGGAAGTCGTTCTTCTGCACTTGTTTTATGTACATTGATTTAGGACCTAATGAAACTCTGCATTCCTTTACTGCTCTTTTCTCTTTTTGTTCTTTAAAAGTAAACCAGAACTAAGTGCTGAGAAATGTAAGTTCTCAGTTAGCTCTACAGCTGCAGAGTCAGCACCACCTTTGTTTGCAAGGTAGTAAAGTAAAACTTCCAAGGGCTGTAGAAACAGGACTCACAGCAGGTTCACTGTACTAAATGCCCCTAAATGACAGACCCCGAGGGGTAGGTAGCCTGAAAATACGTAGAGACCTCTGGCACTTCGAGGGCGACATTTCAAAAAGAGAAAGAAATTCAAACATGACAAGGAGATGTGGCACTTTTCTTGCATTTTCATTTGGGATTGATGAGTTGAAGTCAGCACCTTACTGCCTGCAACTTGGAGAGTGATTTAACCACCTGTATTCTCATGTTTTAATTGATTGCATCTGCAGCGTGGGAGAACCAGTGAGAATTCAGGATGTTTTTAAATATTTTTATTTGCAAAGCAAATGTTGGGCATCATGTGGAGAAGGTTTTAGTTCAGTATGAATCCACACCTGGTTCCAAAAATTGCTCTTAATACTAATAACAGGCACTGAAATGCTATTTAAAGTATGGTGTAATTAGGAGAGTTGGAATATGTTTGATGATGTAGGAAAAAAAGCATGAATGAAGCTTCATGCTAAGTTGTTTCAGTTTAGTAAATGAGCTACTTCATGGTTTTTTCATTGTGCTTTCACCTGTATTAAATATGTCCTTAGAAAAGACTTTTTAATGTTAATGACTCACACCTTGTCGTTCCCAGTTCAAAATACAAGATTTTTTAAATTAGAGGAAAGTGTGAGAGTAAGGATGCCTCTGTGAGCAGACTCAACAGGACTGAGCTTTAATCATTTGGAGTCTGTAGCTTTGAGTTTTTCAGCTTACTCAAGTTTGCTTGAAGAACTGTGTTTTCTTTGTCTTTGTTTTCTTTATAGATAAATATATTTACTTTGCTTCAAATTTCTAAGACTTTATGGGAATTATTTTTAGGAAGAAGATTAATAATTGATAATTCAGTAAACAGTCTGGAGTAGTATAAGTAGTATAAGTGTAGTTATATTGAAAATGAAATAAATGCTATAGCTAAAGGAAGCATAAATCTTTGATATGCTCTCAGAGAACATCTACAACTGGAATACCACTTGGGAAACTGTGCTGAGAGCTGGGTAATGAAGCTTTGGAAGAGCGGATTGAAAGCTTGGGCTTTCTGTGTGGTGAACGGTGAAAACTTGGGCTAAGCTTAGTGGGCTGAGATTTTTATTTTTTGGAGGGAAATGCTTCTCATAAATATGATACGGCAAACCTACGAGAAAAATGCTCATATTATATTTTATGCACTTTCCTTTAGAGTCGTTTATTTTCATTCTCTCATTTTAGAAAAGATATTTTAGTAGGGGGAGACAAGTTTTTTCAGAACTGGAGATGCCTGTGAATTGTGATAATGTGTGAACAGTCCTGAGCATTTCACTGTTTCTATACTCAGAAATGATGAACAATGTGTGTTGTTTTACATATGGCTTGGTTATAAGACAACATAAACTTAAGGACAGTGAATGTTCTTTCTCTTTTCTAGTTATAGCTTGAGCCACTGCCATTCCCTGATCTCAGATTTTCCTGATGTTCCTCATCCATGTCTCAATAATGAGTTTTCAGTCATATTTTTTAGTTGCAGGCCATACTGGCTGAGATTTTTTTTTTAGCTATGTGTTTCCTTTCACCTGAATTATTTAGAAAAACATAACTTAAAACATTCTGTCATACTTAGAGAAAAACAACCAACCAAACAAAAAAAATGAAAGAGGAAACACAGATGATTTTGTTTACATTTAGCTACCAGAAATAAGTAAGGAACTGGGAAAGAAACTGTCAAGAGTTGCTTTAGACCAGAGGTTTGCAGTTATAGATGGGTCTGGCCTTTGGGAAGGGATCCAAAAATGGGCAAGCAAGGTGTCTCTTCCCTCACCCCTTCTGTGAAGATCGTCCTGCCTTCCCATAGCCTAGAGCTCCTACACACGTTGCCTTTAGGTGTTTGCTTCTCAGCAAGGACATAGCTGGGAGATGTTCACACCTGGAGTTCCCCCTCTACAATTAATTACTAATGATAATTTTATTTTGGTCCATCATGTGATAACCAGTGAAAAAGGAATCTGTGACCTGACCACAGATCTTCATGTCTGAGTATGGTAAAGGGGATGCCAATGACATTAGCACATGTCTGCTTTGGCTCGGTTTCTTAATTAATTAACAGTGCAGTGATGTTACGAGGTTGGCTTGATTTCTTTCCCTTTCCCTTCCATGCACTTCCTGTGCCATGACAGCTTTTTCCTTCACGTTTCTTAGGCTGATATGTTGCATTTCCTTCAGATCTCAAGTCTGCATCAGGGTCCAGGCTGATTTATTTAACTGGATTCTGAGTCCTTGCCTTTCCTCCCCCGGGCATGTGTGACGCATGATACTGTTCCTCTAGAAACCAATTAACAAAATAAATTCAATAACTGTGTGACTTAAATAATTTAAAAACAATGAGCATACATTGTGCCTACGTAGTCCCCACCTAAATTAGACTGTGCCCTCATTAAGATAAAGTTGCTTTGTTCTTCATTTACAGGAATTAGACTGAGTAAGGGTTTTCCCCCCTAGCAAAAGCTGGATGCTCCCAGGGCTCATGGCTGTTTCTGTCCAGTCTGACTGACCCTGCTTCAGCTGATTGACTTCTGATTGCCACCATGGCAGGGCAGTGGCAATCAGAAGCAAGCAGAAGGCTGCTTCTGGCCTGACATGACTTGACCAGAGGCTAAGAATTAAACATTTCAGTGCTGGCAGAAGGGGCCTTGCTGCCTTTTTTTGCTGGGAGAGGGAGCTGTGTTTCTGTGGGGAAATATGGGTTCGGTGACCGATCCAGAGGAAGGTGTCTGCACGTGCTAAAGAGAATCCACTAGTTCATGTCATGAAAGCTTATGGAGTTCTGGCCAAGGCACACGTTAAGTTTTATTACTAATACTATTGCATTTTACCTAAGGTGATTCTCTGCTTGATTACAGCAGGTATGAGGAAAGCCATTTGCTTCTGGACAAGGGAACGCAGATTTTGTCCCTGCAATCTTGCTTGCTTGCATGCATAAATTAAACATAGGTATGGGGAATTGCTTTTGTCCTCATCCTTACCTTGCTGAGAGAGCAGGAAGCCTGCTTATTTGCTTTGATATGTCCCTGCTTTTATCCTTTCCCTCATTTTGCCATTTATCCTGCCAAGACTGCAGAGTTGGGAGCAATTTGGTCACTGCAACTGTGTTTGCAGCATATCAGGTAGTTAATGGATAATAATTAATTTGAATTACCTCCTTTCCATCTATCTGCTGACTTGAATCTCGTTTTCCCTTACCTTTTACCTCAGTCCTTCTGTCTGTTTTCTCTTTTTCCTTCCTTTGATCTTCAGAAGGGTACTTTCTAAATGCACATTTAAACAGACCTGTTGTGCATCTATGAGTGAACTTGAACATTGTCAAGAGAAAGCAGCTGGGTTGAACTGGTACCCAGAGATACGCTCAGGGAGCTTTCCTCCTCCAAAGGCACCAGGTAAGGTTTCTCTCAGTTGTTCCTGCTGCTCCCACAGAAACATAACTCCTGTATAACAGGTGGTAACATCATTGCCTACATTTCTGGCTAGTTTTATACAAGAATAGTTCCCTAAAACATTCAATTCCCTATGAAGACATGCACTCCATGAGTTTTAATCCTGCCATTTAAATGAAGATCCTGTGTTAAAATTAGCCAAGAACATGTTGAGCAAAGCCACCCAAAGCAATGCAATGCTTGAAGTCAGCTCACATTTTCAGTAGCATACTTGAACTGCCAGAGCATTAGCATGCTTGTAAAATTTGAGGTTAACTGTGTTTGAAAAAATTTGTATTGCTTTGCATCAGTTGCTGAGCTGGAGTACACAAACATTATTTTAAATAAACAGTTTGCCCGCTGCTGAGAATTTTATGAAAATCTTTTACCAACTCCTGTGTTTACACATGTAAATTCTAGTTCTTTCACAAGCACACATGAAATATGACCTGGGCATTCCATCCTTCGTTGCAGATCTTCAAACTCTTAAATATGTTTGTAGCGTAGACGTTTCCAGAAACAAAACATCTTTTTAAAACAATACAAATCAAGATTTCAGTGTGAAATATTGCTGTTTCTCAGTTTTTACCACCAAAGTGCATAGTCTAAAAATAAAATTGCTGGCAAGTGTTAACTGCAATAGTGTGAGGAAATGTCTCCAGAATAAATAAACAAACCAGCCTTTAGCTAAAGCATTGGAGTAAAATGAACATATAATTCATCTGTGAAGCCACATATTTGGAAGGTGGTATGCTATGGCTGGTTTGTGCAATTTATCAAGACAAAACACTTCGCTGTATCTTGCTTGGAATTGCTCTGGAAACCCTTATGATACCACATTTTCCACTGTGCAGAGGCCATTAAAACTAAATTACTTGGAAAAACAGTAGCCACTAAATTATGGATGTATTGGAACCTAAGCATCCAGTAGGAAAGAATTTTAACTTTGTAAACAAATGAATAATTTTTAAAACAAAAATGAAAATTACCTGTAAGATACTTTCTATACTAGGATGTCTCAGAGTAACCATGACAACAGCCTGGGCTTGAAGTTTATTTGCTGTATCTCAGCAAGCACATTTTTTTCTTAACTGAAAAAAGAGGCATCAGGGTCTACTGCACAAGAACTAGGAAAAATAGCTATGCACTTGTAAACTTACGAGTGAGAATGGAGATATGTCACTCTAGGTATATTCCTATGGTTAAGAAACAAATTTTGAGTATTTTATCTTTCCCCATCAGTGTCAGATCTGCTTCTTACTCATGGTGCTTTTTCCCACTGACAAAATAAAAAATGTGTGTCTTCCTGATCACATTAGATGGTATATTAGATTTTTTTAGAACTGGGATTTTTTTCCACTCCTGAAGTATTTTGACCAACAAATTAGATCTAAACTACATATGTAAAAAGGTTGGTGTTTAAGAAAAAAAATATTTTGTTTATAATTGCAAGGAGAAATTTGAAATCAAAACAAAGACAACTGTCTTCTCTATGACAAATGCATATATTTTGCTGCAAATATCTGAATTTTAAAAATAAATTTTGTATAAAAGTAAACATAGGTATATCACCTGTACTAGTGAAAGTAATCTACCTGTAAGGAGAAATATTGTTCTTTTTCCTCATAACAAAGTAACAAAACAGCAACAGCAAAAGTGCATGTTGACCCACTGGCCATCTGGCTTACACAAGCCAGTGTTGGGACATGTATTGAACTAAAAGGTGATTTGGTGGCCTGAAAGGACCAAATGAAATGAGCTGGTTTCTCAACCTGTTGAGATGCAAGGCAAGACCTGCAGCAGACTTAATGTGTTTTTTGTGTGGCAGTATAGGGCGATAAAGCATAAGAACCAGTAAATTCAGTCCCATAAAACAATTGTTTTGTGGCCCTACAGCATGAGAAGCCTTTTGCCATTTTGGTATACTCTGCGTAATAAATCTTCCACTCTGCTTGGCAAATTATCAAAAACAATGTCCTGCAAGTTGAGAAATTCACCAGATTATTCCTTCACCATGATGTGAAGTTTTTCCATTACTAATGAATTAAGTATTAAAATCAAAACAACTCTGAGTTCACTGTCCAATCTGGAGTACACATTTCTCTGCAAGCAAGCAGCAAGAATAGTTTTTTTTTTTCTTTTTTCTTCCTCTCTTCCCCCTCCTTTGGATAAAGGAGGGGGGGGAAAAAGCCCCACACAATGGCTAGTGCAGTAATAAAGGCTGTTTCTGATATCAGGCTTTATTATTGATTGTGATAAAGACTTTATTATGATAATCTTTTATTTTAAGGACCTGGTACCACATAGACATAGAAAAATTCTAGTTAGAGGACATGCTCTGGCTACATACAACATAGTCACATACCAAAAGTAATGAGTTTTATACCTCTAACTTAATCTTTCAATTTTGGCTTTTCAAAGCAGTATCTCTGCTTAGATGGGTATAACTGTAGATTTTTTCCTGTATTTTCAGCAAGAACCTTGTTTTTAAAGATTATAAACCTTGTATATAAAGATTGTAATTATCACTGGTTAAATGTTGATTTTTATTTTATTTTTTTTTAATTCTCTGAAGTAACCATTTGGATTTATTAGTTGGCTTTTACATTTTTTTCAGGTTTTACCTATAACATTGCCCTTGTGTATGTATATATAATAAACACACTGTCTGTGATGCTTCCAAAAGTTCAAAGTTTAGTAAGTCTTTTTTGGGCTCCCTAACCAGAGGAAATTATATATATATATATAAATATTGGCTTGTAATGACTATTCTTGGTAATTTTTAGTCATGTAGTGTGGTTAACTTTAGATTCAGAAAGTTATAAGGAGAAGTGGTTGTGTCTTTGCTTAGTCACACTTCTACTCTTTTATTTTCCTTGAGTGGACTTCAAGCTGCAAATTTACAAAGCATTTTGAGGGAGGATCTCAATCTGTTCTGTGTACCTTAACATTTCATAGATGTGATTATGTTTCATGGCAACTGTCATGTCCTTTTTCTCAAGGAGATCTGTTGATGTGTTTATCAGTAATTTTTTAAGCATTTTGTGGAATATGCAGCCACTCCAGATGATTTTTAGTAGGGACTTGTGTGATAGAGCAACAGATAATGATTTTAAACTAAGAGATTGTAGATTCACACTAGATAAAAGGAATAATTATTTTGTGCTGCAGGTGGTGAAACACTGGAGCAGGTTGCGCAGAGAAATGGCAGGTGCCCCATCCTTGGAGAGATTCAAGGTCAGGTTGGAGGGGCACTGAGTAACCAGATCTAATTGCAGGGACCCTTAAAGGTCCCTTCCAACCAAACTGTTCTATGGTTCTGTGACATTATTGCCTCTGTTGGCAGCTGGGGAATTCACTCTGGCAAAGCTCAGGGTTAGCATCAGTATCCTCCCTGAGTGGTCTCAGTACAGAGCTATTACTCAGGTGAGACACTATTCCCATCTTTCCTCATTTTAAAAATCAAGCACTTTATTATCCCAGGTATTTTTACATTCTAAGTGGCCACAAACAGAAAGTTTTGAAGTATTTATCTTGTTCATCTTGGAAATAACTCTCTTTGACTGAAGAGCCAGAAATACTTTTTCCATTTGACCCTACATGAGACAGTCACTGACTGAAGTCAGAGGGTGAAACTGTTGCTGTGTATGAAATATGCCTCACCAATTCCAGCTCATTTAAAATGGTGAAGTATTTGCTTTTGCACCCTTTATTCTAGGCCACTTTCACAGTGAGCATCCTGGTTTTGTGGCCTGATTGCTTGAGACATATAATTTCAATTAACTGCCACAGCCCAGAACAAAATGTATTATGTGTGCCTTTTTAATGTTTGCAATGACAAAAGCACTTTGCATTGCTTCTGGAAGGTATCCCGAAAACTGGGAATTAATGAATGGATCAAATCCTGTCAAGAGGTTCAATTTTGTCCGAACAAATTGCCATTAATAATCATTAATGTTGTACTAATATAATGCTAACACTAATTGGGTCCTGCTGTGCTATGTGATATGTGGCTGTAATAATAGAAAATATGATAGTATTTCAGTTCTCCCCATTTCCCAGCAAGACAGAGTGCTATGTTTATTTGAAATCAATCTTACTGAACATGAGGTCTCTGCTAACCCAGGCAGTTTCTTTGTGCGTACACAGCAGACTCACATAACCAGTATTTTATCACCAGTGTGAGATGTGAGGTAAGCCTGACTGTCACAGTTAAATACTCTGAAATGTTTACAAGAGCTTTTGCTCTGAAGTGTAGCCCAGAAGGGTGGGGATTTGTTGCCCTTTCTGCAGGTGCTGGCGGGGTTACCGCTGCCAGCATTTGGCTGCTGTGGGGTTATTTGCCATTTGATCCATCTGTTCTCTGTGGCTTCCTGCCTCTGAGAGGCATTAAATAATCAGCATAACCCCCAAATCCTTGCTTCTTAGCATAATGTGTTGTGGGAGGGTTTGTCCTGTATCCATATGGTATTCCTAGTTATGTCTAATTAGACAGATTAGCTAAATGTAATTGTTATAACTGTATTAGAACAGACTTCTTACAGATTTATAAAACCAGTTGAGAATTGAGCAAGCAGTTATGTTCCCCTTAGCTGGATTTTTCTCGCCCTGGTAAGGACTATATGTCCTTCTAGGTTACATATTTGGGGAGAGTGATTATTGCATCCATATCTGTCAGCAGTGGTGCAGTGCTTTGATAAAAGGCTATTCTGTTCACAATCAAATGACTAAGTAGTTATTTTTGGCTTTGTTTATGGAAAAAAAGACATTTTGCGAGATTACAGTTAGAGTCTGTGGAGCAAAAAAGATTAATATTTTCTTACCATTGTAGCTTAGAGAGAAGCAGGCTGAAGGAGGACTTCTGAGATCCTCAGTCAGTATGGGGAGCTGGTGCTCTGGTTTGAGGATGTGAGTGTCCATATCCAAATCCTCACCGTGCTTGTGCGTGGTTAAAAATTAACTCCTTTTACATTCTGGTCCATGTGAGGATGAAGCATCATGTTGGAAACTGAGTGCTTCAACCGTCTTTATTGTTTGACAGCAGTAAAGGACTGTCCCTCCATTATTAATTTCCAACTGAATTGAGATTGTGTCAGGAATGAAGACTCCTTGTTCCAGACCGAAAATTCACTGGGAGAACAGTTCTGATAATATAATTTAGGGGGTTTTTTTAAGTTAGTCTTTGGCTGCAGAAGTGAGTTGTTTTTGTGCAGAAATGCTCTTAGAAAAAAATTATGTGGGAGAAAATACAACATCAAACAGAAAGCTGGACTTGATGGTATACAAGAGGAATATACTTTGCCCAAATTCCATTTCAGGAATAGCTGATGGGGTCAGAATCATACACGAAAAAGGGGCTAATCCTCCTCCTAGTAGCCTCTTAACCTAATACCTGGAAATACCCACTACAATAATACCCAATACATTAATGGAAATATCTAATAACAAAAAGACAATTTGTGTCAAGGGAGTGTCTTCAGCTTTTCCCATTTTTTAGTAAACTTAAGTTTATTCTGAAGTTGGAATTTTTTAGCATTTAAAAAAAAGAAAAAAAAGGCTTGTATTTTCATGGCAAATCAAGTTCAATTTATAATCTGGTTAGTACATTTTTCTCTATACATAGTGAAGTTTCTTGTGCATAGACTTGGAAGAATGTTGTGCTTATTTTCATAACCTTTTTTGACATCACCCTGGTTCTATGAGGAATCATTCTTTTTTTTTTCCTGTGGTTGATACTGAATGTGTATTTGGCTCTGACTCAATTAAAAAATTGTCAGAAACAAGGGAGGTCTTTTACCAGAGAACAACTCTGTTTCTGGGGACAAAAGGTGATGAAATGCTAAGTGAGACAAATTTAGAATGACCAGGTCTTGTGTGGCTCAGGACCAAGTTCAGAATCTGCTGTCTCACACAGAGCTTGGCTGTTGTGACCCCGTTTGTCTACTTTTGCTTTAGGGCTGTTTCACAAAGTAGGTGATTCCTGACACCAGTGACTACAGATAACTATTGTATGCCTTCTTTTCATGTTGAAAAGAAAATGCTATTTTGATCAGGACAGTGCTGGAAAGCTAGGAAGGAGCAGTACTCATATCACACCCCCATCTTTTGCAGGAGGTGAATATGATATGCCTGTGTCTGTGTTCTGGTGTATAACAATTTGAGTCAGTTTGGTCTACTTTATTCAAGTAAGGTTGGTTTTGGTTTTTTTTCTTCAAAGCTGTATTTCCCATTTAAAATTGTGAGATATCAGTAAATATTTACTGTTATACACTATTTATATTTTATTTAAAAAATTTCTAAGCGCTACGAGTTGTAGAGCCAGAATGTTTGACATACTACCAAACGTGAATTTCTGGTTTAACCTCTCTGCAGTAGTCTCTAGTATGTTCTGAGGGTAAAGAAATAGTGGTTTTGGCTTGCTCAGTTCAAGAGCTACAGAGATTCATGTGGAATTGAAACGCAGCTGCATTCTGTCCAGTTTAACGTATATAAACAAGTCTCTCAATCTTAAATTCCTTAAATATGTGAGCATCAGGACTTTTAGCTCATTTAGCTGAAAATATGACTCCTTTTAAATGTGTAAATAGTTTTCCTAATCTGGGGATAATTATGGGGAGGGAGGAGACTCTTTGTGTATGAATGCAGAAGTCTGACAAATGTACTATTTTTAGAACATTATCTTCTACATTTGGTGATTCCAGTTTTCATCTGAATGAAGTTTGACACAATTTAGCTTCAGTGTTTTATAAATTAAAATTCAAAGTGCCAGCAAATGAATACATTTTCTGATATAAAACTCTGCAGATATATTGTCATTTATATATAGTATCTGTCTGTGTGTAAACATGTTTAATCTGTGTAGCCTTCTGGTCAGCAAGAAGTACTGCCAGAAAGTTGTTGCTAATTGGAAACCAATATATTTTATTAGGTAACAATTAAGACAATAGATCTTTCATTAAGAAACAAAATGAAAGAGAAAATTTTGAAGAAAGTATTTTAATAAATTTAAATAAAATTTCTTAGTCATTCAAAATAATACTTTCAGTTATTAAATTCAGTTATTAAATTGATCCACAAGTATTTTATAACCTTTAAAACTTTCTTTATAACATGTAACGAGAACATTTGGATTAAAAATAAGAGCATTTAATGGGATACTGGAACTCTTCCATAACTGGCTTTCCTGAAAAGTAATTGTTTCAAAAGCATCACAAACAATATCCATTCTGCTTTTGGATAAGCTCAGATCTTTCTAGAATTTTTATCATTGACTGACATGAGACTCTTTTGATAAAAGGGGGTACAACAAGAAGACAGAAGTGTTTTCTTCACTTCCTCTGCAGCTTGGCTCAGACCTCTGGGGAGAGAGAAAGAACAAAATATTTCCTCTTTTTTACACAGGTTGATTTGTGCCCATGGGAATGAGTTCGTATCATGAGAAAGGGAGACTGCACTGAATCCGGTCTAGGCTATTTTCCAATGAACTGCTTTCTTAGCAGGGGTAACACTGACAGAGGGCTGAGTTTAAAGGAAGAAGTAAACTGTTCAGTAGTCTAAAACAAAATTTTTAAAGAAACAGGTCAAAACAGGAAATGTTTGTATAGAAAAGAAACATCTCCCCAGTGGAAACTCAATATGCCTTCAATCCATGAGTTCACACTGGCAAAAGTTTGCCTTAGGGTTCATATTAATAAGAATCCAGAACTTGTATGCATAAACATGTCTTCTGTGCATCTCTGGTGTGTTTCTAAGGTATTTTATAATCAGTTTCTTTCTCTTCCTAGGCACAAACATAGTAAATCGATTTTCATCGACCCAGATTTTAATAATACTGCACCAGAATGCAGTGTTACTGCCAGAAATGTAGTGTAAAGAAATTGGCCCTTGCACCACTTCTTTTACAGTCTGAACCTCTAGAAGACATTCTGGCCTAGCTACAGTGGAATTTTCTGAAGTTTTATATGGTATGTAACATTGTAAGTGTTAGTTTGGGGTATTGTTGGGGGCTTGCAATCAAATTTACAGATATATGTTTATCTATTGTATATATTTATCTGTCACATAGACAAATCAATTGTTCCAATCAAGAACAAGATAAATGGGTATTCACTAAAATCAGTTGGAAGGTCAATCAGAAGTAAGAATTTTCTTCTGATTAGGAAAAATACCTTAGGAGAATAGTATTTTAGGAGTATTCTCAGTAGAAAATAGAAATTTACAATATTAAGTAAAAAAACCACTGATCATTCCTTATGGAATCAGCCTAGGGTCTTAGCTACTCTAATTCATAATCTTCCAGGACAAGCCAGTCACGGATTCTTAGAGGAAGAATGTGGGAGCCAACATCCTCCTGGATTTCTGCCCTGGTAACCACCTTGACTTATGATAAGGAACGGGTCAGGGTTTTCTAAACTGGAAGCTGAATCCTTTCTGCTGTGCTTAGTAGAACCAAAGCATTTTTTACTGTATAGTTTCCCTCTACATCCCTAATTTCTGAGCCAGGAGAATTATTAAATGTTTTCTTTTCACTTCATGATTGTGCAGATATCCCTTCATTAGTATTTTTTCCCCACCTTAAAGATCCATAGCTGTTATCATACAGTATTGTATCATCATTTCTTGTTCTTTTTCTACGCAAGAAGAAATATCTATCTCCATATCTGAATTTTTAAAAGTGGGTGTTGATTAGATTTCACAAGGGAAAAGTGCACCAGGCTACAAGAGTGAGTATTTATTGCTAGTCACAAGTGGGTAGAAATATAGCTCACTAATTTTATCCTAATGCACTTCAGAGAGAAGAAATCCAAGCAGTTAAAATAAAAGCATCACATGTCTTCCATTATTTGCTTGTGGAACCAGTAATACACAGTAGATGGTATTGCAAACATGAGCTGGTCCTTTTTTTCCATTGAAATCAGTGTCACTTGATTAATTTCAGTAGAAGAAGGTTATGCCAAAATGGTAAATATTGTGTGTGCATTATTCCAAGACTTGTGAAACAAATAACTGCATGTCCTGATTCTATTTTTATAAATGTAAATTAAAATAAAAAATAGCAGTTAATATTTCTGCTGAGCGATGCTGACCTATGCATGCTTGATCAGTAATTGCAGTGCTGCGTGCTGACTAAAGCTATTTCCTCGAAAGAAAGCAATTTTTAAATTATGTTCTATTTTTCCAGGTACTATTGATAACTATTAATAAGTTCTTGTCTTTCAAACTAACTTCTCTCAATAAAAAACCCAAAGCCAAGTCAAAATTATCAGTCTGGCAGTTATATTCAACTGTTTGCCATGATTGTCTGAAGTATCCAGAATGAAAATGAATGTAAATGGCATTTCTGGACTTGTGGCTTGTTTTGAAATTCCCGTTCCCCATACATATACAGTCAGGAATGTATTTATATCATCCTTGTAAGCCAGTTAAAAGAATAATGTCCATTTGGGCTTGGAGTTTATATTTCAAGAGGATTTCAGAAGAGATACCAGGCTTGCTGTTTCCTGAGGTGAGCCCATGCTGGCTCTGGCTTTGGAGTGGGCATTATATTCCCTGGCATTAGAGACTGTGTTGTGCTATGGATATCTCATGGAAGACAGTCATCCTGTGCTCCCTTAAATAGCCAATGGGGAGAAACAGGTATTTGGTGCAGTTCACCTGGCCTGACTTAGATCTTTAATTTCTATTGACATGAACTGTCTGAAAGTATCAGGTTTTCTGCACGGTTTTTACAGGACAGGTGACAAGGTAGAGCATGGTGTCTCTCTTGTCAGATGAGTCCTGCGCTCTGTGCTGCTGACATGTGGAGCTCATTCTACCACTGCACTGCCTTGCTATCAGCTCATTCTGCCTTATACAAAACACAATTGTAGCAAATCCATTGTCATCGGAGGAGTGTGGGGGTTTATTTCTTCATTCTCAGGGATTCTGCTTCAGGTGATCCAAATGAGCAAAGGTCTCATTCCCAGCCTTGGCAGAAGAGACTCAAAATGTGTTACACTTTTGTGTATTTATGGAGACTCACATGTTGTTTCTGCAGAAAGCACCACTGCTCTGCAAGTCACCAGGCGGAGTCTCACATAACTCTTACATCAGTCTTTTTACCTTTTTCCTTTGCCATAGGACCCATTTTTAGTTCAGTGTTTGTATTGCTTGGCCACAGGATTACTTTGTCTAAACTCAGCAAATACAGCACACATATATTGCACTCCCAAATACAGGGCAAGGGTGAGACACACCATTTGTGCATGTATGTACGCAGATGTGTGTCAGACACAGTGGACTTTGAATTTATGTCATCGTTTCTAGTGTTTGCAATTAGACTGTGTGGTTTCTTCTTATTTAAATTTGGTCAGGATTGTATCATCTACATTCCTGCGGCTTCTCCCAAGCTTCTTGAAATGCAACACTGTTGCATCTATTTTGTAAGTGAGCAAGCCACTTTTTAGGGATTTTTCCCCCCCAGTCATGTGACATAGTAAATAAAAAGAAATTATTATCTCTCTCAGATGTTTGAACTCTGCAAATGAAAGGAGTCCATTTGTTGAACACTTTTCAGGCTTAAGAGCTGCCTTTTTGCATTTGCTTTCCAGTTGACCCTTTAGTCCTATTTTGAGTTACCAGATGAAAACAAGGTTTCTCTTCAAAGGTTTGTTGCCGAGGTAACTGGCACTGACACCAAAAGATGAATACTTTAACTACTTAGGATAATGCCTATTTTGAGAGCTAAATAAAGAGCTAAATTTCAGAGAAGGATGTTGGATAAATGTGAATTATCAGGGGAGAAAAGTGAAGATTGTTGGAGTAGCGGAATTCAGACAGGATTATTGCCTTTTGCACCAGTAATGGTGCAAATCATTATGCTGCTAATCACGTGCTGCCTCTTGGCTCTCTCAGTCCTGCTGATCCATTGAATTGTGCTGATATTTTGACCTCTGCCTTGATAATATATAGGGCTGTGCAAGTGAGAGGCAGGAAGCTGCAATTTTACAGAGGACTGATAGCTACTGTGTTTGCAAGAAGTTTAGTATTTTGAGTTTAAGGTTGGGAGGTTTATGTGCTGCTGGGGGAGTTACTGCTGGAATCCAAAATTTCTCAAGAAAACTGATGCACAGTTTGTGTAAATGAAGGAGACAAACCTCTCTGTGTCTAATACTGTATAATGGAAGGAATTTTTTATTTTGATATTTGGTTCAAATGCAGAAGCAATCTTAGTTCCCATCCTCCCAAAATGCTGATCATGCTTTTGAGAGGTATGGCAGAAGGAAGCTTTAAAAATTGTTCAGTGACAATACTGAACAATAACATTAGAATTTGATGTCTACTGATGCTGCTGTATATCAGAAAATTATGAAAACAAATAATTTAATATCAAAGTTGTAAGTTTTTAGTTTCTTACAGCCAGTGCACTATTACTTTTACCAAAGAAAACAAATATAGATTTTGGTTAACCATAGCCCAAAAACACTAAGATGGCTCAGACTGCATTTGTGCTGGAGCTTACATTTACATTGGAGATCTCTTTGCTGCTCTCTGCAAAGGCTGTCAACACCTGTCACAGTTCTGTAAGGAAAAAGATTTCTGCATGTTGGCAGCAAGAGAGGCAGCAAACTGCTGCTTTCAGTTTCCATGAGCTTTTGTTGCTATAAACCCTTTCCACTCTGGAGCTAATAAAGAAGAGTCACACTGGCTATTTAACAGCATCAAGTATATCCTTAAGTGAATTCTTAGTATATTTTTTTAGTTATTAAAAGTTCTTTTTCTTTTACTGTAGAAGCATTACCCAGAGGTGACTTTGCCCATGGTAAATCAGTGAAATGCTGTGCCTGAGTCCCCCCATCAGAAGTCAAAAAAAGGAGCAGGAAGAAGTGTTTTCAAATATGCTGTTACTAGTTTTTGTAGGCCTTGTAGCATTCTGCTTTGTTTTGAGTACTTATTGAGATTGTGAAGTAAGGGTCCAGCCTTCAGCGTGTTCACTACTTCAGTGGTGCCACAAGACAGGATGTAGGGCACTTGAGCCCAGGTAGGTTCTGTTTTTAGCAACTGTGAGATTTTATGAAATTTATTTGTTGTATTTTAGATAAGAAAAAGAACTTTTAATAACTAAAAAAATATACTAAGAATTCACTTAAGGATATACTTGATGCTGTTAAATAGCCAGTGCTCCAGCGGGTTTCTGTGGTTACTCTGAAGTTGCCAGCCATTCTTCTCATGGACACCAGAATACATAATTTTCATTTTCACTTGAAATTTATGCTCATCAGAACAGAGCTAAAATTCTCCACCTACAAAACCATCTGATAGATTGGAAATGTCTACCTTTAAGAAACTCAAAGCACACCATTCTATGCCATGTACCACACAGAATAGTAGAAGATGCTTCTGGCTTGTTTCCTGTGAAAACCATCTCAGAATCAGAGCCCCCACTGTGGAAGTTAATGCCAGAAGCGACCAGGCAAAGCCTGTGACTGTTTCTTGTTTCCAACTGCTACATGATTTTGCACAGCAGGCTTTCCAGGGAAGTTCCAGGATTTACAGCTAAATGGATATACTTACAGTTGAAAAATACACTAAACAGATGTAAGTAAGAATTTGTAATTCACACAGGACTTTACACCTTATTCTTCCAAGTAATGATACTATTTGGGATGATGAAATAAAATTTAGAAAATGAGTGATAACTGTAGAAAGTCAACTTTCTGGACTTTACAGGGACTGCTGTGAAATTGTAGCAATCATCCAGAATCCTCTACCAGTTTTTGCAGTACAGACAAAGCTTTAGGCATTGCTGTTTAAAATCTTTATACATGTGCACACTGAAAAGTTTACTTCATTTGTCTCTTAGTTAAAACCAACTGTCATTATAGAATGCTTTCAATATGAAAGGGTGTCTTCAAGTTTCACGTGTCAAAAAAGGTTAAACTTTTTTCTGAAATTTTCATTTTGATCTTCTCTTTGCAAATTAGGATCCACAGATAATTTCCTCCACTGTAAAGTTACGTGAAATGTCTGTGGATTTCATGGAGGGACGTTGATTTCTTTTTCTTACAGTTGTCAGCATGTTTATAATGAACTGAAATACTGAATAATTATTGTAGTTCAATGTACTGTCAATGTCTAGTGAAAACAATTCCAAACAGCTGGTTATTTTCTTGATATTATGAATGCAATTTGCCTCCATAGGCTTTCTTATCCACTGTATATTTTAAAAACCCCATAGTTATTTGTACTTCTAATTTTGAATTCTTCTCACTTATTTTTTTTTACTTCAATAAACACTATCTTTCATTTCAACCATACAGCTCCTTAAGCTTTGCTAACAGCATTTTGGGAAGGAAGATTCCTAAAATAGTAAACAAAAAAACCGATATGCATGAACCATGAGCTGTGAAACTATTTTATTTCTATGTTTTACACTATTTTACTACAGAGATTTTAAGGTCCTGAAGTAACAATCAAGATTGTCTATAACTGTACAGTTAGTGATGACCATTCATTATGAATACCTGAGTGAAGGCATCTTCTGGGTGAACTTGCTGAAGCTTGCACAAGGATCTTCTGTGGTTAGAAATAGACATCTAACTTGAAGCTTCAGTTTGTTCATGGCTGGTTTAGATGCATTTGCTTTTGTGCCACCCATGTCTCTCACCTCTCCTCCCTCACTGCCCCCATGTGTCCATACATTTGGATTAAACCCTCCTTGGCTTGCTTTTTGCTGTGCCAAAATAGCCATTTGCTCTTACCCTCCTTATAGATCAGGTTCTTGGGGTTTTTTTGAAAACAGTTGACTGCATTTTCTCTATTGTATACTAGATAAACCTCTCACCTATGCCTCTTGCAGTTTACTTCTCTGTCTCAGTGGGGGATGCTAATCCATCTCTAAGGACATACACAAGGCCATATTGGTCAGACCAAAGATGCATTACCTGAGATTGCCAGAGTGCACAGGGACAGAAAGGTGATGTCCTGCTATGCTCCATTGAATTGTGGCAGTGCTCAGCAGGGAGCTGCATTGACAAATGCTCTAATTTTACTTCAAAGCTTTTTGTATGTTCACATTCGATTCTCTTCCAGCATTCAGTTCTTCAGCTTGATGGTTTTTTTTGTCAGCACTTACCTCTTTGAAAGTGCTGGACATGGTTAGTTGCTTTCAATGAATGTTTCTTCTAGATTAGTCTGTAAGAGCTCGGGAGTTGAATAGTAGAAATTTCAATTTATTACAGTGTAAAAGTGTATGCTTCTGATTACTTAAATATTCATGCAAGAAAGTTGAACTCAGGGATTCAGTCCAGAGGATGTTAGTGGTAAATTTTGTAGCCAGATGCTGATTTGTATTTCTGTAAGTCCAAAAGAATTTCATATGCATTAAGTTCAGTGTGGGTTTACACTGATATTAGTGACAAAAGTGGGTGTTAAAGGACATGTGTTAAGTCATCATCAGTGTGCTGGTAGAGCATGAGCAAAATAAATTATTTTAAGACTATCACTATTAATGCAGCCTTTGAAATGAGATTATTTTTTAATCTATTTTATGTGATCAATAAGGTGGACTCACTTCCTCAGTCAGCAGTAGGGTATCTGCATTTAAAACATTACCTTAGTGTCAGCAAGACTCAGCAACTAAAGGTTGTGTGGAAACCTATGGAAAGGAAAATAGGCAGCTTGAGAGGCAAGAATGTCATAACTCTCATCTTTGATATTCATTTTAAGACAGGATAAAATGCTCTTTTCAGGCACCCAAATGTTTCACTTAGGTATGAGACAAACCAATTTGACTGTCCTATTTCCTGATATATGCGTCTGCATGTAGCAGGAGATGGGTAGTGGACTTGGACTGATGCAGGGTCAAAAAGAGACCTTTTTGGTAAAGACCTGGTGAAGCTTCCTTGAAGTGGAAAATCTGTTGTGATTTTTATAAAATACAGTTTCATGTAAGGTGATTATGGCAGCTTCCTTTAAGGAATTGTTGAGGAGCTTTTATACTGGAGTGCAGTAAATTGATTCCAATTAACTGTCCTAGAGATGCTAAAGTAATCAGTGATTCATATTTATTTATGCAGGCATCTTAGACAGTTGGAAACAGCACAGGACAGCCACATCAACTTTTCCTTCCAGTTCAGTCATGCTTTCTATTGGATGTTACATGAAGATTTTTTTATATGTACTGAAGATTACTTTTTGAATCTAAATATCTAAGACAGGGCAGCTAATGTGTATGGGCTATACAAACCAGAAAAAGATGATTTCACAACAGTGAATATTGAAAATTTGTAATTGAAAATGCATAAAAGCGCTTTGTCATATTTTTTTCAGTTTTGATAATGTAATTTTTAAAAATTGTTTAGAATTAAAAGTTCGGCAATGGAATGCTTTTGTTCTGTTTATTAAATGAAATTTTTCCATGTTCACAGTCAGAAAACACTTCTAGAAGTTAGTGGAGGAGTTTTAGGGAGTTTTTCCATATTGCTTGGCCTTTATTACTTGGCATCCTTGTATACAAGCACTGGTATGGCATAATTTTCATAGAAATAAGAGTTCAGTAAAATTATTTGGTAGGTAAACAGCATTATCTTTCAGAAAGTCATGTAATAGTATACATTAATATATTTGCAAATTACACTACAAACAGTTTACTATGTATTAATATGGGAGACGATTCTCTGGAATTGTGTTATTGCCCATATTTCTGTTTCCTCATAATTTTGTGAGTTATTAGAATTTCACTTTCCCTTTCAGAAAATTGCATTTTGCAAAATTCTGAAATGCTTCTTAAACGGCATTAAGAAGCCTTATTTAGATGAAAAGTTGCTGGTACTTTCATAATAATTCTATGAATATGGTAATTCTCTGTGTGTGCTAATAGTCCTATTTGGGAATCAGTAATCTTTCCCAGTTTGTGCTGTACATACAGCAGAGCAAAAATATCATACAAAGTTATTATATGAAGGTGTTGACTCTAGGTGTTTGTAATTGTAATGGAGATAAGATTCTGAAGCTGATCTCTTTTTTATTTGGTTTTGATATAATAGAATGGCAAGAGCATTTAGATGCTTAGAAAGAATACCAATCTAATTTTTTTTTCAATTATCCAACAATTGCTGAAAAACAATTGAGCACAAGAATCTGTTACACTTTATTTGTGGCAGTCGTGATTCAGCATGCCAAAAGTAGACCCATGAAAGTATTTCCTTGATTCTGTATTCTTTGGCAGGAGCATAATGAGTAATAAAATACAATCTCTTTAGAAAAACATATGCTATCTTTTTTTTGTATAATAATAATGAGACAACTACTTGGTGCTTTTCATTGTTACATCCAGTTGCTAACTGTTGAAATACCAGGCTGTTGCTGCATATTACTGCTAGGATTTAGAGCATGTGTGTGTGCGGCCTCATGTCTAACATTGCAGCTTGCCACCTTTTGTCATTACCACTACAAATAATTAGCTGTATCATTTCCCTAATTTCTTTAATGTATGAATTAAAATTTATTCCATTGTTGATAAAAATGTACCTATTTTTCTTTACAATGAGCAAATTTGTTGGTCTCATTTCTATGAGTATTTGTAAATAAATATTTCTTCATGGAGTGTAGTGTAATAGGTACTGACATATAAGCAGTAGGTAATTTCTTGTTGTCTGACATGGAAGTTGAAAATAATTCTCATTTTGTCATCTGTGAACCCAAAAAAAGATTCTAACAGGTCTACATAGTGTTGGGAGGGAGAAATGAGAAGAGGGGGTGGTAGTACCTGGAACACATCAGATCAACTGTAAAGCCATTATTATCTTCATGTGAAGTTGCTTTTTTTGTATATTTTTTTCTGTGGACCTTTTGAGTTATTGTAGTAATTAAAGGAACCTTTGATAGCTGTTTCTCCAGGTCCTCTATTACTGCATCGTGTTTGTTGTCAGAAGGCTTAGACATTTGACACAATAATTCAAAGATATGTCTCCATTTAATCATCCAAATAGTTTTAATTTATTGATTTTAGTCTTTAACGTTGGCAACGCCCTTTCTCAATTTGTAGTTCTCCAATATTGTTTCAAAGAAGTGCAAGTTCTGTAGAAAGTTCCAGTCTGAGTAATTTAAATGATGATGGCAACCAGCTTTATCTAGTGCCACAGTGCTGTGTAGGACAAGGGAGGTGGTAGCACCTTCCTGGCTCATTTCTGTTTATTAACAGCACAGAAAAAGAATTCACAATGCAGCTGTGGTTAGGAGCGTTTGGTGCATCGGTTCCCTAAACCTCCCATATTTTAAAGCAGGAAGATAATTTTATTTCTTATCTGACAGGGTTAATTTTTTTTATAATTAAAATATGCTTAGAGTATTCCACAGAGCATCCTAAGTAGCATACTTACTGTCCGAAGCTGTCAGAAGAGTTGCTACTTCAGATCTTTTGGAGTCCTGCGTTTTAAATGCTTCTCGGCTCCTACTCTTCCAAAGCATGCCAATGGAACACTCTTAATTCTTCAAAGGACATGAGTCAGTGGGCACAAACTGAAGCACACATTTCGTTATTCATCCAAGCATCTATAATTACTTTTAGTGTTGATTTTAACAACTTATGTGATAGGGATCTTTCAGCATTTAAATTTTGGCAGGAAATGTGCCTTTTTTTCTGAGCCTTGTTGCAAGTGTTGTAATTCCTGTCTCCCTGTTCAGAGTTTTTCTTCTTACACTAATCTCTTAAAGGCATAGTCTCTAGTACAGAGGGTTGGCCCATTATGAAGATGGCCTCTGGAAAATACAAAACAGGAATTTTGTGCTCTGAAAACTAGGTATTGAAAGGATGTTTGGGCAATTGAGCTATTTGATAGAGGTAACCATGACGTCCAACTTGCTCTCAGTAGGGTGGGTGGAAAGCTGTACAGATAGTGTATATTTTGCCAGCTGTAAGCGTAAAATATAAAAACTACATGGGAAATGAAAAGAGGTTTAGAAAAGATTGCAAAAACCATTGCCATTGAAAATGCATGCATCAGAAACAGACCACAGCTGAAAGGGCTGGTCAATAAACCAGAAAAAATGTTCAGCTGAGTGCTGGGGCAACTTGCTGGGTCCAGGCCCCTGGGTCAGGGAATAGGGCTGGCAGGGTAGACCTGTGGAGTGACTCAAGAGCCACTCAAATGTCACTTGGTTTTACCAATTGTATAACCCTGTACTTCTGGTAACTTCTAGGCCTGTAGTGATAGCAGAAAATGCATATATCTTACCTTCTGATTTGATAAAATTAAACTGAAAATTACCATGGTAACTCTATCGTGTGAATCAGCCAATCTGTGAGAGCATCACTGCATTTTTCTGGACTCTTTGTGCTACAAGTATTTTGTAAGAAACCTGGGTTACTTGTTATTACTGTTCTAGGATTTGCTCTCTGCAGAAGTTCTAGTGCAGGGCTGGAAAAAAGGCTATGCAGCTGAAATATTTTGCTGCTCCACAGCAAATTAAATTGCCTCTGGCAAATAATCTCCTCTTCCCTAGTAGCTGTGTAAGTATTGCCATTAAGACGTTTTCCTAATCCTCATATTTTAGTGATTGAACTTCTACTAGAGTACTGTGCAATTCTCCATGTGTTATTTTTTGTTCCTGACTAAAACTTTGGTAGTGTAACAAGATTATCTGTGAGAAAGAGCAGTATTGCATAGCTTGCAGCTACTTTGTCCTGCCATTGAGTCCCCACAAATTAATTAGGTTTTACTCTCTTGAATGCTCTGGAAAACCAAGTCATCTACAAATGCTTCAGGAAGTTATAATGATGAACTCTTGGGTGGTTCAGTTAATTAGCAAAATCCCTTGAGTACAGAACATTAATAATGATTTTGGACCTGCAGATCTGATATATGTATGTATGCTTGTATGCAGAGATACCCATGGCAATTGGCCATGTTAGCTCAAAAAGAGAAGTAGAATAAACATATTAGTCCAACCTTTATAGGGTTTGTAAAATATTGCACCTCTTACCACTCCATCACCCCACTCTAAAACAAAAAACTATCCCAAAAAGCAACAAATCAGTTGAATATGTAGGTATCTGTAGTAAAAAATATAAAGGGAGTGAGAAATACTAACTCCCCCATTATCTATTTCAAAAGTAAAATTAAAGTTGTTTGCAATTAGTGTTTTCCTCATATTTACATATTAATGATATAATATATTCTGGATATGTGATAAATAGCTCTTGTGGTGAAAATAATTTTCTTGACAGAGACCCACTATGAAATGATTGGTGCAGTTGTGCCTATTGAGAGTTTTACTGAAGTTCAAAAATTACTTCTAAACTAATAACTACAATATTTCCAAGCTATTACCTGCCACAGTAAATTGCAAAATTCCAGAGTTAGAGAAAATATGGTATCAAAGTATCTGTTTCACAATCATTTACCATCCCTTTCCTATTTGTTCTACCATGTTGGATTTAATATAGATTAAGAACATGTCTTGTTTGCAATGGTTTGCAATAGGAATGTCAGCTGTTATGGTCTGCAAGTTTCCTGCCTGCATGGTGGTGGGACACACTGAGCAGTCGGGGGTGGCACACACCCCTTGGGCACCATGACTCTTCTGCTCTACCAAAAACTTTATATTTAGGAAACCAGACCAGAATGTTTGGTGTTTCTCATACACATATCATGCTGCCCAGAGGGGTCAGCAGCTCCCATGGTGCGTGGCAGTGCTCCAGTGTTGGTGACATGGTGTCTGTGGGAGCAGTGGCTTTCCCATGGTGATGTCCCAAGGGGCTCTTGCAGGGCTGAAGTAACTTTGCAGAATCCAGTGTTGTTGCAGTTCTGTTTCTTTGATCTTTCCCACAGTTTCCTAAATATTCAGCAATGTAAATATATATATTATTATCACTGTTAGTAATAAAACTATTAAAGTTGACAAAGTTATGCTGCAACAGGGGATGCTAAGATGAGCATATGAAAGGCAATAATATTCTGCAGTGTGCACTAGCAAGCACTCAGATGCTGGCTAGTGCTGATTGTCTTAAACAGGATAGAAAACTGACACCAAACAGCATATGCAAGAATAACTACTCAAGAAAAAATAATTTCTGCCATTTACTATCCTTAGGCATCTTCTAATTCTTCAAATTATATGAGATCGAACAGTTGATGCATATCTCCTCTCCAAATTCCAACATTTTTTCAAGGCCTGTAGGTCCTTTGGACTCTTGAAAGCATTTCTGTTGTTTCCTAAAATGTAAGTTCAAAATCAGCTCTTAGTAGTGGTTATTGCTGGGACCTGATAATTACTAGTCAGGAACTTTGTAAAGTACAGAAGAAAAGGAAAACTAGTCTCTGCTGAGCTGTTTGTAGGAGCAGAGAAGAAGAAGCTTTAAAAATTCAAATTACTTGATAAAAATATTACTGGGAAAAAAAATCTTAAAGACAGTTGCATTAAATTTCAGGCATTCTTTCAGATCCTTGCTGTAGATATGTTACTAAGTGTAGTCCTGCTAATTAATTAATACACAATGATTATTGCATGGCCTTCCAGCATCCCATGTATGCTTTATTCTAGGTAACAATACTTGAGGAAAGACACTGGTCCATTAACAATCAGACCTTTCCAGGAAAATACATGCAGTGAATGGTGTTCTGGAATTCCTTTATGTGAAGTAGCTGTACTTCCCATTGTTATAAATGCTGAGATGTATAAGAATTTCTCTTACCAGAACTGACCACTTTTGTTTTAATGCACAGTATGTTAAATAAAATTAAATTACATACTATGAGGTGAAACCGTTCCCTAGGGTAGCATTCTTCCAGCATGAACATAGTGCTAGAATATGTATTTTTAATGACAGAGAAATTGCAGGCTGTCACATAGTCTTTTAGCAAGGCTAGAGTATTCTGAGTTCCTGCTGCCATTCCCACTGCTTCAATAAAAATACATATAACTGAAAAGAAACTTTTTTTTAATATAGTTTGATAAAGAGAAGAAGGTGCTTCAAAATCTAAGCATATGAACTGTAGAAACTGAAAATGGGGTAATGTAAAATACAGTTTGGGATAGAAAAGCAATTTAAAATGATGTAAAAATGCTATCAATAAAATACATAAGGGGAGATTCTGAAGTCTATCCCTTCCCTGGGAAATAAAGCTGAAGCTAAATTTCATGTTATGGTAGCAGTTTAGTGGCAGGGCAAGGCAGATTTATATGAGAGTCTAATGCTGAACTTGGTAAGGCATTTGTACACACCAAGGAGAGTGAGGAGAGACCGTGGATGGCTCCAGTCTGCCCAAAATGCAACTGCAGCCTTCAGAGGGAGACGCAGCATGGTCTTCTTCACCTTGAGAAGATTGATTGCCATCACAGAGATCTTGTAGGGAAGGAGTTGTGAAAGAAGCCATGGAGTTTCTAGACATGATAAGTAATAGTTTTCATTTTTCAGTGTTATTCTGTAGAAACTGACAGCTGGCTGCACCTGCTCCATTCACTGCGTGTCATTATTAATGCACTGGGCTATCACAGCATTCAGTACTAATGTTGTAGTGCGTAAGACTGAAATTTGTGGAGGAAACATTGAGACTACATGACATTGAGTCTGTATCATGCATTTTTCTACAGAAACGAAATTCTTACACTTTCAAGCTACTTGTAGGCAGTTCTGTGAAGGTGTAGCCTGCGTGGGCAGCCCTGTGGTTGACCACGATGAGGTGAAGAGCAAGGAGAAGAGCAATGGCACATATCAGGGAAGAAAGCTGTGTAGGAAAGGGCTGGGGACTGTGTTACTCCTGGTATGCTGTGATGGAAAAAAATTGGTTTTTTTCCTTTTCAGGATATGTGATCTCCCATCACAGTGAAAAGTCTCTAGACTTGATCATTTTCATGACAGTGAAATTTAAATGTTCAAGAATATTAGGGATTGTTTCTGAAGTCATTCGAGTATTGGTAGAAGTTCTCTTGGTAAATGTTTAATGTATTTGAAATTAAATTAGTATTTCTCCTCACAGAACTTTCAACTTATGGACAAAATTTTAAAAAAGAGGGAGAAGTTATTACTGTGGGGGGCTGTGCATGAGTTTGTGTAGAGGAGCAGTCCACGAAGGGATGTTTAGACACCAGTGGGATCCTCAACAGGGTCATCATACCTTTTGGGGGGCTGTTAATGAGGTGACCATGGGGCATAGTAAAAATCTCAAATAATGTGAAGAGATGTGGAAAATGCCTGTCTTTTGGACAAAATTTCTGCAAATATTCCCAGGGGGCTGAACTTGTGTTCTCTTCTTAGTTCGCTTTCGATCTCTACAAAATTATCTTAAATGATGTATCCTATGAAAGGAATTAGCAATGGAAAAATATATTTCTTAAGAAATTCATTAGAATGACTTTTTTAGATAATTTTAGATTCATTTCAGAATTGATAGATGGAGCTCTTGCTGTTTTTATACAGACTTTGTTCTTTTTCCTATTGAGTAATTGAAATTCAGAACTTACACATATTTGATTCTTTGATATATATTTTCATTAAAAGCTTGCCAGTAGTGTGAGCTATGTATGTTTTTGAGATATTCATTAAATGAGATTTGTAACAGTTTACATGGTATTCTGACAGTTTACCAAACCTATCAGTCAAAAGCAGATGGCCTGCGTTGGTAGGATTTTTTGGTTAAAATGAATATATTTTCAACATATGTATTTCATTTATAATATATTTGCTAGCAAGATTTTGTTCTTAAAAAAAGTTAATCAGTCTGCAATACACTCCTACACTTTAGCTTGATGCTTGAGCCTAAGATATTATCTGTCTGCAGTTCATTTCAGTAATATATGTGATTATACAGCAAATTAAATTATGTCATATATCAGACCTAGGACACTGAAAATGCAGCTGTATTCATCACTTCTTTATACCTACTTATCTAGCTACCCTTTCATGAACATATTGTGCTCTTATGCATCTGGGTCTCCCTGGTTTCAATTCCTTGCTGTTTTGTTTATTATTTAATGTGGATGTGTTGGCCATCTCATCTGGAGGAGAGGACGTTAGCAGGTGTCAGTCTGGATCGTGGTGCTGTCCAGCCAAGACTGGAAGGAGGGGAGGAAGCGTGTGGAGGGATGAGGGGGCTGAATCAGCCGTGGCTTCAGCAGTGGTCACCTGGTGGTCACCAGAGTGTTTCCCGTGAGGGGCTGCATTTGGGAGCATTCTCGATGTGTTGCCTGCATCCCCGTTTTCACAGCTGCAAAAGCAGTAAAGCAAAGTGCAGAACCATGGCCAGGGCACAGGCCTGTGAGGATGCCAGCAGCTCTGATTTCAAATGGATCTCAGCCTTGAATGCAAGATGGGAAAGCAGGAGACCCCAGAGCTGTTGCACGGTCTGAGGCATGACCAAGGGAAGGATACCAGGGCAGAGGCACAGCCTCGGTGCAGACGAGGGTAGAGTCAACAAGACCGGTATCCTGGGGCATTCCAAAATAATGACAGCTGCTCCTATCCCTATCTGCAAGGGCAATGTTGGCACAGAGTTCCCAAATTTATTTATATATTACATGTATTTATTCTAACTGAGGCAGCATCAGTTATATAGCTACAGTCGCTAACAGTTCAAGGGTTTACTTATTTTCACTAAAACTTTATTGCAAGCTTTTGTATTAGCACTAGAAATAATATGTATAACTCAGCTTAGGTTTTAAACAATCTCTACTTAGTTTTTGACCAGGAATAGTTGTCTTGTTTTATGTTCCACATCACTGACAGACAATAATAGGAACAATAGGGATGACTTACTAGAACCAAAACTTAATATGTGCTAGTAACATAGAAATTTAGCAGATTAAATAGTAGAAACTATGCTGAGGGAATATTTTAAATAAAGGCTTATATGCATAAATATGTAGTGAAAAACTGCACTTTTTCTGGTGTGTGTTGTTGCTTTTATTGGCATATTTTCTTGCATATTTAAATATGCCCAATATACCAGTTGATTTAAACTGAAAACAGTTTAGAGAAGTTTATCCATGTATTTTTATAATCTGAACTATTAAAAGTATACATGTATTGTACATGCACTTTTTTTCCAGTAGCCAGATAATGCAATGTTTTTCCACTTAATGTTACTTAGAAAGAGAAGTGAGTAAGAAGGAAAGATTTATCTGGGTTTATAATGGCTTAGGTTTTCATGAAGGAAATGTCAGCCAGACAAATCTGCACCTTTGCACTGACATTTAAATTCAAATTTTGGGGAAAAAATCAAAACAAAAAGTTTTGAAAAGACAGAATTGAAGAATTCTTGGATTTTGAATTTGCTTTTTTTAATTAATGCAGGTACCTACTTTTGAAGATCAATGTAATAAATTGCCTAATGGAGCTTGGAGCTTAAATTGTCTAATGGAGTTCCTTTTAGTTTCTTTCAGTATAAATACAGAGGGAGAGTTGAGTGGAAACTCAAAATCTTTAATAAATATTTTAACTTCTGTAGGTTTTTTTCCATGAACCATCCTGAGCCATTAGATTTTTTTTGCAGCAGAAAGACTTGTTCTAAAAATAATTCTATTCTCATTCATCTAAAAAGACATTCATTATTCTGCTTGTTTAAATTATTCTCTCAAATTTTCTGTCTCATGGTCTGTTTTCTTAAACTGGAATACTGATTTGTATGAATGTTTTTAGTGAGTGCGAAAAAATGTTTATGATTTTTTTCCTAAAAGCATCTCCCCAAGAAGAAAAATCAAGAGTATCTTGTAAAACCTACAAATTCTACACTGCTCTTACAAGCTTTGTCCTAAAATCCTTTGAGTTTTGGAGTAAAGCTAATCACACATAGACAACCACATTAAATCTAATTTAGCAACTCCAACATTAACAGTTTTGATGGTATATTTAGATAGCTTGATTTCAAACAATAAAATTAGTACTACTCAACAAAAAAATACATTATCCTAAATTTAAAAGCAATAATTTTTCATTGAAAAAATTATTATATAGTGTTACTACTGTGAACATTCAGAATTCAGACAGAAAATAGATAAATTGTTAATTAAGTTTCTTCAGAAAAAAATACATCAAGTTTGGGGAGATGTATTAAAAATGTAAATTGGAGTAGGATAGATATGTAACAGATAGTCAGGTCTTTTTCCAATGGTAAGCAATTTAAAAGTTATTACTATTTTAATGGCAATTATATATAATAATAGGAATTTGTGCTCATTTCTGCTGCTCCCTGTTCTATGAAAAGTCATTACTTTTAAACCAATAAGACTATAGAAATCCACTATTAAGTACAGTTTTTCCTACCTTCCACCTTACTTAATATTACAGCTGAAACCAATGTCTTGCAACCATCTGTGGGTTTCTCGTACCTGAATATGATCACCTTTTCAATTTTACAGCAGTTTCCACCCATCTTGGGTACCAACTTCTTTGAGGTTAATATCCCCCTCCCTTGCTGGCCTCTGCTAGGAGACTTGTGCTCCCCATTAGTTCTCGCTATAATAGTCTTTACCTGATGTTCTTCTCTTCTGTCTTCCCTTTCCTTTCCTTTGCAAAAGGAAGAGCGATGATTCTTCTCCAGCTTAGCATCTTAACTGGGTGATTGAGTCAGGGTCAGAGTCTTTTCTTTGATTGCAGGGTGTGACAGCCAGAGGTGACTGTCCTGGCTGAGCAAAGATCACCCATGCCAGCACCTCCAGCTGGCCAGGGAGAGTGGCACCTTTGTCAGGACCCAAGGAGTTGCAGGGTCTGCAGCAGAAATACCCCAGCGAGCACAGCATCAGTGAAGTTACATCGCTGTAAATCCAGTAAAAGAAATAGGAGGGCCAGGCCTGAGCTGTGTAAAACCATCTTGGTTTTCCAGGAGGCTAACCAGGAGTGCTGCCCCAGAGACTGGAGACACCTCTTCGCTCTCACTCAGCTGCGTCGCAGTGATGCTACTGGCACGCGTGGTTTGGCAGGGCTCCCAACACTCATTTTTTCCCTTGGTGTCTCCTTGTTTCCTCCTTCCTTGCAAAACCCTGAGCGTGCTGCTTATAGTCACTGTGCTGATAAAAAGCAGGACCTTGGAAAGCAGCAGATCAGCAGCTGCTTTGAGGCATTCCAGCTAAACTTAACCCTCAGATGCACACTTCCACTTCTGCTCCTTCAAAATCTGCTTTGTCTTAGGACATTCTCTGGGTCGTGGTGAATGTGTGTTTCAGGCAAAAGTGCTTAAAAGAAAACAGTGCATGTCAGATAAGAATATCCATTTTCAAAAAATTCAATGATTTAAGCTCAGCATTGAAGTGGTTTTCCAGAGCCAAAAATAATTGGAATTAGAAAAGTAAATTGCATTTCAACTAGTGCAATTTAAAGAAATTTTAAAAAGAGATGTAAAAACCAAGCCATCAGACAACCTGTGTTTGAGAAAGAAACTGATGCAAACACTTCCCTAAGATCTTGCCACAGCTAATACTGCATTGTGTAAATTTAGACTTTCTTTCAGTACTGAAAATGTCTGCTTTGAAATGCTACTAGCTTTTGCAAATTCCCTGTGCTAATAATATAATTGCATATGATTAAAAATAAATGCTTTAACAGAACATATGAAGTTTTTAGAAATGCAATACATCTAATTTCAGAGTTCCATTAAAAGCCTGCAAACAGACTATAAGCAACTGCTTTTACTTTAGTTTGAATCTCCTGGGTGTTGTTCATTTTCTGGTCACTAATGTGGAGTTGTGCTTTCTGTGTCTTATTGCAAAACCCTTTTTTCTGTCAAACAGAACTCTTCTCAGTCATCTAAATTAGACAGCACAGAAGTCCTGGTTCATGTCCATTTGTCCAGCTGTAATAGTGCACAAGAGAGAGTAGCTGAATTTATCAGATTTATCCTGTGAATGGCACTGAGCTACAGCATTAGCACCCCACATCTCTTTACAGATCCTGTGCTGTGCTGGAAACATTTCAGCCGAGTACCTGTTACATTTCATGCTGCACATGTATGCATAACTCACAGCATAGGGAGAAAGCCTCCCCATGACTCTGAAGGAGTGCCCAGGCTGCATGGGGACCTGAGGAGCTCCCTGCTCCGACCCTGGCAGTCCTGGGACTCTGCTGAAAGGTTCCCAGCTTTCTCCTGTGGACTGAGGTTGCTGCAACCCCTAGGTGTGACTCTGCTGTTCCCACCCTGCCTTTTCTATTGATGGCCTGTGGCCTTCTGAGGGCTCCTGTGGGGATCCTTGGGACACAACTTCATCTCCTTTTTTATATATATTACAATGTTCTGTTAGAGGTGTGATGCCCAGTGACCCCAGAGAGCAGCAGTAGTGCTTTGGGGAGCAGATGATAGGAGAAAAGAAGCCCTGGCAGGATCACAGGAGGGCTCTGTCTTTGCTTCTGGCTCTCCAGAGGCACGGGCAGAACAGGTACCTGAGGGAGGCTTTGGCCACCCAAAGAGATCCCTTTCTTTTTAAGATTAATAAAGAACAAAGGTAATTGTAAATAAATAGGCGTACTGGGCTTAATTCTTTAACCTCATACATGCCTCACATAAATGAATTTTGACTTGCAGTAATGTATTTTACAGGGAATACTTGCTGTTCTTACTGCTTCTACAATGTATAAATGGTCTTAGGAGGGTTGGTAATTACAATGGTCTGCCTTTTGAGAGGATATATTCAGCACACAAAATTGTATCTTCTTGAGACAACTGTTAATTTATGCTTTTGTAGTGTTTTATTGTCCACTGAATAATTAATCTTTGTTCTTAAAGGCTGGTATCATTCGTTTTGGTCTGCTCTCTTCCTAGCTTTAAATGAGTTTAAATCATCAGTTGCTGCATTAAAGCAATGAATATATTGCTTTGTGCTGCAAGATATTTTACGTTTTCCCAAATTTGAGTATTTTGAATGGCAGTTCTACAATTTCAAATACCTCCCAGTTAATAAGCAAAATAAATAAATATGCAATAAAGAAGTAAACAGACCATGAATCTGAATCATATCTTGTTTTTCAAGCTAAATTTTTCAAGGAAATTAGTTTACAAACTACATTTTGATGTCTGGAGTCCATCAGTCTCTAGGAGAGAGAGTTGTAATTACATTCTGTCTCAATTTATGCTGTGTGTCTGCACTCCTTTTTAGAATTTTTCTTTTTAATTCTATTATATTGAACTTAATTTTACATGACAAGTAGCAGAATCATGCAGATAAGTAACAGAAGAAATCCAATTGTTCTGTAAAGACTCCCTTTACTCCTCTGTAAAGATTTTTCTGTAAGGAAGTTCTTCCAAAATTTTGTCAGCACTATCTCAGATTTCTTTTCTATGCTTTTTTGAAATTTGAAATATTGAACTTTCTTTTCTTAATGATGAAAAATTTTACTTATAGCTCCATAATAATCTGAAGTTAATTTTTCCTGATTTGAAATCATGAGTGCCTTAATTGCATTGATAAAATTATATTTTGTAATTTTTAAAATCTGGATAATCTCAAAAGTGAAATGCTTTACAGTATCTGTGTTTTCTGTTTGACATTAAGAACAGGTAAAGAAAACATTCAGTGAATGAATTCCATCCTCAGTTGCTGTGAAACAATTAGCCAAGCTGTTTATTCCTGATAGAGATTGTTTATTCGTAAAATTCAGAGTTATTTAGAGAAAACTCGGGCTAGAGATCCAGGATTTTATACCCTAACAATGTTTTTCCTGACATTGAGTGCAGTGGAACTAGAATTCTTAATTTAGCATTACATTGATATTTTATTTTTCAGTCAAATTTTGCAAAATAAAAATTGTGGGAGTTCTTTTCTTGATTTTTTTTTCAGATGCAATTGATCTTATCTGAAAGTGACTCCATCTGCACTGTAGTAGCCAATTTTCTGGTATTCATGCTGAGCTTTTCATCTCATGATAACTTTCCAAGAACTCTGATATTTAGGTAGTGTTTTGAGAGATAAGATGCATTTCATATCCAGATTGTTTTGTTAGATTTTTAAAAATCATTTTCTCATGATGAAAGGCAAGGAGGATAAGCTCTGCAATGGCATAGCTGCTTAACTAGATGAGTTATAATGTACAGTAATCTCCCCTTTAATGAATAGCATTTAGTACAATTAAATTGTGTTAAAGTATGCTTTTCTGCTGTTCTTCATTAATGCCCAGTGGACTCGTGATGCCATGCTTATCCATAGCCAGTATTTATTGGCAATCTGCTTTTCTTCCATTGTTACAGAGGGTAAAACAGGGGTAAGGCTTTTAAACTGAAAGTTGTTAAATTTAGATTAGATATGAGGAAGAAATTATTCACTGTGAGGGTGGTGAGGCACTGGAATGACCTGCCCAGAGAAGTTGTGGGCGCCCCATCTCCAGAGAAGTTCAAGGCCAGATTGGACGGCATTCTGAGCAACCTGGTCAAGTGGAAGGTGTTCCTGCCCACGGCAAAAGGGATTGGAACAAGACAGCCTTGACAGTTCCTTCCAGCCCAAACCATTCTGTGATTCTGTGACTGATATGTAAAAGGAAGCAGACACTCAGCACTGCAATTTCAGATTGCATTTGCATTAGTAAATGCTAGTGTAAACTATGGAGAGCTGGGCAGCCACTCAGCACTTGAATCCGTGTCCTTGGTTACTGAGCAGGGATTAACTGTGCTGGGCCAGTTGTTAGTGCTGTCCCAAGTGGATCAGGGACATCCCAAGGCATTCCCCTCCTTATTCTCTGCTGCTTGGCTCCACACGCAGAGAACAAACCCAGGTCTGTTCTGTTCTTTAGCCCAGACTGTATCCCACTGAGTACTCTTCAGACACTATCCACAAGCTCCAGCATTGTAGACACAGCCCACAAAGTTGAAGTATTTTTTACATTTTGATACCTCTTATCCCCTCCTAAAAGATTGCTCTTTTAAGTCATCTATAGGTCAGTGCTCCCAAGGGTGTTGGTAACACGCAGGAACACTGGTGGACACTTGGAAAAAGGGATTAATGCACAGCATCTCCTTCATCTCACAAAAAAATTAAGGCATACAAGAATAACTTGCAGCTGGTCTGTCTGCAGGGAAAGGGGGCTTCATTAATATCAGCTCATGCTATTTCTGACACCATCAAAGAAATGGCACAAAATGTGAGTTTAATTATAGTGAACCTGTCAGTACTGTAAGAGAACTGCAGTTCTTCGAGGAGATGCAGTGAGAAAGTAAATAGAAAGTGCAGATAGTATTCCAGTTTTAACAAGTGCCAATCACAGATATTGCCATCTTTTTGTTAGTAACCAATAATGTATGTAGCCAAAATAGCAATATGGTTTTTATTCATTGCTAATTACAAGATAAGAACTAAGATCTGAACTTTATATTTAGCATGAGAGAATTTGGAAAGAAAAGATCTGGTGTTCAGTAAAATTGAAAGAAATATTATCCTTTCCCTGCACAAAGGTTTTCTTAAAAACAAATTGCAAACTGAAGACTTTAAGTTGCTAATATGTCATCCAAGATATATCAGACTTGAAGTAGGATGAATAGTTTTAATTATGTGTAAATAGATTCATTAAGAGGAATGCAAAGGTCCAGCAATTATTCATTCTCTGAAATTAGATTAAGAGTATTGTGTTTAGAGTCTTGTATCTTAATGGGCCACTTTAATTTCTGTTTATAGCTATTATTCTATTTCAAATGCACATTAATCTCCTTCTTAGTGAAATGTATCCATTTATCTAACAAAAGGAAATGTTATATGTTCCTAGCTATTCATGCAATTATTTGAAGACAGCATGATTTAAATTTTAGGTTGGCAGTAAATAAAGTTTTTATTTTGTGCTTGTCATTGTTTCCTTGAGTATCTCTAGACAGTGTTGAGTGTGATAAATTCTCTTCTGTAGGAGGGAAAAGTTACTTTATAAAACAGGGGAATATTAAAGGCTTTTATTTACACCTTTTCAGTGTCATGTGTTCAAATATAATACCTTGATGTTTGCTTTCCTGTGTGAACTTACTTAGATGAGCTTCTGATGATGAGATGATTTGCACACATCTCCAAGACTCCTCTTCTGTGTGATGCTAATACCTATTCTTATATACAAGATCATTTTCATGCACATACAAGTAATACCTATAGATGCTAGTTTAGAAACAAGCCAGACTGCTCTCACTTTGGAGTACTGCGCTTGAGAATATACACATTGACGTGTGGTAGTAGAGGTGTGAAGACTTTCTCTTAAGTACCATCACTCTTGATTATGTAGGTGTAAATATGATGTAAAACCAAACCTGTTACATGCAGGTTTGTTAGTTTAGGATAACATTGCAGTCTCACTGGCAAGTTAGTTTCAATTATAGTTCTTAGCATGTTCCCATGCTGTTGCCTTGTATGTTGTGTTTCTCAGGAGTCCTTGAATATCATGGTTACTAAAAGACAGAAAACACAACATGGTAACAGAAACAGCCTCTGTAGAAGGGAAATTGTTTTAAGACCTCTCATGCTATTTTTTTGCATTAGTCAACAATGTGTGTCTGGTTTTCTTGAACACAGACTGTGTCATCATCTTTGTGCCAATGACTGACAGATCTGCTCTAGACCTACTTTCTCCTATCTAGGGCTTATTTGCTGTCATTTCTTCTCACTGAGTTGTCTCTAACTGAAATGTGAGTTGAATTATTTTTTTTTCCATTCAGATGTTTTCTGAATGTCTCCTGTCCTGCCATATATGGAGAGCATTGTTAGTATAAACCAGCATGTTGGCTAATGGCCCAAGTGGCATCTTTGATCCAGTCTTTGACATAGCAACACATTGTCAGACCATGACAAGACTTACAGGTCATCTCTGTATGTGCTCTCCAAGAGAGCTCTTTCTTCTTTCATCCTCAGACATAAATCACTTATTTGCACCATCACTGTATTGCATTGTGATTATTCAGGATCACTTTCTCCTGGTTTGACAGGTGCAGTTCTGCCCTTACAACATCCATGTGAAATAAGGATGATACAATGATCTGTCCAGCCAGTCTGTTTGGCCTTCTCGCACCATGTCCATGAATCATTACACTGGCTCCTGTGTTTCTGTTGCATTAAATTTAAATGCTTGTCTTCACTTTTAAAGTTTTTTTTTTTTAAACAGTCTAAACATAATTCATCAAGCTTGTGGCTCAGATGCAGTAGATGAGTTCCTTGGATAACATATTCTAATACACATTGTATGAAAAATATATACTTGTCCCATCAGTTCAAAGCTTTGACTTAAAAGTCACAAGTTACCTCTTTGCATCAAAGCCTCACTGATAACAAAATAGATGAAAAACATTGAAGGAAACAAACTTTAATTTCAAGGACAAAAAACCAATTCAAACCCACCAAAAAAAAAAAGTTTGGTAAAATGGCTCTGAAAATGTAGTATCACACAAATGTTTCCTGAAAGAAACTCCTGAAACTCAAAGCAGAGGTATGTTCAGCACTGGAGTATGGCAGTGAGGAATTCATCTATCCAGAGCATGGAAATATTCAGGGAGAAGGTTCCACCACCTTTCTGTGCACCTTTCTCTAGAGCCTAGTTGTAGTGTTGAGATCTGTTTTGCTCACTAATATTTATATATGTGCTACTGCCGTTGACATAGCTCAGTACATGTGTAGCAAGGTAATGCCCAACAGTAATTTCTTTTAATCTCCTAACCAGCTGTGTGGCAATGGTTTGGGCCCTCCTGGGGTGAAAGGCAGTTCATGTGTTTTCACTGTGGTAAGCCTTGGTAGGCATATTGAAAACTTCAGAGTAGTCTTGTCCCCCCTGCTTTGCCTTACTAAAATTCAGTAATTTGAAGTTTATACCAGTAAGGGAACAGGAAAATAGTGATACACCTGAGCTCTGATCATATAAATGCAAAGACATTGATATTAATGTAGTGAAACCACATTTTTATAAATTCTTTCTATTTATTTGCTAGCTGTCAAATCAGTGCAGAGCTAAAACATAATTTTATGTATTTCTGTGGCAGAGGATGTGTCAAAAACAATTTACAAACTATTTACTCTGTTCAGCAGAGTAAATTAAAGGAAGGGCAAGAAGAGCAGATCATTGGGTGTCTGTGTTTCTCCTGCAGGTGGATCAGCAAGAAGTTTAAAAGAACCCCCAAAATTAATCTAAAGTACAAGGGGATTAGAAATAAAGCAGAACAAGTAGAACTTGCATTTCATGTGCTTAATTATATTAGCCTTTTTCATATCTGTGGATACAATTAATAACTTATTTTCTCACAATGATTTGAATTAGTTTGCATTTTTGCAACTAATTGTTAATTGCTTGGCTCTATTCAAAGCATTTTGGGAAAACATGTGTACTGATCTATGCTGTGTGATGACCAGATGGAAGAGGTGTGATGCTGAAAATTTAAATTAAATGTGGCAACAAACATGCCTTTCTGCCATTCATATTTCACTCACACACATAAAAGCTGATTTAGATGCTTCTCAGACAGTCATTGGCACAAAATATTTACATGTTGGTAGTGAACATCAAAACAAACTCAACTGAAGTTAATACTCCCAAAAATCTTACTGCTACTTTCTAGTATGTACCATTTTATTTTTGTTCTTTGAATGTAAGTCACCTCTAGGGATCATAGCTAGATCTAAATTACTGTTTTGGTTTTAAAATTACTTCCAATTATGTGGGCTGGAACACCTCCCTAAAAGTCTCCAAACAGTGTTGTAATCACTACTTTATATTTTAATGTAATTTAAACTTGCTTGGATTTTAAAATGGGATTTCTTAAGGGCAATTCTAATCACCCTTAGTCACAACACATAAGATGTTTCTGTGCATATGAAGAGATCTGCTTGCTATGAACATCTTTCTGTTGGCATTTCCACATATTTGTGTTCTGAAGCACTAGAAAATTTATTTTTCTACTTTTGCTTTGCATATTCTGACAGTCAATTTGACAGGTCATCACATCATACTTTTTTAGGGGGGGAAGGTTGCTAGTTGCTTTTTTAATTGATAATTTTCCTGCTTTGTGATAGTCTTGAATTTTTTTTACCATTTCCTCCTGTTTTGTGGTAGTATGCCTTCTTTCTTGTACACCCCATTTTTTCATTTCATTCTGGAGTCTTTCAAGCTTACTGAAGTTATTTCTACAAATTGTTGGCTAGTTTTAGGCATAAACAGGAATTTCCTCTGTTTTGATTTGTGCTTTACAAAGCAAAGTAATGAGATTAGTAATGTGGCAGGACTATCAAAAAATACTTCCTACTTATATATTAATTTGGAAACTTGCATGAAATTTGACATTTTTAATAAAACCATTCACAGTAGGTGTTGCCAAAGAGAAAAAATATCTTATATTGTTTCTCATAACACTTTTTTTGACTGATTCTTTTTTTCAAGTATATCTAATTCTTGTTCACTTGTACCATTTCCAGAAAAAAAGGCCAATGAGTATTGGCTATTCTAAATCTAAAACATCACATTCTGCATAGTGCCAAAGCCTGCACTGTGTTGTTTGGAGATCTGCCTGTGTGGTGGATGTTAGTTTTTCAGGGTAGGAATGCTGTTGAAGAAACATGGAGAGTAATGTAGGCTCACGTGTGGAGGAGAGCTCATGTTATTTCTTGAATAGATGTTGCTGATGGCTCAGCAAAGGCTGGGGGAGAAGAGCAAGGCTTCAGCTTCACCAAAGGTGAACCCGCACTGCTTGTGGCTCCTAGAAAGCAGAGGGGGACGGAGACTTGTCCTCACATCTCCCCGAGGTGGCAGAGACCACTCCTGCTGGGCCTTGGGTGATGTGAGGAGCAGAGGAGTCCCTAGGCAGGGATGCTGGAGAGGACCCTGGGCCAGGTTGTGCCTCCCTGTGATGGCTGAGGGGTGGCTCTGCTCTTCATCTGTTGGCCATGCATATGCCATTAGTGGAACCAGCCTACAACAGATCCTTGTTAAAACTGAGAAGGGAAGGGGAATCCTGCAGAGATTTGTGTCTTTAAAAACAGGAAGAAGGGGGCAAAGACTTGAGCAGCGTCTGAAAAATATTTGTGTTGAAATCTCTGTTCAGTGTTTTACTTAATTTGTTTATTTGCAAAGTAGGAGTTGCATTGTACACATTTCTGCATCCAGGAAGAGTGATATTGGATTTTATCATGCCTCCTAAGTAATTCTTGGTCTGTAAAGTTCCACTGAGGTTTCCCACTTGTTATTTAATTGATGGACCTACTGAGGCTGCCAGATGGTACTTGAGATGGTTATGTCTTGTAACATTTTACCTGCAGGCAAAAAACCCAGCCATTTCTCATCAGACATTTAAAGCTGGATTTGGATGTTGCTTCCTTGATGAACATCACCCAGAAAATATGGGGCTTGTACAGCTTTTTTAAAAAAAGAAAAAAAATCTTGATGCTTTTTTTTTCTTCTATGAGGAGTCTGTTGGTTCTTTCCTGTTTGTGGCTTTTGAGGTGTAACTACATCAGTTACAGTTGGTGAGAGGATGTAAATGCACTTAGCCATACACAGCCCGTACATTTCTCCAGCACTGCATAGGAAGCTAAGAATGGAAAATGGAAAATACTATAAAAAAGGCTCCAGTGTGACTTGTCTCTTTGGATAATAGTAGTATTCAATCATACATCTTCTCCTTTGGTGCAATTTCTTCTTTTTCTGACACAGAATGTTGTACTTATTTCAAACACATGTTAGCTCCCCAACTGCTGAATATTTGGGAGATCAATTCAGCTGTTCTTCTTGTGATATGTCAAAGAATGTCTGATTTTTCTGGATGTATGTTAACTCCCAGGTTATTGGGTTATACTCCCTGCCTGTCTCATTGTGTGCTACACCTTGTGTGGAATGAACTGTCCCTTTTTATTTGAATATCAGCAGGCAGGAGCCTCTTCTGAAGATTATGTTTTTTGTGGCTGGAAAGGAAGGCCAAAACCACATCCTAAGTTCTTGAAGGCATGATATCCTTCCAGGTCCATCTGGTTTCAGACAAATCCTAACGATGCCTGTGTTGTTTGTGAGAAATGTGTAACTAGGGGACTTAATTTCTCAGACCCAATAATGGCCACTCAGTTCATATTAATGTGATTTTTCTGGAGGTTTGTTTCCAAGCTTTTAGTTAGTTTATTTTCTCACAAAATAGATGGATTTTGTCAGCAGTCAACAAGGACAATCTTTGAGGTTTTCCAACATTTCTATTTATTTTTAAATCAGCATAAAATTACTATACATATACAGTCTTCCTACTATTTATTTCCTTTGCATTTTATTTTGTTCTCTCCAACTCTTACAACCTTTTACAAAGTGGACAGATATCTGAGGAAAGCAAATATGGAAGAAAAACCCTTCTACTTTCTCTCACAGCTTTTAATTTAGAATGGTTAATTCAGTACTTTATGGATGATTCTGTTTTAGCTGCCAATGAAGAAATAGCAAGTAATTATGGCAAAGATTTGCCTTGTTTCAGAGGCTGAAAAAGACAATCATAGCTCTCAGAGAAGATTAAGGCAGTGCTGCAAAAACATCTTCCTTCAGAGGTTGCCCAGTTTAACTGCTTTGCTGTTGGAGTAAAAAGGTGAATAAAAGGTACCTTGAAGGAAGCAAGAAGTAGAAGCAACTGTCATTGTAGTAAATTGGTATCATCCTTATATGTTTAGAGGCTCTAGGCTTGGGTCTGTGTGAAAGATAACCATTGTACGTATACAAAGATGCAGAACAAGAACTTAGATGCCAGACATTACTTTTGAATACTTGGTTTCTTGTGATCCAGACCCTCAGAAAATGCTTCCCTTTACGAGAAAATCAAGTGAGTTGTCAGGATTGTCTATGTATGTCACATATGTTTACTTCTAGTTGGGAATGTAAATCTGCTTCTTTAGAATGGTTTATAAACATTTTGGGAGAGAAGATCGTAAGGTCTCCTGAAAAAACAATTCTGTGTGCGAGAAAATCCAAAGCAAACACATTTACTGTACAATCAAGCTAATCAGCCATGAAATACTGCCTATTATGGGAACTTGCATATACCATAGAATAGCATTTAATGTCTGTGCAGTCACTCTTTGACTTCTCAAACTTGTTATGTCTGTGTACTGACATGAAAGATGAGGAAGAAATCAGCCCTGGCAAACCTGAGGCCAGTTCTAATTCTGTACATCTGCAATAACTCCTTTTCCTAGCTGCACATACAATTACTCAGTCTAATCCCTGGCACCTCGCTTCTTGTTAAAAGTCAGCTTTGCAACTAGAAAACTGTAAAAGTTCAGAAAAACAGAAATGATTAGTCTAAAGCATAGGTTACTAATCCTGTCCATCCCTGCTAGAATTATATCTGCAAGCAACATGAGGATTTTAACTGTAAATCTGCAGGTATTAAAGCTCAAGTGGTTTTGCTTCATTTAGATGTAGATCTAAAAAGTCGTCCTGCTAGCTTAAATAATTTTATATCTTCAAGGAATTTATTTAATTTTCTACAGAAAAGACTAATGCACTTGTTATTCTCAATTTCTTTGATGTAGACTAAGCTTTTTTTTTGTTTCTGATTTCCAAATTTTCCTATTTTTCATGCCATTTACCACTGCTACTTAGTTTCTGACTCCCTAGTTTCTCCAAAATAGTCAATATTGTTACTGCAATGTCATTAATGCTTTAACTTCCTTACTCCACCTTTGAAGAAGTTGAAGCAAAAAGCATTCTAGCAAGCTTGAACATTATTATTTCAGCTGCTCACCCATTATATTTTAGGTAGCTTAATAGTTCTAGTAGGCATTCTTCATGTTTTCTGTATTCTGTACATTTTTCATAAGGATTGCTTTTTCTTTGTAAGCAGCTCCTCCGCATAGCATCATTAAAAATTACTGCCTAGACATAAAATGTTTTCCTGAAGTTATGTGAGATGTATCTGTGCTGTTAATATTTGGATACAGTAAAATAGCCAGGGGTGGACCTTCCATGTACTAGTACATCTTGTACCCAGACTTGCCCCACATAATCCCTGTAAGAAGGACTATGTTCCTCAAACAGAAAGAGACAGAATGTCCCAGGTCACTTCAACCTGTTATATTGTCTCAAATAAGCTGATTTCTAGTGTGCAGAGAAGCACTTGAGGGTGAGAGGTAAGAAGCTGTAACAGAAGAAGTCACCACACAAATATGGTGTCTATAAACTTGTCAGCTTGACTGCTAATCACTGGTGAGGTAAAGACCAACAATTGATTACCAGTACAAAGACTCTGACAAACACACAGTAGAACTGCCGTCAACTACAAAGGGCATCCAAATCCAGAAGGATAAATCTCTTCAGATAAAGCAACAAAAGGAATCCCAAACTCCTGGAGGTCAAACAAAATCATTACTTTTCCAATTACACCGTAATATATCACGGCCCTTTCAGTCCTCTCTTTTCAATTCACATTGTGTGTTCAGGATAATCCACGTGATTATGAGTTGCCAATGTGCTTTTAGCATTATTGATGTCAGCCATTGCTACTTATAGTATTATATATGTTAGTCACTTAGCCACTTACAGCATTGTACATGTTAGCCACTGCTACCTCTTCATGCTTTGGCTTCGGACTTTGGTCTCATGAAACCTTTATTAGATTAAATAATGTTTAGAGATTGTCAAAATTGTGTTTGAAGTTACCAGAATAATGCATATTCTACTACCTCTTTGCTTGTACAAAACTTGTACAAGTGCAAAGTTTTTTGAGGTGTTTTTTCTTTATTCTATCTACATAGCCCTCTTCTCTGCTTTTATGCAATGGAAGATTTTTATGAACTGTTCATTTACAGACATTCAGAAGTTTTATAATGTCTGTGTATGAGAATGTTTTCTATCTGACACTGAGTTCTTCTACTGTATATTAGAAATTCCTTCAGGGAGGAACCAAACGAAATGGTTGTTTGTGTTGCTTGCTTGGATTTGAGAGGCAAAGGAAACTGCAATAGAAATAAATGAGGATACACTAAAATAAATCTCACATCTGAGATTTGTCAAGTAATCCCTGCTTCTTAATAGAGGAAATAGGTTGATACATCTGAAGGTTTCCATGCAAAAGCCCTCATTAGCATTACAAAGAAACCAAATATATTTTAAATTTTACATCAGGGTTTTACACTTCTTTTTTTTTTTTAATTTGGTCACTATCACTAAGGATTCCTTCACCCCACAATGACTTTTAGGTATCACTGGAGAAGAAGAAAAGAACACTTGGGTACTTATTTTGTATTCCTGCTAATTCTATTCTTATCTACTAATATATTCCCAAATATAACAGCAAAATCCACTGCAGTAGCATTTGTTATTCCATAGTGTTTACTTCTCTGTCTTTTTTATACAGTCTCAAGGCTGATGTATCCATTCCAGCAGATTATATTTTGCCCTACATTAGGAAACATCTGATATAAACTGATGTTTAGGTACCATATTGCTCAGATGGAATATCTGAGAAATACTCCAAAGTGCATATTTTAAATTATTTTCCATTCTTTACATAATCAAATCTGACAGTCATATGCCTGGGAAATATTCTTTCAGATGAGTGACAAGGCAAGATTTGTGAATTAAATACTGGCCCATTCTGAATAAATACATTTTATGGGAACATTTTGTTAGATAAGAACATGTGAGAGAACTCCTTATACATAAAGGAGTATACTATATACTCCTTTATGGAGCCTGAGGAAAATTTGCTTCTTTGTTTAGTCATAGTAATTGACTTGTTGAATAATAATTTATTATTCTATGTTTTAAAATGAACATGGTTGTCACTGTTATTTGATGGGTCATATAAAAGTATTATTCATGTCATATTTGTTGTACTTTGTTTCCTATATTCTGATTTTCTCTGATTAAAAAGGAGGTGAATTTCATAGCACTTCTAGGTTTTTCTTTCCCTACATGTGTTGATGGGAATCTTGTAGTTAGTCTGTTACTGCTGAGATAGGCCACTGTATTAGCTTTGAACATTTGGGCTTGGTGAAGCATTTTATTTTTTATATATATGGAAAGAAAAACTAGCAAACCAGTTAAAATCTCAAAGGAGTACTCACAGTTTGACAAGGAAAGATTGAAGAGAGCAGGAAATACAACATCTAATTAAATAGTGGTCATGCTATTTTGGGGCTTCAGCAAATTGAATATGAGATGTATGGCTTAAAGGTTGGAGCTTATCCTTGAGGTGTTCTGTCAGAAATCACTCTTTGAGCTATTGATGAAACCAGACCTCATTGGAAATAAGATTAATTTTGATTGACGCTGTGTATAATCCACTTTCTATCCTGAATTCATAGATTTATGCATTTGGTAATGTGCTTTAGTGTTATCAGCTTTTAAGTAGTTTTGCTATACCTAAACCTATATGTTTTACTAGTTGTTACAACACCAAGAATTACTTGATGTTAAAGCCTTACTTAGTCTATTTATCTAATTACAAAAACATAAAAAAAATTAAATCCTGAAAATAACAGAAACAAATTTGAAAAAACATCCTTTACAAACCTCCTGTACCAAATAGTTACAGTTTTTTAAACATTTGAACTTATTTGAGAAAAAAAAGCAAAATGCTAAAAAGGGAGAGGAAAAGCGGGACCAGTGTCCTTTGCAGGGTCTGTGAAAAGCCTAGATCCAGTCTGAATTATGTGGAATATAGAATGCCAATGGCAACTGCTGTTTGAATGCTACATGGCAACGTGCTGAACTGCTCAGAATTGCCTTAGTAAAACACAGAATATTTTCAAGTCAATACATATCTGCAAAAAATGTGAGAAAGATCATTGTGCTTGGAGCGTAAAATGAATAATGCCATGTTAGATCCAAGAATGTGTGAGAAAGAAAGTCTTGAAAGGCAGAATGATTTCTTTTCATCTTGCTGGAAGTAATTCCATTAGGATTATAAAACAGTAAGTAAAGTGTTCAGATTCTATTGTATTGCAGGGTTTTGTACATATTCATTATTCTTTATACAAGCATGTACAAAGAGGTGGAACTAAAGCAGACTTTCTTGCATTCTAGTTGCTGTGTTTCACCAGCTGCACACTCATTTAGGAGTATTACCCTGGTAATGATTATTTTAATGAAATCACAGTCTAAATTGGTGGTATCAGGAAGCAATCCAGTAGCAGCCAAGTGATTTAGTACCAAATTAGCAGAGAGGGAAGAAATGAGAAGTATACTTGCATGGTTCTTCAGATTTGTATGTTCTGCACAAATAATCAGACTGAAGTGCAAACAATACATAATCTTTCTCATCTGTTTTCTCTAGTACTTTCTTCAACAGGAGAATACTGAGTCCTAAAACTCAGTATTGTGTTGAGAGTGGGGGAAAATGGAACTTCAGGCTGCCAGCATCAAATTGGCTTGAAAACTAGCTAGACAGAGCAGGCAACCTTTTCAAACCATTGCAAATGAGCAAGAAGGAGAATATGTAGTACCACTTTCAGCTGAAACATTTTCACTAGTTCAGTTGCTTTAGAATGTCTCTTCTAAAATTAGGCTGAGACTTTGAATGAGTTCAGTCAACATTCACATTTTCCAACATAAAAGTTACTTTGGGTGTTTTCGGCATAAAGTAAGAAGTAAAGAAATAAAATTGTTCACATACATCATTGTCCATAGGCAATTGTCCGTGTGTTTTAATAAATAATCAGCCAGACTGTTTCTGATACATGTTACATGGCAATGAAATTCAGCTAGATCTCAACTAATTTTGCATAGCTCAGAGAGCTAATTTAGGATTATGGACCATCTGCCAATACTCAGTACATAATTTACCAAGACAATTTGGAAGCTCCAGCAGATAATTAAGATCTTAGCAGACCTGAATTTCTTTGGGAGGTTTTGCTTTGATGCTAACAATTGTACAGGAACGTGCGGGGCAACCATGCCCCCTAACTTGGGCACCCTGGTACCTGAAATTAGTTTAGGTTAATTTATATTGATATGGACTGGAATTTGTTCTCATATTGACAAAGTCAAACTAGACTTATTTAATGTGCCACTGAACACTTGCCACAGAGTTCATAATTTGTGATAACACTATTTTCCTGGTATGTCTTTATCTGACAGATTGATTAAATCTTTGCCTTTTGCAAAAAAATACTTCAAAGAAGGTGGACTATAATAGACTAGTTTTGATCCAGTTTGAATCTTAGTTTTCCAGTATTGCATGTGTTGGACCACAGACTTAGATGACCAGTCTTTCTTTTTGAACTTGAAGTCAAGAGTGATAGAAGTGATAGAAGGCTGTTTATCTAGAAGGGTGTTTAATCATATTTCTACTGCTTGTTCAACAAGAGATAGCCTTGAGTAGAATTATACTGCAACATTTACTTGAAGTTACATCTATATTAATCTAACACCAGGAGAGCTGCCCAACTTTCATTCCTTGACAGGAATGGCAGAAAACTCTCCTAGTGTGTTATGGCATCAATGGGCCAATCAGCACCGTGCCAAAGCAGAATTGAGAGCTACTCAGAATTACTGCTCTGTTGAATATGTATTGATTTTTGCCTTATATGTCCTGCTGCTGGAGTGAACTTAGAAAAGCAATAGGAAACTTTAGTAAGAGGTGTTCAATCAATGTATTGTTCTGATAGTTGATCAACGATAACAGAAGGCAGATTCTTCACTTATTTCGCCTCTCAACTTGATAATGATTTCAGCAGGGTGGGTACACTGCTTTTTGGTTCTGAGTAGTTTAATGCTTGTTTAGCATGGCTGTTTATGTGTAACTGGGGCAGAGGAGTGTGTATTTATTCCGGAGAACACATATTGGAATAGGTGTTCTATTTTACTGTCTATACAAATGGTGGAAGAAGTATGAATAGCATTTGAATCCATTTTTGCCGTCTGCTTGCACTGCTTTATGTGCCTTTTGCATTTCTTTCCCCAAGAGTTTATCTGTAAAGAATAAAGGAACTGATTTGTTATCCTGATGTTAATTCTGTGACCTCTAGAGTTCCATACATCTTCTGTATTTAGGATTTTGAGGTGCTCAGTGCCTGAAGTATGTGTGCCTATCAGTATGCGACTGCTAGAACACTTGAGTCAAAAAAAAAACCACCAACATTTAAGGATAGATAGGGCTGGGTATGATAAGGATAATCTTGAACAATTTACAGATGTTACCTTGGAGCCTGGCTGAACTTAGGATGGATTTTTTTTCTCGTTTCATGATCAGGATATTCTGATAAATGCCAACAAAGACCAGGGAGAAAGCAAAATTTTCTGGTGTTTCTTTACTTGAGCTTCATTTATAATTATTATTTTAAAAGTTCTGAGATGAAAAATTGGAAACCTGGACTACAGACTCATCTGTGTGGAGTCTTTAAATATAAATACAGATAATTATATGGCTCTTAAGAGTTATTAAGTAATTACAGTATTTTTGGCAAATGGAGGTTCTGCCATTCGGTCAATGTATTATAGAACTGTTTGAATTTAATCAATGCAATACAAACATTGAATGTGCCAGATATTTTACTTCTGCCTAACTGATTAGCATTTGGGTGCTTGGCTGTTTGTAGGAAACAAAGAATTCCTCCAACCATAAATTCTTGTGGTTATGAATAATGCCTTTCTTATATTTGGTGATTGGTGAGTTCATTGAAAATTTGAAATAATCAACTTCAGAATATTGAGTAATGAGTTTCTGATAAGGTGCAGGAGCAGTCTGGGGCTAGGTAAAAGCCTTGCTGTGAAAAAGAAACCACCACCTTCTCCCTTACTACAGAATTCTAAGTGTGATATTCCAGTTGTTAAACTAATTTTAAGTATAACTCATTGCTGAATATTTTAGGGTAGTCCTAAATGTACAAAAGGCTTGAGAGGTGATCTGATAATCAGAAGTGGTTTTAAATGGTGTTTGGATAGGATGGCAGTTTGGATGGTAAAAGCAACACCTGTTGAAAGAGCCTTTATCTTTCAGATTGCTCTCTCTTACTAAGGGGTAAGGGGTAAGGGCCCTTGCTTAGTAAGTGTTGCAATTTTTCCCCCCCAGGACTGGAAGTGGCTGAATTTCCATTCATTTCACAGTTTCAAAGATGCTAAAGCTGGACAGTGGGTCATGAAAATCTTTTGTTATTCAGGCAATAGACACATGACTTCATATCATTACTAAGTTATTACAGCGGCCTGAGTGGGTCGCTGCTGGTGAGAGAGAGACGGTGAATCTTGTATCTTGATCAGAAGGCTGAATTTATTAATATATGATATATAATACATTATTACTATACTAATAGAATATAGAGAGAGGTTTGCAGAGCTGCTAGCTAAGCTAAGAATAGATAGAAAAGAAGAATCCACAACAAAGTTGTGTCCAGGGACTCAGTCCCCTGGCTTGCACTGATGATTGGCCCTTAATTATAAACATAGAAAATGAGCCAATCAAGGTGAATCCTATTGCATTCCACAGCAGCTGATAATAATTGTTTACCTTCTCTTTGGGGGCCTCTGGCTCCCGAAGACACAGAAATATGAAAGAAAAGGATTTCTGTGGAGAAATGTCTGCGACATCTCACCTTTCTAAATTGTATAAAAATAAAAGAAAAATGCTGATATGGAATGAACAGGAAATTCCTTCACCTATAAAATATAGAATACTAATAATTCACTAAAACAATCCTACAGTATAAGAAAATTGCAAGAAACAATGCAAAGAGAATTCAAGTCCATGCAGCTGAGTTTCAGGAACAGTCCATCAGCTGAAGTTGTTTCTTTTGGACATCTGAGAGTCCTTTTTGGTCCTGAAACAGCATAACACAATTTTAAACAATTTGAAACAATTTGAACAATTTTTAGAATGTCCTTTTCTGGCCCTTCAGTGCTTCAGCACTTCAGAGCTGCTGCCCGCCTATTTTCAATCTTTTTTATTTAATTTTTAAATTTTTTTTTTTTTTTTTTTTTTTTTTTTTTTTTTTTTTTTTGATCGAAAAGCAAAAGAGCAGCAGCCAAGCAAAGCAATGCCAGAGAAAGAAAAGGCCCTGGGGGCCCTGGCCCATACTGGACCAGGAACCCCAAAACTGGCTCACACAGGGGGACCCGGACCGGTAGGACAAACCAGAACCCCTAGAAACATCAAGAGGCCTCGCAGCGGGCCCGGCCCAGGAATTTCCTGAGCCCAGCATCCCAGGCCAAACCCATGAGGAAGGCTCTGCATTCCTACGGGCCTGAGCCTTGCTGCCAGCACAATGGCAGCACGGGTAGTGAGACGCTTCCTTTCCCCTAAACCACTGAGGCATGCCAGCAGCAGGGAAATAGAAGCTGCCCCGAGAATCTTCATCTCGGGTCTGGGAATGTTTGTTTCCCACAGCAAACCAGCTATGGTCTCCTCCAACTGTGCCCTCTCCCTCTGCAATACATCGGGTTTGTCTCTCATCCGCCCCCTGGCTTCATCCCCATCCCCTCCGGGCTGGGGATCAGAGGCAGAACTCTCTGGATGCACCTGCCCCCCCATGCCACTAGGACACAAGAGAGGCGGCGGCCTCCATGGGACAATCCCCGAAAAACCACCCCCCAAACCGCCGAGAATGCTGATCTTAAAAACAGGCAGCTGGACTGCCACAACAGTGAGCTGGCGGGCAGCCCCCGCTCCACGGAAGGAGAGACCCCCTGCCGGAGCGACTGCTGGGACGTCCGGTGGAAGCATCGGGGAGGGAGCCGAAACTGGGGAGGGAATCGCGCTGAGCGTGGGATCCGCCGCGGGCTGCTCCGAGGGTCCCGCGGGCTCAACTCCGTTTTCTGCTGCTGACTCTGGGGTCTGCTGTGGAGGCGGCGGGGACACGCAGGAACACGCTGGTGCTGCGTCCTTGGGCTCTAAAAACGGCGGCGGGCACGGCACGGGCACCAGCGGAGCTGGGAGGAGCGGCGAAGCGTCGCCGTTGCTTAGCAACAGGTCAATCGGCGGAAGTGCTGTCTCTTCGGCCTTCTCCGACACAGGCTCTGGCGGGGGCGGGGAGGCCGGTGCCACCGCGGGCGGGACCTCCTGGAGAGGCGGAGACGGGATCTCCTGGAGTGACGGCTCTAGCAGGGCCGTGGAGGAAACCTCGGAGACCGGTGCCGCCCCCGTTTCTGAAGGCGGAGTCTGAGAGGCCGGCGCTGGCTTGAGCGGCCGCTCCCATCCCCCCGGAGAGAGAGAAGGGGGGGAAGGAGACGACTCCATCTGAGCATGCTCCGGAGCAAGAGTAAAAAAAACTTCTTCGCGCCGCGAAGTTTCGCCCCCCCCCGCCGTGAAGCAGGGGGGGCTGGGAAGAAAAATGTCCTCCCCCACCGCGTCTTCTGCCAAAGGTGGTGGAAACGGAGCTTGGCCATAACAATTAGAGATCCACTGAAAACAAGCTGCTCTGCGCTTCAGGACTGGGAAAAGCTTTATAAATGCTGGGTAGATGGAAGGCAACACGCGTCCCTCCAGGTAGACGCACTGGATAATCGAGTCCATGCACTCCCAGACAAAAGCATCTAAAGCATATAAGACATCAGCAAAGAACCCAAAAAGCTTTGCCCATCGAAAGAATTCATAGATATCTGTTTTTGACAAAAGAAACCGTCTTCCCTGCACCAATGTTTCCAGAGGGCTATTTTTTTCTCCTCTGAAGGGGAGAATTGAATCTCTTCTGGCAAGGCATGTGTTTGCCATACAAACAGCCACAAGCTACGAAGGGCTGGTTCATCAGGGATAGAAAAGTGAACAGTACCTTTTGAAAGAGTCCAGCTTGCTCTGGCCAGCTCCACAGGTCTGCTGCTCTTTTCCATCATCTTTCCTGATGGTTTTCCAGAAGAAAGATTCTCTTTGTGGTCAGCCTTGGCTGTGAACTCTGTCCAAATCAGGATCTTCGGTTCTTCAGCTCCTGGCTTGAATCCACTTTCTGAGGTCGCTTCAGAGCAACCATCAAATGCTACACATACAGGACTTTTACCCAGTGCAGCAATTTTGCTCCTCTGGTCTTATCAGATTAATTTTTGCTCTGACACGAGGGGTCACCAGATATTACAGCGGCCTGAGTGGGTCGCTGCTGGTGAGAGAGAGACGGTGAATCTTGTATCTTGATCAGAAGGCTGAATTTATTAATATATGATATATAATACATTATTACTATACTAATAGAATATAGAGAGAGGTTTGCAGAGCTGCTAGCTAAGCTAAGAATAGATAGAAAAGAAGAATCCACAACAAAGTTGTGTCCAGGGACTCAGTCCCCTGGCTTGCACTGATGATTGGCCCTTAATTATAAACATAGAAAATGAGCCAATCAAGGTGAATCCTATTGCATTCCACAGCAGCTGATAATAATTGTTTACCTTCTCTTTGGGGGCCTCTGGCTCCCGAAGACACAGAAATATGAAAGAAAAGGATTTCTGTGGAGAAATGTCTGCGACACTAAGTCTCATAATTCTTGATAGAAACAGAACCTTCCGAAGTGCTATCTTGCTTCAGTTTTCTGGAGAACTTTCACATAATTTCAAGCTTTCATCCTCTCTTTAGCTTTCAGTCTTATGATCTTACTATGCCTTTGCCTCTGACTGGTGTCAGAGGTTACAGTTTAATTCTGTAAGAGATGTCTAAACCTGCTTTTGATAGGCTCTGTAGTGTGAACTTACAAGAAGACGGATGATGTAACCTGTGTTTCCCAGTCTTTGTGTTACTACTGAGATGTTAACTTTCTCTGAGGCCATCTATCTTAAATGAACAAAAAAGTAAAAAGTTGTGTTCAGCGTTTCAGCAGAAAACATAAAGATGGAATCAGAAGAACTGCCATCTGTGGCCTCGATGGATTACTGAACACCCCACCTCAGAAATAAGGTGCATATCCATTTATGATGGTGTAATTGTGTACATCATTTGATGAGCAACACAGGGCAAAAGCCAGTTCCTACAGGATCAGACTGATTGCACTGTAATTTGTTACTAAGTCTGACAGTTAATTCATTAATATGATTGTGGTGGTAGTATGACAACATGACAACTTTTTTAGCAGTTGCACTGTTGTGAGTTACTTGAGCAGCATATGGGCTAATACATCTAATCCTAATTATATATTTCTATCAATATGGCAACTGCCAACTGACCACATAAATTTATTAGGGTACTGTGGAGTGTAGTTTTCCAGGTGTAATTTCAGTGAAATTATTCTAAGTAATATTTCCTTATATCCATACTAGATTTACTGAAGCACATATCAGTCATCCACTCAGTTTTGGGGGGAGAGGTTTGTGACCTTAAGAGCCCTTCAAGCCTCCAATTACTTTTGTCAGCTTTTCTCTCCTCTCTGGTTCACCCCCAATTTCCTAGAACTAGCCCAGTTTTTCAGGGTTTGTTAAAAAGAATTATGAACAGCCCAGAGATACTTTTTTCAGGTCACAAATTTACTTGAATCTTTCAGTTGCTTAAGTCAAGCATCTGAGAGGATGGGCCCTCTGCTAAGAGTATGGAAAATGTGTATTTGAGAGTGGTGTGGTTACCCATTTAAACTCTTTGCCCTGGATATATAAAGACAAAGGCAAGAGAGTGCAAGCACACTCTGTTATTGCATGTCCAGAGGCCAGAGTGTCTGGGAGGCACCTGCATCACACCCTTTCTTGTAATGCTGTACCATGGACCAACTTAGAGTAATATCAACAACTATTGTAAGAAATAATAATATAAGTAATATTAAAGCATTAATATAGCTGAATGTGCTGCTGAAATAGCAAGAAAATACAGGGTTTAGAAAGTCTAAGAATAGTCAGGAGAAGGGGCTAAAACGGAAGCAAAAAATTTTTGTTAATGAATGGCAGACAGTCTTTCTCAGGTCTTAAAAGAACATCTAACTGTAAAAAACAAACAAAAAAGAAACACCATTTATCCCAAGTCAAAATGAACTTGTAGTCCCATCCTCTGCACTTCAGCTGGCCCTTCAGAGCTGCAGTAGGGCACACGGAGATTTCTACACAGCTCTAAGTAGCAAAGCCACCTTCAGAGCAGCTTTGTTTTCTTTAAGGACTTTGAAAACTCAAGTACTACACAACAAAGCATTTTATGCTGATTAATGCAGAACCAGAAACAACTAAACTGTCCTTGTCTGCTGAGGCTGGTTTTATGCTGACCCTGAGGAAGAGGAATCAGTCATAGCAGAGCAACAACAGAGTGGAGAAGAGTGGCTCACAAGCCATTTGGATCAAGGAGGTAATGAAACTATATATGGTTTAGGGATAGCAAGGTAATGTTTAGAATGTCTGAGACCAAGACCCTTAAAAAGTTATCTGGAAAATGTCTATATTTACACAAAGTCTAAATTATGTTGTCGAAACCAAACTGAGAACATAAAAGCTTCAATGGACTCAATTTGCTATCTTCAAAGAATCAGAGGGAAGCTTCATGGTGTATTGGGTTTGCACAGCCTGGGTTTTGGTAGCAGGGGGCCACAGAGGTGGCTTCTGTGAGAAGCTGCTGGAAGCTTCCACCATGTCAGGCAGAGCCAATCCCTGGCAGTTCGAAAGATGGACATGCTGCTGGCCAAGGCTGGGCCAATTAGAAATGGTTGTAATGCCTCTGTGATAACAGATTTAAGAAGAAAATAAAATCAAACGTTGTGGCACAGTTTTAGCTCCAGCCAGAGAAAAGCAGGGTGAGAACGTGTGAGGGAAACAGCATGGAGACACCAAGGTCAGTGGAGAAGGGGGAGAAGGTACTGCAGGCACCAGAGCCAAGATTCCTCTGCAGCCCATGGTGAGACTGTGGTGAAGCAGCTGTGCCCCTGCAGCCTGTAGGGATCCATGGGAATGCAGAGACCCACCTGCAGCCCATGGAGGAGACCCACACCAGAGCAGCTGATGCCTGAGAGGAGGCTGTGATCTGTGGGAGACCCAGGGACAGACTGGATCAGCCTGTCCTTGGAGGACTGCACCCCATGGAAGAGTGACCCATGCCTCAGCAGTTGGAGGGAGACTGTTGCCCATGGGATGGACCCACATTGCTGCAGTTCATGAGCTGTTGCTCGTGAGATGGACTCACACTGGAGAAGTTTATGGAGAGCTGTCTCCCATGGGAGGGACCCCTGGTTCAGCAAGGAAAGGACTCCTCTCCCTGAGCAGTGGGACAAACCTGTGGGTGACCATAACCCCCATTCCCTGTCTCCTTGTGCTGCTGCAGTAGGAGGTAGAGCTGGGAAGGAGACGTAGAAAGGATTTCTAAAGGCTTATTTTACTTCTCATTATCCTGCCCTGATTTTGTTAGCAATAAATTCACTTCATAATTCTAAGCTGAGCCTGTTTTGCCCATAATGCTATTTGATGTTCAATCTCTCCCATGAATCCTTCATTCAATTTTCTCTCCTCTGTCCGGCTGCAGAGGAGTGAGTGAGTGGCTTTTGTGGGTGCTTGGCATCCAGCCAGAGTCAATCCCTGAAATACAGTCATTAACTAAAGTAACTGTGCTAGCAGGTGGAAGTGACTGAAAATTTCCAGCTTGTTTCACTAACCCTCCACACCTTTCAGGAAAACTGCATTTCCCTAATGCATCAAAATTGCTTCTAAAGTCCTGCATCAAATGGCATCAAATTCTATCCACTGTGTCCATAATGTTGCCAATGATGAACTTACATTAGAGAAACATTTGGTGAAGCTTGAAGTCATCAAGAATTGGAGAGTGCGTTTTACCTTGTATTTTCTTGCTGTGATTCCTCATCCTTTCTAATGAGAAAAATTCTTTCTAGTTTGTGTGGATGCAGTTTCTAGGTGTTCCTACCGTGCTTTTATCCACAATATGGATCTCCACAAGAGTCTCTGTTTCACTGCACCCAATCTGTAAATCTCAGAATGAGAACACTGTGCTTGACCTCTGCTCCTCTACCAATGATGGGACTCAAAGCCCCATCCTACCTGGCCTAGAGCACTTCCAGGGATGGGGCATCCACAGCTTTTCTGAGCAACCTGTTCCAGTGCCTCACCACCCTCATACTAAAGAAGTTCTTCTCATTGTTTGGTCTAAACCTGGTCTCTTGCAGTTTGCTTCTCCTGCTTTACTTATCCTCCACTTCTTTATCAGATGAAATATTTTAAGTCAAAATTTTCAGCCATTTTTGTAGCATTGCCGGCAAGGCACTTGTTTTTTTTTGATGTTATGGGGGTTTTATTGTTTGTTTGCAGGGAGCTGGGGGTTTTTTTGGTTTGTTGGGGTTTTTGTTTGTTTTTTTGGGGGGTTGTTTTTTGGTTTTGTGGTTTGGGTTTGTTTTATTTTTTTTTCTTTTTGGGGGGAGGCGTTTGAGTTTTTTTGTTTGGGGTCTTTTAGTGAAAAGCACTGTTTCAGTCTTCTAGAATTGCCATTTTATTACAGATATCATTAAAGCAGAAGATCTGCATGTTACAGTAACTGTATTTTTTGAGTTCTTGTGCAGACTAGAAGATGCATATGCGGTGTGAATATTTTCTAACATTTATCCTAAAATATAAATCTGAATGGAGTTGAATGTAAAGCTCTGTTTTATGAGTGTACTCTAAAGTAACCATTACAGAAACTAATCATATCTTTCCTGTTTTGGACAAGCATTATGTACTTATGAACAACTCAGCAGAAACTGGCATTTGTATTACTCTGAGAAAGGAATGTAAACAAATAAATAAATATAAAATCAGGTGATTATATTTGTTAGGAATACAGAGATGTCTTTCTTTGGAAAACAGACTTTTTTAATTTATCAACTCTACTTTGGCTATCAAAAGGAATAATCCGCAATAATAGTGATTGAAAAGCCTATTTACTTTTTTAGTTTTAGGCCCTTCACTCTTCAGAGATGTAGAATTTTGTGTATTAATGACTGTTCTTAGTTCAGTGAAACTGAAGGGAAAATAACTTCAATTTCTAGAACAATCTTTGCATTTTTCATTTAGCTCAAATTTTAGTTCTAGAATAAATTTACAGAAGGTACATTTTGAAATATAATCAACTGGGGAGAAGAAAAAAAAAATCCAAGACAAAACCCCATTTGTTTTAAATACACTTTGGATTGAAGAGGTCATTCAGCTGTAGCTATTAAATGAAATCTGTGTCTGTGTTTAATTTAGTTTCACTGGCATTTGTCAAGCACTTGATATAGTTGTACAGCATCTAACTTTGTACTTAGGAAACACCAAGTCTACTTGAAATAATTAAAGTCTATTTAAAAATGGGATCTTGTGATACAATTTGATTTGGAGGAATGTATTACAGTATATTCAGACCCTGTTACCAAATACACTGAAATGCTTTTATCAAGTGCTGTTCTTCACTGAGTTCTCATTGTAATCACTGTGTTCAAAAGGAGGAAGATAGTAAATGTCTCTAAATATAGTCCTGTTTTCTCTGTGTGGTACTTTCAAGAGCTTTATTGAATTCTGTACTCTACTGAAGTCTTGAGAGTCCACAGCTCATCACACACAGGTTCTCATAATCCTTCAGCTACTTCTGTGGGCATAGAAGAAGGGTTATTAGTGTTTGATTGTGTACAGCTTCAGTTTCAGAAGATGAGTTATGTTTTATCAGTAAATGAACCAGAAAAAGCACTTTTGCACATGCTATGAGGGGATGTTGCATATGAATGAATAAAGTAGATGGTTGTTCTGCAGCCAGATGAATCAAATGTATCCTTCAACAGCTGGTGATGAGATGTCAAGATCCATTATGAACTAATTCTTTTGTCTATCACAAACAGTTTTTGTTTAATATTAAAATCCCCTGTTTAATGTTGATTAAGTTACTCTTCAATCCACCATCCTTGTCAAGATAAAAATAAAAATTCAATGCAAGAATTAAAATGAGGCACCTTTTGGGGTATTTAAATCCTCGAAAAATAGTCCAGGCTTCTGACCACAACTATATTCTTACTTATTGTCCTTGAAGACTGGATTTGTGTAAATTATTTTTAACTTCTTTGTTGTGGTGATTATGCCCCCATGGAAACAATTTATGAATTTGTGTTGACTCCTCAAATAGATTTGGCTGAAATACTCTTTGAAATGAGTAGACACCTTAGAAAAGATGAATCATGCTATTTCAGTGCTTCAATAAATGTTTCAGATTTTCATTTTGAAAGAATGTTTTGAAACCAAACAAAGTTTTAAAGGCTTTTAGAAATTATTAAGTAAGTGATGAATAAAGTGAATAATCTTATTGACTGAAAGTAGGATAAAAAATTGTTACTGTTTTCCCATTTCATTTCAGTGACTATTGGAATTTCCATTTGGAGTCAACTAGAGCTGCTTTTTCGTCATCTTGCTTTGGTTTGGCTGTCTGTATAAGCCCATTATTTACATACTGCTGAGTTGTTGAGTCTTATCACCAGCTTCTGACATATGGCCATTGGAAGCTTTCTTGTTTATAAACTCTGTCTTGAAAATGGCTTAGGGGTTTTTTTTCCCACTTCTTACACTGAGTGTTTTCAACTTTGATTAGAAATCTCATTTTCAGCCTTAATTTTCATAGGTAGATTTTGATCACACAGTTTGTTAACATGGATTGAATACTGGTTAAATACCTCTTCTGCATGATTACCTCACTCATGTTTAAAGAAAAAAACAAACCTAAAAAGCTTCCAGCTGTTGCTTTGATGAGCCAAGCAAGCCAACCTCTTTCAGTTTCATCTTACATTGAATCCACTTCCTCAACTTGTTCATTCAGTTGGGGTTTTTTGCTTCAGATTAATTTCTCTTTCTTGAACAGTGGCCAAAGCAGTATATGGTATATAGGACGTGGTTTCCAGACAGTGCTGCTAATAATGCCTTGTCTATATTGAAAATATTTCATCTAATAAAACTCAAGGTCATATTTGACATTTTTTCCACAGCAACCTGACACTGATGGTTTTTAGCCATTGTTGATCCACCCATATGCCTCTTTTTTCTCCTCTTCTATTTCAGTTGAATAGCCTGAGCTTAAAGCTAAAATTATTAATAGGAAGTAGTCTTCTGGAATTTGTAGCTAGCTCCTGCTCAGTGGCTGGATATTTCTGAATTGGTACTGCCATATGTCTTCTCTTTGGGAAATTGCTACTTTCAGAACTCTAAAAGAAACCTCTGGATTTACAGCTTTCATCTGTCTAATTCCAGACAGCTTTCATGTATTTCCCATATCCACTATTTTCTTAATGTATGTTCCTCCCAGATCTGTTCTGGATACTTGCAAAATACTGAAATCCTTTGCTCCAACTCACACTTGCCCTCCTCCCTTTCCAAAGACATAAAACTTCAGCATCCTCTCGACATGACTGGTCTTATTAAATATCTATATGCAACCATATATTCAATTCAAGTGCCACTTCTCTCAGATTTTTAATAAAGGTTGCCAAAAGGTGCTGTTTCTACCACAACAAGGGTGTCAAGCTTTTCAATGCCTTCCAGTTCAGATGTCATAGTTTATGGATGTATTTGTAATTTACTACTAGTCATGAAATCTTTTACCCTCTGCTCTTAAAAAAGGAAAGCATGGAAAGCATGTGAAATAAGCTTTTTGCTCATTTTAAATTGTTCAATATTGAGCTTCTTATGTCACCTCTTTTAAATACTCCTTGTCATCCTAGTTTTGTTCAAGTCCAATCAGTTATTTTTTGTAGTGGTGTCACAAGATCCCTCTCATCATGTAAGATAGAAATTCCAGAAGTTTTAAATCTTTAGCCTAAACATATTCTACATCCCTACTCTGTGTTCTCACCCCTTTCAAGTCTCTTCTCAGTTCAGAACAGATTTTCTCATTCATCTCTTTCTTATATTTTCAACTTCTGTCAAAAACACTTTAAAGACTTCCAAATTTCACATTTCAGTTGCAGTGTCTTAATGTACTCCTTCACAAGCTATGTGACATGGAACAAAAATCTTGAGCCCAGTGCCTTAGTGAATATACAGCTCCTTTTCCTGGTTATTTTTGATGTCTATGCACAACATAAGTGTATTTGTTCTTTATGATGAACTGTTGAGGATGAGGCTGGATACATTTTAGGGTTAATTTGCCCAGGAGTGGATGTCACAAGTGAGTGGCATTCCAGGAGTGTGCAGCTTAAAGGCAGTGGTGCTGCTGCTCCAGCAGGAAGGAGGAAGAGCAGGAAAGCAGTTTTTCAGCTCCATATCTTACTATCAACATCTGCTGTGAAAGCTCATCCATTCTTCACCAAAGATTTCGGTCCAGAGCCCAGAATTAGATTTCTTTCTCTTTAAGATCATGTAGGTAGTTGAGTAAAGCCAACTTGCATTTAAACTCTTAATGTAAATACCTTCATTTAAAATTTAAAGCAGTAAAGTAAGTGAGTAAAATGAGTAAAATTAAAGACAGTAGACAGATGCAATATTCATCAGGAGCTCAATTTCTGAATTCTCTGCCACGCTTCCAAAAATAGTGCCTCTCAGAAGTATCCCTAATAAGTGCAGTACCCCCAAAAGTGTTTAACTCTGGGCAGACAACCTCTGCCATGAAAGAGGGTAAACAATCCCTATACCTGTATGTTTACAGCTGTTGCATACTAATATTTCAGTGTATTCTGTGGACACTGCAAAATCACTCTAGGTTCAGTAATTGGTTTTTGCAGAAGTTTGATTAGTGTAAAACAGAAATGGATAAAAATAGTACTTTTAAATTACAGAGGTAATACACCAGCTGTGTTCTCTTTCTGTTTAAAATCTGTTTAGTTTTGGTTACATCTTACAGACCAATGTAGTAAGGATAGGGAATACCAGTGCAGCGTGTGTTATATTCACACTCCACCAAGGAGAATGTATTCCCTCAGGCTTCCTGAGGGAAGCTTTGATTTGGAAAGTGTGAATCATTGCTGACCTCTTCTGAGCTGCAGAGAGATGGTCAAAAGGTTTTATGAAATGCTAGTGTGAGTACGGGCAGATGAAAATCAGATTTCTTCTTTCTCATTAATGGTTTTCCTGTCTGTAGAGGTAAAGCTTGAGGGTTTAATTTTGTTTAACATGGTTCTTTTAGGAGGGCTGTTCTCCTTAGCATGGAGGATGCTTCTGCTAGGGATCAGGAAAGAAACTGTGAGCTGTGTAGACCTGTAGAAATACTTTCTGATATCTGCCTGCCCATTCTCCCATGCCAAACTATTCTGGTGTATGCCCCTGATCTGGACCTCCCTCTTGATCTATCTATGCTGAATAGCCTGCTCTCCTTTGGGACAACCCATCTCATCTGCTTTTTCTGCAACCCTTCTGTTGGACCTGAAGCATAGTTTCACTGAGCATGTCTATGTTAACATTTTAGTTCAGTTGTTTTGAAGAGAATGTCCACATTTTCCCCACTGACTATTTGGTTTCTACAATGAACAGTACTGCAGCACCTTAAATGGTTTTCTCTGGAGTGGAACTGAAAAGATATGCCCCAGGTGTTTCATCTAATGTATTCCAGCCACTAAGACCTGGCATTCAGTCTCCAGAACCAAGCTTGGCTTGGGCTTAAACTGTCAAATTCCTGTGTTGTCCTCAATGCCAGCGGATTTGTTATTGCAGCAGGGCTTGCCTGTTGTGCATGGCAACACAGATGTGGCTTAGCAGGTGTATCAGGTAAAGAAGGTGAGGAAAGGTGCATCAGTGTGTGTCAGAGAGAAACAGTGCCTTTCTTTGTGCATGAGTAATGGCACAGAAAAGAAGTCCTCATTGCACATATATGGGAGTTATAAAATAATAGTTCTGTGAATGGCATGTTCTGTGGCTGAGCAGTGGAGGGACAAGATAAATTAATGAAATTGTGACTTAAACCATACTCTGTCCTTCACTCATCCTATTTTAATTCACATCTTTGACAGGATTTATTTCATTTTTTAAATATCACATCAGATTTATTTTTTCCAGAAAGGAGTTGATTTGTTTTCCTAAAGGGATAATAAAAGATCTCTGTATTAAGTTAGTTATTAAAGATATGAGTTTAGCCCAAAGCAACTCTGAAGGGTAGTTTAAAATTAAAGTGAAGGAATGTATGTAGCATGCAATAATATGGGGCTCTCTCAAGTCAGATACTGTATTGACACTAATTTTCATTTCTTAGGACAAAGAAAATAGTTTAAGATACGAGTACTACATTAGTAAAAAATATCTGCTACAGATGGGTAATTGCCTCTATTTTGCCAAGTATTGTACTATTTTTGGAGATTGTATTGAGTTAATATCTTTAACTACCATTCTTGCATTGCTAGTTTTTTAATTGGTAGTTGCTTTGCACATAATGACACGATAGTAATTATCTTGGTTTGTTGCTGAAAGATTGTTGAGTGGTTATGTACATTCTGTCTGGATTTTTAATTTGGTGGATCCAAAAATTGGAGTATGGGTCTCATCCTGCATTGTAGGGAACTTGAATAGGAATGGGAGTCAGTGGGAGATGAGCTTCCACTGCCTGATACTGTTGATTCATCACCTGGATGAAAGCAAGAAGAAAAAACCTGCTTCAGCTAAGCATTAATAAATAAGTACAAATTTCTATTGTGTTCTATTAGTGAGTAATGTGACTTGTGCCATTTTGCAGACATGTTTGGTTTTGTTTTTTCTATGAGTTCACTGACAATTAGGCTGTCAATACTAGCATGACTGCAAATGGGCACACACTTTATTGTAGAACTGTAGGGAACTGCATTAACATAAATGAACACTATATTGATTTTGCCACCACACTGCCCCCTGAATAGGCTGCTGGCTTTCTGAATCCACAAGCACAGCCAGATCCTTTAAAGTGTGTACTCTTCTGTGGCAATAAAAATAAGTTTAATGCTTAACCACACTGAAGAGGTGTCGGCCTTGAAGGAATGAGGTATTATGAATGCTATCACCACAGACAGTTGCAACAAACAGTGTGGGAGTCACAATTATGGGTTCAAGAACCCATTTTTCTCCCACACACACTCATCTCTTGTCATACTCTCTTTCAACAGTTTGAAAATTTCAAATGTTTCTCAGAATATCCTTCTGCTGAGGAGATTAATACAAATATTAGCAGCAACCCCTATCTGTTATCCACATTTGTTCACAGCCCAATTTAAGGTCTGAATTTATATGCTGACCAACATATGGGAGTTAAGGCCATGAAGGAGACATTACTTCAAATAATGCAATAGACTGCCTCTGAACCCAGGACATCCTTTTGAATCAAAGTACCTTAATTTATACACTTTTCATTTAGATTGGTTTCATTCAGGCCATTTGGAGAAGGGCTGGAGAGATTGTCTATTTTAACTGAACATGAAATTTGCCCCTTTATGGATTCCCTGTTTCGTTCATGTGCTACTGCCTTCTTCAGGAAGTGGTGCAATTTATGTTATGTACTGTAATTTTTGTTTAGGATTTAAGAGCTTTTGGTATTTCTCCTCTTCTCTTAAAGTGTATGTGTTTTCAGTAGTTCAAATAAGGGATCTTCAGAATTTTTTACATGAATAATGTTATTTTTCCAAGGCTATGTGGTTTCAGTTTACGTGGTTAAAGTCTTGTGTAATTGTAATTAAAATAGAAATACCTTCTTGCGGCCCAATCAAATTTAAACAAGACACCTTCCTATGGAAAATTTTGATATCCTTAGTCGCAATCAGTAATTGTTGCTGAAATTAGTAATTAAAAGAAAATTGTCCTGCATTCCAGTGCCTCGGGCACCTAACCTCTTTCGAGCAATAACTTTTAGAGGCAATGCAGGCTTGAATTTTCTCATGCCTTAGCTGCAAATGAGCCATTAGCATTCAGCAGCTGATAATTTGGCCCTGTGAGTTGCGGTTTCCTTAAAGAACATGTGCCAATTAAGCAAGATGAACCTCAGAGCTGTCAACAGTGCAGTGATGATGTACCAAATGGTTATAGTCATCAGCTCTTCTACGATATAATAGGTGTTTTGAAGAACATAGTCTGACAAATCTGTACTTTGTGGGATCAAGTGCAAAGGAATAAGTCAGAAATTGAAAGCGGGTGAACCAGAAGTAAATCTTGTTAGCTTTATGAGTCTCATCATAAGCTTCAGTCAGCCTAATGCAGTGAACACAAGCTTTTAATGTGTGCTTAAGATAATGAGAGCCAGTACTTGCTCAGACTTGTGGTCTCATCACTAATCTGTGTCAGTAATGCTCAAGAATCAGAGTACACAAGGCATCACAGTCAAGAGTAGTTGACATCCCTTAGAAACCATACAAAACCAGTGACCATGTCTGTACAGCCAGTTAAATGTTTTATCCTTTTTAGGTTCTCAGACTGTATCTGTAAGAGGAGATCCCTTCTTTTTTTGTTTGTCTTTCTCACCCCTTTTCTCTCTCTCTCTGTTTTTACTGACATAAGGATCTGGAAGCAAGACAATTTAACAGCTCTTGTAGAGGTAGGAGAATGAAGAGGAGCAGCTGCTAATTTAATTGAAATGGGAATGTGGCCAAAAATCTGAGATAAGAATTGCAGCAGTTCTTCGGAGAGCCCTCATGCACATCTTTACACCACAGAAAAAAAATTCATGGGGCCGTTGAAACCATGCTGAGCTTGAGTTAATGTAACCAGTTGAGGAGGTATGTCTGAAATGTTCCACTTAAAACATCAGCATTATTTTTTTAAAAAAGAGGAAATGCAAGGATATATCTAGCTTAGTGATTTTTTTAAAAAACTTTTTGGGGCTATGACATGATGTTGGAATACATAGCAATGAGAAATTAATGGAGAATTATCAGGTGATTGTATTATTGAAAGATATAAAAGATCTGTGTTCAGCTTCAGAAGAAAACAGAAGATACAGAAAGATGGAAATTTACTTACAGTTCTGAATCTTGTAGCATTTCAGATAAAGTGAATTTTGCATTACTTCAGGTCTGACTTGAACTCCCTTACTGTGTCTGTAACAAAATTGCCGGTTCATCCAGTAACTCACAGATTTTTTTGATGTTGCAGAAATGTGCTGCCCTCTTTGGCTACAAACAGTAGGAGAATTGATAAATTGATAAATCTTCATTGTTAGAAACCCTGAAATACTTTTCATCCAGACTGTTCATTTCCTCAGTGAGTGTCACAGCCTGGTAGCAGAAACCACTGCAATACCTGGTGATGCGTGGAGGGAGGGACAAAGGGTGGTGAAAGGGAGAGCTTTTACACATCTAATCCAGCCACAACTCACTTCTTCATGACAGGAGCATTTCAACATATGTGTTTGGAGGAATCAACACAAAGAGATCTCTATATGCTGGTATTTCCATAATTAGACTATGTGACTAATCTTAGGATAGATGAAAACAAATAAAAGCGAATGCTACCCTTTCTGCTAAATCTTTTAATTTTGACAGAAAATGATATTTGTGATTAAAGGTTTTGGAGTTGGTAGCTTGGTTTTGGTTTTGGTTCCAAAGAATGCTAACCTTCTGTGAAAAGCATTGAGTTTCCATTAAAACCTCCAAAAAGCTTCTGAAACCTTTTTACTTGGGTGCTCTACCATATAATTTCCTGGAATTTGAGGAGCAGTTTATTTGTGGTCTCATTCTCTAATCAATGCATGTTCCTTTTATCTCCCGTTCTAAGTTTTCAAGAACACAGTCCATGAGAATGTATTGTGTCCTTGGGAAATCTGGCTTAAAAAGGAGAATGGAAATGGAAGGTATAGGAGTGACACTAAATGAGCCCTGGGGGGAAAGTGGTGACCAGCTTCTGATTAATTACAGTTGTGCCACACAGGGTTTAGTTGTGCCCTGGACAGTGAGTTTGCAAAAAATGATTAAAGGACAGAGATCTCCTCCATCATAAAGCATGGATGAGTAGTGAATGCTTTAGATCCATGTCCCCAGTGCAATGACTAGAGAAATAGAGTAAGATAGCACCAAACTACTATTCCTGGGAAAAAGAACATGGACAGGACCCCCTTCCTTTGCTAGAATAGTCCCTGTTTGATTAGAGCCCTATTTGAATACTTTCAAGATACTGTCATTGCAATTGAAATAGAAATAAATTTACAACTTTTCATCTGGACTTGTTTGTTTGGCTTGTTTGACCAGTGTGAGAGGCTCCATTATAATCTTTAAATGCTTTCCCTTTTAAGGAAAATCAAGCCCATCTCTCTGTGTCCCAATGGACTGGCTCAAGGAAATGTCCCACATCATTTTTAAGTACTAATAGCAGTATAATTAGAAAATATTTAATCTTTCCACCATGAATGCCTTCATTTACAAAGAGAAATATGGCATCAGTGTGGAAAGACTGGAAAAATAAAAATAACTGTGTGTTCTTTTTAAGAAAAGAAGCTTAATTTAAATAGAATTAAACCTGATATAAAAAGCCTTAAGGCCTTTAAAAATATTTTCTTTTTAATCCTGAGTATGTTGAATTTTTATAGCAGTTTCAGAAGAAACTGTGTTTCTTGTTGCCACCCTTTGATATCCATTTCATTATCCTTTCTGAATGGAAAGAAAATAGAATATATTACTGTGATCTCTATGGCTATTTCAGCCTTGCAAAATCAGGATTTCAATACAGCACCAAACTATTCTAATCAAAAGTTAGTATATACTTTCCCATATATAAGGTCCCATTTAAGATTGGTGTCTAGTCTCATTCTTTGGTTACAGAGAACCCCAAGAGTAAATCAAGTGTGGAAATACAGCTAAACAGAGGCAAAGGTCTATAAACTTTTCTATGGTATCTTTTTAGGGTTCATTTTTAATGCCTAGCCACAGGCATCTGGTGCTGTTTGAGATTGTCCAGGTCTTGTCCAAACCAGCGGCTGTGGCTTCTGGAGAATGCAGGTCACCTCCTGACTGTCTTCTGCCAGCCCTGTGCAGATGTCTCAGTGCATCTCCAGTGGCAACTGGTGTCAGTGTTTGGGCAAGTGAGCTGAGTTCCCATGCATTTGTTCTGATTTTGCTACTGTTCATGTTTTCTTTGCTTTTTATATGCCTAGCAATAAATATGCTTCAGTAATTAAGTTAATGTCACATCTGGTAGGAAAATAGTGTACACACAGATTTAGAGTGCTTCAGGTCTGTCAGTAGCTCTACATGTCATCTTGTAAAAGTGAAACTGCACGACCACAGTCACATTGTTGTTTGTTCCTACTGTGTCTGGCCAGCATGATGACCACAAAGATTTGTTGGCAATCTCCTGGGCCTCAGTTATAGGTTATTGCTGATATGATCAGGTGCAAGTTATTTTTATCTGCATTCATTTACCCCTATTTCAAGAGTGGCACACAAATAAACACAGACAGTGTTCATTATGTGACTGAATATGACTTAAGTATATAGTTTTTTAGAAAGTGCAGAAGGAAAAGTGGAGGACAAAGATATCAGGCTGTTCTGGAGGTGTATGATTGTTGGGGAGAAAGAATTTTCAGACAAAAGTATCTAAAATGGAGACTAATAATCCCTCTGAATCCAAGCTCTTAGTTGCAGGAGCTGTCAGTGTAAAGTGGTAGAGTTGGTCCTGACTGCCCAAGCTGGGTTTCTGAAGGTCTTTAGGTGTGTCTGGGTCCCTCGCAGTGGTGAGGGTGATCCCTGGGAAACAAGACACTGCCTGTTGCTGGCAGGCACCTTTGTGGTGAGCCCTTGCCTGTTTCTCACTGACACCTAGAGGTTTCCAAAAATACAATTTACTCTTATCACAGGGAGAGTATTGTAAGTGTATTGAGGGTCTTTGATAAAAGAGAAAGCAAGTAGAGTTACACTTGTTTCCTGTCTCTAAAACCACTTTCTGATTATGCAGGTTGCTCTACTGCAACCCAGCAAGCCAGGAAAACTAAAGCAAAGTTTCTTGCAACATGTAGAGGGAAAAAAAGTCATCATTATGGATTTATCTTTGTTTTGTTCCTTTCTGGAATTTTTTTGAGGGAAAAACATCACCAGGACTTCTATGCCCATACCTTGAGAGAGCCCTGTCTTGCAGGGTTTTATTTCCTTCCCGTGCATGTGTGGTTGCCATCTGCAGTAATCAAACTCAATCAGCAGAAGGAGTCAACTGCTTTGCATTAACTATTGTTCTCCTGACTGCAGTATTTTGTAATAGATTTTTAAGATCTGCACTGACTCATACAATGCATATCTAATCAAAAGTAAATTAAACTGCATACACTGACTTGATATGACAGAAAAGCCTTTACAACAGCAGAATAGTGACACTGGTTTTTAAAAAAGATTTTTTTTAAAAAGTTAAGTGTTTTGTTGGCATATATTATTGTATGTCCTTAGATTAGAATTTTAATTTTTAATTTGTGTTTTTATTCAAGGTGATTTGAGTCCTTAAAATTTTCATGTACTTAAAAATTTCAGCAGAACTGGAGTTCATACATATTCATAGTTTGAAGAATTATGCTAACAACTGTTCTTTGTAATTTTAGGCAGTCTTTATCAATTTTCACCAGCATTTTAAACCAATTATGTAGCACCTATGTTTCGAAAATTCCTGTAAATCTGGTCATCGCTACTACAGCTATCTTTGCTCTTTTGACACTTTCATTTGAATTGTGTGTCAGCAATATAAAGAATAATAATAAAACAATATATCATATTAAATAACAATAATCTTTTATAATATTAAAATTGTTTTTAAGAATTATAGTTTAGCTATAAATTTGACCAGTGAATTAGTATGTACAGAAATTACACCAGTGTAGTAAATAAAGAGTTGTAACTGGCTCATTACTGTAGATATCTGCATAAGCTGCAAAACCTGCCCAAGAAGCCAATTAATTCCCCTTAACATGGCACGGCAACTTCATCTGCTGAGTTACTGATCTTTGAGGTGGCTTCAGTGGCTGTGGTTTCAGACCAAGGTGCTGGGAAAACAGGGCTGTATTATGCATTGAGCATGTGCTTTCTGTATGTGACAGACCCAGAATGTCCCCATCCCACAGAAATAGGTCCTACAACATTCCAGGAAGCTTCAGCTCTTGACTCGTACAGATTCTTTTCCGTTCCAAAGGGGTTGAAGCACATTTTGTTTTTTGAACAAGAAGTGGCTCTTGAGTCCCTAGTTATGATCACTGTGAGGATTTGCACAAGTATTCAAATACTGCCCCCCCCAGGTACACTGTTCCCTAATCCCAGAACTTTTGGGGAGACCCACCTTACAGTGTGATAATTTTTCTTCTGGATGGCTCTTGCCAAATATAAACAAAAAATATCGAATCCACAGGCAGCCCTGAGGGTGTAACTCTAAGCCTCTCAATCTTTCAGAGTATTCTCCTTGTCTGTTAATAAGCAATGCTTACACAGAATTTTTTTGAGTGTTCCCTGAGCATTAGTCCCACAGCAGCCTCAGAAATTCTGGAACATTATCCCCATTGTTTATATTTGAGAAGGTCTGCCTCTGAACTTGTCACAGCATCATACTAGATTCCCAATCCCACCTGCTCTCTTACAGAAGCCCTGCAGTCTGCTGTGTCTTTCCAAAGCTTTCTGCTCAGGATGTGCACATTTGATGCAATCAAAACAGTGAAAGATCGGAGGGCTGCAGATACTGTTTCCTGTATTTCCTGTGGTTTTCTCGTGGGCTTTTTTTCATGGTTGTAAGATAAGACTGTAATCCCTTTCATCATAATAAGAAATTAATCATAATTACATAGTCTGGAGATCATGGAGATTTCCCATCAGTCAATGTTTATGCTAAGTAATCTGGCTTGTTTCTGGATTTTTGCCTCTTTCTGATTCTTATTTTCCTTTGAAACTACTCAGGAAAAGAAACCTGTCATAATGTCAGGACAATTAAGTGGTACTAAATTAATCTAGATTGCAATAAAAAAAAAAAGTGCTCTTGTTATTAAGTTATATAGGAGTTTTAATGAGAAAGAAAACAACTAATATATGCAACAGCCACCAAAGAAAGCAAATCATTAGCAGATTTTAGTAGCCTCTTTATATTAATAAATCTAAAGCAAATCATTATCTGAAAGAAATAGAAATATATTATTTTAACTAAATTTCCACAGGAATTTTACTTATTTTCCTTCTGTGGGTGGTAATCTGTATTAATTATCTTCAGTTCAGCTACTCTAATGGAAGCAGTGGAATTTTTCCATGAAATACCATCTGAAGACTAACAGAAATGACAGTACTCTGTTATTGAATTGCTTATATTGTGGCAGTACTCTGTTACCAAATTGCTTATATTGTGGCTTAGTGACTTTAGGAGCAATATAAAGCATGATGCAGTTTTAAAATCCCTGATGTGTTGGAGCATGATTTTCCTAAAGCAAGAAGTAATTCTTGAGATGGAATTGTGTGAGTGTGCATCATGACATAGCATGATTTATCTAGCAAACTATTTCTCAAGATCATAAAAAAACAACCCCCAAAATATTAATAGAAACATTTTACTAACTGACTGGCTTATTCTGTACATGTGGGAAATCCCACTGGATTTTCTGCCAAGTCATCTCTACACCCATTGTACCAGTGTACACCCATTGTGCCACTGCTTGGTCATCCTGTTGGATCCAAACACGAATTCCTTGGGAACTCCTAGATGTTCAAAACTGATAAAGCATTTGCATGCATTTCAGCATGATTGGGCCAAAATGGGTATTTGACCATGTAGATATGGCTTTGTTTTCCTGTGATTTGGTTCCCAGATGCCACTGCAATGAATTCACAATTCTACACTGGTCAGTAATAGCAATACAAAAATATTTACAGTATACTTTAATGTTGTCGTGCATACACCATTGAGCAGGAACTACTTAGACCAATTTAATGGAAAAGATTTAATTTATATTGCTATTTTTAAATATTATCTGAATGTTACTATTTTGGAACAGCAGGAACATTATATCACTATTAGTTGAGAGACTTTAATGTAAATTCAGCTAAAATGTGTCTCATCTTTAAAGAATGAGCAATGCCTTCTTTACTTTTACAAAAATCCAGTTTAAAGAAAAATTTTCATATTATGCTTCTTTGATTTTGATGCCCTATGTTGTAACAGACTTCAGAATAAACAACAGCACTTTCTCCTTGCTTGCTAAAAGCTGATTTAAGGAGATTATTCTGAATTCCCTACACGTGGAAATGAAAAGATTCTTCTTTCCACCTTGAGAGACATTTAATTGCTGAAGTGTTTCTCCTGTGTTTTTGTAAGTGGTGCTTAATGATTATTTATTATTACACTTGCCCACATAACCATGCATATTTATTGCACTTTTTTAGACCTTATTAGCTCTGTTTAAGCAATTAAAAAAACAGAGAGCAATTTAAAAAACAACAGCAACAAAAAAAGTCAAACAAACAAAAAAACAGACAAAAAAGACAAACCAGCCCAGCCCAAAACTAAAAAAGAGACCATTCATGCAGATATAATTGAGATTTAATAATGAAGATGCTTTTGCACCTCCACCAAGAAATTTAAATTTATAGTTTTACATGTCTATCAGATATTTTAAACTAATACTCAGAACAGGTAAAATGAAGGTCTTTCTTTGAGAAAAGTATCTAGTCTGTGCTATCACTTTTTAAAATGCACAGTTTCCAGAAAAACAGAATTTTAGAAAAATAATAATCCCTAACTGTGAAGTAAACATGAATGAGGTTCAGATATGCAACATAAAGAAGTCTGAGAGTTATCATTCCAGAGCACAGAAGTCCGTACTGTATAAAGGTACCTTTTTTGCAATATTACTACTTATTAAATTCTACCCTTAAGTCACAAATTCATCTTCTGCCAGTAAGCTAGAAATAGCAGCACAGTTTCCTGGGAGTGAATAAATTTTATTTGGATGCAGTTTTATTTCTCTAGTACATTTTTAAGCTAACTTTTTATTTTTATAGACGAAGGGAGTGAGGAGAAGACCAAGACTAGAATTCCTCAAAACAAGTGTTTCGTTCAGAAGTGCACTGGCTGTGAGGGCCTTGCATAAAGAAATCATTCACATAGCCCTGGTAAGCTGGAGTTCATTGAAGTGACACTGGGCTGCCCATAGCAGTTCTGGCCCACAGGCAAAACATTCTTCTGGCAAAATGCTGTCAAATTCCCACTGACTCTGTTCACTTAAAGAGCAATTCATAAGTGCCTTGCTTTTTTTAAAAAAGGAGAGTAGCTCTATGTTCTTGATACTCTGTGATGCCCAGCCCTGGATAGCAAAATGTATTTCCTCTCACAGTAGGAAATCAATTACAAAGAATTTTGTAAAATTCTTTTTTTGTAATGAAATATGTTAATGAAAGTACTCTGCATGAAGAGATCTCACTGCATTAAAAATAAGTTGTCCTCCATGGATATGGCATCTAAGGGGTAGAAAAGAGCACTGCCACAAAATGTATTCTCTTGTTCTACATATTTTATTGTTATTCAGCTGGCTGAGGGCTCTTAAGTGGGAGATGAAGAATTAAATGTTCCCTCTGTTTATCTCTTTTTTTATTTACAGTTGTAATGTATGGAGCCCAGACCCTCATTTTTGTATGAGAGCGTCTCCAGAACATGAGATAAAACATTTGAGTTTGAATTTGAATTACAAAATTGGCAAAAATGGGATTTATTTAAAAACCTATGATATGTAAAGAGCAACAATTCTGTCTCTCATGTTCACATGTGTAAGCAAAGGTTAATCTTATTTCTCTTTAAGTAATCTTTTTAGACAACAAATTCCAGTGATTTACGCACAACAGTCCTCGTTGAATAAGTAATTAGGACATTCCTTACTTTAATATACCAAAGTATAGGGATCTTTATTGTTTTAAATAGGAGAGAAAGTTGGTACAGGTTTGGGTTTGGTCGGGGTTGTTTTGTTAGTTTGCAGTAATTTATAGTGGTAATTTATTCTTGGTTTGTTCCTGACCAATGACTAACCTGTGTCATCTGTAACAAGTTCTGCACACTAAATTACTTTTTCAGGTGGTACCAATATTAGGTTACAGCTTAACTCTGGAAACAGTGGAGGGTATTTGAAGTCACTCAAGTTTTGTACCTTGCAATTCAGTAGAAAGTTTCATGAGGGATTGTGCTTGGGCCACAAGATAAATAGGATATGAATTAAAAGCTGGTATTTACACTGGTCATTTTCCCACCCTGTCAGTGCAGCATTACATTGAGTGTGAATTTCCCATCACATTCTCCTAGTCTGTACACTGTCATCTTCTCCACACCTGTTTCACAGATGACTAAATTCTCACCTGTTGTCCTCCAGCTTTTTCCTTATCTTTTCATTGCTGTTGTCCTGGGCCATTTTGTTATCATTGTTCTTCCTCTGTGCTTCCTTAATTCTTCTTCTCCTCCTTAGAGCACCCTCTTCCAAATTCCCAGCATGGCCTCAGCTCCACTGCTACTTCCTCTGTTCCTTGTCTGCTACCTGTTGATTTAGAAATCTCATGTCAGATATTTTTAGAATTTTGTTTTATAAAAATTAAGTTAATTGTTTAAAAAAGTAAAGAAATGTAAAGCATTCACTCTTAATGATATGCTTGATACCAGTTGGGAGCCCCGTTCCAACTTACCAGGGCTATGTGAATGATTTCTTTATGCAAGGCCCTCACAGCCAGTGCACTTCTGAACGAAACACTTGTTTTGAGGAATTCTAGTCTTAGTCTTCTCCTCACTCCCTTCGTCTATAAAAATAAAAAGTTAGCTTATTTGTAAATCTTACTGCTCTGTGCAGCCTGGCACTGATGTGACATGCTGCCCTCCTGGTGCTCATGGATCCCACTGACACTCTCTGTAGAACTCCGGCCATTTCCACAGTCAGGTCTACTTCCCACCCATGCTCCTTGGCTTGGAGGATGACTTCATGTAGAGAGCTGGGCTGGTGTCTGAAAGTCCTGCGGGGGTCAGGTCCCAGGCATGCTCAGCACCTTTATCCCAGGCCACAAGCTCTCACTGCTGGCCGCAGGAGCGGCAGTGCCAGGATCCGGTGTTGCCCAGCTGTCCAGCAGCGGATATCCGGAGTGCCACTGCCCTGAGTGCAGCATGAGCCCTCTCTGAGCAGCAGGATTCCCTCCTGGCAGGGGCAGTGGGAAAGGCTTCAGGTTGCAGGACTGGCAAGCTGTGAACGCTTTTGACTTGGCAGCCTTGCCACCAAGGGCACAGTTGGTCCTGGGGAAGCAGGCACAAATGCCATGCTGCACTCCTCAGAGTTCACTGGCAGAAAATGCTCTTCATAGCTCTTGGGGCCTGAGGTGGGCTGATGATAAAAGCCGTGGTGCCAAATTCTCTTTTCCTACTCCATTTGCTTGCTGTGTCTGTTTGCTCTGTAATTCCTCATTTGATTGACTTTGTTGGATTCAAATTTCATTTGATGCCATCTAATATTGCAAATTTCAAAAGAGGAGAACCAGATACTTTTTTCTGTGGTGTAACTCCTTTGTGGAATGGTCCATGAAGAAGTCAGGCTGGTTGAGTTCTGAGCATTGTGTAATTGCCATTGAAAGTTCCTATACTTACCAGAGCTATAAGCTCTTAATAAGTTTTCCACCATCCAAGTTCCTGGGAGTCACTGATGGACTTTTATAAATCACAGAAATAGATGATTTTGTTGATACAGTGCAAACTTCAGCTTTTTGAGTAAGTTTTTCTTCATTACTCTAAGAGGCTTACAAATCACTACTACTTTGCAGTGCCCATTTTCTTGTGAGGTACTGATTTTAGTGTGCTTAGCCACACACTGAAATTTTCCATGTAGATATATGGGAAATATAGCAGGTTATATTTATAACAGTTTATTTGCTTACTCATTTCTCCTTGAAAGAGAAAAACCCTTATGAGCAATACAAGCAATCTCAAAGAGACATCTGATACTCATCTAAATAGCTGTCTGTTGCTCTTTTACCAACCCATATCTCTGATAACAGGATTTCATAAGGGGATTCCATGGGAGATATAGCTGGAAATTATTCATAAAAGAATATTGAGTGCCACCAGGCTAGGACCAACATCACAGGCTGCCCTTTTCCATTGTCTAAGTGGTAATTCCTCATTATTCATTTAATGAGAAATAGTGTCCTGTCTTACAATGTAGAAAAAATAAGATCGGTAGGTAATGCCAAAATATTCCATAAAAGTGATGTGATTAATGCTCTTCTCACTGGAACTGCTGATGGAAGTAAAGCCTTACTCAATTTCCCTGTGGAGACACAGTGAACCAATGTCCTCAGCAATAATTTTTAAGCAGGGAGCTTTCTGCTTATCTCAGCTGTCTCTAATAGTCATTCAGAATGCACATTAATAGTTGGAAAGAGGTTATAATGTGGGTGGATTTTCCCTAAGTCACTGAGGCTTCTTTCACTGAAAACAGTTTGTGGTGAAGCTCTTTCCCTTTCTCCCATCTGAGATTATTTAAGCTTCTCCAACTTTATTTTTGTTTTATATAACTAATGCCAGATAATGTGACACCTCCTTAATTGAATGCAAGTAGTTCTGTGTTCCTCATGCCTTTTATTGGTTTTGGCCAACCACCAGCCACAGACAGTTGCTGTATCTGTGGCAAATATCAGCTCAGATAGTTGACAAGACTCACAGCATTTCATTAAGTTGTTATTGCAAGTTAACTTCTTGGTTCCTTTAACTTGAACATTTTTTTTCTGTGAGAAATCATAAAGGAACATTGAACAGCTCTTCTTTTTTACTTGTCATTATTTTAAACACCTACCACATGAGAAGGCAGTAAGGCTGAAAACATTTTTTTAATGTAAGATATTTAGCTACAGAAGGCAATATAAGCTCCTGTTCACTAATAAGCCTTGCAGTTTGTGTTGCCTCCTACTGGGGCAGTTAATATGCTGAAGATGGTTGGTGACAAAATTGAGCACTGGCACAGGGCAGCCTTTCACCCCAGTACTGCATGCTGGGCTCTTACACAGTCCTGGCTCAACCTCCTGCTCGATGGCTTCTGCCTCTTTGTCTTGCTAGTGGTGATTTCTCCAAACTATTGACTAAACCCATAAGCCTAAATGGCTAGTTCCCCTTGCTCAGCTTTTTATTTGCTTTATTGGGAGTCAAAAATGTAGCTGAAGCTTTTGCATATGGAATTCTGAAAACCAAAGCTGAAGTTTTCTTACAATCAAAAATAAGTAATTTCCAATCCTCTATATGCTGAGAAGAAAACAAGCCGACACACGTAGGGTGAAAACACAGTATATGTCTGGCACACTTTTGGAAATAATAGAAACCAGAGGCTTTCGCCATTTTGTAAAAACATGGTTATTTGCAAGCAGGCTTCTGTGTGCTGTAAAGCAGTGTAGAGTGTATGAGCAAGTAGTGATGCCCTTTTTATTTGTACCCCTTCTAGACCTTCCCTTCTCTATAACACAAGGTCTGTCACTGAGTCTTTTAAGGCTCAGTCCTATATATTATAAGCAGCTGGAAAATTTCACACACCCACTGAAGGTTCCAATGAACACAAAATACCTCAGAACAGATGCCAATAAGAGGATATTTTTAGCAGCTCATGTCACAGTTGCTGTTTTCCTCCTCCATGACAGCTAATGAGCTTTGAAAGACTTTGGGAAATTGTGCATCCTGCAGAAAAAGCCTAAGAATGCCTCTCCCTTCTTTAACATGGGCAGGAAACATTTGCTTGGGGTCCATCTGAAGCTTTATAACAAACCATTACAGACTCTAAGCTGCTTATATGGATTGCATTGCAGACCTCTATTTCATACATTAATTTCCGTGCATGACAGTTCATTGTTTGTTTGCTCTGTAATATTAGCTGCTAGAGGTAATATTATTATAAACAGACCTTGACTGAGTGAGCAGTTTTTACTAGTAGTTAGTGTAATTTTCTTACATTTTCTTGGCTTTGGACAATGTAAGAAAATCCATTCCATACATTTTCAACTTAAGTTGAAGTTGTTTATAATTACAATAGAAAAAAAAATCTAAAAATGTTGCTGACTGAGTAGAAGAAAGTCATCCTTATGTTGGGGTTTTTTTATTCTTTCTCCCTTACCTTGCACTATTATATTGCACAGAATGTAGCATGTTCCATTCACAGGAGAAAGCCAGACTGATATCTAATGTGTAACCAGCTGGGTGTTTACCCTTCATTATTCATTCTGACAAGACATGAAAGGAAGAAATAGAAAAAGAAGAAAATCTAAGGTTGTTGGAGTAGTTGTTCCTTTTTGTCTTAAAAAATGCCAGTTCACAAATTCAAGTGACTTAAGAAAAAAGCTGTTGCATACTCTCTCAACTTATTTGCTGTTTTTTATAGTATATGTTCACAGAAATTAATGACTGACACATTGATATGTGTGGAAACTAGCCCACTTTTCTGTAGAAATAGGTTTAGTTTTGTTGTGATTCCTGAAGAACAGTCACTGAGTGTACAATGACAGAAAGCACTGCATGGACCTTGTTTCACTAGTCCAGACTAAAAGTTGTTTTACTGTTTAGTTGAGTATAGCAACCTGTGTAAACTCAGAGAACAGTATCTCACAAGATCTCAGAAGATGAGTGGAACTGTGTCAGAGAAGAGCTAAATCTCAAATGGCTGGGCGATGACACCCTTTTTGTAAGGCTGAGAGAACTGGCACTGTTCAGCCTGGAGAAGAGAAGGCTTCAGGGTGATCTAATTGCAGACTTCCAGTACCTGAAAGGAGCCTTCAAGATGGAGTCTATTTGTGTACAAGGGTGTGTAGTGACAGGGCTGAAAACTGAAAGACAGTGGGCTTAGGTTGGGCATTAGAAAGAAACTCTTTATTATGAGGGTGGTGAGACACTGGAAAAGGTTGCCCAGAGAAGTTGTGGATGCCCCATCTCTGGAAGTGTTCAAGGTCAGGTTGTACGGGGCTCTGAGCAACCTGGTCTAGTGAAGGTGTCCCTGTCTGCCCATGGGGAGGAGGGGGTTGGAACTAAATGATCTCTAAAGGCCCTTATAACCCAGGCCATTCTATGATTCCATGATTTTATAGCTTTTTATTAGACCTTTGCAGGGGGATCCTGTGGGATCAGAAGGCTGCATCCTGGAGCAGGACTGCCTGCCATCTGGCAAGGGATTTTGAACACACTTTATTCTTTCTTAAATGGATTAGATACAATATGTATTTCCTGACAAGCATTCTTTAGTAAAAGAAATAGGTAAATCTATATCAAACATTTTTTTCCCTCTTCAAGTCTAGTGTTCAAATTGTTGCTGAGAAACATGTCAATAGGATCTTTGGCTCTGAGTTTATGGTCAGGAAACAAGCTGAGCAGCCTGGGGATTCCCTGCTTCAATTACATTTCTGCATACTGTTCATTCTCAGACATTACTTTATCATGACTGCAAAACCTTATTTACTCATATCTAGAAACTTTATTTCCATGTTGTTATGGTTTTTCTGGTTGTTTTTTTTTTTTTTTTTGCACTCTTTGCCTTGTCTTCTCTTTTCAGTCTTCAGAAATCTGTTTTCTGTTGATTTTAGGGGTCATTAGCTCATCTGCACTGCATTTTGAACTGATTTGGCTGTGAACAGTTTTCTTAAAGTTATCTTTCCTGGGTGCTAGCAAACCAAGAGCCTTGGGTGGCCCTGAATACCTGTATCAAGCTTCATCTACAGAAGTATTCTCAGCAGGCCAGGGTGGAGGGCATCCATACGATTCAGTGTTTGAATGCTGTTAGGGCTGTTTCTGCCAAGACTGACTGGATCTCTCACACATAAATAAATATAAATCCTGTATAATGCTGGCTTTGGCTAAAGATGTGGGGTGGTCAGAGGAGTTGGGGAACAGGTTGTGGGTCCTTCTAGTTGTGTGGTAAGAGAGTGTGGGACATCAGGGACACAGAGTTGAGCTCCAGTTTCTGGCCCAGGCATTTTCAGGTCCATTTGTAGGGTACATTTCTGCACTCGTCAGGATGGACTCTCATAGGTGGGGACCTGGTTTCAGGTGTGGCACTTCATTGCTGTCTGACCCTGCTCATCATACCTAGGCACATGAACCCTGCTTGAGACACACTTGTGGGAGAATTGGAAGCTTCTTGTACTGGAAGGAACTTGTAGAAGGACACTTTAGTTCCTTAGCTGTCCATGGTAAATGTATCACTAGAAGTGCCAGGCTCATCTGCCTACTCAGGTTTTGAATATGTAGCCAAAACAGAGATTTTGCTTTCTTTAGCACTTGAAAGGAATTTAATTTGTTGTCGATTGTTACACCACATTTTCATTTGGCCATTGCTGTGGAACAGCAACATGTGTTGTCTTCAGTTATTTCTCTTTGTCCAGGATCATGCCATCAGTGCCAATCTGCTCTTTTTTGCTCTTTTTTTCTGTCTCTTGCCTAGTATCTTTATTGTTTCTTCATTTTTTAAATCTTCTTTGTTGTTCTGTTGCTTTTTAAAATGTTTTCTGCTCTTTACCACCTGTGATATTCAGTAGTTAGGCTCTTTATTCCATATCATTGATAATTATAAGAGGAGACCTGAATTCTTACAGCAGATTACCAGTGAAATATACCAAACCATAGACAGTCTTGCTAGAGTTTATGAGAAAATTTTAGAAAACTTTTCTTTTAAATATATCCATATGTTCATTTTCAATGCAACTATCTTCTTGTTCAGTGTCAGGAATATTAGCTACTATGGTTAACTATTATGAATGGCTAACCACTGCATTACCTGCCATACCTCGAGATTTTTAGTAAACCCTGGAAATTACTTTTATGTCTACATCAGCCTATTCCATTGACCTTCTGTCAAGATCTTGACTTTTTGCAGTCCTCTAGCTGCCAAATGTTGGCTATGAAGTGATCAGTTTTCTGATAAATCCACTGTTGGCCTTGCTAATGAAGATAAATTCACTGGATTTCCATCTCTAAAGAGTAGGCTTTGAAGAGTGATACAGATTCTGTTGAACTTTGCTTAGATCCAAACTAATTTAATCATTATGTAGCATTACTATTTATTTAAAAAAAAAAAAAGGTAAACTTTATAAAGAGAGACATTGATCATAATGAAAAAAGGGAAAAAATACTAATTACTGTTCCCTTCTTCAAAAGTGCTTCCCTTTGAATAAATGCAGTTATGTCAAATTGTGGATACAGAATGCATTGACTGTTTCTTATCATGTGTAGGTAATTCTTCTTTTTAAAGGGTAAGATTGTTAATTTTCTGAAACTACTGGCAAATGTGAATGTTTAATGAAAATAATTTTGGCACTGTTGATTTCCTCAATGCACATCCATATGTCAGCAAGTGTGATACAAGATGCCTGCATCTCTCCAGCATCACATTTTTACCACCATTTTACAAAAGCTGAACCAAACTAGCAGGACTAGCCTAGGCTTGTTTCCATGACCAAGAGAAGAGAATATGACACCTTTTTATTAATGTAAGTTTATTTAAGATTTCCCATCTAAATAAGTTTTTGAAATGCAGAGTATGCATTTAAATATAGCAGGGCTTCAGAATTTTAGCTTTTTTCTCTCTTCAGCAGCAGCTGGGTATCTCCCCTTTATATTCCTGGGCAAATGTGGGGTGAAACTGTTGTATGTAAAGATTTTTAGGTTTTATAAGGTGTTTTTAAAGCCTGCACCAAGGCTACTTCTGCTTCTATGAATTAAGCCTGATATTTACCTTCCAGACTAGCAAAAGACTTAAATATTCTCAGGAAGAACATTAAAAATTTTGTATTGTTGTAACTGTAGATGCCTTAGAGCTGTTGTCCTTTAAAAATAAGAAACAGTGGTGGCTGTGTTTACTTTAAGCATGGAGAAAAATTACTTCTCTGAGTTAGCTTTCAAAGTAATTTTATGAAGTGTAAGGAGATGCAAAAAATGTCAGGATATTAGAATTCTACAGGAAAATAAAAGTACGCCCATAAATATTTCAATAGGAACCATGGATTAAAAAATATATAAGAAGATAAAAATCTTTTTTATATTCAGTGGAAATGCAGCAGCATATGTTTGCAAAGAAGACTCCAGTACCTTCTATCTGTTTCCTAGTGTGGTTGTATTTTATGTTCTTTCATTAGGAGCTGAAAACTGTTCTCTGTCATTAGCAACTTGTAAAATAAGTAACAGATGCTTTCACTGTGTGTGGCTGAAAGAGCTTGGGCTGTTCCATTTAGTATCCCCCTAGCCAAAATAGCTGTTTCACCAAGGACCGACTGATCTGGACAGAATCAAGGTCGATTCTGCAGTAAAAATATCTGAAAGGTGTTTTTAAGATAGAGAGAAAATATGCATTCCTTTATAGTTGTTGCAATTTGAAGAAACTGTTTGGAGAAGGCATGGGATTTGAAATAGCAAATAATGAGGTGAGGTTGGTCACTTGGCAGTGGGGTTTGGAATAATCTTTTTTTTCCTTAAAGAAAACAAGAACATTCAAAATGAAAATATGAAATAAAATATTCACTATCCATGCATACTGTATAAATAAGTAATTCAATCCAGAAAGAAGGATTTTTAATGCAATAATGTCTTCCAAAATTCTTCCCACAAATTTTCTTTTTGGGATGAAAACTAGTTGGAGAGTTATCTTTTATGTGATTTAATATAAGCAATTTTTTTTTATTATAACCCATTGAACTTAAAATACATAATACCTGTGGCAAGAATTATATGCCTTTTCTCCAAATTTATTATCAGAATTTTATTTCTGATTTCATTTCATCATTTGGAAACTAAACTTTAGTCAAATGAAAAACTTAGTATTTAAAAGCCAGATTATTCATGAAATATTTATTGCTTTTTTTCTTTTTTCTTTTTATCTGACAATATTGATTAGTTGGACCACAGCACAGTGTTTACAGTGAATGTAGCAGAAAAAAAAATATATATATCTAAAAAGGCAGTGTGAGCAAACTTCTTTCCAGAGCCTTAACAATATCAATGAATTAACTGTGACAAGATCCATGCTAAATAAGCATGGTTCCTTTTTTTGGAATTGGTAAATGAATGCAGAAAGGCAAAATGTCCACTCTTTTAAAAGCAGTCACTGACAGCCCCTGCTTGATTTACAGCAGGTTAGACTTGATTCTGAGAAATGGGGGCAGCCACAATTCCCACTGAAGTGCTGCCAAGCCCAGGACTGATTATTACATCAATAAATCAAGGTAGGCTGTTTGCAACTGTTGGAACACATCTCAGTGGGATTGTAGCATCCTGTGTCAGTAATAACGGGAGAGGTACTGACACAACAGAAAGGAGTGTTTGAGGTAAGTTACTGAGCCCCTGGGTGGTGACCTGCCCTGTTTTATGTTTGAATCCATGTGCTAAGGTGTCAGTGTTACCTGGGTCAGAGGATAAAGTTTTCACAGATGCTTTAGTGCTGTTCTTGCAGCGCTGCTGTATCATTTCAGCCACTCTGTTACGCTTTGGTTGTGCAGAGCAGATAAGCACATTTTCTTTAAAGAATTATTAAGAGGAACACTATCTGCCAGCTTCTTCTGAGCCCTCCCTCTTCTTTATGCTGTGCCTGCCTGTCACAAGCATGGCTGTGATCCAAGAGCTGCTCTCATGTGGCTGATACAGCTTTGAAGTTCATTTGCTGTAAAAAGGCAGAGAAGTGGAATGGTTAGGTGAGCTTCCCTTCCTGTTGTTTTCTGACTCCCAGAGCGGGCAGTGAGCAGCAATGCCAGTCAGAACAGCTGGGAGGCAGATTCCTTCTGCTCCTCATAGGGTGGGATGCTTTGGAAGGTGACTCCTGCTGCCCCTGAACAGGCACATCTGGGAGGATTTGGCCAGACACTGGGAGGGACAGTCTTTTACAACAGGCTGATGGAATTGTTTAAATTAAGTATTGTTCAGCACTGCAATGAGAGTTAAGGTTTAGAAAGAAAGGGTGAAGGCCTACATGTAAAGTGCCCAAAACCTTATGTTTTTTGTGGATTGGACTTAATGAGGTAAGTCCAAACCAGCAACAGAGTTGAAGAGCTGACCACATGACTCGTGCTGGCAGGATTTGTCCTATAGTCACTGGGAGGAGAAGTGGTTGGGGAAAAGAAATGGCCAAAAATAGAAATAGACTTCCCCCACTAAGAATGTCTGTGTTATCTAGGTAGTGAAGGGCTGAAGGAAGAACCCAGGAAGAAAAGATTAATCTGAGAAACACTCAGAATAAAATAAGGAGACACTTTCCTATATGTGACATTTCCTCCCTGCTATTGAAATGCTGTGATACATGTGCACATGCTTCAACACTTCAGGTCCTATACAGTCAGTGGCTAAAGTCCAGTCCAATTAAACAATTGAAAACTCTCTAAAAGCAGATGAGATGGAAGTATATAATCTTTCAAATTTTGCAAATGGTCTCTGTTTCTTATCAGTCACATTCCTTCTAATGGGAAGCTAACTAAAATAAATTGAGAAGACAGAGGGGAAAAAAAAAGCTAAATTTCACTGTAGTTACAGATTTTATTAGTCAAGTTTCCATACTATAAAAATATTGCCATCTTTAAATATTTTAGTATTAACAGTGCTCAAAATCCAATAGATTGTAAACTGATTGAGAATAAACCATGCTATTTTAAATTATCAGGGCCAGAATTGAAAATAAAACTAATAACCTAAACAACATGTAAGTTTCTTAGAATTTTATAGCTATTCCTAATGAAACATTAACAGAAGCATATTTCATCTTAAGATATATTTCTTAAAATTGTGCTAATCACATTAGGTGTATCCATGATAGATTAACTAGGTAATGCTATAATATTTTATAGCATGTATGTAACCCAAGCATAATGCAAGACATCTTACTTTTAAAAACAACAAGTAAGCCAGGTCTACGTCCTTCATGTTTTTTCAATAAACAAGTCAGAAGTCATTCAAATCAGCAATTTCATGTCTGCTCTGGCCTTTCACATGTAGCACTTGTAGCTTCTGAGTCAAAGTCTGAGCCAAAAAAAGACATTTCCATCTGCAGAACAGTAATTGTTCATTAAAATTCTTTTTCTCATTTGCAGGAGTTGAACGAATAAGCATTATAATTTGGCTGGTATTTCAGGAATTAATAGCAGCATTATTATATTAGATGTGTAAGATTTTTGGCTTGAGTGAGTCATTAGCTTGTTAAAGAGATTGTAAGTGAATTGGTTACATGAATAAATTCTTAAACAGTCAATAGCCATACATGGCATGAATTAAAAACTGGTAAATAATAAGCCTCAAGTTTTAAGTAATTTTCACTGGGCAGTGATTATCAAGGTGATGTAGGATAGTCCGTTAGTATTCCCCATTCTTCCCTCTGCACTGTTTAATGAAACAGATATTGCAGGTGGGAATAAAAATGGAAATTAAAAAAAATTATTTGAATGAAGGTTATATGATTTTATCTTTATAGAGATTATTAAAATAATCTCTATAAAGATTATTTTAATATCTCAAAATTGGGTCATTTGGTAAATCTGTGGAATCTGTAATTTGCTAGCTCCCACTGCAGTTACATATGTCTCTTTCAGCCAGTGTTATTTCCTATCCTGAAAGGATATCTAGACTCATCCATGGGTAGCAGCACCAGTAAAAAGAAGACACATCATAAATACTTGCCATAAATTTTGACAACAAATTTGAATCAGCAGGAGTAAAAAACTCTTCTCAGATTCTGCACTGACTACACTGTCTCCCAAAATTAATCCCTTTTCTAATTCTTAAAGTGGGAGAAAAAAGGATAGGATGCGCCCCTTTTCCCTTCAGACTGGGTTTGTACACTTCCTACACTGAATCCCATTACTTCCTGATGGTGAATGGATGAGCCATTTTAGCCAAAGGCATGTACCCTTCCAGTGATTTGCTGATTTATGGAATTGTCACTTGGTGGTTGTTTTCAAAGATATAGTGTTTTCCTGAATGTCTGTTCAGAGTGCTCTATCAGGTAGTTTGGCACATATGTGTGTGCTATCGTGGCCAACAGGAGAGGAGATTAATAATGGCAAATCCTGAGGCTCATGGAAGTGTGGAAAAAGGCTAGGGCGTGCATGTGCATGCTCATGTAAGAGATGAGGAGGAGACCCTCGCTGGCAATTGCCAAGTAGGCCACAAAATCTGTGGCTACCTTAATTTCTTCTTCCACTGACTTTTCTCAATAAATCAACTAACTGATCCTTAATGTTTTGAAAAACCCGTTTTGCTTTGCTTTTTATCTGGCAAAAGAACGTTTTGTTTAAAAATCTGCATTCAGTTCCCAGTGTCCACATACTGGATTCTGGCACAGATGTTCTATCTTTCCCACCTTACTATACTTTTTACTTATCCCTCTGGGTGCTGATGGTTAATCCATGTTTTTTAAGTTGTCTTCTTAGCTACCTTTCTCTTCCTCTCTTAAAGAAAGGAGATACGCATCTGAAATGAAGTCTGACCAAGCAATTTTCTGGAAACCCTGTCACAGTGTAATCTTATCTATATTTGATAGACAGGCAGGAAAATCAAGGGAACTTGTTTTCTGCATTTGCTTCTTACTTTGAAAGCTGTAATTAAATATGCTATCATTATCCATATTTTCCATTTCACTGTATTAGAATGTACTATGTATGTCATGTTAAACATCCTAATATAAGTACTTCATTTAACTGGTCTTGCTTCTTCCGGAAATGTTTTACTAACAGCTAAACATAATGGTAAGCATTTTCCCTTTGCATCTGTCCTCTGTTTAGGACAGGTCTACTATTTCAAAGGTTTTCAGTGAGTAATGAAATGGGAAACAGAAGGCTGTTGCTCACAGCAATTTTCAAGGAAAATTTTTTTTATGATTTCTTCGTAATTCGGTCTTCTTGAAGTTTATGACTCATAGTATTTCTCTGCTTTTGGGGTGATTTTGTAAGAGAATATCAGCTTTCTATTCAACAGTTAGTGGCAGACAGCTTCACTTAGGAGACTTTCTTAGACATCAGGGGTGGAGAGAGGGAGAAATTTTTCATGAGTATGTAAGAAATCTTAAAGCACATTATCAAATTATTCTTGGCTTTCAAAACCATTTATTTTATTTATTTATTTGTCCCCAGCTTTTACTATATTCCTTCAAAGTGGGAAACTCATCTGAATGATTCACACTGTGCAACCCTGTGAAGGATCCTGTCTGTCTCCAGTGATGACAGAAACAGAGATAGGGAGGTTAGCATTTCTGGGCTGAAGTTTGGTTTTGGAAATCCCATACTTTGACTCTCTGCTAACATCTACATATTTAAATCAGATAACTGTGCACTGAAACAGATGCTTTACCATCTGATGCATCACCCTGCATCTGATTATACATATACCAATGAGAAGAGTTCATATTCTGTCATTTGCCTGATTTGTTGATTAAACATTTTTAGATGTCCTCTTGTTTTAAAATTTATACTGGACCATTTACAGCAGAATAAAACTGTCTAGGTAAGGAAGGAAGTAAGTATGTCCTAAATACAAGAGAAAATTTTGAGCAAAACACAACCAAAGACTTAGAAAGGAAATGAAGATAATAGAAATAGGACAGAAAAAAAAAGGGAAATCATTTCTGTTGAAACAGAAACTATGAACTGGAATGATGAAAGAAGACATTCAGAAACCACATAAAAAGCTGTTGTTACCTAGTGTGAGAAGCTATGTATAAAAAATTAGTTTGTGTTTGTCTTGCAGGAAATCCACATTAAGCCCTAGGAAAAACATGTGACTTCCATTGCTGGTTACTTTTCCCAGTGCTGTTTCAGACTGGAGCTTTGTATCAGAGGCTCCAACATGGAGTGAATCTTGCAGATGAGGATCTGAAGATTTTCTTGCAGGAAAACTTTTACTATGACTGTATGGTTCTCTGATAGCTTTTTTCCTTTGATAAAATAATTGTTCAGTTGTTCTACAGCTGGGTGATGCTTTCATGTTCCAAAGGGTAGGAGGATTCTGAATTCTGACTCACAAACTGTGGTGTCTGGCCACTTGCTTAAAAAACATTTCAGTACCAGAGGATGGAAAAGGGACTTACCGGACACATTCTTCAAAGGACTTCAGAAAAGATCCTTGATATCACAGCTGAACCCTTGATATCACAGCTGCAGTTACCTGCAGTTAGTACAAAATAATTAAAAGAAATTGCAATAAAAAGTAAAATGAGTACATTAATTATGTGATGCTGTGGCCAATGTCAGGGTGACTTTGCAGAGGAGAATTGAGCTCTATAACCCACTGGCACACTCTAAGAGTTTCCATGATCACTTGGTGGGGAAATACTTGATGTGATCTCCTTGGATTGTACCAAAGGCCGTGACAGGATCCTTCACCAAAGCCTCCTAAACAAAGTTACCCTGGGATTAAAGGGGGATTCCCCACAGAAGAAAACTAACTAAAGGATAGTAAACAAAGTTTGGGAACATATTTTTAGTTTTTATGCAGTATGTGTATTGCCAGTCTAATCCCATATTATGCATGTGATCAGAACCCTTAGAAGTGGTTTGAAAGGGATGAGTAAAGAAATGTTAAATGTCATGTTATTTAGAAGAACTTTGTCAAGGACTGCAGAGAGATCATATGGTCTGTGTGACCTCATAGAGAAATGAAATTCAGATGTGGAGTGATGCACAGGGGAAAAAGAAGCAATCCCCCCTTTGGACCCTGAGCAATGGGCTATTAGCTAAAAAACACCACAGGGGATGAGATACAGGAGTTACAGCAGACTGCTCTGTGATGAGGTGAGCCAAAAGTTCAGCATCAATCAAAACCAGCAAATGCAATGCTTGGAATTTTTAGAAAGAAGAAGAGAACAAAGTATAAAGAAAGCTTTATGTAGCTGGACGGTTGTGTGTCAGTTTTGTGAATGCTGTGTACAGTTCTGGTGTCTTGTGGCTCCAAAAGGGTGTTCTGAAACTGGAGAGGAATCAGATGGTCAAGTTGTATGATAAAAGCCTTGTGGACAACTTTTATACTAAGGATTGTTAACATGTACTAGATAGGACTCTTTTAACTGAACAAGGCATGAACTTGGGGTGTGGCATAGCAAAGATGACACAGGACGCTCAGGACCTTCCACTAAAGCTCGTAGGGGACATGAAATAAAACCAGAGACTACCTGGCTAACCAGAGTAGAGGTGGTGATTCTTCACTCAGAGTGGAGTTGAGCCAGGGAACTTTGTTGTATTTACACAGTTAAGATGGATTGAAAAACTAACTGGACCAATTCATGGAATTAAAAACATTGTCTGTCAACTGCAAGGATGCTGTGTCTGGCTAAGCCCAAGACAGCACTCTCAGGAAATAACATTATGCATTTTGTTATTATACAATTGCCTAGGCTCCTTCCTCTGAGCAGTGACAGGTGCTGTGCTTCAACCTCTGGTATTGTCATCATCTTGGTCTTCCATCTCTTTGGTACTATTTGATGTCTGCTATGCATCTGTATTTAGCCTTTGAAGTCAGAAAGCTTAATGAATTTGGCTGGTGTGCATCAACTGGAAGAACAAATATAGTCCTTTTCAGAGTCTACAAAAAGAATGTATAACACACAAAATACTGTAAAGTGAGTTAGAAACCCAAATAAGGTACAGACCTTTTCTTCTCTTGATATCTGAGACACCTTGATCTATTATGCACATATTATTGGCAATGATTCGTTCATATGGTATTCTATTAAAAAATTGGTAGACCTTTTATCCCATTACATCACCACATATTAAAATCTAACTTTTATAATACACACATGCAGGACCAGCATGTACTATAAGAAGTATGGCTGACATAGTATGTGGAAATATGTGTACATTAAATACATGTAGATAATTTAATTTCCAAACCTAAATTTTTCTGTAGTTTTATGTAGTATAGAATTCTAAGCAGTACTGCTAAGAGATTTAAATTAAGTAAATTTGATAAGTTCATCTTAGAAAATCAATAAGTAAATATGAAAGTTTATCATGATGATGTTGAATCTGTTGCTTGCAGATTGCAATTGAATGTCAGGGGAAGAATTTATTAACCCACTGATATTTTCATCTTCGGAAATTATAAGAAAGTAAAAATAAAATTACATAATTAAACTGTTGATAGACAGAATAAGGCCCTAGGAGAATATAATTCACTTTTTCCTCTGAGACTGGATCTCCTGATATGATTAGCCTTTTCAGTGTCACACAGAGCAGAAGATTATCATATACCAAATTTAGGCAGTGGACATTGTTAATTGATTAGAAACAGTGAAAGTGAATAATCTGTCTGAGTTTTTAAAAGGTTGTTAGCTAATAAGTCACGAGAAACCCCATGTAGAAAATATCTCAAAACATGAATCATACAAAATTAAAGTCCTATTAAAAATCTGTGCATGGAAGGAGTGACTAAATTCACCTTGAAGTAGTATGGACAAGCTTAATGCATAGATACTGCATTGCTGTCAGTGGTGTTGGCCATGGGATGATCTGAGATTTGTGTACAAGGGTGTGTGTGATATTTTCATCCAGCTGAGATTTTGAGAAGACTAGATGAGTGCTGTGTTAACACAATCCTGTCATCCTTGCTGTAAAGAGGATAGAAGTAAACTGCAGGAACACTGTACTTTGAAAACTTGCACGTCTCTGTTATGTTAAACAGCAGACTCATCCAGAAGATGCATGGTCTCTACAGCTGTCTCTGTGCTCTCTGGGCAAAGCTTTAACTCCTTATGCACCCATGGTGAGTACCCACGGGCATCCAGCCTGGCAGGTTGCTCCTCGGGCATATAATGAAATAATACAAGATGAATATGAATTTAGGAGGGTTTAGATTTGGGGTTGTGAGGGTTTTCTTGGTCCTACTAATCCAGCACATTCTATATATCTAGCCATTCTGACACAAAGTATTTCTCCACTTTTGTTTTAAATTATTCCTTAAGAGAGGCCTTGTGAACATTGCTGTATTAAGACCATAAGGTAGCCTGAATTAAGTATTACTTCTGTCTTCAGAGCTACAAAAGATACTTGCTTTTACAAGGTGTTTATATGCCTTTAGTTACTTGGAGAATACCAAAGGTCTTCATTTAAGTGAAAGACAAGATGAAACTTTATATATAAATTAATAAGTAAAAAATAATGGAGAACATGTACATGTGCATATATTACACATATAACATACTTTGTATCACTACCAGCTGGGCAAAAGCAAAGGTTTTGCTGCAGTAGCTTTTAACATTTGGGAACAGCTGTGCCTTCCCTGTGCTGTTTAAGTCCGATCCTCTGCCAATCAACAGCTGTGCCAGGATAAGAGAAAATTTGCACATAGTCATAGTTGGCAACTCAAATCTTCTTGCCACAGAAGCTCACAGCAGCCCCTGTGCATTTTCTTGTGGTTTAAATAAAATGTCACTCTCGGGCTGGCACTGTCTATTATTCTCAACTGCTGCCTGTCTGTATCCCTGCCAGAGCACATGAAATGTGATTGCCATTCCTGGCGCTGCTGGATGGCAGCAGTGGCAGAGCGTGCAGGACAGACAGTGGCCATGCAGACAGACTGTGCATAGCTGTCCATGTGCTGGGGGCTGGCGTGACACGGTGATGAGGACACAGAGCAGAGGGGTGGTGGAACACAGCGATGGCACCAAGCAGGTGGGCAGCGTGACGGGAAGCAGGGCGCTCTCCCAGCACTGCGGCTCCTGTCTGCCTTTGCTCTGTGAAACCAGGTGGCTACAGTGCAGCAATCCACTTTTAAACAAGTGCAGATCCCAGTACAAGCCAAGGTACAATTCTGTCTGCCTGTTTTTAGGGTTTTTGCTGTTTTTCTTTCACCTCGTGTCCATGGTGTAAGTCATTGCAGATCCTTCCAACAGCATTTTCTGCACCGCATACTCTTTGCTCTTCTGTGCTTTACAGGACTTCTGTGCTTCCCTTCATGTGTAACATCTGTTGAAGATGATAAAAATTGTCACCAATTCTTAATTGGGTTTCTCTGAAACCCAATTCTCTAGTTACATATGTACACACATTTTCACTACCATCTTTGACTTACATGTTTTTCCTCTTCTAGATGAGCTTCACTCTTATAGTTATTCTTTTTTGTAGGCAATGATGGCAGGTCACTGAGCTGCTGCAAAACTGTCCTGTGTCCATGAGTACAACTTTATGTTAGTGTAGATTATCCACCACATATGAGAACATCTTAGCATTAAAAATGAAAAGGATTAAACTCTGGAGAGCTCTGCTCTAGCATGCAGAAATCGCAGAGGATTATGTGCTAACTATTGGCAAAATTTAATGATGAGGCAATGGTTTGTTGCAATTACTGTGAATAGACACTGATATCTTTCCTGAGAGAGATGTTTTCAGCACATCATCTAGAAATCCACACAACTCAGTTATGTTCCGTGAGCTTTTTCTGGTGTTGATTTCAAAGTAGATACTTCACAGATTTTTCAGGAGAAATTTTGCTTCTGAACCCAAGGGAAAAAACAAGAAAAGAGATCTGAAATGAAAAGCATTTCTTTTTCTTTTACTACTGATCTCTCTTAGAGAAAATAACAGTGTGTGAGAGGATAAAGAGCAGCATTTCCAAAATTATCTAAGCATCATTGCGGCCTTAGTTCCATTTTCAAAGTGATGTAAGCACTTTGGAGCTTAAGGGCTCCAACAGGTTCAGATAATATCCTTATTGTAGTCAAAATTTGATAAAGTACTCTGGGTGCCTAATTCACACTGAAGTCTATGTTCTTTGATGCTCCTAAGCCCTGCTAGCTACCTCTCTGAATCAATATGAAGTCTCCTGAAAATTGGACACTCAATTTCACAAAAATGCAGTGGGATTCAAGTGCTAATGTCACTTCTTAAAATAGGCTTTAAAATCCTAAGCTGCATAAAACCTGACTTTTAAAAGCATGAAGACACTGACAGATGCAGAAATGTGTCCAAAGGAATTTTCCTAAACCCCTGAAGATGTCAAGAGGACATAACAAAAAGGGAAAAGGATAACAGTCAATTTGTGTATCAAATATCTCTCAGCTAATAGATAAAGCAGGTAACATGCATTCAGGCAAACACCACTTTATCAAAGCACTAATATTTTTAGTTGCTTTGAAGATTTGACTCCTAAAACTGCATGCATGGCTGGACATGCAGCAGATGTTAGTTGCAGAAGTGTGTATGGAGTAATCGGTTCCATTCAAGTCTCACAAATAAACCTCCTAATCTCACACCAAAAGTTCTCTATTATGATCTCCATAAGAGAGACACGGGATCTAAACTTAGGCTCACCCAGTGGTAGTGAGTGGGTCCTCATCAGCACATCCCATTAGCAGTCAAGGACACACAGCAAACTTGTGGGAGAGCAGGAGAACTGGGGTTATTGCACTTGGGAAGTACAGAGGCTACATCTACCCTAAAAAAGAGTCAGGCTGTGATTCTGGGTGCTGGTGTGAGTTTGTCTCTGCCCTGTGACTGCAGGAATTCCTGCCCCCTGAAATAGCTGAGGGCTGTAGTATGGAACCATCTCCCAGACAATCCCTGTGCCCCATTGGGGCAGGGAGGTGCAAGCCAGAGACCTCTGCCAATGCAGCTTGGATCTTGCCACCTTGCTTGGCCAGGGCTGCGCTACTGCCATCATCCTAGCCATGCCACCTGGTTTGAAAGCTGCAGAATTTCTCCTTGCCATACCTGGCAAGAGTACAGCAAAGGTATTGTGTTAGTAGATGTGAGAGGAAGCTTCAGCTATGGGGTGCAGCTGTGAGGAAATTACTAGTTTTGCTGCTTACTTCTTCTGTTAAGGATTTAACCTTTAAACATTTTGACAGGCTATTTTTTTCCAGGATCAAGAAGGTGCCAGTCCACTACAATATGAAGTCAGCAAACACTGTCAAAAGTGTTTCTGCTTTGCTTGTCCCTATTTTTAGTCCATTCCTCTTGCTAGCCATGTGATGCTTCACTACTGCATTACTCTGACTGCTCTTGGAGGCATAAACAAGCAATGTCACCAAGCCTGTTTTCATAGCCAAAGATTTAGCACCTAGCATGTATTTCAGAATTGCCCTGGAAGAAAGGTGAAGTAGTGAGTATGGAGAAACATGGACTCAGAACAACTCATCCTGCTGTGATAACCTTAGAAAATTCTCTGTTTTAGTAAGTTAAGTTCAGAAAGGCACCAGGTCTGGCAATGTTTGTTTTGCCTTCTCTTTAAAAATTCAGTAAAAACCACATAAATGTTTGTTAACAGATATGGATCTCCTCTAATAGTTTTTGCATTTAATGCTTTTCTGCTCTTCACAAGCAAACTAATTTGCTACTTAGATGTAGAAGGAGTCAGTATCATATATGTGGAAAACAGGGAGTGCAAGAAGGCCTCAGGTTTACAACCAGTGAAAACCTGGTTCAGTGTAAGTATCACCATGTGAAAACCAATAGAGTCATGTTAATGCCAGTCTTTTTCATGGAAGTGCCCAGTGGGTGTGCTCTGCACAGATCCCTTTTTCCCACTCTGCCTTAGAGAAAATGCAGGCTGGTTTAGGCGGACTCTGTGTACAGTTTGGCACACCTGAATCCCACTCAGCACTGCACTAATTTCCAGTCACTGTTTGGTGCTCTGATCTGAAAGCAGAGGAATTATCTTTCCAGGGAAGAGGAGGGTGAGCAAGTGGAGCTTTGGATGAGGTGTGCAGTACCACCACACCTTGCCCTCCTCACCTTTGTTTGAACAGCTGAGAAATGGTTCCTAGGGGTGGATAAGATGTCTTCATAAATTCAAAGACTTTTGGCACGATCAGCTTTGGTTTAGAGGTGAAGTTAGATTAATAGAAGGAACAAAGTTTCTCTAGTTCCTATAGTGGTAAAAGAAAAATCTTCTGAATTATTTAATTGGGGCAAAAGTTCACTGGCCTGGGAGTATTTTTGTTATTCAAAACTGATTTGAGTTTATAGCATTTGTGGTTGGACACAATTTAGCAGAGTGTATGCTTCTACTTACTCTGTACAGACTACAGAAAACTGACAAATAAAAACCTCATGTTGGGTATAGTCCAAACTATAATTTAAAGTTTTTTCCAGTGTGAGATTAAACCTGTTTTTTCCTACTGATTAATTTGGTGCCAGAATAATTTATGTCAGATTCACATGATGATAAAACTAAAGGGAGCTCCACTGGTAATATGTTACCATCACAGTGTCATTGCTTGATTCAATGGACTCATACATCGTTGGCATCCTTTTCTTCACTGGCCTTTATCTGTAATGCTCAGGCTGCATGGAGGGATTCCTTTCTGTCCAGAAATGCGCTGCAAAGAATTAGGGAGCTGCCAAATCCTCTTCTGTATAGTAACAACAGATTTGAGAAGTAATACCCCTGGGTAGTATTACTAGGTATACAAATGGAGAGGTTGGGCAGTGAGCAACCAGCATGAAACTGGATGGGTTGTCCCAGTAATCTGACCTGTGGAAAAGAAAAGCAGTTATTGATCCCAAATTTTCCAAGTAACTTGGCCATGAACAAGTAAGCTGAACACACCAACCACATGTCTGAGAGCTGAAGAAGGCAGAAGATCAAGGGTTTGTCTTTAATGGCTGATTTCCAGCTTCCAAGTGAACATACCCCTTCTGGTCTTCTCTCTCTCTAATTTTTCCAAGACAAAAAAATGTTTTTGTAAATTCCATAAGAAGCTATGGTTGGCTCTCTTGATGAGATTCAGACAATGAACATTATAATGAAGGATGTTATGGTCCAATCTCCTGTTAATTTGATGACAAAAATTAGATACACAAGACTTCCATTACCCCTTTTTTGTTTCCTAGGAGAGTCTCTCATGTTTTGTTGGTTTTTTTTAATAGAGACTCTTTCATAACCTTTTGAGACTCATACTAAGCCAATTTAGGTTTCCTGCCCTATACAACCATTTCAGAACTCTAATCCTCATATGTTCAAATATCTTCCTGTAACTTTAAGTAAAATTTTTTTCATGCCCCTTTACAACCAATTTGCTCTCTTGTATTACAAACTGTTTACATTAACTCAGATGTTATACATATATATTTATTATATTTATTACAGATTTACACTTCAGCAGGTTACTGATGGGAATAACTTGTGAGTCCCCATAGCTCCTTTGATTGATGTGCACTTGCTGCCATTCAGGATAGCAATATCTCCACCTGCCTCTGACATGCCTGTGACTTCCATCAATTGTTTATAAGCATTTATATATTAAATATCATCAGCATACAGCTTACTTGTGAAATAATTTATGTCATTTCACTGTAGCATCCTGTCATATTACAACTTCTCTAAGTAATGCTAAGTCAACAGGGAAGTCTTTTATCTTTTAATCAGAATAAATGATTCGTTTGTAATGCAGTAAATTCCCTACTGTATTAATAAAACTTCTGTTTGATATTTGAATTCTTGAATATTTGGAGGCTGATGTTAAAATAAAACAAAGATGCTTTTCAGAGCAGAGTACTTTTAGCTCCAATATGGAGGGTTTCAAATACTGGAAAAAAACCCTGCCCAAAATTTTTCCTCTTATGCACAGATTTAGGAAATTAATTAGTACCTTGAAAATAGTTTAAAATTAACTTCTGTTAAATAAATCCTAATATTCTGAATTTTGGGCATTTTAATTTTGATATTTATGGGTCTTTTTACTCTGCATGAATTTATATTTTAAGTTTTTAGATATTTTTTCAGTTACTTTCATCTAAGTGTTAAAACAATAAGACATCTAGGCCCAAATCTCCGTTCCCAAAATAATGAGATATGTAATAGAAGCATTTTTTATTTTTCACAGCAAAAGGAAATGCATCATCTTATAAAACCACCAGCTTCAGTAGAGTAATAGAAAACTTTGGACAAATGAGTCATTTGGCACTACAAATGAGATAACATAAGATAGCAAACTTAGTAATTTGAGGATTCTAGTAGAAGAAATATCAAATAAAGGACACAACTGTGAAAAGTAAAAAGGGAAATAAATAAATATTGATACTAAAATCAAACAGAAATATTGAATGGCATTTGAGATACCTGATTAACATAATATATGTCTTTCTTTTCTCACAAGAGCACAGATACTTAGGAGCAATAGTAAGAAGTGGTAATTGTATTTTAAAGTACTATACTTGTTTCAAAGTTATTTGCAGTTTTCATACCCTTTGGCCACACATTTGCATGTGTATGAAAAATGTTATTTTCCAGAAGACTGAACTCTATTCTATGTAGCATTAAAAGATTCCTTCCCTTTGGCCCATCAGTTTGATGATGTGATAAATTCAACTGTAACACAAATGGCAAACATTGTGATCCTTTTTATTTTTTTAAGGGAGATAGAAATTAATAAATCTGTATTTTGTGCCTCAGGCTTTTCTTCTGTTCAGTGTAGTGATCCATTTTGCATTTTTACATTAGTAATTGTTATTATCCGGAATGTAAAATGTGTTAGAATGACAAGCTGTACAAACACAGATGATGCCTACTATTATTACCATGAAATGCTGTACAATGGATATTTCAGTTCCATAGTGTTTCATTGTAATAGATTTGGAAAACACTAGTATAAAGTATAGGCACATTTATCTGGTTACTATATAGCAAGCTACCTTCTGCAGTGCTTTTGGGAAGAGGAAGAAAAATACAATAAGGTGATTTTGGCATTGAAGAGGAAAATGCAGCATGCCAGCATGGTTTGCCATTAAAGTGGTCCAGAGACCATTTCCATAAGGCAAATTGCACACAGCCAAGCCTGTGCTGGAGGTGAGAGGGCTCTGCTGGTGGGGGTGCAAGCTTTCAGTGCCAGCTGCCCTTAGTGCCAGAGATTTTCCAGGACTTGCTTCATTTACTAGTATCGATGTAAGAGCCAGAGGTGCCTGTCTTGCTGTGGTAGCACCAAGACCTTTAATGAGGATGTGGAGTCATTTTATGCCCATTGTTCAGAAACAATGACTGACAGGCCAGTGAAAGGAGGCTCAGTTAATACAAATCTGCTGCTTTACTCCCAGGGATTCAGTTATATCATAAAATGGGAATTAATGTACCTTATCACCATGCTATAAAATAGATTTATTAATACTTTGGCATCATCATGATAAGCAGCCCAGGCAAGAGAGAGTTGATAATACTGCTGAAGTACAATGAGAGCTATATTTTCTTGTGGCACAGACATGAGCCACATCATGAGAACAGCAGAAAATCCTGAATGGATATTCATTCTCTAACCATTGTCTCTACTGTGGGCTGAAAAGCTGTTGATCTTGTCAGAAATCAAGGATTATGTGATTACATGACTATGCAATTGATGCCAGTAACCTGATGCATAAACACAAGGGGTCCAAATGAAGGTTGGCCAAGGAGTTTTACTGCCAATCTGTCCTAATAGGGGATGTTTGAAACGTCAATTTGATGTGTGCATGTGCATGTGTGCTTGAAAAGAAAGAAGGTTTCCAATTTTAACAAACACAATTCTTTCCAGAGAGGATGAGAGTTTCAGTAATAATCACATGCCAGTTGATGGTAATTAAGAAAAGTCAATGCTGTGGTAGAGCTCGTTACTCGCCTAGTGCCTTCGCTAGAATTGCACAGGGAGTGGGAGTACCAATCTCCCTGTAGGCTCCCAGTTCTGTGAGCATTGGTCTTAATAAGCTGTGCAAATATGTTCCTTGATCATTTATTGTTAACAAATGGCATGAGTGTTGTTCACCAGGTTAAGCACTTTGTTGCTGCATGACGTGTTCTGTTCTGAAGATATCCAAGGGGAATGAGCAGCCTTGTCCCCAAACAGGTTTGACAAGGATGCTGTGTTTGTAACAGCTGCAAATATGTTGTCTTTCTATCAGATGGATTTTTTGAAAGTGCTCTTAGGTGGAAGGAAAACTCATGAGGTAAAATATGGATTTATGAAAGGAATGCATTTTGCAACACAGTGGTTCTTTTACAGTCCTATCAGTGGACAAAGAAAGCAGAAAAACTGTAGCTATTACCATACAGTAATGAGATAATTAGATGGAACTATTCTTCCTGGAGTTCTAAATATAGCTTCACCCTAGCTATCATAACAAAAACCAAGCTTCAGCTTAGACGATATCACATTGACATCTTTTTGTGTGTTAATGCTATTGCTGCAAATATTTTGCTCTGCTATGTCTCATGTCATTACAAAAATTATTTTTTGCATGGGAAACTTCACCATTTCTCTTGTATTGATTTGGTTCTACTGAATCCCACATCACTAGATCATTAAACTGACATATCAGTATCTTCTTTAATGTATAATTCAGCAAATACTACAAACATATATGCCTTTTATCAGAATGTAGACATTCAGAGTCATGCTTTCATAGTTCTGTCCTTTCACCTGCCTTCACACCTCACAAAATGAGAAAAAAAAAGACACTCGAGGTATATAAAATAAATTCCAAGAATATTAACTTTTAGTTCTCATTTTAGAAAAACATATATCCTTTGTGAAGCAGCAACACTGTAAGGTGACTTCACCTCTCTACAACTTGGAAAAAAAATTATCCTATGTGTGATGTTTTACAGTTGCATATATACAATTATTATCTTCTTTGTGCCTCAAATACCAGAAAACACAGGGAAAAGGTGTCATACAGGGCAGTCTGTATGTACCAATGCCTGTGTTCAGTCTCTATGTGTCAATGCCTGCGTCCAGTTCTGGGCTCCTCACTGCAGGAAGGACTTTGAGGTGCTGGAGTGAGTCCACAGAAGGGCAATGGAGCTGGTGAAGGGTCTGGAGCACGAGTCTTATGAGGAGCAGCTGAGGGAGCTGGGGGTGTTTATCCTGGACAAAAGGAGGCTCAGGAGAGACCTTACCCCTTTCTACGTGAAAGGATGTTGTAGCCTGTTGGTGGTTAGCTTCTTCCATGTGACAAATCACAGGTGGTAATGGCCTCAAGTTGTGCCAGGGAAGGTTTAGGTTGGATATTGGGAATATTTTATTGACCAGAAGAGTTTCCAAGCATTGGAACAGGCTGATCAGGGAAGTGGTTGCATCACCATCCCTGTAAGTATTAAAAAGAAATGTAGATGTAGCACTTGGGGACATAGTTTAGTGCTGGAGTAGGTAGTGCTGGGTAGATGACTGGACTTAATGATACTAAGGGTCTTTTCCAGCCTTAATGGTTATCTGATTCTGTAATAATTCCTTGGGTGCTGGCTCAGCACTTGCCAGGCACAAGAGTGCTTACTACAGGCTGTGTGTTCTCCTGTGCTCAGATACCCTGGCAGTCAGCAGTGAGAAATCTGTGATTTGAGAAGTCAATGCTGAGTGGAGTGCTAGGAGCAAATGACAGAGGCTCAGGATGGAATAATATTATTGGAGCAGACTGTCTTCAGGGGCATATACTCTCCTCATTAAGGACTGATCTGAAACACACAGAAAGCATAGAAAAACTTATGTGTAAATCCCCAAATATCTAGTGTGAATGGTAAAATATATTAGTCTCTAGGCAACCATGCTGAGATGTTCCTAGGAAGGATCTCTCTCACTCCATGGCTTATCCCTTGCACTAACTTGGTTGACAAAAGTAGTGCTTGCAGACCCATAAGACATGATGGGTCTTATAATAGTTCTCAGTGCAGTCAGGCTGTGCTTCATCATCTATAAGCAAATACTAAATTATAGCAGCACAGCCTAAACTTTTGGTATTTTTGTGCTGTATTGTCAGCAGGTCTGCCAGCTTCAAAATTTGTATCAAGGCAAAATGAAAGCAGCCAGGAATGTGGCATCTTCACTGGATTCCAGCTTCACTGTGTATCATTTTCCAGCTGCAGTAAACCCAGGAAATTGTACCCTAAGAAACACTGCTCAATGAGGAATGCTTATGCAGTTTAAAATAATTTATTCTTTTACACTTCCTCAGCCATAATGCTTAATGTGAAATAATATGTTTTCTAGTAAAGTTCAGAGAGTAAAACAGACTAGATCACACATTGAAAACTCTGAAAGAAAATACAAAGCTTTGATTTTACCTTCGTTTAATGCCACCTGCCTGTGAGATAAAGAACTGATTTTGAATTGAGAGCAAATATTCAAGACAACTTGTTTTAGAATCCAGACTTTTTTAGTGGTCCATAGCCATTGATAACATCCTTCACTTTTTTTCACTGAGTCTTAATTTCTATTCTTCAAAAATCTAGATAGACAGCCTTTAACAAGCTGTCCTTTTGTATATACTCATGTATAAGCCTATGTTGTCCTGGAGGTGAATTTTGTCTTGCCTTTTGAATCTCAGCTTAGAACAAAAACCAGCAGTGTTTCCAGCAGGAGTTCGTTAAGTAACTTGTACTGTTGCATTAATTGACAGCTTAAAAGAGGAAATTTTATAGAGCATTTAATTTAATATTGTCAGAATAGTCTGAGTACAGCTGATGCTCTGTAAAGAAGATTGTCGGAATTATTATTTGTTACAATTTTTGTTAGAATTTTCATTGTGGTAGTAAGCAAGACTAAAGCTGATTATTACTACAGTAAAAACAGCTTTGCAGTTCATATATACACATACTTCATAGTGTCTAGAGCTTTTATGAACAAACTGAACAGGCAAAAGTAGTTTTGCTAATTTATTTCCTAATATGAAATGGAAAAAAATCCCAAAAGCCAAAACCAAAAATTCAACCTAAAACAAAACAAAGAAGATCCAGACACTTGAGAATAATTGGAATATTGAGTTTATTTCTGGGCATCCCATCATAGACATTAGTTATCTTTTTAATACTTACACATATTTCTTATGAGAAAACAGCTTAGACAGTGATTTAGAGCAGAACTTTATTTTCATTAAACGGTCACATCTGTGCTTTGGCTGCAAGTGAATATGCAATCACTGAAAAATTATGCAAACAAACATTACTCTTGTGTTTAAATTCCAGTGAGAGTGTTTAGCTGACCTCTGTTCCAATTTGACTCTCTCCCATTTTTATTCCGTAGTCATGTTTTACACCAAAAAAAAAATCCACTTGATTGTAAACTAATGCTTTCCAGTTGTAGTTTTCACATAACTAATGATATTTTTCTTCAAAAAATTCAAATTTATCAGCTTGTCATTAATTTCCAGAAAACAGACAGCAATGCTCATAGTGTAATCCCTCTTGCATGAGTTTCATTTTGATGCTTGAAAATCCAACCAATGTACAGTGTCACTTTCCAAAAATATTAACAAGATAACCTTGCCACTTAAGGTAGGTCCAAGTGAACTTAATGATTACCATAGCAAGTAAATATTAAGTAAATATATGTATAGGAGCGCTGTTGTCACCGTAAAATACTACTACTGTAATATTTGCTATTATACGTAACTAATAATTGGGAGAATCATATAAATGTAATTTTATTGTGCTGTCTGTGGCTGATGTTTTCTACTCTACTTTTAGCAGTAGCAGTGTGAAAATACTGAATTTGGGGAAAAAGATCTCATTCTTACTTGAGGAAGACGTAAGATTTGCACAGTTGATTGTCTCTGTAAGCAATATAATGCTCATTGCATATTCAACTATTACAACAATAAGCACGGATCCTGTTGGGATAAGCCCACTGATGTCATCACATATGTCACATGTCACATATGTCATATACAGCCCTTTTCCCACTGCAGTTTACTCTGTAGTCCAGCTACAATTAGCTATGTACTAATTAAAAGAAAATGAAATTAACTCTTTTGCTGATGACTTGTTTTCTGAAGATTGGTGGCAATACCGCGGTGCTTTCTCAAGCACATCAACCTTAACCCGTGTTTCTGACATGAAGCATGGTTGATGACAGTTTTAATCTCAGGGATGTTGAGGAGGGATGTAAATTAAATAACTATTCTCCCTTCAACTCCGCATCTCCTTCCTCATAGCCCAACTGCAGCAAATTTAGTCTAGGCAAATGGCAGAATAGTCACCATAAGCTGAAGCAAAAGTAGTGAAATATATTATTCTGTCCCTCATGAGTTTTAGCGAAGTGTTCAACATTTCATTTTTACACCATGAGATAACCTGAGAAATAAATTCATTTTCTTTTAATCAGATTGGAACACAATCATATTTTACTTTCTCATATAGCATGATATGTTCATTATTTCTACATTTTCACTGCATTTGCCATTAAGCTAGAGGAGAAAATGACTTGCAGTACTGTTCCACCATACCTTGGAGGTTGTTGGGATGGAAAGCTGAGCTTATGAGTGTAAGAGTTCAATTTGAAAGCTGGGTAGTTCAATCTCAGAAACCTTTTTTAGTGAAACAGGGGTGGCTAGAGACACAAATCAGGTGGGGCATGCTATCAGGAATGGAAATATCTGAAGATATCCTGGGTTCATACAGTGGAAGTACCAGACTTACCCTGATTATATGCTTTCCCCCATCCTTCCAAAAATAACTGTGTGTTCAGCCATAGAAACAAAACCAAAGAGATGGCAGAAGGATGAACATGTAAAACTTCCTGCAGTTTTGATATTACCCGCTCATGTAAGCACACAGTTTAATAAATACTGATATAATCATTAAAACATTAAAATTAAATAATCAGCTACAAATCTGTGCTTAATTATGCCCAAAAATGCATTTAAGCCTACATTTTTCAGTGTTCAAGTATCATGTAGGTATTATTGAGTGATAAAAATTCTTTTGGGGCAAATGTTCAAACCTAAAGATAGCTCAGAGGCTGGGGTGATGGTCTGCTGATGGATTTTTTATGTTCACACAATGATTCAAGAAGCCTCTCCTTTGCAACATTACAAATCTGTTCAGAATAAAGGGAAAAGACAAGCTTTATAAATGTTTTAGCTCCATGAAGCCTCTAAGGACTTGTTGAACTCTTAAATGCAGCTTGTAAAGCTCCTGCTCCAACGCCTGCTAAAGTTAGTGACAAGTTTTCTACTGACTTCTGTGGCAGCCCATACTGCAACTGCAGCTGTCAAAACAACTAGAAATCAGTCATAAGATCAGCCAGCACACAAGTATACATTAATTTTAGCAGAAATTATACTACGGGCAGCTCAGAAAAGAAACAAAATTGCCCTCATTGTTTGTGAAGAAATGCATCTCCCACCATGCTGTGCTGCAGAGGAAGTGAGACCTGTCAGGACTCTGTTTTGAGCATTCAGGCATGTGAATTGTCACTAAAAATGTGAAACTGTGAAACTAAAAATAATAATAACCTTACAGAGCCAGTAGTTTAAACTCTATTTTAGTCTTCAAAACCAAATAAGTGCCCATTACATTTTCAAATGGTCTCATAAGCGGTAACAATTCCTGTTAGAATTGGTCAAGAACACTGAATTACTAAAAATTGCCCACATAATTAGGGTAGATTAAATAGCAAGTATGGTTACTTAGGTGTAGCTGTTGCTCATTCCATGTATTGTTGTAAGAGTGATTAACCTCTTTATTCTGTAATTGGGCTTTTTCTCAACATCTTCTTTGTGAGGCAAGTGCAAAGAACATATTGCCCCAACTTAACAGATATTTCACTGATTTCAGCTAGACTCTCATGCACTTTGTGAAGTGAACCAGAAAAGCAAGTGAATTTTGCTTTTCACAGTTAAATCTCTGTACCCATACAATTCATTTTTTTTTTGTTAATGAGGTAAGTTGTAACACTCTATAAACTTGAGAGCAGCATAGCTTTTAAAGTAATTTTCCTGGAAGGGCTGCATGGTAATAAAAGAAAATGTGCAAGCATTAAAAATAGGGGAAAAAAGCTCCCTACTCTTGTTTCCTTTCACTCCCAGTGGCTTCCTGAAACCAAATTCCTACTGCCACTGCTTAGGGAGCTGCTTAAAGCTGTGTGTTACTTAAGACACATCTGTAGTGTCAGAGGGTTTTCAAAGCAGATGAAGCAGAGGGCACATGCTTTTGCCAAAAAAAATAATCCTTCTAGGATAGTCCTGCCCCCATCTTTATACTCCCAACCCCTCCCTTTCCCAAGTGCAAAACATTCTATGCTGCATCTTTTATTCCACTGCCATGTGTGGGACAAAGGGATGCAAAGAGTGAGAAGAAACTTTTAAAGCCAGCTTTGTGGCCAAAACCAGTGTATCAGGGCACTACAGTCTTGCAGATGTTTTATATACATATATATATATTTAGTGATCATACCAAGATGCTCACTATCAATCCAGAGAATTCAAAAGCAAGTCCTAAAAAGGGCCAAAAAATAAAAGCTGCAATTTAGGAAATCAGGACCAGTGCACAGTCACTGCTATGCCAAAGCAGAAGTCACAGTTTGAGTAAAGTAATATTTCCAATGAAGTTTCTCAGGTGTTCTAAGGGTTACAAGTTTTGAAACAAATGTGAGCATGACATTCAGCAGCTGAAGTTTGGCAGCTACCACAGAAAACATAACTGGCTTTTAACAGAATATTTTTCTTTATGGGTTTGGGCTTTTAAATTTTGCTGTAGCTCTGTGAAGAAACAGAGAATCATAAAATTGTAAAACAACAATTGGAAGGGCCTTTAAAATACTCTAGTTCCACCCCTGCTGCCATGGAGAAGGAGGCCACCCAGTAGATCAGGTTGCTCAGTGAGGTATCATGTTGCAAAGGTCCCATTCCTCAAAAGGTTGGGAAAGTGGGTGGTTGAACATTCCTAAAATGTAAGAGCAGTTTTCCTTGCTATGCTGTTCATAGCGGTAGGATAGGGAGCTCTGCTTCTGTGACCATCTGTGGGAGCAGAGCTGAGTCTTGCTGCCTGTGGCCAAGTCAGACTAGTGACTTGTGTCCCCTTGAGTGGCTTAAGCAAAGGGACAGATCACTTGAGGATCTCCATGAAGTTAGGGGCAGCAACAGTTGTGGAACTAAAGAAAGCGTTTTAAGTAGGGAAATGTGTGGATAACAAACTAATTAGATGCTTTTTGTGTTTTCCTTCTGATCTAAAATCTCATATTCCACTGTATTTTTTTTATCCATAGCCTTTGATACAATCTTCCATGGCATTCTCCTGGAGAAGCTGTCAGCCCATGGCTTGGAGAGGTGCACTCTTTGCTGGGTACAAACTGGCAGGATGGCCAGGCCCAGAGAGCACTGGTGAATGGAGTCACATCCAGTGGGGTTCCCCAGGGCTCAGAATTGGGCCAGTCCTGTTTAATGTCTTTACTGATGATCTGGATTTACCTTCAGTAAATTTATGGATGAAACCAAGTTGAGTAGGAGTGTTGATCTGCTGGAGAGCAGGAAGGCTCTGCAGAGAGATGAGGTCAGGCCGGATCCATGAGCTGAGGTCATGGATCCTTTGTATGAGGTTCCACAAGGCCAAGAGCAAGGTCCTTGGATCACGAAAATGCCCTGCAGTGCTACAAACTGGGGGCAGAGTGGTTGGAAAGCTGCCCAGTGGAAAAGGACCTGGAGGTGTTGGTTGGCAGCAGCTGAACATGAGCCAGAGTGAGCCCAGGTGGCCAAGCAGGCCAATGGCATCCTGGCCTGTATCAGCAATGGTGTGGCCAGCAGGGCCAGGGCAGGGATTGTCCCCACTGCTGAGGTCACACCTCTAATTCTGTGTCCAGTTTTGGCCTCTCACTAGAGAAAGGACATTCATTTGTTGGACTCAGTCCAGAAAAGGGCAATGGAGGTAGTGAACGGTCTGGAGCATGAGTCTTGTGAGGAGCAGCTGAGGGAATTGGGAATGTTTATCCTGGACAAAAGGAGGCTCAGAGGGCACTTTATCATTCTTCACCATTCCTGGAGGCCATCAAGGTATGCCTGGAAGTGGCACTTAGTGCTGTGGTCTGGATGACAAGGGGGTGATCAGTCAAAGGTTGAACTTGGTGATCTCAGGGGTCTTTTCCTCTGACCTTCTGTGATTCAGTGATTCTGTTTCAATCAGCTGCTCAGCTGTCTAAATCCTACAGCAAAGCTGCCTGGAGTTCTTAATAATAAGGTAACATAGGAATGTTAATCCTTAGCTGAATTTGAAACATTGAAAGCAAATAGTTATTTCTTACTTTTTGCTTTTTTTTTTTTTTCTTTTCATTGCTGAAAAGCACTGAACTATTAGTATTATTAGCATGAGTACTTAAATCATGAGCATAAAATAGAAAACTGAATGGAATGTAAAATTCCCATGAGTGCCATTATGGAGAATAAAGTACACTGTAGATTATCTGCTAAAATGCGTCTTTTAAACCATCATTCCAGGGAGTGTAGTGCACAAATTAGCCATATATCATAAGATAATGGATCTTAATGTGTTTACATTTTAAATAAACCACATTTCTGTATCAAGATTGTTATGAATTTAACCTTGGTGTTACTGGTTAGCCATCAAGAGTTTGAAACAGAGCATATCTGAAAGGGTTTTTTTGGACAGAGCAAGAATCAGGAAACTGGCATTTGTTGTCAAGAAGCAAATGGTCCTGTGGAGTGAATGGCTGAGCAAGTGAGTGATAGACTGTGCACACTAGGTAGGATCTACAGCAGGAGAAATTTACATTAGGCTGTTTTTTCACTAATTCTCAAGAACTCATTACCACAACTCGTAATATTCAATATTTCACAAATCTACCTATTGTGAATGAAGACAAAGTGAATTTTCTCTGCAAGGACCATAGGAGCACTCTAGTAGCACTTAAGCTATTTTAGCCAGCTGCTCTGGAAGAGAAGAAAAAGCCTTTAAATTGAGTCACAGTGTGTCACTTCCTTCAGATGTGCCCATTGTGGAATTTGGTGGGAACTTGGTACTTCTTCCTGCTTCAGAATATCTGCTTCCATGTGTTGTCCTGAAATGGGTAGTTTGCAATCCCTGACCATGGCTATTTGATGACCAAGCCATGGAAGGAGCAAGAAATTCTGAACAGTGAATCTACATGTCATTTGAAACAGGCAATTTAGCTCTAGTCAGATAGTGAATTAATTTGGAGTATTATTTTTTTCCAATGTCCATACTGGCAGCGGTTTTCCTGGAACTCTTAGAGATCCTGTGACAACTACTGTAATCCGCAAGCTGCTCTGGATTTTCTCACTGGACAGAAATTGGTACCTGAGAGTAAATGTTATATTGACTTCTGCTTATTTTTTTTCTTGTATTTATTTTGGTAGCGTCTGTCTCTTAGCAGCCACAGTTACAACCTGAAATCATGCCTTATTTCAAGAGTGCTGGCCTTGCTTTCTCCAGTTGCCTGGTGCAGCACGAGCAGACATATACTTATGGCTGTATTAATTGCATACAGTCACAACATTTTCCTTCAGTTGCAAGCTATGAACTTTTCTCCCATGAGAGAAAAGGATTCTATAATGAGAATGTATTTTCAATTTTACCTAAATCAATTTTTTTTCTTGTTCTTTTGTTTTACTTTGAGGTAATGTAAGGCTCTAATAAGACTGACTTGGTCAAAATAGTACATTAGCTGATGCTGAAAACACCCTTTATGACTCTGCTGTATAAGACAAAATAATTATTTGACAATTGACACTGTGTGTGTGTGCGTGTGTGTTCTTAATGTCTATTGAAAACAAAGTTTTAATTTTGGAACAAAGCAAAAAAGTTGTCATGGGGAGAAAATACTTGAAATCATGGGAACACCAATAATTTCTGATAATTCTAAATGAAGGCATATTATTTGTCAATTTACTTTTTAAACTGGTCTGTGTAATGTCCTGTTGTATCTCTTTAATATATATTACCAGTTAACAGCATGATATAGTGTTCTCTGTTAATATCCAGTCTTTTTTACCCAATTATAGTGTAATTTATCGAAACCCTGGCATGTACCACTTGGCAAACCACTTGCATTGCAGCTGTTGCTGTTTTCTCCATGTTACAGTCTGTACAAATACTTTTTTTTCCCCTGTTGTCATGCATTGGCTTTCACAACTTTGAAACAGTAGTGCTGTGAAGTGCATGAGAAATTCAGAGTATAGCTTTGATTTTCATGTAAATTTGTAGCTCTGCATTTAGGGACTAGAATTGAAAAAAGCAGCCAAACCAGCTGAAGAGTCTGTTTGGCCTGTAAAATGTGTATTGAACAGGATTCTCCAGGTTGGCTTCTATTTTATATAAAACTGCGTCCACCTGGGAATTTAGCAAGGAGACATAAGCAATACACTGCTGGTAGAAACTTTAAATTTATTCATCAGTGTTGTGTAACTCTGTTCTGCATTTAAAGTGGAGCACTGTTTTAATGAAAGATATTTTGAGAATAGTCCATTTTTCCTTCATTATACTTTTATAAAAATGGCTCAAAGCTATAGTTTTTAAAATAAGCAGGAAATTTTTATGTTGCCTAGAAAATAAATGCCTCTTATAAATAAATACCTTTTGAAAAATTATATACACTTCTTTTTTTTTTTTTCACATGGGCATGGATATCTAATTGTAAATTTTAAGATAGTATCTGGAAGCCAGTTGGAAGGAGTTCTTTCCAGTTGTCATGTGAATAAGAAACCAAAAGACAGGATATGAATTTTTGTGTTCAGACCTTTGAGCAGAAGTTCATCCATGAAGAAACTTCCATGCAAGAAAAGGCAGATTCTAAAGCTGTTGCCAAGAGGTAGATCCTAATTCAGGCTGTTCATTTAGAAAAAGAATTTTTCTAAATTTTCTGAATTGATGAAGGCAAAACTGGTGTTAGTTGTCTGGTAAGATGGTGAAATACGGTATCAGCTGTGTGTGATAGTAACAGCAAAGTAGATGACATAATTCCCCACTGAATTGCAGAGCCCAAATCAATTTGTTTAAGAGCATGAAGCATCTTAGGCTGGAGAAACAAGCAATGCCAAGGAAAAGGGTAACAAATCAGCCACTCTCTTTGTCTGGCTACATCACTCTTTATGAAGGAGAGGTTACAGAGAAATTTTCTCTTTTTCAAGATAGAATTCTTTAAAAAAATTTAAAAACATTTCTAGATTGGTAGACACTTATTTTGTTACTTAACCCTTCAAAAAGTGCTTCTGAAATCTGTTTTATATTTTTTCAGAGAGCTGCTGTCATATTTTATGGGTATAGCTCATTTACAGATCCATTTCTGTCACCCAGACACATTAGACTTCCGGACTGAACTACTGCTCAGCTCTATCCCTTCAGAAGGGGAAAGATGAATATCAATTTTTTCTTACATTGTAGCTACTGGTTATACTTAAAAAACAATCAAACCAACTAAAAATAAATTTAAATGAAAATACCAAAAATTAAATAAGTATCTAGGCTTTAGGTAAACTAACTGAACTTGCATTAGGCCATTATCCAATTTTTTTATTAAAGAGAAAATATTCTAATAGATGTGGTTTTTACCAATGAATATATACTTTCATAAATACTTTTTAAGCAGTATGACACACACAACATAGTACTATTCCATGAGTACTTCTACAAAGTTTAAATTAATAGGAAACCTTGATGGAACCCCAGGTGCCAAATCCCCTGTCAGGGTCAGGGACACCTCCACTAGATCAGGTTGCTCAGTGCCCCATCCAACCTGATATTGAACACTTCAGGGCTGGGGCATTCACACCTTCCCTGGGCAACCTGTTCCAGCACCTTGCCATCCTCACAGTCAGCAGTTTCTTCCTAATATCTCTTCTAAATCTACCCTCCACCTTACAGGCCCCTGTTAGATGCTGGAAGGTTTCTATAAGGTCTCACTGGACCCTTCTATTACCCAGGCTGAACAACCCCAACCCTCTCAGCCTGTTCCCACTCTCTGATCATCTTTGTGGCTCTCCTCCGGACCCACTCTCACAGGTGCACATCCTTCTTATATGGAGGTTCAATAATCTGGTAGTGCTGCAGGCATGGACTCTTCCTTTTTATTCCCCATGGTGCAAGTGTTTCCACAGAAGTGTTTAGGCTGGAGCCCTGATTGGAGAGGCTGGGATTCCTTTGTGCTACTCCTCAGGTGCTTCTGCTGAGCTGCTATCATCCCTCCCCAGGCTCTGGGCATCTGTGTCTGGCATGGACTGAAGTTACCTTCCTTTACCTTCCTTTGGCACATTTAGTTAAAACCCCTCTTCACCACCTGGCAAGAAGAAATAAAAGTTTAAGTTAGCAGTAACAGGTCTGGTTCAGCAGATGTGCTGCAATACAGAGAGAAATACAAACCTTGGTCCTGACAGGATGAGAATTTCATGGTCAGCGAATCAGAAAAGTGTACGCTGTACCCAAAACAAATTTTCTCTCAGGATTTATTCTGTTAGAAAGTTAAGTGATGGAAAGCTAGGTTGGAAGTTTCTTACATTCTTGTTATTTCTGTAAACTGTAAATAAAACTGCATGATAAGATAGCTGGAAAGATGAAAGAGCTTGGTTGGGGGATAAAGAAATATACAATCCATGCTACTGAGATGGCAGGTTGGAGGGAAAAACAGAAGTTCTTTCTATAAACTGATAAAAGTCCTGTAAACTTTTACAAGTATTTTCAAACTATGATGGTATCTAACCAGCTATTTGTCACTAGACCAAATATTCATAAAAAATTCATATTTTTCTGACTCTGGCTTATTATCTTTTGTTTGTTTGTAAACGTGACATTACCTACCTCTGCTGAAGTGACTCTATTTTTTTTTCATCGCGAGACCAGTTTTAGCTTTGGTGTCTTTGTTTGTTAAAATCTGTAGGTGTTTAACATCATCATCTAGGGAATGCAAATTCAGGTAAAACTGAATACCATGTCAGAAACATTTATTTGTGGAAGTCCTTGCTCTAAAGTGTTGCAGAACACTATTTTTCAGCATCAGGAGAAGCTCTTCACAGAGATAATTTTAATATCATGTAAAGGCCTAAAGTTTTATTCTACTTTTATGGATTGAAGTTGTACTACTGTCAATAGTCCTGGCTGATAAGCCAAATTTAAAAGCCTTTATTTAACCTTTGTTACTTAGCTACTTAGCTGGCTTGTTTTGCTAGCCAGTGAAAAACCCCCAAAACCTAAAAATTATTTTGACTGAATTTGTACTTAATTTCACTTCTTCTCACCCCAAAAGAAGAACTACACATTAACTCGAAGAATCCATCTTTCTCCCACAAGCATTAAATATAAGTACCTTTCATAAGGATATCTGCTCTTTCTTGAGCAGTGGTTTCTGCCTGTCTGGGGAGCAGGAATTCTCCTAACAATGATGTATGTCCTCCTGAGATTTCCCTAGTGCTTCTGACCTCAGGCATTTTAGCAGCCCAGTCACCATGTAATGAGAATCAGGAAAACACTGCTAATTGATTTAATGAAGGATGTTGGTTTACTTCAGATGAGAATCTGCTTCAATAAATCTAGAGCCACTTGAAAAAGCAAAGATATCAGGTCACTTATTAGTTTTTTGATCTGAGATATGTATCTTAAGTACTTTACTCCTTTCCTTTGACATCCTGACTGCATGGGATTACTTTTGTGTTCTATGAATCGCTTTCTCTTTGGAAGGTAGATGGGAATGGCTACTCATCTCTGTGATTTATGTAGTTGGATATGAGTATGTTAATTTTGTCCTACATACAGTATCTCAGTGCAAATCCCTTATTTTTCTAAGTCCAGGCTGTTCCAGTCAGATCTCCAAAATATTCTCAGTGACTAGGGATATGTGGTGGTTATATAGCTGTTGCAGCTATGTTGTCATAGCCTTCTCATGCCTAGGCATCCTAGGAATGCAGAAGCTCATGACCTAGGGAGGCCAAGTTGTGGTCTTAGATGAGATCTTAAGAAGCATTTATATATTCTTTCCATGCATCTGTTGGATTATAGCTTTCAGTATTCTCCAAGACTATTTGCAACTATCATGCATTATCATGAACAACTTTCTATATGTTTTTTGTGAAAGTTTCCTGGAGCTGGGTCATCACTTGTCACTGCTGAGGGCTGTAGTTGTTGAAGTGGGCAGCAGCATTAACCTTGTCTGTGCCTTGTCACTTGCCATAGGAGATGAGCATTAATGTCACTTTCCCTGTACTCTGAGCTGAATCCCACAGCACTGGCTGACTGGTACTGACAAATCACCCCACATTCCAAGCTGGCTGCCCAGAAGGCAGCTCTGATCCCAAAGCCTCGTGGCTGCCTTGGTGAGGTGTTTTGCCTGGGCACGTGGATGTCACCAAGAGGCAGCACATCTTTCTGAAGGCAAACACTACCTGGCTGACCTGGGGTGTGTGAACTGGAGCTACTGAAAGGCTTTTTTAAAAGGTCTTTTCTCCTGCCTGATGGTTCTTGCTTTAAGTAAAATGCTGCTCTGCATTACATTTCTGCATTACTGTACTCACAGTCCATTTGGGCTTTAATAATGGAAAACCCCTACATAAGATGTTTACCTTTTTTATCTTTTAAGGAGGCAAATGTGCTGCCAGATTTATTCATTTAGCTTTCCGTGACAAAGATAATCAAATTCATAGCTTGCATCCTGAATAAATCCTTTATTTCTAGCTTGTATTTTGATTGATGCAGTAAAATTTGTGTCAGTTCAACAAGTTCCATATTTATTTTGACTTTAAATAAATGTAAGCGTAAAGTTAGGCTGCAAAGAGGAGCTGTGTGCTTCGGGATTATGTGATTTGCCATTTGAACAGGCACCTGCCTGCCCATTCCCCTGTCACCAGTGGCTCTAAGAGTACTGGGTGGTTCCCACATTTTTTGATCTCTTGCTCCTTCCAGCTGTGAATTCATGGTCCAGCAGGTACATGTTGGTTGAGATAACAAGAGAATGACTATTCCTTTCCCTTCCTGCTAGCACCTCTTATAGCAACATGTTTTCTTAACTTTTGTGATAAGATTCTCACATCGTGCATCCTTTCCACTTTGATCTTCTCAGACATGTAATTTAAGCTATCACAAAAGAGGATGGAGTATGTATAATTGGTGAGAAGTATGTGTAAGCCAATGGCTAAGTTAGGACTTTTATAATGTACTTGAACACACTGCTGTGTTGGTATCAGCTGTAAATTATGACTATTTATGATAAACAATTACTATAATAGAAAAGTATATAATGGGAAATAATAACTGTAATATTTCTGTTTACCATAAAGACTTTTGGTTTGCAAATGCCCTTTTAACACAGTTTGGCTTTCAAATCTTTAAAATTAAATTAGGTGTATTCTGGTAATATTTTAGGTTTTCCTTAGAACAAGATGATCTGTCCCCTTTCTGAATATTATTTTATATTTTCATTGCATAATCATTTGCTGAAATACTAATACCACATGGATGAAAGATTTTCAAACTAATGATGGATAGTAATAGGGAACTGTTAGTTTGCTGAGGATAAAGATGTGTAGGAGTGCAATTCACTGCATGCCTATAATTTAGGTTCCAAATTTGTGTTGGTCCTTAAAATTGGATTTACTTGTTGATTGGAAATTTTGCTTTTAAAATAATGAAGGAATATGGGTTTTTCCCAATGAGAACTATTCCTTTATAGTCTTCATCACATGAACTGTTACAATTTTCTTGGGTTGTTTTGTTTTTTTTTAATCTACACAAAATCTCTATGCTATTTCTTTATTTCATCCTCATAGAATCAACATATGTTTTTATAGTCAACACAGCAGTTTTTATGACAAAATAAATCTGTTGGGATTCAGGATTTCAGTTCATTGAACAATTTGCTATCAAAAGATAGTATTCACCCTGAAGGTCAGTACAATGTTCTGTTCCTTTTTAGCTATTTTATCAAAACTGCCCTTCATGTAAATCTAATTGATAGCCAATTTTGAAATATTGATGTTACCCAAAAAGGCTCTGTGCATAAAAAGGTCACATTCAACCTCAGATATGTTTGTGATACTCCCCCTGACAACAGTGGGAGTTCTGCACATAGCACACGGGACAGAGGCTGGCCCTTGATCTTTAAACCATTAATTCTTTAAAATGAAATAAATTAATAAATAAAGGCAATGTTCCAAAGTCTGAGTTTTTTACTGCAAGTTTCACTTAGGCTGAACCTTCACTGTGGGTCAGCATCATTTTATTTGAGGGAGAACTTCCCAAAATACTCACCAGCTGATGCAGTGTTGCTGCTGGGTGCTTGACACTCAGCCTGTCTTCTTCTGGGATAACTTGCAGTAGGAATAAACTTAGAAAATTTACTTAAGTAACTTGAAACAAATTCTATATTCTGTTTTCAAAATTAGACACTGAATCTAAGATTCACTGAAAGACTTTGTGCTGCTAAGTGTCAAAGTCATCCTTTAGTACAACTTAGAATGCCAAGCAATGTCATTTTAAGTGCTAACCCAACTTCTTATTTTAAACATTTGGGGGAATCTTGTTTACAAACACTATTCAAAGCAGCACTTACTGCTACTGCCACAGTACTTCCATTATATATACTTATGGTTTTAGGTGATATTTGGAGTGACTTCGTAGAGGAAAGTTAAGATTTTTAGGATGCTTAACACTTTAGAGGATTGTTCATAATATTTTGGTTGGAATATGACTAGCTTTAATTGAGTGTTATTGATCTTTGTGGATTCTGAGGAACTGTGCCTCTTCCAAACTTGCAGCTTAACATACAGTGAAACATAAGAGGTTAGAAAATCACTAGAAATTAATCAAAACTAGGTAATTGATTTTTCACTTTCCAAGCTTAAGCCAGAATGCTGTATTATAATGCTTTCTGGCATAAGCCTTTTAAAAATTTTTGGGAGGGGAATTAATAGACTTTAATATGAAGAACAAAGCTGTAGTTTACAGCCACAAACAGATAAGAGTGTGGAGTTTTGACTTTAGGGCATTAAAGTAGGGATTGAGCTAGATGACTTTTCAATGTGCTTTCCAACCCAAAATATTCTATGATTCTAGGAGATGTGTGGGACTGAGGAGCTGAAAGGGAGGCTTACAGTCTAGTCTGAAGAAACTGACTGTATTTATTCTTCTGATAAGATATAGAGGAATTAACTCCTGTTGTTAATGTTCTGCATCTCTGTTTCTAAAAGGATGAATTCCACACTCAACTTGGAGATTTGCCATTGACTTGGGTAGAACCAGAAATTTACCAACTGCTTGAAAGCCCATAGCTATTAATCCTAGGCTTTCTGTCTGAACAGAAAAGCAGCTGCTGTCATTAACTTCACTGGAACATGTCTTTTGTGAGTAAAGTGCCTTTGAGCAAAACATGGCAGTACTTAATTTTTGTGTACATAAATTAATTTCATAAAACTGTAAATGGCAACTTTATCTTCAAACTTGATTGCTGAAATGCAGGGGAGGAGTTACAACTGAGCAGAGATTTATAAAAAATATTGTTGCAATGCCCTCTGCCCCCTCGAACAGGTTTGGTCTAGACAGTCTATATAAAACTGTGAAAGATGGGATTGTACAGGATCAGGGATAAACATAAATTTTTAAAGGAGAGTCAGAGAGCTGACGTTGCAGCAAAGATACAAAGGCAGGATCTAATAGCTCAGGGACTTGTATCGAGCTTAGAGGCACAGATCTTCTTGACTGTTCCATCTTTCTTTGCCATCTTCTGTTTTGGTGAATGCTACCAGAGTCCATGAGACTCTGTTGTCAGTGTTCATAAAAGAATTTGAAGAATCTTGAACAAAAAAAATGTCACTGCATGTATTCCAGTAACACAAACACCTAAACTGTACATGCAGATGTATTTGAAAAAGAGGAATAAAAGTCAGGAGCTGGAAACTTTTCAATCTCTTGAGGCACACAAAAGCATATTTGCATTATAAAATTGATTAAACTCTCTCTGGAGACAAAGTAATAATGAAAAAAAAACACATTATCTAGAAAAATATTATCATTTATCCTTATGTTCCATTAGTTACATTTCTATTTATAAGAGTTTCCTGTGATTGTTTTCTGTGATATAAATGATGTCATAGAACATACACACTTACTCCCTGTTATTTTTCATATGACGGGACATTAAATACCAGGAAATAAATTATTCCATCTCTCAGTCTCCCTATTAGATAGCAACAATAATGCCAGGAGTCTTCATTGACATATTCATGCTGAATTCCACCCTTGGGCTACTTTCTAATTTTAGAAATGCAAAGCTTCCCCAGAAGTCCAAGCTTATTTCTGTAGTTAGCAGATTTTTAGAAATCTGAATGAATGGGCAGAAGCAAGTGCAATAAGCTCTGAGTCTGATGGCTATATTTGCCACTTGACAAAAATCTGTTTTGTAATGATTAAACAACAATGAAGTACAAGAGCATAGTGCCTTTTTATCGCTCCTGGCCTTCTGATTTTGAATTCTAACATGGTAGGAAAATTGTATGTTTATAGTGGAGGTAAACTTTAGAATTTAATTACTCCTAAAATCAATGCTTGAGTAAGTTCAGGCAAGTAACTGGAAGTGCATCTCTAGGTACAGAATGAGCTGAAATTTCACAGCTTTTTTAGTATTCTTCTCAGTACAATTGTGCGTCTAATGGACATTCTTGTTATAGTTCTTTCTCATAAGTTTCTATTCACTGGTGCTTCTGACTCACAAAATTAAATTTCTCTCTCCTTACCAAATACATAGTCCATTTGTGTATAGTAGTATATCAAAGGAAAGAAAACCTTATTCTCAGGTTTAGGCTTTGTAATTGCTGATAAGAGAAGGAAATGGCTTAATGTAGATTCCCAGACTGAAAAATGACTGTGAATAGCCTTTAGAAATGCTGTGTGTATTATCAATCAGTGATTTCCACATAATTTTCTTTTTCCTTTTACAGTAAGAAATGTTTACTGCTAACTGCCAACATATGTGCATGACCCACAAACCTGAAGTCAAGCTGGATTCTATCACCAAAAGCCATCACTTCTCATCTTTGAGCCCTTACTTAGTACTATAAGGGATGACAGAATTTATAACCTTAGAACTTAGATAAAATAAATATTTTCTCATTAGTGTGTGTGCATCCTGGTAGAGTCCAGTTCACTTTTCCATGTGCAGCTACTGAAAAAATTGGCAAGGCCAACAGATGCATATGAATACACAGAAGGAATCATCCTGTTATTAAAGAACGTTAAAGATGTCTCACAAGGACTGTTGTAGTGAAGGTGCAATTTTTCCTTTCCTTCTCTGAACACACCTGCTGTTTTAAAATGGGGCTTATTATCTTCTTTTGTAGGCAGATATTGCAAATCATAGTAACGGTTAGCATCAATTTGTGGAACAGGAACTCATGGAAACAACAGATTGTGTGACAGGGCTGCACATCTCCAGGCTGCCAAGAAAACATATCAGAGCAGGATGTGTATGGAGTCACCCACTGCTTCCTTCTGCTCTTGGAGGACCTGGAGAGACTGTGGCACCACAGACCTTCCAGGAGGGCACAAATTACAGGTTGGAGAATGGGGAAGAAATCACAAGTGCTGTTCAACTATTACACAGGGCAAATAGCAGTAGGAGCTGCAGTCAGCCGAGGAAACATCACTGGATCTCAGGGCACATAGATGTTGTCCTTCTCATCTTATTCCTACTTCTCTACATCAAGTCTATTTCCCTATGTCATAGCAAAACTGTAGAACTCTGGAGAGGCAAAACATGGCATTGGAGGAGAGGTGTGGGAACCAGATAAGTGGTAGGGATTTAGTTAGTTACAGAAAGAAAAATGATGGTGAATGCCTCACCAAAGATATTTGAAAGAAAAGACAGATGGAAGTGAAATATTTTGGGAGTATCATGCAACAGTTTATTAGAATTAACTTTCTGACTAAATCTTCCACATTAATCTAAGAAACTGTCAGCATTTTATGTCCAACATAGAGATAAGCAAAAAAAACCAGACAATGAAGTATTTCTGAAAAGGTGTTCACAGGGAGAAACCCTGTGGTCCAGAAAAGAAACATCTGGAGATGTCCTTTGTTATTCCACAGTGACAAGGAAAGTGATGAAGTGTACTCTGTAGTGAGACAGAGATAGCACACCATCTGCTAAGCCATAGGACACACCCCTTTCAGGACCCAAAGTCTGCCCAGGTAAACTGCAAGGGTGTGAATAATATCCCAGCATGTGAATTATACTTCACCAGCATTATGCATTGCAGGTAAATACTGAGCTGAACACTTTTTCTCCATAGAAATTTCTTACCATTACAAATTAAATGGTTTCACATTCATGGTAACAAATGTGTTTGTGATTAATTTTTTTGTGCTCAAGACCTTTTTCCAGATTGAAATAATAGGAAAGATGAAGTGGAAGCAACCTTGACACCAATCAGAGAGAAATGGTCAGGCTGTGTTCAGAGCTAAGCTGATTTTAACTGAGACATTTTTGTTCAGATTCCCCAGGAGAAAATTTTGTACCTCTTGACTGTAAAATTTCCTACATTTGGGGTATAAATTTTAATTTAAGATCACTGAGAAAAAGGCTATGCTAGAAAATAGGAGAAAGGGAAGTAGTGTCTAAATCTAAAGGAGATCGTTCATGTTCCTGGGCAGGTGCCGAGAGAAATGATGTTAATCTATATAGCTTTAATATATGTATATAGCTTTAAATGTATATAGCTTTAAAGCTACCCATGGTAGCTTTAATTCATTTATTTTAAATCCTGGTGGGCTGAAGAGTTTTCAGAATAGACTTCACAAGACCTCACAGGTCATTTGGTACTTGGGCTTATGATTCTGGCCTGGGATTTGGCAGGAGACATTTACTGTAGTGACTGAGACAAGCTGCATTTGCAGACTGTGGATATGGTATCTTAGAGAGGAGAGGAAAAAGCAGCCTGTCTGGAGCTGATGAAGTAAAATTAAGATTTATGGACTGAATAATTTGGGAAGGTCTCATTTTGTATATATATTATGACTAGCAATGCTGAACTCCTACCCAAGGGCTCCAGAGTGTGTATAACTTAGTTCTCTCTGTGTCTGCTGTTATTCTGTCTTGATAGATGAAGGCATGGAAACAGAAGAATTGGATATGCCCTAGAGTATTAGGAAACTTGGTAGCAAAACACTGCAGAAAATCTGCAGGTGCTTTCTTTTAATGACAACTACAAGCTTCACACAGGGGTGTTCATTATATACCTTACTCACTAGGTCCATCTGATTTATGTAGTTTATACCTGGGTCTTAACAGATGCATCAGATCAGAGTCATGCCAACATTTCTGTCAGGCTTCCACTTATTTGCTTCATGATTTTTCTCTTCACTCTCATCTCCTGTATCTTTCAACAGTTTTTCAATGAGCACAAAAGGTGGCTGGGATTAACTCAAGACAAAGGAAAGCTTAGGTGGCCAAGGCCATCCAGACTGGTGTGGTGTGAGGTGTTATATGATAAAAGGAAGAGTGAGAAACACTAGAGATGTGCAAGGCCTGGTTTTTGGAAAGGATAGGAAATCAATTCCATAATATCAGCTTCATGCCAGAGATGCTAATCAATGATTTTACAGTTTTCTATGACGAAAAGAAATTGCAGTGTAACACAAGTGACTTGTCTTGAAGTGGAATAATACAGAGTACTGTGTTTCAGCAGAAACAGAAGACAATTTTTGAATTTGATTTTAAAGTACAAAAAGAAAAGCAAGAAAATTCTTGTGGGATTTTTATCTTGGTGTAAATATTTCTTAGGCATAAATGAAATATGTTTGGTTTTGAGGAAAGACACAAACCCATCAGCAGAAACAATAGGCAGAGGAGGATGTTTTGTCCTTGAATCACTTGTGCTTTTCTATGACAAGCTATATTTAAAAGCATTTAATGAGAAAAAAAAATCTGTTTATGGATTCATTTGATACCAAGTGTCAGTGATGAATGGTCAGCTGCTGTCCAAGGCCCTGGCTTTCATTACTGAGTTATTTAAACATGTGTATGTGAGTACTAGAGAGAATTGAGATTTTCATGTTTATTGAGAGGAAAAAATGTCTCAGATTTGTAACATATACTTTTTAGTTCCCACTTCCACTACAAAATCAAGGCTATATTGTGTTTACAAAGGATGTCTGATTGGAAACTGCAACAGAGGTCCTACCTTGGAGATAAAATACATCTTTAGTTCCAAGGGGGATTGAACAAATAGATCCATCCTTGCTTTAATAAAGTGGTCGATGAAAAGCAGTCTGAAGAAGAAATGTAACTGTACCCAGCTGAGAGGCAAGAGAGGGGAGCTTCAGATTTTACTTGTGGCTGTGAACAAATCTCTCAGGGCTTGCTTGTTAGCGTGTCTCAACAACGCAGTGGCTCTGGCATTTTTGTGTGCTCTGAATCTCACAAGAGAAATGTAGAAATTTGTGTGAAAGGTATTTGGCTTTTGTGTGCAGGAAGGCAGCCCACAGACCCTATAGCCAGACAAACTCCCCCAAACTGGAGGTGCTGAATGCTGGTTTGCAGCAATACTCCTATCGAGTGGATCAAAAGCTTGAGCATTACCCTGCTTGCTGATCATTTCATTGATATGAAAAAAATCTATATTTTAGTGCTCAACTCCATACTTTACTCACTACTTCCCAATACCATTTTTCCACCATTTTTTCAACTGTTGTTTCTTATCAAATTATACAGTTTTGCTTGCATGTATTGAGATTTATCACTGAAATAAATATATCAATGAAATAAATCTTTGATTTATTATTTTTCAGTTTTAAATATATCATTAGACCATGTATATTATTCTAAATTTGCAATACTTTATTCATTAGTGTTCAGTGTAGGAGTGGACAATTGCACTTTCAGAAGTAATTGTTTGCCTAGATAGTACTGCTCATAGGATATTTATGTCACCATCATCAGAAATATTTTTTGTGTGATTGTGTCAAGCTGGAGTTCCTAAGTGAGTTGTACAATTCCCTGTGTTAAACTGTCACAGCTGGAAATTGCCAGCTATTTCTTTGGGAGCTATAACATTCAGTAACAGAAGATTTACCCTCTGGAAACCTAATTGAGCAGTACAGACAGGTAGAACTGCCATTCCCCTCTGGCTCAGCTAAGGGCTGTTTAGCAAAATTTTCTTTTAAACCCATGTCTGTTTTTCTTTCATTGCTAGTAGATCTGTAATACAGGCATGTTTTCTAGATTTTCTAATAGGTGACTTTTCAAAAATTTAGTTTAGTCATGAAGGATGCCAGTGCAGACAGTCTTTTACTTTTGTTATTAATCAAGACACGTCCCCCATGTGAGCCAGAAGGAGAGTATAGTTTCAGGTGTATTAATTATTTCTTCAAGATATCCTCTCCTCAGCCTGCTATGGTCTGTCAAGATTACAGTGAGAGGAGTGTATGTCAATACATCCACTCAGCATAATGAATGGCAAGTGAAGACAGAACAAGGATTTATCTGTGGGAGAAAATAAATATTCTAGAGCAAAACTGTAATGTAAATCAGGTTACCTTTGCAAGTTTAATATGACATAGGAACACAAAACCAATTATGGAAAAATAATTGAGTAATTTGCATAATTAAAAGTCCATCACAGCTAATTTAGCCTGAGTCTAAGAAATAGTCTGAACCCCCTATGTCTCTTACCTCTACTTTTGAAACACCTGCAGTTACCAGCCTTACTGAATGGCTGTTATTTAATAAGTTGATATTCTATTTTCCTTGAAGTACTAGAAGATTTTTTAAAAATTCTATTATATATCAATCTCTATTGATATCTATGTCAAAGTTAGCATTTTAATTCAATGTAGTACAGAGGTATAAGATACCTTATGTTTCTCTGACAAGATCCAACCTGCATAGGAATTTTGAGTTCCTTCAGTCAAATTCAGACTACACAGCACAAAGGTGAAAACCCAGGAGAATGGTGAAGACTTGAATTTTATTAAAAGAAAAGGTGAGAATACAAAGGCTAAATATATTCCTTAAAACAAGCATCTAGCCAAAAATCTATATTCCATTAGTATAGGCAGTGTGATGCAAGAATTTTAGGGCAAGAAAGCTTGTGCATGTCATGGAAGGCCAAGAGTCACACGATATCCCTGGCTGTAAACATTACATTTCAGTTTCTGGCCTTGAGCAGCCATTTAGTGCTGTTTCATTCATGGAAGCCCCTGCATGCTTGTATCTGCCACGTGACTTGCAGACTGTAGTGGGATGACTCCAGGTAGCTTTTGTGGGCAGACCAGGATCATTCCAGGCAAGTGCAGAGAAGTGAGCATTATTAAATCTCGGGGCTTGTATTATCATGATATATATTTAGAAAGTGAGGAAGGAGATGTCTTCAATATTCTGCCCTGAAAGTGGAGATAAGCACTGCAAAAGCTCAAACACATCTAAGGAATGATTAGGTCTTACAGCATAGTCAAAACTGCTGAATCTCTCTCTTCAAAACTGCTATAAGAAAATCCGATTTATATGGATTGCTACATCTGTTTGTTCGTTTAGTAGAGTTGTAAAGCATGGACTGTTGATAAGAGAAGTTAAAGATACACAAGAAAACTATTCTGATGAAGTGAAACTATTCTAGGAATTTTGGTGGAGTTTTTTGTGTTTAAAACATCACTTCTTACTAGTCTCTTCAAAAGTTGTTTTGGCCTATTATGGGATGGAAATTTATTGGCCATGTTGCCAAAAAAGAACAGATGTGTTTAATAAATATTTGTTAGGTATTTGTAAGGGGAAAATGTATCTATAACAGAAAATCTGACAAAAGATCAAAAATTTGAAACAGTATCTATGGGGGATAAGTACTTTTCCCTTCACAGACCTTTCTGACTTGCTCCATGTCCACAAAGGGGAGACAGATTTCTATCATTTTGATGGCAATTCCTCATAATTTTGTAGAATTTGGCCTAAGTGCAAAGGAATCTGATGTGCCTCTGTTTGAAAAGTTCAAGCGGAAAGACCCAGCTGTGACTGGAAACTGGTTATCTTGATTCCAGTCCTGGACAAAATATCGACTGCTCATGAGGATTTTAGTGGAAAGAATAGGGTGCAAGAATAATTTGTCTGATAAACCTCTCATTGAAGTTTTCCATGGAGACTCATAGTCGAGTCAAGATGTTTCTAGTTGTGATAGAAGAGACTCCAGAGGTAATGTTTATGCTTTTCCAATATCTGGAAGAAAACAAACAGGGAAAAAGCCCCAGTCTGCTGGTAGAATTTTTAGATAACACATACTGATGTGGTAAATAGTGATTAGGACATGCAGCACTTCATGTTCAAAAATGTGCTTGTCCTTATAAAAGCATTTACAAATCTAGATAAAAATTTGCGCTGTAGTTGTAGAAAATTGTATCCTGAGGAACAGAACTCTGAAAAGGCTGTAGAGATCGTGGAAAAGTGATGCAATATGAGACAAAATCACTAAATATTTATACACATATAGTCATATAATACATGTTTTGTGTATCAATTCATGTAACATTAATATCTGTGTAAACATATATATGTATGGTATAGATAGCATATGTAGGCACATGTATAAATGCATGCAGTACACAGTATCACAGATCAGATACATGTATGGGGATACTTACCCTACCATATAATTATGTATTTCCATATTAGGAAATGTGTAAACAGAGCAACAGTGAACAGAAGTGAAGGGATTTCTTTTGTGTGAGGTTAGTGGGGAAGGTAGCTTGGAAGGCAAGCTGATGGCCCAGTATGGACCATTGTGGGAGAAAAAAACCCAAGTTATTAAAGCAAGTTTAATTAATAAGTGCTGAAATAGTGAAATATGTTTTAAATTATACATAAGTATATTCCACAAAGTCTCTTTGCTTCTGTGCATATGAGACCAAACTCAGGGAATAAACACATATGTTGTTCAATTAGATTGAAGGCATTTTAAAGACAGCTCCCTCTACTGCATTCTCTTTAGAGAAATAAAGACCTGATATGAACAAAACAAACAAAACTATGACACAGGTATAACTGACATGCTTTATAAAAATGGAAGAGCATCCCAGCACTAACCTTCTACTGGACAGGATAATGGTAAAACTGCTTGCCTGTTGATATGCTCTAAAAAAAATTCACTGTGATTTATTACTGAGCAGGACAGAATATGAAAAGTCTTTAATAAGCTTGGTGAATAACCTACCCTGCTCTTTGTTTAATCATGTTAGTGGTCATTTGAGCATTTAATTACATTTTCAAAGGTCTTAATGGGAATAGCAATATTAGCTTACTACACTGAAATGAACCTGAAAAATAGAAACCGTTACCTTCCTTGTGCAGCCTCATCTTTCCAACAGGACATTGACTTTAACAATTATATGTCTTTTAATTAATACTACTTTCAATAGGATTGAGTATATATATATATAAATATATATGTATATGAGAATCTTAATGAACATAACCCCTATTAAGAGATTTTTCATAGGTCCTAAATGTATAAATTAGAAAGAAAAGCAACCAAACCCTAAAGAAAGTGAATATAATGCAATGTCATGCAATAATATTCATTCATCTAGTTGCAAGTTACCAGGGGACAGATTTATCCCTCTCATAACTCCATGAAATTTAGGAATCTGCTGTTTTGACAGTGATAAACCTGGGACTAGATTTTCTAACATTTTACAAACCCTCAAAGATCCTTGATCTCCAAAAAGCATTTAATTTATTTAACCAGCTTCTTGCCTGAGAGATACCCAACAATTTTAAAAGATTTTGGGTTTTAGTTTTAGCCTTCAAGTCCAAAATAGGAAGTCTCTCAGGCTTTAGAGATATCTTATGACTGCCAAGGAAACAGATAGGTGTTTGCATGCAGTATGCAAGACTAATGGGAACTTGTTCTTGAAATAAAATCCATTCCCCTTAACAATCAAATAAAGCTTTCGTTTCAACTTGAATAGCTAATGGTTAGGCATCTCTGTTGAAATTTCAATAGAATAGGAACTAAAAATAATTTAATCCAAAATTTCATTCAGACTTGAAACTGACATTTAGGATGTGCAATTCTTTTAGGTTTAGAAACATGACAGAAATAATCTCTTTTCATTTGATTTATGTGAATTTATTTGATTACTGGAATTCTTTGCTTCTACTTAGGGGTCAAAAGTAATATCAAAATAAGACAAATCATCTCACCCTCTAAAAAGGTAGACTTTGGCTAACATGGATACCTTGGGATATTTATCCAGTAATATTTTTTTGTGAGTGATGGCATTGCCATCGCCATGCTGTGCAACTCATACTCATCTACATGCTAGATTGGGTTTTGACTGTATTCTCTTTCAATTTACAGACCTTAAAATTTGTGTTATCAAGAAATCATTGGGAAAGTTTCAGGTCATATACATGGCATTTTTAATTCATCTGCTGTGCATTTTGGTCCAACATGCCTAAGAAGCAAACAACTCACACTCTCTAACTATGAAAAATGGTTTTTTTGTTAAACTCCATATACTGGTAGCCAGTAAGTGGAGAAATGTGGGTAGTACACCATGGGAAAGTTAGCTTCTGGCCACAAGTAATAAGAGAGCTGAACATCTCTATATATTGTAATATATATTTTAAGAAAGCAATTGATTATTTTTTAATGTAAAATAGAATTTGAAATCAGAAAGCTGTAGTTGCACAGGAACCACAATTGAAATACTGTAATTTTCACACAGAGACTGATTTCAGGCAGATTAACCCTTTTCACAACCATGCTTCATTCTCTTTGTGTATGTGTATTTGATTACAATTCAGGCATCTTTCAAAATATCTGGGAGAAAATCTTGTGCCATATTTTGTACCATACTCCCTTAACTGAGTTAACAGTGTCTTATTTTTGTGATGGCTGAACATGACCTTGCTTGGGAGCCTTTGGGTCAGCTGTTGAGGTGCGAACTGGTGTTAAAGGAATGCAGAGAGTGGAGGAAAGAGGGAAAGAGTTGAAGCTGTAGCAGATGCTTTTGAAAAGCAAACTGTAGTTATAATGGGGGCAAACTTTTCATGAGAGAGAGCACACAATACATGTCGTGGGGTGGCTTCACTTTTCATCTTCAGACACATTCATTACTTACATTGCAAGCACAGGGTCACCCACAACACGTTATGTAATGTGTCTGTATAACATTATTGAGAAAATGGGACAGTGCAACATTTCAGGTAGAGGAGAAAGCACAGCATTTCAGTATTTTCCACTTTTTCTCAGTTGATATTGGAGCTTGACCCCAAAAGAAATGGAAAAATAAGGAAAGCAAAAGTGAGCATTGTCCACAAAAATAACTTTTCATTAAAGTAAATTAATTGATTATGTAAAGGGTCATGAAAATTAAGTTTTGAATGATTAAGAATGTCAAAGGAAAAGGAAGGACTTTGTGCTGTGCTGCTTATTTTCAGCTGCGATTTTTTTGAAAAAATACCCCTTCCTGTTCTCAGTGCTGTGAAAACATAAGGATTTTATAGCTAATGGAAAATAAAACAATTTAAAGGGAATAGCAAACTGGAAAAATGTCAGTCCCTCCAGACCAGTAAACATTCCAATATCTCTTTAAGGAACTTGTTAATACACTTGTGCCAAGTAATACTTTAGCTTTATATATAAATAGTAGTAGAAGAGCAGCTATAATACTTTTAACTCTTCCATAATTTTGCACAATGCAGTCTTTTTTTTTTGAAGAAACACTACTACTTCGCAGAAGGCTGATCCTCCCACTTTGATGATATCTGATTCATTCATACAATATGCTTGAACACAAATATAACATGATGTTCTGTCCTAGTAATGTTCATGTACTTTAATTTTATAGCCTCTGCTTCTACTGCAATCCAGTTGAAGTTTTCAAAGGTCAGTGCCATCCACATCAAGCAAGCAATGTACAGGAGTTCTGTTCTTTGAATCAAGCACAACATCAACAGGGGATTGTAGGTGGCTCAAGGGCTCATTTTCATACTTGCCACAGGACAGAGGCAAGCAATAGGTGTCAGAAGACACTCCTTGCAAGCTTTTGCAAGAAAGCCACAGATTAACTTACTTTTCAAATAGGCTAAGGTTTCAAGTTCTTTCAAAATAGAATGCACAGCCAAAAGTAACAGTGTCCAGGAAATGGAACCAGTCACTGGTGCTATACATTTGAAAGCAACAGAGCCATATATTAAAATAATTATAAGCTTCTGGCTTATTGCATGGTTTACTATATTATTTTATTTGTATGTAATTTTTGTTATATAATTTCTATCTCATTTTTCTACAGTCTTAGTTCTTCTGGGTTTTGTTTTCTTGTTCTGTAGGGATATTTCATCCATTACTGACCCCATTGTGGTGGCTCAAACATATCCGTGTGTAAAACAGGTGGGATAACAGTAAGAGTACCTGAGCCATTTCAAAGTCAAGGCATGATTTCCCCAGTTGTGTTCCCCTGTGTAAAGAATCCCATCTTATGCTGAATACAGACATATCCCCTGGCCAGCTGGCTGCTGGGCTCAGTTTTAGGAGCTCTCCCAAGCGGCTTCTATGTACCCCATGCTGCAAGCTGCACACTCCATAGTTTCTGTTGGTGTTAAAAGGGACCTGTTTCTATCTTTTGAATCAAACTAAAACCAATGCAAATGTTTGGACAGGAGCCATTCCCTGCAGGAGTTAAGGTTGATGTCCCAAATTGTAGTGTCAGCTTACTTCTGACCAAGAAGCACCACCCAGGCAGACTTTCCAAGTTACATCAATGAGCATGGATAGCTGACTTAAAATTTTTGAAATTTTGTGTGTAGCCCTTCAGGTTTGAGGTTAGGGCCTGTCAAGGGCCCAGCAAAAACGTGCTGCCACTGTGGCCCAAGCTAAGCAGTCTGCCCAGAAGCACGACCAGGGCCTGTGAAGATTATCACATCTTCAGATACTTCCCTCTGGGCAGCTCCTTAGGTTGTCTTTAGGAGAGGTCAGTCCTGCCTGAAAGGGCTCTTCACCCATTAGAGGGTTGTAGAGGAAAACAGCTCTAGCCATTAAGTCTGCAATGCAAACCCTACTCTATCTTTGCTGGAGGACCCTTCTTTACTTTCTTTTCTTTTCCAGCTATTTTTGTGATTTCATATCTGTTATCTCTGAGCACCAAACCCTTTGCCTTTCTTGGGGAAATAGGAGCTCAGAATGGGAAAGATCAGAGCAGAGAAGACGTGTGTACAGATCTTTCAGAGATAATTTTCTTACAAAGATAGCCAGGCTAGAAAGAAACCTTAAAGAGGACAAGAAAACAGAGAAAACCAGACATTTTGTCTTCACAAGTAGAAAGCTATGTTTCAGTAAGAAATTACTGTAGTAAATTTTACTGTAAGTAATTTTACTGTAAGTAAAATAAACTGCATTCTGTCAGGGATCAGCTGCACTGATTTGGACTGACTGCACAAGGACATGCCCTCCCTGCAGGGTGCATTCCCCTGGGGTTTCACACCTGGCTGGTTCTGATGGGGACATTGACAACAGATGAGCTCTGGTACCAGGGTGATCAAGGGAAGCTAAAGAGGATGGGGCCAGAAGCAGGGCTGGAGAGGAGCTGTGCCATGTGTGGAGCAGGGATCCATTCACAGGACCAACTGCCTACAGGGATGGGGATGGAGCTGGAGGCTGTCCCTGCTGCAACACCCCTGGGCCATGGACTGGTGCCCTCAAGGGGCTCACATGGGATTCTGGACTGTGGGCAGGGTGGAAGGAGCCCCAGAAATTTTGGGCAGGGGTATGCCAGGGCTATGAGTATTCTCAGGGCCATCATATCTCTTCTAAGCAAACTTTGTTTTAATTTCAATTGCTTGTAGTTGCACATTAAATGAGCAGCGAGTTTTAGACAGAAAAAGACCAGTGTGAATGTATTTTCATTTGTAAATGAGAAGAGGGGTAAAAAGGTGTCAAGCTTCCAAGAGATGCTTGCCAGGGAGTAATAAAGGAAAAGAGTGTGGAGCAAAAGTGGCAATCATGGCTCAGGGACTCTTGCACAGTCTGTGACTCTGGCTGTAGGAAAGCAATGAGCATGTGGGGAAGAATGGGGCAGCTGGATGTGGCACAGCAAGAGGCAGGAAGGCAGATGACACTGTGGGATGCAAAATAAACAGCAAAACAGAAGTGCTGAGAAAAGCAGCTACTGCCAGAACAAGGAAACCAAACTTTCCAGAAGAGGCGAAGAGGCCTTGGCAGCACTTGTCCTGTGGCTAAGCACAAGCTGGACAGAGAATCGTTCCACCTCCTTCATCCCACTTGCCTCCAGCTCTTCTATTCCATCCCTGCTCCTTTCCTCCTTTGCTGTGAGGCTGTTGCCATCACAGTTATTAGTTTTACTTTCTCTTCTCTTTCCAGTTCTGCTTCTGGCATTCTGTATCCTGCATAATTCAATGAAAATGTTTGCAATAAAATCAGCAAAATGACTGAGTTTCTACTAGTGTTTCATAGTGATGGCTACAGCAAATGCTCTGGAAACACTGTGGAAAGAAATATAAATGCACTAGCAAAAGGCAGTAATTTTACCTGAGTGCTATAACCAGCACAGCTTAGCATTACTGAAAAGCTGAACAATAGACTAGGCTAATGCAGGAAGCTGTGCCTACTTATGAGGCTGAAAAATGTCTGAATTGTTACACAAAAGTGTTGAGAAGCATTGTCTAATATTGTGATGAGCACTAGAAGGCAATAGCATTTAATAACTAGCAAATTGTCTGAAAGTATTTATAAAAGCAAAATGAATTGCAAAACCAGAAATGCTTGCTGTTCAAAGATTATATCTAGAAATACTTTTTCATATGTTGTTGAGTGAAGCAGGAAAATAATACACCTACATTTTTCAGAAGTTCTCATGAATAGTCTTAAATATCTTAAATATGTTTGTCTGCTATTAGAAAGGTAGTTGTTTGTTTTTTAATAGCATTTACCACCAACCTGTCTGAACGGAGATGAGACTTCCTCTGGCAAAAGAAGAGCTCTGCTCTGAGAATAGCCTGCTCCCAAAGTGAAATAAACTCTAATGGCAATAACGATGTTTTTGTTCCTGAAAGTGTTTATGCTAAAGATTTTGCTGGCATTGCTATGTCACAGGAGAATGTTAAGTAAAGGTGTTAAGTGAATGTGAATTAGTTTAAGTGCACAAAAGCTTTGTTTAGATGCTCCTTTTGAGACTTAAAGTAGTGAAGAATTAAGACAGCTTTGTTTGAATGAGGACTGTGCCTTAGGGATTAATACATTTTTACTGCTGCATTTTTATTTTGCATGTTTAGTTAATTCAGCTTAACTTTCCTAACCATACTGGTGCAGGCAGACCTCAAGGGACAGAGAAACAAGGCACTGTAGAAACCTATTCAGCTACATTGTCTAAGTGATGACAAAATGAAAGATGGGTTAATTGATTGCAGATTTTTATTTTTGGTAAATTGGAAGAAGCCTTGGTTTTGTGTACATAAGCATGTTGAGGAAAGTTAAATCAATTTAAATGAAAGAATGAATTCAGAACATATTAAATCACTTTGCCTGAAAAGTCCCCACTATGACCCTTTCATTGTTAATAGTAGGGCATAGGGTGATCTGCCCTTGTAGCTACATATATCTTGACTTTCTTGGTTGTACCTTTCTACATAAGTTCTAAATATGTGACACAAATATGTCATCCCAACATCAACAGAAATTTTCCTTCTGGTCCCTTGATAAGAGTAGCAAACACTGAAGTCCATAAATGCCCAAACATGTTTTTTTCTGTTTAATTTTTAAAACTTTGTTCTCCTGAGAGGTTTGGAGTATATTCATGGTCAGAATTTTTTTTTCCTTTTTAAACATTATTTCTTGTTCAAGAAATCCTGATAACTACTTTTTCACCTTGACATTTTGCCGTGGCTATGCTGACAGAATGGGCTAAGGGCCATCAAAATTGCCTCCAATGATCGTGGTTAATGGGCAGAACATTTGCACTGTTTTGTGGCTTAAGGTTTTGTGTATGCCTATTTGTTTGGTATCATCACACTTACTTACCCTAGGCATCCAACCTGGGTGTCTGAACTTCTCTTGGCTCCATTCCTAGACAGAAAAGAGAAAAATGAGCTTTCTCACAGAGCAGTTCGAGACTCTCTCTTTTCAGAGAATCTCTCTGCACTACACAATACCCAAGGTGATTACCTGTGTGAATAGCCTCCTCCCATTATAAAGATTAGCATTCTTCCAAAGAGTAAAGCAGAAAATCAGTCTTTAAAGCTCATAATCATTTTAACCACTAGGTCTGCTAATGACCACGTGCCTCATTCTTCACTGACAACAAACAGTGTGGTCTCCAGTTGAGGTTATCATATCATATTTGTTTAGGTAATGTGTCTGGGATCAGCTCTCATCTTACAGGGAGGCTTATGCAAATAACTTTAAAATAACAATCTTTTAATTATACAACAGCTATCAGTTGTTCACTTAAATACTTGGTCTTCAAGCTGGAGAACCGTCTGAGACTCCAGCTAATGGGCTGCAGCTGAGCACAAACTGCAGTTTCCTCAGGCTTTCGACAGGAAGCAAGCGACACAGCGTGAGATGAGTGGCTTGATTAGCTGTTTGATGTATTATGTATAAGTGTGCCTCTGAGGATGTGGTCTTGTCGAGCATGGGGACTGCTTTTTGAAAAGAAGCACAATATATTTGTATTGAACCTGCTTTAGCAGCTTCAAAACCTCCCTGCTAAAGATAGAGCCTGCTGCAAAAGCGTTAGTTCTTTTACACAATCTACAATTCATTGATAAGAGATTCTTACCCATTATATGCTGAAGGCACTGCTTATATGGTAGAGCACTTGAAGAATTTGCAAGAGTTTTACATTTTTTTCAGTAAAGAAATTCAAAAATGCCCATGGTTTACACTGATTTCAAATATCAGAAGGCTATTTCATACCTCAGTGGTTTCCAAGGCAAGTTTCAGTGCTCATGTGTGGCAGATCTCCAGGTACTGCCTGACAGCACCTGGGCAGATTTTGCATTCTGATGTACCTCCTTTAAAATGGACAGTTTGAATTAAGAATATACATTGGCAGATGAAACATGGTTGGTTTCTCTTCAGGTCTATCAACTTAGATTGAAGAACTACCAGTGCTGCAAAAGTTATTACAACAGTATTATCCAGAAGATAATAGCTACAAGATGGGGAATTGACCTGTTTTCTACCTCTTCATATTGCAATTCTTCATTTAAGATCTGTAAAAATGATCCTGTGGTCCATTTTTGAAACCTGTTAATAGAGGGAACACTAGGTTTACCTGCTTTTTTAAGTGGCAAAGAGATAAGTGTCAATAATACATTTTTAGATCCTCTAATGGGAAGAAAGCCTTAGAGCAGTGCCTGAGATTACTCTTTAAGAGCTTGCTGAAGACTCCCCTAAAGGATGCTGATCCTTTCCCCAGATACTGCCTGAGGTTCTGCTTGTTGTTTCCACTGCATGCGACAGATGGTGCTTAATGATGTATATGTTCCTTATATGCAGCATACCCAGAAATTAACCTTGTCTAAATTGCTTATGACAGAAAATGTTAAATTATCACTCAGTTATGCCAGAAAATGTTAAAGTATTACTCAGTTATGCATATTTGCTTTCCAGTGCTGCTTTCATTCCTTCTCCTTTAGTTATATTTTGGGCCTCTAAAAATACTGTTTGCGCTTTTGGTGGCTGGTAGCTTAGATTTTCCCATTTCCTTTTTGAGAGTTAGAGGATAATTATAACACATGTTCTTCTGTAGTTAGGAGTGAACAGAAAGTCTGTTAAAACTCTATACAAGATTTACTACGATGCTATTTTTAGATATCTATTCTTAAAAGTACTTAAGCTATTTAAAGAATTGTAACACTTCTCAGCATTCTACTTCAACTTTTACCATGATTATAAAGCTGATGGAAGACTGGCCCTTGTTCTTCTTTTTCACACCATTATTCCACCATAGCATTACCATCCACAGATTCTCATCACCATTTTGGACACTGATATGAGCTTTTTGCTCAGTAACAAAAATAAAGTAACTAATGAATAACTGAAAGCCAAATTATGAATACTAAGCAGAAAGCCAGTGTAGTTACTTTGATGTTACGCTGAGATCAGAATTTAGGTTCTTTTTGTCTTTCAATCAGAAAATTGACATCATAGCAAGTATGGAGATAAATTAAGTCAGTTTTTCATAGCACTGACGTTTATCTTACAAGTTGAAATAAATTATCCACCCCTTCAAAATTAAAAGTGTGATGCTGTGTTTTTAGAAGCACATGTCCAGCTCTTACTCTGGTTTTTCTATCTTTAGCCTTGGGTCTTAGAGTTGTGCTAGAAACATAGATTATCTATGGCTCAAGAAGACAGAAGCAAACTCACTTTTTTCTCAATTTTAGTGCAAGTTAAAGGCTGGGCATGCAGCAAAGTTTTCCTAAAGCTGTTAGAGAAAACAAACAGAAAGGGTACTAAAACCTTCTGCATAAAATGTTGTGGGAACTTGCTGCAACTAGAAGAAAGAGTATGTAAATGTTTACAGGTGATGAGTACATGTAAAGGGCACAGAAAATTATTATTGTAGGGAAGCTAATAGGGGCATTTAGGGCACAGAAGAGGTAAGACTGAAGAAAGAGATGATCCAGAGCAAGATTGACCAAAGCAGTATGAAAATACAATTTAAAGTAGTATAGCTACAAGAATAAGACTAGAGTACCAAAATTAAATCAGAGCAGGGAAGAAGAGTTCACAAAACTTTTTTCTTGGCCAGAACCATGGAAAATGGAAGCACAAAGAATTTATTTTGCTTAAGTGCAGTTTGTGATCTTATGCCAGGATTGCATTGCTGTCAATGACAGAGCTGAGCAAAGTTGACGGTTGTGGCTTATGTGGTGAGATCGACCAGGCAGCGCATTTTTCAAGCTGAAAAATGGCACAAACCCTGGACTGGTATCACAGGAAACACAGTGAGAGTAAAACAGCACTGGTAAATGCATTAACCACTATCAGTACTGCACCCATTTCCCCTCTCGCAGACAGAAAATCAGAATGATAAACTTCAAGAAAAGCAGTGTCAGTGGAAACAAAGCTCAGTTATGTTACAATTGAGCAATAGTAGTAATAAATAGTATTGATAATAATAATAAACAACACTAGTAGTAATCATAAAGGCAATATCTTCTTGATGCATGCATGCACATTAATTGTGTTTTCCTTTGATAAATTGATGACAAAAAAGACAAACATATTTACTGAGCTACCATCTTCCTACTTTATCATTAAATATATACTCTTAAAAAGAAGCCCACAAAAACCAGCAGACCTTTTGGGAGGAAACACTGCACAGACCTTGTCAAGAGTTTTATGAGGGAAGGCTAATTGTCCTTTCCTTTCTTTATTTTGTTTATTTTGCAAATCTAGAATCTGGTGATACCTGCCTTTCCTTCCAAAAGGCTAATGAACGTGTGCTGACACTCATTTGAGTGGTAGTGATGACAGCAATGCAGCACCTTCCCCTGTGACCTTTGTTGTGGGGACTGCTGCCCGTTTGGAGGGATGAGATCCAGGCTGTGCTGACACAGCACACCCAGTGGGACAGTGTGTGCACTTACTGTCAGTGCTCACATTCTGTGTTCTCACTTTGTTTGCAAGGGCTTTGCATCAATTAAATCCAGGTATTTCCTATGGGGCAGTTTCCCAGCACTTTTTCTGTGTTAGATTGTTCACATCTTTTGCTTTCTAAGCCAAACTTCTCAGGTTTATTTATTTTTCCCTAGAGTTATATGGTTACACTTGCATTGCCCACATGACTGATGAACCCATAGTCCAGTTTTGTTTATTCCTTTCAGTCCAGCTCCTTTACATTTCCCATGTCAATGGCCTAGCACTGAATCCCTTTCTGAAGGGAAGGAGTGGAAGAAGTGAAGCAGTCTGTCAATGCAAAATCAAAGGATGGATATTTGAAGTCAGTTGTTGGCATAGTCTCTGTATGGTATTTAACCTTTTCCTTTTTCATTTTTGTTTCCTCTCTTTTAAAAATTTGTGTCTAATATCATCCAGTAATTAATACTCAATAAGATCATGTATATTTGGAAACTGAAAACTCTCATAAATGGTTTGTATTTGTTGAGTAGTGATTGAAGCCAATAAAAACCCAACAGATATACTGCATTTCCAGCACAGCCATTCCCTGTTGTATCTATTTCTATTAATGCAGATTTTGGCATGGAGTTTTCCTTGTAGCTACAATGCATGAGGGAACCATAACCTGTTGTGTGCTTGAGTCTTTGGTCAAACCAAACATAATGGAAAGAAAGACTGCCATTTTTTACAAGAAATATTGAGCTCCATATATTTTCTTTAAAGATTTTTTAACTATTCAAACATGGAGATTGGATTGCATCTCTGGAATTTTTGTTGATGACTTCTATGTTTAAAATTATAGTTTAAGCATGCATTAGCTTAAGAATCTTCCTTTGATTTTTGCAGTATACAGCCTGTATTTCCTATTCTTGACCACAGCAAGCTATAAAGTTATAGATAAAATACAGAAAAAAGCACACTGCACTAAGCTGAAGTTTACATAGCATTTTGAATAATTTTAGTAAGATTAGTAGAAGGTTAATGCAACTACCAGCACTGAAATTACAGATTTCTAGGAGGTCAGGAAAAACAATACCTTAAAAATGGTCGCTTGGGGCTTTAGAGTTCATATGAACTACTTAGTCCTGCTAATGTTGGTTCAAAGAATAATATCTCAAAAGACTCCTCTTTTGCTAAGAACTTCTCTCTACAGAAGCATATTTCTTTTCTCCTTAACCTTCTCCATGCGCTGGAAGCTCTCAGAGGACCTCTCACTTATTACAACACCCATTTACTAGGCTTCAGGAGCCCTGTGGGACAGACTTTTGTTTTCATTTGTCTTCTAGATGGATTCATGCTAGCAGCTGTTCCTGCTTTCAGGCTTAAAATGGTGCTGAAAGTAGATTCAGCAGCCACAGCCCAGTCTGTGCAAATCTCTGAGCAAAGCATCCAGCCTTCTGCCCCTCACGTGGATGGGTGGGAGCACACTGCCCCTCCCTCCATCATGCCTTGACACAGGTGTGGATAGTCCAGGGTCAGGCTTAGCCAGGTTTTTCTCTAAGATATTTTTATTTTGAATTCAGTGTTCCATGTATCATTAGCTCCAGCACCTAAGGCCAGCACTGGCAGGGTACCTGAAGTGTCACAAGCACCAGACTGACTGGGGCTCACCCCATGCCATCCCCCCGCTGGCTGTGGCACCATGGCCAGGACTGAGTGCTGCCAGAGAGCCCAACCCTGAGAGGTCCAGAGGCCCCAGATCCAGGTCCTCCACTTCAGCCTCAGCTGAGCCCCTGGAGTCCTTCAATTCTTTCATTCTCATCCTTCAGTGACCTCCCTCCAGCCCCTTGGCGCAGAGCAGAACCGACGCCATCTATCCATGGGCTGAGTTTCTCTTGAACGATCAGGGAGAATCTGTAAGGCCACATGGGAAATAGCAATGCCAGAATCATGAGAGAAGCTTATTGCAGAGTTTAACGGGTTTTAGACCTTCTGATAACATTGCACCTGCCTGCAGCTATAAATCTATGCATCTGGATGGAATCCTAAAGCTCCTATAAATGCCTGGAACCAATGAAGCCTTTTACAAACTTCCACAGCATAAACAGTGCTGGAGAGTAGTGAAACCAGTTTCTGAGGTAAAAGAGATCTCTTATTGGATTAAAACTTCTGCAAAGTGTTTTCAGTATACTCAGCTCCTGGACTGCCATTGTCACATAGCATTCACTGATACCACAGCACACCTGCAACAAGTTTCAGCCCATCTCTGCATTACAGTTATAGTGCACCCATCATGCATGGTAGGGTAAGATAGATGCCAAAGCACAGCCATGAAACAGGTCATTTATCAATCTATTCAATGGCCAGCGATTCCAGACAGTGAGAGCAGGGGAACTGAATCTCCCTCTTTGACACACATGTGCTGTTTGTGATAGTGAAAGACCTGCTTCATTCTCCTGCATCAGCCTTTGAATGGGTGTGAGTGTCAGAGACACTCTGGCTACTTCTTGGGTTTGACATTTGTTTCTTTTGCTGTTGCTTGTGTTCTGCCATCATGGCTCCATGCCTATTCCAAATACAGAGTGATAAAATGAGGAAGCATGAACATACACACTGGTGAAGCTTTATAGAATGTTTTTAAGCTGTAAATTTTTGGAACCTATTAACTAGGGAATTATTACCAAGTATTACCAAGTGTTTATTATTAATGTATTATTATTACATACATTGATATGAATGATCCAACTACTGTGTTTCTAATAGTGATGGTAATGATGGTGTCACTGAGAGAGTGCAAAAAGCAAGTGACTGTGGGTCTTGGCAGGAGATCAGAAAGGTGACCTTGGTAGCAAAAACATTGCTGAGTCCATGCCAGAGCAAAAGGCACAGAACTGAACTCTTCCATGCACCAATAACTGCCCTGATGCATGGGCTCACACTGGCCATCAGGCACATGTAGAGAGGAATGCCTCTGGACAATATGCACTGGCCACATTCCTGGAAATATTATGAGACCTCCTGCGGAAATCTTAATGATATCAAGTAAGAGATAAAGTGCTGATCATTGATTTAATTTTAGCTTTCATTTAGGAGGGCCCTTTAGCCCATCCTTGCATCCTCCTGTCAAGTAATGTGAAGCTAAAATACTGTGGTAGAATTCATGCCTTGTGGAAAACTTCCTCAGAACATTCCTCTTGGAATCAGCATGCACTCTACAGTCCAGCTTGTCTGTTTTCATCCCCTGACATCTTTTTGTCTTTTGATTGGTTTTTTCCATTCTGTCAGCAATTTTTGAAGGAAGCAAAGCTTCATCCTCAGCGCATGTAGTCATAATTTACCATTCTCAGAATCTTAGATTCTGCCAATTAAGGGATTTAAGCAAAAGGTACTTAATTTAAAAGGTGAAAGTAATAAACAGCTGAACCAGTTTTTGTAGACAGGGACCCCATATCAGCAGTTTTGAAGAATGAGGTGAAAAAAGGGGAGATAGATAGGCAACCAAATCTAAAACACTTGACTTGTGCCTGTCTACATTTGCACCAGTTCTTTAATCTCCAAAAAGCAATTTTTTGTTACCTTAGAATTCTTTTACAGAAGAAGACTAAATCCTAGTTTATTTTTGAATAATATTTAAGCATAAGGTTCTCCTTTGCTTGAAAATAACTCTGGCTTGTAAATATTGGCTTATTTTATTATATTGAGAAAATTGTCAACTTACAAAGGTCCAAACCATGGTAAGGAATGACATTGGCTGACTAATTTAAAAATTGTCATGTTAAAATCAGCTTAATCATCACCTAATACAGATAACACATTTACACTATGCAATACTGTGATGAGTTTGTTGGAACACTTTCTGAGTGGATCTCAGCTCTGCTACTGATCTTACCTGTGCAGGTAAGATCAATACATACAGGGTCAGGAAGATGGATGTGAGGACTCTTGTCAGATAAATTTTCTTCCTTACTTAAACTGGTTTTCAGGATCCTCTTTATGATTTTTGAGAAAATATTTCAGCTAATAAATAAATGCTTTTCTTTCAGGGTGTTTAGACAGTTGCTTTAAAAGTTGCTCCACACCGACTAAAGGAATATAAACCAAACAAGAAATCTAAAAACATTCTGAGCCCTGGGACTCATTCCACATTAGTGAGAACTTTATAGCTGCTTCAAAATGCTTTGAACTTCTACTAGTTTTACTGAGGAAATGCTAAATATCTGAAAAAGCAAGCCTTCTTGTAATGTCAGAAATCTCTGGCTGGAATCCTGCTGAGATCATCATGTACTTTTTCTGTGACAAATGAGTTTATGAACATTTCTAGGAAATCTGTTCTTATTCACCTCTTGCATTTACAAAATAATTTGGATTATATTTGTCCTTAGAGATGCTTGAGTTTTTCTCTTTCTAATTTGCTTGCCTTCTTCTAAACCTTTTTTATACAGTGCAGGATTTTAAGAACTCAAACTATCTAATTTTACATGGTTTTGAATGCTGGTTTGTTTGGAGGTTGTTTTTTGGATTTTTATTTTTTTTTAAGAACTGCAATTGAGCTCAGCATTTGAATTTTGTTTGGAAAGGACCATGCAAAGGAGAGCAGCAAAGGAAAAAAAGAAAAAGCGCACAATTTTATTGAAGAAACTAATGAAGGAACACAGCGCAGAACTGAATGGACATCAAGCTCATGTCCTATCCTTCCCCAACTTCAGAAGCCTTCAGAAGCAGGCTCTTTCCTCTGGCTTTTCACTGTGAGACTATCAAGACAAATCTAGTCATGATCACGAATCTACAGCACATGAGGCAAGAGTACTGCAATATAGAGACCTACATTTCTTCCTCTCTGACTCGCCCCTGCCCTTCCTCTTCCAACCTAGTGTTTGCCCTCCTGACCTCAAAAATAGTGCTGCACTCACAATTTTTTTTAAATCTGTTTATTTTTTGGCCTTCATGTTTCAGAGGAAGTACTTATTAAATTGTCTGTGAAATGGAGTGGTTGAGAACATTTGATCTCATAATATTTACATGAAGTAGCATTGCAATAATAACACTAGCTGGTGTTAGGAGAAATGGAACCTTTTTAGTCAGGTACAGAAGGAAAAGTTTTATGACAGATGAAGGAAAAATTCTGTAATAACAATCAAGCAGTCTGGAAACTTCTGTTGCTAACCAAGTGTGATATATTGAGGACAGTAGTTTTTTCAGTTCTGCATCTTAACAAGGGTTCATTATCTATATTTACATATTTGTGAAAATAAACAAAGGATTAAAATATATGAAGAAGAAACAAAACAGTAATGTTTCAGAGATGTTTTGTTGTCAATGATATAATGTTAACTAACCACTGTAATGAAAACCCCTAGGCAACATAAAAGCCAGTGGTGCCAAACTGCTGTTAAAATTAGACCTGGTAGATCTTGCTTCACACACAACTGACTTGACCTTATGTGTGCTTTTGTGTAACAATGTATATTACATTTTGGAATTGCTTTGGGGGTAATTAACATTAGAGAAGATCTCAAATCTTAGATCAAAACCTTAGGTTTAGAGAAAAAACAAATCAGAAAATTGCTTTGTTTTATATCTAAAATTATCAGCTGCATCAGTATACCAATGCTGCAATGGAACAAATTATTATTAACTTCTTCTTAAAAAGTTAGTTTTTAAATGGTATTATATTTCCTTGTCAAAATCCAGGATTTATATTGATAGGAATGGTGACATTTATATCACAGAAAAGCATTTTTTGTAACTGTTGCATTATCATTTTCAGCTGGGCTATGGAGTGAGCAATTCCACATTCTTTCGTGCGTGTGCATTGAGTAATCTTGGCTTGGTTTATTTCAGACATGGGCATGTTCATTTTTCCATGGCCGTATTTTTCCAAAGGCAGAAACAAAGAATGCATTTTTGTGATATGGAGATGATGAGAGGGTGAGCAGTGCTTTCCAGAAGGTGTTTGCTCCTCCCTGGAGCTGTGCTGCACCTGGCCCTGTAGCGCCGCCGCGCTGAACCTCACGCAGCCCAAGAAACTTCTCTGGATATTTATGTCACCATCAGTGCACAAACATCATCCAACAGCACAAATTCACACTAAACCAGTGGGACAGCAAAGAATGTTTCACATTGTACTGAGTTTCACAGAGGGTTTCATCCAGGAAGATGTGAAGAGCTCGTTTCAAGCAGATTCTGAGTGTAGCTCAGTCAGTTCCTAATCAAATTACTTGAAAGATGAAATCATTCTTTTTCTTCTGTTTTAGGTTATAAACCAAACTATACTGCTTGCAATGGCATAATAGCTCAAATAAAAGCTATGTTAATGTTGCTGCAAGCAATGTAAAGTCAGTCCTCACAGCTTCTCAACAAGCCTCCAACATTTGCTGCTGTAGCCACTGTAGTGAAATAGCTTTGCCATGCACTAATTTTTGCATTACACTTGAGGTCTCAGCCTTTGGATGGACATTCTCCTTTCCTGAAATCTGTGCAAAATCTAATATATAAGGATTTTATATATATATATTTGTATGTCTTGTTTCCCTGGCATTGGCAGGTTTTATCTGCAAGGATGAGGAGAGAAATATTTCTGCAATAATTCTAATAATATTTTTTAGAATTATTTATTTTATTTAAAAAGTTGGAAGGCAATCACAGTGCCTTTGATTAGTTTACTGTGGGAAGGAAACAGAGTCCTCTAGGGTTTTTTCCTTAATTCTCTGACCCTAAATCTGTTTTTTCAGCCTCAGTAGATCTAATTCTATTGCTATATTCACAAAAGTGATACTGGTATTGGGCCTAGGGGTAAGTTTATCACAAGGAATTAGGGTTTGTGGTGTTTTTCTCAGTTGTCTGAACATTCTGATTAAACTTTTAATGGTGCACTTCCCTGTATCACCTTAGTGAGAAAAAAATTAGCACAGTACAAGTTGCTTTCACAGTAAAAATATCTATGATCCATCAGAAGCAACTTAGGGAATGCATTTTTTCCTTTCAATGTCATACGTACTTTAGACAGTAAAAATGTCAGAGAGACCTTTCAAATGGTGACACTGTCAGAAGGGTGGGATTCAGCTCAAGTCTAAGATATTTTATTAGCATGCGTGCAATTGCCTGAAGGCACACGAAGCACTCTGTTCTGTTGCCTAAAATGAGAGCATCTCCTGACATTTGGAATGTCCTAAAGATTCTTAAATATCTGTGTGGCATTGATAGCTCTGACTCATGATCTCTAGGAGTCTTTCAGTCCTCCAGTGCAGTAGCTGGAGGCTGAAATTACATAAGATATGACACTAGCAACAGAATTACATCTCCGTGGGTAAGCTCACCATGCAGACTTGATCATACATATTCAGTTAGCCAGAAGATCAGTTTGGTTCCCCTGAAAGTCCCCTTCAAGGGTGGAAGCTGTCTAAAATAAGCAATCTAGCACCATCTGAGAAATCCTGGGATACCCTGTCCTTAAGCTTGGCACTAGCATGTGAGTTGTCCACCCCAATAATGAGCTCTGATCTTGTCTATGTCTAACAATTTGGAATACATTTATAGTATCTAAGGCACCATTGATTTATTTAACAGGCATTTATTGCCATTTAAACATGATATCTGGAGCATGCCTCTATCTTCTGATCTCAGCTGTATAATTCAAGATCTTGATGGTATATTTATAAATTATCTGTCTGACATGAGTCTTGCTGACATTACACAGAAGATCCCTAAATTGAAATCTAAATAGATAAGAAAAAATTTTGCCCCAAGGTATATCTTTCATTGAATTGTGTTTGATCCACCTGCCAAAAAATCCTTTGATTTAAGAAAATGGCCAGGAGGAATATTTTAATTTTCTGTAATTTTCTATATCTAATTTGAGACAACATGCTTAGTAATAATAGCAATAGTCAGACATATATTTGCAGTAAAGATGCCTGCTTATGAATGGTTCAAAGTTTTTATAGTGAATACAGAGACCCTTTAATGCTTTTACATTGGCACAATATTTAAGATAGCAGGTGGAAGAAACTAAGCAGATTTATCAAAGATAAACGTGTCAGCAGATATTAAATACAAAGATACTGTGCCTGGCACTGGAAGGCTCTGTCCTGCACTAGAGTCTGAGGGAGTATTCCATATGTTCCCTGATTTTCATACCCTCATCTCTATTGCTGTGGCTGAAAGCTTTGAGACAGAAAGGGAAGGTGGACTTTGGCTAGGACATGCCACTGCTCTTATGCAAAACAGTTAATTTCCTAATTCCTAACCTAAAATCTAAACATACTTCGTCCTAAAAATACCTGCTCAGGGCACCATAACCAGCTAACCAAGCTAAAGATGCCTTTGTTGAAGCTGCCTAAAGGTAGCACCCATATTTCAAACATGTAAGAGTAAAACACAGTTAATATATGACTTAAAAATAATTGAATTGCACTATAGTTTAATTGTTGGCAGTAAAGAGCAAAATGAAGAGTGAAAGTTACCTGAATAATTGGTGATTCCTATGTTTTTGTACACATAAAACATGATACCTATTGATTCGAGTATTTTCTTTCTGTAGCAAAAATATATTCCTTGGCAAAAGTATTACACTTTCTGGTAAGGAGCATATCTATAAATCCTCAAATTATTATTTTCATCAGTAATGTAATAATGATGTATGCGATACCAGAAATTTCTGATATGTGAAATTGCTAGGTTAGCCAGTCAAGAGGATTCCCTCAGTCTTCTGTGAAGGAAATAACTCTGAAACTCACCAAGGAGTCTCCTCCTGTAGGATACATCTTTCCTTTTTTTTCCTGGAAAAACTTTATACTTGGCTGTGTTGAATAAATATGTAAAGAATTCTCATTTGCTCTAGATTTGGAATTATGGAGAATATGGAAATAGTTTTTAATTATCATTTAGTTATTTGCATCTTAATATAGAGGAAAATACTAATTTGTCTAGGGCTGGAATAGATTTCTTCCCTAGAGGACTAAAGCTTTTTGAATGAGTTGAGGGAGCAACAGTTTCTGCTAGAACAGGAGCAGGTAAATGAATAATGTTGAGTTGAACCCAGCCAGATCATGGATTATGTCAGTGACCTTTGCATAGCCAAGAGCTGCTCAGCCTGGGCCACTTCCAGCCTTGGAGACAAGCAAAGCAGCTGCTGTCTTTTAAATAAGAGAGCAGGATAATTACTGACATTAAGCAGCCTGTGATTTAAAGGTTTGCAAATCAGATTTTATACATAGGCACCAGAATACCATCTACCTACCCAATTTTAGGTAGGGTCCTTTACAGGCAAGGGGAAGAAAATGAAGTGACTCTCTTTTGAATGCCAAACAAGGAATAAGTTTGTTGTCTTCAAAATTGCTACATATGTTATATGTACACTAAATGTTAGGCAGTAAATGGGGTTGGATGCTGATTACATCATACCATTCAATGTGTTTTTAAAAATATGAAAATTGGGCATTAATCCACGTGGAAGATAAAATGAAGAACCCTTCTTGAAGAAAAGTTCATTGTTCCTGTAGTTAATCCCAACATGCTTTTTTCTCCCACTTTAGTAGATAGATTAGTAGATTAATAGATTAGTCCCAAATATATATCTGAAATCTTTATTTTGCTCCGTAAAAGCTAGCTTAGAGGGAAGGAGGTGATTTGCATATACATTTGCAGATTTTGTGTGGGACTGAGATTTTCCTGGGAAGTTGGGTGAGTAACTGGAAGATGCTGTGTCAGCAGCAAGCACTTGTTTGTGGACGCTGGAAGGAGACTTTTCAATGGAAATGGTATTTGTTAGAGTGTCTATCTGCAGTGGTGCTTAGATATTTGCTACACTGCCTGGAATAGAGGGCAATTACCTGAGAATAATTTTTCAAGGTTAGTAAATGCCAGATACTACACTTTTTCCTCATCTTTTTAAGGTTTGGGGTTTTGGTGGTTTTTTTAGAGACAAGCATAGGTGGTGTGTTATAGTAGTTGATCTTCCATCTCCTCACATTCATTGGGTTTTCTAGGTATGTTTTTCCAGACATTTTCTCACACATCACCCCCAGACCTTTGTTTTAAATCTCATGCTGTCACCTGGATGGGTGGGAGAGAGGATTTTTGACTGGCAGCTATTCTGTTGACCTGCCTCTGAGATAACAAGTGTGGACCACAAAGTGGGTTCTGATGAAACATACCATCTTTTCAAAGAGGCTTAGCTCAAAGGATGGCTTGGATGCTTGGCTCCTCCTGTGCAGTAAAATTGTGTCTGACATCTGTTTAATACAACTACGTGGAGCTTAGAAGTGAAGGGCAAGCCTGAGGATTCAAGCTGATGGAAACCTGCTGCCAGTGCAGTGTGTATGCTCATGTAGTTTATTAATCTTGTCTGTTGTTATTACCTTTTTATCTGGATCCTGTTAAGTTAAGATTTGTATGTAACTCATGAAAAAGATAGGTTTTTGTTTTCTTTGTTCGCATGAGAAGTCTGTTGGCGTAAGTCTTCAAAGGCATTAAGTCAGTAGCATCATGGAAATTTGGCTGTGTTTTGAGCACTTGAGCAGCTATAAAAATTAGACTAGATTATTTTAACAGGCTATTGTTCCATAATCTATCTCATCTTCCTTTCTATGTTTTTTTCCTTTTTCTTTTTATAACTTTCAAGTCATTTAAAGCTACTTAGCTTTTATTCCAAAGTTCAGTAAACACTGTTGCTTAGTCTGTAAGATTTTGTAATTTCAACATTATATATCCACTAGATAAGTCAGCAGAACATAGAAACACAATCCAAACAGTGGAGACCTTTGTATATGAAAGAGTACCACTCTTTAACAGAAAGACTCTCAAAAGATTTTTTTGTTAGAGCAAAATGAAAGACTTAAATATGCTTATGCAACAGAGAACAAAAACAGTAGAAAGTTTTATTTGACTTTTGTTGCTTTGATTCAGTTACCCTTGATTGTTTATTTTCTGTTGCATGATCTTTTGCTGTGGACCCTTGGCAAGTGTTCTACTGTCACTTATTCTTTACATTTCCTTCTGACAGGATAGGCAGTTACAGCAAAGCTATGACCAGCACTCATTCACACTCCCAGAATGTTCCTCACTGCAGAATCTCACTACATTCATGCTCAGTATCTTTACAATATTTCCCTGCAAGATTTCCATTCTCACCTTGCTATCATTTTGGGGACAAAGTCTTGCCTTTATCTCTTTTTTATCAAAAATATTCTTCGCCTGTGCAGTGTGGAAAATCATTTTATTACCATTTGCAATACTTGAAGACAATTTCTACTGTTTTGGGGTTTACGCCATGCTATGTAAGAAACACCTTAGTACTCATTTACTGAATTCCATTTTATATGTTCTTAACTAAGCCTCTGTTATATTTTGTGTCAATAATCCATATTTTGTGTCATTATTCCCAGTATTATACAACATAAAATACTACCTTTAGTTTCTTTTAGTTTTGTCTTCAAGGCTGTCTTAACAAGAGCATGGCCTAAAGATTTCTTGATTTGTCAAAGTTTTCAAAGTGCAAAGTGAAAGTTAGGTTGGGTTTTTTTTTTCCCCAGCCCATGGAGGGGCTCTATGTATATAATGCTATTCCCTGCACTCCATGTCCAGCTCAGTAGCACCAAATGTCTCTTCACTGGGAACTCCTCTCAGGGAGACACTCAGGTGTGAGTGGGAAATGAAGCCAATGGTCTCTCACCCACACTGTTAATTACTTGGAGAGAAGCCTGCAAGATAGAAAATGAACTGGAGAAAACGGATTTGATGTCCTGAAATAATTTGGAGTTGTAATTGGCTCTTAATCTTACATCTAAGCCTGTGAGACTCCATCCAAGACTGTGCTTCCTATAGGCTGCACGCTTTCCAGACACGCTTAAGGAACTACAACTTGCCACCTAAATATTATGGTCTAAAGTCTCTTTTCTCTGATTTAATAATGGAAAATGCATTATTTTAGCAATGGGAAGATATTTTAAGCTTAGCAGTTAATTTCAACCACTCTTCTTAGGGATGACTCTTCTTACCAGTCAGTTGGTTTTAACCATTATCAGCAATGTATCACCAATTTTATTTCACAATACTGTGTGATACAAGTGAATATTCTTATTAAACTGTAGCCAGACCATATTGTAATTCATAGAACCACATTTGAAATCATCTAAATGTCTTTTAGGGCAAAAAGAATAAAACTATTCTTGGGTCCATTTCTTGGGCTAAATTTTGAAGGAAGACGGTAGAAGGTGCAAAATTTGAGGACCTTCTAAAACATCTCACTGAATACAAATATCCACATTTGCAGCTAAACACCCTTTGAAAGTGTTCCTTCAGGTCTAAGCATTTTTGCAGCCATCGCAACAGAAAGCTGAATCTTGGTTTCAGACTTGATTTTGCGCTGTTTCCATGCACACATTTCTTTGACTTCAAGGTTTGTCTTTCATTGTTGACCCTTGTGTGAAATAATACTTACTTTTTCAAATTTTAGAAGTTTCTAAAAAGAGCTGGGAGCTTTACTAAGAAATTAGTTTCCCTTCATAAACAAATCTGATTAGTGCTGTTCTGTATTTATTACTGCTTGTGATGTTACTCTCAGCACTGTAGCAGGGAGGGAGATGTGTGGAAAGTGCTGGCTGAAACAGTGTCCTCAGCATCTTTCCTGAGACATTTACTCATTGAATATCAAGGTGTGTGATGTATAATTTCTTTCTTTTGGATTCACTTCTATTAATAGATTTCCAAGGACCAACAGTAGTGAGAAATATATTTTCATTAGTCTACTGGTGTCATGTAACCTAATTGACACTTTAAGTATAAGCCCTGCAATTTGCTGATTATGATGCACAGCTTTCCCTGAATTTCCCATTTCATTGGAATTTTCAAGGTTTTTCATAGCATTCGTTAAAGATATTCAGTTATTTTTTAAAAGCTTTCTTTTCCTAAGGTCCACAAAAATGTCTGTTTTTGTAATGACAAAGATAAAAATAATACTCTTCTGTAAGAGATCCTTAGAGAAATTTATTTTAAATATTGTCTGGTACGTTGCACTCTTACACCTTCAAAATTTCAGGTGAAGTCAACAGAAGATTTTGTGGACACTCACGAGCTAGTTTTTATGCATTCAACCTGGGAATGAAAGTAGTGTAATTGTGCCAGGCTGGAGCACAAGCATGAGTTACACAGCCTGTCTGCAAAGCTGGGTGAATAATGGGCCAGCTAGCCTGAGCTAACCTCTGTGCTGCTTTGGCTGCACTTTGTCAGAACTCAAGTTAGCTCATTTAAAGCTGACCCTGGCAGGCTGACACAGGCTGTGGTCTCACTGTGTCCTCACACCTTTAACTGCAGTGAAGACCCATCTTTGCTATAGCTTACTGCAGCTGATACACATTTGTTATGGAAAAAGCAGCTGATTCAGGAAATCTTAACCTCATTAATGTTGACAGCAAAACTCTTGACAGCAAAACTCATTCTGTTAGGGATGGGATGTCACCCCACAAACATGAAAATTGCTGATTTCTGCATCTCTTAAAAAGTACCCTTTTTGTGTATCAAGGAAAACTTCTCTATATTGCAATGGCAGTCAGGAAGGGATCTGCTTATGTTAAGCCTTTTCCTTACTCAGCCAATGGGACTGGAAAATATACATTTCTATGGCCTTGTTGTTGCTAAGGAAAATATCTCAGAATAGTGGGTTTCTGTCTGAGAAACTAAAATCATATTAATTGGGGTATTTTCACAGTTAAATGTTCAAGAACTTGGTACGAGCTCTGCTATGTGTCTCTGTTACTCAGAACAGGCCAATTGCTTTAGTCAAAAGTGAACACATCCAGTTGTTGATTAGTTACAGCACGAGGATTGATGGCTTGTTTATCCAAATGTTACAAATTCTCTGGTTTTCAGTTTTCCTTTTGCGGTAGCTGTTGCCTCTGCTATAGAAATGTGGTTACCAAAATGTGGTAACTATATAAATGAGGGAGAGAGACTGTGGTGATACGGATGCAAAATATGCAAACAACTTCGGCTAAACATAGCTTTACCATAGTTTTGTTATATAAATGTCAACTTAAAATTAAATGTTATGGAAACATTTCTTTTATCTTTATGGACTCTACCAGCTGCACAGTTTTCTCAAGTGCAGTTTACATTTATGATGTTGTTTAAATCTAACACATACATTCAACATGCACAGAAGAATTTTTTAAAAGCAAGCTGTTTGCATTTGTGCAGTAATTACCCAAGGTCCAGCTTTAGTCTTCCATATGCAAGACAAGTTTCTGCTGACTCTAGGGGGACCAGGAGTCACTGAAGCTGTGAGCAGCAGTTTGATTTTTCCAGAGATTAACGAGCTGAAGACTTTTTATATTTGTTTGTTGCGGAACTATGGTATCCTGGGGTATGTTAGGAAGAGCATTGCCAGCAGGTCGAGTGAGGCAAACCTGCCCATCTACTCAGCTCTAGTGAGCCAAATCTGGAGTTCTGTGTCCAGTTTGGTGTTACCCAGGACACAGAAGATAGGGAGCTCCTGAAGCAGCTCAAGCAGAGGATTATGAAGGGACTGGAGCCTCTCTCTTGTGAGGAAAGGCTGAGAGAGTTGAGCCTGTTCAGCCTTGAGAAGAGTTGCCTGAGAGGGACCTCATCAATGTCTGTCAGTATCTGAAGGGAGGGTGCCAAGAGGAGGTTTCCAGGCTCTTCTTGGTCATGCCAAGCAACAGGACAAGAGGCAATGGGTAACAACTTATATCCAGGTAGTACCACCTGAATATGAAGAAGAATTTCTTTAATGTGTGGGTGACTGACACCAGAAAAATTTCCCAGGGAAGATATGGAGTCTCCCTCACTGGAGATATTTAAGAACCTTCTGGACACAATCCTGTGCCAGGTGCTCTGGGATGACTCTGAGCAGGGAGGTGGGACCAGATGACCCCCTGTGGTCCCTTCCAACTTGACCCATTCTGTGATTCTGTGACCGACACTGTGTGATTATTTTCATGGGCAGATTTCACAATATATTTGCCAATTTGAGACTTTTTTCCCCTTGGATGTTTTGTAATGCCATTCCAAATACTGGTTTTAGCCCATTTTTCCTCCATATTTCTGATACGAGACTTACCTAGGAACTGCAATAATTAAATAAAAGCAGTTTTAAAATTAAGTTGTGTGGCCCCAACCAGCTCCTCTGTATTAGGCAGGTTATAAACATATTTTGAAATAGCAGTGTCTCTTTATGTAACAACAATATCCTGTGGTGCACAGCAGAAATGTTAGGTACTATACATGCAGTTAAAGCATTTGAGTGGCTCAGCCCTGTAGTGTAGCTGTCTCCACAGAGACACCTGGTCATGGAGCTACAGAAGCTGGCAGATGGAGATTATTCCAGCCATATCACCTCACTGTGAGTCATGGAAAATAGACACCAGCTTTCATTAATGCTGCAAACCTGCTTGGCCTGACATGGGCTGGGTTCAGTGGTCATTGGATTAGAATTTGGAAATCAGAGCTCACTCCTGTTTGTAACTTCCCTAGTTCCTGAAAAATTATTTATTTGGAATCAACAGATAATAAGGATTTAAAAAGTCAAGATGCAAACAGATTAAATTAACAGGAGTGGTGATTGACAGCCGCTCAGAATGCCACACAGGTGGCAACAGGGCAGGTTGTCAGGAGTAGGTTCAGGTGAACAAATGAAAATATAAATCTTCATAGTGCTGTTTCTTAAATTTTGTAAATCATTCACAGTTTGTATGCATGCAAAAAGTTTCCAGAACTGAGATTAACAATGTGATAGCAGCAGAGTTGTTCAGATCCTCAGTCTGAGGTTCAGGAAGCCCCTCAGCCACAGCCTGCTGGTAAAGAGCCAGCCTGGCTCCTCCACAGTCTTCCTTTCATATTTGCTCCAGCCACCGCTGCAAGGGCTGGACAGGCTTTGGTCTGTGGCTGTCCAGGCAGTGAAATGGCAAAGAACTTCACAGCAAACTTTATTCCATGAGAAAGCAGACTCATATGGACTTGAATTACCAAGCTGACTTTTCTTTTTTAAACTCTGGAAAAATCTAATTATTTAGAGAAACTTTCAAGTACTTCATTTAGCTGTTACCTGATCCACATTGGGTCAGCCACAGACTTCCTGAGGCAGCTGGCAAAAGCAACTGAGTGGGATGGTTTGGAGTTTTTTCTTTTGGGCTGTGAAGAAAAATCAATCAAAGACTTTTAGTTCCCCTCTCCCCTTTCCTCTGAAGCAAAAAGCTGCATTTTTCTTCTTGTTAACTGCTAGAGATCAAATCTAGAGTTAAGAAAAGGTCTTCCTGCAGATCAAATTGGCAGGGATTCAGTAGGTATTTTTGCTTTTCTCTGCTAGGCCAGGCCAAGGCCTGCCGGCATAGCCCTTTTCATATGATGCCTGCAGCTGCAGGGCCTTGTGGCTGGGCTGTGCTCTTCCCATGTCCCAAAAACATGGAAAAGTTCAGTCTCAAGAAGCGCTGCAGTCACTTGTACTCTTCAGAAGCCTGGCTAAGTGAACTCCTGGTCACACCCAGTCATAAGCTCCAAGGAACATGTGAATACTCATTTTTTAAAAGAAAATTCTCTCTGATGGTCTACATTTGTGCTAAAGCCTTCCAGCCACCCTGGTTGCACTACAGCACACTGGCTGAAGGCTGGAGTAGCCTTTTCATCTTCAAACAGATCCTGTAGGCCTCTCATTACAAACCCTCATTCTTCCCCTAAACTCAAAAAAGCTGATATGGTGGGCAGGTGTAGCCTGTGACCTACTGCACACAGTAGAGGAAACACATTGTGGAAAGACATCACATATCTGCTCAAAAGATGATAGATAAATAAATTTCCAAATGAAAGTGCTGCACTGCTGGACATCCAAACCTCTGCCTGGGCATTTAATCCCTGCATTGAGCCTCAAAAGAGCTCCACAGGCAAATGAGTACTCCTAAGCAGGGCAGCTCAAAACAGCTACTCAGGGTTTCTGTGTCTGTAGATACCAGCTAATTGCTAGAAAGTCCTTCAGTGCTGGTAAAGAAATAATAATTTATATAATAAATATACCATTAACATGCACATTTTTTACTTCATTGGCACAGGTTTGGTGATATTTCTTGTCTTTTCAGTAAGTTAAAATAAAACTCTCTGACAAGATAAAAGGAATATGAACAATTAAGTCAAGTTACAGCAAAGTAAAGCCTTGTCTTTCATAGTAAAAAAACAATGTCTTGTTCTTGCCTGGGCTGCAGGAAAAAATTACCAGCAAAATAATGGGAAAAAAGTGCTAAGAATAGAAATGCAAGTAATGGAAACTGTGAAGTTATTTTGAGTTCAGGGGTCTTGATATTGAGACTAGATGGTCTTTAAGGTGCCTTTCAACCCCAACCATTCTATGATTCTGTGATTCTTCAATTCTGTGATTCTGTGATTAATGTTAGCTTTACAACTGGAAAAAACCAAACTCAGTGAGGTTATTGGCATAAGGAGGAATAGCCATGAGAGAATAGCACCAGAAGGATGAGAATGCAGACTCTCCCATCATCCCAGCTCATGAAGACAACTTGTTCTTAACATTGAGTGATGCAGTCTGGTGAGCTGGTAAAAAAAAAATAACAAAATCACTTGATGATTAGACTTTGAGGAGTAATGTGATGCTCAGTGTTTCTTATGTAAGAAATGGAACTACATGTTAAGAAAAAAAAATGTAACTGTGCAGGCAGTCAGGTGTTGTACCAGGCTGTCCAGAGAGGTCACAGCCTCCTTCCCTGCAGACACTCACCATTTGACTGGACACGACCTTGAGCAAGCTGATGTAATTGAAATTGCTTTCTGCAATTTAGACAAGATAACTGCTGGGGGTCCCTTCCAGCCAACATAGGACTGTGATTTTTATAAACTTCCTTTGTAAAAGAAGCCACTGTAACTATAGTTTCATTAGAGATTAATATGCTGATTCTAACAGACAGGTTATTGGTAATTTATTTGCCTGTGATTGTCTGAGTTCAGTGATGCTCCGGGCATACTAAAAAGCAATTTATTTCATACAGTTTTATAGGAAGGTTTGACTGAATGATCTTCTGTTGCTTTGGTTGATTGGGTTACTTTTTTATCTGTGAGCTCTCATATGAATGGATGGATACTGTTACATGATTTTTCAGTTAAATCAAGATACCCAGTCCTGTTCAACATTCATTCTGTAAAGCTATGTAAATAAATGTTCATAATAGATCACGAAATATATGAAAAGAGAATAATTTGTTTTTAATATATAAAATGGTTTTGGCTTGCCCTGAATCCACTCTTCCATTTTCAGTCTTTCTGAGGAATTAGGAGACAGGCAGACATGCATCTCTGTTGGAAAGAGAAAAGCAATGTTCTCACTACAAGGAGGTGCAGTCAGCTGGTGAATCTCAATTAAGAACAATTCCTGGCTATGCTTGAAGTGCTCTGTCTGGGTGCCATACATAGCTTAAATCACTCCTAGCCTAGGAAGGAGAAATTGTCAATTTTACCAAACTTCTCCTGTGCACTTCAGTTAATATTTTAAAGACAATTATAAATTTAGACTCTCAGAGGCTCATAATTTGCAAAAGCTCTTCATTGCCTACCCTGTACTGATTTTTAATGTGAACCTCTATGAGTTGTAGGAGGCAAAATTACCATGTATCTCAGCTTCACATTGTTAATATAAGAGAACAGCACTGCTGTGTCTTATGATGGAGTTGTCTGGACTGAGTACACTGAAGAGAGTGTTATTATGCTGTGTTGGGAGTCGCAGAGAGGTGTTCCTTTGGCTCCCCAAGAGCCTGGAGTCATTCTTAGCTGAAATATACCAACCAACTGGACCTCCTTGTACTGACAGAGGTGTTTTTCTCCTTCTGGCAAAGATGCATGTCTGCCAGTTCCCCAGTTCTGGGAAGTTACAACCCTGTTTACCAGTATGGTCCATACAACTACTGAAGGCTAATACTTTGTGCATTGAAGCTCCAAGAAACTGACTTCATCTGTGTGGTTAACAAAGGGATCTCCAGGACTTCCTCTCCAGCCTTGGAAGTATGCAGTGTTCAGCAGTATGTACTCACAGTCATCTCTGATCAAAATGTGCACATGGAATCACAGGATCATAGAATGGTTTGGGTTGGAACTGACCTTTAAAGATCATTGAGTCCAGTGCACCTGCTGCAGGCTGGGACACCTGCAACTAGATCAGATTACTCAGAGCCCCATCCAGCCTGGCCTTAAACACTTAGATAAGTGCTTACAGGATCATCCTGTGTGAAAGGAAACTGATCTGCTAAAATGAAATTCATATAAGACAATCTCTGTGCCTGCAATATGTCTGATAAATGCAAACTTGTTTCACACAAATTTCTGAGCAGAACAATTTTGGCAAAAAGTGAAAGCCACTGCAAGATAAAATGTTGGAAAGCAAAAGCACCCTCATGCATTGTTTCAAACAGGCAAGCAGCAGCTTTAATGTGTTTAAGATCAAAGGGCAGGTTTTTCCCCATATGGAAAATAAGTGATCACTGTGTATTTAACATTCTGCATAAGCTCAACAGTTGTTCCAGGACCTTTGCAACTCAGCATTTAATGAAACAACTCATAATTGAAACAGAAGCATTATTGTTGCCAGAGCAGTGCACGGGCACAGCTTTGGCCGTGGAAGGCAGAGGTGTGAGCAGCAGCCTGAGGGATGCCCCAGCAGAGGTGGGCACAGAGGGGCTGCCCTTCCACACTGCAGTGACTGCAGAGCTGCTGCCCCACCTCGCAGGGACTTCAGAATATCTGCTTTGGTGCAGGGAAGAAATTATGTAATACTCTTTCCAGCTGGAGTGATTATGAGATAAAAGACCCTGAAAAATAGAGTAAATGAGTCACATCACTGGGCTTTGACTATAGAGACTCAGATAGAATAAAGGCTTATTGTGAAAAGTGTTACATCTTGCTTTAGGTCTCAAGACCTAAACAGCGCTGCAAGTTTTCTGTTCTCAAAGTAGTGTGTGATACAAAGCAACAAGATGTATGTTGTACCCTCTGCAGCAAGACCTAATTCTTGACAAAGTGTGTTTCTGCTCTTTGCTTTTAAACACAAAGAAACTTAGACATATGAGAAAATAGGTGGATGCCCCACTGCCCCCTCAGTTTTGAAACTTTGTGCTTCTTTCCTGTCAATATTATATGGATTAGCTTAGAGAGAGATAAGTGTTGCTGTGAGTAAGTTAAACTCATGAAATTTTCATTGTCATTTGAACCTTGTAAGATGGGATTCTTCTTTTGCAATCTCACATGCTTCTGCCATCAGGTTCTGGTCTGTTAGTACTGCTCCCTAACAACAAGAAAGAGCACTTCAGATTCCAGAAAGTGCAGGACTTATTTAGATTAAGGAAGACAAGACTAATGGTGTGGTATAAAACTGAACACCCTTGAGCTAAAGTGCTGTGATTGATTCTTAGAAGTAAGTTTAATACTAACAGTGCATTATGTTAGAAAAATATTCTGTGTTCCATTTATATCCTTGTTTACTACTGAGAGAAAATGATAGGAAATTAACAGGATTTTCTCTGCTCTGGTGATATTTATGAGTCAGCTCATAATTCCCAACACAAGCCATGCTTCCACTGAAGTCAACTGTAAGGTTTCAACAAAAACCAAAACCCAGCTATTAGTTGCTAGGAGTAAATAAAGTTAGAGAAAGAAGACCTAGATCTTGTTACATTGAAGAAATTTTTTTAAATGGCAATTCTTGATAACATTATGGCATATTTCTGCCAAATTTAATAAGCCCTGGCATTTGTGGCTGCTTTGATGTCTGTTGTAGCTGTGAGGGACACTGGGGCTATAAGGTAGCACAGGCTTGTAAACACTGTTATGCTTACCACTTTTTTTTTTAATTCCATCATGAATATATGTTTTTTTTCAGGATAGACTTGCTCTTGCCTCCTCATTCTCCTTTTTAACCCTCCACAATGGGGTGCTCAAAAATATTCTTCTGTATTTCAGTATATTAAATATAACAAATCAGTCCCATCTTAATCAACTTCCTGAACTGAAGCATCATAAAGTGATCAGATTAATCAGTATCTCTGATTTTTTTATCACTTTGCACCATTCCTCCCACAGCCACCACAGGCTGATATAATGATGTGGTATAATACACCTCAAAGTTCTGATGTTTCTACTTAAAATAATTTTTTTATTTAAAAAGAAATATTTTTAAAGTGTGATTTATTTACTTATCTGCTATTCTGGTTAACATGTGAGATAACCACATTTAATGACAGCAAATAATTTGGAATCCCCATACAAAGACAAGTATCCCATAGATTCTTCACCTATATCATGAACTTGAGCATTGCTGCCAGAACAGCCGTGTTATTTTGCAGCCTGGAAAGCTATTATTGGAGAATTTGTGGGTACTTCTTTGTTCACATGTCTGGAAGGATAAAAAATTGTAGAAGTAGCCAAGGGTTGCTAAGATGCCTTCTTGAGAGACATGGTGAAAAGAAATCCCATTTGCTCATGTACCACAGTACAGTATTTTTGTATGACTGCCTTTGAGTGCCCTTTCCCCTGAAAAACTCCCTAATTGTCAATGTTGTTGACTATATATCAATGAAAAGCAAATGTAAAAACAAAGCAAAATCCAGCATATAATATACTACAGGAGAAAAATAAGAGAAATTAAGAAATTGATTTTTGTTCCAGAGCTCTTCAATAAGATTAAATATTTTAAGTGAAAATGCACAGCTGACTCGAGTGCTTCCCACAGCATCAACCTCTCATAATCAATTTGGGCTAATTGTCTTAATCCCAAGTTTTTATTAAAATATGTCAATCAGGAACCTGAATTTGAATTATTAAATTTTCAATATATTTTGTCCCTATCTTGACCTTTGATTAAGATGTAAAACAGTACTGAAATCACAGAATCAAAGAATATTCTGAGTTGGGAGGTACCCACGGGGATCATCAAAATCCAACTCCTGGCCCTGCACAGAACAGCCCCAAGAATCACACCACGTACCTAAGAGCAGTGCTCAAATACTTCTAGAACTCTGGCTGGCTGGTGCTGTGGTATATCCTCAGGATGTGAAATACTCTCACTGTAAATCACAGTTTTTGCTAAATAGGTTTGTTTGATAGTGTTTTTTCAACACAATATCTTGACATCCAGAAGGACCTATCTGTAGTAAAATAGATATCTGTAGTAAAAATGTAGTAAATATCCGTAGTAAAACAGGCAAGTCCAGAGAAAAATTTCATCCAGATACGTGGTAACTCCCAGGCCATACCCAGGAACTGCCTAGAAAAGTGGTGTCTTACCCAGGCCAAAATCACTCTAATGGCATTTAATGGTGTAGACCATCAGCAGCCATTGGGAGCGTGGCTCCCTTTCACATTACTCAGGGGTCCAGCTGAATCACAGTGAGTGGGGTTACCTCCAGAGGACGGGGTAGGCAGGCTGTTTTTCGTCCAGCACAGAGTGTTTCCTTCTTCACTTTATCTGCCAAAGCCAGCGCTGGCACTGTTGGCCACTGATGGTCGATTAGGCAGTGAAGGTAACCGATGAGCACCAAGCAGACAGGCAGCTCTTGTGGCATAAAAAACAACCAGCAGTCCTACAATCTTTCTGTGCTTTTAAGTTTGCTCTGTTACTTAAAAAAACCCAACCAAAGGTAGTGGCAATATTTTTATCTTAAATCCCGAAGACCCAAAAAGCTGATTTTATAGAGGATTACGGTGATGATTACAGAATACATTTCTTTCTAGCACATCTATATGTTTCTTATATTAAGAATTATTTTTCTCATTAGCAATACATCCAAGTGCAATATGTTAGCAAACACTTTTACAGAAAAATGTTATTTGAGTACTTCCCTTTGCCCTAAGTTGTGAAAAAGGTTAAAAAAATAAACTGAAAAAGAAAAATTATTTTAAAGAAAAGGTCATATAGTGGTTTTCACTTCCCCAGCTTCATACTGTAATTCTTTAAATTTTCTCTATTTCATTATAATAAAGTTTTTCCCTTAATTTTTTATATGTTCTAAAACAATTATAGAAATTCTGCAACCTGTGTGTTAAAGACAACATAATTTCTATTCCTATTTTTAATTAATTATCTTGTGAAGTTTGTGTGGTCAAGCAATGTTGCTATGTAAGCTACCAGACTTGTCACTGGGTGTTGGAGCTATGTGATGCAAAATTAAAAACCTACAGAGTTGTCTAAATACAGATTTGATTTACTAAATTAAGTATTCACATTTGAAAATGTTGGTCTACAAAAAGACCTATGCTTTGAAAGTGATAATAGGAGGATTTTGTGATATTCTACAGATTTGAGGCAAATCAGTATAATGCTTCCCAGTCATTAAAATAGTTAAAATCTGGAGGAGCACGTGCTTTACTCTTAATTTTCTTTTATCTCCTGTTAAAGCAAATAAAACTAGAAAATATCTAGGTCACAAGTGTCTCTGAGCACTAAGAAAAAGCATCTTTTCTTTTCTTTTCTTTTCTTTTCTTTTCTTTTCTTTTCTTTTCTTTTCTTTTCTTTTCTTTTCTGTGAATGTGCTTGCTCAAGGAAGTATGATGCCTCCTATTTTAGAACCCTGGAGAAACTTACCTTGATGTTTTATTTTTTGTCTATGATGGAATGGATTATCAAATGTTCTTTTAATGACACTTTTATTTGTGCCCTGTAGGTACCTGAGCTATTTGATTTGCTTTGTTTTGATATCATCTCCTGTTCCAGCCTCTTCATTGCTTTGTCAATAGAAGCAAATACAATCACTTAGCAGACTCTGCTAAAAATACGATTCCTTAAAAATATGCCAGAAAAGAGCAGTTTAGGTTGACAACACCTTTTTTCACACTGCAAATGTAAACTGTTTCATTCTTGATAAACTTTCCTAATTTTTAGAGAAAATAAATCATCCCACATTGGAATGAAAAGTATTTTTAAAACAAAATTTATCCATCGCAGCCTGACAAAACTCACCTTTCTAAATAAGTTGCTTCAGGCATATAATCAGTTATTTTAAAAGTCAGACATGAAATTCCAATCAAATTTCTATATTTCTGAAAAAGGTAGCAATTAACCCAAAGAAAAAATATATAAAAAGACAGGTTTACTGAAATACTTTTTTCTTCTGGAAAATTATTTATCAGGATTCCTATCCAGTTTATTTTTCCATTCTAAGACTGTGAGGTCTTCATACTCTACCTCTCCGTGGCCAGGGTTGTACTTTTTCTATGTAGAAGGGAGTGCAGTATCAAGCCCTCAACATGCTACACTCTGCCACTTGAAGAAAAGGTTGAAGTGCAAGTCATTTTAAAGGAAGTCTACAGAAGAAATTTATGAGCTTTTTCTATGGAAGAACGCTTATTCTCCATGCAGCTTTTGTCAAACATTCTTAACAAATTGTAATAACTTTTGTCATATCTCATTTTCTTGCATAAACAAGTCACACTGAAACTATAAATGATGGAAAATTTAATCCACATGGCTTGCACTATCAAAACTGTTAAGCTGTATTCTTTTCCACCATGCCAGCAGTGCATTATCTGTTTTATAGGAATGTTGAAAAGATTACTTTTTAAGGGAGATACTGCAGGACCTGTGTAAATGTCCGTCTCATGCCTGCATTAGATGACGTTCTCATTTTCAATTCTTCCTGAAGCTAGGAAAATGCTTCAGTGTTTCTCTTTCCATGTGCTTTCAGAGAGGGCCTTCCCACCCAGCTCTGATACCTGCTCAGAGGCATCAGGAAGGGCCAGAGGTTGCTCTCAGCTTTGTGCTGCCTTCCTGCCTTGAGCATTTACATCTCCTCTGGGATGGAAAGTGGCGCACCAGCCCTCAGCTGAACAACATGCATTAATTCTTCCTCTGTGGGAACTTGGTGCCTTGAAAATTGTGTTAATGTATAAAAGTAACTCCTGGCCCAGGAGATGATGTTTTTTCTTCTGTCTTCCTCTGCAAGTGCCTGGGATACTGAATCTTTAAATTCTCCCTTTCACACATCAAGAGGCTTGAGAGTGCTGATAACATCTAGCCAAGACACATCTGTCTTTTTGCTTTTTGTGAGAATTGTTCACCAAAATTAATAGTCCCCATGAAAGTGGAACAGTGCTGAGAAAGACTGTCTTTCCTTCCTTTTTTAATAAGGTTTTCTCTGGGTATTTTACCCATTTATCTAAACCCATAATGTATCTATTGGTGCTATCCATCCAGTATAATCTTCAGCAGATTTATTTATCTAATGCTTCACACAGATTTTTATGCATTCCAGGATTAAATATCATGTAAAGGCAGCACTTGGGTACTCAACTCAGCAAGATCCTGATCACTGTCAAGAAAGCATGGCCACTGCCACTGGCTGTGGAAAGAGTTTCTTATGGAGGGGCTCAAATAACTTCTATGAAGACTCAGACCTTGTGAATGCAAACAACTTCCTCTAAATTGGCAAGTAACTGCATTAGTATACCAGGAGGAAAAGTAAGAACTACTTTTTTGATTAGAGTTACAGTTAGCAAAAGCTTTCAAACATTTTCTAATTCCATACAAAATCCAGGACACTGGCACTGCCAATGGTGTGCAAGCAGTTTGGGTCATAATCTAGAATGCCCTTACCTGTATGGAGATTAAATCAGACCTCATTTAATACTGAAAAATAACTCTGGTGGTCTAATAGTTTAATTATGCCACTTTAACAGTGATATATTTTTATTATTTACAGAAGAGGCCACAAAAATTTGCAGATGTTTAACTTTTAATTATTTTATTTCTAGCACTAAGTCATGTAGCAAAATAGCTCTGAAAGATCTTCCCAGGGTGTATTTTTTCTCCTCATGATACTCCTTGAGTAATGTTTTAACAATTGCTTTAAACTGAACATCCTCTTGCATATGAACAGACCTTAAATCAAACAGTAGTAAAATTCTACTGAAAATTATACAAATGGAGACTTGGTAGGTCCTAATTAACCAATTAGAAAAGTTTATAAGAGGCAGATTGATTAAAAATCAAAGCTTCTGACTTATATTATCTTTCATAAACTGGCTTTTCTCCAATTAGTATATGCTTTCAGGAGCAGGGGAATAAGATGAAAGGATCTGCAACAAAACTGATTACTGCTGAAACAAAATGGAAGTTGCTGCTTTTCATGAAATACAAGGCTATGGCAGTACTTGTATAATTTTATGGAAAGTTGCTGCCTAAGGCGTATGTTTTACTGTCTGATACTGAATGCATGAGGAAAAACCATCTGTTTTTTTCAGCCTGAACAATTATATGATCCAGACTGAATCACTAGAGGCCAAATATAATTGCTCTGTGTTTTGCTTTTTACTACTCTCTACCTACAGCAGCATGGTCTTGTACAGAATGTATTGTAGCACACAGTTCAAATGATGGCATGGGAAAATACTTTTTCTTCTATTGAGGGTTATCAAATTACTATCCAGGGCTTAATGCAATCATCTACACTTCATCAGACACTGGAGAAATAATTCACAAAAGGAAAGAACAATTCCTGATAAACTTTGACCACTGTGATGTTTGAACCTCAGGGATTTCTATTTGCTGGGCAGATCCTCATTTAACATTCAGCCAGGTGAAAGTTGTTGCTGCAGCCTTCATGCCTTCAGTTCCAGCTGGGAAAAAGGAGAGGTGCTTTCCTTTGCATGGCCTGAGTAAACAGATTGCACTAAAAACATAGCAAGTGAATCTTCACTATTAGTTTATTTTGAAGGAAAACACTTCTGTAAAATATAAACAACGGAAAATACTCCACTTTTGTTTCTAGTGTTGTGTTTTACAGCACCTAAAAGTATGCTTTTCATTTTGCCAGCCTAGTAGGACTGGGTTTCTCCTCTTCATAAAAGTGCTTACAGTTTAATTTTAGACATAATGTGCTGAGGGGCACTAAAAGAAGTGTTCAGTGTTGGAGGGAGGAATGAGGGACTGAGGGGCAATATTTGATTATGTGGGTGGATAAATACAAACATTTTTATTTTATTCTTTAATAGTAATAACAACAATAATAGTAGTAGTAATGATGATGCTCCATGCCTTTTGAGTTTCTGGAAAAACTGAGAGCAAGAGTTGTAGAATTTTGGAAAATTCTCTTTCCAAGACCGTTTTTATGTACTGCTGTGAGGATTGTTTCTGCTTTTCATGGATAAACTGCAGAACTATGTCAACCAGGTGCTAATCCACACTGCACCTGGCTTTCCTGAATATTTGCTTTTATTTTGATTAATACACTGCTTAACTGTACTCATTCCCTCTCCTGACTCACTTTTCCCATCTCTTGTGAATAAACACCTTGCCCACAGTGATATTCTAAATCATAGTCCTGACAGACTGTGGAAAGCAAGTGGTGGGTAAATGGACGATGGTTTTGTGTAGAATTGGGCTGTGACTTAAAAGGATCAGGTTTATTCCACATGTAAAGACTTTCTGTGTAGCCTTAGGCAAGTCCCTTACCTTTACTGTGCCATGGTCTCCAACTGTGATATGGGAACAAGAAACTTTATTTTTTCCTGCTGTGTCTGTTTTCCATAATTGTGCCATAAGAAATCTCTTCCAAGTGAAAACTGGTATTGTGTGTTTGGATAAGACCCAGTACAACTGGGCTTCCAATTTAGTTGGTATTACAGGAATAAAATCAAACAAGAAATTTTTAATACCTAAACACAAAGGAAGTAAGCAAATGTCATTTTAATTGATTGAGGTCTAAAGAAATTCAGCAAAAGGAAATTACATTCTTTTACTGTAAATTCTTAGTCACTTAATTTTATTTTGCCCTCTATGCAAGCCTTAATGAGAAGAAACCGCATTTATGCCTGTGTCAGTAGGATGTAATTATAGGGGGATTGCATCTGAAGGCTGTAGCAGCTGAAACTACCAGTAATGTTCTATGAGATTTTGCCATTTTTGTAAAGTGACATGATGGGGAGAAAAATTGCTCACAAGATGGATTTTTGTCACTTATCATAGAATCACATAATCATAGAAAAATAGAATCATAGAAAAATAAAATCACAGAATGGTTTGGAGTTGGCAGAAATGTTAAGTTCATACAGTTCCCCCCCTGCCATGGCCAGAGAACCTGCCACTAGACCATGTTGCTTAGAGCACCATCCAGCCTGACCTTGAACACGCTCAGGAATGGAGCATCCACAAGTTCTCTGGGTAACCTGTTCCAATGCACCCTCACAGTAAAGAATTTTTTCCTAATATCTAACCTAAATCTTACATCCTTCAGCTTGAGGACTTGCCCCTTGTCCTATCACTACATGCCCTTGTGAGAAGTCCCTCCCCAGCTTTCCTGCTGGCCCCATTTAGGTAATGGAAGGCTGATCTAAGCTAGACTTCCTGGAGCCTTCATTTCTGAGGAGATTGGAGGGAACCTTGATTCTCTCTGCCTGTCTTCACAGGTGAACGGGTCCAACACTTTAGATCAGTTTAGTGGCTCTCCTCTGGCAGATGTCCCAACAGGCCAATGTCTTTCTTGTGCTCAGGGCCCCAGCGTGGGATGCAGCCTCACTCCAGGTGCAGTCTCACAGGAGCAGAGAGGGGGAATCACCTTCCTCATCTTCTGGCCACTCTTCTTTTGATGCAGCCCAGGATGTAGTTGACTTTCTGGGCTGTAGGCGTGCATTGCCAAGTCATGCTGAACTTTTTGTCCAGAAACACCCCCAAGTCTTTCTCCCCAGGGCTGCTTTTGATCCATTGTCTTCCCAGCCTATACTTGTGCCTGGGATTGCATGAGTCTTGTAATTTTTTTATTAAATCTTGAAGCATGTGTTGATATTCACCTTTCCCTAGTCTAGAAGATAAGACTTGCCAATGCTGTATGCCAAATGTGCACTTTACCCTCCTGGATACTGTTTTATTTACAGTCCTTAATAGAATTTTTATGCAAGCACCTATCATATTTGATTTTCAGAGTAGAACTTCTCCCCAGCAGTTAAGTGGTATGCTACAAAACATGCCTCCAAAGCCTTATTGCATTGCAGATAGAGATTTTCTACTAGAAATTCTGAAGACTAGAATTATATTTTTATGTAATGTATTGGATATATTGTAGCATTCCTCTATTACATCACTATGGGAAGTCTGTATGTTCTGTGGGAAAAAGTAATCATAACTCCTGAAGCTCGTGTGTATCAACTGCAATAATATATTAATGTTATATCCAGTAGTTAGAAACACAGAAGTAAGTAAATTGAAAAAAGCCTCAGTGAGTCTTCCAGTCCAACCTCCTGCTCAAAGCAGAGCTCACTTCAAAGTCAGACCATGGCCTTATCCAGCCAAGTTCTGCCATCTTTGGGGGCAGAGGTTTCACAGTGTGGTGCATTGACCCTGGCAGGACACTGGGTGCCCACCAAAGCCTCCCTGGGGTTCCCCTTCCTCACCTGGATGGAGGAGAGAAAGTTTAAGGAAAGGCTCATGGGTCAAGATAAGGGCAGAGAGGGATGTGTATCTGCATTAATTACATTATCTATTCATGTGGGTTAGAACACCAGCTAATGAGTCCCAGACAAAAGTCAAAGGCCTGCTCTTTGTTGGTTGCCTCAATGTGCAGCATGACTGACTGTGACCGTGGTCACAGGGGTTTTCAGCATGAGAGAGAGGCGAGAATGTTGACTCCATGATCAGAAAGCTTGATTTATTATTTTATGATATATATATATAACATTATGACTATACTAAAAAAGAAATAGAAAAGAAAAGGCTTCTTCAGAAGCTGGCTAAGCTAAGAATAGAATAGAAAAGAGTGATAACAAAGGAGCTCTCTCAGACTCTGTCCAAGAGAGCTCAGTCCTTGATTGGCCATTAATTGTAAACATCCAAGAGGGGCCAATCACAGGTGGACCTGTTGCTTTCCACAGCAGCAGATAACCATTGTTTACATGTGTTGCTGAAACTCCTCAGCTCCAGCACGAAACATCCTAAGAAAGGATTTTAATGGAAAGATGTCTGTGACAACTGATAAGTGTTTTAAGAGGGAATTTAGCAAAACATTGGTAGAATCAATTATTACTGGGTGCTATTACTTATTAGTCAGTTCATAATACTGTGGGTAAAGTGAACTTCATTTCATGGATAGTGAAACCATCCAGTTCACAGATGATTTCCCTAGCACAATGGTACTGTGGGTGAAGCAGTACAAGGGGAAAGGATAATCCTTACCACCAACAGTATATGTGTCAGGCCAACACCAGTTCTGCCAGCTCATGTCTGCAAACACATGTGCTGTGACTGCTGAGGGTTGGACATGGGATATGCAGAAATTTCTGCAATTATGCCATTTGTTTGGATCTTCCTCACAAAAAGATTTAAGTTTTTTTGCCTGTGTGTTTCATCAGTATCATGAAACATACAGACTCATGCAAACTCAAAATTGTGTTCGTGTTTTCCTGATTGTAACTTCTTGCCCTGTGGCTTGTGTAATTGTTTTAAGTTCTTCAGTGGATTGTATGGTACTAAGTTTGTTCCCAGAATGGAGCCTGTTCGCTGAGGACAGTGATGCCATAGCTCTGCCTCTCACTTCAGGTAGTTTGAGCACTAAGTCTGTTGCTCAGAAGGAGGTTGTTTCTGATGGACAGACAGGTGCAATATGTAACTTAGCTCTTTAGTAAGCTTATGCAGCAGGGGTTTGCGGTCAGCGGTGGGAGAAATGATTTTTCAGACCTGGGAAACAACCCTCCCACTGGAAATCTCTCTTTAAAGACACTTAAATTATCTGGATTGCATAAAGGTAGAGGACTGTGTTACAAAAAGTAGCATCTTTGGATATTGGGTCATTTTACCAAGAAAATCTTTTTCCTCTGAATTCTAGCAGTGCTGCTTAGAAACATATAGATTTAATAGATTTAACAGGATATCATTCTAATGTCTTTAATGAACTGAGTTAAGTGGTAGCTGTGTTCCCCTCTACTAATGAAGACTGTGCAGAGACAGTCTTCTATTAATGTTGGTGAAGTACAAACAATATAGATACTGGGTCAGGGTACTGGAACATATTAACAATTATTAATATTCTTTCTTTTTCAGTTTTCTCCTTGTGTTTGGTTGCTTGATTTTGTCCGTGTTTTCTACTATTCCCGAACATACAAAACTTGCCTCTGGTTGTCTCTTCATTTTGGTAAGTGAAAATTCTAAATACAAGATAGTTTTACAGATACTTTAGTATACATTCAAATCCTCTCCCTCACCATGGAGGAAGTAATATAATACAATAATTGAGCATTTAGAAAAAAAATCAGACGTTTCTTCAGAATGAAAAAAAAATGATAAATTAGAGGATTCCACCATCTTTTTATTTAAAAACAGGTCAGATGGTAACACAGTGCTAATAAAGTATGGTAGTGCATCCCGTTCTTTGCTTGAGAACTGCTATGGTTTATAACAGATAGATTTTCTACTGCGGTTTGGCAGTGACTGAGCATGAAAGACCTTTGATATTGCTGCTGTCATTTATAAAGTCAGTATGTAGTAAGAGGCACTTAAAATAGGAATTAATTTTGGTATCTTAGATACAGATTTGGGCTAGCTATTGGTAGATACTGACATTTTACTAGCAGTTGCTGCAGTAGGATGTGGTAGTTTCATTATTTCTTCATAATACATGCTTTTGTATTATATTTATCTCTCCCTTTTCCCTCCTGAGATAAATGAAAAGGGCTTTAATCCCTAAAAGTGCTTAACATTTTTCATGCATTGTACCGAGGACGCGTTATTCATCTGCTTCTTAATGGGCCATTTAGTTCTGCAAGTGGTGACCTGAGGATAGGCAGTAGCAGATATTAAAACGTCACCATGTACCCAGAGTTACCATGGTTATTTCAGTTCCATGCATTCAGCAGGCTGTGCCTTGTTAGGTAGCACCTGAGGTGAAGTAACTGTTGACAAATGCCAACATTTTAATTGTCATCACTGTGTATATCCAAAAACTCTGGTCTTCAGAGCAGCTCCCTAATTAACCATGGCATGAGCAGGCTGATAATTATGTTGCGTGCTACGTCTTTACAGCACAATGGGCCACTGCATCAAAATACCTGAACTAAATGTCCAGAGCAGGCTAGGTGCAGGTATGTGGTGTTTTGATCCATTGGATGATTTCTTAGCAGGGCTAATTAGGGAGAGCCATGCTAAATGTTGCATTTTTCTTCCTAGCCATATTAGTGCTTTTTCTTCCTCTGGAGAAAAGATCAGGTGGCATTAAACCAGCTAAAAATGGTCAGATTTAAACTTACACTCCTACCTAAACCCATTATTTACAAATCTGAGCAACACTTGGTAAATGGAAGTCTGAATGTTCTGCAGCTAGTTATATTATTGTAACTGGTACACTAATTGCTAAGATTTTTTGGTATAGAAAACAGGAAAATCTGATTAGTCTGAAAATACCCTATTTGTAATAGAAGAGGCTTTTGTGGCAAGTAATCCGTTTTCCTGTATACTTATGCAAATTGGTCACAGAAATACCATTTGTTCTGACATAAAATATGCATTTCCCGCGAGCCACATATTTGTTGATTGTGTTGGCACACTTAGCAGTGCTGATTCCTCAGCTGGCTGGCTCCCTGTACCGTGCCACAGGTCTCCCAGGAGCCACAGTGTGCAGGAGCTCTGTGGATGCCTGGCCTGCTCCCAGCGCTGGGCAGAGGTGTGGTGAGCTCTGATGCTGGCACACCAGTCCTTGCAGAGGTGTCCATCAGCTGAGCAGTGTCTGCTGGGGGAATCTTCTGTGCTTTTTGCTGCTATGGCTTCAAAGATGAGCTTTGTCCATCCTAACCGTTCTGTCTGTACACCCCATGGCATCCTCTGAACATGGAATAGGCCTTAAGGAGGAAGAGGGTGGATGGTTGATCCTTGAAGCATCAATACTAGCCTCATCCAGCATTTCTACAATAAAGCCTACTGTGTTCAGCAAACCTTTGGCAGGAATAAACCTAGTGACAATGAATTTTGCATCTCCTGCTGTGGGTCTCTAATGGAGAAATATATAAGCACAGCAAAGTATGATGTTCCAGAAGCAGGCTAAAGCTGACTGCTTAAGTGCAGATTGCTGATGCATGGTTTGTTCCCCCTCTACATACTGATGAGCAGCTGATATTAACAATGTTACCAAAACAAACTTTTGCAACCACAAAGCAAGAGGACAATACATTTCTACATTAACTCAGGAGCAGTTGCTTTGGCTGTGCCAATACCTAACTGCAGTCACTAGAGTTTTCACAACCTTTTCCTTGCAGTGATTCACACAGTTCTTCCAAATGTGTCATTTAGTAAGACAGCTGTGTTCCCTATCAGGTCTAGTTTAATACTGTTTGTGCATTGTGCTTGAAATAGAAGATACATGTTTATTTTTTAATGAAGTACCGTACAGATATAACAATCCATAAAGCTGCCTGCTGGGTTTCTGTGAACTGTTTGTTTTGCAGATTTATTCCAGATGGTCTTCCCTACAGCCATGTTAATTGGCTAAAAAGCTAATGTAATGTTCCTCCAACTTAATACCTGAGCTGCTGCGTGCACTGGCTTTTGACATATTGCAGCTATTCACAATTGCACAGGGAGATTAAAGAGGGAAGTGTAGATGAGCTGAGCAAACCTTTTCCTCCTTCTCAGAAAGGCCAGAAGAGCTGAGAAGATTATTCTTCTCCAATCAGTCAATTCCATTTATCTGCCCGAGCCATGCCTTGCAAGGGAGCAGAGAACACATCTCCTGATCACTGCATCCCAAATACTCTCTCAGAAACATGCAATTTGTGATAGCTCAAAGCAAATCATTGTTTAGGAAAGCAATAATAGCTGAGGGCTTCTGAGCTTCAGCAGAAGTTAACGGACTCATCTGGGCTGCAGAAATGCCTGAGCTCTGCTACCAGAGCTGAGGCAAACCTGCCCTGATGTGCTGTGTCAGACCCAGCTTCAATTCTGGCATCCACACAAGAACTGCTGTGTGCCAAGGCTGCTTCTCCTTATCAGGAAACCTGTCAAGGGAAACACCTTTAATATTTGAATTTTATGCTTAACATGAAAGTCATGCAGATAAGTTAAGTGCATGTTACATACAGTAAACATTGGATTGTTGAATCAGTAATTAATTTGGTTAGATTTGTGTCCAGAAATAATAAGAGTAACCAGGAGGAGATCATCAGATAAAACTCCACAATGAAAATTATGCTTTAGCCTCATCTTTACACACAACTTCTGGCACTTGAGTTGTAGCAGTGACATGTCCCAGACAGGCAGTAGGATAAAAATCTACTTCAGCATCAAAATAAACCACAAGCAGCTTAAGAATCCAACTAACACAGCAAGAAAATAATCTTTGGGGTGTTGCTGATCTACAAGTACATTTGCTAGCACTTTATCAAATAATAAACACAAGGGGAGTAAAACTGAGACTGTGAAGGCAAAATCAAACTTTTTGGGAAGATAGCCAAGAAGGAATATTATCTGGAACTGGAGGTCATTCACTCTCTTGACCAAACTCCCTATATTTTAAGTTCATTTTCAACTAAAGCTGTAAGTTATGTGAATTTCTGGTTCACTTCTGTTTGTTTGCTGTCAATGCAAGAAAATTAATAAAATAATTTCAGTTGACCCAGGAAGATTTGACTAATTGAGAAGTATAAAAAAAAAGGTCATGGATCAGTTTAATGCTTCATTTGATCTGGCATAATATATTATTTCTGTATTTTATTATCTTAGAACTTTTGGCTTAAAACTCAGATTGAGGTTATAGGGAAAAAATCATTTTTATTTGAAGTGAGAAAGCATCCTCTTTTTTTTTTTTTTTTTGCAATTTTAATTTTTAATCAGAATGGGTAGATTGAAAAATGTAAGTGAATTTCTGCAGGACTGGTTTTATCAAATCTGTTTTGTGGTTTTCTCTGAAAATGACTGCAGTAGAAAGCTGTACCCAGATTTGTAGAATAAAGGCCTCTGAAAATGTACTCTAAGAACACATTCTTCAGTCAGAAATAGTTCCCAAAGATACAAAAGCAGACAGCGTGCACATGATGAAGCTGGTTTCTCCATGTACTATGGTCACATACATGAACCCAAAATGAGAGTCTACCAAGTGCTTCTAGCAATTAATATCTTTCCAGGATTTTTTTCTCTTAATATTTTTGCATAAAAGAAAGAGGATACCCATTGATTCGAGAACATAGTATACAGCTGCCCAATTTGTCTCTGCTCTAGGAATTCCAACCACAGGAATGTAATCATACAAATCCACTGCAGCATTGTAAAGCTGGACAGAGTGGATTTTAAAAAGGGAGATGGATAGTGCTCAATTGAAAAAAGAAATAAAAGAAAAAGCATTTTTAGTTTAGTTATTGTGCCTCTTGCCATGCTTGGATAAAAGACCACCAGACCTGAAAAAGGACTTAATGATAGCTCTATAGGACCAGCTATCAAGGCATAAAAAGAAAAAAATATTTTGAAAGATTTCAATTGTAGATACATTTCTAACAACAGTAAGGTATAGATCATATTACTGGATTTTTCTTGAGTCTTCTTCTGAAAAAAACAGATTAATTTTACCCCCAGTTAAAAAATCATTGAGTTTGTTGAAACTCAAAATCAGTATTTCTCAAGAAATACTGATTTCTAGTGTTTTATTTTTCAAATCAAAACTTAGCTTTGAAATTTCAAAATTCCTCATAGAAATCTTTAAAAAATTGTATTAGATATACAACGTTGATGTTATCAAAGACAGAATAAGAGAGGGAACTATAATGTTGATAAGGTCAAAACCTTCATGTTTTCAGTTTTGTTTGGATTCATGTACACTAATATTATAATAACATGAGAAAAAAATCAATAATGTAATAAAAAACTCCCTGTTAGCTTTAAAAATATTCTTACCACACAAAAATGAATATTTTCACATCTTTGCTGTTTAAATGGATGCTCTCCTATTATGTATACAGATTTGACCAGGTCCGAGCTGACTGTTGTTACAAAAACTTGGACAGGAGTTCATCACAACTGCTTGTGAATCTTTGTGTAGAAACAGAGCAGACTTTCCACTATAAATTTAAGTGCTGGACCCACTTTGCTGAAATTAAAAGTTATTGTGAGGAAGTCTGACAGAAAGCAAAAAGTTAAAATAAGAGATGGAGTTATTATAAACAGTGGCTGTCCTCAAAGGTTAATTCTTCTCTCAGAAGGCAGTGTTGGCACTTCCCACTAACCAGCAAATCTCTCTAACAAACAAGTACACACTGTAGCTATGGAGAGAGAGATGAAAGTAACCATAAAAATTATTTCCTAACAACAGAACACAGCACTGCACATAAAACTCTCAAGATATCTATATATTGTCAGCAGGAGGTATCTATATATTGTCAACAATGCTCAGGATGCTGAGTACACTTCAACAGGTCAGAGAATAAAGATGTCTCAATCCTGGCATAAGCCTGTTATTGATATGGTTCTGGGATTGATTATATTGTTAGCAATGTTTTGTTCTTTCTTTTCTTTTATTCTTCTGTATTAAGCAGAGATTACCTTTGTAAAGAAAAGATTGAAAATCACACATTGAACAGAATCATCTTTCCATTGTAATTAAAACTGCAATATATTAGGTGCTACTGGGAAAGCTTAAATGGGTTTGATGACTAAAGATGATTAAAACTGCATATGGGATCTACAATCAGGGAAAAAATAATCTTATAACTGAATCACTTAAAAAAGATAGGATAACTATGAAGAGTTACCTCAAGTGATACAGCATTCAGCAGCAAATGTAGTAGAAGGCAAGAGAGTTTTTGTCACTGCCAGAGCAGAACAACCAATCAGACACGTTTAACAAGAAATCTGCATTTGATGTGCAATGTTAGGATCACTGGAGTTGCCACAGGTCAGTGGCTGGTGGATGAAATGCCATCCCCAAAATTATTTTTCATTCCTTTGAATGGGCAGGGCATATATAGAGAAATGAGTGGTAATGTGCAACGAAGAAAGATGAATGGAAATAGCAAAAGTGCAAGTAGTGATAAATGTAAGAAGTTCATGAACTAGTACAATTTTAATATTAAAATGGCTAACATGCAGTAGGAAAGTCAGTGTTGAATTTCTAAATAGGTACATTACAGTAATTTATGTGATTGCTATCAGTTCCTGTATAAATGGGGAAAATGGGGAGGACTAGATGTCAGTGATGGGCTGGCAGGCTTCAGATTAATAAGGATATAATTCTTTGAGGAGGGGAAAGCATATCTGCTTTTAGGTTGATCAACACATTGTGCTAAAAAACCAAACCAGCTGTCTTGGACTTCCTTTAAGGACAAGTGGGCAGCATTCCTTACACAAATGCTTTTCCCATGACATGTCTTTCTTGTTTTATCACTTTAAGTGATAACAAGGTAGCATGGGAAATCACCTCCAAGGAATAAGTTTAATATTTTCTGCAGATGTAGATTTGTGATAGATTATGATAGATCCTGCAATATTGAATTTTATTGGCTTCATGCCAGAGTTTGAGATGGAGATCAAGAGCTACCTCCTTAAAACAAGCAAGAAACAGTTTAGATTGCAACAGTAAAAATGGATAGATATCAAACTCTCTATCAGAAATTCAGACCTGACCTTTGTCAGGGAAATATTGATTTGCCAAATGGAAATGCAGAATATGTCCCCAGAGGAAAGCCAAAGTACTTGGTTAAAAATAAGATGTAAGGAAAAAATTCTGCAAACCATTAAATGTTAAAAGGAATAGAGTGCTGAAGAAGGCAGGACATCAGTGATATGAAAGCTATTTGGAAATCTAGGGAAAATCTGGCATCTGAGTAACACAGAAGAGCTGCAAACCATTCCATCTCTTTGCAGAGATGTGACAAAGCATGTGAAGACACAGCTTGCTGCAGTTGAAATGTGAACTTTCCTCAAGTCACAGGAGAAATCTGTTCAGTTTATGATTTGGTTTAAAAACTGTGAATTTGAGCAAATGTCCAGCACACAGCTGGATAAACACACCATTTAATGAGTGAGCAACTGGCTCATGGGTTGGGCACTAAGAGCTGTAGTGAATGGGGTGACATCAGACTGGTGGCCTGTCACTGTCACTGGTGGAGTCTCACAGGGCTCCATTACCAGCCCTGTGCTCTTCAACATCTTCCTAAATTACTTGGAGACAGGACATGAAAGGGATACTGAGCAATTTTGCAGATGATGCAAAACAGGGAGGAGTTAGGGCTCCCATAAAGGCAGGGAGGCCCTGCAGAGACTCTGTGGAATCAGAGGGCTGGACAACCACCAACCAAAGGAAGTTCAATGGGAGAAATTGCTGGGTTCTGCACCTGGATGGGCAACCCTGGATGTACAGACAGACTGGGGAATGGGATACTGGAAAGCAGTGCCTGGGAAAGGGATTTGGTCAATGGCAAGTTGAACATGAGCCAGCAGTGCCCTGGAGCCAGGAGGGCCAACCCTGTCCTGGGGGCATCAGGCCCAGCATCACCAGCTGGGCAAGGGAGGGGATTGTCCTGCTCTGCTGATGTCTGGAGAGGCTACCTGGAACAGAGGCTGGACAGAGTTAAAGGAATAAAGTATTTATTGAAAGGCCTTCAAAGGACACACCTTGGGCAGCACAAGAGCCCGGCTGGGGCTCTGTCCAAGATGTACCCAGGATGGACAACCAGTCACAAGTTTTCACACTTTTATAAGTTTTGGTCCATTTACATATTTGGGTCAATTGTCCAATTACAGCTTCAGGTTATGAAGTCTCATCCTCCCAGATTGCTCTCTTCAATTTGCAGTTGTTTACACTTTTTGGCCCTGAAGCAAATGTGTTCTTGTTTCTCAGGCTGGAAAAGGATTGTTTTGTGTAACTAAACTGTGAAGAGAACTTGGTAACACTCTATATGAAGTTCAGAATCACACACTGAGGCAGGACAGATACTGAAAAATATGAAAAACTCAAGGCATCACTGCTCTTCACTGGAGCAGCCTCACCTCCAGTGCTGGGGGCAGTTTTGGGCACTGTAATATAAAAAAGATTTAAACCTGTTAGGGAGTGTCTAAGGAGGGCAACAAAGATGGGGAAGGGCCTTGAGGGGAAGCTGTGTGAGGAGTGGCTGAGGGCACTGGGTCTGTTCAGCCTGGAGGAGATGAGGGGAGACCTCACTGCAGTGACAGCTTCCTTGGGAGGGGACAAGAAAGGGCAGGCACTGATCTCTGCTCTGTGTGACAGTGACAGGACCCAAGGGAATGGCCTGAAGCTGTGTCAGGGGAGGTTTAGGTTGGATATCAGGAAAAGTTTCTTCTTCCAGAGGGTGGTTGGGCACTGGAACAGGCTCCCCAGGGAAGTGGTCCCAGCCCCGAGCCTGAGAGAATTCAAGTGTTTGAACGAGGCTCTCAGGCACAGGGTGTGGCTCTTGGGGATGGAGCTGTGCAGGGCCAAGAGCTGGGCTCAGTGGTCCTTGTGGGTCCCTTCTGACCCAGCTGGTTCTGTGATTTTGTGATTCTGTGCAATAAGTAATGAAATACAAGCAAAAACAAACAATCAAAAAAAGTCTGTAAGAATCCAGAGTAGACATACCTATAATGAAAATATCCACATAAAGTGAAGGTGATGGTAAATACACAGACACACAGTGGAACTAAGTTCAGTCCTGAGTTATGGATGAATTAGAAACATGAAGTAGCAGATAAATACTGGCCATTTTAGACTTTTAGGCTTTCGTGAAGTACCTAAGGAAAGGGTGTATGTTATGGACAGGACAATAATACCTTTGGTATCACATCTGAACCAGACAGGAATTGGCTAATTGTGCCACATGAAGATATGATCACAGGAAATGTATGCCGCACAAAGATATATATATATATGTTTTATTTTTCCAAGAGACCAAAATTCCATAAGCCTGGAAAAATGTAATAGGAAAAACTGCAAAACAGTCAGCGAATGGCATGATGTGTGAAACACAAGGCTTGGTATACTGGCTCCCAAAATTCAGTTATTTGACTAAAAATGGGGCACCAAGTCAGTTTTTCACAGAACTTAAGGAACTGAATAAAGATATTGTGACCACATACATGTCCAAGTAACAGAAATGTTTAATGAGGTGATATTTTGGAGAAAATAAATGTGTGAACAGGATTTTGGCTGATTTGGTTGACTGCCTACCAAGACCAGTTTGCAAAAAGTTGGAAACTGTCAGAAAACACACTCTTAAAGTTGTCTTCTGAAAATTTTGGTACCAGTAAAATTTCAGCATGTATCAACCAAGATGCACTTAGGTCTCCCAGTGGTTAAAACATGCACAGATGAACACCTAGGGAAGCTCTCCTAATGAGCTTTGACAATTGGGAAATTGCAAGAAGTAATTTCTAAAAGAAGAGTGCAGATATCATTTGCAGAATCTCCAGCATTTAACAGCTCCAAACATGCTAAGGCCAAAGAATAAATTAAATAAATGAAAGAATGTCCTACTCTGCAGTACAGCATGTCAGATGTTATCAGTTAATTGACATGCACATGATCAACCGTAACAATTAGCCTAAACCCCTTGCACCCATACAAACTCAATAGGGATGTCAGGGCATAGAAGGATTCAGAGTTCTGATGCCTGTTCTACACTTGTTTGGGACAGAGAAAAGATACAAAATTCTTCACAAACATTTCAAAAGGAAAATTTTGGATCTGTGTTGCTACAAAGACATGTGCTTGCACGTTTGCCTCTAATGTGACATCAGAAATGTGACTACAGCAGAAAAAAATGTGTGAAGAAATCACAAAGGAAGTGCAAAGGCCTGGGTACAGCTGTACAAAGCTTCTTTGTTTTCAATATGAGGATAAATTTAAAATCAAAATTAGACCATTTACCACATATCTTACTAAAGAGAAAGAAAATCTGAACAAGCGCAGAGACGGGTAAAAAATTTTTGGAAAGTAGAAAATTCTTCTATTACATGACTTTTATGCTATCATCTCTTTTAAGGAATTCTCTTATATATGCAGATGCACCTGACACATAAACAAAAGGTATGGCACAAGGCAGTGAGCACAAATGGCTGGAAAACACTGTCAAAGGTGGTGCAGCATCTGGAAAAGAGCAGGATAGACGTGGAGAAGTCAGTGCTTCCCATTGCCCCTTTTCCAGTTTGAAAGAGGGTATTCAGTGGTCATCAGAGCGTCCCTAGGAGAACCATGTCCGCCAGAAGGAGCTTTGGGAGCTTTGTATCCACAGGTACAAACTGCAGATTGCCCAGATGGTGTTGGCAGTGACCATGGTGGCCAGTGCAGCCCTGCACACTCGCTCCTCTGGCACCAGCAGGTCCTCAGCAGATGGCCCATGATGATGATGTGAAGTGAGTCTGCTGCTCTGGGGAGGCTGAGGGTGCTGAGGAAGGCTAGCACAGTTTCGGTGGTAGGAATCATACATTGTGTCTGACATGGTAAATACTTGTCTTTATAAGATGTTATGAAAAGCATAAATAAATGGCATCTATGCAGTTCTGCTGCTGGGTTGTACTAGCTGATTCAAAACTGGGTTTTTTTGAAATAAAAATTCACAGCTTTTTTCCCTTGCAAAGGAATAAAGAAGATGCATGACTGATGGGTGCCATGTCAAATATAAACATTAAAAGCTAGAAAGGAGTTGGATAGCAGAAGTCATGTGGATTAAGCTTATAACTGGGATTTTAATATTATATCATTAGATTTGTAGCTGTGTATTTGAGTAAAAGGCACAAAAATGATTTCTCAATAATCCTCTTTTTAATGTCAAATCTACATGGAAATTCTTAATCATAATATGGAAAATCAAGTGCTCTAAAAGCATCACATCCATTATAAAACTGATAAATGGTAAAAAGGTACATAAATTTCACTTCATACTTATTGTATTGCACTGGGAGCTGAAGTGAAGTCTCTGGTTGTGATTTGTATGCCACTAATAGATTCTATTCTGGGTTATGTTTTCAGATTTATGGCTGTCTCTCCCTCTGTTCAACTGCAGTTGGAAAGAATTAAAACATTTTTTTCCTAAGTGTATGTATGCACACCAAGATATGCTTGTTAGCTGTTTAGACCAAAGATCTCCTCTTTTTAGTGCTGAACCAGGAATAACACAAATGTGTTCAAATTTACCCTGATTTAAAACATGCATGTATTCTTACCTACTTGTTTTAATCTGGAAAATGGCCAGTATAACACAACTTCCTGTAGTCCCACACCAGCTTCTGCATCATAGCTATTTAAAGCCCAGACCTTTGTCAGGTTTCATTGAGACAGACCAGTGTTGTGCTTTCCCTCACACCCAATGGCATATCTTTAAAGTGTACAACCCAGCTTTAGAGCTTAGCACCTGGAATCTGTAGAGGGGGATTTTTTGGCTTTAGAGACATGTGTTGTTGATAAGCTGAGGTTCTGTTCTTGCTTTCATGGAATGATAAAACAATCTTTGACTATGAGTAATAAAGCATTGCTATTTGGATAGTATCAAGTATTCATGTGTCACCATGAAGATATTTCAGCAGCTGGTGACATACTTAAATCAGTCAGCCACAAATTAAAGTATGAAAGCATTTTTATTCTCCCTCCTTTCAAAATGATTTGGAAACACTGGACTTGCCTGTTTATGAGATTTTAGGGAAGAGGGGATGTGTCCCAAGCAGTATCAGATTACATTGTTCCTCGTGCTCTGCTGTTGTGTTAGTGCACTGAGGCTCACTGATTTACTGGATCTGCAGGGCAGCAACACTGCAGAGATGTCCTCAGAAGGGAAACACTTGTGGCCCTACTGAAGCTTATTTCAGAGGGTTCATTTGGTCTGTTCCTGTCCACCTCTCCAACTTCTGACAATGTCACTTGTAAACACAGCTCTCCTATGAGCACAAGGCAGGCAGCTCCTCACATCAGTCTGCAGCTCTGTTGTGCTACTTCATTAGCCTTTAGAATAATTAAAATCACCATTTCCATACAAGAAATACAATTAAAATAAGAGCAGAGACATTGTCTTGTGGGTGGATTTCTTATATCCAAGCCTCAGCTCATTTGCACATTGCAAAATAACCTGAAGCATCCTAGATCAGGGGACGGTGCTTAACTTTGGTCATTTTCCTATTGCAAAAATGGCTCCAATTCCCCAATGTTACAGTCTGCAATGAAGGCACCTGATTCATCATCAGCAAATTATTTTCAGTTTTAATACTCAGTTGTGCTAAGGAGTGAGAAAGCTATTATATAAACTTTTTGTTTGCTGTTAAAATATTATGCTTAGGGAAAACATTAACATTAAAAACTGCCTGAGAAGCATATTAATGTAAACAACTTCAACAAATCATGTATCCTAATTGGATAGGAGGGGGAAAAAAGGGGGTGGGGAGGGGGGAAGTGCTGGATTTTGCAAAGTATGCTTGATTTTCTTAATCATCAACCCTGTTGATTAGAGTCCTCCAGGACCTTTTATTAACAGAAGCCTTGCTCTGGATGACCTCTTATTTTCTTTTTCTGCCATTTGTGTGAGCCTCATTGTTCCAGTGGTGTAACAACCCAGGCACACACAGATGTAAAAATCTTCAGGAGTACCCTGTTAGCCAAAAGCAACTGAACCTTGTCAGCCCAAGCGTGTCAGCCTTGCTCCTCTTGCATGTGCATGGTTCCCCAGGACAACTGGAGCTGCATGTGCAGAAACATTTCAGAAGGAAAAGCTCATCAGTTTGGATGAACTGTGCTTTGAGAAGGAAGAGAAACTTTCCACTGCCCGAACCAGCAATGCATCTGCCACAGTGGTTACTGGGAGGTGCTAACTGTGAGCTTGGGCAGCCAAAAATGTGACAGATTGTGGTGACTCTGGTGGAAGGCCAAATGCAGCTGTGATTGGAAAAGGATAACAAGACAGGGAAAAAGCAAGAAATGGCAAAGGCCAATGCACCTCTGCTCTAACTAGGAAGGGAAGGGTTAGATTCCCAGTAAATCTTAACTTGCTCATCAGTTCAAATGCAGCCTTGCTTAATTTTGAAGAGGGCCAGATTTATAAACAGTGCAAGATTTTCCCATTCTGATGTAAATGTTGTTTCTCATTCTCATAAGTAATTCAAAATTAATGATGTTCCATTATATTATATATAGGACAGAGATACATGGAATGCATCATTTCTTCAGTCTACAAAGCACGAAGTCTAATGATTATTCCATCACATGCCTTTCCAATTATGTTCTGATCGTCTGTTTCAATTGCTAAGGAACAAAACCCAAGTTATTTCAAAGCCTAGATTTATCCTTAAGTTGGCAATAAGCCTTCCAAATGAAATATGAAAAAATAAAAATCCTGATCTTATTTGGGATGCATCCTTCCAATTTTTGTCCATGGAAGACCAAAAACCTTGTAACTTTGCAGCTGCCATAAGAAAAAAAAAATGTAATTCCCCAGCCTGTATTAACCCTGACAGAGATTTGCCTTAACATTTTGACTGAGTGCCCCAACTACTAAAACATTACTTTTTCAACAGTTGTGTGCAATTCTTTGTCTCTCTCTGGTTTTGAACTGAACCAATCCAAAATAAAACAAAGCTGTTATGTGTACTACTACTATGAAGAGCTCTGTTTCAATACATTATGTTTTTTGGGAAAATCCTTTCCCTTTAACTTCATTATATTTTATATTTATTCCCTTCAAAATCATCTTTTTCTTTGAGGAAGTAGGAGTCATTAGGATATAAAGATCAGTTTGAAACATCACTATTTCAGTAAGTGCAAAAATAAGTGTGAAACCCCATATACATTTTATTCAATGTCTTTCCTTTTTTTAAAGCTTATAGTGTACTTAAAAATCTACAGAATCTTGTTATGGGTGGAAGAAAATCATATATAGCATTTTTAAAAGCAGCAGTTCTTTTAGTATCTCAATGCACAGAGATGTAATTATTGTATTTGAGCTCAATATAACTACAGTTGTTATATTGCTTAAATAGAAGAAAAAATTGTTTAAGTAGTAGAAACCTTAGTTAATTTTGAGACAATATAACCATGCATAAATTTCTAATGGCTCTAGAAATGGTAACTTTTCCTCAAGGAATAAACAGAGAAATTTCACTTTGTTTCCTCAAGAAAAATCTTTTACTCCACCCACTAAAAAAATTTTTGAGAAAATATATTTTTTTCTCTTTTTCTCTACCAAAATAGATGTATCTCCATGAAGTTTCTCTTTTTAGTATAGGTGTTTCTGTCAGAGAAAAATCTGATTTCTGACTCTAATACACAAAGGCACCATGCAGTGCACAGACTCTCAGAAACGTGCTTTCAGCACACAATAAATTTTCTCATCTTTGCCTCACTGAGCAAGCATAGCTCCTAGTAATGGCTAACAATAGGACAGGTGATAAATACAAAACTGCATAGCACTGGAAGGAACCAGAAAAGGAAACTTTCCAAAAAATTGCCTCTTTCCAATTCCTACCAGCAGTTCTGCGATACTGTTTGAACTGACTTGAAGCTGTGGACTAGTCCTTCCAGGATCATTGAGTACTTTTTGTCCTTGCCAGTTCCCCATCAGAGGCCCTGCCAGGGCTGGAGTACAGGGGAGGACACACTCCTGTGTGTGTGGATCAGCTTCTGGAAGGTGCCTGGGACAATTTCTCTGTACTCACAGAGCGTATCGCCCATCTGCACACACCGTATGTTTCCCAGGGAAACAACAAACTTTATTCAAATGAAATGTGATTAAGTTTTAACAAGAAAAGGATTTTACTGGAAGCAAAGAAATTTTCATGCTTTTCAGACCTCCTTTCCTTCAGTATCTCTTACCCTATCCCAAAGAAGAAACTTCTTTAGGGGAATCAGATGCAGGAATGGCCTGGATGCCTGCCATCAACCCTCATAAATTCAGAGGCACCATCTAACAATGTGTAAACCAGATTTGACAATTCATGATTTAACTACCACTATAAAAGTGGTAGTTAAATAACTAAAATGCGTATTCTTCCTTTTTTCCAGTTGGCTTCCTGTCCATTTGTTTCTTGGCCTACACAGAATTTCCTACAAGGAAATGTACCACAGCATAGCCAACTATTAGGAATTATTGTTACTATATGGGGAACTTTTTCAGTTTTGTACATAATCCTTTCTGAAGTTTTGCAATAACGCTGTCCATAAAATTAAGTTGAAGTTTCTTGTAGTGGAATAAAAAGAAAATCTTAAACAATCACACACATTTTTCCATGTTATTTTCTAATAAAAAATGTGGCATTTTCTTCAGCCGTGTTTTAGCAGAGGGATCTTATTCTACTTTTGTGACTTAGGCATTCAATATGGGATTTCAAAAAACAAAAATGAAGACAGTGAGGAAGGCTCTAAAAGTGCCTTTCAATGTAAAGTAGCTACACAAGCTGACATGTTTTGGGAAGGAATGCTATGTTTTCAAATTGTTCCATGACAGCAAAAACAATTAAGTCCACAATGTTTCAGTGGACTGCCACTAATCATAATCTAGTAAAGAACCATTACATGGCACAACATTAATAATGCCATTTGTTCGGGTGAATTAAAGCCTGAGCTGACACGTTGGCTTGTAGAGTTGTAGGATCTCACTGTCTAAAAACATGCAAATGTTTACTGGGGAAAAGTCAATATTGGATCAACCCTACCCTTACAAATATTTCTCTATTTAATTCATTTGCAGTGCTTCCTTACTGGTACCACACTAATCCTCATCCTGCAGGAATAACAAATTAATTGGCTGACAAGGAACAACTTACTTCTGGACATCAAAATACATTGGGCTGCCAAATAAAACACAACTTCCATCCTTTTCTTCTTGATGGGCTGTTTAAGAAACTCCATCAAGTACTTGTCTCCTTCTGTGAATAGAAAGATTTTTATTTTGTCATTTCAAAATACATGACTTTGTGATGGTATTCCAGAAGACTATCTAAGTTTGTAATTCCATACAGTGTGTATGTACTATCACTGCATATTATTGACCTGCAGATCTCCTTAGGATATGGAGCTGAATTGTACTCCAAGCTCTATTACTGCACTATTACCTCACTGTTGTGATGAAAATTTTTTTAGAATAAAAATTGCATAAATACATGGTTATGCTTTTAAAATAGACAGTCTTAAAGAAGACTCCAATGAGAAAGACAAGCAGGCCAAAGAAGCAAGGCAAAATTTCTAAATGCTTTCATTCACACGTTGTCCAGGGAAGGTTATGCCTAGGGTGGGCATTAGTTTATTGCCTTACAAACAATTGCATACCCATTGTATGTAATTACACCTGCATGTACCTTAACCTACTGCTAGGAACAGATTGATTTCCCAACCTCAAAATCTCAGTTACTTCACCTGCATATTGTAGCAATGAGAGTGTGTCTCCCAAAACTTTCAGCCTTTAAATTAAGAACTAATTTTATGAATGTGGATATGGAATAGCTGTGTAAATTACCTCTGCTCTGATGCTCAACATCTAAAGTCTTTGAGTACTTTGCTCTGATATTTTTGTCTATTATTCAGTGTTTGAAAATATTTAGTAGCCACTTTCAGTGTGAAGTTCTGGGGACTGTGTGCTGCTTGTAGATGTGTAACCATCCTGGGGAGCAGGATCCCAAGTTTGGCTTGGGATATTCAGATGCTCAAGGTGGATTGTCAGACACAAACAGTAGTGATAAGTTTCCTAAAGCTTAAGTGTTGGTTATCTGTAACAGGCATTTTTCTTATTTGCCATTTCTAGGAATTTGTCATGATTGTTGTCTTTGGTTTGGAATTTATTATTCGTATCTGGTCTGCGGGGTGCTGCTGTCGGTACCGAGGATGGCAAGGAAGACTGCGCTTTGCGAGGAAACCGTTCTGTGTGATAGGTGAGTGTCCCTGCTCCAGCTCATTTTGAGATAAACATCTCCCCTCTCCTGTTCTGTTTCTGAATGAAAACTGTTGGAATCAGACTCTGTTTACAGCAACCAGCTGTAAGTCCAGAATAGCTGTGTGTCAACTCTCATCTGCCCAGGGTTTCTTTAGATATAAATCATAACATCCCTAAAAACCAGCCAGTCCATGTTTCTTATGTTCTCCAGAAGACATTTTCCTATGAATCTCATACAGCTAGCCTATATATTGGATAAATGAGGAGTTGAGAGCTGATCTAATTGAAAATCAGAGATGTATGCTTTGAATGGACACACTACATATTCTACATACATGCATAGATACCACACACATATGTGTGCATAACATGTTTTTCTTATTTAACCTCTGTGATCAGACACTGCAAGAAGTTTGAAAACCTCCCTAGAGACATCTTATGACAACATGAAGATGTTTTCTTCTGTCTTGCTTTTCTCTGCATGACAATCCGCATATCAGCTCTGCAGTGACACTAGCATAGGATACAGTATCTTCTTCATTATTTCTTCTACATCTATTTCAAGACACTATTCCTTTCCTTCTTTGCTCTAGAATTTGTCTGTGACAGAATAGACTCAAAATCCTATTTTGAAAAGGGATCTGTAGGAAAACAGTTTCCCAATAAAGGCAGAAATCAAAGATCAAACTCATCTGATAATTTCTTATTTTTCAAATTGTTTAGAGAAAATGCTTTTTCTAGATTATCTGTGAAACTTCAGGATACCAATATGTCAACTTCTCTCTCAACTTCCTTCCTCTCTCCAGACTTTAATTTCATCTGCCTATATCTCAATGTAACTTATGGATCAACTGGGGCAGGAAATGTGTCCTTCCATACATCTCTACAGCAGCTAGTACATGGAGTCATATGCCTACAGCCATGAAACACACGGGTTTCAGTGTAAGAAGTAGATGAATGCCATCCTGGTCTAAACAGGAGTTACAGTGTTCCTTGGCATGGCAGACCAGTACACTGGTTAGGCCTAACGTGTCAAGCTAGTTTTTTTTCTTCCACCTCGTTTCCTGGTAAATCCACACTTTGTCCCACTAAGCCACTCCTGCAATGGAGAAAGTTGCATGAGCAGCTAGGAAGACACCCCAGATTGTCACTCCCTCAGAAAGAAACACTCCATCTATTCTGTTTTATGAAACCATGGAAGAGGGACAAGTATCAGGATTGGGATTTGGGTTTTTTGGGCAGCAGGGGAGATGGGTAGATACCTTGCCAGGTCACACACTTGCCCCAAGGTTTCCATGCCTAGCAGAAAGTGGAAATCACAAAACATGGCTACCTTCCTTAACCAGACTTACCATTATTCCAAGATTTTATCGTGCACTAGAAATTTTGCAGTAGCCACATTTTGTCAGGGCACAATCATAAGAAAGCACCACTGTTAATTTAGTAAAATTAACTTACTACAGCAATTTAGAGCTTACTAAAAACACCTTTGAAGATTTTGAAGTTACTAGAACCATTTGACTTCTCAGAATGTTTGTCTTGCTACTCTTCCAAATGCCATTGTATAGAAACACCAGCAGTTTGTTTGATTCTGCTTTTGTGTCTCCTCCCTTTCCTGTCTCCACTCAACTGGCAAGTTTTATTCCAGTGATTAGCTTCACTCTGAGGTGTTAATTCTCAGCAAAACTGAATGCAGGAGTTCTTTGTTGTACAAAATTCTGCATATTTATAAAACATAGATGCGGTGCTTAGGGGCATAGTTCAGGGGTGGACTTGCCAGTGCTGGGTTTACAGTTTGACTCCATGATCTTAAAGGTCCTTCCCAACCTAAATAATTCTGTGATTCACAGGGAGACTGTATAGATTTCCATGTCTTCCTTAAAACTACTCATACCTACCCTCCTACTGTTGGTGAAATAGTTCAAGCATGTCTTCTGGCACAGATCACCCTGGAGGTGTGGGTTTGCTTCACTTGAGTATGGTATTTCCTCCTTTCTATGAAATTCACCTGCTCTTCTTGTTTACTCTGTTTTTATGTAAGCAGTCCCTGGCCTTAAAAGCAACATTCTTGGAACTCTATTACTTGGAACTCTATCACTTGCTAGCAGAATTAATTAATAGACAACAGTCTATTGTTTGTGGATGTTTTCCTCTGCTGGTGCACTGGATGGAAAGGCAACTTTGTTCTTCAACTCCTGGAAACTAAACCAATAGCTTGAATTTCTTGCCATTGACTGTTCTGCATGTTTCTTCTATTCATCAACTTCAGTCCATTTCTGGACTTTAGCATCCCCAGAAGGGAGTTTCTGATATTCTGATGTTCAGCATCTTTCCAGATTTGATCTTTTGAGGAAAAACCAAGTCATCTTGCACCTCTTGCTACATAAAGTAGTTATTTGCCTGACCCCTTGGCTTTGCAAGTGTGAGGCAGCAGCAAAGGTCAGGAGGCTGTGTTGGCCAGAGCACAATCAATAGATGATTATCTCCCTTTAGTCATCACTCACTAGACCATATCCAAGATACTGCACTCCATTTTCCCCCTCCAACACCATACCTGAAAGACCTTAAAAAACTGGAGTGAGTTCAGTGCAGCCATGAGGATGATCAGTGCTGGAGCAGTTGCCCTGTGAGGAGAGGCTGAGGGACCTGCACATGTTCATGCTGGAGGAAAGATGGCTTCAGGGGAAACTCAATGAAATCAGTGCTAAGGCCTCCCTAAGAGAGATTCCATTCCAATAGGCCTAGTTTGGGCCTATTACTTTTGATTATTTACTTAGTCATCCATTCAATTATTCTTTCCGTTTATTGTTATAGTGGAACAATAATATTTTAGAAGACTTAGTCTGTTTACTATTAATTAAACTTGCTGTAGATCTCCAGCAGATCTTTTCCCTGATTATTTTTTGGTGATTAAACACTAATCACATAGGGCAGTGGCCTAAGGGCTTAGAAATAACAAATTTGAGGATTGCCCCAAAGATAACATTTAGACAGCCTTTATTTTTTCCATTAATAACCTAATAACCTGAGAAATTTTATTCAGGGCCGAAGCTCTGTGTTTATATTAGTGTGCCTACAATGTCACTACTCTGACAAATTAGTTCGTTAAGCATCACTGTGTGCTACCAGGTTAGTAATTACATCTAACAAATTATTTGACAGTTTTGTACCCTTATTTATTTCTGTAAAAATCGAAATAACAGTGTAGTATTAAAACATGCTTTGTATTTTGTTCCATGTTACCTGACCTCTCTCATTTTCTCTGATTGTATATGAGCTTGTATACATAACATGAAGGCCACAGCAACGCATCCTTACAGGCACATAAGGTACTTAAATATGTATATACCCCTGCAAATCTTAAATGTCACAGGTATATCACTCTGAAGCTTGGCTCTTAGCATTGCAGAACAGTGTTGCTGTGTTGTACTGCTCAGAAGAGCAGCAATCCAAGCAATTCAATCTGGGGATCAGGGGTGCTCACAAACCAGGAAGAACTTGATGTCTGTGCCTGAGCTCTTTGAAGATCCTGAAAGTAAAAGAGGACAAGTCTAACTGGGTAGACATATGGCATCCACTCCCTGTAAAGCCATGTGGGGACACTGAAATAAATGAAGAGTCCATTGTCCTTCCTCTGGCAATGGGCTCCCAGATGGTGGTATGTTACCTGACAAAATTAAACTTCTGGCACTCTCCTATGTGTGTCACAGGATTTACCATAATCCTCTGATACACATGTCACAGACTGAGTGAGATCTCAGCCTGTGAGGGCAGCTTCCACTTGGGGCACTGTAAAAATATTTAGGAATAATAAACAACAAACTCTTGTTTGTTGAAGAGTAAGATCCTGCTGGCCTCACCTGCATGTGTGAAGTCCACTGAGCTCTCAGAGGAACTTCTTTCACTGCACTGACTCTGTAAGAGACTTTGGGGTTCCTATGTGAGAAAGCCCAACAGGAGCAAGTGGATTTTTAACATAGAATCATAGAATATCCTGAGTTGGCCCACAGGGATCATCAAAGTCCAGCTCTTGACCCTGCACAGCACCACCACCAAGAGTCACACCCTGTGACAGAGAGCATTGTCCAAACACTTCTTGAACTGTGTCATCATTGGTGCTGTGATCACTTCCCTGGGGAGCCTGTTCCAGTGCCCAAACACCCTCTGGAGGAAGAAACTTTTCCTGATATCAACCTAAACTTTCCCTGACACAGCTTCAGGCCATTCCCTTGGGTCCTGTAACTGTCACACAGAGCAGAGATCAGTGCCTGCCCTTTCTTGTCCCCTCCCAAGGAAGCTGTCACTGCAGTGAGGTCTCCCCTCAGTCTCCTCCAGGCTGAACAGACCCAGTGCCCTCAGCTGCTCCTCACACAGCTTCCCCTCAAGGCCCTTCCCCATCTTTGTTGCCTTCCTTGGACACTCTCTGATAGTTTAATGTCTTTCTTACATTGTGGTGCCCAGAGCTGCCCCCAGCACTGGAGGTGAGGCTGCCCCAGTGCAGAGCAGAGCAGGACAATCCCCTCCCTTGCCCAGCTGGTGATGCTGGGCCTGATGCCCCCAGGACAGGGTTGGCTCTCCTGGCTCCAGGGCACACTGCTAACTATAATGCCTAGACTTTATTCAGCTTAAAGCTGGGGGTGGAAACTCCTATGACAGAATTTTTTCACTTTAAATTTGAGCTTACTTCTAGTAATATTACATTTCTCCAGGGCAGCCACACTTCCTGGTGGTCCAGCCGAGTGAAAGATTTCATGTATTTCAGTTAGTCCATTAGCAGCCTCACCACAGCTGCTTCTATTTTACCTCTAGTCAAGCTACAGCATGATGGAACTGTCAAAAGTTCACATTTTGCTGAGGCTGCAGAATGAGCAAATTCCCAACAGGAAGCCTAAGTCCATTATCTGTAATCAGGCCCTTGAACTTCATGGCTGGCAAACCTTGTTTCAGAGCATTAAGTGATAGCAGTGACTGTTGCTTATTACTGGATCTATTTTTCATTAATTAGAGTGGTAATGAACCATCATGGGGCACTTTTGTCAAACCTTTATAAACAAATCCATATCTAGTGTGTTACAAAATCTTCTGGACATTTAATTTGAATTATTTCAATATATTTGTGTAATAACACATTATATGTCTGTCACCTTGGTATTTAGACACATCATATAGTCTAAATACAGACAGATGGTAACTCTGCTGCTCATGATAAACAACATAAACAGCCCCTTTCCAGTGTAATTTGAACTCTAAATAACCCAGAGATTGTCTGTAATTAAGTAAATCTTGACCAAGAAGACATATCTCACATCACATCTCATTAGAAATCCCAGAAAAAAAGGTTACAGCAAATTTCATGTCTGGGGACCTTCTGCCAGCCAAACTTGAACTCATCTCAGACACACCCTGCCCACTCCACTCCAGAAAATACTCTGATAATAACAGCAGTAGTAGTAGTAGTAGTAGTAGTAATAGTAGTAGTAGTATTTAGATTTCAAATCAAAATTTCCTCAGATAATTTCAGCAGCCATAATTCAGTGCTGAACAGAGATGAACTTTAGGCTACAATGGTCCCAAATTATGTAGGTTTTTAAAATTAATATTTAGTGGCATATCTTCATGTTTGACAGTTCTATCAATACAGTTTTTAGAAACATGCAGAAAAAGTAATGTCTGTTTAATATCATCTATGGGCCTTATCCTTTCACACTGAATTTTGCTGACTACTACCCTTGCTGCTGAGTAAGGTAACATTTGCTAGGATTAAAGACATCAGGCTCTGATCTCCTCTTTCCAGAAGTTGTATGGTAGCTATTCAAAGGAAACCTAGTTTGGTGCAGTGCAGTTCACACTGAAGTTTCTTTCTGGTATGAGCTAGAGAATTCAGCAGCCTGGGTTTGTTCATGCTGTGGTTTTGTGATCTTACACTAGTGTCACTATTGGGTTTGTGACATAGAGTAGATGAGCCCCTACCATGAACTGGGCAGCCTGGGACGAGAAGACTGAAGAGACAGGGTTGTGATAGAAAAGCTGTTAAAAGGCAAGGACTTTATTAAAAATCATTTATTTCTAATAATAAAAATTATTTATTTTTAATATTAAAAATAATTTCTTTTTAATAATAAAATTCCTGCATTAGAAGGCTATAAAAGATATTTTCTTAAGCATTATATCATTATCCATTTTGAACAAGACTAATATAACTCAGTACCTGCCCTGAAATGTTTAGAAATTGCTAATTCAGTTCCTTTTGTTAGGAAAGTGTTCTAAAGGGAAATACCACAGTCAAATTATTTAGAAATAATGAGACTCCTTCCCATACTCACCCAGATTGTGTATATGATTTAAGCAGTCTTTCAAATTATTATTTGTCTCTCGTATTTGAATCTCACAAAATACATTGTAGTATAATCATAAGGATAATTATAAGGATAATGATAAGGACAAGGGTGATGATGAGTATAAGGATGATGATGATGGTAATAATATTATGATATTAAATGCTATCTATTATAAAATAATATGTAATATTAAAGTGTATCATAGCAATTCCAGTGGTGTTTATGAGCTGTGACTTGGAAATTTATGATAAGGAGGGAAGCAACTGAGAGACCAAGAAGCAATTAACATTTTCTGGTTTAAGTCTTTGTATGTTCAGTTTTGCTCACATTTTTTAGGTACTGGCTTTGAACTTGTTGCTACTAGAGATACCCAGAATATGAAGTTGCTTAGACAAATACCTTTATGTTCATAATCTGCTTTTATTTGATTTGATGTTCATTTCCTGACTTACTGTGCTGAATTCCCATCATATCCATGGACAAGATAGTTTCTCAGATACCATAAGTATGTGTAAGTTTGCCATTTCAAAATTAAGTAGTTATGAGTATAAACACTGATGTGGAAGTTAGAGGTAGATAGGATTGTGCCAAATCCACTTATCCACCTGCTTGAGTGTATGGAGTCTCAAAAGTAGCAAAATGGTTTATTTTTAAAATTTTATCACTCTTAGCATCTAAAAAAATTACATTTTTAATGACATGAATAACATGTCAGAACATAACTGATATGCAATAAAATTCTCAGCTTTCTTGGCTTCTTTCCAGATGCTGTGCTGAAGATCACCTGCTCTGGTGTGTGCCATTCTTTGTAACTCCCGTTTCAGATCATCATCAACTCTTGCCTGTTGCTTCTCTCTGAGAAGAACTGATTCTTTGTACAAGTTCTATCTTTGCAACAGTGAATTATGCTTTCCAGGCAGAAATCTTAATACTTGAGGAATATTTTTATATTGGTCCAAAACAATCCTATTAGACTAGGTGTTCACAATTTGTGCTTTTGCAGCTGCCCATTGCTTAAATTCATTACAGAATGTCCTTGGCACTCATGTAGCCTCTCACAGGACTGTGATACCCCTGACCTGCAGCACTGCTTTGCTTCAAAAGACACTTTCAGTGTGTCTCCTCTGTTACTAATATGCCCATAATTACTCAGGGGTGCTTTGTCAGCATGTTACCATAAATTTGAATGCTCATATTTTGGTGTGAGATATTAGAAAACTGCCAATCTGACTGTTTGAGCCAGGATTAACTCTCTCACAAGTGTTAGTCAATCAAATCCTGCTTTCTCTCATGGTGTCCCAGCCTCACCCCTGTCAGCCCAAATGAAAACAGTAGAAGAGGTCTAAGTGGAGTAATTGCATTGGCATTTACTGCAGGAATCTTTCCAGAGTTATTTGAATGCAACTATGGGAAACATTGAGAAATTATAAAGAGAAAAGGAAAAGGAAAAGGAAAAGGAAAAGGAAAAGGAAAAGGAAAAGGAAAAGGAAAAGTATATTTCATTTGGAAGAGAGCTACAGTGATCATCGAGTGCAATTACCTGACCATTGCAAGGCTGACCAAAAGTCTTAAGCATGTTATTAAGGACATTGTCCAAAAGCTTCTAAAATGATGACATTCAAGGGTCATTGACCACTTCTGACCTCTTGCCATGTTTGACAATCCACTCTGTAAATAAATAGCTCCTAATGTTCAGTCTCTAGTCACCTCTAGGTATTGTGTTGTGGGAAACTACCTCATTCTTGAGTACCTGTATTAAGTCCAGTTTCACCAATACTTTTGCACAGATAACAGCTCTTTTTTCATTCACCCTGCAGCATATGAGCAGGCAACGTGCTGCTATTTCGTATTTCCATTTCTTTTCTTCTTTTAGTTCACAATTATCTCTCTTATAGCTGCTGAATGTTGTGATTTTATTGCTGTCTTTGCTGAAGACTAGTTTATTTTTCTTCAGGTCACCCCTGTGTGAGTGAGGTCTCCAGGAAAAGGATTGTTGGTGCAGTTGGCTACTAACAGTAGTTTCATTTTGCTTGACTGTATTGTTGTTTAGAAACACAGACTTTTCAGTTGCTTTAGAAGTTGTGTTTGTTTCTTCACATGCAGTCGCCTGGCATCTACTCAGCTTTAATTTGTTAACTGTCAATGCTGACAGTTTAAAGCATAAGCTTTGCCCACTGTTACACTCAATATAATCAAATTGATTGCCAGATGTCTTCATCCAGCCTTGCCACCGACTTATTAGAGATCACAAAGCTTGAAGAAATGCAGCTTCCGCAGATGTTTCCATTCTTTGACATCCCTTCAGGGAACTGAGTGTTGCCACCAGCACTGCTGGAATGACTGATGGGCACAGTAGTCCAGTGGGAGTTGCAGGAAATCTCTGGTTTTATGATCGTGCCTCAAATAGTTACATTCCAACTGCTACATTAGGAAGAGACTGGTGTGTAAGAGAGAAAATACAGATTTTGATTTCTCCTTTCTACCCCTGCTATGGTAAATACGGCAGTTAGGAAGGATTTGACAATGTAGCAATATTGTTACACTGTGTAACAGAGTTGCAGTATTTATATCTCGTTTAATAGGGCTGGGTAGAACTACTTGCACATTTCTAGATGGCGATTTGGGCATGTTCTGCACATTTTAATTTCCTCCCATCCCTAGCACTTAAGCACCAGGTGACCATAACCTGTTGTTTCCCAGTAAAGAAAAATCACAATTTTTATCTTCAAGCCTGTGTTGATAGCTCTCAATATTGAGCTCTGTCCTTTGGTGATATTTGATATTGCGGTCAATAACAGATCCAAGGAAGGTGACCATCAGATGAGACCCAGATCAGCCTATGGAAGCTCCTAAATGGTGTAAAGGAAGCCACTCACTTTGGCCCTTGTGTTGTGCACTGCTGGTGCCCCAGTGCACGTATGTGACCCCTGGGCAGCAGCCACAGCAAAGGCAGAGCTCCTTCAGTGCTGGGGCTCCCCTTTGCCAGCCCACTCTATTCATGGCACCTTCACAGTGGAAAGTGTTTCATTTCAGATGAAAATGTCACAAGGCAGAGTGGAGAGGTTGTCACACAGTATGACATAATCTATGTATTTAAGATCTCATTATGTGGTTGTCCCTGTCGGGTTTGGGAGAGTGATACCAGATTATGGGGTTTTCCTTTCTGACAACCACTGAACAGAGCCTCTATTTCTTTCTTCATATCCCCTGCACCAGGAAATCTCAAGTGTGGCTGTGTAAGATGCCCCACACTAGTGTTCTCCAAATTACATAAACCTTCTTGCTGGCACAGTACTCCCTCTCAGGCTGCCCACACACAAAGTGCAGGTGGGGGGAAAAAGTGGCTGGAGATGTCTGGCTCTGTATGTAAACTGAATAAACTCTATTTACAGAAACAAAGGAGTCCCAAGAGGCAGTGTCCAATTGTGCAGACATCCAAAATAGCTGTATAGGTTAGAAATGCAAGTTCTGCTTTTAGGCAGCAGGGAGAGGGGTTTGCCTCTGAAGGGAGGCTCAGAAAATTGAATGTAGGAATTCTTTCAGCCAACACTGAGGAACCCATGTTGCTGCCTTCAACATCTGTGTTAGATAAGTCAGCTGGAGACTGGATACCTTCTCTTTCCCCACCACCCTGTGAATTTGAGAGCAGATTTTCAATACTCTCTTCCCTCTCCACCAACAAACAGGCTTTTCCTCTCGACAGACATGTTTTTCTCTCCCTGCTCATTTCAGCATCTTCACTTGTCAGTTTCCACCCATCCACTTTCACCTACACACCACGGATTTTTCTGTTCCCACCTTTTTTTAGCCTTTCCACTCCCATGCCACTGTATCACCTTCACTTTATCCGCAATCTGGGAATGTGTTAGATGAATATTTCCAGACCCTCTGCCTACCTGCCCCTGCCTAAGGTTTTACAGTAAGAAGAAGAGGCCATGGAAGTGCACGTTCCTGTCTGTACATTCCTCCCCTTGTGGCTGCAAGGATCCAGCACGGACACAGCAGTGCTTCCCTGCAGGCCTGGGGCACTCACGAGTCCTGGCTGGTGTCTTTCCACTTGCTGACCAGTGCCAGAGACCCCTAGTGATGGTGTTAATACCTATGGCCCAAAATAGCCAATCACACATGGAGTAATCAGTGCCGGAGTCACACAAGAATTTGGATCCCCTGAAAAATCTAATTCCAGCAATTCAGGGGAAAACATCCAAACTTTTTTTAATTTTCCCTGGTTATTCCTTTTTATCTCATAGCAATGAACTTTACAAGTCAATTACAATTCAATCTTGTAATTTTTTTATCAAATTTAAATTGTCTTTTGATCTCACTTTTATAAGAAAGGGTAAATAGGAGGCATCCAACAGACCTTCTTATCTTCCACTAGTTTGCATGCCTCTATCTCATATTTGCCTTCTGACTAACCATTCCTAAATTATTCAGCCCTTTCTCCATGCAGAAGTCTTGCCATGCTGTAGCTACTTTGTTTTTTTTCTTGACGATTACTTTGTGGTTTGCTTACAGCCTGATGTAATGAGCATCTTTACTCCCCAGGGGCATGTGTCTGGCATCCTGTTGCCTTTCCCTCCAGAGACCTTCAGATGTTTTTCTCTCCACTGCAATAGCCTTTTTCACTAAGGTCTACTGTCATCCAGCAACATACAGACACAGTAAAGTGGCTAACAGACCTTGTTTTTCAGTGCTTTCAAGGCACAAACTGTTTCTGCACAGAATAAGTGAAGATTTATGGGAAGAATCTGCACGTGTTACTTGCAGTTTGTTTCTTTAGCTGAACAAAAACCAGGTTGGCGAACACTAGGTCAAAGACACAGCTTTAAATGTTTCTGTCAGCCTGTCTTAAAGCCAAATAAAACTTGCATTTATTAAATGCTACTGTATTCCTTCTGGCAGGTACATATTAATTATGTTAAAGATCAATTATTGGAAAAGGTTAATTACGTATAAATCCATGAAAGGCTTGCAATTGAACTTAATCTTAGCTTGCAGGAGGCCCTTACATTTTTAAGATTTATTGAGCCAGCTGTTAATAGCATGAAAATGTCTGCTGAGGACTTATTCAGTCCATAGAAAGATTGTGTACTCAACAGGGCCATGAACAATAATTGCAGACAGTACAAAGGCCGGTGAAATGTTCCCATGAATGTTGTTATTCTTATCCTGACTAAATAAAATATGGCACCCACAGCTACAATTTAAAATTCAGTACTTGCTGAGCTACTGTGGTTCTCAGGCCATAGACAAGTATTTTGGCCGTCTACAGCAGAAAGTAAGATGAAATTATTTAGATGTATTTGCCATCATGGTCTAACAATATGCTACTTTTACAAAGGAACAGGGTACATATACTTCTAATACACTGACACAGTAGTGAGCAGCACTGGTTGATCCATTATTGGGCATTGAATCAGGATTTCATTATAAAGTTTTTTTAAATGACAAAAAAAAAAAAATCTTACTCATCTTCATTAGTCCACAATTTAAAAAGATAATATTTAGTTTTCACATCTAAAAAATATCCAGTATTGCCTTATTAAAAATATTCCTTTTCTTTCTGGTTCAGAAATTATTTGGAGTACCAAGTTAACTTTTGTTGTATTTGATTAGCTTTCCTAAGAATTGTCTTTGACTTGTTTCCAGTTCTCTCTTTGCCAGAAAAGATATCTTTACATATTGATGAGCTGTTTTTCTAAGTAGACCCACTTCAGTTATATAAAAATATCATTTATTATTCCAGAAAGAGGTTGTCTGTACTTCCAGGAGGTTACTTTCATTTCACATTAAAATAGTTTGCTTGCTCAGATTATTCCAATATATTACAAATAAAAGCAATAAAGGCAAAGAAGGGTCCAAGGTGATTCATCTATTCGATTTCTTCACTGGGGTATTGCTTAGCTGATGATAAGAAAAATCCAAGTTTCTATGCACAGATCAGTTTTAGTGAACTCCTTAAAATGAAAGGCAGTGACGAATGTAGCCATTTTCCACTGTTAGAAAAAAAGTCAGTAGAGAAGATGTATTAACCTCCGGATTTTTTTTAATTCCACTTCAGTGCGTAGGCAGTATTACATATTTTTGAAAAACTTCTTTCTCTTGTATGTGCCACTACAGTACATTACTATCTTCCTGTTTTTCAACAGCAATAAAAGTCAATTTTCACACTCATCTGTGTTTATCTCTGAATTATCTTGATATGAAATACCAGCTCACTTTCCTACTTCTAAAAATACCATGTTGTTTGCATCTTGCAACAAGATTAAAGAAGGAAGCGAAATCACCAACTTGTTTTGCCTGCAATGACAATTAAGATGATTTCCATCCAGATGGTGTTACGTATTTGAAAACACAAAGACCTTTTGGCTGGAGTGGCAACAACATCTGCAAAAATCAAACAGCATCATCCATCCCAAGAATTTCCTGAAGATATCCTGCCAATTACTTTTACTAGTAGGTGACGATTAATCGTAACCTGTCTGGCATCTGAGCAGAGATCTGATCCCTGACCAGAAAGAAAAGCTATATTCAGACAGAGCTGAAAGCAAACTTTGCCAGGACCCAAGATCCTGAGCATCATTATTTTTAGAATATGCACAACTCAGATAATCTCATATTGCTTTGGAGGGGATTTGTTGTTGCTGGTGGTGTTCAGGCTTTTTTTTTTCTGTAAAATTGAGGCCTTGTAGGTGTAAGTCTGCTCAGCTTCTTGTGGGAGATACAGAACTCAACTTCCTGTCTCTCCCAAATTACGTTAGAGATCTTCAGGTAATGTAATTCAATGAGTGCTATTAAATTGCTTTTTGGAGGGGGAGCTATAGGCAGAAAATAATTCTTGAGAATATCATTTGAGGGTAAATTCAGGTGATCACAAAAGTCTGCATGTCTCCAGAATAGTCTCTAAAAAGCCAGTTTTCATATTCTGGCAATCATGCAAATACTGACTTTTACTTTGCTGATAAATAGTTCTGCTTCTTCCTATGAGATAATTTGCTAAACATGATAACACACATCATCTTTCTAAATATCGTTCATCTCTCTGTTCAGAGATATTATTACAGGTAAAGATATTGAAAATTCTTGGTTTCTGGGATAAATACTTATGCAAGGTCACTATAAGTTCAGCCCATATCTGACCAAATTTTTCTGTCACAATTATGTGAAATATCCCACTGATTTTATAGTAATGGAACGTTTACAGAGCAAAGGAACTACCACCTGGTAAAAACAATACATTTGCCTCTTTTCAATATGACTGTTGCAGCATATTCTATTCATGTTTTGTATTCCTTGCCCTCCTGAACTGGTAGAGGGAAGTAGTTAATCCCTTTTTTCAAGATAACAGCAGTTTTCCAGCCAGTTTCTGGCTCTCTGACCTTTTCTGCCCTCTGACCATTCTGAGCAAGTGCTCAAGAAATAGTGATCCAATTCTGTCCCTCACTGCATTCTGCTCTATTAGGGTATTCAGAGCCTTAAACTCTATGAATGTCTTTTTCTTTTCTTCTTCTTGTTTTTGGTTTTTGTTTTGCTAGCCCATAGAAGCATGAAGTACACCCATGCCCAATATGTTACTAGGCTGTGCAAAAAGGCAGCTGCTCCAATAGTCAAGTTTGTGCAAACAGACCTGTTCTTTTAGGAATCTGAAAGTTATTTTCAGGTGCTGATATGTGGCCAAAGTCCACTGTCAGTCATCAGGCTTTATATTAAACTGCTTTAAATTGCCAGGTTTTATCAGTTTAGGATAAACCCCATTGATTATATATTTTTATCATATTTCTATAGTGTGATGTGCTCAAATACAGTGGTCTGGAATATGTGTTTTGTTAGCTTTGTGCTGTAGTGTCTGGTTAAGCTTCAAAGTACTTTTCCACATTGATTTGATGATATCCCTGGGTTGTGGCCAGCCAGCTCCAGGGATTATTGAAGGCAAATTGAAGATAGTTCTGAGAATAACAATAAGGACTAGAAGAACTGATATCCAAAGAGATATTAGAAAAACCAAAATGCTGGTCATTCCTCCTTACCATCACTACCACCTCTTAGAAATAGAATAGACTCAGAATAGAAAGCTGTTAAGTGTTACTATGTATTGATTGCTGCAAATCTCAATTAAATCCTATTTAAACTCCTCAGCAAGTGAGAATAATTTCTCACTGTGCTGCCATAGGCGTGCATTACCTGTGCCATGGCAAGCAGAGGGAGCTATGTCAAAGCTGTCTCTTGCCCTTAGTGGAGCCCAGTGTCTCTGTAGCACCACAGAATCGTAGGGCTGGGGTTTTTTCAAAAGTGACTTTGAAGATGAGGATAATGAACTGTCCTGAGAACTATTCAGAAATGACCACTACAAGCTGTGCCTTTTCTCTGGGTCATGGATAATAACTCTAGCTCAAAATTGACCTTAGAAGGACAGCCTAAGGGTAGCTCAGAGTTGGTGATACAATTGCCCAGTTAATTTCCTTTGTGAGTTAATATAGCTGCAGGCTAGATAAAACAACCTCTTGAGATTTTCAGCTTAATTCTGCAGTTTTGGGGGCAGATATGCCCTACTCCTGTCCTAGTTTGTTGCTTCTCTATTGATCTGTAGCTGGTACAGACACAGTAATTGACAGCCATTGATGTTTCCTGCCTATTCTTAATAAGAATGTGTGAACTCTCAGCATTTTCTGTGAATTTATAGCAAATACTATTTTGATGACCTAGTAATGATCCAAAAATTATTAATATTATTCATTTTTCTATTCAGATAATATAAAAGACAAAAAATTCACAAGATTAATTTAACCTGTACTGTCTCAAACTATCATTTCTATTTAGAGGAAAGGATGTTTCACCATGTTAGCATTAAATGCAGGCAGCAGGCAAAGCTCCTCTAAACTTATTCTTTCTTTGAAGAATATGAAAAAGAGAAAGATGATGCAGGTTTGTGTGTTAGTATGAGCATGTGCTTTCAGCAGATGAGAGATTGTCATTGATTATTTTTCCCAATAATCATAGACTCACAGAATAGTTTGGGTTGAGAGAAGCAAAACCTAGTTCCAGCCCCCAGCCATGGGCAGGGACACCTTCCACTGCACCAGGCTGCTCAAAGCTCCATCCAGCCTGGCCTTGAACACATCTGGGAAAGGGTTCATTCCCAACCCTCTCTCAGTAAGGCCATTCCCCCTTGTTCCATCATTACATGCCCTTGTAAAACCCATCCTGACATTCTTTCTGTAACTTTAGAGATTGTCCTGATGGTATATCAAGGTGTTGGGACATGGCACAATATCCAAGTATAGCTTTTGTGTTTCCCCCTTTAGCTGGGTTCATTCCCATGATACCTATGGATGCTGTGAAATCTCACAACATCCAAAAAGCTCATGTTAGGAAAGTTGCATTGGAGAAGTCATTAAAAGTAAAACAATCCCTTGTGATGATTTATGATGCCTCCTTTTCTACCATTATTATTCTAGCAGTCACATTATTAATCTCCCAGCTGGCATTAGAAATGCTGATAGTTTAGGAATGCCAACCACAGCTCCATCAGTAAGACAAGCAATCCAGAGTTTCTGACCAAACTTGAGCAGCCTAAGGCAGCCCAACACCGACCTTCCTCCGTGAGGTGGGGAACTTGGACTGGCAGATCTTGCATGAGTTATCTAAGTTTGGGGTAGTCGCATTACTGGACTTCAGTTACTTGTGTTCTTTGTTACTGTTTTAGTGACACTGGACAATACATAAGTGTAATCTGTTACACTCATGAGTTTTCATCAGTTCATTTGCACAAAATTTTGTGTTATCACAGGGGTTTAGTGAGTGGTACTAGGTGAAATGTCTGAAGTGAAAGAACTAGTTGTTTGAAATTTCATTTGAAATTAAGCGTTCAAAACGACCAATGCAAAAGCTGCTGAGATGATTTGAAATCTCAGATTAGAGTTAATGAGGGAGATTGTTATCTGCAAGGATAAAAATCTGAGACATATTTCTAAAGGGTGAATAAAATCATCATCATGGCTGAAGAGAGGCTTAACATTTTGGGAGATCATACATAAGATATTAGCTTAGGGAAAAAATAAACAAAGGGGTAAATGTACATTAGAAACCTCTGTCTTTTAATAAGTCATTATAGAAAAGTTGGAATTATACTGCCCATTACTCAATCTCACATCTGAATCTTTTCTGGTGCTTTACAGAAAGATTCAGAGTGAAAACTGAAAGCCCATTAAATTAAATGAAATATCTCTAATTCTACCTGTTTTCCTATTTTTGCCTCTAAAAGATAAAGAGGAACATAGTAATAGAAATCTGGGAAAGCCTTGTACAGAAATACAGAAATATCACAGAGACTTTAGCTACATTCAATTCCAATATAAAAGGAAGTTCAGAATAATATTTTTCTCTCTTGGTTTAAAAAGGGCAAATGCCATCTGAAGCATATTGTATAAAATTATGGCACGGAGAAAAATCATAATATATTTAACTTTTCCTTTTTTCCAGGGTATGTTTAGGTAAGAAAATCAAGCAGTTTTAACATACTCAAAAGTGACTTTCAACAATTGCAAACTTTTCTTAGGACTCTGATTTCATTCCAAGAAAGGTTTATTTTGATTTATCTTACACATGTTCCTAACAAGTTAAACTACACTGAAATAATGTGCCTGCCTGCCTTCCCTACCTCTTAGGGAAACACAGCCAGGAAGAGCAATGGACACATTCTTACCTTCCCTATTTCCAGCTGAGAACTTAGGGATAGAGTCTTGATGGGAGTTGAGGATGTGAAGAGTGAAGAAGATGAGAGAGCGAAGTGTGAAATAAAACCACCACCGGCCTAGGAGGATTCTCTTCCCTTCAGCTGTTTTTCAAACAGGTTCCAGTGCATTTCCTGCTCCTCTTTTTCCTCCACCTTTCTTTCCTTTAGGGAGAACCTCATCCTTGCCCTCCAGATAGAAGAGCATACACAAGTAGATAACTCCTTCGGATGAATGCTTTTAAAAAAGGATAAAACAACTATGTTACTGTTGTCTTCTTCGTCTCTCATGTTCAGAGGGGACCAGAGACCCTCACTGGGGCAGAGAGCTCCCAGCAGGGCAGGGCAGAGGCTGTGCTCTGCTGGCAAGACTGAATTAATTTGAATCTTTTGCAGTGGGAGGCCTTCACAAAACTCTGTGTTATATAAAAAAAAACCTGTCAGAGCTCTGGAATAAGTAAGAATAAGGGCAGAAGCAAGTCACTGAATTTTTTAAAACATTGTCCTATTAGAAGTGGTGGAGGGTGATCAAAACCCCCAGTAAGCATTTTAATAATTTCTGGACCAAATGCATAATTCCCAATATTTTGGGTGACCTTATTCTTTTTAAAGTTCTAATAATGATTTTTAGGGGCATACACTGCTCTTCTAATGATCTCTAACTTGCTGCTAGCCACTCACCACTAAATAAAAATGGCTGTTCCATTGCTGCTCCTCTCAGAGTCACTGGGACAAGCCAAGATCACCCTGCCACCGTGTCAGTCACCAGGGACACTGTTTTTTCAGCACTGTCCATATTGCTCAAGACATTCCAGCACCTTCTATGTTAGTCTTGGATCCCAATAAACACAACTAAATATAGAAAGAAGTTTGCTTTAGGTGGGTACATGTGTGCTACGTGTCTGTGCTGGCAGTATAGTCAATCAGGATCTAGGGTTCAGTTCAGGAGGGTACACAGTGGTGCCTGTCCCCTGCTACACGATATTCCCTGCTCCCCAGGCACTTCTCCTGAAGAGTAGCTTTTCCAGGTCCAAGAACATAGCTGCCAGATCTAGGGGATATCTCAGATACCTTAAGGCATCTCAAATGGCACTGGACAAATAAATTTGGGCAGCTGAATTCAGCCTTCCTTGTGCCAAGCCTGAAGTGTGAGGCAGCTGAGCAGCCAGCAGAAGCCTTCCTGAGGATTAGCTGCACCTCTCTCTTACGTGGTTACCTTGTGCTGCCTGGGGAGTTTAGACACCTGCTTCACATGTAGACACCTAAATTTAAATATCTTCATGTGGAGCTCAAGTCCAAGTCAATCCAAGTCCATCTATTTTTCTGATCGCCGTTAGAATTTGTGATGTCCTTAACCTTTCCTAGTCAGTTTTCCTATTTCTCAATTCTCACCCAGACCTCCTGCATCTAGTTGTTTTGAGCTTGAGATTTGTACTGTGCAAAGATGCCATGTCCACTTCTGACTCTTCTTCAACTCTGAACTTGCTGGATTCAGAATCAAAACCAGCATTTTTGGTACCCAATTATGTAGTAGCCACCTACAATCCACCGATGTAGTAGCCAAAGACATTTTAAAATGTCAGAGCATAAAACAGGCAGAAGGTCAGCCTAGGCCAACATGGGACGTCAAACAGTGACACCAGCCAACAGTGAACAGCCAGGGAGGATTGCACAAGCAGGCCAAACACTCAGTGATATTTCTCTACAAGAGTTTCTCAGCCCCCAACATCTGCTACTTGAAGACATCCTGAGCCAGAAGTGGGCTTTTGGTATTAATTAGCCCGGGATTAAATCTTCTCCCCTAAGACCATCCAGCTGGTTTTAAACCTTCTATCCCCTTGTGTCAAAAGTTCCACAATTTATCAGGACAATCCACAGAAACAGATTATCTGTACCCTTGGCTTTGTATTTAATCACTTTCTGGATCATTCTTGTAGGAGCTATGCTGGGGACAAGATGTGTGTTTCTACCCAACACAAAAGAAGTAAAACTTGTATCAACAAGAACCTGCTTTCAATTATTCACCAACAAACATGGATTTAGATTATCCTTGCATAGAAACATACAAACACCACAAAACCCTAAGATTAAAATCAGGTATTTCTTAGAAGGGCTTTTTAGGCTTTTAAAGTTTCCCAGGGAATTAATCATGAGGTGAGGAAGAACAGAGCTTGTTCTGTGCTTTTCTAATCCATGCATAGCAGCATGTCTACCCCAATCCTTGTAAAAGGACATTATGCCTTCTCACAGCATCTGTGTGCCATCACTCGGCTGCTTCTCCTCCTCTCCCCTTAAATGCTGTTCTGGCTCTAAGGACAGCTGACTGATTAGTTTGTGCACACCAAAGTCACTCTCACTGTTTGAATCTGTGACCTGAAAAAATAAATCCTAACACTTGCTGAGCTTCAACTAACTTTCCAGGCTTCCAGCTAAAGGAATGCTTCTGAATACCCAGTGCTGTATTTCCTCCCTTCCAGGAAATGGTACATCAGGGCAGTTGTGTCCAGAAACTACATTCTCAAACACACAGTGTCTGTTTTCACAGGAAATTAGTACTGTGCTCATAAGCCCAATTCTACCAGACTCTCACCTCTGGGCCTGCCCTAGTTTTTTCTTACCTTAGTTTTCTTTTTTTCTTTGGACAGAGAAGTTGTTATGGAAAGATAGATAAAGGGGGAAAGTTCTAATCCATCTACTGATTTGTACAGTTTGCTACATCAGGTTTCAAAGCTCCTATATGAGGTTTCTTCAAGACTGCTCCTTTTGTCTGTATGCTTTGGAAATTGTAACCCTCACTTTTCACCCTGGAGAGTCCTGAGGTAGCTTTTGACACCAGCTCTGATCTCACATCCCTGTCTCAAACAGGAATCCCTGTGTTTTGGATTCCCACCCACTATAGGAGTGGGAATCTCTTTTGTCCTTCTTATTCAGCTCATGTAGATGTGTGTACTTTTTACTGACATTTGGACATTAATGCTTTCTGTAATGTATTTCTTTCAGACATCATTGTTCTCATCGCTTCAATAGCAGTTGTTTCTGCAAAAACTCAAGGTAACATTTTTGCAACATCAGCACTGAGAAGTCTTCGTTTCCTACAGATCCTTCGTATGGTGCGCATGGACCGAAGAGGAGGCACTTGGAAATTGTTAGGTTCTGTAGTTTATGCACATAGCAAGGTATGTAATCCTAGATACTAATTGTGTCTGGTTGATAGCTTCACTTGATGTGATTCAACAAGAGACCAAGGAAATAAGCACTCATTAGATTTGAGCAGAATATCCCAAATTTTCTGAAGTAGCATCAATTGTAATATGAACTAACACCAATACACCAGGCCATGTTTAATGCTAACAGTTTTTAGAGATCTTGAAAATGCTTTTCCTTGATGGGCAGCTGTAATTTGTTATATGCTGGGGATGTTGCTGGAGGAAACCATTAGAGTAGATCTTGTCCACTTTCAGAGAAAATTTGTATCCAAGGGAAGCACTTGACTCATAACTGCACAGATGCCAAAAAAGCATTTACATAGATATTTTCATGATGTCTTCTTGAAATGTCAATCCATAAAATGGGAATTGATCGCTGTTCTTTTTTATCTAGGAATTAATCACAGCCTGGTACATAGGATTTTTAGTACTCATCTTTTCGTCTTTCCTGGTTTATTTGGTGGAAAAAGATGCAAATACCGAATTCTCCACATATGCAGATGCTCTCTGGTGGGGCACGGTAAGTACAGAAAAATAACATGGACTCTAACCACTGTGCTAAAGTCCTTTGAATTTCACCTACTGAGGATTTTAACTTAGTGTGCTGTTCAGTGAATTGTTTTCACTGACAAAAAATGGTCTGAGAAGCTTCCTCCTTCAGCTATTCATTTGCACATTGACAGATTATTTCAGTCCATCCAGCAGAACAGCTGTTTATGTGTTTCTGCTGCAAACCAGACCACTAAACCTTCAAGACAAGAAAGCATTGTACTTTTTAACCCTTAGCCTTTCAGTAATATAGTTTGTAAAATGGCCCCACAAAGAGCTGTTTTGATACAAACCAGAGGACTCTAAATGGCAGTGCAGGAAGAGGAAAAAGTGTCAGGAAAAAAGAGGGGAAAAATCTTACATCAGCTTTGGCAAGAGACTATCATCAGTGCCCTTTAAAACATGTTGTTTCTTCTTCCTCTGTACCTTGAGGACAAAGACCAAGAATAAGTATGTCAATTCTGGTTCCACAGTGTTATTTTTTACAGGTATACTTGAGATCATGGTTAGCTATCAAATCAATTGTTTTTACTTTGTTGAAATCTGTGGGATCTAAGTACATGCCTGACTGCTTTTCTGAAGGAGGATTATATGAATATTGTTAAAGAAACCAGGCTTTCAATGAACAAAAAAAGGCCTAAGTTTGAAGTTTTGATTTCTTTTTTTTAATGGCAGAATGTGTAGGGATTTTTGCTTAAAAATGTCCTGTAGTGATCCAGACTTCTCCACTGTGTGAGAGTTACTTAAGCAGCTTAAGAAATCTGCCCCAACAAAGCCTAAGGCAGTTATTGTCAGGCAGTATTAAACTGCTTTTCTTTTCCTTCTTATGCAGTAGAACACACAGAGTGTGCTCTGGCAATGTCTGGGTAGTGAAATGATACCTGGGAGATCATTAATGCTGACAATAACATAGAGCACTCATTAGTTTCCTTGGAATAAGTGTGAAACCTGAGCCAGCCTCTGCCACCTTTTCTTATCAGAGGGATACCAAAATGAAGCTTTCTCACCTCAGCCTTTTTGCTGACAGGATTCCACCTAGATTTAGTAGTATCTTCAGGCTCAGAGCATGCACACAGGCACTGCACAAAAGCCCTTTCCAGAATGTCTTAAATTATTGAAAATATTTGTAAGAAGTTTTGTCTGCATTTTGAGCTAAGGTCAAGGTCACTCACTATTATTAGGGGTAGTTAGTGTATTTGAAATTTGTTCATCTAAGGGCTAGTCATTTGTTGCATGTCTTCCCTAGAGACTGTATTTCTATGTTATCACTGCACAAAATTGGGAGCTTGGAAAAGCCAGACCTACTAAATATTATGTGTGCATTTACAAACATTCAGAAATATATTTTGCTGGAACTTGTTGCTTTAGAGCAAGCAAGGCCGATCACTGATAAAATACACATTTTATCCTGTAGTACAAACACACACAGAATTCATCCTGGCTGAAGTGATGACACAAGGTTTTGCATTCAGTTGCATCTCTGTAGTTTATTTTGTTTCCCATTTCTTCAAAAGCTGAGTTCTGAGTTTGCCTTAAGGCTTTCTAACCTTCCTGTATTGATCAGGTTGTGAAGCATCTGGCATTGGATGCTGATGTCCTCACTGATGGGTACCCCAGCTCTGGCAGTCTGAAAACACCCTTGCCCCTTTAGGGTGGCAGTGGGGATGTGCTCGTGCAAGAGACCCTCCTGTGGCTGTGCATGTTCTTGGGAATGCATCTTTCCAGACATTTGATTCCCCAGGAAAAAGCCTCTCCCTCTCTGCAAGGAAGGCCCTGTGTGCCTTAGCCCTGCACAGGCAGGGAGAGGGCTGGGCAGAGGATTGTACCCACCTGCCAGCTGGAATGGGGAAATGTGTGCACAAGCAATGAGAAAGTCCCAGCAAACTCAGAGCTCCACTGGCATCTGACTGAGGCTCGTGTTAGATCCAAATCCTTCTCCGTGAGCAGCTCTAGCAGCAGGAACAAGGCCTTTATTTTAGAATTTGCTTCTCCACTACCTGCTGACTGCAATTTTTTAAGGAAAAACCCTGCTAGGAAATAATCATTGTATAAAGTGGTGCTTAAAATATTTTGTACACTATTAAGTGAAAGTGCATGACTCAGAGGTTGCATAAGTAGTGCAACTGAGAAAATCAGGAATCTTGCCTAGATTTCAGCAGGAAAAACAACAAAGTTTATTTTAAAACCTGAAAAGAGTATAACTTGTATTTTTCTATATGTTTTCTTCTTTCCACAGTTTCCAATTAATACATTTAAGTTTTTAATGCACTGAAGCAAGTGCCCAAACTTACTAGAAATCACTGTTCCCCCTTACCTGATGTCTTTGCCATTTTAATAATAGTAATTTTTTTCATAATATGTAAAACAGTATGTGGGAAATGCATAATGTGCTTCTTAGTCATGGTTGTTTTTACTGCCAGAGTAACCCACATGCAGAGATTTGAAAAGGACAGACTGTATGGCATTTTAGGGGAAATCAAGGCTTAGTCTCATTGATTTGTTTATTTGCAAAAGTTGTTCTGACTTAAACCACAGATTATGTACCAAACTCTGGACTGAATTTTGTCATGGCAGAGGTACGAGAAAGAAAAGGCTGCATCAAAGTCGGTACAAAAAGTTACCCTAAATTTCAATCTTTTAGAGGCACTTATTCTTCTCCTTACAGGAGCAGCACTAGCATGCTGCAATTAACCCATTCATTAATTCACGTTACTTGAGGACCATACACTGCTATGGTTATTTCACTGGTTCAATTTCTGAAGCCCATATTTATATACAGAAATGAAAGGCAGGATATGGCATCCAAATTTACGTATGAATACTCCACTGTATTTGCAATTTGATGCTGTACTGTGCAACCTGCTACTGAATCATCATGTTAATGTTACTACTGTGAATATTCTTGTGGTTGGGGTCTCCACAGTGCTGCCTAACACAGCAGTACACAATGGTGTGTGTTATATGAAGAGCTCAAGTTCAGAATTTGCTTTGGTAGAGAAGATAAATTCATTTAACAGAAGAAAATAATAAAGCCATATGGGAACAAAAGGTCAATTAAAAAACCTATCTACTTCAAAACCAAACCATACATGGTTTTCTGAGATATACTGATGTTAACTAGAACTGTTAACAAACTAAATGTCACTTACAGTGACATTTAGTTTGTACATTAATTAGCTTTAGCTGCAAATGTAATGCAGCTGAAGTTTCTGTCCTTCTTACACATTTGACAGAATTTCTCTTAAAAAGTCTTTATTTTCTAGTAATACCCAATAGTTACAGTTGAATGCAGAATGGCTCTGGCATTCCACAGTGTCCCGTTAGTGAACAAAACATATTACACTGAATTACATTGGCACAATGACTAGCTCAAGTGAGTTAACATTGATGAAATTTTTCCCATTTAGTGTAATGATACCATGAGCAAACTATATTTTTTTCATTTAAGTGATGTCAGGTAACAATTCAAAAGGTGAGTACTGCTAGGAGAACATAAAATGATATCAGAAAGAAATATTAGGGTAGAGAATGGCCTCCTGAGTCCTATCTCATCTAATTGAAGTGATCTAAGCTATATCATCACACTCGTTATTATATTACCTCATTTTTATTAGCATATTTATTAGCTCCAGCAATGAGATAACAGATGTTCTATCATCTTTGTAAGTTATGAGCCTGGCCAGATGACACTGCCTACTTTGACTAGTCTGTCCAGACCTCTCATTTACAGAAGTAACCAAAATGGAATGGTTTGCATCTGGTGTAAAAGACAGGACTCAGCTAGCCCATTTAGCCATGCAGGAGTAGGATTCAGCTGCTTAGACAAAGGCATACAGTACCATCAGAGATCTGTTGGACAGTCTGCTGCCTCTCTTGTGGGTGGTCCCTGTTCAGATGCCCTAGTACAACTCTGGTGGCACTAGTTGGTTTTTTTTCAGACAAGCCCAAGTCATTCATTTTAGGATACAATAAGTTACCTTTGCACTTTGGCCACTTCTCTTACCCACACAATGCCAGCTGTAACTTCTGCCTGCTTCTTGCATAATTATCAGTGATTCTGGAAATTTCTTATGTTGTCATGTTTTCACATCCAGTAGTTTTCCACACCCTGCTCAGTTAATTTAGTCTCAGGATTATGCCAGTCAAGGCCTGGCCAATGGTTCACCAGCAGCACTTACAAAGAGGCAGTGGATTATTCCCAAGCTCAACTTTGAAGTTGTCCAGAAAACATTTTCTTAGTTTTGTGGTGAGAGTAATATAAAATGAAGATCAAACCCCTTTACTCAGTGTTGAGTAAGACAGTACAGCATGGTGCTGACACCTATACACCCCTGTAAAGACCATCCTGAGATAAAATAGCTCAAATAAAGCAAGAAGCCACTGATATTCTTAATCACATGCTGATACTGTTAAGTCCTTAGTACCTAGAAGAATTGAGGGAAAGGCTTAATAGGGTCTCGTTATTTTCTTTGAAGAAATTTCAGAGATAGACTCTGTGTGACTGCTCCTGGTTTTGGATTGCTCTCAGATGTCAGGTCCCAAAGGTTCAAGTTTATCTCTGACTTCTTTGGAATACAGTTCGGTGGCAATATCATTAATATGCAGGTGACGCTTGGTTCTGTTTCCCTCTCATCAGCCCAGACAGGAGATATCTCTGTACTTTCCAGCGACTGGCAGAGATAGGGAGCTGGATGGAAGCCAAGAAAGCGGGCTCATTCCAGAGCTCCAAACTGCTTTTCAATAACTGGCCTGGAAACAAATTTTGAGGAACTTTTTATTCAGGGATTCATTTGTTCAAGTGTTTCATTCCTCTTGGGCCTCAGACTGTTCTGCAGTTGCCCTCTGATGTGAAGAGCTGTGATTATCTTCTTCCACAAACAGATCAATCCCCTCTGCCAGGCCAAGACCATGGCTGCACCGGCTCATCTCTGAGATGACAGAATTGCATTCTCATGTTCCTTCCTCCTTCTTACTCCATCTCAGTCTCTCGCTGCCTTGAGCAGGCTCTGGAGCCTGTTAGGCACATCTGTGAGCTGACACAACGGACCAAAGCAGCAGAAACAAACCACGCAGAAATGTGGATAATTTTCTGTCCCTTCCTGGGTGGCATTGGCTTGCTTGAGTCCTGAAAAGGCTCAGAAGAGAAGATGGGGCAGGGAAGTGAAGAGGAACAAGGAAGAGTGAGACCTGATAGCCTTTCAAGGTGGTATGTCTGTGACCAGGCTAGTGTTACAAAACTTGAGACTTGATAACCACTTGAAATTTCAGCTGCAGCCAGAATTCATCTCTCTCTCTTAGTCCCTGTGGCTTTCTCAGGGTAAATTACACCCGCAGCTTGTTCCCAACAATGGGAGCAATTAAAAGCACTGTTTACTATCTACAGAGTCCTAAATAGTTGAAATCTAATTACTTCCAAAAGACTTTCCTTCTTTTGTCCCGTGGTGACCCTGACATTAAATAGAATTGTTTTGGCCGTCTTGCCTAGGAACGGACTTTGAGGAAGCTGGAAGCAAAATAATGTCTCTAGAAGGCAATTTCCTGAAGAATCTGTTGCTGCCAGAATATTTGCTGAGCCTGAACTTGCCCACATTTGGTACACGATGTAAAATAATTCTCCATGCACATGTTCTCCCTAATAGCAGGCCCCGGAGTCGCTGGCACTCGGCCTGCTGTTGTCTATCTTTGGCCTTTAACATCGTGTGCTGCTGCCGGAGCACGTGCCCCGCAGCCTGCCGGCCGGCCCTCGGGAATCCTGGCTCTGCCCAGCCCTCTCCAGCTGCCCACGCCAGGCAGCTGCATGGGCCTGACCTCTGTGAAAGCACACAGACACAGCTCTTCTGCCAGTCCAGCCCCCAGACATGGGACTGGTGGGCTTCCTGGGCAACAAGCAGCCTGGAGGGCAATTCCTTGGCTCAGGGAAAGCCCTCAGACTCATCTTTTGCCTTCAAGATGTATTCAGTGAGCCCCAACCATGCACCATTATCTCAGTGGCCACGTTGATCATGGCCAGTGGTCAATGAGCCCTCCCAGCTGCACCAAAGCTTGCCTCCCCCTTCTCTTTGGCCTGTCCACAGGCAGCTCTGAGCTAACGTGGTCTAACAGCCCGAGGCACCTCTGCCTCTGCTGCTGCATAGGAACCCTTGGACCTTCATGTCAGGAGTGACATAGGTGTATCTGAGCCTGTCAGGGGGAAGGGGAAAGGACCAGAAACTTTACTTAGAGTCCCTCCCAGCTTTTCTTTGGTGTTTTTTGTGTTTCAGAAGATAATTCACTTCAAATCTTACTGATGGGTTTACAGAAAATGCAGCTGCTTCTTGCAATTCCTTTGACTTTATATCATTTGCAAGCATCAACTTCTTCCCTCCTATATTTTTCCAGTATTATCTCAATGTAATTTATATTTCTTTAGCTAGACAAATACATATAGTTATATTCTCCTGCAGAAAACAGGTGAAACACCTTCACATCTATGGAAAAAACACTTTTTTTCTTCCTAACTTATATAATTTCCTACCATTTGCCTCAAATTTGAGATCAATGTAATTTTTCATTCTTTTTAAACTTATTGCTTATTTAGATGTTTTTCTCACATTTCTTATTTATCTCAGTTTTATTTAGTCAAACAGTATAACATTTTCACAGAAAAGAGTCAATGTTAGTATATTTATGTTCATTTTTTTAGAAACAGCTATATGTTTCAGATGTCTTGGATTAATTAGTGGAAATGCTGCTTCATGCAATGTAAATAATCTGTAACTAATCTGTCAGTGAGTTCTGGTAAACCATTTTGTTCATTCATTTCTTTTTAGATCACATTGACAACCATTGGCTATGGAGACAAAACTCCTCTGACTTGGCTTGGAAGGTTGCTTTCTGCAGGATTTGCTCTACTTGGCATTTCCTTCTTTGCACTACCTGCTGTGAGTATGCCTATAAAATTAATAAAAAATAATAGAAATTCCTGTATGTCCTGCCACTGTTATGATACAAAAAGCTCAAGGAAGCTGTCCACATGAAGAACAACTCTTTAAGGCTTTTTGCTCTGCGACAACACTAATGAAGTGCGATCCAAAATCTAAAGAAAAGGTTTGCTGTCCTTGGTTTAGTTTTGGAAAGTTTCTCTGGCATGGACAAAACTGGAAAATAACCCTAAATTAGGTTACATACTATTTTGTAAAGTTGAAAATCCTTCCTTTTGTTATGAATTGTGACATATATTACTGCTTTTCTTTCAAATTTTTCAAAACAAAACAAAAATAAAAGCACATTGTATGTTTTTCTAACTTAGATTATAGTGAAAAAATAGATATTTCTAATAGCATGTTTTGTACAGCCATACAATCTACCAACAGAGAGTAGTAGAAGGCCTTAAATCAACTAATGGTTAATGTTGTTGAATGCAAAAGATGCAACTATCATTTTCTGTGAATAACTAAATAAACATTGCAGTTTTTTTATGTTTTTTCTATCAATGTTCAAGAGACTAATGGAATTGGAAATTATCTAATGACTAAAATATAGTGTAGCTTCAGAACTAAATTCTCAGGTTCTTGAGTGAATCTCCTTTTTTTTAATTAGTTTTGAATAAGCATTAAATGAGAAGTGGTATTTGTAATTTTTGTACTGTTTCCAGTGCAATGTCTTTTGGTATTTTAATACTCATGTGCTTTATCTGTAAATCATTATAAAACATGGATATTATAATACTTCATTTGTTTTCAACCATATAGATAAACCAAGATTAAAAATGTTAATTTGTCAACAGCATTAAATCATCTGGTGCACTGCATTTATTTCTTACTCTAGCTACAATGAGTATTTCAGAATCTTTGACATACTATAATGCATTATAATTATAACCCATTACCTGTTTGTGAATCCTTGACATATATTGACATCTACTGTAATTAATTCCTTTTGTCACCTAGTCACCACTAACAAGAAAGCTAGTCTTAGCAGCACTACAATGAAAAGATGAATACCCTTACATATTAGAGATGCCACAACTTTTGTTCCTTGTGTCATATCTATGTACAGATACTAGTTTTCCTCATAAATATTTCAGTGCTGAATCTGTCTGTAAAAGAAGAGGTATGTGGGAAATTTTGTACTTCTTATAGTATTTTATCTGGACTAAGAATCAAGTGGAAATATTCTTCCTTATAATGCAGACATGTCCAGCAAAATTATTACATTCCTTGCAAGTCAAGAAGGAAAACATCCTCAGTTTTTGGATCTATCCAGTTAGAATCAGATTTATCTTACTCAAAGGTAAAAGGCTAAAAGAGGAGAAGTTTCATAATTAGCTTTTTCATAGCCTCTAGAATGAACAATGGGTATTATTTAATGGGAAAGATCAAGAAGAAATGCATTTTCTAAGTTTTCTAAAATCAAAAGTTCTAAGTTCTGCAGATGTGGACTTTGATGTCCATGTATATCTGGCATACCTGTCAGCTGGTCATTTCCTCATTCCTGACTCAAGTTCCTCTGAATATTCCTGCTTGATTTTATAAATATATATCTATCTCTATGGCCTTGGTAGTTGCAGGAACATAGTGTAGCACAAAACCAGGCAATGGGTGGTCATTGGTAGCACCACAGATGTTATGTAAGAAATCTCCTGCTTCACCAGAAAAAGGGGAACTGCTTCTGTGCCTTCTACTATCATACACTGGTCATAAATGTGTTATCTGAAGCAACTATATGGTGTAACATCTTCACGAAGTCTTCGTAATTGATGATGTATGTTTGTTCAAAGACTACCTACACATTGATAAAATGATATTGCAGGGCATCCTTGGCTCAGGATTTGCATTGAAAGTGCAGGAACAGCATCGTCAGAAACACTTTGAGAAAAGAAGGAATCCAGCTGCAAGTCTAATTCAGGTAAATATGAAATCACCAAAAAGATAATCACAGGTGATTTAAAGTGCATATTAGAACAAGTCTTATTTCCATTTGAAAAGTTTTGTGGAAATAATATTTAACAGATTGGTTAGTTTCATGGAATAACTGTGTTCAGTGACTGCTATGTGTTTTTGTAATTCTGTACAGAATCACAGATTCATTTAGGTTGGAAAAGACCTTTAAGATCATCAAGAAAAACTATAACAAGACACAAACTATAACAGCATTTCTGTGTGTAGTTTTTGTTCCTCTATCCATGTTAATGAGACAGAGGCAAGGATGCTAAATGCAGGCCTGCAGTCAGAAAGCTGTTTGGAAAAAGAGAATTGATCCCTAGATAATCCAACTGACAGCACAGTGCTCTTGCCTATATTAAGCTACTTTTCATCTCCTTTAGAGTATTTAGAGGGTTTAGAGTATTTCAGTGAGTGATGTACTTGGTGAAGATGAAACATGTCCTGCCCAGAGAATTCCTTTCACTATGAGTCAATTCAAAAGCTAGAAATGTAGGCAATTAAAAACAGTTTTTAAATGTCTGAAATTGTCTGAAATTGTTCTGATGTGATGGTGCAAATCAACAAAAAGTTGAGGAAAAAGCCAATGCAATGTTTTGCATTGGCTTTTTCCTTAACTTTCAGTCCTAGTTATAACTGAGAAAATACTCCAAAGAATCATTTTGCACCAAACTTTACTCTACTTGATGCACTGAAAAAAAAGGGGGGAAATAATCTCCTAGAGTCCTAGTTTATTTTCCTGGGATGCCAAGTATTCTATGTGTGCCATGTAGGCTGGGTTTTATTTTTGAAATAGTAAATCCAAATAAAGAAGCTGAGTATGAATATGCTAGATTTCTGTGCTAAGTACTGATAGATGTCAGACTGTCTTTGAAGCATTCTTAAAGTTAATAAATGTTTTCCATTATTACTGTTCAATTATTATTAAATTCTAAATATTTAAAAGTTAATATTTTTTAGAATAATTGACAGAAATAATTCCTCTTCTTTTGTGTCTAGTTTAGAATGACTGTCTGGCATATTTTCTAACACATATATTCTGATCTACTTCTTCCAAATTTAGTTGCCAGAGGAAACACATAATAGATTTAGGTTTTGGATATAGCTCTTATTATTATTTTATGACAGTTCAACCAAAATATTAGTAATACAGCATGCTAAATAGATTAAGAGTAGCTAGCTGCCTGATTTTGGAGATTGACTCTTAGCAAGTAAAATCATTGTGAAAGGAAGACATTTGTTGTGGGATCCCATGATGAAGGCTGTTCAGCATTTACAGGTTCAACACTTTCAGTGATCCAGAAGTTAATATAAAATTGCTGGTAAAGATATTTTCTGAAGGCACAAGGGCTGGCAGCATAGGAAATATGAGAACATGCACACAGGAATAAAACCAAGGATGACCTGAGTGACTTTTAGTGTGAAAGGATCACTGCCAAATGTTTTAATACAAAAATACAAAACTTGATCTGGAAACTGAATCCAGATAATTATAAGATGTCTCTATCCCAGCATTAATGAATCAGGAAAGGATGTGATCAAGCATGAGAAATACAGAGGAGAAAGACAGGGAAAGAAGGGTCAAGAGCTTGATACAAGTTCCCAGTATGTTACTACACCTGCTTTTATTAAAGACCTTAGATACAGAACCAGTAACATAATGAGAAGACTGATCCTACCACTGTGTATGATGATGCTCATACTAATATGCTACATATCAACTCAGCATCTACAGTCTGTAAGTGAGACTGAAATATTGGAGAAAGCAAATAAAACATTGGAAAAATGGGTCAAGGACTGGAGAAAATTTCATGTTCATAAATGCAGGATGCGTCTGAACTGCATATCATTGGGTCCTGTAACAGTGCCCAGGTGTTTTTTTAATTGTCTTTAGCTTATCAGGGCAATGTCTATTTTCTAACCAGTTACACTGTGCTAACTCATCTGTTGCCACAGATAGACACTTTGATAGAGCCTTTACCTATAGATAGCTGTAGAAAAGTGAAATATTTGGTCTGGATATACCTTTCCCAATTTCTTTAGCTCATAAGAAATATTTAGTGTGAGAATTATTTGAACACAGAAGCTCAGAAAGGAAGTCTTAAAACCTACTGGACCATTTAATGTAGTAGACAGAAACATAACAAGTAACTCTGGCTACAAGCCAAAACCAAAGAGTTTCAAATTAAAAATAATGCAGAAATTTTTGACAATGAGAATGCTCAACCAATGAAGCAATTTTCAAAATGAGTAACAGGTTCTCCATCTGTTAATGAAGACTGGATGTGTTTCTGGGAGATACAGAGTAGGAAAACACAGGGTATTAGATTCCATACAAGAATACCTAGATGACATTTAATGGTTGACAATATACAGGAAGCACAGATGCTCAGCTAGTACAAATTAATATAGTTATGCTGACATCAGGGAACATGTCCCAGCTTGTAGAACCAAGGCTCATCTTACTATCTACATGCATTATAAATCTAAACAATGGACAGATTTTCAATGCTATGCTTTGGTTACTCACTTTTGCTAAATGTTTAAAAACACAAAATGAATAATTTCAGTGTTTCAAACCATAGAGAATGCTTCTCTTTACTTTTCAGTTCTTTTTGTCTGGTTTTCATTATGATTTGCCAAATGTATTATGACATTTTCTTCACGTCAGACTGCAAGTTTGTGTGGGTGTCCCCTATGGACTTGTCATAAATAAATCACTGCAATGCTTTTCTGAGCACCTTTATGTGCTGAATATCTTCTGGTGCTTTCATAGAGCCAGTAAGTCTTATCTTACTGCATGAGGTGTACTGGGATTCACAAAAGTTTTGGTAGGTTTGTACTGGTATTTCCTGAATCAGCCTAAGCAAGCACATTCTGGTCTGAGCAAAATCCCCTCACTCTGTGGTCAGTGTGGTGGCATTGTCACTTCATGTTCTTGGTTCCTTTGTGCTTTTCTATTGTTTCCCCATACCAGGCTTCCTGGCGGTTTTATTCTACCGACGCCAGCCGAACAAACATGGCAGCCACCTGGCGATATTATGAAAGTATTCTTCCTCCCCTCAGGCATGTATCAGTGCTATGAATGATAAGAGAAAGATACATCTTGTATCGGTTACTAATCTGCTTTTCAATTTTTTGTTTCATCCCCTATTCCCTCTTGCCTTGTTTTTTCTTTTTTTACCGTATATCCTGCACGTAGTGTGTATGGCGCAGTTATGCTGCTGATGAGAAATCAGTTTCCATTGCTACCTGGAAGCCTCATTTGAAGGCCTTGCATACCTGCAGCCCTACAAAGTAGGTACAAATATGGCAGCTGGTGCTGGTTTTGATGTGTGTTCAAGCTTATAGAGAAGTAGTATTTGTCTGTTTCGTCTTGGTTTGTTGTCTTTAGTCCTCTCAAGTCCTGTCATTAAAAACTTCAACTAACAAATCAGATCAATATAATGTAGGAGCCTAGGAACAAATACAAATCATTGCTATTTATCTTAGAAATGCACAGGCATTAGAAACATTTTCCCAACAACCCACTCATGCATCACAGTTAATGATTCACCTCATTCCAAATTATCCTCAAGGAGAAAAATATTAAGTTTAATGCAGAGCTTGTCCCTTGTTTCAGTGGTATGTTTATGCCTGTGCGTCTGTATAAGGCTGTAGCTGCTGATCTACCTTTCCAAAGAAAGAGTGCCTTGTGCTATTTTGCAGGTGAATGCACTGAGGAATTTGCTCCTTTTTGTCATAACTTCTGATATATTCAGTATTTCCTTAGGACAAACTATATATGCAGTCATACATACAGACAGTAGAAGACGACTCAAAAGACCTGTTGCCACAGTTTGGCAGACAGGAAATATTTGATATCCTAGTTTGGGTGAGAATTCACACAGCACTGGCAGCCCAAGACTTTTCAATAATTCAATAAAAGGTTTAGCAGAAGGCAGCAAGTTGATGATTCAATACGTGGCACAGATCAGGAAGTAAAAAACACTTGATAAAGATCAAAAAGGAGAGCGCTAAGAGCCTTATGGGAAAGCTCTGATAAGCATCTTAACTGTTGTTAATTGCAGACAGTGCAAGAGAATTAGTGGTTTCTCTCAAAGCTGGGTGATGAACATCCACATGACAGTAAAAAGGTAATTGTGTGCCAAAAAGCTCAGCCAAAAAGAAGTTTGGCTGGGTATCCAAAGCTGATCTTTGAATTTCAAAGAGTTGACAAGAACAGAGCCGTAAGTAATCCATTACCATAACTCTAATTCCAAACTGCTCCACACTAAAAGAACCTTTTAGATTAAAAGTTACATGAAGTATTGATATTTTACATATACAAACAGACTGAAAGCAACATTAATATAAATGGATGGATAGAAAATTACATAAATAATGAAGCTGTATCCCACATAAAATATTCTAAAGTATGACTGTCCCTCAAAAGTGCATCTACTTCTTGTTTTAAATAAGTATATTGCTGTGCTAAAATGGAACCTTTTTATTTACCAGAAATAACATATCTAATAAGAAACTACAGCTTTCTGTTATATATGTGTCAGCAATGCATTTTGCCTAAGTGCTTTGCCAACTCAGTCTGCAGTGGTATGTACTAAGCATGTTATGCATGTGTTAAAAAACCTGAAAAGTTTCTTTTCCAGAACCATTGTAGTTATGAGTCTTGCTTGAATGTTTTTGTGGTTGCAATGTAATGTGTGTGTTGTGCACCAATTAACATATCCATTTATGTCTATCATACATATAACATCATCTCTAACTAAGTAATGTGATTACTGTCTGCATAACAAGTATGTTTTTCCCTCCCACTCCCTGACCTGAAGAAAAGAACAAGGGGAATCTTCTAGCAGGTTTGTAGTTTCTTTTATTTCTTTTATCTGTGAAATTGCTGTTTCCTAATGGCTTTTAGATGTCTTGGGTTCTGTACAGTAGGTTCAATGAACTGCAACCATTGATGGATAATAATCACAAATTGGATCTTTTTAAACTCATATGCTGCTGAAATTTGCTTCTTTGTCCCAGTTTTTCTATGGAAAAAATAGGCAATTTTTTACACATCTAACATGCTGTAGCTTTGAGAAAAGCTCAGTTTGAACAATGACAGAGCAGCCAGTGGACCAGCCTTCCCAGACCCAGCTCCTGAGCAAGGACATGTCCCCAGCTTCTGCTGTAAAATCAATGCAGGATTTGCAGTGGAAATTACAGACATATAGTTTAATTTGGCAATGTCAAGAAGCCCACCAACCCTCCATTGCAGGGAGAACCCTTTGATGGGTCTGGTTGGATGTCACCTTTGCTCTGCAGGAGCATTCTCAAGACTTCCTCAGTGCCATGTCTCCACATTTTCTAACTTTTCTGTCATTCCCTCCTAAGGAGCATTTTGGGACATAGGAGTTTGGGGGAAAGCAGCACTGCAATGTCTCACCTCCTCCTGGCTGCATGGCTTGCACTCCCCCATGGCTCAGTTCAAGCAGAGGAGCCAGGCTGGTACCTGTGCTGAAGAAAGCCCCACTGCTGTCAGCCAGGAGCCCAGATGGGCTCCCACCCAGCCTAGATCCCAGCTGAGCTCTGACTGCCTACAGCTGGCACCAGCAAGCCTTGGCAGGGCCATCCTCACTGGGTAAATAAAGCTCTGGAGAGGCATGTCCTAAGGCACTGGGAGAAAATGCTGGTCTTTGCTGCACTGATAGCCCAAATCCTTAGGAACAGGAAAGGCTTCAGTGGCTAGAAATGACTCTATCTTAGAAATTCATTAGGGATGGGAATCAGCCAGCATTTGGCAGCTGGCACTGTGGTATCAGCATGCTCAGATAATAGCAGAATTTACCTCCCAGCAGAAAACACTGAAAAGCCAAGGAAAAAAGTGTTGATGACATATCAGCCCCTGAAATACATCCAGCCCCGAGTAGTACTGTGGTTCACAAGTTCTTCTGGGTTATTCAGTCTTCACATCAATTACCCATGTCCCATTCCACTTCCCAGACTGCTCCTCTGGCACCTGACTCCGACCTTTTCCTCCAAGCATGTGTAACTGCTGTTAGTGTCACTGTGACTCAAGGGGACAGGATTTGCTCTGTCAGTTCTGGGACTTTTTGTATACATTACCTCCACAGGCTTGCTAGCAACACATTGATCTCATTAAATTATTACAGTCTGATCCAAACTTCTTGCACTCACCAGCTGTATTTCCTAGTCTTTTTGACAGCAGCATTTAAAATTGACTTTTTTAAAGGTGAGACAGAAGTTGCCAGTAAATGAGCATATCCCTCTAAAACTGGGATTTGTGCAGAGGGGAGAGGTTATTCCCAGTTGTACCAGCAAGCACTAAAAGAGACAAATTTACTTACAATAACTGGAAACTAGATGAAAAAAAAAACCCAAACGCCCAGCTGTCAAAACCATGCTGTGCTCTCCCTATTGATGATAACAATTGTGGCTTCAAATTGAGTCAACAATTTAGCCAAATTTATTCACTTTATTTTCACTGAGTGGAAGATGTTTACTCCTTCAGAAACACTTAATTAATATATGCACTGCTGCAAATTAGGGTATATGTAAAAATGAACTCGTTACTTCTAAGATCATGTTCTACTGTAAGAACCCTACAGACCCCTCAGTGCCTTTTAAAAAAGGTGTGTTTTTTTCAGTGGCTGTTTATTGCTCTTATGCTGATATATCACTGTATGTTTGTATCACTGAAAATAGAAGTGGTGTATGTGGTCTTTTGTGGCAAAGATGTAAATGCAAACTGCTGCAATGTACTTTGAGATACCTGTCCGTGACTATTTAACTTGTTTCTTACTGCAATGCTAAGTGACTTGCATGGGATGCTATGCGAACAAAGTACGATTCTTCTTGTTTCACTCTTAAATGAAGAAGTGTTTGCACAAGCAGTACATTGGATTGAATTCTGAACATGCTCTTTGCTCTATATTCCCTTCTAAGAACAGCGAAGAAAATCTTCAGGAAAAGTTCATTATCTTCTTTCCTACCTAATTGACTCATATTTACAGAAATTAATTCTTGTGTTTTGTCATGTATAAACCTGCAGTCTTTCATTAGGTGATGAAATGTTGCTATGCATTTGAGTTGAGAGAGTTGTGTTTATGAGGCTGCAGCTTCAGATTGATTTTATATGTTGTATTTCCCAAAATTTTACTCACAAGTATTCTAATTAATCATTTATCAAAGTATTGGTAGACAACCTCTCTGGTGTATAAATGAGATATTTCTATAAATCAGCTCCAGAGTTGTGCACATGATTTTAAAAGACTATATCTTAAATTCTTAATATCTGCAAATGCACACACTGAAAGCAATCAAACATTTATCTCTGTTCAGTTATACAACATGGCTGAAATAGTTCCTGTGCAGGAAACTAGATCAAGACTGATGAATCTTGTCACCTACAGAGAGCATAATCAGTCTTAAACTGTGTGTAGGACATGCACTGGGTGTCTGCAAAGGATGAATGTCGCCCATCTAGTCTTGTAACTCATGAGGCTGAAGATGCATTCCGTATTCAGACAATTCTCTCTGGTGCAATAAGAAGCAGTTTTGCCAGTATAAGATCTTCAGGGGAAAACTCAGCCCTGTTCTGAGGGAAACAAGTAAATTATGTTATGGAATTCTTTCACCTCCTATACCATATCTATTTCTAAAAGATTTAATGTAAACAACTCTGCATGCACCATATAAAAAAGAAATTGCCAATGATGCATAATCTAGCTTGAGGTGGAAAACCTAACCCCTTACCCAGCACTGGAATGCCTAGTAACAGAGTCCTCTATCTCCCCTCACTCCTAGTAAGCTTTGTAGTAATAAACAGAAGCTCTTCAGGATGTACACCCCTCGGAAACATAGGTATTCAGCATCCTGCCTATTCACATGATGTTTGAGAATGCCAACTAACATCAGGTGCATGATCCATTCACTTCCCCTCCTCGGTGCTTTAAAGTTCCTTACTTCTCCAAATGTTTCCTATTTATTTTAAGTGCCTGTAAGTCCCTTTTTGCTTGTTGCCTGCAATGCCATTAACACAGTGGCAGCAACACCAGTTGTTTCAAACTCATCCAGCCAGACAATTGCAGTGGCAGCACATCGTGGTTTTACAAAGCCCCATTCCCCTTCTCTGCTTGACACTTCAACTTTTGGAATGCATTACCCTGTGGAGATCTAAAACTGGGTTTGAATATTTGGGTAAAGCCATTTCCCCAAGTCCAAGAGGATTTTTTATGACCATGGCAGTTGATTTCTCCATCTAATTATTAGTGGAGAATATTAAGCTATAGCATGCTAGGCAATTACAACAGCCAAAATGTGCAATTGTTCTTGAGAAGAATCCCCTTGGACACAGCTTGTGGATGATGTGCCTGCATCCTGTACTGGAAGGTAGAGGAGTGCAAGTGAAATCAAGCATCTGCTTCAGCTGAATTCTCTAGAAATTGAGTCTCTTACCAAAAATGGTAATTCCTAGATAGATTAATCTTACGGGAAGAAGCCTATGATTCATATCTCAAGCTGATTGCATTTTTTCTTACTTATTAAAAATAATGTAAAAGACAGTGGAAGTGCAAACTGATTACAGAAAATTAGGATCAAAATAGTTTCTCTTCATTTAGAAATTGTTTTGAAAAGGAAAAAATTCACAAACACCCTGAATATTTACTTTTCCTGATTGACAATTGAAATATAATATATTGTGGGCTGAAATTCTTGCTTTACTTATTGAAGGTATGAGATACAACGATAAATTTCTTGAGTTTGTGGTCCTAGCATGAGACTGGTGGTGAAGTCTTTGAACTTTAGATCTCACAGTATTATCCATTGCATTTGCATTTGTTCAATTTAGCTTAATTTCAGTAAAAGTATTTGTACGCTCAGTAAGAGCCAACAGCTGTATTTATAGGTAGCTAACTACTGAAAATTGGCACGGGCACCTGTTTGCTGTTGTTTGCCATAGGTGATAATTTCTGGCAGTTTTATCTTCTGTCTCAAGACTCAAGTCCTTCTTCCTCACCCTCAGGCCCTCCAGTTATTTCTGATTCATTTCAATTTCTTCCTATTCTTGCTTCCACCAACTGGCTCAGTATGAAAAGCTGAAAAATGAGGTGAAATTATGGCTAGTAGCAAGCAGTAGTGCTGCAGCTCTGAGACTGAGGCAGAGCAGAAGTTTTAACTTGACCAGAAATCTAGGAAAGTGGCAGGCAAATGGGGGAGTGGGACTGGGAAGGAAAGAGATGCTCAGTTAATAAAGTATAGGGAGATGGTCCGTGGAAGACAGAGCAAGCAAAGGTTTGCGTGCACTTCTCCAGAGCAGTCATTTGGACCGGGAGAAAGTGATCGTTCCCTCTGAGTGAAGCTACAGTGACCTCTAGTGTCCCTACACACCCATTCCTTCGTAGATCAAAGGTGGCAAAGGCAGGATTTGAAAACGAAGAAATAAAAATTAGAAAGTCATTTGCTATCCTAGGGAAGTGAGCTCCTTGGGCATGAAATGGGAGCAATAAGCCATAAGATCCTACAACTGACCTTTCAGAAGGCTGAAAAATACAGAAAAGTCATTTGCTTCCTTTTCTATAGCTGCCAGTTGTAATTGATCTCCACTAAAAGATGCTTCAAAGCTTGAGTGTTATCAATAAGGATACATTCCACAACTTTCAGCCTGCAAGAATAGAGGAGTGATAGGTCCAAAGGAATTACCATTGCCAGGGAAGTCTGTCAGGGAAGAAAAATGTATGTCAACCAATTAGGCTAAATTATAAGTCATATAAAGTACAAGAAATGATGGACAGACACACATCTAAAGGAATGCAGAGATAACAGGAGACAGCTGTGGATTTCTCAGATCATTGTAATTTAGTTTTGATTTAGGAACTTGTGCTATTTTATTTTCCTGTTTCTTTCTCGTGGTTTTTGCCTTTTGGACAAACACACGAAGTTTGTGAATACTTATGGGGATGGGTGAATATCCAATGGTAATTAACAGGTTTACATTGATTCAAGGGATTTCCTTTGGATACCAGGTAAAAAGAGAGGAGAAAAGGTGAAAGATAAAAATATAATAGGCCAGGACCTGAAAGATTTGAAGGATTTTTAGCACACACAAGCCAGTACTGATACAACCAGCATTAAATCAGAATAAAGGGCTCTAAAGGAGTCACTGGCTATTGATTCAAATGCAGAATGTCCAAAGATGCTTGAATGGTGTGTTATCTTCACTCTGCAATTTTAACACCATCTCTACTGCTGTTGCAACAAAGAATCCAGAGCCTGGAGCTAGGCATTATCATAAGGAAAGGGACTTTTGCTCTGGAGAAAAGCATGGTCAGGGAATGCTCAAAGTGCTCTGATTCAATTACTCCTTAATGATCTGTTATTTCTCATACATAGAAGAGCCCCAAGACAGTGTGTTCCCAAGCACAAGCTTTCTTCTCTCAACCTTTCTTCTCCACTGTCAGTCACACAATTTATGCCTGTGCTGAGAGGGACCTAGTGACTTCAGGAACATTTCCCACCAGTCTCAAAATAGGAACAGGGATCCAAGAAGCAAAGAACTGCTCTAGCTGGTCTCTTTGGGTATGCATCTCAAGATGCAGAAGAGAGTTTTCAAAGCCTCCCTCCTTCAGGGGCTGTGTTTCTCTTCACAATGCAGTGCTCTCTGCATGGACCCTTGGCGTGCCAGTACATGGTCATTGCTACAAAGCAGACTTGATTTGAGTTTTTAACTAAAAGCTCTGCAGTTTACATTAATATTTTAATTCTCAGCATTGCACTTTTGAAAAATGTCTGTAGTAGAGATAAAATGCCTACTGTTCCTTTCACCATTGCCTTGCTGCTTTGATTTGGAGAACTAAAGATATTCAGGTTAAGTAGTCATTCTGTACCATTCAGCTTTTATAAATGAAATAATCATGTCTACCAATCATTTAAAGGCAACCACTGCTTTCATTAGTGCAAATTAATTGACAGAACAATACATGTTCTGTTTTGGTGTTGGTTTTAAATTTTCATTTTTATTTTGGAGTTGATGTGATTATTAAAAAATATTACCTATATGGATAGGTTTTATGGCTATTTTACCCATTTTCCTTTCATTTTTATTTGTGCAGCAGGATGAGAGCTGTCCAGAAACTTTTTAATTCTGATGTTTGGGGGGGAAAAACATCAATTGACTTCATTTTTCAATAGCAAGTACAATTTGAGCCATAAGGGGAGTTAAAAAAAGGGGGACACTTGTAGGAATAATATCTATAAGAAGAAGTCAGTTTTGATTCTCTTCCTCATTCTGTATAACATGACAATGCAATAATGTGGTTAATAAATATTGTACATATTTTCATTGCTGTGAAATGCAAAAGATTCCTGAGCTGAAATATAATTCAGTCTTGAAATGTAATTTGTATTCAAAGCTAAATTCTGGAACACTTTTCTTTCAAACATTGGGTTCTGTGGATCTTTTGTATTTCTCATGCCACAGCATTGGGTAGCAATTTACAATGGAAATAGATAACATTTTCATCCCTGTGATGTATTTATTTCAACAATTGCTTATTTGGTCAAGAAAAGAAGGGGATTACATTGAGAAAATATAGTAAAGGTATTATTCTTCCAAGTAATCAGACATGCCATATAGAAATACATTTATAATACATTTATCTAATAATCTTTCTATTGATGTGTTCATTTTTTAGTATTCTTGAAAATTATCACATTACAAGCATCCCAGCATGTGTTTTGCCTGCAACAAACTGCATCCTTTCTGCTCTCAGGAATGTTTGTACTCAGACTGAAATGCTATGCTTTGCTGTGCATGGACAAAGATATGTTTATCTCAACATTTCACAGCCACAGAGGTTTATAACTTCTTTCCATTTCATATAATTACATGTTAACACTGTATTTTCAGAATGCAGTAGGTTAAATATCTAAGAACCACATAGTCCATATTAGCATTAGTTAATTATCCCAGGATCTGTTCATACATCTGTTCAAAACATCTTATGGGCATGCCGAAATTAAGTGCAAAGACCTTGAGAGTACTAGAAAGTGTCTTAGCTTCAAGAACCCCCATAATTTTCAGGTAGACAGTCATTGGTAAAGGTTTTTTAAAAGTCCCCCTGCAAAGCCTACGCCAGGGCAGTAGGACTGCAAGTCCCAGTAACACCCTTCCATGAACAGACACTGCATTGCCCTCATCATCTCTCCCCTTGAAAGAACAGGAACACTTGATCAAGCTGACCATTCCCTTGCTCAACCAATTGAATTTAACCTTGCATATAAAACAAGGTTTCCAGACCTTGGTATCAGACTCCTTCTCTGTTTGCTCTTTGTGTCTTCTGCTACAGGAAGGGACAAAGAAAGGCAATAATGTTAAATAATTAAAAAGCATAGGTAGATAGTCACAGTGACCACAGGATGTTCATCAGATATGTTTGGGCAAAGGTAATTTAAGCTCCAGGAAATAGAAAATGTACAAAACCCACAGTTAGCTGGCTGGGGGAGAGGTCTACAAGCACAGCCGGAGGGAAAAAAACCCCTTAAAATTGGTCAACCATAAGACCACAGGGTGACCATTGATGCAGCAGACACAATCATGAGCTTGGCTGGGCTCTGTTACCTGTCCAGTACCACCTGCACACGGTCAGCTCCCAGCTAAATCTTCAGCAATGACTTTAGGGACCACACAGCATATCATTACATTTCCATTAATCAGCTATCATGCTGTTTCTTGGATATTTTATTAACTTTGGTTTTGTCTTGTCCAAGTAAGTGCTCTAACAAGGAATTCTGGATATGAGTGATCACTAATCATGCATATGAAATGTTTGAAGTGCCACGTCCTGCAAAAGCATGAGTATATGCTAACAGTATTCTTTGCCTGCTTAAAAAAACCTCAAACCAGACAATACTACATGGCATGCAGTAACAATAAAATACAGTTTGGTTTTGTTTATCTGAGGATATGGCCAGAAATGCACTGAACTTGGCTGACTAAGATGGAAACAAACCTTCAAGTTCAAGGAATAGAAAAAACATCATGGAGATTAGTATATAATAATTGGGTGAAATTGTTTCTATTTTCTAATTTCCTTTAGAAGTTTATTCTGTACTGTATGATAGACTGGAAATGCTAATGCTTCTATCACAAAACATCAAATCAGTTCCATTCACAAATTAAATATATTCAATGAAAATAAAAGTGTTTAAGAAACCGATTCATACCATTGAGATTTTTTACACAATTTTTTCAATAATCATACAATAGAAAAAAGAAAAGGATTGAAGTAACTATGAAATAAAATATATTTCTCTCTCTCACAGTCAAAAGCTAAGTTTCAAGGAGCGGGTCCGGATGGCCAGCCCACGAGGTCAAAGCATAAAAAACAGGCAATCTTCAGTGGGAGATCGCCGCTCACCAAGTGCTGACATTGCCACCGAGGGCAGCCCAACCAAAGTGCAGAAGAGCTGGAGCTTCAATGACCGAACCCGCTTCAGGCCCTCGCTGCGGCTCAAGAGCTCCCAGCCCAAACCCATGGTTGATGGTAGGAGTTGTTCACCCCTTGTTTGCCACTGCACGCTGCTCCCAGCTGCTCACACTCCTGCACACTTGCACAGTGATTGTACACATTTCAGGAAGGCAGAAAGAATTGCTGTTTGGGGCCAGAGACACAAGCCAGCTATAGTCTGCTTCAAAGACCCCGATAATGTGATTATTTTTTTAATAAGAAATCATGTCAGTGGTGCGTAGGGAGCAACTGGTGGAAAAGGGGTCTCTGCGAAAAGTCACAGTGGACTAAAGGCATCCCAGGGAATTGGCTACAGCAGCTCTTCTGTCATGGCCACTCTCCCACTGCTGAGCTCAGCTGCTGCCCAAACCTGCTGCCTCTTGCTGGTGTCCACACAGCACAGCCAGCATTGTCTGTGCCTTGGCCAGCCAGGAGCACAGCTTGTGCAGAAGTGGCTCCCTCAGGCAGAGGAGTCCCAGTGCCTGCACTGGTGATGAAATCACCTGCCACCAAGGGATACACTACTGGGTGATTTCAGTTTTACAGGGTTATATCTGCCTTCATAAGGCAGTAGATTTTGCAAACAAAACAAGTGTTATTGGTTTTATGTATTGCTTTCTATAGGGTATTTTGGATGTAGGAAGCACTCCTAAAAATGTCTTGTTGAACCTGCAGCAGGCAGCCCAGCCTTTCCCTCAAGCTGCCTCCTATGCTGCTCTATTCTCTAGCTTAAGTCCACTTTGGCATTAAACTAACCAGTATTCGGGCAAGGATCTTCATCTGATGAAGCCTGCTAAAACAAAGGCAATGACTTCTCTAACCAAGGAGCACTAAACTGGATGACAGCAGCCCCCTGACAGGAGGAGCTGAGAGAACCAAGTGAAACTGACCCCTGTGTGGGATGGATCCAGCACTGAAAGGTGCACTCACATAGCTCTGGGGGTACTGCTGCCACAGCTGATTTTGTTTTGGCTTTCACCATTCCCATATTTCCCAATCTATGAATGTTTTGCTCTTTCTTGTGGTACTCTCCATGTAAAAACAAGGGAAACAAACTGGTTGACTGCCACAGAATGCAGTGACCCTGCCTGAATGGGAAAGGTACAACCTCTTTCTACAGTGGCATCATGCATGCTACATACAACAAATGTGGTAAGACTAATTAGACAGAAGTGCAATGTTGATGTTGCTTCCTTTTTAAGAGCACATATTACCACAAACGTGTAAGTTGCAAAAACTCATTAAACTGCAATGCCCCATCCCTCAGTGAGGATGTTCTCCATAACAGATCTCTCCAGGAAAAGCCTGGGTAAATAAACATTTCCTGGAGGGCAACCGAGACAAACCATTGGTATTTGCTAAGATCATCATTCCAGGCTAGACCTCCCGTACGGATATGTCTCAGATTTTCCGAAATTCTGAATTTGCCTGAGGTACAGTGAGCTGCTGGGGTGTATCAGGATATTATCCAGGTTGCTCCACTCCACTATCCACTGCTATCCACTCTTGTCTCCATCCTGGGTTACAGGCCCTGGCTTATGTCCCATGGCAGCTGTATCACAGGGCTATGTGACTTAGCCTGGGTCTCACACTGATGTGAAGCTCAGCCAAGGCCATAATGGGAACTGAGAAGTGCTCTAGGTGGCATAGTGGTTGAAGCTACCCTGTCTAAATTTAGGCATCCAACATAATCACTTATAAAGCACAAGTATCATCCCTAAACCGCATCAGAAGTAATTTCATAGGTTAAACTCCTGTAATTCACACTGTGCCTGCAAATGACCTAAGGAGAAAGTAATTTTCTGAGCACTCTCTCAGAGTATCAGTGGCTCACTTTTGCCCCAGTCTGCACCTCACTGAAGCACCTGTTTCATTTTTCATCAGCCCATTTATCATAGAAGCATTTCCTCAGCATGTCCCCTATTTTGTCCTGTACATATTGCCATCAATAGCAACTATGTGCACAAGCAGATCATGCTACCTCTGACTGTTTCCCTCTCACGGAAAAGGTGGCATAAACAGCACCTTGGGTATGTGTATCTCTTATCTGTAGATAAAAGACAGAAACAACAACAGAGCACTCATTGCTGTGCGTAAGCCCTTGAAGGTCTTCCCGCTCCTCAGGGTGAGCACAGCCTGTTTCCTGGTCAGTGATTTCCAGCTACTAGTCCACCCTTATGAACTGGGGCCAACAGATACAACCCATTTCTCATCTCTGGCAGAAGGAACAGCTTCCATTGTCTCCAGCTTTTAGGCAAATGCCAAGTTTCCATTCTGGGACCTTGTCCAACTACTTCTAGAACCAGTATGATTAGAGAGATGTCCAGTGTGCTCACTTGCTGAGAGACAGCTCCCTTCTGCCTTACCCAAACTTTTGCAGGAAAAGTCAGGCACTACTAACCTTTATTTCCTTTTCTTTCTTTTCTTTCATAGCTTGATACTTTCAGCATTTGACACCTCAGTGAAAAAGATCTCAAGATGATGTATTTAATTTAGAACATCTTGCATTTTTCACTGGATGAAAAAAACATTATTTGCAGCATATTATTCTTATCTCTTGCTTGCCAGGTCCTACAGTTTCCTCCTTGAGGTATTCCCCAGCCAAATAATTAATAACTTTGGCAGGCCAATCATCAAGCCAAAACTAGAAGCCAAATTTTTCTGGGTGAAATCTTGGGCACAAAACAATACACTTGAACAGCTGGTCCTTCTGGTGAGTCCTCCATCTCTGTAGAGTGTTTGGTGGGAGAAGAAATTGCACTACAATATACTTTTAGGGCAGTGACAACATAGTGCTGGATACCCAGTTCAGTGTCAGAACTTCATATCAGTGAAAAAAATAGAGTCTTACTATGAACTTCCTCTTCCAAAAGAGAAAAGAAAGAAGACATTTCACTGTATGGGATGTAGAGTTGTAAATGCTCTGCCTAGACAGAGGACTGAATTCTGTGTGAAAATAAAAGAAAAATGCAAATCTATAAGGAGAGGCTTCCCAAAGGAAGGGCAGTTGTTACCATATGAGGATGATTTAAGGCAGATCAATGGTCGACACAGAAAATTTGCAGTGCTGAATGAGTTCTGGTAAGGACATGGCTGAAATCTGGGCCAAAACCATCAGAAAGAGACTGCTAGAGAAACTCAACATTAGCAATTAGAAACTGGCTTGCAAAGGGAGGTTTTGAGTCCAGATAGGAGCTCATGGGGGTAGCTAAAAGGCTAACCTGATTGAAAATGTAATAGCTTGCCTCTTAGGCTACCCAGCAACAAACACTCTAGCACTCCCCCACTGCATATTAAATTCATAGAAGGAGAATTTCTTGGCAGCAAGTAAAACACTTAAGCCAGCCACTGGTATATCCCAAAAGGATTCTGGCATAGCAGCCTTAGAACAGTATGACCAAAACCATTGCCCAAATGGCCTTATTTACAGTTAGTAACAATCTTCTGAAACTGCCATAAACCATTTATTGCCATTGACAAAGTGGGTCTGACAACAGCAGTAACTATTTCAATTACATGTGTGCATCTGCAAATGGAATCCAAACCTGAGGGAGGTTTGATGGTTAGATAAGTTTTTGGTGGCCTGACTTTTCTAGGTCATTCAACAACAGTACAGGGGAAAGTGAATATCAAGACTTACATAATCGGATTTTAAATACATGTGCAGTCTCTGGTGACATGTGGTACATAACTTCCAGAAATCTTGTTGAAGAGGGGACTGTGCACAAATTAACAAAGATGCCAGAATGCTGGCATCTTTGTTTTCAGCCTAAAAGGGAATTATCAGGCTGAGGTATATGAAAGGGAAATTTTCACCAATCAAGAATGGTAAATAGTAAAGCTTTACAAAGCACACACTTAAAAAGGATTGTATAGCGTCATGGAAGAGTCTTTTCCAAAGGGATGCTATGTCCCAGAGGCAAAGGTGCTGCCTGACCTTGGAGCCCCTCACAGCCCCCTGTGCACCTGTACACAAAGTGAGCCTGGAGATACCTCTGGCCCCAAGGCCTCCTCATGCAGTATGGCTTTGGTTCTTCCCTGTTTTGCTACCAACAACAGGGAAGCTGCAGCCAAACTCTCTGTGGGGAGTGGTGCCCAGAAGATGAGAATACCCACCAGCAGGGTCAGCCCCATGACAGAGTCTGTGCTTTATTAAATAGCACTGGTGATCACATGCCTTGCTTAAGGCACTGTGCCCATGCCTTCTTGTATGTTGAGTATCCATCCACAGACACTCAACCACACAAAATCTCTTCTTTACAATGGTGTTCCTGTCCTGTTTTGTTTCCTGCTTGCCTTACTTTCTGAGGAACAGAACATTTTCTGCTTAAATCATGCGCCAGTCTTGTACCACCACAGCTGAATTAATGAACCAATATTATGTTGTGGATGCAGTTTTCTGTGAGGGACAAAAATACCCTATTATACTTGTTTTCTACCATCCCATGCTTCTAAGCCCCTGAATGAGTTATTGTGCCTTTACTGTAACCTAGAGACATTGTGTGGCTTTTTGAATAAAACATCAAAAGCATCCAGCACTGGAGATATTACAAACATATTTCATTTGATTAATTAAAAAGAATTCTCTGAGGAAATATTTGATTTCTTGCACCATCCCCAAACATTATACACTCACATGACCTCTAGCCTTTCATTCCCTAGAGAGTACTTGCACAAAATCCTGAGGGTAGAGTATATTACAAGAGCCATGGAAAGAATGCAATTGTGTATTTCAGCCCCCACGTCCTCAGCTACTACCATATAATTTATGTATTGCAAAAATGACAAGTTTTCCTTTCAGTAGCATAAACAGCTTGACCTTGGATAAGGTTCACTTGATGTGGCAGAAGTCCTTAGTTGGGTTGCTTCCACATCTAGGCTTAAATTTGCTGGTTCAAAGTGAAGCTGCATGTTGTCAAAGTTTGAATGAAATTTATTAGCAATATATCAATCTGTGCTAGACAAAAGATTTATTTTCTTGTTATTGCCTTCCATAGAGCAGATAGAGCTCTCATTTATTACCACTGTCACTGTAACTAGGAAGATCTGGCATTCTGATCTAAGCTCTGAGTCATTTTTGTGAAAATAAGTACAGGTCATTGGTTTTGAGGCATTATTTTAGTTTATTCCAGGCCAAATGAGTCCACAGTTTAGTCTCTTTCTTTACAATACCTCTTGAAGAACTTGCTGTGCACCATTTCTCACTGGACTCAGTGGTCACAGGTATAGTGATAATGATTATTAAGCTTAGCTCTGTGAGGAGCAGCAGCAGACCATCACACAGAAGTATGATTTGCATGGGTTTCAGAAACCCTTATCTGCAGTGAAGACTGTACTAATGAGATAAGAACTAATTTTGAGAGGATGGTCATAAAACTTCCCAGCCACATGTAACCCACTTGCACCAAATCTGAAACATTTGAGGAATAGTTTTATTTTTATGAAACATTACCAAGGAAATCCTTCATGGCTTTTTAAAATACAGGGCTATGCTGTAGATACCTGAATATAAAACAGCTATAGCTCTCTAACCCTTTGCCCCTGTCTATGACCTCCCTCAACAACAATACTTGGAAATCTCCCAGGGCAGAGGACTCTGAGGACCTTATGGAATATCAGACATATATCTGTGATATGTTCTACAAGGTCTTGAAGGGACACAGTCAATTAAGTGTGACATTTAGCTCATTAGTCTACAGTTCCAGATACTATAATATGTTTCTGCAATTTATTTTACAGTTTTTACTTCTTGGATATGGTATATATAAAATAACAGAAACATGTAGCTAAAAATACACTAAAGCCATAGATTTAGAGTCACCTTCTTTTGTTTTTCTCACATGGCCATCGAAAGTTGCAGGCTAATTTGCTACTATTTATAATAAGATCAGCCTTTCAAGCAGCATAATTATTTTGCATTTAATGAATTGTTTTTAGAAAGTCTCCTGGTCCTCCATATCATCATTCAAAATTAAAAGGATTCCTTTTTAATTAAGAAGTGGGAGCTGTTCCATGAAATATTGCCAGTGCAGAAATTTCTGAGAAGTCAAATAATAACTAAGGGAAGGGAATGCTTGAATTTTAGATATTTGGAACTTACTTGCATTACATGATAATTGATTTAAATTAGGTTTCTGACCTTAAAAAAAGAAAACTATATCATTATATCCAGAATATGTAAAAAAACTTTCCACCAATTCTATCTTCCATTTTAGCCAAACCAGAGGATTTTAAGAAATGCTTTAACATAGATAATGTTGTTAGGGATATCCTTTAAGATACTGTGCGTCATACTGCACTGCAGTTCCCAATAACATCCTCTTCTCCTCCCCATCTGGAATGCTTTGTCTGTTTCAGGAGAAATATAAGGAATGGGCTATTGATACAGCACTACTGAACTCCCAATCAGTACTGCCACCAGTTTCCTTCCTTTTCTGAAAAATTTCTTTCTAGCATGGAAATGGCAACCATTTCATAAAAGCTCCCTGTAAACAATATTTTTAAATGTTGTAAGTCTTATTCCCGCTTTCTTATTTTTTCCACTTGTACACTGTTGTCTACTACGAGGGATTTTGGAGTAATTTCCTACTTGTTCTGCCTTCTTCCTTCTTTCTTGATTAGAAGAAAGTCTTTCCTTTTGTTGGTTTCTTTTTCCAGAGATCAAGGAAATAAATACATAATTCACTCCCTTGGGCCTCCTTTTTCTGGCCTCTGCTCTGGAAAGCATGTAAACATGGGCTGCTGCCTTTCCCAGTCAGGGGAAGCTTTGGGCATTCTTATTAATTATGTGATTAAGTTCCATCACAATTAGCATTGCTTTCTTTAGTTTATTTTTCCTATGGAACTTGGTGAGCAATCAAAGTAAAAACAAAGTAAGTGAACTATGTACTGTGAGAGAACCAGCTTGTTGATGTTTTAAAGCGAAGGCAAAATGGAAAGAAAATCAGTTATAGGGGTAGTGAAGGGATTTTGTATTCATGGTTCAACAAACAGGAGGATGAGAGCTTGTGAAGAGGTGAGAAGTTTCATGAAACATATTTAAACAAAGGCACTAGGCTAATACACATTTTGTTTATAGAAAGGGAAATTGCATGAATCACATGAACATAAACCATCAAGATGTTTGTACACAGAGTAATTTTTGAGGGGAAAAAAAGAAACTGAGATTTTGTGAAACATTCTATGCATTACATCATCTGTGGAAATACTACAAAATATGTAAAGGATTTTTTTTTTTTGAGAATATAGGCTAAATCCCTAACACAGTAAATGCTCATAGTGAAGAAAGGTACTTCAAAGGCAGGGGAAAGTTGAATGACATACACCTACCTTGCAGATACCCTAGGCATTACATAGAGCAGCACAGCAGAGGCTCTATTTGCTCACCAAGGAGGCTGAAAGAATGAATAATGAGTATTAAGCTGCTGGCATTACTTCTCAAGCAAGAGGGTTCATCTGAGCTCCGTAGTCATGTAAACTAAGGCAGTTTGGAGTCTCATAACAAAGCAGCTGCCTGGACCCCCCTGCTGCAGCGGACCTATGCACTGGCACCTCCCACAGGGACAATCTGTCCCCCAAAAGCTTTGAATTCATGTCCAACTGTACTTGCCTAGAAGTTAGATGCACTGAATTACCCACTCATTTTCTTTCTGACCGCTCACACAGAAAATGAGTGTCGAGATGAGTGTGTCACCCTGCACTGCTGCCCTGGACAGCCAGAGAAGCTCTACACTCCCATGAGGCTGCTGAGCAAGGTGGAGAACAGGCTGTGGAGCTGCATTATGAATTGCTTGCACTTCAATTCTTAACTCAAACTCTAAATTTTGATAATGACAGTTAAAAACTATGGCTTAAAGCAACTCTGCACCTGTGAAAATTAGGCCGCCATCCAATTTTCACCTTGAGTCATACATTTAAATGAAAATCAATCCGACATTTTTTCCAAACCAGTGTGTTTTTAACCAAGTCAACACAATACTGTGCTGTAACATGAGTCAGTGCAAGTCATATGCAGGCTATCAACTTCAGGCGCCTATTGAGATTTTCCCACATTGTATTGGTTTTGCATGGCCTGGTTCTTCGTAGTGGGGGGGCACAGAGGTGGTTTCTGTGAGAAGGTGGGCTGTCAGCATCAGCAAAATTATTTATATCACCCACATGAAGAACCCTAACTACCTCTTGTGCAGTCAGAGTAAGATTCAAGTGCTTCTGAAGGCTTCCAAAAATGAGTCAAGAGGTCTATGTTGGGATCACCATACCAGTCACTATGTCAGATGCACTTCCATAGGATTATTCATTGTGCTGGCACACACATTTATTAATGCTGGATTGTTGTTGCTAGCATATTGCTGTTTCCAGAAAACAGAAATTAAAAAATCTTTTTTATTCTGTTTAACAGGCAGATAATTACTTGAATGTTACTGATACTGAAAGCAAGGAGCTATGAGAGTGATCAGAGCAATGACAGTTTTCTCAATGCCAAAGCATGTTATTAAACAACAGAAAACACTTCTAAGAAAGGACACATACTATTTACAGAAATAATAAATCAAGCCTTATTAATAACTTTTGCACAGAGTCATATGAAATGCAGCTACAAACTTGTAAATTTTTTTGTTGGTGACATATAATGCTGTAGAACTGCCTAATGTTTTTGCCCATTCATTTGTGGTGATCATAAATGACTAGAGTTTGCATGAAAAATGCATAAATACTGTGAAAAAGGGGGAAATATCAAGACAATTTTACTGGCTTGTGCATGCCTCTTCTATTTCTTGGTAATTGCTGCTTTGCTGTGTGATTAAATCAAAGACTGTTTGGGAAGAAAGAGGAAGAAATTAAAAAGCAGCAAAGACCAGACAGTAGCCCAAAGTAAATAATGTCTAAGATTATAAGACAATGGCAGATGCTTCATCAGTTGTCAAATAAACATGTTCTTTGTTTAAGATCAAAACGCATACTGAATTCTAAATATGCTGGTACTAGAAAAAGGTCTGGATTGTCAGGTGGACTGAGAGCCCTGCTAAAAGAGACCTGCAGGTAATACACATTTTGTCTAAATGTGTATTGAAAGACATTTGGGGCATTGTTTAGGCCGTATTCCTGAGCTGCCCATGGAACAGACTTGAAAGCTGGTTAGCTTGTGGTAGAGGTAGCTGGAGAGAAAGAGAGATGGGGGCTAAGCCTAGGAAAGACTGGCAGCAAAGCCAGGCTCATGCAGAGCAGCTGCTGCCCACAGTTCCTTGTGGAACCCACTTGGAACATTCACAGCCTCCCCCAAGGAGAGCAGAGGACACAGACAAAGGGTACAGGGAAGGATGTGGATGTGAGCAGGGCTAGGCATGAGCTGGCACTGGGGGGTCTAGCTGCCCCAGTAATGCCTAGGAAGGAAGGGCTCTCTCTGGGAACAGACAGCAGCTTGGAGAGCATGGCTTAGCCCCATCTGGGAGCTGGCAGAGGTTTGAACAGCTGGAGCTGCTAAAGCAGCCAAACTGACCCCAACTCAGCCCTGACCTCAACGATGAACTCGAGAGGGACAGAAAGCATACAAGTACATCTCACCTCGTAACTATGTGGTACACAACATGAGCTTCCACTGGAAAAATTGGTAAGAATGTGAACTTTGATTTCAGTGGTGTTTTAAGCTGGAATTTTTTTCTCTGAATTGCTACTATGCATTTCCCAAATTTTTTCCCAGGTCTGCTTAGTTTCCTAAGAAACATTAATGTTTTCCATAGGAATCAAACAAGGCTATAGCTTTTCACAAGCTTTATTGACCTGTGATATTGAGTATCTGCCATAATGAAGGAAATTCATATCAGTGAAATATTAGAAAAAAGAAAGGTGATTTATTAGGAGCAGCATCTCTTATTAAAGCTGGCTTAAATTTATAAGAATTTTCCATCATGTGTCTAAAAATTTTGCAGAACTTTTTATCCACAAGGGAACAACATGAAACACTGTAATTGCACCACACAGTTCTCAAAACAGTTTTGCAAAGATATACTTTGATAAGGAAGCCCTTTTATTAATGACACTATACTTGGGAAAGGACCCAGGAACCGTATCTGTGAGACAGCCATACAGAAACATGTTTATTTTAAACTTTCAGGTTGGAGTCTCCTGTTTCACTGAGTTTAGACAGCTATAGCACTTGTGATCTGAGCAGTATTTTTCCTAATTTATACTGGCATAACTGGATAGATTCAAACATTAGAGAGTCACTGGAAATACCAATAGCATAAAAAGCTCTGGTTTTAATATGGCACTTAAAAATGAGCAGGGAGATTTCCACACTGGAAGAGGTAACTGGAGAGGCTGATCAGATGTGACACCTGGAAAGTTAGTGTTGTGGAATACTTAGCATGTCCTGAGATGGTGGTTTAGGTAGTGTATATACCTATCAAATTAATTATAAAGTTTATTTTAGCTAGTCACATTTCTGGGCAGGGATCCAAATGTTATTGAGGCAGAATGGGTAGAGAGATGTATATTTTATCAATAAGATAAGCCAAGTCAGGAGTGAAGATCACAAAAGAGTACAAGAAAAAAACACTCCTGGCATCATTGCAGTCATGACTTACAGTAATAGCACCTCAAAGTTTTGTATGGAAATTTCACTTTTACTGTTTAAAACTTAATTTTTAATGGTTGCATTTGATTGTTTCATGTGGGCTTAAACATTGGCTATAAGCCATCTTTCTTTATTAAGTTGATCTGTCAAAAATTAATTCACCTGTTATTAAAAGCTACAGATATTTGTCATAAATGTACCAGTTCAGCAAGAGTGATGAAAAAAATATATATGATGCCAAGGGTAATGAACTAGCCAGATTCATTAAAAAAAAAAACCCAACCAAAAAATGTGCATGGCTGAACATTAAATCTGTGAAGAAAACAATGCAGTAATACCAGTTCTGAAGATGCTGTACAAAACTGTTTATGCCAAGATGGCATCCCTATTAGATTTAGAAGGTACCATGACATTTTCAGGCACTTTTGACTGACAAATAATATTTTCCATCTTTAATCTGCAGTCTTCCTGAAGAAGGAATTTGAAAGAATGTCCTGTAATCATTTGTGTCTGACTGTGCTTCAAATCTGCTTATAATTTAAACCCCTAAAATTATTTACTTGAATTGTTTCTGAATGACTAAACCTGTTGTTTTAAATAACAGCATGAATGTAGGCAGCAACCTAGGACTGGGAAGAAATCTCCTCTGTTATTGAGGGTTACTGAATCCCATCATTTTTCTCTGTTTCATGTCACTCATTTTCCACTCTGTTCCTCATGAAGCAGACACTTACATGATGAAATACACTGACCTTGAGTGAAATTCTTCTGAGCACTTGGATTTTATGCAGTTGAAGAAAGATGATTTGTTAGGAAAAGCACCTACCCCAAAGAATTTTCCTGTAGTTCACGTGCCTTTGAAATATAGATGATGTATGGGCATCCCTGACCCTGCCCTTCTTGCTCCATTTGCATTCCAGCACATTTTAAGCTTGTAAACCACTTAGTCATGCATCAGTACCTGTTTTATGTATTGAGTACAATGGACACTTCTGAGATTTCTGGCTAATTCCCAGATGGCAACTCTGCAAGGTGGTGTTTAGGAAATGTAAAGGATCCACTTTTTTTTACAGTAACTTGGCTTAAGTCCCTATGAAAAAGGAAGCCTGGAATACCTGCATGGCTCTGAGGTTTAAGGTGACAATTATTCATTCTTGGTAAAAAAGTATTTTCTTTATTTTCACATGTAATAACGTGTTGGGTCATTCCACAGCCTGCTTATTAAATGAAATTGATCTTCTCCTTTGCCTTCATTGCCAGGTTGATCCATAGTGGTAAAACTGTAATAATATAACTTCAGCATCTTCTGATTCTGCCATTACATCTGTTAGTTCACTACTTTCCCATAAAATGGAGAATGTGATGAAAAACCATGGGATATCAGGAATAACATGCTGGTTCTCAGCTATTAATTAGTTTGAAAAATATTAGGGCATTCTTCCTTTCTAATTTTTGCTAATTACTCTGGGACTACTAAGGCATTTTATGCCACAAGCATAGACATACACAAGTGCATCATATAGTTCATAAACTGACGGAGGTCTGTCATACATAGTCCCTTTTTTTCCAGAAGCACTGTGCAGGCTGTTAGAAAACACTAAGGAAGAGATTTTTAAATTTCTCTTATTTAATCTGCTCTTGTTTTTTGCAGCTGACACCAGTCTTGGAACAGATGATGTTTATGATGACAAAGGGTGCCAGTGTGATGTGTCCGTAGAAGATCTCACCCCTGCTCTTAAAACTGTCATCAGAGCTATCAGGTGAGTAGAAAATACTGAATGAATAAACACTTGAATTTCCTTTATTTAGGATACTAATAAACTGCATGTCAATTTATAAAATAATTAGTTGAACTAATTACATGGCTATAATTATTACATAATTAATGCTAATATATTATGCTTCCTTTCTATTTTAGTTAAATTAAAACATTTTATCAGTTCTGTTATCAGCTTTTCAATATCTAAAAATGTTACATGATTTGACACAGAAAAGAAAGTAATGGATGCTGTTTTCCATTATATTTTATGCTATCCAAACTACAATTTGATGTACTTTTACTGAGTATGTGTCACCTTGCCTGGAAAAGTTATTTCCTTTAAAAGTGTAGGATATTATTGCATTTCTATATTCCTGAGACTGTCATATGACATTTATTGCAAATTTCTTCTGCTAAGAAGAGAATAATTACATTAATTCAATTGTGAAAATCTTGCCTACTACTATCCACTAAACTAAATATAACCCAAATAATTTAAAACAAATAATCTCCTTTACCAAGAAAATAGTAAACTGCCTTGAAACTTATAAAGTTACCTGCATTGAAAGTTTAAACTCACCCTCTTGAGACTGCCAAGCCTATTTATCTTCCAGAGTATTTTGAAGTATAAGTCCTGACAGTCAAAATCCCCACTATGAGGCGTACAGCAGCAAGCAAGGAGAGCTCAAGCATTCCCAGTCTGCTGGCAGCAAACCTCAGGTTATCACTGGGGGTCACCCCACTGCCTCTGCATCACATCAGGGTCCAGCACCTTCTTGGGGGCAGGAAGGCAGCCAGACAGACAGGCAGCAGCCAAAAGGAATTTCTGCAAAAATCAAGTGAAAGACAATGTTTTCCTGCACAGAAACCCTTGCCTGAGTTTTCTCAGCACCACAGGGAGAAAAAACTTGAGCTTTTTATCACATAATTTCATGCAGTGATAACCTATGGGCTACTTGTATTTCCTTCCCCTTTTCCATTGAGTAAAGTGAAGAGAGATAGTGAGTAAGGCTGTTTCTGAAACTTTTCTACTGGCACAGACAGCTTGATAGATCATTCGCAGACATCTTTTCCGACCATTTTTCCAACCTGCCTGGAAATGCCCTCACAGGACGATTCAGATACCAGGCCTGTGTCCACAGCCACTGCAACTGGCAAGCCAAATGTCACTGCTGAAAAACATCTCTTGCTCCCAATGTTTCAGCAGGTGACAGAAGTCCTTTTTTCACAGTGGACAGCCACCCACAAGGCAAGCCTATTCCCTCAAATGGAAAATGCTCACATCAGGAACAGTCAGCATAATCCATTGACTTTGGTGTCAAAGATGTTTCTCTGTGATGCTGCATTTTGAACAGACTGGATAACTGTTGGCTCCAGGTGCACCTTGCCACTTGTCCTGGCAAAGGATAATCATTCTTCATACTCTCCAAATTCCTTAAGATTGACTTCACATTTTAATACTTATTTCATGGAGCTCATTTTCTAGGGGACCACTGGATTGTTCAATGCACCATCTGCATTTTTGCTTGGTGCTCTTGGTTATTATCAGCTCAAATGGAAAGTAACCAAATGTGAAGGATATAGTTGGGAAAATTTCTCCACAGTGCCATCCACAGAAATGTTCTAATAAGAGGAGCAAAGGTGCAAAATTTGATTATTTCAGACAGGTACTATTTAACTGATGAGAATCGAATTTTTATATTATCTCCAACTTTTACTCTGCATCCCTGGCCTTCTAGAAAAACAACTCATGTCACCACTGAGGCTGAAAGTAAGAATCTCCACTTGCCATCAATTACCCATTAATCTCTCCCATCTCCCTGCAAATTTTAGTGTTTTGCAAGATGACAAGTGACACATGCATCTTGCTTCAGAAACTGACCTTTGTTTGACATCTGTAAGGCAGTAATATGCCATGATCTTGAGACTTGTGTATATGCTATACTTTAATCTCTCAAAATCAAGAGACTGATAATTCAGTTCATCAGGTAGCTGATACACCTCTTTCTGATTATTCAGAGTATCTGTTACCAGACTACACTGGGATCTATGCAAACATCTGATGAAGGATCTGAGACTCTATATAGTAACTGTAGAATTTCAAGATGATAACATCTGCCTATATGGAAACTTTGTGCCTCATTTTGAAGTTTGTTTTTAGAAACAGCTTTGAATTGCAAAGGCAGTGGGGGAGGGTGAAGGCTGGTTTTCCTTTCATGCTGTTATACAGAGGCAGGCAAAGACAGAAGGCACTTGCATAATTTTATGATGCACTAGGAAAAGACCCCAAATATAAACACAGACAGTTGAATCCATTCTTGATGCATCAACATGAAAAATTGCTATAAGGGAGTCTGATTATTTTTTTCCTGCTTAGACCTGGGTATAAATTGTTTTGCAAAGACACAAATGGCACTTTTATTTTCAGAGGAAATGAAATTAACAAAATTAATTCATGCCTATGGGTTTACAGAGGTAGGTCCTCTCTCAGTTTTGGAATCAAAACATTTGGGGTGGGATTTTTTTTCCTGTGCAAGGTGCCTAAAATATGCTTCTTACTCTCAGGTTGCACAGCCTTGAAATAGCAAAAGACAAAAACTGGTTTATTTAAAATTTTTCATTTTGGTAATTTCAAAGTCTACTGTGTCAGTTTTGACCTTGTTTACTTATATATTTTCCAGGGCTACTTTATTTTTTAAAGCAGCTTTTTAAGTAAACAAACCCCCAAACTTTCATTTTGTTGTAGCCAAAACAAAGGATGGAGAAAACAGTCCTTTCCTGAAAAAGTTCTCAACATTTTGGTTCTTTCCAAAAAAGACAGGACTCTCAACTAGTCCTACTGAAGACCCACCAGGCAAACCTGTCTGGTAGCATGTCAAGCTCCCAGTCTGCTCTCAAAGCCTCCTAAACTGAGTCTTTTATCTCATGTGCTGCCCTCTCCATCTCCTCTTGCTCCACAAGCTTTCTGTCAGGAAAGCTCAGTTGAGGGATAGGGAAAGTAAGGGAAAGCTGCTTGATGGAGAGTGTTGGGTGAGCAGGGAACAGATGGGCAGTGTGGTGGAACATGGTGTGCACTGCAGCACGCCTTGGGCCCAGTCAGGACCTGTCCTGCTCATCCATGGCCTCCAGCTGGGATCAGAGCAGTGCACAGAGCAGTCCCTGCTAACAATGCACTGAGCCTGTGTGCCAGCAGGGTCTTCAGCACTACTCAACCATCCCCAGACTTGTTGTGAACAAAAAGCCATTAATATTCTGCAGAGTTCCTGGAGACTAACAAAAAACATTGCCTTTTCCAGCTCTGCTAATTCACAATGATGAATGTGTATAAAAGAGACTAAAAGGAAGATTAGGATACCTTGTTTCCCTACATTGTGATATCTCTGATCATTTTCCACAGCAAGAAGCACTCATTTCAATAATACTTTCCACATGGAAATGATGGAATTACTGTACTATTTATGGAATATAAAATGAGATTTGAGAAGCATGAATAAACATGCAATAGAAAATAACTGCAATGGCAGGAAGATGAAAGTACTGACCTAATAGGTCTTTTCTCTCTTTAACCCTAGTGATTGCAAAGATATGTTTTCATTTGTTGCTAAGAAAAAAAAAATAACTCTGGCTAAATGTAATGAAACTTGAGAATTCTAGAGCTGATAAGCTGTATAGTTGAACAGTCATACATATTTAACAGACAAAGATGGAAAATATAATTTACCATTTATGTTCAGTCTTTACAATGTTCCTGCAATACCTATAAAATGTATTTTTAGTAGCCATTTTGAATTTGTTCAAAGTAGTGTTTCAGAATCCCCTTTTTCTTTTAAATCCAAACACATTGTTTATTGTCTGCCAGATGGTATTCAGAGCCATGCAAGGCTCTTATACATGTGTTTGGCTAGGACAGCGCTGTACTTGGGGGGAAATCATGCTAGGGGATGAGTCAGGTCGAGACACGAAAGAGAAGACAATTTTGACTCACTTGCCTCACATGTAGTAGAACTCAAATACCTTCGTCTGCTGGCCTCTCTGTGTTGGATCCTGATCTCTTCTGCACATTGCATTTTACCAGGAAGAAGGGATATTTGGCAAGGTAAGGGTAATGAGACAGAGGCACCAGCACAGCTAAATCTCTATGCACCTGCTTTCCTGATGTTGTAGGTGAGCAAACCACCTGTGGTCACCTCACCTGGCTATGGATGAAACAACCTACCTCTCTTTTAATAGTCAAGGCAGTAACCATGTATGATTCCACCTGAATCCCAGTAGAATGAAGCTCCATTTCTTCCTGAGATTATGACAGGACTGACAAGACACAGCTTTGAAAACTCTTGATGGCATGAGTTTGACAGGGCTGCACCAAGGATTAGAGATGCTCTAACTTGGTGCCAGCCTCAGGAAAATGCACTAAATGACAAGCAAAACAGTTTTTAATACTGGAACAGGCATCATGAATGCAAATTAAAATGCAGTGAATGCCAAGGAAGATATGCAGCATGCACACACTGTCATTTTAGAGCAAGGCTGGTCCTGCATCCAAGAACAGATAAATGAAATGGGTGCTGCTTTTGGCCACTATGGGTCAATATGAGAAAAGTTGGTACTGAACCTGTAACTTTCCACAAATTATCAGGGTACAGAAAGATTAGCACGACCTGTGGTTTAGCTATTAATTCTACACAAAGCACTTTTATGTGTTGGTCTGCTTTAACAGACTATTTTTTTTCTGCTCCTCTCTGCATGTATGACAGAAAGAAGCTACTTTTTATTACTAACTCTTACCAGAACACTGTCATGCTTGTGGCTTGGGTGTGTTTACAGCCGCGTATCGCCTGTCACATTAGATTTCAGTTATAAAATACCACCTTGCTGCGTGGCATAGAGGGATTTAAACAGGCAGAGGAAGTTTTCCAAAGCCGCGGGGCCTGCACGGCCTCGCCCTCAGCAGCGGCGGCGGCGCCTGTGACGGGCCTTGCTCGCCCCCTGCTGGCAACGCTGGGAAGGGCAGCCCGGGCCCGCCCTGCCCCGCCCGGCCCCGCCCTGCCCCGCCCGGCCCGGCCCGGCTCGGCTCGGGGCTGCTGCTCCGAGACACTGAGGGTGCGGCACTCGGTGCTCATTTCCCCTTTTGTACGGACAGATTACGTGCTACTACCTGTGTTTTTATCCCACAGGAACTCACAGTCTACGTAGTTGTACATCATCTATCAGGGTGGGTGTCCAAACAGAAGGAATCGTGCAGTGGTTTGGGTAGAAGTGGCCGTAACAACCATTCAGTTCCGACCACCCTGCTATGACGCCTCCCACTCGGCCGCTCCAAGGATGCTTGGGTCTTGAGATCAGCTTGCCCCAAACCCCATCCAACGTGGCCTTGAGCACTGTAGGGATGGGGCATCCACAACTTTCCTGCGTGATCTGTTCCAGAGCCTTACCACCCTCACAGTAAATTAATTACATAGTGGTTTCAAGATACGGGATGCCAACTGATTTTATAAAACTGACACTAAATAACTGGAGATTCAACCCAATTTAATAATTGCAAGGCTCCATCACTGCAAAGGATTCAGCTTTTCTTTTCCTTAGTTAACTTGCAGGCTTTTAAAATGAGGTTTTTTTAACAGTGCAATAGTTTTTGTACAGCTTATGTAAAATTTTGTGCGCTTGAACAAAAAGAAGTAAGCAATATGGGTCTGTTCCGAACCCTGCTGAAGTTAATTAAGATGGAATCACACGAGCTAATACCTAAACCAGAAATAGTACAGTTACACCTCACTGTAGTGTAGTACAGACACAGCTGTGATGCTTTCAATTCTGTTTGACTTCTGAACATTATGAACAAACTACCTTGATAAGCAAAAAAAGTGTTATAAAGCTGCAAAGTAGTAATGAAGACTTTTGTGCCAACTGATTAAGAAGCTTCCATGGTTCTTAATAATAATTAGTCTTCTGCCTTTTCCCTTGTAAAATCACCCACTTGTGGTAAACTCAGTTGTCTTCAATTATGCCAATAATCATCTGGCTCTTCTTTTCTAATAGAGTTTCATATTTTTACTTTATTAAATGCATTAAGTAAAACATTGTGACCACCGACACATAATAATAGTAACAACAAAACTGTCTTATATGTCAGCTGCATGATTCATTCTTCATAACCTCAATAAAAAACTAGATTCAGAAGATTAGGTTGTCACGGTCCTATAAACCAACATCTTGACATAATTTGACAACTAAACAAAAAAAAAAAAAAAAAATCTGCATCCCAGATTCATAACAGCTTCACAGGCTTCCAGATTACAAAAGATACCAAAAGCCGTTGGTTTGTAGAACCAGCTGGTAATGCAAAAGAGAAATCCCATGATCCAAAATATTTGAAAGTGCATGGAGATCAGTCCTGAAGTGTCAAGTTGATGGACTGCTCCTAACAGGCCTTTTCCACTTTTAATTTCCATAATCAGAATCATAGTTCAAGTTCTAGTCCAGTGACAAACAATCTCATTTTTAACTGAAAGTCACCAGAATGGGAAATACCAACAAGCTAAGTACTGTGAGAAAAGGCTGACATTACCTGTAAGAATATTTATGTACAATACAAAAATCACTAGAAGATCACTGTATACTATCAATACAACTCTACATACCTATTATCATAATATCTATCCTAACTATATGAAGAATGATTTTTCTAAATTCCACTAAAACATTAATAATCTATTTTTATCAGAGAGTTTGAACCATGTTTTGGGTTTTATTATAATTTGTTGTCTTACAGCTGCTAAATACATATCATAATAAAACCAGAGGGAATATATTATCATGAATATTGGCATTTGGGATAAAATACCAATTTACAGTCTCTGCTTTTTCAATTGCAATAGATAGCAAATATCAACAGTCTGGCCCTAATGGGAATTTATAAGCTCTGCAGCACAGACCATCACGGCTAATACTTCTGATCCCTTGTCTCCTCTCCTAATCCTTATGTAAACCAAGGAAAATTTCATGTTCTACCAGCTGACTGGGAAAATCATCTAACTGTCATTTACTTTCCAAATTTGCCATTTTTACTGTTTAAAATTTGCGATTTTATATCAAGCTTTCTATTCTAAGAGCTACTCAGGGGACATCACATGTTCATGTCACATATCACAGAAACTTGTGCAAGACTCACATAAAAACATGTATGCCATTAATCAATTCTGGACATTTACTGTTACCTGAAAGCTTACTATTCTGCAGTAAAGTTCAAGGAAAAAATCGTCAATGCTAATTAAGCAATAATTCCTATATATTCTAGGGAATAAACATGAAAACGTCTCTTCAGCCTGCAAAATCTGATCCTAAGTTAGCCAAATAAGTTGAAAACAAGTATTTTGGCCTGAATGTTAACTAAAAAATAAAAACTGATGAAAACTTAATGGGGTGCCTTTTTTTTATTTCCCACAAAGAGGAGAGCAAGGAACTTAAAATGAACACCAAAACAAGAATACTGTTATTTAAGTTTTGTAATCAATTCATTAAAGAAATCTTTCCTGTAACAAGAACAGAAGTATCTTTTGCACAAATGTAGCTGACATGATATCTCACTCAAGTCAGAGAAACTAATCCCAGGTTTAAGTCAGGCATATCTTTCATATCAAACACCTATAGCATAAAAAAATTCAAACTGGTATATACTGATACACTAAATCTGCTCTTCAGTCTTTAAAACAGTTTTACCTGATCTCTCAAACAATTCAAAGACATAGCTACAGTTCATTTGTACTTAAAAAAACAACCATATGAAAGTTCACCTGCACGAGCTGTATTGAAAATACCTTCCATTTAAAAATGAGCTATCAAATTTTGTGAGTGAAATATACCTATGGTTCCACAACTGTTGAAAATTAACCTATAAAATGCTTTTCCCCCACAGAATTATGAAGTTTCATGTTGCAAAGAGAAAGTTTAAGGAAACGCTTCGCCCATATGATGTCAAAGATGTCATTGAACAGTATTCAGCAGGTCATCTAGACATGTTATGCAGGATTAAGAGTCTTCAGTCACGGTAAGGAAAGAATTAGTTACACTCTGCATAAGCATCTCATGTCATTCACTGCATAAAGTATATTGGCAACGTTTAACATTTCTGTGTTACGCAGCTGAGCCAGAAATTGTATTGTGGGCAAAACCAAAAAAACCCACATGTATCCAAATTTATCTCAGAAAATGGAAGTCTGAAGAATAGAAAAGGTAATCCTTTATCTGTAAAGTCCATTTGTAAACAAGGACTTTAGTCAAAAGGCTGAGGAAGACATTGAGAACTGCCTCTTTTCCATCCCAAACTTCCTCTTTTCACATAAAAGAATTTGAGAACTACTGGTAATGTAGTATTTATGTTAGAGATTCCCAGCAACGCTAATTAAAAAACCAAACCAAACATTACATCATATTTATCATTATCAGAGAAGGTTAGGGGATTCCTGCGTCAAACTGACAAGTCTCCCAGGAGTGGATGTTGTTGTTAGGATGGGAGAGCTGGGAGTGGCACTGGTATGTTTGTTTCTCCAAGCCATTAAGAGAGGCCACCTCTTCTTTCCCCCCTTCAGCAAGTCTAGTCTTGGCTTTCCCAGATGATGGCTAAGTTCTGGCTCCTGGTTAGTGCCAACAAAAAAGAAAAGCAGTCTAATATGTTGAAAAATCATTCCTTTTTTTTTTTTTTTTTTCATTTCCCTTAATTATTAAAATTGTTTATCTTCTTCTTTGAATGCTTTCCTGAAGCACTGTGATTTTTATTTTTAACATATAAATATAGCAAACACTTCCACATTTATGCCAGTTCCAGGAATGGCAACAGCTTTTGATTTCTCTTACAGCGTTGACCAAATTCTTGGGAAAGGACAAATCACAGCAGATAAAAGAAGCAGAGAGAAGAATCCTGCAGAGCATGAGACAACTGATGATGTCAGTATGTTAGGGCGAGTAGTCAAAGTGGAGAAACAGGTAGAGTGACTGTCTGTGTTACTTCATCTTGCTTTATTGCTCATGCCTTTTCTGTGTTTTATTGCCAGTTTCAAAAGCTGAACAGATTAATTTATTTTTCTAGTGTCTGCTTTGTTTGTACATTGAAATAAAAATTATAGGCATCTTATTACCTTAACCTCTTCTCCCCTTTTCTCAGCTTGCTTATGAAAAATATACAGGGCCTCTGACATTCTCTTTCAAGGGTCAATAGCGTACATCAAGCTACTTCCATTTTTCTCTTCAGCAGTTACATTTTCCCTTTGCTTGGGTTCCAGATATTTTTAATTAATATTTGGCACTAATGTTGACCTTTTCCTCTTATATAGGTACAATCCATTGAATCAAAACTGGACTGTCTATTAGATATTTATCAACAAGTTTTGCGAAAAGGATCTGCATCTGCACTCACCTTGGCTTCATTTCAAATGCCAGCTTTCGAGTGTGAGCAGACTTCTGATTATCAGAGTCCATCAGACAGCAAAGATTTGTCTAATTCTGCACAACTTAGTGGATGTGTATCCAGATCAGCTAGTGCCAATCTGCCTCGTGGCCTACAGCTTATACTGACACCAAATGAATTTAGCACTCAGGCTTACTATGCTTTTAGTCCAGCTATGCATAGTCAAGCAACACAAGTGCCAAATGATGGACCTGCAACAGTAAATAATACATCGAACCAAATAAACCAGACAACTAAGCCAGCAACTCCGACAACATTACAAATACCACCCTTCTCATCGATGAAGCATATCAATAGGCCTGAGCCCATTCATATTATTCCTGTAACCACACAGGAAAATATTTCTAATGTCACCACTTGCCTTGTTGCATCAAAGGATAATGGACAAGTTGCACAGCCTAGTGCGACAAAGGATCTCACATGGAGAAAAAGTCTTACAGAAGGGGAACCTTTGCTCTCAGTTAAACCTGTAGCGCAAATGGATTTAGGAAAATCTTTATCTGTACAAAACCTTATACAGTCAACAGAGGAACTGAATATACAGATTGCTGGCAGTGACTCCAGTGGTTCCAGAGGTAGCCAAGATGTATACTCTAAATGGAGGGAGTCAAAATTATTTATAACAGATGAAGAGTTGGAGACAGAGGCAGGGACAGAGACTACTGAAGCCATCTCGCGCCCGTTAGTGGAAACAACTCTCTCTGCTGACTCTCTAAGGACTGGAATATCAAGATCATCTCAAAACATCTGCAAGCCAGGGGATGGTACAGAAGCGCTCAATCTGCTCCATGTCAAACTTAAATAACTTCTGGCTTTCTTCATTGGCTGGGTCATTCCTCTAGTCATACATATCATAGCATGAACTGTTTTGAAAGCCTTTTTAATAAGATAAAATCACAAAAATCAGGATGAATCTGCAAAGCAGTTGAATGAGCCCATATTTCCTAGTTGCATGAAAAAGCATGTCTAAGCAATGGCTAACATCCAAATTTACACCTACAGTACAGCAGCCTTTCATGTAGTACAGTAGGTTTAAACAATGAGTTGCCTACAAAGCTAATGCTGCAGGATGTATCAAAAAACAAAAAACTGAGCATTTAGACCTTGTGCTGTTTCTATGGGGCAGAAGTAAAAAAACCTTAAGGTTTAAAGCACTTTGCTTCTGAACTGATTAAACATATATATATATATATAATGTCCTGATTTAGATGATAGTTTATGTTTACAACAAAAAGATTATCTACAGCTGCTAGCAAGGTACCAAGGAAATGAGTAACATGGGGTTAGAAATGGCTGACAGTCGCAAGATAGACACATTAACTCATCAGTTATCAGTTATTTTTAGCTCTGAAGAACAGTATGTTAATACCTGTCCAGTGCTGTGGCAGAAGTACCTGACACACCACTGTCACATTGTTCTTTATAAGAAGAACTATTTTGTTACAAAAAGTTTATATTTTAAGGATTAGGTCTGGCCTCAGAAGTGGATAACGTGAGTGACTGCACTGAAAATTCAAGGGAATCTCTCCTTCTTCTAGTCTCATTGAGAAGCTGACTTGTGAATCTGAACCATTTTGGCAGCAGTAGGTGAGGGAAAGAAGCAGGTGCTGCCTTTATTGTAGGAGCAATATTTCCTTCTTGTGAAAATTTTGGCAATTTTCCTTGCAATCCCAACCTGATACTACAACAGCACTTTCATAAGGCTGGACAAGAAGGGAAAATGGGGAACTGAAATACAGAGTAAAACTAAAGAGGACAGAAGGGAAAAAGACAACACAATCAATGGGAAAATAAATAAATAATAATGTTGATTTAGATGGGTAGGAAGGGAAATCATCCCAGAAAATAAAACAAGAAAGGTAAAGAAGGAAAAAGTTACATGTTTGGGTTTTTTCCCACAGATACTGAGTGTTATTAAAAAAAAAATAAATGCCACATAGGCAAGGTCTTGTTGTTTTTGTAAGAAAAGGGGAAGAGGAGAGAGGGAAAATGGTCCCACTCTTAGCTCAACACTATGTCCCAACTACCGTAATTTCTTGTGAACTTTCCAACACAGGACTCACAGACTCCTTCCTGCTAAAACCCAAGTTTTCAAATTCAAAGCCTAATCAGACTGAGCATTCCTGCCTGATACATCCTCTTTTCTTTTCTCACTCTAGCCTACACTTCACTTCTGCTGAGGTGCAGGAGCAGTGTTAGTGCCTGCCTGCACATCCCCCGCAAGGCTTTGCCACTGGGAGAACCCTTTGCAGACCCTAAACCCTTTCACTCTTCCCAGCTGAATGAGGTTTCTGTGTGTTGCCTCCCGCCAGATTGTCACCCCACCTGCACCACAGGCTTGTAGACGACCCAGCTTGGGCTCAGCTTCCCTCTAGCAGCAGGAATATCGAATGTACAGGTGTGCCAGTGCCAGCTCACTCAGGGCAGTGTTTTCTCAAGGCCCAGACCCGCTGGGAACTCGCTGTGTTATCAAAAACATCACTCCAGTCTTAACTGTGGCTAAATGCTGTAGGTTGTATTGTGAAGGAGCTGATCTGTTTACTATGAAACCATTGTAACTTATGCTTCCATTTGCTTTACAGAAGTATTCCTGGATGTTACATGAGAACTTTATTATTATGTGAAAGTACGTGCAAACTGTAGAGTGTATATATTGTGTCATTATACGGGGTCCATGGATGGTACACTGTGTTCCATGGCTTATGCCGGAGCAAACTTCAGTTGTTAAATCCTGAAAGACACCTTGAAGCACAATTTCCTCACTGCTGATTTGCCATATAGCTCACCACATTCAGCTTTTCCTGTTTTCCTTTATGTGCAATCTGACCATACCGAAGCCTGATTACAACAGCAGTTTTGTGAGGATAAATACATTTTTTCCCACATCTCAGTTCACTTAACTGTTAACTTATTTGAATGTCTGCAGTTTATCCAGACAGATATGTATGTTTAAAGTATTGAAAATTTCAAAATTATAATAGTTTTTTAGGCTACTTTTTCCTGTTTATGGTGCCTTTCTTGCCTTTCATGTGAAGCCTCCTGCTGACCTAAGAAGCATCAATGTGCTGTCAGGTTCAGTTAAGGAGCAAGCGATTGGGCACATGGCAGCTGTGTGTCCACAGTGAAACTCCCTTCCCCTCCTTGACGAGACCGAAAATCCAAGGCATCATGAATTGGACACAACTCTTCCACCTCCATCTGCAGGAGCAGATGTTGCACCCCATTGCGGCCGGAAGGCGCCGATGGGAGAACTGAGCAGTGGCCCTGCCTGTCCCGATTCTGCACAGAAACAGGGCCTTGGAGTTTGCTGATAATTTATCTCACAGAAACTTGGTATTTTTGCCTTAAATGAGATGCTTGAGTCCTTCTAATTTTAAGTTAATTTATTTAATACAATTTTGTGCACAAAAGAATGAGTTCTATAAATTATGTATGAAAATAGTAATGTCTTTACAAAGTACTGATAAACCCAGAAGATCGTATCTTTTCAAATTAAGGTTTAAAATTCTAATTTTTTTTCTTTTATGCTCACCATTATTATTTTTGTAGATGCAAGTCTTATCATATAGGGTTTTTTAACATTATATTGATAGAAAATAGAAAGAGTAGTGAATATATGAGATTTTAAAGAGGAAGAATTGTTTGTTTGGACTTTTATAAGCTTTAATCATATTTCCTCATGAGAAGTTTCTATGCTCTCTCTTTAGAAGACCGTGTCATGACTGACAGTCATTCAGTGGTTTCACAAAAGAAGGGCCTGTCTGGCTTCTCTTGTCCTGAGCTCCTTATTTAAGTCCAGCTCATGAGAACTAATAAGAATTGTTCATGAGTAAGGACAAAGAATTTTATTTTTAATTTTTTTTCTGATTAACAATCCACTTGAGAATTGTTTGAAGAGAGAAGTTGAAATTAAGTAAGAGCTTCAGGACTTAAGCCTTATCTAAATAACTGTTTTCTGGTCAGCATGTTCTTCTACCTGAATGAAGAGAGAGCTGAAAAGAATGGTTTCAATGACTATTATTTGTTCAAAAAATTTGTATTTGCTCCTGGCTTATATGATCTATACTTTTTATTTAAAAATTAATATGATGTTTTAGCCTAGGGTTCAAGATTGCAAAGATCATACACTTTTATTTACAGTGCCCACAGTTGTTCCATATGTTTTTGAGACACTCCTACTTAGAGTGACTGCTCTCATTGTAGTATGGTGATGAGTAATTCACCTGCTTTTCTGTGATAAGTCAAATCATGCTGAATTGCTGATGTATAGTAGAACATCTGATGTACAGTAGTATTTCTGGATTGGGACCTGCAATCCTTACTCAAGTAAAAATTCTATGGAATTCATTCATTCTATGAAATTCAAGAATTTTTCTTGAATTGGGAACTCAGATTCAAATCCTGATTTTGTTGGGCATCTGTTTGAAGTGAAAATGGTAATATTCCAGTTATTTCCTGAGGAAACTAATACTTAGCTGACTTTACCCTTGTCACATTGACTATATAAAAAATAACGCACAAAGTACCGATATAAAAAGGGAAGGAGAGAAGCGACATTTTTTAAAAGCACAGAGAAAATCAGAATATTCAGAAAGTAGGAATAAGCAGGAAAAGAAAATATAACAGCAAAGGAATGGAGGGGAAAAGGGTTTAACCACCCGAGGCTAAATTCATCCTTGGATGGCTTCACTGACTTCAATGAATTCACTGCCCAACCGGGTGAAGCTCAGCCTCCATTGGGATAATCACACTCAGTTCCATTGACCTTACAGGAACTGAACAACCTGTACCAGAAAGGAACTTGCCTCTCTGGGCCAACTTTTATCCTGACTTATTTGTCATGAAATCCTTTTGGATTCACTGGGTTTGAATGAAATATGGAAAAGAATTTGTCCCAGGTATTTCTGCTTCACATTTTTTTTCAAGTGTGTTAATTGACTTTATTCAAATGGATTACAACATCACACAATGTGCTGTCACTGTCTAAAAAGATTAATTTGTTTTTGAAATAAGATTTGTCCCCTGCAACGTCAGTGGAAGCATGTAATATTTAATATTTTCCTACCCATTCATCTGGATGCAAATGTGGCCATTCACTCAGCTGTGGCCACACAGAACAATTCGACATATCCAATGTCATCTGCTATTGGAAGCATTTTTGACTTCTTTGAAAGACAAAAAAAAAGTTTCATAGCAGGCTTAGAAAGCACGATGGCTGCTTCCACTGACACTGCAACATTAGCCAGTACATTACAATGTTAATTGTAAATTCTTGGCAAAGTTGAATCCATATTGTTGTTAATAAAAATGACTTGAAAAGTACCGTGACTACTGAGTTTTTTCCTTATATAAAAGATTGTATGGTGTGACCACGTATCAGGTAAGAAAAAACAATTAAACTTGTTCATTGGTTTCCTTTTGAAGTTTTGTAATTTTTTAATTAGTGAACGAAAACACTACAAAGGAAGTTTATTAGAATAAAATGTGCAGAAACCAGTCTGACATGTTCAGTTTCTGGTAACTGTTTACAGCAGTTTACTTTCACTTAATGTTGCAGCTCCTCTGTGAAAATGAGCTTGGAAGTTATTGCTGCCTTCCCTGTTTGATAAAGGGCAATGGATTCAGTGTTGGCAATCAGGGACCTGTGTGGGGAGCAGGATTTCTCATGGAAGGCTGTCATCTGTCATCTCAGTTTAACTTGAGGCCTAGTGAAGCCGTTTCTTCTGAATTTGACTGTGAAAGTTGCTGTAGTAGAATGTTACTGCACCAAACCTAAACCACTCATTTGCAACACGCCTCCTTTCGCCATTGTGCTCTTCCTACAGGCTGGCTGAAGACAAGCTTCACTATTTGAGTGTAAAATACTAAATACATAGAGCCTCTTCTTGTGCTGAAGTCACTGCCTTTGCGGAGTTACCCAGATATCTCAATGTGCAGGTGATCCCCAGCCTCTCTGATGAACATCGCCTTAAGATACTGAAATTTAAAGCCACGATTGCCAGAAAGGGAGAAGCAAATGTACACATTCTCTTCTTGTGTTAAAGCAGGCAGCCTTGCTTCCTGTGTGCACAGAGCTGTTAGGGAAGGCTCAGAAGACAGCAGAAAGTAGTTTTTCCTGTTGGGTTACCCAGCAGATTGCCACAACTAGGCACAGGTGGTGATATTTATCCATAAAGACACATGCATAAATGTTCCGTGTTCAGCTCTGTGCAGTAAGAATTCAGGACTCTACCTAACAAGGAAATTTAAACACCCATTTAGCATTTTTTTGTGTAATTGAAGGGGTATGTTAGCTCTTTTTTGTTTTCATTTGGTTTTCTCTATTTTTTTTCACAGTGATGGTAACAAAGCACTGACACAGTTTACCCAGGGAGGTTGTGGAATCTCTGTCCTTGGAGAAAGTCACAGGCCACCTTGGCAACTGGCTCTTGGTGTCCCTGCTTGAGCAGAGGGGCTGGACCAGATGGCCCCCAGAGGCCTTCAAGCTCAGCCATTCTGCGATTCTGTTTCCAATATTGTATCAGCTTTAGTACACTGAGTTATAATGAACATAAAAGCTTCATTAAAGCATCATTAAGGCTTCATTTGAGATTAAGTATTAAGACTTTGCTTAAAAAATCAGACTGCGATGTATCAGCATGAGACCAGCCTGGGCGCCTGGCAAAATTACACAGTGCCACTCTCACTCCCTTGCCTCCCCTGAGGCTGCCTGCCTTTCCCTTCCACCCTATAGACTTTGTTGCTTCCCACATGTTCTCAACCCTGTTCTTGCCTCTACTGCCTCCTCCTCTTCCTCAGCTAAGCCCAACCCAGGGTTCCCCTGTGCTGGCAGAGGAGCAGGGAGGAAATCAGAAAGTATCAGCAATAGTGTGGCCAGCAGGACCAGGGCAATGATTGACCCTCCAGTACTGAGCACTGGTGAGGCCACACCTCAAGTCCTCTCTCCAGTGCTGCGCCCCTCGCTGCAGAAAAGACATGAGGTGCTGGAGCGAGTCCAGAGAAGGGCAAGGCTGTGAAGGGTGTGGAGCACCAGTCCTGTGAGGAGCAGCTGAGGGAAATGGGGTCGCTTATCCTGAAGCAAAGGAAGCCCAGGGAGGCCCTTATGGCTCTCTACAGCTGCCTGACACGAGGCTGTTGCTAGGTGGGGGTCGGCCTCTTCTCCCAGGCAACCGGTGACAGGACAAGAGGACACAGTCCCAAAGTGCGCCGGGGCCTGTTTAGGTTGCGCATTAGGAAGAAGTTCTTTGCAGAAAGAGTGAGCGGGCATTGGAACAGGCTGTCCAGGGAGCGGGGGAGTCAGCATGCTCGAAGTGCTTAAGGAACCACTGCACGTGGCATGGTGTCAAACACTCAGTGCCACGGCGTGTTTGACAAGGCGCTGCTGGATCACGGGTAGGACGCCATGGTCCCCGAGGCCTTTTCCAGCCGAACCGACTCCGTGCTCCCCCGAAAACACAGCAGGGGCAGCCATAGAGCCCCGCCCCCCCTGCGGAGCCAGCCAATCACAGCTCAGAGAGCGGCCCGCCCCGGCCAATCAGCGCGCCCCGGGCTTGAGACGCGCCAAGTTCCTCCGCATGGGCGGCCGAGCTGGGAGCGGCCGCCATGTCGGACTGGGACGCGAGCAGCGATGAGGAGCTGGGCGCGCCGGACTGGCCGCGGGCCGCCGCTGCTGCTGCCGGGGCGCTGTGCTGGTCGCCCAGCACCCCTTCGTGGGGCCGCGGCTCCGGGGAGAGCGGCGGGCGATGGGGGAAAGGCACGGGAAATGCCGGAGGGGAAGGGTGGGAGCCGCGAGGCGCTGAAGGCTCCGGCGGCCCGAGGCGGGCGGCGCGGCAGCGGCCGCCCCGAGCTGCGGCCGGCCAGGCTCGGGACTCTGCGGCGCCGCTCTGCTTCCACCTGGATAGCGCCCTGGTCGGGGCTCTCATAGGTAATGCCGGTGCACCCCCGGGCCGGGTGCTTGGCCCCTGGGGTAAGCGGGTGGGGAGGAGCCGGTCCCCCCCGTGCCCTGAGGGAGTGGGTCCCTGCCCTCCGTCAGCCTGGCCGCGGAGGGGCCCTCGCAGTTCCGTGCGGCTCTCTCCATCCACCTGGGCACGGCAGGCTGCTCTTGCAGTGTCTGCCACTCGCCAGGGAAACTTGTCCACCCTAAAGTGATTGAGTTGATGTCTGTTTCTCAAGGCCAGCAGTGTGCAAGTGTTCTGAAGCCCCTCTAGTCACATGAAGGAAGGGTGACAATCTCTTGATCTAGTTTTACTCCTCCATCTCTTCTACTGAAGGGCATTCCCCTACATACAAACCTTGCATTTGTTTAATTGACAGAAGAGGTACCTACAGTCTCCAACGGTTTGATGTCAAAAGTGCTTTTATTTGTAGGTACACGCACTCATATGAAAGTCTCAGGGTTTGGTCACAAACAAAATACATACAATTAATGTCTAGGTTTGGGCAGTTTGTCCTAAATCTCTGTAATACCTGCTGTGTATCTTTATAACAGGTAGGGGTGGAAGTAAAATTAAAGAACTTGAGGATTCTTCAGGTTCCAGGATAAAGGTACCATGTGCTGTATGTTGTCAAGGAATGGGCTTTTTTGGGGACATACTTGGTTTTGTTTCTGTGTAAACCATTTGAAGGAAGTTTAAGGGTGTTACAATAGCTGTAATAATGCCACTGTTTTAGAGTTGGTGTAAAGAAAGTGGAATTGAGGGTGCAATTTGGATGTTATGTGAAAATATGAAAAAGTTATTGATTTTTTTTTTCCTTAAGTTTGCATTTATTACCTTCAATTTTAGAAGGAAATAAATCTATCTTTTCATAGAACAAGTTAAACTTCAGAGAAAAAAAGACCAAAAATTATTTTCAGTATGTGTTCTTGTATAATGTTTGTCTTTGCAGTATGGAAAAAAAATTCAGTGATGTTTTTGACCATAGGTTACAAGAGGAACCTATGAATCTGAAGTAAAGATTTTTGGCAGCATTGATGTGCAAAACAAAGCCAAGACGTTGATTGACAATCTTATTACAAGTTCTGGACAAAACTATGTTAGAGGTGGGACAGAGAAAGGTAAGAAATGTGAGGTTGGGGGCAAAAATATTATTGTGTTCCATATATTTGGTAGTTTGCTGGAGTCTTTTTATATTGTTAGTATTTTGCCAAGTAAGTTAACTTAAACCTCTTAAACCTTGTTCTTGGGCAATGGCATCTTCTTAAAACAGAAATACCAAGACATCCTCCTTTTTTTCAACTATGGACAGTTCCCCCTCCCACCAAACTGCCAGGATTCCATGAAAACCAGTTCTTGTGTGTCTTCAACAATTTTATGGATGCAGAATGTTATACCACCTTGGTTCTTGCACTATCAGTTTGATTCCTCCAAAATAACAGTATTGGCTCTAGTGCAAGTTTTAATCTGGTATCTGTGGAGAATTACAATTCAGTAAACCTTTGTAAAGACAGTCTGTAAAGTGCTGATCATAGCACGGCCATGCTGACTTCCTACTGCTTTCAAGGGTTGTTAATGTCTTGAGATTTGGTGCTGCACTTTGTACCTGGCTTTACTAGGCTTTCCTGTGGTAGCTGTGTTACATGGATATACAAATCATTTTTGTATGTTTGGATGCTGCCTATATTATTGGTATGTCTTGTATGTGCTCCCAGCAGTTTTTTGCACAGGCGAACACCATCCACAGTTGTTGATCTGATGCTCTGATGAGGAAGAAGGGATCCAGGAATTATGTTCCAGCATTAGAATAAGGACTGGAGTAGTTGTGTGTTTCCTTTTTAGAAGTGTCCCAGAAGGTGGATGAGTATGTTTCAAGAGACTAGAAGTATTTAAAGCTACCTTTGGGTTTGTGACAGTGTTATCCCTATGTTTCCTGCCTTTCCACTAATTTTCCACACAACTGTGTTGCTATTTATATCTTCAGGTTAAACTGCACTTACTTAGGATGTGTTAATCTCATCAAAAAAGAAGTATGGAATATAACTAGACTTAGACTTTATTGTGGTGTTGTTGGATGCTTTAGGCTTTGCTCTTGTAGCTGTTAAAGCTTTTTCTCTGCATATCATCTACTGGTTTCCAAACCTTGCAGCACAACAAACCTAGTTTATAGCTGGAGAAGCATGTCATACCCTGTCATTACTTCCTTTAAGTAGCTAAGGATGTTGAAATGTTTCCCTTTTTTTATCAAAACTGAATTTGTACACATTTTAGCAATGTTTCAGGGTAGAGATCTGGGAAATAATTTTCCACTTATATATATGTTTCATGTATATTTAAAATATATGAGGCCTGCAATAGAAAACACATTTGTTTTGAGGGGAGATTTCTCCCCATGTTTGTTCCATCAAACAGCAGCATTTTGTTACTAACTCTGCAGGAAAAACCTTGGACATTATCAAGCCTGAAAATAACCCAAAGAAACCAGTAATTAACTGGGCCTCTCTTCGAGAAAACAGGGCCAAATATGAATCTATGAAGTGGGCAGGTTAGTTTTACAATTTTGATTGTATTATACTTGTCTTTATGTGGTAAATCTGTTGGAATGCTTGAACTTTCTAATACTTGCTTTGAGATGACTGAATGTTTCTTCAGTGACGTATTTGCAGTGAGCTGGCCATGGCAGCATTTCTCAACATGGTCATGGAGGATACTGATTACTGTGCCAAGACTTAAACCTCTTACTCTTGTGGTATTTTGAATGTCACCCTTTGAAAACGGTGTTGTTTTGTATGTTGCCACCAAAAAATAAAAAAACAAACTAGGAGTTGTTAAATATACTACTGTATGTGTTAGTACAGTAGTATATTCAGAACTTTAAAAGTGAGGGAGTGGGTTTTTTGCAGATATTGAAGTGTTTGTCTCAGCCCTCATCTTTTTACGTGAGCAATGGTTTTCCATACTTCCAGCTAGTCTTCTGGCTCAAGGCACTTTCTGGGTCCTGTGCTTTCCATCTTAAGCTTTAGCAGACTTACATTGACTCTGTATTATTTCTTGCTGATTTGAGTGGGATTTTTCTGATTGTTTAAGGCTTGCCTCCAATTGAGAAAAACTTCTACAAAGAATCAGCCAGGACTGCATCTATGTCGCAAGAAGAAGTGGAACTGTGGCGGTAAGATCATTTCTTTAGGGAATCACCTGCTTGGCAAAAATCACTATTAAACTAGAGAGACTAGAAGGTGGGAGGTGAAATACTGAGACAGAGACTCTAATTCTGGGGTCTTGTAGCACCTTGATCTTTTTAAGAACTCTTTCTTGGGAATGAAACAACTGGCAGATGAGATTATTAGTTGTCTGGAAAAATAACCTCATGGATTTTCTACTTCTCTAAAAATGTTTGATTTAGTTGAATTTCAGAAAGAAAAATTTCATAATGGTTCACTGACTTTTTTGGCTGTTTCTTCGCCTTTCATGAGACAGTATGTTCACATTTTCTAGGTCCTTCCAAATAAAATTGTTCACAGGTTGAATACCTTTTGGCTGCAATTTTTCCCCTGCATTTTTTTAGTCAAAACTATCTTCAAACCAAATTCCAACTTTTGTTACTGTTGTCTTCCTTTTTTATCTGTCTTGTTTTTACAAGCACATCCTGGTGAGTACATGCTTCAGTTAACTGCATCTGTTTATTTTGATCCAGCAACCTCTATCACTACCTTGCAAGGAAAACACATCATCTGTTTCAAGTGGTTTGGTTCAGGCCTTGGTAATAGTTACAACCCTCTTTAGTAGTTCTAATGAAGTTAGTGAACATTATTGAAGCATTAGCTTTTTATTACTTTTCTTTTTGCAAGATGTCTTTTTTTTTTTTTTGCATGCCAGAGAAACTTTGCCACAGTGAGCAAAGTATGGAATTGTTTCCAGATGCTTTCACCTTTTCCCTTAAAGTATATGGATGTGTTGTTGTTAGAGCTAGTGAAAATTACAGAACATTGTTCTTGTAGGTTAAAAAATTGTATTGAGGAATACAACTTGTCTGATAAAGGAATTTTTTTCCTACTTCATCTAATCCATTTGCTTTAAAGAAAAAAAAAGACACAACCAAAAGAAATAATTCTATAAACATGAGGGAAAATTGAATTGCTCATTCTTTTCCTAGTTTACACCCTATTTGAAGAAAAGGTTTTTACTGAATGGAATCTTCAGAGGAGTACAGGACTGAAATCAATATGCTTATGCAGATGTCATGGTTTAAAACCAGATGGAAATTAGGGTCTAAGCAACCACTCCCTTCCCTCCCCTCCCTTTGGTAAGAGAGGGACAAAAGGGCAGAGATTATAGATTGAAATAAGAATTTACTGGAAAACATCAATGAGATAAGAAAAACAGCAAGAACACTAATAAAAACGTTGTATAAAAGGTGATTGCATGCAAAAATGCTCATGGGAGTCCGTGCCCATGTTTTTCTCCCCAAGCCTGAGATAACAAAAAACGATGATGCCAAGCCTGCTGGTCAGACCTTCACACCACCTCACCTCTCCAATCACCATTTGCTCTCCTGGGAGAAGGCAATGACCCTCCATGGTCATTTTGTTCCTTTTTCTTCCACAGGAAACCACACCCCTTTCTCCTGGAAAGTGAAAATCCCCTTCACTCCCATGATGATTTGGGTGATACAGAGTAACAATGTAGCCATGCCCGCATGGCTTCAAGCACCCCTCTTTGCCGGTGGGAGAAAATTGTCTCTGCCCTTGGCTGAAACTAGGACAACATATTAATAGCTCTAAATTGGAGGAAGCCTTGGAAAAGCAGTTTTTAATATAGTCTTTTATATGAATTGTGATTTGGGTTTTGCCTGCTTTTAGGGGCTTGTTCCAGCTTTTTTTTTTTTTTTGAGCCTTACTTTTTCCTTATCATGTTCTTTTTCCAAAATTGTTGAGTTGGTATTCTCTAGAGTATCCAGGCAGCTGCTCTGACAACAGTTGGGGGAGATTTTTGTCAGAATGTAGAATTTTGACTGTTAAATTGAAGCAATTCATCTGAATTCTGGGTTGTCTTTGGGTTTAAAAATTTGTCATACCTACTTAATTTGTAATCAGGTATAATTGTAGCCTGATAGGAGTGCAGTTCATGTTAATAACCATATATAACTTCAAATCAGTTGTTCTTAAGAAAAAATGGTTATTGATACATTTGGGAGAAGTTTTCCTATAGAAGATCTTTTAAGAAAGGTACAAGACTAATTCAGTCCCATTCAAGAGCCTAAACTTGTTTTTTCTTGTTCAAGCAGTTTAAAAAAAATTAAGATACACAGTCTTTTATGTTAGCTCCAATTTTTCAGATAATGAGACTTTAAAACAATTGCGCTACTTGATATAGGAAAGAAAATAATAATATAACTTGTGATGACTTGAAAGAAGATGAAAAGCGCTGCATTCCCAATCCTGTTTGTAAATTTGAAGATGTATTTGAGCATTATCCTGATATTATGGCCAATATAAGAAAAGTTGGTTTTCAGAAGCCTACACCAATTCAGGTATGTCTTCAATTTTGATGACTCTTTAACTGAACCTTAAGAGAAAAATGAAGACTACATTTAAGTGTTTGTTGTTTTATGTTAGTCCCAGGCTTGGCCAATTATACTGCAAGGAATTGATCTTATTGGGATAGCGCAGACCGGTACTGGGAAGACATTAGCATACTTAATGCCTGGATTCATTCACTTGACTTCACAGCCAATGTAAGGACTGCTCACAGGTCGGATTTGTTTAGCTGTGAATACTTCCCCCTGCACTTACTTCCTCCTGCACCCAACTCCTGAGATGATTTTTCTAGTAATGAAGATAAAAATCATGTATTGAAAAAAATTTTATATAAATCTCATGGAATAAGCACCAAATTTTTCACCATAGACAAATTAGCATTCCATTAGCAGCAGTGTACAGGAGAAGTTTACAACAGTATAAAAATGTTCAGTGTCAAGCATGATGGACTTTGCCCATCCTTATATACCAACATTCTAAATATGCTTTGTTGCAGATCCAAAGATCAGCGTGGGGGGCCTGGAATGTTGGTTCTTGCTCCCACTAGAGAACTGGCACTTCAAGTAGAGGCAGAGTGTTCAAAGTATGCATACAAAGGAATTAAAAGGTAGTCTTGCTTTTCACTGGCTTGTTAAGTAGTATGTTTTTTTCTCCTACCAATACCTACTCCAATAATTGCATTTAAGAGGGGAGGAGAGAGTAGTAAATGCAGGGTTTATATTTTCCCAGTTTTCAGAATTTATGTTTTGACTAATCTCATGGTCAAAGTTTATGAAGCTTTTCTGCTGCTTTTCCTTCTGAGTTGACAGCTAAGAAGAATCACACAGAATATGCTGAGTTGAAAGGGACAAGGATCATCAAATCTGACTCTTAGCCCTACACAGGACATCCCCAAGAGTCACACCATGTGACTGAGAGCATTGTCCAAACACTTGAACTCTTGGTCAGGCTTGGTGCTGTGATCACTTCCTTTGGGAGCCTGTTCCAGTGCCCAACCACCCTCTGGGTGAAGAAACTTTTCCTGATATCCAGCCTAAACCTCCCCTGACACAGCTTCAGGCCATTCCCTTGGGTCCTGTCACTGTCACACAGAGCAGAGATCAGTGCCTGCCCTTTCTTGTCCCCTCACAAGGAAGCTGTCACTGCAGTGAGGTCTCCCCTCAGTCTCCTCCAGGCTGAACAGACCCAGTGCCCTCAGCCACTCCTCACACAGCTTCCCCTCGAGGCCCTTCCCCATCTTTGTTGCCCTCCTTGGACACTCTCTGATAGTTTAATGTCTTTCTTACATTGTGGTGCCCAGAGCTGCCCCCAGCACTGGAGGTGAGGCTGCCCCAGTGCAGAGCAGAGCAGGACAATCCCCTCCCTTGCCCAGCTGGTGATGCTGGGCCTGATGCCCCCAGGACAGGGTTGGCCCTCCTGGCTCCAGGGCACTGCTGACTCATGTTCAACTTGCCATTGACCAAGTCCCTTTCCCTGGCACTGCTTTCCAGTATCCCATTCCCCAGTCTGTCTGTACATCCAAGGTTGCCCATCCCAGGTACAGAATCCAGCATTTTCCCTTGTTGAACTTCACGTGGTTGGTGGTTGCCCAGCCCTCTGATTTGTCAAGGTCTCTCTGCAGGGCCTCCCTGCCCTGGAGGGAGCCAGCAGCTCCTCCCAGTTTTGTATTGTCTGTGAACTTGCTTACTACCTCTTCCATTCCTGCCTCCAGGTCATTTATGAAGATGTTATGAGGGCCAAGGATGGAGCTCTGTGGGGCCCTTCTAGTGACAGGTCACCAGTTTAATGTCACCCCATTCATTGTAACCCTTTATGCCTGACCTGTGAGCCAGTTGCTGACCCATCCCATGGTGTCTTCATCCAGCTGTGTGCTTGACATTTTGTTCAGAAGGAAACTGTGAGAAAAAGTATTGAAAGCTTTACTGAAATCTAAACAGCTTACATCAACTGGCTTCACTGATCATCTTGGTGGGCTACATTGTCATAAAAGGAAGTCAGGCTTGACAAGCAGGACTTTGCCCTCTTAGAGCTGTGCTGGCTGTGGGCAGTGACTACATTGTCTTACAGGTGTTTGTCTACACCTCCCAGAATAATCTTCATAACTTCACCAGGGACCTTTCTGGATTCCAAAGACCACTCAAAAATCATTGAGAGACACTGCAATGACATCAGCCAGCTCTTTGAGAATTTTTGTACAAATCCCATCACGCCCCATAGATCTGTAGAAATCCAGCTGGAGCAGCAGATCCTGCATAATTTGCAGCTCAGCTGGGAGTGGATCGTTCTCACATTGTGGTTCTCCAGCTCAGGGCACTGGAATCCCCTTGGTGCATCATCTGTGTTGAAGACAGTGGCAAAGAACATGTTAAACAGCTCTGTCTTGTCTTTGTCCCTGCTTGTGAGGTGACCATCCTCATCCTCTAATGGACCAATATTGGTTTTATGCTTCCTATTGCCACCTTCTCCATAGAACACACGTGGCTTTCTTTTCTAAGAGATTACTTTGCTGAATAATGTTCAGGTTCTAGCCCACACAAATCTTTTTGTAATGTTTTGTTTGGCCCTGAGTCATGGGGTATATTCCATCTTTGTCTTTCATTTTTTTTTGTTAAACTTTATGGTATTTTCATCAGCCCATTTCTCTAGCCTTTGTTGTTCTTCTGGTAAAAGCCTAATTCTCCTGAGTGTATCAGCTCCTTCTGCAGTTGGGTGTCATCCACAAACCTGCTAAGCGTAGATCTTCATTTAAGCAATTAAATAGACATTACTGTACTCTGAAACTTGCTTTTAGGGGTCTCTGTTTACTTTGTGTAGTGCTCTGAATAAGTCTTACAGTCACCCCAACTGCAAAACATATCACTTTTGATGGTACTTTTAGGAAAATCATGCATCCTTTCATATGTTCATCTATTTTTTGTGTAAATATTTTCAGAACAACCCAAAACATATGAGCTATCTCCCTTTCATTAATTTTTTCACTGCAGTTTCAGCAGAAAACTATTGCTGAGCTGTTGACGGAATGTCATTCAATGTTAATTTTAATAATTACTGCAGTACTGTCAATCATACTTGTTAATCCCAGGTGACACTTTTAAAGCAACATGGTGACATTTATTTGAAAAGGATTGACTTTAGCTGAAATTTAATACACTATGTCTGTAAAACTTTTATTTTACAGTATTTGCGTCTATGGTGGTGGGGACCGAAAAGGACAGATAGACATGGTTACCAAAGGTGTGGATATTGTTATTGCTACTCCTGGCAGACTGAATGATCTTCAGATGAACAACTTCATAAATTTGAAGAGCATAACATATTTGGCAAGTAACTGATATGCAATGAGTAATGCAGCAGCTGGGAAATGGTTGACTCAGTTTCAATTTAAGATTTAATGGAGTTTTCTTTAAACTTCCAAAGTATTAATTACAATACAGCTTAACACTGAAATTGTGTTGCAGGGATGATTCATACTTATTATAATTGCATTGCAGATGTGAAATATTCCCTAGGAAAAATAGGCTTCTAGCACAGCAAGCATTTTTAAGATACTGAATTGTTTTTTCAGTAATGGCATTCTAAAATTCATTTTGTCAGGATTAGTTACTAATGGATGAAATGCCTTTCTGAAGTTGTCTTTTCCCTTTATTTTTAAATAAATACCAGTGTCTCAATTTTTTTTTAGAACTTGTGTGGTAGCAGAGTCAGACACAGATATTTAAATGTTGGGGGACTGACTTTGTTTTGATCTCAGTGGGAAAACAGCCTCATAAATGTTATTATAATCCTTATGTCTTCTTTTCATTTTTGCCTTTTCCTGTGCTGAACAGGTAAGACCATTGCTGTTTGGAAAATGCTTCTATATATTCAATTGTCTAACTTGTCTGCGAATTGTTGCCTAGTTTGACAATTTGGCCATTCTCTCTGTCCACCCCACTATTCTGTGAGAGTTAAATTCTCTCCATGTTGTAACAAGTTAGCTCCAATTTTAAGTGATAGTTGTAAGCTTACTGGCAAAGCCAGTGGTGGTATAACATCATTATAAATTTGGCCATTTGGGAAAAAAGTTTATTACAGGAGAGTAGCATTCTGTAGAAGATTCACATGTAATTGCTGAGCAGGAAGAGAACAGGGCCTGAAAACCTGTATTCTGAGAACTATAGGAGCATAGATCATCTTTCTGCCAAGGTGGAGTATGGTCATACCACAGGCACACACTGGTTCCATGGGTATTGAACCAAAAGCATGTTTCAGTATGTGCAGCACATACTGAAGTGTGACGTTGCTAAAAAGAATTAACTATGAAATTGAAAAATATGATGATGTGAAGCAGGAGGAGAGACAATTTTGTTGCTACACTAGCAGTTAAATGTTTTCAGAAGGACCAATGCAAGAACCATATATTGTGATATGGTTGAGTCTCATGCCTCAGACTTTAAGGGAATTCTGTGCTACCATAGCCTCATGGACATTGAAATTGGACATTGAAAATTATCTCTTTTTGTAATCTTGCTCTATATTTATCCCTGTTTCTTGTGCTTTTCAATATGTATGATGCTTTCTATTTCCAGAGCTTCACTGTCAGTTTTCAGCCAACAAATAATTTAATCTTGCGGCCTTGCTTTAGGAAAAAAGAGTGGTAATAGATTTCACATTTCCATCTTGGATGAAGAACACTCTTCATTAAAGAGCTTCATTTACAGTTTTCATTTAAAGATGTTACTGAGTCTTAGGAAGGTTCCCAAAGTAAACTGAGTGTTACTTGCTAATATGATACAATTATTTCCCAAAGGACTTCCAAGGTCAGATTCTGGGAGACAATTGTTAAAACCCAACTAAATGTACCAGCCCCCAGTAAAGCAAAACAACAACAAAAGAACAAGCTCTGATAATTATGTCTAATTAGGTACTGAACCCAAGGTGAATTTGATGTTAGAATTTCTCTTCTTGCCTGACAGAACTATCAAGTTGATAAAGTCTTGATTCAGATTTTTAGGAAGCCATTTATTCAAGATAGACTGCTGTTTTTCAGAAGTAAGGTTGTAGATTCTGTCATAAACAGCCTTTTGATTGTTCAAAATACATGTCACATGAAAATATGCTTTTTTTGCCTGTGTTCAGTGTAAATCAGTATTCATTCATCAGCAGTTTGATGAAGTAATCTTAATTCTTTGGACTTCATGCTGATAAAGCAGAAGGAAGGAAATTGGAATTGTGCATGAATAATTGGGAAACATTTAGAACAAAGTGTAATTAAAAGTATATATATAAATCATGAAGGAGGATGTAAAAGGTAGATTGCAATAGTGCTTTTATTCTTCAATACAAAAAATAGGTGTTAAACTAACCAATAACTGATTTAGAAGAAAGGAAAGAAGAAATGAAATAATTTTCAAAGGAAGAACTGACTTGTAGAATTTTTTGCCGAGAAATAGGACTGAAATGAGCAATATTGACAAACAAATAAATATGTGCATATTTAAAGATAAGAAGAAACCTAAGATTATGTGCATTGAAGGGCATTTAGATTATAAACCAGGATGGGGCTGTGACACATTTGAGAAAATTGGTACTAATAGCTACCTGATATATATTACAGCCTTCTTAATGAAACAGCTGTCAGAAAAAAGAAAAGTAAATTTCAGCTACCTGATCCATCAATTAGGCACAGATGCTTCCTTTTCCCTCTGCAGCAAGTGACCTTAATAGCAAAGAAAACTTCTACTGCTGAAAAAGGCATAGCAGCCAACTCTTTACATAAAATTAGTCATGTTTCAGCCTTGCTATTCTAGAATTCATGTAGTCAATGACACCTCCATGAGCCCTCTAAAAATAAAGAGAATTAAACCAAGAAATAGAATCCTTGTCTTGTCTCTCAGTTGATAATTTTTGGTTATTTCAGAGATTTACATAAATAATGTACTAAACCCCTTTAATATAACAAAATATCAGAGAATAATGGAACAGCAAAATTAGGACAGTAGAAAGAGATTATCATCAATGCCTTATATTCCCACCTAAGTGTCTAGAAATTGTTAATACTTACAAGCACAATCCATGTAACTTTACTTTTCAAATAGAGTTTCTATAAATCAAAGAAAATAAATGAGTCTCAGATGTCAGTCTTCTTTCTTTGTATGAAACTGAAAACATTCACAAGTGTGCTTGTATATTATAAAGCATTTTAGTTCCAAAGAGATGTTCTCAGACCTCCAGCTCTCTTGTTCAATTCTGGCCTTTTTTACCAGACAAAACAAGCTTGTGCTCTGGTAGTTGTGCAGTGTCCTAGTGTGAGCCAGAATGTATGCTCTGGCTTTTTCCTACTTGTAATGAGGAACTAAATTGACAAGTGATATTTTGGTCCTGTATGAGGTATCTTATGTGGTAGAAATGAGATTTCCCCTTAAAATTGCAAACCATTTATGTGTGTTGCTCCCCAGGTTGCTCCCCTCTGGGTTTGATTGGTTATGGGTTTTTTGGTTTTGTTTTTTTTAAGTTTGTGCTTAGTTTTAGCCATCAACCTAATCATTGGTAAAACAAACAGTTGTTTTTTTGTTTTATTGACTTCAAATGCTCTTAAAGGAACTGTGAATTTTCTTGTTTTGCCTGCAAATACAATACCAAATGAAAAAGTGTCAAGGAAATTGAAGAGGTGAAATACAAGTTGAACAGGTTTTGCAGTAAGTTGTGGAGAAGATTCTGCAATTAAAACAGTTACCATTAAAATCTTTTTCTGTGTATTGTCCTGTTGATACAAACCCTTATCTGAGGAACTAGGCAGAGTAAATAACTTTGTTTCTGAACAGGTTTTAGATGAGGCTGACAGAATGCTGGATATGGGATTTGAACCTCAGATAATGAAGATCCTAATAGATGTGCGTCCTGACAGACAAACTGTTATGACGAGGTATCTAAACATGATTGTGCTCAGGACTCAAACATAAGGTTATTGAACAAGTCAATTTCAAAACAAATGTGTCAGTTATTAAAATTGTTACTTGTTTTCTTTCTAATTCGGTCTAGTCAATCAATCCTGATGAGTCATTTGACAGATTTTTTTTTCAGTTTGTACTGTCTTTTCTACTTTTTTTACATCAAATATAAAGACAGTTGAGTTATCCCAAAAAAAGGAAGGTTTCCTCAGAGTGCTGGAATTTGCCACATCAACTTAAAATGCCAATTTACAGTTCTCCTTCTGGGACCAAATGTATTTCCTGACTTTCTGATCAGTATCTGTGCTAGTCTGTACCTGGATTAATTTTGAAATTATGCAGCTTTTGGAAACTTAACAATCAAATATCCCAACAATAATTTTGGTTCCTGTATTTTGCATTTAAGCTGTTGTTTTAGAAAGCAGACTAAAAGCTTGCTTATTGGGTATTGTCCAACAACTAACCTCAGCTGAGGCTTCACTAGGAAGGTTCCATAATTGTTGCCTGTACTTTTAACCAATAAAATGCCCTTTTAAGCTCATGTGCTCTTTACTATTAATTTAAGATTAGTTAAAGTCAATACTGTTACTGCATATGTGTTTCACTGGTGTATAAGAAAGGAAAGAAAAGAAGAATATGATGAAATGAATGAACTGGAGAAGATTTGGCATGCTATTCTCATGTGTGTGTGTTTTCCTCTTCATTTCCTGTTCAGTGCTACTTGGCCTGATGGTGTCCGTCGCCTAGCAAAATCCTACTTGAAAAATCCCATGATTGTGTATGTTGGCACTCTTGACTTAACAGTAAGTTGTCCTGTTCTTCTTTGGTTTTTCCCCTTCCTTTTGTAGAAGAACTTATGTTAAACCAGGAGGTTTTTTGCTTGTAACTAACTGTATGTAAGTAAATGCATGTGTCTCTTGTAATCATCTGAGCTTTCAAGAAACAGCTCCGTGCTATTTATTTTAAAGTTTCCTTAAAAGTTCAGAAAAATTTAAAAAGTATAAACCAATATTTTTGATGTAACAATATCTGGAAGTCATAGCCCTTCAGTAGAAGACATAACAGGTGAACGAGTATCAATCATATTGAATGTTCTATTTCACAATGCCAAATGTTTTTGTGTGATCCCTTGGTTTTGCAACCTTAATTCTGGTTCAGCAAGTTCTTGTTCTTTATTTGGTTTTCCTTCTGAAGATGTTCTTTCTAATGCATACAAATCCTTATCTAAATTCGTGTTTCCTACCTGTATCTTTCTCAAATGGAGTGGGAGCTTTGTACTAAACTCTTGGAGGACACTTGTCTATAGCAGCAAGTATGTGTTAAAGTAAGAACTGTCTTTAAAGTCCAAAACTTCTAACGTGTGGATGTAGTTGTTTATTTGTCATTGTTGTGCAGCTATGTGTATTTGGCTTCAATACCAGCAGAATTTACAGGAACAGTAGTTTGCCCAAGATCTTAGGAAAGTTTCCTTTTCAGTTCCATTTTTTTTTTTAGCGATAGGGAATGAGGAAACCTAGTATCCAGTACACTTTTCAGCAGAAATAGAGACAAAGTGTGCTTTTTGTCTTTTAGTTCTGTTCAGAACTAAACTTTTATCAAAGGGCAGTTCTTGTCAAGATTAGAATTTGAAAGACATCAACTGCTCTTGTAGTTCTATTCTCTAGGGCATTAATCTCTTTCTACAGGAGCTTCACCCAGTTGACAAATCTGGTTGGGGGGGAAGGGTTCCTGTGAAGAGACAATCTTTATTTACTTGATTGAATCTTCAACTCTTGCCACAAGATCATGATACCATGCCACGAGAATGTCTAGGCTTTTTATCTTACGTATTAGTTACACCTTAGATATTCTGTGGTAACCTTCAGAGGTAATGGAGTAAATTTTTTAATGAACTGTTATTGGAATATTTAGAACTGATCATTTCAAAGAGATTTACAGCATCTTTAAAAGCCTGTAATTTCGAGTAAAATTGCCATTGTTCCAACTTTTTCTGGAGTAACATGAAATATTTGCAAATTAAAGAACTTAAATGTGTTTTTCATTAATAATATATTCCTTTCACCTCACTAATCGCTACCCGTTAAATCTCTGCAAATAAATGGTTTGGCAAACTGCTTAAAGGTAAATTTTATTATTCTCCTAAAGCAACGAGGAAGTAAGAAATATGCATTGTTTGAACTCCAAACTGATACATATTAAAATAGGGGGGTTTATGGTATCATATATTGCTACTTATATAACATGGCAATATGAGAATTAACAGAAAAAAATATTGTAATCTGTTTCTACCTAACATCCCTTTTTGCTGTTTGACAGGCAGTAAGCACAGTGCAACAAAAAGTTATTGTTATCCCCGAGGAAGAAAAGAGAGCTTTCATGCATAGCTTCATTAAGTCTATGAAGCCAAATGATAAGGTCATCATTTTTGTGGGCAAAAAGCTTACGTATGTAATCACTTCCCAGTATCATCTCTGTTTGGGGTTTTTTTCCTAACAGAAATACTGAATAGTTTCTTAGTTCACATAAGAACTATCAAGTGTAACAGCTCTTCTCAACAATATGCTGCTATTAGTATTATTTTTTTTTTATTTATTTCTTCCTTTAGACTGACTAGCAGTTTGTATTTTTTTTATATCATTAATGGTGGTGGTAAGTCTCAGTTTCACATAGCTCAAGTGGGATGTTTGGATTCTTGGGGACACATCAATGTGATGTACTGTTTACTTTCATACACCTCTGGTGTGTGCAAGACCTGATTAATGTGGGGGTGGTCATTGTATATACTTGAACTTTTTGAGTCAACAACACAAAAATAATCTAGTATTCCTCTAAAGTATAAAATAAAGTTAAACATTTCTATGTGGATTAGACTTGCTTTCCTGTTTTATAATAAGTATCAGCTGACCTAGGTAACACTTTGTCCGTAGGCACACATTTAGCTTTTGCTGTCACATTACTGTCCTTTTGATTTAAATCTAGATGCTGCACTATTTTATTTCTTTTTTTTATTCTCTTTTAAGAGCCATTGCTTTATTTCACCCTAGGGCTGATGACTTGGCAAGTGACTTTGGTATCCAAGGAATTCCAGTACAGTCACTTCATGGCAACAGGGAGCAATGTGATCGAGAACAGGCTTTGGATGACTTCAAGAAAGGTGAGTTTGTACTGAACTACTGGTTTGTTTAGGCCAGATTTCTAATGTTTTTTTCTGTTCAAAACTTGTCTAAGTGTCATGTCTCTCTAGTACTATAGAAGTTAAAATATTAAAGAGCTCTGAATTTTATGGAAAATTTTAAAGAAAGCTTTAGTTGTTTGGCAAAAAAAGACCCAGCAAACAAAGAGATTGCTCTTCAACAAAATTTTGAATGGCTGGGAGTTTAATAATTTAAAGTAAGGCTTATTTTACTTTTGAGATTTCTGGAAAAATTGGCATTGTATGTCTACAGAAAGGTAAATTTAAATGTCAGATGATGGTGCTTTCAGTGAACCAGTCCTGCTCCAGATTATGCTAGTAGGGTTGTGTGAACACAATTCAGAGTTACTTGAACACATGCTAATAAAAGACTCGTGCTGTGACAAGAGTGTCAGCTGAGAATATAGTTGTTGAAGGTTTTGTTCATTGGACAGACTCTTTATATCAACCAGGCATATTTCTTACTTTTCCTGCACTCTGCTGTTCTACTGGTGACATGCAAATAGTAGCAAAATGACATTTTGGGTGCTTACTTAGCAGTTTGTTTTTGGCGCTAACTCAGTGTGACATTCAACAAGCATATTTTTACTTTGTGTTAAGAATATGAAGTGCATTATAAACTAGAAAACCAATATGTTTTCTGTTTGTTCCATAAACTCCTGTTCACTTCCTGTCATACTAACTGTAGGCAAAGTTCGGATATTGGTGGCTACTGACTTGGCATCGCGTGGCCTCGATGTGCACGACATTACTCACGTTTTCAACTTCGATTTCCCCCGCAACATTGAAGAGTATGTTCACAGAGTAGGTCGTACTGGAAGAGCAGGGTAAGTGTTTAGCAGAAAACAGTCATGTGTTACCAGTGTTTTGTTATGTTTTATGCACAACATGGGTGTTTTTCTGTGACAAATTCTAGAGGCTACAGGTGATGTGGGGTGGGGGAGTCCAGACTTCAGTCTATCAAAGTATGTTCTAGAAACACACTGCTTTATGTCTTTAAATGAATTCACTGTTAAATTGAAGGCAAGCAAGTTTTATGCTTTTCTGTTATTGAATCAAGGGTGTTTGAAAGCTGGTATAAATATGAGGAAGAATTAGAGAAACAATTTGCATTGATATTTTGGAATGTTACTTCCTTGTTTATCCCTTCATGAGCTGCTGATTTATTTAGTTTCTAGACCACGCATTGCGAAGAAGCATCTGTAGTTTCAAAATCCGCAGCCAATCGTGGTGGTGTAGTTTAGTGGTAGTTCTTTTGGATGCTGCTTTCCCAGGCTAGTACAAGTGTGATTTTTCTCATTTAATCATGATAGGAATGTGTGTCTCTTCATACTTAAATATGTTGCCATTATGCTATGTTTATTATCTAAAATCTAAATTAGTTGTGCATTTGCTCCATTTTAGGTGAATTGCTGTTTAGATTTTTATGAAAAGCATGTGCAGGGTTAATGCTCAAGCCACTTTTATTGTATCAGCTCAGTAATATTGCCTGTGGTGCAGTTCATTACTGCCTAGGTCAGAGTTGTTTGGAGGATCAGCAGTTGTTTCCTTCCTCGTTTAGGCGCTCTGGGGAGGCAGTAACACTTGTCACGAGCAATGATTGGAGGTTTGCGTCCGAGCTGGCTGACATTCTGGAAAGAGCAAACCAAGTAAGCATACATTACTGGGTAAGACTTATATTGGTTCTAGGTTAGCACCTGAAGCATGTTGTGGAGGTCTAAGACTATTTAGACCCTTCTTGGTGAGTGTTTGTGGTGTCTCAGGGAAAGAAAATGGATGTTTGAGTCTGTCTTTTCCTAGATAGCCTTAGCTGTATTTTGCTTTACAGACGAGTCCCAGGAAGGAACTGTGAACTTTAACCAAAGCCTTCTATGTCTGAAGAAAAAGTAACTAACGTACACATTGAGGTCTGCAGAGAAATTATAGGGTTTATTTTATTTCATCAAATTTTATTCCATTTGTATTTCACTTTTGGATGCATGTCCCAATTTCTTGTTTAACGGTCTAAATATTAACAATACTTGTATCAGAAGAAGCTCAACTATCTTATCTGTTTATTGTATCTGACAGTTGTGACGCCTGCACTTACTTTTCCAAGCTTTATTACTGATGCTTGTAAATAGTATGTGAAGTGGAACTGGAATATGATCTCTTTCTTTAAAGAAGCATATTTTTTCTTGATACCATATCTGAGAAAACAGATAATTGTGTTACTGTTTTTTGCTGTAACAAAGAACAACATTTTGCCTGATTTATAGTAAACCCCCAGTTCAAGTCCTCACTTGAGCTGAAGTTTTGTTTGTTTGGGTTACAGTGTTTGTTTGGATTTTTGGATGGGAGTTTGAGAACATACTAAATGGATTTTATCTAGAATCTGTGGTTTTTACTATAGACAATTACTCAAACTTTAAACCCTGGGTTAGAACTTCGCCTCAAGCTCAATCTTCTTTTTGAAGGATACTATGTTGCTTTATTGCAAGCCTAGTAAGATGCTTTTGAGGGGGGAAAGGAGAAAAAAAAGATGTAGAAGAGTAGTCACCTAATAATTCCTTAAAGTTGCAGATTTGAGGTTTTTGGTTGGGGTGGGGGTTTTTTGCTTTGTTTTTATTCAGAAAACAAGAGGTGAAACCAGTAATGATACTGTGAAGCTACTTTAGAGGTGCCTTGAGTTTTTTATTCTGAGTTAACAATTACCTTTCAAGGTTTGTCTCCAGCTGCAGGCTGCAAAGTTCCCAAACTGGTTGTGGTTTTTGTAATGTGTGACGGTTCAACTGGGAGCAAGTCTACATTCAGAGGAGAAAAGAGGAACTCTGAATCCTTGCTTTCAGAAGTTACTGTTAGTCATAACATTATTCTCAAACTTAGTTATGTCTGATAGAAAGGAAGTATCCCTACAGACAAAGTGTTGGGGTTTTTTTTCATGACAAATGGAAATACCATTGTTTCAGTCTTAAAGCATTATGTAAAAGTAGGGGAGAACTGAAGGCTCAGAATACTTTGATTTCAAAACAAGGTAGTTGCTTTTGTTAGCAAAATGTTCTCTGTGATTTTGAATCTACAGATATATGAAGAAAAACAAGTACAACAAAAAGGTGTCTATTTCATGCTGAAGGAATCTTTTACATATAAATGCTTATTAACAAGCATGGACAGATTTAATGGAAAAACAGTAATCTCTGTGATACCAAGAAAAGCATTCCATGTGAATTATGGCATCTTTATCCTTTTCTCACTTGAATGAGCCTCACCTAGCTTATATGTTTAGCAGATACACAGATTTTTCATAAAAATTTCAACAAGCCACTAGATGCTGGATATTACCTCACTGAGATTTTTATGTTTCTATATCCTCACTTGTTCCTGCTCTTGACTTGTGCTTGCTCAAAAACCACTCTTGCAAGAAATTGTTGTGATTTTAGTTTGGAATAAATTATGCTTCAAGCTCTAGGGGATACTGAGGAAGAAAATCATCCCATGTTTCAACCGAAAAATAACTTTGTCTCATTACTTCTATCTCCATTGATAAGCCTGTTGTGCCTTTCAGCTAGAGATACATTAACTTTATTTTTAAGTAATGTTTGAAACTTAGGCAGAATGGACTCTTCCAGAGTTGTCATATTTTGCCAGGATAGTTGCTTACCAGTAAGAGCAATTCAGCATATAAAACATATTCTAGTGAGCTGGCCCTCATGCTAGCACAAGAAAAAGTTGCTGATAGCAAATAGCAAGCATTGGTCAATTATAAAGTCTGACAAAAGAAATGGAAAGTAGAGGAATGTGACTTCCTGCTCCACCAGACCTTTTGTCCTGGCTGCGTTCTCCACCTGTTCAAGCATTGCCAAGCCCAGGCATGTTTAGGGAGACTTTAAGATATTTACATTTGTTTGTACTCTGCTGTTTGCAGTGTATTTATGCCACTGGCAGACACAAATGACACAGACAGAGCAATCATATTAATAGCACATTCACCCAGTGCCCTTTGCTCTGATCAGGAAACTGATTCTGGAAGGGTGACTTCCCCTGACAGCCACGTGCCATTGCAGATTGCCGAAGTGGGCTGGTTTTGACAGATCAGTGATCCAACACCTCTTGACAGTACAGTTGCACACTGTGCTTCTTGCAGTAAACATTGCATTAATGTCAGCATGTTTCCCAACCTGGTTTAAGAAATCTTGTTGGATACTGCCTTTGTTCTGTGAGCAAAAGAATGGTATCTTGGTTTATTTTTTTCCCATCACTGTCACTCAACTAATAAATCTGTCTGTAATTCTTCACATCTGGCCTCAGTTGTTAAGAACTCTGAGGTGAGAGTGTATTACAGCGTCCTGAGTGGGTCGCTGGAGGTGAGAGAGAGACGAGAATCTTGTTTCTTGATCAGAAGGCTGGATTTATTGATATATCATATATAATACATTATGACTATACTAAATAGAATAAAGAGAGAAGTTGCAGGTGCTGCTAGCTAAGCTAAGAATAGCAAGAAAGAATCCATAACAAAGTTGTGTCCAGGGACTCTGTCCCTAGCTTGCACCCGTGATTGGCCTCCAATTATAAACATGGGAACATGAGCCAATCAAGGTGCCCCTGTTGCATTTCACAGCAGCTGATAATAATTGTTTACATTCTCTTCTGAGGCCTCTGCCTTCCAGAAGACGCAGAAATCTGAAAGAAAGGATTTCTGTGAAAAAATGTCTGCGACAAGAGTGTTTTGATTATACTATTCACCTTTTCCACATAATTACAAACATGCCAAAAATTCCTGTGGATCTTGGTAAGGTGCTCTTACAACCTCCCAGTGGTGGGAGATCTGACCATCTTCTCCTGCCCCTCTTTCCTTGTCTTTTTGCTTTGTTCTAAGCATGTGAGAACCATTCCTATGACAACACTTTCTTTAAGTCACAAAGTTTCTCTTCAGAGGCTCTTAAAACTTCCATAAGGAATTTAATACAAATCAACATTCAGTAAATGTATATAGTATGATATGACCTTTAAGTGGCACTGGATGTTTTTACCAGATGCTCCTTATAACTAAAAGATACATTTCTGTTTGAACTATAATGTTGTAATTAGCTGGTTATATGTTGCCATCAGATATGGTGATACAAGCATAGATATATTATTGAAAATCCAGAGACACTATGATGATTATTTTTTAGTGTATTTCAGTGCAATCTTATGTAAAAAGATTTCTCTCTGCATTTTTACAGAAAATAATCTGCAAAGTGACAGGAGCCAGATAAATAATGAAATCAAGTTTGGGAGCACACAAATCAATAACATTTTCATATAGCAGTTTGAAAGTTTGGATTTATTTAAAATTCACCTTGGTTTTTTGCCTGCTTTCTTAATAGGTAGTTCCTGAGGAGCTTATGGCAATGGCAGAAAGATACAAACAATCACAAATGAGAAAAGAAAATGAAAAGGATATACAAAGACCTTGGAGAAAGCCCTCAAAATAAGTGTAGTCCCTTGAAGCTACTGAAACAGAGAAAGTGATTTTAATTAGTGTTAGCTTCCATGAGCTTGAATTTATTAGTTTCATTTTGTGTTTGATTGTTTTCTGTACCTGTCCTATTTAAACAAACTTCTCAAAAGTGTCTTAGAAAACTGGAGTAACTTTATATAGGAATAAATCTGGTTTTGCAAATTATTTTCACATAATTTTTTCTTGTGTGATGTACGAAACTTCTAAAGCCATTGTCTACTGGTTAAAAACAAATATTGTGGCTTTGTTGGTTGGTTTGGGTTTTTTTTAGTTATATGCAGTATTGCTATATAAGAATGTAAAAGATAACTTTTCCTTTTATATTCAGAGAACCAGATTATTCATTGTAAACAATGTTTGTCAATGTAGTTTCAAAATGCTGTACCTTTGCCTTGATATGTTGCTGGCATGCAGGATTTCTCAGGATAATGAAAACTGCTCTGTTTGCTGTTCCTTATGTTTGCTAAAGCAAGTTTTCTTTATTCTTATTTTAAAACTTAACATTGGTAGTAATTTTTGTTAAGACTTGTATTTCAAGATTTTTTGAGAGAGGCATTTTCCTATAATGGAGGAGAACATGACAGGAAGTACTTGTTTGTGGCTAACTGGGGAAGAAAAGCCACTTTTGGTTTTTGTGGATGTAATATTCTCGCTTAAGGAATGAAACCAGAATTTACTAGAGCAATGTTAACAAAGTCATGGAAAAAAAAATACATTTGAGGGTCAGCTTTTATTGCTTCCAGATAAAATTGATTCACAATTTACATTTGGATGTCAGGTTCTGTCACACAGACTCCCAGTGATAATGGGGCATGTTGGTTTTTTTTACTCTTTGAAATTTATATGGGAAGGAGTCATTCCTGCATTTGATGCTTGGTCTGAACTTGTGTTAATTTATGTGTCATATGAATAAATAAAAACTAATAAACAAAATTCAGTAAAATGAGAATATTTTAGTAAAATTACTCTGTCAATATTCTTTCCTCTTAATTTGCTCATAATTGAGGTAAATCTGGGCATTATTCAATCCAATAGGTTATTTTGCCTTCAAAAAGTAGGCGAAAAATAAGGACTTCCCATGGCTTCTATAAGTAGAAGCAAAAGATGTATTTATTTGCAGCACAGCAGTTCTCAAATGCTGTGTACTTCTCACCTGCACAATTTTAGTAATAGGAATTATTAAAAGTTTTTTTCCTAACACACATTTCTTCGATATGAGAAAAATTGATATGAACTTCAGTTTCAGGAGTGTCCAGTTCATGCTGCATTTTGGTTTTGGAAACCTTTTATATCAAGAGTCTTCTTCTTTGATACAGGTTGAAAGATGCATTTCTTTCTACATGATTATCATACAAATAAATGCTCATTGGCAGAAAACCATTACTCTGTTGCAGCATATTAGGTAATGATTGTTTCCTATCCAAAGCCCAATGAAAAGACTGATTTCTAAAGTAATTCTAAGACTCAGAAAGGATAAGTTACTTCAGCAACTTCATATTATTCAGGTAAAATATTCTCTCTCTGGTAACTATTGCTGGTGATTGTCTTCTGCAAAAGATCTTCATATCCACTCGGGTAATCTGGAGAAGTTTTTCTGGTTAATGTCAAAGTAACTCCATGGACTTTTTTTTCTTTTGAAAGTAGGAGTGTATTTTGGATATTCTGCAGTGGATCCTAATTTTAAATAAAATTGTCGGTTGTTCCTTTATGCAGTCTTTGATGCCTTTGTATTCACAGAAACACAGAAATTGCATGTGTGAAATTACCTATTGCAAATTCTTCTCTATGTTCTTAGTATACCTTGACGATGTTTTGCAGGCGACATCTACATTTGGATAGGCAAGGTAAATATTACTTAAAACATTTCTTTTAAGGTTATGGCTAAGCAGTGTGACTGAAGTATAGATTTTTCTCTTAGTGGTCTTCGTTTTATTTTGTTTTGGGTTTTGTAGTACAGACTACTGAAGAGTCATGTATATTGCAGAGTTTTTTGTTTCACATATGTAAAGTCAACGTGATTAGATATCTGTTGTGAACAGTGTTCTTAATAATTCTCATGAAATACTGGGAAACCATTGTTCAATTCATAACTTATTTTTCTTGAAAGGAAATGATGTCTTGCCTTATCTTCTTGGCTGAGTAAGTTGTATTGGGGAATAAAAAAGTGAGTCAGCTGAGACTTTTGCAGGCAATCCACAAAAAATCCCAAACATTGCTGAAAGGAATGATCCAAGTTTCCCAAGTACCAGTCTGTGTCATTTGGCCACATGACACAGGAGTGGAGAAAAGCAGTTTTGACATGATAGGAACAGAATTTTTCCAATTCTTTTGGATATTTCCTTTTAAGTTGCTCTAGAAGAAACTTCAGCAGCTTAAGACAACCTTTCCTGTTAAAAAAAAAAATATATATTAGGTATCTTCTCCATAGTTCTAAATATGTAGATCAGATATTTAAACACAGTTATGCATTAATTCTCTTGTTGCTTTCTTGATTCAGTACAAGACGTAATTGGCAAACCAACTTCTTGGTTTACTTGTTAAGGAGGTTTTGTATCTCATGTGGGTTTTGTTCTTCCTTGTTGAAAAAATCTGGAAAACAGTTCTCATGGAAGTGAAAAATCATTTATTCATCTTGCTCTCACATTCAGCAGTGTTCTCACCATCATTTTAGAAATTGCCTTGATATGAAGGGAAATTTTGCTCAGAAAGTGGAGTCAATCACTTTTTAAAGCTTTTTTTTAAAACAGGACTGAACTTGGGAAAGATAATTGAACAAGGCACATCTTTTTGCATTCTAAAACAAGTCTGGAGTCTAAACCAGCAATGTGATTGTTTCCACCTTTCATTAGGTAAACGCAAGCCAGACATTCAGCAAGAACATGCAGTGTTGTATTGCTGTAGAACAATTATGCCTTAAAGACTCTTGCTTCCTATTATGAGTAATTACTGTTAGATCACATTCTTAAGTGCTAAACTGAAACAGTGTTAGTGCTAGCTCAGCTCACACAGGCTTAAAGTAAAATATTCCTGTGAAATACCAACCTACAGCACTTTGGTCCATTGGATTCACAGCACGTCTTTGAGTTGCCATGGTTCTTTATCATATCCTTTTCAATATGTGAGAAGGAGAGTCGCCAGGTGTTCCCTGAAGTCAAGCACAAGACTGTTAAATAGTTACACAGCACTAAGCATCAGCTTTTGTAGCTAGAAAAAAACCCCAGTTTTGTAATTGACTTAAATACCCACAATTTTTTTGCACCTACTTAAAAAAAACATAATTCAGTGAGTGCAGTTAGTTCCTCCTTAACTCTCCAGCTGCTTCACAAACACAATTGGAATGTAATTAATATAGGACATAATAGTTTGGATGCTTTAAATTCCTAAGAATGTTTGGATTTACTTTAAAATTAGGCTTAGTTCTGAATGTCCCTGGATTTGCTGAACATGATTTAGAGAACTGCATTATTCACAGAAATCTACAGCCTTTTAATTTCTGCTGTTGTGTTTTCTTTTGCACGTAATAGGTTAGTGAGCTCATGTAAGATGACTGTTCTAAAGCATTTTTGTTCTTCTGCTCATGCTTCTGAAAATAATTGCTAATATAGCTCAATGCCCTGTTTCTAATACCGACAATCACTTTTGTCTTCTTTTCATGAATTACAGTTTGCCTTGCTTGTTTGGCTCAGTTACTCTTTGCATTTAATTTGCACAGGAAGAAATTGCCAAATAAATCAGTACTTCTGTACTGGGCTTTGATAACATGGCCATGCTAATTAAAGTGGTACCAGAATGCTTGAAATCTTATGCTGAAAGGATCAGTTACCATAATGCACAAGTCAGAATGTTTCTGCAAACTAAAGGAGGCTCAATGTGACAGTGGTCTGGAGGAAAAAATGTTGTAGCCATACCAGCGTTCAGTGAGAAACAATGTATCTTGATAGAAAACAGTTTGCTTCCTGCAGAAGTATCTGATTTGTGGACGCAATCTTATGTATGGGGAAGTTCCCTGCATTTTTAGCAACTTTCTTCTAATTTCCTTACAAGAGAGCACAAGCTGCTGTTAAGCACAGTACTAGCACAAGGGAAGGCTCATATCCATGTGTCTGGCTGGAGTGGATTTAATATAATGCTCTTAGTAATGGTTAGTGCGCAGCCTGGCAGAATGGGCTTGTATTTACATTTCAGTACAGGACAAGCAGTACCACAAATCTGCTGCTTTAAAGAGGGATTTCAGTTGTCTGAGCTGGAAATATCCAGGATGAGGTGTCTCGAAGATGGAATACTGAACATGATCTGGATACCCTTTCTATAGCACTTGTAAGTGATCAAGTTGTAGAGAAGACATTTTATAACTTACTATTGTCCATATTTGAGGTACCTCTTAAAACTTTTTCTCTTTTGTTTTGCTTGGCTACTAAATAAATTGGTGTTAATCTGAAATCCCTCCTCTTTTTTGTTCCCAGCCACTGTTCAATTTTGAGGCCAGCCTGTGTGCTGGGGGGCCAGCTCTGCTGAGCCTTCAAAGTCAAGATGATGTCCACTGATATTTCTAATGGAGGTTTTTTGATCTGAAGAGTTATTGCAGGGCTTCCAGCCTTCTTCCTTGCCACAGTGACTTCCATACCTAGTAAAAAAGAAAGTGATATTTCATGTTAGATGGACAAATAGCTAGCTAGATAGATTAGTAAGATGAAAACTGTTTTTTAAGAATGTTACAGTTTTTACTAAAGAGCTCATAGGCAATCAAAAGAAATACCTGGGTTCAGTCAATGGTTCTTTATCCTATAGGATGTTGAAACATTGAGAAGGTCTACTGAAGAGTTCTATGAAACAGGGAACACTACTGTGTTTACTTGATTTACTGTCTAAGAATTAAAAATATAATAATGTTTTTCATTTAATTGCTTCCCTGTTGAAGACACACAGTGAGGAGATCTGGCCACAATATTTCTGAAGGTTTTGGGAAAAAATAACCCTAACTGGGGTTATTTTAATATAATTATATAAATATATATATAGAATATATTTAAAATAATTATAAAAACAACTGGGATGCAGTTTCTGTGCTGATCCATAAAAAAGACTAGGTACTGTATAAAAGAAAATGCAGGTGCTGTATAAAAGAAAGCTCCTTGTTTTGCTACTACTTCAGCAAATGGCTCTTTGTATACTCCAGATAGGTACAAGATGTATAGGTTATGTAGGAAATAGTAAGCATGCATCCCTTAACGTTTATTATTTTCATACAGAAAATATGCATAGTGGAGTTAATAATGTAACAAGTTACCTATGTGTTTTTGTGATTATTAACACAAGAGCCAGCTTGAGATACTGGGGACAGGAGGGGTTACAGCTCCATTGGCACAATGAGACTGGCAGGAAAATGTGTGTTCTTAATGCTGGGGCAACACATATGCACAATGTAACTGCGTTTGTACCACTTCCTGATGAAGTTTGTTCTCTCAGTACTCACCTCTAATGTTTCTTACTTCCTGTTTAATAATGTCTCTTAGTGCTTGAATCATTTTAGAGGCTGATAATTTTCCATCTTCCTCTAAGAACTTCAACCAACCCCTTTCTATTGGACCCCTTTTGAATGATACATAATAATAGGCTCCAGTATCATCAGACTCATCCAGCTGAAGCCTTGTAGAATCATTTGCATTCTGTTTTATAGGGATTACAAGCATGATGTCAAACTCATTTGGTTCAGATATCTGCAAATGTAAGAATAGAACAGAAGATGTGCAACTTAGGTTTTATTCTCCTGAGATTTTTATACCAGTTGTGGTTTCATCTACCTTGGTGTCTGATGTGAAATATGAGCTTATTTCTGTGGTATTGCAAGATTACTGTGCAATGGGGTGGAAAATAGCAATTTGCAGCTCACTTCCCAGCTCTCCAACTTATTAATTTTTAAGATAGTTTTAAGATTCTTAAGCTGTTCTAAATAATTAATGTATAAGTATGCTCAGACATCCTTTTGCACTTTGGATGTGAGGAAAAAAATGCACTGCTAGGTCTGAAGCTAGTTTTAGACAGAAAAAAGGTAGTGGTTAATCACAGAAGGTGAAGGAGTTGGAATGGACCTTAGAGATAAAGCTAGTCCTGACTCATCCTACCCTGGGCAGGGATACCTTCCACTAGACCAGGTTGCTTAAGACCTTACTCAACCTGGCCTTCAACACTGCCAGGTTTGGAGCATCCACAATCTCCTCAGACACTCTGTACCACTGTCCCACCACCTTCACAGTAAAAAAATTCTTTCTAATATCTAATCTAAATTTTTCTTCTTTCAATTTGTATCCATAACTCCTGATTTTTGAAAAAAGTATGAACTAAAACCTGGCCCAGGGCTTCTCGTGCAGTGCTATACCTGACGGATTGTGTTGTATGCCGAGCTCACCTGCGTGCTGTGCGAGCACAAGACTTGCTGCAGCCTGAACCGTTCAGGTAGCGTCTCTGACTCGGTGCACGTAGCACCATTCAGCAGGTTACTGATCATTTTGTAATGCAGTGTGATTACTTCACAGAGCTATCCTTAGCGATGCAGTTACATCCACAGAGCCTTGCTCGCCGGGAGATGCCAGCTAGGAGCGGCCCTCCGCGGCCGGCCCGCGTTCCCGCCCGCCGCCCGGCGGGAGAGCGCTGCCTCCGCCCCGGCACCCACCTTGACGCGCTCGTAGTAGCTGCCGGCGCTCTGCTGCTCCATGGAGCTGAAGCAGCTCTCCCTGTCGCGGATGGCCTGGACCAGGTGCCGGACCACCGTGTTCACCAGTGTCGAAGCCTCGGACACGTCTTCGCGGAGCAGGCTGAGCCGCGACAGCACCTCCCGGAGCCGCAAGGCGTCTGCCGCCGGCGGGGGGCGACGGCCGGCGGCAGCGACCGCCCCGTCGGGCACAGCCGCGTCGCTCCCCGGGGCCGCGGGGACTCTGGCGGCCGGTGCCCTGCTCCGCGGGACGGGGGGCGCCTCTGCGCCTCCCGCCGCCCCGCGCGCTGGCGGCTCCCGGGCAGCGGGGGCTCGCCGCGCCGAGCGCCCGCCCCGGGCCGGGGCTCCGTCCGTGCGCGGTGTCCGGAGGGTCGCGATGGCGCTCGAGCCTTCACCCGCGACGCGGCCCCGCGAGGGGCTTCGGGCTGCGCCCTTCTCCCTGCCCCGGCTCCGCGGAGCTGTGGAACGCGTCCCCCGCCTGGCCCTCGCCCCTCTGCCACCCGGGGCGTCCATGGCCGCTGCTCCCTCTCCGCACCGGCAACACGGCGAGCGCGGCCCCGCGAGCAACGAGGTTCCCGCCTCTGGCTTCGGGCGAGTTCCTCTTCCAAGAAGCGCGCCTCCCCTAGGAAACGAAACCCGCCGAGCGGGGCGGAGGCAAGACGTAGCCCGGCGTGCCAACTTCAGCCCGGGCACAGGATAGCTCCGGCAGCAACAGTGAAGCTGCGGTCTGCCTCCAATCCGACGGGAGCGTTTTCCCGCTCCTGGGCGGCTCCGCCCGCCCGGCCGCGGGGCGAGGACACGTGAGCACCGGCGCCGCCCGGCTTTTCCAGCCGCACGGGGAGCCGGGACGGGTGGCCGCGGGGAGGCGCCCGGGCCGCCGCTCCCGCAGGCCCCGCCTCTCGCTCCGGGCCGGAGGAGCCGCGGCGGCGCTCCCGGCCCAGCCGCCATGTTCCTGCGGAGCCGCTGCCGCTGCCTGCCGCTGCCCCCGGCGCCTCGCCCCGGGCACCGCCGGGCGGGTAGCGAGGTCGGGGCGGCGGCAGCGCCGCGCTACGAGGTGGTGGTGATCGGCGGGGGCCATGCGGGCACTGAGGCGGCGGCGGCGGCCGCTCGCGGCGGGGCCTGCACGCTGCTGCTCACACACAGGATCGGCACCATCGGTACCGCCGCGGGTGCCCGGGGAGGGCGGGGGAAGCTACCGCGGGCGCCTCGGGTCTCCCGGCGTGGGGAGCGGCGCTGAGCCGGGGAGGTCGCGGGGGCCTTTGCGCGGTGCTGAGGGTGTCCCTGTGTCATTACCCAGGGGAAATGTCCTGCAACCCGTCCTTCGGCGGCATCGGGAAGGGGCACCTCATGCGGGAAGTGGACGCCCTGGACGGGCTGTGCGGCCGCGTGTGCGACCGCTCCGGCGTTCACTATAAGGTGCTGAACCGCTGCAAGGGCCCGGCCGTGTGGGGCCTCCGCGCGCAGATCGACCGCGGCCTCTACAAGGAGAACATGCAGGTGAGGAGCCCGCTCCCGGGTGTTCTGAGGCGGGATGCACCACCGAGGATTACGAGGAAAGGGGCTATGTTTTGTTTTTCATTATTTACCGATCAAACCTAGATACTTTTCTGTTTGGCACTTGGATGCAGTGTAAGTTGTTGGAGCTCAGCACAGTTTGAAAAATTCTCTAGTGTTTTAGATACAGGTCAGGCTTCATGACCAATTAGTTTATTTGAGCTTAAACTTTACATGAGTGAAAACTTCTACCTGAAAAATCAGGATAGTACCGTAACTGAGTGTCTGCCAAATGACCTGCTAAGAACGGAAGTGGGTAATAGATGTTTCAGAAATCAGCAGGGTTTGGGATTGCCCATATGTCTCATAACTTCCTAGATTTTTGCAGTAACTCCTTTCATGACAGAAAGAAATCCTTAACACACCACTGTTGACAGTTCGTGAGGCATCTGTGGAGGATCTTCTCTTGACTGAGCCAGAACCAGGCCATCCCGGGAAGTGCCAAGTCACAGGAGTTGTTCTGGGTATGTGCTGGTAACTCACTAAGTGCCTTCAGTTACTCCACACTGAGAACTAGCCTTTGGGGTAAATATTTCTGATTCACTGATGAGAAAGATGAATTTATCCTATTCTGATTCATTAGAGAGAAAGATTAATTAGCCAACAGAGCTGGTTTAGGTAAAGTGAAATAAACCAGGTTAATACGTGTAATACAAAGTAATACAATGTCAAAAATACCTGGATTAGTAGTGTACTGGGACATGAACTAAGTTAATTTTCTTCAGGCTAGTGATACTGAATTCCATGCTGTGTTTTGAGGTTTTATTTGGTAAATGGTGTATGCTGCCCTCAGTGTTACAGGACCGTGGGGTCCTCTTAATAACAGGCTTGTACTTCATTACCCCTTGCTGTTATAATAAACAAGCTTTCCAAAGTAAAGGCCTGGATATGAGGTTTTCTCAGGAGTGGTTTTGTTTTTTAAGAATAACTTGCTTACTTAATAAATAAATATACAGAAATAATTACATGCTGTTTATTGTAGTTATTACTATTGATGTTTTTATTATGGAGAAGCTGGTATTATTTTATAATAAAAACAAATAAACCCCCAGTGAGCACTGGTAGTCTCTAGTTCTCCCTTCAGGCAGAAGCACCAGAATTCCAGGGCTTTGTTGCTACTAAACTGTGCACGTCTCTGAAAACGTGCTGTTCCAGGGGATGGGAGCACAGTCCGTGCCGGGAGCGTTATCCTGACCACCGGTACGTTTCTGAGGGGTGAGATCCACATCGGCCTGGAGACGCACCCGGCGGGGCGGCTGGGGGACCAGCCAGCCATCGGGCTGGCCCACACTCTGGAGAGGCTGGGCTTTGCTGTGGGCAGGCTGAAGACTGGGACACCGCCCCGGCTGGCCAAGGATACGATTGACTTCGCTGGTCTGGAGGAACGTGCGGCTGACAACCCTCCAGTGCCCTTCAGCTTCCTCAGCGAGGCCGTGTGGATCAAGGTGGGGTAGCACATCCCACCCATCAGGTGCACATGGAGCCGGGTGGGAAGTGGTTCTGGGAATATCGTGCTCATCATCAGCCAGGGAGTCAGGGCTGGGAAAGGCAGCTGGGATGTATTTGCACTGGAGGTATTACGTTTTTGAGCACTCTCAATGCGAGACAGAAGTTACTTGTGTTCTTTTGAAAGCAAATACCTTTTCACTCTCATTTCTCCACTTGAGAACTGAACTTTCTTTACCTGTGGAGTCAAGAGTTTTGTGGAATGTGATACTGCTGCTAGTATTCTTCATGTGCTGGTTTTACAAAATCTTCCAGTATTATGCCTGTATTGTAGAGATTTACTGTGTCTGGCTTCTTATCTTAGCTCTGGAATAAGGTTAAACTGTTGAAATTAGAGATAATTTGTAGTATTGACTAAGAAAGGATGGATTTATCCACAGAGCTGAGAGGTGGCAGGTTAACAGTAACTTAAAAGCAGAAGAGGTTCAATTTTCTGAAGAAAATCTTGGAACATTGGCTGCTTTTGTATAATGTAATTAAACAGCACAGAGTTAAGTATCAGGAGTTAATTTGCTCTGGAAGTTAGAGGAATTGCAATAACCTTTTACAATCAGGATGTGGCAAAAGTAGTATCAGTTGAAGGCCTTGGTATATGTAGGAGAGGTTTTCATACAAAGTGTTTTAAATCTAACAGCAAAAAGTTGTTAGACAAACATTCCTAATAACAATTTTGAGTCAAAATTGAGAGCATATGAGGAATTTATTCTCCGTAAACATGTTGAAAGAAACAACAATTTTCAGACATTTATATATGCTATAACATGCAGGATTTTTTATAGATGCTCTCAGAAGTCTGGCCAATTTATTGCATCATGGTATAGGTGTTCTGTTTCTTTTATTACTACCAGAGCATCTCATCTGTCTTTGTTTAATGGATAACCCAGGTTTTATCCAGCTAAACAGTACTTTATTAAATTTGCTGTCCTGGTTAGACAATTACTATTGATTAAGTTTCTGGAGTGTACAGGCCTTTGAAGTGGTTCCCTTACCACACCTGCAATGTATTAACTTTTTCAAGACAGCTTTCTTGTCTTTGGTATCTAATTCATCTCCAAGTTATATGACAACCATTGACCAATTCTTTATTGAAGTTTGGTCTTCAACTGTTGATTAAGTTCTCTGAGGGTTATGGGTCCATGGAGTTCCTTTCCCCAAGTGCAGCGAGATGATTTCTCAGGGTTTTGTACTGACACTCAGCCAACACAGATCTAAATCAAAACCACATAAAATCACAAGACTTTTGTTCTAACTAATATATAATTCAGTGGCAGTTTTGAAGAGTTTGGTGCTACATTGTCACAGTTTTGAATGTGAGTCTGTTGACTCTTTTTCAGAAATATCAGTGAAATACTTTACTTCACATGGTGAGGTTTTTTCCAAACTTCGAATTTTTCATGTTAATTGCAGAGTTTTGTGGTTTTTTCCTCTTCAAGAGTATTTTTTTTCTTCACCCATTAATTGGCTGTTAGCTGTAGGGTCAGCACTTATTCTTCTAACTCCAGAGGGTTTTTTTTCCCTTTGATCAGTTTGAATGCAGTAATGTTGATTTAATGGGAATATCCATCCTGTAGTTAGGAATATGGCATATAGGATAGAACTTAAATTCCAGACTCCCAGATTCCATCCCGTTCTTGGTCTGGTCTTGGGCATGTTGCTCAGGCTCTGAGATCGCTCGTGTTCAGTCTGTCCAGTGGCCATGACAGCCCTGCTGACCCCTCCCAGAAGAGAGAGCCAGCCATCATGGGAAAGGTCTTGGAGATACCGGAGTTATTGAGTGAGGATACTTACAGAGTTAGTGAGTAAGGATTGAGTAAGGTATCATGACCAGATTAACTTAGGCCGAGCTTTGGCGTGTTCCAGCCGGAAGATCAGCTGTCCTGTTACCTGACTCACACAAACCTGAAGGCCCAGCAAATTATCCGCGATAACCTCCACCTGAACAACCACGTCAGGGAGACAACCAGGGGCCCACGGTGAGTGTGTGGCATCATGCAAGGCTGTCAAGGGGACAGGCTGGAAGTCTCTTTGGAGCTGTGGGTCTCTCCTGCTTCACTTCTGGAAAGTAACTTTTTCTCCATGTCAGGTGCTGCTCATGGCTGTTTACTGTTACAGGTACTGTCCCTCTCTTGAATCAAAGGTTCTGCGCTTCCCAGAGCGAGAACATCAGGTGTGGCTGGAGCCAGAAGGCTTGGATTCCAATGTCATTTACCCCCAGGGCATGTCCATGACGCTGCCACCTGAGCTACAGGAGCAGGTGATCAAATCCGTCCCAGGCTTGGAAAAAGCCAAGATATTACAGCCAGGTGAGGGCTGAATAGTTTTGAATCTATTAGTCATATTTATTTACTGGTTAATGAAAAGCAGGTTTTGTTTAGAGCATAGCAAAACAAAGGAAACATGAAGCAAAACTAATTCCTGAATGCAGTGATTTTTAGTCTGCTTGTTCAGAAGTCATAAATAGAATTGATAAGCAGTTCTGCTCCACTGGTTGCCTTGACAGTCCCTCCTGTAACATCTGTCTTGTTGTGTGTCACAGGCTATGGGGTGCAGTATGACTTTTTAGACCCCCGACAACTGACCACTTCTCTCGAGTCACGTCTTGTTCAGCGCCTCTTCTTTGCAGGCCAGATAAATGGCACAACAGGCTATGAAGAAGCTGCAGCTCAGGTGGGCAAATCTGACTGTTGTATATTCAGCACTCAGAAAGGGATATTACCTTGGCCTTTGTGATAGTCTTGCTAGGCCCGTTTTGTGCTCATGAGATGCTCTTTCTTTTGTTCCTCACCCTGATTTCAGATTGCCTAAGATATTTTTGCTTGTGTCTGTACAAGTATCTGCAGTTGCTATCCCTAAAGTTGCAATAACAATAGTAATTGAAAGTCCTGTCAAGTGTTTCAGCATGGAGACTGTGCAGTGGGTATAGTTGAAAATGTGGGAATTGTCTCCAGACACACCAGCAGGGGCCAAGAAGCCCTTCAGACACTCAGAATGTCACAAGCAGGAAACAGCCTGGATTACTGGCACAGACTGTTGCATTTTCCTGGGCGCGGTTTGACGCGTGAGCCTTTGGGGCAGGTATGCCCAGTTTTTGCTAGGAAGAGAGCGATGGAGTTTGGTTTGTTTTGCCTGTGCAGGGTGTGATTGCCGGGATCAACGCGTGCCTGCGTGTCCAGGGCAGGCCCCCGTTCACCGTCAGCCGCACCGAGGGCTACGTGGGGGTGCTGATCGATGACCTCACGGCGCTGGGCACCAGCGAGCCCTACCGCATGTTCACCAGCCGCGTGGAGTTCCGCATGGCCCTGCGGCCCGACAACGCCGACGCCAGGCTCACTCACAGAGGTGTGCTGCCGTGCCAGCCCCTGCACTGACCGGCCCTGCCTGGCTGCGGACCTGTGTCTCACGGATACCTGTCTCTGCAGGGTTTGAAGAAGCTGGGTGTGTGTCACAGCAGCGATATGAGCAAGCGGTTAAGATGAGAGCTGCATTAGAGGATGGGATCGCAACACTAAAATCGCTTCAGTTGAGCATATCCAAATGGTCCCAGTTACTACCAGGAGTTCCCATAAGTAGCAATCGCAGGTCACCTGTCAGGTAAGTGTTACACATGGAGCTTTCTGGTTATGCTTGCTTTAGCACATCTGGCTAGTGGTATCACAGCATTTGTCCATCCTTCCTGAAGCTGTCAGTACTCCAAGATTGCTGTTCTGGCTTAAGCTAAGAACTTTGTACGTTTGAATAGCCATAAATCTGCCTTATAGGTGTGACTCCTTTTTACCATAAATGTTTACTCTTGTTCTTCACAGTGCCTTTGATGTCCTTCAGTATCAAGATGTCAACATGGAGATTCTGGCAAAGGCTATCCCAGAACCCCTGGGCAAACTTGCTCAATGGAGGGAGCTGGCAGAGAGATTGAAAATAGAAGGTAGGGTACAAGGATTAGGCTCTCTCATGGTGATCTGTATATGTTTGTTCAGTAAGGGGACAGTAGTTGTCCTAGTGTGTGTTGCTGCTTAGAGAAATAAAACACTGATCAGAGTGTGAACTTTTTACCATAAGCCACAGCCCTTTTTTGCACTGATGCACTGATGTTTCACTCTATGAGTAGGATCACTCTTTGGGTTTTTTTCCTCCTTACTGCCCCATCAAATACGCCATTCTTCGTTGTGATGAGAAGATAAAAACAACCCATGTATCTAAATTCCTGTAACAAATTGAAGAGTAGTACTTCTTCCAAAGCAGTGATGTGAATTAGGCTCTACAGTCTATGAGGCTGGAAATTTCCTTAGGAGCTTTTGACCACCGTAGTGAAATTTCTCATTGTGTTTTGTACAAGTGACTTGTTTCACATGAATATCTATCTGTATCTGCCTTTCTTGTTCCCCTGACCACCACAGCTGCTTACGAGTGGTGTGTGGTCAGTCAGCAGCAGGAAATGGAGGAGGTGCGTCGTGACGAGGCGCTCCAGCTGCCAGAGGACCTGGATTACTTTGCCATTGATGCCTCACTCTCGGCAGAGGTGCGGGAGAAGCTGGATGCAAACCGCCCTCAGACGGTGAGAAACTCAGCCACAGTGGGGCTGAGCAGCACTGAAATCCCTTCTGTCTTCTCAAAGGGCAGGGAGGTGAATCAGGGAAAGGAGCACCCACAGGTTTGATCTCATTCTCACCAGCTCCATGCAGTGTGTAGGTTTGGTGGTAGTTAACTCGTTCCTGTCTCCATGTGCAGATTGGCGCAGTCAGCCGTATCCCTGGAATCACACCAGCTGCTATTGTTAACCTGCTGAGGTTTGTGAAAACCAATCACCGCAAGACAGAGAAGCTAAAAGCTGTGCCTCAATCTGGAGAGTACTTCCCAGGGAAAGTGTACTCAGGCAAGGCAACTTCACAGAGATAGATTTCAGCAGAGTTTTCTGAAGAGGAGACAAAGTTTGTTAAAACACCTTTGTAGAAAATGGCACTGATCCTGCCAGACTTTGTGGCAAGATCCCCTCCTGAGCCTCTTCCCAGATAACGCCCATGCTGGCTGGATCCAAAGCAGTTGTGGTTGGGTTCTGTGGCAGTGTCATTGCATAGAACAAAGATGATGAATGCACAAAGTAAATGCTCAGAAACCTAAATACAGCCTGTGATTTTGCTGATACAAACGGAGAGACAGGAGAACTGCTTTTGAAATTCCACTCATCTGGAAGACTTTGGATAGTCAAAATCTGTATCTTGTAAAGGACAGTGTTTAGTTCTTCTGAAATGAATAAGAAATGTTACCATGCAAAGCTCATGGCAGCACAAGAGGATTGGAGCTGAAAAGTGTGTTCCATTGAGTTCAGGGCTTGTGTTCATAGCTGTGCAGTGACTGTGCACAGGCTGGTGTCTCAGTGTGGTGTCAGCCAGAAGGAGACATTTGGCTATGCCACATGAATTATTTAAATTTATGCAGGAGAATGAATGCAAACACCACATCCTGTAGATGTTTTTATCTTTTAAAATAAATAAAGCTTATCTTGAAACTTGCTGAAGAACTCAATTATCATTTAGCTTTCAGCAGGGCCTCACCAGTTCATGGATCACAGTTCCCACATGTAAGGTGGGCTGAGATTCACTACAGAGCTGGGGGAGGCAGCTGGACAAGGCTGGGTGCTGAGGAGGGTGGGGGACATGTGGGAACCTGCCCCATGGACCTCAGCCTGGGCACTGTGAGGCTCTGTCATATGCTGTGGGCTGGGGGAGTGGGATTCTCATCAGCCCTGGTCCTGCAACTGACAGGAGCAGAACGTGGATTGGAGCAAGATCGAGTCAATTGGATCGTCTGGGCAGTTGATTACTCACCAGCAAGACACATGGAATCCAAGCTGTTTCTGTGCATCTACCAAATCCTTGCTTGACTCAAGCAGCAGTTTCTGGTGCTGGTTTCATTTCTGAATGTCCTCTGGCTTCAGAATACATTTTGATACAGTAAAATCAGAGAATCTTATAGGTTGGAAAAGATCCTTAAGGTCATTGAGTCCAACCATGACCCAAATACATATGTCTGTCATGTTGAAAATATGATTCTGGAAATTTCTCTGGCATATTTGCTCTGGGTGAGGGTTGTTTTCCTGCCCAAAGGAGTCAGAGTAAATCCCTTCTGTTGACAGAGACTGTCATGCAGCAGGAGGATGAGCAGAGTTTGCCGTTTGTTTGGGGCATTATCCAACCTGCCTAAAAGCACTTCCCTGTCACCGTCCGCTGGCTTGTGTGGAAGAGCTTTAGACACGTGATCTGTAGGTCAGTTGATGTCAGAATGGCTTAGAAAGGTGAACATCTACCTGCTCCTTTATATCTGTGGCCTGTTTTCCTTCCATCACTGTTGGCTCTAAGATTTGCTTCAACCTTGCAAGCCTTAAGTTCAGCATAAGAAAGGCAGCTATGCTTTCTGTGGCGTAACTTGGGCTCCAGGGATGGTGCTCATGGAATTCCAGCTATGTGAATCCAAAGAAACCCTAAATCTTCACTTTTAATCTGATAATGCAGTTTCAAAACTATTTCCTAGTTCTTGTCAGCAGTCATTTGACAGGACTCTAGCTTTCAGTAATGTGTGTATTTAAAGGCAAGTACCTTGTGCCTTGCTACAAAAGGAAACACTTTGCTAAATTTTTCTGTGCTTCTGGTCTCACACATGCAGCATAAATGAAAGGGTGATTCCACTGGGCTGGGCTGCACCAGTGTTAAAGAAGAGCAGGAGGGGAGTTTTCTTCTTTTTACAATTTCATAATGCACAGCTGTGATCTAAGGAGGAGGGGAGGAGTTAAGTTCAGGGGAAATTGAAGTCATAAGTGAGTTTCCTCCCAGCAGATCCTCTGTAACAACTGCTCTTTCTGTTCCAGTGTGAAGCGGGTCCTTGGCCTCTGGTGAGTTCCCTTGTTAAGACAGGGTCTCCTCTGTTCACGTATGTAGGTTAATGATGTCCATATTTGCTGAAATGGAAAACCTGGCTTGTGCACAAGTTTGAGGACTGGCTGTCCCTCGGGTATTGGTTTCATGTGTACAGAGCTTGCCACAATATTTTGCGCTTGTTCAACAGTTCTTGTGTGAGAAGACTTTTAACATGAAAAGAAATTGCTGAAGGTAGTTATATCCATTTTGGTAAGAAAACCAAGCACAGAAAAGCTAAATAATCTGCTCAAGTAGCATGGACAGATAGGAAGGACGCCTTGTGCCATCTGGTTTCTAACCTCTGGGGATTTGTTACAAGGCCCAAGGTTTGGTTTTTAGGTGTCACAAAGTGAGCTTAGACCTTCCCATGTCCTGTTGTCTCGCTAAGACCAACAGGATGGGAAGGGCAGAACTGGAGGAGTCTGCGCTTTTCCTTGGCTGAGCAGTAATGAATGGCACTTTGTTGTCCTGTAATCCTTGCTGTCACCAGGCTAGCAGGGACGGAGGATGTGAGGTGAGGTTGACCTAACTTGTTGCACATACCAACTGTCCTTGTGTTCCCTGCTTCAATGTGTGTGTGTCTCTCCTTCCCTCCTGCAGAACCCAGGCCTGGTGATCAGCACTACCACTCTATCTTACCCCAGACTTTTAAGACAACTTATTTTCCTTCCCTACTCTAGTTTTCATTTCATATGGTTCTTGAACTGAGCAGTTTCTTCGTCTTGTCTTTATTTCTGCCTGGAACATGAAAGCAAGAGAAAAATAGAAAGATATTTTATGCTATGAGGCACTAAAAACTGCAACCTTTAACTAACTAGTCTTTGCATGCAGTGGTTTTAGATGCCCAGGGGTACCAACTTTGATGACCATACCTGCCAGGTTGTGTTCCTCATGCAGTGACAGGTATCTCAGGATGGCATTTAGTGGATGCAGGGAGGAATCTACTGTCCCCTTGGAGATGCAGTTTCCACCGAGTAGGTGCTCTCAGTTCTTCCCATCAAACCATGGCCAATGCTGCTCAGAGTCCTTCCAGGGTGTTCTTTCCATCCTTTGCCTTGATTTCATGGCACTGCTGAGAAATAAAAGGTGTCTTTCCCCTCCTTTGATTAAAATTAGTTGTGGAGATGGGAGACTTGCTGGGCAATTGCTATTGGGACATAAAGGGCAGAGAAAAAGGATTGATTCTTGACCTGTTATTTTACTGTCAGTGATGCTTTGAGGAAACAAACTGTGCTTTTGTTTTCTTTCTAAATTGCTGTGCAGGTTTTACCCTTCTTCAAGTGTAGCTCTGAGGGAGGAGAGTGATGTGGATGCCCACCAGAGGATCTCTGACTCCATACTCACCATTGTGTGGTGGCCATGCCTCTGTGCCAAGGAAGGCAGTATTGGCAAACCTTCTGTCCTGAAAGCTGGAGGCTGCACCCTGTACCTCTTTGCAGACATAAGACTGGATGTTTTGATGGTCTCTGATGTCTCTTTGGCATGCTCAGCTCTGAGCAGGCACATCCACAGCCTCAGCTTCCCTGTCTGTGTCCCTGCAGAGTGGGTGCCTCCCTGCAGGAGTGGCTGGCAGAGCCACCCGGGTGGGCTGCAAGGGAGCACGGCTCAGCAAGAGCCCGGGATGCAGTGGAGACACAGGAGGAGTGAGTGAGGGGTGAAGGTGTTCCTGCCTGGCATCAGCTGCAGCTCCCAGCACGAGCCCCAGGAGGGACATTCTCAGGCACAGCTGGAGACTGATAAGCACAGGCTGCTCTTGTTCCAAGTGTCTTAGTGCTGGATGTGGTTAACTGAAGAGCAGGCACGGAGCCAGGTGGGAAATGAGCTCACTCTGCCTTACAGGGCAGCAAGAAGAGAGGGGAGGTGACAACAGCCTCGTGACCACTTGCTTCCCTCCCAGTGTACCGTGGTTTAGCTTGAAAATTGCCGTGCATGACCAGATGGTGGCCTGTGTCACACATGCACAGGATTTTGGAGTCACAAGTGGAACAGCTGCTGTGCCTGGTAATGCTGAGCTGGCACTTCAGAGAGCCAGCTGCATTGTCCTTGTCCCGCTGCATCTCGGGAGACTTTGGCCAGGTGGGCAGGTGACAGTGGTGGCCTGGTGACACTGGCCCAGAGCTGGCTGGGGGACAGTGGTGGGTGTCAGGCAGGAGCTGGAAGTGGCTGCTCTGAGCAGAGTGGTCACGTCACCAGCAGTGACCTGAGCTCTCCTTGGCTGTGCCACGTGTGTAGCTGCCCGGGGAATGCGTGCCCAGGAATGAGCTGCAGGAATTTCCCTCACAAGGAAGTGACTGCAGTAGAGCAGAGCCCCTGTTCAGGGTGGTTTTTCTTCTCCCACTCCCAGGCCACATATATACGCCCCCTCCTTCTCCAAAGAATTAGGGTATTGTAATCTATAAAAGCGCTTTAGCAGGAGGCTCTGTGACATTAGTTACTGTTACTAGTAATGTCAGTCATAAAAACTTATAATTACATTTAAATTCATCTGTTCCTTCCTTTATTCCCTCTGGAAAAGGCTATTAGAGGACTTGTTAAACATGGAGACAAGTCAACACCAACAATCCTATGTCTCCTTATCCAAAATACTCATGTCCTATCAGCAGAACCACAGCCTAGCTTATAAACTAAATATTTATTAAATATTAATGAAATATTTAATTATAAGAACTATATATAACAAATAATATAAAAATCATAATATGTATAAAAATAATAACTTATCAATAACTAAATATTAATTAATTTGGGGGCATTTAAATTTTTTTACTGAGGAATTAGCTTAGAATCCAGCTTCAAAATAGGAATTGCAGATTTTAAGGAGTCTGGTGGTGGCAATTATAAAAAAAAAATTAGATACCTTATTAAATTATGTAGATGTATGCAATGTTATATATATAACATATATATATATATAACATATATATAGGTGTGCATGTGTGTGTGTATATATATATATTTATATATATATATATATATATGGAACAAAAAAAAGGGCATTTTGCTTAAGAAGTGCCCAGGTGGCTGCAGATAAGAGGAACCTGAAGCTTCCTTTTAATTTCAGCTTTACCTGCTATCAAGCCCCTCCAGGAGGGGACATTTGTGGTGCCTTTCCATCTCTGTGCAGGTTTGGAGTGAGCAGCTTTGCCAGCTGTGCTGATCTCTGCAGAACAGGCACCTGGGCTGGGGAAACGCTGTGGCTCTTCGCTTTGTATTAAATAATCCAGATTTTACTGGGCTGAAAGGGAAAATGCGACTGTGACTGCTGCTGGCAGGGCAGGCAGGGCCCTGAGTTAGGGGTGAGCTGGCTCTGCTCATTTCCAGTGACTATGTAAGGCAAAAAAATTAGCATGTTAACCCAAGGACTAGTGTTTGTGCTGAGCCTGAGGTAGCAGGTGCCCTTGCAGGAGGATGCCCAGGGCTCTGGATTGCTTTGCTAAGAAGAGCCAGAAGAAAGACTTAGCAAGTACCTCAGCAAACCTACACAGGGCAAACCTATTGCTACTGCATCCTTAAAATCACATGCTTGGCCCATGGGGATGATTCACCAATGGAAGCTTGGCTACCTTCCTACTTGTTTTGCTTTTTTAAAGGAAGAAATAAGCAAAACCCGCACAGATTGTAGCTCCTTGGCTGACAGCCTGTGTGCACCCCACCACTGCCCCACCATGTCCCCACCCAGAGGCCAGAGATCCCTCATCAGAGCATCCCACTCTGATTTCCACCTTCCCTCAATACCTCACTCAGCATCTTCCAAGGAAAATATGGGTTCAGCTGCGACCTTACCAGTACAGAGAAGCTGGCAGATTTGAATTATGTTGTGTAAATATTTGAAACATTAAAGGATTAAAGAACTACTGATAGGTAGCCAGGGAAAGTAACCTGATTTTTAAAAAAGCAGGCAACAATGTAATTGACTTATAATGCAGAAATAATCTGAAGTGACTAAAGAGGACCCAGAAAGGGCTAAAAATCCACAGCTTCTGTACCTTGGAAGCCAATACAGTTTTAATATCAAGATTTTTCTTCAGCTCTTTTGTACCCCAGGTGCCCTTTTCTTTCTCCTGAGGTGGTTTCTGGCCTCTCCTTGGTAAGCAGGAGCAGCATTGCAAGAGAAAGGTAATTTTGCCCAGTATTATCTTCCATGGTCAGAGTTTATTCCTCTGTTTAGCTTATGGTTTGGATATTATTTAAGATTTGCAGTTTCAGAAGACGAAATTCCCAGACAGGAAGTACTGCTTGGTGCAATCAGATGACATGAAAACTTTGAGTTATTGAAACTAATAAATTCAAAGGTGTTAATACTGTCAGGAATTTACAACTTGCAGTGAAATGTGTGAGTGAATTTTTGTAGGAAAGGAGCCCTGGGTGAAACAAATGCTTTGAGCAGCACTCAGAGGTGCTCAGGGTCCCCCAGGGTGCTGTTGGTGAGGCAGCTTATCAGCTCTGCCACAGCGTCCTCCAGCCCCAGCCTCCCTCTGGGCACTACATAAACATAGAACTAATAGAAATTAAAACCAGGTGGGTTGTGTTTATCAGACTGAATTTACATGGTTCTTAAACAGATAATAATTTAGCACCAGTGAGGAATGGAATATCCCTGTACAGTAAAGTTTGTTTTTACATGGTTTATCTTGACCGTATCTAAAATTTAAAGTATGCATTTACAGAAAATATTTTCCAAAATTTGTCAATACCTTTCAAAACATACTGAGACAGCTAAATTTAGAATGTGAATGAGTCTTTCATTTGCAATTTCAGTAAAGTAAGTTTTTCCAGTTATTAGCCTTGTACAAACTGATCTGAGATATAATTAAAATGTCTCTGGGCAGTAGTCTGAGCACAGCCATTTTATTCCAGCCTGAACTATCCACCTAGGCAGCCAACACTGAGCAAGAAGTACTTAGTGGTATCAGCTGTGACTGCACTGCTCCATTTTCCTACAAAGACCAATCAGCCTTTGTCCTCTCTGTCCCCCACTTCCTCGCCACACACATTTCTGGAATATTTCTGTGTATCTAAAGTCCTCTGGACAAAACATTCATCAACAACTAGAAAGGAAACATTCACAAATGCAAGACTCCAGCCAGTTTTCTGCCTTCAGAGCTGGCTCCATCACCACACCAGCATGCTGTCACACCTCTGCATGAACACCACCAGCATTGCAGGACAGTGAGGAAAGAGTTAAGGACAGCTGTAAAAGTTGCTTAAAGAAATAAGCAGTCAGAAGACAAATACAGTTCTCAACTAAGAACATTTATTAAAAGTTTGATCAAAGTAGTTTTATTCCCAAATTTTGTTTACAAAAGTCTAACAATTTCCCCAGGTAGTCAGATTAAGAAAAGAACTGAGATGGCATTAACATTAGTGCATAGAAAGCAAATCTAGTTTATAAAAGTTAAAGTAAAAAAGAAAGAAAACCAAATTAGTAAAATGTAGGTTTAAAGTACATGAAAGCAATTGCTAGTATTGCAGGCAGAGCATTCCCAATGTTTTGCTGCTCACATGAAGTTGTTAGATGCAATAGTGTTATTTAGGGGTGTTTTCCTAACCAGTCCCTCTGCCATAACCTATGCAACTGACTCTTGTCCTGCTCTCAAGCCGGGCCATTTTACCCTGACCCAGCCTCCCAGCAGCTCTGGCAGCTGATCTGATCTATGCACAGCTGACCCAAGGGCCTCTTGCAATAGAGCACTGAGCACTGCACTGCTGGGTCACACCTTATTTTCCCTAAGGATTTGAATGAGTTGCTCACTACAAGCCCATTTCCAAACTAGCATGGAGCAGGCACACACAGCTGCAGACAGCCCTGTGCAACGTGCACAGAGGCACTCCAGACTGGGTGTTGCATATCCAGCCCCAGGCCGGCCAAACCAAACATCCTGCGCCTAACAAAGGAATGTGAAGGAAATCTGAGGAACGCAGAGCCATGCTGAAGGCAGCCTGTGCCAAAGCTGCTTTGCTTTTCATCCAGATCAGAACTCAGCTGAACCAGTCTGACCAAAGCCTCTTGGAAAATATTTATTGGTTTAACTGAAAAGCATGCTAAGATTTGGCAAGACACTTCAAGCTTTATTATGGCAACAGTAGGTCTGCCTCCATTTTGAAGTTATGCACTTCCTGTTGCCCTGGTGACCCCAACAAACCTCCAGAAGCAAATTTAGGCAGCAGAGATTTCTTTACTGAATTACAGAGCCTGCAATGCCTCTCTAGCCTTTGCTTCCACTGTACCTTCAAAATCAGTATGTAATGCTCCAAGATTCCACTGCAGTTAAGACACAGAAGGTGAGCAGAAAAGGAGAAAAGATCCAGACAAAGAGCATGAAAACAAGTACCAGCAGTTCAGACCTATCCAAGCAGTACAGATATGAGTTCCTGCAGAGCAAGCACACAGCTGGAGAAGGAAAGGAAAACAGAACACAGATAATACAGCCATTTCAGGCAGAACAAACATACTGGTGTAATGGAACGACTCCCTTACAGATACCAATTCCTTTTGACCTATCCTGGGGATGCTGTGGGGAAATCATGTGAAAGGTTAGTAAAACAGCTGCACCATTATGCAAGTCAGCTCTGATTATCCATTAACTGCTTGCCCCCATTTACCAATTTGAAGCAAGGATTCTATGCCAGAATTCCTAATAATTACAGCTGGTGTTCTTATAACCCAGAACATTTAACTTGGGGTTGTCTACTGATTATTAGTAAGTTTGGACTAGATACCAAAGTCCCTTTTAACTGTTTCATCCAAATTTTCACCCTGTTGTTAAAAGGATAGCAGGCACACCTTGTCCCACTGTGCCATTTGGTGCAGGCTACAATGGCGAGTCACTCAGATTGAATCAAAGTGTAATTCTAGACAGAAGTTTCATATTTAGCTATTAAACATCTTACTATATATTAGAAAACATCTATGTAAAAGTGTTTTATTTTTGAAGATCTACACAACATGTTTCTCAGGAAAAAAAATCTGGTTCTGCTTTTGACTAGAAAAATCACTGTACGAAATGTTGGAAACCCAACATAGGATTCTTTATGGTTTTTTTTAAGGTTAAACGTGTTCATTTTTTTCTTCTCCATGTAGACTTTTCTTGGTTTACTCAGTGCTTCACAGAATGCACGAAAACACTGTTAATTGTTACCTGGTATTCATGCAATCTAATCTAAAACCAGTTTTTGAAAAAAGCACCAGGAAAGTTAAGGCTTAGATCAGTTTAAAAGTAAACCTGTAGATTAACTTTGTTCTACTTTTCAGAAACAGATAATTTTGAGTATTTGCTTTGCAACTTCTGAACGTATTTAATTAATAACTAACCTTTCTTATCCCACCATGACTAGATATAAGTTTTACCATAAACTTAACATTAACCCAAAGAACACAGAGACATAGCATTGAACTTCTGTTTTAATGGTCTCAAAATTCTGTGACAGATTTTTGGTCAAGTTTCCATTTTAAAAAAATTATCGATTTTAAAGACTAATAACTTAAACTGCCACGAAACAAATGGTCCACAAACATTCCTTTCCTTCTGAAGCTTTTACGATGCATTGTAATCATTAACCAGTCTTTCGCTATTAAACTTAAATGGCCAATTGAGACAAACAGTTCTGAGACCGTTCTTCCACCACTGGTTAAGACTGAGGTGGCAGCTGGTGTACAGAATTTTCATTTAGCCTTCTGGGCCTTCTGGGCAGACTTTGTGACCTTGCCAGCTCCTCCAGCCTTCTTGTCAACTGCCTTGATGACACCAACAGCGACCGTCTGCCTCATGTCACGCACGGCAAAACGACCTGAAAGCAAAAACACGAATTCATGACTTTTGTCCGTGCTGCTGACTCCCAGCCCAATCTGCTGCACAGTGGCAACACACACACTGGTACAAATGGGCCAGCGCTGCTCTGGAACCAGACCGGGAATGACTTTTCTCTGGAGTTTCTCTCCCTGTACCAGTAAGATCCTGTGGTTCCACTTCACAGTTTTAAGTCCCAGCTTTAATCAGTGTCTCACAGAACACACTGCATCCCAACACTAGAAATCAAGGAGTGTCTTTTCCAGAGACCAGCATTAATGTGAGATGCCTTACCGAGAGGAGGATAATCAGAGAAGCTCTCAACACACATGGGTTTGCCAGGGATCATATCAACGATGGCAGCATCTCCAGATTTCAGGAATTTGGGGCCATCCTCCAGCTTCTTGCCAGAACGACGATCAATCTTCTCCTTAAGCTCAGCAAATTTGCATGCAATGTGAGCAGTATGGCAATCCAGCACAGGGGCATAGCCAGCACTGATTTGGCCAGGGTGGTTCAGGATAATGACCTAAGAAACAAAGAAAGCCAAGTTAGAAGGAGTAATTTGAACACTGTAATGTTCTTACAAAGCCAAGGAATTAATGAGATTTTCTTCAATCAAACAGAACTCAAAATACAACCCTCTATGTTGCTTTACAGCTTAGCCTAACAAGACTCCTACTTTGGAATACAGAGCTACATTCCCAACATCCCTGAAGAGCTGCATAACATACCTGTGCAGTGAAGCCAGCAGCTTCCATGGGAGGGTCATTCTTGCTGTCACCAGCAACATTCCCACGGCGAACATCCTTCACAGACACGTTCTTAACATTGAAGCCAACGTTGTCACCAGGCAGAGCTTCACTCAGGGCTTCGTGGTGCATCTCCACAGATTTCACTTCAGTTGTTACATTGACTGGGGCAAATGTAACCACCATGCCTGGCTTCAGAACACCTGTTTCCACACGGCCAACTGGTACAGTACCAATGCCTGCAAAAAGCAACAACAGTATTATTCAGCTTAGTGAATATATGCCCTTATTGGGGAAAAAACCCACTTGAGACAAGAATTTAAATTTCTGACTTGGAAAAGCAGCTCTTGGGCAAACGCCTGCGTTTCTGGCCCATAGATCATCTGCTGCTGGCACACGAGCAGCATTCCAGAGAACACATACCGCCGATTTTGTAGACATCCTGAAGAGGCAGACGCAGGGGTTTGTCAGTTGGACGAGTTGGTGGCAGGATGCAGTCCAGGGCTTCAAGCAGGGTGGTTCCGCTGGCACTGCCGTCCTTACGGGTGATCTTCCATCCCTTGAACCAGGGCATCTGTAATGAAAACAAACTCAGGTTAATCTCACTGCCAAATTTAATGGTGCTGAAAAACCACAAGCAGTATCTCTTAGCATTATCTCAATTTACTGTTACAGAGTAAAAATTTTCTTAAGTGCTAAGATTTATCTTGGACCTTGCACTTCCCAAACGTAACTATTAAAAAACACGTGCATTTTATCATTGCAGAATTGGTCTTAGCAGTCTCCACAGTTCCATGCCATAACAGAAATAAATGCCAAACCTACATTAGAGCTAGGCTCCAGCATGTTGTCACCATTCCAACCAGAAATTGGCACGAAAGCCACAGTCTCTGGGTTGTAGCCAATCTTCTTGATGTAAGTGCTGACTTCCTTGACAATCTCTTCGTATCTCTTCTGGCTGTAGGGTGGCTCAGTGGAATCCATCTTGTTGACACCAACAATCAGCTGTTTCACACCCAGGGTGTAGGCCAGAAGGGCATGCTCACGGGTCTGCCCGTTCTTGGAAATACCAGCCTCAAACTCACCAACACCAGCAGCAACGATCAGGACAGCACAATCAGCCTTTGAAAAGAAAAAAACAAACCCTCACTATAATTCTTGTGTGTATGTCAAAGTACTACAGGAACCCCTCATAGCAACCAAGGAACAACCTTCCTGAACCCCCAAATCCTAACTTTCTTTACATACCTGAGAAGTTCCAGTAATCATGTTTTTAATGAAGTCTCTGTGTCCAGGAGCATCAATGATGGTGACGTAGTATTTGCTTGTTTCAAATTTCCACAGGGAAATATCAATGGTGATACCACGCTCACGTTCAGCCTTCAGCTTGTCCAAGACCCAGGCATACTTGAAGGAACCTTTGCCCATCTACGGTTACAAAAAGAACAGTGCTTGATTCCCATTAAAAGAAAAAAGAGTTCTATATCTGCAATTAATTCAGAAAGATCACGCAATCTAATAATAGTAACTGGCTAAACACTGAAAAACATGGCTGCTCATAAACCAAGCAACTAGATATGCTTGGCACTACTGGTGAGAGATGCCAACTGTTGAACCTTATTGAACCTGCTGACAGCTCAGACTCCCTGACAGCTTGTTAATTTCACTAATGCATCTTTATGATAGAGCTCTTGAGCCTGAGTCCAACTATTAAGTATCCTCTGCAATTTGAGGTCCTCTTAGTACTTCAATCCTTGCAATAATCAACACTTTAACCGCCACTCTGCTCAACATTTGCCAAGTTTTATTTTATAATGTTCTTATTACCTGTGCTGTTATTACACAGAAAAAGACAGTATCAGTAATACTCCGTTTTTCAAAGTAGACCTCAATAGACCAACTTTTTTCTATGCAGTTTGAATCCAGTCATTTAACTTGATTCCAGATGTTACTATTAGTATGTAACTTTACCTTCACTTATTCTACATTTCACAATCTGAGTTTCTGTAGCTAACACAAGGGCAGACTGAACACTTGTTCTACCTCAGGGACAAGTGCACCGCAGCTGCCGCCCTGTGGCCACGCAACACTGAGCCACTTGTTCAGCTCCTGGGGCCACCAAGCCGCCTCCCCGTGGCCACTGAACGCTCTGCAGGCTCGCTTTTCAATTAAGGGTCTATTCATTCCCGCAGCCCGGAATTTTGCTGGCTGCTACGGGCCCACGCACCTCAGCTGCTTCCTTCTCGAACTTCTCGATGGTTCTCTTGTCGATGCCTCCACATTTGTAGATGAGATGGCCGGTGGTGGTGGACTTGCCAGAATCGACGTGGCCGATGACAACGATGTTGATATGGGTCTTCTCCTTTCCCATTTTGGTTGTTGAGTTTTTTTCTTTCGGCAAAAGAGAATGGACACCTGTAAGTTCCCCAGAAAAAAGCTGGTTACGCCTCGGGCCGGGCCTAGGGGCAGCGATGGCGGCGCCACATGCGGGGCGTCCCGGCCGGGATGGCGGCCCCGCCCCGCCGGGGGAGGGGAGGAGCGAGGCGGGCGGGCCGGGGGCCCCTCGGAGCGCCCCTCGCGTCGCCCCCTCCCCGGGCTCGAGTTACCCCGGCGGCGGTGGCCGGGGCGCGGGGCGGCGAGGAGCGGGCCCGGCGGGCAGCGCGGAGGGCGGGGCCGCCCCGCTCCTTTGTGTGACTCACCCCGCCCGGGCCGCCGCGTCCTCCATTTTGTGGCGCTGGCGGCGGGCAGGCAAGGCGAGCGGCCATCTTTTCACTCGTGCCCCGGCCGCCCTCCCCCCGACGGCATCCGCCGCCGGCCCCCGACGGTCCCCGCACGGCCCCGCGCCGCTGCCCCCGGGGCGTAAGGGGAGGCTGCCAGGCGCCTCCTGCCCCACGTCCGTCCGAACACGCTGCTCCCCCCACCTCAGCCCTGACATCGTGGGTGTGCACATGGTAACGGAGGAGGACGACGCGCCGCCATCCCGCCGCCCCGTGCTTCCCTGCCCGTCCGTTCGTCCGCCCCGGTTCCCGCCGGCAGCCCCTGCCGCCCCCTCCCTCCTCCTCCCCTCGACCCTCACTACAGCCCAGCTGGGCGCTGGCCGGGCCTCTGGGGCGAGCGCGGCCTGGCCCTGCGGACGCGCCTCACCTGCTCGGCGACGGCGGCAAACCCGGAGCGGAAAAGACCGACAGCGTGAGCGGCGCCCCTTATATACCCTAACAGGGGGCGGGGCCTCGGGGACACGTCACCGCTCCCGGCGGCCCCGCGGCCCCGCCCGGGCACGGAGCGCCCCCGCCCCCGCCGGGGAGTGCGGGACCCCCCCGGCCCGAGCGGGACCGGCCCGGTCCGGCCGCGGGGAGCGATGCCCGTGGCCCATCCCGGCCCCGCGATGTGCCGAGGGGCTCCGCCGGGAAGGGAGCGGTGCCCCTCCCGCGCTGGGATGGAGAGCGGGCGGGCGGGAGGGGCCGCCTTGTCCGGGAGGAAGCGGGGCGGCAGCGAGCAGCCCCGGCCCCCTGCAGGGCCCAGCCGCTGGGGCCCGGGCACCGGCAGCGTCAGGCCTGGCGTCATGGCCGGGCCCGACGGAGGCGGCAGCTGACGGAAGTCCCCGGGGAACAGCCCCCGGCGGGTTAATTGTATTTCGCACTAGGGACACAAAGGAACGCAATCAGCGAGATTCGAAACGATCAGTGAGTTACCCCGACCGGCGAGTTACAAATGTCGGCTGAACATCACGGAATACGGAACTGCCCCTAGCCCAGTACGCTGCAAGTCTCGCAGAATCAAATGTGGAGGAGGGGAAGAGCAAGAATTTCTGGAAGCTTGTACCGGAATAAGAAGCCGTCGTTTGGCTTTTAAAAAAAAACCAAAAAACACCAACCTTTTTCTGCTTTTGTTGTAGCATTAGAGGAAAAAGTTGACTCGTCTTAGAAAACTTCGGCACAGAAATACAAATCAAGGCGGACGCACCTCCAGCAAACATGTGTCTGAAGTGCAAATGTATCAGTCACGGAGGCGTTCGGGACATGGGGTCTCTGCAAGAAACCTGACTGCCAGAAGTGCCCCCCATACTGTGTTTGCACATGGCAAAACCCGCAGCCCTGGCAAATTGTTTTTAGAATCATGGCAATGAGGAGTCACAAAACAGCTCACATCATCAGAAATAAAGGTTCTCGTGATTAGTAGATTTTTTCTGGTTTAGTCGCCTGTAACCGATATTAAAAAATCCATTAAATATTCAACATCTCCTATACCCATTCAAGAGAAATTAAGCTGAGAAGCTGAACTATCTGTTATTTTTAAATTACCTGCAAAGCTATGTAGTCTATGTTCTTACTCAGCTACATTATATGCCTGTCAGAAATAGTTACTTTTCCATAGACAGCTATAATCCACTTCTTGGTATGCTCTTCAGGTTGCAGTTGTATAGCATGGAAACAGCCTCTTGTTCAAAAACAAACAAAAAACAACAACACCAGCAAACTCATAATAAAAAAACTACCTCATGCATCTACAAATGTACCCTTCCACTTGACTTCAGGTTTCTCTGAGATAAACCCAGCATCAAATTCATTAGAGAGCAGTAAACTTAGTATTCATGGTTTGATACGGAAGTGTTTCCACGAGATATGGTATTTTTCCCACATGAAAGATTAAAATGATGCATTTTGTTAAAAAAAAAACAACAAAAAAACCAACAAAATACATTAGAGAACATGCTGAGTTTAGAATACACCTTTTACAAAAATAACCAGATGCAGAGTAAAAACCTGAAAAGGGTTTAAATATTAAACAAACACTTTTTTTTTAAGAAAGGAGAAAAATCAAATTCTCTCTCATTCCTTCCTATGTTTTTTAGCAGAGATTTGTGGTAGGGGCGAAGGGAAGATAGGTATGGTTCAGCTTTCCTCAAAATAACCTTCAGGGCCAGTTACTAGTGAAGACACTGCATATGAAGTGTCCCAACAATGAAGACATCGGAGAAGGGCAGGAAAAGGAAGGTGGTCTGCTTTCTGGAAATGGAAATGCATTATTGTGAAGGGGCTTGGGTTGAAGACCAAAGTGTAATATTTAGCAAGAAAGCTAGGAAGCACTTCTTTAGGGTCTTCTATAAAGCAAAGACTGTAAACACAGTTAAAAAGCTTTATTCTTCAAGATGGTTTGAAGTTACCTACTAAAATGTGTATTTCAGTGTGTGGGGGATGTATTTTAATGGATTGATCTGTCAAAGAATCCATTTTCATAAAAAGGTAGTTTTAACACTTCCCAACTGCAGTCAAATATTTGTGCCTGAACAGGAAGAGGAGGAAGGAAATATGTTACTAATTTCTTATATAGTCCATACTAAACTGCATATTTCTAATTTTTTAAAGATACTTTTCTTAGAAGACTATTTCATAAATAAAGGCTCTTAGAATCAGGTATTTCTTAAGGAAGTAATTTCTTTCAGGCATTTCTTTTTTAATGAAGTACGATGTAGCTGAAAGCTATGAAAGCTGAATTTGTGGTACAGATTTTTAAACATGGTCCTAGTTTAAGTCCACAGCAGTTGTTTTCCCTCTCCACTTCTTTAAATGTTTTCAAAATAATTCTATTATTTCCTCTTTAGTTTGACCAATACATGTTTTTATTCTCTCAACAAATAGTGTATCTTTTCTTGCCCACTCTATTAGAAGAACATTCCTACTATCAATCTCAAAAATATTTATAGAGCTGGGGAGCTTGTGATATATGAGTAGCCTCAGATAACACAGTGGAAATGCATGCTGAAGAGTCCTCTCAGCTAACACAAACAGGCCTACACTGGACTAAATCCTGTTTGCAACCAGCCTGTAAAATTGTAGATCTTATTAATTTGGTAAAACTAATCACTTTAATATGTAATGTTTAGGAAGGAACAGAGATAGATTTTCAAAAGTCAAAGACATTTAGGCATTGAAATGGGGCTTATTCAATCCAGACTGACTTCAGAAATAGGAGGACTTGTGGGCAAAAATTACTCATTCTCCTTTGATCACTGGTGAGCATATGCTAAAGTGAAATATCCTATGTCCACATATGTCTCCAGTGTGAGAGCACACAGAATGCTCTAAAGCATTTGTATTCTAGGAACCCATACAGAAACCACAATTTTAAAAGGGTTTTGAATCTCAGATCAAATGACATTAAAATAAAAGTGAGCACCTGTAAAGAATTTTAACTCTCTACCATATGGAGATGGGTATTTTTTTTGGTCAGACTCCTGTGCAAAGATGCAGGCAAGTACTGCTTATACAACCGTTTTAACTGCAATGACCAAGGTCATTCAAGAGTGTGAGCAAACAGACTTTATAAGTACAAGACTTGAAACACAGATCTGATAAATGGAGTATATCAAGCTCACTATATATTAAAGAGGCACTAAGATTTCTTGAGGGCACTTTCAGAAAGGGGAAAAGCAGTCCAAACTTACCAATAGTAATTGGTGATTAGCAAAACTGGATTCTGGTCATACAATTAGCCTCATACTCACTGTGAAAGGCTTTTTAATCACTCTATTACAATTATCATGGTACATACATTTGTTCAAAGTTCAACATAAACTATAGCATGAGCATGCAGCCTTACTTCCATCTGTAAGTGTTCTTTAAGGCATTTGTTCTTAATAGCAATAAAAAGCACCTACATCTGTTACAAAACCCTTTTTCATACATGATCTTAATACTTACTAGCAGTTTTTACAATCATCTGTTTATGAAATAAAAGAACAATAGAATAATTGTGTTATTCATATATGAAGAGAATAGACAGAAAAGCTGCCTAAAAAAAAGGTTTAACTGAGCAAGGTGAGGTGATCTAAACTAATTGAAAAACTCTACTTTTGAAAGTTACTTGCTAAGTAAAATTGCTTGGTAAAAGAAAGAGACAACAGTAAATACACTTTAAGTTAGTATCTTAGTAGACAGTACAAATAAAACTCCTCCACTCTTGGAAGTTTAAGACTTGGACTAAATAAAGTCTCCTTGTCTGATCTGGAAGCTGACCTTGCTTATGGGTTCACAAAAGGTCTTGCAGTAGGAGATATAAGACAGTGGACTTCAAAACTGTTGAGAGTATCACTGGGATGAACAAGCAGTAACAATTTCAGAGTTTTCTGAATAGCTTAACAAGAGCCTCTTGAAAAGTCATTGTTGCCCTTGAAAGAAGTTTCCTCTGGGAAGCACAGCCGTTGTACTTACAGCATTTATAATAGGTGATGGAGTACTGGCTTAGAGGATAGCCTCCTTTAAAAAAATAATAAAAAAATCCTTTGGACAGTCTTTTCAAACCACATTTATCCACAGCATGAGAAAGCTCATTTATATTGAAGGTTTAATACTGGCTGAACTGTGACACTGAAGGTTTAGGATCAGGCACAGTGGTCAGATCATACTGGGATGTGACCGGAACTAAGAGTTGTATTTAAATCCCATGTGCTGTTCTGTGGAGGTCTGCATTTGTGAGCTAGAAAATGAAAGTATTTGATGTAGAGCAGAAGTGTCCTAAGCAGGAAAAAAACAACTGCACAGGTAAGAGTGTTCTGGAACTAAACAACAAATTGGCAGATACATGCAGGCAGTAGCTTAGACAAAAAGTGACCCTTCACTTGCAGACATCTGACAAAACTTCATATACCTCATTAATGCTAAGCTAATTTACACCAGGTGATGACCTGGCTCCAGGCAAAACCCAGAATTACTAGACACTAATGCAGAATAAAGGTGAAGGGCTGATGAAGTAAGTACCATTATGGAGGAGCAACATAATTTGTTAAAGTGTTCTGTGGTTTTGCATTAGTATTTTCCAACAGCAGCAAATAGGCAATTTTTTACTATATCTCACCACCTTTTGGACACCCTAAATGAATGGTAAGCCCTTGTAGGAGTTCAATTCAAAAAATGCCCTAAATGGGAGCATATATATATATATATATATATATATGTAAATAGTGCATTCTGTCTAAAGAAAATGTCAGTTACCGAACCAAAATCCACTGGGTGAGGATGTTGTGACTTTTGTTCTGAATTTATCATGAACCTCCAAAATTCCATTTTAAAACTCTGGTCTCTTCTGCTAAAAATCATTTTGCCAAAAGCAACATATTCATCTTCTTGTGCTGCTAAGTCTGTGACAAAACCTTTGAGTGGGACCTCAAATCCTCACCCACGCATCTTAGCCCTCTGAGCCCTCACAGCAACTCAGCTATGTTTGAATAACTTTGCTTAGTGTCCACTCGTCAGGTTAATTTTGTTGTCCCTCTCACTACAGTAGGTTTGGAGCTGGATTGTGTGCTTTACAAAAAAACCCTGTGAATTCCCATTGTCCTCTTGCAGATCCTGTGCATTCTCTCCTTTCTGTCTCTCTTCCTGAGCCAAGTAAAGGTAGGTTGTCAAGGAAGGAGACATTCTATTTGTTCATATAACCTCCCCTAGAAGAGGTTTATTTGAATAAAAAACCCCTGAGGTGCCACTTAGAGCTGCAAGGGAGAGAACAAAATAAAGGTGACTTTGGTGCAGACCAGATTGGAGCCAGTGGATGGATGGGTCGAAGGAGGAAGAAGGCTGTACCTGAGACTGGGCTGGGCTGGTAAGGATGGCACAGATATATCCAGCTGCTCACTGTTCACTCTCCCATCTTGACACTGCTCTGGTTTTGACTCTTGGCATCACTCTGGCCATAGGCTCACCTTCCACTGCAATCACATGTACATCATTCTTATTCTGTGGTAACCACAGTAACCAGACGTGGTGCAAGTCAAGGCACTCAGAAGCCTTGCTCAGATTTAGGGAATATAGCATATGCCTGACATTTATTCTGTGAACTTAGATTTGAGACTATTGAACTTTGGAAAGGTTTCAGACAAGAACTATGGGAATAAATCTAGATCTGGAAAAGTACTTACAGTTGAGCTGCTGTGTCTATACTGAGTTTATCAAAAGACAGTTTGGCTTAGTTTCCAGAATTCTGCAAGACAAAATTCTGTAAAGGAAGGATCACAAGTCTGGGTGCAGACACAAGAAGGTTCAAGGCTGTTGACTGTCAAATTAAGATAGAAATAGAAACCACTTATTTGTAATTGCCAGTGGGCAGTGGCAGCAGCTTGGCTAAAGCAGGAAGCCAACATATGAAGAAATGCTCAATATTTAATTATATTAGTTAAAAAACCCCAAACACAATATAGGATCAAGAACCTCATTTGGGGGGAAGGAGACAACAGGAGGGGCCATTTACTTAAAACAATATCTATATTTTTAGTTAGCTTTCTCTTTAATACAGTTTGTCTGAAGTACTTGTCTAGCTATCTCAGAACCACTACTGATTATTGTGGAAAGCTATGAAATGTGAAGGTTCCAGAACAGTAAATAAATAGGAAAAAAAATCAGGAAATTAATAAATAAAGAATAAAAAAGAGACAAAAACCACAGACATGAGCTGGGCAGTTATGGAACAGTTGGTGTAATTTCAATTCCTGGAAAAATATATTGGAACAAATGAACTATTTTTAGAAGATACTAGGTTGATAAGTAACAACCCCAGACTTGTTAGGAGCTGACTGCATCAAACTGATCTTGTTTACTGTGGCAGGTTTAACAGGCTCATGGATGGGAAAATATGGATATAATTTAACTTAAGGGAAGATTTGATGTTTTTATGGGCAACTTGCATAAGTAAGCTCAGCAAACTTTGGACAAAATAATGCATGTGCAGGAGACCAGCTGAAGATGACATGCCCAAAGTGATTGCTATTATGACTATGAAACTGACTGGTGTCAAATCAGTTTCTGTGGGCACAGACATTAATCCACCATGCAAATATACAGTTATAAATACATAAAAGTATAATTTTAAACTGCACACTTGGGGGGAAAAAGGACAGGGAACACCTCTGACCACTTCAGAACTCAAGAACCGAAGTCAGGCACATTACTCAGAGTAATGTGGGCAAGTAAAGAATAAAGGGCTAAAATAATTAGGAAACAAATTAAGGTTAATATTTGTCCTGTGTAAGGAACAGTTCACTGCAAAAACACAGGAGAAGCAGCAGCTACCCAGCAGTCCTGTATAAAAGGACCTGGGGTTAGAGTGGATCACTAATTGAACATGAGTCAACACTGCCATACTCTTGTGAAAAAAGCAAACATACTGAGGTGTATAAACAGAAGTGCTGTAAGATATGTAAAATAAACCTTTCACTTTACTTAGTACTCATCAAAGCCTCTGCTAGGATACTTTGTTCATCTTGGAAATGATGCTTCAAGATCATATCTAGAGGTAAAAACATTGCAACAGATTCTGTGGGGAGCTGGTGGAACCTCCATCATTTCCCAATTCCTCAAAAGCACCTAAATACCTAGCAAGAATGGTTCAAGTATCACTAATACTTCCTGATCTACACATAACCAAAAGCCTCCCCAAGCCCTAATTTCCATAGGTTGATATTACTTAGAAGATCTGTGTAATCAAAAATGAATTTCTTATACCATAATTCTTGGTATAATAGCTTGGTAAGGAAGTCTCTCCCTGACTTCAATGTACTTGTATCAGCTAAAGGTCAGTGTCCTTAGTTACAAGAGTCAATCTGAATGGAAATTCACAAATATTTCAACCAGTAATCATGCATCTTGCTATAAAAATTATATCTTTCGCACTAGAAGATGAAGTACATTTTACTGAAAACCAAAAAGCTGGCATAATATAACTAAGAGAGGTGTGGAAGGAAACTGAATAATCGGTCCTAAACTCTAACCAATAAAGAGTGAGGCTAAAAATGAAAGATGGGAGGACTAATTTTATATCACACACTCATCCTGCCATTGCATATGGCAGGTTATATTAGAGCTGTTGGGAACTGAGTACATTCCTGGCCCTGGATGTTATAAAGCATTCATTCTGTACTAATTTCTTATCAAAATGAAATGCTGAAAAACATGTTTAGTTTCTGCAGCAGTTTCCAAACAACAGGCAGAAGAATGCTGGAACCCAGTGCACATGCCTTTCCCACGGGCAGCGATACCCTGGCAGGATCTATCAGCCCCGCAGCCGTACGGGGGAGGTCACTCCCCACAGTCCCTGCAACAAACAGCAGCTGCGGCGCTGCAAGGCACTCGTCAGGGCAATGGCATCTCAGAGGTTAAACGCCGGTACCACACGTTGAATAAAAGTAGACTTCGGCCCCTTTAAGCCCGGAGCAGGTGTTGAGTCAGCTCTTTGCACCGAGGCCAAATCTCACAAGGCCAGGGAGCCAGCGCTGACAGGACATCCCGTCCGTCCGGCTCCCATGCCAGAGGACAGCGAGGGCAGACAAAGGGAATACGAACTGTAAAAGCCCGTGGCTATCCCACAGCCCAGAATAAAAGTAAGTAACTTAAAAATACAGTACGGGCTAGAAGAATATTGCAAACTGGTTCATGCCAGCGAGTCATGTGTTACTGTCCTCTGCTGCCTGAAGCAGCAACCCTCCCACTCAGCAGGAGCCAGCCTGTGCTGCCGAAGCTGTGAATAGCACTCAGGGATCCCCTTTGTGCAGAGCAGGAAGAGCCAGGAGGTCTATCTCAGTTACCGGGCAGTCTCCATGGCACACTCTGTGCAATTCCTAAGGCGACCTGAAGTGAAAAGCACACTCTGTTTTAAATTTGGTATGCTGTTTCTGATTTAGCACAGAGGATATTAAATCACTGCCCAGCTGTTTTATGTACATATATTCTCATTCACCATAGAAAACCTAATTTTGTGTACACGCTATCTACAGGTAGGACTACAGTAATAAAACATACAGAGGCACACACAAGTAGTGGCTCCCCCAACTCCCCCGATCTGAATGGGGCCCCTGACCATCTGAGGTAGGGTGCATGTGACTGAAGTGGCAGTTGTAAAGAAATGCTGCTTTTTAGAAAGTAAATCTTAGCTCCTTGTCTAAATTTAGCTCTGTGGAGTCATCAGAAAGTGAGGTATCACTATTTATGGGAAATAGTTTATACTTGCTCTGCAAGCTAATGCAGTCCAATTCACCTCCCAAAGCTGTGCAGTGAGTCATGAGCCCAGCAACATTCACACACCCATATGCACCATGGAGGCAGAAACTCTGGCTCACTTGCTTTTCCCTTTCCTTCTGGGATATTCTTGAGAAACAGCTCAGAAACAGTTCAGAATAATGACATTCCTATGAATCAGATAGTGACTGGTGTGGGTAAAACAAACTACACCATAGAGGATATGGAAAAAAAAAAGTCTACTCCAAACTAAGCATTTCATTTCTTCTCTTTAGCATATATCCAAGTTCAGGAATTTGAAAGGTACTCCATGTCAAAGCTAAATCTATGCAGCTGGGAATAGCTGCCAGAAAAATTATTTTTCTCCTCTATCAATCCAAAGATTTATTGCATTGGATCTAGCACATTGTATAGCTGAAAGGAGAGCGGGAGCAGTGAAGTTATTCACAGGAAAACTTTTGGGGTTTTTTTGTTTCCTATTCAATCATCCAATTGACCAAATTAATTTTATGGCCACGTGATTCACTGATTCAACCCACAGGAAGTAGGACATACCATTTAGGTGTCAAGGCTCAGTTACATCAGCTTAGCTACAAAGTGAAATTGCACTCTCATTTATTCTCTCGACTAAGCCATTATAACCACTGAGGCAGATCTAGGCTGTGTCACATACTACATGCATTTCTCAGAAGCCCAGACCTGCAGTTTGTGCTTAAACCTTGTGAAAATACCTCTTAGATATCTCTTTCAAAGAGATTTGAGTATTTTTCCATGGCAATTTTGGTTTTTCCACTACTAATTCTGAAGTATTCATTATTCAGCACAGAAGTCAGTGGTAATACGCACAAACCAATTGTAATTTACAACTTCAAACGTTTCCAACAACACTGAATTATTTCTCACTGTGTGCATGACTAGGTAACATCAGAACATCTTAGTCATCTTAATGTGACCTTAATCTTGTTGTCTCTATAGTCTCTGAATTCTGAGTTCTGAACCATGAAATGTGTGAGCTTTTATTTTTGGATTTTGCTTGGATTTTTCTCCTTTTCTTCTTATAACATGCTTGTACCCTCTCAAAGCATACAAGCAACAACAGACAACACCCAGTTACATTCATTGATCTGTTAACGGCAATATGCAACAATTACATTGCTTCATGTATTATTTACCTTCCATTCAATTATTTCAATATGTTAAAAAATAGACAAAAGTTAGCGACCACCACTGTGTATTTATGCTGCATTTTGATATTAAGGAATCATCCATGTCCAGCCCTGCAGGAGCCACCGTGGCAGTCACACTCCCCCACCTGAGCTGGCACTAAGACCCTTTGCAGCTACACCCCACACTCACACAGTCACACCAGGCTTCCTCACCTGATTACCCCAGGTCTCCCATAGCAGAGTCTCAGATATCCAGCTCCTTAAAATAATTAAATCGTGGTGCAATAACTAAATATCAAAATAACAGCTCAAGCTGGTGCCTCCGAGGAAGGACCCTGAGCAAAGCAATCCCTGGACTTTTATACCCTCACAGTCCAAGCAGGAGAAAGCCTGGGGGTTGTCAGCTCCTGCCCTATCTGTCAGTGTCCGTCCCCTGGCCGGGCCACAGGTCCCCAGCCCTTTGTTGTGCAAAGGGTCGGCAGCTCCCGGGCTCTTGCCTCGGGCTCTCCCCACCCAGAGCTCAACCTGCGGCTTCCTCTGCAGCTGCTCAGGGAGAGACCCGCACTGAATGGGCTCCTCAGCACTGGCTAAGCTAATGTACACATCCTTTAAGCAGCAGTTGTCAATATGCGGTCATCTATATTTCTTAGCCAGCTTTTAAAAAAATGTATCAACCAAGTATACTTGACATTTCAATTTTACAAATTCCCTTCTTCCATATTTTCTCTCTTCCTGACAATTATCAAAATTATATTAGTCCAGTGACTGCCTAAACCACAGCCTAAGGTGGGGGTGGAGGTAGGGGTGGTGAGAAATTACTGCAAAAGAGTTAGAACAGAGATTTTCTTGGGTTATAACACCAGCTGCCTCAGGGCTTCCTTAACAGTATGAAAACAAACTATGACAATAATCTGTGCCATGGCTTTGACATTGTGATTTCAGCCAAACCAGCAGTTTCCAAACTGTTGCCAATGCATCTTCAGTGTGTCCCAGAACGGCAGCAGTGAAGTGTCTCATGTACGTTCTCTCTGATGAGGCTTAAAGAAGAGGAACGCAGACCATGCCTGGAACACAGGTAACACCTATATATATCACATGTACCAAAGAGTACACTCTCCTATGATATAGGGACATATCAAGTTACCCATTTGGGAACATGACCAGAGTACTCATTTTAAATACAGAAAGTGCAGACTAATTCAAAGTGGAAGAGAAATCACAACCTGTGCAAAAACCCCAATTCTGGTTTTTGCTGTGCAGATTACCAGAGATACCCGGCACAACACTCAGTATAGTACCCTTGTCTTACATTGGTGTAAGTATAGGATGGTTTGAGGTGACTCTAGACAGCTACTCTTCACAGAACAAAAATTGCTCCTGCTGCCATGCAGGCAGCAGTGAAACAGGTTTTCAATGGTTATTAAGGTAAGCCATGGTGATTAAGCATGATTTATAATCCTGTCGTTCTTACGACATGTTAGGAAAGTCTCAGTACAGAAATATCCACAAAGTTTAAAAAAATGATCTGTCATCACCATACTTCAGAGTGCTGGTATACAGTTCTCAGTTACCTTCTAATAGGCACGTCAAAGGTTTCAAAATAGACACAAATTTCCCAGTGGATGAATTATAAAGCAGGTCTCATATTACTGCAGCTGGTGCTACAAGTAATACATGTATCAGTATAATCACATTTTTTCTGGTTAATTTGAGACATATATAGTTTCTACTGTAATGATACATTTGTTGCAAATATAAGCAGCAGAGTTAAAAAAAAAAAAAAAGTACACAACAAAGTCACTATCCTGAGCCCTCATCAATCAGACAAGAGAAAGCAAGAAAAGCAAGAGCAGGGAGCATAGCCCTGCCTAGAAGGAAGTAATTGTTTGCAGTGAAAGTGAGGTGAAATGCAGATGTAAATGTAAAACCACAAGTGCAGTGATTATAAGGTTTTCACCTCCATAGCTCAGTGGAATAAAATGACAGAAGGCTTGGTCATCAGAAATAAAGACAAAAAAATTCAAAATAAATTCATTATTTGGCTCTAGAAGTGATAAACTTAACAAAACTCCAGTGCAGGCAACTCACCTGCACTGGAAATTGCTATGAGTAACACCACTTGCAGTACACAATACATAAACTTCTGTCTTTCAATTTCTTCCTCCTTATTAAGCAAGACAGTTTAATCCAGTATACTTATACGTGCCTTCTCTCCTATTTTATACATTGCTGAATGTTGTTTTAAACCTGCATAGCTGCAATGTGTGGGTGTTAACTATGTACACAGTTATAAGGGAGAATGAAACGATTGATTCACATTCTATACAAAAAAGTTTGGATACTATTTTCCTTTTCTGAAATACAAAGCAGAATTACACTGATTTGAATAGAATTCTAGTTGCTAGTTTGTCATTATTGAATAAAACATGAGGCTGGTCTTATCCAGGCAATGCAGACTGCACTGACCAGAGGCTTTTGCTGTAGGAAGTGTTACCTGTGGATGGAATACCTTTCCAGTGATGCTGCTTATTACTGTGCCAGAGCCTCCTATTTTTCAGACCCCCAGTCTGTGCCTGCATAACAATTAGTGAGGTTTAGCTTTTGGTTCCTCCCCTGTGTTACCTATTTCTAGATGTGCGAACATTCCATGGTGGAACCAACTGTAAATTTAGAGACATTTGAGAAATCTGTTCACCTTTGCATCTCAGCTGTCCAGGGCTCAAAGCACAAAAATGTCCTAAGCAGTCACAAGGCAATAGCTGACTTTTCAGTGGCTTAGGGGCTTCATTCACAAGGTACAGAGGTTTTGAAGAGCAGCAAGGTGCTCACAGTACTGGCTCCCCCTCCACAACTGCCTCCCCCCTCATCTCTTCCAAGTAGTTCTCTGTTACACAATCCCATCTCATGAACAAAGGCACTATAACCAAGAAGTGTTTGAAGTCACTAATGGAAAACACTGGGTGTAAAGACTAGTTATTTATATTCCATTATTATATCCATTAATATATTAGTAGCCAATATATTTTTGACTATTATCTATTTAAGGTAATTTTTCTCTCTGAAGGAGTCAGGTAGGTCTACTCAAACTCATACAGCTACCACTGGGCCTCTTCCCTTTTGAAGATGGTAATAAGGGTTAGGGTTCAATGTGAAGCCATTTTCATTTAAAGCAAAAGCTCCAGGACACAATTACAGCTGGAGACAGCGACTTCAAACAAACTGTGTGTGAGAATGGAGGGGCCTCAGAGGATTCTTTGGGGCATGACTGAAGCCCATTTGAGAAGTCTTGGTACTTTCTTTACAAATAGTTAGTTCTCAGATGAAAATCACATGCAGCAAAAGGCACTGTGCAAAGAGTCAAAATATTTTATTGACTATGCTAACTGGCTTGCTGATCTTGAGATTTTTCAGGGGTATTTTTTTTAGGAGAAATTATTTTGATCCCATTACTTCAAGTTATTTTAGTGGTTTATCTGTATCATCCTCTGTGCCTTCTTATCCACGTGAGCTGGCCCTGGGCTGGCTGGTAGGAGAAGCCGTGCAGGGGCAGGGGCCTGCCATGGCTCCCCATTGTTGCAGAAGCATGCACCAGCTCAGCACTGCCCCGCTCTGCACTCTAAATCCCTGCTTTTGTGTTCCCTCCTGGCCAGAGATAGCTGCTCTCAGCGGCCTCCTTGCCTGGAGCACTGAGACAAAGAAATGTACAACTGCATGGTTATGCCTCATGACTCAGCTGAAAAGACGCAAGTCAAACAGCAACCTCCTCAGAACAACCAGAGCTGCATATTAACCATCCATCTGTGCATGCTGCTGTGACTTCGCGTCATATTTTGTGATTCAGAAGAATTAAAACACACACAGAGGAAGAGGAAACCCGTAGAGAGGTTTATTTTTACCTCCTGTAGGAAGACATCTGCCTTTGTAAATGTGTTTGTACAGGCTGCACATGCTCTGAACAGCAAAACTTTCATCTGGGCTTCAAAGTGGCACACTTACTATTTAACTTTCATTGAGCAGAAGCAGACAGATGGATTTAGTTTGGAATTTTGTTTTGGTCTGTAGCTTTTTTTTTTTTAACTATTAGATCCTCAGTTAGAAGTAAAGCCAGCTGCTTATAATTGAATTCCAGCAATTCAAACTGGTTGCTTGTATTTGGACCACTTGTTTAATACAGTTGGTATTTCAATGGTCAAGAGCAACCTTTGAAGTTAGCACCCTGTTAAGAGGAGAGCTGGGGAAGGAATCAGTTTCTGTGGCTTGTGATTGTGTATGTTCTTAGAACTGATGAAGAAGATGGCTCTGGATTGATTTTCACAGGCTGCTTCAAGCAAGAAGGGATAATTTGAATCCCAAGAATGTTGCAATGCATGCAAAGTTACAGATATCTATGACATCTAAGCTTGAGTGAACACACTTCACACACACTTGGGGGTAGTGAAAACCTCAGTTGCTGCCTAGGTCTAGAAACAGTTCTGCCCACAGATGCCCATTTGTAACATTAAAGGTGCCAGCTGCAGCTACACAGGCCTTTGATAAACAGCTCCCTCGTACTCCTGTTTTCTTTCTAAATCTTTCACAGTTCCACAAACATTGTGCAGTCCTTATTTTCAGGGCTTGAGGATCAGAGGACTGACAAGGTCGGCTGTTCACAAATGTCAGCCACCCCTGTTCTTTCAAAACAGGGAGGAAGTGTTGATTATTTGATTCCACATCCTCCCCCATTTGCGATAGAAAACGGAACAAGGCTGATTTCCACCTTCTACCTGGAGGAATTTAAGCCTGTGTCTCCCATGAGAGGGAGAGGTTATGCCTGAGACAGAGAACTGTGGGTTCTGTTGCTGGCAACATGCACTTTACCAGTTTATGTATGATAGCATAGCTTTGCCACTTGCAAATCTGGTTTTAGGTCATACTACAGCAAAATAACTTAGCAGATGCTTCACTCTCAATAGCTGCTTTAAGTACACTGGCATCAAGATGACTCTGCAGAGAGATGTTAAATTATCACCACCATCCCCGTGTGAATATCCTTGCACAATGTGATCCTTCTCTACTGCTATGTGTATCTTGTATTCAACAGTTTACTTTCAAAATCATGCAGAGGTGCTTAGCAATTCTACCAACTAGGTATTAACAAGTCAAATATCTTGATTTCCATTCTCTCCACAAAAGAGCTTTTTTAAGCTTAGGCAGAAGCTATTTTCACAGCAGAAAATATCAATGTAAGTAACTACATTGGAAGCAAATTCCAAAATAAGATCACCTCTAAATACAAAAGAAAAAGACAGACTGCACTAACTAAACAACATTCCAGACAAGATATTAAGCCTTTCCATAGCCATTTCAACTTAATTTATAGTTCAACTTAACAGCTGAACCAGTTATCTAATTATGGATCTTTTAAAAAGTCCTTCAAGCAGGACTCTTGCTTAATCTCCCTCAAACGAATATACGAAAAAATTATTTTCTTTCTCCCCATCAGCAGAGATTGTTTAAACTTGTAAATACAGAAGGCATTCTTGTTCTCCATGAAGCCCAGATGGTCAGGGAAAAAGGAGTGGGAGAAAAATAGTTGGGGTTTTTTCCTTCACATTTCCCCCTATCCCCCAATCAAAACTAAACAAACCTGCTCTCTGCTTATCTATTGACTCTTCTCATCTAGTAAGATGATTTGGAAATGGAAGATTAGTCATTTACTGCTAGACTACTTCATAAGAAGAGGTAGAAATATCAACAGAATCATGTTTTCCATCAGAAAACACGACAATACGTCTGACTGAGCTAACTTATTTAGTAAAGTACAATGGAATTTAATTTAGGAAAAGACCAGAAGAAATTATATATTCATCTCCTACTCTGAAGCAGCCATATGGAAACTTCTGTATACCACAAAAAAAAAATTTAAGAAATTTCTTTAATGAAATTTCCTTCAAAGGAAATTTCACATTATCAAAGGCTATTACCACTTTTCCCTCAACTCTACTCTATAGCAAATACATCCTTTGAAGAAAGGGGAAGGCAAACAATTTTGGCATAATAAGCCACACTTTCCATTGTTATGCCTTGGGTAACTCCAAGGCACCTTCACTTGCAGTATGTTGCACCCTGGTACAGGATATATTGCAATAAGAGCAAAGTTTCCCTTGTTCTGAAGTTAATCTGTGTTCATTTGAAAATGTACATCAATTAATAAACCTTCTTTAATTACTCAGCTAGCTGAGCTCTCATGTTTTGTGTCTGATCCAGGCCTGAACTCTACCAACATGCAATCTTAGTAAGTGTACTGTGGAGAAATGAAAGTCAATTCCAAAGTTTGGAGCTTACACAGGATATAGAAAAGTAACACATACAACTCTTTTAGAACATCACTTATTAACTGATAAGGCCAACAGTTAAAATTTCACATGGAAGTAACTTTCCTCAAAGAAATGCAATTTTCACTAGATTGAGTTATGACTCCTTTGAGAACTACATTGGCCAGATGTGTATTGGAGCTTCTTAGCAATTACCAAGTGCTATGTTAAGTCAGATCAATGGTGTTACACACAATAAAACCCTGGTTTCTGTGTCAGGGATGTGAATCACACAGATGCAGCTTTAGTTTAAAATGTATGACCAACCACCATTATGGCAGCTTCATGAAGGAGGAGAAGTAGAAAGGTTGCAGTGGGATTTAATTGGGTCTCCAGTGTCTCACTCAAGAGAGTGTTATTTTATCCTCTGGCATGCCTTTGTATGCCCCACCTCTGCCATTTGCTACACTTCTTAAAGTTATTTTTCTAGCTATTTGAAACACACAAAATATTAATAACTAACACCTTAAAATAAAACAGGCCCTGGGGGCTACAGGCAACTCTTCTGGGTGAAGGGCAAGAAACTCAAATAAAGAGAACTCATTGTTTTACTCTAGCATTTAACATGGCAAGAATTACTTCTGCAACAGGCTATATACATTAGATAAATTGTAAATAAAGAAACCCTTTCTTAAGCTATATTTGAGCACTATAAACATATAGTCAATTAGATACAGAATTGTAGAAATATGAATAGCTGTATTATGAGTGAAGCATGAAGAAAGCAAATCAGCAAAGCTTTAAGTTGGCTCTATCATTTTCTGATTAGTTAAATAAATGCATTTTAGAAAAACAGGCTTATTATATTTATTTATATAAAAGAGACCAAATAGGAGACCACATGAGGTCCTCTTCATACCTTTAGGATTTTCTACTTTGCTGTTGGTGAATATCCTAGTGCTAGTGTGGTGATTTCCTCCCCATGGGCACAGAAACAGCAAAATGTGTTAATACCAAATCATTCATGTCACATTATATCCTTTCCTTAGCTTCAAGGCAGACAGAACTTCCTCCGGATAACAATTCAGGCCAGTATAATGGAGATATAAATAATTTGGGCTTGTATTAATGGAGACAGCATTTTTACTGACAGGTCTCAGAAAGGGATTTGGCCAACCTACAACTGTTTGAGTGATAATTGCTTTGATCAATTTGATGCGATTTAATTGATCTTAAATAATATAAATTAAGAGTAGACATTCAGCTTTTTGAGATTCAGGTGCACAGGAGAAATGGGAGACCCTCTTAAAATGCTACTTACTGCAAGAGTTAACAAAACACAGTAGCAGTGTTTTAGTTGTGATGATTGAGCTCAAAATATGAAGGAGGAGGCCTAAAATTTAAAAACATGTCTTTTTTCTCTGAAGCTCTAGGTGATCTAAGACAAGATATCACCTTTCCATACAAATTGTGTCTCACATATCTGTGGGATGTACAGGCTTCCTCATCCATGGTTTTCCTTCCTGAAAAATGCTAAAAAATATTGGAAAACCCATTAAACTCAAAGTTCGTTCATTTGTCATGGAACCAAACATTCCCACACAGCAAAAGAGGAGAAACTGGCAAATAAGTGAATAAATGATTGAGAGGAGAAGCCAGACAAAAGATACATCACAGGAACAACTCAATTTCTGGGAAATCAACCAAGATGACCCTTTCATAGAGCAAATGCAGTTGTTACGAGTTACAGAGGAACATGTAGATGGGGAAGCACCAAGCACTATGTATTATGGTGACTTATATGAACCTTCACTAGGTTAGCATTTAAAAGACCTACCTAAGTTAACTTGTATTTTTGGATATCAAATACTTTGGACTTCTGTAAGGTACCTGACTGATGCTTTGTACCCTCAGAACAAAGAAATAGTGAACTGAAAACCACACCCATTACTTTGTGGCATTTCATCTTTTGCAAAGCAGGAGGAAGGCACTTTGTCAGGCTGCAAGAGACCATGATTCAGATCTCAGGCAATACCCACGTCACATGCTGTAGGATATTCTAAGAAGGTAATCCATCTCTGTTTCTAATGTTGACAGAAATTTGCACTAAATGTTAAAAAAAAAGAAATTTAAGCAGAACTGTGTCAGAAGCAGAGATTGAAGAGAAAGTACTTAATACCTGACAACACTAAGACATGTTCCCAAAGCAGTGGTTCAACTCCTGCTCTGAAATGGGTGAAATCTGTTTTTGAACTGACTTCCCTCATTCCAGGTGGACATCCTAGAGGGTTCTTCATGGAACAGAGAGCACAACTTACTCTGGTACTTCTTACCTGTTAAGGAAATGCAGCAAGAAATAACAGTTATGGGATTGTTTTAGGAAAACAGTCACCCCAAAAATTGGGTCAATTTCTGTGAAGATCCTGTGTCACACAGGTGAACTGAGACAAGAGGTGCTCAAACCCCTTGTTATCCCTGAAAAAACAGAATATGAGAAATGTCTTTGAACAGATGAAACTGGCTGAGAGAAACATGCTAACAGTAGTGTGGCAATGCAATAAAAGTGATATCATGATTAGCAGAAAATATTTTGACAGCTTTTTCTATAGATTTTCCTTTTTTGCAAGCATGATACAGAAAAGTAACACTTAAGGGTTTTTTTTGGGATATTCCTGCTTGTTATGTGTTAAAAGCCTCACTGAATCAGGAATCCCACCATATATTTTGATACTTTCAAAAATGAAATCAGAAATAGCTGTATATTAACTTCAGTGCAGCCTGCTGTCCACAAATAACAAAGATTTATAGCATTTTTTCAGTCCTACTTTCCAAGCTGCCTTAGAAGTTACAGAATATGCAAAATTAATAATAATGGTGCATTAGATGAAGGGAAAAGAAAATCTAGTGTGCTGGTCCAAAATTTTCTGCACTGCTCAGGTGCTCGTATGCCTAAAATTCAGTTTTAACTAAATCCAGTTCAGACTCATGTAACTGATACAGGGGATGTCTACATACACTTCTACTGCATCTACACCATTAAGTATGTTTTTTTTTAAATTTTAATATTCATCTGAACAGTTTTCAAGGAAAAAGACTAAAAGCACAGGAAGCTGAAGTTTCCAACTTCAGAAGAGGTGGAATTGCAACCCTGTCCAATCTTTTATTGTTTAAACTCCCCTCCCCCCTCCTTTTTAACCAAAGATACGGAAAGAGTACAAATTTCTTTTTACATAAAGTGCAATTATTACCTTTAATACAGTGTCAGGTGGAAGATAATACTTACCTAAAAAGCCAGACAAAAATCTTCTGAGGAAGGTAATTTTCCAAGAAAACATTAACTATTCCTTAATCCAGTCAAAAACCTTGTTGCTCAGCATACTTTCAAAATGCTGTTCTAACTTCATGGAGACAGTAATTTTCAACAACAGATGCACATGTAAATATTCAATCCATTTATTGTAGAAACACTGAAGACTAAAACAATATAGTTTTAACATACTCCTACTGAATAAGTACTAATTTAATCTGAACAAAACATTGTGTGTTGTGGAAATGCTGCAGACACAAACAGAGATTTAAACACAGTTTAAATCCACCATCAGAGAACATGACACTTCAAGGAAGGCCAAAACAAAATGGCTCTTAAAGCTAAAAAGTAGAGGCAGATGCCATTTCCTAGAAATGAAGGAAGGTAGGCTCCACTGGAGCAGCTTTAGTACTGGGCTTTTCTTTTGGATTGGTGGTAAATGAAAAACCCAGAGCCCAGTGATTTTTCCTTTTTATCTAATTGCTCCAATCCAGGAATCTTTGGCACAGGAATTTTCCTTTGCTTTGTGGCCCTATCATTATTCAGCCATTTGTTCTCAGCAAGGCCACTGTTTTTATAACTTTTAATCCTACTCTGTGGCATTTAAGTGTGTGTTGTGCAAAGAATGTTCTTGAGTGTCAAATTCTATATTGATAGAAGAGTAACAGCACCAAGTTGTTGCACTAGTTCTTTTATACTCTAGTTTTTTAGCTGGCTAACAAACAAGGCTGTTAGAGAACTGATTTTCCTCATTATATGCTACACTGGCCTTATTTTATTTCATTTACACTGACAAGCTGACAAACATATCTACATGTAAGAGGAAAGAATTCCACTGCATTGATTTAAAGGGACAAAAAATTAATTGCCAAACTGAAAGTTATTTTAAGGTAATAATGCAGATATTCTATTTCTAGTTCACTCTTGTACACTGCCTAGATTTAAACCACTGAGCTGCATTGCTTCTTTTTTGCAGAGAGAAATAAAAATAAGGTCCGTTTGAAAAACTTGCACCACAGAGGACATGTGGTTTATTCTCAGTTCCAATGCTACATTTACTTCTTTGTTGCTGTGCATTAGTTGTGAAACTGTATTCATAAAACAGGGAATGTTTATATATTCAAAACTTGTGCATAAAATAGAAGTTAGCCATTGTTAAAACAATGACAAAATAAAAGCACTATAAAAGATTGTATGAAATTAGAGCTCTTCTACAATTTTTTAAACAGCAAAAAACTATCAGTTTCATAATGGAAATCAAACCACATTTTTGGGTACAATTCTTTGCATGTCATTCCTCCTTACAGTGCTACAAAATCACTTTACTTTTTCCTCTCATTTTAGTATCAGCAAACATCTGCCTACCCACTAATTCAGAAAATATTAATTAAAAACTAGAAAGTATTAGAGCCTAGCACACGGATTTAAAAGTCTCTGATCATATATTTGATATCAAGTCCTAGCATGAAATTTCTATAGTTAATCCAAGTAGTTTCTTGTTAGGAAATAGCAGATACAGTCTGCCAGATTATTTTCAGTACAAAAGATACACAGATAAAGTAATTTAACTGAATAGCTCTGAAGACTCCTAGGCATCAGCAGGGAAGGCACTTTCTGGTCACACAGTTCTAAGCACAACGGGACTCAGCACAGCTTTGGTATTTCAACATCTCCTTCAGTTTCTATGCAAGTGATATCCACTGACTGCCCAGTCCTGAACTTCTCCACTTGCAAATAATGCAAAGAAAATTGCTCCAAATAGATTAATAGAAGCAGCAATATAGAAAACCATCTGCCATTCTTCCACAGTATTCTGTCAAACAGGGGAAAGAAAAAAAAAGATGCAGTTAATTTGCAGCTTCACACTCAAGAAAAAGTAATTTTAAAATCGATGCTACATGCCTTGACTATTTAAATGTAAATGCCATTCAGCATGATTTCACAGCAACATAAAAGCATTATAAACATAAAGGATGAAATCATTAGTAAAGTCAACTTCAGTTTTATAATATAGCTTACACAGACAGTCTTATCAGAACTGCATTACCCTACCTGGATCAGTTTATCACCCGAGAAGCAGAACCATGGATACAAAGGCAGACAATGTTACTGTAAGGGAAACACTACTTTGGCTTCCAGATCAGGTGATCCGAGGGCTGAAGTACCCTGCACTGCGCAGTATTCCTAATGACCACTATACCAACAGTCCAGATTCATGTGCCTTTTGGTCCAAACAAGGTAGCTACCCCTACTCAGATTTCAAGAGTAACCCTCTAAACTCTGGTAAGGCCTTAATAAATGTGTAGTAAAGAACTGTGGTTTATTTGCCTTTTGGGGTTATTTTTCTTTTCAAATAAAGAAAAAAAATCTATAGACGCCTTAAAGGTTCAGGTTTGTTTTAAGTTCCAGATGATGCTGTAACAAACCTGCAAATGATCTTACTACAAAAACAGAATACCTGATGAGTGCATTAGTATGGAGGGGAAAGAACTAAACTGAACAAAAATACCCTAAAACATCCACTTGTTAAGGTATCTGGAAGAACTGATTTTATTGGAATGTATTAATGAATATTTTCTGATTGTTTTTGGTTAGAGCATGGTTATAATAACACCAAGGTCAAAAGTTTGATCCTCATATGGGCTATTCACTTAAGAGCTGGACTCAAAGGTCCTTGTGGGTCCCTTCCAATTCAGAATATCTTGTGATCTGTGATTTTTAAGAAAATCTTTAGAATGACCTCCAACGCTAAAAACTTCAAGTGTATCACTAAGCCCATCTCCCTTTCTTGAAAATGACAATGTTCACTGATTGTTCATCTTCACATTTTCATTGAAAAATTAGTAATAAAAATCTCCTCAAAAGCCCCAGTGCTTCCCTTTTTCTATCCAAATCACCACACCACCTTGTTAGTCAAATCTAACACTAGAATCTAGTTTCTCACTTGTCTGAGAAGTGCTGAGAAGTGCTGACATTAGAACTCAACACCTCACGTGAGAACCTAATTAAAAAAAAACAAGGAAGAACTTGTTCTAGTTTAATAAAGCAATACCACAAATGTCTCATCTAGTTGGCATTTTATCAGAGTTCTACTGTGATAAAAATATATTCATTCAATTCCTAGAGAATATAAGGAGTGAGTCAGTAAAATTTTCAAGTCTTACAAATGTCTTTGATTTTACCCTTATTTTCCTGATCAAAATCAGGAAAATAAGAGCTAGGAATTAAGTAATTCACAACTATGGAACAATGTGACTTACAGGTGTAACCCATGTTTCATTTAAGGACTGCAGACTTGAGAAGAGGGAATTTCTATTCAACTGAGATAAAAATATAACAACTGAAAAAAATAATAAACAGACTCACATTATGAGTGAGGCTTTTGGCAATAACTGGCCCCACCATTCCTGGAATAGTAGCAAAGGAATTTGTGATCCCAAGGAGAATTCCAGCATACCTGCAAGAGAAGTTGTTAACACTGCTTATTAACTTGTAAGGCTTATCAATCATGGAAAAAATTTTGTCTAACTTGCATGTAGGCCTTGTCTTGATCACACAAGAGAGATTAAAACACAAATATTCCACTGTGAATGACTTGCTTTTCTTCTAATAACAAATGACAGCTTGGCACATACATTTTAAGGGACATAGTTTAGTGGTGGAATTGGCAGTTAGGTTAATGGTTGGGTGTGATGATCCTAAAGATCCTTTTCTACTTCAATGATTCTGCATGTCTTTATTTTCCAGAGGCTAGGTATGGAATTTAACTTAAATTGCCTATGGCTTTGCTCAAGATCCATAATCCAAACTCACATTCCCTTTGCTAAGCCACAACCAAACTGTCTGGAATGGATCCATTGGAGCAGTTAAAGACACATTGCATGTCTTGAGGCAGAAAGACAACAAGAAGTATGACAAAGTGCTGTTTGCCAACAGTAAGAGTTGGTTCAGGTTTCACTGCTAAAAATTTGTTTACCAAGAAGGCAGTATCAGCAGTGTGCCTGGATATCCCCATTACATTACAAAGTGTTTATTCCAAAGATAGGAGTTCAGAGTGCTGTGGCAGTCCTTCCCATCAGCTTTCTGTGGGTCAAGGCCAATGGGAAATGGGCCTGACCAAACCAGTTCTGCTGGTTGCCCTTCCTGCAGCTCCATTCTGAGGGCTCCTGCTCATGAACGTGCTGCTCTCTCACACACAAATGTATGTGTATGCACCAGCAGCCATAAAAACTTGCTGGGAAAAGCTGGTAACTTGCTTAATATCTGAGTCTCAGCACCTCACCTCCAAGCAATTCAAGATCTCTCTCACAGGCATGTTGCAATACTGAAAGTTTGAAACTGTACCACAAGTGCAGACTTGTGAGAGAGACTGAAGAGAAGTAAGAGCCAGATGTTCCACAGAAGTTTGACCTTCTAACCACCAGAGCACAGATCCCTATGTTTTGGATTTTCAAGGTGAATTTGTTGGGTGAAGAATCTTACAAAATACTAATAGTTGCAGTTTACTGTAAGAGAAAGGAATCATATCCCAGTGATCCTTTTCGGTTGTTCAGAGTAAAATTATGTCTTCACCAATATTAATATAACAGAAACATATTTCATCTCTAAAGAGAAATTCATAGCTTTGGAATTTTCTTTACCAAAACAGGAGAATTCAATCATGCAGCATTGTTACAAAAAGATTGCAATATTCATTCCAGTGATATTAGAAAAACATGTGCATTTTTTCCTGAGAAAGGGAAACAATAATCTAGCCTACTAGTTGATTTTTTTCTTGAAACTCTGCACTACATATCAGTTTAAAGCATGGCAATGCTTTAGTTAAAACTTCTTTATTTCTTATAAACCTAGCATGCAGTCTTCCTATCTTGGAAAGTGGTTTAGAATTATTAGGCCTTTATGAAGCTGAATGTCAAAGTGTAAAAGTTTCCCTTAGGAAAATAAGCATATAAAGCAAAACCCTGTTTAAAGCCTTTAAGTACAACCAAATGTACTTTAAATGTCTTCAACATGCTTAAGCACTACAACACTGCTAACAGACACTTTAAAAACTAAACATAGTTTAATAGTTTCTCTGGTCAACAAAGATCTTTGCCAACCAATAGCTGGCTAAATGCCTCTGTTTATGCCCAGTGTTTCTGACATAGGTTGCATTCCTGATAGTGCTTGCTGTTTGATGCAGATAACTGGGATGGCACTCCCTTAGCACAGTGGAAACTCCCACATGAAAAGGAAAGCACAAAGTGACACCTCTGTAGATCAGAACCAATAGAAGGCTGTTAGTCAGGTTCTTATGGCATACTGGGGATAACCAAATACAAATTAACTTGCAGAGCAGTCAAGTAGTAAAATCAAGAGTAAAATAAATAGCTATGTGAAGTATTTAGTGTACAACAGAGCCACATGAATATTACAAGGGACCATGGTAACACCAATATTAAAATTTTTAAAAATAAAAAGGTATTAATGTAGATTTAAAGCTAAAATATATACTCCCCAAAAGAACAATCTTGTGTCCCTCCTGTCCCCAACATCATAATAAATATATCATAGCAACCAAAACCGCATAGCAAATATTGTTGTTAATTAAGCATCAGTATTTTCATTCACTGTTTTTCCTGTGAATATAATAATTATTTCTTTGATATAATGGAAGTTTTAGTAGCAAAAAAGGATCATTTGCTATTCTTGGCAGCATACTTTTAACCAGTCTAAATGGGCATTTGTGCATTTTGAAACTGCTTTGAATAATTTCTGGTTTTTCTAACGTCTTCCAGTAAATTATGAAAAATAAATATTGAGCTCTGAGTAAACTCTTTACCCAGGTTTCCTTCACAATTTCATGCAGACCCTGTTTTTAGATTTCTACAATTATGTCAAGCATTTCTTTGAAATTGTGCATATCTGCCTTGATAATTTTATCCAACAAAGTTCAGACAAGTTGCAAAAAATTAAGTGTGAGGGAAGAGGAAAGATAGTCTTCTTTTTCTTCTTATCTCAGATATTTTTTGCATTTCTGTACCTGAGGAAATTTTTTAATATGACCTTTGTTATGAGGACATGCTTTTTTCCTTCTCTGTCCCCATTTGAACAGATTTACCCTGAAGTAAAGCATGCACGTGCTGAATAGAAAATCACTGATTTCAATCAAACAGCACTCACCCTGACCACATCATCACCAAGGAAAGTCTTCCCACATATGCAGCCACTTGCCTCTAGAGGCAATGCTGGGCCAAAGTCTCTGAACCATCAGCAAGACATTACCCTCTTGCAATCAGTGTGCTCCTTTCTGCCTGTCTGAGAGGGAAGAGGAGCTAGAGGAACTTGTCTGGTGCAAATGCAAAGGGAAAAAGCAGGATTTGTCGAGGGCAGGAAGAATAGAGTGGGATCTGGATCAGCAGCAGTTCATGTGAGATAACTAACTATGCCTGCTGACAGGCATCAGCATGGTGTAACATCATTTTCTTCTTGTGGCTTTTTTCCAACACCTAAAATACTCTGAATACTGTTATAAACAAATTGACTCTTGAAATAAACATATTTGAAATGCAAAATGAACTATCTAAAATTAGAAGACACATACAACATCCTAGTTTGGGAAACCTCAACCACTGCCTACATACAGAAGTTCCTTGTATGTGTAAATCACACTGCAGTTGCATGATTCCCTTTTCCCTGTCACAGCTCTGTTGTATTCCATGGACAGGTTAAATTGTACTCACATAACAAGCACCATTTAATACATATTTTGGAAATTAACTCTTGTAGTTCTGCAAAACTAAGCTTGAAACAGAAGTTGTGTAATGGTCCCATAACACCCCAGAAGAACTGCTTTAAGTATATTTTCTAAGTTTGTAGTTATTTAAAATATGATTTAAAACAAAGTGCACCACAGAAACTGTTTTTCTTACTTTCATATTCAATTCAGCACTACAAGCTGTTTATAGCTGGCCACTGATGCCTCCCCTCTTGCTTACTACCTAACCTCACTTGCCAAGATTAACTGGATTCCCATTATTTCATATCCATTTGTTAAGTCAAAAATTGTCCATGATTATGGATATGACCACCATAATTTCAATTGCCAAAGCCTGAATACCATCTTCAACGGGGATGCAAGGTCTCCTGTAAGTTGTCTAGATGATCAGAATTTTTGTATAGATGCTACTTCTACAAAATATTTTTTCCTCTTACACTTACACTTAAAGTCTTTTCATTTTTCACATTAATACTGAAACACACTCTTCCTTGGACATAAAGTCATTTGACCCTGTTCACGTCTAACTGCTACCACAAATTGGTAAATGAAAGACAAAGCAAAATACTTGACCTCTAACAGTGCACTTTTAAAAGAATATACATACATACACACTCCTTGGGAAACTGACAGATCTGCCCAATTATGAATTTGTAACACATTGGAGAAACTACAGCCTGAAGTCTCAACTTTCCATTCTTGAAAATTATGCTTTTAAGAGCAATTGTACATACCTGATTTGTTACCTACTGACAAATCAGGTCAACTACTTGTAACAAGATTTAGATTCCAGTGTACAGAATGTTTTGCAAATGCACAGTGCTTAAATATGGTAATGTTCATACCAGAGGCTGATAGCTCTGATGGAAAAGTTAAAAACAGTGAAACACTTAGCTGTATTGTACAGTTCAAAAAGCACTGTCCTATTATAAACATGAATCAAAAGTCTATCAAAGCTATAATTAAAATCTGTAACTACAGAAATTGTATAATTTATTACTGCAGGATCAAAACTGAAATTATTTCAAACTATTGTTTGTGTCATATCCTCTGCCAAACTAGCACTTTTTGGAAATACAGTGCTTAATATTGTAAATCCAAGTAACTGTCAGTGTTTACACTCCAGGCCTGTACACCACATGCTCCATAGCTACATTCCCAAGGCACCCCAGCAACACAAAAAGAAAAAAAGGGGGTCATAAACTTTTCACATGCACTAACAACAGTTTCAGCAATACTTACGAAGGTGCTATGTCCAGATGGTTGATGCTGTAGCCTGATGTACAAAATCCTCCCAGTGTTGTCGATATGGTCACGAATGCCACAGCCAGGGCGTAGTTGCAGCCTATGAATCCGGCTGCTACTAGGAACAGCGCCGGTCCAATCATTCCTTCAAGACAGAGGCCCGAGACTCAATGGACGCCTGGAGGCTCCCAGCGCTTTCCATCCACCCTCGGCCGCCCCCTGGCGCACGGAGCCGGCACCGCAGGGCGCGCCTGACGGCCGGAACATTCCCCCAACGGCGGCGGGACAGAGCCGGGCTGGGCTGGACGGGACCGAAAGATCAGCCAGCTCCAACCCCTGCCACTGGCAGGGCCACCTTCCACCAGATCAGGTTGGTCAAAGCCCCGTCCAACCTGGCCTCAAGCACTTCCAGGGATGGGGCAGCCACAACTCTGACCAACCTGTTCCAGTGCCTCACCACCCTCTCAGTAAAGAATTTCTTCCCGTTATCTAATTCAAATATACTCTCAGTCTGAAGCCATTCCCCCTTGTGCTATCACTACATGTCCTTGTTAAAAGGAAGAGCAGACGGGTTGCAAAACTTGTCTCAGGAAACAGCAACTCGATCAGAAATATCCCACTCTAGTGGCAAGGAACAAACTAGATTAAAAAACTAACTAAAATCAACAGGTTCTGAAAATTACCTCACAAGCTAATTTTACTTATTGCTATAAATAAATTGAAGCTGCACTGACACTGTGAACCCTGGGTGACTCCAAGATAGCTGTAGAGATGCTGCATGAAGCACTGGAAACAGTTTATCAGCCATCATGAGCTCATGCACACTGCTTCTTATGTTGGTAGCTGTCTCTCAGTACCAGAGCCCATTTCCATGACCCCATCATGACCTCTGTGAACAGCTGCAAGTACACACTTTTGCTGATGAAGCCAATCTAAGTCTTGCTTCTCCTAAAACAACAACATTTTTTCTCATGAGTTATGCATACATGAGTGTGAGGTGTGCAGTCCTGCAGTAAATAGAATCACCAAAATAGCACGGGCTTAAAGACAAACAAAATGCCTGAGAATTTATTACAACAGCTGCTTTAAAGAAAGCAATTGAATCAGCTGAATTCAGCAGGCAGCAAGGATCACCATACAACAACTGGGCTACAATTTTTGTGGATCCTGTGTCCAATCTTTTTTTTTCTTCAATTTCTTTCTCCTGTCCCCTCTTTATTCAGCAATCAACTTCCCTTTCTTAAATACAGCCTTTTACCAGCCTGATCTGTTGGTGATTTCAGATCATCTTTCCTTCCAGTTAGTCAAGACCATTTAGGATTCTGTTTGGTCTTTCTACTGTGGTAGCAGCTGTAAATTTTGCAAGTGTATTCCAATTCAGTTACTTTAGTCTTAGATAAACAAAACACTGAACAACAGAATAGGCTCATGCAGAACAATAATCCTGTCAGTTTGATAAACCTTTTCTGATAACAATGTTTCATTCACCCTTTTATGGTGACTTTACACGACTATTTATTTGATTGGTTTGCTTGTAGTCCAATTATCTTGACCTAAAAAAAGCTTTTGACAATCTCTTATTGTTCTCTTATCCAGCAGGCCTACTTCTCATGGAAAAAGACAGGATTTACTCCTGACACATTAATGTAAAAATAAAGTTGTTCCACTCAAGCCATGCACAATGCTGACTCATCTCACAGCAGAATGTCAGACTACTCCCCCAAGCCCTTAAATTTTGACATTATTATATTTTCTAAGATTATATCTTCCAAGAGATAATACTTGTACCTACCTATTAGGGTAAAACATTTGCGAACACAAACAGTGGAGAAGTTCTGTTTTTCCCGTAAATAATCAGCAATTTGACCAGACAGAATTATACATAACCAGCATCCAAAATAAGGCAGGGCAGACAAAAATCCATTCTGTTAAGGAGGTAAAAGAAGACAGTTAAAACACTAAAATGACAAACCAATCCTAACTTAATCCATAACTACCAATGCAGTCAGACCAAAAACTCAAAGGTTTCGATCAGCAACTAGCTTCAGGAAGAAGAAAATCATAACTGAACGTATCCTGTGGACATTAACCTGATTGTGGAAGTTGCCAGGATACCAATATCAAGCGAGTTACTAAAATAACTGGAAGCTGTAAATATTATTCAGAATTTTGAAAACCATACAGAATCTCTGGGTTTTGTACTACTGTTATATTATATTATTCCTAATCCATCTGCTGAAACATCTGGTGCTGCCTGTAAACAGAAACAAAATCTAGAACTAGAACTTTTCATCACATCTAGACTGGACATCCCACAATCTCAAAGCTGAATTATTCAGGATCTGACATCACTTACACTGAAGCCACCAGTTAGTTTCCATTACTTTAAACACATGCTGCTTAGACCTCTGCCTGATTCTACATGATTTTCTGATGAAGGGGAGCAAAAGGTACTACTAAACCGCCCACATTTACAGCCTTTCCAAAAATTATGGATAGTTATTGGTAACAGAGCTATAATTTGACCTCATCTGTGATTCAAAAGGGGTATTTGAGTAGAAATAGTATGACCTTCATACACTAGTATGAAATGTATATTTGCCAAGAAGTGAAAGATTCCCTAGAAGTTTTAATTTTAAATGAAACAAGAAATTCATCCCCACCTGGAGTCCATTCTACCAGTACTTAAGCATGCTGCCTGTTGCATTTCTGTACTCAGTTTTCAAAAACAGTAAGTAAAATTTTGAAAAACGGAGACAGTCTCAGTAATCAAGAAACTTTTTCGAAGCACTGTTCAATGACACAGCATTATTTTAAACTAATTTCTGTATTTTAGAAAGGAAACTGAGTATAATATATAATAAAAGCAATAAGTGTATAATATTTTAAACCATAACGCAATTTCCATCTAAATGTGTGGCAACACTTAGTTCAACACTATTACTCAAATTATTTTTTTGATGTTCACAACAGTCAATACTTTAAGCTACTCCAAAAAGAAAAAACATGATTCAAAGTCAAAGGAAATCACTTCACAGCAGAATCTGTTACTATTTAATGTAATGGCATTTTACAAAACACATGCAACTGAGAGCTGTGGTAGCAAATGACTTTCACAGATACTGATGCCTCTTCAGGGATACCTGAAGAGGCATAATGAGGAGCCCAACCAGCAACATCAGTTAGTTTTTTCCAGCTATTTTGCAGCTTGCCCTAATGCAACCTTCTGTTCTAATGCTAAAGTTCCCCATCTTCTCCTCCCAAGATTGCTGGTATCGTTCATCTTCAGATTGCTCTAAACTAGTTTGGTTTGCTAAACCAGGAAAAGACTATGTTAAACTTCTTGCAATTTCTGAGCACCTTTTTATCTTAGCTATACCAGTTTCTCCAGGTAAGCTATGCCATCACCAAAACTGTTTCATTAAAGGCAGACCAGTACAGTCAAGTAAATGCTGTAAAAAAGAATATTCCACCTTCCCAACCCCCTTATTTTTCCCTGGTAAATAATCTAATTTTATAAAATCTCCTTACAAAGCACTATATCTGGATCTTAAGACTATGGTTTTGTTTCATCCAGTTACCTTAGTAAGAAAAGGGATTTTACCTCTACTGCTCATTGAGGAAAGAAATGGACAATATGGAAAGTGATCCTATCAGAATGAAGCTTCTCTCTGGTCCCTTTCTCCCCCAAACCCCATCCTGAAAATAGTTTCAAAAATGCCACTTGTCCAATAGTTTACTTAGTTTTATTTTTAACTGGAAATGCTCTCCTTTATGAATTAGTAAAGAAGTAGATACTATTTCAGAAGCCATAAAACGGTGTAAAATCTGAAATAGTCATAGAAGCCATATAACAAGGAAACTATTTTTATAGTTACTGTTTTAAAGCAGGGCAGGTAAAGATGGGTACCATGCATCTTCAAACATAAAATTTAACATGAAAGCTAGCACTAAGGTAAATAAGTCAAATAAGTCCATAAAGTAGAAATTATAAGGCAGGCAACATTTTTGATGCATCTGCTTAACTGCGTGGGGTTATCGTTTCCCAGCTATACATTTACATTCCAAGGTTCTTAAACAGCTTCCTCTATTCTAAACAGCAGTTGATTTAGTTTCTTTAATTAAGAAGGAAATTACTACATTTGTATACATCTCACCTCCTGTGCATCAAATCGCAGGATTTCCTTCATGTACGTGGGCAAGAGTGTAAGAAGTGTATAGAAAGTCCAGTTGTAAGAGAAGTGTGCCACAACAATAGCCCAGAGTGGAAGGGACCCCAGCATAGGTCTCCAGGGAACTGACTTCTGTGTAGAAAGCTGGCAAGCAGGAGACAAAGAGAAAAGAAGGAAATCAGAATGGTGATATGAACATTTTCTAAATACAGTGGTTTTGATGCTAACCAAATCTATGCTCATGATCTATTCTGAAAGGCACAAAACAGTCTCAGTTGAGAGATGCAAGTCATCAGCAATGAATGAAGTACTTGTCTTCAGTTCTCAATGAAGGTTTACTAAAGTATGTTACTAGTCTGATGTTTACTATTCCAAAGTAAACCAATTACTACATTTTGTAATTCAAAAAGTGTGCCTTCCCTTGTTGAAATGTGATGCCTTCTGCTTTTATTATAAACAATTAAATATTTAGTCACCCCTCGGGTGTTGATTTAGCTGAACCCTTCCTGCTCAATCCTAGATATTAATTTTGGTCTCTCAGCCAGCTTCACTGTTTGTAGATACATATCCCCCCAGGCATAGGAATGAATCTTATGCAGACTTCAGGAACTGGCTCATAAACATTTTCTCTGTCAATAGTAATCTATTTCTTAGTCAAGATGACACACTGAGAAAGAGAAATGCTGTAAAATATGGTATTGCAAATGTTAAAGACATTATACAGGTCTGGATCTAGTATAAAATTACAGATTTGAGCATTTTTTTAATACAAAGTTTTTAAAATAAAGCACCTCAACAACATCTGTAACAAAAAGCATTATTATAAATGCTTTGTTTGATTACTGATTGTTTTTCAGTTTACAACTGAACTATTAAAAAAAAAAAATTGTTTGAAAAGTCCTGTCTCCATCTCAGGTTAAGAATGGTATTCTAAACATAAACATGTTTACATAAACATATAACAAAACAGGTAACAAACAATAAACAAAGCTTGACATTAATGACCATGTTTGTGGCTTATGTTCAGACTGAAATAGGTTGGTTGTTACTAAAGTGCTGTACCTGATCTTTTAGAGAAGACAGTATATATTCTCTTTCAGCATGTGAAATGCTCCTGTGAGTTTCTGGTGTATCACTAACCAACAACATCCAGAAGAACCACCACAATATGCCAAGTGCACCTATTGTGAAAAGATGGGTGAAGAGATAGAAATTTTAAAAAAGCAATTTTATTAAGTAATACTCTCAGATGATACAGTCAGAAGTGTTTTCTCAATACTCTAATACAATTTTAATGAACATTATTTTTCTATCTTCTTACAAACGCCAGTTCCCCAAAGTGGCTTAACAATGCCCATTTAGATACAGTAAAGAATGAAGATGACTAAGCAGAATTTTTTCTTTTTATTTTTTCCTCTTTCGTTTCCTCTGCTTGAAGTTCTTCATACAGCAAGAAAGCTGTGTGCCCATACATAATTGTATTTTTATCAGTCACATGGAAAAGCCACAAAGGGTATGGCTCACCCTCAGGAAATAAAAAGTTCATGTTAAGTTTAATCACAAAAAATACTCCATGCACATATACAAAATATCATTACATAATATACCAGCTTATTACAAAAAAAATTTATTAAGCTTTTATTACATAAAATATTGGCTTAATTCTGCAAACCAAGCCCAGAATTTTCATTTGAAAAAAGTTAACTTTTCAATAATTGGTCCAAAATAACTGCACTTTTATGTAATTGTAACATTTTAACTTATTTCATTTTGTTCAGTTCTTTGGTTTGAATCTTTGTGACTTGTAAAAAGTTGGAGATTTTTTGTAAGGGAAATGTAACTCTTGTCTTATATTCTGATTCTGCCTTTCCCATGCAGAATATGAAATGTCTCACACACGTAAACAGACCTATAAAAGGCATTAGGTGAGACATGCTGTTAAAAAAAAAAATCTCTTTCAGCTTCTTCCAGAATATATGACACAGTAAATATGCTATGCATTCCTTCAGGGTCCCTGTGACTGCTAGGGATTTTCCAGTTTACGTTTTAAGCAGCAGTAACTTTTCACACGTTTGTTCATTCAAAGTTGAGATTTATTCCTGGGATTAAAGTTATTAACTCAATTTCACACTTCAGATAAGAAATTTCAGCCTGTTGTTTTCAAGTGGTGGGAGAGTTAAGAGCATTTGACTTGCACCAGCTTTTGTCCAACTCAGAGACAGCTTTGTTCACTGGAAAAAGGCTTATTTAGCCATTCATTGGAATCTACTTAGCCTTAAATATCTCTAATTGCTCAGAAGAAATAAAACAGCAACCCAACATGTCAAACACTCTTTTAAAACTTAAAATAAGTTTTATATTGTATGCTTTTCAAAAAGAATATGGATTGTACTTTTAATAATTAAGAAAAATCAAAACAAGACCAAAAAATCAAAGAAAAATCAAAACTCACCAAATATGTAGAACACATAAACCCAGTTCATATAGTAACAAATTAAACCAGATAGTGGCAGAGACACAACAGTTCCCAGCTGTGCACCTACCAGAAGAAAGCAAAACAAAGTGGAAAAATAATCAGATCTCCTACGGACTCCTTAAGTATAAGTGCCGTTTCAGCATTATTTTATTTTTCTGTAATAAATCATGAATAAAAATTGTCACTACCACTAGAGGGTTGTGCATTGCTTTAAAGAAACACAGGCACAATGAGCTGCCTTGGCAGCTCCGAGCAACTAGAGCCATAAAGCCCTAAGAAGCCAAAATTAGAAGCAATGAGCAATAAAAGATAAGGATTCTTAGCACATTTGTCCCAAAAAAGTGATGGCTCTAACACATCTAAACCAATGCAAATTAGTCAAAACAAGAGAGAGCTGAGCACAGTATAATTAAGGCCTTGGGAGTATAATGTGCCAATAATATAGTCTGTTTGCTTTTTTTGTATCTCCTTCTAGCGCCACAAAACCAGAATTCAGAAACATGAAGCAGAAGTCAGGCATATATAACCAGTAAGTTCAAATTCCATGTTTCCTGCATGTGACAGGGTCTAGGATCAAGGGAGAAGGGAAAGATATGCAGTTCAGAATAAAGCCAAAAGGCAGAAAGAACTATTCCTGTGCTTATAATTCAACATACATTTTGCAAAGAATAAGGATGGCAGGTGTTTCCCTTTCAAAATCTAAACCAGAAACCTGTATTATTTACATACTTGACAGCCTACTGGTGATAAACAGCAGGTTTTGTCTCTTAATGTTAGCTGCAAAATTACTTCTCTGGACTTAATCTCAACTCAGAAAATATTATGTTGATATTCTGGCTACCTAGACTCCATCTTTATGGAAACAATTTTTATTTGAGGCAGAAATCTCCAACAATGAATAAAACCACATACATCATGCAAAATATAAATCACAATAACAACTACACAGAAACTCAACCACATGTTCTCAGAAAATCAACAGGATCGTGATTAAATTAACTACAGACCACATGACTGCCAACGTGGAAGGAAAGGAAGGAAAACAGCCTGCCAAGATTACACAAGATATCTTATCCACCCATGACTGCTAACAATGGGCTGCTCAAGGCCACAGACTCTTCTCACTCGTACATTAGCATATATTTTCACACAATACAAAAGGACAGTTTAAAAGCTCCCAGTTGTAAATGCAGTAGAAGGCAATTCCAACTCTGTTTGCTCTGCTTAACTTGTGTATTAGGTCTCACATGAAGACTTCTTTTGAAGTATATTTAATTAAATACGAAGGCAGAAAACAGATTTTTAAAAAACAGAAAGAAAAAAGTTTTTTGATGCATTTGATGAGTTGAAGTAGGTCTTTGAAGGGTCACTTCAATGAGTGATGAGACACTTGGTTCAGAGCAAAGTGAGGAATTGTGAGGAAAAAGGATTAAGGCTGCATCCCTCTGGGAAAAATGAGTCACTCTTAGCTCCTTAAGAAACTGTAGCTGAAATTTGCATTGTATAGACCTGTCTTCTTGATAAAAAACCTAATTATTACTAATAAGAGTGAGCAAAGCAAACCATTACTTCAGTAACCAAATACACAATTTGTCATCCTCAAAGAAATACTATCAATTTTGATTAGCAAATTTAGAAACCTGTATTTTTCACCTGCCCCTCAAATACTGCACTGAGCAACGTGACTGACCAATAAATCCCCAAAAAGAAGGCTCAGTGGAGGCAGGCAAGAACAACATGTCCATCACTTGGGGAATGACACTGGGTGTGACCAACCACGACTTTATCTCAATACAAAGGGCGCCAGAGGGCGGCTTTGGCTTAGATAAACAGTTATGTCAGTCGAGTGGATCAGCTGGTGGTGTAAATGTTTCTCCTCATTCAGTTCATTAAAAGTGAGACTGTCTCACTGACTTAGCCAGACCGACAAGAGGGGAGTGAATACATGGGTCAGTCTAACACAAAGTGCAAAAGTTAAACAACAACAGAATTTCTGAGAGAACAGACTTGACCTGCAGTGAATCCAAACTGAAGTGTATTGCAATTGCTATATTTTGCTAAGTGTCAACTTACATTTGCTAAGTGCTAACTTATACTTGTGCTGTGCTTTCAGTACATTCTGTATCATTCTGCTAAATCAAAAATCCTATGTAACATCAAGTATCTTCAAAGAAGTTAATCTGATATCAAACATAACCCCTTCCAGACACAGAATATCTAGGACAATCTGGTCAGAGAGTAGTCGACTCTGACAAGGAGCTCTTGCAGCAATACATGGAACGTTGGATGTTTTCCTCCCAAAGTTCTTCCAAGAACACTTAAAAAACCCTCCAAAAACCAACCAAACAGCTCTATTCTGTGACTGCCCAGCTTTTTTGTTCCTAATGCTAAATATTTTTTATTTTCAGTATCTTCTCTTAATTATCTTCACAGTAATTATTTTCACCACTTTATACCAAAGTTAGACCCAAGTTTATACTTATTTGTAGATCAATACCTTTTGTCAGGTATTGATCACGACAAAATCATGACAACCATGAATAAATTAAGAAAACTAATGGAAAGCAAGATTTACTTTAATGTTACATTTTCTGGATTAAATACTGATTAAAATTTACAGTATAAATCCCTTTGATTTAAGTCAATCCTCCCTGTTTCTGCAGTAAAAATGTATAATCCCATTATCAGCGTGGGAATTTCTCACCTGCATATGAAATACTAAGGAGCTTGCTGCGTTCCAGCGGAGGAGCCCAAGAAGACCACATTGAATGCATAGCTGGGAAGGTAACACCCTAGAAAACATCATTTCATTCTGCTGAAATGCAAGGATTTTAGAACTCACTTCAACTTTACATGTTTCAAAGCACACCTCATTAAAAAGCAGTAGTACAATCTATGAGTTTGTTGTCTACCAAGAAAACACTTAAAAATTGTGCAAGGCATGAGAATAGGGAGGCAGAATTATTTTCTCCTGCTTTTGAGTCTGTATGTACTGGAAAAGCAGCAACAATACAAGCATCACTGTTTTGAGGCCCCGGTTTCCAAAAAATGAGAATAGTTTTGTCTCAGGTAACCTTACATTTCTTATATGAAAAGCTTAAGCTAAAATATAGTACAAATGCTTTAATTATCTAAAAACCATAAAACTAAGCCACTCAAATGAAACAATCCATATACTATTCCAGCATAACAAACCCCACTGAGTCTAATCACTACAATTTTAAACAAATTATTCAGATACATTTTGAAATTACATAGAGGAAACAGGATTACCTCTCCAAGTCCTTCCAAGGCTCTGACAGCTATGAGGTAGCCAACTCCCAAATTTGCAGCTAAGGGAGTAAGCAAGGTGAATACAGAGGTACCAAAGATGCCAAACCCCAGCAACAGTTTGCCTCCAATTCTACTTGCAAGATATCCTCCTGGAATCTGAGTAATGATATAGCCATAGAAAAAAGAACCAAGGATCCATCCCTGAGTCTCAGCATCCCAAGAATACTTTTCTCCCTAAGAAGAGAAAAAACCCCAACAAAATGCAGTAAGTTAAAGATGGTAGTTTCTCTGACCGCATTTTTTATTACATTGATCCACTGTTTATTCCATTATAGATAAATTTCAAATTTTTTGTGACATGCTCCCTAGGATCTCCTTCCTCTACACCCACCTGTACTGCAATTAAAGTTGTGTTAAAAGCTAGTTCAGGTAGTTCACAATCTGTTTGGACATATCTAATCCAAGTATGAAAATCATTACTACATGAAATACAAGTGCTCTGTCAGTTATCCCTTTCTGAACCCTAAGCAGCTTGGGTTAGGTGACAGGTACTGACTATGTAAGTCTGCCTGAGTATGAATCCCACTTCTGAATCACAGAGTGGACATTCTGTCATGCTCTATGAAAAGGCTCTACCTGCAGAAAATTTATGGACCAAAAAAAAAAACTAATAAGAAAATGCAGGTGCTTAAATTTAATGTAAAGAAAGAGAGCAGTGACGGAGAGGGCTCAAAAGGGTAGGTAGAATAATGGGAGAAGCACAACAGAGGGAAGATGAGTTTAGTGGTCAATGCAATAAAAGTGAAGATGATTGAGACAGGAATCTGCAGCTATAAAGGAAGCCAGCAAGAAGACAGGAACTGTTGCCCAATAAAGTGATTCTGAAATTTGGGATCACTTCCAAAAGATCAATTTTTCCGCATCTAAACAAGCAGCATACATTTCACAGAAATGATGAGACAGAATCTTCCCATAAAGTTCACCATTATAATTTGTGATAAATAATAAATGAAAGCAAACAAAATGAAAGCAGGAAGATGGCAAGAGTGCTCACGACTACTTCAACTACAAGATAAGATCTGTGCAAGTCCAAATTCACAAAGCTGAGGGGTTTTTTAGAAATCCTTTTTTTCCATATCTGTTAGCTCAGTTAAGAAGTGTTATTTTTAGGATTACTGGAATTCAGAGGTAAAGGATATAAAGACAAAATGCATGATCTGGGAAAGAGATTGAAGAAGTGAAGAGAGAAATGGTACATGTTAATTTGTAATGAAATTTCATGCCATTGTGACTGTACAAAGAGCAGGCAAATTGGACAGTGATGGGAGCTCTGACGCAGATATAACAGTAATCAATTGGTAAGTGGCATACAAAACAGTGAGTCATGGCAGATCTACGTGGTCAGATTAGCCAATTTCTAAGGAATAGCACAGAAAAGAGGTATGTAAAAAGCTGACCCTGAGCACAGCAGTTCTCAATTAGCTAGTCATTTAAGGCTAATATTTCCCAGAGCAGCTTTAAAAGAACCACTGGAAAGGCTATCCAATAAAAACCAGCCTGTTCTTTCTATGGTTCTATCTATCCCAGAGTTCTAAAGGCACTTTGACATGCCATGTTACAGGACAATATGTGTGAGACCTCACCGTGGTGTTGCGAGGAACATTTATGGTGGAGGAATGCTCAGGGCACACATTGGAAGTCACATTCTTGGCTGAGCTTGTGTTAGGTTCTACCATATCCACCAGAGCGACGCTGAGGTTCACACGCAGCGCGTACACCAGGAAGAACCCAAAGCAGGCCAGGAGGGCGAGATTGTAGCGAGCTGAGCAGCACGCAGGGACTGAAACGAGAGCAAGTGAAAAATGTTTAACAGATCTAACAGAATAAGAACAACTCATCAGCAGTTTCTACTAAGGTTCTCAGAAATCTTTGGGTAAGATAAAGAATCAGCAAGCAGACAAGATAATTTTTTTTTCTTAAAGGGGTAGAGTCTGAGGCTGGTTGAAAAAAATTTAAAACCCCACTTTCATACTGATGTGCAAAGTAAATGTAATCCTCATTTAGACAATGGGCAGCTACCCACAATAGAGTGAGGACTGCAGAGGATGCGTAGTGTGTGGTCTGTGGAAATGGATTTAGAAACATAGTATCAGAAGTCCTCTCCAAAATAGTGAAATATTTTTTCAAGACAGAATTTCACACTTAAAAAAACCCCAAAACAATTAGTGGGAAGCCTGTAACATACACAAACATGGCTCAAGAAACACAAATACTCCTAAAATTGTGCTGAAGAACAGTCATTGCCAATTCAGGCTGTTTTCTAGAACAGATCTTCCTTCTATAAGTTTGTTTACAAGGGAATATGCATTTGCTGACAGCTGCCAAAACTACAGAAAGGGGGATGGCAAACAGTGTGGTGGGACTGTGAAACAGTAACAGGTTCCCAGTTGCCCAGTACACCCTCTTGGCCATCACAAGACAACAAAGGAAATGAGTCCTAAGATTCAGCATAAAATCTGTGTCGTGACATTAAAGTCAGCTCTGGCAGTTGTTTATACACAGATAGCAGACATGCCCTGTAACACAATTATTGATTTCCTACAGCAGTACACAGCAGCATTTGGCAGAGAGCATTCATCGGTGCCAGAAGATCCAGACCAGAGCTGAGCTTAAGAGTTTGAATATTTGGAGCTACTCTTTACGAACTGGGAATGCCTGAAACTACTGAGCAGAAATGTCAAATTGAGGAAGAACTAGTTGAACAATCTGCTGAATTTGCAAATTGAGCTTAGAGTTTCCCCTCCTGTGAGGGAGCTACATTACTAATGGTAAGATTTATAACCTGGATGTCTGAAACTGGGAAGATTAGCAGATATTACATCAGTTCACATCAGTCTACAGTGAACTCATCTTTCAATAGTCAGAGTTCAAATGATGAATAGAACAAGTACATCTATCAACAGGACTGACCAGAGCCTTATCTGCTACTGCAGAATGTCGCTAGAGTGGATTTTCTGATCTGCAGTAAGAAACCAAGGGCATGCCCTGTGGACAAAGATATCTTTCCCTTCCCAGTAACTTGCCTGAAACAAGGAATGAGCCTATGTGATTTTACATTTCGGGGGCAACACCAACAGAACCTTCCTGCAAGATTGTTTTTCATAATATTAAGAGAACTTTCCCATTTTTGAAGTCTCTAATCCTGACAAAGTTTATGTGAAGTTCATTATGCACAAGTTAAAATGACACAGAGATGCTATACTTGCTGTGTTCATTTAATAAATAAATAATAAACAAAGCTATTGGACAAATATGCAAAACCCCTTCCAGACCTGTGGTAATTGCAAGTTTGGCCTCAGAAGCATTTGAAAAGGCCATCCTGGATTTCTAAATGACATGAGGGAGAGCAGCCAAGATTTTATTGCTTACATTAAAAACAACAGGCACCAAGAACAGGAAGTACTACACAAAAACTAGTCAAGCAGCTTTGTCATTCTTTGTTGTTGTTTAAAAAGCAATTTGCCTTAAGTAGAAAATGTAAAGTCATATAATTTATAAAAATGAATATAATTACAGGTAAAGCTACTTAACTGTTCTACTTCTTGTAGTTGCTGGGGTTAGATAATAATAACAGAAAGCTGAATAAGACACTGATGATGTAACTCTTCCTTGGAAATGTAGATTAACTGGAACATCCATTACTCTTCCTCTATAAGGCTCTTACTGCTATACAACTTGCATGGAGAGCAAGCTCCACAAAACAGATGTGCAAGAACTTAAGGTCACTAGTGTCAGATTTTTTTTTCCCAACTGTAAACATTTTATTAAAAACATTTACCTAATAAACATGTAGAATTGAAGTCTGAAGCAAATAGCTACTAAATTATTGGTTCCCTGTCATTCCATCATGTGCATTTGAAATACTAGATCAATATTAGAATATTGATCAAGTTAACAAAACAGAAGATTCAAGAAGATTACAGGTGTGTTTCAGGAGAGTGCTATAATCAGAGACACAGACATTCACTCCCCTGAAGTTTAAAGCAGCTAACCAAAGCTTAAAGCATTGGGTTCAAGGTCTTACCTCGACTAGCAGTCTTTGGTCCTACGTCTATAGCAAACTCTGATTTCAGGGGCATGTTTTAAAGCAATGTAGCTGTAATTGAATAAGATTCTTAAATTGCAGTTAAAAAAGGTCTGTGCTGCAAGTTGCACAGCAGTTTAAAGGAAGTTGCTCATCTGCAGTAGTTTTCCTTGTGGGTGAGGTGAGCCACCTCTAACTGGAGCCTGATACATTGTGCAAACTTATGAACATATTGCTTGAGGAAGACTTGAGCTCAAATTCTCTCCTTCTGGCACTTTTAAAGTCATTTTGTTAGCAGCACCCCTTGATGCAGTTGCACATCTGCTAAGTAGGTTAGATCATTTTTGCATGGCATACTAAAAAAACTAAAGATCTTATTCTACTCTTTATAGGTTGTACATTCAGGGAAGCAAAACAGCACAGACAAATATAAACATGCGGGCTCTGTTGTTAAGCTCTGACCATATATCGAGCCTCCTCTCCTACCTTCGTGCATCCTTTCACCTTCCTTCCTCTCCATACTTGCAACAAGCAATTAGTCTTAATTCAAATTCTGCCTTCATATGAAATTTTGACACGATCTCGGTGGACCCCGGTAGCTTTTAATATTTGCACCGGTATTTGGGCTGGGATGTCTTTACTGTAACGACACCGAGCAGAGGACTGGTGTCTGACAGGGCTGCGCGCCTGGCCCCGCCACCGACAGAGCCGCGACCGCAGTCGGGACTCGGGGCCGTGCCTGATCAGCACCCCCGGGCACCGCGGCGGCCCCGGCACCGAGCGCCGCTAACGGCGCGGGCGGGCGGCGCAGCCCCCGGGCCCGTCACCGCTGGCCCCCGTCACCGCTGGCCCCCGTCACCGCTGTCTCCCCGTCACCGCTGCCCGCAGCCACCACTGTCTCCCCGTCACCGCTGTCCCCCCATCACCGCTGCCCGCAGCCACCTCTGTCCCCCGTCACCGCTGTCCGCAGCCACCACTGTCTCCCCGTCACCGCTGTCCCCCGTCACTGCTGGTCCCCCGTCACCCCGGCAGTGTCACGGCGGCACCGACCCCGGCCCCACAGCGGCGCTCGCGGCCCGCGCCTCCATGGCAACGCGACGCCGCCACCCGGGGGCAGCTGCCGCCCCGTCTCACCCTTGTCGGGCTGGGGCTCCTTCAGCAGTGGGGTGCGATCCTCTCCCTCCTCGGGCTCCATCGCGCTGCTGTCACCCGGACCGCGCAGCGCGCTCAGGGCCAGACCGCCCGGCGCCACTGCTACGGCCAGGAGCGTGGCCCGGCCTGGCTCGACTTAGCTCAGCTCAGCTCTGCCCAGCTCTGCTCGGCTTCAGTTTCCCCCGCCGCCGCTCCCCGCGCTCTCGGCTCTGCCCCGCCGGGGCCGGGCAGCGGCGGCCGCAGCACCGGCGATCATGTGACGGGCAGGGGCGGGCGGAAACGCCTTCAGCGCCACGCTGCTGGCGGGCCGCCCTCGGCCGCCATCTTAAGTGAGGGCGGCTGCTCCCTCGCTCCTCCCCGCTCCCCTCCGGTTGACGGAGCCGCAGGAACGCGCCCACAGGCGGGCGGCGGGTGTCGCTGTGCGCGGTGTCCCGAATGCTGAGGGAAAAATTCCTCGTAGGACAAATCTGATGACGCTGATTTCAGCACAGCCGGCTGCTCCTCAGTGAAGGCGAGCGGCCTCTTAATGCGGGTCTCCTGCGGCAGCCACGGACGGAGAAGGAAAGGCTCGAGCTGCGGGCGCTGGGTCTCTCTGTAACCACCGAAATACCATTTAACAAGAAATTGCAGTATCTGCAGTGCATGGTCCTTTTGCTCTGTGTGTGCGTGCAGTGCACAACTGCTGGAGTGAGGTTTTAAAATCAGAATGTGAAAGGGTTGGAATGGACCTTACAGATTGTGAAAAATGCATATTATATGGCTCTACGCAGATATTTACTATATGTATTATGTTGTATTGATTAGTAGTGCTTTATTAACATTTTAATAGTAGTTTTGTAGTTAAAAGGTAACTTTGGTAGTTAAAATAGGAACCATGTATGTGGGATATTTTTTAAAGAAAGGAATGAGGTAATCACACCAGATAGCAGCCACAGGTCATCTAAATCTTTCAGAGAAAGAGAATTTATTGCTCTCTTATCAGAAGAAACCTTCTTCCCACCTTGCTCAGCCATATAGACGCCGTTAGGATTAAGAGGAAGAAGCTGACACTGACCAGACCAAATCCTTTGTTTGAATGGAATTTATGCATCATGTATGAGATGTATGAATATGCTACCGGTTATTGCTTTCAAGGGTTAATCCTTTGTTAACAGGTGTCCTTTTTTGAGCTTATTTTGCCCAGACCGTCCGTAACTCTTTATTCTTACTGTCTCGTATTGTTCTAATCTCAACTGTTCAAATTTTTATTACTCTAATTATATTGCTTTTTTTTAATAACCATTTTATTACTATTAAACTTTTAAAATTTCAAAAACAAGTGACTGGCATTTTTCACACAGATCATCTTGTCCCAGCCTCCCCTGCCATGTGCAGGGACACCTCCTGCTAGACCAGGTTTCGCCAGCCTGGCTTTGAGCACTGCCAAGGTTGGGACATCCACAACCCTACCATGGCAACCTGTTCTACTGTCTCACTACCCTCACAGTAAAGAATTTCTTCCTACAATATAAACTAAATTTCTCTTCTCAATTTATACTCATTGCTCCTTGTTCTGTTAGTACAGCTCCTGACAGAATCCCTTTCTGGCTTCCCTGCAGGCCTCCTTCAGATACTGGAAGGTTGCTATGAGGCCTCCACACAACCTTCTCTTCTCCAGGTGAACAGTCCCAACCTTCTCAGCCTGTTTTCACAGGGAAGGTGCTCCAGTCCCATGATGGAATACGTGTGAAAATATAGACTTATAATCAATATAGATTAATAAGCATTGTGGGGTATGTAGTAGAGCTTCTCCTCTTGGAATCATTGTTTTTCAATCTCAGCCAAAGCCAACAGCAGAGTGGAGATCTTTAAATGTTACAGGCTCTTTCCTACATGAGAGCCACCTCCACCCACCTTGTCCACTCATCAGCCTCAGCTGAGTGCTGAGTCATTTTGGTGATGCTGCTGGTCATCCACTGGAAGCTTTGCCTTTGCTTAGGTGCCCATGCCATCCTACTGGTGTGTAACTGCCTGGAAAATTCTGCATACTGGAAAATAGAGGAATGTAAAAGATTCCTGGCAGCATATTCAGCTATATTGTTTCACACAAGGTAGCTAGATGAGTTTGCAAGTGTCAATAGCTGTGGCTGTGTGCCTATCATACAGTATTGCACCTATGTGAAAACATGAAGCAAGTCAGTGCTTCTGTTCTGGTTCTGAAATTTAGCCTGAGGGTCTTCTGTGAGTCAGACTTACCTGGAAGCCATTTTTACAGCCAAAATTAAGGGAAGAAAACAGAAAAACAAAACAAGTATCAAACATATTTTGCATCATTTTATGAGAAGTGGTGATTTGGTTTGTAATACTCAGACTTTAGCTTTGCATTTCACACATGCTGTACTCTTCTTGGCATTTCTGCACCTACCACCAGAGAGTAGCACCCAGCCTGTGAGGAAGGAAGTGTAGGGGTGTATGGCCAGAACTGTGTGCAGCATACACAGGTTATGAGTGTGATCACTTCCATCCACAGGCTGAACCCCAAGCTCTCCACAGACTCCTCTCATCATAGCACAAGGAGGATGAGGGGCTGCAGGGCCTGGAATGATAGACAAGGCTTTTTCTAGAAATCCCCTTTTTTCTTTACCTCTTATTTCTTCTCCCTAATGCAAGTTGTATTTTGAATCTACCTACACTCCCAGTACATGATAGTGCCAAAAGCCCTTGCATTAACAAGGAACATAGATTCATCTGCCTTGCTGCTTCCTTCTGGGATCTTGCAGACCCTCACCATGGAATGAATCTTAGTGACACACCGCACCAAGAGCAGCTTGATTGTGAGGCTTCAGCCCCATAGGCAAAAGGTGACACCCATGAATACAGATTCAGGAGTGTGTGAGGAGCACTTACCTTTGTCACAGCAGGTAAGAATGTCATTCCTGACACCCTGGAGGTTGACTTTGTGTGGACTTTGTGTGTAGTTGTGTGGAAACAGGCATGGTTTGCCTCTGTCCAGCCTATCAGGTGTTGCTGGTTGTTGGTCTGCTGTGCCAGTGTATCATACTTTTGATACATCCTCCTGATGTGGAAGAATTGAAGTATTTTCAGACTTTATTTATTTTTATTTCTAAAAAGGATAATTGTTTGTATTCAAACACTTTTGCCCTGGTTCCTTCCATTGCTGGACAGAGCTGTGCTCTGTGCTAGGCTGGGGAGGTGGTGAACAGCACTGCTCAGCACACTGCTTCCCTTGTCACCCAACTCCACAGCATAAAAGAGGAAAACAGCACAGCTTTCCACTTCCTTCCCTAAATCCCACCTTGACATTTCAAATCGCCAGTCTAAAAAGACATGCTCCAGCATGTCTCGTGTAGAGCAGTAGATGGCTCTCTTTCATCTGAAGTCCTGTTAGGAAAAGAAACACTGGGTCTTAAGAGAAAATCCAGCCTTGTTCCCTCAATGCCATGGCTTCTTTTGGGCAAGCTCTCATATCCATTCAACAGTGCAGACAGGATACAGCTCTGATGATGGAGGAATGCATTTTAAACTGATTACCTCTGCTCAATGGCTTAGAAGATGAAGAAGGTGGCTAGGGAAACTAGATCAGTGATGCCAACTTAAATTGTGGTATTTCCTCATAGAGCAAGATAATACCTTTTCTGTCAACCTATCAAGTTTTCTAGGATAGAATAAAAAAGTTGTTTCTGGGTTCCTACATATTTTTCAGTCTTTTCAAAACTACTATTACAAGATACCTTTATTTATTTTTCCCTTTTTAAGGAATCTGACTTTTGAAATGTTGTCTTTTCAAGATAAACAGAAGAAAGGAGCAGAGAAATACAGATCATATTCACAATATAATAATCATCTGCTTAATCTCAAATAACTGAAAGTAACATAAACAGAGTTCAGTGAGTGAAAATTTGTCTCAGTCTCCTTAGACACAGTACAGTATATAGAGCATTTTAATGTTGTAAAGGCCTAACAAGGATATTAGATTTTAGAATGATAATTTACAAAATAGAAGAATATAAAGTTAAGGTATAAGGTTGTTTGGACAAGAAAAAATACGCACATGCATCCAAGCAAAACATTTCTCAGGTTTCCCATAAGAGAGCAAGTTGCAGTCAATCAAAAAAGAAAATAATTAGGATGCCTTAAGCTGGGCAGTTCTGTGACTGTAAAGCTGCATACAAAGTCATTACTTAATCATGCATAAGATGATGCTGACCAAATCAGAAATGGCTTATGTGGCTCTGGCAGTACAATGTGTTTTCATCTGTCTGGAAATATTCCGTCTGCTGCAAATGCCTCAGGGCTCTCTGTCACCATGGATATTCTTGCCTGGGGGTTTATGTTGGGAGAGGAGAACCATTCTGCCTGCTTTTCCTATTGTTTGTTAGCAGAAGCATTCCATGCTGTTCAATTTTTGGCATTGGCCATGGCAGCAGAAAGCCTGGGACTTTCCTCAATTAGCAGCATTGCTTTCAAATGGAAGAAAGGAAGGCGTGTATCGTGTCCTCTACAAAGTACTCCTCTGGAGCACTATGGCAGTGCTCAGCTAGAGTTAGAAAAGTAGCTTAGGCCTTGTATTGCCTACATTTTAGTGTTATGTTAGCCAGTGGAAGTATAGATTGGAAGTACAGGCAACCATAATGTCTAGACTCCCTCATTTATAGGTATTCTTTCTAAAGGATATGGGAGTGGCAATGATGCTGGACATTTCCTATTAAACAAGTGGCCTCTGTTCAGAACACTCATCCGTGCATGGAAACATGGTCTCATATTTCTCCTCTGTCAGTGGCATTTAGTAACTGCAGTGAATGCTGAACCTCAGACAAGACATGGCACTGGGGCTTTGTGGAATCATCTTTGTTTTTAACTATAGTTGTTTCCTTATGTATAGAAGCCATGAATAACCTTAGGGAAAACAGTAGATTCCCCTCAAGCTTTGTAGATTAGTTCTGTATTTTCTGGGTTAATGGCTTTAAAAACTTCACTGTGGACTACAAAGGGATGCTGGAGTGTTCACTATGAAGAGCAGTTATTTTGTCTGTGGACTCATAAAACCAGAGGAATAGGTATGGTCTGTCAGACCAGTGTTCCCTTCCCCACAGTACCCTGTCTCACACAGCAGTCAATAGCAAATGCTGAGAGAAGGGCTTGTAGGGACCAAACATAGGGGATACCTCCTCTGAATAGTCTCTGAATGTTTGAATACACTGACTGGTGACTCAGGCTATTCCTGAGCAGGATACTGTACCTCTGTTCTGAATAGTCCCTGACATCTGTCAGACAAGAATTTATACCATCTGAATCCATGTAAAATTCAGTATTCAGGTTCCCTGTGGCAATGAGTTCCACATCTGAATTATATACTATGGATGTGTTGTACATTTATGTTCTTTCTGAGATTAAATGTTTTTTTGTTTTTTTTTTTTCTGAAACCCCAGTGCACTTAACCTCTCCCTGTGCACACACCTACCCATAGAAACATCGGCTTTTAAGGCATTTTACTAGTGGAGAGTCATGTTGGACTTGTTCTTTCATCTGGGTGTCTCAGTCTTGCAACACCATGTCTTTGTACCTGCCTGGTGCCAGGCTAGAATGATTCTTTAAAGAGTTTCCACCCCATGAGCACTGCATTATAATACTGCAATGTTGAAGGTGTTCAGATATGTGGCAAAACAAAATTAATCTGAATTATCCTGTCATAAAAGATGGAATTATGAAGATAAACTATGCTGGTATCTCACAGGTTGTCTCAATAGTGTTGTCCTGTTCCTGATGGGAAGTTGATTAGTATCTGGATTTGTCAAAGCCTGGAACTGCCAAAGAACATGCTGCAGCTCTCACTAAAGTGGTTTCTTTTTTGAATGCAAGCTCTGTAGTGAAAATTAATGGCAAAACTTAAAAAGAAAATTCTATTGGCAAAGCCTAAGTTAATCTTAGAAGTGATGATATGTGAAATTATGCACAATAAGTGAGAGATTCTGCAAATTATATTTCTCTTGTCAGTAACTAAGCAAATAATTTTTTCAGAGGTCTCAGAAATCTGGATGGAACTCATCATGCAGGACAGGATGATGTGCTTTTTATGCTCAAGGAGCCTGATATGCCAATGAAGGTAAGAACATGTGAATTAAGTACTTAATCATTGTCAGTCTCTTGCATTCACTAGGCATTCTCCTAGTCAATCTGGGAGGCTTCAAAATATGTGTGACAGTGTGATATGCCTTAGACTGGTTTGGGAAATAGAGGATGACTCTACTCATTTTTACCAGCAGGTGTCTAAGGAAGATGATGGTCTGAATATTCTCAGATGTTTGGTATCTAGGTGTGCCTAGCAAAAAGAAACAAAGCTGCCTGCAACAATAAAGACACTTCTCCTTTGACAAGGTTTTGAAAAAGTGTTGAATTTCTAAAGAGTAAATGTGGTATCTTTTTATTAAAGCATTTTTTTACAACTTTGACCAAAATTTGCCACTCCATGCTTAAAAAATAAGACTGAATTAATGGTAATTATAACATTTTCACAACAGAATTGACCTGCTTTTTATTCTGCAAATGTTGGCAGCTATCCCTAGCTATTACATCTGGAGGATGTACCTAAAAACTTTATATAAAAATGCAATAGGAGTATTACAAAACTCCTATTTTGTAATAGGAGGAAAAGGAAGAGAAAGAAACAAAGAGAGGGAGAGGGAAGGAGAAAAGAAGGTTATTTAGATAACTTTTAAAATGCTGAACCTATTTGTACAGCAGTGCTCATGCTGTCTCAGCTGGGTTATTTGCAGCTGAGAAGCCTTTTGTAGCTGTGATGTGCTGCATGGTGGCAGGGCACAGAAGCTGCTGCAATTCTCTTTGGCTGTGGAAGCCAGCCATCCCTCAGAGATACCAACATCAGGGAGCCTCTGGTACCTCACTGCAAGCCCTGCCTTATCCTGTGGAGTGGTGGGGCCTTTGAAAAGCCCTTGTCTTTTCCCTCCTGCAAACTGGATCCATGTCCATGCCTGCCTCAGGATATCTCTCTGGGACGTTTCTCCAGGTTACTTTTAAGTTGTTAATCCCAGGAAGATTTTGGTGTATGACTTAACAACTGTCACTTTCTACACTTCAGGATTTGGAAAATGGTACATATTTTTAAATTCAGCCTATAAAATTCTCAGCTAATAGGCCAATGCACCTGTTACAAACTCTCAGTTTTTTTCATGAGGCTTGCTTTTTATCTTATCCTACACTTCAGATAGCTGTAGGAAAAATGTTCTTTCTGACTAGCATGGGAAAGTCTTCTGGAGTCTTACATAATTTTTTAATGTTCCTTAAATACCCTTACACGCATTCTTCATTCTGTTTCCTATGGAGCATATCTCCAGGGCTAGAACTTAAGATATATAAAATATATCTATACTTTCTTTGTGGTCCATGTCAGGGAATAAACCCTGACTGGACTCAACTGGTGTCAACACATCCATGTTTCTTAGAATCGCTTTTCACAGAATCACAGAATCACTGGGTTGGAAGTGACCTTCAAGATCATTGAGTCCAACCCATGCCCAAACACCTCAACTAAACCATGGCACCGAGTGACACATCCAGTCTTTTCTTAAACACATCCAGGGCTGGTGACTCCACCACCTCCCCAGGCAGACCATTTCAGTACTTTATCACTCCTTCTGTAAAAAACTTCTTCCTACTATCCAACCTATATTTCCCTTAATGCAGCTTGAGACTGTGGACTCTCCTTCTGTCAGTTGCTGCCTGGAGAAAGAGACTGACCCCCACCTGACTACAGCCACCTTTCAGGGAGTTGTAGAGAGCCATGAGGTCACCGGTTTGGAAAACCTGGCCATGTGCAAGATCAGCTGGATCAAATCCTGGCCTGGTGCCTATCACGTAATATTTTGTACCTGTGTGGGCATATTATTGTACTGCCATACCTCACTGAGAGAGGACTCTGCTTCCTTTGCACCAAGTCACATTCTGTGTTTTGTACTATGCAGAAAAACTGCGTGTCCTGTTTCTTGAAAGTTCTGTTTACTGGAGAAGGGGAAACAAGACAACAGCAATTCCAGCAGTCAATAAAACAGAAACCTGGTTGTGGTTTACATAATGTCAATTAAGATGAAAATGCATAAGCATTGCAACTAAGCATAAGTAAAATTGGAAAAATTTAACAGCCATTTCAGACATAACAAAAAGTGTAATTGCCAACTCCTGAGCTCTGTGTCATCCAACCATCAGCTTATGCATCTCAATATTTGGAGATTTTCAACACCTTTTTGGATCAAGCCCCAGGAAACATTTTCTAACCTCATTACTCATCTTGCTTTGAACAGTAGACTGTATCAGACAACCTCCTGAGTCCTCTGCTCTGAATTTTCCCATGGTCCTGTGATTCTGTGACTCCTCTAGGACTAAAAACATCATGTGTACTAGGTGTTTTAAATATAGTTCATGTGTTTTTTAATATCCAAAGTAGCCAGCTGCTAAGAAAGAAGGGAAGAGAAAAAGGAAAGGAAAGGAAAGGAAAGGAAAGGAAAGGAAAGGAAAGGAAAGGAAAGGAAAGGAAAGGAAAGGAAAGGAAAGGAAAGGAAAGGAAAGGAAAGGAAAGGAAAGGAAAGAAAGGAAAGGAAAGGAAAGGAAAGGAAAGGGAAAGGAAAGGAAAGGAAAGGAAAGGAAAGGAAAGGAAAGAAAGAAAAGAAAAGAAAAGAAAAGAAAAGAAAAGAAAAGAAAAGAAAGAAAAGAAAAGAAAAGAAAAAGAAAAGAAAAGAAAGAGAAAAGAAAAGAAAAGCCTCCTAGACCTCCTGTTAGTGGTACCAAAATCACAGGGTAAGTCTTTAGCCTAAGAGCATGGCCAGGAGACCTTAGAAAGATGTCCAATATAGGGCACATTTCAGACATATGAGAGCAATGGCCAAACATTTGGTTGTTACAGCAAGGTTTGGAAAGATGTAGCTCTTGGGTCCACACCCTCTTCATTTAAATAAACATGACTGCTGCTGTGGGTGGTTGGCAGTGGAACAAACAGTTGCTTTTTGGACAGTGTGAATGAATACCCTATAGTGGCATTACTCAAGGGCTAAGTTTATTTAGACTGTGGCGTATTTGGTGACTTGAAACATGAAACCTTTACTCAGTTCCTTCTTAATTGCTGAGATCGCACTCCTCACCCTCCCTTCTTTCTTGTAGGCAGTATGTGGTAAGAGTTATTCCTCAGGGAGAGATAACTGGTGTTTACCTGTGTCAAAACTCAACACAGAGTTTTGTGCAAGTTTTATAAATAGTTAAAGTGTATTTTAAAAATAATTCTTCATCACTCTGTCTGTAGAAGCCATTTTAGCTACCACAGGGACTGATCCTGTAAGGGGCAATTTGTGTAATATGAGGTTGACAAGGCTGACTCTCATGTTATGTGATTGTCAAATAGATGTCATCTAAAACAGAATGGAGTTTCTAAGAAATTTTACCTATATAATTAAAGTCTACATACCTCTAACTATTTTTTCTTTATACCACAGTGGAGTGAGTTAGAAAGGGAAAGATTTCTTGCTTTTCTTTTTTAAATTATTTTTTATATATATAGAAAAAAAGACAAACTAAACTTAAAAGTCACAGTTTTAACTTTTTAACTTTTGATCAATTTCCAAGCATAAAGTTTGGCTTTTATTTTTGGAATGAAAAAAATTTGTCCTGCAAGAGATCACATCCTACAATTTCTCATTTTAACAGCTGCTTCTAATCCTGTCTTCTTTTCTTTTTTCAGTGTTGACCTTTTCTGGATGTGACAAGATGGAGGAAACCAGGACTGAAATAGTATACACCGTTAAGAAGTGTTTTTCTTTCCCTCTTGACAATTCTATTTCATTCCTTTGGGAGCAGATCCCTTCTCTGTCTTCCTAGGACATATTCATCTCTAAAGGATTTTTGGTCCCTTGACTCAAGAGCAACCTTACAGATTTTTGCCAAGCTGCCTGGAGTTTGCCTAGTCTGATCTCTATGTTATGGAATACAGAATTTCAGCAAGCTGACCCTCCATTTACCATCATTGTTTGGTTTAGCCTTTTGAAAAGGCATTCAGGTTTTATGGGAAGATATAAAAAGAAGCAGAAACCACAGCTTTTCCTTAGTAGTGTGTTCAGGACAATAACCTCTGTTAACAGTATGTGCTTCATCTCCAACTTGCATTTGACTGACTTTAATTGCCTGACCAGTTGTTCTTGTTAGACTTTCTACCATAGATCAGCACTGGTATGTTTTTTCTATGAAAGAAATTTGTGTTATGAAGGCTCCTCTCAGCCTTCTCTGACTGATAAATTAAAATAGGCATCTTTTAGTCTGTTGTTTTAGGGCCTTGTCTCCACACCTTGATTTACTTTTGTGTAAAATGTGGGAAATGAGTTTTGTCTACACTATGAATTGCTCTCAGGTGAGTCTGCTTTTAAAAGGAAGCTGCCTCTGCCTACAGGGATACACTGGTCTATAAAATAGACTGCTGTACTAACATTCCCTTTTTTATGGGTACATGAATGAAATAAAAGCTATTACAGAAACACACATTCATTAAAAAATCTGCCAGTTTTTATGTCTTTAATTTAAAGTGAAGTTACAGTGTATGAATGCACATACTCCAGGGTGCTGTGATATACTAGTTTATGACATTATGGAAACACCGGGTTTAGAAGTTCCTTTTTAAAAACCTGTAATTGAAATTTACAGTTTAATTATAGGCTATAGTTTAAGATAATTAAATCTTCAGGGAATTCTTACATTCTTTAAAATCAAATAGTGTTAATTCACACTAACTTATTTCATAAGAATAAGGTTTTTCTTGGCTGTACTGACCTTTTGAAAACCCTCAGAGCAAAGGCAATAAGGACACTAAGGTAAAATGATTAATGAAGCTTGGTAAATGGAATTTCATCCCATACAATTATAAAAAATATTGCCCTAGGAAAACAGGTTTTTGAGGACAACCTGTCATCATTTATGTATGTTTTTAACTTTTCTCACTTTCACAGAAAGGGCATGTTTGCACATGTTTTAACATGCCCCTACTGTATGGTTGAACATTTTACAATCAGAGAATAATTCTAAAATAAAATAATGGCATTACATGAGGTTGCTTCCTAAAGTTCTGCATGTATGTATTGGATAGGATGCAGCATATCACTCTAAGTTAAGGGGCTCAACATAGCAAATAACAAAGAAGAAGCTTTTCTCCTTTTTGGACATAGCTTGTTTGTTCTTATGCCAGTCTGAACAAAATCTGATATCTTCAAACAGTGCCTGATCCAAAGCTTGTAAAAATTAATGTCTTTCTTTAGGTTTCATTCTACTGAATATGCAGTGAGGACTCTTAAGATATAGTCATCTTACATGCTCTGTAGACAACACGATATTTCAACTACTTGCCTTGATTTACTGCTTAGAAATGTAATAAAAATTGGTGCTTTAAGAATGAGGATTAGCCTGATTCATTTAGAAGGCTACTTTTGAATGTCTGTTCATTCAAATGCTGGTATTTCAATGAGTCATAAAAATCTGTTCTGAGAAGTGCCTGCTTCATTCCACTGTCCATCCAGTGAATGTAAATAACCAGTTATAGACAATTGTACAGTCCACCTTTGATCACATGAATCCTACCCACTCTGGGTGCAGAAACAGTTCAAGCTGGAAGAGAATTTATAAATAACTTTTTTCATCAAGGGAAATGTCTTCAGCTAATAAGAAAAAATAGTCTAAATTGTAGTTCAGACCAGATTTTCATAAAGCTCCACCCTGATAGCTCAGGGCAAATTTCAGTGCATGGCACACCCATTGACAGTGCAGTGTAAAACGTTATGACACATTCCATCATCAGAAACAGCATCAGAAGTGTTCTGGAAGAGCTTTATAGCCTCTGCTCCTTGTCAGTAATTTCCAGCAAACACAAATTCTTCAGGCTGACATTCAAGCAAGGAATGTCAGCCTTTCTACTACCACAAATGATCTTCCACCCACTTATTTTTAGTATTCACTTTACTTCTTGTCCCCTCAGTATGAATGATAAAACAGACTGTTGCTTCCTTCCTAGTTCCATGAACTGCTGAATCACAGTTTCTGCTGGGACCTCATCCAAAACCTATTGAGATTGATTAAAAGATTTATCCATCCCCTAAATGAGCTCTGCTGCAGGCCTTGAGTTCAGTGATGCATAAGGCAACTGGCTAAACTTTTGAAGAGAGAATATTATGCTGGAAGAGGCTGAAGTGGTCTTCTGATTCAAATATCCACATAACTTTCCACATAATCTGAAATTCTTCAGATTTCCCCGAATTTGTCTCATTTCATGGAAACATATTGTTTGTACCATAGTCTGGAATGCCTGATGAATCCAGTTGAATATCAGATCATCCAAGTTCACTAATGTTAAAAGCAGATACAGGGCATTGACCATTCTAGTACTCACTGCTGTAATTTTTTAGGAGATTTCCTCCAATATTTTAAGTATTGTAGTGCTTAGGTGTTTACATTTACCACAACAGCAGTTTTTACATGTGACATTAGAGACAAGCAGACTTGCTGTGCATGTGTTTCCAGCCAATCTTCATACAATTACTAGAGCTTGCTAGGAGCTGAGGTCTTTCTAATTGATCAAGGCAGAAGTTGCTTGCTGGACTCATTAAGAAACCATTCTGGTTTTTTTTGTATTTACTTAAACACATTTTTATTTTGAATATAGTTAGGCTGCAACTCAGAGGTGTGATTTCTGCTGGTACTGGTACTTATATTTGGGCTAGACTTAAACTAAGTTGTATAGAAACAGGTAACAGAATATTTGTTAGCACAGCCAGTGTGGTAGATGACTTTTGCAGGCTTTACTTGCTCTGCCTGTCAGACACCATGAAGGATTAGCAAAATAAGGTTCCTGGGTAGCAGCAAAGGTGTAAAAGTGGCATTTTCATAATGATGAAATTTCACAGATGAGTGTACAACTTGGGTCTGGTAAAGCTTATTTAACTCCAATGTGTGAACTTTGAACAGAGAGGGAACTGGCTTCTCTGGCTGGGATGCTGAACACAAGAGCCACCTTTTTTACCTCCCAAATTGTGTCTCCACTGTATCCACTTCACCAGCTTGGAGCAGTTGATTATTGTTACATCCTTTCATAGGTTATACTCCTCCAGATTTATTCCTAATATGCAGAAGTGAAGTCCAAAACCAAATTTCCCTTGCATGGTGATCTTTGTGCACAAATTAGTCTTTCAGGTGTTTGTCAGAAACAGGCACTTAAAACATACTTAGGCCTGAGACGCTGATAAATGGTTGTTTCTATAGCCTTAAGTGTGTAGACCAAGTAGTCTTTTGTTGAGTTAAAACACAGATGTCTTAGCAGTTAATTAGTACTAATGTGATCTGTTCCTTCTGCTTGTTCCGAATGCACAGGAATTTTTTAGCTGAGAATGTTGTGCATTCTATAACAGAAGCAGTTTTTTATAACTAAGTGCCCCTAAGTTTAAATTTGACAAGTTTACCATAAACTGAAGCACTGCTTGTTTTTGTTGGAGTTGCCAGTCTGACCTAAATCAAACAGAGACATGTAACTGCATAACAAAACCCTACTATAGACAACTGTCAGTGCAAATGAGCAGATCAACAGAGTGCTGGGGAATGTAACAGTAATACAACTGGTAGGGTTGTGTGATCACTTATGCTTACCCAAAATCCAAGTCAAGCCCAAAAGAACAAATTGCTTAGCACTTAGTGAGCATGAATGGGATACCAGTTTAGCTCAATTCTCTCTAACTGGGCTAATTTTCCTATTACTCATAAACCATTTTTATTCTTTGTGTTCAGAGAAATGTGCAGAGCAGGCTTGAGATACCTTGAGTCACAGGCAGTCACTGGCTATAGGGCTGAAAGTTGTGTCCATTTCTTATCTGCTCATGCTCCATAGTTTCTTATCTTACTATACTGATACCCACTTCTGGGACTGTGGGGCTGTGCTGCAAACAGGGCCACTGAAATGAGCTGCAACAGTTGTAAAACTCTCTCCAGAAAGCACTGTATAACACAGGCTGCAGAATAGGGTTTGGAGGGCTGTGGATTGCAGAGCTGGGAGGTGCTGAATGGAGGATGGGAGAGGGAGACATCACACAGTTAAACTGCTCCCTGTTCAGGTACAGTAGTTAGTGTTTGGGCACCAAAGAAGGACCATTTGATAAAAAAATGTAGGATTTGAAGCGGTGTTATGGGGAAACCAGAGGTATATTGCAATGAAAATTAGCAGCTGCAGAGCACTTTTGAAAATCAAGACCTTGTTTAGATGCTGGTAAGACATGACTCTTGAAATTATGTCTGAATGAGCATATTTTAATTCCTAAACATAAATATGTTTAAGTTTTCTGCTAACTGGGAATTTACTGAATCCTTACATACCACACTTGATTTCTAAATGTTCAACCATGAAGATCTCCTACATGTTACCTACAGTGTAGTATACCCTGTTTGGAAATGAAATGATGAAAACATCTCTGAGTGCATGGATACATCTGTAAGAAATGGAGCTTGTATGTTGTTATAGAATGGAATGTAACCATTTCTGTTCCTCCATTTCTTATCTGTTCTAAATCTATTCAGGACAATCCCTAATATGACAATCCATTTATTCTCTTACTTTCTGCCGTAGAATTCCTTTATTGGCATTTTTGAACAAGAAGAGATGAAATACATATACCATAGTTGTTATGAACAAAAACTCGGTTAATATTTTTTATGAGAAAAAGTTTCAAAAAGGCAGCCAGACCACTGGCCCTGCCCAAGTTCTGTGTGTTTTGTTATTGTAATCACGGGTCGTTGTCGTTAATGGTTGTCTTTGTATTAGTAAAAGCCCTGGCTGGGGCGAGGTAATGGCCCTTCTCCTGGGTGGGGACCTTGCCCAAGGCTAAGTTTTACCTTTCTCAGAATAGGGAAGATACCTGAGAAGGTGGGGGGGGTTATGCAAAGTGACTCGCAAGACCAGAATGCTTTGTGGGACCCCCATCTCCAAACTCGTGGAGAAACCCCAAAAACAACGAGCCACCTAAGAGTTAAGAGACTGGAGTGATGTCTGGACGTGAGGAACCAAGTGCTGAGCCTGCAGAGATGCGGGAAACCTTCATCGTTCCTCACCCTGTCCTCGAGATCCCCCGAGCCAGGACTGGGGGGGTCTGGAGACCCGGACCGAGCAACATCTGACGGGGACGTCCCTAAAGGCTCCCACGAGGACCGAATTCCCCTAGCTCTGCCCCTGGTGGACAGAGCTGCGCATATCCTCCTCCTCTGAGTCGCCCTGGGAGACGACGGGACGCTGCAGACCCGCCGAGCCGCCCAATCCTGAGCTGATCACTTTTAATAAAGGCATTAAACAGGAGAAGAAGTCTCCTGGCCCTTTGTTTATTTCAGCTGGGGACTCGTCCGGGATAGCCACGCCGCAAGAGGACTCAGGACTGGCCATCTTGGATCTTCAGAGGACAGCTGGCTACCAGGACCAGAGGGACCGGCTCAGGACAGCGACGCAGAGGAGCACCGGAGCACTGGACTGGTGAGAAATCCGGTGGCGGGAGTGGGAGACGTGCGCATGTGTGTGTGAGTGAGACGAGGGCCGGCAGCCGGACCTTCGAAGCGAGAGTGGACCCCTCAGTACTGCGGTTCTGGCTTTTCGCGAGAAAAGCGGCCAGGAACAGGGGGACGCGAGTGGAATTAGCGCAAGTGAGTCGTCTCCCAAGGGGGAATAAAGGGACCCCCCACTCCGGGCGTGCGGAGTGAATTACTGTGTATGAGTGGCACGCACCCCAAAGTCCTGACAAAGGGAGGTCAGGCACTTTTGTAAGGCTCGAGAAGGATTCGAGTAAGATTTGTCAGTCCCGAGAAGGATTCGGGTGTTTCACAAGCCCTGCAGGCAAAGTAAGTCCTGACAGAGGGAGTCAGGCACAAACCCCAGCGAAGGAGGCTGCGGTTTGCTTTTAAGTCCTGATACGGTGAAGCCTAAAAATTGGCGGGTTAGGCGAACTAAAAATCAGGCAGTTGTTTTTCCTGACTGAGGGTGTCAGGCACGACCCGGATTCTTGGCCGGGGCTTCGTGTGCTTAAGTCCCGATAGATGTAAGACCTGACGCTGGGAAGTTGGGCAATCAAGAGATTGGGCAGTTGTTTCATTATAAAGTCCTGAGCGTCAGGCAGAAATTTGAAGTTCAGTGGAGGAGGCTGGGGCTCCTCAAAGAAGGGTTTCTCGGTCAGTAGAGGCACCTTTGGGATTTTTTTTATTGAGACCTGAAAAATGGGATGTTGTAGTAGTAAAAAGACTGGCAAGAGACTGAGAGATATACCTCCTAGTAGTCCCTTAGGGGAACTGTTAGTGAAATGGGATTTTATAGAGGCCACGGAGGGATTAGATAAAGTGAAAATGATCCATTATTGTATGGAAGTGTGGCCAGAATTAGAGGTGCAAGGAGGATGGCCTTGGTGTGGGACAAAGGATAAGTGGATGTGCCAACAATTAAATAATTATCTGACAGCTCGAGGCGATACTGATCCTGAGCAATTATTGTATGTGGCTTGCTGGTTAAAGAGTGCTGTTGAGGATGAAGGGGTGCGAATTTGTAAGGTACAGAGGAAGAAAGAGGGGAATGAAGGAGGGGATGATAGAACTAGTAAAAAATGGGACCCCCTGGATTATTTGCCTCCTTCTGCCCCTCCACCTTATAATCCTCTTCTTCAAGCACCTCAAATGGCAGGTCCGGTTCCTCCCCCGGCTGCCATCTCATTACCACCTGCTCAAATTCCTTCTTCTACCTCTTCAGCTTCAGCTATGACAAACTCAGTATCTCCTCCAGTTCCTTCTGCACCACCACGAGTGCATACTCCACCTGCTGCATTCTCCACCCCTTCTCCAGCTCCGCTTAATATCTACTCAGGCTCTTCTCCCCCTCCTATTGCTGTCCCTTTACCTCCTCCTAGTTGGGACACAAATGTCTCCTCACCCGATAAACAGCTATCAGCAAATACACCTGCTGATGGGCAGAACATTCAGGGTAACCCAGAGAACCCTCAAAGTAGCTTGGCATCTGAAGATGGGCCTTACTGTAGCACCAGATCCAAGACCTCCAAGGCAGAGAAACTCTTTCCCCTCAGAGAGGTTCCTATGGGAGGAATAGCGGGAGGTGTTGGCTTTGTGAATGCTCCCCTAACTGCTTCTGAGGTGAGAGGATTCAAGAAAGAGTTGGGGCATTTAGTTGAGGACCCAGTGGGCATAGCCAAGCAAGTGGATCAATTTCTAGGTCCGAATATCTACACTTGGGGGGAGATGAATTCCATCCTGAGTATATTATTTTCCCCAGAAGAGGTCCAGATGATTAGGGCGGCTGGCATAAAAATTTGGGAGAAAGATAACAGTCCAGGACCCCAGGTGCCAACAGGTGAACAGAAGTTGCCACTAACAGAGCCCAACTGGAACCCTAATCAGGAGGAGGGGAGGAAGGCCATGAGGGAATATAGGTCTTTGATAATACGGGGGATCAAAGAGTCAGTTCCCAAAGGAACCAATACCCAATTGGCATTTGAGGGTACACAGGAGAAAGATGAAGCTCCTGCTGCCTGGCTTAATCGCCTAAGGCGGAATTTCCAGTTGTACTCTAGAATAGACCCAGACACCCCAGAAGGTCAAATGCTACTAAAAGTCCAATTTGTTACCAAATCTTGGCCTGATATACGGAGAAAACTGGAAAAGATGGAAGATTGGCAAGAGAAGGACATTAATGAGTTATTAAAAGAGGCATTGAAGGTGTATTTAAGAAGGGAGGAAGATAAAGCAAAGGCCAAGGCTAAGATCATGGTTGCTGTAGCTAGAGAAAGTGCAGGGTGGGCAGGTCCACCACCAGGAGGAGGCAAGGATAGGCCAGTACTGACCGGTGCACGAAGGGTGGTGAGACCTCAGGAAGTCCCTTTGAGAGGACGACAGTGTTATTACTGTGGGGAGGCAGGACACATCAGGAGGTTTTGTAAAAAGCTCAGTCTCGATGAGGCAATAGCCAAGGAACAGGACAATTTAGGAAGAATTCTTAAGGGGGAGGACTAGGGGTGTCAAGGGCTTTTTACTATAGGGGACCCGATGAAACATCTAGAAGAGCCCTTGGTAAATTTTGAAGTGGGACCCCTAAATGAAGAATTTGAATTTTTGGTTGATACAGGGGCAGATAAGTCCTGTCTCAACAAAATACCACAAGGTATGGAAATTGGGAGACAATTTTGTGAAGTATTGGGTGCAGAAGGGAGACCATTTAGAGCATCTGTGATTGAAGAAGTGAAAATAATTGGAAACTCAAGGCAATGTAAAGCTAATTTTCTTTATCTGCCTAACTTAGAAAAAAGTTTGTTAGGAAGGGATCTGCAAGTCCATTTGGGGGTTGGGATTGTTCCAAGGGAAGGGAGAATGGTAGTACAAGTGATGAAGCTGTCTCAAGGAGATGTTGCAGAAATAAATCCTGAGGTATGGGCTGAGGGGGGAAAGAGAGGCTTATTAGACATTCCACCGATAACAATAAAAATGCAGGATGATACCTCACCCATACGGGTTAAACAGTATCCGATTTCCCTAGAAGGAAAGAAGGGGCTTGCTGTAGTCATCGAGCAACTGTTGCAGGAGGGAATTTTAGAACCCTGCATGTCACCACATAATACCCCTATACTGGCAGTTAAAAAGGCTGAAGGGAAATATAGGCTGGTACAAGATTTGAGGGAAGTCAACAAAAGAACCATTGCCAGACATCCAGTTGTGCCCAACCCATATAGTCTCCTAAGCAGAATTCCAAGAGAACATGCTTGGTTCACTGTCATAGATTTGAAGGATGCTTTCTGGGCGTGTCCTCTGGCAACAGAATGTAGGGATTGGTTTGCCTTTGAATGGGAGGACCCGAGTACGAAAAGGAGGCAACAGCTAAGGTGGACCCGATTACCACAGGGGTTCACTGAATCCCCCAATCTCTTTGGACAAGCTTTAGAGAGTTTGTTGGAACAATTTGTCCCTGAACAAGAAGTGCAGATCTTGCAGTATGTTGATGACCTGATGGTATCAGGAAAGGAAAAAGATCAGGTCAGACAAACTAGTATTAAACTTTTGAATTTTCTGGGGGAGAAAGGACTAAAAGTTTCCCAAGGGAAACTACAATTTGTGCAATCAGAAGTAACATACTTGGGGCACATAATAGGGGGAGGGTATAAGAAACTAAGCCCTGACAGGATTTCAGGTATTTTAGCTCTCCCGGCCCCAAAAACGAAAAGAGATGTGAGAAAACTCCTGGGCTTGTTTGGATATTGTAAGTTATGGTTGGATCAATACACACAGAGTGTGAAATTTCTGTATAATAAACTAGTAGATCCAGAACCCCTAATTTGGACAGTTGAAGATGATCAACAATTGGAAAACTTAAAAGACAAATTGTCTTCTGCCCCGGTCCTAAGCTTACCAGATCTCAGAAAGGGCTTTGACCTGTTTGTGAGTGCAGAAGGAGGTATAGCCTATGGAGTATTAACTCAGGAGTGGGGAGGGTGCAGGAAACCTGTGGCATACATCTCCAAATTGTTAGATCCAGTGGCTAGAGGCTGGCCAGTTTGTATACAGGCAGTAGCAGCAACTGCAATCCTGATAGAGGAGACTCAAAAATTGACCTTACAAGGAAAAATTAAAGTGCATACTCCTCATGATCTTAAGGCAGTACTGAGACAGAGAGCTCCGCAGTGGTTAACCGATGCTAGAATATTAAAATATGAGATAATACTAATGAATACAGAAGACTTAGAATTTATCACATCAAATGCCCTCAATCCAGCACAATTCCTAATGGGAGAGCCTATAGAGAATTTAGAACATGACTGTCTAGAATTGGTTTATCTCCAAACAAAAGTAAGAGAAGATTTGGAAGATCAGCCTCTAGCAACTGGAAGAAGCTTATTCATAGATGGCTCTTCGAGGGTAGTAAATGGAAAAAGAGCTTCAAGTTATGCCATTATAGATGGAGAAACATTACAAATTGCAGAAAAAGGGAAACTATCCCCAAGCTGGTCAGCCCAAAGTTGTGAAATATATGCCCTGAAAAGGGGACTGGACTTACTGGAGGGGGACCGGGGAACCATTTATACGGACTCCCAATATGCATATGAGACAGTTCATACATTTGGGAAAATATGGGAGGAACGTGGGTATTTAAGTTCAAAGGGAAAGAGCTTAGCCCATGAGAACCTAGTGCGATCAGTACTAGAGGCCCTACAAAAACCTATAGAAATAGCAGTGGTCCATATAAAGGGGCACCAAAGAGGAGACAGTTTAGAAGTTAAAGGAAACCGACTGGCTGATCAGATAGCCAAAGAAGCAGCTCTAGAACCAGGAGATCCAGTAAAAATTTTGAAGACAAAAATGACACCTGAAAAAGGGGAGGAACCTATATTTAGTGAAGAAGAATTAGAAGCAATAAAAGATTTAAAGTTACATCAAGGACAACAGGGAGAGTGGTTAACCTCAGATGGACGGGTGTTTTTGAATAAAGCACTGGCTCGGACAGTGCTAACAGAACTACATAAATTAACTCACTGGGGAGTCCAAGGACTATGTGATCATTTCCTAAGAAATAACCTATGCATCGGGGTATATAGCCTGGCTAAAGCTGTTACCAGAGGGTGTATCATTTGTCAAAAAGTGAACCAAAAAGTTATGAGAAAAGTAGCACCTGGAAGAAGGGAATTAGCCTTGAGACCCTTCCAAAGCATACAGATAGATTTCACTGAAATGCCCCCAGTGCAAGGATACAGATATTTACTGGTTATAGTTGATCATCTCACGCACTGGGTAGAAGCCTTCCCGACAAGGAGGGAAACAGCTCAAGTCGTGGCAAAAGCAATCCTAGAGAATATTATCCCCAGATATGGTATTGTGAACACCATAGACTCAGACCGAGGTCCACATTTTGTGTCCCAAACATTACAAAATATAATTGAGGCTTTAGGAATGAAATGGAGGTTGCATACTCCGTGGCACCCCCAGAGTTCTGGGAGGGTGGAGCGAATGAACAAAACTCTCAAAAATGTATTAACTAAATTGATTGAAGAAACAAAGATGAATTGGCTGAAGTGTTTGCCCCTAGCGCTGTTGCGCATCAGAACAAGACCTCGGGCTGACATAAGAATTTCACCTTATGAAATGATGTTTGGGTTGCCATTCTTGTTAACACCTTATAGCACAGGAGACTATCTGGAAGAGGAAGAAGATACCAGAAAGTATTTAGAAATAATTGGAAGAACTCTGGAGGGACTTAGAAAGAAAGGATACCTTCCTCAAACTTCCCCTCTCGACACAAAAGTTCACAACATTAGTCCAGGAGATTGGGTTTTGATAAAATCATGGACTACGAGAACATTAATGCCTAAATTTGAAGGCCCCTTCCAGGTGCTCCTGATCACAAATTCAGCTGTGCGGACCAAAGAAAAAGGTTGGACTCATATCACAAGAATAAAAGGGCCAGTCTCACCCCCAGGTACAGGACTGGATCCAACATCAGCTTCCCCCTCTGGCATTGGACCAGAGTCCACACCACTCTCACCCCCCAGCGCTGGACAAGATTCATCTGCTTCACAAGCTAAATCACCTGAGTACACTGTGGTAAAAGGACCAAAAGATTTAAAGTTGACTCTCAGAAGGAAGAGTCAAAAAGACTGAACTGTGTGGGAAAAAATTGTTTGTTAAGAGTTCTAATATTGCTTAAAATGTTTTAAGACTGTTCTGTGTAAACTATGTTGGTAAAAAGTTTAAGACTGTAAATAAGTAATTCTAGTTAAGTTCCCCAATTTATTTCTAAAGACTCCAGGTTAATCCTCTACAGAACACTCCCCTGGGAGGGGAAACCAAAATTGGTAGGGAACAGACCAAGAGAGGTTTAACCAGAGAAACGGGTAGAAGGGACTCTAAAGAGCTTGGAAGCTTTTCTTCAGTAAAGTTCCCCAAGAGGCAAGGCCGGGTGGGCAGGCTGTGCAAGATGACCCATACCGGACTCTTGGGAAGGGTAGTGCTGGTGGCTCTGATTGCTGGTGGTGCTCAGGGGAGCCCAGCTGAGCCGTGCAATGAATGCTACCAACCCCTCTGTGAGGAGAAAGTGAGCTCCTTGTCGAGAGTCCACATCAGTTCTAACCCTCATTGTGTTAGCCTCTCCCAATTGGTCTTTTATCAAAAAAATAAGAGAGTGTATTGGATAGTATACAATACTGCCACTTTTAGGCAGCCACTCCTAGGAGAGTGCCCTATAGAGGAAGCCTGGTTGTGTTTTGAATGGGATACTGCTGAAACAAGCTCAGCAGATCTAGTAAAAAGCAAAGAAATGGTGAAAATGGTAAGAAAAATTGTTTGTTACAAGTATTTATATGAGTGTACTGGAAAAGAGATAAACCCCTTTAAGAACACATTTCAGGGGAGCCTTAAACCCCTAGATTTGATCTTGTCTGGCAGCTGCACCGCTGGAGTGATAAAACCAATTTTCTTATTACCCAAAGAAGCTGGATCAAGTTTGGGAGTTCCTATATATAATGATTTGGGAATTAAACAGAACAGGCAAAGTGAAATAGAGATTGTAAAAGCCAAATTCGTATCCCAATATCTATGTTAAACAAAGTTATTCGGCTCCAGGCAGTATTAAAAATAAAGAATTCAATTATTAGGAACATTTCAAACGAAATAAAAAGGTTAGCATGTGTAAATAATGAAGATCAAACTCCTACACTTGATCCCAGTGGGTGGGAGAACCTGGAGATTTTCAAAAAGGATGTGTGGGAAAAGGTAGTTTTTCTCGCTGTGTGTGTACTTGGAGGATTGCTATTTTTACTATGCTTATTTATCTGTTTCAGTAAAATAGTGTTTGCCATGAAGACAAACCTGAAGAAACCAAGGGGAGTAACAAGGTTAAGTAACCATGATTACCAAAGTGCACAAGAGATTTATAGTAGATTCAAAACAAAAATCGGGAGTTGATGCGAGCTTAGAGTTTAAGCTCGATCAAAGAAAAAGAGGGGGGACTGTTATGAACAAAAACTCGGTTAATATTTTTTATGAGAAAAAGTTTCAAAAAGGCAGCCAGACCACTGGCCCTGCCCAAGTTCTGTGTGTTTTGTTATTGTAATCACGGGTCGTTGTCGTTAATGGTTGTCTTTGTATTAGTAAAAGCCCTGGCTGGGGCGAGGTAATGGCCCTTCTCCTGGGTGGGGACCTTGCCCAAGGCTAAGTTTTACCTTTCTCAGAATAGGGAAGATACCTGAGAAGGTGGGGGGGGTTATGCAAAGTGACTCGCAAGACCAGAATGCTTTGTGGGACCCCCATCTCCAAACTCGTGGAGAAACCCCAAAAACAACGAGCCACCTAAGAGTTAAGAGACTGGAGTGATGTCTGGACGTGAGGAACCAAGTGCTGAGCCTGCAGAGATGCGGGAAACCTTCATCGTCCCTCACCCTGTCCTCGAGATCCCCCGAGCCAGGACTGGGGGGGGTCTGGAGAGCCGGACCGAGCAACATCTGACGGGGACGTCCCTAAAGGCTCCCACGAGGACCGAATTCCCCTAGCTCTGCCCCTGGTGGACAGAGCTGCGCATATCCTCCTCCTCTGAGTCGCCCTGGGAGACGACGGGACGCTGCAGACCCGCCGAGCCGCCCAATCCTGAGCTGATCACTTTTAATAAAGGCATTAAACAGGAAAAGAAGTCTCCTGGCCCTTTGTTTATTTCAATAGTATCTTAAACTAGCAAGCCCCTAGGAGCAAAAGGAGAAGATGGGAGTCTACAATATTGTTGCACAACTGGGCAGAACCTGTGACATTTGCAAGCATTTTCACTAATGAACTTTTGGGCTACATTCACGCTAATGAATTAAACAGTGCCAAAAATGTTCTTGGGACTGCAAATTGTTTGTCTCTACCCTCAAGCTGACCTTGGCATGGTTTTGCCCTGGCTGTGGTGTTTTCTTGAGCAATTTCTGGTGCAGTTTGGGGGTTAGCATGGACCATACCTGATAGGGAGTTGGGATGTGACCCCCTTGTTTTGGAGACTGAGAGAGCTGGTTAGTATTGATAGGTATGGTGGAGTGCCAGTCTGGCTCAGTGCCATGGAATGCAGACATGTGTCCCACATGTAGCTTTGTTACCTGAGGCTGGGGTTCTTAGGATGCAGTGCTACTTGTAAGCACTTTTTCCCAATCTCCAAGAAAAGGAGTGGCAGTGACTGTTCATCTTCCCTGGCTGTTTCTCACCTGTAATAAGGAGTTACTAAAACCAACAGCAAGCATCTCCTGAGCTTTGCCTCATTATGCACCTTTTGCAGGTGAGGAGCTGCCAAGACTGACTTTGCAAGTATGAGTTCACCACAAAGACTGGTGTCACCACAAAGACTGGTGCTCCAAAAGGAATCAGCTGAATATGAAAACCTAGAAAAGCAAATGTAAAAGATGTGAAAAGACTGCATGACTGCCTGGCATATAATTAAAGCACAGTGTTTATGCACATTACTGTTCATATCTGATTTTCATAAGAACATAGTGTGATGCTTCTCTTTAGGACTATAGCTGACTGCATTTGTCTGTGTACTACAATGCAGAGGATGCCACTCCAGCACTTCTGAAGAGGCACACATCAAGAATTTGGTATAATTTCTAAATCTATTACACTTGTCCTGCAATGAAAGAATTTGCACAAATCAAACATTAGATGTTAGTCTACACAGTTAAAATTAACCTGCTAAAGGAACAGAAAAGATTCTGTTACCCAAGCTGCTTCAGTGCACTTTTTGAACTCTGAATGTTGGTTAAGATTTATAAGTAGGTATGACCTTATTTTGCAAATACGGGGCACAGAGGACAGTCCAGCCAGGGCTGCATTACCAATCGGTTCACATTTAAGCAGCTGCGAGGCTCCTTGAATTTTTGCCAGCATCCTTCTCCCTGTTCAGACCCAGAACCGCTCCCGACCCGTCTCCGATCCCGATCCCCAGGCCAGGGCGCCTCTGCGGGTTCTCCGGGTCTCTCCGAGCCGCTAACCGAGCAGCTCTCCACAACGGGCTGCTGCTCTTCTCGGAGCTGCAGACAGAAAACATTGCTCTCGATGCTGCTTTTGTACGGCGCTGGGTTCTGAGAACCCCACCCGTTTCCCAGCCGCATCAGCCGCAGGGTGCGGGAGCGATGGCAGAGGGGGTGACACATCCCTGTATCCCTGTGCAGACCGATGTGTGCCGCTGCCGGGCCGCCCCCCCGGGCCGGCCCCGGGAACGCCCCGCGGCTCCTGCCGCCTGCGGAGCGAGCCTGGCGCTGGGGCAGCGGCCGCCTCTCCCTTCCCTTCCCTTCCCTTCCCCTCCCCGCCCGCCCCGGCGCCTCCCGCCCGGCCACAGCCACAGCCCCGGGCCCGGCCCTGCGCGCAGCGGCGGACGCACCGGGCAGCGCGCACACAGAGCCATGGCGCGGTCCCGCGGCGATGTCCTCTTCTTCCTCCTCCTCCTCCTCTTCCTCTGCAGCTCCGCGGCGGCCGGGTACGTGGGGCTGGGGCACGGGGCACCTCTTCTTCCTCCCCTGCCGCCCGGCGCGGTGGCTGCGCGGGCAGCGCTGCCCGGGGCTCCCGCCTGGCAGCCGGTCCTGGGAGCTGCCGCCGGGGGTGAGCATCACCTCCAGCCTCCGCAGCGCAGAGCGACAGAACAGCTTGGCTACGTGTGTCCTATGGCTTTGTGTGTACGCGGTTACTTTTTATGAGAGTGTGTTTCACTCCTTGCCCTTTCTCCCTCTGCCCGTTTGGGCTTTCCAGACCTACGTTCCTTGTGGCAGCTCCCTGGAACATCCGGCCTGGAGCAAACTTGACTGTTGGGGTAGCTCTGCTGCCGGACAGCCCGGCACAGGTCACCGTAAAGGGAGAAGTGATCAGAGATAACGAGACCATCCTGAGCAGGGAAGTGGTCTTTGAGAAAGGTAAGAAAAGTAATAGACTTGGTCTGGAAGTATTTCTGTCTGCCTTCTCACAGGAATATTTTGTTCCTCCCAAAATATCATAGCTTCTAAGTGGTACTAAAATAGGAAATTTGTTTTACCAAGTAGGAGCCACTATGGGAAAGTAGTCTTGTACCCTGCTGGCTCTGTTTGGAGTTGGGCAACTGAGCTGGATATGAGTGATTGCATGGGTGTGCTAACTGTCTGTAAACTCTGAAAATAATCAAAAAGCAAAGTGTGATGGATGTGGGATTTGTGAGGAACCAGGAAGTACTCTGGTCCATGTAGTGGGGCCACTGTGGAAGTAGTGGAAAAGTTGCTTACTGGGAGCTTGCTGAGGTGAAAAGTGGAAGCGGTGGAACAAACAAGGTAATGCAACAACTGAAGCTGCTTCTTCATGTCCTAAGAAAGTAATGACCTGAGGACCATAGAAAAGTGAAGATGACTGTGTCACTTTTGGAAGCTCTGTGCATTTGAAGAAACAAGACTTTTTAAGGATCAGGAACTGAATTGTGGAGATTCTGGGGATGGAAGATAAGTAAATGTGAGAAGAGACTTGATTTAATTTATGCCATCAGGCAGGGGTAGTGGATGGTAGGAGTTCTGAAAAGCTGAGATATCCTGGCCGATGTTGCTTTTTAGAAAGGTCACTTGGCAACAGAAGCATAGAAATATTCTACCTGAGATTTGTCCTCATGAGAAAGAAAATATTTTTATGGATAGTCCAGCTTTCACACTGTTTTTACTATGAGGTGATATAAACAACAACTAAACGCTAGCTTTTAATTTGTTAAAAGTGGAGAGTATGGGGGCAGTGTGAGGTACTGAAAAATCTACCCTGTTATAATGCTCTTTCTCTACTGTTTGTGTAATTGTTCTCTTACTGTCTTACAGTTAATGTAGATGCCTTAATTGGAAGCATCACACCTTCATTTCAAAGCCTTCATGGCCTGTAGAGAAGATTGAGGCTTTGAGTGTGATGGAGTCCATTCGAACAGATCAGAAAATTTTGAAATAGAACCAAAACAAACCTAAACCAGCCAGCTTTTCCTGTTTTCTTTTGAAATCCAAAATTTAAAAAAAAGAAAATAAATTGTCTTCTTTTCTTCCTCTAACTATACTGGCTTTTCTTTCCTGCTTCTGTTCTGCTTTAACATAGAGTTCAGTGAGCCTTGCATGAGTTTCAACCTGTCTGTTTTTGTCCTTCTCAATATTAAAAGCCAAACAAGCAACTGGTAATTCCAGGCTGGTAAAAATATGTGGCTGTCTCTATCTTCTGAGCACACAGAATAATGCTTGACACCAGGAGCTGCTGAAGTCAGAGTGAATGGTGGGCTATTAGGAACAGGTATGGCACTGCATCAGACTGGATACAGCGAGGAAAAAGGACAAGTGCTGTAGTGAATTACTAACTTCTAATATTTTCCAGTCTTTTAAATGTATCTTTAAATTTTCTATGCTTTTTACTTGATAAGTGAAACAAAGAACCAAAAAAAAGATGCCGAGCATGCTGTGTATTTCCTCTTGCAAAATTCTTATTTTGTTAGTATGTGGCCATCAATTTTTTTCTAGTCAGGTTATACAATCTGCTAGTAATTTGTTTTCTGTGAACAAATATGTAAGCAAATCTGTTAAGGGCCAGGAGTAAGGGAACTGCCCTGTAAAAGATGGTGTAGTCTTGAAGACTTGTATCCAAAGGTGATACAGGTGTGGATCAGTTCTGACTCAGAGAGAAAGCAAGTTGTCAGGGAGAAGCAAATGCAGCTTGTCAGAATAAGAACATAAATCTTTAAAATTTTCATTGAAGAACACAACAATCTTAAGATAAAATATGAAGTGGTATTGTTGTAGCTGATCTTAGTCTGTGACTGAAGGAGGACTGGAGGTTTTATCAAACCAGCTGTTGCAGCTGAAGGAGAAAAACCAAGCATATCTCCAGGCACACAAAAACCTTCTTTAAGTTACATAATTGCTGCATATATTTGTGCTCAGACAATGTTGGTTTATCTGTCACTAAATACCTACCTTGGTTAGACTGCACACTCAGTGGCACTGTTGCCTAAGCTGGCTCAATTATGCTCTGTAGTTTTCCTTGCATGGTGACAGCAAAAGCAGGGGATTAACTGCTCTGAGAAACTGATCTGACTGGAAAATAAAGTTTTTATTTTGTTTGAATGTTTTTTTAGGCAGACAGGTCCCCTGGTTCAATGTGCAAATGTTTGTGCTGATGGAACCGAGTTGGAAATTGGATGCTGGAGACATAGCACAGGCTGAGGGCACAGTTTTTATTAGAGGTGTTTAATCTGACAGGCCAGGTTCATTCAAGTACCTCAGTATAAATGGTATTACATACCTGTCTGTCAAATGCTTCTGCAATTACCTTAAATTGAGGATTTAGCGTGGTTGTCTAGGAGGCACTCAATATGATACATATAATGGTCCAAGTTTCTGAGTTAGCTCCATGAGAGGACCTTTTTGTATTAGAGGCACGGGATTTTTTAATTTCTATAATATAATTCTTGCTTTGAATAAGAAATAGAGTGTTTGCCCTCTTGATGGTTGATAAAGCATTTGCTATTCTAATATTACTGGTAGTGGAATTTTGATAGCTCAGTGATTCTTGGGCAATTGTCTGTTAGAGAAACACTTTAGCAGTGGAGGTTGTTCCCATCATTACTGTGCTTTTTATATGAGTAAGGGAAAATAAATATTTATAAGTGGCTAGTGGGTATTTGGAGTGAAGCAGAAAGTGTGCATACACATGGATTTAAAGATATTTTGAGCTTGGCACAATATTCCAGAATCTAAATGTACTGTATAGGAAGGGAGATTATTTATGACCAATATTTTGGTGCAGAAATTAAGTTAATTGCATTTAATATGTTGGAAAAAAAAACCCCTGAATGTTTGCAAGCGGGAGGTTGCTGCTACACGTAAATTTTGTGTGAGCAAGCACAACCCAAAAAAAAATAGAATGCGTCACCAGGAGAGAACAGGTTTCCATTGCCTAGAGCAGATGCCAGGAAAGCACAAAGCACTAGCTAAATCTGTTTTTGTGAGCTGTACCAAGCCTTGACACACTTTCTGTGGAGATGCAGTATTACAAAGATCCTCATTGGAAATGACTGCAGAAGGTAACAATGGCTTGTGTGCAATCAGAGATGTTGGGTTTTCTCTGTCAACAATAGCAAAAAAACTAAATATGGGAATAACAGAAGCTAAATTCCCTGCATGAATAACTTCATCTTTAGTGATTGCAGTGAGGGATGACTCCTGCCATGCATAGTCATCCAGTCATTGATAATAAAGATGTAGTATGAATTGGCAGGAGTAGTTTTCTTACAGCGTTTGCTACCCAGACGTTGCTGTGTGTATGAGAATCCTGATACCTTGATTGCAGGAGGTTCTGAAAAGTATTTTCTGTGTTGGTGCTAGAATGATTTGTAAAGAATAAGAAGCATATAAGTTGGAAAAAACAATTGGTTTTCAGAAAATCTTCTATGTGTAATGAGGTGTCATAATTTGCCCAGCAGCATGAATGTTTTTAATTCTAAAGAGTACAACATCATGTATTTAAGGTGTGGTGAGTGAGAATTATGTGAACTTACTGGAGAATTATGTGAAGTTACTGGAGAATTTGGTTTACAGTAATGTTCATAGTTTGTAAATGACTTGTATGTGTTAATTAATTTATTCCACTTTTCTGTATTTCCAGAGAGGAGTACACTGACTTGTTAACAGAGGTTACTGAGCTAGAGCATGGTAAATACTCAGCTAGGATTTGTGAAGCATGATGGATTGTGAGAATGCTTGTCAAGCTCAGACATGTAGTGATCTTCCATAGAGACAATGGAAAATCTCCTTTTACCAGAAGGCATGTTTTACATACTTAATAATATGATTCTGACCACGTCAGTGTAAGAATCAGTGAGAGACACTAGGATTAGTAATTGTAAAGTAACACCTAAGTGGGAATGAATGGCCTAAACCCCTCAGTCCCTGTTATTAACCTTGAGTTGCCTCTGTACCTTATGTCAGAATAAAATTACGGAGTTATTGGTGACTATGGTGTCTGTGATGAATATCTGTGGGGTGAAAGGTTTTACTGGAAGTTTAGTGGAACATCTCCTTTCTGCCTAATTTTTCATCGATGCCTAAAAAGCCAAACAGTGAGAGAGCAGGAATGCCACAGTGATTTTGCATCCATAATCTCCACATCCAAAAGTACATGTAGCTGTGCCTTATGAAAAAGAAGTTGTTAAATAGTCAGCACATGCACATAACCTATGCAAAATCAGAATGAAGGAAAAGTTTTTGGGAAGGAGGTGTTGGGGCTGGACCCAGAGATGACTGATGTAGTAAAGAAGAAGGTGCTCTTTTATGGGCTTTCATATAGCTGGAGTAGATTAAAAAAACAAACCAACCCAAAAACATAGAAGGAGAGAACAAAACCCAGCAGGTTTCTGTGCCTGTTGTTGAATCCATCCTGCTAAAGTTCTTTGCAGAAAAATGGGAGTAGTGATCCTACGCAGTACTTGAGCTTTATGTTACTGTTTGCATGCTGTTTGAGATTTGAGGGAAGCAGTCCTTCTGTGACTCAAGGCTTATGTGGTTGTACATGAGGATTTTCTGGTCACCATGTTCTTTGTCAAGGGAGGGTGAGGCAGATTGAGCACCCCAGGCTGTTTCACAATATCTTCAAAAGAGGGGGATAAAACAGAAATGCAGACAGTGAGGCAACTCATACAGATGAGGGAACATTACATGTCCCTGTGTGCAGTTCCCTGTTGCCACTGTGAACTGGAGGGGCTTTGGAGCTTTAAGGAAAGGGAGGGGAGAAGAACAAACTAAAGGTTGTGAATTAGGGAAAAAAAGAAGTGATGAAAACAAACAGAAATTGGTAGGTAACATGCTATCAGAAACAACAAGGGAAGCAAAGGGTGAAAATTCCGGAGGGAGTCATACTGAAAGGATAAAAGTGCACATTAACAGAGCAGAGAGGTAAGAAATGAAGTAACTAAACACGTTCTAAAGTGGCCAAAAAAACAGAAAGAAGGAAAACTGTATGTTGAAACTATAAATGAGATCAGATTACAAAGGAACTTAAAGAAGTAGCATGGTTAATGAAGAACAAAACTGGTAAGGCCAAACCATTAGTAGGAAAGAATGTGAAGGATAGTAAGGCAGGGTTTTTAAATAATGGATTAGTAGCAAGAAATCTAGCAAAGGATGTGGCTTGCTACCCTGATGAGAAGGGTTGCTGCTTTGTTGGCTTGCTACTCTGATGATTAATGATGTTGAGAGGCAATAAGTGTTTAGTCTTCACTAAGAACATCAACTAACTGTCATGGAAAAGGCTTAAGAATTAAGATTACAAAAGGGAAGGAACAGTTTAAAGAGTACTTTTGTCAAGTGTTTAGGCTTGATAAAATTGCCTGTTGAATATTTAGGAAATTGACTGAAATAGTTTAAAATCTGCTGGTGAAGTTCTGAGAGCATAAGTGAACAGAGAGGTTCTGGAAGATTGAAAACCTGCAAAGAAAATGTGTTGCACTGTGGGTTGGCAAGGGTTGTAAGGGGAGAAGAAGCAGGATTTTGTCATATTTTGATTTTACTAAGGCTTTTGATAGTCTGGCACAGAACTTTGGCAAGCCAGCTGAGGAAGCAGGGACAGCATGAAATTCTTATTTAATATGTTTGTAGCTGGATAAAAAATAGTGTTCATCAAACTTACTTGATGAACTTGATGAACTAAGTGGTTCACTCTCAAACTGGAAATGAGTTGCCCTGAAACTGCAGTGTTCAGTATGATTGACATAAATGAAAAGGGGAGAATGTTTATTAGATTAGTGAAGGAGTGGTAAGGATGCTGGGAGAAAGGATTAGATTTTGAATGCATTTTGGCAATATTAGAAATGATTAGGGGAAAAACTGGAGTGTGATTCACTAGCACTAGTGCGTAGTTCTGCTTTTGTTGATGAATAAAAGAGCATGTGTTTATTGGATGGGGAAGAAGGTGATGCAGCCCTGCAGGAAAAGGGGTGTGTGTATGGGGTGGGGGCAATGGTTTAAAAGGCACCAGAGGGTCCAGGCTTGTAAGTACTACTGTGGTGCTCAAAAAAGAAGGTAAACATTGTACTCAGAGGTATACACAGAAGTATTTTCTGTAAGCTATGAGAAAGTATTCTAGTAATCTTCACAGCTTAATTGGGCATCCTGGGGAATGCTGTGCTTGAGTTTTGGCACTCATCATGGAGCCTGTGAACCAGCTGGAGAAATGCCTGGGAGAGCAGACAGAAGGATCTGAGATCTCTCAGGAGACGAGTTCAAACCTGATAGAAGATGATGGGCCTTCACATGAGGTGAAAATAAATTGTGGAACTCCATGTCCCAGTTGTTGTGAATGGAAAACATGATTGCATGAATTTACAAGACAGAAGTCCATGGAGGATTGGCCCAGTATACAGACACAAAGATTGCTTAGGCTGGGAAGAGTACCCAAGGAAGGGTCACTATGTACCTGTTTGCTTTTGACACTTTTCTGATGTCTGTCCTTGACTGTTGCTGCAGATGGGATCTTGGGCCAGACAGCAGAAAGACTTGGGTTTGACCCTGGGAGTCTGTTCTGCATTCTGGAAAATGTCTGAGGAGAGATGGGAGGAGCTGGTGTGGAGTATCAGGAGAAGTGTGCTATACAACTCCTACGTACTATTAGGTACATGTAAAAGCAGCTTTAAAGAGAGAAGAGTGGCAGCTAACAGTGGATGGGTCTAAGGTGATGTCCTTAGGGGTGTCTAGTTAGGAGATCCAAGCTGAAGTGCTGAGTTAGAGAAATACTTGCAGATGCAGCAGGCAGCTGGGAAATTGATGAGTTTCCAGTCATACAGAGGTGGCTTCTCTTTTCATGAGACCCTTGTGACTCAGCACTGGCAGTGTTGCTGGTTTCCATGCTGTGCTATCCATGACTACCTGCTTGTGAAGGTGGAGTTGAGATCCTGTCAGCAGAGACTGAATAGCAAGTGTCAAGAGATGATGCTGGTTCACCTACATTCACTGCAGTCCAAATAGATATGTGCATAGAAAACATGGTTATAGTGACAGACCACTTCTTCAGCTTCCTGGAGGTATAGCTGTGAGGTTCAGGTGCTTATTTTGTGTGGTATGGGGTTTATATTGTCTTTATGTACTGATGAAGGAGGTCTCTAGTACTATTTTTATATATTCAAATAATTTTATTGCCTCAGAAAAGTTATGTGGCTTTGTCATCATAAACTTTAAACGTGTTCCAGAAAATGGAACAAAACCAATATGAGAACAGAAATTAAGCAGAAATTTCAAGAGATCCTGAATGTGTTATTTGCAGTGAATGAGTTTGAGAAGTGACTTGACTTTGAAATTTTGCTCCAGTTACAGCAATTGATGTGATGAGAGTGGTGTTAATACTGCCAAATGTCTGGCATGTACAGGCTTAGCCATATTTTGTCCTAATGTGATTTTCTTGTGTTTTAATTTGGAATAAAAACTGCAGCTACTTTTAATTGCTTTGATAGTGGTTTTGTCTGTGTTTATTTCATGGACATAGGAATGGTGGCCAATAGTGCCTTGAAAGCAGCGTGTGGAGATGTGTATGTTTGTGTGTTTGTGCACAGTCACCAAGGGGATGAAGTGTATTTCACATTTAGTTGTGTAAAAGGCTTAAGTCTGAGATTATTCTGAATTGTCTGTATAGTTTCACAGTCTGGATCTGATGTCAAGAAGGTTTCCTGTGTAGTATTCAAAAATTGCCTTCCTAACAGCTGTAAATTTATAGTTCATGGCAGTAGAGTTGTTATGGTATGGTAGGCAGTGGTAATATCATATGCATGACAAGAAGTCCACAGATGGCTCTTAGGTTTGTCTCAGGAAAAAGTTGAAAAGAGGCTGTACTTGAGTTTATGCAGTGATAGTGCCTGGATAGCTCTCAGAAGGTCTCTGATTAAAAAAATTATTTAGTTTTGGAAATATGAAGCTGTTCTGTTTTCCTACCCAGCATGCAGTGTCTTAGAAAACACTCTCTGGTTTATCTAAGTGTTGTGTTCTTGGAACTGGCCGGTCTCTGACTACTCAGCTGAAAGTGGTAATAATAGTATAATCCATGGAGCTGGTTGTTTGGCTTTAGAAGATTGAGTGAAGAATTAAATGTCTAAATTATGCTTTAGGTCTAAAAAGGGCCAGCCAGCAGGAAAACATGCTACTTGCTTGAGGAAAGGATCATGGATGTGGCAGGGCAAGGGAAGAGGTGTCCGGCCATCAGCAGCATCCGTTGGTCTGAGAGGATGGGAGATGGTGGTGTCCCTCAAGGGCAGATCTGACAGTGCTGACGAGGGAAGAGTGGCTGGATCAGTAGAAGGGCCAAGCAGGGGGGTCCCACGACTCCTTTGCCATGCAAGGTAGAAAGACACAGAGAATGCTGTGGTCAGGGGCAGAGGAGAGGAAGGACAGTGCCTGTTCATACCTTCTGTTCGTACCTTCTGGTAAATCTGCATCTGTTGTGTCCTGGCCAAGTGTGTTTCTGGATGTGCTATGGTTGGGTTTCTTCCACTCTTCTGATCATGGAGGTTAAGGAAAAACTTTTATATTTAGATGAAGAAGGGTTTTTATCTAGTTGTCAGGAAAATATTCCTACACTTCCCATTGCAGACTGAAGCTACAACTTGCTAGTAACTGCAGAGTTTGGTAAAACATAGCTTTAATCACAAAAACATCTGTGCATTCTGCCTTTCTTCTGTCCTCCAGGGCTGTGGTGCCCTTTCTCTTGACTAGACCATTAGGTGATAAAGTTTGGTCCAGTTTAGATTATTCCTCCTGTCCCCTTACATCTTTCTCCATAGGCAGCACTGCTACCTTGCTTCTCTCTCCCCCTTTATAATTTCTGAGTGCTTTTATCCTCCAGGTTTGCAAAAACAACTGAAAAAGATAAGGGAGGAGGGTAGGAAGCGGCTGTGGAGGGAAGAGTATGTAGTGCTGGCAGACAGGGTTTAGGAGGCATTTTGGAGCAAGTCATACCGCTTTGCTACAGGCCTGGTGGCCTCATTTGGCTTTGGATGTCAGCCCGAATGCTGACGTCCCCTGGCAGTCCCTGTTGTGTGCTTGAGTGCTGTGCTGCCCCTCCTTCTGTCATCTGTGCCAAACTGAGCCATAACTTAACAGCCATGGCTTAAGCTCTGTATTTTGGGCTATTTTTGTAAATAATCAGTACTAATTTGGGTGGTAGCATTAGCATGATAGATGAGGAGTATGACATATTTAAAGCAAACTGTGAACTCAACAGATTTGCAGGTCTTCTTTGAAGAATAAGTTGTTTTCACTTCCTGGACAGCTTAGGCCTTGGTATTACAGCCTTTTTTTTTTTTTTTTTTTTGTTAATACAAAATTAGTATATATTTTGGACAGGAAAAATAATCTGGAAGGACATTTACTAACAGTAATTTTTATTTATATGATGGGAGTTTTTGAAATTGTTTCAGCAGTAGAAAATAACTCCATTTGCCTCTGCAAAGAAAATGTTTTTCTGTAAACATTTCCTATGTATGGGTATATGAACACAGCTGTGAGAGCAAAGATGTGGCATAATTTCAGTAAATCAATCTGAAGTGATTCCAGTTTTAATTTTCTGTTCTTACACATTACTAAGAAGGATTGGAGACATAGGTAGAAAAGTTTGAGTTTGTAGCAATAGCTGTCACATGAGCTAGAATATACAGTCAGTGCTGAATTTTTGTAAATCAGAGAGTGGAGTGCTACTTTGCTGATATATTGGCATAAGCTCTCGTTCACTGTGCCAAGCCATGCAGTCATTTTTCTAGAACCTCTGTCCTTTTTTGGGGTAGGAAGCTGAAACATTTATGACTAGTCCTAGTGGTGTCAACTCAAGAAGGGGTAGCACAAGTTTCTGGGTCCGGGTCAGGCCTGTGCAGTGGAAAAGAGTTTAAGATGCCATTGTTTGTGCTGTTCTCCATAAGTCTAAAAAAACCTTGCATGTGTTCACATAGAATTTGTTGTATTTGCTTTATTGATAACAATACTATTACACTGACAAAAAATGGCAGGGTAGAAAAATACTTTCAAATACTGCTGATATGTCACTCCCACACTTCCTTTGATTCCTTTTCTGCTGGACAATCCTAAATGCCAGGGATTCTGAGGAAAAGGGGCAGGACAGTGTGGCATTTGTTTCCACTGTATTTCCATGTATTTTCTCAGTTCAGTAGTTATTGAATGAATACAGTGCAAGCCTCAGGAATTTTGTGAAAGAAACGGTTTTGCAAATGACAAGGAGAGAGATTTTTTTCTTGAAGGCTCATGTGACTTCTGTTGGGATTTTTGGTAGTTTGTATTTTAACTTCAAGATTAATCTTTAACAGTCCACTGAATTTTTCATGTCTTCCCCTCAAACAAAGTCATGATTCCCAGCTGGAAGTATTCCCTAACTAATCTGTTGTGGTAGCAGGGCTGTGTGCTCTTGCCTGGTTGCTCCCTGCTGTGCCCCACTCCAGTTGTGCTGGTGACTGCTGCTGCGGAGAGCAGATGGAGTGAGTCAGGAGGAAGTGTTGTAAGCGATGCCGTTTGCAGGGCTTGGTGTTGGTGCCTTGGCTGCTCTGGGCTCCTTTCTAAACCTACTTCTTCTGCCTGGTGTTAGCAACCTGCCTTTCATAAGTGAAGGGTTTCTTTGCAGAGGTGTGTTGAAGGAGACAGAAAACTGCTGCCATTTCTGGGGACAGTAGGTGCCAGACTTGACTGATCTCGTGGGAGTGTTACATGCTGCACGTGGGTAAAAGCTACACAATAGGAGGGCTTGCAGCAGAGCAGGGATATGTGATAGCTGTTGGACCATGGTTAATTCCTTATAAACCTGAAATTTCTGTATGAACAAATATAACTTTAATTTATCAAGTGAAGAGAAAAATTTGTGAATTTCCGCTATTCAGCATTGACGTAAAGGAAATGTTTTGCTATAGCTCTTGCTTGAGCATGTCCAAAGTCATCCCTAGGCATAGTTGAGCAGAGCTCCAGGGATTGACTGCAGTTTGATAGTCTCTGAGAATATGGGAAAATCTTGCATGACAGGAGAATCCACTGCAATGCTAAAGAATTTCCGATCTGCCCAGGCTGCTCAATTCCTAGCAAAATAATTACGTAGTGACATAAATTGGAAGATTACCTCATGCCCTGGAGCCTCTTTTATGATTCTCACTGGCTGGGAATTAGACAGTGCTCTGAGCTTTATTACAGGGAGTCTGTGGCTCCCTAGCACTGCCTCAGAAGGTAAATCCTTTCTGAGTTGCACAAATGCAACTGTGATATAGATCTCCCTCCTCCCCAAGTCTTTCCCCATCTACATTACATTTTTACCTAGCTCAGACCTGATGTTAGATCTCTCAGGCTTGGGAGCAGGAAAAAACCCTGCCGTAAGATTTCTGTTTTTTTGCATACCACTTGTTCTCAAAACAGGTGGAGGCAAGCAGGCACTGCCCTGGTGAGAAAGCTTTGAAGTGCCTGCCCTGTTGAGGTTGCTTTGCAAGCTGGTGGATGCTGCACAGGACTACCACAGTGGTTCCCTTCATCCCTCTGCCCTTGTGGGGTGTGGGAGCCAGTGTGTTTGCACTGGAAGGGTAAAGATGGAAATAGAAAACTCCATGTTATGGGCTGTGGCACAAATACCAGATTTGTGTCTCCCAGTGTAATGAAGTCACTCCTGTAGCCATTGCTGTAGTTAGCTGTGTGGATTAGATTAAAGCTAGCATAGCGCAACAACCATGTGCGTATCCACTCAGACATGCGGTAAATGGTTTCTATTCCTTGTTAATAACCAATTTTTAGCAGTGACAAAGGTTAATTTTTTTTACTCTGGTGTTATGGGTTGTGGTTGCACAGACCCCAGCTTTATTTCAGAGAGGGAAAGAAATGAGAGAAGGGTTAGGGTTTTAGTGTGTAACTGAGAGAAATTTCAGGAGGTAACTGTACCATCTCTGCTGCTATTTACCATGCATCTTGCTCCCTTTACAGTGAAATAGAATTGCCTAAGAAAAATGCTTCCTACTTAGCAGTAACTCACTCTGTCCTGAGTTAGGAAGACATAACTTTCGTTTAGCTAAAATTATGTCTCTTAGTGCAACTGTTTGAGCATGGGGTTGTTTGGGTAGATGTTGGGAATAAATGTATCTGTGCATCTAGAAGTGTTTGCATTGCCTATGGATCAGGTACTCTGCAGGACTTCGTAATGCCTCTCCTGTGTGCCAAGCAAGCTTGGCTAAGTGTGAGGGCTCCCTGCCACTGGAATTGGGGCAGTTTGTCCTCTCCACTGGCTGCTGAGAAAAGTATTTTGCCAGACACTGCTGTGTGGAAAACCTCAAAGGCCGGTGGGGTTGCTCAGAGTTAATGACTGCATGAGATGCTTCTCAAGTGGACAGACAGGTGATATGAAAAAAAAAAAGTAGGTTTAACAGCAATGTAAACATGTTGTGGAAAGAACTGTGTTCTTTAGGCCCAGTACTGCCCATGCCTGTTAAGGTTTTGAGTACCAGAATGAAGTATTGGAGTGTGCTACCCACAGACTTAATTTGTGGGATGTGAGTCATTTGGTTTAACCTAGTTAATAATTTGGATAGATGGTACATACTGAATAGCATTTTTCTTCTGGTGCTCTGGAAGCAGTCAGGACAACCTGTATTCAGTTCATCGAGATTCCTTCTGTTTGCCATTGTCAAAGGCAAGAATTCATTGACTTCTAAAACTAACATTTATTGACGTTCAGGGGTTGAGTGATTGCTTTACTTGGAAGCAATGTCTTTAGGTCCAGGATCAAGAAGGACATTAATAAATAAATAAATAGATTTTTTTTCCTTACTCTATGAAACAGTTGAGTAAAAGATAGGTATAAACCTGTGGCTTTTTAGGAGATACAAAAAGATCTAACTGAATAGAATCAGCAGAAGCAAATACAAGTCAGCAGTTTGCCTTGGCAGCCAAAAGGGAGAACCACATACTTAAGGGTGCATCAAGCCCAGCATCATCAGTGGGTGATTATCCCACTGGATTCAGCCTTGGTGCTGCCTCACCTTGAGTACTCTGTGCACTTCTGGGCCCCCCAGTTTTAGAAGGTCCTTCAGTGCATCCGGAGGAGGGCAACAAAACTGGCGACAGGGCTCAAAGGCATGTCCTGTGAGGAGCAGCTAAAGGCTTTGGTTCCTCTAGTCTGGCTGAGGGGCACTCCCATTGCTGTCTACAACTTTCTGAGGAGGCCAGGTGGAGACAGAGGTGGGATCTCTTCTGCCTGGTATCCAGGGGTACGAGGTGTGGGAATGCTTGAGAGCTTCAGCAGGGATGCTTCTGACTGGACAGTAGGGAGCATTTCCTTACTGGGAGGGTGGTCCACCATTGGAACAGGTTTCCTAGAATGTGATTGATGTCTGAAACTTGTCAGTGTTTAAGAGGATTTTGGACAATGCTGTTAATAACATGCTTTAACTTTTGGTGAGCCTTGAAGTGATAAGGTCCCTTCCAACTGGAATGTTCTGTTCTATTCTGTTCTGTCCTGTTCTATAATTCATGGTGTAATTAAGATAAGAGCTGTGACACTAATGGCTTCATGATGTAGTGATATCCAGGAGTTTAACAGGACATTTATTTGGATTTTTAAAATATTTGAAGCCACATTAGTTGAAATAGTTAAACAAAAAGTTATGTTAACCCAAATATATTGATATGTTAGTTACTTTTTACCATAGTGACATAGTTCCGTGAGGTTAATTCTGGGTGCTCCTTTGATTAAGAGCGATAAATCCTGTGTGTGGTTTCAAAAATTTTAGTCTTTATCTGGGCTGTAATGGAAAATAACAACTTGGGTGGCATAGAGGGTTGAATGGGTCGTGTAAGTGTTTCAGTCTCTGTGGATGTAAAGAAAAATGTTCAAACAGAGAACATGGACAACAGCTCCCACCAAACAGAGAAGTAATGTTGCTGTAGGTTGGTGTTCATACTTTTGCAGCACTGCAAAAGGTGTCTCACATCTTCAGTCAGCTGTGGAAGGGGAGCAGCACTGCTGTAATGTTGATGCTTTGGGAAGTGTGTGGTAGTTAATCTCACAGATTTCTGACGCTGTGGTATTTCTTCTTTTTTGTTCAGGTACCTTTGGGACTCTTGTTCTTCCAGCAGTAAGTATTGTTTTCATTCCCTCCTTCCTCAGAAAATGTTGACTGCTTGTAGCTTACCACCTGTTGGTGTTGATGATATATTTTGCATATGATCCCAGCTGTTTTCACAGTATCAGATGAGTACATTTCCTGACCAATAAATCAAGGGTTTTTCAGATCAAATGCTCTGCAACTTGTTAGAAGTAATTGCAGGACTCAGGAGCTGATTTCCAGCATCAACACAAACTATCATAGAACTTGAACACAAAAATTTAATCGATGTCTTTTTTGACTGATTGATACCTGTATTTTAGATACACCATGAAGGCTAATTACAGCTGAAAAAATAATGTAAAGCAACAATTGAGAAATACCAAAATAAAATATATTATATATAATCTTTCTAAGGGCTTAGAAATGCATATTCAGTGAAAGTACATTAAAAACCCAAAAATGTATCTTGAATTGTGTGTTGTGTGTGAATCCTGAATTTATGATCCTGGATATTCATCTTGAAAGCCCAATCCAAAGAGTTATGTATTTATATCAGGAGAAAAGTTTTACCAAAGTCAACCAAGTTTTACCAAAGTCTGGGTATCCCATAATCTGGGATAAACTGTCTCTGATTAAATAATCTGGAAGTATTTGATAGATGGATAGTCAATGACAATGAGCAGCTCAACTTTATGAAGATTACTAGGTTGAAATGCATCTGTATGAACTATACATTAGCAAATGTAGAAAATTATTATAATAAAAAAAATCAATAAGTTTCTTTATATAATCTGGCCCGGTCTTAAAATGTTCAATCACCTTACACTAGGCAGGGTATTTTCCTCCCTCTCTTGCTGCTATCTGAAGAGATGAAAACTGACTCATTTTAACTGCAATATTTTCTATTTGTTTGTGTAGCCACAGTAGACTTAGATTTTGTCCAGAGTGTAATTTGCTAGCTGAAGGTGGGTAATGAGTTTCTGGATTCAGCCTCATCTTTTCCAGAGGAAACAGTAGCTGCTTTGTCTGAGGTGCTCGTGATGGTGGTTGGTGCAGTCAGAAGTACGTGAGATGGCCTTTTTCTCTCTTGTGTTAGGACTGCCAAAATGGGGATAGTAATACCATTCATTTGGGATGTTTTGACTAAGATAAAATATTTTTACAGCAAGTTCCTACTACTTAGTGTTAAAAGCTGCCTTGCTCATGTTTGGGTTGAGAAATAACCCTTTAGAGAAGGAGTTGGTGGGGCTGAGGTAGTCACTATTACTGTAGTAATTGTGGAAATGTTGTATTAGTGCAGTTTCAGGTAGCATAAATGTGTGAAACAGAAGGTGGGTTACATTGGACCTCAGCCGTCCTAATACACTGCCATGGCAATGCAAACCTCATTGTCTCTGACCTTTACATCAAGAAAGGCAGTTGTGTCACCGGGTTTTGGAAGGAAAGATCTTTTGAAATATGACAGGTATAATATAAAAATTTAGGGAGAAACCCATGCTGTCTGTCGTTATTTGTGGTAGGAAAGGGATACAGGTAAATAGATAAAGTCTCTAAATGACATTTATAGAAGATTTACATTTTTAAAGAAGAAATTGAAGACAATGCTTGCAGCAAAATAATACTGTAAGAGTACAATTCATTGCAACGATGAAACAAAACAAGGTTATTTCCCCCCATTTTGATTTTTAATTATTATAATGTTTCCTGGAGTTCTTGTAGCAAATCCTATCTGATTTTTAAGGATTACAGCTTCTTTAAGAAATAGTAATATTCATAAATGAATGTTTGAGGTAACAATAAGGTAGTATTTGATAGATGCAGTAGCTAAAGCTGTTCCTCTTATTTAAGATATTGCAGAATACTTGGCATGGAATTTGGAGGGTGTTGAAATATGTGAATCATATGTTCTTGGCAATGTGTGTACAAAAACCTGCAGCTTGAGAAAATGAAAAATCCTTTTCAGTGTGGGACTTTGCATCTAAAATTTAATTCTATAAATCCAGACTTTAAAGGGGGGGATGTCTTCTTCCCATGTCATCAGAGGCCTGCTTATAGGTGAAAAAGAGCTTCTTTTTATTTTTCCCCCTTGATTTTTTTTCCTGGCTTGTTTTAAAAACCGAAAGTTAATAGAGAAGGATGGAATTGTAGTTGATTCTGCTTTATAGGTAAACACACAGAGAAGGAAATGTATTCTCTACAGACGTTTGCATCTACCTCATTTGTCACCCAGTGACATTTTCCTATGTTTGTGAATCCCTGTTGCCTCAGTGTGTGCTGTTAAAATGAGCTTTGACAGCAGTACAGCCTTTCTTTATAGCACTTGGTAGGATACTTTTGAAGTGCTGCGCCTGCTGAGTTAACAGCTGTAATTTTCATTACACTGCAAGAGGAGTGCTTCAGTTCCATATGTCATGCTGCAAAATGCAAGCCTGTCTTTAGCTGTCTTAACTTCAGAGGTTTTGCTCCAGATTTACAGTTTCAACTCCAAACAGAAGCATGTGACTCTTAAGCTTTTCAGCAGGGCTGCTTGTTGGAATGAGCTGTGTGCTGTGTTAAAGCCCTTCCCCTTCCTCAAAGAGCCATTCTGGCGGGACAGAAGCAGCATCTGGGCTGGGATGTCCCTGGGGTCGCTGGCTGTCTGTGAAGGCTCTGCTCAAGTAAAATTCCGGTGTGCTGCAGCATCTCTGCTTTAGGCCTTTCAACCCCTGTGACTGGGATTCCTCCCAGCTAACTTTAGGAAATGCAGTGATGCATCTGAATTATGAGCTCTGGATTTCCTCTGTGCACTGGAAAGACACAGAGAGAGAGAGAGGGAGAAGAAATCTGTGCGTGATTACTCTGACCTTATGTGGTCTAAATTTCCTTGCCAGTGATATCTGTCTTCTGCCAGCACTGAAGGAGCTTTCAATGTCTATCCAAAAAAAGTTAACCATATAAATTTTATATTCCTTTATTTCCTAATATTTTTGGAAGGATAATTATTTTACTTTCTAAATGAGTCACGGTACGTGCTGTAATTATTAATTACGAAAGTGAAATGAGACAAAATCAGTGAGGTTGCTATTGAAAAGCAGTACCTCACTTTATGAAAAACAAATTCTGTATTTGATTTTTCTACCCCATAGGACATAAAGCTAAAGACTGTAAAAAAACAAGTGCAAAGTTCTCTTACTGTCCTGCTCATCTTGCTTACATGTACTTTCTTTAAATATTTTATTTTTGGAAAATTTCATAGCAAAAAATTATGAAGGAAAATATTAGCCCATTATATCAAACCAAAGAAATTTCTAAATAACTTAAAAAGAGAGCACAATCTATGCATGTATAAGACTGTGAATTGCATATAAATGCATTGATACTCATATTCTTGAAAACCTGATTACTACTTAAAATTAGATGGAAATGTGTTGTTGTGCTTCTGGTAAGACATTTTCTGGTAATTGTTGAATAATACATTAAAGTAGTGCATAAAATCCCCTTTCTCTTTTTGAAAATTTACATAGGTTGACAAGTTCAGTTATATATATTATATATTTATGTAAAATGTTTTTTAAATAATAGTGTTTTCAGGAATATTTTGGATACCTAACAGAGTGTCACTATTTCTTTTTAAGCTGCCTCTGAACAGTGCTTCTGGGAATTATGAGTTACTGGTGGAGGGCCGTGCTGATGGCCGGCACATCTTCTCTAACCGTACCAGCCTGATGTACATGTCAAAGAGCACCTCTGTGTTCATCCAGACTGATAAATCCATGTATAAGCCAGGACAGGATGTGCTCTTCAGGATTGTCACTGTCTATCCTGATCTCAAACCTTACCAGGTGTCTCTGAATATATATATCCGAGTAAGTATCCACAGGAACACGGTTAGATGTTAGATTGTGTCACATGTTCTGAATTTGTGACAAATATAGGTGGTATGAATTGCTGCCTAAATCTTGCCAGCAAGGCCACTCACATTTAACATGCAGCTTGGCTTTTCTCCTAGGACCCTCGGAAGAAATTGATTCAGCAGTGGTTGATGGAGGAGGGTGATTTGGGTGTGGTTTCCAAAAAATTTCAGTTGTCAATGAACCCTCCACTAGGAGACTGGTCCATAGAGGTGGAAGTGAACGTGAGTATTAACACTGCCAAATAACAGAGAGATTTATTTCTTCTGCTAGATGTGTATAAAATTGTGTTTACGCTGCTGAAACCAGTTATAAACATGGATCATGAGATGAGCAAATCCTTCCCTCATGTCAAAAATTGGGCAAACCTCACAAGATTTTCAATAGTACATGGTTTTGTGGGGAAGGATACAAAACCCTACATACATACTTTATTCTAAGGTCTGTGTTTTGATTCCAGGATAAAAAAAGTATTAAAAAAGTGAGGAGTTTTAATATTAATATAAAAGAAAGATATCATGGAGTAGAGTTTTTTTCCTTTTTAAGTGAAATACTCCTACATTTATTTTGCAAGCAAATACACAGAAATTTGTTGTATCACACTTGTGCAGCCAGTCAGTGTCTAAAGGGTTGAGGAATCAAGACTATTTACAGATCTTTGCCTAGTTTTAGGCGTGTTTCAGCAGCTCACAGTGACTGATGAGTTACTGAGGAAAAAATAACTTTGTAAAATAGAAAGGATGACTAGTAATACAGGACGATTGCAAAACAAAACTGGAAGAGTCTGTGTTGCATGTTGCTATTGGTAGTAGCTCTCTCAGGCCAGTCCTTCAAACTGTTGCACTCCTCATACACCATGGAACATGTTTCAAAAATAGCTGGAGGTTTAGCTGTTCAAAACTCTGTGTGTCAGGGTTATTCAGCCTGCTTTTTAATACCTATAATTTGGGAACTGCATTTCCTATTTGGCTTGCAGTGGCTCTTCAGAGACATTTAGCAAGTATAAACAGGACTGCTTAATGTTACATAATGAGGGAGATGATGGGTAGAAAGGAGAAAAACTCACATGATCATGTGTTACTCAGGAGTAACATTTACCAGTACCAGTTATGTGTTTGATAGATCTCTATAGGCTTAGCCATGTGAGGGTGGTGCTCAAGTGAGGGTCAGGACTGGATTTTTCAAACACTTTGTCATGTGGGTGTGGAGTTGTTGCTGTTGTCTGTGATGGGAAAAATGTATGAAGTTGTTCCTGTGCTCCTCCCTGTGCTCTGCCACTCCTTCCCTTCCCCTGCCTGCTGTTCAGTGGCCTCTCAGTCATGCTAAAGCAGATGTAGAGCTGTAGTCAGGCTGAGATCTAAAGTGCAGTGGGGAAGTGACCCAAACTGAAAAGCATTTGTGTGTTTTTCTTGGCCTAGAGCAGACCAGATCACTGATCCAGCTGAGAAGCCATCCCCACTCACAGCTATTGTAGGTGCTTCTCAGCACTTGGACAAGTGTGGCTCAGACATGGAGACAAAGCCCGGTGGCAGTGGTGGGCTCCTTCAGCAGCTCATATGCCAAGCAAAAAAGTGTTTGTGAAATGTGGCTTGGGCTTTCTGCAAAGGCTTGAGAAATGCTGAAATTAGGAGATAATTGATGAAGGGGTTGTGGCAGCTATTTCCAGGATCTGAATGAGTGCCACTCCCTCCTGAAATAAAACCAAAGAGAAAAAAAAAAAATCGTGAAGTTGAAAGAAACATGCCTTGTAAATTCATCTGGGCTAATGAAACAGCTGTGAGACAAGTGAAGTGAAACCTTAGTAGAGTGTAGTTGATGGTATTCTAAATTTTAGCCATGCTACAGAAGGTTAATGATCTTGGAAAATATATGTCAGAGTGAGAGTGTCTCTCAAGTCATGAGTAACAAGGAGAAAGTAAATAGAGAATGTTTTGTTCCTGTCTGTTTCAACATATAGCTAAAGGGCATCAGGTAGAGGAGGTGAAGTGTGATTTCAAAATGACTGAAACATCGTAACTGAACTGCAGAGCACAGCACTGGCAGTTATTGTGAATACTCAACACTTGGGATTAAGAGGGTCTGGACAAATTCTCAGCACACTCCATTGAGAACTGATAGTAAAACGGCCTTAGGTTGTCAGCTCAAGACACAGTGTCACTCCTGGCTACCCTGGTTGACGCAGTTCCCTAGGTGCTCTCTATTATTTCATGGTTGTCTTTTTGGAAAATGCATTCTAACAACACAGATTGCTGGAGCAGCTGAATACAAAGGTACCAAACTTGTGTTAAAAGGAGATCAGGCTAAATGGTTCCTTTCGACATTTAAACTCTTTGAATTGAAAATTAAGATAGGGGAGAAAAAGAAGTGTATGTTATACTTCAGGAAAAAAAAAAAAGGTTTTAGACCTTGCTGTCCAGAAAAAAATGGCTATTCTTACAGTGCTTATCCTTTGGGAATAGAACAGCAACCCCAAGTCCCACACAGAAATACTTATGTTTGCTTTCAGGCCCTTTTTTGTTTACACCTGCTCCGTTTTAATTTTCAAATTCCACATTGAATATAATGACAAAGCAATATGCATTATTTCTACAGCAGTACCAACATATCTTCGTTGGCTAAGGGCATCATATGCATGATACATTAAGTGACTACTGCAGTATTCACACTATTGGATTAGGTCTGCCTAGTGTGTTGTCTCACAGGTTTATTTTCCTGAAAGTATGCCAACCATCAGATTATTGAAACCTGCAAGACACCTTGCAGAATAAAGGAAAAGAACTTTCCTAGTGGGAAACTCTACTTTATTTTCTTGGTTGCAAGGGAGTTTATGCTGTGAAATACAAGATCATATGGGATGGGATTGCGTTTGAACATGGAGTTGTGTTCAGTGAAAGCTGCTGAGCGACTGGATCCCTCCTCGTGGATATTCCTAGCTATTAACTGGGTATTCCATTCTCTTCTGCAGCAGTTCTGCTGTTCAAGGGAGATGTAGGTTTTATTATGTCATATATAAAGTCGCATAGATCCACCAGTCTCTTCCTGATAAGAGAGGCCACTGAGAGCTTGGATTTACTGCTAAGGAAAGCTTAGTATAAAACAGATATGTCTTCCTCTCCTTAACTAGTAGTGCCAGCTCTGGCCCTGCATGGCATCCAGCCAGCTAATGGATCTGTTGAGCCTTTAGGAACATCTTCATATGGCAAACCCAGGCTGATGTATGCATGACTTAGCTATCCTGATGCCATGACTTGGGTTATAGTTAAATAGCCAGCCTTTCTTTCTCAGTTTCCCTCTTGTCTTTAAAGAATTGTTAAGTGGTTAAATAACGTTTCCCTTCTCTTGATTACAGATCAGTTTCCAAGTGTACCGAGTCTTGATTTTTGGAAGTGCTTCCTCTGAATTCTGTTTTAAATCAGGTTTTGGCTGCTTGCTGCTGTTAAACATCCTGTAGCATTTTTAATAAAAGTTCAGGTGTTAGTACAGCTGTTCCAGGAAAACTCAAGACAGAGTAATTATGGTCTGGTTTCCAAGCCTCTACCTTGTATTTTAGTTGGATATCTTATATTTCCTGTTGCTGAAAGACTTCTAGTTGCTGAGTTTTTGTAGCATGCACCTCTAACCAGAAGTTGTTTCTAGTTAAATGGCATTTTGTAATCTAATTTATGGAAGTTGTTATGTATAAATTTATGATCAAATATCAATGAGTATTAATGTTTCAGGTGCAACAAGGGCTTTCCAAAATATTTTTAAGAGTATTACATTTTTTTAAAGCTTCAGCTATAAAACAAACTTTCAGAATCAACTGGGAATGATTATATACTATACAGGTTGAATTTTGTAGCTTTTGAGGTTTAATACATGTTGCAGATCCACAGCAAATTCTGTCATGTTTTATGCTAGATTAGTTATGGATTTCACATTTGATGCGTTAAGTTTAATGTTGTATATATAATTGCTTAAAAAATGTGTCACACTTCTTCAAAATCAGACTGTACATAAAGCCTTTGGCATTGCCTGACTATTCAGTAGTTTGAAAATGTGCTCAGATATTCCATCAGGATCTGCTTGTGTAAATAGTGGTGACACTGGTGGGACGCTGACTGGTTTTTGGAGACTGTGCTATTGAATTTGAACAGAATTTCATTTTGGGGTTTGTTTCTTGCATGTGCAAACAAAGCATGGAAGTGATCATGAAGTGCTTCTGTTAGTTCTGTCTAGACAAAAATCTGTTTTATTGAGCTTCAGAGCCAGGGCGGAAGAGTGCTCCTGACAGGGCCTGTGAGACAGTGAGGTAGCCCAGGAATGCAGCTGGTGCCAGCGCTGTGCTTTTCCAGGGCAAAGCCCTGGACCACACCCAGAGTCTTTCCCCATGCTCTAACAGCAATGCGTGTCAATGTCAGAAACAAATAAGAAAATGGACACAGATGAGATTGATTTCAGGGACTTTCAGTTGCCAAAGAAGAAAAAAAATCTGTGGGGAATGGCTCCTGTGACCTCAGTTTCATTGGATCAGACCCAATGAATTAAAACAGGAGAGTTCAGCAGAGCAGAATCTAGACTGTAGTTAGGGATTCTTGGATGTCAGGATACACAGCATCTGAGGCTTCCCTGCAGAAAGGCTCATCCTCATCATCCCAGAACACTTCTATGGATCTCTTTTTGGCACAATTTTCTTACTCTGGGCGATTGGCACAGAATGCAGTAGGTGTTCTGCAGTTTAAGAAATGCTGATTTAGAGCAAAATGTTGTTAGTCTGGAAGGGTGAGTGTAGCTAAGAAGAAGGAGAAGGCATGGAAAACAAAACCTGTACTAGAATGAAGCTGCTCTGGGAAAAATGGAATAGGTGTGGTGTTGTTTTCCTGTCCTAAAGAAAACCTCTAAAAATCTCTCTTGGGTTGTACATATATAATTAACTGACTAACTGCTTGTCTCAAAAGCTACTGTTCCTGGAAACTGGTTTAACAACTTCCACATCAGTATATTTGAACAATATTTGCCAGAGAGACAGCCTTGCCCTAATGAACTAAAATGATTGAGTGGTTGAAGTGTTGTTACTTGTTTTACTTCAGACCAGCTTGCTAAAAAAATGTGTTAGTGGAAAATCTGGCTTGGTATTCACATCATCAAGGTGACCAAGTAGGGTCTTTGCCTTTCCCTGAACTATCAAGCACGACTTGATTTCTGTCACAAAGCTTGTCATTTTAGAGAAGATGCAGCCAGGAGTATTAGCCTCACTGTAATCTGTTTTCTACTACTTACAGCTATCTCAGTTTTTAATTGTAGTTTTAAAAATTTTATTTTTACTTCTAAGATGATGGGAAACAATATTTCATATTCAAGGGAGATGCTTTTTAACTGTGCTGTCTAGGGTAACATTTTGTTCAGGGTTTGCTTTATGGCAAGGGTCACGTACATAGTATTGGAAGTAAAAGCTGTACAGAGAGCAAGAAGTGAGGTGAATTCACTGCAGGACATTTACCTAAGACCTGTTCCTAAGACAACCTGATAGTAATCTGATTGTGGACTGATTTATGCATGTCAGTGCTGTAGCATTTTGTCTTGCAAATATTATGATTTGCACAAATGTTGTGAAAGTCGATAATTCTGCATGCATATTTTCAGACATAGGCATATAAAGATGATCAGTGACTTGACCATCAAATTGGCAGCAATCTGATTTTTACTTTGATGGGAGTGTTTTGCTAGGAGATGTGTAAATACAGATACGTAAAGGGCTTGGTCTGAGGTGCTTAACTTGCAAGGTTGTTGATCAGGTAACAAAAGTTTGTAATTGTTTCCATTTTAGGTCCTGGTCCTAGGGTTTTTACCATAGGAGTTCTCAGCTTATCCTCTCTTGCTACAAAGAGTCATTCCTGTCTTACACATCTTGATGCCCCCTGACAAATGGTTATCTGTATTCATTTTTCTTTTCCCTCCTGGAGGAAATGAGTAAAAAATTTAGAAAAATAGGAAAATAGAAGAGAACACAAGTAACAGCAAACTATGCAGTTCCTTGATTTCTTTCCTTTGATTTTAAGTAACAAATAGCTGAAACAAGAAGATACAACGCAAGGGTATCTCTTCTGAAGTAAGTATGGCTGTGGACTGTAACAAAACTGCAGCCACCTTCTGAGTAAGTGTACAATCATAAGATTATACAAGGTTTAGAAATAGTCTCATCCACTAGATAGACTCTGTAGGAGCCTCGTGTTTGTAGAAGTTAATTAAAGATGTGCTAGCAAAGATGGTGCTGGTATGTCGGTCATGTTTTATCATGATGACTGTGACTACTTACACTAGGTAGTTTTATGCTAGCTAGCTCAAGTATTCAGTTTTTTAGTACAGAAACCAGGCATATATAGACAGATGTCTGCAGACTGGAAGCTGCACAAGCTGTTCATGATAAATACTTAGAATCTGCTTCACATGAACTTCTGTGTCCTTCTGCTCTGTAAATATGTACTACTGGTCTCTAGAGGAGCTGATAGTGATTGAGCCATGATTTAAAATCACACCATGTCAGAAATTGTAGTTTAACTTAAATATGGGTGGGATTTGGCCAAGAAGGTATGTTAAATTTACTAATCTAATCACAATTGTATGTATTTTCTCATATGAATTTTTTTCAATAGGGTCAAGTTCATTATCAAAGATTTAAAGTGATGGAATATGGTAAGTGCTATTTAGTAGTGACCAAAATCAGTAGTGATTCTCCATTAATTTATACTGGCTTCCCTTGTCTGGCATGAACATTTTAAATTTAACAGAAAGTTAAATTTCCAAATCTTTGGCTTCTCTGAGACTGACAAAAAATCAAATCTATCAGCTGCCCTGTTTATCTTTGGTAGTTTTAATGATCCCAAATTACCTGGTTGGGAAGCTTGCTGATGAATTCTGTAAAGGCTGAACAAGATAAATGTTTTATATTTCTGAATTAGAGGCTTCTATGCAGGCTGTTTTTATGATGCTTTTTTCTCCTTTCAGCAAAAAGTCGTAGTCTGGCAATTGGCTTAAAAATACATCTTACCTTTTATTAGGAAACTTAGGAAACTAGTAGTCTTTATTAAATTACATGTTCTACCCTTGTTACTTAAAAAAAGAAATATTCCTTCTGTGAATTTAATACTTCTTGTAATTTTTGTTTTTAGTTTTACCAAAATTTGATGTCCTGATAACAACACCCTTATACTACTCTTTGAGAGATGAAGATGTAACTGGTGTTGTCTCTGCAAAGTAAGTAAATCAGTGATACTGTTGTCACCTTCACTCTTCAAGAAACTTATTGTGGTTCTTTAAGTGTCAAAGTAAAAATTAGAATGCTAATAAAGCCCCATCTATTCAAAATTAGTTGGCTAGTATCTGTTTCTACTTGCTGGATTTTGTTGTAACAAGATTTAGTAGATTTTCAGACTTCTAGTAAGTTCTTTTGGTCTGGTAAATATAGTTCTAGACTACAGCTATACATTTTCAGCTACCTTACTTGAAAATTTCTTAAGTTTCTTCCTTGTAATATGTGTTTTGATGGTTTTTTTGTTCTTATGGTATTTATGTTCTTTTACGGCACTCTCCAATTTACCATGTGCAGGTCTGTAGGTACAGTAGTTGTATTTTATTAGACCACTTGGAAAATTAGGCAGACTTCTATGAACATCCTCCTTGTTCCAGTAAATCAGCATTGCAGATTTCAAGCATAGGTTTCTTGTATCAAAATACCTATAGCCGTAAATAGGTAAAGAATGAAAAGTTCTTGAAAAATTCAGAATAGGCTTCAGTGTAGACTCCTGTGTAGATAATATTTTATTTTTCAGCTGAGCAAATATCTAGACAAAAAATTACTATGCATTAATCTCAGAAATTAATTTTATTTTTGAAGATGAGAGCCAGATAGAGCTACCTGATAGATCCATCCAAGAAGACCGAAATAAAGGGTCTTTTGTGGGTTATTTAATGCCTTAAAATACATACCTTCTGAAGAAGCACTCAGTTTACAAGTGAAATGCAGAAATCATTGTTTAGCAGGCTATTTAAATTGAATGTTTGGACTTTGAGAAAGCACTTCTTTCTGTAGAGTGCATGCAACCTGATGTTATAAACTATCAATGCCAGCTTGGATGGGGCCCTGAGCAACATGGTTTAGTGGGTGGCATCCCTGTACATGGCAAGGAGGTTGGAACTATATGACCCTTAAGATCCCTTCCATCTCAACCCATTCTATGATTCTGTGAATCTCCTAAGGGGCAATTAAAAAAAAGTTTTCCTTACTTTTTTTCCCCCTATTCTACTTTGCTTTTGGAATTCATTATATGCCAGCTAATATTTGATTTCTTAGGCTGTTTTGGACCCTTTCATTTGGTATACTCATAAGGTGCTTGAAAGTGTACCTGTTTGCTGCAATAAATTCATACTTAGACACCAGTGAAGCATCTGAGGTTGAATCCCAGCAGTGACAAAGTTTTACTGATGCATTGTAATTATTTATAGAGAATGACTTGATTCCTGATGACTGTTTTTTAGAGACATAATGCTTCTTTATACAACCTGTAGATGTCATAAAGCCCATTTTCTTCTCTGGAGTATTATTAGATCAAGTTAAGTACAGGGATGCTGCTCAATGGCAGTATAATTTCAAGGTTAATGGCAGCTTATTACTGTAATTAGTAATAAGGTCTGCTTAGGCTGAGTTTATATGCCAGACAGTTATCAGAGTTGTTCCTGTAACTATGCTGTTTGATTTTTCTTTCTTTCTGCTTTTCAGCTTTGATATTACTTAAGTGGCTGCATAATGATTTAAAGTACCTTAAAGTTACCACAGCTACATGTATTACTGCTGAGGACTAGAATGATTTTAGGTGTCCTGTCTGTCCTCATGTTGTTCCTCCCCTCCTTCACTTCTCTGTCTCAATCTGATAATGTTGTGGTTTCTCTTGAATATAACTTGGAAACATTTATACAAAATTTTGTTTTATTGCTGCTTAGTGGCTGCAGGTTGCTATTGTCATCCTAAGAAGGGAGTATGTTACAGTTTTCAGATTTGCCACAGCTGGACATTGCTTGCAATGATTTATTGAGACTGTGTTTACTAAATAAGTAGTAATAATTATGACCAAATGTCTAGAGATATTTCATTTTGGGTTGGCAATATTTGGTAAGCAAAATACTTACACTTCCCACATCCCATTTTAACTCTACCGCATATTAGTTATGATGCTACATCAGTGTTCTGTTCAATAAGAACAGAATTGTTCTTCTAATTGTTTTCAGCTTTTAGCTTAGTATAGTTAACTTTTGTGCATTATACAGCCCATAGTAATTTTAATAGCCTTGTAGAGCTTGTGTAGTGGAAAGAACAGCACTGTGTATCTTCTCCAGGTTTTAGGTTTCCAGCTTTGATGTTGCTAAACTGGTGTCAGTATGGCAAACTCCATGTTTTGGAGTAGAAATGTATTCTGCCCATATCTGAGGCCAGAGAATAAGATTTTAGTAGGATCTTGTGCCTTGAGAGCTCTTCGGGAGCCCAGGTCCTGGAGGGTGGTGTGTTGTTTGACTTTGCCTGATGTGTTTCAGGTACACATATGGAAAGCCAGTAAAGGGAACTGTAACAATCACTTGCCTTTCTGTTTCTTACTGGACAAACAAGAGAAATATAACAACAACAATGGAGGTGAGTAATCTCTTAGTAGTTTCTTTAAGTCTGTGTCCTGTTGTTTGTTAAGTGATGCTTGGAATCATTCCTGAGTGCCAAGCTGGAGAGTATTAAACTCTCTTTAATTTCCAGCCTAAAGCTTCTAGATTCAGACTGCTTGGTGGGAATGACACTTGGCACCTGTGCTCCATTTACTTGTGCCTGGAGGTTATTTTGGAGTGTACCAACTGACCCAGGTAGAAAGATTTTCCAGGAACTTCATAGGTGCTGGAGGACCCATGCTCAGGAATGCTCCCTGGCCCTGTGTCTGCCCCTGCACACTGAGCTCTGTGTCACAAGGCTGGAGGAGAACACTCCACTTGTCTGGGTGGAGCTCTAGCATGGTAGAAACCAAAGCATTTTGCCTACTAATTGCCAGCAATTACATTTGAGCTACTGCACTAATTGTAACCTGAAGCATGAAATTTAAAAGACACACAATCTGAAGGCTTAAAAGAGGTGATAGATTGGTTGCATTCTCCTTGCAAAATCAGACATTTTACTTTTAAGATGTGGACTGTTAAAAAAGGTTAAATTTTTGCTACATTAAGTGACTGTAATTTTATGTTTGCTCACTTCAGCCACTGTCTGACTTCAGTGCCTTCAGCAGCACTTAGTCTACAGAAACTCTAAGTTCAGATACTGAATAGCGTATACCCCTCTCCTCAGGGAGAAACTCGTTCATTGTATTTTCCTGTAAAGCTTAGGTACAACTGCACTAGCCATGTAGAAATGGATAATTCTAGAAATTAGGGGAAAAAAAGGTAACTTTTTCCCTAAAGCATTGTTGCCTCTAAGAAAGTAGTCAACTTCTACTGGATTTAATAAAAATGGTTGCTGATGGCAAAAAAATAAGGGGCCAGTGTTCATAATTTTCTGGTGTTCACACTCCAAAACTTGGTTGTGGAGAGAGCTACAGGACTTAACTAGAAATAAGCTACAGTAGACAGAAAGGTGTCCTTGACTTTTCTGGCTCAACAGTTATTTTTTCCTGCATTGCAGATAAATGGATCTGTGAATGTAACCTGCAACAAGCTGATGTTGCAAAACTTGAATGCGGAGCAGTCGTGGCACCACGGTGGCAGCGATTACACGGAGCCGATCGAAATGATCGCGGTGGTGACCGAGTCGCTCACAGGTGTGTGAGTGGGAGCTCTCTGACAGAAATCCACAGTGCCTTGCTGCTCTGAGCAACAGCTTGGAGCTCTGGAAAAGTATCATGCACTGATCTCAGCTCAAACCATCCACATTCAAATATATTGTCTGAATGTTGCTTGCCTAGAAATTTAATAGTTTAACCAGCTGTTAACTCAGTAGAATAGAGTTCTGTGCTCAATGATTTATTAAATAACCAAGAAACACGTTCTGATAGGAGCTTGAAGTCAGTGACTGATCATTTTTGATGAGAAGAGCAGGCATAAAGAATCGCTAGCATTAGCCTGAATTTTACAAACTTAACTTTAATCATAAACTTAGCTGACATTGTGTGTTTGTAAGCCACATTAGTAGAAAGAGTTTCCTGGTCCTAGCTTGTCCACAGTCTAGCCAAATCAGGTGGACTGATTTGCAAACTGAGGGTTTTTTGTGAGTTCATGTTCCACTGCACCTTGCACATTAGAAAAAATAAAATAAATCACGTGTACAAAATGTATGCCTGTCCCAGAAACTAGGTTTCATTACAGACTTTCTGTAGAAACCCCAGCAAGGTGAAGCTGACTGATTTGGGATTTAATAAGTTTCTTCCTTGTATCATTCTGGCATAGTCTGTGTGAGTGGAGCCCTGTGTGATATATCTTATATTGCATTGTGGCAGGCAGTACCAGTGTATATGCCAGCTTTGTACTGATGCTGAGCTAGAAGGATGAAGAATGATAGGAGTTCAAATGGTGAAAAATATGATAGAATTATTTCAGAGTCATGGGCAGTAAATTGTATTGCTTCTAAAGTAAAATATGTGTTAAATGCATGTTGTCTAAACACATACAATTATTCAACAGGAATCTCCCAAAATTCAAGTACCATCATATTTCCAAAGCAAAGTGACTATTTTATTGAATTTCTGGACTACACTAGAGTTATAAAGCCTTCTCTGAACTTCATAGCTACTGTAAGTTCTTTTGTTTGATTATCATCTGTGGATAAACAAATGTGACTTCTCCTCTATGCTTAGATAGCAAAGATTGCCTTGGATTTTTAAGTGTAATTTACAGATTTATTTTCAAATTCTCTCTTTTTTTACAATACATATCAACAAATACTAAAATTGGAGGCATTTGCTCTAGAAAAGGGTAAGTGGCAGGGAATGCTGTAATCTTGGCAGAATATATTTGTGTATAGTTTATCAGCATTCTTGTGGAAGAGAAATCTTCCCTAGCTGATTTTTTGACTGTGCTTTGAAACAACAGATTAATTATTAAGTTTCAAACCTCTTTATAGTATAGATTTGTATATCTAAGTAACTATATATATATATATCTATACATACACACAAATATATACTTTATATAGTGAATTTGTATATTTAAACAGCTTTTATTTAATTCAGTTAAAACTCATCAAATCACATTGCTTTCAAGTGAAAGTGTTGCTTCTGCCTTCTGTCCTGTCCTTTTCATGCCAGCTGCAGTCCACTCCTAGAAATATTTTACATTCTTCATTCTGTCCCTCATCTGCACTCAGTATTTCCGCATTTTGCAGAGGTTGCATATTGTATCACTGCATTTTGCTTGAAAAGGGGGGCGAATTTTACAATTCTTGAGCCTTTACTATATAGAAATGTGACTAAATAGCAGTGATTTAGGCTGAATATTCTCTTCCAGAGTGGATTGGCTCAAGACGTAGCTTTATGCTAGCCTGATCATTTGGGCTTTTTGTTTTTGTGCTTTTCATTTTCTTTGCCAGCATCTCAGTTTGAATCCACCTGTTTTTTAGTCCTCTTCCAAAGATGAACTAAGTGAGAGAGAGCTGAAGCATCTGGCAATTCTTGCAGCTGGCAGACAGGAAGGTTTCAGTTGTGCTGCCAAAGGAGTGTGAATGAACAGCTGCTGCTGTTACTAAAAAGTGAATATCTTACATAAAGAGCATATATTCAGAGAGAGAACAGGGAAATAGGGGCTGAGGAGGAGTGGTAATGCAGTGACATCTATGGGCTGAAAAAGAAAAAGTTCAGTGAAAAAGAACTTAGTTCAGTGCTTTTAAATATAAAAGTTGATTTTTATGTCATGTATAATGCAGAATGAGAATGATTTTACTGGATGAAAATCTGCTTGAATGTGGGAATGAAGGTTTTAAGTTGTAGTGCTGATTGATGTATGATGGAGCGAAGATGTTGCACACTGTCAATTTTGGGCCTCGTTTCAGTCTTCAGCTCATTTGATGAATTTATAAAAACATCCAACTCAGCACCATTTCTGTTCATGTGACTCATTTTCCCACATTATGTAAATGTTAGGTTGCCCTTCCTTGTGGTGGTGAAGTGCAAGTGATAAAATTAAGTATTCAGACTGTAGGTAGGATATGTATCATTTACTTGAGACACAAACATTTTCAACTAGAAGAGTAATTGGGAGAGCAGAAATGCAAAATGTCTCCTTTTAGTTCCATCTACTTTGCTTTTACTCTTTTTTTATTCCCTGGAGTTATGAATAATTTTGTTATTGCCTGACTTACCTACTTGCAGTGCTTACTAGGGAACAGAAATAAAGCTATTGATGTGTGAGAAACCTGAGGATGCATTTTTTTTAATGTGATGTGAGTGCAAATATATTGTTATATACTATGTGTTGTGCACTTTAGCTTTACCCTGTTTGATGTGTTTGATAAGTGTGTTGTTTCTTTTTGTTTAGCTAAAGGTGTCACGTTCTGATAGCAACCAGCTGACAGCTGAAGAGAGGCAGAATCTTGTAACAATCACTGCACAAGAGTCAGACCTGCTTTTCCATCACTCTTCACTTTCTCACCTGGAAAATGAGGCAACAGATGAGAGAAATCTGACAGTCCATGTCCTGAACTACACAGTTCCAGAAAATGGAGTAATTGATGTTGAGTTTCCAATCCTGTCTGCTACAAAAACTCTGAGAGTTCAGGTACTGCTTTGTAGCATGTTGCTTTGGAGTGTTGACACACTAAATTGCCTGGGCTGGGATCAGTGATGTGCTGTCCTGCTATCTGCGACAGCTGACATAACCTATTGTTATTTTTATTACTTCATGTTACAGCTGGAAAGAAAGTGAAAGATCCTCTCAGATGGGATTTAATAATTGCACTATGATATCAAAGGAAAAAACCTCAGATACCCAAAGCATAAAGTGGACTTTTGCTAAGGCTGCCATGCTCTTGTAAACTGTACCACAAAAATGAACACCACAGATTTTGCTGTTTTGTTAAGAGGGTTTTTTTGCACTGTCTTGCAGGCAGAGTTCCTCAGCAGTAAGACTGACATAGGTGTTTATGATGTGTTCAGCTCCCCCAGTCAGACTTATCTGCAGGTTAAAACAAAGAGCCAGGATATAAAGGTACAGTCTGAGAGAAAACTTGCCACAATTAAAGCCTAGTTACTTATGGTTTTTCCATACTCATCCATATGAACTGTGTGCTTTTCCTAGGCTGGGAAGCCTTTTGAGCTGAGCGTTGCCAGCAACAAGCCAGTGACAGAGTATCACTATCTGGTAAGTTACAGGCTTTACATATGGGGACAGTCCAAGGTGACCTTTACCAGCTTGAGAAATACTCCAGTGAGTGGAATGTGATTAAACATTTGAGATTTGGCATTTTTCAATTGTGCTTTGTGGAAGAGAAGGCCCAAAACCTTCCTTTCCACCAGAGGGTCCTTTCTGAAAGGGAACTCTATTATTCTACCTGGGAGAAATGCCCCTGGCACTGTAAGGAAGCCTTCTCTCACCTGGCTGTTGGGTTATCTCTGACAGCAGATGTGAGACAAGGCACTACTGTGAGAGCAATAGTTTCTGACTGTGCAGAGCATCTGCAATGGGAGGAGGGACAAGGACATCCCAGGGCAGCCCAGGCTGTGGCTTTGTCAGCAGGTCCTGCAGGTGCAGGTGGAAGCAGGGGCCTGGTGGATCCTGTGTGCAGATTCAGGAGTGTCAGGCAGAGCCTGTGGGTGCAGGGGGAAAAGAGCTGCCTGCTGAGGAAACAGGTGGACAGAGGGGCATTTTAAGGAAGCACTTTAATATAAATGAGTCTTGAGGAGTGGGCTTAATTGCTCAGCTGCTGTACTGTATCTTGAAGGATCAGGAAGATTTATTATATATGCTATTGTAAATTTCCCATCCTGTCTTTAACACATGGCTGTCATTTTCACAGTCTGCATCTTAGTGCCCATGGTAGCTAGGATTCTTTTTCTTTCATAGACTTTAACAGTAAACTGAATTAGGAAAACCATAAAAAATTTGGGCATTCATATTTATTTTCTAAACTAGAAACACTCTCTAGAATCTTTGAAATAAATCAGGTCCATACAACCAAAGGCAGGGAACTGCCCTTCATCTCTCTGTCTTCATTAGTAAGTGTATGATCCAGTAGGAACAAATTTAGAGTGAAAAAATTGAAAACTAGGTATTAGGGGTAGCTTCAGACTAGCTCTAATCTGATCTGTTAAAATGAATGTCTACTTTTAACTGGAGCACATGACTAGACCCCAGTTCACACTCTCCATGAGGCAAACCAGGTGTTCTAAGTAGTTCTGGAGGTTTGGTTTTAAAACTTTGTGCCTGATCCAAACTAAAATGCTCTTACAGATATCCCACATGAGTCAACCCTATTACTGTTGTATATTTATGCTCTCATGCCATATATGTGCGCTTGGTGTAGTTCTTTACTTGTCCATAGTGATACAGGAATTAAAACATGAGGAAAAAATCTATTATTTAAATATTACAACAGATACCATGCCTATTTTCACAGAACTGGTCTACAAGTTAGTGGAAAAAATAATGAATCACAGCTATGTGTCTCTTCTTTAGCAGCTACTTGTAGAACCAATTGCTGATGACACTGAGGATACCAATAGTTTTGAGTGTTTGATTTTTTTCTCTTTCAGGTATTATCTAAGGAACAAATTATGGCTTTTGGCACAAAATCCACAAAAACTTTCACTTTAACAGCAGAAAATTCCTGGGCTCCTTTGATATCTATACTTGTATTCTACATAGATGAGCTTGGAGTGGTAGTAAATGATGCTCTCACTGTCCCCATCCAGCCTGCTTTGGATGACAAGGTAATTGTGTTGAACTTGAGTCTGAGACCATGGTTTTGTCTGGGTGTTGTGTGGTAGCTTAAAAAAAATTATTTTAGATCATAGGATTGTAAATGCAGAAAATTTTCATTGAGGACCTAACCTGAAGTTTGTGCAAATCTTTAGAAAGACTTTTGATTATACCAGTGCAATTAGGGTCCAGTTTTTGCATATTTGAGAGTCCTTTCTACTGGTGGTGTGTTTTCCACATAAACAAATGCCCAGCATCTCCTTGTGTCTTTGGTGGTTTGGTCAATTGCTGAGCCAAGGGTTACTTTGGTCAATACAATGACAAGGTATCATATGTGCTATAAGGGTGGAATTCTAAAAGTTTATAAAGACCTTGTTCTAGCCAGGCAGTTGTCACATTGTGACCAATGTTTGTTTCTGTTTCATGTGACTATCCACACTTTAATTCCAAAAAGTTTGAAGAAGTGTGGGGCATTTCAATTTCGTCACTGAATTGATTTTTCCAGCTTGCTTACCAGGACGAGATTTGGTCCTTTGTGCAAATTAAAGCTTCCCTATAACGTTTTATAGGTGAGACCATCCAAAGGCTGGATGGATTCAAATTCTTTCTCTGCTCTGGAGACTTTAACACTTATAACCAGAAATTGGTAGGGAGCCTGTTCGTCCTGCCGCATGAAAAATGTCTCAGTGTGCCTCATAAGTTATCCAAGTTACCAAAAGTCCTAGAAAAAGGACTCTCAGAGGTCCCAGTGTCCCAAAGGTTCTAGGAAAAACAAATCCAGAGTCTTAATTATAGCCAAATAATCTAAAAAAACTACTTCATTGGAGTTGTTAACAGCTGTAAATATCACTGTAGAATTTAAATCAGTGCTGTGTTTCACTTTTTTTCTAGATTAAAATCTCTTGGAGCAGAGATAAGGCCAAGCCATCTGAGAAAGTCTCCCTTAAAATCAGTACAACAGAGCCAGGATCAGTAATTGGAATCTCAGTTGTTGATAAAAGTGCAAAGCTTCTGGGAGAAAGCAGTGACATAACAGAAGAATCTGTAAGTATATGGGAAAAAGAGGTTGTCATTATTGTGTGTATGAAAGATGTATGTTTGTGGAAATGTTACAGATTATATGTTGAACTAGTAATGTTCTTTGAGCATGGTTTTTAGCCAGTAATTATGCAATTTTTTTTTACTTTTGCAAGTCACATGAGTGGCGGAGACTGTAAAGCTTAAGAGGTAATAGGCACAGCATTTCCAGTTCCAGTCAATACCTCATTGTTCTTCAGTTGATAAATTGTTAAATAGTTTCTTCTTTCAGAATAGACAACGTCAGAAAAAACCCCCTAATGATTTGTTCTTTGTGCTGTTTAAAATTAATAATATAAAATAAAGATTTTTTTTTTCTTGGGAGGGCAGAATACATTATTCATGTATAAATTACCTTTGCTTGCAGAAGATCAACTGCATTTACAGTTTGAAAGAGCTTACAATATATATCATTCCTAAGGTGCTCAAATGACATGGCCTAAATGCCATAAAATATCAATGGGCTGTAGGCTTTATTCCAGGCTTATATACAGTCTTGGTCACTCTTCCATTAATCATAAACCCGCTACAACTAACCCCCTTCATCCTGTCACAGATTATTTTCTCTTTGGCATGAGAGTTAAGCAACACACAACTTGTGGTGCAGCTGTATGAATTAGCAACAGTGAAAGTTCTTAAAATGTGAGCTGGCATTCAGTCTGTGGATGATTTTTGTTGTTTTTTTTTTTTTTTCTTAGATCCTCCATGAGCTCAATTTATACAGCACAGTGCAATATTTCCCCCTGGTCAGAGGTTCTTTTGGTGTATTTCAGGTACTGTTTGTTTTTCATAATGCTAGGCTGTTGGTTTTTTTACTGCTTAGTGATTTGAACGTCACTTGCTAGAAAAAAGTGAAATTTCTAACTTTTGCAGCTATAGACAATGTAATGTTTTCATGGCTTATATGAGTTTCAAGTTGTGAATCTTGTCAATATGTGATACTCTGAATGTCAAGGAATGTATCTATTCCTCCTTCTTTATTTTTTATTTATACCTCCATAAATACAGGTTGCTTTATGCTTGATCTAGTCTTCACTTTGAAAGGTTTTCAGTCATTAAGACAATATTCAGATTCGTATAATCTCAGTTTTTTCGGTTTCTGTGTATTATTTGCTTTAGTTTTATGCTTTATGACTTTATTTACTTAAAAAGAAAGAATAGAAAAAGAAAATAGATAAGCACTGTTGATGTCCTGAATGTCCTGTACTGAGATATATTGTATAAATTTTATCCAGAAATGCAGCCTTTGGGTATCAACTGATGCAGTTCTTGAGGAGGATAAGGAACATTTTCTTTGTAAGTAATACAACAAATGAAGCCAAATCTGATTTACTGAGTGGGGAAGACGTAATGGGATAGGGCCCCCATTATGTCTTCTTAGTGTGCTGCATACAGGTTGCATCCAGCCTCGAAAATCATTAGCATTTCAAAGGTTCAAGTCATACAAAATTCATGTAATCAGCATTTCAGAAATTTTCCTTTTTTACTGCAGTGACATTACCCCTAAAAGCCTGAAGATGGGTGGAGTTTTCATTTGCAGCTCCAGTTGATATATATTGCAATGGTTTGTCATGTGTAGCCAGATTACACCAGTTTCATTCAACTCCACAGAGGCCATATAGAAATTTGTGTGAAACTTTTTTTATTCTTAAAATAAAAAATTCCCAAAGTAGTCTTATATGTAACAAAGCTATAGATTAGACTCCAAACAACATATTAATTTAACTTTTCTTATCTGTATTTATTTGAACTTTCTAATGTGGATATTTGGAGTAGGACAGCATTTTTTATTTTGCAGATGGTGGAATGATACCTATAGAAGATGGTTTTGGTGATGATATGCCCATATCTAAAAATGGACCTCCTGATTTCAGCAATCTCTATGTGAGGACACATTTTCCAGAGACTTGGCTTTGGATTGACACTAAAACGAGGTAAAAGTTAGAAGTAAAAGGAAAACAATTTGCACTTGCCTTTTTTTTTTTTTTGTAGATTTCAGTAGAATTCTGCACCAGTGCTGAAGAACACTGCTTAAAATGTAGATTTATATTCTGCTACCACCTAGAGGCCACAAGTGAGATTGGAGATAGAAAAAATGAGGAATTGTACAACTGCGCAAGAGAGGATTATGAGGCCTGACTGCAGGCCTAGGAGTTCCAATAGAAGTTAGATAAAAATCCTGAAGACAAAAGGAATAAACTCTTACATTTACAGATGGGGAGATAATGGATAGGGAGACCTAGCCTTTTTCTCTACAGTATATAAAAAGATGGTGATTAGCCCAGAAAGGGAAATCTCTTGCTGTCTGCACCTAATTCAGTGAATAGATCAAACTGTCAAGTGATGGTGAAATCTGACCTGCATTGTGAAGAACAAATCTTGTATTCTTTTACAGCTGAGAAGTTCAGCAAGCAACCATCACCTGGATTGTTTTAAAGGACCTGTAAAAGTGGATTACATGTAATGTGATCCAGTGTAATTACCTTCAATTAATGTAATTTAAAATAATTTAAATTTTTAAAATAATTTTTATCCCATCACATTATTTTTAAATGGTTAGAAAAGGAAAAATGGATAATGAGCAGCTTTTCTTTCCAGGAATTTGGACTTAATTTTTCATGCATTTTAAACATATATGTCCACTTAATGATGTCTATAAATGGATGGTTTTGAAAGTCTGCTCTCCCCTTCTGCCATCAGATCTGGCCCAGAAACCACAGTGGATGCCCTTGTACCTGACACCATCACGTCCTGGGTAGCCAGTGCTTTTGTGGTCTCTGAGAGCGGCGGGCTCGGAGTGACGACTGCTCCACTGGAGGTACCATCTCTCTAGAGAGCTCTCCTCTAGGGCTGCTTACACTGCAGGCTCCTGCTGGACTCTCTCATTTAGTTCTAACAGCAGCATCTCCCTGTACCAATGAGGAGATCGAGAGTCCGTGAGTGTTCAATCTGTAGAGAAAACATCACTGAAAAGATATGTGAAATTGTATCTGCCTTCCCTTCCTGCTCTTCTAAGACTCCACACAGATATTTGGATGCCTGTTTCTGTTGGAGAGGTTTTTTTGTCAGAGTACTTCCAGGATTGTGCCCATTTCAGAATTTTTGTATGTAGGAGAGTGGAATGACTCTTTGGGAGCACTGTTCCATGTTTTCTTGGCTCTGCCCAGAGGGCAGTCTGTGAGTTGGTAATGGAAGCAGTGAGGTGTGCACAGACTGCCTGGGATGTGAGAGGCATTTCTCTGCTGCTCTGCTAACCCTTATGGCTAATGCTTGTCCCAGGAGGGAGAGCAGGAGGGGTGATTTAAAGCTAAATTTATCTGTCAAAAGCAGTCCTAGAGTAAACACCGGTACAACCTGCTCTGGGTAAACTTGCAGGGGACTTGGATGAGTTGTCATCCAGAGGTCCCTCCCAACACAACCATTCCGTGATAGGCGCCAAGTTTTGGGTGACTTAGCTTGAGGAGCAGAGTGGACACTGAGAGCTGGCATGGGATACCTAGCTCTCAGTGTCCACAAAGGAATTTGTTGCTCCCAAATTCCTGTGTCCTGAGGCTCTTTTCTTGCTTCCAAGTGTTTGAGGAGTTTAGCAATTTAAGCTAAATTCAGCAGCTCTCAGGTTAGATCTCTAACCTGAGGTTCCCAGTGAACAACTGCAGTTGTCCTAGGATCACTCTGTATTCAAGGAAACCACTACTTTGAGAGTTGTTTGGCCTGTTTAAAATAGGAATTAATTCTTGAAGTCTCATTTAGCTTGTATTTTACATACACAGAATAATCTGTCCATTCATCATGTGAAGATCCTAGAGAAACTATGTTCCTATCAGAGACAACTCCACTTCCATACCTGAGTTTAGAAAGGTTGAGAATGTGGTAGTGGGCTGTAGATTTCCATCCTGGTTCCTGGACTAGTGTAAGCGTAGCCTGAAGGCAGCCAACTTATCCATTCAAGTTCTCATGCCCTCAAATTCTTGGGGAGGGGCAATTTTTGAGATCCAAGTGGAGATCTAGGTTCAGATTTCACAGTTGGCTGCTATACCAGACACAGAGCTTGTGCTTTGAACATCCTGATCTGAACTCCACTACAGAATGTGGAGCCCAATCTGGATTTTGTGGCTAAGGCTCCTTTGAGACTGGAATATTGATTCTTGTTTCTTTCACTTGGCTTGGCAGAGATGGGACAGAAAGAGGAATAGTTTTCTGATTAAAACTGTAAGGAAATACACACTTGGCCTCTCATCCTCAAATGTGAGAAGCTCCAAGTAGAACAGATGTTGAGATAATAATTTAGCTATAATCACCCCCATGCACTGTTCAGTACATCACTATTGTTGGGACATTTAGGTTGTTCTTAGAGCTCCATATGGCTGAAACATGTTAATCAGTACCATACAGAGAAGCAAGTAAAAACAAGCCATGAAAAATGTAGTGGGGGAAATAAATGGCATCTGCGTGCTTTATGTCATGTACTGCTTTGCATCATGGTTTTATTTTGACTTCTCCTACACAGAGTGTCAGTAATGTTATTCAGTTGTATTTTTGTAATATATTGGCATATTCCTGAGTGTAAAACTTCAGTTTTAAGGAAAAGTAAAACAATAAAGACAAAGAAAATAGATATGTAGGGAAAACTTTTACTGTGAACTAACCAAAAAGTCTCCATCAGAACTTCTCTAATATTTAATATCTAAAGAAGTTCATGATGCTGAGAGCTTTAGCAAATAACTTTTTTTTTTTTTTTTTTTTTTTTTTTTTTTTTTTTGAGAAAGCATTGGAATATTTGCTAGCTAGAAAAAAAAAAAAAAACTGAGGAATTTTTGATTCTGAAACTCAAAACACTTGGAAGATGTTTTTAAATGCAAACTGAATTAAAGTACTTTTTAGTTGACATTTTGATAATAAAGGATAGCATGTCTCAGCCATTCTTATTGTGTCAATGTTCAGTGAAATTTTGATCCCATTCAGCTTGATGAGACCTTACCATTGACTTTTTAGAGGCAAGACTTCTTCCAAAATTCTCTGTTCATAGAAAAAATAAACTATTTGCTGGTATACTTCTGCAGTTTATATTTTAATTACTGTAGTATGTATTTTTAGAAGTATAATTACAAAACTTTTGCTAAGATTAATCTTACTAAATAACAAAACCAACATTGTAAACATTGTGTTGTTTAGTTACAAAATTTGGGTGAGGCTGTTATTTAGTTACTAGTGCATTGACACGAAGGTAAGTCAACTGACATTGATCCATTACTTTTGTACTCAAAGCAATTCAGTTACTTTAATGAGAGCTCAGGAGAGATCGCAGCTTCCAAATTTGCCAGATGATACTCTCATAGTCCTAATTCAGTTGCCTCTGTTGGGACTGCCCTGTCAAAGCTGTTGGCAGCTCTTATCTGAGTGGTGCCTCTAAAGGTGCTAATGTCCAGAAGCATCTTCTCCTTCTGTTTCAGCCCTGCAGTGATATGTTTTGTCAGCTGTAGAGTACAACTAAACTCTGTCATTGAATTTAAAAGTGATTGGAAGACACGTTGTATAGTAATTTTCTGTCTAGTCTCTGGTTGTAAGGGTTCATGACTGATTTTGTTTTGCAGCTAGAAGTTTTTCAGCCTTTTTTCATTTTCCTGAACCTTCCATATTCTGTCATCAGAGGAGAGCAGTTCATTTTGGAAGTTAACATCTTTAATTATTTGAAAGAAGAAGCTGAGGTAACATAACAATCTCTTTATCTTTGGATGTTACTAGATATTGCAGGGTTTTCCATCACTGGTGGAGACCATGTCTTTCTTTGTGAGGACTAGTGTATTTTCTTCAGTGGGCAGACCTATTTCTCTATACACAAAAAGGGTGGCAGCTTGTGAAAGCACCTTTTCAAAATTAACCCTTTGTGTTGCAAATTTTACTGTATTTTCAGGTTACTGTGATCCTGGATATGAATGATGCTTTTGAAATTATTCTAACATCCAATGAAATAAATGCTACAACAAATCAACAATCTGTATCTGTACCAAGTGAAGATGGGAAAACTGTTCAATTCCCAATAAAGCCAAAACAACTGGGAGAGATTCCCATCAAAGTGACAGCAATATCATCTGCTGCTTCTGATGCTGTTATCCAGAAAGTTATAGTCAAGGTAAACAGTCTGCTGCATGCCTTGTTCCTGAAGTAAATTGTTCCCCAAAACAGGCTACATAGTAGGGCAAAAAGGCAAACCAATGTACTTGTCTGCCTCGTTCTGTTTGGGGTTTGGGGTCAGGTGACTTTAAGTAGAAAACACTTCTTATAAAATAGTTTTTTAAAAGTGCTTTAAAATTCTTTAGAACCCCTTCCAGGAATGAGCTCATAGATCTGGTCTGCTACAGATAGTTTATCCAATGCTTCTTGAAAGCAAGGTGAAAGCTGTTTGTGTATCACTGAACTCCTGGTGCTGCAGCTAATTTAACAACCTGTGCAGAGTGGACCTGGTGACTGTTTTGGATAAGTGCAATTGGTTTTGCCATACATGTGGCTTTCATTCAGATTATTTATTAATTATTATTAATCTATTTTGGATTAAAATTTCTGTATTTTGCTACAGATAGAATTTTAGCCTCCAGACTTTCTGATAAACCAGACACTGATAAGACTTGCCTAGCTTTGGATATCTAAGTCTGATTCATGTTAGGCTCCATTTCAGTGGTGGACATTTGTGTATCTCCTCCTGCAATAAAAGCTTAAGATATAGAACCAAAGAATGGCTGAGGTTGGAAGGGAGTAGCATGACCTTCCTCTCCAGGGCAGGATCAACTACAGAAGGACACTCAGAATCCCTGTCTTTATCTTTATAGGCTGAAGGATTGGAACAGACATATTCTCAGACAGTCCTTTTGGATTTGACTGGGAATAAACGACAAGCAGTGTCAAAAACTTTGGAATTCACTTTTCCTTCTGATGTTGTAAGTGACAGTGAGAGAGTGCAGGTCACTGCTGTTGGTAAGAATTAACTTTGTTTCTATCATTAGGGAAGGCATTAATTTTTATTTAACTGCAATATAAGTAGTTTGAATCATTAAGTCACAGTAATTTACCATCATGCATTAGGCTAAACATAGTAAGACCTTATGGATTGATTGTTTTATTCCTTTAATTTGTTTAATTTATGACAATATGACATTTGTAAGTTATTTTCAGAGTTAGAGAGTTGGATTTTGGTCAGAAACGTCCTGCAAAGTTTTCTAGTATCCTGTTATAATTACTCTGTCTGCAGAATGGTAACTATAACCTGACTAACTGTTGTTTACTGTGACACCTAGGCTTTGATAACTATAGGTGAGAGAAGAAATAAATGAAGTTTACATTTTGCCGGATTAAATAGATTTTGGTTATGTAGGGTTTTGTTTGTTTGGTTTGGGTTTTTTTCTTTTTCATTTTTAAATGGCAACTCTTTGAAATTACTCTTTAATTGGAAAGGTCTGTAAAGAGCTGCATCAGTGGGCATAAAGTGGATTAGTGGATGAAGTATCTTTTCTGCCTGCTTAGAAGTGTTTAGTAGAAACATTCCTAATATATCATATTTTCTCCCAGTTTAGATTATACCACCCTTTATATATGAGGTATGCTTTTATTTGCAATAAGCTTTAATTTATTTTGGTTGAATTTTATCTTTCAGGTGATCTACTGGGGCCTTCTATCAATGGTTTGTCATCATTGATTAAGATGCCTTATGGCTGTGGTGAACAGAATATGATCAATTTTGCTCCCAATGTTTATATTTTGCAATACTTGACTAAAACCAGGCAGCTGAGAGACGATATTAAATCAAAAGCGATAACATTTATGAGAAAAGGTTTGTATGCATAAACTAAAGATGTTAGATTTTTAAGAGCTCTTCCTAGTAAAAAGATTTCAGTGACTCTGCCTCTGGTGTTTGAAATATTGCTCAGTTTTTGTCATGATAACGGGAAGAGAAACCCATTTTTTCTTTTTCTTCCTCTTTATTCTGGGTTGATAGAACTAGACAGCAAGTTATTTTGTTTACAAGGGCAAGTTTTCTCAGAAAAAAATTGTTGGTTTTGTACAATTGCTTTTTTTCATCTGAGAAATGCATTTTAGAGGGTAATTCACAGGGATATCCTAGATAGTTATTACTTCTCGTTTGATAAAACCACATGTGAGCCAACATTTCTGATCTCTGCCTGAGGCACAGCAATTTCAAATGAGTCAGTGAGCAGAGTGAACCGTGTTCATCCCACATCTTCAGTGACATATCCTGACCTGACATGTCCTTGTAGAGCTCAAGGAGTGGCATTTGATCTCATGGCTGGCTTTTTTGCCCACACAAATTTTAGGCTTGGTCAGAAGTGAACTCTGTGCTAGAAATCAAAAGCTGGAAAATTTTAGTTGGAAATTGTTATGTATTTGAATCGGGAGATACTCCAGAACATCACAAAGTTTGGAGCCCACAGTTGCACTCTGGCTTTTGGATCAGACAGTGTCTGACTGTGGTGTCCCACACTTGCCATGAGTCAGTGTCATGCTGAGCCTGCTCCTCAGAGAGCAGTGACACCAGCCCCATGTGAGTCTCACCCCTACTAAGGCATCGCGATGACATTTTCAATTCTTGTTTACTCTCTCTAAGTCTTTTTTGTTTGATTTTTTTAAGTTGTTGACATTTCCTTGGAAAAGGCACAGCCCAAAATAAATTTTCCTTTCATCAGGATTCCAATTTTCTGTCAAAGTAGTTAAATTTTTTTTTTTTTTTTTAAACCCATCCTACTGCATGGTTTAGTTGAAAAGTACAGTGGAGAGGAAGAGATGTGTTATGTAAACAGTGACTCTGAAGTTTGTAAGCAATCTGTCACTCTTTTAAGACTGACCTTTGGTACCATAGTTTTCTGCAGTTTTCCAATAGTGGATTTATTTAAGTTATTTCAAAGCAAATGAAAATTACAGGTTTAATGTCACTTACATACAGATTGTTTTGTGTTCTTAACTTTGTTCTGATGCTCTGAAATGAGGTATGTGTTTTTAACACCGTAGGTGCCAGAATATTGTGTGCTGAAATATTTGTAACCTTAACATAGAAAAGAACCACGACCTAAAAATATTCTGCATTTTTTTGCTTAATTTTAATAATTGTTTTCTGTTGTTGCACTGATTATTTTCTCAAGTGTTATCTTTAAGTTGAAATTAACTAGCCTAAGATGCAATTTTTATAGGCTCAGTTTTTGAAAGGATTGTTATGAAGTTTAATTGAAAAAAGACTATTTCACATGTCATAATTCACCAAGTATTTTAAAAAGTAACCTCAGAATCTGAAGTAAATATAATTAATTTATGGCTAAATACTTGTGAGGAGAACGGATCATATACCTGGCAGAAACTGCTATATGACCTTTATTTTAGCAGTTTCGTTTACTTAGAACAAAGGCAAAGCCAAAGAATAGTTGCCTTTTAGGCACATTTCTTAATTGTGCTAATGACAAATTCCATCTTCAAATCACTTTTTCTGAAATGAAAAAAAAAACCTGATTGGTCTAAAAGCTTCGTTGTTAGACCCAAAGAGGTAAGGATTTTGAGCAGAATTTCCAAGCTGTGTAGAAGGCGAGATCCTTTGGATCTTTCACATCTTTCTGAAGTCCTTTCCATCCTGATGCATTCCTCTTGGAGCCTTGTGAGCTCTTTTCAGCGAGCCTCTTACATCTCTTGGGTTCCAGCCAGCCCTCTGAGACTAGCAATGGGCGTCTTCATAACAGGATCCCTCTTTTCCTTCCACGTGTTGACGTTGGAGTGTCGTTTCTCGCGCGTGGCCAAGTGTGCGCGGGGCCGAGCGCGGCGGCTCGCGGGAGCCTCGGGCTCTCCCGTTCCAGCGTTCCCGTGTTAGACACGCTCCTGCTGGAGACTCGTGCGTGACTGCAGCGGGGCTGGCACGGAGACGAAAGCAAGCAGAATGTGGGAAATAGCTGAGTGATCTCTCTCCCTCTGGTTCTGCTCATCTTTCTGATCCCTCCCCAGCTCACGCTCTGAGATGAATTTGTGCCTGTGTGCCCAGCAGCCTCTGTTGAGCCCGCTGAAAGCTGTAGTCTCGTGCTTCTACACTGCCAGCAGGATGGTGATTATTGCTTATTGCTGTATAGTGCCAGTTCTGCAGAGAAGCACAAGACCTTATTTTCAGGCCTTGCAGTCAGATACTTCTGAAGAGGGAGCAGTCTGTATATTTACATGTGTTTGTGCTCCTTTTAGAACATTATTTGGAGCCTTAAACTTTGACATTGACTTTTGCTTGGGGACAAATGCCACTCATTCCTCCTTCCTTTTCCTTCCATTTAGTATCATTAACTGAGTTGACAGGTATGTCATTATCTGAAAGATCCACCAGTTTTAGTGATGTAATAAGCCACTGTCATGCTAAATACATAATAAACCCCCTATATTAAAGAAAAAATTTTGATTGCAGATTCTTCTAAAGAAGACCTAAAAGCTAGATTTCTTGCTACTAGGGTTACATGGGAAGGTACCCATATATACTAATTCACAGCTTTATTTCTCATTCTCTTCTATTACAGACAGACCATGGCTAGAAATTTGTCTTATACTGGCACTTAGATTGAGGGACCAGGCCCTTTGTTCCTCAGTAATTAGGGGTATGGATCACTCACTGTGTATCTACAGTCAGGATGGTATGGAAGTGGGTGATTAATTCTTTATCAGTGAAAGCAAGGAATATTTTTCAGGGTTGTAGAGTTACAGTTGTAGCTGGGTGGATCTCCTGGGACATATTTGTATGAATTCATTCATTTGTGTAGGACTTACTGATGCTTGCCCTGAGAGTTTTCTTTCTGCCTGTCTGATTCTGTATTGTGTCTGTATCTATCAGGTCTTCAATTAATGAGTATACTTTCTTAATTATAATAGCTAAAATAGTCAAACCAAGGGAAAAGACAAAGTGGAGGAAAAGAAAAGATGTGTTATGAAATGGTATAAATAGATGCTGTTACTATTCTGGATTCACAAAAGGCAGGCAAAATGCAAGGGAACAAAGGCTTTAGATACCAGAAACTACAGTGAGTAGCATATCATAGGAAGCTCTTCATTTCTGCCATGAATGAACACTGGTTCTGTACAGAAATCATCTATGAGTGACAATGCTGCTGGTGGTTGTGAGCAGCCAGGGAGCCTTTGAGGCCCTTTTATTATGGATGTCCTGCAGTCAGGAGATAGCTGCACTTGTTCAGGATATTGAAAAAATCTTAGGGTAACATTTTAAATGGTTCTTCTCAGGATGTCAGGATCTTTTGAAATTTTTTACTCATTGCAGAACAACCAATTTTCAACTTGCTTTTTCTGATAGCAAGGCTATTGATTTGTCAAAAGCCAGCTGAAAAGGAGGCCTGGTTTTCCAGCAGCATTTGTAGCCTTGCACTTTCAGTTGGAAAACACCTAATTTTTGCTTGTGCTGTAAAGATGGAGCACTTCTGTAGGTACAGAAGATCCCCAAAATGATGAAGCAATGAGCTATAGCTGCATCTCTGCTCTGCTCTCACTGCTGTGCTCCTGGAACCCCTGGGTGTGTGGGAGCACCTCTGCACTGGCAGGGTGGCTGATGAGCAGCCACAGGAGTTTCTGGTTCTCCTTTTGCAGATGGATCCTTCCTGTTGCTGCCCACTTCCTCACCATTCTCTGCACGGTTTTGTGTGTCCCTGCATATTTGGGAGGTTTTTTATGAAACACAAGCTTAAGTATTGCCCTTCTCAGCGTTAGAAAGTGCTTTTGTTCATACCAGCAGTTTCTGTTCCAGTTTGTGCAGGAACCCACATGAGAGGAAAGTGTTCAATACCTGTCTCTACTTTTCCACTTCAGGCTACCAAAGAGAGCTGCTTTTCCAGAGGGATGATGGCTCTTTTAGTGCCTTTGGAAATGAAGATCCCTCTGGGAGCACATGGTGAGTAGTTCTGCCAGAATCATTGTGGAATTTTAGTTTTTTAGATATTTTCCCTGCATCTGAAAAGTTTTTGTGAAGCTGGTAAAAGTTTCCAGCTGTATTAGCCTTCTGCCTGGTTTTCATTAGGTGTTTAGGCCAACTCTAAGTCTTTCTTGCTGGATAACATATTGTCAAAGACATTATTAGGGCAAGGCTTTTTAATTTTGGGGAAAAACAAGGAATGATGAATTATTTTAACCAGGGAAATAGTTTAGTCTGAAAGTTTTTTTCTGTTGCTTTCCTCAAAGGAATGAAGAATAACAATTAAATTAATTATTCTTGCACTTGACTGAAAACATTTAGGGCTGTGATATCATCACTGCTTCAATCAGATTATCAGTTATCTCCATACTGGAAGCTGAAGCATGACAGATATTTTGTAGGGGGTGAACAGAGTTACTAGTGACAAAAATTTGTTCTACTTGCATCTGTCACACTTCCTTTTATTGAGACTGTAAACACAGCTGAAAAAGCCTTTTCAGTGCTGAGTTTCACTCCAGGAAGCGTACAGAGCGTAGTTGTGGAAGCCAGATAGATAACAGAGAGAGGTTCCAGCACTTTGTTCTGCTAACTCTTGCTCAGTTTAGATGTACTGACATATTTCAGTACATGCTTCTGTCCCTGTTAACTGTGCCACTGAATGAGACTTTCTTCTGGACTCAGTGGGCATCTTTCATTGACATCAGCAGGACTTGCCTTTGACTCAACATTGATGGATTGGAAGATGAAGATTGCTTACCTGTACTGGCAACTCCAGTACTTAAATAGTGCAGTGACAAGTTACATGAATGCACATTTGGAAAGAAGGGAGTCGAGGGATAATGTGGGATCAATAATAAAACAACAAAGGTTGTTTCCAGGATATCATTACAGGGATAGTGCTGATAATTAACATCAAACCTGTTGCTGCATTACTTTGCAAATTATAACTTCTGTCTAGTGGCAGAAAGCTGGAGAGCAATGTTTGAATAAAGATACACTTGTGCTGGGAGACTCAGAGTCTATACTCTGTATTTATTTTTGAAACATAGCTGCAGAAGGGGTGATCTTCAGGAGAAAGCACATATCTTAAGTTTTTGGTGGATTAAATTTAGCCTACTTGCATATCTGGGTGAGGCATGCATTTTGCTCTGCTTGGTAGGGGTATGTAGAACACCTTATGCTTTATAGTTATTTTTATATAATCTGAAACAGAGGACGCTGTAATGCATGGCTAATTTTGACTTATTTGATGAACCTTTTCCCCAAGGTTATCAGCTTTTGTATTGAGATGTTTCCTTCAAGCTCGTCCATTCATAGATATTGATGAAGATGTGCTCATGGATACAGCTAAATGGATTGTCCGTCATCAGAAAATAGATGGAGAGTTCCAGGAGCCTGGGAAGGTGTTACACAGTGATCTTCAAGGAGGCACCAACAATCCAATTACTCTCACAGCTTACATCATGTCATCTCTCCTAGGGTTCCCAGATAAACAGGTATTGGAATTCATAAATATGATTCATAGTTAGGAGACCTGGCAAACGCTTGGTAGTTAATAGAAATAGAGAAATATTTGAGCATTAGACAAAATCTAACTTCATTGTGTTAAAAATCCCTTACCTATTCAAAGCAATGCAAAGTTGTGTTAAGCCCTTCAGTTTTATCTTTGCAAAATCTAAAGGCAGTTTCTGTTGGCAAGAATACTGTCATGACTTGAGTCCAAGAACTTGGAAAGAAATTTCTTGGGGGGAACTAGTCTTAAAGATATTAAGCCATTCCAATTGATTTAATTGAAATTATTCATTTTCATAAAGACAGTGCCAGATCAAAAGGCTTGCCTTTGAGATTCATATATGACTTTGAAAGAGATTTTCATTGTTTCTTGGCTGTGGTTTGGGGCCAATAATTTCTCTGGTTCAGTACAAATTTGTCTTCAACATTTTTCTATTCCAAGATATTTTCTATTCACTGTACATTCTTCAATATTATCTTAATTTCCAGCATGCTTATGCCATCAAGACTGCTACAAACTTTCTAGAAGATAAATTAGAAGAAGGCATTTCAGATAATTACACATTGGCACTTGTGACATACGCATTGTCCTGGGCAAAAAGTCCAAGAGCAAAGGAAGCACTGAATATGCTGAACCAGAGAGCAGAACGCCAAGGTACTCCACAAATATCTCACACAGTTGTACAGATAGATTTTTGTCAAATTTAAAGATGTCTATCACATATCTACAGCTCTGTGCTCAGAATTCAAATCTGTTCAGAGTACGATATGGAGAATAAGCTAAGAAGTCCCAAGAGAGCCTTAATAAGAAGTGCCCATAAATGAATGAAAATTCACTCAGTCTAAGTTAGTGTGTTCAGTCTCAGTTAGTGTGTTCCTGATATAGGAGTACTGTGATGCTCTTGAAGGACATGGCTTGTCAGGTTTCCTGTTTTAATCACCTTGTATTATCAGCCTGATTAAAGAGAGATGGATGAAGTTCACTCTTCCAGTGTAGTTTGGAGAGATCAGGAGGGTATTGGGGAGCAATGAGTATTAGAAAGAAGAGGTGAAGTATTGGAATTTCTATAAGGCAATGCAAAGGTCAGTTGCACTTTCTCTGGAGACCTGTCATCTCAGTATATTTAACTTCTTTCAAGTTCAGCTGAATTATTTTTCCTAATTCGGGGGAAGAACAGACCATATGGAATATAGGAAATTGAAGTTTTTGGCTCAAAATAGTAACTGTCATCATGAAGAATCCAAAGGAATTTGTGTTGTAGCCTAGCAAGGGAGCCTTTTGACTGTCCGTCTGTCTTTACTGAGTTAGGCCTTTTGGACAGCCACTTCTTGGAAGAGAAGAAGTAATTTTTTTTGGGAAGGCTTTACTCAAGAATGAGTCTGTTGAGCAGCTGTGCTGCTTGAGGTGCCTTCTCTGGTCCTGAGAGAAAGGAGCACTAGAACAACAAGGTCGCCTTTTCAGAAGGGCTTCTTTTTGTGAGCACTTCAGGCTGACAAGGAAAGGATCAATGTAAAGTTCACTGAAATCAATTGAGTGACTATTTAGACCTCAGCTTTTATTGTAGGTAGATTCAGACATTGCTGAGGAAGTACCTTATGGAACACACACCTAAACATTAACACAATATCATACATCCCATAGAGCCCATGTGTAAGCATTAATGAAGAGTTTTCCCCTAAGACTTTTCCAGAAATCCAAAGACTTCAGTCTGTGGATGAGGTTATGTTGGTTTATTTTGCAGGAGAATTTCGTTTTTGGGTAACGCCTGCTTCTGAAATTTCTGACTCATGGCAGCCACGGTCCATTGATATTGAACTTGCAGCATACGCTCTGCTCTCGCACTTTCATCAAGACAGATTAGCTGAAGGGATCCCTATTATGAAATGGTTAAGTCATCAAAGAAATCACCTTGGGGGATTTTCATCTACTCAGGTAGCATCTTGTCTTAAGAGGTTTTGCTATAATTTTTAAACAAGTAGTGTATATTTCAGAATTAAAAAGTACCATTCTTACACAGTAATTACTGAGTTTTGTTTTGCTGTAACAGCTTTGGTTATGTACAAGCTTGCATTATTGGCATCTTACTCTTGGACTGCCAATTTTAGTATTTTTGGCAAGTCTAATAAGAAAGAGAATTAGAGGGAGACCTTCTTTATATAATGTACTAATAACAAATAAAGAAGAAATAGTAGTGCCTGTGGAAAAGTAATTAAACATATTTTCGAAATAAGTATGATGAATACATATGCTTACTTCCTTTCCAAGGAGAGAAGCCTCTTTTTATTTTTACCATGTGCCAGTCCTCAAGCTTCTGAAAGGCTATTAACTTAGCCTTTTACTAAAGGGAGTAGGTTTTAGAAAAACAGCCTAACCTAATCTCTCTTCTGGCAGCTGGTCTTAACTTACTGATGTACTTTGTCCTTATTATTGCATAGATTTTTGATGGGCCATGAAATTTGGAATATCTTCACTATCTCCAGGAGGCTTCCATGTTATTGAAGCCACGTCTTGTAAGCTATGCTGGCATCCAAAAAATTAGATAGTACTATGGATTGCATTGGTTTAAACTAGCTTTTAAATTAACTACAAATACTGGTCACAGTAAAATTTCACATTTCATCATGCTGCTGGTACCAAGGTGTACAGGCTATCCTTCATTATTTTCAGATGTTGGTTGGTATTAATCTGAGAGAAATGTGTTCTGAGTAAAATGCAATTTAAGAACCGGCCTGGTTCCCCTGAGGTATTAGTGCTTTCCTAATGTGTTAATTCTTGCTTATTATTTGGAGAGGTTGATTGAAGCATTAAATGAGTTTTAAAAGCTTTTCTCTATTCTCCAGAAACTTATTTTACTTGGAAGTTTAAAAATCTATCTTTTACCCTTGAGAGTGAAATTAAGAAATTAATTGAATCCTTTTGTTCTTCCATAGTCTAAACTATTTGGATTTCAAAATTGCTCCAATGTCTTGCTAGATGCCTTTTTTAATTTGTATAAATTACTCCATAATTTTTTATTTATCTTCTAAGTTTGCTTTATAAAATAACATTTGGAGTGTTTCCTTCCATGAGTTTATTACATAAGAAACTTAATATATTGTTGAACAATAAGGAGGAAAGCATTATGTTGTATGTGTGATGCTTTATAAGTTAGGGTGTAGTAATTCACCATGATCTGTATACATGATACAGCTTACTGTGAATTTGCAGTTGCTAATCAGCTGATCTTTCTGCATTTCTGAGATCAGTGAAGCAGGGCATCTCAGACAAGGATGTGGCATGGGAAGGAGAACGGTTTTTTATCAGTTAGAGTGAATAGTAAGCCCCTACTAGCCCCTTAAGGTGTGGCACAGTCACCATGTTGTAGTGAATGAATTCCTGTTATGTTAGAATTTTTTTACTAGAAGGGGCCTAATAATAAATAAAGTATCTGTATGCCAAGCCTGAAAGGCCAATTTCTTCACTCTGACTGGTTAAAAATAGGTGCAAAATAAACTGCATGAACAGTAAAAGTCCCTGAGATTAGACACATATATTTGATTACTGTATTTCTTCCCAGAAAATAGTAGATGTTAAAATTCTCATTCCTTAAACTGGGCTGGACCAAACGTTCAAACACTGCCTCTTGTGCTCAAAACCTGGAGAGCTAAGCCTACAATCACACCCAAAGATAAAAAAAAAAAGAATCTTAGATACATATATGACTGTGCATAAGTATATTCTGCAGTGGTTAAACAATTGCACAAAACCCTTGGATCAAATACAGAGGGTAAACTGGGCTGAAACCCTTTGAAGTTGTTGCTGAGTGTCTGATAAAAATTCCTTTCAACCTTTTGTTAAAATTAGTGTTAATGATTTTTCAGACCTGTAGCTTTTGCATCAACGATCAATGAAAAACTCCTGTGCAGTACTGAGCACTTAATGCACAGTCACTAAATAAATCTAGAAAGTAGCAATGTTGTTACTTTCCTCTGTGTCTTTCTCCATGATTGGTGTGTGATTCTGACTGTTGTGTCTTTCAGCTTGTCAGGTGTTGCACGTACCTTGCACAAGAGAAAAACTTCCTTGGCTGCCTCCCACCTCATTTTCCATTTCCACAGGAGCTAACTTCTTGTCTTGTGTTGGTCTCTCTTCTGGGCTGGCATCTTCCTGCCAGGGGAATCCAGAGATAGGGAGGTGGCTGCAGGAAGGTTCTAGCATGATCAACAAATGGGCCAATGCAGGGACTACGAGCTCCCCAAGGCATGGTCTGTGTGCTGTGCTGGCTGCTTCAGTTCAATACAAAAGGGTTTGTTTCTCTCAACAGGACACAGTGGTGGCTCTACAAGCCTTGAGTCTGTTTGCAGCTCTCACTGTGGCAAGCAAAACAGAAATGGATATAACAGTGACAGCCCCTCCTTTGGAAATGCCAGAGACATTCTCAATTGATACTCAAAACCGTTTCCTGCTTCAGACTAAGGAGGTACTGTAAAAAGTGAGGAATACTTTTGTACAGTCTGCTGACTGAAAGTACTTTGAAAATACTGGTTTGCTCATCTTTCTTTCAGATTCCCCCTGCACAACAAATGACAATGACAGTGTCAGCGGAGGGAATGGGATTTGCTGTCTTTCAGGTAGGCAATGCAGGCAATCAGGTAGGTATTCTTGCTGAAGATATGCTTTCTGTAAGGAAGGTGTGTTTTTGAAGTTTTATAAAATCTGTTAATAGGAGCAGTCTTCCAAAATGTCTTAAATCAGTAGCAAAGCACTTCTGAGTGCTAAAAAGCACTAACTGAGGAGTGCTGTGAATAAAATATGGATATATTCCTGTCGTTTCTGACCAATGGTGTGGCCTTTTAAGTACTGCTGGATGACTGGCAGTTTTGGGGCACTTCCATGAGCCAGAGGTGTATCAAAGCAGCCCTGTCCTGCAGAAATGCAATGTCCATTTGCAAGACAAAGGACTGCAGTGGTACACTGGCAGACACAGAGTTCAGAGTAAAACAGGTATGTGGACTAGGCAGAAATGCCTCATTTGAGAACCTGTGGTAAACCATAATAAGGCACAGATCAATACAGAATAAGATTGCATTGCTGGTTATAAGAATTGTTTTCCTTTCATATCCATATTCATATTATTTTCCTTGAAGTAGAAAGCAACAAAAACTAAAAATAAGAGGTTATTACAGCTAGGTTCTCCAGCAATTTTTACAGTGTTCTGAAATAGCATGAAAAACAATCAGACAATTCTGCAAACTACAAAAAGTAATAGACACTTAGCATCAACCAAAAGTCTGGGCATGGCAGAAAGTGGAAGGAGAAATACCATTTCAGAAAACAGTATTGGATCTAATGTGATATGGCCAGCAGTGGATCTCACTTTCCTGGTGCCCTCTCCATGGCAATTGGTTGTGACCACACAGGTGAAAGAGCCAGACCTTGGAAAAGTTAGCAGAAACACTAGTCTCTGAGCATGAGAGACTGATTTTATTGAAGTATAAACTTATACTTGATGATTATGTCACAAAACAAGAGTTCCTGCTGGGCTACTAGTCATACTTGAGAAAACTGATCCAAAGTCACCTTTAAATGTCTCCAAGTTTTTATACCAGGTCAGATTCTATCTCAAGTTCCATCCAATCTGTCCTTCACTTTAGTGTTCTAACGCATCTGGGGAGCAAAAAAAGCCTGGTGATAGTTGTAAATGTACTTTGGGATAAAACAACTTTCCAAAGAATTCTTCACACCTGCCTATCAGCAGTGAACAGCATCTGGAGATACACCTCATTCATTCACCACCAGTCTGCAAAACCCACAGTGCCATAAATCACAACCCATGATTATTAATTCCCAGAAGTACAAATGAAGTTACAGCAAAGTTCAAAAGTTTCAGAGGATAATTTAGATTCAGACTTGCAGGCCAAGATAGGAATGAAGATCTCAGCAGGACTGTGTTCACACATCTGTGGTTTCAGTGTGCCTGTGTGTGTGATTGTGTGGAATGTAACAAGGGGGGCTCCAGAACAGTTAAGACTATTTAACCCTAATCATTGTTGAGAAATACTTCCTGATACTTATTCAGTTAATTTGTCAGGCGAGCTGATGAAAAACTTTTCAGCAAATTGTTTCTTGCTGGAAAACACTGATTTGTTGAAATTAATACCTTTTGTGAAAACACATTGGTTCCTATTACATTATTTCCAGCAGGAAAATTTCACGTTCAAGCTAGCATGTCTGGTGAAGACTGGGCAGAAGTCTTCCACTGAGAATAGCCAGTTGACTGTGGTGGAGCATTCCCTGGGGGTGTAAAACACCAGGGTTTAAGTTCCTGGTTTGCTGCATTAACGTAGAAATGTGCTCACAAAGAACTGCTGTTCACGAACCAAGGCTAGATTACCTTGTTCATTTAGGTCACTGTGCTGTTGCCTCTTTTCCTGAAGCTTTGAGTCAGAGATGCTGTGACTTGATTCAGAATATTACACTTAACACCCTGGAGTAGTTCCTCCAAAACCTTGTGTTTGCTGAGATCAGTTCCTTCCTTCTGCTTCCTTTGGCAAGTCTGGTATTCTAAAAGAAAGAGCACTGAGGACATTGAATGAGATTTCTCTTTTTCCCAGACATAGGCTAGGTCTGGATCAGATTTAATAAATCAGATAGCATATGACATTGCAATCACATTTCTTCAGCTGGGTTTCATTGTCTTGGGCCCGTCAGAGTCTAGTGGTAAGAATCACAGTTCTGGGATTTGGCTTTCTCGCCAAATGTAGCGTGTCAAAACAGTAAGTCATTTAAGTATCACACAACACAAGATTAAATCCATTAATGGAAACATCATGCTTTTCCAACAGAATGGATTCTTAGGAAAAAAAAATTTTTTGGTGAAATCTCACTGTCTGTGTGCAAGTTGGCAGTGCATTCTCTCCTGACCCTTCAGGATCTCATAAAATGTATTTATTTTGGATATTATGATTGTAAAGGCAGACATTTACTTACAGCTTTTTGGTCCTGGTGTCAATAAAGTTTTCTAGCTTGTCTCTCCATTGTAGGTATATCCCATTGTTGGTATATCCCATGCATGACCTAAGACACTTACTCTGCAAGAGGGAAGTGAAGATGGGTTAGGGTATTATGAAAGATGCTCTAGAGAAGGGAATCAAAGAAGCAATCTTCCTTAGGAGGCCTGCTGAAAGTCTTGAAAGAAACATGTTTCTTCTGTGAGCTGGACTTGACACATGACTAAAGTAATTGGCATGGCCTGTGCCTTCTTGGAAGGAAGGAGAATGCCACTGAAATCTAGAACCAGCAACAAGGAGAGGGTAGACAGGCTCAAACAAGGGTGGGTATGGGCAAAGTGGATAGGTGAACAAGATCTTCTCAATCTCCTCATAAGGTATAGAGAGGGAATGAGGAAAAAACCTCAGAATTCCCTGTTACTCATTACTGGAAACAGGGACTGTTTTTTCCACTCAGTATATTTTTGCTGGACTTAGGCAGAGGACTGAATGTTATTTAGTGTGATGGTACTGAAATAGGTACATGATGAAATGCACACATATTTCTCCATTACCATTTGAATGGATGTTGAGTACTCAAAATGGACAGAAAATATTGGAGATGTTTTCATTGAATTCACGTGCTCAGTCAAGCTCATTTATGCTGCTAGTTGAAGAAGAAAAGGGATAGGCATTGATTAGAGGATTATAAATGTGCCATATTTTTAAAAGTATAGCACAATTGATAGTGTCAGCTACTATTTGAAGCATCACTCTCTTGCAGAACACTAGCTTTTAATTTTCTCTCCTTGGGCCTCTCACCAGAACTGGTTGCATTACACACAAGACTGGACCAGTTCTGCCTTTAGCTTTGGCAGTTGCCTTTTAAAACTGAAGAAATGCATTTGCTCATTTTGTTAATTTAATGTGAATTTCTGTATAAAAACCTCTGTCCCCAACGTGAGTGTGTATACAGAAGAAGGCTTTAATTAAACTCTGTGTTATGAAAATGTTTTCCTTCATTGTCATGAGGAATAGGAAAAGACAGTCAGACCATAACAGCAATAGCTGATTCCATGCAAATACTAGCTGATTGACCTGTTCAGTATGTGGTTTCAGAACTTCCTGCCTTGGCAGTAAATTCCCATTCATTAAGCTTTTTCTGGCAAAAGTTAAAACAGTTTTGTTTCTATGGTGACAGATTGTTGAGGCACTGCTTTTTGTGTGCCTTCAACTGGCAGGCTTTCTCGATTGGTTTCATCCTTGGTACTGCCTTCTCCTGGGGAGCAGTTGTGCATGATGAATCTTCACGGCTGCCCCATGGCTGTCCTGAGTGCCGCTGCAGAATTGGCTCTGCACTCTTACAGCATGCTAAATTCAGCAGTGTTGGGCAGGGCGATGGGAATTATGTGTAGAGATTGAAAGAAGGAGCATAATTTTTGTATTATGTAAAAAAGTGAGAGACATAGCAACAAAAGCAAAAATCAGAAATTAAAGATGATTCCCTCACTCATCCAGATAAAACACATAGTATGGTGAGGGGGTTCTTCTTTGCTTTTGGTAGAAAAATAAGCAGAAAGTGGCTAAAATAACTCCCCTTGCAAGACCCCAATATGCATTTTGCTTGGCTAGAGAAAAGGGAATGAAAAGTGGTTCTGGAAAATCACAGTCCTTCTACAATGGTTTCATGTAGCAAATGGAAAATTGTCAGTCCAAATTTGAAGGTATGACAGGGTCTTGTCCAAGTTATAGGTTAGCAAGTCAATTACAGGCTAGCAGGTTTGTGCAAACATGTGTTTTCTCATGTGAACACTCCTCTGGTGTTGCGGTGCTAGCAACTTGGTGTTTAAACCACACTGATTTGCTTTATGTGTCACCTGATGTCTGTACTTGCAATCCACAGCTGAATGTTATGTACAACACAAAGCACACTGACCAGAGGCTCAGATCTGTCCAAAATCAAGAAGCCTTTGACTTGAATGTTGATGTAAAAGATGATAAAGATGATACAAACCACTTGACTTTGAATGTGTGCACAAGGTAGGTAAATCAGTTGGAGCTTCTCATACACGTTTGTATATACCAACTTTAGATTGCTTTAAATAAACTGAGTTATCCATTTGTTTGTATGAATTTACTCATGTCTGGGATATAAATGTATACCTGAAGAAGATAAAAATTACTTTGCACAAATGAAGTACCCTAAATGTTAGAGGAATGTGGAAGAGTTTGTGTGAAATACAAGAAAAAACTCAACAGTTTCTTTGGTGCAAGTGCTTTTGAGCTATAGGGATGTGTGTGGACAGACTTGAAAATTGGATCAGTATCTCTGTATTCTAACTTGAGTAGCAAGCTGTGACAAGGGCCTATTACTCTTACCTTTGATGAAAACAATTCTTTGCTCTTGATAAAGAAGTAGATACTTCTTTTGTAAAGAGAGAAGTAAGTTCTAAAGTGCTGAAAACACCATGAAGTAATCATTCTTTTTTTCATCTCCATAATTAACTCACTCAGAATGATTTTGGCAGGAGTCAAAATCCATATTTACATAATAATAAATTCACATTGCCTTATTGTGCAACTATCTTTGTGGTCTTTCATTCACCAGTAGCAAGGAACTTGGTAATAGACTACAATACATTATTCTAGATTTTAAATAGGTGGAAAGTTTTCCACCCAGACTAATTCTGTTCTTTTTGCTGAATAAGGGAGAGGGGGCAGGAGGATATGGGAGAACATGTGCATCTGGGGTGATGTTTCTTATTCAGTAGTCAGCTACTAAAAACTGAGCTGAGCCTGCTCAAGTATCATCTCATGGACCACAGGACAGCCACCTGGTGTTACCTGGATAGAATTTACATCACATGTGAATAGGTGACTTTGAACTGAGTATTCCTAGATCAGCCAGTCAATCAAGTTATTTCTTTGGCTGCTTTGGGCCTCCATTTTGCTTGCTGTGGAAGTGTTCATACACATATTTAAAAGGTATATTTGAAGGTGTTTGTTTTCTGGCAGTTTCTCCAGTATGCATTTGTAATTAGAGACACCTGCATATTTCATATGAAACCCTATAGGACATTTTATTTCTCTCTATGTATATGTATTTATGATTTTTGTCGTCTATCTTTTATAATCCACAATAATGTTGTTGAGATGACTGCATTTGTTGTATTTAAGGATTTCATCCGTTTGTGAATACTTCCTCTAGAAACAGTTTTTTTCTTGTGGCATTATGCATATTAGATATGTAACATCTTGTTACATTCCTTGTAAATGCAAGATTTGCAAAGTACCACCTGATCCACCATGATTCTTCTTACATGCCTTTCATACACACCCTCTTTTTGCTATTTCTTTAAACTTTGTACTCCGTATGCCTTGAACTATTCTTGTGCTCTGCCTTCCACAAGGGAGCTGTGACTGGAGATGAGCCTCTAGGTGACACCAGCATACAAATAATCAGCTATAGAGAATATTATTTCAGTACAGAGCATTGATTTAATTTGGGAAATAGCCAGCAGGCATAAAGCCAGAGCTCTGTTTTTATATGTTTCTAGTATCCAGTTCAGTGACACAGATGGTGGGCAGAGACACTAGAATACATGAGAGCTCTTGAAACAGAACGGGCTCGTTATCTTTTAAAGTTTTCTCTGAAGTGTCAACAGCATTCTAAAGTCTAGCCCAACCTCCTGACATGTAAAGGGTTTACATGCTGGGTTTGGGGTAAGTAGTTTTTGGGCAACTCTCTAGCTAAGACCTTTCGCTTAAAATACAGAGAAGAAGTGCTCCGTCTCTCTGGGGATGTTCTAGGGTGGTGATGCTTTAATTGCCAAGTGTTCAAAGAAGAGGGGGAAATATAGTGACATTGAAAAGCAGCCTCAAGAGATTACTTGGAGCATTTTGATAGTTCCAGCATCAGTTCCATCAACTCTTATTGTGAGAAGTGGACTGGTACTTTGAGGAAGTCTGTTTAAATTGCTTAGGCTACGGCTTCATCTCTGATTGCTGAGCTTCATAGACTAGTCATCTTCCTCTTCTTTTCCCTATAAATTGTATATTATACATGCCTTATCGATATTCCTAAATTAGTTTAAAGTTGCCTACTTAGGATCTTTATAACATGATCTGGCTTTCTAGTTGAGAAACCAATACAAAAAGGCAGTTAAAATCTCAACGCATGGGTGTATATAGTCTAGCTGTGGGTATGCATCTATGGGCATACATAGTTAGGTACTGAAGGCTTCAACTTCACAATTTTTTTTCTTTAATCTGGAGAATATCCACCTTCTCTCAGCAAGCTTGATAGGGGTTGGTCTTCTTAACTGGTATTATTTATGACACTCGAGCAGATGATGTCTCATTCAAATTGAAGTGGTTCTTGGTTAGAGGAGCTAAAACACCCTCTCTGGGAGGCAAATACCCAGGACTACTAGTTTTTTTTAAGTCTCATTGCCTGCATACCTTTTCCAGGCATGGGAAACTGATCACTGATGGTTCAATTTACACTCTCATTTCTGCTTTCTGCCTACATTAGCTTGGTTTTGTTTTCTCTTTGTATCTTCTGTGAGGGGGTCTCACCCTGATCTCATATTGCTGAAGAGCTGAAACATAAAGTTCAACTGAAAATATTACCCGTTTTCCTCAGGTCCAAGTTTCAAGTCTGTCCTTCTCTTACTGATCATTCTTGCATGATGATTCTTTTCCCTTTTTTTAAGAGACCATGGAGTTGAAGAGATGGTACCACAATCCACCTCCAAGGCTGCCTCTCTTCCTTTTTTTGAGAGGCAGATCCTCATAAATTCTAGGGATATATCTAATTCACTCCTTGACAGTACCAAGACAGTTTGGTTACCTGTTGGTGTTTTAGTAGCACCCCAGGCTGGCTAGACAGCTTGGATATTTTATTCTCCTCTTATTGGTAATTATGCAGAAATAATTACATCCAGTTCCAATTCAATTATTTATTTTCAATAGCAGCTACTTTGGCACAGCACATCATCAAACAGATGGTTTCAGTTGTTTCTAATCTTGTGAGCCAACTGAAGTCAGCAGTTGCACTGTAGTTCTTTCAAAGTTGTATCTGCCTTGAATCAGCTAGGCTTAACAGCATTGCTTTGAAAGCAACTCTTCCCTTTTATTTTTTTTTTTTAACTACCCAGCTCTACAAAGAAATAGTTTAATTACTTTCAATACTGCCAGGCTTTCAAAATGAGGATTGGAGACACTTTTATTTTAGTGGGACAATAATCATTTATCTTCTGTTCTAAGGCCCGCGAAACTCTTCTGCTACCCACTTTATTTAAAGCAGTAGAATCTTTTGCAGGTCATTTAGGTGACACTTGTAGCACAGAGCACCATAAATACATTTTGATACATCTGTTATGCACCATAGTGTGCAAGACTTGCTCAATAGAGCAAACTCCAGCATCTGGTTTTTACATTGGAAGAAGATATAATAGTAAGCATTATTTAGGAAAAAAAAAGGGACTCAACTTATTAAATCTTCTTCCAAATGTGGATTAATAATAACATGGCTATGCATTCTAAAACTGAAACTTTGTGAAATAATTTGGTGATGACTTTGTTAATGGTACCATCAGTCTCTGTAAAGGAAATATGAAAAGGTCTGGGAGACTTCTTTGGTGTACACACATGTATCTTGGCCTCCAAAATGAATAAAAGCAAACCAATGCATCCATAAGAGGAAATACATATATTTCAGTACAGGAATTCCTACAGCAGTTTCTTAATTGCTTCTTTTGAAACGTGTTTAATTGCAATGGTTTCTGCATATTTGTAAGATAAAGCTGTACTAATAGGGATTGAAAGTTCCTCATGGTGTCAGTGTAGTCTCTCACATGATTTATGTATTGCAGTTTCTCAGTTCTAAACCAGCTTTTGCATATGTGTCTAAAATTAGCTGGAAAAATAATTGAGAAATTACTTTTTAGCTCTTTATTGTTAGACATTTCTTGTAAGTATTTTGTTCCATTTCTTTCCCAAGTATTAAGCATTATTACTTCATTAGTTGGTACTTAAAGATCGAATGTTTTCTTTGCAGAGTGGGCTACTGTATTTCTACTAAAAGTTTCTCTGTGTTTTGAAAAGGTACTTTGGCTCTGGCTCCGCTCCCAGTAGTGGTATGGTCCTCATGGAGGTTGGCTTACTCAGTGGTTTCTCTGTGTCACCAGATTTTGTTCCATTAGACAGTACAGTTAAGAAGACTGAAAAGGATAATGGAAAAGTCAACCTATACTTCGACTCTGTAAGTTGGAAATAACAAAGAAATGTGTTTGTGGTGATTTTCATCTTGACTCTGGCATTGTTAGGCTTAAATATGGAATGACATTATGATTGTGTTCTTCGGGGAAAATCAACATCTGCTATTTACATGGAATTAATAGTTCTTCTCGTTTTGAGTGAGACTGATTGGATAGGTGCAACTCAATTGTATTTGTAAGGACTTTCTAAATCAGACCTCTTAAAAATCACACATAAGAAGGCAGACATTTAATGAAGTCTTTAATTTGACCAAAATGACTGCAATTGAGATAATCATCTTTATATATATCCTGACTCTTAAGCCTTTAGAAATGGACTACCACTGAGCTAAATTCCTTAGCTCCTTCATGAAGCCACCATCCCTAGGGTTCTCAGGATGTTTCTCTTCTGTTTTCCTAGCTAAATGAAACACAGGTTTGTGTGGATATTCCAGCTGTGAGAGACTTCAAGGTGGCAAATATCCAAGATGCTTCAGTGACTGTACTGGATTACTATGAACCTAGTAAGTGACAGTCATTTCAAATTTAATAATTCAGAAGTTTAAAAGGAAGTTTCTTCTTGTAGGAATAGGAGAAATTTTAGTGAAGAAAAAGCTACTTTGAACTGTGGTCTTTTTGGACATTTACATGCCCAATTTTCTAACAAGTAATAGTGTTTTCACATATCTACTGTCCTAATGGGTTGATTCCTCAACTGTTGCAAATTGTTTGGCCCAGTATGTTCCCAAAACTATCAAAATGAAGCAGGAGCTTCACTGTGATTCACTTACCAAGTTAATAATACCTCTCCAGTAGCTTTGCCATCTGTTTCTTACTTAAACTAAGAGTCCTTCTTGGGAGAAAATGCCAGTGTTTTGACTTCTGTTGTTGCCTAAAAAAGGTGTACATTGAAAAAGGAGTTTTAAAGGGCTTTTATGTTGGGAGCGGGCTTTGGGTTGGTTTGCATGTTTGTTTGTATTTTTGGGGGGTTTTTTGTTTGTTTTTTGTTTGTTGTTGTTGTGTATGAGTGTATTATATGTATTATATAGTATGTGTTGTGTAGAGTGTGTTTTAGAGATGGGCAACAATTTACAAAGGCTTTTTTTCAGAATTAAAAGCAAGAAAAAAGTTACAGGCTACTGGAGAAGATACTAGGTTTTCACTACATGAACCCCTTGGTACATTATTAAAGATTTGGGCTTGGTTTGAGATAAGGCATAAAGAAGTTGTATAGGCAATTTTTTCATGCTTTTTTTAGCTCAATGCAAAAGACAACCAGATACGATGTGTGCTACTTCAGCTAGATGAAGATCACATTTATTCTATATAGGCTGAAATTATTGTTCACTCACAGAATTTTAAGGTAAAATAGGAAATTAATGGTTATAAGTACACTGCCCATTAATTAGAGCATGTTTAAGGGCTAGAAGCTTAAAAAAATTACAGCAAGTTTTATTTGAGAGAAACACTTAAGCCCTAGAATTAGAAGCTGAAATGAATTTTGAGTTCCTAGGAGAAGAGCTCAGGATCTAATCTTTCATAAGAATGCTATTAGATAGAATAATAAATATGTTTGTTGCAAAGTTACAGGTAAATGCACATGTAAATATTTTTATATTAATAAATTTAGTTCATAAATTCTCAGTTAGCAAACTAATATTAAGAACCAAAATTTATATTATGAAATCAGAGCTGTAATTTCTTTAATTTCAAGATAATGATTTGTGGAAATATTATTTTACAGGACACCATTCCTATCAATACATAGCAAAGATATATCATTGATCAATAGATATATATATATGCCATGATTGAGTTCTTTTGGGAGAATTCTTTCCAGTCTAATAGAGGAATGTGATTTTATTTTAAATTATTATTTTCCATCACTGTTTTAGTTGGTGACCCAAGCAGCAGGGATATATTTTATGTGATGATGACAGATTCATGTCATATTCAGATCTAGGAAATGCTCTGGAATTTATTAATAAATGTGATTTTGTTGTGGCAGATAGTACAATTGACATATGTGTAAGAGCTGGCTTGGATGTCAGTACAGCAGTATTCTCTTACCTGACATTTTATAACTAGCTGGGTGTCACTGTTTGGTAAAGATTTTGGCCCATAAAATTACATGTTTTTAAAATACCCTGAGGCTTGTAATAAAAATTAATATAATTTCAGGTAAAAAATGCTGCTACTAAAAAAAAAAAGAGGTTGCAAAGTCTCTAGTTGGAAGGACAAAAAAAGGAAAAAAAACCCACTATGAGGAAGAAACTTTGCAAAAGCTTGTTCTGTGAGCCATTACCATGTATTGATGTTTCTGAAATGAAATGATTGAATGAATGATTTCTAGTCTGGCTCTGTAGCAATCCTTAAGGGAATGGGAGAGTAAAATACAAGAGCAGGACCTAGGTTAGGTAAGCAGTCCCAGATTCAGGAGGTTGGAGCTCCCATACATGATAGTGAGAGAAAGCATCAGTTAGAAAAGACCAGGCTCTTAAATATGATAGCCAGCAGCTTGCCAGGTAAAGCATCTGAGTTCCTTTGTCATGTAGGTAGGGACAAAATTCCTTTCAAAATGTTTGTCCAAGGTTTGTGAACAGATTGTGTCTAACAGTTGAGATTGAGTCTATGAAAGTGTGCCTTTCACCAGGTGTTGGCCTGAATATATTGAGATGTTCTGGGTGAAGAAAAATGGGGCTTAAGTATCTGGGAAGTGTTTTGCAGTGTATGGTGAGCTCTATGTCAGAGTTGAGTGCATCCTTTAAAAATTATTTCTTTTTGAAGCTGGGTTCTTGGTGAATTTCCAGAAGTTCATTAACTGATGTTAATTAACCTTTCTGAACAGGAAGAAGAGCAGTGAGAAGCTATAATTCAGAAGTAATGCAAAGTATAACCTCTTGTGACTTCTGTGAAAGTGATTGCCACCTTTGCCACAGAGATGGTTCTGCAGCCTTGCTTCAGCACTCTTCATTGGCCTCCTTGTTCTGTGTACTCTTTGTCCTTCATGTAAACTGGCTGTGCAGTTGGGTGCTGTAAAAGGAAACAGATTATGTTTCACATCTAAGGTTTCCATAAATTATCCAAAGAAAATTTTAGGTTCAGATAACAGCCTGTCTTTAGTGATTACCATGACCAAACTCCTGCTGTGTTCAGGGAGAGCTGGGCTGGCCCATATGGTAAATTTCTGGCTGTGCCAGAAAACTTCTAAAAGTGTCTGCTGGAAAAGCTTTCCAAATGTTAGTTTCAAATTGAATTTATTTTCTGAAGAAGCACAGAGTTACTGAGAAAGCAGTGTGATAAAAAGTAAGCTTAGCTCCATATTCCCACTTTGTTTTTACCCCAGCTTCCAACTGTGCTTATTTTTTAGGGATGTTAGTTTACCATGCTTTTCCAAAGCACTGTCTGCTTCTCCATTAGGGTGTTGATAAGCAATGATAGGAGCTTGATATCAGAACACAATTTGTTCTGTTCTGAAGATGTGACACTCAACTTTAATACTGAATTTCTCTGTGTGCTCTCATGGGGAATAATATGGAAAAAAAAAAGGAGCTGGCTTCAGAGCAGATCCAAGAGCCAAAAGTACTGCATTTACAAACTGCTGAATGCTCCAGAAAGCTGTCAGTCTTTTTCTTTTTTTTTTTTTTGAATCATTACAGAGCAGGTAGGTGGATTTTTTTTGTCAATTCATAAGCTAATAATGCTTGAAAATAACACCTCAGGATGTTCTAATGCATTTTACTCTGAAAAGCTTTTTACTGTAAACATGTCAAAGATAAAGTCTGTTTATCAGACTTCATTTTTACAGGGTTATTCAGAAATAAATGCAATTTCTTTCCATGTGAGAATGCTGGTGTCAGCTGGCATATATCTATGGCCAGATGAAGGAAGTTTGCTTTGAACCTGTTCTGGTTTTTTTGATGTCTCCTAGAAGTGTCTCCGGGGCATCATTTGCGCTTTCAGCGTCACCTTGTCAACAGCTCAGGTGGCATAGCCCAAACAGTTGTTTACTGCTCTCAGTGCCATGTGAGTTGGTGGCCCTGGTGCCATCTGTGCCCCTGTTGCTGGTGGTGGGAGAGGCTTTTAGGAGGCATGGGCTGCATATGCACTCAGTCCAGCCAAACAATTCACATGCTTCCTTTACTTTAACCACATCCATGTGTGCTCAAGTGCTCTGCTGAAGTGGAATGAAGGAAAGTGATGGTGAAAAGTAGCAGGCACTTCTGCACCCAAACCTGCCCTTTGCACATGGGGAGAATTACAGATCTCTGTGAGTGTGGAAATGTGTGAGCTTGGGAGCTTGTTGCTCCTGAGTGTATGAATGCCTTTGCTGTCTGGTAGCCAGTCTGTCCTTCTTGTACACTACCTGTAACATCTAATGCTTATTTCTTTTTGATAAGGCAGCCAAGCTGTTACACTCCTAGTTACTGAAATGAAGTTAATAGCTGTCATGCTGACTAAGAGAGGTAGAAATTTTAATTTTTATTGATTCCCTTTCTTTCATACCTTTTTTAGACGGAGTGTGTTTTTGTGCACATGTAATAATATGGCAGTCACTTTCCTTGAGCAATTTCTAATTTTTATTCCATTTTTTCTACTGCTTAAAATGTATATTTTTGTATTTATGCTCATCTATAATGTTGTTCACAAAGGAAATTTTGCATTTTAGCATGGGAAGAGGCCTGAGCTTCCTTGACTGGGGGTGCCTTCTATTACCAATGTATATGTTTTCACTGCAGAACTAGTTTAGATGGGGTTATTTGTTTTACTTCACCTGTTTTTGGAATTTACAATGTTTTTCACAAATTTGGGGTTCTGTCCTATTTCTTAGGTAGAGCTTAGTCCTGCTACTTCATGGTCTTTCGTGCTTTTCACTTGTCCTTGGTGTGTTTTGGATTTAGCCTTTTGAGTAGTTAATTAGTGCCTGAGCAGAGTGTGTGTGCTGCTCTGACCCACATGAAGTAATATATTTATTGAAGGCAAACACACTGCTTAGTCAGCTGGATGCAGGATCTTACCCCTGTAAGCCATTCACTTGGTTACATGGGTCCAAGGCTAAGAGAAATGAAGATACAGAATTAAACACAACTCTACATCTCAAATCCTTTATTCATTTATGGGAGCCTAAATCTGACTGTGCCAAGTTTGTAAGATCTGGAAAAAATTCTCATCTAAACTAGGATGTGTTTTTTTGTGGGTTTGACTTGTGACCTATGATTGTTGGTCTTCTCTTGTCTTTGAGAACAGCAGACTTGTCATTTGTCTCCTTTTAATATAATTTCAAAAACCTAAAGCTCACATACTTCCAGGTTTTACTACGTGCAGAGCTTCTAATAGGGACATTGGTACCTGATTAATGATAGGATAAAGGGGCTTATTTTCTAGACAAGATGTACTGGAGATAAATTGCTCTTTTGCAGTAGATAGTAGGAATAAATTAGTTCTGTTTTGCATGCAGTCCAATCTTCCTGAAAATCCTCCAAGAAAAACAGATTTAAACTGCTTAGCTGAGTTTTGGACAGTGCAGCTTTTACTAGTATTCCCTTACATTTGTTTTTCAGACAAACAACACATGTTTTTAAATGACTTTTGGCTGCCTTGCACACTATATTAAGAATCATCAGTCATGATGTATCATGTCAGGGAAATTGTTGGAGTCAGTGAATAAACATCCTCTTTTATTTTACTTTATTCTATATGGAAGGCATTTTATTGCAGGCATCCAAATCTGCATCTGTATCAAGCTATTTTAAAGAAACCATGTACATTGTGTGACTGTAAACAAATGTTTACACTAGGTGGCCTTTTACATTCCTGCATCAGTGCCTTCAGTCACTTTGCAGTAGTGACTTTGAATGAGTTGCAGAGAATAAAATTTGTACTGTGGTGGCAGTGAATGGAATATTATTTGGCACAGTGACTTTTTTCTTTGTTTTCCTCATTGTTGTATGGGAACCTTTACACAAATGTTCAGCATATATATTATCCCCATTGCTCTATGACACCCATTTTGGATGTTAGGGGGGCCGTGCTCCCACTGAAGTTAACAGGAAATCTTGTAGTAAAAAGGCTTTTGGAGCTCTTTAGCAATAAGGTCTACAGGGTTTTAAGGAGTGATGCTAAAAACAGTAATGAACAGGTATTTTGTGATGGCATCTTCATGTTGTGTTGTCTGAGCATTTCTGGTGTTCATTGAAATCTGAGTGTATGCTGGTATTTCCCATGCCCTTTTCAGCCACAGGGTGTCAATGGACATGGTCTGTCTAGGGCTCTTAATATGCTATTCAATCAGTAGGAGATACTTATTTAGGATTGAGTCTGTGATGTATTTTAAAGGTGTTCCCCCTGAATTCTGCCTCTGCTGTCATCCATGATCTTAGCTGAGGGTTTCTCTGCAGGTTTTGATATGGGTGTCATTTAGAGATCTTCTGTACTAAATGCTGTAGTACAGAACAGGGAATGACTGCTGCTTAACAGGTTTAGAGCACCTCAGAATCTGCAGGCTGGGCCAGTTTGGTTCCCAGCATGGCACCACCATAGAATTGTTTATGTTGGGAAAGACCTTTAAAATTATTGGGTCCAACCATTAAGCCAGCTTTGCCAAGTCTGCCACTAAATCATGTTTCCAAGTGCTACATCTACACTCGTTCTAAATACCCCCAGGGATAGTGTCACCACTTCTTCCATTGGCAGCCTGTTCTGATGCTTAACAGTGAAGAAATTTTTCCCAATATCCAATCTAGACCTCCCCTGGCACAGCTTGTATCAAACAGAAGCAGTGTGGGTATTCCCAATTAGCTTCCATACCACATGCTCCTGTTCACTTCACAAGCAGGAGTTTGTGGCTTGTGCACATCAGCAGCACAGGATGAAAGGGGGAGGTGGCCAGACAGGTGCAGGAGAAACAGGAGAGGCAGATCCATAGAATCATAGAATGTGAAGCGGTTGGACTGGACCATAAGATCATCTTGTTCCAGCTCCTCTGCTGTAGGTAGGGACACCTCCCACTGGAGCAGGTTTCTCAAGGCCTTACCCAGCCTGGCTTTGAGCACTGCCAAGGTTGGGGCATCCACCACCTCCCTGGGCAACCTGTTTCAATGTCTCACTGCCCTCAAATTAAAAAACTCCCTAATATCTAGTCTAAGTTTCCCTTCTTTCAGTTGGAGCTCACTAGTCCTTGTCCTGTTAGTACAGCTCCTGACAGAGTCCCTTTCTGGCTTCCCTGCAGGCCCCCTCCAGACACTGGAAGGTTGCTGTGAGGTCTCCACACAACCTTCTCTTCTCCAGGTGAACAATCCTGACTTTCCCAGCCTGTCTTCACAGGGGAATCTACCCTGGAGAAGTGCTTCAGTCCTCTTGTCAGCCTCATGGCCTTCCTCTGAACTTGCTCCTACACTTCCATGTCCTTCTTAAATTACAGGCCTCTCTTTTGCCTTGAAAGTCACTGTTGAAAGTCAAACCTAAAATACAAAATTTGGTTTTATTCAGTTATCAAAATATTATCCTAGCAATATTTCTCTGAGTGTGTATTGTTCAAGTTGGTATGAATATTGACAACATTTGGTTTTAGCTGAATCCTGCAGAAAGCAGATGCATATACGTAGCTGTTGTAGGCTGCAGTGTTCTGCAGTGTGTAACGTATGTGCATAAACACAAGATCTGCACAGTGCCCAAACCAACAATGCTGTGTAATGTTCTATTTTTAGGAAAGAATATATATTAGAAAGCAGCTAGTGCCTAATGGCATAATTTTTCTGTCTGAAACACTAAGAAAGAGGATTCAATTTTAATTCTAATGACTAACATTATTTTGTTATAACATTTCTTCTTCTACCATTAGTTCTTATGCAGTGAACCAAGTCTATATGATCTGAAGATTTTGAAATTAGGTGCTTAATTTATCTATAAAATGTAACAGCAGTTGTTTCCTTTTCCCCATATCAAAATATTTCATTTTGTTTCTTGTTAATGTATTTCTTTGTGCCAAATGGAAATGCCATTGCTCTATTGCTATTCTATGCAATGAAATAAAGACTGATAGTATGCTGTATGAGATTAATCTAATGATTATTTTCCTATAGATAGCTTGTTTTCAGATAGGTGTGAGCATTAATGCCTTATGTACTGCATTTGAGTCACCAGTACTCCAGTTTAAGGTTTATCTTTGAATTCAAATAATTTGCTGTATTTCTTAGTAGCTACCCAAAAACTTCATCAGCATTGCTAATATCTTATAATATTATAATATGAACTGGGTTTTTTTGTTGCGGTTTTTAGTTTTCTTAGGTTGTATGTGATATTAAATACAAAGAAGAAAATCAAAATATGCTGGCTCAGTGGAAGTATATAAGTAGGTATAATATTCTACTGACTGACACATCTTTTCTTTTTCCGTATCAGGCCTTAAATAATTTGAACTAAAATTCTTCACTGCCTTGAGACATAGGCAGATACCCAATTTGATCTAAGTTAGGATCATCATTCAGATTTCCACTTTTGATCAAATCAGGAATCATAGAAAAAGAATGTTTTTATGAGCTGTTTTGAGCAAACAGAGGTGAACTAACATGCCAAATATGCAAATAGCTTTTCTCTTTTCAAGTAATAAAGCAAATGTTAAGGAACTAGACTGTTTCAAGGGACTTTGGAAGATTGTCATTAGTTTATTTTTCTTCAAATAAAGTTTGCAATGGCTATTTTAAAATGCTATTAAAGATGACTTTTAATAATATATGTCTAATGTTTGCTTGTTTAACAATACAGCTACTTGTAGTAGATCAGTTTCTTTACATTGCTGACCACTACCCATCCTCAGCACTTTTTAGAGGTTTCTTCATTTGTGTTTTAAAGCTCAGAATTTAATAATATAAATAAAATTAAAAAAAATTATTACAACAGTGGCTTCCCTGGTTAGGCTGTAAACAGTCACCTCAATTTAAAAGTCTACTATTTTGTTCAACATGAAGTTATTGCAAAGTTTGCTGGTGTCTGTAAAAGAGGTAGCATAAATAGTCTTATGTGATGAGCTCAGTTCAGGTAAGCCCCTTGTGGTCATGGAGAACATGAGGAACTGTACTGTTGTGTGAAAAGGAGAAAATCATTGGGATACAGAGCTAATTGCTGAAGTGGAAGTAAAAGAGCACCAAGAAATTTTTTTGCCAAATTATTTTATACAAACATAATTGAATTGATGTGCAGATTTCTTTTTTCAGGTGACCTGCTATTTTAACTGCCATTTTTCATGATTTAGAAGTTTGTCTCCATGACACTGTCTTTTCCTAATTTTCCTCATAATTCTCTTGCTGTTCCTCCTGCCTGCCCTTGACAGAGCTTCCTGGCCCATTTCAACTCTGAGGTCAGGATCTGCTCAGCCTCCCTTACTCTTTTGCCCTAACCACCTCTGCTATAAGTTCAGTGTCCATTTCTGTACTGATGTGTCACAGTTCTACCCTTTCCTTTAGAGCCTTTATGACCTGTCCAGACTAAAATCTTCTCTGTTCTCATGGAGAAGTAGCTATCAGCTCAAACTCAGAATGAGTAAAAACCACTTTGACTTGTCAGCGCAGATTTATGAAACTGAAATAATCTTTAACCAACCTAATAGCTTTCTGTGGTACGAGAATTGGCTGTATGCATGAGGATGAACAGTGCACAGACTTTATTAAGGCTTTCTCTCATAATTTTTTTTCTGTTTCAATATTGATAGTAGTCCTAAAAAAAGCAAATTTGGAACATGAGATATTCTGATGATAGACCAGTCTCTAGAAAAGTGGTTTTGGAGCAAGCTAAATGTAGAATGGTAAAATGTAGAAGCAGCCAGAGCTTAAGTGTAAATATTTGTGCAGACATACATACCATCCCTTCCTACACAAGAAGTGTTGGGCAGATGCACATGTAAGTAGTGCATGAGTGGTGATTCACCTTTCTCCTGCCCCTGGACACCTTTAAAAGAGCTGTGAGCCCCTGCTGAGGATGTGCTCGTGGTGGTGCTGATGCTCAAGCTGCAGTACCCTGCTCCTTGTGCTGTGCTAGCACACACGCACCTGTCCTGCCCTAGCTGGGTGTTCATGTCCTGACACCAGCCACGATCCTGGGCACGGCTACTTAGCTAAGTGAGGATTTTAATATGTCTGAAGCAAAGAATGAGAAATCATATCCCTAATAAAGAGGAATAAAATGACATAAGAGAGAGCTTCTTGATCTGATTCTCAACTGCTGCCTACCAGGGAGACTGTATGGATTTTCCTGGGGATTCTTCTGGCTCACACTGATGGAAAGAGAGGACTGAGCTGATGGATACTTTAGGTAAGTGGATAGACATTTTGTTATTTTTTTTTTAGACAGGAATGCTCACTTAAAATGCTGGATCAAGTGGCAAAGATAGCAATATAAACACATATGGAAATAATGTACTAAGAAAGCTCTGTGGTTTCATATGCAGAAGAAGATAGAAGCCAACTCTAGCTCAGTGGGCAGCTAATTAAACCAGAGGTCTCTCTGTACATTGTATTCTAAGTTCAGTGCAAGAGCATGTATCAGCAAGATGCCATGTGATTTTTCCCTTATAGTTCGCACTTTGATTTCAGGAATGAACTATGCAAAATCCCCATCATGATTATTTAAAGATGGGGTGGCTGGATGTTAATGAGTGTCAGTGTGACAAATATGTCTTGTTTGTGTAGAAGATCATTGTCCTTGATCGGTTGTTCACATGTAGTTTAGGTCTCATTTTTCTGTTTCTGATTTTAATTGAATCTTAGAATAATAAAAACACAAATGCTTTTACTGTTCAACAACATGAAGTTTTATTGAGACAGTTGTATGGAGTGATTTTGCCATTGCTTGCTCCACTTAAGATTGAATGCTGCAGCTTTCATGGTTCCTTTCTCAACTCCATCCACCATTTTTCCAATACACAGAGACCAACCACAGTTTAAAAGACTTTTATTACAGGATACAGGAGAAGCAAAAAAAAGGTGTGAATTCTTTGTGAGGAAGTACAGCGTGTGGTCTCAAAGTATCTCATACTCATACCAAAGGAGTATGAGACTCCACATTATACAGAAAACAAAGCCTGGTGTGATCAACACAGCTCTGCCTCAGCTGCTTCTCTGGTTTCATTAGTTTTCCATTCATCCATAATGACTTTATTCTCCTGCTTTTGCCAGAAATAGAGCTGGGATAATGCTGCACAAGGTCATACACAGGAACACTCTCTAAAGCAATCCTAAACTTCAAGTCCCTCTAGATTAGCACATTTCACCTGGCAACCAGTGGGGCACATCTGGCTTGCAGGAGGTTTGAACATGGCATTTTCCTTGGAGGTGATGGAAAACAAGTTATGCGGACTGCAGGCAGAGCTGAGCAGCGGCAGGCAGGAGGTGACAAGGAGAGGGGCAGAACAAAGGCGGCTGCCTGGAGCAGGAACTGCCTGGAGCAGGAACTGCCTGGCAGAGAGCGTTTGTTTGCACAGGCTCACCCAGTGCCCAGGCACGAGAGGGGCTGTGTCCCACCTGGGGAGGCAGCCAGCCTCTGTGCCTGGTCTCTGGCCAAAACATACCTTTGGCAATGGGGTGTGAGTCTGTCTGAGACATGAGAAATCTGGCTGTGTGGAAAGAGGAAAGAAAGAGTGGGAGAAGGAGCAGAACTTTATTGCGGTTAGAGTTGGACTGTTAGTGCTAGATCAATATATAGATCAGTACTCTGTGCTAGAGGCAGCAAAACTGACTCTCCAAGCTGACATCTGGTTTCACAGGTCACAAAACACTCCTATGTGTATTCAAGTTGCATTTTCTTGGCCTGAACACAAACCTCTTGCTCCATGTCCCTTGTAGTGTGGATGGCTCTGTGAGGGATGTTCAGGAACAGAACGTGCTGCTGCAAACAACCAGTGAGAGTCAACAATGACAGGCTGAGGTACAAAAAAGCAAAGAGCAGAGTGTGATATATAAACAAGAGTATACTTGGGAGACGTATGGTGCCCTTCCAAGCTACTGGCCATGCTTTGCTGAAGTCTGTGACATGAAACCAGTGCTCTGATTGTGGGGCTCCTGTGGGCAGAGATCAAGAATTTTTTAGGAAGCTCAGCCACCATGGGAAGATTGAATGAATTGGAGTCCCTTGAAACTCCAGGAGGTAGGAGTGTGGTTAAGACATTTCTCTCTCAGCTATGTCTAGCTATTTCAAAATCCTGTGAACATTCAGGAGAGTAATTATTCCACTGTGACCATAAGAGTTAAGATTAGAACCAGGTGAATACATTGCAAAAAGAAAGTTTTAGTTTAAACAGCTGGGAGAACCTTTTTAACAGGAGAAACAAACTGTTGGGCAGGCTGCTGTGGGAGACAGCCTTCTTCTTTCTTCAGAAAGAAGAGCAAGTTGGAAGAGCAACACCTTCTAAAAACGACCCAGTTCTGTGTGAGACTGTCTAGGTGGTGGAGATGGAATAAGTAATATCTTGATGTCCTTCCCAGAGCTGTTTTCTTTTGAGCTGCTGTCTGCAAGCTCTGCTGCTATCACACAGAATTGCCAGTTTTTACAAGATACCTACTGAAATGCATGAAGTGTAACTTTCTGCTGATGCTAAGGGAAGTGCTGAAAAACTGCTTTGAATTTACTGGAGTTGTAGTGGAGTTACAAGGTGATTATGAAAATCTAGGCCATAATTAGCTTCAAAAGTCATTGCTAATTCTTAAGAGCAAGGTAGGACTGCCTGGACATTTGATTTATAATAGGGTTCACAGTATGTGCAGAATGAAAGTGATTCTTGAAAAGGCTTCATCAGAAAGTAGAAGATCAAGCGTCCTGTAAGAAGAGTTATCAGATACACTGATCTGAATTTTGGAGGCTTTCAGGGGTTGTCTAGAAACAAGTAATTGTGACCCTGCAACCTAACTACAGATTGGAGCCTGCAACAGCAGAACAGCTGTTTTCTCAGGCTGTTCCTAAGGCCAAATAATATCTTAGGTTTTATAGGTTTCAATGCCCAGCTCCTCATCATTATAAAAAGATTTAAATGTTGTGTTTGTGACTGTGGTGGTTGCAGCTGTGATGTTGGATTACAACTTTCAGATTCAATGTACAGACTGTACCTGGGGAGTGTTTTCATTAGTGGCTAATTTTGTGCCAAGATTTGTCCTCCATATCATATTTCTGCTGAAATTTCTTACTTATTCACCATTTTCCTTCCCAAAGATAAAATGAAAATGCTGGAGGTAACAAAACTGGAAAAATTCTACCAGGTTAAGTGTGTGCTGAAGGCAGGCTGGTTAGGCAGGTCTACACCTAGTGCCTTTGAAATACATCTATAATGAGGCTGGCGTGGTCCCAGTCATTCCTATTATTATATTTCTTGCTGTACTTAGAGTTCTGCTGCATTTTAAGTGCAGTGACTGACTGTGCAAGGGCCTTGGGAGTCCAGGACCATAGAAAACCCCAAGAGTCAGGGCCCTTCTAGGGTGTCTCACCCATAGGAGTCCTCATGAACTTTTAGTGATTATCTCTGCTCTTGCTGTTCCCTGGTACCAAGGTTCTGTGGAAAACAAAGTCTTCTTATTTAAGCCACCAAATATCTGTCAGGTATCCAACCAAATATCCCATATATCTATATCTATATATCTATATATCTATATATCTATATATCTATATCTCTCCTATATATATATTGCTATATAATATATAGCAACCAAATATCTTTCACTGGTGTGCTGGGAAATGCAATGCAATGGGTGGTTGCTCCATGTTGACCAACAAACTGCAGCTCCAGCAAAGACTGTGTTGAGGACTGAACCTTGAAGGGGTCAACCATGCAACAGGCCATGTAGGGCATCAGCCTCAGTAGGCTTTGGATGCTGGATGTGGCTGTTGGCAACGACAACTTGACAAACCTGATGATTCAAAACAGAAAAAACCTTGGGAGGCAATAGAGAGGGTGATGATATGGATTGTAAAACAAATAAGGAATTTCTTACTCCCTGGTGAGAATTCTCACTTCCTCCATAAGGGCAGCTTGAGAAGAGAACAAGCAAGGACAGAGAGATGTCCTGACATTGTTAAACTTTTAAGCTCTTGAAAAAACTTCTTCAGAACTACTCTGTGTCTTTTCAAATATGCCATTAACGTTTACAGAGGGAAGCCTGTCCTGGTTCTTCAATAACACTGTTTGCTAGAACTGCTAGTGACCATTCAAAGGACTCAAGAGAATTACAGAGTATAGCCAGTAGAACACATTTATCAAGGAGAAGTCAAAAAAACCCAACTTGCAGGATTATGTGGAGGCAGCTATAAGTACAGGGAGAGATTTTGCACCTCTGCAACTTAAAAATTTTGCATATCCACATATAAATAGAAGAACAGAAGTTTGTGATTTTCTGTTTTACAGCTTGCAGCTACATATATAAACACCTTATATTTTAAATCCTCCCAAAGATGTAGGTCTGATATCCTGGAAGTTCAACTCAATATCTCCAAATGAGTGTTGATGAGGTGTGCACACTAATTTGATATTTTCTGTATTTCTGTTCTTCTGGGGTGCTGATCCTATGAAAGATGCCATGATGCTGGATCACAGCAAATACCAGAATTGCTGCCCTTGAGTAATTTTAGCTTTACAGTCTGGGAAAACAGTTGATTGCATCAATTTTAAAAGTCAGCTGCTGTGTTATTAATTTTTAAAAAAAATATTAGTTCTTGGTAAGGCAATAATGATTAGCACAAATGGGTGCATGCCTCGCAGCACGTAGAGCACAGAGTCAGGCATGGAATTTTCTTTGGAGGCCACCAAGGAGTCTCAGCTGAGGCACCTTTTCAAAGTCCTGATGTAATGCTCATCCGCCAGCTGTACATATTTTGATTTTTTAGGCTGCCTTCAAGTACTTATGTTGAATATTTCAGAATCAGAAATACAGATGACTTTCAGTTCTTGGTGTCTGAAAATCCCTGAGTCCCAGGGAACTGTAAGTGATCCACTCCTTTGAAAATGAGCTCACTGCTCTTCACTGACCTAACTGTGATTATAAGAGCTTACTGGTAAGTTAAGATTGGAAAAAATTGCTAATAGGCAAAAAATGAAAAAAATTTGCACACACAGTATTTACATAACTTGTGTAATGCCTAGTGGGTGAGCCTGGCAGGGTCTGAAAACCAGGTGACAAAAGATATTTCTAATCCTTTTTCTCCTGATGCCAATAAAGAGCTCGGTGTAATTCTAGTTGCTGTCCTCAGTCCTCAGCGTGCTGTATTAGATTTTATCTGGTTTTATTAGAGTAGTCCATTTTTGTGCAAGTCTTTCCATACATGAGTTAAGCAGAGAAAATAAAAGAGGTAGAAATATTAAATGACTACACTCTTAGAGTATATTTTTTTATTTACATTGGAGCAAACAAAGCTTATGTGCCACCATCTTTTATGAAGGAGGTTGATTCTCAGGCAGAAGAGGTTTGCATTTAATTTGTTATTTAAAATTCCATTTTTTAGCTTATTTGAAGAATGCTAGCAGTTTGGAGAAAGCACACATTTAACCACTGTCTGTTTCCACTGGATCCTGCGCCTAACCCATCCTATTACAAGACTCCAAAGCCGCAGGAACTTAACAAGTTTCCTTTCAATCTTCCAGAAGATCTGCAAGTATTTCAGTAAGTCTTGTGTAGAATCCTAATACAAAATTATATCCCTTAATTAAATAAAGAACATGCAGTGCAGTACCCAAATTTTTTATAAAAGGTTTTTCTTATGAATTTAATTATAGAGAATAAGAAAATATCTATATAAGAGAATATCTCTATATAAGAGTATATCTTTAAAAGCTCAGGAAATGGGCATTCTCCAATGCCATGAAGAACAAACTCCCCTTGTGAAAAATCTCCTCTTTATGATAGTAACTGATATACTAATTTTCTAAACAGATTTTCTGAAAACAGATTCTACTTCAGATCAACCTTAAGGAAAGACGTTCAGGTACTAAACTAATGTGAAACTTCAGGCATGCACACACCACATCCAATTTCTAATGGTGTGGTGGAGGAGCAATTGTCACTTCAGCATGATCAGACAGGTCAGGACATAGTGCCTGTGCACCAGTTTGCCACTGACAGCATTGTGAGTGGCAGATGGGAAGTCCTGCTCAGTGGCCCTGCCCCACCTGTGCCAGGTATCATTCAACCATGGGGCAAACATATGGTCCCCACTGCAGACAACTCCCTGTCAACACATGGAACAGGGAGGACACAGAAGGGTGCGGACAGATGTAGGGACATGAGGAAACAGTGAGACAACTACAAAGCAGCAGGTAGGTCAGTCTTGATTCATAATATGTGTCTGGTAGAGCTGTGAAGGCAAAATTCTTTGCATCTTCTCTTTGAAACCAAATCTTTGCATCTTCTCTTTGAATCTCACTAAAGCTACAAACATCCACAACTATGAACTAACTACCTTTTACTGTGTCATTAATTGGGGCTTATTCTGCTTTGCATAACAGGTACTTTAAAGGTATGTCAAGACCATTAGGACTACTTCAGATGGGACCTGTAGTGGTGCCATGATTGATTTTAAGGGTCAGTGGAAGGACTGTGATAGAATTTGAGTTCAGCTATAAAATTTTGAAGTAAATGCAAACTTGGGGATGAGAGATTGCCTCCTTGTTTAAATGTTTTAAAGAAGCCTTTCTTTGTTTTTATTTCTCCCCTATGTAACTAAATAGTTATTCTGGAAATATCATTAAAATGGATGAAAAAGAAATATTATTCATAAAAGAAGTTTCATCATTACATTCTATTTTCTCCATGGAAAATACTAGGGTTTTGATGTAGTTGAATGTCAAAATGTAATTGTTGTGTTTTTGAAAGGAAAACATTAATTAAATGAATGTGCCACTCCATGATAGTTGCTGTTCCATCTCTTTTGTGCAGAACATGAGAGTGAAAAAGTCACACAAAAAACCTGAGAAATGAAAAAAATTAAAAGCACCCTAAAATTGCTGGCTCTATCTCCTCTTCAACTAATACTGTCTTCATAAATAGAAAGGATGACCACAGTATTCTCGAACTGCCTTGCCATGCAGAAGTGATTCAGAAATGGAGGAGGTCCAGAAGAATTATGAGGGTAGTAAGGAGAGAGCAACAATTCCAAATTTAATGACATTGGAAAATTCGAATCAAACCTGAACTTCATTAAAGTTACCAAGGTTTTTTCTGAAATTTGGAAATATTGGAATGGTGCAATTTCTCCACTGGTTCAGAATTTCACTTTTTGGAGCTGGAGGAAGCAACTCAATTTTGAGTTAGCTTCAGAGCGCTCCTGCACCTTAGCCATGTATGTTGCTGAACACTGGAATAAAGCCAACAGTTCTATGCCTCCAAGGGACTGACCTCCTTGCAAGGCCTGAGGAAGCAAAGTAGTTTAGGACTGGGAAAATCTTTATCATCCAGCTATCCTGGAAATGTTTGGGTCTGAATTAAGGGTTACACGCAATGGTGTGTAGCTAAAAAATATAGATGCTTATCTGCTGTACTTCAGAATGCTTTATGAACCATTCTCTATGCAGTGTGTGGTATGTATGAACCTCTGGAATTAACAGATAGTATTTTTGATAGTTCATGCTCTGATCATTTTGTACTTTGTCGCAGTTGGGAGCTCTATTAAAAAGTCTTGCAAAAGCTGAGTATTTGTTTGAAAGGGTTGAATTTTGAAACAGGAAAATAAGGAAGAAGTGAATGTAGATTAGAAGGGACCTTCTACCTGCCAAGCTGAGCCACAAGCACAAGAGCCTCTTGAGCTTCCAGTTTTGAGAATTCAAGATGCCTCAGACAGCTGTTTGGGCCTGAGGTTTATCATCACCAGTGCATCAGGGGCGGGGGGGAAAGGAATATTGACCATGTTGACATTCTAGGAGAGAGCTGCAGAAATTTCTCAGAATTTCTTGTTTTTCTCTTTTACTTCCTTTCAGTTTTGATACTGAATGTGAATCTTCAATGTAAGATATTCTTGATTTCTATTTAGAGAGCGTTTTATGATGGGCGCATTAGATATCTTTACAATGTGATAATTCAGCATTTTATGGCAATGATTTCACTCTGTAAAAGTTGTAATTCAAAAAAACTAGGGACAAGACCATAAAACTTTGCTGAAATTGTAGAAAAATTTCAAAGTCTAACTCAACTAGCAGAAGCTTGGAAATTCCAGTGAGCTGAGTTTCAGATTTGATTCAAATATTCCAGATTCATTGAGTTGTGACGGTTTTCCTTAAATGATCTTCCTGACTTCATTTAATAAAAATATTTTAAGAAAAATAAAACTGAAGACTGATTTAGTCTTTGACATTTCAGGACTTTTGTGAAGGGCAGAGGTGTGGGAGTGGTGTGTGTATGTGGGGGGCAGGTATTTGCACTTCCTTGAACCCTTTTGATGATATTGAAAAAGATACTATTTTTCTCAAAGTATCACCTCAAAGAGTCCAGTTATGGTCATGCATATTTCTCTCATTATGAATTAGAAAATATCTGGCAGCATGGAGACCTAAATACACATGTTAGGTAAAAGATTAAGTCCTATATGGCATGAAATCTTAATCTCTCAATAAATACTTAAATATGCAGCTCTTGTTATCCTCTTATAGACTGATTTTCTATGGAACAGAAATATGAATTGAGGATTAAAGAAACTTTTTACCAAAAATGTTTTTTACGTTTCTGAACTCTAAGTAAAGGAGCCATGTAGTCAGAAGTCATATCTTATGGTAAAACAAAAATTCTGTTGGTGCTAAAAACCTAAAATAGATCAAGATTTGCACCAAAGTCATAAAAGACTGTAAGAAGTGGCATTCAAACAAAAAAACCAAGCTTTGGATTCTGGTGAAAGGCAATATTGGGTTAGTTGCTTCAGAAGAAAGAGCTACTGAAAAGCAAAACCTTAAGCCCAAAACCTCCCAAGGAGAAGCAGCTGGTTTTGGCTTAGTATGTGTTTATCAGTCCTTAAAATTCCAGTTTCATGGCTCCAAACTCACAAAACAATGAAGAACACCTTTAATATTAGCAGATGAATATGTTGCTACCATAAGGCACCTCCAGTCAAACGGTTGATGAACTGTACTTTAGAAACTGGTTTAAATTCTTTTTCCATCAACATCACATAACACCATGATCTGACTTCTCCAGAGTGTGAATGAGGTAGTGTTAAATTAAGGTTTCTAACTCCATTTAGTCCCTGCACAACAAAATGTTTCCATCCGTGCTAGTAATCACATGGATCACATTTCAGGATGAATGTTATGGATTTGCTAAAGCAAAGGAACTCCAAACTGGATTTTCTTGCACACAGATTTTCTCACTCATTCCCACAATATGAATATACTTAAAGTGTGCTGAAAATGGGTTTGGCACTCTGCACACTGTCTGGTAAAATAGTCCTTCAGCTGTCTTTAGACTGAAAAACAGACTGACAAAAGTTTAACTATTGAGAAGGCAGATAGCAAAAGAAACTTGAACACATTAGAAAAACTTAGCTGCAAGTGTTATGATGAAAGACTACTAATTTGTTTCAGGAGTCTTTATGTCCATTGATTATTGCCATGGCCCATTGCTTAGAATTAATAAACTTAATTTATAGACTAACATTACAGGATTTCTTTCTTTCTTCCTGAATTCATATGAAGTATCATCACTTACTTTGAAAAACAGCATTTTTACCTCGCAACATATTGAAGTATTGAGTCTATTAATTTTTTTCCAATGTTAAAGAACGCCTAGCAATAAAAGTGAGCCAAATATCAGCCTTGGCCACTCAGTGGGAAGGGTGGTGTGTTCTCCAGATGACAGTGGATAAAATTGTTATTATATACAGAGATTTATCCAGAGATTCTGGGCACCCTTAATTCCCAGGCATGCCAGAGAGGCTTAGGAGCGCTCAGAAATTTGTAACTTGTGAGGCTTCTAGATGAGGTCCTGGCATAGTGGTTATTCAGACTGATGAGCTCTGTTCACAGTCTTCCTTTCAGGGAGGCATGAGATCAGCTATCTAGTTCATAAACCATTCTTCCCTCCTCGGCAACATCCTGCCACTTACAATACCAGAAAAATGAATGTATAGCCTCTCATTAAATTAAAATTTAAAAAAAAATGGTATTTTTAACTTGCAAAGTTAGTGATGTTTTCTTCATTGCCCTGGTCAGGTTCCAGTGCAGCTTGAGGTGACCTGGAGTCACTGCTGGCCTGAGAGTTTGACATAGAACCAGCAGGAAGGACTCTTTTCTCTATAACAGTCCTTAGTTCATTAAGAATTGCTAGAGTCCCTGAAAATTTTTCAGAACTGAAAATTCACAAATTCTGTATTGTGGGCCACAGGATGAGTGACAAAATTTTGGCCTATCTTCTTCATCTCCATGAAAAATCGTAAATAGTTCAGATTAATCAAACCTTAGCTGGACAAGAGTGAGTCAGCCTTCTCCAGTGTCATCTGTCCTGGAGGGGTGATCTCTAGTAAACACTTCCCTGTTTTATACTCCCTTTCATTGTTGATATTTTTCCACCCAAATCTTTACCTACTCAGCTGTTGCTCTCTGCCAGGCTTTTCCATATCTCTCCTCTTCCCTTCCAGTAGCAGGTCACTCTTGGGGCTGCCCTGAGAACTCATGTGCAGATTTCCTCCTCCTCTCCTTCTGCCTCAATTTTGTTCACTTCACTCTTGGGGTTTCTGCTTCTTTTGAGAGAGTTTATGACTATCCATAAATTACCTCTGCTAGGAAATTATTCTTTTCCTTAAAGGAATGTGTTCTTAAAAACAACATTAACCTTTCAGGGTAGACTCAAGGGATGACTAATATTTTGGCATACTCTCAGCAGTTCATATTCTCGCCTCTTTCCTTTCAGTTCCATTGTGTGGATTTTCTAACTCTCTTTAGAGTATAACTGGAAAGCATATTTTTGTTTATTTCTTTCACCACACTGTTTTTTTCTCTCTAGTTAATTTTCCTGCTCTGGAAATACAAAGTACTGTGAACAAATAATGGATAAGAAGTGCTTTAATGACCATTGTCTTTAATTTCTCAAGGTTCTATCAGATATGCTTTTTGTCTTCCTAATTTTTTGTCATCTGTGGCGAAGACAATGCAAGCCTTAGGATTTTTCAGTAGACATCTGTAATAATTCTCCACTTTCCTTTTTTCATCTGCAGAAATTGAGCTCAGTCTATCTTCTTCAGAATTAAAGGGTTTGGAAAGTATAGACAGTATAAATCTCTGTTCTTTTTCTCTCATCCAGCTGAAATGGTGTGGGCTTTGTTCCTCTCTTTTTTTTTTTTGGTGTGTGTGAAGAGGGCCAGAAGATTACTGGGATGTCACCAGTCTCCTCTGCTAAGTTGCATAATTGCCAGCTTGAAAAGGTTCCTGGATGCTTCTCTTTCCCAGCACACGCTGTTCTACTGTTCACACCACTTATTCACACAACACACACAACTTGTCAGGCATGCAATGCCCTTTATTTTGTTTTTTTTTAAGCACTAATCAGCCCAAAGAGCTCACAAAATGTGTTTTAGTATATTTCCAAGGAAGACATATTGAGAATGATTAATTTCCGAAGGACAAAGGGGTGAAAGCCACTGCACCTGCTGACGTCCAGAGCAGTTACAGTCTCAGAGGTGACTTCAGGGAAGGGTTTGCAGCAGTGTTGGCCTCCTGTATCTTCTGCTGCCTTTGGTTGGGGTGCAAGGAAGTGGCCTGGTCCATGTCTGCTTGGGGACAGCCATGTGGAGACTTGCACATGAGGCATCCCTGTGACCTCACTGAGGCCAAGAGAATGCTGGGGACACAGGAGGCTTCCACATCCCTGACCCAAGGCCAGCTGCAGGAGATAATCCCTTCTGGCAGCTGACTGGACTCTTCCAAGAACAGCCTGGGAGCCCACTTTGTTTGCCACCATCTCCTCCATTTAGTTCCCATGCTGGGAATCTCATTTGCATCCACATAGTTTTGCTCATTAGAACCTTTTTTCTAACACCTAACCTATATAATCTGTCATTTATGAGCTGCAGAAAGTGCAAAGAGGTGATCACCAACAGTGTGTTTTACTGGCTTCTTTTTTTTTTAATGTTTCTTCAATGCTTAGTGTTTTTCTAATCTAGAGTTAAACAATGTTGTTTGTCATGATCCCTTTTTTCCATTTCCATCGAGAGGTGAGTCTCCTTTTAGCATGCCACTTTATCCCATCTCTTCAGCTCAGTGCTGTTATAGGATGAATGAAGTACAACAGACTTTCTGTGGGAGAGCTGCTCTTGGAGGCACAGAAGCACAAGTGGCTCGGAGACAGAGACATGCTCCATCGAACTGCACTTTAAAGACAACAGTGAGGGAACAAATGAGCTCCAGAATAGTTTGGGTAGCTTGGAATCATTCAGGGATCCCACATGAAATACCACTGGCTCTTTTTTGCTCTGCTGCTGGAGATTTAAGCAGCACAGGCAGGTGGATAGGAGCCCCAGGGAGCTAAAAAGGAAAGGCACTGTCCATCAGGACTCATTGACAGTGCCATACCCCTCTGTGGTCCAGGATCAGTGAGGACAGACACTGCAGTGTGTCCCATAGCTGGCAGAGGGGATCAGTAGCGTGCTGTCCAGTTTGCTCTGCACCTGTTGTGAATGCCTTTCTGCTTGGCTCACTTTCCTTTTCCTTGATCTGAAGTAATTTTTACTGATGAGGCATTCATGGAAAGATTCCAACAGACCTCTAGTAACTTTTTCCATTGAATAATGCTTTATCCTTTTAAAATTGTTTCAAATGAATTTGATAATTAACAGAGATAGGAAAAAAATTAGGAACATAAGGCATTTTTGGAGGATGAGCAAAGACCACCCGGTATATCACATACTTCCCTTACCCACGTATCTTCCCAGCCCAGCTCTAGCCAACTGCTCCACAAACAGCTCTAGTATAACAATCCTAACTGTTTTATTGGTTATGTCTAGATTTGCCACAGTCATAATTAAAAAATTTGCTGTACTTGTGACCAAAGAGTCACAGAACATCCCAGAAATGATAGAAATCAGGGCTGCTAGGAAATTTAGCTGATCATTATTTCCATTGTTTCATGACCACTTGACATGCCTGACAGATATTTGTCCAACTTGTTCTTAAAAGTTTTGTGTCTGCCATTGTACTGCTTTGGTCTCCCAGCTAAACCACTGTTGCACTTCAATAATCACCCCTCAACCTCTGCTGTTGCCTAACAGCAGGAATTCTTGCTCCCAAAAATTTCCATTCTGTGCTTCAAATGAAATTGGTGTTGGGATATTTGGAACTGGGGATAGATTTTACTCTTCCTGGGTAAAAAAAGTTACCCCAGAGTTCCATTGCATAAAACCCACTGACACAAATTAGAGGTTCAATTCCTCACCTATATGTTCAGAAGCAGATTGTTTTTGCCAATCACAGTAGCAACAAGGATAGCCTTGAGAACCTGCTTCTCCTTTCTTTCCATATAAGGCTTTCTATTTATATAGGTGCTCATAAGAGAAAGTGCTCCCAGTGCTGTGGCACCTTTGGCAGACTGTAAGGGTGCTAAAATGATCACTTACCATTTCCTTGAGTGTAGCCCCGAAACAGCAAGATCAGAAGGAAGGAAATGAGTTCACCCTTCTTCCATCTGCAGTTTTATGTCCCTCCATTTCTCACCCTCCTCCTTGCAGGCAAGGAATACAATTCCCACTCAGAGACTAATAATTGCATGTGAATTTGGTGGGGGAGGGGGGTATTTTCCAAAACATTGAGCTGTAATAGAGAATTTCCTGCTCTACTTCTGCTCCTTCAGCAGTGGATCTCAGCAACAGCACATTGCTAAGGCAGGTGTGACCAGCTGCTATGGGGGAAAGAGGATGTCTCTTGGGAAGTGTTAAGCTTCCCAAGATTGGTTTTATAAATCAGGTCTGGAAGACAGCCCATTGCCAGAACAAGTCTGTGGAGAGCCCACATTTGGTATCTCCACAAAAGGAAATGCCTCATCAGAGGTGAGAGACTGAGCTGATTAGCTGCAGCCTCTGAGCAAACCAAACCACTGCCCTGTGCAGAGCACAGCATCACCATCTCATCTCCAGAGGACACAGGCTGTTCCTGTGTTCCAAAGTTCATATCCAAACAAAAAAATAAGCACAAGAGCGCAATCCTTTAGCCATCTGGTAAATGGAAAATTCAAACTTTGCCATGGATGTTGCTAATCTCCTCCTGGCAGCTGGGATGCTGAGCAGACACCCTGACGCAAATCCAAGCAGCAGAAGGCAGGCATACACCTGTCAGGAAACGAGGAGAAAGCGTGGCTCTTCCCACTGCTCCGCACAAGCAGCCAGTGTCACCTCCCCAGAGCCAAACCCCTCATGTCTCAAAATGCTACGTAATGCAGTTCCAGCCAATGGAATCAGTGCTTTTAAATCAGCACAGGATTGACTGTCCCTGGTGCACCACCCTCACCACATCCCATGGTCATTCATTTACGTGGTCCGCATGCCTTCCAAGTTGTGGATGCTACACAGATCTGAGAATAATGCTGGCAAGGAAACTTTTCATCCCCTCTTTTGTGAACATCCTATCTTCAGCAAGAGGACAGTGAGGTGGGAGAGGAGTACAGGAGACAACTGGGTTTTATTTTGCCATGTCTACAGAGGACCAGAGATGAGGAATAGAAAGAAAGGCAGCAAGCAAGTGAACTGTTGCACCTGTTTTAAAAAGAAATATTTTAAAAAGAAATATTATCTCCTATCTCTGGGGATCTGGGATACGAGTCCTGAAGGAATGGGGGGAAATCCTAAAATCTCAGTATGAGAAGCAATATGGGAAGAAGCAGAATGCCGTAACCTAAAAGCCCTGATGACATTTGTTGGTTTCCCACTCTCAGTGTTGGTTTTTTTTGAAGCTCTTGCCATCTTACCTCATGATGAGCTCAAGTTAGACTCTTAAAACTTTTATCTTGTGAGGCTCAGAGCACTCTAGACCCTCTCTGGACTTGATCCAGCACATATCTGATGAGGAGTGGATAGACTGGAGTGCCTGACAGGCACAATACACGCCACTGATAAGAAAGCAATTCTGGGCTGGTTTCAGTCCGTGGCAACAACAAACCCAGCCTGCTTCAAAGTGCTCTGAGGGACATGCCTGCCTTTAAATCATGGCTGGCAGGTGGAAACTCTGGGCTCTCCTTGTCTTAATTCAATGCATGGGGTACAGCTCAGGGTGACAGAAGAGCTCTGACAAGCCCTGAGGCTGGGTCTGAGGGGACCCTCTGGCTGCTGCTGGCAAGGCAGGCAGGGCTGGCGCTGGCCTTCCCTGCTTTTGTTCAGGGCTCTGCCCTCAAGAATTTCATCTTGTGAGAAGCCTGGTTCAGGCAAGAGCTATGCAGCAAAAAAGACTCATTTGCTTGACCTGGCTCTTTAATAAAGAATGGCTCATTTGCAGTGAAGAGCTGTGTCCACAGGCAAAAGGAAATAGCAGAATGGATTGCCAGAAATAGGTGTCTGATTTGAGCCCAGCTCGGGTGAAGATGTATCAGTAGTTAACTGCAATGGAGGCAAAAAAAAAAAGGTGAGACATATCCTGTTTATTGACTTTCACTTCAACAAAGTAAATTTGCTTCTCCTGCTTTTTGCTTCTTTCATCTCTCTCTAAATGAGGATTCTATCTGTAGCATTTTACAGTTATGAAGGATGGAGAAACCGTTCAGAGACTGGCATTATGTTCCCTTGTTTTCCCATCCTATTCCCATGGAGATTTAGGGAGGAACTGCTCCAGACACAGCATTTGGCAGCCTTTGGTCTTTATGTTTTTCTGAGCCCAGAAAGCTCTGTTTCTGTTTGATCCTGATGAGACTGGTGTTGAGGAATTTGCCACCAGTTAAAAAGGCCACTGAGCTTTCGGGGAGGATGAGACCACAAACATTTGCTGCTGCTCCTGGATGAGAAAGGCTAACTGCATGCACAGTAGCCTTATTTAACCTGCGTGCTGCCCTTCAGACGTCCTGACATCGGAACCTGCCGCGATGGCAAAACAGCACTGCTCCGAGTCTGCAAAAGTCATCAGGACATTCTGCTGCTGCAGGGACCGGGGCCAAGCAGCAAAGACAATCTGCCTTTGAATGCAATCAAACATGAGTTTCTGCTCTGAAGGCTGGAGGGGAATGCCAGGAGGGCAATTTGAGAGCTAGCAGGATGTCTGGCTCCGGGGCCAGGCAGTGTGCCAGCCAGTACTGACCCACCCGGCCACCACTGCCTGCCTCTGTCCAAGAAAATGCTGGGTCATTCTAAGAAGATTTGAAACCAAGACCTTTGATCTTCCAATATTTAAAAGACACCCAAACTGTTACTGTGGCTACTATGGGTAAGGGCAAAAAAAAATCACATAAAATCCTAATGAATATAATGGCTTACCTCGAATTATCAGGATTAATGTCTAAGGGAAAAATTGCAGTGTTCCATTATTATCAATTTTGTTTATCATTTAAAATGCATTCAGCATAGATTCAGGGTATTTTCAGGCTGAAGAAAAGAAGGTTTACAAATACTAACAGGCTGGGCACCTGTTAGACATCTTGCTGCTCTTTATCCAAGCTTGGATTCAACTGCTTTTCACCATCAAGGTGAAATTCCAAGCTGCAGCAGTGCTGGAAATTTGCTCCTCATCCATTTTTCCTCTAGTTCCAGGAATGAAATAACACTATAAAAAATGCATCAAAACAAGCCTGGAAAAATATTTGCTGCTGTGCAGAAACCAGGAGGTAGGAAGATTCATGGGCCACAGCAGTTTCTGAGTGTATGTACCCAAACAGAATCAAATTTAACTGGCAATTCTTATTTTTTCTTGCAGACTAATTTTTCTGCAACAGTTGAACTATGACATTGTCTGCTCTAATGTCTGTGTGCTTCTCTCTAAGACAGGTCTTATCTGTACTCTATCACAAAGGACAGTAATTCTTATATGTGAAGTGATTTATTGTATCAGTCGCTCTTAAACGACACAGACTTATAGTTGGTCTGCTCAATAAATTATTAGTTGAATAAATCCGAGGTGTGCAAAAAACTCAGTGAAACTTCTCACCGATATTTCACAGTCTTCTGAAACAAAGCTCTTTTGCTCAGACTTCTGAACAGCTGACTCCATATATTTCATAACCCCAGCATTAAATATATTATTTATTTCAAGCAGAAAGTGAATGGCAGAGAACTGTCAGTCCTACCAGCCTTCCCCCTGTTTTATACCCAGGCATTCAGGTCTTCTGGTTCATGCCCTGCACTGTCAGAAACTGGGGTTTCCAGTTTCCACCCCATCTGGGTATCATTGAGGATGTCCTTTCCCTGGTACAGAGAGGGACTTGCTACCTTAGTAGTTATTCAGGGGTGACCATTTGCTTAGGAGTGGTACTCCCCAGTTCAATGCTCCCACGGAGACTCTCCAAACCACGTGCCTCTCTCGCTCTCCTGCTTTTCCCTCCCCGCTGCACCGGGCTGGAGAGGGGAATTGGAGGCACAAATTGCCTTTTGATCACAAGTTTAGATAAGAGCAGCTTACTGGAAACAGCAATGAGATAAGAAAAATTAACAGCAACAGCAACAATATGAACAATAAAAATGTACAAAGAGGGTGATTCACACGCCCAAATACTTACTGCAGAGCATGACCCAGCTGCAGCTGGCCAAATGCTCACTCCTCACCACCCAGCTACAGGAGACCCCTTCTTCTGGAACAAACTCCCTTCCCCCTGCTTCCAGAAATGTTGTGAGGTGGTATAGAATAACTTTCAAATCCTAGCCATGCCCCCTCCTGGCTACTGCAAAAAGGTAATCCTGGTCTGGCCAGAACCAGGACACCATTACTAGTCTGTTCTTCTGCCAGGCACAAAGATATCTCACAGCCCATCAGATCAAGGCAGTAGACACATGGTAGCCAGTCATAGCCCCCATTTTAGAGCTGGGGCTGAGGACAAGGAGGACTTTCCTGCTGTCCCATACCAAATATCCTCCCATGGCCAATCACAGACCTCCCAGCCCCTTACCTTGTAGCCCTGCTGACTCTTCTCCTGTTCCCTTGCTTGGTTTCTCTCATGGTTTGACACAGTAAAATGGTCATTGGAGCACAAGAGCCACCAAACCATTCCCATTTGCAGATGTCAGGGAAGCTGAGCTTTGCCCCCACAGCATGTGTTGGTCTCCTAGCTATTGGTGGCTGTGGGGGTGGTCCAGCGTTGGCACAGCAGGGCTGATGGGGGGTGCAGCCAAACTCCCTATCTTACCTCAGAAAAGGGGTTTGAGAGGGAAAACCCTTCAGTAAGCAGTGGGATTAATCACATCTGGGGTGGGAATGGCAGATTGGAAGTGCAGAACAAAGTGAAAAGGTGGCTTTGATTACAAGGATTCATAAAGTCATCAGTCAGAGAAACCCTGGGAAAGACCATGTTGCTTGGAGAGGGAGAGGAACAGAAGCTTTAATTTTCACGTTTTTCTTGTGCCATAAAGCAGAGATCACACAGGGAATGCCATACCCAGCCCCATCTTGCCACAGACCAGCTGCTGAGACGTGAGCTTTGCAGTCCTGCATCTCCCTGGGGGATGAATCCTCATCCTCTTCAGAGGCATTTCAGTCCAAACTGAAAGAATATTAACCAAGATGGCTTTGTGTGTGAGAAAAGGCAAACAATCTGTTGTACAACTGTGACTCCTCTGTGTGCAGAGACCTTCATTCTGTTTCCCTGAACTGTAAGAGAAAGGAGGAGGATTTACGTGGTAGAGTGGCAATGGATGCTTCACAGGGACAGAGACTGGAGAGGTAGCTGCTTGGAAAATTTCTGTGTGAAACTGAAAACACTGAACTTTAATTTAAAAAAAGAGAAAACTTCAGTTTAGCTTTCAGCCAAAAATGGCAAATGATGGAAGAATTGTGGTTTCCTATGAAAAAGTAAGAGAAAAATTTCCAGGAAAGTTTTTGTCTAGTCAAAAATATTCTGTTCCATTATAAAATAAATTTAAAAAAAAGATTAGATCAGACAATTTCTTCCCAGTCCTGGTTAGGCCCAGCATTCCTAAGAGGACAATACCCACTAGATGTCAGTGTATTGCCATGCAATAAAAACAAATGAGCCAGAAATGTCATCAGGAGTGTTTTGGGATGAGGATATTTCCACTGTGCTGTCTTCTGTCAAAAATGTTGCCAATAACTCCTTAATTTCTGTAAAATTCCTAAGCTTTGTATTTCCAGAGTTTTTCAAGGTCGTTGCAACACATTCCATGGACTATGCCAGCCAGATATTTTTCCACTACCACATCTAACCCCCAACTGACCTTTGAGTCCCCAGATCTTAAAAAACCTTTAAGCAACTTTAGAACAGCACATAAAAGGAGTGTTATCCCCCTGACTTCTCTACCACCCCCACCTGCTCTTTCAGTTCATGGTGTTGCAGATTTTCTAGAGACAGAGAAACAAGCACTTTATTTAGCTGAGGGGTGGGTACACAGAAAAAAAAAATAAATTCTGCAATATTTTAAATAGCTGGAGTAAATACCTCTCACTTTGATACCAACATGTGAAGAAAAACAGAGTGCATTCTATGAAACACAGATGTTAAAAAAAATCTATGATTTTCTTTCTCTCAGCAATTGTTCATTTTGGGATTCAGGTATTCCAAGCAAAGGCCAAAAAACCCCTTTGAGATAATGACTACAGAAAAGTTTATTCTCCCCACCACTTCTGACAAATGCTATGATACTGCAAACTGCTCTCCTTCACTTTTGTCCCTGAATGGACTTCAGTGGAATTTATGGCAGTTCTATCACAATAAAATGTGGCCAACATTTTCTAAAAGTTGTGATCTGTGTGGTGGGCTGTTTCAGTATATTCTGCTGCTTGTGTCTTCTTCAGTACCTTCAGTATTGTTTGCACCTTCTTGAATATTTATTCTGTTTTAAGAAAAATGCACAGCATTTACCTCTGGCAATAGGAGAAATTGTTTAGGCCTTAGATAAGAATGGAACTTTCTTTCCTAGATGCAAACTTCCATTTTAGGAGAGTTGTTCACATATTTCTGCTGCTGCATTCAAATTTGAATGTTCAGAAGATCAAAACTGCCTTTCACATACACCTACAAATACAAAAACAAGTGAAATTCAGATTTGGAGTGTTTTGCATATGAGAAGCCAGTTTTTCTGAATAGCACATACAGACACCTGAGCAACATTTTACATACAGAATCAGTTAGGGCTTCTGGGTTGAAGCCTTTTCTTGGTAATCAGTTGGGATTCCTTCATTCTTAGTAGAAACTCTCTTTCTTAAGAAAAGTAAAATTTTTTTTCTGAAGATTTTTTTTTTGTAGAATTATTTTGCACCCATGAATTCCATGGTTTTACATAGCTCCTATGCTTTTAAACACCAGATTATTGGGAGACAGACAGCCAATTAGGAAAAGAAAAAATGTATGTATCAGATCGGTATTCGCAAGACCAGACAAAATTGGAAAGAAAAGAAGAGCCCTCTTAGTCATAAAACTTCAAAGCCTCACATTTCCTTGCAGAATAGAGAATGCAGGAGTGAAAATTGAGAAACATGCCTCCCTGTGTTAAATACCCTCCTGCTCTGCTTAGTGGTGGGCATCAAGCCATGCTTCACAGTAATGCTTGTGGGAGAGACCAAAGGACAGGTTTGGCTGGCCACCAGTCCTAGGATAGTAATGAGAGGAACACATTTAATTAGAAATACTGGAGCCTCATCTTCTGCCCAAGAAACTGCTGGGACTGAGCTGCACAAACTAAACTTGTGGCTGGCACAGAAGTGTAAAAAGGTAGTTAATAAGCTAAGTTTCTTGGTGTTTATTGGACCTTAGGGCCAAAAAAATTGTCAGTAATGAGACCCATACACATGCAACTTTCTCAAAAGGAGCCTGAAGAGATCAGCAGCAAGAGTTTTGGGGAAAACACCAGCTCTATATGTGTTCTGACTGGCAAGCACTATTTCCAGCCACATTTGGCTTTCATTTACAAGTCATGCTTTGCACATGGAGTCTGTCTCACAGGTGTAGCATATTCCAGACAGCAGAGATCAAACGAAATTGGATAAATCTGCCTATTGAGACTTAACATATGATGTATACTGGAAGATATGATACAACACCTTTGGTCCTCTGTAGTTATTCATAAGTTGGAACACTGTCCTATTTAAAGAGGTTCACTGTAAAATTTTATTTAATTTGTTCTAGCCCAACACCTTCAAATCATCATTTGGGATTTTCCTTGTAACTGAAACAGTTTATGGGAGCTGTGACATCTCAGGTGGGTCTTTGTTTTTCATCAGGTCCAGGTTGATTACACAGTCTGCTGCTGACAATTATTTCTTCCAGGACTTTGGGAACACACAGTAATCAAGCAGTTGAAACAACAAAGGAGTCAACTTGCTCTATTCCTTTGCAATTTCACTGTTTTACAAGCCCTAGCCTAGAGGGTCATCAGAAAGATTTAATTCTTCCAATGATAGTCCAGATATTTCTAGAAGATGGGAAATAATAATGCTTTTGGCATCAAAGTTTGTTCAACAAACTATAACAACAAGAGAAAGAAAAGTCCAAGGCTGTTGTTTTTCACTTTTGTTTTGGTTTGATCACTAATGTGAAAAGAATCTTCTAGTAAATTTACTGGTAGTAACCCTTCTATATGATAAATTCTATCCTCAGGGTTTATTCTGATAACCCTTACCCTGAAAAGAGTAATTAAAATAATGTGAAGGCTTATATATTCTCACTGTCTTCGAAATGGTCTGGTGTGGGATTTTTCTCATGCCAAGGCTTAGATCATTGAAAGAATCAGGATGAGATAAAGATCCTTCTTTGGAGGACCCAGTGATCCTTCAAATTGTGAATGGAAATAAGAACCATCATCATGTTCTTGTACAGAAACCAAGAAGTGTTTAATCCTGGGGATGTATATTCTCCAGACCAATTTATTTAGAAATTATTCTGTTGTGTAAGAATTCTGACACTAGGAAGCAGAAGACAGAGGAACCTAAGAAAAAGCAAAATGTTGCACATGAATAGGAATGGATCTCCAAAGTACAATGAGAACTGTGTACAATGAGAACCAATGAATAGTATTGCCCTTGCACTGAAGAAAGGTGGCTGGCTGGAAGATGACAATAAGTTTCAGTCAGTCTAGGGATGCATCTGTAAAGAAGAATATTAGCTATATCTTCTGAAAGAGAAGTGTATTTCTACAGCAGAAGCCATTTAGCACCAGGTTGATTTGCTTCCTTCTTATAACCATTCTGGAAAATTTAGGACATGGTACATACTGGCAAGCAGTGTGAATGAAGAGACTAGATCAGCAGCTGAAATGCTGTTCTACAAAACCCTAAGAATGATATCTGCTCCACAGGAGGAGTTAAGGAGCAGCTCCAATGCCCTGAAATCTTGCATCTTGACTTGGTGCGATAACTTGGGTGACCAACAGGACTCAAGAGGGCTCCAAAGTGAAAGGCTGCTGTCCCCTGGACCCTCTTTTTCAGGCCAAGAAATTCTGAGTCAGAATTCTCCGTAAAGCACACAAAGGTGACTGAGTCCCATACTGAAGGGGGACACATAATCTTCACTTTGCTACAATAGGTTTTTCCTGGGGAACTTTTGTTTGGGCACTCTAGAGGAACCTCTAAGGATGCCTGGGCCCACCTCTGAAATGTCACAATGGACCACCTGGGGACAGTAAATAAAATGGCCAGAACATTTTGGTCTGGTTGGACATTTTTATGTTCCTGCAGGAAATGCTGCCCATCCCCAGCTGGTCAAATCTAGAGTCCGAATAAACAAAGAAATTCATAAGTGTGGGAGAGCAGCCACGGACAGCAGCAGTTCTTCAGATCAACTCCAGAAAGAAAGTCACCTAGAAGATAGTGAAGAAGATTGCTTAAAACATAGGGCACAGCAGAAGGTGAGAGATGGGCAGAAACACAGGGAGGATATTGCTGGTGGGCTGGAGCAGCTGCTGAAAGGGATGTAGTAAAAGATTTGATCAGCTCAAGGAGATAAATGCCAGGGTTGCACTGCTTGGCTTGTTCCTGGGAACAGAGTGAGAGTCCAGAACACTGGGAAGATGGTGGGATATGATGGCAGAACACTCTCCAGAGGTGCTGGACAGACTAATATAACAAAGTAGGGCTGCCTGAGGTTGGGGAAATGCCAGGTACCTGCAGGCAGACACTATGACACTGCAGACTGTGGAAACAGAAAGGAGAGGTGGGAGAGCAGAGTGGAACATTTTATGAAAAGCAATAATATGCTGCTAAGATACCAACTACAAAAAAACTGAATCAATTTACTGAGAAAAGGATGTAGAAATATCTGGATAGATGTTTAAGAGTAAAACAAGTTGCTCTGCCAGGACAATCTGCCTTTAGACAGCTGGGAAGGAACATGAAAGGGGCTGACTAGCAGCAACCTTCAGCTGAAGTCAGGCTGAGAGGGAAAACTTTCATGTCTGAACATCAAAGATGCCTAAAAGGCCTAAGAAAAACTTGAGAGATTTTTTTCAAGCATTGTTCTTGCCCTAAGCAATGCTTGGCAGACTAAATAGGATTCTTCTTCAAGGTGTGAATTTAAGTTAGTGTTAACTCTGAGGCACAGTGTGAAATGTGATGGTCAGTGTACATGTTAGTGATTATCCATATTAATTATATGTAATAAGAATATATTATAAGTCAATAAGAGTGGTCTGGGACAAAGAAATAGTTGAGGGATGAGATTTTTGGTGCTGGACAATGTTTAGCAAGGTTATTTTTACAAACCATACTCCAGGAATCAACTGTTCCTTCTGAGATTTTTCAGAATGGGAAATTGTGACACAATCTCTAAGAAGGTCACCAAAAGAAATGAATGGAATTGTTTTGCCCATATAAAAATAACAGGGGAATGCTAAAATTCATCATTATTGGCAGCCTCAGGGCACATTGTAGCAAGTCAGTGCTGCTGGGACAGTGCAGAGAGGTTTGGACCAGGTCTGCTTGCACTTTGCCGAGTTCACATCATTGCTTATTCAATTCTCACTTTCCAAATATGAAAGCCAGCATTTTTCATATTTTGATGGCAAAGTCCAGCTGAGTTAATTAAATCAGAAGTGAGAAGGATACCAAGTGATTTCATAGACCATGTCAGTTGTGTTTTTTATGTAGGGGATTTTCTCAGTATGCTATTTGGAACACGGAAGAAAAATCGTAATATTGTTGTATTTCCCCCCAGTTTTAGTATGCATGGTAAGTTATGCTCCTCTGACTGTGCCATCTTTGTCAGGAGAGGTGTGGCAGCTCCTGACAAGCTCCGTGCCCGACCAGATAGGTAACAGCAGAGCAGCCTTAGGATTCAGACAACCATCCAAACTGATGGAGTTTGACAAATTATTCCATGTTCATTGAGTAATTCTGTGGATATGATTTAAGCATAAGGCAAATTTAAGTTACTCTTTTATAGCTTCACTCTCTTTTATTGCAGGCTGAGAAGTCAGCAGCATCCAAACTAAGAACTATCTTCTGTACTTACTCCGCTGGAAGAGTTACGGTAGTAGACAATGGAAATTTTATGTGATGGCTGAGTAATGGAAATGAAATATGGGTTCTACTGTTCAAGACTAAATATTGGGTCAAGTTTTACCATCAGCATGCTTTGACCTTTATTTGCCCAGAGAGCTAAATATCCCAATTTTCACCACTCAGCAGTCCTCCCTTCCACTTCCATTTTGTTGTGGCTGCTTTCCTCTCTCATCCCTGTGTATAACCCCGCTTATTCAGGCTTCAGATATGATTATATGAGGACTGACAGCAGCTGGTAAATAACTGTGATAGAGGGTTATGTGGTACAGACATAACCTCTCCAGAAATTGGAGGATGGCTGCAAGGATGATGTGTTCACAAAGACTATTACCAGAACCAAGAAAAATAAGGCTATGGACTTAGTACAAGGACAGCAGGATTTGAACCCTACAAAATTTAATTTGACCTACCAAAAAAGTCTTTTTGCTTTTGTTGACACCTTTTTATCAGGTCTCTACATTTTCAAAGTGGCATTATACAGTGAATCTTACTATATAAAAAATGAAAAATACATTAGACTTTTAACTGAGACAGTGAGATGCACACCTTGACAAAATTAAAATGTGTTTTTCTGGCCATTAGAGGTATATGAAGTTATTTTATGGCTCTCTGTTCTCATTAATTTTTGCATGTGGCTATTCATCAACAAATATATAGTATGAGTAATTTCCATTAAGAACAGTTATATTAAAGTTTTGGTCTCTCACAGTACAACTCCAAGAGATTCCAATGTGGTCATAAACTAGTAAGTAGCTAAGTGATTCCCTCAGGTAGCATTAACAGAGAGGAAACTGTACTGCCCACATGCCTAAGACAGTTTTCCACTGATTTTCCATTAAGTGTTCTGTAAGTTTGCTGAAGTTTGGTTGTTGAAAGAAGCCAAAATAATATATGGAAAAGAAGAATTAGTTAGAGGTAAGAGAATAATACTCTGAGAGTTTTTTTCAAGTTTGGGAAGTTGCTCTTTAAATTTTTTCCATTTTTCCAGGAACCACAAACAAATTTTACCTGCTTCAGCGCTATATGCAGTCTTACAATGTCTTGTAGGATTAGGAAAAAGGTTTTTGTGCCATGCTGAAAAACTCTCCTGGTGTTCTATTTTCTTGTCTCTAGTCTATAAATTGTAAGTATTACTAGAGGAATTAAGTCAGTGTGGGATTAGATTAAAGAAAGGTTACTATTGGTGTAAATAACAACCATCAAAAAGAGCATGAGAACGAGTGAGGATGTCTAAAAATACCCAAAGGGAAATATCTGAATACACACTGCAGTTATGTTTAAAATACACTTTTAATCTGTAGTCACTTGGTGATGCTCTTGAGTTGTATTTCAGCTTTGGGACTGATAATTTGCAGAAGGGAATGTGCTACTTAAATGCTCTTCCATTTTCACTCCAATCCCCAAGCCGAATCCTGAATTCAGTAGGGTCCCATTGTACACTTCTAAGCTCTCTCCTAGGTCTCTCCTGCACAGACTCAGTAGGCTATTCTGAAGTCATTGTGAGTTCTATGCCAGAAATGATCAGTCCAGATGGTGTGATGCATCTCATTATTTCCAATCCTCTGAAAGTATCCACTGAAAATTAGTTGTTCAGACTCTCTTCAGTGTTCCTAGAGACTCCAGAGAGTACTTCATCTCAACTCGCCATAAACAAATTCTCTTTTGACCACACAAGAAGCCTAAATGGGTCAATTCCCTTTTATTTGCGAATCCTTCCTAAGTTTGTTTTCTGGTTGTTTTTGGCCTTGTGAGTTAACCCAGCCCAGTACAGCAAAGCTGGGATCTACCTGAGATACAGCAGAGAGCATCTCATGGTATAGAAACCATGAGAGACATGACCAAATGTTCAGAGATTTCTGCAGTACCTCAACTGTAATAGGAACCCAAGGACCTAACCCATATCTTGAAACAATGGTAAAAAAAGGCTGCAGCAGCTCTGCCCTGGATTTTCCAAGACATTCCTTTCATGCCAGCTTCCCATGGATTCTCTGGGAGCTGAGTCTTCTGAAGCTGCAGCTGCTGAAGCCCAGGAGTTGGTGGAGTCACCATCCCTGGAGGTGTTTAGGAGGTGTGTGGATCTGGCACTGGATAATGTGGTTTAGTGGTTCAGGGATTACAGTGGCAGTGCCGGGTGGATGATGTTAAAGATCTCTTTCAACCTTGATGTTGTATGATTCCATGATTCTCTGATCCTGGGACTGTTCTGACACATTGCTGTTCATCTATAACAGTTAAATGGGAGTTTTAGAGTGATAAAATGATCTAGGAAGTTTTGACTTGTATACAAGGCCAGAGAACCAGTTACATTTTATTTTTCATCATATGTACTTTCTGTATCATCTATTTTCTCAGATGGGTAATATCTTTAATATATTGACTACTTGGATTAAAACGTTATTGCAAAGCATAAATACTTACACAGACACTCTATATTCTGTGTTTTAAGAGTGTGTAAAAAGGAAGCTACCTGTGTGATGCCAGAAAATATGCCTTAAATAAATGGTATTTAAAAGAAATACCTGCAAGTTACACAACAGATGATTTTATATTTAAGGAAACTCAGTTGGAAGTGGGGGTGTTGTATTCCATATTTCTAGCGTCCCATACTGTACCAAGCTGTTCTTCTCTGCAGCTCAGTTCTTCATGTGCCTTCTCAAAGGCTCCTCCTGGGCTCTCGACCCACCCCTATTTATTCCAGTTACCTTCACGAGCTACACCTGCTGCCCAGCTAAGGACTTCACAGCTGTAGCTCGTTTGGAGTAACTAGGACCCACACATAGATCTTACAGGGATTCTCTCCATAAGGACCCACTTATTTAATACATAGATTTTACAATACATAGATCTTAACAGGGACTCTCTCCATATGGGGGGACTTAAAAACCAGACTCAAATGTGAAGGTCTTTTCATTGGTAATGCCCTGTCTTTCCAAAGTGTATGCTTGAAAGTTGTAAGTTAAATGTTTTTACTTTGGCCTTGTGATCTGACTAATCACAAGCTTAGAATTTGTAGATATTGTATCAATACCAATTTTCCTTAAATTCCAAAGTTTTTTCTTGGTTGGCAGCAATTTAAACAACATGCAGCAGACCCTGTCTAAATGGAACATTGCATTTATGTTGCTGTGACATCTCAAGTAAATACTATTTCAAAGTTTTATTATTGGATGTGAGCAGTGAACACACAAACAAGGAAAACCAATTAATGCCAGACATTATTTTCAAACTGTAACATCCTGGGGGGTGCTTGAACCTAGTCAGCTGTGTGGGAATGTGGTGGAAGTGGGGTGCACTAAACAAGCTGAGAAAGCTGCTGAAGTACTGAGGAGGTGCTGACACTCCATTGCCTGTAGCAGAGGAATTTTGTTCTCATAGACAGCAAAGGTGCTCTCAAGGCAGCTGCTAACACAGCCAAACACAGCCTCCAGATGATGGCTGAGCCATCACCTACCATGAAGATGTCAGTGAGGTTCACATGAACTTGGACATTTAAATTTCTATTCCCCCTAGTCTGCAGTGCATTGATTGATGTTGCTGGCAGGCTTGTCAGCATTTTCTGGTCCCAGAGCCATGATTCCCATAGAATCCCCTCTGCTCAGGCAGAACAGAATGTTTTGTCACTGTAACTAAAGGGCAAGGGCACTTTTAACCCTCTCTCTAGGAACAAAAAGCAAAAGCAGAAATCCAACTATAAATGTTCCTAAGCTTTCAAAAACAAATTACAGTTTTGCTTTTGGGTCAGAGTCCTTGTCCTGTGTTCTCCATCAATGGAGAGAAATAATTATCTGTTGAATCAGTGAATTCCTCTCCAGCAGATTTCTCAAGCCCTATAAAGGAGTCTAATACATTGAACAAGACATCTGTATTGAAAATTTGAAGGAATGCTTATTACTATTTTGTCTCAATCGGTATTTTTCTCTCTATCTCTTTTTCAAGAAAAGAAAACAATCTCTGTATTCATCGGTCTGGTATGTGTAAAACATTCTGTTTATTTCTGAATGACCACAGGAAAAATTCTAAAGTTGTATGTTTACTGGAAATTGTATGAATTATATGAATTATTAGTCATACAAGCCCCTTAGTTTTGTAAAACAAGGAAGAGCATATGTTTTAAATTTGACGTAAAATAAGGTCATCTTACAGAGGCAGAAAACCCTGAATTTCACATATTGGAAGAAATAGTAATTCAGAATAGCTCTAAAGTATATTGCCACAGCCTATGCCAGACACTGAAGATATTTTCTACTTCTTCCTCCACCTATTTTTTTTTTATTCATACAAAACCACTCTTTGCAAGAAGAGGGACTTTATATCAGGATTTGATTGTCAACTGAATGTAAATGATGTTTTTCAATTAGCATGTTTGAATATTGAGTATTAACCTGAGAGTAAGTGCCCTTAAAATTTAAATGGTTGCTCCTGCAATAGTTGCCAATTTTATTTGCAGATTTCTCCATCTCAAATATATCTTACACTGAAAATGACATAGTGAAACCAACAACTTTAGTAACCTTAGAATATAAGATTATTTGTAGAACTTACATTGTTTTTAGGCCAAGTGCTATAAACAGTCATGTTTTCACTGCATTCTAAACTATGTCTATGTGATGTCTCAATGTAATTTAAAAAATGTGTCCAGGTAGGGTAGAGTTACTGGAAAGATATATATTGATCACCTTGCTTTTCATTGGAACTGCTGTCTTGCTAGGGAGAATGGATGGTGGGGAACAAGGGGCCAAAGACTGTAAAGCTTTGAGGCATGCCAAATGTATTAAGACTGGAACCAAGGCAATTCTCTGCTTGAATCAATAAATTAAACTGCATTCTCCAAGCTGCTATTTAATAATTGCTGATGATGGCTTGGAATATACTGTGTAGTCACTATAATGTGTAACCTAGTGGCAAGCCCAGAGATAACATTGCCTCTGCCAGCAGCTGTTGGTGTGGAAAACCAGATATAGTCTGTAGTTACCTATGCTTTACTTTCCAGCTCTTTTGTTCCTATGCTTTGGTGTCTTAGACCCAGCTGGGTCTCATGGAATAATTAAGCTGCTGGACGTTGAGGATGGCCTGGGAAAAATGTGTGAAACGCTGCCTGAGAAGGCAGAGATGCCTGAAAGGAATTAAAGGGATCAAAGAAGGAGATCTGACCTGAATACTACAGCCAACCTGGCACACCTTGTCATAATAATATGATAATATTAAAATAATCTTGTCATTTTGCCTCACGGTTCCTCACAAAGGACCATCAGGACACAGTGGCCTGGCTGCAGTGATGTGGACTCAGAGGTATTTTTGTGAGACTGACCGAGTCCTTAACAATTACTGTATGAATGCCTCTGAACATGAATTTTCCTAATTTGTGAGTAATTTTAACCTTCACTTTCTTTTCTGTAGAACTGCTGCCTAGGTGCACTTCTGTGCTGCTGATTATGCTGGCTCAAGTGCATAACTGTGCTCTTACTGAGGTGCATTGTGTGGTTCACAGAATGTTCACAGAATGTGCTGTGTTGGAAGGGACCCACAAGGATTGCCAAGTCCAACTCCTGGTCCTAAACAGGACCATCCCCAAGAGTCACACCATGTGCCTGAGAGCATTGTCCAAACCCTTTTTGAACTCTCTCAGTCTTGGAGCTGTGACCACTGCCCTTGGGAGCCTGTTCCAGTGCCCAAACACCCTCTGGGAGAAAAATCTTTTCCTGATATCAACCTAAGCCTCCCCTGACACAGCTTCAGGCCATTCCCTTGGGTCCTGTCACTGTCACCTCAGAGCAGAGATCAGTGCCTGCCCATCCTCTTCCCCTCACAAGGAATTTGTAGCTGCAACGAGGTTTCACTTCAGTCCCCTCTTCTCCAGGCTGAACAGACACAGTGCCCTCAACTGCTCCTCAAGGCCCTTCCCCATTTTTGTTTGGACACTCTCTAATGGTTTAATATCTTTCTCATATTTTGGCACCCAAAAGTGCACAAAAGTCTTCAGGTGAGGCCGACCCAGTGCAGAGCAGAGCAGGACAACCCCCTCCCATGCCCAGCTGGTGATGCTGTGCCTGAATGCACCCTAAGGAGGTCAGCCCTTCATTTTGAGAAGAGCAGTCAGAATTCCCTTTCTCCCCATCAGAAACTTTATTTCAACTCTTCCTTACTCCAGCACCACCTGCTGTTTCAGTAGCACTGCTCTCTTCATCACAGAAGATTTACAACTCATCAGCTGTAAATCAAGAAGCAATTCCTGTGGAATTCCTTGAGATTTCAAGTTTGGCATTGATTTCTGATAAGTAGTCTCTAGGCACAGTTATATGTGATGATTAAGCATGCCAGGGAATGATCTTGGGATCAAGAACCTCCATCATTTGTGTGACTTATGAGCTGTTAGAAGAGTCATGGTTGTAATTTTGGTCCAAACCAGCTAGCAATTTCTTGAGTGGTGTCTGAACATGGGTGGGGTTGATATGGACGAGATTGCACAGGCTGAATAAAAGGCACCTTAAAAGTGGTCAATAAATTAGGAAGGGAAGGAAGTCAAGCAGTGTGGGTATAGGATGTTCTGTTCTAGAAAATGGACCTAAGAATAATTTAGTTCACTTGTAGTTTTGTATTGTCTGGACCTCTTTTTTTCATAGTAGTTGCATTTATTTATATTTTGTATATTATCTATTTATTCCCAAGTTACTTATGAAAATGTACATGCACTCATGGCAAAGGACAGAGAAAGTAATTTTATAATTTGTCAAAACCTGTGCTGAACAGTTTGTTTGAGACAGTGTTGTGCAGACTGTCTTTTTTAGGGAGTGATATGAGTGACTAACTTGGTAATGGAGTTGGCAGAGACAGTGTTGGCTAAGAGCTTGGACCAAGAGCTTTGATGTAATAAAGCTGCACTTTCAGGGCCTTTTCTGCAGTGTTTTGGACAGCCTGGAGATCCAGCGATTACTGCTCCATTATATCAGTCCCCATGGGTATTGCCAGCTGATCCCCACCAAGCTGCTTAAGTGCACTAACTTCTGAGAACTTAGAATTTGACTAATACAATTTTTTTTTCATTCTGGATTAGATTTATTAATTAGTCTTGCATGGATTTAGAAATTCCATGTACTTCATGTTTATTTCTGGTAGGAATGTTGTTCTTTTGAGTTTTAATGGAAGTGGAAAACCACTTTAATCTCTTTTGAATCAATTTCATCTCAATTGAAACCTTTTGTTTTTACATGGACTGTAGTTAGGAGCTTTTGAATAACACTATTACTGGTAGAATCCTTAAAAAAATTTATCTCTGTCACAGGCCCGCTCTGCCCACTGAGGCACGATGCAGTCATTATCTGTTCTTATGTGTAGAACATACTTAATAATAGTCCGGCATTTCTTAAATTTTTGGACCTGATATTCTGGAATAGCATATTTTTGGGTATAATTAGGACCAATACTGTTATTACAAAATAACTATCTCATTTTCTGGCAATGTCCAGCAATTTCTCCTTGACATTTAGTCCCTAAATATCATGGTAATACTGTTGTTTCCACTCTACCAGCAAAGTGTTTAGCAATTCACCAACCTCTGTTATTAACATACAGTAAAAAGTAAATATTTTATCAGAAGATAGCTCAAAGATATTCAAGAGATGGATCAATCTTTCAGGGCTGGCAGTACCGTAGCAAGTTATTAACAGTTGAAGGGAAAACTTGATCAGTACTAGAGTTTATAGATTCTAAATGAAGGTGGGTGTTAAAGAATATTCAATGCTGACCTGATCATTCCATCACTGTGAAGAATGTCAAGACTGTCAAGACTCCTGTTGGGAGGGAATATAGCTTTGTTTGTAAAACATAAAATAATTGTAGTATTTTTTAGCCTTTCCTTCCTTTAATTTCTTTGATAAATTGGTGGATACATGGCAAGATATAATAAAGGAATGAATGCAAATCCTTTCATTATCACAAGTTAGAAAATATTTGCACCAAGGTGGCATTTATGGGGGAATCAACAATTAATAATTATCAAGACAGACTGAATCAGAACAAAGCTGGTCTCCTATCACTGGGGAACGCTAAAACCAAATTTAAATTCATGTTTCCTTCCCACAGAGCTCTGTAAGGTTCCTGGTATAAACATATTAAAACTTTTTTATACAATCATTATTATATCAGCCTTAAGTTATAAAGTTATAGGGTCTTAAAGTAGTGTTTGAAAAATAGAGGGATTTAGATAGTGGATTTAATGGTAATTTCAGTGCCAGTAAAGGGCACTAAGCTTCATTATTGTACTTTAAAACCTGTTTGGATCAGGCTGCTGTGTGTACGTGTACGAGTTCAGAATGTGTGCATGTGACAGCCAGGGTACAATAAAGCATGTGTGGGTTAGCTTGAACACTGTTTCCATTCCACAGTTATAATCTAATGAAAGTACATAGAGGTTTAATTTAAAAAGCAGCATTGAACTCTAAACCACTGTAGTGCTAGGACACAAGCTGTGTAGAAAACCACATGGGAAAGTGGTGATTACAATATTGCATTTTTTCTTGTGGACTCTGTTGGGTTCACATAATGTGCTCTACCAAAGTATGTCTGTTTTCCTTTCCTCAGCAGAACAAAAATGCTATTGCTGCTTCCTCTGCATTAGCCATGGTGTTTTATTTTGCTCTGTGGACATGCCATCAGTCCTGTCATTTAGTTCAGTTTCAGCACAAGATTTAGGTTCATGGGCACCTCCATCAAGACAAGCAGCACTTCCCTCCATCCCCTGCTGTGCAGCATGCTGGCTGGGAAAGGTGACACAGCAGATCTCAATGGGTTCTTTGTGTATGATAGCTAAAAACACTTCCCTACACAAGTTATTAATAGATGATAACTGGTAGAGGCTGGACTATGTAATGGCTTAGATTACTTGGTCTCTTGTAAACAATATCCTATTTCTAAAGGGAGGGCATTGAAGAATTGCTGGTTGTAACCGTGCAATTTGGCACCATTTCAGCAGTTTTGGTCAACTCATAAAGTTAACAGCTTCCAGGGGCAGTGCAAGAAGTGCCTTCTATTTTTCAGCTTTTTACCCCAGCCTGCCACAACTATAAAGAAAGGCTGTGAATGATTTTACTTTGAATCACTGAGTAGATGCCAAGTTATGATAAACCAGATCTCCCCTCCACCAATGATCCCAAGGGTTTGCCTGTAATTCTGGCCCCTCGCAGTCTCAGCAATGGCCAAACTGAACTGTACCTAGGAAAGGGCCATATAATAGTGGAGGGTCATATAAAACGAGGTACTTCACTACCCGGCTTGCTCATTGACAAACTGAATTAAGCTCTTTTGGGGGTTATCAGAAGCACTTATTGCAGAGGCTCACAGCAGTGAGCTCCAGGGTGAGTGGAGGTCAAATCAGGAATGGCAGAGAAGGGAGCAGAAGAGAGGGAAGTGCTGCTGAGAGCCCGAGCATGAGAAGCTCTCCTCCTGTGAGGCTCTGTTGACAGGGTCACTGATGGCTGCACTGGAAACAACCTGGGTGGCAAAGGAGGGCTCTGACAGATTGTTTAGAGGTTAGTGACACATGAACCCCTGCCTCAGGGTGGGTAAGTCTGCCAGTGTTTCTCTGGTTATCCAAAAGCATCCCAGCTCCATTAGGATACAGCTGGTAATGCCCAGTTCTCCCCTACACGTGGGAATTGGAGGCAGCTCACTTGCCTGGCCCATGAATTGCTTTTTGTGGGGCTCATAGACCCTTGGTACATCAAAAGGTATTTTAAAACCTGTCCTGTCTCTATTGCTAAATAATTTATTGCTCATGGGGAAAAAAAAAAAATCAGTGTGGGCTGCCATAAACCCATGCACTGCAATTTAGAATTCTAAGTTTTGTGATGTAACCATCACATAGATTACACTGTAGTTACCTTCTGTAGCTATTGTTTCTGTCTATGATATGTTTTGATATGAGAAAGTATACACAAAGAAATAGATCTGCATTTTCCAATATTTAAGATTTCTAGTCCATTTCATCTAAAAAGTCATGAATGTGTTAAACAGATAAGCCATAACATATGCAACTTTCCCATAGATTTTTTTTATTTTACAAAATGATCAGGAAGTAATTAGGGCAACAGCATTAGACTTAAAAAATTGGCCTGTAATTGAATGACTTAATTTCATCCTATTATATACATGTAAATTCAGAGTAGGTTCAAATCCAGGAACTTCATTTTTAGCATGTATAAATGTAGAGACTAGAGATAATGTATTTTTATTTGTGAATGAAAATATTATCATATTAATTTAAAAAAAATCAGATTTTTCATAAGCAAGATTTCTAATCGCAGGAAAAGATAATAATTAGAAAAGGACTCATGATTTTTCTTTTATGATTATAAAAAAAGAAGAAGGGAAAATCAAATGTGCATTTGTACCACCAAGAAAACAAACTATAGCTTTTAGGCAGGGTCCTAGATTCTCTTTTTTGTAGCTGTGCACATATATATCCTACTAGTGATACAAAAATGGATTAATTTTCACATGCAATCAAAATTGAAATAAACTCCAACCCAAACAAACAACCTTCTACTCTGCTCTATTTAAGTACCACAAATGCAACACATAGTGAGATACAAAATTACTGTTGAAATAATATTCCCAAGTCCTAAGGAAAGATATATTTTACTTTATGACAAGCAAAAGTCAAAACCTTGGAGAAATCTTTATTGAAAAAAGGTGTTTATTTCTACTGCTGAACAACCAGAAATAAAGTCTCTCTAATGTTTTGGCTGTATAGAAGTCACTTCAGCTGTACTCTGCTTAGTCCCTATCTCCTAGACTTGCTCTGTGGAAAACAGGTGGTTTCTTCTTAAAAATAATATCCCCAAATTCTTAAGTTGTGGGTGTTTTTTGTTTGTTTTTTTGTTGTTGTTGTTTTTTTTTTTTTTTTATTTTTTATTTAAGACTTTAACATATTTTCTCAGGATTCTTTCCACTTGCTTAAGTGAAATGCCCTAAGATGCACTTCATTCTGCCTTGAAGAAAATGTATTTAGGTATAATTATTTTTAGTTAGCAGTAGAAGTGGGAAAACCCCCCGCTTTTTGTGTGTTTATAGCAAGGGTTTCCCTGAAATAAGGTTTAACAAGATTCTCTTTGTCACTGTTTCATATTACATTCCCTCTTCCAGACAATAAAAATAAGTTTACATCTTGGAAACTATGGTTGAGTAATCATAAAATGAAATGTATGATGTCAAGAATAAAATAAACAAGCTGGAGGCAATCTGGCAACATGATAAAGTAATAGTTTAATTGTCAGAAATGGCCAAACATATAAAAGGGGAAACCCAAGTATGGGTAAACACAGATCAAAGTCCTAGCATTGGAGGTTTTTTAAAAATTCACTAGACTGAACCTTAGCAATGGAATAAATATTTTTAGATTATTTTTTCCAGAAAACATAATAGAAAAGTATTTACAAATTAGTGGCTGATCAAATGACTGCTGAATTACCATTTCCTAGTTACTCCATATAAATTATAATGGAGAATCAAATGTGAGTGATGTAATTAACTATTTTTTGTTACTTGTTCTTTCAGAAGTCAATAAACTTCATGGAGTCCAGAGAAAATAAAAATAATATTATTTATATACCCTAGCCACTCATTTGAAAAGTACCTATCAATTTCTAGATAGTTCTTGGGCAAATAGGCTTCCCCTAAAATTTTGTGAATGATAGAACTTTTGCAGAGTTCTAGGGGAGTGAGGGTGCTCTGTGGTCTGGAGGAGTAGTTTGACACCATCCCAGTCTTGTTCTCCCCTATCTTGTATCTGCTGTTGAGTATTTGTTGGCTGGAGACCACCTCTACTGGGGCAGAGAGCCCCATTCTCAGTGATCCCCTGTGTGCCTCTACCTCCCTTATGTCAGGGTGGACACCCCACTGCTAAGCACTGACTTGCTGACCTCTTCTGACAGGGACATTTTTGCTGTTAGATGGAAACCTGAGGATCAGGAGAGGAAGGGGATTCTCCCATTTTCTCTGAGACTTGAGCACCTGCTGCAGCAGGTAGCAGATCAGAGATGGGCAGTCCTGGTGGGGCTCACAGAGTATCCAACACCCACACTTCAAACCACCCGACAGCGTCACAAGATCTTCCAGCCTTGGACAGCTCAAACCAAGGGTGAGATGTAGGACTAAACTGTTCTACTGGTAGAGCTACAGGCACACCCAAGCTCACATCCCTGCACCCTCCACAAACTCTTGTTTCCCACAAAGAGGGAGTTTGGCTGTGGAGACTGTAAAAGTGCTGTTGAAGACTGTGACAGCTTGCCCTGCCTGAAGGCTTGGAATATCTGGAACCTAGAGCATGATCATGCTTACAAATGTAGCTCATATATGCTGCAGGCTTATAGTGAATGTCTTGATTTATTTTGTGAACCCTTCAGTCAGCATGTTTTCTGTAATTCTTAAAAACTTCATCAGCCCAAAATCACAAGAATAATTACTTCAGTAGGGCTTCTGCTGAGACCAAGGATTATGGTAATAACAAATCTGTAATCTACTTTGATTTTTGCCCTTAGTTTAGATAAATGACTGCTATTACTGCTCTGGTGGTTGTTTACTCAGCAAATGAACTTCGTGCCAATTCACTTTATTGTACTTCATAATTTATTTGCTCAGTGCTGTTTATAGTGTGACTAAGCTGATGAAGGCTCTATGATGTTTGCATTGAAAATGCTGTGAAGAACACCAGACTGATTGGTGTATACCCCGTGTATAGGGAATCTTTCATCGTGGAAAGCCACTAAAAACTTGATACATATACATAAGAAACAGCACTTCTCAAAACTGATGACCTTGTAAACTCGCAATTTCTTTCCTACACTTTTTATTTTCAAAAACAAACCTTTCAATCACAGCTTCTATCTCTTATTTAGATATTTTTGCTGTCACTGTTGGATGAGTTAATTCCCAGTTCCAGGATGACTCCTCCCTTTTCTAATACAAGCCTTCACTTCTCTGCGCCATTATCTTGCTGTCCTCTATACACATAGATCTGGATGATCCAAGCCTTCTTGTAAATTCTATGCAGCAAGAGATGCAGGGCTGAATTCTTCAGGCTCTGATTTTTTGCAAGTCTCCATCTACACACAGTGACTTTTCCAATCTGCCATCACCTGGGAGAAGACCTGGTCTGTACAAGTCAGGAAGGGAGATTTGCACTCTTAAATCCAGTTACAGCAATGAGTAGCACCAAGTTTTGCTCCACTTATCTGGAAAAAGCAGCTGCTTTCCTCCACCAATAAGTCATTATTGTCTGAAATGGTCAGGCATTCCAGAATAAATATTTAGAGTTGGCATTTTCAAGGTTCGAACAGAATTTCATTCTGCTGTTAATATAGCTGGTTCTGGGATTAATTAGGGCCACAGATGCCTCTGTTAGGCTGGAGAATATTCGTCAAATACATAGTTTGAGTCTGGGAGTGTCTGTACTATTTTACTTCCCACTCATTGAACTCTTATTCTGCTGTAATGATAAACACAGAGAAAATTGGAGCTGACCTGGGAACATGATAGGCAAGAGGAAAACATATAAAATACAACAATTACTGGAAAATGTCAAAGAATTTTATGTGGAAACTTTTGGATAAATTTGGTGGCCATTTGAAGAGCTGAGCCAGTATTGAAGCCGGCAGACAGGGGCATGTGTGCATCTAGGATTAAGCATGAATCAAAACACATAAAAAAAAAAAAAAAAAGATGACATTTACTTACTGTGGAGCTATATTGTTATGGACCTCATTATCACGGGCAACCTGGTTAGCTGAATGCCATTCCATGCCTCCTCTGGGGCTCCTCTTGGCATTTTTCACAAGAATAAATTCTTTAATAATGTCTATATTTTATTGTTATTTTATTATTATATTGCTGTACCCAGGCTTTGCCTGTGGTGCAGAATGTGCTTGAGAGGTGAATAAAAGTATCAAGCAGATGGTGACATTCCCTGCAATTATCTTCTCTCCAGAAGTCTGAGACTACTTTGCTTGAGGCAGGTTCATAGTCCCTGACTAAATGGTCTTACATGAATGTGTGTGATTGCTTTTAGACTTCTGACATTGTGTTGAAATTAATTTAAGAGCTTAAGAGATGGTTTGTGTGAATACCCCCTCCTGTTCAATCACTACTTGTGATGTGCTGACTTCTGATAGTGCTCTTGCCTCTGTTTAGAGAGGCCAAGTAGTGGGACAGAAAAATAACCAAAAAAAAGGAGTTTTATATAGATATACATCTCAATAGCCCTGATGGAGGCTAAATAAAAGGCTAGTTACCTCTTTTGGCCAAGTATTAGAACACTCAAACATGAAAGTGTTTGAATCCAGGGCTCAGCTTTTGTGCTTCGTACCCATCTCTAAGAAAAACACAGTCTCCAGGGCACATTTGCGATAGAGGAGCTGAAGCCTCTCTCTTGGTGGCTCCTGCGAACTTCTCTGAGATGTTTCATGGTCATCCTCAATAACCAGCACAGAAAGCATGAGAGCAGCCAGAGCAAACCTGTGCTCTGTGTTGGAGATAGTTTCTCTCAAAGCATTTGAAATAGCAGACACAGCTGGGGATCATTTCCTTTTCCAAACAAACATCACAACCTGATCTTTAAAATTCCATTTTCTTCAAAAATTCATCCAAAGCAATATATTAGGGAAAAGATTTTAAAAGCACTATGACTAAAAGGGCTCCAGGGAAACAAGATGAACTGATTAGACATTTTTCTGTGGTTTGATAATTCTACAACACTTATTCTTATATTTTTGGTACATCCAAAAGTAAAGTAGTTGTTACTCTATAAATAACTTGTTAGCTAGAGAAGCAGAGTGACAGACCATGTATTATATAATTTTGGGTTGGTTTGATTTGGTTTAAAAGATGTGCTCTATTCTAACTCCTACAGGATATTCCTGTGTATGTGTATAGCTCTTGAGGCAGGGTCAAGTGACTGCCTCTGTCTGTTTATTAATCTGAATATTCCTCAAACAACCATTTTTATCCATGTGAAGGAATAAGTTCCAGAAGGATGTGATGGGGATTAGCAGGCCAAACCTATCTCAATATGCCTTGTTTTATACTGAGCCTGGAATGAATCTATGGAGAGACAGCAAGGATGAAGAACAATTGCTATAAGGTCAATGAGCCTTTGAAAGACAACCATTGCTAGAAAATTATTGCTAATTCTATTTTAATCCTTAATGCTCCATTGTCTCTGAAGAATTTGTGAAATGAAGTTATGATATAGTACATCTGAAATGAAGGTTTTTGTAGCTGACCTCTCAAATCTTTAAGTAGGGATGGTATGTAGTTGACACAGACCAGAGATCTTCCAGCTTTCGCTCAATCTTAGATCACAGAAATTGATATACTTGTAAAAGTGTGCTGCTCTTACGGTGTTCTAGGCAAACACTGTGAAAAGGCATTGATTTTCAGTGGATTTGAACTCCAATTAAAACATTTCTGAGAATACTTCTCTTAGTTTTATTGTACTCAATAAGATGGATCAGCAACTGGGAATATCTTTGAGCTACCATCTTGTAATCAGCTGCTGCAGTTTTTAGAGTCCACCATAAAATATTTTTGTTCTAAACCTGAGTAAGCCTATGGTATCCTTTTCTCCCAGCCTGTCTGTATAATTTACTGTCTCTATAGAACAGATTCAGTCTTCAGTCTCCTCCAGATGTCTTCTGTCTTCTTGTCTCACATTCCCCTTAAAATTTACTACATAAATTCACATTTTGTACAGCTTTATTATTTGCATGCAATAATAAGACTTCTACAGCTTGAAAGAAGGAAAATTTCTGCCATGGCACATTCCCCATGAAGAAAATCTCTTCTAGTGAGTGGCATATACTGCTTCTTCTATAAAGTTAAAAATGTGATATATCACAATAAATTCCTATTTAAAGTGATAGCCTTATTCAAGTGTTGTCTTCTGGACAGAAGATTTGCTTTGTGCTCCAGTAACATATATCTGTCATCTACTCCATGAAGCAGCCTCTACATATTATACACACAAATTTAAAACAAGAGCTTTTTATGAGCATGAGGACAGTGATAGTGAATGTGGTTTATATTTGTATTTGGATACCTCAGCACCTTTTGTAGAAATGATGTATAGAATTGTCCATGGCAGCCAAGGTGGGACAATTCACTCTGTGCAGTCTGTGAAAGGGAACTTTTAAATGGAGTAACCTCACTGATTTTTGCTGGAAAGAGATAGATGCTTATATAGCACATAAGGGAGATGCTGAATCTGGTAGCCAGACAGAGGTGAAGCTGCTGCACCTCCAGACCCTGGGTCCAGCAGGCAGTGAGGCAGAGCATGTATTCCCAGCAGGCACAGACACAGTTGTCCATGTAAGCAGTACACGTGTCACACAGACAGACATTCAGCACCTGCACAAGCACAGAATCATCATTGTCACCACCCTCTTCCCTTCTCTGGCTGATCAGGAAGATGTCTGCTAGTGTGGGTACCCCAGCAGCTGTCTTATCCACTGGTCTGCCTGCTCTCCTGTGGTGAGCCTGACAGGAGCTGGGTGATACTGGAGTTCCCTCCTTTGCCATTGCTCCTCTCTGCTACTTCCCTCTCTGGAGGTCACCTTTTCACTGCATCAGCTGACATGTGTAGTATAGAACTAAAGATTATCTGCTTTGAAATACTGGATAGAAATGGAGTGAACTGGTGTTTGAAGAGGTTAAAAGAAATTCAGGGACAGCAGCTGCTGTAGAGTACTTATAGGCAATCTGCAGTAGTTAATGTTAAATGTTAACAGCCAGCATGCAGGCTACAAGGGTAATGCTTCCTTCACATGACGAGATAAAAGTGCCAAACAAGTTGTACTTGTTTTTACCTTTTCAAGCCTTATTTATATAATATTTTTCAGCAGAGAAATGATGTAGTTCTGAGTTTCCATTCATCATCTTGCATCATAACACTCTTGTTTAAATGGAGATTCAGAATTCAAAATACGGAGCAAAAAATTCTCTTAAAATGGAATAAATTCAGAGCTTTTACTCAAATATTCTAGAATTTTGGCAAATTGTGTCTGCAGATTTGATCTTTATGTCTTCCTGTTTCCTATTCTGAATGTTGAAAATATGATTATAAATAATATTGATAATAATAATAACCATAGTAATAACATAGAGTGTGGTCTCTGATTAAATAGCTGTGCTCATGCAGAATGGTGACTGTCTGAATGCTTTTCCAACAGCATGAACCATAGGAAAACCTCAGTTGGAAGGGACTTTAAAGATCCTTGCAGTGCTTTTCCACTGGTTCCTCTCATAAGGCTTTGTGTTTCTTATAGAGGTGATGGATCTTGGAATTGTTTGGAGACATGAAAATAAGACGAATCCCATCAGACTTCACAGATTTTTTCACTTGACTCCAATAGGTGGATGAGACATGAAAGCTTAATGTATACATTTGATGTCTGTTCAGACTGAAAAAGATGACTTTCCAAGACGTCTAAGCTTTTGGGGCTTGGGAATATGCTCATAAGCAGCAGAAGGTCACAGCTGACACTGAGCAGCTGGGCCTGTTTTGAAAGTTTGTGGTCTGGGAGCAGTAAGATAAACAGCAGCTCATCAGAGTCTCACTAAAAAATAAATAGAGCATGTTATCCCCAACTTTTGAACAATTAGGGAAAAGCATCATAATGGACTTTATTAGTTATAGTTTAAAAAAAAATGTCCAGGAGGCCCTGATTTGTGGGAAATTGGTTTTGGTCTGGAGGAAGAGAACAGTACTGTTCATAGTAGTTCAGTTATTTGGCCCATGCTCTTGGCAAATATAGTGATTGGTTTTCACTTAAATCAGCTTCCCTTATGAACAGCTGATATCCCAAGTTCAGTTCATGGACCTGACTGTGTATTCCAGCTAATTATTCCTAAAGATTTTTTATGACTAAGTTTAAACATTTATTCTGCAATTTTCTGCCTTCTGTTTAAAGCCTCATACAAAAATGGCACTGCAGAATTCCAGTGTCTGAGCTGAATATGAAGCTAATGATCCTGAACTGGACTCACATATTTTGCCATGTATTTGGGCCTTCTTGTTTTTTAAAAGAACAAATGATGATAACATCTATTGGTTTTCCTTTTAATGCACTAGAATTAGATGTAATAGAAATTTTCCAAAGTGCTGTAAGCAGAAGTATATAAAGTTATGCCAAAAAGACTATGAATAATAGATCTGAAGAAAATCCTGGAATTGCATGTGTTCCATTATGAGGTTGCATTAGGCAGAACTCATTTGCCAAATTTGCTATGTTTTGAAGAGTATTTTTTTTGTATGATTTTTGCTCCAAGAAACCAGAAATTGACATGCGATATATATCAGCTGTTGGGTAGGAAATTTGCAATGTTTAACAAAGAAAATAGGTAAAAAATAGAAGATTTAAAAAAAAAATAAGAATACTTTGTTGAATATGAAAGAAATACCTGGAGAAAAGAGCCTTGTTGGTTTCTTCTACACACACTCTGTAAGTGTGTATCTTCAGACTGCCTCCACAAACAGCTCCAAAACATCAAAGAACTTCAGAACTGTGTTAGTGTCTTCAGGGGAGCTATTAGAATTTCACTTTTCCCATATTCCATACGTTAAGTGGTTGGCAAAATTAGGATTGAAGAGTTGGATAAAAAAAAATTACATTCACTGCCCCTTCCTAAGCCATCATGTACTGAAACTGAATGGATTATAAATAAGAGTAAACAGGCATTTTGAGAAATTTTTACAACATGCAAATCAAACAAATCATCAACAAAATGTTATTTGTTAACATGATGATTAAAACATATTAACAGTTTCTTTAGTCAGCTATACTTACTGAACAGCAAAATCAAAATGCAACTGATACTTACAATTGAGAGACAGTGGATTTTACATACTTGTGCATTCAAAGTTACCTGACATTGTTTCTTGACTGAAGTGGTTTACAATTATGTTTTTCTATGTTTGTGTCACAGAAAAACATATAGTTTTTGAATCACAACAGACATCTAAAAGATGTCTATAAACACAAAAGGACTTTGCCTTGTCTGAACTTTGATGACAGAGGTGATGCTTTTCCAGAATTCATCTTTACAAGCTGCTTCAAACAGAAGACTCAAGTACAAAATATCTAGTGTAGTTATTCAAGTTGTCTCTGATTGGTCATGCTAACATTCTAACTGAGCAATAAGAAGTACATGGAAAACTCAGACAAACACCAGGGCATTTTCTACACCCTTTGCAGTTTCTCTGTTCACATTGAGTCTGTGGAATGGCTGCCAAAAGGTGACATTCAGGAATGCCCTTCTGGGCTGGTGAAGGCAGAGGGTGCACTGTGCCTCCCAGTGGCAGCATGACTGTAGATGTTCTTGAACCAGCTGTGAAACCATCCCCAGGGTACCACAAAGTGCATAGAACAGGGTGTACAGCAGACTTTAAAGCGAACAGGGAGTCCAACCCTAAAACCTCATCACAGAATTTGTTGCTGGTAAAGCAGATTCAACGTCATCTTCAGACCAGGAGTATTTGTATAAGTACTATAATTTTCACCTCCCCTCTTGCATTTCAAAACTACTAGAGATTATTATATTGGATCCAGATGATTGTGAGATAGAACTGATTTACAGCTCTGTTCCCCTGAGTGGAAAAGAATGACATCAGTTTCAATCAAAAGTGTGGTAATTTTTTTATTCATCCTTGTAAGTGTCCTTTTGTTTTACTTTCAATACATTAGGCAATATATTTACTCAATATATTAAAAATATGATTGACTAGATATTTTTGATATGAAAGTGCTTCTGGAAAATGTACACTGGTTAGTTTCCATAATATATTTCATATTACTGTTCTCTTAGTAACTCTCAGAAGGGAAACCATCACTTAAGCCATTTGTCCAATCTGGCTATAAATCAATGGACACTACACTGCAGAAAATATTCCTTCATTGGCAGGGACTTCAATGAGATGACCTCATCATTTTTTCCATCTCCAGTATAGAGGTGTCTACGATTTATTACAATCTTAATATAAATTCAAGACTATGGATATGTTTTTATGACTTATTTTCACAATGACAAAAAAAGGCCAACATAAGATAGCTTTATAGTGTCAGGATATTAAAATATGTCTATCCAAGTTTATGGTGAAATTTAAGTAGAAAGCATCTGAAAATGACTATTTTCTCATTTCTGTTCTTTTCTACTATATAAAAGCAATTAATTCCATTACAGAGAAGCAATGTTTTTCCTGTCAATTCATGACTTAAAAAGAAAATTTCAGTTTCACGATTATTTTAAAACAGTAAAATCTGCTAATCTTTCCAAATCAGATGGCATATAATTGCTTTCCATATTAGGACAAAGGTTTAAAGTAGGAGCTAGATCTTACAAAGTGTCCAGGCCTGAATAAGACTTCTTGCTTGCTTTGTTTAGAGAAGCAGTCAGCTTACCTCTTACCTAATAGTTCCCCTCTGAGAATTTTAGATTCAGTAAGAATTACTTTTTCATCCTGAAAACTCCCAACATTTAACTTAATGACTATATGCCAGCCTTTCAACTAACTGTCCCTGGAAACCAGGGGAAAGAAAAGAGACAAATTTAGTATCCCAAATGACTTTTTTGATATTGCTGGACTAAGTAAACCCCAAAGGACTTTCAGAGATGCTGGTACTAGGCTATAGTAGCTAATACTGAAAGACTAATGAGATAATTGCAGTAAAGCTCAGGAGCATTTGAGGGGCTAAAGATGTGAGGAGAATATCTCTGTTTGAGAAAAGAGGCCAAAAGGGGACTTCTTAGGAGTAAGAATGAAGGCTGGGTAGGACCACAAAATAAAGAGTTATACCGAACAATGGAGAAAAATATGGAGTCTGGAAACCAACTAGAAACACAAAATGGGCTTTACAACACTGTCTATATTCTATAGAGCCTGATAAAGATGGGATGGTCAAACTTAATTTTGTCATGCAAAGCCCAGTTGTTTTTCAGTGCAAATCTGTGGAAGAAGACATGAACTGTGGCAAACAAGGGATTGCAGCGTCCTCATCTCAACTTTACTCCAAGTGTACACACAAATCATGTGCAGAATGGGAATCAGGACTCATATGGCCTTCCTGGAATCCAGACCCTTTCAGTGGGTGACGGGTCAGACCAGTGAAATTATCCAGACTACCGTCTACAGGATGTTGGACTGGTTCCTGAGGTCATAACTTCTCCCCTTTCTGACTTAATCACATTTTCTCTTGGTTTTGCCATGTAAAAAGGAAATAGTTTAACTGTTGTTTTGCCTAAAAAGGCTACCTTGAACAGAGGCTGGACAGAGTTAAAGGAATAAAGTAGGTGTTTATTGAAAGGCCTTCAAAGGATGGGCAGCACAAGAGCTCGGCCGAGATGGACCCAGGATGGATGCAGGATGGACGCAAGGTGGACAACCGGTCACGAGTTTTCACACTTTTATAAATGTTGGTCCATTTACATATTGGGGTCAATTGCACAGTTAGAGCTTCAGGTTATGAAGTCTCATCCTCCCAGATTGCTCTCTTCAATTTGCAGTTGTTTACACTTTTTGGGCCCAAAACTGCAATGGTGTCCTTGGTTCTCAGGCTGGAGAAGGATTGTTTCATCTAACTAAACTGTGAAGAGAACTTGCTAACACTTTATATGAAGGTCAGAGTCACACAGTGAGGCAGTACAGAATCTGAAAAACATGAAAACTAAAACTTAAGACATCAATATCCTTTCTCAAGGCTGAGATCTTGAGCACATTCCTGTTTGCACCTGCCAGCAGATGCAACAATCACACAATGACAGGCATGGCCATTGTGCTTGTTTGTGCTTTTATTTTGCAGCTGTGGTTGGCCCTTCTGAGCCTCCTTTAACCATGACCATCAGACGACCCTTCAAGTTTCCTTTAGTGGTACTCACTCGGTGATCAAGATACACTCTCCAGCTACACCACAGAAGCCATCCCAGACTTCCAAAACAGTGGTAAATTGCATCAAGTGTACCACACACCTAAAATGTTGTATAATGCATATTTCTTTGCCTTTTGCCTGTGAGGGGGTTCTGTATGTTCACTACATGTAGCACATCAGTGCAGGAAGTCTCAAGATGAATATGCAATGTGCCTTGCAGTCATGGTGTCTAGGCATACACCAGTGCCTGTGGCTTCTGCCTTTATTTCCTGTGAGGGAATGTCTGATTTCATTAAATTTGGTGGTGATTCCCTAAGAGCTCTCCAGAGAAGAACAGTTTGAGAGTTGTGCATTGATTAGAGGCCCTTGCCTGTGCAGAGACCCTTTCAGGTATATATGATGAATTGGCACAGTTGCAATGTCAACATGGTTGGCAAAAAAGAGTTTGAGGCTGGGAGGAGACTGTTGGTAGGAGAGGTCTGGGAAGAATGAAGGAATTGAATAGATGGGATCATCATCCATAAGCAAAGTGGGGAAATAGGAGACCTAGGATGTCTGGTGATCCAGATGGATAGAAAATATCAGAGAGAAATGGAAACATGAGAGGCAAAAACCTGCCAGAGACAGCAATATAGCTAAAGGAGCTATATGTGAGCTGACATAGAAAGGAGAAGTGAGGGAAGAGGAAGGAAGAAGAGCTGTTGGACATCCAGGACCTCTGTGGGGAAGAGAATTATACAAAGGTGAGAGGAATGTGTGAAATGTGATTCTTAGAAAGGCAATGATGAGGAAAAATAACATCTCTCCCAGATGTTTGTATTTTCAAGTGAAAATATGATTATTTATAATAGATATAATATATTTCTAACTTTCAGATAAATATTTTAAAGGCCAAAAGCATATGCCAGTGAAGTCAATAACAAAACTCCATGTCCAACCTGTGCGAGGATGCTATTAACACACATATATACTTATAATATGTATACAACACTGCTAGGGGAAAAATAGTTTTACATTGTTGTCATACAAATAGCCAAAAATAAACAGAATAATTTTAGGTATTTTTCTCATTTTCACCCCTGTGAAAATCTATCTATCATCATTCAATGCCTGCATGTCTTGAAGGCTTTCTATCATCATTCAAATGCCTGCATGTCTTGAAGGCTTCAAAGCTGGCTGCCCATTCACAAATGCCTCATTAATTATTTAATCATAGATATAAATGTTGGACAAATTTTTTACTTGGACTATGCAGTTGTTGCTTCCATTACATTATTTCCACACTGTTGGCTGCTCTTCTGTGTCTTTTTGCTGACAATAATTTTTTTCAGGTCACAGTGTTCCATGGCTTAACTTCTCCAGAAGACCAGGTATTAGGAAGGTAAATGATCACCAGCATGGAAGATGGAAGAGACACTTTCATATTTGCAGGAATGCAGTTGCAGAGAAAAGTCCCATAGATTCATAGGAGAACAGGAGAGATCAAGCACAGCCTGTAGATTTTTGGAACGCATTAGAATAAACAAGAATCTTAAATTTAATCCCTCCTGTTTACAAGTACGTGATGTTTCAATGCTTATTTTGATAAGTGTCTTGGAAACTTCTGTGTAAGGACACCTAAAATGTAACACTTGTGGTACCCCAAGACCAACAAATTTAAGTAATGAGCAAATGAAGGAGTGATTGTTAGACTAAACTCACTGCTTAGGTGAGTTCTGACAGATTTTCTTCTTGTTTGCAAGAGGAAAGGCATTGCTTGATTTGGCTATTTTCCAAAGCCACCTTTTTGGGTTTTTACATTGAAAGAGGAAGAGCATCAGCTCCACAAACTGCAAGTTCAATTATAGTTCACATCTTACTGGTCCAACTGAAGCAAAATTGTTTTTACAGGTATATTAATGTGCTTCAGTTGTGTAGGATCTCCACTTTTAAGGTAACCGTGGAAATATGAGCCTGTGCTCATACACTGAATATTGAATCAGTCTTTTGATGCTTTGCTGCTAATGCTAGGTTTCTTTTGCTCGTGTATAATTTCCTGCTAAGACTGGGAGAAGTGTGCGTCTCTGTGAACCCGTGGAGTATGGAAGGTGTTTGGCTGAAGAGTTGGAGACACTCAGAGACGTTGCAGCTGCGCTCTCAAATCCTGCCTCATTTTTGTGAGGCTGTGGGGAGAATGGTTTGCTCTGACTGATGTATTCAGCAGCTCTCTGCATTTTTGCCCATCGATCATGATGGAGAATCTGTGGAGTCTCTCTGGATTTAAAGCTTCCATATATTCCCTTTCCTCCCCAGTTCTCTAGGCTGAAAGTGGCATGCTTTTCCTCAGAGGACAAGTCTGTTTCCCCTCTATGCTGCACTTGGAAAACAGCCGTCAGCAGTGCCAGCTGCAACACTCTAATTAAACCACTGGTGTTTTTTACTGTACTTATTATTCATTACAGAACAGGTATGTTTTCTTACAATTTGTTCCTAAGAAAAGAATTTTTCAATATTGTTATCACTTCTTTAAGGGCTGGGCCTTGTTACCATGTCTGTGACTCCCACCTTCACAATGCCCATTGCCAAGACGATGTTTCTGAAAAACATTCTTTAAGAACACCTAAACTAAAGAGGGTTTAGATTACCATGGTTAAAGGTCTATTCTTTTCAGGTTGCTCCTTAGATCCTAAGGATCTAAGCTCTAAGTAAGCTTGCTTTAATTCAGTTTCAGTTTTGCTTTGAGGAGGAACTTGGACTTGATTATTTTGTGAGACCTTTCTGAGTTATGCAGGGGAGGAAATTCTACTGTAGGTGCTGAAAGGTTGCAATACTTTTGTCCTGGGGAGACACAGGGTGCAAGATGCACCCCTGTTTTAACAGTCTGGTCTTAGCATGGTGGCTTTTATGGGCCTCATTCTTTGCTGCCTAAGCCTTCCTTTTAATATAATGAACTGATGTTATTTGTGGCAAAAAAGTAGCTAAAAACAGCAACATAAAACTTTTCTCTTGAACCCCAGAGCAATCCCAGAATGGAAGGATCATTAATTCAGTATGCATGACTAATTATTGCTATAATTCTTATGACTACTTCATGGCAAGGATTATATCACTGAAACTCACTTAGGGTGAATCATTCAGATGAAGTGGGCCAACATTTACCTTTCTGTTTTGCTCATACATTTTATTTAGTGAGTATTTTATCTATCTTATTTATGTCAAGATATGTATGAGCATGATATCTCACCATCATCTACAAATTTTAATTTTCCGGCAAGAGAGGTGGGAACCATCTAAAGAGGACAAACAGAAGAACATGGGTAGATCACACTGTCATGGTTTCATATGATGATCCAATAGGAAATGTTACCTTAATCTCTGCAAATCCAATCAAATAAAGAAACTGACATAGTATAAATGAGAAACAGCTCACAGTCTGTCTAACTAATATCCTGTTTCTGATGGTGAGTCACATCAGTTGTTTCAAAAGAATATATGGAAAACGGAAAATAGACTTCTAGGTGTGGAAGATTATACTAGAAAAGCTTCACACTAACTTCTGTGAGTTACAGATTTGTTCAGCTTTCTAAAATATTTCTTGGACATTGATAGCCATGGCAACTTCTAATTTTTATGAGTAACTTCTCACATTTTCCTGTCTGAGAACACAAATGTGAAATATTAGTGTGGGAATCCTGAAGCTGAATAGATGACTTTGACTCCCCACAGTCTTGTGGGAAATAACAGTGGCATTGCTTTTTTTAATTTACACACAGCTCCCAGTACACACTTATTTTAAGATGACATATACATCCATCTGCAATTTAAAGAAGTACAGCTATTTAAAACTTTACTTTTTTCAGTTTATGTACCTCTCTTCCATATAAATAATTAGGCTCAGCTGAGACCAAGGCACAGGTACATACATGTGTACATGTGCATCCACACCTTTCCCTGGAGACTAAATTTGCTGATCTTTCCACTGAAGCTGAAAGCATCTGCTAAATACTTTCTGCTCAAAGGGAAATGAAATGTGAGGGATTTAAACTTTGCTTTCTCAGTCATTAAGTGATGTTTATTCTGCATAGCATTATAGGATGAAATCATGCTTTTCTTTTGTGTGATTTTTATACTGACATAAGAAATACTACTGCAATTAGTCATGAACCTTGAATTGCTTCCTTTATTGCATTGAGCTGTTAAGACAAACACTGGAATAATATAATCTTTGGCGAAGTATTAAAAACCAAAATCAAGGATATAGACTCCTGAGAATTTGGAGAAACTTATCCTAAAATGCCTTCAGTCTAATGATTTACCGCTTGCACTTCCCTTTTCAAAGGATATTGGGATGTCTCTAGCTCTGGGCAACAGATTCTGGGAAAGGTAAGACCAACACAATCACACCTGTGATGGATGCCTGTTAATTCCTCACCACAAGTTAGCAGCATTCATCTGCACTGACATCTGCACTGGCATGCACAGTGCCCTGCTTTGCTCCCCTAAGGGCTTACTGTTCTTCCACCATGATGAGCAGCTCTGACAAGAATGGACTGAGATTGCAGGCACCTTGCAAGTGGAATTGAACTGAAAACTCCCTGAGAAGAATCAGGGTCAGCTATAGGCAAAATAGTGGCAGGATTTCATTTCTGAGCTACACTGGAGTCTAAAAGAACTGAAAATCTAGCCCGTGGTCCCAACCCCCATGAACCAGCAGCAAGCACAAGATTGTGAAGCCTCCCCAGTCCCTCTCCTGCCTCACATAAGGGCTGTATGTACTCCTGTCTTTGTAACAATACAGGGTTGCTTGTCTAAACATACAGTCAAAGCCTGCACCTCAGGAATCTTTGACTTCCTGAGAAATCCTGACTTTTACTCTTTTACCTTTCAGCTGTCAAGCTTCTTATTGTTATATATGTGTTTCAAAAAAATGAACTAAAATGGTCTTTAAGCAATTTAAATTAAATTTTTCTATTCTACTAAGGTCTTTGTCTTGATAAACCCTCAATTTTTTCTTCTGTTAAGCTGTCTGTCCAGCAATTCCCAGTTTAATGACATATGGGAACATGTATAAAATAAGTCTTAAATGAAATATAAATCTTTCTTTCAAAGAAGGTCCAGGTTTGGCTTAATGTATTTGCTTAAAAAGTAATTATTTGCTACATTCACATGTCTAGGAAAATAACAAATGCTGACTTTTTAAAAAATCCCCCCCACCCAAAAAAAGGTGAAGGTGAATAAAATACTAAATAAAAAGGTGTCCTATTAAATTAATATTTGAGACACTAGAAAGAAATTAAAAATTTGACCCTTTAAGCCAACAGGATAATTTATAGCATATGCTATGGCATTTTGCTGAACTGAGCTGTACAGCTTAACAGTCAGCACCCTGAAGTATTTGTCTAAGAAACCTACCAGTCAGCATAGTTAAAAAAGGGAATCATTCTAGTTCCATTTTACCTTATGCAAAAAAGATATATTTTGGGTGTCTATAATTGGGTTTTTACCTTAAATTCATTTTTATGCTTTGTTTGAGCTTTTTACCTACAGTCAATTGTTAGAAGTGAAGGTGCTGGAAAAAGGGACATTCTGAGCAGCTTCTCTTGAAATACTGTAATTTACAGCACAGAACAGTGATATGATAGCAAAACTTTTCACTATATGGACTAAATGCATTTTTCTTGATTATTCTGACAGATATCTAGGAGACAGTTCACCTCTGCAGGATGCCAGCAGGGTGGGTCCTCGTGCTGTGCAGCACAAGGAGTAGTTCTCCTGATCTGGTCCCAAATGCCTCGTACACCAACGCCTATTGCTCCCTGGAGTCAGCATGAATATCCCAGAGACTCCCATTCAACTTCATTGCTCCTTTAGTATTTATTTAGATGAGGGCTTTGGACTTCACCTAATGTAAAGATCATCAATTTTTTCCATAGATCAACTTTTTACGATCAAGGTTTCTTACCAATGTTGGCAGAATTCCATGCTGTCAAAGTGAATGCTTGACGCACCATTCTCTGGGAGCCATTCATGGTGTTCAGACCTGGTAACTTGCTTGGAACATCAAGCATTACAGAATCACAGAATCCATTAGGTTGGAAATAACCTCTGAGATCACGGAGTCTGAACCACACTTTGTCAGCTAGACCATGTCACTGAGTTCCATGTCCAGTCTTTCCTTAAACACCTCCAGTATGGTGACTCCACCACCTGCCTGGGCAGCCCATTCCAATGCCCAATCACCCTTTCTGTGTAGGGCTTCGGTCTAAAGCTCAACCTAAACCTCCCATGCCACACTTTAAGACTGTGTCCTCTTGTCCTGTCACTGGCTGCCTAGAAGAACAGACCAACCACACCTGCTTACAGCCTCCTTTTAGGGAGCTGTAGAGAAGGATAAGGTTTCTCTCCTGAGCCTGCTTTTCTCCAGGCTAAACTATCCCAGCTCCCTCAGCTGCTTCTCTCGTGCTCCAGACCCTTCATCAGCTTCTTTGCCCTTCTCTGGACTTGCTCCAGCATCTCAGTGTCCTTCCTGAACTGAGGAACACAGAACTGGACACAGGATTGAGGTGTGGCCTCACCAGTGCCCAGACAGGGGAACAATCCCTGCCCTGGCCCTGCTGGCCACACCATTGCTGATACAGGCCAGGATGCCACTGGCCTGCTTGGCTGCCTGGGCACAGCTGGCTCATGCTCAGCCACTGTCAACCAACACTGCCAGGTCCTTTTTTCAATGTGCCACTTTCCAACTACTCTGCCCCAGCCTGTAGTGCAGGGAATTGTTGTGGCAAGCTAAAAGCTAAGAGTGTTGGTGGAACTAGACCCCCACAAAGCAGTACATCCCTCCTGTCAAATTCATCTTCATGACAATTGCATCCCCTACTGTAGACCTAAGGGATAAAAAAAAATGGGAACGCTTAGCGCAAGTCACTCTGCTTTTACTGCTGAGCTGCTGACCATGGAAATAACATTTAAAATGTAAAACCCAAAGAGCCTCTTGCAATCAAGATCATAATCATTCTGTATCCCTCAGTCTACTTTCATCCAGAGATAAGTAGGTGAAGTCTGCAAAATATGTCACTAAAACTGCAGCTGCTTCTGATACTGATTGAAGGGAAGTCCTTTGGCCATAATTGTTTTTAGAACAGACCTTTAAACCAAAAAACTGGTTTGTTGACTTGAAGAATGTTCCAATTTTTGAGCATGATTGATTTTGACAGTTCTCATGTAAAGGAACCGCTATAATGATAAACTGTCAACTGTTATGGTGCTGTGAATTAAATCTGCTGAAGAAATGAAGGTTTACTTTTTATTTCTTTTTTTTTTCAGGAAAATTACTTTTGTAACTGTCAAAGGTTTAGTATATGGACTATAAAACTGAGACATTTTCCAAATTAATTGGCCAAAAGCAGAAATAAAATGTCTTTGCCTCTATAGCAGTTCCCTGTTATAATCATATTTCAACACATCTCAAAGCTTGAAAAGTGTTAAAAGGAGATTTTTTTGGTTTTTTTCATGCTTAGCAAAAAAAGTACAACTATTTTAAAGAACAACACATAAAACACATAGAATTATTTTTCTGCCTGAGTGATCTAATTTTTACTGTTTTAAATTTACGTAAAGAAATATACACTCAAAACTCTTTGGACAAGAAAACAGTTTGTGGTACACTGTAAAATTATTATTCAAAATTCTTTCTTTATTTTATAAACACAGAAATGAAAAAGATTATTAATACGCAAAATCAGCTTATTTATTCTAGGTGGTTCATTTAGGGGTTGCCATATACAAATGGCAGAAAGGGATAAATTAATGTAATAATTCATCTGAAATTCCTTTATTTCTGAAATTAAGTAGTGTATGCCTTCTCTCTTTGTGTCATGTTTTTTCAGTTGTATAGGTAACTATGCTTCACTGTGAAGTCCCCAGTTTCTGTCTTCAAATAGTCCTAGTAATAATGCCACATTTTAAAAGAGATGAAATTTTAATGTAGATTAAAAAAATCTAAATACACAGAAGATTAAAATCCTTTCTTTTTTCTCTGTTTTTGCTTTTTTGTTTCTATTGCATTTATACATGTACAGTGAGAGTCTTTCTAAAGAACTATTTCTGGATAAGTGAAAGCTACACAGCAACATAAATTGCATCTACACTGGACAAAGTGCTTAGTTTATTCTCCATGCAACTACAGAAGTGAAAATATAGCCTTGTTAAGCTGCAGTGATTAGACAGAATAGCTCAGCAAGGTATCCACAAAGTTGCTTCAAACAGATTTTGGCAGGTCTTTTAAAGTTGTTTCTCAAAGCCCTCTTGTGGTCCATTGCAAAATAATGTATGGCTAAAATACAAGGCAATTACAGTGATTCATGTCTTGGAAAACTGGGCTCACAGGAGGCAGAATCGGCTACTCAGGTAGTATAAATCCCCTGACTGCACAGATGTCAATACTGATTTATGCTCTATAAGGGCTTGATAATCTCAGCTTGTAAGAAAAGAGCTCCCTAAAGATGTGATTCAAAGACCAATGAAGTCATTGGGAGGTTTTCCATTAATTTCAGTGATTTTGAGATCAGTCTCTAAGCATTTAATGTTAATTTAAAATGTAAAATAGAGGTAACCCTGGAAGCAAGTGCAAACACACATATATATTTAAAAAGACACATCCAAAACATTAAACTTCAAATAAAACTTTGAATGAGAAACAGATTTAGAAACTTTAAGAACTGTAGGCAATGAATTGCACAGATTATCACCACTCTTACAGGCTGTGCTTTGCAATCCCACTATAGCTTTCCTTAGGTTTCATCTCCACTGTGAAGTGAACGTGAAAACACACACCATATAAGCATAGTAGGATTACAATGCAGAGAGAAGGGTTTATAGCAAAGACTTGGAGCTGGACAATTAATGAGATGAATTTTGGCTGGTGTCTCCAGCTAAACCTATTGTGCTCTATTTCCAATTTTTCCTAGTGTTTTTTCACTGACCAGTGGAGGCCCAAAGTGCCACATTTCAAAGGAACATTTGTGTTTGAGAGATGTTTGATTGACTTCCTATAGAGCTGTATGCATTAGCACCCACAAAATCCAGTGACCACTGTTGATGTTCAGGAGGACAGGCAGAAACACCATTCATTTTAGCAGAAATGCTGTTACCTTGTGCTAGAACAGGCTGCTCATGGAACCATAGCATAAGCTAAGACATAAATATAGACACTGACCTCATGAAGAAAAATCCACGTTTTTGCATCTTTGAGCATGCAGACCTGATGAAAACATGAGCTCTCTTGCCATTAAAATTCAGAAATCTATTCTGCGATATTTGGAGCCTTATTTCACTTTTTTCCCAGTCTAGTGAAAGCTATTTACAGTAACATTTTAAATTCAACCAGCTTGGCTATTAACAAAGTAATTCTTTGCGTATATAATTAAAATGATATTAAGACCATTTTGAAAAGTTTTTATTTATATTGCAAAGCATCGCAATATGGGAAAAAAAAAACTTTGTCATGCAGCCAATCATATATGAAGAATGAAGTAGTATTTCTATTATCCATTTTATAAAATCATAAAAATAATTCCTTCATTATGATAAAAAGAATAGTTAACCAAAAATCTATGACAATTTTTCTAGTCTTTGTCCAGCATGATGGAGAACCTGTATGTATAAAATTATGTAATAAATGATTTAAGAAAAAAAAAGACCTGGGTTTTAAAAAGAAAACCTGGTTTTGAGTTATTAGAGATCTAGGGCCAATTTTAATCATCATGAAATAAAATTCAGCTTTGTTGAGGTTAGTGATTTTTAAGGAGGCAGGAACAGTCCATTCTCTCCCAATGTTTTTAGGTTTACCACACTAAACAATGTTTTTTTGATTAGAGAAAGACCAATGTATTGTGATTATTTTTATTAGATTCATTTACACCTTTAATGATTGCCATTATTTTGAAATAAGGATCTATGGAGCTTGAATAGGAAATAATTACACTACAAAAAATATTCTTACTGTACCAAGTAATATGTCCAGCTACACTGAAGTCAGTATGGTTTTTTGGCAACAATAACTTCTTCTCTAAACAAATTCACCTTTTCAAAGGACCTTTACCCTCCCACTGGAGAGCAGTATTTCTGCTGGCACCCTCACTCCTTTACATTCTTGTTTGGTGATATTCAGGAGAAGGGTTCTGCTGCTGACCCGAAAAGTGAAGTGGGAAGCCATTCCTGATGTAAGGGACATGAAAAATGATGGGGGAGATGCAGTGGACATTCCTGTGGCAGGCCAGAGTAGTCTGTCTCTTCCCTGAAGATACCTCTAGCTCTTCTCCTTCCACTGATTTCTTAAAGGTTGTCCATAACCTTTTTTCCTGACTATTTCCCATGTTATTATTGGTTTTTCTCCTTTACCCTTCATCTGTCTTTTAGTGACAACAGAAAAAAATTGACACCTCAGTAAACATTGAGATATGAATCCAGAATCCAGCATGAACCACTGAATCCAGCATGTTATGCATGAATCTTTCCGTGGAAGTCTCCGGCTTTGGAAGAGTTTTTTGACACAACAAGAAGAACTAGTCTCCTAACCTTTGGTCCTTCTGCTGCAGTTTGAAAATATGCCTTTTTCTTATTCTTGAGCTCCCATGTCTATTGCCTCTGATGATGAATCCTTCAATGGAAGACTGCAGTAAAATTCAGATCTAGCACATAACTGGTGTTTTGTGGGGTCTAATTGAGATAATTCTCTGCATTGATTCTGAGAAAGTAGGTGGAGTGGTACTAAGCAGCAATAGCCCTTTTTTGTTCTCTTCAGAAAATGAAATCAACAGCTCAGCCATAATTCTGTGACCCTTATTTTGTCAGGTTTCGGTTGGCTCTGAGTTATTGGTAAGATTGCATAGTGCTTTAGGTGAAATAAGTTACATTCCCACTTGACTTCTGTTTTTGAACTCTTTGTCTTAATTTAATACTCAACATTATCATAATAAATTACTGAAATGAAATTAAATTTTTTTTACTTCTTTACCAGGGAATCAGTGGCATTGATTTCAGGTATTAATACTTTTGATACAGTTCTTACTGTATATTAAAGGCATTGCCATAAAAATATGATGGAGAGTAATGTTTAGATAGGATACTTACCACAGGAAAGTGATGATCAAGTGAATGATCAAGTGAATGCATAGATTATATTATCATGGAAATATATTCTGAAATATTTGATTTCTCAGCTTGCAATTATTGAATATGTTTTCAGAATTTTCAGTGCTCTGTGAAATCTGTGCATGAAAGTTTTGGTAAAAAATATTCCAAAAGTTGTAAAAATAAAGCTGAATAAGTAATAAATTATTCAAACCCATCTGGGGACCTGAGTTATACTGTCTGTTTCTTGGCTTTAGGTGTCTATTCTTGCTGGAGTGTGTCATAGTTTCTGTTAGAAAGCGCAAAAAACCTTACCAGATGATGTCAGCACAGACAAGGTGGCTCCTGGCAGCAGATATTAAATAATGGCTGGCCTCAAACATGTGAAATGCATTTGGCTATCTGGCAGCAGGCTGTGTGACCTCTCCTTCTAGGTGCTTTAGCCCCAGCCAGCAGAGTCCCTGGCACAGGGGTGTGAGCACAAGCTTGGAAACGTGTCCTTACTTCAGGCTGAGGTGCAGAGGCAGCTCCCCACACACCACTGGCTCCTCTTTGATCTCCTCTGACAGGAACGCCCACTTGAGGCTTCCTGAGTTGAACATTTTCCTCTGGAAAGAACAAAATTTATTAAATTAGGGGTTCCCAAAGTTTCCTTTCTGGAGGGCTATGTGATAACTGGGAAGTCCATAATAGAAGCTACAACTTTCCAATACTTAAAGGCTTCCCCATTCCCCTTCTCTGTTCCAGACCCCATGAGGCTGTATATGAAGCCAGATGCCAGGTCCTTTTGTTTTCCCAGGTGCTGGGAAAACTGTGCTGGACTATTGCCCAGTCCTGGCAATGCCCATGGAGGAGACCTTGCTGAAGTTTCTTGGGCTTAGTGTAAAAGCATAAAATGAGTTGAAGCTTGGGACACACACTGAAGCTTCCAGGATCCATCAGGTGAGTCAGTGCCAGCCTCTGATCACTCAAGTTCTGACACAAGGACTACATCTTTCTTTTGGGAAACTCTGCACTAGAGGGCACCTGTCTTTTGCCCTCAGCTGGAATTGTCATGCTATCCCTCATTTGTTAAAAAATGCACGTCTGTACATATGCAAAAAATAAAATGAAGCAAAAACCCATCTGCCAATCAACAGGCAAACCCAAGAGTGCTTTGCCAACCAGGCAGCTGGATCTTCTGAATTGTTTTAAGTCCTTTCAGATATAGTCTGAACTTCTCACTGAACACATTTGCTGCTCCTGCAAGGACTGGCTCAGCTTCCCCTGCTGCTGATGTGGAAATGTAAATATCAGCTTCCTCTTCCAAAGAGGAAAAGCAAATATTGACCCATGTTTCAGGTTACTGCATTATCCTGTTTGCCTTTGTCTAGCCTGGAACCAAGCAAAATTGATACATTTATATATTTGACCTCTCTCTTTTAGAATTATTCAAATCTTTCCCAATTCTGAAAAAGAACTGGTTAAAACATTTTCTTTTGCTTGCCCTTGTTCAGTGGCACCCAGTGTCCTAGCAGCCTGTGTGCAGCTCTGAAGATCTCCTGCACTGGTGGTGTTGCCTGATTACCCTGCAACCTTACCTGGCCGTGGTACAGAGGTGAAAGAATCCTTATGACACAGGAAGTGTTTTGCACCTTTTAGTCTTGAATTAATTTTTACTGCAGAGGTGTACAGCTTAAATGAGCTCAGAGACTGCTACCAGCCTTCCAACACACACCCAAACACCTCCTGCTGCCCTTCCAGCTTCATTCACTCCAGTGCCTTCTTTCCCCTCTTTCTCAGGTTAGCTCAGGCTGTGAGACAGTGTGTGATGTGCTGCCCAGGATGGATAAGAAGAGAGAAGAAGCAGAGGAAAGCAGCCAGCCAGGAGATAGGAGTCCTCTGGCAGGGCCAGTACGTGGCAGAAGTTTCTCCTAGGCCAGCCAGCAGTCAGGAGATGTAAATAGTCTGACTGGCATCAGCTGGGAAGTTCATAGTCAAAAGGTGTACACTGCCTTATCCCTGATGGGCAGCAGAGACTGCCTGATGGGCCAGACCCAGCCTGCAAACTGGCTGCACTGCAATCCTGCCTTAAACCTAAGAAAATAATTTTCCTTCTAGAATAACAAAAAAAATTGGCCTTAATTTACTGAGTTATTTTGGAGTATGAGATGCAGTTGCTAGTTACTTGGATTGGTGTTGCTCCCTCATTTGAATTTTCCAGAGAATGATGTGCATGCCATCAGAAAGGCATGCAGTTCTGGTTCCCCCTTCTCCTCGCCTCATTCACTTCCACAGCAGTTCTTGACATGTGTGGTTTGCTGTTCCTGCTACCTGGCCTGAAACAACAGCCTCTGCCCCTCTGACTTCTTTTTCCACTGCAAAGATCTTGCTTAAACTTGAGGCTGCCTTCTAGAAAATGGTAGCATTTTCCAGCTAAAACATGTGTTTTCTTCCTCTATGAAGAAAGCTTTCATACTTCCTCAGGAGATGGTTTCCAAATAGCACTCCTATGCCACTACCCCCAGCCCCCTTGCTGATTTAGCATTGTCAGTGGCCCAGTAGTTCTTCATTTGCTCTTAGTATTCTTCAATGACCTTGACAGGGCACCATATTCTACAGCCCCCCTCTAGAATGAAGGCTTTTGTCCAGTTGTTCAGGTAATATAAAAATCTGTTTTTGAAAAACCCAAACCTCTGGCTACAGCCCTCAGTCTTAGCTCACAGATAGGTACTATGGATAGAGGAAGAGCATTCAAGGACTGTGGTGTCTTAGAATTTGTGGGTAAATGGTTTGTGGTGTTATTACTCCACTGGTCTTTCCCACAGTAGACAATCCCTTTTAAAATGCCCAGGGCTTCTTGTTTTCATATGAAATGAAACCCTCTCTGCAAACTCTGATTTTCTGCCCTGCATTTCCATTGGTTTGCACAGATTAGTACTTTGTCTTGCTGTTTCCTTTATGATCATAAGCAATCCTTTCTGTGGTTGATCCTGCTCCTGTGCTGATCCCACATGCTTTTCTAGCCAGCAGACGAGAGCATCTTTGCTGTCTGGTCTGATTATTTTGCTGAGTATTACAGATTTGTGATTCACTATTTTATTCCAGTAACTTTTTGACCTGCGTTAGCAATGAGGTAGTTTTGTTCTAGGCTAGCCTGTACTGTCACGTCCCACACAGAGATTTTTTTGTGGCTGAATGCCTGAGATGATTTTCTAAATCTCTGCTAGCTTTTCCAGTTCTCATTCCTATACATGTATTTTGGCACAAAAAAATAGGGCAAAGGGAAATTCTAGCTTCTCTCCATTTCCTGATTCTCTTGTCTGGTAGGAAGTACTTGATGATCATCCTTCCTAAGATTTATTTCTAACATCTCTACCTAAATCAAGACATTTGCCTGAATATTCTGATCAAGAAAAGGAAAAGAACTGCCTCCTGGCAAAAGCCACAGACTTTCAGGGCTACCTGTGGATGCACACATGAAACCAGGAAGGCCATTATGCTGAAGGATTTAAGACATACCAAATTCAGTATTTTGGTACAATACAGTAGAAGGAGTTAGAGGAACCAGTTTGAAAGTCCTCCGAGAGTCAAGCTTGGAGTACAAAAAGAACTTCTTGTATTGCTTGGGGAGTTGATAAAATAATAGTAATGGATGCATTTGGAAAGAAACACAGTTGTTAACATGTTCCTCTTTTTCTGGCAACAGGAGTGTGGGAGCTGAAGTCAATGTAATTTCACTCTATCTGTGTTCAGCAACAGAACACAAAATAATCTGATTTTTTATTGTTAAGCTGGCAGTACAGAGACTCACAGTTTCTGAGTTCTGGAAAGCCAGACATTCTTCTGAACTGAAGAATATTAAAACAAGACAGCTTGAACTCTGCTCTAGGCCCAGGAGTGTAAATCTGGAATAAGTTCACTGGTTTTGATGAGGATACTTTGGATTTACACCAGCAACTGAGAATAGAACTTGGCTCTGTGTCTTATTCTTCTGGTGGTAGTGAAAAATATAATTCTAATAAAAGACATGCAAGTGATCACAGGAGTATTCTCATACTGGTTCTACGCCTCAGTTTTAGATGCAGGATTTGAGATTGTGGAACAAAATCCAGTTTATACCAGAGTAGCTCTAAGAAATCTACTAAAGAGGAATTCTTCTATAAGAAGAGCAGCAGTTTAATGCTTGCATGGATCCTATAGCTTTCCTGTATTCATCTGTATTGCCTTACAAGAGGAGATTAAAAACTTATTGTTTTGTTTTTTTATTTATTTTAGTCTGTGGGTATAACACACAAAATTTGGTTTAGGGAGAAATTGTTTGGAAAAAGGCTGTGTGTGTTGCAGGAACTGAAGAAGCCTGAATACCTTGTGTTGTAATGCCTTTACAGAAATGTCAGTTATGGAGTAGACCATTATAGACACTGGAATTATCATCTTTTGGACTGCAGCATTATTCCTTGTAGCCCAGAATTGTTTATTGTGGGTAACTGGTTTGCAGGTGAGAATATTACAAAAACAGTAAAGTTGCCTGATGTTCTATCTTCTCATCTGTGAGAACATGTGTGAAAAGTCTTATAGACATAAAGCTAGAACCAGATCAAACCTTCAAAGATTAGTCTTTTTCTTTTTGATAATATTGCAAATCCTGCTATGATTTTCCAGTTGTTTAGGCGCTATATTGCAAAAACTTTCTGAGCCACCCTTCTTGCCATGAAAAATCCACAGATACTGTGATTTAAAATGTTACACAGATGGGAAAGTTTCTAACAGGCATCAAAGCCATTAGATTTGTATTGTTTTTTCTATTGTTTGGTAATATTTGAGAGGGATTGGATGCGTCTGTGGCCTGGCTAATTGCAATGAAAATTACAGAGTATTAGAAACAAATGGGAAGATGGAAAAGAAAGTTGTGGTAGGATTTTGAAAGGAGTTTTCAATCTCATGGACATTTATTGCCACTTGAGTGCCTAACTGCCTCAGGCTGTATTGGAAGTCCCATCATGAGAGCTGGAAAAAAACAAAACCCCAACTAACCCATGCCTCTAGACTTAAAAACTCAAGAAGCTAGAGTCACAGACTAAATAGAGCATGGTTTGAGGCTGTGCTACGCTTCTGCCACTGGCTTTGATTGGACAAGCATGTGCAAATGCTTTGATTTTTGCCTAATGACAGAAAAAAAATCAATAGAAGTGTCATCAGGCTGCATATTTTGCTCTTTATTCACTTTGATAATCCCTCTCCTTAGCTGGAAACTACTGCCAGTGTACTTAAAATGTAATGTCTTAATCACATAACCTCCTAAACTCAATGAGGTGATATTTAAAGTTTACAGGGATGATACAAGAAAATCCAAACACTTTTGGTGCTAAATGTTCTTGAAACACAGTATCTCTGGATTTTCTCCAATTTCTGCATAATGAACAGTTGAAACCAAATGGTGTTCCAGTCCAGTAATACACTTACTGTTTACATAATAGTTGAGGGACATGAAAGGCTTTATGAAATCAATCAAACCACTTTTGAAGTTGAAATAACTAATAATATTTTCAGATAAATTCTAACCTAGTTTACTCCAAGACAACAAATAAATCTTAGGTTTTTTTATTCTTTGGTGCTTCTCTTAGCCTTCTTTTTTCAATATTCTCTCAAAAGAAACAGGGATAGATGAATAGACTGACTTCACTGATGTGGGCTTCTTTTGAGACAGAGAACTATGCTTGGATGCTGTAAAAAAAGGTGGCTAGGCACACCTCATTGGGCATGATGAACAGGGCTTTTACTGATGTCATTAAAGATTATATATTTAGTTATGTGTGCTTTCTACTGAAAAGTATATTCTGTCACACAGATGGCACATCTGTTTTATATGACATTTCTTGAGAGTTATTTGCATGAAAGTTCATTAGTATTCTAGATTCTGTTTATGTTTTGGGGGGTTTTCCCAAATGGGGTTGCTGGTCCCTAACACAGAACCACCAGCACTGCAATGTTACTGTAAAATACTTACAGCGTCCTCAGTGAAGGAAGGGTGACATGGGTAAAACAGTAAACATAAATTAATTCAACATGCCTGTCTGGGTTTTTTTGGGTCTTTCTCTTGCTCTGTTCATAGACAAGATCCACAGAGGAGATCCAAGTATTACCTGCATATTTCTATTTTGGTGTTTTGTTATCAATGGCTTTGGGAGCATGAAACACTTTTTCAGTGGTAGCTGTGTTCTGTTCTGTGTTCTTCTATGGTAAGGGAGAAAAAGGAGTTGACAAAGGTCTTTCCTTGATCTTTCTGTAATAATGATGGAAGACTGAAAGGTTTTGTCACTTCTTTGCTGGCTGATAACTGTAGGGCTACACATTAGGAAATCTGAGATCCTTCAGAGTTGCAAGCCTACAAGAGAAAACTGTGCTTCAGTTTTTCTCCATAACCCTTACCCAAATATTGATCTATGCTGTCAAACCATAGCTCAGGTAAGTCTATTATTTGCTTGCTTATTGGATATGTGTTTATTTAATGTTTTTTTCTATCAGTATAGATATTAAACCCCACATTCAGTAGCAGATGATGGGGAAATCAGTAGCGCTGCTCGCAATACAAGTCTGAATTCAGTTAAAGTCTAGTGGAAACAGAACATATTCACCAGTAAATATCATCATGATTGATAGCTGATGATTTGCTGTTTAGACAGAAGAACCCATCTCTGGAAAAAATGGACATATATTGTACTAGCACTTAAAATACTACTCCTTAGTTATTGGCAAGCTGATACCAAGGAGAGTAATAATAATCATACCAAATGAAGAAGACATCTAAGAAAACTAAGTTTAGATATGGTGAATTTGCTTCCTTAGAAGACTGTCCAGCTTGGTACTTTTAATTTTTAAAACTTTGTAACAGTCTTTGCAAGTGTAAGACATTTTGTAAAGTCAATAGCGAAGCAAAAGTAACGTTAAGACTGAACAGAAGAAGTAATTAAGCATAATTAATTAGTTTTACTGTCTATTTCCCAATATAATGGTCTAGAGAGACAGATAAAACCCCTGAAACTGCAGGATGGTCAGGCAATTAATGAACCTTAAAATGTAGATCTGTTGTTATAGAAAAGGGTATGTCACTTCTGAGTCGGTAGAGTATTTATGGCTTCTCAAGCACCAGCTCAGCAGGGGTATTTTTAATCTCTCATCACTGAAAAACATTCTTAATTTGAAATTCCAAGTTTTTTATCTTTTCTATTGCACAGCTGACATATGTCAGGGTTTTGAAATTCATGGTTTGACATCAGATACTTTGAATGTCTTGGGAGTATGGAAAAATCTGTGTGATTTACTATTTGCCTTCTTTCAGGTAAGTTTTTCAGGCACAGTTCTGGCATGTGAAGGCAGCTGAGGAACTGTCTTGGCTAGGCCAGTAGGAGGCTTTTCTTCCTTCTTCTTTTCTTCTTTACTGGTGCATGTGTAGCTTCTTTGGTAAATCCATCTCTTTTGTCTTCCAAAGAATCAGGGCAAAACAAAGAAAAGAAACAAAACTTGTGACACATGGAACTATGAAGTTGGACTTTTAACCTCATTTATTTGTATTCATTTGCTAAGTCCTTCACAGCAGGAATTGTCTCCTTCCCAAGTTAGTACAAGATGAAACCCTGGAGGGGGCTTTGGGAATGACTGCCATCAATCCTAAAATAGCAAGTGCTGAGTTTGATCCAGAATGGTGTGTTTGCAGAGCTTATGCACTGAGTAGTCTCAATTTCCAAACTTATTGTGGTTAACAGACTGAAAGGGAAAATATTTGCATCTTTTCATTACACAACTGGACAAAAATTTCTAAATGACTTTCAGCAGAAATAGGCAAATTTCACATCTCTCAAGATATGATATAACAAAGATGAACTTTGCTGCAGCTTTGAATCTTAGCTGCAATTCTACATAGATCTGAGAAACCTCCAGTTGCTTGATGGTCTGAACTGGTTTCTGATACCTAACATACTCTTGAAGATGAAGATGTAGGGTAGATCAGTATAGAAATGCCATAAAAAATGTATCCTAAACTGAATATACTAGCATATAGAAGTTACTTTATACTACAGGCCAAAGGCTATTGCACAACTTATATAATTTTTCTGAATCTTTCATGCAACTTAATTCCTTTTGCTAATTCTTCCCTTTCAAAATTCCCAAATGTATTTATTGTACCCACTTGTGTCAAGTCATGACACTTTCAGACAGTGATAACTAGTAGGCAAAGTTACCCAATGTGTCACCCAAGATTTACCACAGTAGATAAAGCCCTGGTGTGAGATTCAGTCCCTTCCCTGCCAGAAAGCAGCTGAAGCCAGCACCATAACTTGCTAACAGCCACTGTGGGGCTTGCAAGGGTGACTGCATGGGACAAAATATTACGAGGCAATGAGACTTGCTGCTGAATGACAAAGATGCCACACTTCAGTCTGTGATGCCACATGGAACCTTCTAGTCTGTGCTGTCCAACTCTGCCTCCTGCTGTGCCTGGTTTTTCCAGCTTGATCCCTTGCCTGTTGTGCTCCCAGTTTCAGTTGTCATTCTGTTGATTTGGCTGCAGTGAGCAGGGTTTATGGCTGTCTTATACGAGCCCTGAGAGATAGGTTTTTTGGTGTGATAATTCTCTCTCTAAGTCTCCTAATTGCTGCTAATATTTGTTTTGCTTTCATAACATCTCTAAGCCAGATTTTCCATGAAGAAGTTACCAATAATGCTGCATGCCCTGAGGATTCATGAGCATGCTCCCCTGCTGTGTCAATTTTTTACTCATTCTTGGTAAACAGCTCTTGTCTGGGACAAGTGTGACCTGAAAGACGACATGTGGTGCACTGATGCTCATCTGGATTTTAGGAAAATGCATGACTAGTTGAAGTCAGTCCTGTATCTGTGACTGCCGGTGGTATCAGGTTCCTCTCACACAATGTCTCCTCTCTGTGAGCCAAAGTGCTTCAGGGCACAGGCCAGATTATAGCAGTGCTGTTTAGTTTCCTATCCAGCATTTAGCTCCCCACATTTTCCTTGTGGATTGCTTCAAACTGCCAGTCCAATCACGTGATTTAATGTGCAGCCAGCTGGCTGGAGTACACTCAGAGCCTGGTTGATATTTGGAAAGAAGAACAATGCCTGATTTCAGCTGAAATAATGGAATATGGAACATGATTTTTTAAGAGTCTGCGCAGCTAGTCATTTGTCAGATTGGTTACAAATGATAGTCTTTCCATCAGAACAATTAAAGGGCTTCTACAAAAGCAAATCAGAAAACAAGATAATGGAAGACTGTCCTAAGCACTTTGCTGATGGTCCAAAACTTGAGCTTTGCCTCTCAGAATTCAGTTTCTCAACAGAAGAAACAAAAGCTGGAGACAAAGGACATCAATATTAACTGGTTGCAGGATAGCATGTATGTATTTCCACAAAGATGTCTCTCAAACTACTAAGTGTGGTTTAGGTCTTCATTCTCTCTCTGCATTTCAGTCTGACATTTCATACATACCCAAGTGACTTGAGCAGTTTGGGCAAGAGCAGTGTTACCTCAGAATGAAAAACAGAAGTAGAAAAAAACAGCCAACATGCCAAGAAAAGAAGGATCACTCACTTCTGCTGCCTGATTTCCTCTTGTTTATTTGTGAATTTACATAAGTAAACTTTCATTTCTACTTTGTAGTTTAAGTTGGTTCATTTGCTTCTGCAGGAGAGTTTTCAAAAATGCTGATCTTGGCTTTCACTTAGCAGAACTGAGTCTTGTGAGTGTGAAACTTGAAGGGCTTGTTTCTCATTCAGTCATACAGGAAGTTATCCAGGAAGCTGCAACCAAGAAGATGATATTCTGAAAACATTAAAGAATATTAACAAACTCTGAAGAACAATGATATGACATCTCATGACCTTAGGTTAGCAATAGAAGAAAGTTCTATTTGATTTAATTAAAAAAAAGTTTGATCTACCTCCCTAAATAAAACCCCTACCTATAATACTCCTGGCAGTATATGTTTGCTATGTACTGATCCTGGTGTATGGAGAAATAATAACTCAGAGAATTGAAAGTAACCTGAACAATGTGCAATAAGGCCTTGTGTAATGTGCCAATGAACAGTGACACCTGGCATGAATGTTTGTCTCAGCTGCTGTCCTTTATGAATGTGCTCCTGTGCTGCACCTGAGTCTAGCCCTGCCATGCCTAACAAGCCACACTAACTGAACAGTGAATATGAGTTGATTTGTAGAAGGAAATCAGGGATACTGAAGCCCTGCTGCTGACTCTGTGCACACTTCATAGATATTTAATTTGGAGTAATTCTAGTTTGTTTTCTTGGGCTCTTGGATCATAGTGATTATAAAACAGAATCAGCCATAGAAGATTTTGGATTAGAAAGAACATTTGAAAATATCTAGTCCAAACCCTTTGTGTGCTGGACATTAGGAACATTCTTTTCAATTATTTTTTTCTCAATTCAGCTTGTGTCTTGGTACCATCTCACAACCAGGCATGGTAGCAGGAGATGACCCAAAGACCCATGCAGTAAATTCATGAGACTACTGAAAACGTTCAGACTCCTGAAGATATCCTGGGACAAAAAAAACCTCCACCTAGCCTAGATTATGATAATATTAATTCTATATAATTTTAATTCTTATTTTTCTAGTTAATTAAATACATAAAATGTTATGGTTTGTCTACAATCTCAAATGCAAAACCACTTGGCTCCCCTGCACCTTCATAGTCTGGTTTGCCCTTACCTTTATATACAAGAGCTGGCAGAAAGATTAGTGCAGTACAAAGAAAAGTGGTTTTTGAAAAAACTTCATGGGCTTCTTGGGCCTCTGTCCCACTCAGGATACCTCTTGACCTGTTTTATGAACTAAAAATAGCAGGAAAGTGAGATTGCAGACGTCAGGCCTGAGAACTGCTGAGCAGATGCAAGAGAACTGTGCAACAGTCACTAACTTATTTTCTTGTCATAGATATCTTGGGCTTTCCATGCTGCAGAAGCTTGTCCTGCCCTTTAACTAGTATTGAAGCCATCTATATTAATCAGCCTGTTCATAGGGCAGGAAATTCATTAATAAATTATTTAAGCAAGGAGATTATATCCTGGCCCAACTCTCACTGACTCCAATGCAAGGATTTTACTTCTCACATCTTGAAAAAGACAGTGACAGAGCTATTGCTTGCTTCCCTAAATACAAACAGATTAGGCTATTAAATTACCTCATCACCTTTATATTAATGCAGGATTTATTTATTTATAGGGCAGAATAAAAGCATGAGTGCTGTTACACAGATGAGCAACACAGTGGAAAATGAAAGCAGGCTGAATGTCTTTCAGTGAATACATTTACTTTAATTCATGACTCAGGCCTAATTCTCGTCATGATTTTGTTATAATAAATTCTAAATAAAATAAGATTACAGTGATAAAATATCATCTCTTACCAATAATTACCTAGAGCACACATGCAAACAGTTAGACTGTCTGTCTACTTTGCCTGTTAAACATCAACTTAGCTAAATTTTTCACTATTATTTCCAAAACTGTCTTTGAAGCTTGATCTGGAACAACTCATCCCCAGAACAATGCCTTAGACTTCTCTGCCCAAAAGAAACGATTAAATTACAAGGAAAATAAACAGTTTATCATTCCCATGATTAATACTCACTTTTGCCTGAAACCTACATTAAGGAGATCTCGTCTGTCATAAATTCTTTTTTGATATGCATCTAAGTTGCTTGAAGTAAGAGATTTCTCAATTACAGCAACCCAGAAGTATTAAAAATGATAAGTTTTTAGTCATAAAGTATCATCCCATTGAAAGCAAATTGGTCCTTAGGAAGGAACAGTATAAATTAATCTTTGTATCTAGTAATAAAAAAAAATCTGAAAAATTTATGACATCAACTATTGCCATTGTTAACATTATTTTTTCCAATATCTCTACAGGCATAATAAATCTGCAATCAGTTTTAACTTTATGGCATTTAGTGGTATGCAACAGACTAGTGCTAATGAGAAGTGCTTGCTAGTGTCAACTCCATGCTTAAATTTGACAAGACATCTCAAAGGAAGTATGAGGAACAACTAAAATGGAATTTCACATGCAGTAGCCTATTGCATTTGCTTTTTTACTGTCAGTCAAGATAAACAAAGAGGGACAATTTTTTCATGTCCAGTTGAGGGTGAAATTATTTGCATTTAAAAGGGCCTGCAACTATAGACTTTATAGCCTAGGATCAGTGTTGCTACTATAGATGCCTACAATAGGTGAGATAAATCCATGTCAACATGAAAAATAATTAAGGTGCATGTAGTGCCATGTTCCACCCCTTCAGCTTTCCCCATCATTCCTATTTTTCTGTGCTTTATCTTAATATACAACTTCAAGGCTTTCCAACACTAGAAAACTAGGTTATTGAGAGTAAAACTGGTACGAGCAGTCAGTTTCTACAGAAGAATCCTATGGGAAATGTCCTCAATGGCTTTACTGAAGTCCAGGTAGTCTACATCCACAGTCTTTCCCCCATGCAGGTCATCTGGTCATAGAAGACGACCAGGTTAGTCATGGAGGACCTGTCTTTTCAGGATCAGGCTGGCTGGGCCTGATCCCCTGGCTGTCCTGCATCCAGCACATGCCGGATGATGGCACTTATTATGATCTGCTCCATGATCTTCCCTACTTGACAAATTTCTAGGTCTAGTATAGCCTTAGCAAAAAACTTTCTTGGTCTATGTTTCTTTTATCAAGTTGTGCTTCTATGGTAATTTGCATAAAAGTGTTGGTCAAGTAACTGATATTCATCTACGGCAGTTAGAAATAGTAAGATGCAGGTAAATTATGTGACTATCAAGTTTTTTGTTAAAAAAAATTAATATTATTTAGGCAATTGTGTAAAAATAGCACAATTGTTTTGACAAACTAGTGACTGTAGTATAATGTTCAGTTTGTAAAAATGTAGATTTGTGTCTGTGTATAAAATTTAAAAGACGTTTCGAAATGTGTTTCAAAATAGTTGAAATACAATGTTCTTTCATTGTTCTTTCACTTGTGATTTATTGCCCCAGTGCTGGTCTGTACCTATATCCTTGTCTGTTAGCCATGCTTTCTGCTATGATTTTTTTTTTTAATTTTATGAACTTTCTAAGGCTTCAACAGTCTTTATGTGTGCCTTAATATCAACATCAGTGAACTGAGAGCAGCATCTTGACTGCCAGTATGTATTTCAGATGTCTATTAATAAATATACTAGCAGGGAAAATAAATTCTTCCTAGGTGAAATAACTGTTGAAAAAAAACTATGTGAAAACCCAACTCACTGTGGAAAGAAAACTGGTTGAAAGGTGGTGCCTTTCACACAACACTCTGTGCTGCAAGTATAAATATGAGAGATGTGCAGTTTGTGCAGTGTTATGGTCCATGAGTCCATGCCAGTGCCTTGGAATAGCATTTTCTCACATCTGTTCCTTCCTTAAGTGTTTGCCAAAAATGTTGAAAGAAATTGTTTCAAGCCACTTAAATACTTGCATTGTTGTTTGTTTTGGTTTTTTTTTTAAATAAACCTTTTTCACATTAATGGTCTATTTAAACATGACATGGTCTGTCACAGTTTAAACTACAGTCTAGTTTTCCCATGATCTGTCTTACACAACAGTGATTTTTTTTCTTGGAAGGATAGCTTGCAAAGAACTGGACTTCATAGATTAAGGTAATTGTTTGTAATAGGAAAATGATGAAGAAAAAGCAAAACAGCTCTCTTTTTTTGAAAAAGAGTGAAAAGATCACTCCTTCAAACCTGAACAGAAACTTTAAATTAAAGTATTTGTCCCAAGGACAAGAACAGTCCAAAAAACTAATCCTGATTATACAAGGATGTGACATAGTAAACCAATAATGTTAAATCATTTTAGCAATTTTCACTCTTTTCTGACCTACATTGGTGTCTTATTGTTCTAATAGCTCCCAGTTTGCAGCTTCTTCGCTACACTTCACTGAAAGACAAAGATCATCTGCGTTCCTGTGCCCAGGCTCTTTCATTGCCTTCTCTGTGTCTAAGTTGATCACCTTAACCCTTGTATTACAGCTTTCTTCCCTGCCATTGTCCAAGACATGCTAAGGACCTTGGACTGGGGCTATTTTCCAGAATGTATATGTATTTTCATTTGCCTTGGGATATTTCTTTATTCATAGTATTAAATTCTGAAATTTAATTGTTGTTTTGATCTAAGCACCATGAGGATGGGGTTCTTGGAATGTTTAGCTACTTTTATATATGGAAAGTAAGGTTTTAAATTAAAAGGTATGAGCCTCAAGGGGCTACCTGTCTCTTTTAAAAGACTGCAGCAACTTATCAGAGCATACAGATGTGTTACACCTCTGGAGGTGTTAAAGAGGAAAGGTTAGAAATACTGTGTTTTCTCTAACTGTGCAAAAAGCACTGGCTGAGTACAAGCTTACAAGGTACTCTTCTGAACACAGACACAATAGCAGAGGCAACATCTAGGGATCTGAAAACAGGGGTTCTGATATGGGTCTTGCACACCCCACTATTACTTGTTCAATAAAAGCCTTAGTTAACGATATTGGCTGGGAGTACCCTTAAATCAGAGGAGCATGAAAGATCATCCATGTGACTGCAATGTTACCACTAATTTTTGTAAAGGTTGTAGAACTTAAAAGATATCTATCTCAACAATATTTCTTTTGGAGGTGTGTTTGTTTTTATAACAGTTACCTCCTAGCAAAGACTGTAATGTGGCTAGCTAGGTTTAATATAACAGCTGAGGCAGGTAACCTAGCTTTTCCATCTTATTGGCAACAAAGTTTGGGCACTTAGAACTGAAATCAGCCTGCTACCTTCGATCTAAAAGCCCTGAGATGTTGACTTAGCTGTTGCTTTAGCCAAGGTATGCCAAGTTTTTTTCTGTTGTTGTTAACATGAACATACCTTGTGACTGAAGATCAGAAGGATCAGACCTGACATGGGAAAAGGAAGAAGGAAGAATGGTTGAAACTACAGATCCTGCGAGTTCAAATTTGCATTGCTATAGATGCTATAGATGGTGTAACTATGGAAATAACTTACCATTTTCTATTGGAATTTCAAAATTTCTTGATGTCACACAAGAGACGGAGACTTGGAGACTTTTTTTCCTTTCCAGTGGTGTTAAGTTAAATAAAAGTAAAGAAAATACTGTTTCCAGTAAAATGAAACTGTCATAACACAGTCAAATACTTGCAAATATTACAAAATGGAGGAGATAGCCAAAAATAAAAAATCTGAACAGGCACACACAGGGCTGGACTATTAAGTACGTTTCATGTGAAGACTATAAATACAATTCCCTGAGCCTTTCTCTAGTGAGTTGAAAAACCCCCAGCTATTTTCAGTGAGGCATTCAAACCACCAGTGAGTAAATGTTCACCAGTTGCTCAAGGGCAGGCTGCAGGGAGCCCTGGGTAGCTTGGTCTGGTGAAAAGTGTCCCTGCCCATGGCAGGGGGTCAGAACTAGATTGTCTTAAAGGTCCCTTCCAACCCAAACCATTGTGTGATTCTATAGTTTGAAGCAAAGGCTCATCTGAGTTACACTTCAGTGCAATAGCTCTATCACTAATATGGAGCAATCCTGCAAACCTGAAAGTCAGGAAAGTTGTGAGTTTATTGGTTTGACTGTTTAGTGAGAAAAAGGAGAATATGCCTTCATTGGTGGGAGAACTGTAAACATGTCTAAGCATCATTTAGAAAATTAGTAACATCTATGCATGACAGAAGGCTCTAACCACTAGAAAAATATTAAATAATGATTAGTCCCATCAGCTGAGGGACGTTACAGACTGTGGTCTTTGGCTTTTAAATTATTTATGTTTGAACTCTACTGCATTAAAGCTTTAGCAGAAATACACTCGTGTCTTATGGCTACTTTCAAAGGTGTCTAAATACAGACTCTGGCAAGTAGAATTACTTTCACCATGCAGCAGAGATCCATTACTATAAACATCCTATGTGGTCATTTCTTCACTGTGGCCTCTTGCTAACTTCAATACAGGAGTCTTGCTCTTCTTGTTAACTTCCACTGTATGCAAACAGACTATGTAAGACATCTCTGTCTCCAACCATGTCAGAGACATTCTCAAAGAAAAGGAGAGGTTGGAAGCAGGTCCAGTAATGCCAGGGCACAACAATGTAAGCATTAGATCATCTCAATTTGCCATTAAAAATATTTTCTTAACGTGCTTTTCCAGCTGGCTTAAATTCTTTGTTTGAGCTCTGTGGAAATCAGATTCATCTTGACCCTGAATGCATTGATGAGTTCTTGGTCCATTTATTATTACAAATGGTTATTTTTTAGAGGAAAAACAGTGGCTAGGAGAAACATTACAGAAATGTTTTCTTAACTCTGGTGTACCTTGGGAAATTCAGGTTTGGGTGAAACTTTAACCTTTTGTTTCCACTGCAAGATGGGAACTTTTAAATTCTACCAACTTTTGCTATTTTTACATTTATTTAAAAAGCCCCTCTGTGGGTTATAATAAAATCTGTGTGTCTCCAAATAGAGTTATGTGGATTATGTGTGCTGTTTTTCCTAGTATTTCATCATGCTCATTATTAATATTGAACATATCAAAGGAGTAGCCAAAATAAAGCAAACTGTAACAGCTGTGGAGATGCACATTTCTGTATACTGGCACGCTGATTCGTGAATTATGTGTTTCAAGTAACCTCATTAAAATGTGTCCTTTGGGAAAAAAGCCTCACATATCTCTTTTTTTTTCAAAGTCTTTCTCTCCCCTTACATTCCTGAAGTGATGGAAACATGGTGCAAAACATCACAGGCCAAGACATTACAATAGAATCTTGAAAAGCAGAAGAAATGTGTTTGAGACATTTCAAAAATTGAAAATTTCAGCCAGAGTGGTTCCCTCAGTGCATGAGAGCTACTGGCAAGTCTAAATAAACTCAGAGTGCCATGTAAATACTCCATGTGCTGGAAAATAGCTTGAGAGTAGAAGCAGGTAGAATAGAATGGGCCCAAAATCCTCCACTACCTAAAGAAGAGTCACAGAGATGTGGTCAGAGTCTCCCCAGAGCTGATCCCCAGAGCAGACATATTAATTTTCTTTAAAAACCAAGGCATCAAAACCAGGATATGAATCAAAACCACAAGCAAGTTAACTAAGTACAATTATAATTGCACTTTTGGAAACTTCTGAATTTGAATTTTTTCATGCCAGTGGGCTCTATCATTAAGTGGGTTATTTTAAAAAATTACGTGAAATTTTTCCACACTTCTCGCTGGGGCTGGACCTGGAAATCTGTGGAAGAGGACAGCAAAACTCTTCCTATTAGTTGGGCTAACTGGTGACCCAAGCTAGCAGATCTGATCAAAGGCTTCATTGTCTTGAACCCTTTGCTAAGATCTCACATCTCACCATGTGTGAGAAATGTTTCTCACCATCTCCAGTTGGCCCAGAGACTACACTGTATTCTGGTGGGTGATGCTCTGGCCCCTGTTACCACTGGCACCTTCACCACCTCTTGGCTAGACTATAGCTGTGTGACAAACCTGAGCATGATGCCTACTGCACTTTGGAAACTCCAACTGATAGGGAAGAATGGAACACATCTTCACAGCCACGCTGACCACCTGGGATCCACCAAGCCACAGAGATTACCCGTGGTATTTCAGTTCAAGCTCAAATTTCTTTTATATCTCTGTGAAGAAATATGTGATTGACCCAGTATTGGATCTTTGGGACTGCAAGAAAGATGGAGATGGACTTTTTATGAGAGCATGGCTTTAAACTGAAAGAGGGCAGGCTTGGTTTAGCTTTTAAAAGGAAATTCTTTACTGTGAGGCCAGTGAGGCACAGGAACAAGTTACTCAGAGAAGTCTTGGCTGTGCTGTCCCTGAAAGTGTTCAAAGCCAGACTGAATGGGGCTCTGAGAAACCTGCTCTAGTGGAAATTGTCTCCAGCTGTGGCACAGGGACTGCAATGGGATGGTCTTTAAGGTACCTTCCAACCCAAACCATCCTTTGATTGCAATTTCTGCTCTTTTGATATGGACAGTGCATTGCAAATGGGATAAAGCTCATCTCTCAGAGCTTTCTTGTGTTTCAAACAGACCTAGAGCTCTTGCAGGGTCAATAGAATGTCAGTAGCTTTTGTCCCTCAGGAACTTCTTCCTGTTCAGTCTCTTGTTCCACTCTGCCTTTTCTAATGTAAATTCTTAATACCTTCCCTAATCCTAAAACTCAAATCCTGCCAGAACACTTGTCCCTCTGGAAAGCATGAGAAAATAGAAGTCATACAAGAGATAGCAGTCCTGTTGCTTACTGCAAAGTAGGGAGTCAGGGAGCAAGAAAGGGCTGCAGCTAAGAGGACCTATGTGGCAGAGCAGACTGACCACACACAGCTAATAGCACGTCCAGAGTCAAAGTTGTGACTTTCTTTTGAACAGAGGTAGTTAAGAGGTATAATGGCTAAATTTAGTGGTGGAAAATATTTTCTGAGCTCTCTGAAAAATTAATTTTGTTTGCTAGCACTAGAAACACCTGATAAAATCAGAGAATATTTTATGGTTTTAAGTCATCAGAGTATTTATGCAGACATTTAAGTCCATTCCTGCTTAGTGAAGCATATGAGTATTTTAGAGTTTTATTTCTACTTTTCTATTCATGCTGGCAATATGAGAAGTGGGCCTGGATGTTAACACAAGAAGGAAACAAGTTTCAGAATTTTCCGTTGTGGAAGCAGAACATCTGACGAGTTAATGCAAATAGAAATTGGACAAACTAAGAATGCTAGTCCCTCTGAAGTAAGCAATTAGTTCTGGGAGCAGAACTAAAGAAGCTTATAATTTTTAGAACTTGGACTCCTAACAAGGTAGAGGTTTGTATGGATGATACAGAAGTGCAATTCCAAGATCCACTTCAGTAAGAATAATAGTAAAAAAAAAAAAAAATTGCTAGAACTTCCAGTACTCTGCCTCCTGAATAAAGCCTCTCAAAAGAAAACTAAAAAGGATTTCTTAATATTTTGGTGGAATCTCCCTGAATAACTAACTATGACTTGTCCTAGGGAACTCTATAGAGCTCTTTAAAATACTCCTTATTTCAGTCTTCTGTACATAATCCAGTGAAAGCAATTCCTTCTGTGTATCACAGCTGACCTACAGCACCACTTCAGTTTGGGAGCAATGCAGTAAAAACAGCTGAAGAATGTGCTGATGAGAGAAGTTATTGAGAGAAGCGTCATGAGGTTTATAGCACCTTCTTAGTTTCCTGGTGCTTAAAATCAGCTGAGCTAGCAAAGCAGAGATCTGCAGCTGGGAATCAAAACCAGCTTTCAAATGCAAGTGTTACTGATATTACAGAGGAATACATCTGAAGAGAAAAGCAGAATATGCCTCTCCAGCACCAAAAATCTGTTCATCATATTATTTTGCCTGTACCTAAGCTTTCTGTGCTCCAATTGAAGTATTTGAAGGGATTGCAACAGCTATATATTTATATACACATATATATACCTACATGCAGTCAGATGTATATATAGATCTATATGCAGGTATATCTCAGATTCAGAAGAACTTCTTTTTAAAAATTCCATATTGTGTTCAGTGTGACATGGCTGAACTACTTTGATTTCAAGAAGTTAAAAGGAAGCTTGCAATGAATTTGTGACTCTCCACTGAAGTTGCATGCACTTCTATAGTCAACATTTGAATAAGGTTTTGCAGTTCACTAAAATGACTGATTCCTCTACCCACATGGTTTTTTCCAAATAACTGTCTGGTCAGTGTGTCAACAAGGTTTTCCAGCCATGATTAACAGTGATGAAGAACCAGTTATCTGACAAAGCTATTATATTTTACTGTTTCACGTGGGTCAGAAACAGAGTTCAGCTGTAAATTTCACTTTCTCACATGTCAGTGGTAAAATCACATTGTCAGTAGAAATAAAGCACCTGAAAAAAGCTTTGAAGATTTCTATCTGTAATTGGCACATCAAATACCAATTATGCAAACACTGTCAATTCAGGAGTTTAATAAATTGTGCACTATTGAGGGCACACATTTAAATTATACAAGTAATAGGTACTAGGTACAGTAAAAGAGAAGAAAAAGAGAAATAGGGAAATTATCACAGTAATCACAAAGAATTGCTGGGAACTTTCAAAGAACTGCTAGGAACTTTTCCTGTTATACCATGGTATTTTTGAGATATAGTATTGTAACTGTTTTGGTAATGCAAATAATAAACAAATAAAAGAAAGAGAAAAAAATACTTATTGTGTTCACTTCAGTCACATATGTAGCAGACCATGCAGAGGATCAGGTAATTATTTTTTCCTTCTTCACCTGGGACAGATCTTCTGTGGATCAACCAATAATTGGTGGATGTCAATGGTTATTTGATCAGTTATATTGTATTGTTATATAGGAAGTGTACAATATTCTTCTATGCAAAAAAGTTCTGTGAGAACCTCAAGGATGATTTGCACTGATGAATGAAAAGAAATACATAACTGCAGTTGTAAAAGAAGATTTTAAATACAAATGCACACTAAGGTAAATGCTGTTTTCATTGGCATAATGTTCTGCAGAGCACCCTTTGCACAGAAGGCTTTCATTATTTTCCTATAAAAGCTATTTGTCACTCAGTAACAAATTAAGATTGCAATATTCACTCTATTTTTTCTTTCTTTACTGTTATTTTTTATAACCTGATACAGAGGAATTTTTGAATCATAAAGAAAGACAAGAGCTATTGCTTCATAGCCTTGAGTATCTAAAATAGCAAAGACATTTGGATATGCTTCCACTATACTAAATCCTCGATGACAACATTAGCTCCTTTCTATTGTGAATTCCTTTGTTTGTGTTCCTAAATATAAATAATGTGAAGGAGTATGACTACAAATAATATAATCATGCATTAGTTCACCGGCAAAAGGAATCCTAGGACTGCCTTACTAAGGCTGACATCTCCACTTTTTCCCTTGGACACCCTCCATTTAACAAAGGGCAGATCCTGTATTTATCTTTCAGACAGCCCTCAGCACAAAGCCCAGTGTCTGCAGGAGCTGGCCTTTGGGCTGGAGAGGCCGCTGGAAGTGGGTAGTCTCTGTTTTGAGACTCTGTTTTGAGACTTACTGTTAACGTAATTTTTTTCACACTTTAACAAAACATATCCCTGTGAGATGTTCAAAACACTTAAAATGAGGTGGAAACTTTCTCTAAAACGGTAGAAACCTGCAGATAAAGGACTGCACATAAATTTTTTGTAAATTGGCTATTTTGCTAAGTTCTTTTTGGTGACTCTGTCACAATGGCAGATGTGAGGATGTGAGGCAAAAAGATGGAACTTAAGAAGCAAAAGGCAAACCTTTTTTCACAGGAAATTGCATTACTCCACTGGCCAGCATGAGCTTTCAACACCTCCATGCAGTGTGGCAGGCATTACTTGATTTAAAGAATCATGGAATTATCTAGGTTGAAAAAGGCTTTTAAGACCATTGAGTACAATCATCACCAAACACACCACTAAGCCATGTCCCTAAGCACCACAACTACAGGATGTTAGAGCACTTTTAAAGAGCTTGACAGGACTGCCAGTCTCATACACACTATATGGTCGACAGTGCCCCTACAGGAAGCAAAGTATTGCATAATTTCTGTACAGAAAAGCACACACAAGGGTTACTGAGCCCCACCCAGCTGTGTCTCCAGGAGGTGGTCACACAATAAGCAGTGTCTGTGTCCAGAGGAACTCCTGGCCTGTCCAGAGCTGCTGTGCCGTTTCAATTACCAGCTACAAAGAAGACAAGAAAGAAAGAAAAACAAAAGTAAGGTAAGTAAGCATGATGGAGCAGAGATAAAATAGAGTAATAACAAGTGTACTCAGAGTATGAGATGGTGCTCATTAAGGGAAAGAAAGAAAAACATGAGACAGAAACCTGCACCAATGATCAAGTGGAAAAGCAACACAAAACAGAAAGAACAGCAGAAAAATACTGCTGGGGAAACAAAGCACAATGAATTGAGGTACAAAACATCTGAAAGACAACAGCGGCCAAAAAGGAAAATATATATTGTGTACCCATGACAACACTCACCACCAAACTTTCTCATGACATGACAGACTTCATAATTTTCAACACACTTTTTCGAGTGAATTGTTTTGTCATGTTGTAAATCTCAACAAATTAAAAAAAAATTTAGGGCCATTAAAGATAAAACTAACAATACAAGTGAGGCTGTTCTGAAGAACAAGCAGTTTCCCTCTGACAGTACAGCAAAAAAAGTCATGAAGTTTTTTTAAACATTATTCTTCTAAGAAGTTTTACACTAAAAGCATGAAAATACTGTAGTGTTTAGGGGAAAAAGAGTTAACAAAATTTTTTCCCCACACCAGATAATCCCTGTATTAGAAATAGACAATTTGATATTTAAAGAAGAGTGCCAAGGAAAAGCATTGTGCCTAATCCCATATGGAACCTCATACCATATGCATTTTTAAAAAATATCTGATATAGTATGTTGATTAGGGAGATTTGAACACTTTGAGAAACAACATTCTGTTTGAACAATATCTTAATTTATAAATATTGAGAATCTGAGGAGTACTCTGAGATTTTAACAGGGGAGTTAATTTCTCAAATGTAACCTGCTACAGGGATACAGCCCCAGTTTCCATCAAATATTTTTGATTTTTTTCTCCACTGGTTATAATTATTGTCATTTCCTGCTGGGCACATAGTGCAGTGTGCGTATAAGTGTAGAGTTAGAGGCAGGATGGAAGTAATTAAAACAAAAAATAAAGTACACTTGATGCTTTTCCACCTGAAAGAAGCCTAGTTACTTGCCTAAACTTCAGGACTCATCTCTTTAGTTTTGCTCAACTATTCTATTGATGTCCGTGGAAATTCCAAGCATGGAATTGCGCGAGGGCGTATGAGGCCCAAAGTCCGGCTAGCTAGAGGGGTATCGGCCGACGCCCCCGCTGCATCTGAGGCCAGCCCCCCTTGGCGTCATGGCCTCGGGCTGGGCTGGATCGTGGGCTGGATTACATGCGCTGGACGAGACGAGGAAAGGGAGCGACCACTTGCTGGGGGTTAAAGTCGGTTTATGGGAGGATGGCAGGTATCAACAGAAGGAGGACACCGACCAGCAAATGGCGGGGAACAAGGGGTGAGGCAAGGTTTTAAGGGTAAGGGGTGGAGAAGGGAGGGAAGCCCAGCTAGCCAATGGGAAAACATATAGGGAGGTGCATAACATAACTGACATACAACCATATCCAATAAACACAAAGTAAAGGAGGAGCCCCGGGACACCAGCCAACCACAACCCCCAGAGAGAGGAAGGTTCTGGAAAGCTGGGAGGAGTGGGGGGGGTGATTGACTGGGCCCAGGGAGGAGGAAAAACTTACTTATATGGTAGAATAGGGGAGGGAAAGTTACATAACTTGAGAGATTGACAGCTGAGGGGGGCAGGGGTAACCATAGTAACATAACTGTAAGGAGAGCTGTGGCGGGAAAACTGGGGAGGGAATAACCATTTAACAAGGTACAAAGGGGGAACAATACATAAAATGGGAGAACATAAGAGAAACTTAAAAACGCACTACAACATGGAATGAAAACAGAATAGAGCTTATTGTAATTTGGGAACAAAACAAATTATAAAGCAGCCATTTGTAAAGTATTTCTAATTGCAATCATCGCAGATCACACCATTCTTAATATGCTCACCCAAGCTGATAAACAGAATTCAATGCAAAATAATAGAAATTTGTATTTTCAAGGTTTTAAAAGGTGTATATCTCTTCTATCTCTTGGCTGTATATCTCTTCTTCACAAGTGGCAGCCAGGAATTGTCAGATGATGCATGTTATCTCTGCTAATGATGTCACCAGTGTACTTTTTCATGTGCAATATATTAATCATTTTGTTTATAAGCTGACTGTCCAGGAAAAAAAAGGGTGAAGTTGCCTCACTAAAAACCCAAGAAGATAAAACAAATGGACAGAGCAGATATTAAACAGTTATTTAAAAAGATCATATCAGTCATTAATCAGTTTTGGTGGTTTTATCTGATTACTGTGCCAGTTAATATATCTGGAAATCTTATATCATAAAAAAAAATGAAAAGGGAGATTTGAATCATTTATGTATGTCTATTTCCAGCCAAAATTAATCCAAAATCCAGAAAGGAGGCAGATTTTAACCTGACTTCAAATGCACATGAACTAATTTCTTGGATGTTCTTTTCAATTTTCTTTTTGGTATGAAGCAGAGAAGTGTGGGATGAAAAAAATAGAAAATATTGAACTGCAAATTTGACTAATTTATTTTGCTTCAACTGTGTTTTTTTGTTCAGCGGCACATTGTCTGTTTCAGAAATTTTGTAAACTCTCAATAATTTTTCTCTAAAGACCTGGCAAATATAGCTATGTCTGGTCTTCCAGGTGAGTTGTCCATACTGTCAAATTAAATGGCTTTTGGATATGGAAAATTGTAGCTAATGGTGATTTAGACTGGAATATGGGAGAAGAAAGGACTTTGAGCCAAGCTGATGTTGGAGACATCATAAGCAAGATGCAGTGTTATGGCACTGGAGAGATTTCTAATCATCATTAGATAATGTAACTTCTGAATAGGCAAAAATCAGTGAATCTATTAATACTTTTTACTAAGTTTAAACTTTTTCAGTTGACAGTGTACCTGAGTCTGAGCAGATTTGTTTCAGCTGGTTCTGACAGCTCTATTTTGCATGCACCACATGCTGTAGTGAGATTTAATAGCCCATCACTGCATCCATTCAACATCAAGGCAATGATGAACTTCATTACTGAGTGAAGAAGGTACATGCAAATCAATCTTTTCCAAGCATTTGTAATAAAACAAATTGCTCAGAGGCATGGGCCCCAAATAAATTCATTTATTTTGTTACAGTGATACCTACAATGGTCCCTGACACCTAGTATTTGTGGTGAGCTTTTACAAAAATTACCTTTCTTCAATGATTATCTCTGACTGGAAAATGTTCTGAGTAACCTGATATATTGTACCAGTCTTTAAGCAGGGCTTTTGGCTAGAAATGGACTAGAGGTCCATTTCAATCTCAACACTTCTTTGATTTTGTGATTCTATTATTATGATTAATTGCGATAAATTATAATTACATATGTTGATAATTATTATTAAAAAGGTATATGCAAACATTTAGTTTTTATAGGTGCGGATCAGTGTGTGTGCAGGTACAGATTTTTTGTGCAGAGAGCCCTGAAGAGATACTGGTCCCCTTCACTGACATTCCTGAAATGCAGACAGGGATATTGCCATGAAAGTTTGGGTTATCAAAAGGGCTGATGGGGCTGATGAGACAGACTTGGGGGTGGGAAATTAGAGGCTCTCTGTTTTCTGACATTCTGGGAGGAACCTTCCCCTGCAGCTTGCAGGCCAAAGGAGACCAAGGGCCTTGCTGCTGAGACAGGTTCCCCTGTGTGAGGCATGGGCCAGCTCCCCATCTCCATCAGGCATCATTCCCTCCTTCCCCCTCAATATGTGATGGTGATGGAAACAATGAGACAATACATAAACACCAGAAGAATTTTTTGTCCAAACCGAAATAAAAACTGATTTAATCTGTCTCCTGTCTGTGTCTCATTAAAATTAAGCTGTATTGAAAATTCAAAATGTTTAGCAATGTCAGAGTTTAATTACTATTTAGTGGGAATGAAACTGCATATAAATGCACAATTTTCAGGGAAAGTCAGCATTTGGGTGGTGTGCTAAGGGCTGGGTGATTTTCAACATTTATTCTGTGGAAAGAGAAATTCATTACAGAATGGAAAATTGAGCACATTCTGAGAATGTGCAAAGGTATACCACAAAGTAGAAAGATACACTGAAAGCAATAATTACACTGAGCTCAGGTTTCTAGCCACAAGTGTGAACTTTCTCCAAAATACTCCCGTGGCTCCACAGTCCCTAAACCTCAGCATTCCTTTTTTGTTTAGTAAATCACTGTGAAGTCTATTGCCTAATGTACCCTTCATGCTTTTCAAACACTTTGTCCTCATAGGAAATAACTACTTCATCCTTCCAACTGATGAGCTAGACTGGATCATTGTTCCAGCTGAGTTCAAAGAGTAATTACATCCTGAAAAGGAAAAGCTATAAAACATCAGCCCTTTGAAAAGACAGAAAACTTCTCAGTCATCATGTAAGGATGCTCTGTGTTCACCATGAATAGGCATCAAGAGTTTTGATGTGTTTTGATAATTTATGGCAAAATTTTGTGTCCCACATACCCGAGCTCCCAAATGTTCACTTCTCACTTTTCCTCAGATGACTTTTGCCCTCAAAGTACCCACTGTTGGAGAAAGAGCTTGTGGCTCAGGTTCATGTGGGGAAACCTGCAGCTGGATTCCAATAAGTCATTTTATCAGTTGTCTTCTTCATCTGCCAACTAATAAAGTACCTTTCTGTTTCAATTTTCTTTTAACATCAGAAAGCAAATCTGTCACTTTAAACTGCTTCAGTAAAGGTGAAATATATGCTATCTGGAAGAAATCAAGTAAAAAATGGGCATGTGCACTACATCTGCATTCCAAAAAGAGCATATGATTTTAAAGTCTAGAAGTCCCCTAATCTCGGAATCCTCTGATGGAAGCTTCAAATTTATCTAAGAAAAGAATAAATAATATTTAAAATAATTTGAGAAGTCATCTGCTCTGGAATATTTTAGTATTTTCTGTCATTAATTAGAGCAAACTCAAGCATTAATTAACCTGAATTCCCAGAATTATTCTGTCATGTTTTTATGTTTCTTTCAGTTTTCTGTAGTTCCCAACCACTGGAAAGTTAAGCACTGAAATTTTCCTCTGCAAATATTGTTCGCTATATATTGGGTCCATTTATAATAACTACTCACATAGGGACAGTGATGCAGTTGTGATCATCCAATCTACATTCAGATCTCAGCTTTGAAAACCAGGCTCCCAGGACAAAATTCAGTGCTACTGTTGTTCCTTTAGTGGTTTGATCTGTATTTACTGATATTTAAAGTTCAGTGATCACAAATTATATCATCTTCTCAGAGGACATTAAACCAAATGCAAATAGAAAGCAAGTCTGTATGATTGGTCAAAAAAGATTTTGAATTTTATTTATGTATTATTCAATAATTGATTTAGGATATCACTTTACTGCTGCAGCTTGTATGCAAAAAAAATGAAAATGAACATGTACAGAAGTTAGTAGAAATATAAGAAAAAAATTGCTTTCAGCTCAAGGATTAAATAAGTTAATAACTTTATGTTAAAGAATTTCTGCTACTTCTGAGTCGTGTGAACTCATTCTCTAGGCTAGTTCAGGTCAACAGGTCTTATAATTTTCATTATGTTTCATTGTGGAAGCACTTTTCAGACACATTATCCATGATCAGTGGACTATATTAGTCTATTGGTTTACTGGTCTACTTTATTAGTGTACCAGTTTATTAGTCTACTAGTTTAGTGGCCCTTGCTTTAAATGATGTGTTGCACTTGAGTATTTCTGAATAAAAGCCACACACAAGAAACATTCCGGAAGCACTTCCACCAGTGCCTGCAGGATACACCCTCACAACAACCAGTGCCAATGCCCAAAGGGACTCCTGGCTTTCCAGAACTGCTCTGCCTTTTCAGCTCTCAGCTACAAACAAGGACTCGGATTTCTGTCTTGGACAAACAATGCCACAAAATATTATCTTTATCTGTTGCAGAAGATAGAACCAAATCTACCCAAAAGAAAAAATGAATTGATGGATCCAGAGTCACTCTGTATTTCCAATACAGGGCTTACATGGCTTTTCTCACTTTAATTTTGTTTGCTAAAATATCTGTTACAGGCCTGAGTTTTAAAAAACTAAATTGAAAAGATATGGATAGGAATCACACAATATATATTTACAACGAGCAGAATAAAAGTTTGTTTTATAATAACTATCTGCAAGATGAATATCTTATAATATTTCCCCTTTTCTGTATAAATAACACTTCTCAGATTTTTCTTAGCTCCCTGAAAGTAATTTCCTAGAATCTTAGCCATCTCATAGTAACATAAACACAATTTATCCCGTTCTGCCTCAAAGTGGGCACTGTACAGTGCTTTCTTAAATGCTCTAAACTTATCCAACTAAAAAAGTTTGAAACCAAAAGGAAATCCTTTACAGAGACACAGAAATTAAAAGAAAATAACTTATTAGGCCATGGTCCAAACTATCCTAACAACTACGCAGACTTTCATTGCACCACTGAGCTTTGCATGCAGTCTTTGGGGCTACAAACTGTAGCAAACTGAAGCAAATCTTTACGTCTTGATAGAATTTCACTAATGCTTCCTCTAAACGTCTTAAAATTAAAATTATTATTAAAATTACCAAGCACTATAGTGCTTGCTATTTTGCTCAATCAGAATCCCACCATGAGAATTTTGTGTACTGAGATTTTTATCAGTACTTTGAAATATGAAAATGCTTTCTGGTATTGAATCTTTTAAAAATTAATTATATTGAAGCACTGTGGAGCAGAAGATAACTGTCAGAAAACTTGATTTTAAAATTGCATGACGAAACAAACCAGGGTATCTATCATAAGCTTGATTTAATAAAATTTTTTCTTCAGGTTTTTTTCCCAGCAGTGTAATAAGCTAGAGAGCTATCTGTGCTTTTGAGAATTATGCACATGTGGGTTACTAAAAAGAAAATGGTTGGGGCCTTTCAATTTTGGTGAGACAAGATTCAGATATCGTGAAGCTTGTTAACAGAGATTGCAGAGCCTGGTCTTTCTGTTTTCCATGATTAGTGAGGTGTCCTGTTGGACATGCTGCAAGAGCACCTTCACCTCCTGGGACACTCTGGTCAGTTATTTCCTTTGGTTTTAATCAAGGTTATTAAAACAAAGCAAACTTTGGACCACTTGTTTTGGATTATACACCAAGAAATGTACAATTAAAAGAGTTCTGGCCTAATATATATAGCACATATCCTGTTTCCCCTCTCTTTTATATGCTGTCTCAGCTAGGAGAATATGGAACTTTAAGTTCTCTTGCAAGATGCCATATATATTTTGAAGAATGACGATTTTCTTTTTGAGGGTTTAATATATTAAAACACCACACATATTATTCAAATCACAGCATAAAAATAAATTCAAAGGCAAAATTCAAGGTCAACATACTAGCATTTCAGGAATTCTGTGTTAGTCATAGCAATGACAAGAAGGAAATATTTCACTCATTTAAAGTGAGATGTTGGCTTGCTTGAGAATGATATGGAACACTAAAACCCCCTAAAATATATCCACACAGCTCCTGGATCTGCTATGTTACAGAAAATATTTTTATTAGCACCCATCACACAAAATATACCTTATCCTGTCAGGAAATTAAACCAAATTATGTGATAGAGCTTTTTATTTTTATATTGGCACAAGTTCTGCACAAGGTCTGATTCATTTGGAGTGTAGCAACTTGCAAACATATGGCCCTTTCACCAAAGTAGACACAAGGATGTTTTTAGAGCCATAATGTTCTAAAAGCAAGGCAAATATTCTTTGGAATATATATATAGCAGAAAATCCAACATTGCTACCTCAAATAGTTCTGTCAAGCAAGATGATATTCTTGCCAAAGCAGCACCAATGCTTTTGTAAGCACCAACACAGAATTATCACTGTTTTATACAAATGTTGTGCTGTTTATTTGCGTCCTGGTGAACTACCCAGTTCAAGTTGGAAGTAAAAAACATTCACCATTATGTGGAAAGAAGAACCCTAATTCTACCAGCTCTGCTCTCTCCAAGCTTTGCACTGTCTTCAGGCTGTAAAATTGGCTTGTGCCTTTCCTTGACCCTCTCTGTTAATCCAGCCAGCTCCCTAGTCCTGAAATCCTCATAAAACATTTACTTATGCCCTAAAAATGCTCTGTATGAGAGAAATCTGCACCAAAGACTCTGCAATCCACTGCCAAAATTCTGTAAGGAGTTAAGAGCTGACTGTGAGGGCTTGTCTGCTTCCAGAGCCAGGAGCAAAATCTTTGTCACAGGAAATAAGAAAATGCATCAACAGCTTAAATTATCTTCCAACAGAAGTGCTTTGCCATGGGAAGGTACACTGAATGCCAGACACTGTCACACCAAAATCTGAAGCAATTTCATTGCTGGCCTTTCAATATGCAAAAATGATATATTCAAACTTTTGTTCAAGGACCTCTTAAGGATTTACAGAAAAAGTGGAGCCTGGAGTGCTCCTGACTGCAGCCACAAGTGTCAAGGGCAAAAAGGCAGCACGATGCCAGAGAAACAATATGTCATTGAAGTCACCTGAAGGCTTCTGCTGGGGCTGCCCCCAGCCCTGGCCATGGCACCAGAGCTGCCAGCCCCTGCCCCTGTGGTGTCCCAGCAATGCCGGCCTCCAGCTTCCTCTCCATTCCTGTAGGCAGGAAACCTCCTGCATGGACCCCCTCCTCCCACAGCGTGTGCTGCAGCTGCTCTGCATCCCTGCCTCTGGCTCCCACCTTTTGTCCTGTGTGAGCCTGGCCCTTGTTCACTGCTCAGCGGGCCTGGCGCGCCTGTACACAGGCATGGCCAAAGGTTAGGCCAAGTCTGCAGACAACAGCCCTCTTTCCTTAAAATCACTTTTGCAATGGGTATATTTCAGGACAATCTTTGTGTTTGTCTATTAAGTGGAAGAAGCTTAGACAACATTTTCCAAAATCATAAGGTGATGTAAAATTATTCAAGGTAACTCTCAGTAAAAATCTCTACGGTTAGCAATAACTTTGACTGCTTATTAGTGCAAGCAAAAAAGATTTCTTTCAGAGGGTGAAGGAGAAATTCAACAAAAGCTGATTGATAGTTGAATTAATCTGCCTGTTATATAGTCTTTTGACTCAGATCAGCAAATTTCATAATCAAACTGACAACTGTGTATTTTAGACTGTTTCTTTGTATAGTAGAAACTGAAGAACTGGAGTACAGAGGGAGGAGTAGTAGTAAATGACAAAAAATTGGCCTAGAATTAAGTGATGAGTGGGTGAAGTCAGCACAAGTTTTATTAAATTTGTTTTGGAAATTCATAGCAGGAAAAAACTACATAGCATTAAATGCATTGATCATATAAATATAATAGATACTGTAATTATTGTACCACAGAAGGGAAAAGAATTCAAGGAGGAGAAGCTGAGGCAACAGAACAATAAATTAACTTAGTGCTACAAATTAAAAACTCAGTTGAAGAAAACTAACCAAGAATGCACCGTGAGGGAGATGAGTGGAATGGAAAAAGAAGATAAACAATTAAGAAATTTGATGCTCATGAAAATGTAGCAAAAGCACTAATAAAGAAAATAAGAAGTTGGTACAAAGATTAGTCATAAAGGTACTAAGACACCAACTTGGTTATTATGTGTGTCACAGCTCAGGCTTTGGTTGAAACAGAGAATGTAGGTGTTGATTGACAATCCAGTAAAGTCAATTGAAATATTCCTGGTGAGTAATAAAGACTTTTGGGATAGGAGTTCAGGTATTGGGCTGTGCCCAAATGTCAAAGAAAAGTCTTGTTAGGAAAAACGGTTCAAGAGCTAAATCAAATGGAAGATAAATAATTGCCCTTCCTAATGACAGATTATGGAGCCTTGAGCAGTACCACAATTATTGGATGATCTATGTGTAAGGACATGTTCTGGTTAGAGATCAGATTGCATGTTTCCAACCAGAAATGTTTCCATTTAGAAGCGGGAAAAGATGATTACTGCTAAAGTAGAGGCTGTCAGTATTAAGTGTTGTGTAAAACAAGACTAGTGCAAATATTAATTCATATATTCATATATCATTATATGCATAGAGAAGCAGGTTTCCAGGGGGTAGATTTTTCTTTCAATCCAAATATTTTTTCTCTAAAATTAATGGAAAAGTGTTTCTATGAGTCTCCATTATATGAGATTCTATGAATTCCCATTATATAGAAATTACATGGGCATTTGAAGTTTGCTAAGTTCTGAACTTTTCTACTCTTATTGGCTGATAATAGTATTTTTAATTAAACATTGCTTTTTCCAAAAGGGAATATTATTACCAAGTCCTCTTTTTTTTCCCTGTCAAAAGGATTTGAGTGGTACAGTTTGTTAAGAAAAACCCCATGCTATTACATGTATAACTAGTTTATTAGCTATTTTACAGTTCTTGTGGCTTCCTTTAAGGTTCTAGGTTATAATTAAATAGCACCTAGTAAATATTTGAATGCCAGTAGTTTATTTATATGCCATTTCAAGTGGTCAGATTTTTATCACAAGTCTCAAAATATGTTGTATGAGAGTCTACTGCTGAGAAAAATCACTACATGGAAAAATTGAAAGCTTCAACCTCTTATGAATGTTGAAGATATCTTGAGCTCGTCAGCTGACATCTTCTTCCTCAGAAACAAGCTAATAGGTTAAATAATTCCCCAGTTTCTTTTTAAAAAGATTGAGCACACATTTTAACACATCTGACCATATGGTATGATTCTGATTTTCCTTGCTGAATGACCTCAATTCAGCAGATAAAAGTATTAGAAAATTGCCAGTGAATATAATTTATTCACTGATTTTCTGAATTCATTTTCCAAGGAATATAACCAAAGTATAGTGAAGCAAAAGTTATCCTGAATCTATGGCTTATTTTTGTAACCACTTAGCTTTATGAAAATTGTGCTCATAATTGTACTCTTTTGGAAAGTACAAGCCTAAATTTCTTTATGTAATAATGGAAAATACTGTCTTTCCTTATCAAAATAATATTCGAAATAATCTGGGAAATGTACTATTCTTATCTTGCATGTTTTTTTCCTCTTGATGCTTTTACCTTTTTCTTGATGCAAGAACTTTTTCTACCTGGGTCTCTAATACCATTTTTGCAAGCTCCATATGATAACTAGTTGTTGGGCACTGACACTTTTCCTTTACTCTGATGTTGTGTGCAATGATTAATGTAGAACTTTTCTTAAAGTCTTACAAACTGTTTGTTTCTAAGGGCGAGTAATTGAAGTAAGAGTTTTATCCTTCTATTTTTACCTGTTTGTAAACTTTTTTTCTTGTATGTTTTACCACATTCTCTGCCCAGATAGAATTGGAAAGACCATCCTGCTGGGAACTCAGCTAACTCATTGTCTTCTCTACTACAAAATTAACTAGACTTCTTATTCCTTTCTTTTTTTCTTTCCCACTAACTGTGCTTATAATATGAAAGTTACAGCCATTATAGACTTGTGCTGAGGGCAATTCTCTTTTCAGTTTTCTTGCAGTCCAGTAGAACTGCTCCCAGACTCCTGAGGAGTTCAAGGTTTCACAGATATTCTCAGTGCCTTGCATCACAGTAGGCACCAACATGTTGCTCTTGAGCATTGACATAGCCATTCATCCCTTCAGACTGGTTGCAATGGAAAATTACACTATTTTCATCTTTTGTATCTGCAAACATGAGAAGAAATATATGTTGAAAACTGCTCATGCAAAAAACCTTGAAATGCAAACCCACTAGGGATTCTGAGCCAGAGAAAATCCTAACAATCCAATCAGTAGTGCTTCCTGTTTTAGAGTGTTACTAAAATGTATTTTATTTACTGTGTAGCTTATTCAGAGCTCTGTCATTTGAGGTGTACTTTAGCAATAAAATTTACAAAGATAATTTGCTAGCAAATTCCTTACTTAGAACAAGTTCTTCCAAGCAACTGTTAAGCAATTCACCAGTGGCCAGAGAAGCAGACGTTCTGAACTCAGAGACCATAAGCATCAGTCCCCATTCTCTAGTTTATGGAATGCTTCTGTTTCATCTTCTGTGTCAGGTCAGGTTGTAGAACTTCTGTATCAGTGCACTTGCTTGCTAGATCGTACTTCTGCCAATGAATCTTTATCAGGTAACTGGTCGTGTCCTGTACAGGTAAGTTTAATTTGCAGCACAAACCAAGATATACAAAGCAGTAGAAGATCATGAAAAACTGCCTCACCAGTGAAAGAGGAAAAATTACAGGTCTTTCTGTAAGGGAGATGAATCTTGACAGTGGATCAAAAGAAAGAAGTGTGTGTGGGTAGATTTTAGTGGTGTATGATCATGAAGACTAGCAATGGGAGATGAATGTGGAAATCTGAAGATGATTACAGAGTAGAGTAGATTATAGATCATGGATCAGACTGGATTATGGGCAAGAAGGTAGGGAGGGAGCTGTAAGAATTGCACATGGCACAATTGATGAGAAATAGACTGATGGGATATAAAGTGATAAAAATGGGTACCCTCATATGCTCATCCCAAACCATGCTTCATCTAAATATGTGGTTGAACTGAGCTGTGCTGGACACTTAGGAAAAGGGTGCAGGGGACATCAGATTTAAGTTGACATCAGGAAGGCAGATTCAGTGCAGGCTATGAGCTCTACTACTGAGGTGAATCCACATCCCTACCATGGCACAGGCTGTGGTGTCTTAGATGAACACCTTCAGTCCTGCACACCTTATACTGGCAATCTAAGTGCTATGACACAGCCTTTCATCATACACATTCAACTCACAGCCTCCTTTTCTGCCTTACGTCTTTAACCCACAGCTGTCCCATCTCATTTTGCATATAACCCATTTGTTGGGACAACCTAGCCCACAAATCTTTGTCCCTTTGGTGTATCTCTCTTCCAACTCTCTTCCTCCCATTCCCACCCTACTGATTCTACAGGATAGATAGGCTCGGAGAACCAGTCTTTTAATATCAGGTGCACTCAAAGTTTCTGAGTGCATAGTTCTTAGAAATGAATAGTGGAATTAGAGCTGGGTTATGGTTGATCTGTCGGCATTCATCAAAAACCATGAAATATTAGCTATACAGAAGACATTGCAACCCTGTGAGTCAGATTCAATTTTACCCCCAGAGTTTGCATGAATTGTTAATATTTGAAAGCAACGTAAAATAGAGAGGAAGAAACTCTTCCAGAACAAATTCAGACCAATAATAGAAATATTTTCAGTGCATTTCTTATATGTTGTGAGAAACTTGCTTGTAGATCAACCCTCATTATAAAAAGTAGTCGCCACATTTTGTTACCTTTCCTAGAGAGAGGCAAGTAACATCATTCATTCTATGATTTGTTAAAATTCAGATTTACATTTTGGTTTGCTCAGGCAGTTTCCAACATTTCAGATTATTGCCTATGACTCTTCATTTTAACATCACTCTGTGGAGCTTGAGAACTGGATTGCTACACGTTGCCTGTGACTCTCATTAGCCTCCTCAGAGCACTTGGCCCAGTGCCTGTGCATCCTGTGGCTGTGAATCAAACACAGCTCACTGGACTCAGTGTGGATCTGCCGTGTCCTGCTTCAGAATAGCCATGTTGAAATAAACCACTCACTGATTTTTCTTATCATTTGCAAAGGGAAGACATAGACAGACAAACTTCACGTTTGCTTTTCATCAGTAAACAGGTTGGTATAACTTGGTCAAGTTAAAAGGGAAAAAGTAAAATATTTACAACAAATTTTGGTTGCTTGACTGTGGATATCTGGTAGGAAGTAGTGAGGCATGAAGTGTGGCATAAAGGATCCTGAAATGCTACATGAGGATTGTTTTAAATCATGAACATTTAAAAAAAACCCCAAAACCGAAACAAGGGCCATATTATTTTCACACCATATGAATGAGTGTATTAGAAAAATAGAGAATTAGCTGGCTCAATCACTTTGAATAAGTACTCCTAGCTTCCAGCCAAGGTAATGTATACTATTTTCCTGGATAACTGCCACATGTTCTCACATAATTTTTTAAAAACTGTGATATTTATTTGAATGTCAAGATGGGCTGCACTGTATTATGAGACTTTATAGAATTTTTAGGATTTAACTTCATATAACATGATTAACAATCAAAGTTGAAATGCAAAATTAAGAAAAAAGTTTTAGTGAAAAGAGCACATTCCAGCCTATCAGTAACAAAGGTAATACATGGACAAAGCGTTGTAAAAACTAGACATCTCTGACACAATATGCTATATTTTCACATGCAACACAGAAGCATATTTATTATTGTAGTATTTTGTGGTGGTAAAATATAATATATAGTTTGAAAGAGGGACAATATTGAATGAAACTCTTTCTTCTGGAAGATACTTGCCAAATTAAAACATTTTATAATGTGAATGTGAAGAACACTATGCTTACATCAGTTGGAAAAGCACATTCTTATACCGCAATAGTTGACATAACAGCAGACTGTACAAGAAAATGTACAGGCTGGGAGAAAATGTAGTTTAAATTGTTTTAAAAAAGATGCTGCCAGCCTTAGGATGCTGACATTAGAAATGAGAGAGCGTTATGGATGTAGATAAAGCTGGCTGTTACGCATACAGAAGGTTGACTTATCCCAGTGTCAGATTCCCTGACATGTTAAATCTGTTCAAGTAGAAGGAAAAGAAAAAAAGAGTAAAGCTCACAGAAATTATGTTTTTGTGTGGAATAAAGAACTCTATGTACCCTCTATGTCTGTTATTTTACACTATTAAAAAAAAAAGAGAGTTAACATATGGAATCTTAAAAGGAGGTTAACAACACAGTATTTTTCTAGATGAATGAATTGAGACAGCATAATTAAATGACTCATCACAGACTGTGCAAGAAAAGATTTGAATTAATGGAATCTACATCTACATATTTTATTGAATTGAAGTGTGAACAGGTAAAAAGTTGAATAATGCTTCATTTAATGCAATTAAATTTGTCTCAGTTATCCATCAAGGTTGTTCTCTAATTGTAATTTTCTTCTTTTCAATATTTAAGCTATACTGAAAGATTAAACCAACCTTTTATCAATCAATATAATTGAGAATAGACATAAGCTGTCTTCACTGAAATTGCATCAGAAATTATTTTGATTTAGAAATTACTTAGCTCTGTATTGCTTCTGACCAGTTGTTATATACTAATAAAAGTTCTTATAGCAGCAGACTTCACTTCTTGCTAATTATGGTGCTTGTCTATGTAGCTCTGAGCTCCAGTTCATGAGGGCAGGAGGCAGCCCCCTTGAAAGCTCCCCAAGTTACAAAAATGGTACCTGTAGCTCATGCTAATCTTTGTGAGCCATTTTAAAAATAGATTGTAACTAAAAAATGTAATGACATGATTTTTGCTCTCTGAAGCAGGGAGAGAACATGTGTTCCAACAGGTCAGGTTTATAGTTTGCTTTTCTCAGCATTTTCCCTGGAAATGGGGCCAATTTACATCTTTGAGTTTCAGAAGTGGATAAACTGCCATTTAGTTCTTCTCTTACCCTAAAATTCTTCTTCCTAGTCTCTAGCCTGAACCATCCCTTTTTGAATGTTAAGCATGTAGATTCTTGTTGTGCCCATGACTGAAATGAAAAAGGTGATGCCCCTGCTTTGGCAGAAACTTTGCAAGGCACTCATTTCATTCTCTGCCTTTTAACCCTGATACTATGACTTTTCAGTTGTCCTAAATAAGCCATATTTACTGTGACTCTGTGGCTTCCTGCTGCTCTTGTCTGGGTTGTTTTTGCTTGATTGAGGCGCAGTGCTCAGACTTGGTTTCATGACCTCTGTAGAGAACCCCAGGAAAGGCACTGCAGATGTTGGGTGTCAGAGTCATCCTTCTCCTGTCCTGCAGGTTCCATTAATTCTTTTCAGATCCAGACAGTGGCAGTTATTTTTCTCCAAGACACTTTGGCATTGTGGGTTGTTAAACAATTCGCAAGCCGCAATAATCCCTCTTCCCAACCTTGGCCAGGTGGGATGCGTGTAGGCTTGTCACCTACTTGCCTTGATACTAGTTTAAAGCCTTTCCCAAAACCCAGTCAGTAATTGTGAAGAATTTTTAGATTTTTTGGTGGAGAAATAGAGCTGTGACAATGTTGAAGGAAACCTTCACTTGGATAGAAGTTCAGACAGAGTTATTAGCAGCTAGGGTGGTGCAAGGCCTTCTCTTGAGCTGTCAAAATTCACTGCTGATTGCAGCCAATGTAAATAAATGGACTGTGCTTTAGATTTTATTAGCTGACCAGTTTAGTGCTCAAATCCCTGTTAGATGCTATTTGAATAATTAAAGAAGAGGCCTAGAATGTTTTGTAAATAGTGTGTTAGTCTCACTGGGATTGTCTGCTTATCACTCCTTAAGGAAATAAGCATTTTAATGAAAAAAACCATTGAAATTCAGAATGTGTTAAAATCCATACTTGGAAAAAGCCTAGTAGTCATTAGAAAAGAACTTCTCTCACTGTTCATTTTCCACCATTACAAAGTAGTGTGGGCTCAGCTGTAGAGTTGCAGAACATTTAATATAATTTTCAACTAAAGGTTAGATGTTTTTGCCATTAATGAGGTTCTCCTAAGTTCTTTACTTTAAATTGAAATTAGTCTCTTGAAATTAGTATTGAGAGGCCTAGCTTGCTGCTAGGACCCCAGCCTGTCACACGTGATTGCTTCAAATAGGATTATTTTTCACTCTATAAAGATTAACTGGGGCTCCTCAGAGCTTTAGTTTCTTGGAGGGAAAAGGAAACAATTCTTCATTGATACTCATAACATCTCCCAGGCTCATGGAAAAATGTGGTATTGGGCAGATCTTAAACAGAAATTGCTGAGCTTAAGAAGTGTGTGGGCTGGAAAAAGAAAGAAGATGGGTGCAGTGTCACTCATTAATTTTTTTCTGTATGAGTGTTCTGCAGCAACCAGTCCCAGTAGTGCAATAGAGCAACATAAAGGGAAGCTGATTACAAACTAAAACTTCTCTAGTATGTGGTCATATGCAGTTCAGCTTAAACAGCTTTCTACTGAGAAAATCACTGGAGTGGTTTTTGTTTTAACTCCCCAAATAATTCACTGTTGCAGAATGGTTCTTCCTCATCTGTCCTGGGTAGCCATATTCTGCAAAAGACTCCATTGCATTTTTTACCCATTTTTACTCACTTTGCTTAAAGAAAAATGAGTTTACTTGCAGGAAAGCAAATTCATAAGAAAAAAAATCCAGATGTGCATGCTGACAGATGCTCTTGTTTCCAAGTAAAACACAGAGTGGTGGGATATTTATTCATTGTAGAACATAACATATAATTGAACTTGTCTGAGGTAAGTGAAAGATCTTTCCTTCCATAGGAAGCAATGACTGTAGGAAGCATTTACTTATATATAATTAAAAATAAAATCATATTGCTTTTTCTCAGATGCAGATCCCACAGCAAAAAAAAAAAAAAAAAAGTTTTCCAGATAGTGATATGAAGATCCAATGTCAGTCATCTTTAACTGCTTTCTTTTATGAGAACCTGCTCTAGGTTCTTGTTATTTGACAAATTTCTATAATTTGTATTTCTCCGTTGCCAAGAACAAGACAATTTTACAAATCTATGAGAAAGCAATATATTCCTCTTTCATGAGTACTCTCTTTTAGAAAAAGTATTCCTTAGTTAAAAGGAGGATGGCGTTTTCAGCAGAAGGAAGTGTTTTGGCTTGTATGTAACTCTTTTTGTTTGAAGCATAATCATTACAGATATATGTGCATGTTTGCCTGCCACACAGGCACAGACCTATTCCTCTGAAATTCAGTGGAAACATGACTTTTGACATCTCTGTTAGCAGGTCTGTTTCTGCCACAGGCAAAGTTCTCAGTGCTGCCAACTAATTGTCCTTACTTCCTTTATTAGATCCTGCAAAATGTTTTTCTGTTATCCTTGAAAACCTAACTGAAAGAGATTGAAATTGTCCTGGCTTGATTATTTTATTAGGAAAAGAAATGAAAAAAAATGAACGTGGGGGAAATTCGAATTAGCTTGTCAAAGAGGCTGAGACTGTGATCCAGAAGAAGAGGGACAGAGATGTGGGGTGAAACTGGGAAGCACATTGGTGGCTGGGAAAAGCTTAAATAATTTGAGAAAAGTAAGGACTAACTGAAGAAAGAGATACTGGAAAAATGTAATTCAACAATGACATGGACAGAGACACGGGCTAGAGCCATGTGAACACTGAGACTGGTTCAAAAAGAAAATGGGCACCAAGAACCATGAGGCAAACAAAATGGAAAAGAAAGATCTGAAGTGGTGGTGTAAGAATGGCAGAAAAATCAGCTGTTGTTTGGGATATAAAATGAAGTCAAGGAGACACAGTATAGAAAGAGTGAGAGAGGGAAATGAAAATGGAGGTGGATAGGAAAGGGATGTAAATGAGGCTAAAACAGAAATAAGGTAAGGTGCTGCAGAGGAGTTAATGGATTTAATGAGGGAAAAGTTGCAAATTATTAGCTGGATCTCTGTCACATCTTTGTGTTCACATATGCTTCTGTTCTTGTAAAGGTGACATTCAGTATTATCTTTTTGATCTGTGACCTTGGGTATCCATTGATCACAGCAAAGTCCAATTGGGGTGTTTCCATTTTTTTTTTCCTCAGTTTCTTCCTGCTCCAGGTATATTGCCCCATTTACAGCTGGGCCATTCCATACTATCCAGACATCTATGAAACCCACGACTGCATTTTATCTTTGTGTTGCTGGGATGAATTTGAAGTCTGATCCCATGAGCTCTCAGCACTGACTGTCCATTCCTTGTCTTCCTGGCCACTGTTTTCCAGTTTTCCTGGCAGCTTATTTCTAACATAGCTTTTATTGTTCTGCAGCAGCACAAGCAATTGTGTGTGCACATGTGGACCATGTGGAAGGCAGAAATGCCTCAGTTAGCACTTCTGTTTATACAGCCTCACCCCAGCAGAAGTCCTGTGGTATGCCAGTGTACAGATACCAGAGCAGATAAAATGATCCTAACTATGCTACAAAACATATTTCCATTGATTTCAGTGGGGGTTAAAAAAATTCTTTTCCCCATGGGGAATGTGGCCTTGCAGATCACACATTTTGGATGTATCACTGTGCTCTGCTACCAATAAATAATTTTAAAGGGCATTTTCAAAATGCCTAATCACAATTTATATCAAGAATGACAGCCTGTTAGAGTTGGTATTAATTCTCTTAATACAGTTGGTGAATGAGTTTAATGACTCCACTGAACTTTGATGCCAACAATGCAGGTGCTGATAAAATGCCAAGGGATGGATCTTTTCATATGTTTGTTTATGAAGATGGTGCACAAATGACATGTGTTTTTCCAGACTGAGAAAGAGCTGACGACTCTAGTTCTTGTAATTTAATCTGAAATGATGAAGGTTGGCATTATTTTCCTTGAACTAATGGGTAACTAATCAATTCTTTCAGCTGGTTGCAATTATATTTCACTAGGCACACTACTTTACTACAAGAAATCTGAACTGAGCTGAACTCTAGCTGTTTAAAATATGACAACTTGTTATTGAAAGGAAAGATTTGTTTTTATCTTTATGTTGCACTATTTATTTGAGTTGATTTTTCAAGTAGATCAAAATAGAATTTGAAATCTAAATTTGGAATTCTATGTACCCTAAGCATATGGTACTAGTTTAAATGCAAAATAGTCTAGACAAATTAACAATGCCAAATAAAAAAAAAAAAGAAGAAAGCATTGTGTTTATTTTCTTCTGTTTAGCACTTCTAATGCACCTGGAGTGTTTCCATTTTCAGGCTTCCCAGTTAGAAACTGGTAGAAATGGTTAGGAGTCTGCAGTACATAGTGCACGAGGAATTGGACTTGTTCTGACTGATCAGGGAGGCTGTGGGGTTTCCATCCATGCACATTTTCAAATCTTGACTGAACACTGTCCTATTCAACATGGTCTATCTGTTAAAACATCCCTGCTTTGAAGAGGGGATTCACCTGGGGAACCCTTCCAAACTTAATTATCTTGTTGTGATATAATGAAAAAATACTGTTAGGCATAATTAAATCAGCCTATCTCCCATTTATTACCTAGAAATTTCTTTTATTTGCTTTTAATTATTCAAAAGAGGTCTCATTGCTGCTTACAGGAATAAGTAAGATACATATAGATAATGTACTTGACTGAACAATAAACATTGCTTTCATTTCTACACTTTTCTACCTGTATTATCCTACATACTGAACGCAGTAACTTGAGCTTTGATAAAACATATATTTTAAAACACTTCAGTTCTCACATTATTTTGTAAGAGGTAGAAAACCCAACAGTCCTATCTTTCATGTCTTATGATTAGTCATCCTTTCTGCTAAGCATATGAATATAATTTGTAATTGGATGGTTTGGCTTGGACTGTACAAATATCAGGGTTTCCCTGGCAGTGGGCCACAGGATGCTTTGGGTGGGAAGGGATGTGAGCTGCCCACATCCAGCCACAGCAAGGACCACCCCATGCAGGGGCTCTGCCATAACCCCAGACTGCAATTACCTGGGAGGGGTGTGCTGAACCGTGGCTCAGACACATTTAAGGTAATACATGGAGAGAACAGGTTTGGAGACAAGATGCTGATGCTTTTGGGAGGACATGTGGAGCTGATGCTTTGGAGATACATAGAAAGACAGCCTGTAATGGAGAGATGTGTAACAGCAGGTGTGATTGCTGGAGAAGGCCTTGGTGTTTGTTTATGAGTGTGTTTGGCTGTTTGCATTTTGTTTTTCCCAATTCACAAATCAGCAATTGGAAGTTAGTGTTAGCTGCCAACTAAAGAATTAAAAATTCCCCCAGTTGAGACTCTTTCTCCTGTATTTATCTTCTAGCAGTTGACCCTTGCTATTCCCTTCCCTGTGAAACAAAGAATTCTCTAGTATGATATATTTCCTTTCTAGCAAAGTATGCCTAAGTTGCATTCAAACTGACCACAAGTCTTTTAGGTGAATCTATAAATATATTAAACTCTTGATGTCTCTGTCATTAGGTCAGCCCTTGAAATTCTTAACTGGCCATTGCCTATAGACTTTTCAGTTTCCAGTGGTAGAAAGGTGGATACAGCATTGCAGTACCTGTCTATGCTGTTATGGAAGACAAAATAAACTTTTTCCATGCTGTTTCCGTGGTTATCTAATCTGCCTTCAATAAATTTCACAGGGATCTCTAACCAAGACCAGATGTTCAGCTCCTCATTTACTACAGTACCTTCATCTTTTACAGTTAAGACTCCTGTCTCTGTCCTCTTTAGTGCCTGAGCATTTATTTTCCTGAAATTTTGCACTTGTCTGCATTTTTAAAAGCATCACAGTTTCCAAAATGTTCTAAAACACTCCATAGAACTGCCTCATTCTCATTTGCAAATGAAACTTCTCCCTTCTTGACTACTCTCCTCCTCAGTCCCTTCTTCCCCTGGTTACCAGTTTCCTTGTCACCACCAGTTGCCATAAAGAACCAAAGATGACAGTACAAGAGAATGCCAAACATAGTCCCAGCTTTGCAAAAAAAAAAAAAAAAAAAGGAGCACTAAGGGATTACACATTAATCGAATTTGGCCTCATAAACAATGATTAAAGAAATTATAAAGCTATCTCCACAAAAGATAAAGCAATCAGAATGTAAACAGCCAGAAGACAAAAAAATCTCCAAAACAATTAGCCGGTGTAGGTTTGCCAAGGACAGGTCATATAAAATAAATGTAATTTTCTTTTATAACTAAATATAATTTTTTCCTTTGACGGGGTAAGTGACTAAATGGATAATGGGAAGGTACTTTTGCAATGTGACATAGTCTGAGCTTAATAAGGTTTTCATGCTTTTCTGCATGACATTCTCTTAATCTAAGAAAATATGATGCAGTTATAATGACCTTTAGATGAGCATAGATTTGGTGGAAATTTTTTTCTCAGAAAGCAGTTATCATTGTCAATCCAAAAAAGGTGAAGTCATATTTACAGAATAATAATATGGATGAGGAAAATAAAATTAAAGGTTTATAATGAAATATAACATCTTTTTAAAAGTGCCATTGCAAATTTTTATCTTTACTGGGAGAAGAAAAATGGTTAAAAAGGTTCTTCATGGGTTAGGCAAAAGCAATACTTAGGACCATATGTCGTTCAATTTTCACTTATTCATCAGATTCGATCAAATTCTTTGCTGCGCTTGCCTTTAATCTATGGGAGTACCTGCAAATGAAAGAAAAAAATCTCAAGGTAGGAAACTGCAAACAAAATGTCACTGCCACAAAATGTATGTGGAAGAATGCATACTTGAAAGTTTTGCTGTTTTGTGTGCGTTAAATCAAACCAAGAAGCAGAAAAAGAATACTCTTATGATAAAATCATTACCCTCATAATGATTTTTATTACAGTAAGCTCAGCATTTATTGATTTTTTGGGAATTTTGGCTCACCTGTTACATGAAGGGAAGAAAAGAATATTTTTCATTGCTAGAAAAAGAAGAGAGATAGACTTAGGCAAAAGTAAACAGAAGCACTCAGTCCTGATGGGAGGAGCAGACATCTGCACTTCATTAGAGGAGAAAACCCTTATAAGAAATGTTTACCTTGGGGAAGAGAACATTCTTTCTAAATAAACATTGCAACAAGATCTGTTCATACCCTGACCCTGGCTGCCAGGGCCACAAGCAGAGGTCCACAAAGAGCCCATTTTGCAGTCACAGTACTGCTTTCTTGTATTTTCTTACCAGTTGAACGATCGTGAAGACATGGGTCCCAGGAGAGGATGTGAAATGAAATCCTTTTGCTGCCTATAGCTGTATAGTATTTCACAATGTTAAAATTTGCAGCTGACAAGACAAAAATATTCTCCCTTCTCAACCCTCCCACCCCCCAAAGAAAGAACCCCCTAGAAAGCCACCCCAAAATGATGTTAGCAAATTAGAGAGTTTTTCATGCAATTACAAGTAGGATGCCTGATCATTAAGAGCATTTCTTAATGGAGATAACTTTACATGTATTTAATCTCATTGAATGTGAGGTGTTTAGCATTTAAACATTCCAAAGCAGTTAGGGGTCTAGGGTCATGCTGTGTCCACATCACTGAGTGCTGACCATGTCGCATTTCTGCTCTGAATGGGAGACCTGTTGGGAATTGATTTGTATTGCATTGGAAGAGACATCCACTGAAAATCCCAGAATTTGAGAGGGATAAGGGATAAAATTATTGAGCACAGGCTGCCTAAAATGAAAGTGGTGACTCCAAACCCATGTTTACTTTCTTCATATACAGTTTTGATTTACTTAACTCTCCTTTTGATCCTTGCAAACTTGTTTTATTGTTTTGCAGTGGTGTGCTGGCAAAATACAGAATACTTCTATGATATTTCATCTGTTTCCACTTCATGGACAGCCACAATTGTTTGAGTGGCTAAACATTTCCAGTTTGATTAGGAGTTTCTTTCTTGTTTTTCCTCTACTAACTCAGATTTTGGGTTTAGATTTTATTTTTCTTTCAATGTTCAGAGCATGGGAATTGTATTCCTGCAAGTAATAGTTGATGCCAGTTGCATCATAGTTGGATGTTTTCCCCTTCTTTTCAACCCACAGCCAGTGCTAAATTTACAAAATTTAGGTTAAGGGATATAGGTATTATCAGAAGTAATTACTTTAAAATAACAGTATATAATTAATTGTATACATCCATATTTATCTACACGGTATAGAGTTGGGCTACACTGGAGTAGTGGTTACTCCTTCACATGTCTCTTGTTTCAGCCCTGTTATAAGAAATTCCTGTTTTTCTTTTATCCTTGACTGTATCTCTGGCGTTAAAGATTATTAGACTAGATGAGAATGGAGTAGAACAGAACATTCCAGTTGTAAGGTACCCACTGGGATAATCTAGTCCAACTGCCTGAGCAATTCAGGGCTCAGACGAAGTTAAAGCATGTTATTATAGAATCTTAGAATCATAGAATTTTTAAGGTTGGAGTAGGCCTTCAAGCTCATAAAATCTCGCCCCAATTATGGGCATTTTCCAAATATCTATTAAACACTGATAGGCATAGGGCATTGACTACCACTTAGGAATCTGTTCCAGTGTTTGACCACTCCCCAGGTAAAGTAATTCTTCCTAATATCAAGTTTGAACCTCTCCTGGTTCAAACTTGAAACATTTGAAACATCTTATTATTGGATGCCCGGTAGAAGAGCCCAACACCTCCCTCTCTGCTTCCCCTTCTCAGGAGGTTGTATAGAACAAAGAGGTCATCCCTCAGCCTCTCTTTCTCTGGGGATTCTTCTTCAGATATTAAAATTTCCCTCTCTTTTCTTCCTTGTCCCACCTGTGTACCAGAGTCCCAGACTTAATTTTTTATGCCAACAATGATCACTTGATTTGCAGGTTTCAGTGGGTGATCTCTTTAGTGGCAATTATCCTGCTCCTCACTTTTTTAGCTGGCACTTGTCCTATACAGTGGTTTACAAGGTGAAACTTTTGTGTCTGCAATGCAAGCCCCTGGTTCCTCATGAACCAGTTATTTCCTTATGAACACCAACATATAAAATTTTTAAATTGCCTGCAGTTCCTTAAATGGCCTATTTCAAAATGATGATAGTTCCATGTTGACAATATAGTTGTATTCAATCTTTAGATGGGAAAAACTGTAAACTCTTTTCAGCACTTTAACTGTATCATGTCAGATACAGAGAGGTTAACTGTGTCCATGGGCATGCAGAGACTGCAGTAAGAGTTCTCAGGCAAGTTCTGCTCACTGCAGTTCTGCCCCTGGAAAAGGTAAAAAAAACAACTTGTGAAGAAAAAAAATCCAGAAACTGCAATTTTAGACCACAGCTAGAGGCCTATAAATGTATATAGCACTCTCTCTATATATATTTATCTACTTATAAATGTATGTAGAGCAATAAACATAGAGCTGAACTACTGGGAGTGGGGCTGAAAAGCTCTTATAGTCTCTTTTATACTTTTCCAGCCTGTCCACATTACAGAGTTGCATCAGCATCTGTGGAATTCCTGTTCTCATGAGGTTTGTGAGGTGAGGTTCTGGGTGCTGTCTATTTTCAGTGAGTGTTAATGAGCTTTCTTTTCCAGTGCATTTTAGAAAGTCACATTTTCTCCTCTGTGTTTTGTTTTCAGGAGCATCAAAGTGCAATATTTTGTGTGAAATTTGTGAAATGTTGTTGAAGAAAAAAAAATAGCATCCTAAAGAAAAAAGAGGAAACAAATGTAGAGGTTAAAATTCTAGAACACCTGCCTTTTTTGTAAATGTTGGTAAAAGAGAATGTCAGCTGGCACTTTCCCCTGTGAACCAGCATGGGGCAGTGTTATCCACGCAAACTCAGACCACCTTCGCTGGCACAGAAGTCAGCACTAACATCTTTAAGGTTTAGACATAAACATCTGAACAGACTTCGAACCTCTTGTATGTAACTGGATTGGACAAATATAGCTGCATGGAAAAGAGAAAAAAAAGTTGTCTTCAGCCACAGAAGTGAATGTGTTGCTCTGTGTTATACATTTTAGGAAGCAAAGAGTGTGTCATAATAGCTGGGCACAGGCATTCCCAGTTGTCAGGATTATTACAATTATGATGACAGAGATGATTATTAACACTGTGTACCTGAGGATCAAGAAATAGTAAAACTAGTCATGTTCAAGCTCATGCTAAAAAGGTAATAGAGAGAGATATGGGCTGATGGAGGCACTGGGTTTTACCAGGTTAGATTGTATTCATCTTTACAAATGAGATCTTTGTGAAAAAATGACAGGATTTTATAAAGGTAGCAAAAGAATTATATAAATGCAACTTTCAGAAGCTGTCCTTTATCTGCAGCTTTATTAAGTTCTTTTGCTTCTAATTTGTGTTAGGGATCTGTTTAAATATAGCTAAATTTTATCCCTGAATTCAGGAAAGTCTGCTCATTTAGATAGTAACAGATGACAGCTAAGGTCTCTTCAGTATTAAGAGATGGCAGCTAAGCCCATTACTGATGTCATATTTGTAAGCAACTCTCCATAAAAACATTTTCTTGAAAAGCAACCAAATAAATTCTGCTTTAGAGTTCTATGGACATTGAGGCCCCTATTTTACACACAGGCCAGAATACTTATATGACAACCATGATCACAGCAAAAATGCTAGAAAATATTTCCCTGAGCCTTGTTGTGCCTTCAGGTGTAGTAGCTCTACAGCTGCTCATCTGTAGCATTTGGGTGATCAGTCTAATGTGGGGCTTAGGTGGAGTAAGAGTTAGCATTCTGCAGTCACTGCTGATCACCAGTGACCAGAGGAAAGAGGGAGCATCCAGTGCTGGTGACGAGGGGGAGCTCCTGAACTCTCCTGAAGGCCTGTTGGAGGAGAAAGCTGGAGCAGAGGTGATCCCTGGGAGAAACTGTACAGCTTCACCTGTGAAAGCAGTTGAAAAATTGCGCTTCCATATTGCTTTTTTCTGAGTTCTGGCTGTAAAGAGCTATTTGGCTTACAAAAAGAATCGTTTAAGACTTAGCAGCACAAGACAAAAAGTAGAGGAACAGAAACCAGTGTTCTGCAGCAGTATTCACTGGGGCTTATGACTTCTTAGTATTTCAGCATTTGCTCTGAAGTTCACGATGTCATTTTCACGTTGACATCAACAAACAACGATGCAACAGCATTAACAAACTGATTCAACAAACCAGTCATTCTGGGCATCAAAGACACTTACCTGCTTTGACCAAGGACCTTGTTTTGGCTCTTTACCACGCTGTCACAGGTCTCCTTTACACCCCAGTCACTTCAGGAGTTACTGAGGGTGCATGTACATGTGTACTGGGGGACTTTGTCATGGCAGGATGTCCAAAGGTTTGTTACCAATATCTCTGTAATGATGAATAATGGGGCCTGAACTTGTTCCTGTTTAGCAGCTGCAAACACAGACCTGGATTCTCCTCTTACCCCCCCTCCACCTGTGACAGATTTTCTGCTCTTCCACATTACGTTCCTTCCTCATGCAGTAAAATCTTTTGAAGAATAGGCAACATATGTGCTTTGATGGTACAGACAAATTTTTTGAGCTCAGGTGTAATAGCTCTGAAGTATAGATTTAGAATACATTTAATTATTAACCACTGCAATTGTTTCATTTGAATTTGTTTTTTAGGACTTTTTGGATTGTTTGGATCGAATATATTTTTTTAGGTTTTTTACTCAATGAAATGTGCCACTTGTGAGGACATGCTTCTAAAAACAGAAATAGAAATATTCAGGGATATTTAGCTTAGGTAAAAAAGGTTTTCTCATTAGAAATAAATAAATGTTGATATATATGTTACAGAAGGACTACAAATTTTTCAAATCCCCTTCCATCAAATGCATGTCTCTGAATTCTTCTGGTGGCTCTGTGTGTAACTAAAATATCACAGATGCAGATCTGTCTGACATGACAGTAGTAGCATCTAGTAGTGCCTGTAGGGTCTTCCCCAGACTACTAAATCAGACTGGGAATCTTCAAGATTACAAAAATTTTAAAAACAAAATGAGATAGGTTACATTGGATGCAACTGCTGTGTTTTGAGTAACATCAAAACTGGGAAAGAATTGTCATTCTGTAGTTGCTTGTATTAATATTAAAAATGGTGATAAAATTCTGTATTATTTTCCTAGTTAAATATTGATATCAAAAATCAGTTTAAAATTAGGAGAAAACATAAACATATTTTTTCCTCCCAAAAATCAAGCTAGGTGGTGTTGAGGACACCTTCTTTGATCATTGTTGTCTTTGTTCCCTTTTATGACTGGATTTCACTGCTGCTGATAACCTCAGTTAATCTGCTGTGTCTTTTCTTCTTTCCTCCTAACAGCTCTTAAATGGAGACTGTCAGGTGTGTCATCACATTTAATTTATCACACATGAAGAAGGTAGTGTTTGCCCAGATGATCTGACAGGGGATTTAGGATGTTGCTAATTTGTGGACTGCTGACAAATTGAGAAGCTGGCAAAGCACTGCTTGGAAAAAAAAAGAAAAAAACCCCGAGAAGCTAAGCCAGTTTTTTCTTCAAATAAACTGTGGATAATATTGCTGAGTCTGTTTTATATTCCTAAAAATTAACAGGAATGAAAAGTCAGGAAAAGAGAATTATTAAAATTGATACCAAAACATGTTTAGGAACCATCTCTTGTATAAAAACAAAACAAAAAAATAATAATAAGGTGGCCCTGTGATTCAACCTATGTTTTTAAAAGACATTTACAAATAGAACTGGTAAGTGAATACTTTTAATAATAGCCAGGTTTCTGTGATATAATATCCCTCAGATGAAATTATGTGACTCTGGGAGCAAGAACACAGTGAGGAAACACAATTAAATTTAAATATTTTGAGAAGAAACTAAGAAATGAGATTTGAGAATAGGAAAAAAAGACTTCAACATTAACAGTACATTTTCTGTAACGTGATACAGAACACAGAAAACCAGACACTTTTTGTCTTGTTCTATCCCAAAATCAAATGGTAATATTAACATAATTTTTTTCAGTTACAAAGCTATGAAAAGGCAACTGTAGTTTTTGAAATAATTAATTAGGTTCTTATATACTCAACACATTTTTATAAGAAAATTTGCCCACTTCATGAAACTTTTTTCCCTCTGGAATCAATATTGTGGTGCCATGAAAACAAGAAATAATTAAATGTCCATATTAAAAGTATTTACAAATGCTTTAAATAGAATTTTTCACAAAATTTTAAGGGAGATAACTTTTAAAAATGACGTTCGTATGTTAAAAGCAAGGGCCTGTCAGAGCAACATACATCAGAGCAAGGAAGGGATATAGAAAAACCCGTTCTGTCCTGACACCCCAGAGGAACCAGCCCCTGGCAAATTCACACTTGTGGTTTGAACACAACAGAGGTTATGGAATGCAAAGTAGCACAGTACTGCCAACTTCCAGCAAAAACTCCCAACTAATTGGGCCAGACAGTGAAAAAAGGGGAAAAAAAAAAAAAGCGAAAGACTTCACATTGTCAGGGAGGATAATTTGTAGCTGAGTCTCTCAGGTTGGATTGCTTGTGCCGTGTCTGTGGTACATATTTTCAGCCCAGCCTGAATTACTTTTGCAGAATTGCCCTGGACAATCCATTTGTTTAAAAGTACGGAGTCTTAAGTGTTCTTTAGAAGAATGAACAGACGGTGCAGTTTGAAGGAATGTTATTTAAAAATGCTTTTGGCTGGGCCTGGTGCCTCAGTCTTTAGTCACAGTAAGTTGTACTTGATTGTTGCACTGAAATTACGCTAAAATCCCTCTGGTGAAGAGGCATTTGTGTTGCTTAGGGAGAAAGCCTGGGTAGAACTGGACTTAAAATTTCTCCTTTGGTCTTGCCCTTGGAGAAGAATTCTTTGCTACAGCACTTTACCAAACCTTGGAGCTAACCTCAGACTTCACTGACCTTCTATTGCCTACATCTCCTTGTTCTATTGCCTACATCTCCTTCTATTGCCTTCATCTCCTTCTATTGCCACCATCTCCTTGTTCTGCCACCCTGGCAGGAGCTAAGGGTTTTGTCATCCTTCTCCTCAGGCTAAAGGTCTGTGTCTCAAGAAGCATCTCGAGTCACATAGGGTACTGGGAGGGCCCAGCACATGTGCCATCTGCTGAGTAGGATAGGAATCAGGAGTGTGCCCAGTGCTTGCTTACACTGATACATTCTGTGATCATTACATGATCATATTCTGTCTGCTCTTTGAAAATGGCAAAATTCTTTGTAATTTTTCATGTAGAGCATACTAGGAGTAACATCACAACAGTAAATAAAGTAAACAGCAAATAAAAATTAAAAACTATATGCCATTTGTGTAGCTTGACAACTGATGAAATTCATTTTGTATAGCACTTTCTACAATTGCTTTGTCACATGTCAAAATCAGAAAAGGATACATAGTGCTATGCACAAAACTGGTGGCACCACTAGTTCAAAGTGAATTGTATCAGAAATAAATAATCCCTTAGCAAAACAATCAGGACAACTGTTACACAGAAAAAAATAAAGCCAAGTATCACAAATCAGTTTTTAAAAACTTTTTCAAACCATAGACACTGAATCTACATATGAAAAATTTAAATTTGACTTCTGAACAATTCTTTCCTAACAAGTAAACTATGTCTTCTTCTGAAGACATAGGTTTTGTTTTCTTGTTTTACTTAATTTAAATTTTGAATAGTTTTGGTACTATTAGCTATTATTGCAACAGAAAGGAAAGTTTAAGGGATGTTATGTAAGAGCCACACATGAGTTAAAAGTTTGCAGCTTTGGAATTTTGTTGATACGGATGGTCTGCTTTAGAACATTCTAAAATAATGCTTTTCATCTTTTAAACATATGAACTGAAGTGTTAAAACCTCTCAGGACACCTAGGTGGACAAAACTTCAGGACGAAACTCCTTTTATGAATGATATTTCCATGAGTATTGCTAGAAAAATCCCCAACTTATGAAATAGATCTTCTCTAAAATAGGGAAGAAACTATCATGAGAGAGGACAGAAATTAGAGGGAAATTAAAATAAAAAACCTCCCTCCTAATATTATGCTCCCAGCTGAGCTCTTGGAGGCTTAATTTCAGTCCAGCACCTGAAACCAGCTTCTTTAATTGCATCAAGCCCTTCCCAGCCTCCGTGGCTCCCTGGGGCTGGTGTCTCCTTGCAGCACTTCTGAAGCCTGGCTGTGCATCATCTCCCTCCTCAGGCTCTGCTTGTGTTTGATGGTTTGTTTCCCCTTGCTCAGCCTCTTCCCCTGCCAGCCCACCCTGCCTGCTGGATGAACATTTCAGCATTTCTTGATGTAATGCTGTTTCCAGTCCAGTCCATTGGGTGGGACAGACAATCACCTTCCTTTCCACTGTCTTACATGATTAGAAATTGTTTTTCTTTATTACATTGAGCAATCTCAGTTAATTCGGTCTCTTTTTGAACCTTCTAAGTTGCTAGTCACTGATCATTTCTACAGTCTGTTCCCTGGACTTTCCACAGTCTGTCCAAGTTCTGCTTAAAGCAAAAGTGCTTTAAGCACAAGAAAAGATCTAGAGCTGAAATGTGTAAGGTAATGGCAAAGCTGATTTTAAAAATGCCACTTCTTGATTCTTTCTGGGAGATTCTCTATGCTTTCCTGTAGGTGTAATTTCCTTGTGAAGTGCCTATCTTGACATGCATCACTGTTTCTTATAATGAAACTGCATCTTAGAAGCTTCAGACAAGAAACAGAATATAGGATAGATGAAGTGTAACTCCCAAGATATACTGAATTGAAATATTCTAATTTTGGCTCCACCATTTTTTTTTTTACATCATATTAATTCTTTTACAGCTTTGTCACAAAGTCTTGCTTCTTAAACTGAAGGTTTAATTGTAAAATTTTATTTTCAGCATAAATAGTTTTTCAAAGAAGTTCACACCTCCCATACTTGAACACATTGGAAAATGATTTCTGTGGTATCCTAGCACTGTGCCCTAAAAATACCTTTACCAAGTAAAAAACCCTGCCTCTGAGGGACAGGAAATTTTACTCTAGGTTTAAAGCAGTGCTAATACTTCCCTATATCTTCCAAAGGGTGCTGGACACATTTATATGGGGTGTGAACAGAAGGAGATTACATCTCCTTCTGAAGTCTGTGTGGATAAGTTGTATGGAGTACTGAAATACACCCAAACTCCAAAATATTTACGAGGCAAAATTCTTTTGTAGCCTGTCTCTAGGGCAGCAATTGTGAGGACTACTAGATGCCCACGCAGCTCTGGCTTTTGCAGCCCACAGAGAATTTGAGTTCTTGGGTGTATATGCCATTGTATGAAAGCTAACATACAGCCAGAGCCTTGCCAACCTTATACTTTAAAAATGGTGAGTCATGATCTCAAGGCATGAAAGGGCTTTGTGTGATGGGATCCCCAGTCAAGCCGGTGCCTTCGGCTGGAGCTGCTCCACCCCTAAAATGGAGCAGCTCCCTGAAGCTAAGCATGCCAAAAGACACTGAACGTTTCCAATCCCTAGAGGTGTATTTCAATAAAATCCAAAAATAGTAAGGTGAAACATGGCCATTCTTTCCAGAGAGAAAACTCAAGATTGCTGGTGAAATTGGCTAAAAATGAATGTTGAAAACACTTATTGCTTTTCTCACTTGCATCCTGGCAGTTTAGGATTTTATTTTGCTTTCCTTTCAGTCCAGCAACCTTTGGTGGTTTCCTGAGTTGCAGAAAACATACACTGACCCTCTGAGATCTCCAGGAAAGCCTTCTGGAGGAGTCCTGTGGTGCCTCTTGATTCCTTGGCTGCTCCATGCATGCCGATCCATTGGTCTGCTCTTGCAGTTGGACACATCTGGCTGCAGATGTTCCCTTTTCCATTGAAAGAGAAGGAATCTTCCCTACCTCCTGAGAACTTCTGCTGGTCTGAGGACAGCAGCCAGGAAGCAGCATGTGGCCATCGTTCTCCCAGACTCTTTAGCAGAATGTACAGTATGTGGTGACCTGAAAACAAAGTAATTAAACTGCCATACCCATCTGTCATCACTTTTCCAGTGAGATGAGATTTAAGGAAAACTTTTTTCTGAGAAGTGAAATCAATGATATCTGGTTTTCTGAAGATTTATTCCTCTCTTTGCAATCCCACACATTTCAGTAATCCTATTTTTCCTGTTAGAGCCCCAAGGTAAGCACTATTCCTGTTTTGGAGCTGTGTGCCTGTTGATCTGTCTGGCCAGCAAGCACACACTGTTTGTCCAACAGGAAGTTGCAAAAAATTCAATGTATAAATATAGAGATTTGCTTTATTTTCCACATACATCAGGAAATTTTCTCTAAACCAAGCTGATTTTCATGACACTTATGGGATTATCTGTTGGGATCTTCAACATTTTTTTTTCATCTACATAAAACTGGCTAATAGTTTCCAAAATTACTAGAAAGGGAGGGGCAGATAGTTGGACAGAAATATACACTGAAAGACAACAAGATGTGATATGCATATTAAACCAATTTCTAGATGGCACCGAATTAAAATATTGAACAGCTCACGGTATTTTTTATTTATGTCTTCCTTAATAACTCTTTATTGTTAATTTTGCTGCCTCTTAAAATTTTTAATGTATTTTCTTTTAGTGAAAGCTGAGCTTAATCATTGGATTGAAATACTGTACTACTGTCTATAACTTTAAACAAACAAATGCAATAGTTGTGACAAGATAATGAGATTTGGCAGAACTTTTTCTCTGAAGTTCTGCTCACAAGGAATAAAGGCTATCAAAGCAGGCAAGTCTTGTTTGATCCATATTTTTTTCTCCTTTCCATTTGAACAGACATATTACTATAGTATCCAGAGCTCAGGCAGTTGCAAAAATTTATGTAGTGTTTGTAACATGTATTACATTTATTGTTTTTGTAATTCAATTAAAAGACTTTACAACCAAAATTCAGAAATTCCTGGAACTGTATTTTCTGTAGTGTTAGCATTCTCACAGAGTGTTTTCACAATGATTAGAGAAATAAAAAATGTGTTAGTTATGTGTTATTGTACTTACTATTCTGCTAAGAGATTTAGGACTCTTGCAAAATAAAAAAGCATATCACTTTTCTCCTCTAACTAATAAAAAAGAGTATATTTTAAAAACAGAAAGTGAATATAATGCCCAGCTAGAAAAAATCTCAACAAAATCTCAGCAAATTAGGGGGATTGAGTAGGGGAGGGAGGGAGGGAGGGAGGGAGGAAGGAAGTGTCGGAAGGAAGTGTCGGAAGGAAGTGTCGGAAGGAAGTGTCGGAAGGAAGTGTCGGAAGGAAGGAAGGAAGGAAGGAAGGAAGGAAGGAAGGAAGGAAGGAAGGAAGGAAGGAAGGAAGGAAGGAAGGAAGGAAGGAAGGAAGGAAGGAAGGAAGGAAGGAAGGAAGGAAGGAAGGAAGGAAGGAAGGAAGGAAGGAAGGAAGGAAGGAAGGAAGGAAGGAAGGAAGACATAAAAAAGGGGGTTTTATATAAAAGGGTTTTTAAAAGCTCCTGAAGAAGTTAGTGTAATACCTTCCACTACATTCTTGTATTTGTCCTTGTAGATCTCCTGCAAATTTGTTTCTTTACTGTAATATCAATTAGTAGCTAGTTTCTCTTATTAATATTTGCATAGAGATGTGAAGTAAGGCAGAATGCAAATGTTGGATCTAAGGCCAGAGTAAATTCAAATGTCAAGTGCTATTTGAAAACTAAGTGGAAACTGACTGCCTGAAAAAAGTTTAATATTAAATGTTTTGTCTTCCCTTCAGTGCCTGTAATGTGTATATATATGCTTACATTTGTATTATGGGGAACATTATACTATGTTTGCCACTTTTACAAGATGTGGCAAACACAGTATAATATAAAAAGCAAAGTCCTATCAGCTGTTTTTCATTATTCTGAATAACCCTGGCAATACAAGGAAATCTATTACAGTTCCCACCAGTGCCAGTGAGGTTTTAAGTAAGTTTCATTGGAATCAATACATTCTTCCTGAAAAGCTCCTGTATTATCTTTTAAGATGCTCGTTTAAAGATGATCTTTTTAGAGTTCATCACTTTTTTATAGATGGCCTTTTTTAGTTCACTTGTTGCAGAGAAGATAAATTGGACATGAAAATATTACATGAACAAGCGATATAGTAAAAGTTCCATGCTATGTGTTTTGGGTGAAGCAATAAAGTTTGAGCCACTCAAGGTTACCATTTGACAAATATATGTTTTGTGAGTTTGTGCACTGACTGAAAGGCCATTGTGGTTTGGGAATGGAAATCAATTTAGTGCTCCCACTAAAATGAAACACTGGCTGCTCCTCTCCTCCAGTCACCTCTGATGAGAGAGTAAAAAGGCAGAGATCCTGAGTTAAGAACAATTTACAGGAAATATCACTGAGATAAGAAAGAGAACAGTAACGACAACAATATTCATAAAAAAAGTGTACAAAAAGATGATTTGCTTGTGAGAGTGCTCACTGACCAACCAGTCTGGCACCACGTGAGGTCAAGATAAGGACAAAGGTGGCAGACCCTCTGCACATCACTTTTTTCTTACTGACCTGCTCATTCTTGGAAGTGAGAATCCCTTAGTTTGGCCTTACAGCGGTGACATAAGGTAGTATAAAACAGTAACCTAGACATGCCCACATGGCTCCACACACTGTCTCTTCAAGGCTACTGCAAAAAATGGACTCTGTCCTTCCACACTGGGAGCACAGACTAAAAAATTGACACTTTTGGGGCATGGGGCACATGAGGGTGCTAACCAAGATCTAACACTAGCATCATTTTAATGGCACTTAATACAGGTCATATATTGATAGCAAGGCTACCAAGAGCTAGCAAAACAAACATCTGTTCTTCTTTGATATGTGTTCCAGTTTTTTCCCCCATATTTTCAATCTTGTCTGTCTTTGAGTTGATTTTGAATGTTGCCTAGTAACATCTTCTTTTAGCATTAGAAGCATGCATAGTCTTGCTGTATTTCTTTCATGCTAGAGACAAACTACAACATCAAACAGAAAGTCCAAATGCTAGTGTAAGCACCAATACAGAAAGGGAAGAATCTATGCTCACAAGAGCTGTTCATCAAGTAGTTAAAGACACTATTAATTTTTGAAAGGGTTAAAAATATGAACTAGAAATACAGAAAATCTTGAACTTTTCTTTATGTCATGTGGTGCAATCAAGCTGAGTCAAGAGTATAAAGTGTCTTTGAGACAAAAGAGCATTTCTGGAGTGAGATGAAAAACCTCCAAAGATATATGAGGAAATGGGATAAACTAGAACGTACAAATCATTTGAACACTTGCTGACTAAAGTAAGAATCAGTGATGAATAGTGTAGAACTTGCTCAGCTACTTAAAAATTTATTAATTTATAATTCTTTCCTGAGACTAGGAATCTGAAGAGCTGGCAAGTGACTAGGGATGGTAGTTTCTACTTGTATAGCTACTAGTATAAGGTGATAAAGGTACACTTTTTAAAAATACTGTTATTCTGTACACTCTCATCTTGAAACTTTGGAAATCCATTTAAAAGAATTATGAAGAGTGTACTTTATGCTAAATTGCTACAAAATATAACACAGGCTGAGAACCCAAACTAATGCTTCTATAGTCAAGAAAATATAAAATAGTGTATGTTAAAACATAATATTCTTATGCCAAACGAATGAATACCACAACTTTCTTGTGTCAAATCTTGTGATGAAACAACTATCAAAGCAAGTTAGGTAGTCTACATAAACATATTACTTGTTATAGGAAATAATGTATTTATATTACTGTAAACTACACATTGGATGATATGTATTTATATTACTTTATAATATACATTGCCTAGATAAGAAATGTTCAAATAAGATGAATTTCAGGACATACAATATGCTTATCAGTATATTAATATTGTTCAGGCTGAAGATAAAACAGAGGAAGATGCAATATTTGTGTTGCACATTGCCCTTCATTATTATGTTTTTGTAATTACGTTATTTGTACATGCTGTTTCTAAGTCTATTTCACCTAAGCCTCTAGAATGCTTAGAAAGATGCTTCCTGACATTATTCTCTAAATCCAAAGAATGAAAGTGACAAAGATATAATTTGTATTTTGGAGACATAGAAAATAACTTTGGAAATATAACACCTTTTCCATTTTTGGAGTAGGCAATAGTTGAAATAAAAAACCTGAGTAATTTGTTTTGTGTTCAAGTTCTTGCAAAACTGAGATATACTATAAATTGAACCCAAAACTTATGGGTCATAAACTTTCTTCCCTGGTGATATTAGAGGATGGAAAAGCAGAAATTCTCACCAGGTTCCTCAAAGTGATAAAGGTGAGATGTGCTTCAGGAGAGGCTGGGCTTATGTGCAGGAGAGGCCTGAGTGTTATGATGAGGCATGATGAACTCCATGAGGCCAGAAGTCAAGGTGAGAACAGAACCAGAGCTCCAGTCCTGCAAACCTGACTCATGGTGGTAGAGGAGTGCAGGACTGGAGGCAATCCTGACCTCTTCCATCAAACACTGAGACCCGCAGCATCCTCATTCTTCATGGGAAACCAGCATGAGCTTCGCACAATTCCACTCACAATCCAGGAGGAATCGGATCTTTGTGGAAGCTCAGAATATCCTGCTTTGGTGTGGTGAGATGTTTCTGTCCCATGAATGCACTGACAGTGATGCAGCAAGGGCTTGGCTTCTCCTGGCCATCGCCATCGCCAGACTGGTTACGTGGTTAGCTAAGCCTTTAGTGTGAGCCAATGCAGCTGTTCTTATGTTTACATTACTAAGTGCAACTCTTTATCCATAGCTAACATGAATTATAAGGGATGCATGGATATATTAATTAGGGCACATGTAGACAACTCCTCAAGATGTATAAACTGGTCCTGCTCCATCCACTCTGTGAATTTGCACCTGATTAAGAACTACTCAGAATACGCAATTCTCTGTTGAAAACAGTGCAACACAGAGGCACAGTTCTATAAAATATGAATATGAATGTTAAATTTTCTGAGATGTCTAGTTTTATGACTAGTCAGTCTTGAAATATCTGAATGAAGTCAGATTTCATGACAGCAGAGCATGAAACATTTAGGCAAATTTCAAGAAACATAGAATGATTAATAACTAATTAAATTTCCATTACAAACTGTAAGAAAATTCATGTGAGGGGTTTCCAATGAAATATGGATATAGATTAAGTTCAGATGTAAGAATATTTTGTTATGAACATAAGACTTGGCCCATATTTTCTAAGTTTTGCAAATAGAATTCCAGCAGAGACAACATAAACCAGTCTGCGGCTCAAGTAAGAAACGAAGTAGAAATTCACCTGAAAATTTTGGTCCTGATTTCAGAAATAAAGTCCTGAGAGATAAGGTTGTGTAAAGCAAGAGTAAGGAAACTTTGACTAGAAATTAGTGAAACCTGACAATTTGTATCCAAATGCTTTCCTGCATGGGACTGACTGAGCTGTGCAGATGTCAAAACCCATGCTTAAAATAATACACAACTTGTCTTTTGAATTGGGACAGAATTACAATGGGAAGCGAGAACTCAAGAAGTTTAAATATAATTAGTATCTGTCTCATATATGAATTCATGAGTTTTAAAACAAAAAAAACAAAAAGTTTTTTCATGAGAATAGCTAATCTTAGGAGAATTCTACACATAAGCTTTCAAAACTCTCAAGAAGTATGTAACACTTTGGCGTTTCTAAACATTCAGAGTAACTCTGCCTTCCTGAAATGACTGCTGTGCACCACGTAGTGCACAAACCAGAACTGTTCCAAGAAATGATGGTAGTGTTCTTGGAAGAAAAAGAATTACGAGCAAGTGTAGATGTGTAAGAAGTTATTGGAGGAAAGCCAGTGGAGTGAAGGGCGTGAGGCAAGAGTCTTCTGAAGGTAGTGGACCACTCGAGCTGAAACAAACATCAAGGAAGCCAAAAAATTTAATAATTTCTGGAGGCAGTACTCAAAGCTCTGAGACTTGCACATCTCTTCTTTTCAGTTCTTTTTTTAGAACTTTCAAAATCTGATACCCACAAATACTTTTCCTAAACATTGTTGGCGGACCTTGAATTCTTTTAGAGGTAAATATGTTTTATCTGTGTAACATTTGTTTTCTGACAGACAAAGTAGCCGTTTTATCACTTTAATTTAATTATTTTGATATAAGTAACAGGTTTGGAAAGGACAGATGGATGTCTAGTTTGTCTGGAGGGTGGACACCAATCCAGATGGAGGAAGGGAGTAATAGTTATCAAGCCTGGATGAGCTCTTTTCCTTCAGTGTACTTTAACAATTTCAGAAGATTTGATCTCCAATACTCTAAAACCTTGTTCTACGTGATATTTATCTAAAACAGACATGAGCAGAAACAGATGTTGTTGGCTTTTTCTCTCTGCATGGAAGGCATAGAATTTCTCTAGAATAAAAGATATGGAATCCAAGAAGAAACATATTTTCTTGGTCCACACATTTTCTACACTTGATCTACTAAAATCCAATTTTGTGATTGCCAGATGTGTTCACTTTGAAATAGTAGATATGGAATAAAATAGCCATGGTGGGAAAACATTTGAAGGTGGCATCAAATACAATCTGATTTATATACTGTTAAATTCCACAAAAAAAAAGAAATATGCAGGTATTTCAATTGCTTTTATGTATAAATAGGCCATGTTTTAAGGGTATCCATTTAGAAATGTGTAAATAAGTACTCAATTTAAAAAATGTAAAACTTTGCAGATAAAAATAGTAAGAGAATAATGGTCCAGAAATAGGCAAATTGGGAAAAAATGCTTCACAGATATTTTAGATTCTCTTCAAAATCAATAATAATTTTAAAAGCCTCCTAAAACTTGCTGAGCAGAGAAAAGAAATGCAGTAACATGTTTGTATTTCTATAAGATTAGGTACTTCATGGTTGCGTGGAACTCCCCTTGGTTCTATTTAAATTTATTAGTCAGCTATATGTGAATAGAAACTCTAAAGAATTGGACATATTATGACAAATATGAGTGGAAGAGAGTGCTCGCCACTTGGAAGCATACAAGCAAGATATTTGGTGAAAGTAATTCAATATTTGGAACATGGATAGCCAGTGACATGCAACACAGAGATGCCAAAACAAAATGGCAGCAGGAATGGCTGACTTGTAGCGCTAATGTGGCAGCAATGGAATGCTTGTTTTGTTTGCTGACACTGGAATGTGTGAGCAAACAAAATGAGCAACATTCTGGTTTAAGACATAATAAAAAATTTTAAAAATAATGTCATAGTGCAGCAGATGAAACTTCATATGGCATCTAGGTAATATCTGGTCTGCTCCACAACTCACAGCATCTTAGCACTGGAAACACATTAAAAAAATGTGGATGCAGCTCTGGAAAAGGCCAAAAAAGTAATATTTTATTTGTAAGAAAATTAAAAATAGCTAGATGAAACATAACTTTGTTAAAACACAGACAATTGAGACAGACATGGTAACTGAAAGGTTTTAAAATTTTTAAATGTTTTCTTCAATTATGTGTGGCTATGAACAATAATAGGAAAGAAAACTTTAGGCCATTTGAAGAAAAATTATTTCAAGAATAAAATGTAATTGGTGTATGAAAACCATATGGGAAGAGACTTGTACACTTGAAACAACAGAACAGTTACTAAATGTAGAAAACAAATCCATAATTACAGATGAGCTAAACAGACTTAACAGGAATTTCTTTACTTCTGACTTTATGACACTTGTATTTGTCTCTGAAAAGGACATTTTAAGATTTTCTGGAAACTAAAGTGTTTCAGTTGTTCCTCTTGTTTTAACCTAGGGATAGCTACTTAAAAATGTTATAGCTGTTCAGAAAGAAATCAGCTGTTCTAAGTTTTTCTATTCATGCTTATCTTGATAAGGCCTATGTTACGAACCATGAGTAGATACTGGAGGAAAAAAATCAGTCTTCATGAAAACTGAGCTTGGCTGATGGCCACAGTAAACATGTGCAGCAAATGTATAAGGACGACCCGAAAGCAAACATGTAAGGATAAAAAAGGGAAATTTTTTTTCAAGGTTTATAGGACAAAAGATTTGTACCTTTAGGTCTACAATCTGTAGCACAGACTATATGTCTTTTCCTTCTGGGAACTTTAAAGGTCATAGATGTTCATAATTACCCAGAATTATTCTTGAGGCAGATCAGGGACTGCTGGCACTGTGGTCCATGGTAGCACTTCTTTGGACTGGTCTTTCAAAGAACAATCTTCAATTTGTGTCTGACTTGGAGACTGATAAAAGGAATTCTCAAGAAGTGTAAGGAGGAACTGAATAAATGACATTCATACTTTGATATCTATTTTCACTCCTGCACTAAGCTCCCTATGCAGCCCCTTACAGCCCAAGCCTCATTCTGTTGTCATGGCAGAGTGGATGAAATGCACAACAGGGACTGAGTGCAGCTGCAGGCAGGCAGAACAAGATGTGGTACTTGGGAAAGCACTCTGGACCCTTTAGTTTAAGCAGGGCAACAAAGTGTGATGTTTGCTTGGAAGGAAAAAGTATGGGCTCTCCTCTGGGCATGTTAAATGGCTTGGATAAGAGGATTGGTGAAGACATGTTTGGCTGATATTTACACTGTTTGTTTGCAAGCTCCAGTGTGGCATCTCTACCATTTCCATCTATAGCTGCAAATGGACTCAATGATCCAGTTCAGGGTGCTTCTGAATTTAAAAGGGCAGAGTTAAAGGCTTTTTTTCCCCTGTGATTTCTTCATGCTCTTCTGCCCAGAATAAAATTTAATTTTTTTTCCAATGAAAAACTGACACGGTAATTTAAAATCTTATATTAAATTAAAAGTTAATATATACAACCTGATTTGCACATCAGCCTCCGTCTACTTGTATTTGTCATGCAGAAGAATCTGAGAATAATTACTAATATTTTATGGAACAGAATGTTCATATTTTAAAACAATAAATCTATTCACTCTAAAGCCTTAAATAATTTTATCTTGGATTTATACCTTGTTTCAATAGTCTGAAGAGAAATTGTGAGTTCCTACTCCCATGGAAAGAGGTAGAAATATGTTTACATTTTTTTCTAGTTCTCAGATTTCTGTCAGAAAACACAGGAAGGATCTGTGACTGTAAATCAGAAAGATTAGGACTCACATTGATTTAGATATGGGTTGCAAGGTCAGGTGGGATAACATTGTTTGTACTAATGTATTTTATCTTTTGTTGAATACTGAGGAGTTATGAAGCAATTATTTACAGAAAGTATTGTTGGTATGTCTCAGAAGTGCAGTAAATTTCCTCCTAAATTCCCAGGTCAAAACATTTTTCTAATGTCAAAAAAGCAATGACATTTAATATTTGTAGCTCTTGCAGCATAAGTAACAGAAGTTTACCTTTTTCAATTTTTCATTTATAATTGTCTGATTTAGAGCTCACTGGAAATTAGTCTGGCACTAATTGTACTTCCATGACCGGATAAAAGAGCTGAGAGTAGTAGAAAGAGATGTCACTTTTCAAAGCGTTATAATAATTCAGCTGAAATGTTCTTCCAAGCTTCCATGTTTCAAAGTATTGCAAAAAAACATTTAGTGACAATATTTATGGTGTATCAGTAATACAAAATAAAGGTAAAATTTCCATACTTTTATCATTGCTTTCTGAGATAAAAATAAACCATGACATGCTGTTACTAGACGACAATTCAAATAAGGCCTCTTAATGCTGGAATCCTTTTCTGTGCTCTTGCAGGAGCCACCATTAGCAATAGTCATTAATCTCTCACCTTTCTGGCCTGTTGAATTCATCAAAGTTGTGCTAAGAAATCCTCCTCTTTTTGATGTCACCTTTTTGGATTATCCTTTGTCATTTGCTTCTTTTTGATATGAAAAAATCACATCATTAATTTATAAGGCATTTAAACTGGCAGCTTTAAATTATATTATTTCCTGTCGACAAAATCCATCCAAGTTGTAGAAAGTTTCCTGAAATACGTGTGACCAACTTACTGGAAAAAAAAACAACCAAAACCATGCCAAGAAACCTTACTAAAATATATTATCATCCCTGAAGTCATTTGGTGTCTTTTCATTTATCCCAAATAGGAATGACCTGTCACAGAAAGCTTTGGGTACCTGTGATTTGTTGGCCTAATTGAAAAAGCAGCTGAACATCACTTGAAAAGCAGCAAAAGCTGTTTCTGAAGGCTTGTGGGGAGCCAGCATTTCTGAGGAAGTACAGTTTAAAATCAGATCAAAATGAAATTCAGCACCCATCTATTGAGTTTTGTCCTATGCAATGCCTTGGTTAGTGCTCAAATTAATGAGAATCTGCATGCAATTGGCTGCTATTAATTTTATAGCCAAGTTTGAATGTCACTGTTGTAGAATTGATTTTAGGCTAAATAAATCTGGACAAGAAGATTAAGAGCCTTAAAAGAATGAAGGTGAAGAAAGGTGCTTTGATGTTATTATTGTATATATAATCTCTGAATTAATCAGTGTCATATTTGCTGTGATGTAAAGCCAAAAGAAAGTTATTTTAGGGTATTCCTTTCATTTAGGAACATTGTTACTTCAACAAATAGGAAGTTCTAGTGAGTGTTCTACAAAGGTGGCAGAAATCACTGTATAAGTTCCCTTTTACTGTAGTTTAAGATAAGTGCAATGTCTGTAGCATATTTCCCACACTGTCATATCTCAGACAAATTATTTTGATGCTAGATAAGTTCTCTTTATGTATAAGATTAATCTCACAATGAGAAATGCCAATTTACTGCTAATAGTTTAAAATTTTCCACAGAAGCTGAGGCTAAAGCTGGCCACAATCGATACTACTTTTATTTCACACTTCTGATCAGGGTTATGTACCCAAATCAGAAAATACTGCGCTGAATCTGGCGCTTGCCTCCAGTCATTATCAGGTTTCTTTCAAAACTGAAACATACTGGTATTAATTGCAATATTTTTCTTTTCAGAGCACCATTACTCAGGCCATGGATGTAATGGCAATAGAGGTTCTAATGAAAGTGGTTGATTAAAAAGGCATTTGATTAAGTTTTTTTTGGTCAAAGTTAGCTTTGCCAGCCATAGAGCAGATGTGAAGGCATGCTTAATAAGGGAGCTGCACCTCCCCTCCAGCCCCTGGGCTTGCTTAGGCTGCACCCTCCATGTGACTGCAGTGAGAGACAAAAGAAGAGGCAAATGAGGTCTAGGAGGTGTTTTTAGCCACTCGTTGTGGGATGTGGCAAGAGAGATTTTGAATGCCCTCAATTCCCTACTGATTATAGGGAGAATGCTTGGGGTTAATTATTTTCCCCTCTCTAATCACAAGCAGTTAAGAGCTGGCATAAATTTTCAAAGTATGTGCGCACCCATTAAAAACTATTAAATGAAATATCTGAACATCATCTAAATGCAAATCTTTTTCAGAAATTATTTTTGTTCTAATCCATAATGTCAAATATGTTTTTTTAAAGCTTGAGATCCCTCTTCCAAAATAATTGATACTAACCTTTTAGATGAAAAGAAATTTTACAAAGCGAGGTATTTATGTATTCACTAAATAAGAAACATATGTACAAAAATTTATCTAAATAAAATTATGCTTTTAATATTTTAGTATTTTACTTTATACTCATCTACAGTATTTTACTTCTGAATTTTCTTTGAACTGAGGACTGTGAACAATGCCAAGTTGTGATTTGGCTTTGATATAGAAATTAATGTACAATAGGCATGTATAATCACAAGAGTGAAACTCACAAAGGAAATTTGGTGTTAGAGCTAAAACCAAAATCACTGTCAATACTGAAATTAAGGAATTCTCAGCTGTTTTTAAGGTATACTATTGCTTTGATCATTTTTGAGTAAATCCTCTCCTTACTGATGTTGTGCTACCACTTACTACTTCAACAGTCATTATTCTACTTGGATACATCCAAATATGTCACAAGTTGAATATATTTTGATGAGAGAACATGCAGTTTTTGTTTTGGTGTGCATCAGGTCTTTGTGGAGCAGAGTCCCTTGTTCTAAGTGGACTGGAATAAGACAGTTCACCTGGAGGAAGATCAATATTAAAACTTGTAAACAATCACAGCATCTGCCCTTACTGCCTTACTTCCCTTACTTTACAGGGAAACTGATCTGTCAGTTCCACAATGAGCCACTAGAAGGGCTATGCACTTGTTCCATGATCTTCTCAGATCATTACTGGCTCATTTCCCAGTTTTTTATGGTGTGTCTTAACTGATTACTGTTGAAGTTCAATTCCTCTCTGATTTCCTCATGGTTGTTTAAGGCTCGGCTTTCTTACCTTGAGACCTCCAGCCCCTTTTCAGAGAGGAAAAAAAGGACAATGAATGACAGTTAGATACAAGATAAGTGCCAAAGCCTCCATTAGCCCATATATTATGTGCTGGAAGTTATAACCCGAGTTGAAATTTCTGTTTGTGTTGTTGAGGAACTTCCTAATGATTGCCAAAGTACTGATTGATCCCCCAGCTCTGTAGTGAAATATGCCTACTCATTCTTTTCATGTCCTTCGGAGATACTCAGTCATAACGTGCTCTAGTAACCAAATATCTGAGGTAGTAAGGGCTGTTCTTTGTGCTGCTACAGTTTCTAGGAGTTTACAGTGAAAGAAGGACAGGGCCATACATGCCAGGACCAAGGGGACATGCTCCCTCACACTGCCTGATAAGGGAGCAGGTTTGGGGCCTCCAGTGCAAGTTCCTCACAGGTGGTATGGATGAAAAGGCAAGAAATAGTTCCAGCTGTTTTGAAAACCACAAACCAGCCTTGTGGCTTCCCAGGGGCTCTGCAATTCCTGGTGTTAGTACAGCAAGTCCTCTGGCTGCAACACCAACTATTCTACAGAGCTTTCCAAGAAGTAACCTGTGGTTTTCTGTGGCTGCAGCTTTTGCTGCTGGGCACAACTGTAATGCACAAACTTGTTAGAACAAAATCTGGTTTGGATTGTAGCTGGCCTGTCAGTTTGAGAAGATTTCTCCTTCAGCAGATGGTAATAGTTTTTACCAAACATTACAGAATTAGACATTTACTGAAAGACACATGCTCACTGCATGGTAGCCATGTGCATCTCTTGCTTGACTAGCACTGCCAAAATCTTACTCTATCCTGGTTTGCATATGCCTCAACTTTGGGTCCAGAGCACAACACAGAGTGGGGCTTGCACAGATTTCTGCTAGTAAACTTGGCATTGCACAGATTTAAAAGCCTGGATCCTCAAGCCTAAGCAGAAAACTCTAAAAACTGTAAAACTCTTTCCTCAGATCTGTTTACCAATGACAGCTGATTTGCTGTTTTTTCAACTGGGAGATGTCCCTGAATTCAAGAAATTGCACAAAGCACCATGAATCTCTCTCTGGAATTTAAAACTTAATGCTTTTTGTTGTAGAATTTTTGAATCCTTTCCAAGTCCTGATGTTGAGAGCAATGTTGCTGTCAGGCATGGCCTGCCAAGGAAACAGCACTAAATGTTTTCTGCATACCATGTACACAATCTTATAGACGCACGCACGACCCCAGCCTTAGAAATCAAGCCATAGACAAACAGAAAAGACAGGAAAAAGTTGCATGGGCTTTAAGAAGCTAACATTTATAAAATTTAACCTGATGTAGAAAATTTCTTGTCAGAGAAAAAATAGATACTAACTAACTAAGTGTCTGATTTGAATTATGTAATACTGATAGCAAAATGTGAGAATACACACACCTCAGGACTTTAAATTTAGTCCATCTCTTATTTCTCTAAATTATTTAGCATACTAAAATAAAGGATGAAAATTTTTAAAAATGAAGAAGAAAGCTGCCAGATGAAGAAAACAACAAGGAGGATCACTTCAGCAGATGGCTGCTATTCAGTTAAAAACTTTCCTTCCCTTATACGTAGAAATGAATGTTTCTTTTGCAGAAAACCTATACAGCATTTAGGTCAAGTTAAATGATAACAACTGTGTTCTGTACACTTTGTACTCCTTTCATAGAAAAAATGTCAGCACTATTTGTCAGCAATTTGGTGATGGATGAGGCTGAATCCTAAAGTATAAAAATAACAAGCTGGAGATGAAAAGCATCATATAAAACTGATGACCATGTAAATACTTACATGCTAACTCATAGAAGTTTGTAAAGAATTTTGGCAGCTGCTTATTAAAGAAATGGACAGGAGTGTCATTCCTTTGTGCTTTAGGATCCATGTTGTGCTTGAATTAAGAATGTGGGGGGGAAGAAGAGCATTCCAGGGAGGAGCCAATTACGGGGATGAAAGAAATATGTGCTGGGAAGATCCACATGAGAGCAGGGTTGGAGGGAGGGATTAACTGACACTTGGTGGAGTGAAAGTCGTTTTCACATATTTTTGTTTTGTACATCATCCTACTCTGAACGTGTTCCTGCTTGTACCTATCTCTGCCTTTTTCCTGAACAGAACAAATGATGTAAGCAAGCTTGCAAAAGAAAATGCAACATTAAGGTGGAACCACTAAGTAATGCAACTGTGGAATTCTGTACACAAATGTTCTTGCAGAGTTTCAGTGCAAAAGTAAATTCCCTGTGTTTTAATAAAGGTTTTCTATTTTGAGATAAGTAAATTGATTGAGCTAAGCCACAATTGTGTGCAGGGGAATGATCAAACCCTTCAGAGAGAGATTCTACTAAAAATGAATGAATGAATGAATGAATGAATGAATGAATGAATGAATGAATGAATGAATGAAAGAAGCCACGCTTCATAAGCTAAGCACCCCGATTTTGAGAAAAACTTACCTGCAAGTATGAAACTGAATTGGAAAATGGTGGTGGTGGGAGAAATAGGCTCCTTATTCTTTGAAAGAAAGTATTTCACTTCAATTATTGACTCTGATGCATCTGCCTCAGGGTGGGAATTCCTCCCATGGAGAACCAAAACCAAGAACACCCAGATCCAGATGGAAATTTGGGACAGAAAGCAAAGGTAACCTAGACAGTCACAACTGCCTTGGAGGGACAATTTGTTGCTCAAACAGTGTGGAATTAAGACTGAATGCTGAATGAATAGGAAAAAACAATACCATTCAGATATGTCTTACCTTACTTTTTAATAAAAACAAATTTCTATTTTATTTGAAAGGATTTTCTTTATTTGAAGAAATAAGTAAATAAAACCCAGGCAAAATATTAAAATATATTGGGGGAAACAAACTTCAACAGTTCCACATGTTTTTTAAGATATTACTAAAAGATGTCGAATATGCTCAAACACAGTGTAAGACTTTTGTGTATTGTGCATTGCTCAATACTTCAGATAATTCAGAGTGGTCAGGCATTTTAATGACAAGCAGGCTTGATTAAATGAGAAAAGGATGCAAATGTCATTGGCAACTACTTATAATATTCCTTTAAACAATCATAACAACACACATTTTTTATTCCATTTTGTTTAAAACCAATATCCCATAGTGTTCTGAGTGAGCAGACATCTTGAGAAGGGTTCAACATATTTATATTAATATTATATTTAATTTATATAACTATTTACTTTTTCTTACAGTTGTAAAGATTCTAGATATATAGCATATTTGAAAACCAAGCAATTTTTGGTACCTAACTTTAGAAAATGATGTTTTATCATTTTACATGTTGTTTCATTTCACAGTAAGGTAAAGTAATTAAAAGGTCACATTATAAATATAGGATTTAATATAGAACATTTAGCTCTTCATTTTTACAAATACTTCTCTTACACTCCATTGACCTTTCTGTTGGATTTCAGTACTTTGCAACTTAACACCTAACTTGTCATTCTGTGATAACACAGCAATGACTGGAAAGAGTTGAGACTTTTCCTGTTTATTATAAGCAAAGAACAAAAAAAAGTAAAAGGCATACATAAGCATTTATAAATTGATACATTTAACTAGGACACATTTTTTAGGTCTATCCCTTCTCTCAATAAAATGTGTTTCTTCATTAAATTCTGCACAGTCTCATCCAAAAGTCCAGAGAGAAATGCGCTCAGAAGAAAACTATTTCAGTATAGGAACAAGTAATTTGAAGCTCCTTAGAGAAAACAAGAGAAAAAGGAGAGATATTTCACATCTTTGCAAATCTCCTAGCACAGTGGTACGTGAGTTTTAGCCGCCGCCCTTGGCACTGCCATGCTGAAAAGTGATGACTGATGAAGACTCTTGTATGGAGAAGTGCCTGACTGGATGTCTTGCAACGTCCTCATGTCTCACACAGCAGCTCACCAGAACAATTGGACTCAGCCTGGTCTGTGGTTAGTCAACATTGTGAACTCACAAGCCTTCAGTGCATGCTCTGACCTAATTAAAAAAGGATTTTCAAACGGTTTCTGCCACTACATGCAAAGACTATACTGGCCACACAGTCAGTAGAAATGCTTCTCTCAGCCATTTCCAATCTTACCCTGATAGGAAAGTGGTTTTGTACACTTCTAAAAGCAAATTTTCTGGGATTGGGGTATTTAAAGAGATATCTAAAGAGATGGCAGTGAGTATAATTATCAGTCTATAACACATTAAATGTGTCTTCAGGGTTGGTCACATTTTAAAGATACACTGTAATCTCGAGTGACTTTAATTTGACATAAGCGTCATAAAATATTGGGGTTTTTTTCATCTTGAGTCTATGGTCTTTCTATTCCTAGTTAGGCACTAAAACCATGGCAGTGCAGATGAGGAATTTTTACTGATACAGTGCTAATTATAGCTTCCTGTGAGAACATCTGCACTTCCCATATGGGGGATCAAATGTGGAAGGAGAGCTGTCTATTTACAGACGTTTATTCACACTGTCCTCTAGCCACGATTCTGGGAGGACTTAATATGTTTATATAATCCTAAAGGCTCAGTCCAATAGTTCTTATCCTGACAGCTCCTGCTGTATAAACCGAAGTGTCTATGTCCAGTCAATATGTGCAATAGAACTGTAAGAAACAAGAGTTGAGGTAGAATGTCTCAGTTATGGTATTTCCTGCCGTTATGTTTTAAAATTGGGCTTGCATCTTTTCACAATTCCTGTGCCAGCGCACCCCACTAGATAATGAGGGTTATCCCACAGTCAAAAACAACTTCAAAGGCATTGCTATTCTGAACATTTGAAAGACGACTGATAGTTTCCTTAATATTCTTAAATGATTATGCACCTTGACGGAGAAGCTACTCATCTGAACTGTAAGGAAGTGAGACTGGCAATATACTGAAGGGAACTCTGTGCTAAAAAACACTAGAAGCAGATTTGTCTGCATATGAAAAGTAGAGATAAGGGGCACATGAAGGCAATGTGCCTTAGGTAATCTCTTAACACTGCCCAAAAGACAGAAGAATGTAGCACGCAAACAACGTGCAGGAAGACAAAGAGGATACATAGCTGAGAGGAAGAAGAAGGCTTTTATTGATACTTACCTTAAGTATGCTTACCTACACTCTGTCCAAAAACTCTGCAAACCCTGGGAAAGGTTCCTGCTGACTTCTGGATGCTCTTTTTTAATGAATTTTTTAAGCAATTGGGATCACTTGCTTTCACAGTAAGATGGATGCTAAGCCAGGTCACAGTGTCCCTGTGTACCTTGAATCATCTGGCCGGTGCATGTGGTTTACTCCTTGGGACAGTGAGGAGCTGTAGGACATTCTCTATTGCTGGACAAAGGTTTATAGTGTTTTTCTGTGCTTACTCCTCTTCTTTTTTGACTCCACAGTATAGCAGAGGGAAGAATAATATCTGAGCTGTGTTTTTCACCATTTGATTATTGGAAAAAATGTAAACACTTCTGACACTGTTGCCTGAAACCAGAGTGAAAGGGCGATGTTCAATAATTTGTTGAAGTTTGACTTCAGCTTGGGAGGGCTTTTCTCTGACAGTGGGCATAGGCTGTCACACTGCACAGGTGGCTCCAGGAGGCACTCCCTTCCTCCTTTAAGGCAAGCAGCTGTGAGCTTTGAAATCCTGTGCCAGTGGACTAAAAATATACCCATGTTTAAATTATTTCAAATGAGAACTGTAACACAATATTTGTATGAAAATAGCTCTAAAAGCACCAAAACCCCTAGTTTTCAATAATTTCCAGTATCTGGAAGTTAACCAGACTTTCTGTTATGCAAAACCATACTGAGCCATTTGGCTTCTTCTGTCTTCTTAAAGCCCTTGAAGCCCAAGCCCCATAGGTATAATAACTTTGATTTTACTGAACCTATGCTACCTACCTGTGATGTGCATTAGGAGTTCCTAAGACAATACTTAGAGGAAAGTTATAGACAGTTTGTTAGAAAAAAAATTCTTTTTGTCTTGGAATTTCCCATTGTAATTTTATCCTTCCTACAACTGCCTAATGGTGTATTCAAAGATCATGCTTTATTAAATACCATTTGTCATTTTTCCACTTGAGTCTTTAACTTTGTTCATTCCATCTATGACTTCTATAGGATTTGCTTCAAACAAAGCGTCTTGTCTGTAGTTAGTCCAATGATAAGGCAGGAGGCAGTAAATGTACAAGTAAAAAAAAATCTTGGAAGTAAAAAAAAAATATTTAAAATGAGGATCTGCTGGAGAGCTCTAATATGACCAGGAAAAGCACTGCTGGAAAAAATTCAGGGAAGGAGAAATAGGGACTGGTGCCAGGTACTGTAAGTGCAAAGACTCGGGATAGATGTGCAGCCAGTGAAGTGTCAGTGCCATTGGTGTGGAAAGCAGCCACTTAAAGCTGTGATGTGGCAGGGGATCAGAGACTGAGGCTGCAGCTCCACGCAGGGAAGAAGCTACATCACACAACAGCTGGACTCTGTCACACAGCCTTGAAGACTTGCCTGGGTTATCAATCAACCCTGCAAAAAATTGCTCTGCTGCTAGGTGACTGTACTCTACTCTCTTTAAAATCTGGGGACATTTTTGAGAGATAACTCTGCCCTGTCACCCTTCTTGCCTCTACCTCACAAAAAAAACTAAAACAAACAAACAAACAAAAAAAAAAAAAACAAAAAAAAAAGAGAAAGCAGGAATGATATGTCCATTTGAGTTTTCCCAAAAATATTGATTTTGTTTTGATTGTATCATCAAAGAAGAGATGTTGTTTACATGTATTTTAAAATGTGCATAGTTTTGTGTTTTCATTCAGATGATGAAAATGTCTATTTGCATAGGCTTCCAAATAGCAGGATGTTTGTCCAGATTTGTTTATGGTAATCATTTCCGCTGACCTGTGGATTTGTATGCTTGAGCTTTTATTTAAAAGTCAAAGGCAGAAGATGACTTTGTTATCTTGCACAGCTGATGGAAACCATGGCTTTTGCTTTCATAGGCAAACATCTTCTCCGATGCCTCTCTCATCTTCATTTGGGACTGGATTTCATTCTTCTGTCATTAAATGCCATGGAGAGGGCCAGCAGGGACGGAGGAATTACTATACCTATCATTTTATTGCTTTGTTTATGAAATTATTCAAGACTGATTCAGATTGTTAAGGTTTTAAGGGCTTGAACACACAAGGTCATCGTTGCTTATTTTCCACTGAGGCCTATGGGAGCTTACAGAGGGTGCCAGATTTCAGCTTTTGCCCTAAGCAAGGTCGGTGATATGATTTCAAACCTACTCATCAGCATATGACAAAAGAAGTATGCCAAACATATTCAATGCTGATATTGTGCAGGAATAAACATTTCAGTTTATGAATAAGAGTGACCACAACATCCAGAGGTAAATTCAGATATTGGGAAGCAATAGGAGGTTTGTGCTTCTCTGGAAATAATCAAGAAATCAACAGAAATGCTTTTGTGAAAAAATCTGTTAGAATTTAAAGGATTTAGAAAAGACCTTAAGGTTTTTGAAAACCTGACTGAAAAAGTGACTAACTAGAAGAATTCTTATTTAGTTTATCCAGAACAAGGTTGAAAAGTTCAGCAGAAATCTCTTGCAAAATATAATACATGAATCATAAATCTAAGAGAAAAAGGAAAATAGAGTTAAATTAACTCTCATTAACAAAAAAAAGGTTATCAGCACTTTTAAAATTTACCACTCGCTATTTAACTGGTGTTGGTTAAAAGTTGATACTAGATACTGTTCAGACATTATAGATATATAATATATAAATATACAAAAAAATTAAGTAGATTTTTGTAAAGAAGTATACATAAATATGTTGATACATGTCTGTATACCTAAGCATTTAGTCTTTAACTGATAATGCTGCAAACTTGTAGTGTTTATGTGACATTTTCTCTGGAAAAATTATAGGGCTACATTGGCCTTAGCACTCAGCAGAAGTAGTAGAGGTAAACACATAGGAGAGATACTATTATTATATTAATATTCCTGCTTAGGACAGGTAACAGGCAAAATTAGTGAGTATGAACTAATAGAACATGGGACTGCAGATGCTCTTTTCTTAGAAAGATAGCTGAAAAATTACCACTATCTAAAAAATTTGTTTTAGATATATTTTGCACTATAAAATCAAAATCTATCTGAAGAAGATAATGTTTGATCATTGTATAAAGTATTTTTCAGTTTAATTACTGGCAGCCCATATTTACCAAGTTTACCCCATATTTATCAAGTTTCAAACTGATGAGGAAGAGATCATCCAATGCATATGGGAAAACTCTATTTTCCAATGCAGTAAAAGTGGAGAGAAAGGAAAATATTGATTTCTGAGTGTTTTTCTTATATTTTCACTGCCAGATTATTGCAAGGGGGCTCCATACACTTTTCTTTGTATTTTGACATTTGAGTTCAGAGCTGGTTACATACTTGAACAGCAAGAGCCAATAAAAACAACTAAATCTGGGATGCATTAGGACTGTAAAGGCACATGTACTAGAAAAGCTGCAGCCATTGTGCATGGCCATGACCAACTGTAGCCTCAGGTTTGGTTGTAAAATATTATGTTTATCATGAAGGGTATTATGCTAGTCACTATAATCCTGATAATTTATCAAATTGATTCAAAATATATTCATGACTTATAGTAGAGAGAAGAGAATTTGTAATGTTTTTTCCTTAAACAGGAACCAGATGAATTAATATTGCAATATTGATGTAGCTTCTCTGAGATGACACATTGCTTTAACACTTCAGAATATTTATTAATTCTATTTTTCCCTATAATTCCAGAAAAATTTTCTTATTCCTTTAATATCTATAATTGAGTATCTATTAAGGTGGAATTTCATTAGTGTTATTTTCTTTTACTACAATACTGGCCATGGTTTAACATTTTTTTTAAATATCTGCTTTTCTTATTGTAGTATGTAGTATGCATTTGTGTTGTTTGTGCATGCAATGAAACTCTTTAAAAGAACATTTCTGACTGTGTTAGTAAACTTGCCAAGTAGTTCAGTCTGGACAACATTAAAAAACTCAAACAAACAAAATTGAAAACCAAAACAGACAATTTCTAAACAAAAAACCAAAAACCACAACTCCAAAACAAAAAAGCAAAAATCACAACACGTTCCCCCCCCAAAAAAAGAAAAAAAAATCCCAATGATGTAGTTCAGTCTAGTCCTTAACAGAAATTCTGCCTATGCAGCATTAACAATGCAGCCCAAAACCTGTAGAAAACTGCTGCTAACTCTGCAGCAAACTGTCCTGAGACTCGGTGATGTGTCATGAAGAGGACAGAAAATGCAAAAGCAGCTTCATAGAGATTAAATAATTGTATCTGGAATAAAAAAAATCAGGTTATAAACGATGCTGTTAGCGCATTGTGTAACTCTCATTACTGTTCCTCCCAAGTGCCTTCAGAAATCAGTGTGCAATCAACACACCAAGCCGTCTGGTCAATTCCATAGGGAATTCCTGTCTTCTCCCTGGCCCTGTAAGAACGTGGATAACTCTAGGGAAGTGTCTTAGACCCTTGCAAATTTGGACATCTAAACAATTCACTTGCTGGCTTGGTTACACTGGTCTGCGTATTGTACACATTGCACAATTAGCTGCACAAAGCCATCGTAAACAGGTAATTAAAATAGGATGAGCATCTGGGAACCAAGACAGAGAAAAAAAGAAACATTCAATCAAGGAATGTTGCACAGCATCACGTTATTTATGAAGGACAGATAATAGCTGGGTATACAATAGCTATTTGCTATAACAAGGAACATGTAGTTTTAGAGTCTACAATTCAAAACCAAATTAACATTGTACTGGAAACCATAGTTGTGTCTACGCACTGCTAAGGTGTTTAGAAAACTGGACAACTTCCTCAACAGCTATATTAAAAACTTCAGGTACCTTTACCCACCTGTTATGATGAATGAAATGAAATGGAAGGTCTCTGCTAGGAGCTTATGCTATCAAGGAGCTGTAGCATCACAATGCTGGATAACTCCTTCCATTTAAGAAACAGGAAGCAATAGATTAATGATGACCAGAGTGTTTGTTCTCCAAGAAGAAACTGGCTAAACACTACTCATCTGTGTCTTTAATGATTTTCTTGGACTGAATTTTTACAGATATTTGGGAAAAAATGCCTTCCCAACACTTAATCCTCCCAGAAAAAGGAAAAAAACCCTTGCTATTAAATCAACACCCTCTTGAACACTGAACCCCTCCTTGACTGCAGCAGAATTTCATCATTTGGGAGCACTAGAAAAAGCTTCCCTTAACTTTACACTGTGTGTATTAAAGTCAGTGATGAATTAATTTAATGTCAGACAAATCTTCAAAAGCAAAAGAACTATTTTGTTTTTAATTAGAACTTGCCGTTTTTAGATATTAAAATTTAGATCCTTCAGCTTTCTCTAATTTACCACTGTATTTTTGGAAGTGTATTTCTAAGCATTTGCCAGTACATATATAGTCATGTCACTACCCTTCCTGGATTTGACATCTGTTTATATCACACACTGTATGTTGCAAACTTGTTATACTGGATGAAAAAGACTTTTAACAAATTGACTTATTTCAGCTGTTCTAATGCCTATTTTTTCTTCATACAAGAACCCTGAAGTACAATACATGGATTTGAACAATGCATGGGTTTAGTCCTTTTAGTCTAGTTCCAACTGAATTATCCATAAGAAAAAAAAATTGTTTTACATTGTCTCAAGGATGTTTTAATAAGTAAGTCTATTGTGATTAGCATTTAATATCAGGAATATATAAAAATATTAGATACATTTTTTTCACTTGTGAATAGCATATCAGAAAATTTTTTCTACAGAAAGATATTTGGGCATATGATTCCTATTTCATAACCACAGGGTTACATCTATCAAGCACTTCAAGAATTCTGGCTACTATTCACTCTTAGTTACCCAGGACCCCGGTACCTGTTTGGCATTTCAACTTTCCCTCTTTCTAGTCTCCCATTTTCCTTTACAACTGGTCTCAACTGAAACTTCAGTCTCTGTTTATTTCCCTGTTGCGGTGTGTTTGTTAAGTTCATTGTATTACTCCCCCATGTTATGTATTGTTCCCCCTATTTTTATGTAAATGGTTCTGCCCTTCCCAGTTTTCCCGCCATAGCCGTGCCACTCATTTTGTTGCCATAGTTACTGCCGCCATTGGTTCAGTCAGTCCCTCAAGTTATGTAATTCCTCCTCCCCTTATTCCCATATATATATCCTGGTTCCTCCTCCCTGGGCCCAGTCAATCACTCCCACTCCTCCCAGGTTGCTAGAATCATCTCCTCTGTGGGGGTTATGATTGGCTGCGGTCCCGGGGCCCCTCCCTTACCTTGTATCTATTGGGTTTTCCCTAACGTCCGTTATGTTAAGTTCACTCCCTTACCCTTCCCTATTGGTCTTATGTAAACCCCTCCCTTGTACACCACCTCCCTTTAAAACCTTGCTTCTCCCCCCCTCTCTTGGTCACTCCCTGGTTGGCTTCTTGGGGCCTCCAATAAACCCGACTTGACCCCCAGAGAGTGTCCGACTCCTCTCTACTCGTCTTATCAGCAGCAAGACCTGTCTGCAACCAGCACAGCCCGAGGCCAGTAGATGCCGAGGGGTGCTGGCAGGATTGCAGCTGGGTGTCGGCCTTACCTCAGCTAGCCGGACACTGACCTCTAAGGCCAGATACATCTCGCCGCATTTCCCGAGACAGAAAAGTGTTTCTCTTCTCTGTAACTTTTAGTTTGGGTTGTAGTCTTGACTCACAAAGAAAGAAAATATGAAGTTATAGGTAATAATAACCAATACACATTACTGGGAATGTCCAAGGGAATGAAAACCTTTCAACATTTTTAAATTTCAAGAAAAGAAGATTTTTATGGTCCACTGTTGATTGTGTGCAAAATCACAACGACACAGGCTTTTCCATCTGGGTAATTAAATAGCTACCTGTACAAAAATTTGTGATGTACTATCAATGTTTAAAGAAAACTCTAGAAATGCATTTATATCTGTATCTATAAGTGCTTTTCAGAAATACCTTTAAATACAGCATTGCATAATTACTAGATGTAACAACTGCAATGGACATTTATATTGCTCACTCAAAAATTATTCCCTCAAGTCCAACTGAATTTTGCACCATGAGACTTAGGCCAAAAGAATACTTGGTTCTAAGTTTTACAGGAAAACATAAAACATAGTTTTGCATGCCTAAGTCTACTACATAATGAACCATCTAAGTAATTACATATCTAATGGAAAAAACATTTTATATAGAGCAGTGGGATATCTATTGAAACACCACTGCTTTTGTAACATTTTTTATTATAGATTTATTTGGGTATTTATGAAATGTCATCTCTCAATTCAGTTAGCTCCACATGCCTGTGATCCCATCTGCTTCTTTGTTTGCTGTTGTACACTTTTCTAAGGATCAAGTTACTTGAGAGTGCTCTATGATGATCTCATGTTAAAGCTCAGTGATGATCTCATGTTAAAGAGGAGTAGTTTTAAAGCAGTATGGAGTACCTGTGGCAGGAATTGTTATGTGGATCATTATACTGAAACAAGAGTGGAGAGGAATATTGTACTGGAAAACAAAGCTTTCCACACGTGAGCAATGTTCAGAGGGCCAAGCACAAAAAATATTTTATGACCAGCTCCTCTTTTTTTCTGATGCACAAGGGATTTGGCTGGCCCCACTGTCAGCACTAGTGTTAACTACTTTAACTGTACTTATTTTCTAAATTCAAATTGTACCTAGAAAAAGATCATTTACAACCACAGTTGTATACAGAGACATACAATTGATCCTGAAGTAATAAACTCTTTATAGAGGCATTGGGTGCTGGATCCAGTTCCCATAACTCTGCCTTGTAACTATTGTCAACTATCAAGCAACTAGTGAGGGAGGAGATCTTGCAGGGCAAAGCTCCTCCACGAGTTGTGACTTGTGTTTCTGACCATTCACTCTGCAATGCTGTGTGATATTCCATACTTGCTGGAACTCTACCATTTCCATGACCTTAACAATCCTGCAGACTTAATGAGCCCTGTGTTTCCCTGAGAACAGCCCAAAGAAACAAAAGCCATGAATAAAACCCACAAACTTGATTCTTGACTTTTAAGGAGGAAAAAGAAACCTCAACCAACCCCCACCAAAATCCCCAACCAAAAAGTAAAAAAAAAGTACAGGGAGATCAAGCAACATAGAAAAGTAGGTTTATTCTATATCTATGATACAGAGAGTATAACCTGAATAATATATTCATTTTCATGTATGTAGCAAACTAAGCTACAGTTTTTACAAGTCTTGCTACTGACAATCCCTCTACACAAGCATGGCAAATATTACAGAATTATTGTAGTTTGAGGGGATGTCTGGACATCATCTTGTGCACCCTCCCTGCTGGAAGCAGGGACACCTAAACCTGATTGCCCTGGACCATGTCTAGGACATGGACAAGGAGGGTGTCCATATTCAGTCTAAGTGCACCATGGACATGTTCCTTAGTGAGAGGTGTCCTGGCCCATGGCAGAGGGGATTGAGACAAGATGATCTTTAAGGTCCTTTCTAACATTTAACATTCTATGATTAATTCCATGATTGTGGCAATACAGTTGTGTAATACTTACAAAATACTTAGGAACACCATAAACATTAACTTCATGTTATCATTCATCCAAACCTAGGATTAGGGTGATCCAAAACAGATGAATGAGGAAAACAGCTACTGTTTTAAATAGCTCAATTGTACATTTTCTGGGCTGAAGACAAACTAGCTGTAAATCACAGTTGGTCAGTTTAACGTGGCCTTCGTGGTCCCATCAGAGTAAAACCAAACTCTGGAATCATTAGAACATAATAACATTTTCCATGGGTGTGGAGTTAACCCAGCCACAGGAATGGAGAAGCACACTCTAGATGGAACTTCAAGTATCATTGCAGATGATTTCCATGTTTATTAGAATGTGAAACAGATGATTAGTTAAAAAGGTGATGATTGCTTCATGTTGAAAAGATTTAATAAAATAGATATACCCCACATCATTAAGCATTGTATTCTAACATGTACTCTGTGGCTGTTTTGGAATGAACATGGTTGTTTTCATGCAGTTGATACCAGAAAACTAATGAAATTCATTTACTCTCATTGCTGTTAATTTTATATTATTCTAGTTATTCCACATTATCAAGAGATGAAGATATTTTCTGCACAAAAACCACTTATCTTTATTTATTAATAGTTCATACACTTTCCTTAGAACCTAAAAGAATAATTTATTAATCAATTAATTGATTTTCTTTAATACACACCAGTGAAACTCTTTTAAATTTTTTACATCTTTCTGGTCAAAGCAAAATCAGAATGCTGGTAATATAAATTTATATTTAAAACCTTTATTTTCAGTAGTATCCTCCACCACATCTTTATCATGGACCAGTATTTTAATTGGCTTTGGAGAGGCTTAGACTAGATCTCCAGTGATTTTATAAGAGTATCAAAATTCTGGTTTTATAATAGCTTCACCTTTTTGTTCACTGTTTCATAAAGTTCACTGATCTATGTGTAGGAAATAGCACATAAATCCCCAAGCCACTGGGAGAAGCAGAGAAAACTAATGGAAGTGCTGCCTGTTTCAGCTATTAACTAATTTTGTAGCTTCATCTTCATTTAAAAAGTAAAGTAAAAATTGCGCAGATTAATCCGTAAGAAGGCAGACTTCCCAGTGTGGATTCCCTTGAAGCTGTTTGTTCTGCATCTGCTTTTTTCCAAGGTAAGTTTATGACCTCAATGCATGTTTACGTGACTGTGGCACATGGCAAAGCTTTCTTTCACCTTGTTTTCCTCCCCTCCTTGTTCAGCTGTACTGTCCATTTCCTTCAGAAACTTTCTATCCAGAAAGATCTTAGCCTTTGTCATCAACATTGGCCAAGGAAAAGCCAAAAATGAAGAAAAAATAATTTCTTGGTCTCAGTAGTGTTGTAGTAACTCTCATAGTTCTGTGGTTTTTCCCCATAAACCTGCAGATCATAAAGAATTCTGCTGTATTACACAGCCAAAAAAATAATCCATTGTAAATATAGGTACTCTATCAACTAAATTTGCTTTTATGCTCACACTAGGAATAGTAATTTAAAGAAAAACTGCTGGAAAGCACAATTCTCTTGGAGATTCCCCACTAAATCCTATAGCAACCGCTGAAGGCTTTGTATCAGGATGCGTTCATGTCAGGAAATTGACATTACATTTCCCCACATGTTCTAAGAAATAATATTCTTTGCTTTGCCCCAAAGCTAACCAGAAAAAAGGTGCCTAACTGCACTGTCATCATTCATAAATTATATTTAGGAACACGTCCTTTGTTCATAGGAGCTTCTTTTACAACTCTGGAGAAAACTGTAGGTCCAGTAAATTCAATAGGAACTTGCCACTGACTTTCATTGAGCCAAGATTTCCCCCCCTGCATCAGAGTTCTGCCTGTCAGGAAAGTCCTTTCAGATTTCTCTGGTATTGTAAAAGGGCTAAAAGTGAAGACTGTGTTGTTTACACACGGTCAGAGTGCTGTCAGGGGGTTCTAACTTGTATGATGATTAGACCCTTAATAAACAGAATATAAAGGGGTTAAATTTTGTGTCTGTATCCTCAGTTGTGACAATTCCTTGTAGGTGTGTATATTTAACCTCATGAAGATTCCCTAACACCAGCTGAGGATTCAGAAAAAGTATATGTAGATGGTATTATTTGCTTAAGATTTTCTTATTTTTTAAAGCAAATTAATAAATGGTAAGATATGAATATTATTATTTATTTTAATTTCGAAAAATTAAACCCCAAACTCTTTAAATATAGTACTGTAAGTCAGGGAGTTGATTCACAGATAAAACTGGTTTTGTCAGCTTTGTAAAACCTTTAGCAAAACGAGGAAGAGGGTTTTTTTAGGTTAAAGGTCTGAGGATATTTTCTTTGCAATATATAATTACAAGTTTTAAAGTAATTTAAGTCTATGCATGGTTTTATTTAGTTTGTTTTGGTTTTTATTCCTAGTGGTAGAATAGTGTGATAATGTAGTTAATGCTCCTTAATATGAGTAAATGTCAGCTCATTCTCACATACAATTATATTTACCCATCAAGTGGAGCAAGAAATCTTCTACTTCCTTTTGGTATGCACACTAAGGGAGTTAAACAAATGAATCACATGCCTAGAAGAATAAACTGGAGTAATCTCCATAACATAAACAAACAGTAAGTGCAATATAATAGGTATGAGTTATTATTTTATGTGTAATAGCTAAACAAAGCTTACATGAGAACAAGTCCTTGGACAATCCTTGGACAATTTTGGGTTGCTCTTTTTAAAAAAGTTGGTTTTATAAAGATGAAATAGAAACTGTTGTATGTTTAGTAGGTAATGAGAACTTTTTGCAGGATACAAAGTCTAACATTTAAAGAGCATAACTTAACTGTAAAGAATTTACTATATTATGCTGCTTTTTTTTCCTGGATTTTTTTTAGATCAAGCAGTTCAATCATTGCATTTTATAGAAATGTTGATGGCATTTTTGCTATAGAATAAAATGAATTTCAGTTTTACATGAGGAGAGAATAATCTATGATATTCCACATTTATAAATGAACTAAAGCCACAAATTAAAAAAAAATAAATCCTATAATATTGAAAGCAGATGTTAAATTGATGTGGATGGATGATAAAGAAAATCTAGGGCTCAATCAGCTCCAGAGTAATTTTTTATGCTGTCGGGAATGCAAAATGCATGCAAGTGGAAAAAGAAGATTAATTTTAACACATGAATTTTAATGGAAAAGAAAATAAACATAACCCATTTAAACAAAATTACAGGCATGCTTTTGACAGATCTAATATACTATTTTTTTATAGAAGTGGAAATTTTAATTTGAAGGGGCAATAAACTTTTAGAAAAATATTAGATAGAGTTCATACCCTGTATTGGGATAAATGAGTTAGAATTATTTACAGTCTTTATGAATTTCATATGTAATCCTTCAATATTCCAGAAGGGGGCCACTATGACTGATCTTGTATTATGTCTGTCCTGTCTTAAATAAACTTAAACTTCGACTACCGTAGCTACTTCCTGTTACAGTTTGCACTTGTTATTTAAGTACCTGCATCCTTCTGGAGCGACATAACACTTAGTGGCAACATTTGCATTTCCCATTAATACAGACATTAAGTGTGGGTTTGCGGATGGAAGTTTTCAGGAAGTTTTACCTCAGGCTAGTTCCAGTTCAGTCTAGTGGCAAACATGTCCATCAATGGTGGGAGCTCATTTTCCTGTTACCAAACTGAGTCTTACGGGACAACAGCTTGGTTTTGGAAACTCTGCTGACTGCTATTAGGGTGACTAAAGAAGAAAATTGAATGATGAGCTTTTAATGATGGTATTTTTACATATCCCCAGGAATATATGGTCCTGTGTTTCTCATTACATTATTTCCCACTGAGATCAATTCACACCTTAATTTTAGGCCACATTCCATCACCTCAAATGAACAGTTATTTATTCTGGTGAAATGTCGAATTACTACTTTTAAGTGGTATTTTCAAGTTATTATTTTGTACATAAGTCATCATTAACACACAATTCTAGTTATTAAGGGTTTATTCAAGGGTTTTGTTCACTTTTTCCTTTAAGTCTTTTTTGTTAATTATATGACATCTCACTGATATATTTATATAAATGCAGGTTAGGCTAAAAACTACTCCTTAAACTTCCTCTTGAAAAAACTTTACTCATATGCATTCCGTACACCTGTGATATTCCAGTGTGTTTCCCATAAGGACCTGTAGCCACACCTGCCTCTCAACATCCATGCTGAATTTACTAGAATATCACATTGCTGGAAAAGAGTTTAGAATCCATCACCAGGAGCAGGAGTTACATGAGCAGGGTCTGTGATGTGTCCTTACATAATCACCAGAAACTGTCAGACTGGAAGGATTTCTAGCCAGTGAGAGTTACTGCTCCAGGGTGGACTGTTGTTGTCCTTGGCTGTGAGCATGGATTCCTGTACCACTAATCCTTTTCCTTCATGCCCCTCACTGAGATTTGGCAGGAGGCTTGGCATACACTGCATACTCCTGACATTTTCAGTTATTGTTTTCCAAAATCATCCTGGTGCTAATCCTAACTCTGCCCTCTGCCCGAGGAGTGGCCACCACTGAGCCCACCACTCTCTGAATGATACAGGGTGAAACTGCACAGCAGTTGAGGACCACTGCCACTTGCCTCCTAGGTCAGCCAGCTGAGGGAATGTTTTCAGCCAATTTCCTCATTGATTCCCAGGGAAGGTAGAAATTAGCTCCCTGCAGTGAGGATGAATAAGTATTCAAACATATCCTGACACTCAGAAAACATCACAGTGTGCTAGGTCAGTAGCTATTGAAAGTATTAAAGTAAACTGCAAATCAACAAACCCATGGTTAAGTGACTTTTCAATAGATCTTGTCACTCCATCAGAGTCCAGGTTCCTCTGCTGCTGCATAGCTTATTTCATGGTCAGGTCAATTATTTCTTAGCTCTTTTCGTATAAGCTTAGTGCTCCAAGTAGTGTTCAGAGCCATCGTACTACAGGAGTAATGGTGTCTCCCACTGATCCTGTAAAATATATTTGTAGTTTAAGGTGTACTTCGAAATATTTTAATATTTTAGGAATCTCTGGCTAGAGGACCATAGAGCAAAACCATTACAAGTCCTAAAGTAATTAATAGGTTTAACTCAAATATCCCTATTTCTCCGACGTAAGTCATTATCATTTATTTCCAAAAAATACACCCCATCCGAAACTTGGGCTGGTGTTGACTGTGATCAGGAATTTATGTTTTCTTACTGGAAGAAAGGGTCCTGTCCTCTGCAATCAGAGTTAGGATTAGATTGGAATTAAATATTGGCAATATAAAACCTTGAAGAAACAAGTTAATTCTTTTCTGCCTGCAAGAGTTTGGAAAAGAGCTGTCGTCATTCTTTTTTTTTTTTTTTTTTTTTTTTTTTTTTTTTTTTTTTTTACTGTGTGTATAGTTCCTATTATAATTACTCTTATGTTGAGGATTGCAAATAAAAAAATTAAGTCTAGTTTTTGTCTGAGACTGAGCAGCCTTCAGAGAGAACACTGAAGAGAAGTCTGGAGTCAATTGTGGTCAACAGCTTATGCTTCCTTCACTGGATGGGTTGTTCCCTTGGCTAGCATTATTTTTGAGGTTAAGGTTATTTGGGGGAATGCAATAACTGAAGAACCCATTTCAACATCTGGTGCCTTGCCCTCAGAAAAAGGAAAAATAGTTGTTTTAGGACAATACTTTGTGCTCTTTTTTTTTAATAATATGTTCTATGACCTTGGTTAAGTTCAGCTCTTACGTTTGGGAATGTACAGATTGAAGAAGGCTACATGTCTCAAGATTTAAGAGGACTGGTGTTAAGGACTGCTGCTGCTTTTTGTCTATCCTGTTTGCTGGGGAGCTGCAATCCCTGACCATTGCTAGGTTCAGAGTTAGGGCTGGATTCATGGTTCGAGAGTTGGAAAGAGAAGAGCTCCTTTTATTTCTTGAAGCTGCACACTCTTGAGCACTATGCAAAGGAATTTTAATGCTTGTGTATTGTGTCTTATTAAAATAATTTTTGCAGTCTTCTTTTCTTGTTGTTTTTCATTCCTGGGCAACAACAGTTAAGTTAGATTCAGGAAAGGGTACCTTGAGGTGAATATTCATTGTCTGGCTTGTATTTGACTCAGTTTGAGGCCAGAGTATTTTGAAAATTTAAATGCTGAATATCTCATTTTGTTACTAAAGGATTTGGGAAAATTAGGGATCAGAAAGTGATTTGTTTGTTAGGGATCTCAATGTTTTATGCTCTTGTTTTCAGTGAGTAACAGCCAGGGTAAAACTAAGTTTAGACTGGATAACCTAAGGACTGAAGTTGCTGCTCAGATGGTGTGGTCCTAATAGCTGGAAGTAATAGGCATGGGCTAGAATTATTAGGGTTAGGGTGGACAGCATAAATCACAAAGAGCCATACTGCTTATGATATAACATAGGACCTTGGGAAATTAGTATATATTGTTAGTAAGAGATTTTCTTTGTTGTAGTTAGATATGGTTCCATTTAAATTTAGACATAAAATCTGAATAGACCTCTGGTGACTCTCCTGTCTCATGACACATGGAAGTCCAGGAGTTTTTTCCTCTTTCTCAATCCCAGCAGAGATTAATTCCCTAAGTTACTAAAAGGTAGTTGTCTGCTACTGGTACTTTTGTATTTGTATGATGTAAATAAAGATACGAAGCAGTTTCCTTTGTATCCTGCACATATGTTAATTCACTGGTGTGATCCTTTTGGGAAGTGAGCTTACCATGTCTCTTTGAAGAGAGTTCAGTTCAAAAGATACCTATCTCTACAATTAGATAATTATCTTACAACTTGTTAAAGATAGGTAAATTTGTGCAAGATTTGCCTTCTGCTGTTCTACGCATCCCTCAGATTTCCTCCTGAATGCTTCAGCTCTTGAAACACAAATTCTTATTGTTCTAGAAAAAGCAGTGCTTTCCTCACTATACTGCAGGGCTCATTTTATTTCCTTCTTCCCTTCCTGTGCAGTTTTTATTCCCTCTGGTGCCCACACAGAGGGGTAGATACCCAGAGACACGTCTAGCACTGGAGAGTTCATTTAAAAAAATTAATAAATAAATGTTAAAGAAATATCATAGAATCATAAAATGTTAAGGGGTTGGAATGGACCTCAAAGATCATGTAGTCCCACCTCCCTTGCCACAGGCAGAGATATTTCCCACTAGACGAGGTTGCTCAAGGCTTTATCCAGGCTTTGAACATTGTTAAGGTTGGGATGCCCACAATTCCTCTGAGCAATCTGTTCCAATGTCTCACCATCCTTGCAGTAAAGAATTTGTTCCTAATATCTAACCTAAATTTCCTCTTTCAAGTGTTATCCATTACTCTGTCCTGTCATCTCTGCAGTTCCTGACAGAGCCCCTCTCCGTCTTCTCTGCAGGCCCCCTTCAGACTCTGGAAGGTTGCTGTGAGGTCTTCACACAACCTTCTCTTCTCCAGGTGAACAGTCCCAACTTTCTTAGCTTGTCTTCAGTATATCTTTGTGTTACACAACTTCCTATTCTGTATAATCCTTGTTGACTGTCTGGAGTGTTCCTGACTGGTTCCTTTCATGCAGTGCCCCTTCATCCAGGGCTATGTTTATGAGCAAATGTCTTTCTTTCTGGCTTCCAGTGCAAGTTGCACAGCACCAGTTACAGTCACAGAGTTAAGTCTTCCCACTCCTGTTGCCCCACAGGGTAAGGCAGCAGTCCCTGCCCCACATTAACCTCTGAGCTGTACTCACACGTTATTTGCAAGAACAGGGCAGACACTACAGGCAAAGTCCCTACCTGCCAAGAACAACATAAAATGGACAATTTCATACATGCACCCATGCCTTATCCTTTCTAGCTTATTAGCATAGACACAGCCCAGATGTCCTTTTTCCACCAGAAAAAACCTGGTTTCCTCTGTCCATTACTGGAAATCTGTCAGCGGAAATAGTCATCATGTACAAAGTTGTGATAATTGCTTTAAGAAATAGCTAAAATAAAAACAAGAACTTAAAAAAGGAATTTAGAAGGGGAAAGAATCCTTTCAACAGAAAAAGATACAGACAGTGGCGTAAGTGCTAAGGCTGTCAGCAATTTCAACTCCCAGTACAAACTAGTCCATGATCCATGAATTGTACTCAAGATGAATCAAAATGACCCATGCAGGCAAAGGAGGGCTTTGGTTTATTTAATTGCAAGTTAAACAAGGTCTCAAAATTAGTAACAAAGATGCAAATGCTTTTTTGGAATGTTTTCAAGCATTAAAAACAAAGCAAAGCTTGGATCCAGGACTCTATCTGTGATGAGAGTGATCAGATTACTAATGGCAATCTCTTGCTCTGCTCTCTGATAAAACGCGTTGTGAGGAGTTGTTTTGATTTGAAAACAGCAGATGTTTATAAACTGAACTCCAAATGCAGACTTTCAAAATGTCAGGAGCCACATGTAGTCTTTGGAGAGATTAGTGTAGTATATATGGTGTAACAGGGAAGTTTATTTCGCCACTGCGTTTCTTTGATCTTGGGAGTGCTTTCACAACCCCTTTTCTCCTTTTGTTTCTTTCAGTCGCGAGGCTGTAAACCCAGATTTATGATGGTATTAGTGTTTTGCCACAGAATGATTGGTATGTCCCAGATTCAGCCTTGTGGGATAAACATGAGCAACTAAGAAAAAAATTGTCTGAAATGGATGTAATCTTTTAAAAAAGAAAAATATTTTAAATAATATTTAAATGGGAAAAATTCAAATCAAGCTAGGAATGTTTGAAAATACAATTTATATTGAATGTCATAATTTTTTAATAAGGGTTATTCTGCAAGATTATTCATTTTTCATTCTGCTATTTCCTCAGTATTTTATTGAGAATATAGAAAACTTGAGAAATTTATACATGACGACAGCAATGAAGCATCACTTATATTAACCATATTGTTATTCATGTATCTTTATGTTCAGTGATCATGTTGTTTGTAGATACCTAAATCTGAGTCCTCAAAAAAAAAAAAAAAAAGACTTTTGGAATTATAACAGAATGTTTGAAAATTTCTGTTCCCATGGACAATATGTAACATTTTCAAATTCAGTTTCTGTGATGTGGTAAAGAAGTCTTTTCAGTTAATTTAGGATAGAAAGCCAAATCTCTGGAATTAGGTATAGGAATTATGCTGGATTATAGTATAGGAAACTCTGCTTTCTTTGAGTGGAGATGACAACATATATATAAAAAATTGACTAATAAGTTGATCTGAATGAACACTTGAGTGTCTTTCAGAAGTGAGAAATATTGCTAATAAAGTTTCTTGCAGTAAACTTAGCATTACATTTATATTTACACTTAAATCCAAAATATAAATATTTATGTTTAATATTTAATGTCTTATTTTATAAATGTCTTTTTGTTTCCTGCGATGTCTGAAAAATATGTGGCTTGTACTCCGATTCAAACAATATTTGTTTTTAAAGCTTTCTTTTTACTTCATTGCAGAAGATAAATTCCAAATCCAATGCTGTAATAATGTTTTTTCCTTCTCTCAGATATGCTTTACTTTTGGCACATATGCCTCCCTTCCAGTATTAATGAAACCAAAGAGAATTATAGATGTTTCATATTCTTTGTATTGAATTCCTAGCAGTTACACACATATGAAAAGACTGATGATGGCTATGAAGTCAGAAACAAGATTTTTATTTTTCCAAGTCATTTGCCACATAGAACACTCAAAAATCTCTGCTCTCCTGTATGAGAATGGTACTAGATCAGGAAATGAAATGTAAGAATTTTTAAAGAGAAAATAAATGGATTCCATACACTCTTTGGACTTGTACAAAGTGAAAATGAATGTAGCCACTTGTCTGAGTATTGATAAATGCACTACTAACAGTCTGCCAGATGGATCTCTGCTCTTGGACACTTCCTTTCCTATAGTCAAGACTGGAGTACACACCTGCAGTCTCTCCAAGGGGTTATCACCCGATGTCTCCTATGGAGATGGCTCATAAAAGCAACTGCTCAGAATTCATAATTTCCATCCAGTAGGAAATTCCACAATTAACCAGAAGATCTAATTAAAAAAACCCAAATAAACCTAAACACCTAAATATTTACTTGACACAGCATTAAACTTATATATGAGAACTACACACTTCCAGAAGGGTGGAAGAACAATATTTTTACCAAGAGGTTTTTTCTGTTTTTCTAAAGTGAGATGCTATTTTCCTAGCATTATATTTTTAATAGGCAAGCATCTTAGTACGGAAAAACAGCTGCACTGATGAGAAGCAGTTTCCGAGATATATAAATCTCCTAATAGTTTTTGATTTATAATAACATATTACATGGCAGCTGAAATAAAATGAATTAAAGGTAATTCCAAAACCACAGTGTAATAACCTTCAGGTGAGGGTGAGTGCTGAATAAACAAGTGTGCATCTTCCATTGTGCCACATCATATCACACCATATCATATCATATCTAAACTTTTAAAGACAGACTTTGATAGGTGAGGTGTATATTATACCAGCTAATAGTTACTAGGTTTTAAAGCCCGAATAAATACCTTAGGAAATAAAGAGAATAGAAAATAACCCTAATATTACTGTTCTAAAGGAAAACAATAATAATGTGAGTATCAACTGAAATCATCTGTCTCAGCCAAAAAGTAACTAAGCTAGATGAATCTCATCAGTGGTAAGAAAAGTAGAAATCTAAAGAGAAGGATTTGTAAAGGCATTAGAAATACCAGAAATGCTACTCCAAATTTTGAATTTAGGGTAACTTAATTTAACTTAATTTAGGTAACTTTAAAGTAACTTAAAGTTCACTCTCAAAAAAAAAAAAAACAAAAACAAGAGACCCACATGGACATGCACACTAATATTCCTATTCATTCCTAAAACAATTTGCAGATGTAATTGCACAGACAAACAAGAGCATTAAACAGATCATTTAGTTAATTAATAATCCAGAAGATGCTTGTAGAGTACAAAGTTTTATAACTTAATGTAGGCCTCACTACTTATATTGCAGATTCTAGGTCAGAACAACATTTCAGTCAACTTCAAATTGTACCTAGATACATGATCCTGTGACAATGTCAATAGGAAATGATAACAAATAAATGGAGGAGCAGCAATAGTTCTGGACAAACACAGCACGGTTTTTCCTTTACAAAAAGCCATTTTTTTGCAAGGACATTGAAATTCTGCATAAGTAGCTAAACTGAAAAAAGATTGGGTTTCAACATCTGAAGACAATCTGATTTCATCCAGATGGATTTATTTTTTAAAATATCAGACAATGTGAAATATATATGGTCAATTGCACAGAAAGAAAGTATACTCCGATGATAGATGAGAAAATTAAAAACAATAATGAAACTTCAGCTAATGTTTTAATCTAGTAGATTTCCTATGCTACCCTTTTACTAGAACTCACTTCTGTAACTAAACTTAAAAATGGTATTTCCTATGTAATTTTTTTGTAGACCCAAACACCCACATATACTTCTGTCTACTTAGGACTTCAGGAATTTCTCAGCCAACAGAATGTATTTAACAAATGATTTAACTTAAATGAAGCATCAGAAATGCCCCAAGTTCACAAAAGCCTATTCCATTGAAATTTCACTTTGGAGCCAGAAATGCTTGAATAGAGCCTAGGCATTTCCTCTTCCATTAACATTTTCCTTTCTGTGGCATTCAGTGTAGAATTTCTAACTACTGTTCCTCATATTTTCTTGGCCTGCCTCTTGTATTTAATTTTCATTTGCTGCTAAATCATTCAGCTTTTTACTACTGCTGTATAAATATGTGTTCAACCTTTCTGCTTGCAGTTGGTGGAAACATATATTACTGAAATGCTATCCTCCCAAACACATCATGTTTTCCCCATATGTGCCCTTGTATCCTGCTAGTTTTAGACCTCTGTAAGGCTGAAATTTTGTTTAATGTTTGGGTTAGGATCTGGGTTTATTTTTAGGTAAAAGAATAATTCAGGCAAACACTGCGGTTGTTTTCGAAACATCTGTTGGTGCCTTCTGTGGATCTTTCTGTCAGACAGAGCTGTCTCTGCCTGAAGAACATCAGAAGTGCATTCCCAAAAGACTAGTATGTGTTAGTGGTGTTTCAATAACTTGGAGGCTTTCGGTGACAACAAGGGATTACGCTAACGTGTCTCATGGCTAATTCTTGCTTGCCAGCAGAGCAATAGTGTTTGCCCATACGGGAATAATCTTTCCCTGAAGGCTGTCAGCTACCATGCTCAAAATGAGCCTCGAATATTGGCGGGAAAGACACATGACCTTCTGTAAAGGGACAATTTGTTTCACATCTCAGACACTTAAAGGACTTGTGTATACACCATAATTTCTTTAAATATGCTATTTCTGGAGTAACAGAGTACCCTCTCCTTGTAAAACTTGGCAGTTTTGCTTTTAGTAGACGAAATTAATGGAGAGTTAACAAGCAAAGGCTTAGTTTTCTATTACAGAACTGGGGAAAATGTTACAGGAAAAAAACAGAAGCAGGCTCATTAACATGATGTGTTAGAACATACTTGCAACACTTCACCTGTCTCTCACTTCGGGTTTTTCCTAGGTATGACTTAGTCAGCATAGAGAAGGAATCACTCTGTTCTAGGGATAAATTCATCCACACCCACTGCCCTAACCCTGAAAACCTGTCTCTTTCATGTTTCTAATAGTAACCTCGTTACTCTTGAGCACACATAAAGTTCCAGTGTACCCTGGGAGCTGTGTTTCCCTTTACAGTATGATTTAGGGAAATGAATCATGAAGTAACTTTGATTATTAATTCATATTATGAGAAGGAACAAAAAACTTTTTAGTTTGATTAGTTGACTTCCTATGATATGCAAGAAGCTGTTTGGAACATTTATTTCTCATCTGTTTTACATTCTTGCTTAGGAATTCAATTGAATTAGGGTGTTAGCTGACTCCTCCCTTCCCAAACAATGTGATGTCCACTGTGGAAACTTTTCCACTGGGCTTTGTAAGACCTTGAAAAATGTGCAAAAGAAAAAATATTAATTGTACAACTACTCAGTTATGCCACAGATTGTGACACATCTTTGTTTTCTCATAGAAATCCTTTAAAATAGACAAATAATGCAGATCAACTATTTAAAACATTAATTACTTTGTCCAAATTTCACCCTCCCCTCTGCCTTTTTATTGGCTCTGTTAATCTCATAATGGCATCCTATTAGCTCTTGAAAGGGATATGCAAAATTTTTACCTTGGCATTAGCATGAGGAGTAGGTACCTCTAAAAGCAAGAAAGATTAAGTAATACTCATAATCTTATGTAATAAGTAGAACCTTTCACTTACTTGCAACTTCAAAGAGTAAAAAAACAAAAATCCAACTAAAAGCAGACTGTAAAGAAAAAAGTTATGTACCTTGAACTTTATGAATGTATTTTAAAACATTTGGCACTGGAGTTTTCTTATTCCATGTCCCTGCCTGTAGAGTAACGTACAAAGAGCTACTAATTCTTCATTAAGTTATGAAATGTACTTTGATATATGGGTGTTTCTAGTCATTTTGCTTGAAAAGGGACTTGGCCATCTGATAAATGGGAAAAAAATGAGCTTGAAAAGAGCTGTTGGTTATTTGTACGTCATGAACCCCTGAAAAATGTAATACTGGATTTGCATAATGCTTTGTGGGAATGGCAAGTTCATGTGTTCATGGCAAGTACCATGGGAAGATGCCCTGGAATGGGATCATATGGAGAAGTGGTTTATATAGGACCACTGTTTTCTTGCTGTGTTCATTTAAGTGAATAGTTTTAAATGAATTTTTATATGAAGATGAGACAGTATTTTTTGTATATTTTCTCCACTTGTGTCAGAAATCTGTGATCTCTGATTTAATTAGAAGTTCCTAATGGCTGCCCTAGTCAACATCTTTTCTATTGGTCAACACCATTAATTCCTGCTGCATTGTAACTCCAGGTTTGTACTTTAAAATGAGTAAAATTTTTTACAAACCTGCGGGACAAGAGCTCAAGATAAGCCCTGTGTTTTTACCTGACAGAGTTCATGCAGTCTGACTGGTCATTGAGTTACGAGTATCATCTGGAACTTCTACTGGGAATGGCAGGTGAAGACTTTGGGAAAAAAGAGTATAAAAGGATGTTTTAGTAGCAGAGGAATATGTCTTCTGAGTAGTTTGTAGCCTGTAAATGGGAAGAGGATAGCACATAATAGCTCTATTAGATAGAGCAATAGATACTGTTCACCAACTCTGACTAGAAAGTCCTACTAATGCTAGTTAGTGGAAATCTGTGAAAGATTATTTGTGGGCAGCAGGTTTTATGAAAGGTTATAGACTGTAAATACCAGGCATTAGATCTGTTCAGATAATTTCTTAGCTTAAAGAGAGGTACCCACTGATTTTTTTTTAATTTCATGTAACTAATCCTTCCAAACTTGGCAAGGTCTAACAGAAAGATGAAAATGTTGAAAACATGACTTACTGCACTAAACTTAGGATATCTAGGAATCACAAACACTTCAGTACAAAAAATTTTAGGATAAAGTGGAATGCTGAAAGTTATCCAGATTTCTGTAACAATATTGCCAGATGTGCACCAAAACATCATAGTTCCCTGAAGACACAATTTAATGTATACTTAGTCCTGTGACATAGAAAAATTGGTGTCTTGGGTTCAATTGAGTCAGGTTTTTTTCTATCACACAGAATTATTTAATTTACACACTTCAGAACATTAACTCCAGAAGATCATACCTTAGTTATAGACTAACTAAACGTGAACTGCGTGCCTTTGGTGGCCTTGATTCAGGAGTAGACCATGCTGCTCTCACCCTTCAGGTAAGCAGCAGTGCCAGCCTTTACTCCAGGGCAGGCCCAGCAGTCACGCACTCTGCTCCTTTTTTTCCCTGCCATCCCCAGACAGTTTCTGGCCCTGGTTCACCTCATGGATCCTGATGCCCACGTGTAGGCTGATCGAGCCTTGGCTTGTCCTCATCCCCAGAGAACCTCCTGATGTCCAAGGCTGGGCTACCCCTGTGGGCTTGGCTGCCCTGCTCCTGGCTGGAGCTTTGGGACAGACCCTTCTGAATTCCCAGGGGAAGCCCACCTGCATCCTCCTCACAGGGAGCCCAAGCCTTCTCAATGAGAAAAACAGACACATAACTAATGTTAAATTCCATTTGAATCTTTTCTGCACATTCAGTGGAGATCCTTGCAGGAAATGTTCTTTGTGCCCTGGTTTAGAAGTTTTCCATCTAGAGTAATAAAAATCCAAATATATTTTAACCAAAATTAACTTTCTAAGTAATAGGAGGAATAAAACTGAACCCAAAATATGGTGCTCTCCATGAATTTTATCTAACTTGTTTAAAATTAATGCTTTACTATAAACTGCCCTAACAGTATCTATGTCTAATCAAAACTGAAGAGGCTTTAACTTCCTTAAAGAGTCTGACTGTCTCAATGAAAATTAATGAATAACACAGTATCCCAGAATATCCTGAGTTGGAAGGGACCCACAATGATCATCAAAGACCAGCTCCTGGCCCTGCACAAGACTATCCCCAAGAGTCCCACTACATGCTCAAGAGCATTCCAAATGCTTCTTGAACTCTGTCAGGCTGGTGCTGTGATCACTTCCCTGGGGAGCCTGTTCCAGTGCCCAACCACCCTGTGGGGGAAGAAACTTTTCCTGATATCAACCTAAACCTCCCCTGACACAGCTTCAGGCCATTCCCTTGGGTCCTGTCACTGTCACACAGAGCAGAGATCAGTGCCTGCCCTTTCTTGTCCCCTCCCAAGGAAGCTGTCACTGCAGTGAGGTCTCCCCTCAGTCTCCTCCAGGCTGAACAGACCCAGTGCCCTCAGCTGTTCCTCACACAGCTTCCCCTCAAGGCCCTTCCCCATCTTTGTTGCCCTCCTTGGACACTCTCTGATAGTTTAATGTCTTTCTTACATTGTGGTGCCCAGAGCTGCCCCCAGCACTGGAGGTGAGGCTGCCCCAGTGCAGAGCAGAGCAGGACAATCCCCTCCCTTGCCCAGCTGGTGATGCTGGGCCTGATGCCCCCAGGACAGGGTTGGCCCTCCTGGCTCCAGGGCACTGCTGGCTCATGTTCATCTTGCCAATGACCAGGGCTCCCAAGTCCCTTTCCCTGGCACTGCTTTCCAGTATCCCATTCCCCAGTCTGTCTCTACATCCAAGGTTGCCCATCCCAGGTGCAGATTCTGGCACTTTCCCTTGTTGAACTTCATTATTGGTTGGTGGTTGCCCAGCCCTCTGATTTGTCAAGGTCTCTGCAGGGCCTCCCTGCCCTGGAGGGAGCCAGCAGCTCCTCCCAGTTTTGCATTGTCTGTGAACCTGGTTAGTGTCCCTTGCAGTCCTGCCTTACTTTTTGAAGATGTGGAGTAGCACAGGACCAGGATGGAGCCCTGTGAAACCCCCCAGTGGCAGGTCACCAGTCTGATATTACCCATTCATTGTGTCCAACACACAAGCCAGCTGCTCACCCATCCCATGATGTGTTTATCCAGCTGAATGCTGGACATTTTATCCAGAAGGATACTGCAGAGACAGTATTGAAAGCTTTACTGAAATTTTAAAAATATTACAGCAACTGTCTTCCCTTCATCAACTAGGTGGGTTGCTTTGTCATAAAAGTAATTGTAAATTTGATTTAATGCTTCTACTCTCTTCCAGTAAGGAAATGTATTTGTGTTGTTCAGGACAGCTGCATTGGTCTTCCTGGGTTCAGCCCATTACTGACTGGGCTCTCCCCAGCTCCTATGATAGTTTTCAAATACATGTCCAATACAGAATTACAGTAGCAGCCATCTCATTTATGAATTGAAGAATTTTATAGAATGTGCATGGCCGTACTGTGCCTTAAGGTATCAGAGCCAGGTAATGGGCTGTGGCAATGTTTGCTGTGGAGGGTTATTTCAGCTCAGGCTGAAATCAGAAGTCTTTTACCCAGTATAGTGCTCAAGACAGGATCCTATATTAAAGTGGTAGAACAAGAAAACTGGTTTTAACTATTTTTATGTGTGCAGAAAAGAAATTACTAAATATATATTTTCATTGTCAGAAGAGTGAAGAAATAGGCTAAAAATATTATGCAGTACTGCTGCTAAAACCTGTATTTTTCATAAATGCCCAGAAAATTTATGTGAAACACAGCTAGTGTTTATTTCCATCTACTGTCAAAATCATTATTACATAATTACATTATTACAGTACAGAGTCAAAATTATGTCATCACAGAGTCATATTATGTCAACCTGTAGCACAAACTGTAGAAACAATGTGGTGCCATCTCTCCAGCTTATGTATTTACAGTTCACTTACTTGTTGTGGAGTAGTACTAGATACAAGCTGTATTCCTCAAACTTATTTTTTGGGGGGTTTTGTTTTAATAAGGAAGAGTAATAGAAATCTTTAGATAATCCCAAAATTTCTAAATTATGATCAGTGCTCAATAAGTTTCTTTAATCTTTCATTTTTAAAACATGATTTCCATTCAGGCTACTCTCCTTACAGGCAACATTCTTTGTAGTTCCTGTTATGAGGAGAGGCAAAACCAAAAAATATCAGGTTAGAGCCATTATTTTAAAGCAGGAGACCGATCCCATAAATCATTACTCATAAAAATACAAATAATGACTTCAATTTTGCTCCTTTATATCACTAAAGATGACATAAGGGTAAAGGGTTGGCATGTTATGAAAAGATCTAGAAATATATTTGGGACTTAAATACCCTTAGAGAATAATTTGCCTGTAATTATTATTTATCAAAGCCTCTGACCGATAGATGAACAGAAACACACCCAGAAGGACTGGTGGCTGTGATAGCATTCCATCCCAAGCAAAAAGTTCACATTTCAAGAATACCTTTTCAGATGAAGAGCTGGACAGAAATAAAAATTCTTTTCTCAACAATTGTTGAGGTCTTAAATCTTGTTTTTCTTCTTAGAACAAAACCAAAACATTTTAAATATTTTCAGAAAGGAAATTGTGGTGAAACATCTGTTTTCTGATCAGAAAGGTCAGCATTTGAGTTCATCATGTCTTTTGCCATTGGAAACAATCCAAGAATCTATACTGGACACTTGAAATTTCCCACTGTAAATGTTGTCAAAATCAATATTTCTCTAAAAGACATCTTGCTGGCTCTGATGCAGCTGTTCGTTTTGACCAAAACCAAAGAAACAAGCTGTAAGACCTGTGGACTAGTTGGAAAAACCCAGGTGGAAAAGATGGAAGGGGGACAGTAACTTTAATATTAGCTGTATAGCTTAACTATTCCCCACAAGAAAGAATGTGAGGGGGAGCCAGGGCCATAGACAACAGTGACTATCCAGGGTCAAATTCCATAATCATTGCAGATTGCTTCCTACTGCATGCAACACTTCACAGTGCTTCTAATACACATACTGACACTTGGTAATTAATGTTTATTGTTGCAATTGGGTCACACAAACAACAGAGACTTTAATAAATTTAAAGTCATTAGCAGAATGTGTCAAGCACCAAGGCAAATAGCTAGAGCTGAGTATGCTCTTTTCACTTTGGAATTAATGCACTATGAAATTTTACTGAAAAAAATGTAAAACTAGATTTTATAGAGGACTCAGTGGGGTAACACATTCTTGGATTTTACTGAAGCCTTACATTGTCCTTAGCTTCTCAGACAGTATGTTTCAGTTATTATTATTCCAAATAACTACTATGAACAGATTCTGTTGAAGACTTATATAACATTTATAGTTCTCAGCAAACCAGTATTCCCAACAGAATTTCTCAGTTTTTCCACATTTAAAATTCCTTTGTGCTTCAATAAATGTTGAGTCAGCTCTACTTTAGGCTAAGCAAGAGATTTTATGAGAAACCATACACATTAAGCTAACAAAATCTCAGCACTTGATTAGAGGCAGAGATCAAGTTTATGATTCAATTTATTCTGATAAATGTTAATGCTTTATATTGTAGCCCTTACTAGTTCCTCATATGAACATATTCTCCCTCCTTCTAAAGTACTGTGAATGATAGCATCTCATATGAATTAGGAACATCAGAGTTTTTTGCAGTACCAAGCACCGTGCTTTTTGTACATGCCATTCTGAATATTGCTAATATTGTGTAATGCTTTTCAGAGGACTTTGTTTCTCAGTGTCCCTGCTGATGTGTGCAGTAAGGCTGAACAGGTTGGGAAGACACGGTGTCTCAGCTGGCCTAGGGAAATGAGATTCAGCTGTGCCCAAGTTTTATGAGTTTCTGAGTTATGCAAGCAATTTGTCATGACACACATAACTTCATGGTTTGCTTTTTGTTTGACCCTGCTGATGCTGAAATAAAATTCTTAGGGACCTGGATGATTTTGGCTGCTGTTGGCAGGAGGAAGAGTGACTCGTGAGATAAAGTGGCATCTATCAGGCGGAGCGCATCACAACCAAATGCCAGGCAAAAGACAGGAAGTAATCCATTGGTAAAGGCCTGTTCACAAGCATGTACAGAGCCCAGTCTTCCCCCCAGCACTCTCCTGTTTTGTCCAGGACTTCTTCCTATAGTGTAAGAGGAGGTAAATCAGAGAGGAGATGAGGATGATGTTAAATCCTAATATGATGGATGTACTTCTAATGTCCTGCATTACGTAAGTTTCCTGAAGAAACAGTTCTGGGGGTCCTTACACAAGCTGAAGTTTTACAATAAATTCAAATGATCATGAGACCTGTGACTAGACTGCTCTGTGTGTCTCTGTCCTCCCAGTAGGTGCTAGGAGTAACTGCTTGTGGTGGTTATGACACCACATAAAATGTGCTTATGACATTTTCTTTGCGCTTTGTGCTTGTACTGTTGTGCAGCTATTGTATCAACGCTCTTCAAACCTCCACGGAGCCTCCTTCTCCTGCAGTCTCTAATAGGCACTCTGCTGCAACAATGCCTATGGCATTATAAAGGGTAAAAGACTCAGACTTGCCCTTTCTGTAGAAAGAAGGAGCTGAAGTTTTCCTAATGGAGTTCATCACAGGCAGCGCTGTTTAACAAGAGAAACATATCTGACTTTTCTGCTTCTATTATATTTTTAAAGTACGCAACTTTTTGCACCACAGCCATTTAAATTCTATAAAGGAATACCCCTCAGCTCACCTTGTTACTCTTCTTTTTTATTATTTGCTTGTTACTCTTCTTTTATATGATTTTCCATTCCCCAATTGTTCTTCTATGCAAAATACCAAGAGGATCTTCTGGTTGTTAGGTTGCAGGGGGTGAGAAGGAGGAAAATGAGGCAGAGGCAAGGGGAGACAGGAAGTCACTTTATTTCATGGGATAGGGGTGATTTTGATCCAGCAGCTGGTGGAAACTCAGCTTCTGAGCCAGTCTCTTGCTGCTGAGACAGCTTCACGTGCTTTTTCTTTACTATAGACATGGTTTGCCAAGGACATGTGGCTTTACTTCCAAGACACATTTTCTTTCTTTCAGCTCATGTTAAACGCTACCAATGAAAAGGGAAGCAAATAGAAGGTTTGCATTAACTCTTTAAGGAGAAAATTATATTTACAAAAAAGCCCAAATGGATATTATCTTCTTCTCTGTTTCTAATGTCATGTAAAAAACATTTATTGGTTCATTTTAAACACACTTCTAAAGCAACCAAACAGTAGTTTGTTTTAGGAAAGACTCAATTAAAAATTAAGGAAACCTTTAATAAATAAAATTCTTTAATTAATGAGATTAAATGTGATAAAGATGCTGTGCTCTCGACACTCAGCTTTCTTTGTTCAACAGGCTTCTGGTTTTTGGTTCAGTATTGAATTTGTGGGGACTTCATCACCCAGACACGGAGAATGCTAAAAAAAATTGCAGAAAAGCTCATATTAGCTATTTAATATGAGAGGCTTCAATTCTTTCTCATAAGAAAATACCACAGAAAAGTTAAGGTCACAGATGAAACCACAGGTATGCATTTGTGGTGAGTTCTAGGCAGATATGAGTTGGCTCAGGAGAACAGCAGCCAGGCATCATGTAAGAATACCAGCTCAGCCCAAACCCTGCTTGACAGCAATAGCCTGACTGGAGCTTCAGAGTAGAGCTTCAGCTTCTACAGTGGCTCCAAACAGAAATGTCTTGCCATATGTCAAAGTGACCTTGTAGAACAGCAGACCTCTGACTGCAGCACACTGGGTTGAACTAACTGAAATTCTGAACCTATAACCCATATTCTGCCATCAGTTGGACACTTGGAAGTTCCTTTCATATCTAAAAGACTGCTCTGCTTCTGCACAATGTGTGTTTGGAAAAAAATTCTGGGCTTCAGTGGACTGTCAAAAGAGAAGTCCCTCCTCTCTTTTTTTTCTCTTTAAAATATTCTCCTAATCTCTGCTGAGTTCCTATTAAAGTTTCAGCCTAAAATTTTCTCTATTTCAGAGTCACTAAATTTCACTTTTGGAAAATAGCTGTTTGGGAACCTCAGTCGTGTTTTCATTCTCTCAAAAAATCTTGCTGTTATTCTCCATGTGCCTTAATACTCTGTTTTTCTTTCAGGCTGCAGAAGACGGATAAGTCTCTGCAGGTATGTAAGACTTCATGCATATGTCTGAGGATAGCTGGGATTCCTACATACCATTGTTTTAAAAATAAATACCAGACACTCCTACAGGATTTTCCCTGCAATATCTTGCTTCAGTTGCCCCTCAACTCTCTTATTTAACACATAGTTTACCAACACATAAAAACTGTTGCTTGGAAACAATTTATATTATTGTCTTTGCCCTAATTTTAAATTCCCTTTAGTCACACTACACCACTAGCAAGTTTGTTCCTCATCCTGTGCTACCATTTTCAGTACAGAACCTCTGTCAGAATTATTGCTTTGGGCTTTTGTTATTTCTATAGTACTAATTAGGTGGTTTTGTCTTTTCTTACCACCTGAAAACAGACATTGAACATGGCATTTCAACTTGAAAACGGAAGTCGGTCTCTTTGCGACACGGTCCTCATTTTACTGCTTAAACAACGAGACTAGGGAATAGTTTAAGCCTCAAACAACATGATTATTATCTACACAGTGCTTCACTTTGAAAAGTCTCATTCTCCACTGTTCACTGTTTGTTTACATTTCAACTGTGTGCATTACTGACAGAAACCTGCATCTCTCTATGAATGGCATATTTTAACCATTCTGCAGTTTCCTCCATTTATCATTGTCCTTTATGCAATACCATTTGGTTTCAACTGGCCTATTTTAAATCCTATCCAAATTACCTTTTCCTCTCTCATTAGCAGAAAACTGAAATATGCCAGCCACAGCCCAATAAATTGTTCCATGCAGCTGGGCTCAAATCTGCCTAAAAACCATCATGCGTTTGTTGGTATCTTCATCTGCACAGTGAGTTGACCCCTCACAATATAATCTCTAGGGCTGGTGCCAGTGTCTCAGGCACGAATAAGACAGTCAACAAGGAATAGAAGAGTCTCTTTAATGTCAAACTAGAAATACTTCTACTGATATGGTAGGGCAGGACTTTGGCTAACACAGGACCTGGACCCCAGCCTCGCCCTCCGAGCTGACTGTGGCTGCCACTGCCATGAGCCAGACAGAAGCAAGGGATGAGCCTGCTCCCTCAGCCTTAGCTCCCTGTACCTCGGGGGCAGGACCCTGGCGTGCTGGTATCTCTCTCACCACCAGTTCCCTGCTCTGGGAGCTGGCACAGTCTGAGGCTGTTCCCAAAAGGCAGTTTGGGCACTGTTACATGAAGCAGCGCAGCAAGAGAGGAGAAGGGTCGACTTTCTTGAGCATCCCGGCCACCTGGCCAGCACCGCTTGCAGCTCGGGGGCCCCTGTCCCACTCTCGGTGTTTGGGACAGCGCCTAAGGAGAGCACCCTGCGTTATAGCAATGATGCTTCCTTGCAGAAGGATGAGGCCGCCTCTGGCTACAACCAGCAGAAAATAAAGAGAGCGCTCTCCAGCTGGGGCAAGTCCAGATTCAGTGTGGATCCTAGGGAAGCTAACCACCTAGGAGAGCAAGAGAAGAGTTACAGCAACTTACAAAGCGAGAGGGATACAGGGGAGGAGCCCATCCTCGGGCAGATAGGAACGCAGGGGGGAGTGGGGTACAGAGGATTGACCAAGGTAATACCAGTAATAACAACTTGGAGGAGGGGCCCCAGTCCCTGAGCCAATCACTCTGTGCCCTAGACAGAAGTTTCTGGAGAAAAAGGTGGAGGCAGAGAGTGACCGGCAGGGCACTGGGGCAGGGTTTAGAAAAAGATACGTTGATCTCCAGAGAAACCGGGGAGGAACCGGGGTAACTGACCGTGGCAGGGCGGGGAGGGAGAAACAGGGCAGAACCATTACAAAACAGGGGCGAACGGAACAGTCCAACACAACACAACATCTCCCCCTTTTTTGTTTAAAAAGATAATAAATAATGAATAGTCTAAAAAGAAGTGATCTGAGTTTGCTTGTTATATTCTGAGTCTGGGTAAAGGTCACCAAACCAGGGGTGGCTCAGTGGGGCTGAAGCCCACTGATCTTCTTCTGGAGCTTCCACTTTGTCAGATTGTCCATCTTCTGAGGCTGCTGCCTGGTTGACGCTCGGAGTGGGAACAAACTTACTTATCAGTCTCTTGATTAACCTCCAAATAATGGAGAAAACAACCAAAACTATAACTAAAATTAGAAGGACTAAAAGAACAGTCTTTAAACTGACCCCACCCAACCTGAAAGGCCCTATCTGGAGAAAATGTCCCCCAGCCAGTCTGATGTCTCTATTTTGATGTCATGGATTAGGTCTTGCATCTTCTTGATTGCAGTTCTCGCGTCCTCAGCCTTGGATGGTAAATTAAGGCAGCAGAGGCCCTCGAACTCCTCACATTGATGGTTGTGGAGCAGAAGACGGAAGTCAAGGGCTGCTCTGTTTTGGAGTGTCGCCTTCCTTGTTATTTCCTTGTCCGATAGGAGGTCCGATAACACGGCTGATGTAAGGTTGGCTTGTTTAGCTACCCAACACTCTAAGTGGGCCAATTCACCTAGAGCTTTAGCTGCGGATACCCAGGGCAAAAACACGGTAATCGCAACTCCTTCTGGCTTCGACCAATGAATAATTTCGGAGTCACACTCAGGGTGAGTGTCTCTAATGTCTCTTTTGAAGCAGGCCAAATTCAGTGTGACGTTCTTCGATCTCCAGTTATTAATTTGGGTCCTGTTGGGGCTAAACAGCGACAGATGACCAGAAGTACAAGGGCCTCCTACAAGGCAAGAGGGGATGCCTGCCCATGCTCAGTCTCCGCAAATCAAAAATATACCACAAGGCAGTGATAAGGGTTTTCCACCAAAGGTAGAAGAGGTATGAACCAGTGCGACAACTTCGCACCATTGATTTGCAGTATATTCCTTTTTGAATTGCCGCACTGATTCAGACCGTTTATTAGCAGGGTCTGGGGTAAACATAAACTGGAAGCAAATGGAGGCATTGGCGGAGCTGAGCAATTCGAATTTAAGAGGTTCAGAATCCAAAGGAGCCAGCCCTTTGATTCCATTCCTCCAGGCAGCTCTAGGGTCAGCTTCAGGGGAACAGGCAGTCTTTCTGGGCATTAAAGGAGCAAGGGACGTATTAAAGGGGGAAGGTAAATCATTAGGAGGGAGAGGGATCCCCACAAGGCATGACGACATCAGGTCCTCTGCTGATGCGCTGTTGAGGCATACATGGTCCCGGCCGAGGACTTTCGTGAGGGTGTGCCAGACGTTGGCCTTGGGCTGAGGGACGATCCATGGGTCCAAAGGTGGTATAAAGGACCAGAGTGCTGCTGCCAGCAGGATGACCACAGTTGCGGAAGGAGCCATTGGGTTGGGGTTGCTAAAACAATAAAAGGACAAAATTAGGTGAACAGGTTTTAAAACTTAGGTTCTGCCCTAAAAGGAGGCCAAGGTCTAAAGTAAAGGGTTTGCGCCTCCTCCTCCAGCAGGCCTCCTCAACCTGTCCCACGAGTCCAGCCTTTTCTGCTCTCTTGGGAAGGAAGGGCCTGACCCACTTGCATGGTACCCATTTCAGCCCGGAGGGAGTGGACATGCAAGCGTATCCCCTCCCCCAGGTGACCAGGTCAAATGGCCCCTCTGTTTTCCAGGTCTCTGGATCTTTAACCAGAACCGGAGGCCTGGCCTTCAGGTGCAGCTGCTCGTGGTGCCCGAAGTGCCGTACAATGCGGGGGTTCAGGTTGTCAAATGAACAGTTTAAAAAATTGATTGTAAAAAGTGCCTTAGACAACTGGACGTGAGGGGACTCCACCTTCACTGCTGCACGCTGTTGTTCAAGAACTCTTTTTAGGCTCTGGTGGGTCCTCTCAACCACGGCTTGGCCTGTTGGGGACTAGGGGATGCCAGTCTTGTGCTCTATTCTCCACTGCTGCAGGAAACTCCTGAGCTCCCTGGACTTGTACGCTGGGCCTATATCAGTTTTGATGACCTTGGGGATACCCAAGACAGCAAAAGCCTGTAGATGTGGCCAACTCATGCCCTATGGACAAAGGATGGAGTCTGGAACTACTTAGGCTATATAGTTGTTTTTCTCTTCTTTTTTTGTTGTATTTTTTTTTTCCTAATCTGCTTTTAAGCTCTCAGGTGAAGAAGAAAATGTAAATCAGCTTTCTGTTAATTTTCAGTCCTGTTCCTTTCTCACCAGGCAATTTGTCTTTTGCTTAGATAAAATGAAATGTGGCTTCCATAGCTGTTGTATACATATACAATTTTATGTAAAATTTGTAGATGATTTGCTTTCAATGCCTTTGAGTATGCAAATCTGCTGGGTTATTAGAAATTAATGAATTTTGCAGCTGGAATATTTATTTACTAACTAACACTAAGGTGTAGCTGTGACATCAGTACTTGGAACAAATGACCCATTAATCAAGAAAGCAACCTGACCTTCTCTATTTGCATGGTACTCCTGTCCTCAAAGCTCCTTTATTTTCCATTTACAAGTCCCAGGTGCTGACATTTTTGCCTAAAAACTGTAGCCATGATTATGGAGAAAAGTAGATGAACTATAAAAAAAGCACTTAATCCAACATAATTCTTTTTAATAGCTGTACTTAAGAAGTTGATGGTTGAATGACATTCCTATTCACACACAGTCTTAGTAAATGTCAGCTTAAAATGTAGACAAGTATGGAGTACATTAGTAGTAGATGCTCCATGACTAGAAAAGATACTTATCATGTCAGATGGTAATCCATAGAAAAAATGGGCAACAATATGGGATTCATATGTGATAGCTAGTTCCCAAGCATAGAAATCAGCATATTGCTACCTCTGGATCCAGAATACAAGAAACTCAAACAGAAAATGAGAGATCAGGAGGAAGTGTGGTCTTGCTTCAGGCTTCTGTTTGGACAGGCTTCTGTTTGGACAGGACTTTTGTCTACCTCAGCTCATTTTTTGTAGAACTTTTAGTCCTTTGGGTCAGAAATTTTCATTAGCAGGGAGACAAGGGGAGTTTTTGTGTGGTGACAACCTTGGAAAAAATGGTCATATTTGAAAAAAATGGTCATAACATTGTTTGGTTCTGAAGACCATCTTTATGACCTAAGAGAATATAAAAGTTGATTCATATATATGAAAGAAGGAAAGAAGGAAAGAAGGAAGTGGTGGAAGGAAGTGGCGGAAGGAAGTGGCGGAAGGAAGTGTCGGAAGTGGCGGAAGGAAGTGTCGGAAGGAAGTGTCCGAAGGAAGTGTCGGAAGGAAGTGGCGGAAGGAAGGAAGTGTCGGAAGGAAGGAAGGAAGTGTCGGAAGGAAGTGTCGGAAGGAAGTGTCGGAAGGAAGTGTCGGAAGGAAGTGTCGGAAGGAAGGAAGGAAGGAAGGAAGGAAGGAAGGAAGGAAGTGTCGGAAGGAAGGAAGGAAGTGTCGGAAGGAAGTGTCGGAAGGAAGTGTCGGAAGGAAGGAAGGAAGTGTCGGAAGGAAGGAAGGAAGGAAGGAAGGAAGGAAGGAAGGAAGGAAGGAAGGAAGGAAGGAAGGAAGGAAGGAAGGAAGGAAAAGAAAGAAAGAAAGAAAGAAAGAAAGAAAGAAAGAAAGAAAGAAAGAAAGAAAGAAAGAAAGAAAGAAAGAAAGAAAGAAGACAAGGAAAATAAAAATAAAAAATAAACAGAAAAAGACTAGAGTTTACAAAAACATAATGACATAAAGTACGCATCATCCATCCTTTCATCAATGCAATTTCCTTATGGCTATTCTTCCTCTGTACTAAGTAATATCTTATAAGACTATCAACACCTTTCAATGCATCAGACTACACAATATTTTGTCTGTAAACTCATCTTAGTCTAGATTTCTTCTGTTCCATACAGTAATTTTTTTTAAACTCAAAACTTTACTCAAAGCAGAAATAATCACATTTAAGAGGGGCTATACAAAAATGTATCTGCACTTTACAGAAATATGGATTCTTTTAAGTTACCTGGTTTGATTACATTGGAGATGAGTTGTAGCAGCAGTCCTTCAAGGCTTCTAAAACTGTGAAGTGAAATCTGACAAAGACGTGCTGTTAGACAGAGTTGGACAACCAAATCTGCAGCCTGTTCTGAATCAAGAATATCAAGATATCTCTTGATTCTGTGACTGGTAAATCCCTTCCCTTCCCTTCCCTTCCCTTCCCTTCCCTTCCCTTCCCTTCCCTTCCCTTCCCTTCCCTTCCCTTCCCTTCCTTCCCTTCCCTTCCCTTCCCTTCCCTTCCCTTCCCTTCCCTTCCCTTCCCTTCCCTTCCCTTCCCTTCCCTTCCCTTCCCTTCCCTTCCCTTCCCTTCCCTTCCCTTCCCTTCCCTTCCCTTCCCTTCCCTTCCCTTCCCTTCCCTTCCCTTCCCTTCCCTTCCCTTCCCTTCCCTTCCCTTCCCTTCCCTTCCCTTCCCTTCCCTTCCCTTCCCTTCCCTTCCCTTCCCTTCCCTTCCCTTCCCTTCCCTTCCCTTCCCTTCCCTTCCCTTCCCTTCCCTTCCCTTCCCTTCCCTTCCCTTCCCTTCCCTTCCCTTCCCTTCCCTCTAAACGTCTCTGCAGGAAAGGAAACTTAAATTTACTGAATGGAAAGAATTGTATCCTCTAGAAGCTAGAAAGTAGCTTGGAACTTTCTACCTTCCATTACTTTGTCAGCCTTCATAACTCTTCCCCACCATAATTGCAGCTCTGTTTTGCCCAGGAGTGTATGAAATACAGCCGGCAGCTCAAGGGGGAACGCACTGCTCTTCAGTTTCTTACGAGACTGCCAGTGCTCAATCAAGACTGCCTCAATAACTTGTCCCTAAAGAGAAGAAATGCATCTTCTCGTTCCAATTTTGTCTTCCCATCTGCAAAACACATTCATTGAATTGTCATTTTTACTCTTATTTAGACAAGGGAGCTCAAGTATAGCACATAATCTTTTTTTTTTTAAAAAATAGGGTAAGGATCCAGAAACAGGAAGAACAGAGATATTTTTTTACGCTTATGTTTTTATGTTTTAAATGCTGCTTTATTCTTTGTACATAATTTGTATGAAATAATTTATGCTTAGAGACACGTATCAAACACTCCTCTGACAGACATTTATACCATACCTCTTCATGAGCACATCTGTATCAGTAGCACAGCGTAAAAGCATTGGTGTTTGTGAAATCAGATTTGTGTTTCCAGAGAATCAAACCTGGAAAGAAGGAAAAAAGAGGAGGGGTTCTCTAAAGTTTTTTTCCTGTTTTAGTGGCTTCATCCAATATAGTGAGTCACATTTAAAAATCCCCTTCATTTATAGAAGGATACAACATAAGATACATAACAGGATGTGTTCTTTTGTTTGGTCCAAAAAATGACATGTCATGAAATAGACATTCATTGGAAGATACATTTTGAGTCTGTGGAGATAAGGCATGAATTAAAAAACCACAGAAATTAGACCCTTAAATTGTGTGGAACATATTAAAGAATGCTGGATAGAGAATCAAACTTTCAGCAAGTATTCCTGTGGCTTTGGAAAAACACAGCTCATCAAAAAACATTAGTAGATTTACATTTTCTATAGTGGCCAGTGAAAAACAACCACATGGACAGGTACAGAAGAAAGCATCATGTTAGATGTGGAGGATTACCCCAATAAAATATATGACATGCTTTTCTTTGAAGTAGCAATAATAATTCATTCCTGTTCATAAGTATTTTTCATTGTTCCCATTATTTTTGTGTTGCTGCCCCTTTTTTTTGCTTGTGATAAACAAATAAAAACCAGAACACATTGAAAAGAACATCCCCTTTTTACATTTACTGTTGTTAATAACTTGTACAATGATGGGGAATAGGACAAGAGAAGAGAACACTGATAGTCATTTCATCATGATTCAGACAAATCCTTCAGCACCTCGTTGGTTGCTTTGGCTTATCTTCTCTATTTGCTTGCTAAATCTGTAAACAGGCACTCAGGAAAAACAGTATTCTTCTCAGAGGAGATTAAAAAAAAAAGAGACCTCTTGGCTTTTGTTTGATAGTATTTGAAAAAAACTTTCTCACCTCAAAGACATTTCCAGGTTGTTTAAAAAGTTGCTCCTAAAATACATGAAGTTAATCTAGCAAGCGGGGCCAACTTAGAGCTGAGCAGGAGGGTGGAGACAAGGATTGCAGGACTGGTAGTGAACACACCTGCTTTTGCCAATGGCTGGGGAAGATATTAACTGAGAGAGCTCCTGTGCTTCTATCTAAGCACAGAAAAAACAATCTAAGACCTTCTGGCATGGTGTTCCTCACACAGGACCTGACCTTTGGGAGTACTTTACTACTTGGTTTGCTATCAACAACTTCCCTCTGGATCATACCAGTCTGACTGTAGTAGTTTTATTTTCAGCACATAAAAGCATGTAGTCTTGTAGAACAAAAATAAAAGTATTTAAATTGCATTTTTTTTTTCCATAAAGCAAATTTACCATGTATCCTTCATAGAAAATAACTGTAGCAAGTGCTTGGCCTCAACAAGGAAAAGAAAAAATGAATTGGATCTAGTTTCATTATGTTCACTTCTTCTGGAAAGTTCACCTAGTAATAAATAGTATATTTAAAAAAAAAAATTCTTTCCAATTTCTGTTATTCTGATCCGGTCCCAGCTGAAGCCTTATTACTTTTCTGTTGAAGGAGGCTCAAAGTTAAAGTATGCTTTTCTGGGGAACAACAGTGTCTCCTCTGTGTGTAGTACAACAAACTATTCTCCCCCTATTCTGAGTTCCAGGTCAGGTTTACCCTGAAACCAAAGTCTCATGTGTGTTCAAACACCTGCCCTGGATTCTTGCCCTTTTTTGTGACGATTTCAAGAAATTACCTCTGGAAAAAAAATGATTCCAGAGGAATTTTGATGTTATGGATTAGATTTGGCAAGTGGTTCAAAATCATGATCAGTTATCCATCTGCCAGTCAGTACTGAATATACTAATGAATCAAGGGCGAGACACTCATGGAAAAACACTGGTTAAGGTCATCAGCAATGGATTCCAGAATCAGTGGCACATCAAAAAGGGGGAAAAATGTTGTATTAACAGAATGTCAGCTTCCTTCTTCTCAATAATACTTTTAACAAGATAAACTGTCAATAAGTAGATAGCGTTACATCATAAAAATCCTCTAAATTTATGGCTACACTACAAGGAGCCAGGATGAATTGCCAAATACAGTATATTAACTTTTTAACTGCAAATCAGCTTTATGGTTTGCATGTGTTAAAACCATTTCTTTTATATTGCAAGTAACACTTGAAATGTCCCCCTTTGGCAGTAACGAGGGATGATTTTCAACCCAGAGCAACCCAGAGAACACTGGGCCCAGAGAACAAGTTCTGAAGTACATTTTATATTTCACAAAGGCTCAGCTGAAGAGAAAGTTGTGAACGTGTCCAAAAACACTTTTGGACACTTACTTTGTATGCTGTATAGTTAATATGCTTGCTTTCCAATAGTTCAATAGTTTCAACACAGAAATTGTTTCAGTCTGAAAGCAATAAACCTGATAAGTTTAAAAATGAAGTTGAAGGGAAGGTGTACATCTCCTTTGGACCCCACAGACTGAATATTATTTGTTTACTTCTGTGGAAAGATATATTTTTGGTCTATTTTATTGAGTGGAAAATACATGTAAAAATTATAGGGATATTCAGAAGCTAAATGTTTAAGAATGGGCTTTTGTACAATATTTGTAAGCAATGGTTTCTACTTAATTCAATTTGATATTTTTCAGTTAATTAGAAATATGCTATACAGATTTCCAATCTTAAGGGTGTATGTTTAGAATCTAAGTTTCAATATCTTATTTTCCTAAAGGAAAATTTAAATAAATTGTTGTAATTTACAAAAACAATCCAAAATGACGATGAATTAGCCTTTAAATTTACCTTTTCCTAATATGTAAAGGTAACAGATTTGGACAGAAATGAAAAAGAAAAGCTATGTACAAATTATTTGAGGAAGAAAATGTAACAAAATTTAATTGGTCTTTGGAGAAAATGGCTTAGCAGACACATAAAAGACATATTTCAGAGAATTTTGTCTCATTGTTCTTTATTATGAGTGTGAAAAACAAACAAAAAAAACCCCACCAAGGACTGTGTGTGTGCTCCTTCATGAAAATGTAGCCAGTGATGTAAAAATTACAGAAAATAAGAGAGTGAGTAATTTCTAAAAAGAAACATTTTTGAAGTCTTCTATTCTGTATGAATGAGCCTTTAAGATGGCTTTTCTCTGTGGTTCTGCTTTTGCCAGTAATACATCTATGCTTGATAATGTGTGAATTAATATATTTAACTCCTGCTGAAAAAATGTGGAAAGTTTAATAAAAAGTTTCTAGAATATCCTAAGAGAGCAGCGTTCTGGCAGAAATACAGAAAAAATTAGTGAAATGAATTAGACTTTGTACTTGTGGGCTAATTCAGGAAGACATAACCTAGGGGTCCTTAAAACAGTATTATTATATTTTCAGGCATCATTGATCGTAAGGTAATTGCAGATGCTTAAGGGCTGTTTCTGGATTGTTTAATAATCTGAGTGAACTGTTTGTGATTTTGAACTGTGCCTCCTTCCCCTGCATTTATAGATTTTTTTGAAGTACCTTGAAGTTCTTGAACAAAATTTGCATATTTTTTTCTGTAAAATTCAGTGTGGTTGTCAAGCTCAAGACAGGCTGAAATCTGGCTTTGAGAGCTTTGATAGGTATTCGATGGGTGTCTGAGGTTCTGCAGCTCTTAAGAAATGAAGAAACATAAATTCAGAAATACTTGTATGAGCCAGAATACAAGAGAGAATTGATATTTAATCTATGGACATCAGTACTTCCAGCTTTCACATCTGAACAGGCAGCTGACTGGGAGCCAGATTTAGAGACGATTCAAATAAAGTTCCAGAGCAAGATCTATCTTCTGTTGCATCACAGTCTTGGGGTGTTTATTTAGTATTTTAATTTGGGATTCAATTCAGTATGTTTTCATTGTTACAGAAACCCCTCTTATAAACATCTGTCTGGCAGAATATGGAGGATCAACTATTGTGACTAAAAGAGTCTTACTCCCTTGCCTCTGTGCAAGTTAAAACACTGTGAAACTGTCTACTAAAACATGAGTCATCTCCTTATAAATAACTAGTTAGTAAAGTTTGATTTATCCTAGGTAAATTCATATTAACCTTCCAAATCAGTGTTTGGAAAATATGTGTTTGAAATTGTCTTCCCAGATGACCAGGAGGATTGTCCGCAATCTTCCTGGTGTTAGGCTGGGTATCTTAATTTTCACCCTTGTTGCCTTCTTTATGGTTGATAGGATGTTTCTGTGCTTGCTATCACCTTTCAAAAATTTCTTACAGTGTCTTTCTGGTGATATATGCAGGAACCCACAGGGATGCATCTTTCCTAATCCTCTAGACTTCTTCATGTCCAAATGTCTTAAGTGTTCCCTAACTGTGACCCTGTGACTGGCACTGTACTCCCACAGACTCGGCAGTGCTGCCACAGCTCATCATTTCCAGTGATGTCATTGACATCTGACAGTGCATGGGCCCTAAATTCCCCCTACTTATCTTTCATGTGCATGTATTTGAGTGTAAACACTTGAGATATAGGCTCTAGCTATACCACCACCTGAAGTGGAGCGAAGAGATGGCCTTGTCCTTTGAGTGTTCTCTGTGTTCCCTTCATCCACTTTCCTATGGCACCATCCTTGATGCACCTAATTTAGAATCATAGAGTAGTTTGGGTTGGGAGGGAGTGTAAAGATCATCTAGGTCCAATTCCCCTGCCATGGACAGGGATGTCATTCACTAGACCAGGTTGCTCAGTGCCCCATCCAACCAGGCCTTTAACACTTACAGGGACAGGGCATCCAGAACATCTCTGTGCAACTTGCTCCAGTGACTCATTACCCTCTGAGTAGAAAATTTCTTCCTAATATCTAATCTAAACCCGTTCTCTTGCAGTTTAAATCCACTGCCCCTTGTCCTGTCACTATCTGCCCATATAAAAACATCTCTCTTCCTCCTTGTTATAAACTCCCTCAGGCACTGGAAGGCCAAAATGAGAAAGCCTGAAATCGTCTCCATGCTGAACAGCTCCAGCTCTCTCAGCCTGTCTACCTGCAGGATGGCTGGCAGATCCAACTCTTGCTTTTCCTCATTGACCACCTACTTCTACCATGTTTTTAAGAGGAAAGAGTTTCTATCTAGCATAATTTTAGCTGTAGGTCCTCTGTGAGCTTTCTTCACAACAGGCAAACTTCACCCTTTCTTCTTTTGTGTGCAACAGACAAGGACATCTTGAAAATCTCTTTGATTATATTTTGTTTGATTATGTTTGTTTTTATTTTTTCAAAATCTGTGTGAAAAAGGTACAAATATTCTCTAATTAGAATTTGTTTAGAGTTCCCTATATCTCTAGTTAAGAAACTAGACATCCAAAATTCTGTCATATCCATAAATACTGTCTGAAATACAGAAAAAAAATGGATTTCAGGATTCATGTATTTTGCAAACAAAGGAGAACCAGAAGAATGAGCCAAACAAGAAAACAGCTAGCAGATGCTAGGCTTGTGCTGTACAACATACAAATATTTTCCTTCTGAGGGCACATCTATTATTTACAAAATAAAGTTTAGAAAATAAGTGGTGGCAAGCTTCTGGGTTGCTAAGAATTCCTGAAGATTGAGCTAAAGATTTTAGTTTAGTCCACATAGCAACTATTTGGAGGGAGTCTCACTTTTCATGCAGTCATCTTAATTAGGCATTTACTAAAGGTAAAAAGTCCAATGTAAGAAATATAAAATGTATTCCTACTAAGAATGACCTTAAAAATGATAACATTTTTGTGTCACTAAAATGCTTTTTTAAAAGGAATATTTTCATGTATAGCCCCAGGTTTATACAAACTTATTGCGTCAAAGCCTCTCAAGGATTCACAAAAGACCAAATTCCAACCATGCTGACAAAGAAGCTTCCCTGTGCCTATATGTGCAATTGATAGAAATTATCTGTGGCTCTGTCACTCTACAGTAATTTCTAGAAGAGTAAAAAAAGTGCCATACAAGCACCAAATACTCGTCTAATTTGTGTCTTTATCATGTTTTTAACCTACTTGTAAAAGAAAAAAAAAGAATAGTTCATAATCATTCAGAATCATCACAGTAAATGAGAGGTCAGAAGGCCAGATACTGAGCTGCAAAAGCTAGTATGTTCTGTTCCAGGACTTTTAATCTGTTGACATGCATATATATAGAGCCTTTTGGAGAATTAAGAAATCTGTGTGAATTCAGGAAGAAGAGAGTGTGGCAAAAAAAAAAAAAAAAAAAGAATAGGTGGAACAGGTATATGGCATTGGTAGGAAAGGTCTTTGGAAGCTGTTTGGGAAAGGCATTTCCACACATGCAGCTGAACACTGGTGAACATACACATCCCATTTACATCCTTGCACAGAGAGCATGGGGGACAAGGTCAGTGACAAAAGCCTAGAACAAACAGTGTTGTGTTTTGGCTGTGGAGGAACAGTTACGAGCATGGAAAAGAGTCTGCTCTGACACCACTGATGTGAAAATGGATCCAGGAACATGTTAGCTGGAGGATTTTCCACAAGTCTGAAACATCTCACAGCTGCAGCATTTGTTTAAATAGACACTTGTTTTCGGAGTGAAATTACTTAGTGAAAATGCTGCGGAAAAAACAAAGACAAGTTTATACCAGAGGTTTGTAGCCAGGGTTCTTTACATATCTGAGCATCCACAAATGTGACAGCAATCAAGTGCACAAGATTTTATTTTGTGTGTTAATTGATGTGATGAAATTGTTTTTAAAATTTGGAGAAGTCAGTAGAAAGCAACTAGGGGCAAGGAAAATGGTCCCAGACTCCTGGCAATTAATGAAACAGAGCTGAAATGTAAACAGCATGGTGTAGGTAGAAGAATCTCTTGCTAATCTTTCTGTTATTCTTTAGTAAAACAGCCTTTTTCCCAGGGTAATGGTCTGAGGTAATGAGTTTAGAAGTGTATTTCCAAGTCTTAAATGCATCAGACTGGAGACACATGGGCTTGTAGCACAAGGAGGCAATTGACACACTGGTGATGGCCACACTGGGTGGCTGAAACATCAGTGCATGAGCCATGAAAGAGTGCTGAGAGTCCTGAAATGTACTATCTTCTAAAGATAACTAGTGCTTTTTTGGCCTGAATACTAGTATCAATCTGATGGCTCATGCAAATAGGAAGAAGGACCAGAGAATGTGCCAGTGAGGTAATCAAAAGGGTCATAAGGAATTGCAAAAGCGCTGTTTTGGAAGTAATTGTCTTTTTTGCTATCTCCAGTGTTTCTCCATGTTTTCACCTTTTGTTTTCTTCACTAGTCCTTGTTCTAGTCCTACTGTTAACATATTTTATTGCATAAAGGTGTCTTATATGCTCCATGATCACAGAAACTGTGGTAGAAATAAACCCCTTGAAATAAAATATGTCCTCCATATCCAGTGCTTTCCATCAGAAATTTTCTGTTTTCCCATACCAGTGTGGTGCCAGAGCACTCTGTATGTCCTCTCTCAGATGGCAAGGACTGCAGATAAGCACAGACCTGCCCAACTTCCTTTCCTCTGCCTCCTGCAGCCTGAGACACACAAGGCCTTTTATTCACTTCCATGTTTCTAGGAGCTTGGGCAAGCTAAGTCTTAGCACAGATAAACACCACTTAATTTTGGTCTAGCTTTGCCAATTAATTTCTTTAATTCTTTCAATTGTTCTTAGACTTTAAAAACTTTGTTTTACAAATCCACCTATGTATATTATTACAGTTTTTTATATGATCACAGTTCATTTCCTTGTAACTTCCTGTACCTCTGCAATATTTCTTTTTTTTTTTCTTTGCTTCTTCACTGCCTTTTTCTGAGAGTGACTTGCTATTTATGTGTCTGCCTTAATTTTTTTTTTCCAAACTGTTTCTGACTGTCTCCTAATACTATTTTTAGTGTTAGGAAATCTATGCCTGACGTGTCACCTGCTCTATTTTCCTTCCCACAGGTCATAATGTTATTGCCAAAGCTTATCAGCAATGATCTAATATGATAATTGCCTGTAATTGTGGAAATGCTGTATATAATATGCTTTATGAAATGCTCTAGGGCCTTGGGTTTAGTACCAGTCCCTAGGACACTATAGTATAAAATTACTGATTCATTTGAAATATATTTATGATTAATTTTGTTCCACTTTTAATAACAATGGTTATATTTAGGACTGCTGTAATTTGAGCAAATTAATTTTCCTTAACCATGTCTTTAACTAAGATGAGAGACATAAAAAGGCACTTGGGATCCTCTGTCTGTAAATTCTCAATGATGTGAAGCCAGTTCATTTTTGCATGATTAAGCAAGAAAGATGAGGTGTTGATTTCCCAGGTCAGCTGCACTACCCTTGTCCCTTTATTCCAATATTGTTAAAAAAATCTTCAGTTAGCTGTAAGGAGGGAAGAGACTTGGATCCTTTTCCAAGTGTAAAGGAATACCAAGCTAGAGGAAAGTCATCCTTATGCCAGTTATCTTCACTACTATTGCAGAAGGTGTTTTGGGCAAGGCCAAAAAGGAGCACACTGCATTCCTCCAGCCTGCAGCAAAAGAGAAATGTCTGTGTAATATTCCCAGCAGAACATTTTTTTTAGCAACCTTTACAATCAAAAGTAAACAGAGCTGGTGCTGAATCTTCCCTTTCACATTGCTTTTTCTCTTGTCAGTATCCAGGAAAGAACCTGATCATTATGCTTGTTGAAAAGGCCAAATTCAGCACCAGTGACCATAGCATTTACAATACATAAATATTACTAATAAAGTTGTGTAAATAAAGACTGAACATTATTCTAGTTAATCTTCTTTTAGATATGTAATAATTTTCCTGATATTTTCCCTCGGCAAATTTTATACTTGTTTGATTTTTCCATCAGGGTTTCTTTCTGTATCATTTTGCAAATGAAAAAAACCACTGATATAAAGCTCCACAAAAAATAAGAAATTCATCTAAGTAAATGTGACCTATGGGAAATCCTAATTCTAGGGAGTCTGCTTCAACAAAATATTTTATGACCTTTTACCTTGCATATGCTGATTCTTCTTCTCAAAAGACAGGAGTGTAACAGCTACTGAGAGGAAATTAACTTACCCTGGCTAAAACCAGGACAAATGGTGTTGAAGCCTGGGGTAGCATCAGAACCTACATTTTTCTCTGCATCTGGCCTCTGAGTTACTTTAAATATAGGCTGTGTTATGTTGTAGAATAAAGGTCCAAACTTACTACCATTTCATGTTAGAAACTGCAATATAGACTACAAATGTTCAGAAATATATATATGTACATAAAATGAGTGCTTTCCAAATGCTTTCAATTTTACTGGTGTCAGTTGTAAAATCTTCTTCCCTCCCATACTGCAGGGTCAATATTACAGATCAGTCATTTAGTGTGGGGACTGTGCAAAAATCAGGTACAGACATAGCTCTCCTCTAAATCTGAGCACCTTAAACTGTTTATTGGTACAGTTATATTTATTTTTAATGCTTTTAAATTAATAAACAGCCTGTTCAATGCTCACAGGAATCAGAAAAAAATTACTCTGAAGCAGTACAGAAACACTGAAAAAAGAAGCTCTTTACACAGCTCTTATTTCTTTGAAATATTACACTAATTTCTTACAAAAAATTAGCAGTAAGGTAAAAAGACAGTATTAATAGATTAATTCTATCATGAGGGAAAAGACCTAAAAAAACCCCCAAAAAACCCTAAACAAAAGTGTGGATTTAGGAAAATCCAGTTGCTCAATTCTGCCTTCAGATTATTTTCAGAAGCGTTTCCTCTCAAGACTACAAACAATTTTGCACTTGTATCATCTTTTTTGTGAAATGATCAAATCTCCCTAAATGAACTCAGCTCAGCACCAGCACGGTGTTCTTGGTGTGTTGAGGGCCCAGTTAAGATTTTTTACAGGGAGGGAGGGAGGCTCTACCCACCTCTTCTGCTTGGTGTCTCAAGGGCTACAAGCAAGCTGATACTTCCTTAGTGCACACCGGGGAGCTTTTGCTGCTCTTTAAAATACTCTCAGTAGGGCTGCTCTGTTACGAGCTTGGCCAAAACAACCAGGGGCTTAAGAAGGAGAGCTTTGCTGGAAAAAACCTTCGAACTTCTTCCATAAACTCTGCTAGCAAACGTATTTTTTAAAAAACTCTTTTTAGTTAAAATTCTCTTAAAAATAAGGGGTAGAATCTACAGCAACTTAGTCAATACATCTTTTTCTACAGACAGAAAATTCAAGTGTATTAGGCCTTATTGAAAGCAAATATGGTAATCCAAATGCACATCCAGTAATTTTTATATGCTTTACTCCATTGCTACTAATAATTGTGTTCTTACCAAGGCCATCTAGGAAGACAAATTATTATATCAAGTACAGTTTCTACAGAAAAGGGACAGTGAGATGAAGAATTTCTGTTAATACAATTTATGGAGAGATAGGTTTCGCAGGTGCTCCATGTTACACATTTGGATTTCCAAATCTTCACCTAATATTTTTTTCTTTCCATAGTGGCTATGGTAGATTAATCTTTATCCAAATATCCTTAAAAAGAACATTGTAATTCACCTTGCCAAAACTGCATATGAATTTTGAAGCAGAGAAAATGTTCATGTTTGTTGTAAGAATTGGCACCCATTCTGTATCACTTCAAGAATGGTTCCTGCACTACTAGGCTGAGAAAAGAATGAAGCTTAGTTTTAAAGGAAAATCCATTTATAAAAGATGATATTTATTTATTTTTAATGTTTATTAAGCAGAAGTGGCTCTCTCCTTCTATATTTAAATTAACTTTTTCATTCATACTTGTCTACTAGTGCCAAAAAAAATTATTGATTTTGGCACTCTTTATCCTCTCTCTGTAACTTGTGGAAGAGATTTTGAGCCAAATCCAGGCATGGTACATATGATATAAGTAGCTTCCGGAAATCCAGTGTATTTGCCTGAGTGTAACAAGGGCTGTGCATGCAAAGGCTACAGAAGATCAAGAAAAGGTTTCTATTAATTTTATAGCAAGTCCTTCTGGCTTTTGAGGTAGTAAATAATCTTATCATTTCAGCAGTGTTTAGCTATGTACTGGTTTGCATCTCTCAGAATGGGGCCAGCCTGGTCCCCTGGAAGCAAGGGCTCCCAACCATAGCAGTGATGGTGAGTTCAGCCAGAGGAAGAGTGAGGACTGTGTCTCCTGGTAGCAGGGTGTGCACCATCCAGAACTGGCACACGAGACTGTGGGTTTGCCTCACAATCAAAGGAAATGGGTTTGATGAGAGCCATGGTCTGTCTGAGAGTTTTATTTTTATGGCAGACCTTCTGTATATTACTTCCCATTAATACAGTCAAATACAGCATTTCTAAGGTGTTTTACACAGTAAAGACACAACAAGGTTGT